>NC_059328.1:49055833-51672500 GCF_018350155.1 Leopardus geoffroyi
ACAGACTGAGCCGCCAACAGAATAGAAAGTCCAGAAATACACCCACACATAGCCACCCAGGTGCCCCAATAATGGTTTTTTTTTTTTTTTGGAATAGGAGTAAGAAAGTGGTTGAAAGAAGGAATGCTTCTTGATAGCGCCCCCCCAAAAGCCTCAGTTGATTTTATTGCAAAACTTGCTGTAATAATATCACTGATGTATCTATACCTATTAAATATTTACTAGGCATAGTTTTATGGCCCTGGTTTGAATTGTTGAAGATACAATGATAATCAGATTTGAATGATCCTCTCAAAATTGCTAACAGGGGAGTTAAAATTTGCTCATAAACAATAATAATCCATAACTGGGTAGGTTAATATTGTTAAAATATCCATACTACCCAAAGCAATCTACAGATTCAATGCATTCCTTTTCAAAATTCCAGTGTAAGTTTTTCACAAATTAGAACAAACCATACTGAAATCTGTATGGAACCACAAAGCCTCCAAATAGACAAAGCAATCTTGAGAAAGAAAAACAAAGCTGGAGACATCACACTTCTGATTCCAAAATATATCACAAAGTTATAGTAGTAAAAACAGTATGATATTGGCATGAAGACCAGCACAGAGGTCAATGAAACAGAAAAGGAAGTCCAGAAATAAACCCACACATAGATGGTAAATTAATTCATGACAAAGGAGGCAAGAATATATGATGAGGAAAGAACAGTCTCTTCAAGAAATGAGGCTGAGAAAACTGGACAACTACATGTAAAAGAATGAAACGAGACCACTCTCTTACACCACACACAAAAATCAACTCAAAATATTTGAAAGACTTGAATGTAAGACCGAAACCATAAAATTCCTGGAAGAAAACATAGGCAGTAAGCTCCTTGAGGTTGGTCTTGGCAATGATTTTTGGGGGTTTGACAACAAAATCAAGAGAAATAAAGTGAAGATGAATAAGTGGGACTGTATCAAACTAAAAGGCTCTACGTGGAAAAAGAAGCTATGCACAAAATGAAAAGACAACATACTTAATGGAAATACTTGCACATCATGCATCTGATAAGGGGTTAACATCCAAAATATACAAATAACTTGTAATAACTCAATAGCAAGAAAACCCAACAATCCAATTAGAAATGGGCAAGGGATCTGAATGGACTTTTTTTTTTTTTTTTTTTTTTTCCCAAAGAAGATACACAGATGGCCACATACATGAAAAGGTACTTAACATCACTCATCGTCAGGGAAATGCAATTCAAAACCACAGTGAGCTATCACCTCACACCTGTCAGAATGGCTGGCTAGTAGCAAAAAGACAAGAAATAACAAGTGTTGGCAGGGATATAGAGAAAGAAAAAGGAACTCTCGTGCACTGTTCGTGGGAATGCAAATTGTTGTAGCCACTGTGAAAAACAGTATGGAGTCTCCTGAAAACACTGAAAATAGAAGTACCACATTATCCAGCAATTCTACTACTGCGTATTTATTCAAAGAAATGAAAGCTCTCACTCAGAAAGATAAATACATGCTCATGTTCATTACAGCATTCTTTACAGTAGCTAAGACCTGGAAACCACCAAGGTGTCCACTGATGGATACGTAGATAGAAATTATCTCGCCATTTGCAATGACATGAATGGATCTCGAGGGCATTATCTAAGTGAAATAAGTCAGACAGAAAAACAAATAAGGTATTATCTCACTTATATGTAGAATGTAAAAAAAAAAAAAACAACACCTAAACAAATCCCATAGGTACAGAAAATTGGTGATTGCCAGAGGTAAAGCATGGGGAATGGGTAAAATGGGTGAACGGGTTCAAAAGGTACAAACTTCTAGTTATAAGATAAATGAGTCATGGGGATGTATTGTACAGCATGGTGACTATAGTTAATAATATTGTATTGTTTATTTAAAAGGTACTAAGAGAGTAGATCTTAAAAGTTATTATAAGAAAAAAATTGTAACTGTGTGTGGATGGATATTAATTAGACACTTGTGATCATTTAGCAATGGTTACAACTATTGAATCATTATGTTGTACACTTGAAACTAATATGTTAAAAATCATTATATAGGATATAAAGTAAGAAAGAATAATAAGAAATAAGTATGAAAACTTGAAGGAAAGAGAAATTTAGAATAGTAGGATTGGGGGAGATTTCATGGAAGAGTTAGCATATGAGTTGGGTCTTTTAAAGGTAGGTAGTCATATGGCATGTGAAAGGGGAAGAGACAGTATGCTAAGTGGAGAGAATAACATGAGTGGAGATTAAAAAAATCAAGAAATTGTAAGATGTGGTGAAGGAATATTGTCTAGTTTCATGGTGGAGTGGTGGAAGGAAAAATTTGGACGGTAGGTTTGGCCCAGATTGTAGCAGATCCTGAGTATCATATTAAAATGCACCTATTATTTTTGATGAGGACAGAGAAATATGTATTCTATTTTACAGTATGAATGAAATGACCTCACCCACAGTGTTAGTTGGGAGAGTCCAAGTTATGCTGTGCTAAGAGACAATACCTAAATCTCAGTGTCTTTTTTTTTTTTTTTTTTGGTTTGTTTATTTATTTTGAGAGAAAGAGAGAGCAGAGGAGGGGCAGAGAGAGAGAGAGGGAGAGAAAGAATCCCAGCCTATCAGCTATCAGCATCAGAGAGAATCCTGTGCTATCAGGACGGAGTCCAATGGGGGGCTCGAACTCACAAACCATGAGATCATGACCTGAGATGAAAACAAGAGTTGGACACTTAACCGACTGAGCCTCGCTAAAGGTGCCTCACTAAAATCTCAGTGTCTTGACAAAAAAGAAGTTTATTTTTGTTCATGCAAATTGTGCTGTGCATTTGAGCAGACTCTAGGACAATTATTGTCCATGTGTTGGTTCAGCAATCTGGTCTCTATGGACCCTATGGCACCTCCATTTCAACACATGCTTCTGTGGTGACGGTGGCAAGAGGAAGAAAGTTGTGGAAGGTTACCCACCTGGAACTAAGTGCTTTCTCTCAAAACCATACATGCAGTGCTTCTATTGGCCAGATGAGGAATATGGCCTCCTTATTACAAAAGGGAACTGAGAAGTATTGTCTCTGTATGCCCGGAAACAGAAAAGTGGATACTGATGAGCCCTACGAATGTCTACCACATGCACACTTACAGAAAAATTACTGATTCAGAACAAGATTGTATTTACAAACAAAATAGAGATAGGTAAGATTTTTAATATACTATTAACAGAAATTTTCCCATCTGTTACACTTACCACTTTCAAATGAAGGAAATGTTGTTTACAGTTTATCCACCCACAGCCCATAATGAAAGAAAGATACCCACTTATTTCTATAATCTGCCTGTTATTATCTCTAGAGTAGCACGAATTGGTATACGTTGCTTGTGATGTAGGCTCTGCCAACACGCAGCGGATTCCTCCTTTGGTTTCAGCTGCAAGCTGCCCTCTAATTAGTATAGACCATGTCTTCCAAAGAAACACCTCCTTGTCAGAATGTGATGAGAGACTTAAAGAACTGAAAACACCTATGTGATGTGAATACACACGGTTGTCTACAGGTGATATTAACATGTTATACGATCTCAAAATGTCTTACTCTTACATAAAGTGGAATGTAGAGCTAGTAGGATTTGAGCAAAAGTGCCTGAGCTTTGACATCAGAGATAAGTTAGAAGCCTAACTCTATGAATTAATTGCTCTGTGACTCTGAGCCTTGGTTTCTTCATTTAAAAAAGATGGCATTGCTAACAATACAGTTGTCAAAATGTATTAATAATAGCTAAAGTTGAGAACCAGGTGTTACATCAAGCATTCTTACATGTGCTACTCTTCTCTTTTTATTTTTTAAAAATTTAATGTTTATTTATTTTTGAGAGAGAGAGAGAATGTGAGCAGGGGAGAGACAGAGAGAGAGGGAGGCACAGAATCTGAAGCAGGCTCCAGGCTCCAAGCTGTCAGCACAGAGCCAGATGTGGGTCTCGAACCCATGACCCATGGCCTGAGCCAAAGTCTGATGCTTAACTGACTGAGTCACCCAGGCGCCCCTACATGTGATATTCTATTGTATCTTTCTATCATCCATCCATCCATCCAACAGTCTTCTGTCATCAACATGAATAAGGACAGTGATTCAGTTCCTATGTAGTGGGAGGGAGTGTTTCAGCTCGAGTCTAAACCGAGGTTTAGATGTATTGATGAACTAAACTGGTGAATAAGACCTGAGATACCAGGTTTGCATGAAGGGATTTTTCCAGGGATGGAGAGGGTTGTTGAAGGAGAAGAATGACTTAGTTTTATGTGAATATCTAGGACTGAGCCTGAAATAGGATAGACATAATAGCATTTGTCTGAAATTTAGGTACCCTACCTATGTAACACAAGTCTAGAAGCACATGATAAAAGGGATGATGCGGGGAGACTCTGAGACACAGAGACACGAATGGCACCTGTTTGGTGAGCAGGTGACAAGGTGTAACACAAAAGAGAAGAGGGGATGTTTCTCTCTACTTTGGTGTGAGAATTAGAAGGCAGCTCTGCTCGAGTCTCTTGGGGGTTTGATGCTTTAATTGCTCTGGATCACAGCATCTTTGACAGGTAATCAACATTATCCTGGAGGGCAGCCTCATCTGAGGTAGTGGCAAGATTCTGCTATCCTCTCATGGCTTCCTGGACAGTTACCACATCCTCAAGGGCAAAAAGAAAACCAACAAAAGTAAAGTGTTGGTATGTTGGTGAGAATGCATGGAATACCCACTAGGATCCTTTGAAATTTATGGGAAGCTCCATCTTAAAATCAGATCTGTAGATTCTAACCTGAGGTCTGACTTGAAGGGGCTCAGAAAATCGTTTATCAAAGAATGAAAGAAGGTATGAAGAATTGTCCCAGTCCTCAAGTGAATGCAGTGTTTCCCAATGGGGACAGTATTGGTATTCTTGATGGAACATTCCTCATTATGCAGGACTGTCCAGAGCATCGCAGGACATTTAGCAACATTAACTCATGAGCATTAGATGCTAGGAGTGCACCCCATTCAAGGTAGCAATAAAAATATAAGCCTCTTTCCATTTCAAATGCTCATTCTGGGGATGCTGTTCTTGGATTGAAAGCCATTGATCTATAGAACTCAACGTTACTGTGCAGCCTTAGAACCACTATTTCTGTGGTAACCTGTAGAATCTCTGTATAACAGGATCTTACTTCTCTGTATGCTCAGTATTTATGACTGATCTTTTTCTCTTGCTTCCTTTGCTCTGTACTCTAGGAATCTCTTAGAAAGGAATTCTACTTGACATCCCACTGTACTTGACCAGGGCAATGAGTCTGCCAAGTTCAACCTAGTAATCTGAGGAACTGATTTGGCTGCTAACTTCTCTGACTCTAGAAGCTTCTCTGTATTGCATTAGAACTGGTAGAGATTTTGGAAATAGGAGTCAAAATATCAGCTTTGCTGATAGTCCAGTAGATGTTAAGGATCACAGCTCTTTTGGCAAAAGTAGATTTGGGATCTTTTCTACCTCATAGACCATAATCCATGCTACAGTCTTTTAGATTCTGGCTGGAATAGTATATGTGTATGTGTGTGGGCGAGGGGCGGGGGAGCGAGGTGAGTGAGACAGGAGAGAAAGATGCCTTTCAGGATCATTTGTTTGCCATAAACTTAAAAACATCTGCCTCCTGAAACTCCCAACAGCAAAACTGCCAATTCTAATATACGCCATTGGGTGGCAGTAAAACAGAAATGTCTGCAAAGAAAGCAGAAATCCCTTCAGAATTATAATAAGTTTTATAGACCAAGACGACTGCGGTTGTAAAACATTATGGTGTATCAATTGGCATATTTGCTGATCAAATCTTTACAAGGTTCGAATAGACTCATAAATACTGGGTTTTCTAGTTTGGCCAATTCATGCTTCATGCTTCTGTTTCAGACATTTAGGAAGGCGGGAAATCCAACAAATGGTTCAAACACCAAAGCAATATGCCACTGACAATTTGTTTTCCTGTGATTGAGGCAAAATATATATGCCTCGATTAGAAGCACTACCCAAACAAGCAGAATCTGCTACATTCAGAGATGAGCTCATTTCTCATGCAAAACACAGCCCAGGCTGGAGTGAACCAACAGCTAAATCATTTTGCTACTTGATTTCTGTAAGTGAGTTCCAATTCCCTTACTATTCCCACAAGAGTCTTATTATACAAGGATGTTTCCATTTTTTTTTAAATAAGTAGTTACTGGCTGATGATAAAATCAGGTGTTACGACAAATGAATAAAATCACAGGGCAAGAGGTGATATCAAACACCCCTTTCATTAAAGTGTTGGTGTCCTAAGAATGGTTGAAAAGAGGAGTGGACTGGTTTATGACTGTCAACATTTGACAATGGGGAAACTGAGGCCTAGGTGTTAATCAACTTGCCCAAAGACATGTGACCAGTGAGTTATTTAGCCAGACTGTGAAATCAGATTTTCCATTAGACATTGGATTGACTGGGACACCGATTCCCTTTAGAGACCCATTCAAGAATTTTTGGCTACCCAAGCAAGTCAAGAAGCGAAGCTTCTCTCTGCTTTGTTTTTGTAGACATGTACACTGACCATTTATTTTTATTTATTTATTTTTTTTTTTCCAACGTTTATTTATTTTTGGGACAGAGAGAGACAGAGCATGAATGGGGGAGGGTCAGAGAGAGAGGGAGACACAGAATCGGAAACAGGCTCCAGGCTCTGAGCCATCAGCCCAGAGCCTGACGCGGGGCTCGAACTCACAGACCGCGAGATCGTGACCCGGCTGAAGTCGGACGCTTAACCGACTGCGCCACCCAGGCGCCCCAGACCATTTTTTTTTTAAAAGAGAAATTGAAATTCCTTGGAAAGCTCACCTTCATCAGACAGTGGCTGCTTATCTTACATTTATAGATAAGGATCTTGTCTCTGGCCACAGAGACAACTTGTCACTTCCCACAGATTCTGCCTTAGGAAAGGTCTTTCAGTTTCTTCCTTAAAGATTGTTTTTTTTTAAGTTTATTTACTTATTTTTGAGACAGAGACAGAGCACAAACAGGGAAGAGGAGAGAAAGAGGGAAACACAGAATCCGAAACAGGCTCTAGGCTATAAGTACAGAGCCTGACGTGGGGCTTGAACTCATATGGGGCTTGAACTGAGATGATGACCTGAATGGAAGATGGATGTTTAACAGACTGAGCCACTCAAGCGCCTCTTCTTCCTTAAAGTTAATGTATATGTGCCCTTTGCTCTTTCTAGAATCCTCTGCCTGAACATCCATTAGATATAGAGTGGAGACCACATCTGTTTTGCTAGTAGTTATATGCATGAAAGTGTTTGGCACAGAGGAGGTCCTTAAATAATTATTGTGTAATTGAACAGACTGATCCTATCCTGGCTTTTACACAGTGATACTCTTTTTGAAGAGGTAATATTTATTCAAGAATTCAAAATAGGGGCACCTGGGTGGCTCAATCAGTTAAGCATCTGACTCTTGATTTCTGCTCAGCTTATGATCTCGCGGTTCATGAGTTAGAGCCCAACGTTGGGCTCTGTGCTGGCCTGCTTGGGATTTTGTCTCTTCCTCTCTCTCTCAGAATAAATGAATAAACTTAAAAAAAAAAAAAAGAATTCAAAATAATATAGAGTATAAAATGTAATATCTATTATATATTATGTATATTTATAATAATTTTAAAGAATTGAGTTTTAATTTATGCTCACAATGTATATGCATATAATTATATCTATACTATCATCTATGTACCTATGCATGAATCTGCATATCAAGTGTATATAGACTTCATTGTTTGTTTTGCTCTAGGGAAAGAGAAATTGATAATTATTGATTTCTGTTATGTGCCAGGTACTATATTAGGTCTTCATACATAGTGATGCTATTTAATCTTCAAATATAAGCAGCTCAAGTGATGAAATTAGGGCTGGGAAAATTGGGTAATGTGTCATGTGTTCAGAATGTAGGTCTGGGTGTAAATCCAGAAGCTCACGGTATTTCTGTTCTCCAGAAGTGACTGCAGAAGAACATAAGTCCCTCTGCGAAGGTAAGACAGCAGTCAGTGGCAGAGCTGAGTGGTAGAATCTGGAACTTTTGGCCTTTACCTCCCCTTTATCCATCAGACTTTCTACTGTGTATAATGAGAAAAGGTAAGAATTTGTTTCCACTCTGCTGGAGTAATTTGGCAGATTTCAGGATTTCATGAGGTCTAGACTTTCCATTGGTTCTGTTTATACTGAGAAATGATTCATTTGGCAACTGCCTGGGACCCATGTGAACATCTGCTAACTTGTGGTATTAGCTAGTTCACAGATTCCTTGGTCCTCCTGACTTGAGCTGCTGCAGAAGTTCAGGATTGGGAAACACATATTTTGTAATCCATTTGTTTGCATGTAAAAAGGCGTTTTCAGCTCTCCCACTCCTTAGTGATTCTCTTCTAAGCCATCTTGCTGTGCATTTGTCAAGGAAATTTGCCATTTTCAATTAGGAGACAACAATTCAAGTTAGAGAAAGCTAAGCACCAGAATTCATTGAAAAAAAAAATTAGAAACAGTTTAAAAATGAGAATGGCCGTATTTGCTCTATAACAAACGGAGCATTGAAAAAAATCAATAGTAAAAGCAACAACTAATGGTGATAATGTCTTCCCTGACTCATAGGGATATTTAAGGGTAAAATGATGTAATTGATGGGAAACACTTTGAAAAATAAAAGCACCATGCAGTACAAGACATTACGCTTATTATACGATTGTCCTGAAGCACAGCTAAAAGTAAGCCTTCTCTCCCTCGGGACCAGATGTCATCATTGGTAAATCATTTGTGTAATTCCCAGAGTGCAAAGGATTTCTTCAGGGCTCCAGGCTCTGGTACTTGCTGTTATGATCTCTCTATCAGGGTGTTCAATGGATCTGGCCAAGGGCAAGTCACACCCTCTCTAGGCCTTTGTTCCCATATCTTTGAGCTGAGGATTATTATTATTACTAATGTCTACCATGTGCAGAGTAATTCTATGTCCAAGATACAAAGCATCTTAGGTTTATGATTTCATTTAATGCTTATGGCCCTAGAAGTGCCTTATTTTATAAGGAAAATGAAGAGGAAATGAAGAGGAAAATGAAGCTCAGAGCAATGAAATGTTTTGGCCTGGATCACACAGCTAGAGTACCGTGACGTGTCTGTAGAGATCGACAGGTCTTAACTTTAGGTATGCTGTATGTATGGATTGTATAGATTTGACTTTCCAGCATGCTTTCCTCTAGTCCTTCTTTGGAGAATTGCTCCTATACCAGAACATACTCCACAGTATTCTGACAGGGCTGCTAATCCCATGTACCTCTTCATGTCAGCACAGGGTAGATAAAAGTATGACCCGGTCCAGCCAGTCACAATAATTCACACAAGGTGTCGGTAAAGAATGAAAGCTTGGACGATCAGAATTCCTAGGATTTGTATACACGAAAGTGGAGAGAAAGACTTCCTCTCCTGTAGGCTTGCCAGTCAGAGAGAATGGAGAGAATGAAGCCAACGGAGTATATACCAAAGGCAAGAGATGGAGGGCATTCAGATTGTATCATTTCATGCCCAGGTCCAGCAGTGCATGAGGTGAGATCCACCCCACCCTTTTTGGTCACCCTTACTTTGGAGTCAGTAAACACCATTTTTTTTGGTTTGTTTGTTTTAAAGACATATTTTGAGAGCAGTTTTAAGTTCACCCAATAGTTGAAGGTACCGAGATTTTCCATATCCTCCTGACCCCACCCATTTGGAGCTTTCCCCATTATCCCCCAACGGAGTGGTGCATTTGTTACCATTGGTGAACTTGCATTGATAGAGCACGATCCCCCAAGTCCATACTTTACCTTATGGTTCACTCTTGCTGTTACACATTTTATGGATTAGGACAAATGTATGATGTCAAGTGTCTATTATTAAGGTGTCATATAGAATATTTTCACTGCTCCAAAAGTTCTTTGAGCTACGCCTATTCACTGTGCCCCCACTTCCATCCCCAGCAACCACTGATCTTTTTACTGTCCCGATAGTTTTGCTTTTTCTAGAATGTCATGTAGTTGAAATCATACAGTATGTAGCCTCTTCAGATTGGCTTCTTTGCTTAACAATATGCACTTAAGTTTCCTTTATATCTTTTCCTGGCTTGATAGCTCCTTTCTATTTAGAGTTGAATCATATTCCATGGACTGGATGCACCACAGTTTATTAATTCATTTACCTACTAAAGGATGTCGTGGTTGCTTCCAGATTTTGGCAGCTATGCCTAAAGCTGTTATAACCATACATGTGCAAGTTTTTGTGTGGCCATAGTTTTCAATACATGCCATTTTTTAAAGCTAACTTGAATTAGATTTTTAGCACTTGCAACCAAAAAGGTTCTGATTAATAGAATACATAACAAAGTATGTTTATATACATGGTTTTCCTTCGTTCTCACAGCCTGTGCCAGTATTCTTATGAATGCCTTTTTTGATAGAAATGAAAACAAGAACTAGAAAAACTAGACACACACTTGATATTTATACTCAGTGTTTGTACCTCCAAAGACCTTGTTTATTCCACAATACCCTGCTAGATACAGAAGGTAGAACCAGACATGCTCATGGGCTTTGATTTTACTGTAAAACAAAGGCAGGTGATCAATTATATTGGAGTAATCTCTCATTTATTCTGCATCATCCAAAAAAGTTAATATTTTTCTAGCTATTAAGGCACATACACATAAAAGCCTCAAACTTATTTTAGTAATATCTTGATTTTAATCTAAAATATATTTCACTCTGTCATGTTTTCTTGACAACAATACTAATTATGATTGTATTTCTACTTGATGATCTAAGTCATAGTTTCCCGTTGTAATAGACAACACGCCTTATCATGTTGCTAATTCAATTGTTTATCTTTCTAATTAGATAGTAAGGTCGGTGAGGGTGGGTAGCATGCTGTCATAATAAAACCAATAATCCCACATAAATTTCCAGTTCTTAGCCCAGGACCTGCTGGTATGCAGTGTTAACTAAAGGTCTGACATAAATGCATATATAAGTGGACCCAAATAATGAAAAAATGAAACAATAATTGCAATGCAATTCAATTACTAATGTTTTAGAGGCTACTGAAATACACAAGCTTGGCCTTTTGCTGAGCCCCAAATCGCTAAGGCTTTTGTGTTTCTGTCTGTGTTTCTGCCTTTGGCTGTGAGCTTTATTTAAGTAGTGTGTAGGAAGGAAAGAGAGATCTCTAACATCCTATAGAGCCTGGTTCTGTCCCTTAATATTTGTGTGACCTTGAATGAGGTCCCTTAATTTTTTTGTGACCTTGAAGATCCCTTCATACCTCTGATCTTCACTCTACCCCCTGCAAAATGGGAATCTGAAAAGTTACCCTAAAGATGTGTGGTAAAGATTGAGATAAGGCCAAAAAACCATCTAGTAGGTGAACAACAAGCACGTTTTTAATGAAATTTGAGAGGAGTAGGAAGCTGAATGCTGAATGTCTAGAGAAGGCCGGTGAAAGCTTGAGCAGCACTTCAGTGAAAGAAGTGTGCAGTCAAATGAAGACTCACACAGAAGGGTTTTCAGTGTGGTCTCCACTCCGCAAGTGTCTGATCAGCCTGAGGCCAAGGCCTGGTTGAGAATAAGGGAGGAGTTCCTTCTATAGGATGGAAGGAACACAGTTTGCTCTGAGAGTAAAGGAATGTTTTTTTCTTTAGTGTCTAAGGAAATTAGTGCACATGTATAACCTGTTTTATTTTATCTTTGGACTTTTATTTATCTATTTTGAGAGACAGCGTGCATGAGTGGGAGAGAGGCAGACAGGGAAAGAGAGAATCCCAAGCTGGCTCCGCGTTGTCAGCACAGAGCACAATGCAGGGTGTGAGCCCATGAACTGTGAGATCATGACCTGAGTTGAAATCAGGGATGGGACAGTCAACGGACTGAGCCACCCTGGTGCCCTTATAAACACTATTTTGCAGACCTTCTGTCTTCATTAGCATGTGCAAACCCTGAAAACACTTCTAGAGACCCAATTCCAGACAGCTTTGTAGGAAATCAAGCTGTTGCCATATCTTATCACTTTTCCTTTCCCTAGTAACACCTATACTGTTCATCAAAGATAAAGGAAGATAAATACTAGGAAAACAGTTTGGGAGGTGGGAGGTCCTTAGGTCTTATTACCTAAGTGGCCTTTCAAAAAACATATCTAAATAGGTAATTACTGACCATGTGTTCACAGTAGAGGGTGGCAGTTAGGAATAAGGCCTGGAAGTCCCATAGGCAGGGATTTAATCTTTGCTTCTGTCTTTACCAGTTTCGTGAATTTGCATAGTAATCTAACCTCCCCAAGCCTCATTATACTCCTCTGTGTGACGGGTATAAAAATGCTTGGCATAATTGAAGAAAAACCCAGAGCCTGGTACTTAGGACTTAAGTAACTGCTGTAGTTATACCGTTTGTTGTGCAAGTACAGGTTATGTCAGCGTTTCCGGTAGCTAGTCAGATCATCTGGTGTGAATCTTTAGCTTTATTAGATATTGCCTAAAGGTTTTCAGGAGTAGTTCAACCAATTTATTCTCTCATCAGCAGAGAATGAGAATTTGGGTAGCTCTACATATTCACCAATAATTGGTATGGTCAGAATTTTAATTTATACCCATTCTGCTGGGTATGTAATGGTAATATTATTTCAATTTGCAATTCCTTAATGCCTAATGAAGTAGAGTACCTTTTCATATGCTTATTGGCCTCTTGGATATCTTCTTTTATGAAATACCTATTCTGATTTTGTCTTTTTTGTCTTGATTTTCAAATTAAATTTTTTTTTAAATTCTGGTTATGGATTCTTTGCTGTATATGTGTATGGAAAATATATTCTCCTACTCTGTGGTTCAACTTTTCACTCTCTAAATGCTGTTTTTGGCATATAAAAATACTTCATTTTTATATAATGTGATTTATAACTTTTTCTTTTATGTGGTTGATTCTGTGTCCTGTTTAATCTTTGCTACCTTCAGGTTATAAAGATAATATCTCTTTTTCTAGAGGTTTTAATGTTCTACTTTTCATACTGAGATCTGTATTTCACTGGGAATTTGTTTTTGTTGTTAGGAAGGGATCAAGATTCACTTTTTCCATAGTAGTGTCCAATTGACCCAGTACCATTTATTGCAAAGTCCATTATTTTTTTACTGCAGAGAATTGTCTGTCCAAATCAAGGGACCATGTAAGTAAGGTTTAATTTTAAAAAAAATTTTTTTTTTCAACGTTTTATTTATTTTTGGGACAGAGAGAGACAGAGCATGAACGGGGGAGGGGCAGAGAGAGAGGGAGACACAGAATCGGAAACAGGCTCCAGGCTCCGAGCCATCAGCACAGAGCCTGACACGGGGCTCGAACTCACAGACCGCGAGATCGTGACCTGGCTGAAGTCGGACGCTTAACCGGCTGCGCCACCCAGGCGCCCCAGTAAGGTTTAATTTTGAACACTCTCTTGTCTTCTATTGATGTTTGTCTATGTACTCACCAGCAGTACCAATATTGCAATGTCTTAATGTAGATTTAAACAAGTCTTCATATTTAGTAGTGGATCTTCTAGTATTGTCTTTTTCAAGATTATCTTGGCTGTTATCAGCCTTTTGTGTTTCCGCATGAATTTTAGAATCAGCTGGTCATTGTTCACAAAGACAAATAGTTAACTCTGTTGGAGATGTTGAATGGGGTACTATTGATTCCAGTGAACCATTTTGGAAGGAATTAGCATTTTTATACTAGGAAGTTGTCAATACTTCAGCATGTTAGAGCCCTTCTTTTATTTTGGTTTTCTGTGATTTCCCTAATTAATGTCTCATAGTTGTGAATGCGGAAGTCTTGTACATTTTTCATTATTTTTTCTTAAGTATTTCATGTCTTTGATGTTGTTGTAAATGCCATTTTTAAAATAATGTTTCCTTACTGATTTAGAGGGGCACCTGCACCCCAACGTTTATAGCAGCATTATCAACAATCTCCGAATTATGGAAAGAGCCCAAGTGTCCATTGACTGATGAATGGATAAAGTAGATATGGTGTATGTGTGTGTATGTATGTATGTATGTATATAATGTATATATGTATGTATTATATTATATATGTTATATGTGTATGTATTATGTGTATATATATGTATATAATGTATATAACTACTCAGCCATAAAAAAGAATAAAATCTTGCCATTTGCAGCGATGTGGATAGAGCCAAAAAGTATTAAGCTAAGCAAAATAAGTCAGAGAAAGATAAATACCGTATGATTTCACTCATGTGTGGAATTTAAGAAACAAAACAGATGAACATAGTGGAGAGAAAAAAGTAGAGAAAGAGTCAACCAAGAAACAGGTTCTTGATGACAGAGAACAAACTGAGGGTTTCTGGAGATGATGGGTATTAAGGAGGACAGACACTTGTGGTGAGCTCTGGGTGTTGTATGTAAGTGATGAATCACTAAATTCTACACCTGAAACTAATATTACACTCTATGTTAATTAACTGGAATTTAAATAAAAACTTTAAAAAGAAAAAAAATATGATTTTTAATATTTTATTGCTGTATAAAAACACATTTTTATATTAACCTTGTTGATTTCACTTGTTAATTCTAATTGTATATTCTTTTAGATCGTCTATTACATGCAATCATGTCATCTGTGAATAAGAACATCTTAATTTCTTCCATACCAGTTCTTAATTTTTTTCCTTCATTGTTGTATCAGCTACATCCTTAGTACAATATTGAATAGAAATGATAGTATCAAGGGGCGCTTGGGAGGCTCAGCTGGTTAAGCCTCTGACTTTTGATCTTGGCTCAGGTCATGATCTCATGGTTTGTGAATTTGAGCCCTGTGTCGGGCTCTGCCCTGACAGTGTGGAGCCTACTTGGGATTCTCTCTCCTCTCTGTGCCTCTACCTGACTGTGTCTCTCTATCTCTCAAAATAAATAAATAAACTTCATAATAATAATAAAAAAAAGAGCAATGGTAGTATCAGGCATGTTCTTTATTCCAAGTTTCAGGAAGAAAGTTTTCAATATTTCATGATTAAGTATGATAATTGGTGTTTTTAAAGGATAGTATTTATCCAATTAAGAAAGTTCAGTCTGTTCCAAGTTTGCTAGGAATTTTAAGACGAAGGGTGTTGGATTTTATCAAATGCTTTCATCTATTGAGATTGTCTTTATTTAATTCTTTATTCTACTAATGTACCGAGTTACATGGATTGATTAAACTTTGAGTGCTAATCAACCAGGAATTTTTATTTCTGGAATAAACCCTAATTGGCCTTGGGTACAATAGTTTTTACATATTACTGAATTGGACTTGTTGATGTTTTATCTAGGATTTTCCATGTTCTTTGACATTTTCCTTTTCTGTAATATTCTTGCTAGATAGTTGAATTAAGGTTATGCTGATCTCATAAAGTTTTAGCTCCCCTTTCCTATTATTTGGAAAAATTTGTTATGAAAGACTAACCAGTGAGGCTCTCTAAGCTTTAGAGACTTCTCCATTTGGTAAATTGTTTTACTTGGAGATTTAAGTTTTTAAATAGAAATCATTCAAATTTTCTCTTTATTCTTATATTAATTTAGTCAAGTTTTTTGTTTTTTAAGAAAGTTTATTTAAATTTAAAAAAATTATTGGCATAAAGTTATTCATCATATTATCTTATCCTTCTTTCTTTTTTAAGAAATATATATTTGTAAGGTATGTTTTGATATGCTCTTTTTCATACCTAGTTATTATCTCTCTTTTCTTTCTCTCTTCTTGCTCAGTCTTGCTGGGAATTTATTCATTTTGTTATTCTACTCATCACTTTTACTGTTTACTTCCTCTATTGAATTTTTCCATTTTATTATTATTATTATTATTATTATTATTATTATTATTATTTTGCTTTTTAAAAAAATTTCCTTCCTTCTCCTTTTTGAATTAATTACTTAAAATGTTGGGTTTAGGATTAAAATTGCCTTTCTAATATATGCATTTAAGGGTACACATTTTCCTTTAAGCTTATACCTAATCAGTATCCTGCAAGGTTTGATGTGTTTTATTGTAATTTAATACAAAATATTGTCTAATTTCCATTGTGATTTATTCTTTGTCTCAAGAGCCATTTAGAAATGTTTTACAAAATCTTTGGTTTTAGGGATCTTCTATTTAGATTTTTGTTACCGAGTTCCAGTTATAAACCACAGTGTTCAGAGGGCATATTCTCTATGACTTCAATTATTTACAAGTTGTTGAGACTCACCGTATGGTCTAGCATATGGTCAATTTTGATAAATGTTCCAGGTACACTTGAAAATAACGTGTGTTCTGTTACTACTTGCAGGGTTCTCTGTCAGTTAGTTCCAGAGTATTTGTTTTATTCAGATCCTCTTTAAAATTACTGTTATTTTTGTCAGGGTACATATTATTGAGAGGGACACGCTGATATTTCTGCTATGATTGTAGATTTCTGTTTCCTTTGACTTATGTCAGTTTGTATTCCATATATTGTGCAGCTATGCAATTAGATATATATAAATTAGTAAATGCTAAATCTTTTGTGAAGTATTCTTTATCTCTGCTAGCATGTTTTGCCTTTAAGCCTACATTGTCTGATATTAGCACGGTCATGCTAGCTTTTTGTTTTTGTTTTTGCTTGTTTGTTTGTCTTTAGTTAGTATTTGCGTGCTATATATTTTTTCATTTGTGGCTGAAGCTACTGAGGCCCTGCTCCTATCTGTTCAGCACTCACTCTGCTATGTGCCAGAGCATCCCACAGAGTCCTTGTGAATCTACCCACGACTCTCCCTGACAGTTTTATCTTAAAAACTTGTTTTCTTTTTTCTTTATTTTTCTTGAAGTATTGTTGACATGACTCATGGGAGCAGGCAGGATGTAGGTGGTTAGTGGTGCTCCAGATGTTGCCCTCTACCAATAATGTAGGGAGTTTAGGGGTAAATACCTTTGTTCCCTCGTCTCTCAGGCGAGACCACTGTGATACGTATTATATACCACCTCTCAGCAATCCATGTCAGGATTCAGTTATAGCTGCTTCAAGAATTAAACTGTTCATGAATGCATCCAATATTCCCTTTTGCCCCTGTCTTATTTTCTTACTACCTTGCATATGATCCTGGTTTCACCTAATACTAAATTATTTGCACTCAAATTCTTGTGCTAGGGTCTATTTCTGTGGAAACTTGGCCTAAGAAGCTATCTTTGTACCTACAGTTTGTCTATGTCTTCAGGTTTCAAGAGCATCTCTTTTTTTAAAAAAAAAGTTTTATTAATTTATTTATTTTGAGAGAGAGAGAGTGAGAGAGAACAAGTGAGCAGCAGAGAAAGAGGGAGAGAGATAATCCCAAGCAGGCTCCACACTGTACAGAGAGCCAGATGCAGGGCTCAAACTCACTAACCGTGAGATCATGACCTGAGCTGAAGTCAAGATTCGGGTGCTTAACTGACTGAGCTACCCAGGCATCCCTAAAGACCATCTCTTATTCTTATAAGGGGCATATTGTTGTGTTTTGTTTTATTCTGTCTGACAATGTTTGTCTTTAATTGAAATATTTAGTCTACTTAATGTGATTCCTGGTATGTTTGTCAGTTCTGTTTTCTCTACCATGTCTCTCTTTATGTTTTCTACTCCATTAACTTGTTAGTTATACATTCTTTTACCATAGCATGTATCCCAGAAATTACAATAAGCATCCTTAACTAATTACAGTGTAATATGAATTAGCTCTTTTATAACTTCCCAGGCATTGCTAGGGTCTAGAACACTTATACTCCATTTATTTTCTTCCTGATTTTTGGTGATTAACGCCAAGTGAAGTTAATACACGTTTTAGAGTTTACAGACATTTTTATTGTTTTATATAGATAATAGTCATTTAATTTTGTATTAAAAAAAATTAATGCTTATTTATTTTTGAGAGAAAGAGTGAGACGGAGTGCAAACGGGGGGAGGGCAGAGAGAGGGAGACACAGAATCGGAATCAGGCTCCAGGCTCCGAGCTGTCAGCACAGAGCCCGACACGTGGCTCGAACTCACGGACCACGAGATCATGACCTGAGCCGAAATCAGATACTTAACCAACTGAGCCACCCAAGTGCCCCATAATTTTGTATTTTTATGTATCTTTATCAATTGCCCTTAATTATTTCCTACATTTTGATTTTGTTGCCCGGCATCATTTTCCTACTGTCTAGAGAGCTGCTTTTAGAATTTCTTTTGGTGTGATTTGGTTAACAACACATTTTCTGAGTTTTGTTTGTTTGGAAATATTTTTATTTACCCTTCACCTTCTTTTTCTTGATAAAAGTAATATTGTTTTTATTGAGAGATAAGTTACATATATTCGATAGCACAAATCTTACATGTTCAGCTTGATGAATTTTTACATGTACCACCCATATCAAGGTTTCGAGCCTAGAAAACGTTCCAGAATGCTCTTTCTTTCTCCCTCCCAGACAGTACCCTTGCTACAGAAGTAACTACAATTCTGTGTTCTCCAAACATGAGTTAGTTTGGTCTATTCTTAAGCTTCATATAAATGGAATCATACAAAATGTACTTTTCTTTCTGGTTTATTACACTCAACATGAGGTCTGTGAAATAATTCATCTGTTATGAATAATGTAGTTCATTTTTTTATTGCCATGTAGTATCCCATTATATGAATATACCATGATTTGTTTATCCATTCTATTACTGATGGTCACTAGAGTTGTTGTTCACTTTTGACTATTAAATGTGTGATGAACATTACTGTACATGTCTTCTTTATGTAGGACATAAACACTTTTTCTGTTGAGTATATACCAGTTTTCATTGCTTTTAATTTGGGGGGTTGGTAGTGACTTTTAAAAAGCCCTTTAAAAGGATTTTTATAGGTCTATAGCTTCTCAAGTTTCTACTGGAAAGTCAGCCATTAAGTCTTGTTATTGTTCCTTTGAAAGTAAATGTGTTTTTTCCTCTGTCAGCTTTTAGTATGATTTTGTTTTTGGTTTTTAGTAGTTTTATTATGATAGGCTACGTGTGGTTTTCCTTGTAGATATCCTGCTTTAGTCTATAGTTTCATGTCTTTTGTCAAATTTGATACTTCTCAGCTGTTTCAAATATTGCCTTTGACTCTCTTCCTTTGACTCCCTTCTCCCTTTATGTGATTCCAATTATATATATGATAGAACTTTTAATCATCTCTCATATGTTCTCACTGTATTTTCTAAATTTTCCACCTTTTTTTTTACTCTCCTTGTGTTAGCTTGAATAGTTTCTGTTGACTTCTGGTGCACTGTTATATGTTCATACTGAATTCTTAATTTTGATTATTATATTTTTTAGTTCCGGAATTTTTATTGATTTTTTTATAGCTTCCAGTTTTCTGACTACATTCTCCATTTTGTCATTTATTTGTTTTTAAGGAAGGAAATCTACTTATTTATTTTTATATTTCAGTGTAATCAACATATGGTGTTATATTAGTTTAAGGTGTATGATACAGTGATTCAACAATTTTAAGGAGGGCACTTGTGTTGAGCACTGGGTGTTGCATGTAAGTGATGAATCACTGAATTCTACTCCTGAAACTAATAGTACACAGTATGTTAACTAACTGGAATCTAAATAAAAAGTTGGAAAAAAATTCTATACATCACTCAGTCCTCATCACGATAAGTGTACTCTTAATCTTCTCTACCTATTTCACCCATACCCCCACCCACCTTCCATCTGGTAAGCGCATGTTTATTCTTTATATTTAAGAGTCTTTATATTTAAGAGTATATATTAAGAGGTATTTTTTCCCTTGTTCACTTGTTTTGTTTCTTAAATTCCGCATATGAGTGAAATCGTATGGCATTTGTCTTTCTCAGATTGACTTATTTCACTTAGCATTATATTCTCTAGGTACATCCATGTTTTTACAAATGGCAAAATTTCATTCTTTTTTATGGCTGAGTAATATTCCACTGCATATTTATGTATACCACTTTTTCTTTATTCATTCATCTATCAATGGATACTTGGGTTGCTTCCATATCTTGGCTATTGTAAATAATGCTGCAATAAACACAGTGGTACATGTATGTTTTTGAATTAATGTTTTCATTTTCTCTGGGTAAATACCCAGTAGGGAAATTACTAGATCATATGGTAGTTCTAATTTTAGGTTTTTGAGAAACTTCCATACTTTTTTCTATGTAGCTACACCAGTTTGCATTTTCACCAACAGTGCATGAGGTTTTCTTTTTCTCCACATTCTTGCTAGCACTACTTGATTCTTGTGTTTTGGATTTTAGCCATTCTGACAATTGTGAGGTCATATCTCGTTGCGGTTTTGATTTGCATTTCTCTGATGGTAGGTGATGTTGAGCATCTTTTTGTGTGTCTGTTGTCCATCCGTAAGCCTGTTTAGGAGAAATGTCTGTTCGTCTTCCACCACTTTTAAATTGGATTTTTTAATTTATTTTTTTGGTGTTGAATTGTGTAAGTTCTTTATATATTTTGGATTCTAACCCCTTGCCAGATATATCATTTGCAAATGTTTTTTCCCATTAAGTAGGTGTCTTTTTGTTTTGTTGGTTGTTTCCTTTGCTATGCAGAAGCTTTTTATTTTGATACGGTCCCAATATTTTATTTTTACTTCAGCTTCCTTTGCCTCAGGAGATAGATCCAGAGTAATGAATGTTGCTATGGCTAATGTAGGAGAAATTAATGCCTGTGCTCTCTTCTAGGATATTTATTGTTTCAGGTCTCACATTTAGGTCTTGAATCCATTTTGAGTTTATTTTTGTGTATGGTGTAAGAAAGTGATCCAGTTTTATTATTTTGCATGTGGCTGTCTAGTTTTCCCAACATGATTTGTTGAAGAGATTGTCTTTTTTCCCTTTGCTTATTCTTGCTTCCTTTGTCAGCAATTGATTGACCATAAAAGTGTGGGTTTATTTCTGGGATTTAGTGTGGGATCTCTGTTCTGTTGATCTATGTGTTTATTTTTTGCACCAGTACCATGCTGTTTTGATTACTACAGCTTTGTAGTGTATCTTAAAATCTGGGATTGTGATATCTCTCAATTTTGTTCTTATTTTTCAAGATTGCTTTGGCTATGTGGAGTCTTTGGTGGTTCCATGCAAATTTTAGGATTATATGTCAAGTTCTGTGAAAAACGCTGTTGGTATTTTGATAAGGGTTGCATTAAATCTGTAGATTTCTTTGGGTATTATGGACATTTTAACAAAATTCTACCAATCTACAAGCATAGAATATCTTTCATTTTTTGTGTGTTTTTCAATTCCTTTCATCAATGTTTGATAGTTTTCAGAGTACAGGTCTTTAACCTCGTTGGCTAAATATTTTCCTAGGTATTTCATTATTTTTGGTGCAATTCTAAATGGGGTTGTTTTCTTAATTCCTCTTTCTTCTACTTCATTATTAGTGTATAGAAATGGAACAGAATCTCTCTATATTGATTTTGTATCCTATGATTTTGTTGAATTCACTTATCAGTTCTAGTAGTTTTTTGGTGGAGTCTTTAGGGTTTTCTTTATACAGCATGATGCCATCTGAAAATAGTGAAAATTTTACTTCTTATCAATCTGGATGCCTTTTATTTCTTTTTGTTGTCTGATTGCTGTGGTTATCCAGTACTACATTGAATAAAATTGGTGAGAGTTGACATCCCTCTCTTGTTCCTGACCTTAGGAGAAAAGCTCTGATTTTTTCACCATTGAGTATGATGTTAGCTGTGGGTTTTTCTATCTATGGCCTTTAGTATGTTGAGATATATTCCTTCCAATCATAATTTGTTGAGGATTAAAAAAATGTTTTTAAGTTTATTTATTTACTTTGAGAGAGACAGAGACAATGCAAATAGGGGAAGGGTAGACAGACAGGGAGAGAGAATCTCAAGCAGGCTTCCACACTGCCAGTGCAGAGCCCAATGTGGGATTCAAACTCATGAAACAGTGAGATCATGACCTGAGCTGAAACCAAGAGTCGGACACTCAACCGACTGAGCCACTCAGGCACCCTATTTGTTGAGGATTTTTATCATGAATGAGCGCTGTACTTTATCAAATGCCTTTTCTGTATCTGTTGAAATGATCATATGTTTTTTAACCTTTCTCTTGTTGACGTGATTTATGATGTTGATTTGTGAATACTAAACCACCCTTGCATCTGAGAAATAAATCCCACCTGATTGTGGTGAATAATTTTTTTAAATGTATTGTTGGATTCAGATTGCTAATATTTTGTTGAGGATATTTACTTCAATGGTCATCAGAAATATTGGCCAGTAGTTCTCTTTTTTTGTTGTACTTTTGTCTGATTTTGGTATCAGGGTAATATTGGCCTCATGGAATCAATTTGGAAGCTTTCCTTCCTCTTCAATTTTTTGGAATAGTTTGAGAAGAATAAGTATTACCTCTTCATTAAATGTTTGGTAGAATTTGTCTGTGAGGTCATCTGGTCCTGGAATTCTGTTTGTTGGATCGTCATTTGTTTTTTAAAGCATGTTAATTATTTTGAAGTTCATGTCTAATGACTCCCCAAACCAGGTCATCTCTGGTTCCTTTTCTATTTGTGTTTTTCTCTTAGTGCTACTTGTTGATAAGTCTGGCATACTTAATTGAATACCAGATTCTATTTATGAGAATTTATATAAGCTCTCAGTGATGTCATTTTCCTCCAAAGTGAGTTGATCATTGCTCAAGATGATAAATCAAGGACAGATCACATTAATACAGTCCTAGACTGACATAGCGTGAATCTTTGTTGCAACTTTGGTAAGCTTCCATTTGCATCTGGTTTATCCCCGATCTAGAAAGTAGCCCTCCACAGGCATTGTTTATTTTATCCTTATATTGTAGAATTCAGGTAGAATTCCTTTGACTGCCACAAGTAAACAAAAAGAAAAGAAAAGAAAAAAAGTAACTTAAACAAAATAAGTTTATCATCTTATATAATGAGAAGTCCAGAGACAGGATGAGTGTTTGCATAAATGCATCCTATCATTGATCTAGCTTGGCTTCTCTAAAATTCTCTTGGTTTTGTTCTCATGGTCCTTACATGGCTAATATAGTTGCAGGTGTCCCATGTCTTGAGGTAGGAAAGTGAAGTTTGTATTTATAGGGCACTATGTAAGAGTGAATAATCCATTTTCTAGAGACCTCCTTCCCCCAAAGCCTTCTCATGTCTCTTTGGCCAGAATTTTGTCACATGCCTATTCCTAAACTAGATATTGTCAGTGGCAATGGCATGACATATTTCACTTAGACTGGTCAAGATTAACCCCTTAGGCCCAGGAGGGGTCCTTTCTCTGAATATAGCCAGGTAGAATATGAACACCTAAGCAAAACTAAGACCTAATTAACAGGGAAGAGGGAATAATAGGTATCTGTCACAGGGAGAGGTAGCTGTCTCTCATACGGTAGTCCTGTGAGAAGAATACTATTGTTATCCATCTACTTTAGCTTTAAGAATTTTGTGATTCAGAGTTTACTTAGCCTGAGATCGAGTATTTAGTGACAGAGTCTTTATTCAAACAAGTTATCTGATTCCAATTTTGTACGTGTTTTTGTGCTCTTTAGTCTTCCAATAGGGATGTGAGTTTTCTTTTTTAAAATCATTCCTACAATATATTCACATGCGCAAATTAAGGTAGATAACTTCATTTCCCTACCCCACTTTAGCAGCAGCCTCACCGTCAATCAGAATGCGAATGCTATGTGGAGAGTGTTAATCATCTATAGATCTGAGATTGCCTAAAACTTTAATTCCTGTATTTATGCAGCCATTCCTCAGTCTGTAATGGACGCAAGCCACCTAGGGCCTAAGCATTATAAGGTGTTGCTATTCAAGCTGAAACCACAAGGGACCAATTAGAGTTTTTACTTCCATTAGCAAATATGATTTGTGTCCACTCCCCACTGCCATTCATAATTTGGAATTCCACTCTGCTTCAAATGTTCCTTCTCCGCTTCAGCTGAATGATTTTCACAAGAATCTGCCTCTTTGCGAGGTAACCTCAGAGTGATGGATTAGCAGCCCTGACAGCATTTGCTAAGCTGGGAGCACATTAGCCATTGCCATTTCTCTCCTCCACAGTGGAGGTGGGAGCCCAGAAACTCTGCCTCCGGGAGGGTTGGGGAATAGGCTTCTTTATGACAAAGCAGGCCGGAACAACCACAATTGCGGCCCCCGAGAACAGCTCATGCCACGGGGTCAGAGGAGCAGCATTTTATGTTCCTTTGTAGAATAAACTGAATATTTTTATAAGAAACAAATCTTCCATCTATGATCCTGTTCCCATTAGTGGGTCAAGGCAAGAGCAAACCAGAGAGGCTTAATTTACTTAGGAGACATTCTGTATAAATACTCTATTCCCTTGTGTGATGTTCTTGTTCTGTTGGCCTTAATACATGCAAACAAAGATGACTTACTCAAGTTTTGATATGCCCAAAGACCATCCTTCTTATAACATGGTGTTCCTTTTCAGCTGGGTGTCAAAAAGATCCAGAAAGTGTACATCAACACAGCATGTATTTTCCCTCCACTAAACTAGTATACAATCTGTAATTGCTAACCCCACAAGTTTGAAAGTTTACCTTAACATTTGTGGGAAGCAGATGGTTTCCATACACTGCCAACCTGTTGTTACCAAAGCATTTTCCGAGAATTGTTTCCCAGCCATAGTCACTAGCATAATTAACCTTTCCATGGATTGTATAAACAAGAAAATGATCACCAATCTGTGTGAAAGCCAAATGTACGATTCAAGATTTTGCCTCAGAGCAAGTTCTGATGAATGACCCATTTTTGGTATGTTTTCTAGTGGCCACTATTCTTCCCCTGTCTCCTTTTTTATTCCATAGCACACCTTCTCTTTTTAGCCGTGGGTTCCCCTTTACCTATTTCTACCTGCAGACATCGTTCTGGCCAGGTCCTGAGATATTTTTCTTAACAGAATAGTAAGCAGGCAAGAGTGTCTAGGCTGTGAGAGAAAATGGCCTCCATTTGAGGTTTTAGGACTAAAACTCCACAGCTGTTCATTTCCCTAGAGGCTTCATGCAGCCTTTTTCAATACCTGTGGACTTCCTGTACTTTGTCTTGCCCCCTGCCCTTTATTGGTCTTTGCTTCATTTTCTATTAGTGTCTTACTGATTTCAATCTCTCCCCCCCCGCCCAATCCCTCTCATTTATATTCTACTGTTTTCCTGGACTTTCTTTTTTTTTTTTTTTTTTAACTTTTTTACTAGAAACAACTACAGATTCATAGGAAGTTGCAAAAAAAAAAAAAAAAAAAAGTACAGAGAGGTCTCTTGTATACCTTTCAACTAGTTTTCCCCAGTGGTTACATCTCCCATGACAAAGTATAATTTTCAAAACAGGAAATTGACATTGGTACAATTCCCAGAGCTTATTCAGCTTTCACTAGTTTTAGATGCACTCATGTGACCGTGTGTGTGTTTGTGTGCGTGTATGTGTGTGTGTGTATTCTGACTTTTAAAGAGGAAACATCTTCAGTCTTCTGCCTGACTTTAGAATGGCTTAGAGTCAGATTCAGTAAACACTCATTAAGTGTATGTATGAGACATTGTCATATAACTGACACAATTTTTTTCAGTTAATCTTCTCATCAGTGGTCTTCCCAAGGTCATCTAAGTAATGTCCTGACTCCAAGTCCAGTGCTCACCATGTCACTTGCCTGGTCCTTAGCCTCTGTATAGACCATGACCTCTGTTTTCATGCTTTCTGTTTTTCATGTTTTCTCTGTTTGATTCATAGCCCCCAAAATAGTCCTTAGCTTTGTAGGGTCTTCCTTCCTTCTGGCTACCCTGACTGCTGATCCACAGCCTGGATTTACTCCTGTCCAGTGTGCTCTTTGCTTTTCTGCTTCTGACATCTGATTGGGGGTCAGAATGTCCAGTAACCCATGGTGGTATTTGTATTTATGCCTTAGATTATTGGAAGCAATTTACGAATCTCTTTCACAAGTATAATTCGTTGTTCTTCCCTGCATACTGAGGATGGTAGGGCTATTACTATTGCAATTTTGCAGATGAGGTCACAGGGACTCTGGAATGGTAAAGCCAGAAAACTGAAGTCAAAAATCCAGAGGTGGAACTCAGAATAAAACTTGGGCCTTTTGACTCTTGGTGAAGGTTCTCCACACCGTTTCATGTCAAAGTGTGGAAGGTGGTTTTCCCTCCATAATGATAGGTTTTATTGCCTGAGAACCCACTGTGTGTCATGACCTATGCTAGGCTTCCTACATATATTGTATAATTTATTCACACAACAGTCCTATGAGGTACTGTTATTAATATAACCCCATTTTACAGATGAAGATACAGGCTCAGAGAGCACAAGTGAGTTAGCATCAGGCCCAGAATTAGCAAGGGGGAAAACTGGGATTGGAACCTAAGGCTGAATCCTAAACTAAACTTGTAACCTACACTTCTTGCTTTGAAGTAAACAAATAATTACCTCCAGACACAAAAACTACACAGAATAATTCAAACTATGATATAGGGTTAGACATTACAGACTGGGCATTAAAATTTGAATTATGAGTAATTCAAAATTTATTTACTAGTAAATATTTACTAATTTCTTTACTAATAATTTCATTTTGGGAGGTATAACATAAAAATCTGAATTTCTATCTTTTGATAATAGATCGATATACCCAGCAATTCTTGGCCAGATCTTAAATCTGTGCTTTCCAATTTACCATAGTTCCCTGCAGGCTTGTGAGATGTTTGTGGCTTATCAGACAGTGCATCAGGGGAATGGGATTTTTAGTCAAAGCTATGGGTTTAAACCACAATTCCAATACTTCCTATGCCTATGGCAGTCTTGAAACATAATCACAGGTCCTTTGACATTTCTTCCTATCTGGAAATGGAGTGGATGCTTTCTCATCTTGACTTTGTCCGTGTTTATGACTACTTTGGCCAATAGAACCTGGGTGAAGTGATCATGTGGCTTTTGTGGTTAGATCATCAATATCATGCTGTTTCCACCTTGCTCACTGGAACACTCTCTTTTAGAACTAACCTGAGACCATCATGGTAGAGAGGCCATATGTAGGCACTCTGGTCAAAAGTCCCTTTGGTCTTGATAATCATTCCATAACATATATGTATATCAAATCATCATATTGTATACTTTATTTTATTTTTATTTTTATTTTTGTTTTTTTATTTTAGAGAGAGAGAGTGTGAGTGGGGAGAGGGGCAGAAAGAGAGAGAGAGTCTTAAGCAGGCTCCACACTCAACACAGAGCCTGATGGATCATGACCGGAGTCGAAATCAAGAGTTGGAACTCTCAACCGACTGAGCCACTCAGGAGCCCCTTAAATCTATACAATTATATTTGTCAATTATTCCCCAATAAAGTTAAGAAAAAGTCCCAGCTGAGTGCAGCCTTCCGACTATCTCTGCCAAGGCACCAGACATGAGTGAAGCCTTGTTTGATCTTCCAGAGGGGAATCTGCTGGATAAATACCACTGAGAGATCTCAGTGCTACATGGGACAGAAGAATCATGTAACTGAGCCTTGCTCAAATACTTAAGTGCAAAATCATGAGACACAATAAAATGGCTTTTTTTCTATGACTTGGAGTAATGGTGTTCATATATATTTTTTATTCTCAGAACTACATTAAAGAAAGTACTCTGGGGGCGCCTGGGTGGCGGTTAAGCGTCCGACTTCAGCCAGGTCACGATCTCGCGGTCCGTGAGTTCGAGCCCCGCGTCAGGCTCTGGGCTGATGGCTCGGAGCCTAGAGCCTGTTTCCGATTCTGTGTCTCCCTCTCTCTCTGCCCCTCCCCGGTTCATGCTCTGTCTCTCTCTGTCCCAGAAATAAATAAACGTTGAAAAAAAAAATTAAAAAAAAAAAAAAAAGAAAGTACTCTGTGCCCCCATTTGGTCATGTATAAAACAACTCATGAGAGTATGTGCCCTATGTTCTGTACACAGGCTAAAGAAGCAAATGAAAGAATAGATTTACAGCATTTGTAAGTTACCAAGTGGTATTCAAATAAGGTCATCATGATGATTGTAAAAGGCTGATGACTGTTTGACAATCTTTAAGACTTCTTTCAAGGGATATACAAAACTGCAATGTAAAAGGAAGGCACAAACAGGTTAAATTCTTTATTAAATGCTTGTGTAAGGATTTTAATTAGTCACATGTCTCAATGATATGCTCCTATAGCATTGTGGCCTTTTCAGTATGCGGTATTCCCACCAAATGTCCTTTTTATATCTGCAGTAATGGAGAACAGAGGGATAGGCCTCGAGTGAAACCTTGCAACATTCAGCTATGTTGGGACATTAAAATAACCAGAATGTGGGTTTGATGGAAAGTCAGCCAGGCAGATTTTACTGGATAATGAGCTAGTGTTGGGAAGAGAAATCAGGTCACTGTAGGACTGAATGCAGAGAAAACAGGGGAGAATGATTTTACCAATTGACTGACTGAAGGTCCAGAGACAATTCTATTTCCTTTTTCTTTTTATGCGACAAATTACTACACAGCCCTTTTTGCTGTGATAGGTGGTATACTATGGTGGCAAGTCCTTGTTCAAGACTTTCCCTTTGCTTTCTCCTACCATGGGTGACTTTTCCATAGTTTTTTTGTTTTTTTGTTTTGTTTTTTGTTTTTGCCTGGCTGGGATGGTCCTTTAATTCTCCTGCCTCGTTAACTCTTACTCCTCCTCCTGATTTCAGCTCACATAGCACCTCCTCAGCCTTACCCGATCCCACAAACGTAAGGCATTATGTTGTTCCCTGTGTGTTGTTGACATCACTGTATTTGTCACAGTGGCATTCATATTTAGTGAGGGGGAAAATACACTACATTCAGATACAAAAGAAAATGTAGTACTTCATTTTCTGTAATGGATCTGATCTAAGGAGTGGCAGCCTTGCTGGCTTAGCAGGAAAACTCAGCTTTAACTGACCAATCACAGTGCATCAGTTACTGTCAGTATCGAGTCTGAGGAATTATACAGCCACTGCTGGTTTAAATGGCCCATTGTTCCTAGTGCTTCCCCAAGTCTACGTTTAAGAAGGTGTCTAGTGGCTAGTAACTCTGAGCAGGTTAGAGTGACCTTGTGTCTTTGGGAAGAAGAGGGATGTCTGGCCAGGAGCTCGCTCTTGGCCAGTCTCTATATATTACATATTGTACACTGTATGTTCTGTGAAGTATACTATAGAATCA
This sequence comes from Leopardus geoffroyi, assembly GCF_018350155.1. NCBI lineage: Eukaryota > Metazoa > Chordata > Mammalia > Carnivora > Felidae > Leopardus > Leopardus geoffroyi. Next base: position 49,085,127 of record NC_059328.1, read on the forward strand.
ATTTAGTTTCCTGCTTCCTCCCCCCTCCCCCCCACCACCCCAGAATAGAAGAGTGGTTAAGAGCTCTTGCTTTGGAGTCAGATTGATTTTAATTCCAATCTCTACTCTGCCACGGGTTAACAGTATTCTTTCAACAGACACTTGCCTACACTAAGCCTCAATATCTTTATCTATATAATAGAGGTATTGGTAGGTATCATTGGTTTTGATTAAGTACTTAGCCATATTCTTTGGTCCTTCTAGTTGCTGGGTTTCTTGTTTGTAGGGCATTCTACCCTTGGATATCCATGGACTTCTGATCCTTAATCTCTTCCTTTTACCCATGAAAATGAGCAAACCTGGGCTCCTTTTACTTATGGTCCTTCTAAAAGATATGGTGGGGGTTGGGGTGAATGGCATGCTCATTCTTTCAGAGGCAGCATGTTGCAATGAAGTGAGCACAAGTCTTGAAATCAATAATATGGTACTTGCAGGATTTTGTGAATGCCTCTCACATTAAGGCAACTTCATATCAAGCCAGCATAATAGAATACTCTTCACGAAAGGAGATACAATGGGAAAGCAGTTGGCTGTCTGTGACTCTAAATCAAATTAACTAGTGTAGCGCAGAAGAAGGAGACTCCCTTGATGTATTCAATATACAGCTTCTGATGAATATTCCAAAATACATATATTCCAGATGTTTCAGATTTGCTGGTTTTGGTATGATTATTTGGTACCTTTCTTTAAGGTGCTCAGCAATTTCCTTTGAGGCAAATAATTTGTTTCATGATTTCTGACAATAGCTTGGAGAAAATAACATTGAGTACTTATCTTCATATTTGACTTGTAGCCTAAGAAGGGAGAAGCCTTTAAGTGACGTTAATGTTTTGATAAACACAAACTCAAGATTAACACAAACTTACTCTGAAACTTGTCATAGAGGGAACAACCTCTTTTTCCAAGATTAGATTTCTGAGGGTCTGGGCCTTGTTTATTTATTTTCCCAGAGCCTGGGCAAGATCAAGGACATGAAGTTCTTATATAGAATAATCAGGCCATGTTGAATGGGCCAAGGAGTTTCTGGGAAGATTGCTATAAAGTTAAACGCTTGCTGTACTAGTCCCTGAAGTTCGTCTCAGTATGTGTGGATTCAGAATTACGTTATGAAGCAGGAGCTACAAAAGGCACTTTGTTAGTAATATATATGAGTGTAATGGACAGCCTTTTGGTTTTTCAGAGTGAGATGCTTGTCTTCACATCCAAACTCCCATGAACTTGCTTAACTCTTACCCATCTTTTCAGATGTGCTTTTTGTTCCTTCTCTGAAAAACTGCCTGAGCCATTGAAACTCAGTTAGTCACTGAACTCATTGCAGCGTCACTCTTTGTAGTGATCACTTTGAGTGTAGGATGGCCAAATAGCATTTTTTTTTTTTTTTTATATATTGGTCTTCCCTATGAGACTGTGAGCTCTCTCCAGATTAATGCCATGCCTGGTTTTCTATGATTTAGAGAAAATACTTAATAGTTTCTTAGATAATTACTTAAAAGACTTTGGGGAAAGCAAAAAGCAGAAAGGCTTAAGAGACTTTGAAGATAAGAAGGGCAACATAACCAATATTTATTGAATGACTAATATATATGCCACTTAACATAAAATAATTTATTTGTCCCTCACAGCATCCTTTAGGAAAAAACGTATCATTGTCCTCAATTGACAGAGCAGGAACTGAAGCTCAGAAAGTGTAATAAATGTATCAAAATCACACAGTCAAGAACTGGCAAATTCAGAATTTGATTTGAAATCTGTGTGTTGCCAAAACCATAGTGGTTTTTTCATTATTCTTCCCTACCTCTCGGGGAGACTGGAACTCATAGTTTGCTCCCAGGGAATATGCTTTCTGGAAGTGTGATTGGTTTTGTTCTATTTTGACAGAAGAGAATGTTTAGCCACCTCTCAAACATTTTTTGAATGTTTTTTTTTGAAATGACTTCCTCACATCCTGGCTACTTCTAAGACGAATATTTTCAGGTTGATTGTGGAAAGCTCAAGCACCTGGTTAGGCTTTGGTTACTAATGGCTAAAGGGACTGTGCTTAAATCACGTAATTCTTCAGAGCTTTGTTGAGGCGTAAGTGCTATATAAAAAAAAATATATTTGAAGTATATAATTGGGTAAATATCCATGAAAATTACATATATGTATACATATATATGTACATATATGTATATATACACACGTGTGTATACACACACGTGTGTATATATATAAAATCTCCATGAAAAACAAATCACCACAATCAAGATAACAAAATATCTGTCATTCTCTAACTCCCTTAAGCTTCCTCATGGCCCTGTATAGAACATCCAGTAAAAAGTTGAAGAGAAGTGGTCTAAACTGGTATCTTGATTTGTTCCTCATCTTAAAGGAAAGCATTCAGTCTCATACTATTAAGTATGGTGTTAGCCTTAGGTTTCTCATAGATGTGGTTCATCTGACTGAGGACATTCCCTTCTATGCCTTGTGTGCATTTTTTGTTTTTTGTTTCCTATTTTTTTTTTTCTTTTTAGTCAGAATTGGGTGTTAGATATCATCAGACATTGTCAAATGATTTGATGATTTTCCTGAACGTATTGAGATGATTGTATGTTTTTTTCCTTGTTTATCTCTTAATCCACTGGTGGATTACACAAAATCCTTTATAGCCATATGTGTCTATGATTAAAAGTTATTTAAGTACTTGGCTCTATCTTAGCAAAATTCTAGTATTGCTTTAGGAATTATATATCTAAAGGCTAATAATTAAAGATGATATAAATATATATCTCAAATAGTAGAGCAAATTCATAATTGTTAGATACTTCACTGGATTTCTTCCTATCACACCATGCGAACAAATTACATGGACTTTAACATATATTTACTTTTATTTTAAATTAAAAAAAAATTTAAAGTTTATTTATTATTGAGAAACAGAGAGAGAGACAGAGCATGAGCATGGGAGGGGAAGAGAGAGGGGGAGACACAGAATCTGAAGCAGGCTCCAGGCTCTGAACTCTCAGTACAGAGCCCCATGTGGGGCTCGAACTCACAAACCACGAGATCATGACCTGAGCCAAAGTTGGATGCTTAACTGACTGAGCCACCCAGGTGCCCCTATTTGTTATTTTACATAAAATAAAATTCATTTCTGACTGTACAATTCTGTGGGTTTTGATGAATACAGAGAATAAGGCAACCACTTACTGAAATCATGGTACAGACTCCTTTCTTTCTTTCTCCATCAAAATTCCCTTATGTAGTTTTTTTCTAGACAAGCCTAGGGCCCCCCTCCCAACCATGGCAACCATTGCTCTGTTCTCTGGCCTATAGTTTCACCTCTTTCTGAATATTACACACATGAATTCAGAGAGTATGCAGTTTTGGGGGAGGGGCTTCTTTTATCTAGTGAAATGAACTTAAGATTTGTTGATGTTTCCTGTATCCATAGCAGGAGCACATTTTCCCACCAATTTCCTGAAGGGAAAAGAAAATAAGTTGTTGGGAATGTGGTATATTTATCAAAAGGAAATGGAACCAAATATATAAGTGGTGAAGTAGGGATTTGCTTTCCTCTTTGATTTGCTGTAGTACAAAAGTCACATGTTTTTCAATATGTAAAAGAAAGAAAGAAAGAAAGAAAGAAAGAAAAATAAAAGAAAAACCATGAACTCTTTGAGCCAACAGTTAACAGTATCCTTTGATCACACAATCGGGAGTGACCTTGTACTAGGCCTCAGTACTTGTCATTTTTTTCTATCCAGATGCTATCGTCAAAATCCGCCTGTTTTGCATATTCAGTAGTAATTCATTAAATCCTTGATGTAGTCTATATGGTATTGAGAATGAAATAGTAAACAGAGATGGGGTAGATGGGGTCAGCTTTAGTGAATGGATTTCTATTTTTCTCCCCAGTGCGGGATATATTTTCAGCAAAGGCCCCTATTGGTCAGGTACTCTGACAGAACAGGCAGTTTGGAATAAAAGCAGCATGAGGCCTAGAGGAAGAGTTTCAACAACAGCAGGGAAAAAAGATACCATAGTAGATCTTATTGGCTTAGCCATTTTACCCTAAAGGTTTTCTCTAACCCTTTGGGAAAGTTGAATAGGACACAAATACCGGGGTCCCATTGTATTCTACGTACGATGGAATGTTCATTCTGTCTGCTTTTGTTCACTATATTACAAACTGCATTTTCATAGTCCGTGAAGTACGTTTGACTCTCAACTGGTGCTTTGGCTGTCTGGTAAGTCCTCAGGTGTAAAACAAAATGAAACAAAACAATGCCCCTCCCCCCCAAACAAACAAACAAACAAAACAAAACAAAACCTCTCTAGAGATTTCTAAAGACTGGCAAGTAATCTCAGGAGAAGCCCTCATAAGACAGCACAAGTCCTATCTGACCCATAGCTAGGAAGCCTTCAGGTCAATGTAGTTGGTGTTGGTGGGGAGCAGCAGGTTCTGGGGGTAGGGTAGGAGATTGACATTGACATTTTGTAGGGCATCTTGGAAAGTAAAGTTCCCTCCCCCTAGACAGCAGGGAGCAAATTACTAGGCAAAAAAAAAAAAAAAACAAAAAAAAACAAAAAAAAAAAACCCCAAACTTAAAACAAATCTGTCAGGCACTCATTCACAGCAAATGTCAGACTCCAGACACCAACTGCTAATGTGTTAGAAAACGCTGATTAGGGATTACTGAAGCTGCCTATAAACTTTCTATTACCATTATTTAAGAAACTCTGAAATGAGTTAATTCACATTCCATCAGCATTTTGTATTTTTCTTGTACGTTTTCAATCTGTGAATGTCAGCATTTACAAAATTGAGATGAGCAATATATTTCTAATAAATGCATTATAAAAGAGGAGCCAGGCATTTAACAAATATAAGCATCAACTTGATCTCTCTCTCTTTCTATCTATATATGTATATACATATATAGAGATACATATATCTCTATACAGTTTTATATACTGAATGAATAGATAGATAGATAGATATATCAACCGTTTTATATACTGCATGAACTTTGGAATTGATTTGTATGATGTATTAAAATGTCTATATGTTTAAACTGGGTGAGTTCCATGGGGGAGAATTTTAATTTTGTTTTGTTAATTGATATGCACCAAGCACCCCGAACAGATATGTGCATATAATAAGCTCTCAATAAATGTTGTCAAACTGAAGTGTAGAGACCAGGAAATACAGTAACAATATAAATATCCAGAATAGGCTTATATAGTTGCTATGATTAGACCAGAGATTTGACTCTGAAGTTCTTAGAAGCTAAAAAAAAAAAAAAAAAAATGAAATTGTACTTAATTTTATAGTTATATTGTCAAAGAGAAGAAGGGGTACCAATTCATTGAGGGGAAAATAACTTTCCTAGGGGTCGACTCTATAAAAACATCTAGTGTAGAAATCCACATGAAGCAGTAGTGGGATTTTAGGGTGATTTTTCATAGCAATTGTAGGTAAATGTGAGAGAATTTGCTAAATGTGAACATATCAGAGATACTTATGAATGAGTTAAGGAAATACTCTATCATAATATGGGAGGAGGTGGAAAAAGGCAGCAGGGAGTGATACATAAAGTTGCATAAGTAGGCAAAACCCCATGGTGGCTGAGAGAATTTGGCTCTTAGAAAGTGTGGGCTGCCTGGGTGGCTCAGTTGGTTGGGCATCTGACTTCAGCTCAGTTGGTTGGGTGTCTGACTTTGTCCCACAGTTCATGGGTTTGAGCCCCACATTGGGCTCTGCGCTGACAGAGCCTGCTTTGGATTCTGTATCTCCCTCTCTCTCTGCCCCTCTGTCTCTTGTGCTCTCTCTCTCTCTCTCAAAAATAAATAAACATTAAAAAAATTTAAGAAAAGAAATAGAAAGTGTTTTCCATTTGTGTTTGTAGCCATTTCCTGATAGATCTGGATTTAATCATTTCACTCAAAATCACTTATAAATCACTTTGCACACCTCAGTTGCTATGATAGATGCTGAGGATACAAAATAAATTCAGCATAGTCCTGTCCTTAAGGAATTCTGAACCTGGTGAAGGAGAAAAACAAGTCAGTTGGCCGTTATGGAGAATTGCTATGAGTCAGGTCCCCATATTGTGTAGGGAGACACAGAGGAGAGGCATCTAAATTAAGCTGGAGTCAAGGTGGGATTCCCAGAGGAGGAGACTGCAGAGCTGGTATTTTAAAGATATGTTTGGGTATCTGGATGAGCAAAGGGGAGAAGGCACCCACTGGAGGAGTGGTGTGTGGAGGGAAATTGCAATTACAGGCTGTAGTAGAAGGTGGCAGTGTAGAGGGAGACCAGCCTCTGAGGATTAAGGAGAAAGGAAGGCAAAGGAATAGGAAAAATGGTGATCAAGGACCTTGTAGGCTAAGGTAAGAACTGTGAACTTTATCCTGACACCTATGGGCAGCCATGATCATTGGAAAAAATCTTAGTGATTGCAAGGCACTTTTAATGCAAGGGACTAATTAATGATTAATGGTTTTATCTTGGTCATAGGGGGTTTTAATTCTGTTCCGTTGGTTCTGAGAGGCAATCAGTGGCTTTTTTTTTTTTTTTTTTTTTTTTTTTTTAATGCCAGACAGGCACAGAATCCTTCTTGTTTTCCTTTTCTGGTCTATTCTCGATATTTTATAGAAAAGAAAAGACACAGAGGGAGTAGGTGTCTTGACCAAGGACATCCAGCTACCAAGTAGCAGAGCCAAGATTCCCACTTCATTTAAGAAACACTGTAATATGTTGAAAAGAACAAAAACATGAGTCAAGAAATGTGAGTCCAAATTTCAACACTGAAACAAATTTGTGACCTTAAAAAAGTCATGTAACCTTTCTGAGCTTCAGTGCCCTCATCATAAGATAGAGTTAATAATGATATCTTAAAATACAGATTCTAGTTAGAATTCTAGTTAGGTGAAACATGTCAGCTTATCACTATTAAGTGGGTGCTTAGGATTTGTTGACTCTGAAACTCAAGCATTCTGATTTCTACTCAGGAGTTTTGTTTTTTTATTAAAAAAATTTTTTTAATGTTTATTTTTGAGAGAGAGAGAGAGAGACAGAATTCAAGTGAGTTGGGGCAGAGAGAGAGGGAGGCACAGAATCTGAAGCAGGCTCCAGACTCCAAGCTCTCAGCACAGAGCCTGATGTGGGGCTCAAACTTACAAGCTGTGAGATCATGAGCTGAGCCAAAGTCAGACGCTCAACTAACTGAGCCACCCAGGTGCCTCATACTCAAGAGTTGTTTTGTTGCAGTCTTTTTTGGAGGATGGTGTCTACATTATGGCCTTCTTTCTGTTCTTTATTTTAGTCCACAGTATTTCTCTCTCTCTTTTTTTAATGTTTATTTTTGAGAGAGAGATAGACAGACAGAACATGAGTGGGGGAGAGGCAGAGAGAGAGATGGAGACACAGAATCTGAAGCAGGCTCCAGGCGCCAAGCTGTGAGCACAGAGCCTGATGCAGGGCTTGAACTCATAAACTGTGAGATCATTCAACTGTGAGCTGAAGTTGGATGCTCAACTGGGGAAGCCACCCAGCCGCCCCTCTTTTTTTTTTTTAATGTTTATTTATTTATTTTGAGAGAGAGGGAGAGAGAGAATCCCAAGCAGGCTCTGCACTGAAGTGGGGCTAGATGTCATACTGGTGAGATCACAACCTGAGGTGAAATCAAGAGTCGGATGCCTAGCCGACTGAGCCATCCAGGTGTCCCATAGCCCACAGTATTTCTGTGCTTGTGGATTCAAGCTTTAGTCACATCCAAATGGATCCTTTGAGCTGGGGTGGTTTGGGTCTGTAGAAGGTTCCTGAAAAGTCTCAGTGTAGTAGACCCTGCAAGTTACTGGAATTAAGAGAAAGTGGCAGAAACATTGAAACCTCTGGAGAAGAGCATTTAAAGCTTAACACAGCCAGGATCTGCCTGTGTATCTGCAGATTGAGGCCTAAAATCATCCGGAACCTGAACACTACTCATTAATGATGACAGTGCTTTGAGAAAGTACTATGGGGGTCGGGGGAGTGTGGCTGTGACTTAAGCACAGACATGGAGGCAGAGACACATTTTTGATATCAATTTTTCTTAAAATCAACCCGTCCAACTTAAGTCATTATAAAGCTAACCAAGGATAACAGCTCTATCAATCAGATCTTTTGCCTTCACAGTTGAGTGAAATCTTTTTCTTTTTCCTTTATAACCAAAACTGAGAGGGTAGTTAAATTTCCCAGTTAGAGGCAAAAGAGACTTTTGTTGACCCTTTGCTCTTCATCTTTCCTGAATAGCTTGCCCCATTTTAATGTTATGCTTTATTATTCATATTATTATTTTTGAAAATTTTTCCCAGGGGAGGAAGGATATAATGAAAAGGCATTAGGTTTCTTATTTGAAGAGCTAATCAGATTTGAGGAAGACAAACCAGTGTGCTGTAGGGTTCCCGGGCAAGAAGCGAAAATGATCTGTTCCCCACTATGGTTATGGAAGTACAGTTTTAGCAGAGTTTTTCCTGGCTTTCCAGGGAGGGCTCCTAAAGGAGGTAGAAGGCCCTACTGTATGGCAGAAGGAGGGATACCAGGCCCATGTTAAGATTATTCCCTTTGAAAAATTGAAATTGTATCCTGATAGCTATAGTGCATTAATTCTTTAGTCTCATTCCGGGAAGAAATGAAGTTATTGTGAAAGAGTTCTGCGTCAGAAAGGGTGTCTGCATCTCAGCCAAGAGAGGTTGATTCTAGCTAATGAATTCCATGTGTGGCTTATTGTATTTTACAAAGCCCAAAGTATACCTTACTACACTCATGGGACCAGGTAAGATTCAGCCACATGCTGAGATCCCACCTATAATGGTCAAAAAAATTGACAAGGAAGTGGGGGGTTTTCCTAATATCACTCCGAGTATTGAATGAGTTCCAAAATGAAGGTGAACTGAGCTTTCTGAAGGAACTTCTTATCTTCAGGACATGAGATAACCCAAGAAAGCCTTAATTTAAGGCTTTCAGGTGATAACTGAAGAGCCAGAGACTAAAGATGGTATACGATCTGCTGTAAGTCAGAGTGACTATGGCCAGTGACAGACTGATGGGCCAGGTCTTCCCAATTGCAGCACCAGACTCTTTAAGAAAGGAGTTGCTTAACTATTCTACCTTTATTAAGAATAAAAACTTGAGGGATAGGGGTAGAGGAGGAATCTAGTATTTGTTGGATTGTTCATCGATACTTAGAGTGACGTGTGAGGGTTCTTAAATTTAATATCTCATTTAATTCACAATAATCCTGTGAAGTCAGTGTTATGCTTACTCTATATATAGATGTAGAAACTGAAGCTTGGGGAAGTCAACTTGGCCCAGGTACTAAAGCTAGTATACTGAAAGTGAAATTGGATCCAAAGCCAATTAGGTTCTCAAATTTCCACAAGACACTATTTAATACTTAGGCAATATACCTTATGAAATCCTACACTCTCAGAGTTGGAATTGAAATTAGATGTGACTGACTTCTATCTTCAATGCAAACTTTTTCCCTACGGAATTCCTGACAGATGTCCTACAGTCACGAGGACCTCACTGTCCCACAAGATAGTTAACCCTTGTAATAATATGGTAGGAAATATTGCCCATATTTGATTTCTAAGTTTATCCTTATAACTCCTATCCCCTAGGTCATCCTTTTACATTCTTTTCTGCATGATATATCTAATCATTCGTTTGTTAATTCAAAATATTTATTGAACATTTATTCCATGCCAGGCACTACTTTAAGAGTACAATGATGAATAAAGCAAATATCAACCTTGTCTTCATGGATTTTGCATTGTTTAAACAAGGATTTGGGTGTAATTCATATCTGAGTAACTGGAAGAGGAGAACATTAATAAAAGAGCACATAGAATAAAAAAAAAAAAAAAAGGTAACCCAGCCTCTAAAATGTGGCTTGCTCAACCCTATAATGTTTATGTAAAAGGCAACTGACATGCCATTGAGATCACTTAGAAAATGAAATATGGGGAGAATTTTTTCTCTGAGAAAGGAATGAAAAAATTTGCTTAGAGCGTCTAAATGACTCCTCAGAGATCTGGCTGAGTTATGGCTGGTGACAGAAAGGAATCCCTGGCAAATAGGGCTGGATATTTGGCTGCAGGCAAACTGTGCTGCATGCTGGACTTTCCACTGTGCAAATATTGACTCCAGAAGTTGGTGTGAATAGGGCCATGGTCTTGGTCCTGAAGTAGCAGCTGCTTAGACTGGCTCTCAGAGGACTGAGGAGGAAAATCCAATTCAATCATAGCAGAAAGGAAGCAGGCCTGGGGAAGGCTTAAAAGAAAGCTGCTAGGAAAATACCTTCACCAGGCAAGGTTGAATGATTACTAAGCACCTACTGTATGCCGGGAACTTCACATCGTGATTTTAGGTAATCCTCACAGCAATCCTCTGAAGGAAGAATTATTAACAGTCTTCTGTAGATTAAGTAGGCCAAGTCTCTTGGAGGTTAAGTCCCCTATCCAAGTTCATAACTAATAGGCAAAGGAGTTGGAACCCTCACCCAGGTGTATCTGACTCCCACTTCTACACATTTTTCACGACACCATGCTTTTCTCTTCACGTTTATGCACAGGCAACTGGCAGTTTCCTTGAAACTTTGAGTTTGTCCAAGAAGAGGTAGGCTGAAGCTGGAGAAGCTTGAGTTTCAGGGCCCTTCATTCTTATGGGACCCATTCAAGGCCTTGGGAGAGGCCTTACCAATAGGATAATATATTTTTGTAAACTTGGCAACATTGACATATATGTATATTCTTTTCTTAAAGAGAACCTCCAAAATTGTTAAGGCTTTTGTCTCCATAAGACCTGTGCTAAAGCCCTATTTAGAGAACATTTATTCAACAAATATTACTTAAGTGTCTAATACATGCCAGGCACTGTATGTGCTGGGGATACAGCAACTAAAAACTCAAAATAGAGATCCCTGTCCCTATAGAGCTAATAGCACAAAGACCATGCGCATTGGCAGGATTGTATCAGGAAAGGCATGCCACACTTAAACTCGATAATTTGAAGGCAGTTTAATAAAAGGACTATTTGCCAAGGTGTGGTTGAGTGCAGGTAAACCATAAATAGTGCAGTGTTGTCTGGCTAGTAACAGGAAAGTACTAGCTTGATGGGCAAGAGGAGAGAGTGGATACTAACCTGGAGACAGAGATAGCTGGGTGAAGAAAACTTCCTAATAGGGAATGAGACCTTTGGTTGATGGCAACTAACCAATCATAATGGGAGGGAGCAGGGCAATAAACACTCAGCCTCACTTTGCTCTTGCCCCTCTGATTTCCTGATGGTATTCTCCATTGGCCATACCCATTTGGAAAGTAGAGAGCAGATTAGCCCAATTATATATTTACATGGACCAGCCTCCTGTATCACATGGCACAAAGGGTAGAGAGTCGAAGTAGAGGAGAAACAGATGATATCCAACACATCATGTGTTCAGTTCAACCCTTACAACTCTGGTGAGGATGTGGTTTATGGAAAAGCGTTATATCGAATAGAATGCCAATTCTCCAGTACTGATATTGCTCCTGAAAATAGTAACAATAGTAATAATAATAGTAAACATTTATTGGAAGCATACTCTATTATAGATGGGAGCTGAGACTTTGCAGCATTTGATATCACATAGGCTCGTTCCTTGAAACAATATTCTAAAGGGCTCTAAATTGGTCTTTTGCCAACTTTGAAGCATTTTCCATCAATGTAGGAAGAGTTAAACTTCCTGAGGGATCCTTTCATCTCTCTCTCTGTCTTATATATTAGGGTGTATGGGGAAAAAAAAGAAAAACCATTGAATAATGGTATATATGAAGAATTCACATTCAATCAGCCATAGTGAGGATAATAAAAGATTGAGAAGCACTAATTACTAAATCCAAATGGATACTCTTTTGCAAATGCCTTAGTAACCCCCTGGTTCTCTCTCAGATTGGGCACTTGCTAAAGGTCCATTGGACCTAAGAGGCAGAGTGTGAAAGACACTAGTCATTGAATAATTCCCATTTCCTTCCTAACATATTCTTAAGTAGAAAGGCTATTCCCAAAGAGGACCAACAGGGACTGACCCATTTATGAAACTGAATTGATTTGTCCACCTGAGAGACATGTTTCAAATCACTGAGGCCACTGAGATTGGATATGCAAATTAGTTCTTCCAGAGTTCTGCAAAGGTATCCAAAGTGAACTTGGAAAAGTTCACAAATTTTAAGAAAGCTAACAATTACTTTCTGTACATTCATGACATAGACACACATTAGCTATACTTAATATCCAGAAACTCTAATCTTTGTTGAAGTAAATGAGCTTCCTGAAAGTATCATGGAAATCTAGATCCCAAATTAAGTTTTGAATTAAGGAACATTTAAGCTGTAAATTGAGCTTACAAATTATTCATTGAATACGTCCCTTTGACAGATGACAAAACTGTGACCTAGAAAAGGAAAATGACTTGTTCAAGGTTGTACAACATGAGTTAATGTCTGGGCTGTAATCAGTAGCCTTCTGTTCTGTCTCTAGTCCCATGATCCTTATAGTTATATCATACTGTCTTTCAGAGACACAGACAGGCACACCAGAAGCCTGGGAGTCCGTGAAGGTTGCTTGGCCCATGGGAGAAAAAATATTGATCACTTCTCTAATAATATAGAAGGTAAAATCCAGTGTTAAAGAATTCAGTTGGAGAAAAAGTATAGGAGAAAGGAAAGCTCCTAAAATATTCTCATCTGCCTGCACTAAAAAAGGAAGCTTTAACTTGTATAGTCTTCTTTGATGTCACCAGGTTGTTAGTTTCATGAAATGTGGGCAAGAACAATATTCACTTCTTAGACTGTAATATTGGCAAATGATCTTTTTTTTTTTTTTTTTTTTTTTTTTTTTAACGTTTATTTATTTTTGAGACAGGGACAGAGCATGAACAGGGGAGGGGCAGAGAGAGAGGGAGACACAGAATCGGAAGCAGGCTCCAGGCTCCGAGCCGTCAGCCCAGAGCCCGACGCGGGGCTCGAACTCACGGACCGTGAGATCGTGACCTGAGCCGAAGTCGGACGCTCAACCGACTGAGCCACCCAGGCGCCCCGATCTTTTTTTTTTTTTTAATGTTTATTTATTTTTGAGTAGAGAGTACAAATGGGGGGGTGGGGAGAGAAAGGAGGACAGAGGTTCCCAAGTGGGTGCTGTGCTGACAGCAGAGAGCCTGATGTGGCAGGCTCACAAATCACAAGATCATGACCTAAGCTGAAGTTGGACACTTAACAGACTGAATCACCCAAGTGCCCCATCTTTTTTTTTTTTTAAGAATATTGGAAGAGTATCTCAGCTCAAAGATATGTTAAGTTTATTTATTTATTTTTTTACACTTATTTATTTTTTTGAGAAACATAGAGAGACAGAGCACAAGTTGGGGAGGGGCAGAGAGAGAAGGAGACAGAATCCAAAGCAGGCTCCAGGCTCTGAGCTGTCAGCAAAGAACCTGACGTGGGGCTCAAACTCACAAACCATGAGATCATGACCTGAGCCGAAGTCGAACGCTCAACCAACTGAGCCACCCAGGCACCCCAAAGATATGTAAGTTTAAACAGCAGATCATATTGACAATGGTAGATTAGTTGAGAAATGAACAAATGGGATCTAGGGCCTGATAATTGCTGAACAACTTTATTCTTCAAGAGCTATTCAACTAACCTAGACAACTGATGCTTTACTCCTTTTCCTGAGTAAGTATGGAAAACTTGAGAAACGTATGTGTTCAGACTCTGAGCTCTCCCAAGACTCCGCTATGTGAATTTAGCTTTGGATGAAGCAAGAAAATTCAGTCACACCCCCTTTTAATGAGCATCTTTCCATTCAACTGGGTATGGTTCCACTGAGTTTACCTGTAATCTAGTCACACCTGGTTTTCCAAGAAGCCATTAACCCCACTAGCTGTTAACTGCCTAGCATCAATTATCACCTGAGACATTAATTTTGGACTTTTTGTCTGATGTCACCAGGTATGAGAAGCACTTAATTCTTTCCACTGATAGCTAATACCTTGTTTCTCTTCATACCTATGTTGTTTTTATTGGCCAGGGAATCATTTTCTATTCCCATGGAGTTCTCTAAGAACTTCCCTGACTCCTTATTCTTCCAAGAATCAATGCTTCCAACGTATTTTCAGGTGGTTGGTGTTGACAACGTGAGCACATATTAAAAATATTGAGTCTTAAGTTAGGGAGGGAGGCAAACCATAAGAGACTCTTAAAAACTGAGACTAAACTGAGGGTTGATGGGGGGTAGGAGGGAGGGGAAAGTGGGTGATGGGCATTGAGGAGGGCACCTGTTGGGATGAGCACTGGGTGTTGTATGGAAACCAATTTGACAATAAATTCCATATTAAAAAAAAAGAATTTCAAAAAAACCCGAATTTTGAAAAAAAAATATTGAGTCTTGAAACAGATCAAATTTGGACAAGAATACTTCTGCTAGAATGGAGAATTGGTGAACTCCCTTGTACTGCAGGTTGTTATTTCCTTTCCCATTTGGTCTGAACATTAATAACATATGGAAATATTGTGGAAAAAGTGGGAAGTTTCTCAAGTATTCTATGGAATGACATTTTTACATTTTGAGGGAGAAGATCCATGCCCTTCTTAGTACATTTTTATTATTTTGAGCCCACACTGGTTATCCATTCATTTTCAATTCTGTCTCATGACGTAGAGAATCATCCATGGATCCATGCTCTGGACTGTAGGCCATGATAAGCATCAAAATTCAGGCTTATTTTTCTGTGGCTATTAATAATGGACTGAAGCATATTAAATAAGACAAAGGCAGAGAAAAATTTGCTACCAATAGGGAAATTTGGCCCATGGTAGGTTTATAATGAATCCTATGTGAGTAACTCATCACATAAGCCTACAAAAAACTATGATGTTTGTTTCTTTATACATTTAGATTGAAGACAAATATGCCCTGTAAAACTATGAACACTGACATAATAAACCATTGTGGATCCTTTGAAGGTACCTAGGTTACCCTAAATGACCACAAAAATTCAGCCATGCCTAACTCATGTATCAACCTCATAACATTCTGAAGTCTCATTTTTTTAGCTACATATTTATACAATTTTCAATATTCATATTCACTGCACTGAGGAATATCTACGAGGCAAACTGGAGGGGACTACTCAAATATTGTCTTGTCAATGTAATTTGTATTTGATGTAGAATTAAGACTTCAAATAGGGTTAACCAAGAGCAATGAGAATGACAGATGGAAAAGTATATCAGACCTTTTTGGATTAATTGATTAATTGGCTTATTATATCATTCAAAAAATTCTAATTGGGTGCTTACCAAGTTTGATACACTATATCCATTGGTGACTAAAACATGCAGTCCATGCTCTTACAGAAGGTACAATCCAGTGACCTTTAGATTTAGATTAGGCAGTATTTGTAGCAACAGTATCAAAGTACATATCCATGAGGATACTATATGCTTTTTTGAGCACACTTTTAGGTAAAAATTAAAAAATCTTCGTATGGATCCAAAAGTCACTCAAGAATGGGTACTCCTTACATTGTTCCTTTGCCTCTGCTTTACATCAAATACTTGGTTTGCTTTAAAGGTAAAAAAAAAAAAAAAAAAAGTACGCACCAACTAATACTTAATTTTTCTATGTTGACAAGTAATGACTTGTTTCACTGTAGGAGAAGATATTTATTTTTAGGGTAGAATTATATAAAATATGTTGTTATTTTTTCTTTATTTTTTAAAAAAAGAATCATGAATATGTAAACATATTTCATGTCAATCAGAAGAACATTCCCAAGAATTCTCTATGGATTTCTGGTTCCATTGTTTTTTCTCCTCTTCAGTCTTCTCCATAATATTAATTACCTATCGTAACTTATTAAGAGTCAACTTGATATATTTGTCTGTATATTTTATTTCATGAACTCTTACTGTTTTATATGGCTTCCAAACATTTGGTTGCTTTCAGGTTTAGATATTTTTGCAAACAGGGTGCTGTGGCTCGTATTTGCTATAGAAGTTGATCTAGTGCAATGGGGCAAACCAAGAGCAGTGACAAATGAGAGATAGAAGGGAGCTAGTCAGATAATTCCACCTCATTTATCTTTTTGGGGATTTCTCTGAGGTTAAAAATTTCTTTGTGAACCTTCCTAAGAAATCCTGCAGGTCAAGCAAACATACCTGACAACAAACTGCTGTAAGTCTTCCTGACTTACTAAGAAAAAGTGGCCAATGTGATAAAATACATTGCATTGCTTCTCATATTTCTTTGCCTCATTTATTTTTTTTCACCTTCCTATCTCTAGGTTTGTTTCTTCTAAATAAAGTATTATCACTTCAATCCTTGCCTCAGGCTCTGCTCTATAGAGATTTGGCTAAAACCAGATGTGATTCTAGCAAACAGAGTTTTAAAATTATACTGCCCACTTGTCTAGCAGCAGTAAGACTCATTGCTGGTAGTAAGATGCTGTACATTATAATCACTTAAGTGTTTAGCTGTCGATGTTGGTGAAGTGCAGTTAAAGGATAAGGCATTGGGAGACCAAGAAGCTGTACCTCTTAATTGGTATGGCGGCAAGGTTTTTTCAAATAAAGTTTGTAAAATGAGGTGGCTACTTAGACAACATTAAAGACATTGTTCAAAAAAATAAAAGATAAAGGAGAGTCAATTTCAACTTAAGGAAGAATATAAAAACCAGAAGGTTTTTATCAGAGCTTTATAGGTCAGTCTTCTGCAGTCTCAAGACACAGCTATGATGAAATTAGGCCCAGGAACTCATGATAAGGGTGACTGGGCTGCAAAGGAGATACATGCATAGTCTTTGTAGGTCTCTTAGGTCCCAATCAGGGCCTTGATAGAAAAAGAGTAGAAGCATAAGACCAGGGATAGAAACATTTGAATAAATAAATCTGAAAATCTGGAACACCCCCAATTCTCTCTGATCTTTCTGGCCAGTAAAAGCAACATCTCTTATCTTTTCCGGAGGAGAATAGTCTCCCCTTTTCTGGAGACCATGTAATAATTTGGCCTGCAGCAAGTGTCTCATAAAGTGACTCTCTTTATTTCAAGACTCACCCCTACCACTTGTCATTCATTGCCTCTTGGCTGACAATTAGGGTTAGGTCTCAGTACAGCCTTGATAGAAAGTACAAGCTTAAGGACGCCTGAATGGCTCAGTCGGTTATGCATTTGACTTCAGCTCAGATCATGATCTCATGATTCGTGAGTTTGAGCCCCGCGTTGGGCTCTGTGCTGACAGTTCAGGGCCTGGAGCCTGCTTCAGATTCTGTATTTGTCTCTCTCTCTGCCCTTCCTCTGCTCATGCTCTCTCTCTCTCTCTCTCTCTCTCTGTCTCTGTCTCTCAAAAATAAACATTAAAAAAAAAGTACAAGCTTAGGTCTGAAAAGAAAAACACCTAAGTCAAGGCAATTCCAAAATTTGTCTAATGTGTATCAGGAAGAACAGGAGGGAATAGTTGAAATGTGCAAATTTCTGTGTCACATTTAATGTCACCAGGTAGCATCTAATGCAAGAGGGAAGAATGACTTATTCTTAGGATGTCAGCCATATTTTTTCCTCAATATTCCTGTGCTTGTACATTTAGATAGATCATGGGAGCACATAGGTACGTTATTCACAATCTCCACAACATAAGCTCCTCCTCACCTAGGCTCATATAACCACTGTCACTGCTGAGTGCAAATCTGCCAGCAGCAAAAACCAAGGAACAATTCTCAGGAAGACCAAGCAGGCACCTGGTAAAATCCTCCAAGGTAAAATCCTTCTACCTTGGAGGAAGAAGTCATTTTAGAATTGACACATACTCCAGATATCAGTTTAACTTCCCTTCCCATAGACCCTTTCCTATCTGAAAGCTTACAAAAAGTCTCATCCATTGATATGAGTACAACACAACATTGCCTTTGATAAAGAGACCCATTGTATAACAAAAGAAGTATGGCAATGAGCTCATGGTTATGGGTTTGTGATCTCACTATGTACCTTATTACTTGGAAACAGCCAGTCTGATAAGAGTGGAAAGGCCAGTGAAGACTCATCTGAGGGTGTTAGGATTGGGCAGTGGGAAAAGGCTTGCAGGATAGGATACTGTCCTTCAAAATGTGGAGTATACTTTGAACTAGTAGTATTTTGTCCTGTTTAACTAAATACATTGCTCTAGAGAATGAGGAATGAAAGTGAAAATGGGCACCAAACTCTTATGCCCAGGGATCCACTTACGGAATCTGTGCTTCCATTCCCTTAATCTAAGACCCTGCCATGTTACAGAACCTAGTTTTGTGGTGGTGGAAAATTCTTTTCCAAAGGATAAAATAGATTTTTACTAAACTGGGTGTTGTAACTACTACCAAATCACTTTGGACTGCTCAAATGGCAGTAGACTAATAGGCTTAGAAGAGCACTATGGTACTGGTGGTGGTAATTTATCCTACCACCTACGGAGAAAGGGTGACTACTACTCTAAGAGGGTAGATCTGCAGTCCAGAGGAATCTGTGAGGTGTCTCTTCATACTTCTGTGTCTGGTAATGACTATGGTCAACTATAGCAAACATACCTAAACCAGGGCAAAACAATGAAAAACTAAGAACTCAGATCTCTTAGAGATTATAATCTGGGTCATTCTGCCAGGCAAACAACCAAGACCAGTTAACATGTTAGCTAAGGGTAAAGAGAACCTAAGATGGATAGTTGATGAAGGAGTTGATGAATATCAATTTTGTCCTCTAGACAAACTAAATCAGCAGGACTGTAACTTGTCTTAGAAGCTCTTTTGTTTTACTCTTCTAGGACACCACAACTGGCCACCATATTGAATATGAATTATTGGACTTCTCCCTTTCTTCTCAGAGAAGCAAGGAGAATACCTTCCTTTTTTTAAAAAAAAAAAAAAGACATCTCCACTGTAGTCCTGGAACTTCCTATGAAAGAAGAGAGTAAATGGATCTTGGTGGCATGAGATGTTGTCCATACCCAAACTAAACCTTCCTTTGGAGCTCAGTGTTTCTCTGGATGGATTTACCAGTCTGTGTTTGAACTTCATCACTCAATTCTGTGGTTTTTTTTTGTTCACTAGGTCCTTGTGAATCCATCTGAGATGCTCCCAGCTGGCTCACACTGTGACTAGTTGCAAGCAGAAACAGAAGCTAAGTCTCTCTGGTTAGCTCACACTAAGAAGCAGTACCCTATTCCAACCCACTAACTCACAAGTATATAACCTTGAGGGTTTTTTTAAAGTTTATTTATTTATTTTTGAGAGAGAGAAAGTAAGCACGTGTGAGTGGGAGAGGGGTAGAGAGAGAGAGGGAGAGAAAGAATCCCAAGCAGGTTGTGTGCTATCAGCACAGAGCCTGATGTGGGGCTCCGACTCACAAACCATGAGTTCATGAAGTGAACAGAAATCAAGAGTTGGATGCTTAACTGACTGAGCCACCCAGGAGCTCCTATGACCCTGGTTTTAAAGAAGACTTAGAAAAAAAAAAACTCAGCACAACAGGAAAAATAACACAAAACACTGATTAGACTAGTGTTATATCACTTGACATTTTATTAATCAATTACTATGTGCCAGACATTGAATTCTATAGAAATGTACAACAAGGCATAGTTTCCACACTCAAGAGGGTAATAGTCTCACGAAAGTGATAAGAAAAATAATGGCAATATAAGCTAAAAAATGCACAGTCTCTTACAGAGTTGAGAAAAAAAGGAACTATGCAATTTCACAGGGTCTCAGGAAAGGCCACAGAGGAGAGCTATTTAGAAAACTAGCAGCTATAAATTTTCATTTAATTGTTGGAGGTTTGAGAGATGACATAGAAATCCTAGGGTAGACAGAAAGTTCTTACTGGTTCAAGTGTTCCATTAGGACATGCTGTTATGCTTTAGAGTGTTATAGGATCCTTCTTCTCTTTCAAGTAAGAACGCCTACTTTCTGCATTCTCCCCCAGGGGCATTTATTGAAATCTGAGGCATATGTGTCACCTCTTGTCAAGCTGTGTGTGGTGGTGGGTAGGGGAAAGCTGAGCCCAGCAGCTCTCTAGATAGCAGTGCCCTTTGTCTGAGTTGAAGAGACCTTCATATCCTCAGTTTTGAATCATAATTAGCACCAATTGCTAGTAGCCATTTCAGACTATTTGAGGCCTCATTGTGTGGGGAACCAGCATGGAGCTTTCATTCTTGCAGCTTGGAGCTTACGTGAAACTGGAAAAGACAAAAATTATTGAAGGGAGGGGGGTACCCAGTGTATTTTTTATAAAGATAAGAAAGATATTTTTGGCGACTACTTCTTGGTATATTTCTCTAGTTTCTAGTTAGACTTATGAACATACATTTAAATGCTTGCCTTTATTTGTCCCCAACTCCTTTGTCATCAACATATCCATTAGGCAATTAATTGTAACTGCTTCAGTTCCTGCCTAGGCCAGCCAGCTCTTGGAGAGAATGAAGGAGTTTCATGGAATTGGAGGGGATTGAAATAAGATAAGGTAGAAATCCGATCCTGGCTCTTTTAGGAAGCTTATAGGTTGCAGGAAAGCTATGAGGTTATTGGTGCCTGCCTTGAGACCATGTGGCTGTCAGTAAAGAGCTAGGCTGAGCTTCAGGTTTGCAACATCTGTGTTAGGCACAATCCTAAGAATGACCCCAGTGATCTTAATCCTTGTATAATACCCTCCCCTTTGAATGGAGGTAGAACCTATAGATATGATCAGATAGCTTCTAATGATTATTGTGTTATGGCAAAAGGAGATTATCTAGATGGGTATAATATAATCACATGGAATCTTTATTTTTATTATTTTTTCAGAGTTTATTTATTTATTTTGAGAGAGACAGCACAAGCTGGGGAGGGGCAGAGAGAGAGGAGAAGGAGAATCCCAAGCAGGCTCCACACGGTCATTGCGCAGATCATGACTTGAGCTAACATCAAGAGTCTGACATTTAACCCACCGAACAATCTTTAAAAGCAGAGTGTTTTCCCTGACTGGTATCAGAAGAAGTATGAGAGATTCCAAGCATGAGAAAGATTTGATGTGCTGACTTGAGGGGGCCATGGGATGAGAAATGTGGATGGTTTCCAGAATATGAGCACAGCCCCAGCTGATAGCCAGCAGGAAAATGGGGGCTTCAGTTCTAAAAAGACAAGGAATTGAATTCCACTAGTAACAGGAATGAAGTTGAAAGAAGACTCTGAGTTTCAGATAAGAACATAGCCAGCTGATACCTTAATGTAGCCTGCACAGAGAGCGCATGCATAGAGTGCCACATTTCTGCACTACAGAGCTATGAGATAATGAATGAGTGTTGTGTCAGGTTGCTAAATATGACCTGTTTTTTATTTGTTTGTAATAGAAAACTATGCAATATCCAAGGGTGGAAATAGTTTGAACTGCAGATTTATAGTCAAACATGGGCTCATCGTGATTATCATTTGTTACATGCTAAGTGACATTGGGTTTAATTGCAGATGTTTACTTCCTCACCTATAAAGAGATAGAATAATACCCACCTGATTCTAGGACTGTGGCCACAATAAATGAGATATAGCTTACTCAATGCCTAGCACACAAAACATTGTTTCACACCTCCTGGAAGACTGACCATTCTATTCAGAAGAGATAGAAATAGCCCATGATAGGGGCACCTGGGTGGCTCAGTCTGACTCTCATTTTGGCTCAAGTCATGATCTTGAGGTTTGTGGGATCTAGCCCCACATCAGGCTATGCACTGACAGATTGGGATTCTCTCTCTCTCTCTCTCTCTCTCTCTCTCTCTCCCCCCCTCTCCCTCCCCTGCTTATACTCTCTTTGTCTCTCTCTCAAAAATTAAAAAAAAATTAAAAAAGATGATTTGCAAGATTAGAACCACAGATATCTCTGGAAGAGGAATAGGGTGGAACTCTGGAGAGAAACATTTGGGTAAAAATTAGGGAAGCATATTGTCTGTTTGGAACCAGACTAGAACCCAAGAATTCTAGGATCACTGCTAACACTAAGATCATTGCTAAAGCCAAGAGTCATAGAGTACCATACATCCTGGTCTAGATGTGACTGATAAATTTGTGGACTGACAGGAAAAATGCTATTTATTTATTTATTTATTTATTTATTTATTTATTTATTTATCCATTCCCCAAATATTAATTGAGCACTTGTGTGCATGGTTTTTGTCCAAGATACTGGGTTGCAGCAGTGAACGAAATGGATGAGAATTTCTGCCTTCCTGGTATTACATTTTCACAGGAAGAGGCAGCCAATAGACAAGAGAGTTTGTCAGAGAGTGACAAGTGCTAAGGAGAAAAATAAGCTCAAAAAGAGGGATAAGAAATGTAAGAAAATAGGCGCCCAGCAACCACAGCCAGAGATTTAAATAAGGTGGTTAATAAATGTCTCAGAAAGTAAGGACCTTACAGCAAAAACCTAGGGAGTGACCTAGATGAATTTCTGGGGGGCGAACTCTCTAAGAACAGGGTATCTGGTTTTAAAGCCTCCGCATTTTCTGGTTCCTGCTAAGCAAAACAATAGTATCAAAACCACTTGCTTGCCTCATAGTGCCTGGACAACCTTGAGCAATCCATTGACGTAGGTATTTAAGCCACACGTTATTCGGTCCTCAGAGTTTAAATGGAGCCCAGTCTGGACTCGAGGGATCAAGTCTGATAACATCTTTAAAGCCCGTGTCGATCAGTATCTCCATTACCAACACCGAAGTACTTGTATGTGGCAGGCAGTGACATTAGTGCTGAGAACAACTCCTCAGTAAACAAACAGATAGGGTTTCCTATTCTTGAGGAGTTGATATCCCTTAAGGATTAGAGGAGAGAGATATTTAAAAACAAAAATCAACAACCTCATTAGAAATTGTGATGATGG
This sequence comes from Leopardus geoffroyi, assembly GCF_018350155.1. Classification (NCBI taxonomy): domain Eukaryota; kingdom Metazoa; phylum Chordata; class Mammalia; order Carnivora; family Felidae; genus Leopardus; species Leopardus geoffroyi. Next base: position 49,108,105 of record NC_059328.1, read on the forward strand.
AAGGAAACACAGAAGTGCCCAAGATAGAGACCGGCAGGGCGAGGAATCGCTTTGTACACTGGTGGAGGAAGAGGACCCTGAGAAGATATCATTGAAGCTGGTGAAGCAGTGTGGCAGTGGTACTGGCAGTCTGTGCAAAGGGGTGGCTCCTTGGGGCACTTGGGAGAAGTATAAGGTTCTCACAACTTGCCTCAAGACCTGAAAATTTGATTTGCACACATCTAAAACAATCTCCAAGTAGCACTGTTCACGGCAGCCAAAAGATAGAAACAACTCAAATGTCCATCATCGTTTTGTTGGAAAATGAACATGAAACGGAATGTTACCTGGAACATTACTGTGCTGCAACGTGGGTGAATATTGAAAATACAATGCTCAGTAAAGATGAAGCCACCATGAAAGACCACATGTTGCATGGTTCCACTTATATGAGATGTTCAGAACAGGCAAATCTATATAGGGAGACAAAAAGGAAATTAGTGGCTACAAGGGGCTGGGGGAGGCAGGAAGTGAGTACTAATAGACACAAGCTTTCCACTTGGGGTAAAGAAGTTCTGGAACTAGGTGGTGGTGATGGATGCACAAGATTGTGAATGTACCTAAGGCCACTGAACTGTCTACCTTAAAATGGTTAAAATGTAAATTTTATATTATGTATACTTTGCCACAATCAAAGTATAGATGGTCTCAAAGGCAGATGTGTCTGAAACACCTGTTTAACTCTCTGGTTTACCTGGATTTTTTTTTTTTTTTTTTTTACTTCAAGTCTTTGAAACTACAAAAATGGCATGATCCCCACTCCCTGCCTTCTCTCATGAAAAACATGTGTACAGGGTAAAATTGTACCACGCTAGAGTTGTACCATAAATAGGGAAAGCCAGAGGAGAGAGAACATTTAGCAGCTGCTTATGCTTCATGTCTTTTGTGGGCACTCAGAAGTCTCTCCTGGGTCTCACTGGTTCGGTTCTTATTGGACTGATTTATTTTTCCAGAATGTGTGCTTCTAATTCTTAATTTTAAGGTCAACATCTTTCCTGACTGGCACCAGAAATGTTTAACAAGGATGACTAAACTGTTCCTCATTTCCTACTTTCATTTTCCAGCATGTGTCAGAAATCATGCCGGCAGGAGATCAAACACCCAGGTTGAGTGCTTTGAAGTTGACTTCATGATAGATGTTGTAGAGGCAAAGACCCAACACCTTCTTCCAAGAAGCTAGAACAGGAGCAGTTAAGGATAATCACCCTTTAGAGACTGGAAAGTGATATCTCATTGATACACATGTTCCAGGGTACCAGCTCTACCTTTTAATGCATCAGCATGGAGCTGTAGAGAAAGCAGAGGCTTTGGAGTCAGTTAAAGGTTTCAAATCCCAGTTTATCCACCTGGCTAGCTGTTGGAAAATTGGGCAACAACTAAATTTCACTGAACTACGATTCCTTCATCTGTAAAATGGGAAGGTGGTTAAAAGAAGTGAAAAGTATATATGAAAAGCAACCAGCACAGCATAATAGCTCATAGAAAATACTCAATGAAAGGAAATTAATAGGGACCATAGCAATAATCAGAATCTGTTCTTCAGGGAAGAAAGCAAGCAGATGTTTGAAGTGGCAATTCACCAGTATGGAGCAGACAAGGACCACCTCTCGGCAAATCATTTTTGATTGCCTTAATAGATAAAGGTCTGTTCATATTGTGTATGTCTTTCTGTGTATGTTTTGGCAAATCGTGTCCTTCAAGTTATTGTCGCATTTCATGGAGGTTATCAAAGTTGTGGACATAGAATTGTTCATAGTATCACTTCAATATCCTCTCAGTGTCCATGAGATTGTAGTAATTAATGTCCTTCTTTCAAGATGGACTGTTCGTTTATGGATTAGAGAAGATAAAGGTAGAAGGAATATTTGGGGGGGATCAAACCCCTAGTTTTTTAAAGTTTGCTTATACATTTTGAAAAAGAGAGTGTGTGAGCAGGGGGAGGGACAGAGAGAGGAAGTGAATTCCAGCAGGCCCTGAGCTGTCAGTACAGAGCCTGATGTGAAGCTCAAACCCAAGAACCCAGATGCTTAACCAACTGAGCCAACCAGGTGTCCCAAACCCCCAGGTTTGGACAGGTTAAATCTGAGATAACAATAAAACAACCAAATGGAGAAATTGAGAAGGAATTGGATAAACAAGATGCAGTTTAGTGTGTCCTATAAGCTCATTGTGTAAAGGAAGAGGGAGAGAGGAACTATATTAAATGTTGCTAGTAGAGCAAATTAAGATGTGGATAAGATTCAATCTTTCAATTCATCAGTTAATCTTTCAAAATAGCGATCTGGAATTATAGATGTTTTGACAAGAACAGGTGTAATGGAGCTATGGCTCAAAATTTGGATTGGACTGGACTCAAGACAAAGTGAGAGGAGATGAATTAGAGAGTGAGGAAAGTGGACTCTTTAGAGGAGTGTGTTATGCTGTCCTCTGAGAAGCACATTCCAAGATGGAATTATATGTACAAGGATTCATTGAGTGAACATAGCTGTGTTGGAGAAAATGGAGGGGGAGCTAAAAGACCTGGTAAAGTCCCCTGAGTGTGATGCAAGCCTGACCTTGCAAGAAAGAGAAAGGGGTCGAAGGTCGGGGGGACACATCAGATGTTGTGCATCTTAAAGACATTTCTACAGGTTGTCAGAGTCCTTGAACCAAGGTCTGCCATCAGAGGATTCCCATTTCAGTGGACTAAGTGTACCTGCTTTAGGGTCATGCTGCACTTAGTCATTGACTAGAGGTAGCTGTGGGACACATGGCCTTTGTGCAAATGTAGAGGTGGATTTCAGAGCACAGCAACTGGGCTTTTAGTTACACTCCCTGTAGTTGGAGGTTGCCAGAGGCATTTTAATGGCTGCCATGAGGATTTTTTTCTGTAAAAAAGCAGAAGGAAATAGTGTGGTACATGAATGAAAACATGTTCTCTTTATAAATGGAAAATTTGCATGTCTATGTGATTATGAAAATTGATGATATAGGAAATAAAGTGGAGTTGCCGGAGCCATGTTCTTGAGGAGGTGTCAGGAAATGGGATGTGGTGTAAGAGTGGAAGGGTTGAGATCTGTACAGGGGTATGTGAAGAGTTTGGGCATTAAAACAGAGGGTCAGGAAGAAACAGGTAAATTTATTTTGTGATGTGAGCTTGTCAAAGTTCTCTTCTGATTACTTCTTTCTTCTGAGGGAAATAGTAAGCAAGGTCTTAAGCTGAGAGCAAGAATGGGAGTAGGTGTAGCAGTTTGAGGAGAGAGAATATAGCTGGAATAGTCATGTAACAGAGTAGGAGAGTGAGTGAAATTAGCATAATTATCAAGCAACCTTAAAGTTGAAGTTCTGCGTGAGTTTAACTATTCTGAATTTCAAATGAGAGCAATCAGTAGGGTTTTGTTTTTTTTCTCTAACCAGTTCTGCTGTGAGAACATTGGACAGTAAGTAGAGAATTGTATCTCAGTGAGGTTAGTAACAGATGATGATGATACTTACCATGGTGAGCATTTAGTAATGTATAGAATTGTTGAATCGATATGTTGTACACCTGAAACTAATACAACACTGGATGTCAGTAATACTTGAATATTTAAAAAAAGTAAATTAAAAAATTTTCAGTGGTATATTGTTTTAAAGTATCTTTTTGCAAGTAACTTTCCATTGCATTAGTTATATTGTGGTCAGAGAATATGGTCTGTATGGTGACACATCCTTGAAATTGGTTGAGACTTACTTCAGGGTATAGGACATAATTTTTCATAAAGGGTCTAAGTGTGCTTAAACAGGATATGTGTTCTCCAACACTGATGCAAGACTGTTTACATATATGTTCATTAGACCAAACTTGTTAGTTGTGCTGTTCAAATTTTCCATATCTTTAGTGATTGTTGTGCTTAATTTTAGACAGATAATTATTTTAAATATTCTAATGAGTCTTCAGTTTATCCATTTTTACCTCAAGTTTCACTTTGTTTTTGCCTTGTGTATTTTTGAGGTCACCTTTTGAAGTGCATACAGATTTAAAATCATTAAAATTCTAGGAGAATGAAAACTTTCACTATTACATGATAATCTTTTCCCTTTTAAAAAATGCTTTTCGCTTTCACATCAATTGTATTTAATTTTGGCGTGGCTGACATAAATTTCTTTTGGATAGCATACGTCTGAGAAGTCACATTTCTTCCATTTCATTTTAATATTTTGGTGTCTTGATGGCTTTACATATATTACTTACAAATAACAAGTGTTAGTATCAAAAAAAGTCCAAACTAAAGAATTTTATTTAGAATTTTAATCTAGTCATATTTGTTGTAATTATTGTTGCATTTGGATTTATTTTTAGCACCTTTTTTGGTGCTTTTTATTAATTTTACTTCTTCTGTGTCTTTGCCTTTCTTCCTTATCTTCTTTAGGATGAAATTTTTAAAAATCTCATACCATTTTTCTCCTTTTACTGATTTTAAAGTGATATACTATTTCTTTTTTTTTTTTCTGGTCAACCTTGAAATTTAAGTATTTACACTTAAAGTCTAAATTACGATTAACATCTTTCCCCTTCCTTTGAATAATATAAACATCTTAAAATACTCTAATTCTAATGGTTTACCCACTGGCTTATATGGTGTCTTTTACAATATTTTAGCTTTAAATAGTTTTATTTTAAACCTACAAGTTGAAAATTATTATTTACTTTTTTATAGAGTCAATGTTTGTTTCTATTTCCACATGTTAACCTTATTATTTGTTCAATATTCCTTCTTGTTTCTCCAGCTTTTCTTGTGGGGCTGGTAATATTTTCCTGGAATACATCTTTTGTAGTTATTTTTATTGAAGGTTTATTGGTGGTAAACTTTCTCAGTTTTGTTTACCTAAAAACCTATTTTTTCCCTGTAATTTTTTTTTTTTTAATTTTTTTTCAACATTTATTTATTTTTGGGACAGAGAGAGACAGAGCATGAACGGGGGTGGGGCAGAGAGAGAGGGAGACACAGAATCGGAAACAGGCTCCAGGCTCTGAGCCATCAGCCCAGAGCGCGACGCGGGGCTCAAACTCACGGACCGCGAGATCGTGACCTGGCTGAAGTCGGACGCTTAACCGACTGCGCCACCCAGGCGCCCCACCCTGTAATTTTGAAAAATACTTTCACTGTATATACAACTCTAAGATTCCAGCTATTTTCTAATAGCATTCTATGTATATATTTTCTTTCTCTCTCTTTAAGTTGCTATTATGGTTTTTGAGAAGTTAATTATTAGTTTAATTATTGTTCCCTTGTTGGTGAGTTAACTCTTCTCTTTATTTGTTCTTAAAATTGGTCTTTTCTTTGACATTGTTTGGTATTGATCTGATATGGCCAAGTGTAGATTTGTTTTATTTATCCAGCTTGGGATTCATTAGACTGTTGTCATCAAGGTTGACAAATTCTTAGTGATTGTTTCTTCAAATATCCTTTCTTCTCCACCAAAAAAAATTTTTTTTTTAATTTTAGAAAGAGAGAGAGAGGAGAGAAGCAGAGTGAGAGAGGCTGAGAATTTTAAGCAGGCTCCACGCTCAGCGCAGAGCCTGATGTGGGGCTCGTTCCGTGATATTGGAATCATGACCTGGCTGAAATCAATAGTCGGATGTTCAATGAAGTGAGGCACCCAGGTGTCCTCTCTCTTCTATTTTTTTTAAACTCAACTTTCAACAGAACTATAATTAGATACATATTAGACCTCTCCATTTTTTTTTGCTTAAGTCTCATGAACTCTTACATTGTCCCTATCTTAGTTTGTATTACATTGTGGGTCTTTCATGAGATGTTTTTTCAATTCATTCACTCTTTAGCTATCTTATCTGATACCTAATGTATTGTTTAAGTCGTTGACTTCAATTATTATACATTCAACATTTAGAATTTCCTTTTGACTCTTTTTCAAGTCTCTGGGTTTGTTTTAATAATTGTGTGGGCTTTATTTGAAATTCCTCTTTTATTTCTTCAAACATATTGAACATATGTGTATGGTCTTTAGGAGTTTATTTTTGCTGTGGACATTTTCTGCTGTCACTCATGGAGGTTTTGCTCTGTGCTACATTTGTATGCTTTGTGCTACATATGCTTTGCGCATTTTTACTGTGAAATTATATTTGAAATTATTTTACTATGAAATTTATTATGGGGCTTCCGTTGGACCTAGATTAAGGGTATATTTTTCAAGAATGAATTGTGTTTGCTTATTTTAAGTGCTGGAAAGTGCTCTTGACCCAGAAGACCTTTAAATTAAGGGCACCTGGGTGGCTCAGTCAGTTAAGCGTCCAGCTTTGGCTCAGGTCATGGTCTTGTGGTTCATGAGTCCAAGCCCTGTATCGGGCTCTGTGCTGACAGCTCAGAGCCTGGAGCCTACTTTGGATTCTGTGTCTCCCTCTCTCTGCCCCTCCCCTCATGCTCATACTATGTCTCTGTCTCTCTCTCTCTCTCAAAAATAGATATTAATAATATTTGTTAAAAAAGAAGACCTTTAAATTAAATGTTTAGGTTGTGGTTTTAGGAAAGATGGTACTGTTGATACAGGCATCAATTCACAGGGGAAATACTTTTTCTCCTTTCATTCCTATCCAATGCTAAAAGAGTAAGCTTTCCATGCAGGGCATTTTTCCTTTCCCCCCCTTTTTTTAGTTTACACTTTTGTTAATGATTTGGGAATCTCAGCTCTTTGAGGGGTCTCCATTTCTATTTTCTACCTTGTACTGGCCTTAGATCTCCTAATCTCATTCTGGACAATGAGAAGTTTGCAATACATATTTGAATCTATAAATATACAAAGGGCAGTTACCATTTAAAGTGTTTGCTTACCTGTCTGAGTCCATGCTCTTATTTTATATTTCATAATTAAGGATTTTACTTATGGTCTTGTAAGCTGAGTTCTGCATTCAAAAATGCCCTCCTCTCTTGTATTTTATCATTATTTCTAGGTATTTTACAGAAAGAGAGTAGACAGGATTTTCAGTGGACCATATTTACAGAAAAAAAATCTAGAATTTTTTTCCTTGAATCTACTTTTAAAGCCATATATTTCCCTAGAAAATAGTCACTTTCATCCAGAACCTAAAAACTTTTTACAATAGATTGCACAAATTTCATTTGCATTAATTTCCCCTGTAACTTCAAGACCTTTGTCTCCAGTTCATCCCTTATTTCATATGTTTTGTTTTCTCCCACTTATTTTTCTTCAAAATAATAATGGTTGATTTATTTCATTTATTTCTTCAAAGGAACTCTTCTGGGATTTAGTCAGCAATTAGATTGTTTAAGCTATTTTCTAAGTCTTAATTAAATATATAATTAATATATTCTAATTTACTTAGATTCTGTGAATTTTTCTTATAGCCCATTTTTGGCAAAGTTAGATGCATTACGATATTAGTGTTTTAATTTTGTAATTTTCCAGATATTTCTAGGTATTTTCTAGATATCCTTCCTTTTGACATCCAAATTAAAGAGACCGTGAATTTTTTTATGTCTGTTTTATTAGCTTTTAGTATTATCACACTTTTGCCAGAAAGTATAGTGTGTGATAGTCTTATTTTCTGAGTTTTATGGAGGTTTTAAAATTTTTCTAATATGTGATCATTACTAAAGCTATTCCATGGGTCCATAAAAAGAACGTGTATTTTATATTTACAGATGATAAAATTTGATTCAGCTCTATTTTTATTTATTTACGTATTTATTTCTCTAGCTTGCTTATATCTACCTATTATTTGAAAGTACTTTTGTATTATTTGAGTGCTCTGTGGCCAGAAATTCTGAACTATTTAGCCTCCATTTTCATGAGTTTTGCTCTATATACTTTGGTTCAACTTATTTGAGTACTTTAAAAGTCACTAGTTATTGTCTCATATGATATTGTGTTTTTAGTAAACCTCCTTATCTAGGACGCTTAATCAATTTTACCTTGATTCCAAGTCTTTCTGATAATAATAATAATAATGTATTCTTATTTTTTATTAGTCAAGCTTTTCATATGCCCTTCCTTTTCATCAGTTTTTTTGAAGATGTTTTGTTTTAGACGTATCACTTTTTATTTTGATTTAATGTAAACATTTAAACTAAAATTTATTTATTCTATTGTAATTACCAAATATTGCTTTAACAAAATTCTTACAGTTTTACATCTGTCTTTTCCATTTACATCTGGTATTTTTAAAAGAATATGTCCTTTTTCCTTCCATTAAAAATTTCATCTTGACGTGCCTGGGTGGCTCAGTCAGTTGAGCATCTCACTCTTGGTTTCTGTTCAGGTCATGATCTCATGGTTTTGTGAGTTCAGGCCCTGTGTTGGGCTCTGTGCTGACAGCATGGAGCCTGCTTGGGTTTCTCTCTCTCCCTCTCTTCCTGCCCCTCCCCGACTCACACTGTCTCTGTCTCTTTCAAAATAAATAAATAAACTTAAAAAAATTAAAAATTTTTACCTTTATTCATAGGTAGAGAATTTTGTCATTGTTCTTCTCATTTAGAAATTTGAAAGGTATACAGTCGGCTTTTAGGTCCATTCAGAATTATATTTATAACTTTAAGTAACTGACATTTATATTTCATAATATGTGCTATATTATGAAATCCTATCTATTCTAACATAATTCTATTAACTCGCTGGTGAAAAATGAAGACAAATCACATGGTTTTACCTTCATCAATTAATGCTCTTTTGCTCTATTTTTTGTTTCTATTTGTATGATCTGGACATTTTATGCCTTTCTATTATACTTAATCTATTGTTATTTTCACATTTATGTATTTTTGATTTCCAAGAGATGGTTTTCTAACTATCATTATTTAGGCTCAATTCTCGGCTGCATGGGTTAGTGTTCATTGTGTCTTTTCATATTAAACTTCCCCACTTTTGACCACTGAATTTTGATATCTTTCTCCTTTGCATGAGGTATATCTCTATTTATTTACTTATTTATTTAAAAAATTTTTTAATGTTTATTTATTTTTGAGAGAACAAGACAGAGTATGGGCAGGAGAGGGGCAGAGAGAGAGGGAGACACAGTATCTGAAGCAGGCTCCAGGCTCTGAGCTGTCAGCACAGAGCCCAACATAGGGCTCGAACCCACGAGCGGGGAGATTATGACCTGAGTCAGACGTTTAACTGACTGAGCCACCCAGGTGCCCCATGAGGTGTATCTTTAAATAGGCTTTTAAGGAAAGGTATTTAAATAATAGATCTCCACAAACTTTACTAATTAGAATATTAAATTTCTGTTCATTGTTCTAAAAAGAAACCCCACAAAATAATAGTGGCTAAGAAGTTTATTTCTTTTTTCTGGAACTCATAAAAGGCACATAAAACAGCATGCTGAGATAAACTAAAGAAAGTATTGCCTGAGGCTGTGCTTTGCACACATTATCTCATTTAATCTTTGCAAGAGCCCTAGAGGTGGAATTGAGCGATCTCTACATCTCTATTCTGAAGACAGAAAACTCAAAGAGCAAAAGTATGTGGCCCGATGCTGGTAGGTGGCAGACGTGGGAGGTGTGGTACCTGCCTCTCTTCACTTCAGTATACCGCCTCCACCTCTGAGGAAGTAAGTGGCATAATAGAAGTAAGGATAAAGTGTATAGGGACAGAGCTGAGTAGTCAATGAATTCTTCCTGGGAACAGTCTTTCAGGGAAGCATCGGACAGCAGTGATATTTGAGAACAACTTTGAATAATTAATGCACGTTTTTAGGTGAGCAGGAAATGAATAATTAATGCGTGTTTTAGGTGAGCACGTTTTTAGGTGAGCCTTAGCACTCTAGGCTCAGAAGAAGGCATGAGCAAAAGGTAGGTAAGCTTTGGTTCCTTAAAGAAATGAATCAAAACTTTCTATTCATTTGTAAACAAAATAGGTGCTTAATAAAGTCACATTGGCTTAATTTATGTAGTCATTCTCTTGGTCCTATGCAGCAGACAGCTGGCCTCTCTAATATTGTCCTCCCCTTTCTCTGTAGTAAGAGAACCTGGGTTTTATTAGAGGCAGCAAGCACCCAGACAGAAGACTGTGGTTCCCAGCCTCCTTTGCAGCTTGAGGACACAAACAGAAATTGTTAGGAGGACTGCTGGAAAGTTCCATCAGAAACAGATAGACAGCTCAATCTGTCCCTTTTTACTCTTTGCTCATATGTTCTGACCTTCTTAGAATCATGTATTCACAGTCCTGGGAGCAGTGGCTGAGACCATAGGTCAACCTTGAAGATGGAAACCACATGATAGTGACAATAAAACTGGACAGCAGAAGGACCCTGGGTCCTTGATGACAGTGTGAGTTTACTGTACCAATCCTGAGTGTCTACTTTAAGATATATTTTATGCAAAACATCAATTTCCATCTTGTTTTAGACACTGTTATTTCTATCCTCTGCTATAGTGGCCAAATGCAATTCCTAAGTGAGTATCCCAAATTCAGTATCAATTCCAGGAGTGTAGGTGACTAGGACACTTATGAATACTTACAGCTAGAAATTACTCCTTAGAAAATGCACAGAAATACTGAGAAAATTTCCCAGCTGGACCCCATTCCCAAGGTGGATCTCAAAGACAGTTTTACATCAACTGTATAACCTGGAAGTATTCCAGAAGCCTTTCAGGAAGAGAAAGTGGCTGCTGTTGCTGCTGATAGTGCTATAGTTGAGTGGAAACTGAAAGGCCGGAATGATGACCTTTCAAGAAGAACAAATGTTATTAAATAATGGATTTTGTCCCACCTCCTACAACAGTCAAGAGCAAAAGGATGAAAAGGGAATCCTATTCTTCTATTAATAACTCTGAGAGTCAGCCTCATGCTGACAAAGCAGAAAGCAACTGTAAAATTAGCAATTTTGCCTGCAAATTAGCCCCTTGCAAAGCCATAAAAAGAGAAAAGGAATTAAGAAAAATTCTATTAATGGAGTCAAGGATGGAAAAACCAAGAGTGACAGAGCATAAATACCCAGAAAACTGATACTTATTTTAAGGACGATATTATCCAGGTTTTAAATAGCTGCTTATAGCTCTGTATGAAGAAAGTGTTAATTTATAACCCTTGGATCAGTGGCCTTTCTTAATGGCTCCTTGGAGCAAATCTATCAGAACTTGAAGAGCCTAAGGCTTACGTTGATGTTAATGAAAACTACCCTATCCACCCCTACTGAGATATTACTATTCCACTTTAGAATGAAAGACAATGCAGTACATGGGAAGGCATTAAATTTCAGGAGGCAGACAAAGTTAGGTTTGAACCTGGCTATGTCCCTTCCTTAGAAGTCTTTGAACCATCCTGGACTGTTGTTTTGTCTTCTGTCAAAGCAGAGGGTGATTATGCACCATTGTGTTAATAGCATTAAATTAAGTAACATGCGAAGAATTTGGTCCCTACTAGGTTGTTAGCAAATGTTAATCCCTTCCTTATCAGAGGGTCAGAAACATCAAATCCGGCAAACCCATGCAAAGCACTTAAGTTTAGCTCTGGGAAACTCTCCCCATAAGAAGTCAGTCCCTCCAGGGGAGCTGAACACATTTTCATAATTTATGACTGGTCTCAGGCAACAGGCCCCCATTTGCAATTTTATGAAAATGATAAATCAATATTCAATACTGGGGGATAATCGGGAGAAAGGAAAAGAGACTTCTTTAACAATAAAAAGGCAGGGGGCTTCATTTCCAACAAGAAACGTACCCAGGGGGAGAAATTTGAAATTGGTGCAGTTTGCTTCATTATAATGTTGGCAGTTTCCACAGCCGTTGTCCTCTAATGTCATCCAAGAGGAGGTGAAGAGTTTGGGGCTCTGTTGGAGTGCCTGGGTGAGTCTCCTCTTGCTTTCTTGGTTCAAGAGGGTTATTTTATATCTGAAACACACATTTTCCCTCTAGGGCTAAAAAATGGCAAAAAACAGACAAAGCAGTTAAATCCACAATGCCCATGGAAGGTGAATATTGTTTGAAAGTGGATATATCATTGAAAAAGATCTTAGCAGCACTTAAAAAATCTTTTCCTAATTGATGGCCAGAGCTCATCAGATGGGGCAAATTTGTTAAAATTTTTTTAAATGTTTATTTATTTTTGACAGAGAGAGAGAGACAGAGCATGAGCACGGGAGGGACAGAGAGAGAGGGAGACACAGAATCTGAAGCAGGCTGCAGGCTCCGAGCTGTCAGCACAGAGCCCGACGTGGGGCCCCAAGTCACGAACCGTGAGATTATGACCTGAGCCAACGTAGGATGCTCAAACGACTAAGCCACCCAGGCTCCCCAAGATGGGGCAAATTTGTAAAACTCTGACTGAACTAGTAACATGAGTCAGAGCCACCTCCAAACATTGTAATATAAACCCAGAATGCATCCCCTCCAAGGTCTTCACATCTTACTGAAGGTCAGAAGATCTGGTTTAGGTGGGCATCTTAGAAATAACTTAAATTTCTCAACAACATCACCACCGAATGGTCTTCCTGTGTTTGAGCACCTCCAGCAATAGTGAAGAGCATTCTTCACAGAGGAGTTTAATTTAGAACAACACAAATGAGTTGAAATGCTCTAATTTGCTGGGCAATTGTTTGTGTAGAGGATATACATTAGTTTCCTATGGCTTCCATTATGGAGTGCCACAAATTAGATGACTTAAACCAATAAACATTTATTGTGTTACAGTTTTGAAGGCACAAAATTTGAAATCCAGTGTTTGTAGGGCCATATTCCCTCTGAAACCTGTAGGGGAGAATGCTTCCTTGCTCCTAGCTTCTTGTTTCTGCATTGATACAACCCTCTGCAAGATTTTTTTACATGTGTAATATCCTCTACATATATTTGTGTTGAATTAATCCGTGGCATAATTTTTAACTCTAAGTGAAACAACTTCCTGGGCAGCCCAGGAAACAACAACAGTGTTGTTCTCTCCACAACAGTGGAGAGAAACTTTGAGAGGAAGTATGGAAAACTCTAGCATCTGGAAGAGCAGAGCAAGAGGCTGCAGAAGAACATGAAGAAAGAGATACCCTCGGACTTACTCTCCATCCCTCTTTGTGAGCAAGACCAGGGCTTTCTGAACTTGGTGACAGCACTGGACATGGCCACAAATGGATGGATGCCCTCAACCAGAAAAAGGTGAATCAGATCCAGAAGACTGTGGTTGAGCCCTTTAAAAAGTTTGGCAGTGTCTTCCTTAACCTTACATGCCGGTGAAATGGCAGAGCAGTCCTGGTAAGATTGTAGGAGATTGTAGGCCAAGGTGAAAAATACAAGGAAAAGGAGAAGCTGGGGCCACTGCCGGCGAAACTCCACCAGGCTTAAGCAAAGCTTTGGCCTGCATGGTATGATTCTAAAGCCAAGAACAAGCAGCTCCTGTATAAGATAGCAGTTCTACAATAGTTCACTACATTAATTCTAGCTCAGCTTTGAGTCCTTGATTTAAGTGCAGGTGGTATAATAGCCTGAAATGCATAAGATCTTTGGAGACTTGACCCAACAGGTTGGCCAGCCTGGATACCTGGATGAGCAGCGGGAGTGGAAGAATGAGGCCAGACTGAGTAAACTCAGAGCCTTTCTCTATTGTGGCTGGTAACTGAATCCCTGTCACCTTTGGAAGACTCCTGGGACACTAGTCAATTTTTCCACTCTTTTCAAGCTTTGGTGAAGGCATCAGCTCAGCAAAAAGCCCTCCCATGGGAGAAGGCTAAGGATAGAGGCAGCTCCCACTAGGGATAGAGGCAGCTCCCACTCTACCTCAGCAGCCTTTTCCAGTGAGCCTGACACCAGAAGCCTCAAGCAGATAGTGCTCTCCCCACCCAGTAGCAAGAATCTGCAGACCCAGGTAAGCAGTATAGGAAGAGCCCCAGAGGCTTTCTTATTTCCGAAGAACTGCCCAAAGTGCATCCTGGCCTAGGGCCAAAAGCAAGCTTCCAGGCTTCAAAGGGCATGAGCTTTGCCAACTCATTTGAAGTCTTAGCCTTGCTTACATGGTTAAGATTACATCCACCTCCAAAAGACCCATCCTGGGGAGTTCACTGACCCTCATTTCCTTTCCACTTCAAAGACTCTTTTTCTTTTTTTTTTTTTTTTGCCCCTGGAAGAAGCCCTGCCCTCCCAGAACGTGTGAATCTGGGAAGTTGGCCTGCCCTGGCGATGGTCCTCCAGCCTGGACAGGCTCCTCTCTCCAGCCTCCCAACATAACAAAGGCTAGTTTAGCCCACTTGTATCCATTAGGTCAAGGGCAGGGAAAACCCCCAAGTTGTTGTTTCCCCAGGTAACCAGGACTCAACTCAGGTCAATATCCTACCACTTAAAATATCACAGAACTATTCATAGGCCTCAAAGCCAGAACAGTGGATTTTGTGCTGGCAGTTAGGCCTGGTCAGAAAGAGAACAATACCACGAAGCTGCTTTTCAGGGGAAAGTCTCCAGAAGCAGGTCGAGGTGGTCTCCTGGGACAATTTCTAGATACCTTGCAGCTGCCAGGAGAGTGTGTGCAATGGAATGGTACATTTGGGTTGCTTAATAGTAGCTAGCACCCTGTAACCATGGTCTCTAGAAATCAGAGTTTCAAAGGATGCAGTCGTGGCCACATATGTGGACCCATTACAAGATTATGACTCCCTTATTTCTGTGTTGTAAGAAACCAGACACCTATGCATTAGCTGAAAGTGATTCCTCCAGCTTTATACTCTTCTCCCACTGACGGCCAGAGTCTTCCCAAGGCCCTGTATCACTATCCAAGGACTCATAAACACTAGTGCCAGGTAACAAGCTCTCCATATGGTTTGTCTTTTCAGAGAAATCTTAGGAGATTAGCAGCTTGGAAGGCCATGATAGCCGTGGAGTTGATGTCTGTTTCTATGTTCCTTTCCTTCATTTTATTGTCCGTGCAGATCATATATTCTCTTGGACACCAGCAGGAATCCTACAAGCCTTTCAAAATAATATATTTCCTCTTGTTCTTTGGGATAACCTACTTGAAACTCTTCTATGTATTTTATCCTGAATTTGTTGAGGTTTAGTATGTAAGTTACACTTGATTTATTTGTCTACATATGGTTGTCAACTGAAGTACATCCAGTATTGAAAAGGATGGCTTCTTACTGGCAATGCTGTCAATGAGGATCTGTTTTCAGAATTCAAGCAGCAGATAACCTTGCAGAACAGTGGTTCTCAACCAGTGGCACATATTGCCACCCCTGACCCAGGGGGCAGTGGCAATATCTGGAGGTACTTGTGGTTGTCAGAATTAGTATGGGTGTGGGGTGGATTGAATAGAGGCAAAGGATGCTGCTAAACCCTGACGATCACAGGACACTCTCACACAAGACAGAATTACCTGGTGCAAATATCAATAGTATGAAGACTGAGAAACCATGACTTAGAGGAATGGTTTCCTCTTACAGCCGTTAGGCATTACTTTGGAAACTGTGTGACCTGTATTCCAGGCTCACATCAACTGCTTATTACTTAATGTTAACATGGTCACACAGCTTAATGATTTTGGACTTTGGCTTGTTTGTATATAAAATGAGGAAAGGGGCTTTGGGGAAAGAAATTAGACCATGTTGAGCCGCTAATTGTATTTTATGGTCAAAAGAAAAAGTGTTGAATATTCAAAGATTTTTACTGACGAAGTATTTATAAGAGTGAATATTTTAAAACAGTTCTGTTTAAGTAGATGGCAGTTCATCTATTTCATAGAACACTATGAGGATCTTACAAAAAAGCTTTTCATAACATGGCAAATGCCTTTATGATAATGTTAAGAAAAAGTAATGGAATTCAGATTCGTATGTAATGTAGACCGGATGGAAATTTGTTACTTTGTTTCCTGAACTGCCCTTCCATATTTCTTATTGTCACACTCATCACAGTGACTAAGACTCACTTATTTATGTGGGCGTCTTTATGACCAGACTGTGTACTCCCTGTGGATGACAGGGAGAGAACTTAGTCACTTCTCTATCCCCAATGTCTTGCATATAACTAAATGTCTGTATGGTCTCTCATGAAATGTTTAAGTGCTCCATACTTTGGTTTCCTCATCTGGAAAATGCAGGCAAAACTGTGCATACCTCAGAGTTGTTGAAAGGAATAAACAGGCAATGGGTGTATATATCATAACACATTGTATCTGACACATAATAACCATTCAGTAAAATCAGTTATTGTTATTACTTGCATCCCAGCTCTGCCAGTAACAAGATGTGTAACCTTTGGAAAATAAATTCAGGTTGGGTCTGGTTTTCTCTTTTTCCTTCTCTCTTTTTCCCTTTGTAAACGAAGATTTGTACTAGACTCTCTTGATTCCCCTTCCCATAGTCTAGATGCTTGTATCTTTTGTTGCTACAGATTATAAAGGCTTGTTTGAAGTCTAATCCTGTGCAGACTCTGTAAGAGGCTAAGCTAGCGCCACCACACATGGTCAGATGAGACTTGGAGGATGGGGACAGTCATCAAGAGGGAGTGTGGTGGTGGGTGGGCCAGAGACAATGTGGTATAGGGGAAAGAGCACTGGATAAGGTGTCCGAGAACTGGGACCTTACTCGGCCCTTGTGAGGCTGTTACTTATCACTTCTCCATGGCAGCTTCCAACTTCCTCACCAGTAATAGTGGAAGGAAAAAGCTAGCAGGCTTCAGGGACTCTTTCAAATCTTACCTTGTGTGATTATGACCTTCTTGTGTGCTGCCAGGCATACCATTCTGAATTTGTTCTTCTGTGCAATGGTTTGCCACAACCACCATGTGGCCACCCTCCTCCCTCAACATTTCTATGAGTCTAGGTTTTGTAGACAACTTGTGATGTCTTCCCTTTTAGATGCTAACTTATTAACCGCCCCCCCCTTTTTTTCTGGCCAGAAATCCCAGAATAATGCAAGATTTTTGTCTGAATATCTTGGGGTCTTTTCTATTTCACGATGACCATAATGAGGCTCATGGGATTAACTGTAGGTTAAGGGGAAATAAGAAACCAAAATGACAACTATCTTTTACTGAGAAGCCAAAGGCGGTGGGAAAATCCTTCACAGGAACAGGAGAGGTTGGGGAAATAACAGATGGGAAGCAATCGGAAAACAGAATAATAACAACAAATAAATCATTAAATCTTCCGCTTACGTAGGCTTGCTCCAGAAAGAACAACAGATAAACAATGAAGACAAATTTAGACTCAGTATTTGAATCAAATTGGTAACAAACAATAAAACTCACTACCTTTCAAGGTAGGGAGTCTCCAGCCAGAGAGTGGGAAGTTTTAATACCGGAGAAGTTTCATGCTTCTGATGACAGAGAAATGGAATAATCTCCAAATTCTCTTCAGCTCTGAACAGGTGGTTCTACCTGTGAATGAAGCCATGCTCAGAGAGGACCAGTACTGCAAGGCAGCCTTCGTATCAGGTGCCGGGCACCGTGGGAGAAGCCTTTATGTTTTCACAGTGACCCCAAGGAGAAGGCCTTAACGATTCCATTTTGCAGGTAAGAACATTGTGATTCCGACAAGGAAATCGTCTTTCCCAAGCTTGTAAGAGGTACAGTAGGATTTGACTTTGTGTCTGAAGACTCCTGAAGAAGCCAGAGCGCAGCTGGTTCTCCCTGTTTTGACTGCACTGGTTTGGGCTCCTGAACTACTCCATGGAAAATCCAATGAAAGAGCATGTTGTTAGCTGCTTTGCACATAGAAGGGGAGAGGAGGAGCAACAAATGAAATGACTCTACTCCTTGACATAGGAGGAAAGGGGGTGTCTGTGAGGAGCTCTTGCCTGGGGAGCTCCTGCGATCAGTCAATTCATCCTCCTGGAAGCTCGAGGGCAGGCCCCTTGCCAGCTCGTCAGTGGAGAAACTGGCAAGAAGAGAACTCACTCAGAGGCTGTCAGACGCGAGAGCCTGCCCACAGGTTACACTGTGAAAGGGGGACCCTAGGAACAGGGGCAGGGGCCAAGCTGAGCAGTCAGCAGGTGGTGGGGTGGGGAGGAACGGGAATGGGGGGCCGAAATGAACCCTGTGTCTACTTTGTGCTTGGCACTGTGTTGTGCTCTGTGCTTTTTAAATATTTCCTCTTTTAATTCCTCTCTACAGACCTATTAAGTAAATCTTATTTTCTTCATTTTTCCAAATGAAGACGTGAAGACCGAAACAGTTTAAGGAAACTGCTTTACATTATTCAGCAGGCCCTGGATACGAAGCCAGTTTTGTCTGATGCCAAGTTCCACATTTTCTACCAAATTATGGTTTTCCGAATTCTCTTAACTAGCGTTCCCTTTCGTGTTTCACCATATCTGCGTGCACTTGTACATTTTTCTGCAAATCAGTTCCTCTCCTTCCCAAATTTTACTTACACGAGTGCATTTTAAAAGGAAGATGTATGGTGCCATCATAAATGGAAAGCAATTTCACTTGCCACAAATAGATGGTAATAACAAAAGTAAATACATGAAAACGCAATAGGGTTATTGAATTCTTGCTGTAGAGTCTTGTGTCTGGGAGGCTCTGTGTCCAAGGAATACTTTCCTCATGTAAGTGGAAGATTAGCTAAGTGTTAGAGCAGTGCCAAAGACATGGAGAACCAAAATGATATTTTTCTCTTTGATGGAATGAAACAGATCGAAAGAATTGAAATTATTGTTACGGAGGTGCCTGGGCGGCTCAGTTGGTTGGGTGTCCGAATTGGCTCAGGTCATGATCTCATGGTTCATGGATTTAGACCCTGCATCGGGCTCTCTGCTGTTAGTGTACAGCCTCTTTGGGATCCTCTCTAACCCCCTTCCCCCCGCCACCTCTCCCCTGCTTGCACGCACTCTCTCTCAGAAAAAAAGTGAACATTAAAAAAAAAGAGAGAGAAATTCTCTTTATGTGGTGCAAAGCTATGTATGCTTTCTCTAGCCCACCCCACACCATCTAGGACCATCAGTGTCCCATGCCCATACTTTGGGAAACTCATCAGGATAGTGATGATATTATTAGTCTCTCTTCTGAAGTCAAGCAGGTGTGCACATTGAATACCATCTCAGGTGAAACAACACAGATTACTAGGTAGCAAGCAGAGAGAAGGATTCAGAAAATAAATACATACCCCTTAATGATTTTCTCACCCCAAGTCTTCAATCCAGTGTATCATAATTAAAGGTCATGACCGTTTTCTACTAAGAAACATGAACTGGCTTCTTGTTGCAGATATAAACCATTCTCAGTCCCTTAGCCTGGCATGTAAGGCCTTGCAGAATGCTGTTAGGCCTCACCACCAACATTATCCTTAGGCCACAGAGAGCCGAAGTGAATCACTCTGGTCGTTTCTTTTATACGTCCTCAAAATGTCTTATCTTCGCAGTATTGCTAATCTGTTGCTGTGTTTAGGGCACTTTTCCCTGTTGCCACAGTATATCTACACGTGTGATAGTGGTGGGCAGAGAAAGCCCAGACAGATGAGCATAAGAGAAGCGTAGTATGCGGAGGTCTGAAAGACGTCTGTCGGATTTGGCGGTATGCAAGGTCTGAGAAGTGTCTCCTGGAGTTGTTTCAGTCGTGTGTTAGGTAGACTGAGAATTAAGCGGGAGGTGAGTAATGGGAGGCAGCAAGACTGCACTGAGACACAAAATGAAAAATGAAGTGTTAGGGGAGCCCACAAGAGGGCTCACCGCCTGTTTTTAGGGGAGGTTTGACTCCTTTTGTTTTTCCAGGAAGCAAGAAGTTAGAGAGGAAGAGGCTTCAGATCTAACTCTAGAGAATATGGGCGGGAACAGAGTCAAGAACAAATGTGAAGGGCTTGGCCCTGCACACAAAGGGAGGGGGGGCACCTGGAGAAGCTCACAGTGAAGCGGTGACTTTCTATAAATGGAATGGAATTAGCCAAGTGAATCCATAGCACACATTACCATTAAGTGGCTGGAAAGTCGGCATCTGTCTGGATTTTTGCCATTCAGTATATAACATTAGGGGAGTGAGCCGGCTGATTGTTCTGCGGAGTCACAGAACATTTAAGGTTGAAGGAAGTCCAGTCCTCTACCTTATGCTTGGATCCATGTCAGGCAGAAAGGAGGCCTACTCTCTTGAGTGGCAGGAGATTAATGCCTACACAGAAGAGAACATTTCATTTCACAAAGCCTTAAATATCAGACAATCGTTTTCTTGATAGAAATGGTGTCTGCCTCCTGCCATATGGTGCTAGTTTTGCCCTTAAAGATCCCTCCAGACAGGGGCACCTGGGTGGCACAGTCAGTTGAGCGTCCGACCTTGCCTCGGGTCGTGGCCTCACAGGTTCCTGAGTTTGAGCCTCGCGTCCTGCTCTGTGCTGACAGCTCGGAGCCTGGAGCCTGCTTCGGATTCTGTGTCTGCCTCTCTCTCTGCCCCTCCCCAACTTGTGCTCTCTCTCTGTCCTTCAAAAATGAATAAATGTTAAATTTTTTTTTTAATTCCCTTCGGACTTAAATACTTCTTCAAATATGTGCTATAGTGATGGATTTTTTCCCTTTAAACCGAGCTATTAGGTGGTTCAACCATTTTTCATATAAAATAATTTCAAAACTTTGTCTTTTTTTTTGTATGTAACAATATATATCGAAGTTGTGATGTCCACAAATAAAAATAACATCCCAGACATGGTTAGATCAGGGAAAGGTAGTGAAGAGCTCATTCTAGGCACTAGGTTTCATGAAGTCCAGCCAAGGTGCTGACTGAGATTTATAGAGTACTTACAATATGCAGGCAATTTCTTCAGAGTTTTAAAGCATCATCTTATTTGATGTTTTCAATATGAGGTAGAAACTTCTAAGATTCCATTTTACAAATTGGCAACTGGAAGCCAAGTATGTTTCCCAGGCCAGCTAAGCTAGCGAGTAGCTGAGTTGGGACTTGAATTCAGGTTTGCTTACCTTCACTACATTATGACCTCTTCACATGTTGATGTGTTGTTACTCACTTGCCTTCTGTCCTGCACTTGTCCAGGCAGGTGTGAGCAAAGAATATAGCCCACAGAGGTTCTTGTTAAACATGGTTTGGGTCCTTATGGCGTAGAACTCGCTCTCACTCTGTAGATGAAAAAACTGAGGCCCAGATAAACCAGTATTTACTGAGTGCCTACTAAGTACCAGATTCAGTACTGTCACCAACAGTGTGACAAAGGTAAGCAAGCCAATAAGTAAAAGTGTATGAAAATAAAGAGTCCCATCTATGGACTCAGCCCTATTTCCATAATACCATAGCTTACACATCCAGCAGAATAGCTCAGAGTTAATCTAGACAAATGGCATTCGCTCTCTCCAGCAAAAACTTCTGTTCAGAAAAGTGACGGTGTCCTTAGAAAGTGGGGCGCCAGTGAGGAAAAGCAACAATGTATGTGTCAAGGAGTAGAGATTCTCTTTACCTTCTCTCCACCGATCTGAATTTATTTTATTAATGCCCACCCCGCCCCCCAGCAAATGTGGCATTCTTTTAAATATGTCCTAAAAGTGTAAATCAGAGCAAAGACCATATTTCACGCCAAGAGGCTTGTATATCCATCAGGTATTTATGGCGCTGCTGTTAGCCAACTCTTCCATCTGGGATGCCTTTAGTCATCTTTCATCTGGTACACCTATTAGAGGAACTCCAGAGCCATCCATAACAAAGGGGCTCATCTTTTAGAACTCCTTTGGCAGGAGTGAGAAATCCAAAGGTTTCCCATAAAGCCTGTGTTTCGCGTTGGGTTTAAAGCAGTTGTTTGATATGATAATGTCTTGGGGGGGAATACTTGGCCCTGCCTCTCAAGGATAATAGAGGACAATTATTTTTTTCTGTTGTGCTGTCTAATGAGGAACCATCTATTAAAGGCACAAGGGCTTGTGTAATCTACAAATTATGTAGGGAAAAGATCACAGGTCCTCACTGCATCCTCTCCTGCCTCCCCCACCCAATCCTAAAAGCTTCAGCAAAAAAAAAAAAAAAAAAAAAAAAAAAAAAGAGATTTTTTAGCTTTCTACATAGGATAGTGAATACCTGCTATAACCTAAAACCAGTTCAATAAGGGGAAAAAACACAGAAGAGGAAAGATTTAATGTACTCTCCCATTAAATATGATCGAATATTCCTGGAACCAAGTTGTTTCCCATATACTTGCCAGTTTGACTCTGTTCAAGTAAAGGTAAAATCTAAACATGAGCTTTTTTTTTTTTTTTAATAATCATTTTGAAAGAGATGAATACATCTCCGGGAGAAACAAACAAACAAACAAACAAACAACAGCTTTCATTGTCACCTTGAACCCCGCAATTCTATCTCATTAATTCCTCAGCAGAATGCCTCATTATTAAAATAATACGTGCGCAGTTTGTAGTCCAAAAAAGCCAGGAGACACATTCACTGCTAAGATGTTCCAGAATGTCTCAGAAAGAAATAAAAGTACCAGAACTTTCATCCTATTCCAATCATAGACACAGGTCCATGAGGAACTGTAATTCATCTTAACATGACTGCTCGAATGGTTCCAAACACACAAAGCCATGCTGGAGACCACTACCACTCTGACTGCTCCCATCCTTGGCGTGGGTTTGGAGACACAGGCTGCGAGTGTCTCCTATCAATCAGACATTCAGAGCAGAGAAGGGCTCACTAAATGCACGGGGGTGAGGAAGCTGCAGTTTTATGCCTTATTAATTGGACCTCGCTATTTAAACTCTTGAAAATTCCAAATGGCTTTGGCATGCAGTCAGAACCATAAAATAAATGGACTCAAGAAGTGAAAAGAAATACTCTGAGCTAGGCCATTTCCTGTTCCTCCCTAGAATCCTAAACTGTATCTGGTACCAGAATTTCAAGTTCAAATCTCAGCTGAATACTCAGCCATCCTTTAAACGCTGTTGCAGCTGTGATGGAGACTTTTCTTTTTCTCCTTTTAGTTCTGGCCTCCTCAAGAGGTGGTGGCATGAATAAGTAACCACCTTTACTTTTCATGGGCCGACAGGTACGCATCTGCCAAATGTGCCCAGCAAAAGAAAAGCCCACTTGAGTTGTCTGTTTGTTTGTTTCTTTGTGGCTAGAATTTGGTCAAGCAATAGTGCCTCTTCTGCCTTTCATATCAGTCTTTCTGAGTGATTCATCCTGAAAAATAGTTACCTCTGGCCCTAAGCCTGGGAGAGGTTCTGCTTCTGGGAGAGAAGGTAGTGGGGGAGATTGGCCTTGGTTTCTTTCTGTCTTTGCTTCCTTGGAAATCAACACCAGTCTTCTGAGACCAGATGGCTTGGTCACGTGAAAATGAGCAGAGTCAGGAAACAAAGCAGACACCTTTGTCATCAGCACCCCCACCCCTCCCGACACTTGTGAGGATTACTGGCAGATTACCCTTTGATACCTGGTCCATGAGTGGAGATTCCCTTGAGAGTAAAAGTGGCAAAGCTGGATTTCAGATTCAGGGCAGGCTATTTAGCATGCAAAGAGATAAACTGACTGGAACCATAGGAAACAGGGAATAAGAACGCTTTGTGGCAACGTCCAGCTCGGAGTTTCCTTAATAGAGGCTCTGCTAAGGGAAATTAAGAGAGAGGAGAAAGGGGCACGCTTTTATTAGTCACCAGGTGCTCTCTCTAGAACTTCACAGACATTATTGCATTTAAACCTCACAACAGCTCTGTGCGGTGGCTATGACTCCTATTTTATAGGTGAGGAAACAGGCTTAGAGATTTTATTTATGTATTTATTATTATTTTAAAAAATGATTTTAATGTTCATTTATTTTTGAGAGAGACAGAGACAGAATGCAAGTGGGTTAGGGGTAGAGAGAGGGAGACGCAGAAGCAGAAGCAGGCTCCAGGCTCTGAGCTGTCAGCACAGAGCCCGACGCGGGGCTCAAACTCATGAGCTGTGAGATCATGACCTGAGCCCAAGTCGGACACTCAACCAACTGAGCCATCCGGGCGCCCCGTGTTTATTATTTAAAAAAATTTTTTTAACATTTATTTATTTTTGAGAGACAGAATGAGCAGGGAAGGGGCAGAGAGAGAGGGAGACACAGAAGCAGAAACAGGTTCCTAGCTCTGAGCTGTCAGCACAGAGCCCGACGCGGGGCTCGAACTCACGAACTGTGAGATCATGACCTGAGCTGAAGTCAGAGGCTTGACAGACCGAGCCACCCAGGCGCCCCCAGGCTTAGAGATTTTAAGGTGCATGTTGAAGGTATGTGAACTTTAAGGTTGAAAACTACATCCGTATATCCCCCGAATCATGGTAGGTACTGCCGAAAACACTTTGTGTCACTTCATAGGGGCAGCTGACAACTCAGCCCGTGACTCGTACCTTCCTTGGTGTTCCTCTCTATGAGCTCCCATGTTGGTGAGCCACTCTGGGGTCTGCTTGGTGTCTCAGTACTTAACCTGGGTCTCTGCTCGTCGTCCGGACATTGGTAACCAGTATTCACTTTTTCCTCCAAATAAAATCTGATCTTGGCTCCCCTTCTGTGTACTTGTGTTGGCACAATAGGAGGAAGCATGAACAGCCCAGCAAGAGGCAGAAAAGCGTGCTGTAGAGTTTTCTACCTACCCCTGTATCCTTTTATTAATTTAAGGTGTATTTTAGTGTTGAGAGCATGGGCTTTGGGTTTACTCAGAACTCAGGGTTCAAATCCCGAGATTACTTCTCATTAGGTGGGTCACCTTGAGCAAGTTTCTAGGTTCACTAGCCTCAGTATTCTCATCTACAGAATGGGGATAGGAACAGGTTCCTCACAGATTTATTGTTAGAATTACGCGAGATGATGTATAAGGGCACTAAGTATAGTGTGGAGTGCTTAGTGAGTACTTCATAAATGAAAACTGTTATTTAGGGTAGATGTTTAAAATTAAATGATCTCCATATTTATTTTAGAGTGGATAAACAAAAGTAACATCCAGAGAAGGGATAGAACGACATTATAAGGGAATACTGACTCAAGCTCCCCTAGGATGCTGAAGTCCCTTCCTACCCCTTGGAGGAAATATCTCTTACACTGCAATTTTTCATGTCTTGTAAGGTCCAATCAATACAATTGATTTAATGATTAATTTATTGTGTTCCTCAGTAAAAGCCCTGCATCGACTTCTTAAAATGGAATCTTATTGCATTTGAGACCAACACAACTAATTGGCAGCAATCATTTAAAGGGGAAGCGCAAAGTGTTCTAAACACACAAACACAATCAAGACCAATAATGAAACAAGAAAGAAAGAAAAGCCTTGCACTATTTTAAGAACGCAAAGGTAGAAGGGTGAGTTGAGCGTAAGCATTTTCTGAGTTGCTGAGCCCCAGAGAAAGATCATCTGGGCCAGTTATGCTATGTGTGTACTGACAGTATTTATGACCTAAAGGTCTATGAGGACTTCGGGAGGGTTTTCCCTCCCTGCTGTTAGCCTGAAGAGCAGTTGTGTTCCTCTTTGGCTTATGGTTCGTTTTTATCTCCTAGTCTGTAACCAATGAGGCTCCCAGATTTCCATTGGCCTATCAAAGACCCAGAGACAAATCTATGTCGTATCCATGCCCTTGGATTACAGTTTCTAGTTATGCATATTGTATATACTTTATTTCTGGACCTGTGTTTCTGGCATTGTTTATCTTTGCTTCACCTTACCCACCAAATTATAAAACCAATTACCTAACTGAACACCAACGTATCTTTTTAAAGCTGCCTATAAGTGTATTTGGGACAAAGTAAGGGATATAGAAACTGATAAATGAGCAAATGCAGAAATTAGAAAAAAGATGTCTAATTTCCTGCTCTCCCATGCCACGAACTAGCTTTGTATTTGGTTGTTTACCACAGGATTTGTCTTCTGATGAAAGCAAAATGAACTCCACCAGCAGCTATCCCAACCCAGTGGCTGGTTCTTTCTCAAAGATTCTGTCCTCCTTAACACCCCCCCCACCTCCTGAGAGTCTGAGTGTGGGAGGGGATCCAGGGAGGGGCTGGGGAGACCTGACTTGGCCACACGGTGTCACTGTTGCTGCACTGGAGGGAGGTCTCTGGAACTTGTCTTTGGCAGCAAGAAATGCTTCCTGCTTTCCTCACTCAACTAACTCTTAGGTGAGCCAGGATGAAATAGCATTCATTAGATTTTTTTTTTTTTCTGCTCCAAAGAAAAGGGATAAGAACTCTTCGATATGCACTTTTTCAGCTCCTGTGAGGGTTAAGTTTAAGGCAATGAAGGGATCAGTGATTTTTAAAATTAATTTTCTTCATCAAGAAGCTGTCTTGATGGGATTGTCTACCCAGCACCGCATGGAGAGAGCCTGCTGAGACAGCCAGGTGCCCTGGCCAAATCCTGGGCTTTGGAGCCCGATAGACCTGGGTTTGCATCTGGGTATCCTCTCCTCTACTCCTCCATTCTTACTAGCTGTGTGACCGTGAACAATTTTGCATCTTTCTGTGCCTCAGTTTCCTCATCTTCAAAATGTAATAGATAACATCTATGTCAGAGGAATGTTGTGAGAATTAAATTGGGCTGGGCCTGAGGAGCAGATGCTCATAATAGGTGTTCAGTAAATGAGAGCTATAAAATGTGAGCTGGGGATAGCTGTCTGGTAACTCAAAATAAATCTTGTATGTTTTTATCATTGCCCACAGAAATTGGGCAGAGGGAGTGTTGTGTGTATGCGTGTGTATGCGTGTGAGAGAGACCAAGAGAGTGAGAAGGACACGAGGGGGGAGGGAGGAAGGTAGTGGGATGAGCTACAGTGTGTGTGGGAGCGAGGCTCTCTGGTAACGTGTAGAGTGAGCACAGCACTGCTAATCTATCACATGAGACACTTATTGAACCTGGACCCTAACATCTCTTTCCCTGCTTGACAGTTCTACGACTTTCTTGCAGTGACAGCCAGTGCTTCTGAGATGCTCACTTGTGACAGAATGTACCACCCAGAACAAGGAGCAGCCTTTCCCCAGACCCGGAGCTCGCCAGCCTTGTGCTCTGCCATCATTTGCACCAACTCTGACAGACAGCCTCGTCCAAGGAACGTGGGCTTTGGAGTCAAGCGTAGGTACAGATTCCAGCTCCCAGACTTCCTGGCTATGTGACCTTGAGCAATCATTTACTTCTCTGGAGTTTCACCTCTCAGCATTTGTAAACATAGGGATAAAGACACAATTATTTGTGGTTTTTATGAGGGATTAAATAAGAGAGAACAAGTGAAAACATGGAAGATAAAGGATACAGTTCCTGGTGGTTGTCTCCTGTCCACTTAGGAAAATGCCATCAGGACTGTCCAGCCTAGGGCAGGAAAATGCCTCCTTGGACCTGTGGGGTCTCTTAGAAGTGCCTTGCTTCAGAGATATGTAGAGGAGCAAAAACACAAATTCTGTTTTAAACACATTTATTTCGAGGTGTCTGTTGGATAGGCAGGTGGAGATGTTTACCTGCAAGTTGGATGTATAAGTCTATAGCCTTGGAGGTGATGATATGGAAGTCTCCTGAGCTGGCCAAATTGCATTTATGCAAATAACTTTCTTCCTAGTCTTTTCTGTCCACTGGCCTCTTTTAATTCAATTGAACAAAGGGCGCCTGGATGGCTCAGTCAGTTGAGCATACCGACTTTGGCTCAGGTCATGATATCACAGTTCATGAGTTCGAGCCCCACGTCGGGCTCTGTGCTGACAGCTCAGAGCCCGGAGCCTGCTTCAGATTCTGTGTCTCCCTCTCTCTGCCCCCTTCCCGCTCATGCTCTGTCTCTCTCTGTCTCTCAAACATGAATAAACATTAAAAAAAATTAATTCAATTGAACACATGCTGTTATACTTACTTTCTTTCAAGAAGCCTTAGGCTAGATGGAGATACTACTCTTATCCACTTGGCTCATCCATTCTTCCTGCCTTACATTACTGCCCAGGTATCACTGAATGCAGAGTCCTCCTGAAACTATGAAATTCTGTTCTGGAAACCATGGCTTCCTGCCTCACCAAATTCAGAGGTCTGACACTGAGTATTCTCCAGGCTGGCCTAGGATATGATATTGTTGTAGAATCTTAGAGGAGTGTATAATAATATCCTGTTTTTCAAAATTATAAACTGAGGCGTAGAGAATTGAGGTGATTTTCCCCGTCACTGTGGAGCTCGAAGCCACCACATGGGCTGCCTCCTTACTTATAAGGCAATAGATTATAATCCAGATGGTCTTTCAAATACTTACAAGACCAGGGGTTGAAGCCCAGCCCTTCTAACAAGCCAGCTGTTTGAAGGCTTGAAGGAAAACTCTTCAATGACTTTACATAGATAAAACCATCAATTACTATGGGTCATTGTCACACAGACTTTGATTTGTATGGGATTAAAAAATATCTTGGCTTTCATATATAGTGATGAGTTAATGAAGCAACAGTTTCCCTACTGGTAAGAACTGGAGGGATCAAAGCTGTGCTGGGCATCCTGTAGTCCTGTATGTTCTGTCTGTCTTGGCCAATATTTCCCAGTGTGATTATGGAGCATG
Organism: Leopardus geoffroyi; assembly: GCF_018350155.1. Classification (NCBI taxonomy): domain Eukaryota; kingdom Metazoa; phylum Chordata; class Mammalia; order Carnivora; family Felidae; genus Leopardus; species Leopardus geoffroyi. The sequence goes on from NC_059328.1 coordinate 49,136,508, forward strand.
AGTCCTTTAGGATGCCTGGTTAGAAAAAGAAAAGAAAAGAAAAGAAAAGAAAAGAAAAGAAAAGAAAAGAAAAGAAAAGAAAAGAAAGAAAAAGAAAGAAAGAAAGAAGGAAAGAAAGAAAGAAAGAAAGAAAGAAAAAAAGAAAGAAAGAAAGAAAGAAAAAGAAAGGTTTGGAAAAGCTGAATTTACTCTCTCTCATACCCTTAAAGACCCACAATGAAAATTAGCATATGAAAAGCTGTAGTTCTAAAGAAATACGCTCAAAGTCTGTACCTAGTTCAACGGCATATTCCAAATCACAACTGACCATGGGACTTAGAACATCTGTTAACATCCCATAGAGTACATGTTTTATGAATATTGTACTTCGAATTTCTGATATAAACACTGTTCTGGGTGCTTTAGTGCTTTTCATCTTTAAATTTTGCAACCAGCAAGTGAAGAAAGAGGTCGCTGGGGTTCAGAAAGGTAAGGGAATTTGCTCAGGCTCACAGTCTGTGTGCCCTCCTTTTAACTTTACCTTGTATATAATTTTTCATTCATCCTCTGTATGTCCTTCCTGGGTGTCTTCACTCGTAATATTCTCAATGCCTGGAATTGGATTCTTACCATTTCTGGCTGGGATTGCTTCCTTATCTTCTAGGATGAAGGTCAGGAATCACCTCAGCTGTGCTAAGTGCCTCTCCTCCGTGCTTCCATGACACTCTCTTTACCTCTCTCTTAATATCATCCACTTTATTGTGGAAATGTCTATTTATGTGCAAGCTCCTTAAGAGCAGGTGTTCTGTCTTCATTCTCTTTCGTATATCTACTAAGAAATATAGTGCTTGCCTGATGTTAGTGGGCATTTATTAAAACTCCTGGCATAGAGGCTCAACGTCTCTCTGTTGCACTGAATTGAACTGAATTGAACTGAAGCCAGTTTTCACTGTCCTCAAAGCCCCAAACATTTCCCATTATACTTCACTACTGGCCATTTTAGCTGTAAAAGTTCTATTACGTTTTGGCCCAAATAAACAATGGACCTACTCTTGCTCCCATGGTAGCTGGTAACGCTGTGGAGGACTATAGGGAGTGAATTTGGGAGGAGAATAGGCACCTAAACTCAAATTTATATCACATCAAAGATTGCATTAGCTATTTATATATAAACCCCCTTAGTACAAGGTTGAGAATTAAAAAAGTCTTTAGTAAACATTAGCTCTTATTTAAACTATTACAATTTCAGGGGCACCTGGGTGGCTCAGTCTGACTCTTTAAAAAAAATTTTTTTTAATGTTTTTTCATTTTTGACAAAGAGAGGGAGAGAGAGAGCAAGCAGGGGAAGGGTAGAGGGAGGGGGAGACAAAGAATCCAAAGCAGGCTCCAGGGTCTGAGCTGTCAGCACAGAGCCTGACGCAGGGCTCGAACCCATGAACCGTGAGATCATGACCTGAGCCAAAGTCAGATATTTAACTGACTAAGCCACCCAGGCACCCCAGCATCTGACTCTTGATTTGGGCTCAGGTCATGATCTCATGGTTCAGGATTCTCTCCTTCTCTCTCTCTCTTTCAAAATAAGTAAATAAATAAATAAATAACCTTTAAAAATAAATAAATATTACAATTTCAGAGAATGGGTTCAGTCATTCTCAATAATACTTTTGTTTCATGTGTAGAGTTAAAGGTTAGATTCCAGCATTTTGTTGATGAATACTTTATTTAGGTGGGTAGATCCAACCTGAAAATTAAGATTCTTGTGTTTGGAGCAGATATAGGTTCTTCAGAAGCCAATTGCTAGGGGGCGTTCTGGCATAGATGGGATATTCTGTCAGAGGGGGTCACCCACCCACACTGGACACCATAGTCTGCATGGGGGCCATTAGGACTGAGAAGAAGAGTTCTACCTGGGAGTCCAGTTTAATCTCCCCTACTTTGCCACCCATGTCTAGCACCATCTACCTATCAGGAGAACAGGAGTCTGAAACTTAAGCTTGCCCACAGTTTTGGCCATGTTGCTATCATAATTCTTTAAGAACAGATTTATAGGGTTTTTCTGTTTGTGTTTCTATGTGTCATTCTCCCTTCTATTGAGGCTTTGAGGCTCTTCTCTCCATCTCTCCCCATCTCTGATACTGAGCCCTGAAGGTTATTATTCATAAATAACCCCCAGGTTCGGTCTCTGGTTTATTCACAACCTCACATTCTCTGAAAAATTAGAATAGGCTCTTGACTTGTCTTGCTGCCTCTATGATGTTAAAATAAATCATGCCAGTCCCATGCTTTCAGATCTCCCATGAAAAATTAGAACTATTCACCTTGACGAGCAAAATCCTTCTTAATCTGCCCCAATCACTTCTCCAGTTATGTCTCTTATCACTTGCCTCCCTGTACCTGTCCAGGTGCCCAAGTGCCCATTGGTTTTCTTACCATTTCCTGTTCTCTGCCTCTGTACATTCTCACTGTCGGGAATTTTCTTCTTCCTCATGTGTTTGACATTTCTAACTCATCTATCAAACATCCCTTCCTCTCTGAAGCCTCTGTTTCTCCTCACAGGCAGTGTGTAGAGTTGTTCCTTTGGGCATGTCACCAGTCCTCTGTAACGGTGACACAGAGTCCTCTCCCATCTTTAACCTGAGAGAGTGTTCTGGTGATGTATGAAGGACAAAGCGGTCAATATGACTTCCTTCCATGTGACACTCTCTGTCCTCTCCTGTGGCTGGAACATAAAATTTAGGCTGGGTACACCCTTACTAGGGAGATCCCAATACTGAGAGAGCCAGATGGGACCAGGTAGGTACCATGAGAGAATGCAAAAGGGGGAAAAAATATACTTATTTGGGATTGATCTGAGCTCTGTCTTAGAGTTCTCTCCTGAAATTTACTTTTGATTCACTTACTCCATATGGGATCTATTCCAGCTCTCTAGAGTAGGCAGGGAGTCAGGCAAGAACCATGGCAAGGAATAACCAGGGCACATATGGTTGGCATCTTTTGTGTTATATTTTCTCAGGAGCTTTAAGTGACTGAGCAGGGATTGGGATCCTGGCACACACGATAACACCCGGCACATTGAAGTGTATTTGTTTCTGTGTCTTTCGTCTCTGTTAGACTGTGAGCTTTTTGTGTCCAGGGTCTGGAGCACATTTCCCCTTGTTTCACTACTGTGCTGGGTCTTGTAGCTATCTTACCAAAACAGCAGAACTACCCTGGTGGCAAACAGCGTGGACTCTGGAGATAGTCAGCTTACGTTCAAATCTCACTTCTGCCACTTCAGGGGGGTGTGCCCTCAGGCAGGTGAAATCAGCTTTCTGTGCCTTGGTTTCTTCAAGCATTTAGTGAGGATAAAAATGGCATCTTTTCTACACTGCAGTTAAGATGATCCAGTGAGCTAATGTGTACAGGCTAATTGTACCCGTCGCTTAGCAGACATTGAATAGTTGCTAGTTTTATGTAATTTTATTCCTCTAGGGCATAACGTTTTATCAGCATGTAGTAGACACTTAATAAATGTAAACACAGAATAGAGCATTGAATGGGAGGTTTTTCAAGGCACTGTGCAAAGTGACTTGGTGGTGTTCTCTGAAGAGGGTGGGTCGGGAGTAAAAATGATGAGTTTGAACTCCAGATCTCCCACCTCCTACTTTCATGAACATGGACAAGCCATTCCATCTGTCTCAGCCTCAATATATTCTTAATCCCAGGGGTCGGTGTTATTTTCACCTTCTGTTTTATTTGTGTCCCGGCACAGTGTCTGGCGACCCATTCTCCAGACAGAGAGCTGCTTCCTTAGGAACGGAAGCTTTGTGACAGGCAAGGCAGGGAGCAGAGGTGAGGGAAGGGAGAAGTCTCCAATGACCAGGAGCACTGAGGACTCCTAAATTGCACCTTCTAAGAATATACACTCCGTGTGATTGGGGCTCATGGTTTTTACATGAGCATTGATTTCTTTTTCTTTAAATTTTTTTTTTAATGTTTATTCATTTTTTGAGAGAGAGAGGGAGAGAGAGACAGAGCACAAACCAGGGAGGGGCAAAGAGAAAGAGAGAGATAGAGAGAGAGACATGGAATCTGAAGCAGGCTCTAGACTCTGAGCTATCAGCACAGAGCCTGACATGGGGTTGAACTCATGAATCACGAAATCATGACCTGAGTGCAAGTCGGATGCTTAAACGAGTGAACCACCCAGATGCGCCAGCATTGGTTTCTATTTAATGTTTATTTATTAGAGAGAGAGAGGGGGAAAGGAGAAAATGTGAGCAGGGGAGGGACAGAGAGAGAGAGGAAGAGAGAGGATCTTAAGAGCTCCACATTCAGAGCAGAGCCTGATGTGGGGCTCGATCTTACTACCATGAGATCATGACCTGAGCCGAAACCAAGAGTCAAATGCTTAACCGACTGAGCCACCCAGACACTAAAGCATTGGTTTTATTGAAATAGTAAACAGATACGTCTTATGTTTCAGGTGTTTTGGACACCATTTGGCAAAATTGTTAATTTCAATATATTTTGGAAAAAGGCCTGTCGGTTTAGTTAATGCATCTGAATTTTGAGAATTAATTAATTAATTAATTAATTTTAATTTCAACCATATCCAGAAATTTTAACAATCTTAAGTCGAGGTTATTCTGGGATCTATTTTGATGAAGCGGCAAAACAGTAAAGACTAATTGGGGCCTGGGGTTGGGGGGAGGCAGTGGTTGGGTGTTAAAATTTACAGAGTGATATTTTATGCTAACCTTTCTCGTTGTCATCCTAACAATCACACTGTTAAAAATTATTTTAAACCCATTTTATAGATTAGGACCTTGGCCACAAATCACAGACCTGAAGAGTGACAGTTCCAGAATTTGAGACCCAATTTGTGCTCTTTGGACTGTGCCATGCTGTGTTAGGAAGCAGCAACAATGACTCCCTGACAGGGGCTGGTGCATCGGAGGGGCTAAATAAGTAATTCCGCAATAATGGATAGATGGACTGATGGATGGATGCATACTCCCCAAATTCCCAGCAAGGTAAAATGTGTTTACAGTCACATGACATATGAAGAGATTTAGGAGTTGAGGGAGGCAGAAAGCATTTCTTCAACCCCTAGGTTAAGTGCCAAGTAACTAATAGGAGGATGGTACCAGGTTCAACAAGTGCCAACTGAACCCACAGAAATCGGTAAGAAAAGGAACAAGCATTTCAGACGTCTCCCCTGCAGCCCCATTTGCTGAGTTGACAAGTTAATTACTCAGCTATCAGGAGATAACTTGGTAGCAGTAACACGTGTAACTGTGTAATTATCAGGGGTTCCAGTAGTCGCTGTGTAATTATCAAGTAGTTTTCATGAAACAACATGTGTTTGCTTGTAAATATACAATTAAGCGGTGTCGCCACCGTTAACTATAAAACAAAACCAGCATCTGGCACTTAAGGTACCAGCTGTGGGTCCCTACAATTAAACTTTTCTTTAAATGGGACTAACTTTCCAAAGGGCACCAAGTCACAAAAACTCACCGGAGCACATCTGATGCCACTAATCATTCTATTCTTTTCGATTGAAATGACATTTTCCTATTATACCTGTAAAAATCCAACCATTCTTTGTCAGGCTCAAAGCTCAAATACCTTTTTTTTTTTTTTTTTTTTTTTTTGTATTTTGCAGATTCTTTTAAACAAGATGTGAATTCTGCTTCCCTAAATTCCCTAAACCATTTGAACCTCTTATGACTTTTACTACATGCTGCCTACCTGGGAATTTGGGGCATATCCATTCATCAATCATAGCACAAATATTTACTGGGTCTTTGTTATGTGACAGGCCCTGGGCAAGGCAATTGGATGATAGTGATCAGCTGAGAAGATATAGCCTCTGTCAACACAAACCTTAATAGTCTAGTATAGTAGGAAAGACATATATACAAATAGAGTATAGACATTATGACTAGCCATAGAAGATATTGATGCAGAAGTGAAAACTTAGATTTATAATTTGCTGTTATATTTTCTTAAAATACTCCTATTTATTATAAAAATCTTTGAAGAAAACATGAAAAATATACAAAAATACAAAATAATCACACAAAATTCTATTCAGATGGAGCTGTTAAGATTAATTTCCCCACGGATATTTTTCACCAACACTTTTTAAGGGGGAAATTTTGTGTCCTGCTTTTTCTTCCACTTAGCATTAGAAGATGAGAATTTTTCTATATTATTAAAAAGTCATCTCAATTTTATTTTATTTTTTAGGGAGAAAGAGAGAGCATGAATGGGGGAGAGGGGCAGAGGAAGGGAGAGAGAATCTTTAAGCAGGCCCCATGCTCAGCACAGAGCCTGATGTGGGGCTCAGTCCCATGACCCTGGCTGGGATCATGACCTGGGCTGAAATCAAGAGATGGATGCTGACCCAACTGAGCCACCCAAGTGCCCCAAAAGTCATCTCAATTACAATAACTTTCATATCCTGTTGTAGATGTACTAGAGTTCTTAAGCGTTTCTTTGATGCCTGAATATATCATTCATTCATTCATTCATTCATTCAATCAATACTTATTTAGTGACTATTTCTTTTATCAGCATTGTTCTGGGCACTGGAAATACAGTAAAAATGAAAACTGAGAAGGACTCCAAGAGTTTACAGTCTGGAAGATATATATAATGAAAAAAAAAGTAACTACATAACTATGGCAGATGATATGAGGTAAAAGAAGGGTAAGAGGGGAGAGAACTGAGGAGGTACTCTTTTCCTAGAGTAGGCAGGGATAGTGTCACTGAGAAGGGTATATTTGAATAAGACCTGGAGGGTATGGGGTTCACATGCAGAAGTCTGGGGCACTAGGAAGAAAAGCAAGTACAAAAGTCCTGAGGTGGAAGTGTGCTTGGCTTATTCAAATAATAGCAAGGATATAAGTGTAGCTGAAGGAGAGTCAGCAAAGGGGAAGAGTAGTGAGATCAGAGCAGTAAATGAGGATGATGGTATATGAATCACCTAGGGTCTTGTAGGCCACTGAAGGTGGTTGAGTTAAACAAGGAGCTAAAAAGCTTACATTTGAACAATGGTTGTCATGTTGAGAACAGATGATAGGAAAGAAGATAGAACAAGAAGTCCAGATAGAAGACTATGCAGAACTATTTTTTTGTTTGTTTTTGAATTAGAAATAAGTTTTAAAAATATTTGTTATAAAAATTTTAGTGAAAATTTATGGAAATTCAAAAAATGTTTATTATAAAATTTTTTAAAATATTTACTATAAAAAATTTAGTGAAATTAAAAAAAGCGTAATGAACTTCCATACTCAACACGGACAACATACATGACTAATTTTGGTTCATTAATATACCTACTCATTACTAACCCTCCAACCCTGTTGGATTTCTTTAAAACAAATTTTAGACATATTTTGATCTCTAAATAAAGGAAAGCTTTCTGTGGGGAATAATTCTAGGAATTTCCTGAGCTTGCACCCAAGGGTTAACAAGGCATAAAGAAATAGAAAGCCACAGAATGTAAGCACCCAAGATTAGGTAAACAAGATTACATAAACAGGGCAAAGGTCCCAGTATAGGACAAAGATACAGGAATAGAAATACCTAGGGATGAAAGCATCAAAAGTGAGGTAAGTAAGATTAGGCGGAAACACCCCCCAACTTGGTACAATAGCAGAAAGTTGCTTTTGTAGGAAGGACCAAAATATGTAAACAGGTAAACAGGACTTGAGACCACAGCAGGGGGAGTTGCCCAGAGGGGAGCTAATTAGCAAGAGAAAGGTGCCTGTTGACCTTGAGGTAGCATGCTCTTTCTAGTCCCCTAGGCCAGTTTAGGTAAACAGAGGTGGTACTCACGTCTGCTATAAACAATCTTCTGCCCAGCCCCAGGATTTTGTTTTATGTTGACCCAAACCCCTAACACAGCATATCTTCAAACTCCCCCCTTTCCCCCACTCCCATGAGTTAATGTTAATGGTTTCATTGTCTCTTTGTGCACACCCATCACACTTGTAAGTGGTCTGATCCTAATAAAAAGAGAGGTTAAGACATTAGCCTCTCTTGCATTTTAATCCTGCATCCTCTCTCTTGCTGAACAAGAGAGACCTCTAGACCCAGAGTCTATGACAGCTTTCTAAGCTGAAAATGCAGTGAAGAAATCCCAAAGGAAGGAAAATCTTACAGAGTTTCCTTAGACTAGATAGAAAGATTCTGGACATAAAAACTGTATTTGGGAAAGCATTTATGTTAAGTATACACAAAGTTTGTCATATGTAAAGAGTTCATAGAAATTAATGAGAAAAATTACTAATACCCCAGGATATATTGGGGAAAATCAATAAGGATCTTTTTGAAAACTGGATAAAAAATGATACTAAAAACTGTAATTACACAAGAAATGAAACAAAAACACGCTAAAACAATTAGATACTCTCACCACTTCTCTCACCACCCCATAAGAAACATTATTAAGCATGCCAAAAAAATTGGAACCAACTTTGGTGACCCATCACAAGCTAGAATATTAATTATTTCACTCAATTAAAAGCTTTTTTGGGGTACTTTAGACTTACAGTTAAATCACATACATGAACATTAACTGTATCCTGTTTAATGTTGTTTGATGGTTCTTTCATCTATACTAGGTCAGCCTTCCCAATAGGTACCACCTCATTCATTGGGTATTACCATCTCTGGAGCAAGTTGACTATTTAATGCTTGTCTAGATTTGTCCAATTGCTATTTGGAAATTGCTTGCTGGTTCTTCTCCTTGTTCTCAAAATATTACCCACTCAACAGGTAATCTCTTGGCAGAATTAAAGCCATTGGTGATGACCCTCACCCACATGTGCATGTTTATGTCTTTGTTGCTTTTGAGCCCTGAAACCTAACTTTCCAGTGTTCACAGGTTCATGTGAATGCAACCACCATCTATCTAGACAGGGAAGCCAGAAATTGTGATACCTCTCAGGTCTTCCCTCCCCCATCCAGTCCATCAACAATTCCTAGTTATTTCACCTAAAATTTCTCCAGTCTGCATGCTTCTCTTTACCAAACCCAACTCTGATACATCATCATTTAGTCTCTAGATTACTTTCTACCTTGGTTTACCGACCTGCACGCATGCCTCTTTTCAATTTATTCTCCAATGTGCAGCTGGAAAAAGTCTTTCAATGCAAATTCAATTGCGTTGATCTTCTAATGAAAACCATTCAGTGTCCTCACATGGGACAAAAGTCATGGCTTTAATCCCACCTGTGACCTGTTTAATCTCCCTCTCCAGTCTATCCCACATCAATCTACCCATAGTCTTGGCCGGCTTCAAGTATTTTATATTTCATTCAGTTCTTTATCCTGGCAAGTCTCTGGTCCACCATTGGAGGACAATGCTAGTGCTTTTCCCAATTTCCTAGGAGCCACTTATATAAGTTCTTTGCACCTCTCCTTCTATGTATTCCACACAGTACTTTCCACAGCTTTGGGGAAGATTCCCTTCTGGTTACTGCAGCCATTTTGCTGACAGGAAGTGCCTGTGAGTTTGAACCCCTGTCCCATAGGGGCCTTTAACCAATAGCTCTAAGGGAGAGCAAGCTTGTCACAGGCCAGGACAACTCTGAGGCAAGGTTTACAATCCAGAGTCCCCCTGACGATTCTGGCTGCAGCTACTCTCTGCATAGCCGTACCTGAGATCACACTTTTGCTTGGCTTCCTCCCCTTCTCTGTACTACTTTCCCAGCTCTTACCCAACTCTATGATAAATCTCTAGTAGAAGAATGTGTGTCTCAGGCCCTTTAGGGAACCCCCATCTAAGACACCTAGATAGTACACTTACTTTAGATCTCAGGTAAAATGTCACTTCTTAGGAGTGGCTGACTACCTAAAGTTCTCTTCCTTTTCCTACTGATGAGAATCGCTCCTTCATAGCACATTCCAGTAAAATGTTTATAAGTGTTGGTGAGTCTTTGACCATAAGCCGCATAAGGCAGAGGCCACATGTGTTTGACTTACCATTGTGTTCTCAGTGCTTGGCATAGTAGCTCAAGAACAATCAACAGAGATTTATTACATGAATATTAAATGAAGAATAAAAGTTGATACACCATACGTGTGATGAACATGAGTATAATAACAAATCAAAAATTGCATTATTCAAACCATTTTACTGAGCTGCTATATAACAGGAACTGAAAGAGTAAATGTAAGTTTTCATATTATCTTATCCATAGTAGGCACTCAATAAATCTCTGTGAAATGACTAAATGAATACATGATATATGCCTGAGTTGTACAATGGAAAATTACAATATAGCTGAGGAAAATAAAAATACAGGTATGGGGATTTTTTTTTTAAACTCGGGATTTGTTGACATGTCCCAGAGGTTGTCTACTTGGTCTCAAAGTTACCTCAACAAAGAGAAAAGTTCATTCTTTTTGAATCTCAGCCAGATGAGCTATTGCCAATGTTATTTAAATATATTTGGCTCAAACTAAGGTAGCTGTGAGAAGCTAAGGCTCATTATAGCCCAGCTATTTTCTGTGCATTCACCCTTACTTCTGAAGTTTTCTTTGGCACAATCTCATTTTACAACTGCTTAGAGTTGAAAACAGTTAAAGTTTCATGATTTTATAGCTAGTTTTCTTTCCAAGGGTGTAGGGAGGTCCTCAGTCTGACAAACCTTAAGTTGTAAGACCCCACAACCTTCTTATTGCTGAGGCTTCATAAACTAAAATCAGCATCTTAAGATGGAAGATGAGGTTATTCTCAAGTAGAGACTAGTTTTGAATTTCAAGGTTCTTATTCTAATTTCTGCCCCTCCTCAAAGTTATAAAAATAAACTCTTGCCTTTAAAAAAAAAAAAATTTAATGTTTATTTTATTTTTTAAGAGAGAGAGAGAGAGAGAGGCAGAATGTGAGCAGGGGTGGGGCAGAGAGAGAGGGATACACGGAATTTGAAGCAGGCTCCAGGCTCCAAGCTGTCAGCACAGAGCCTGACGTGGGCTCGAACTCACGAACCATGAGATCATGACCTGAGCTGAAGCCGGACGCTCAGCCAACTGAGCCACCCAGGTGCCCCTGAGCTCTTGAGTTTTAACAGTAATGATATTACACAATGAATCCTCCCTTTAAAAGCCCCAGTTCCAAGCAATTTTGGTTGCTTTTTAGATGAAGGGAATAACACGTTTACTGTACTGAGATCAAACTGGACTAAACTGAAGTTGTTGAGGATAAATTCCAAGCCAACTCTTGTTGAAACTCTTATTCTGGAATATCAGATGTTATGCTAAGAAAAGAGGGCCAGCTGAATAATTAGCAATTGCTTTGATTTATCCTTTATTTGAATTTCTTGATTGTGACTCAGATTATAGTTCACAATGTATACTTTGATAATAACATAGTTAAAAATTATTGAGCATATACCAAATGTAGCACATCATTGTGTTAACTTAGACATAAATAATTTCATAAGGAGAAACAAATAATTTCATAAAGATCATACAGGCATCAATCCTACCATACTTTAGTTTTTAGCCATCCCCTCACTAGCTCAGTTGACTCCATCCAAAGGAGGCTCGACAACATTTGGTGTTTCCTTTGCAATCATGTTTAGGTTTCTGAGAAGTATCGTAGTATATAATGGCTAAGTGCATGGAGTCTGTGGGGTTAAGCCCTGCCTCTCTACCATCTACTGAGTTCAGAGACAAATTGCTTAATCTCTGATTATTTTTATGTCCTTGGAAAAGTCATCTACCTTTTTTTGGTCTCAAGTTTCCTCATCTGAAAATGATGGATAATGACAGTAACCACTTCAATGCATTTTTTTTTTTTTTGCTAAGAATTAAGTGAATTTCATACTTACAAAGTGCTTCAAATAGTGTGTGCAATAATAATCACAATATAAAAATACCTTGACATTTAAAAAGTAATTTATTAGCTCACTTTTTCACTGACATTTGTGTGATCATAAAATAGATTCCTTAATATCCTTAATATCCTTAATTCTTTCCTTAATATTCCTTAATATCATTCAGTTCTGCTTTTCTTATCTGTAAAATGGGCCTAATGGCAAATTCTCCCCACAATGTTTTGTGAATGAGATTATCTCAGGAGAATACAGCATTGCCAACCACAGAGCATGTGGTCTTGTACATATCAGTCATTTAAAAATATTTATTGTATAAATGAAAGAGTTGAGTGAAAGAACAATTAATTTCTGTGTCACCTCTATGTCATATTTATTGATTCATTTCACAAGAGTTATTAAATATATTCTAGGTGCCAGGTACTATATCAGATCCTAGAGGATGCTGGGATGAACAAGATAGTGTCTCATGGAGATTTGGATTCTGATGTGAGACATAGATATTAATTAAATAAGTAAGGAACTTATTCTAATTGTGACATATGCTGCAAACCATATACAATAAGATGTGTGACTATTAGATTCATTAGGTACATTTGTCTACTTTTTAGATAAAGAAAGATAGTATCAAACAGTGGGACTAGACCAAGGTCAGAGGGTCATTTTTTATTTTTTTATCACTTTATCAAGACTTTATTATTTTAGAGTGGTTTAAGGTTCGCAACAAAATTAAGAGGAAGATGCAGAGATTTTCCACATACCTCTGTCCTCACACACACATAGTCTTGCCCATTATCAACTTCCCCCACCAGAGTAGTACATGATATTTGACACATTTGATGAACCTACACTGACACATAACCACCCCAAGTCCATATCTTACATTAGAATTCACTCTTGGTGTTATACCTTCTATGGATTTGGACAAATGTATAACAATATGATTCCACTATTGTGATATCATGCAATATATTTTTACTGCCCTAAAAATTTCCTGTGCTCTGTCTATCTACTCAACCCCCTGCTGCTGCCTCCCCCAACCCCTGGCAACCACTGATCTTTTTACTGTCTCTATAGTTTTGCTTTTCCAGAATGTCATGTAGTTGGAATCATATAGTATGTAGCCTTTTTATATTGACTTCTCTCACTTAACAATATGCATTTAAGCTTCCTCCATGGCTTGATAACTCATTTCTCTTTAGTACTGACTAATATTGCATTATCTGCATGTAGCATCATTTATCCATTCACTTATTGAAGGACATATGGTGAATGTTAATATTTTACAGTGAGCTCCATGTTGGATAAAATGGACTGGTGGCTGCTTATTGTGCCTTACAAGATAATTAAATTCTGTTTCTCAGGTCAAAGTTGGGGCTTAGTAACAGAAGAGTGGGAGAAAAATCCCTTAAATAAAAATATTCGTGGTTTCCAGGTGTTGACTACCTTCTACACACTGAACGCTTTAGATTCCTCATTTGATTCAATCCTCACAATGTGTGCAAACAAGTATTATTACAAAGTACGGTTCAAAGAGACTCTGAGCAAGATTGCTTCAAGATCACATGGCCAGAAAGTGCAGTGAGTGCTGTCTGCTCAATAGTCCTTCCTAACACACCCAACTATGTCTACTTGAGAATAATTTGGGCTCAGGTCCTAGCCTCAGAGTATGCAATCTTGTAGATTTTTAGGTTTCAGACTCAGCTCCTGAGTTTCTTGGCTGAGCAAGACTGTGCCTGTTTGGGCACATTATTTACTTCTTTTTTTAAAATTTTATTTAAATCTAAGTTAGTTAACATGTAGTGTAATATTGGCTTCAGGAGTAGAACTTAGTGATTCATCACTTACATACAACAGCCAGTTTTCATCCCAACAAGTGCCCTCCTTAATGCCCATCACCCATTTAGTACATCTCCCCACCAACACCCCTCCAGCAACTCTGATTTTTCTCTTAATTTAAGAGTCTCTTATGGTTTGCCTCCCTCTTTGTTTTTATCTTATTTTTTCTTCCCTTCCCCTATGTTCATCTGTTTTATTTCTTAAATTCCACATATAAGGGAAATAATATGATATTTATCTTTTTGCTACTGACTTATTTTGCTTAGCATAATACATTCTAGTTCCATCCACATTGTTGCAAATGGCAAAATTTCATTCTTTTCGATCGCTGAGTAATATTCCACTGTGTATATGTATGTGTGTGTGTATGTGTATGCATATAATTATGCACACCACATCTTCTTTATCCATTTGTCAATCAATGGACATTTGAGCTCTTTCTATAATTTGGCCATTATTTACCTCTGTTCCCTCCTGTGAAACACATGAGAATTGGGATATCAGATAGCATAACAGAGAACTTGGGAAGGGAATACAGGATCTTTTTGGTACTCTGAAATACCTTTATTTTTCCAGCCAGCTCCAAATTAGAAGACAATGAGACTATATTTGAGGGACATCCCAAGTCATTACTAAGCAACAACATTCTCTTGAGGAGGTCATTCTCTTCTATTTTTCAGAGAATTACCCAATACCATGGGGAATTATGTGTCAGGGAGAGTGTGGTGTTGATCATTCTCTTGGAGGCCTCTGAAGAAGAGCATAAGAGAATCCTTAGTGTGAATAGAGCCACAGTTGAACTATGTAGAAGGGGCAGAGATAAATAAGGTATCTATTTGTTGAGTTGTAGGCCAAGCACTATGCTAAGACTTGACATGCACACTCACTTACCTTATTTTCTCAGTAACTCATTGTATCTCTATTTACAGATGAAGAAAGCAAAGCACAGAGAAGGTAGGTGAATCGTCCAAACAAGCTTGCACTCAGGCTTAGAGGTGGAACTGAGAATCAAACGTTGAGTTGAGTCACTCTAAATCCAACCTTTTTTCCATTGGAGTATATTCCATAAACACATGGTTAATTAGGAAGGAAGAAAGGAAGGCAAATCTGACCCACTGGTGAGTTGTGGTTTATTTGTCCTTAGGTCTGTGGTTTCATTTTTTGCCTGTATTTCATATTGATCAGCTGTTCCACTAACAAACACAAATTTAAAATGCTCCTAGAATGTTTGACTTATTCAGTGACTTCATCATTAAAAGGACACTGGGGAGGGAGGCAAGAATGGAGTTTTCCATGATACATTACTCTGTGCAAACTGTCCTCTCCCACATCTCTCTTGAAATATCACCACCCATTTGGCTTTATGCTATCACGGTAGCAGTAAAGCAGCTCTCTGCAAGCTACATGGAAAATCCATCAGTCTCTACTAGGGTAGGGGACTTTACTATATAAGGCCAAAAGATATCGTTGTGGTAACTTTAAGAGAAAAACATGCACATATAGTGATGATATTTATACACATGTCACACATAAGCATTTAAAATGATCAGACTTGTGGGTTCCCTGGGTGGCTCAGTCGTAAGCATCTGACTTCAGCTCAGGTCATGATCTCACGGTTCATGGGTTTAAGCCCTGGGTCAGGCTCTGTGTTGACAGCTCAGAACCTGGAGCCTGATTTGAATTCTGTCTCCCTCTCTCTCTCTGCTCCTCCCCTGCTCACACTCTCTCTCTGTCTCTCTCTCAAAAATAACTAAACATTAAAAAAATTTAAAAAATGATCAGACTCGTTTGGGCATGGAAAAGAAACACACACACACACACACACACACACAAACCCAGAAGCAATACTCACTGTAATTGTTTTATTTATTTATTTATTTTTTTTTTCAACGTTTATTTATTTTTGGGACAGAGAGAGACAGAGCATGAACGGGGGAGGGGCAGAGAGAGAGGGAGACACAGAATCGGAAACAGGCTCCAGGCTCTGAGCCATCAGCCCAGAGCCCAACGCGGGGCTCGAACTCACGGACCGCGAGATCGTGACCTGGCTGAAGTCGGACGCTTAACCGACTGCGCCACCCAGGCGCCCCTCACTGTAATTGTTTTAAATAATGAGAGACATTCAGACTGTGTGAGGACTACACACACATGAGAAAGATTTAAGGTTGAAATTAAATAATTAAAAGCCTCTATAATGATGTGATGATTATTATTGTGTATTGTAGTAACGGTAAGTCATTTACAATAAGAAAATAATTACCGTTGTGTGTGCTGTCTCAATTCTAGTATTCCTGGAGTCAGCGGGAGCCAACAGTGGTTGTAGAGAGAAAAGCCAGTCAAGGGTGAAGAGACAGTGCATTCTATCTTCCTATTACTTTTCCTGCTGTTGGGTGAAGTCAATCACTTTTCCATTCATCTGTCTCCTAACGGGTCTGATTTGTTCCCCTTGCAGCTGAAATCCAAACCCTCCTGCAGAACATGTCCTGCCTCATTTTCTAGGAAGAGTCCCAGAGAACTTTATAGGACACTGAGATTGAAAGATGCTGCTCAGTGCCTTGGGGAAAGAGATTCCTGTTTCAATGGGTAAGTGGTATAGCGAAGAACAGTGCTTTTGAAACATTAGCGTGCAACGGAACCACCTGAAGCGTTCGTTAAAACACAGGCTGATGGGCCTAAGCCCCAGAATTTCTGATTCATTCTGTGTGGGGTGGGGCCTAAGATTTTGTGTTTCACTTTCCCACATGATGCTGATACTGGTGGACCACACTCTGGGAACTACTGATGTGGAGGTTAATCATAATCACAGGTGCTAAGTCTAATGTTTGACCTAGTTGTCTATCCCAGTTCTTCCACTTGCATAACAATGGGAAAACTACCCCTCCAAACTACCATCTCCTCAGCTAGGAAATGAGCCCAGTTCACAGCTTTGTTGTGTGGATTCAAATAAGATAATGAATACAAATTTCTTATCACTGTCCCTGCAGTTTGGTAAGCATTTTGTAAGTATCAATTAATGTTTAATAATATTTTGTTGACTTTCTTGGAAAACCATTGCCTATACACTACGTTCAGCAGCTAGCAGCTGGAGAGGAGGGACCAAGCACCAGGGGGGAGTAACAGGTATGACTCACATTGAGGTCACAGAGCATAATCAGATTTCATTGTGTTTTGGTGCTGTGCAAACTCTGTGAGAATCACCTGGGAGACATGCTAAAAATGTGTATTCTGGGACCCACTCCCACAAATTCTGATCCAGTAGGTCTGAGACAGGCTCTGGAATCTGTATTTCTAAAAAAGTTCAGATGTGGTTTCCTGTGTGAAAACCATTCATGTTATCCATAGATTGCTTTCCTAACCTTCAAATTCAAGGCATTGTTCTCAACCTCAGGTCAACATTAGAATCACTGGGGGAGCTTTCAAAAATCGCATGGTCAGGCTCTCCCCACTGATCGGTGACATTTGAATCTCTGTGGGATCTTGGCATCAGTTGTTTTGTTTTGTTTTAATTTATTTGTTTGTTTTGTAAGATCCCTAGTTAGTTATATAGGCAGCCAAATTTGAGAATCATTGTTCTAAGGGAAGGAGAATTTTACTGGAGGAAGATGAATTGGCAAGAAGTAATTTTGAAATACCAGGTATGGTTGTATCAAGCAAAACCTGATCTTAGTGATGAAATAGAGTTGATTATCAGAGGGGATTATAAAGTCATTAACCGTTCTTGTAAGTGCATCTGGCATTAGGAGATGGAAGAAAGTATAGAAAGAATGGTCCCTAAATAGTGTTTGCCTGTTGGAATTCTTCTTTGTCTCCTTTATATGTCAAATGAGATGTTTCATATTTGTTAATCACATACCCCTCATTACAAAATGTGAGCATACATTTCTTTTTTCTGTTTTTGCCTGTGATGGGCTAAATACTGTGCTAAGTGTTTTCATATATGTAATCTTAGACTCTGAAATCATGAGTGTGAAAAAATATTATCTTCTCCAGATGAAACACGAACTCTATCACGTAAGTAGTAAGTAGATGGTTATCACAGGCCCCCTACACATGTACAACTCACCTTCCATAAATGGCCTTAATTTTTATTTCGCAAATTCCTCGCAAATGTTTGTTAAATGTTTTCAGTGGGATGGGATTGAAACTGAATGCCAATAAAAGAGAGGACTTATTCTTGACCATAGGCAAGAAACCGAGTCTCTTCTTTTCCCTAGCAAGGGGTGAAGACACATCAGCACAAATGTCCCTGGGTGGCTCTGCTCATTGTGTGTCTGAGAAAGAAATAGTTTTAAAAAGAATGTGGCTTTTATTAAATTGATTTGGTTACTTCCTTAGATATTTGATTGTTCTCAAAGTTTTCCATCATCTTCTCACCATTTACAATATTGGACATAAAAGTAAAAAATTTTATTGAGCAATAAAAATGCTCTAATAAAGTAAAGGTGGTAAATCCTTCCAAGCGGCAGCACAGAAGGTAATACCATGAGAGCCAAGAGAATGGTCCTGCTTTGGGAAATGGCAATCCTAGTTATGGCATAATACTAAACATTATTTTTAAAAAATGAAACAAATGGAAAATGCTTGAATATTTAAGGCTACAGAAGATGTCTGTGAGGGATTAATGAAGGCCCTGGAATGTATATACCAAGCCTCAATATTTCCACTTAACTATGTCTTGCATTGATGCTTGACATTCAAAAGTATTTCAAGTCACTTTGGTGGAGGGATTTATGAGGTATTAGATGGCAGGCTGATTTAAAAGAGTCTCTGCAAATATACTTGATATAAACTTACCTGTCATAGACAATGGCACAGTTTTAAGAAGGTTTTCAGATTCATCACAGTCCCTATGGTATTTTCCTTTAATAATGCATCTTGAAAAATAAGATGTTTAGCTAGGGCTGCTAATTCTTTGAAACTCTAATCATTTAAGCTGTCTAGCCTTGTTCAGGGTAATTATTTCTATCCATTATCCATCATGCTAAAAAATGACAGCTCAGGGACAAGGAGACTTTTCAAGCAAATGCTTTAAGACAGTGTTTTAGTTTGCAGGCACTGGCCAATGTTAATTAAATTATATAAACAATGACTCATGGTATAAATACAGCACAGAGAAGCTTGAAAAAAAAAAGACTGTTCAATAATTTTAAAACAATTCTTTTAAAAAAAAGATAAAAGGGGGCTTTTATTCTCTTTGCTTTCTGTTCATCTTCCCAAAATTCAGGTGCTGTCAAAATACATTGTCTCTGAAAGTCTCACTTCTTAGATTAGTAAGGGAATCTTTCTGGATTCTATTTCTGGAATCTCTTTTGCATTAGAGAAAAAAAAGAAAACCAATGAAAGAGAGTAAGCTCTTTTAGGAGCCACGGAATCATGAGTCAAGCCCCTAGACATTCTCAACCTGGAAAACAGATTCCAGTAGATGGGAGATATAACTGCTAATATTAGAGGAACTGTCAATATTTCTCTAAAATAGCACTGTTGAGTATAGCTGCTAATATCTCTCGAATACACATCACTCTTTTCTGAAAGTTTTGGAAGGTCACCATTTTTTGAAATTTTGTTCTTTAAGATTGGTAATAATCTCAGAACCAGTGGCATGTATAAAAATGCGGAATTATCACTACTACTCATGGTTCACCTTCTTTACCTGGAAGGGAAAAATATCTGACAGTCTATCCATGTCCTTTTACTATAAAACCAACAGCTTATCAACCTCTTAGAAATTCAGAATTTTGGAGTACTGAATTGACATCTATAAAAAGAAAAGGAGCTTCTGGGTCTCCCTCGCTTGCTCTGTTTCCTTTTGTCCTTTTGCTCTGACTAGCAAAGCCACAGGAAAACTGAATGCTTCACAATGTGGCAGTAGCCTTTACTATGTGAACATACCCTGTTAATTTAGGGGATTTAGGTAAAGTAACTTGCAAGCTTCTTGAGGTTAGAGACTATGTGTCATTCATCTTTGAATGGCCGACAGGGCCTGATGGGTGAGTACTCATAGGCCCTCAGGGAGGATGATATATGCAGTGGTAGTTGCAGGTTGAGCCAAAGTGGGATATGTTCAGATAGAATGAAGCAAGTTGCATTGATTTTGTTACATTCTTAACATTGTAACTTATTCCTCAAATAAAAATAAAATATCCAGTTGCCTTTCCAGTTCTTAGTGGGCTAGTATTTTCTGTGACAGTAGTGTGGATGGATAAAGTTTTTGAGTTTGCTGCACATGGAAATCGGCTGTTGCATAGTAAGTGACAATCAGAAAAAGGGATCATTCTTAGTTGGGAATTTTTAGACTCTGGAAGGTGAAATTAACCCAAATTGCCCCCTAGATAAATAGACTTTTTTCACAGGCATTTGCCTCAGACAAATTTCCAAATGTTTAAGGATTTTCCAGATACTGTTCTGAAAATGACTTATAATTTAATCATGTTGTGGTAGAGAAGATACTCTGTGACTTTGGTTTGTTAAATTTATTTACACTTTTTTTTTAGGACCCAGTATATGGTCTATTGTCATGAATGTTTCAAGTGCATTTGAAAAGAATATCTATTCTACATTATATTGGCGTAGTGTTCTATAAATGTCAATTAGGTGAGTTTGGTTGACGGTGTTGTTCAAGATTTCTATATCTTTACTGATTTTCTGTCTATTTGTGCTATTAGTTATTGAGAGAAGACATGTTGAAATGTGTGACTATAATTGTAGAGAAAATAAATACTCATTTATCTTTTTAGATCTCACTTTTTGCTTTATGTATTTTGAAGCTCTGTTATTAGAAACATATACATTAAGACTATTATATCTTCTTGATGTTTGCATGGTATATCTTTTACTCTTTTTTTTTTTTTTTGCTTTTAATTGGTGAATCTATTAAATGTGAATTTCTTATAGGCAATTTAGAATATTGCCTTTTTATCTAGCCTGACAATATTTGCATTTTAATTACAGATTGAGATAATTTTCATTTA
Source organism: Leopardus geoffroyi (assembly GCF_018350155.1). Classification (NCBI taxonomy): domain Eukaryota; kingdom Metazoa; phylum Chordata; class Mammalia; order Carnivora; family Felidae; genus Leopardus; species Leopardus geoffroyi. The sequence continues at coordinate 49,157,128 of NC_059328.1, forward strand.
ATATAAGTATTTGTAAATTGTATTATCTTGCTAGTTGTTTTCTATGTGTCCCAATTGTCCTCATTTCTTTTCCTTCTTTTCTGAAGAAAAGTTATAAGACACTTGTTCTCATGTGTCTTTCTCCCAACCCCCTTCCAGGCTGCTTTAAATATTTTTTCTCTTTTCAGCATTAAAATTTTTTTAAATGTTTACTTATTTTTGAGAGACAGAGAGAGAGAGAGAGAGAGGAGAAGAGAGTGAATCCAAAGCAGACTCCAGGCTCTGGACTGTCAGCACAGAGCCCAACATGGGGCTTGAACTCATGGAACAGGCGATCATGACCTGAGCCAAAGAGTGATGTCCAACTGACTGAGCCACCCAGGTGCCTCTCTTTTCAGCATTTTGATTATGATATACCTTTGTGTAATTTTCTTATCATTTATCCTTCTTTGTGTTTGTCTGTTAGTTTTTTTTTAATCTTCTTGAATATGTGGTTTTATAAAATTGATTTAAAAAATTAACCATTATTCTTTCAAACGATTTTTCTGACCATCCCCTTTTCTTTTCTGGGACTTCAATTAAATATACTCTAGTATACTTAATATTGTCCTTTACGTCACTGTAGCTTTTATCATTTTTTCAACTGTGTGTGTGTGTGTGTGTGTGTGTGTGCTTCAGTTTAGATATATTCTATTGCTGTGTCTCCAAGTTCACCACTCTTCTTTTGCAGTATCTGCCCTGTTGTTAATCCCATTCAGTAACTTAATTTTTTTCCAGATATTGTATATTTTTTAACTGTAGGTATTCATTTTTATGTATTCCATTTCTCTATTATGTTCAAATTTTTTTGGAACTCTTTATTTATATTTATAATAGTGTTTTAAAGTCTCTATTTGCTAAATTTATCAGTGCTTGCATTTCCATATCTGTTTCTATTGACTCTATTTTCTCCATGGTACGGGTAAAATTTTCCTGTGCTTCTTCAAATGTAGTATAATTTTTTCTTATTAGATGATAAATTTATGGATATAGCTTTGTTGAGAGTGTGAATTTTCTTGTCATTCTTTAAAGATTGATGGATTTGGTTTCAAGATCAGCTTGCAAATCAGCTTGATTCTTTTGAGTCTTATTTTTAAGATTTTAAAAAGGTGACCAAAAGTATTTCTTACTCTTGGCTTAGTTCAGATTTTCTATCAAACATGACCCTTTTAAGGTCTCTACTGAGAGTTCCAGTTGTTCAACAAGGTCTCTCCACTCTAGATGGTTAGAACTTGAAAATCTTTCTGCCCTTTTTGAGCACTGAAAAGTGTTCAATTTATAGCCTTGTGGTAATTGTTCTTTCCATGATAGCTATTCTTTGTTTAGCTTCATATATTCTCACATTATGCATGTGCTGCTTCATGTTCAGCCAGATTGAAGGGGAATCCATGAGGATTTATTGAGTTTTTCTCAGAATAACTCAATTTTATTAATCTTGGAATTTATCTTGAAATGTGCTTCAGCTTCCCAAATTCTGATTTCTATCTCCTTTCAGAAAGACCATTATTGTGTTTGGGCTCCTCCTTCCTGTAGTGATATAGAAAATCTAGTGAGATAGAAATGTAGTGACACAGAAAATTTAGACACTTGCAGGACTTACCTTGTGTGTTCCCCTTTATTAAGGGTCACAACCCTGTGCTGCCTGCTGCTTGATGTTTAGAAAGCAGTGGTTCACAGAGTTGGTCCAGTTTTCTAGTTGTATACCGTAAGAGGGCAAATCCACTACCTGTTGCTTCATTATGATTGGGTAGTGTAGGTGTTAATCTCTTGATATAAAATTTCCAATTTTTTTCATTCTCCCAGACCAAACAGTTTTATTACATATACCATACTTACGAGTGTACTTTGGTAAGTTCTTAAACATGTCTCTCAGTTTCCTTACTTATAACATTGGAATAATAGTACTAACATCATGAGGCTGTAGGGACTAGAAGTGATCAGATATATATATATATATATATATATATATATATATATATATATATATATATATGAAGTTTGATCCTTAGAAGAAGATTGATAAATGCTCCATCATATAATTGACAGTCATACATATTGTAGCTTTAAAAAAGGTAGAATTTTATAGTCACTTATGTTGGTCTCCAGTGAATTGTTAAATAATCTTATCTTTCCTATAAATCAAACCACCAATTAGATGCAAGTTAAAAACAGAGATCTCAAATTACTCTATTTTAATTATTCCCCCATATCACCAAAGAATTAACTGGTGTTTCTTCTGTGCCAAAATTTAATTGACTACTCAGGTCAATAATAATTTTACTTAGCACCTTTTAGAAACCACAAGAAATTAAAAACTATGCATATAGGATCAAAAATTTGTGATCTGTCCCTGGCTCTTGGTCAACACTATATGCCTTGATCCCACACAATATTCTAAAATGATATTTCTATGTCAAAGCCAAGATACACATGCCACTCTTTCTCTTCATTAATAAGATAGATTACAGACATTGGTAAACCAGCCAACAAATATTCTGAATGCCAAAACAAAGCTTATTGACTTCAGGAATAACTTGATTTCCTTAATCTGTTAGTTGGGCTTACAAAAATAAAAACCAGTGAGGATAGAGATGTGTACCCCAGGGCCTGGGAAAGGGGTATAGCAGTGAGGAAGAGGTCAGTGCAATTCAATGCACAAATAATCCAAGAGTATTTGAGATGGTTGGAATGTTATAGATCACCTGGTTCTATGGTTTTCAAGCTGTGTTCCAAGGATGGAGCAGGTGGGGTGGCACAGTAGGAAAGAGGAGATTAAATGGCAGAGTTCCAGATAGTCTCCTTTTTTCATGCAGAATAACTCCAGTGTCTTATTTGAGCTTCATAGCATGATTTCACTGAAAAAAGGAAGTGTTGTGGCCAGCCAAAAATGTTGACCAATCATGATCTAGTCAAACAAACCTTATTTTACAGCTGGAGAGTGACATCGAGTGTGACTACATGCACGTTTACACAGCTAGTTAGTGGCATTGCTGTGGCTAAAATTCACATTTATGGTCTCTCAGGCTATTGTTTCTTAAAAAGAAAAGGATGTATTTAAAAGACAGATCTTGGGGCGCCTGGGTGGCGCAGTCGGTTAAGTGTCCGACTTCAGCCAGGTCACGATCTCGCGGTCCGTGAGTTTGAGCCCCGCGTCAGGCTCTGGGCTGATGGCTCAGAGCCTGGAGCCTGTTTCCGATTCTGTGTCTCCCTCTCTCTCTGCCCCTCCCCCGTTCATGCTCTGTGTCTCTCTGTCCCAAAAATAAATAAACGTTGAAAAAAAAAAATAAATAAATAAAAAATAAAAGACAGATCTTTCCACTATCCCTTGTTTGTTTTTCCCACTGTGTTCTGGGTCATGCTAGGTTCTAGGGAAACAAAAATAAAGTTAATGTCTGATGGGTAAAAGCATAGCAGTACAACAATAACTATGATACAATATTCTAAGTGCATTTTGAAGGTAAGCATAGGGTGCTACCAGAATGCAAAGGAGGGACATATAAATCTGACTAGGGGTGAGGGAGTACGTGCTATCAGAGCATAGCCTTAAAATATATTTGAATATTTGACAGAAGAGGGAGAGAGAGTTTCCTTCTCAACAGAAGGAACAATATGTACAAAGGCACTGAAGTAAGAGAAAGAATTGTGTTCCAGGGTGGTGAGGTCAATAAGTGGTTAAAACAGGAAGACCTGGAGCCTCCTTCTCCCCTGGGAACCCTGACTGAGCAATAATACACCAACCAAATTCCACTATGGCAAATCCAGAAACCAGCTGAAAAGCTCCTGCACCCTGGGCAAGCATGAAACCAACCACACTGAATCTGGTAGGACAAGCTAAGATACTCTTTCACCATAATCTTTCACCTCCGCCTACCTCCCACCAGCCCCCAGCACAGCATCGTGTGAGAGAGAGGAAACTTCCAGCCCCCAGATTTTCCCTGGGAAGGGAAAGAAAGAAAGAGCTGGACCATATGTCCAATATTCTGATTTTTTGGGGGGTTGCCCAAGGGACTGGTTTCTGTCTAGCCTGAATCTCAGTGCTGACAAGAAAGGATCCCATAATGGGAACCTCTGAGAACAAAAATGGTGGTTTGAATAGCATGTAAATACTTGCCATAGCCCCTCTTCCAAGCTCAGCACAAAGCAAGAGGGTGAAAAACCCAGATCTCATCTTTTCCTCAGGGAAGGAAATAATTGGACCATGTGTCCAATGTTTCAAAGTTTCCAGGGACTGTCCAAGGGATTGGCTCTGTTGTGCCTGTCTCAGAGTTCTGACAGGACCTGGTATACTCTAGATGGTTGGAGGTTCCTGAGAACAAATACAGCAATGGACTACCATGCAAACACTCAATATAGATCTTCCTGTAATCTCAGTAGAGAGCAAGAGAGTTAAAAATCCTGGATCCCACATTTTACTTGGGAAGGGAAAGAGTATAGCTGTGCATCCAATGTTCCAACATTTCCAAGGAGCCATCAGAGGACTGGCTTCTGTGTCACTTGTCTCAGAGTAGTGACTGGATCTGGCATAGCCTAGGTGACTGAGGACCACTGAGAGCGAAGGTGAAGGTTTGGGCTAGTACACAATCCTCTGCCAGAGCTTCTCTCCCCAACTCAGTGCAAAATGGTTGGCAAGACTCCCATTCTCTGGCTTCTCTCTGGGGAGGGAAAAAGAAGATTGAAACATATGCCAAGTGTTCAGACTTTTCAGGTGGCTGCCCATGGGGCTGGCTTCAGTCTCAGAGCGTGGACAAACCCAGCATTCTCTAGATCCCGGGAAGCAGCTAAGAACAAGACAAAATTACTTGGGAAATGCTACTGCTCCAGAAGATGCATGGCACAGTAGACAAGTCACCAGAGGGAGGAAGAAATTATGAATTCTTGAAAAGAAAAAAAGAAAAACTAGCAAATCCTTCTAATTGGTAACTTATACACATTAGTCCAGAGAAGATGCATACATGGAGCAGGTTTGAGAGGCCTCAAGCTGATTGGTGGGGATCTTCTGGATAAGATCAGTTCATGAAGACTGGGAAAGGTAGCTATTTTCTCTAGTGCATCGATACCAACAGAAAGCATAGAATGAATTAATGAATAAGTTCAACGTGTAGGATGAAATTGGACCCTTATCTTATGCCGCATACAAAAATCAACTCACAAATATAAAGACTTAAATGTAAGACCTGAAACTGTAAAACTACTAGAAGGAAACATAGGAAAAAGCTTCATGACATTGGTTTTGGCAATTATTTCTTGGATATGACACTAAAATCACAGGCAATAAAAACAAAATAGACCAGAGGGATTACATCAAACTAAAAAGGTTCTGCACAGCAAAGGAAACAATCAACAGAGTAAAATGGCAACCTATGAAATGGAAACAAAATATTTGCAAATCATATATCTGATCCGGAGTTAATATTCAAAATCTATGTTGGATTTCTACAACCTAATAGCAAAAGAACACCAAATGACTAGGTTAAAAATGGGCAAAGGACATGAATAAACATTTTTCCAAAGAGACATACAGATGATCAACAGACACATGAAAAGATACTTAACCTCACTAATCATCAGGGAAATACAAATCAAAACCACAATTAAATATCACCTCATACCCATTAGGATGTCTGACATAAAAGAAAAAAGATAACTTTTGACAAGGATGTGGAGAAATTGGAACCCTTGTACACTGTTGATGAAATGAAAAATAGTATAGCCATATGGAAAACCGTTTGGAAATTTCCATACAATTAAAATAGAACTACCACATTGCCTAGCAATTCCACTTCTGAATATTTATCCAAAATAGTTGAAATCAGGATATTAAAGATGTATTTGCACTTCCATGTTCAATGCAACAATAGTCATAATAGCCAATATGTGGAAAAAACCTAAATGTCTATTGAAAGATCCCTGGATAAAAAAATGTGGTATATCTATACAATGAAATGTTATTCAGCCTTAAAAAAGGATAAAATCCTGCCATATACAACAACATGGATTAACTTTGAGGACATTATGTAATGTGAAATAAGTCAGGGACAGAAGGACAAATACTGCATGGTTCCACTTATATAAAGTAACTAGAATAGTCAAACTCAAAGAATCAGAGAGTGGAATGGTGGTTGCCAGGGACTGAGGATGGTGGAAAATAAGAGTTGCTGTTTAAAGAGTATTATTTCAGTTATGAAATATGTGTACATTCTGTGGATCTGCCGTACATTGTGCCTATTGTTAATAACACTGTATGGATACTTAAAAATTTAAGAGAGTAGATCTCATGTTAACTGTTACCATGAAAGGAAGAAAGGAAGGAAGGAAGGGAGGAAGGAAGGGAGGAAGGAGGAAGGAAGGAAGGAAGGAAGGGAGGAAGGAAGGAAGGAAGGGAGGAAGGAAGGGAGGAAGGAGATGGAAGGAAAAGAAAGGAACGGAAAGGAAAGGATGAAAAAGGAAAGGAAAGGGAGGAAGGAAGGAAGAAGGAAGGAAGATGGAAGGAAAGGAAAGGAAAGGAAGGAGGGAAGGAAGGAAGAAAGGAGGGAAGGGGAGTGGGGAAGGGAGGGAGGGAAGGAAGAAGGGAAGAAGGAAGAACAAATGAAAGAAAAGAAAAAGAAAAGAATTGCGTTCCAGGAATGCAAACAGATTAGAGTAGCAGGAAAGTTGGATACAAAGGAGGGAGTAGTATGAAAGATAAGGGATAAATGGAGGTCAGGTCAAAGAAAGCAGCCAGTCACAACCAGTATGCCATTTAATTCTTCTGGACTCAAGTGGTGGCAATCTCTTGATTCCATTGCATGTTCTGATCACTTGTCTTATTAGAAACACACCCTACTTCCAAGCCACAGTCTAATTACCTGCTACACTGCCTTTGCTCCATCCTTCTTGGGGGACATTTCTCCAGCTGTCATCTTATGACAACTGATTAGTGAAATAGGGAAAGGGGTTTAAGAAATATATAACTCAAGTATTGGTTTCCATTGTCTCTTTCTCTGCCTAATCTATAAAACGATTTCAACAAAGAGAAAAATAGTTAAGGCTTTTGTACTTGGAGGTGGTTTATATCAGCTAAGCATGGGTTCATATTTTAAGCTATACCAGCATGAAGAAAATATTCTTAATTAAGTCCTGATTATACATTGCTCTTGAGGTGCAAAACAACAACAGCAACAAAAACACAGGTGCCGAAGGTACAAGTATTAATATAACCAGAAATAGTATTCCTTATAATAAAAAGTATATCACAGCAGTGATGTTATTGCACACACACACACATACACACACACACACACACACACACACACACACACACACACACAGGTTGTATGCTTGCTGGTAGTGCCACAGGCAAATTATGATGAGTTGAAAAGCATTGTATCTCTTTTATTCCCACCTTGCCATAATTCTAGAACTCCATGGTCTCAGGGGGAAATGTGCTTTGGATGAGGCATTTGGGTTCAAATTTCAGCTTTGCTTCTTGTCAGCAATGTGTTCAGAGACAGGTTATGTAACCCTTTGAACTTCACTTTTCACATGTATAAAATGGAAATAATAGCTAATCATTTTCTTTCCTAAGGAGTAAATTAAATCAAGTTTATTTAATTTAGAATATATCCCTGTTTAATTTTGAGATTTATTTAAATGTAGGCTACATATCAGAAAGTATGGGGTTAAGACTTGACTATGTTTGTTCTGGGACTCGTGACTGAGAATCGGTCAAAACTAATCTTTCTACAAGACTGACTCCTGAACTAGTACCCCAGCCCATCTCTCTGGTGGGTGTGATGCTGATTTAACTGACACACTAAACCTGGCAGGTTGGAAGAGGCAGCTAAAGGAATGGTACAACCATTAGCACCATTAAAGGTGAAGCTATAATTTAAGTGAGAACCCCATGACTTGGCCTGGCACCAGAAGTAAGCTATGGATATATTAAAGAATCTGAATCATTTGCCTTAAAAAAAAAAAAAAAAAGAGTAATTAGCTGTTCACTGCCATATAAACCCTAGGTAATTACAGATCCCAGAATTCTGAAAAATTAAAATAAACATCATTAAAAAATGGAGAAAAATAATGAGAGCTATTTGTAGGGCTCCTGAAGTGCTTTTCGGCAGACCAGTCTAGCAGAACTGTCAAGATCATATCTCGAATCATGTTAATGTGAACATTTATCACTCAAACCTCATCTCTGCATTAGCTAATTGAAGCCATTTACATTAAGCAACAGGACAATTTAGGCTAGACACAGTGCTTAAGACTTGTCAGTGAAGTTCAAAATAGCTCTAGTTCCTTGCTCCCCTAAGATCATAGAATCTTTGTGTTGGAAGGGATGTTAGGATGTCAGCCAGCTCAACCTCCTACCCATAGAGTAAATCCCACTATAACGTCAATGTCTGTGTTTTGCCAGAATTTTCTTGAGTACTTTTATATATACAAAACTCACTAATTCAAATAAATTTTTGTCAGTTACAATTATTAGAAAGATTTTGCTGTATTTTATATTAAATCTTTTTCTTTTTCACTTCCATTCATTTGTTTTAGTTTTGGCTCTGGACCACAAAACACTCCCTGTTCTAGGTATCTGAAAACATTGCTCATGGCTTCCTTAGATCTTCTCTAAGTTAAGCAACCCAGTTTCCTTTGATGAACTTCATGAAATGTAGTTCACGTGTTATCTTCCTAGTTGTCCTCTGCTCATTGTAATTCAGTGTCTCAGTCCTTTTCTTAAAAATGACCTTGCAAAATGGAACATATCTTTTTGACATATGACCTCATCTCGATACTTTTTGTTTAACTTCTTTTAGTTTTTGCTTTGTCTTTAGTTCTTACATTGACCTGTTGGAATGTCCAAATTTCTGGACAAATAAAAATCATCTCTTAAGTAAGTGAGCAATTACATTGCAAATCCTAGATATATGCCCTTTTTAAACCAATATAAAATTCTTCTGAGTTAAGAGTCAAGTTACTAGATGGGGTGCCTGGGTGGCTCAGTTGGTTAGGCAACCAACTTCGGCTCAGGTCATGATCTCACAGTTTCTGAGTTCGAGCCCTGCATCAATCTCTGAGTCTGTGCTGACAGCTCAGAGCCTGGAGCCTACTTCAGATTCTGTCTCCCCTCTCTCTACCCCTCCCCTGCTCATGCTCTGTGTCTCTCTGTCTCACAATAATAAATAAACATTTAAAAATTTAAAAAAAAGTCACTAGAAGATAAGTAAATAAATATTAGAAGAAATTGGTTTAGTTGATATGATTGATTTTTTAAATATTAAACCAGCTTTTTATCCCTGGAATAAACCCCATTTTGTCATGGTGTATAATTCTTTTTATAGGTTACTGATTTTTATTTGCTAGTATTTTGTTAAGGACTTTTGTGTCTACTTTTATGTGAGATATTGTTCTGTAGTTTTATTTGTGTTGTCTTTGTCTGGTTTGGGTATCAGGGAAATATGAGTTTTATAAAAGGAATTGGAGAGTGTTTTCTCCTCTTCTATTTTGTGGAAAACATTGTGTGGAATTGCAGTTAATTTTTCTTTAAAGTTTGGTAGAATTCTCTAGTGAAACCATTTGGTCCTTACCTCATACTATATTCATAAATTAATTCAAAATGATTCAAAGACCTGATTATAAAAGTTGAAACTATAAACCTTCTAAAAGAAGGTCTAAGAGAAAAATCTTTGTGGCAGGTAAAAATTCCTTCAGTTGGACACAAAAAGTACAACTTAAACTTCCTTGTGTGTGTCTGAAAGTGATCACTAAGGGTACATTGAGCCAATTCATATTGGAACATTTGGTAAGGTGACATATTAATTACTTGATGTCATTATATTGAAATAAATGTTATACTTTTGATGGAGGTTTGGGTCTGATTTAAGATCTGACCACTGGAAAAATCAGGGAAAAATAAAATTGAAATCAATGATTACTCCAAGAAAAAAAATTATTTTTACAGTGTAGGAAATATAATTTTAATACTTTAAGTGGCTCAGATATGAACAATGATTGTATGGTCATATACCCATTGACTATTCACTTAAAACTGTTGGTAGCTATGCAACTTAGGAATTACGCAAGTAGAGGAAACAGATTGGTAGGGCAATTTGTAAAATAGAGTTTAATGTTCTCTTCAGTAGTAGGAAGTCAATAAATAATGTCTAAAGTTGAAAAAAGAAAAAAAGCAATATAATCATGTTGTTAGAAGTAAGACATCAAGTACCAAAGTGGGGAAGGAAACTGCTAAATGAAGGAAAAGTTTGTGGGGAGTTATTCCAGGGAGTGGACTCAGGATACATGGTACTTGGGAAGGGTAAGGACAAGCAAAGAGGAGTGAAGCCTGGGACTTCTATTAAAAAAAAAAAGTATGTTGGTAATATTTACCTTTAGATACAATGAACAGTTCGTACTTTGATAAACATTACATTTAAAAAATGAAAAGGGAGTGGGGAAAGAAGGGAGGAAGAAAGAAGGGAACAGAAGAGAAAGGGCAAAATAGTAAGTTGCTTCATTATGCAGATAATGAGTGTAATCTTGCAAGATAAATGAACTAAGGCTAGCTGAATGGTATGCAAATAGGTATTTATTACTTGGAATAAAAATCCCAGTGATAGCATTTTGCAGTTGTAAAATAATCTCACATAATTTAGGCAAAAACGAAGATGCTTGTCAGATGATTTCCAATGTGTCTCTATTGATAACCTCGACATTAGGGTGTAAGATGCATTTCCAGAAACCAATAGTGATAGCTAACACTTATTTGGCATTACTGTGTGCCAGACAGTAGTCCTAAATATTTATTTTTTATAAGTTAAATCTCCACCAAACCCTAGAAGTTGTAGCTATTATTATCACCATTTGACGGGTGACAAAACTTGTCCGAGGTCACAACTATTAAGTGATAGAGCCAGAATTCAATTCCAGTCAGTATGACTTGGTTTTCCATGAATAAGTAGAACAAAGCAATATTCATAATGTAGTTTATTATTTTATAGAATACATTATAACATCTGTGATTAAATTAATACATGAAATATTACAAGTAAACATTTGATTATTTCATCCCTATCATTAGGACTTTATACATTCAAGTAAGTTAAAAGTATTTTGGTTGGTTAAGGGTAGGGAATATTGGGAAAATCTGATGATTTTTATTCATCATTGCTATATGTTATGGCATATTTGTTAATATAGGAAGCTTTCCCTGACCAACAGCCTAGGTTATGTATTTTCTATTATATGCTTTTATAGCACCCCATACTTTTCCTTTGTGACAACTTACTATAATTCAAAATGAAAATTACCTTGTAAATGTCTGTCTAATTTTCTAAACTTTAAGTTTCCCAATGGCAGCTACCTTATTTTTTTCCACTATGTTGCCTAGTATCCATCACAGGTGTCACATGACATATATTGAAAATTTGCTAAGTAAATGAATGAAGAAATATCCATTATGTTTATGCAGTGATATTTTAGTCAATTCTCTATGGGATTTCATTAATTTCTCTTTTTTTCTTTTTTCTATTATAAACAATGTTTAAATTAATATGCTTATACATACATATTTACCTTTATCTGATTATTACCTTAGGATCAATATCTATATGTGAAATTCTTCGGTTAAGTGGCATGTACATTGCCAGAATACCCTTTATATTATTGTAAAGCTAAAATCCCACCTATAGTGTATGAATTTTTTTAAGGCAATGTTTGATAAACCCAAATCTCAGTGGCTTAACAAAAGGGAAATTATTTCTTACTTATATAGCTTCAGTTAGTGGTGGATTTCAAAGTGGAAGTCCATGCAGACATTGAGCCCCAGGCTGATGGAGTCTGCCAATTTCCAAGATATGGCTCCCAAAGTCCTCCTGAACTTCTAAACGCAGCCAGCAGTTAGGGAAGAAAGAGAGTGGGTACATATGTATGTATGTTGGAAATGGGAAGAGGAGAACAGGAGATGATAGACCTGGCCTAGAAGTCATATATGTTGGGGCGCCTGGGTGGCTGAGTCAGTTGAGCAGCCAACTCTTGATTTTGCCTGAGGTCATGATCTCATAGTTCATGAGTTTCAGCCTTGCATTGGGCTCCGTGCTGACAGTGCTGAGCCTGCTTGGGATTCTCTCTCTCCTTCTGACTCTGCCCTTCCGCTGCTTATACACACTCTCTCAAAATAAATAAATAAACTTAAAAAAAAAGTTACATATTTTACTTCTGCCATATGTTATCAAGAACCTAGGCAAATTACAACTATGTACAAATGGATAAACATTGCCCAGATATTTACATTGGAGGAAAGAATCACCTGCATTAAATAGCTAGTTGCTACTGGCCAGTACATGACAGTGCCTATTCCATGCCTTGTCAAAACAGAATAGGAGCAATTACATTTTTTTAAAAAATTGAGTATAGTTGACACACAAATATTACATTAGTTTCAGGTGTACAAAATAGTGATTCAACATACATTATGCTATGCTCACCCGAAGTATAGTTACCATTATTTTTAACTTTTGCCAATCTAAGAGGGTAAAAGATGACCAGTCTTATTTTAATTTGTAGTTTTAAAAATCTCTAAAGAGATTGACAGTATTTTTATATGTACTTTGGCCCTTTGTATGACTTCTTTCGAAGTTACCTGTTAATGTCTTTTTCCATATTTCGATTGGACACTCTTTCTTCCTAACCTCTTAATGTATGCCTCATATCTCCCTTTGGATTCAAACTACTCTGATCCTAAAGCCAGTTCCTTTTAGCACCATAATGGCCCAATGAAAACGGATTTTTTCCCCATATCCTATAACCTTGAGTATGTTGGCTGAGAGCTTGAATTCTAGAAACAGATATAAAATAGATCTTCACTAACAGTGGGTGATCCGTATATCTGACTGAAAACCTGAATCTTCACAGTGCCAAGAACCGATCCAAAACTCAGATTAATCAACAAGTTAAAAGGTAAGTGAAAACCAGGTCTGAAAATAAGTGAGGAGGTAAAGACCAAGGATGGTAATGGAAAAAGAATGAGTTCAGAAGAGAAATGAATGGGGTCTTGGACTATAATAACAAATGGAGTTGACTTGGCTTTGGTGTGTTTTTATTGGCAAAATAACATATTTAATTTATGAATTTAATTACACACATATTTTTAAATTATATTTTGTATAAAATAATAGCATAATTTAAATATATTGCTTTTTCCATGGTTGCATTTCGTAAAACAATTTTATTAGAAGTCTTTGCATGCATAGTTGACCTAAATGTCATTATAATTACTAGAGCCATTTTTATTTCTTTTTCTAATTTTTCTTCAAACACATTTTTTTAATGTTCCTAGAACCCTCCATCCCAACATTTTTATATCAATTCTACTGGTTTAGAAGTTTTGCATATGATTTCTTCTACTTTAGTGGTTCCCAGTAAACAGGTATATTTAAAATTCTAAAGTTGATCTGTGTCTTTCCCACATCTGTTTATCAGTTAAGTTATGTCTTCTGTGCATTTAAGAGAAAACCCAAAATACTGGCAGCCCAAACAACATAAGAGTTTATTTATTTATACATCAAATAATTTCAGAATTGAGAATTATAGGGCTGACATGACATATTTGTGGTCATGGTACCCAGAACATTTCTATTTTTCTGCTGTTTTTCAAAGGTGTGATTTCCATCTTTAAGAACAGTTTATTATCCAATATGACTGCTGGAATTTGAGCTATTATGGGCCATTCCATGAATAAGGAGGAGAAGGTGAAGGCAAAAATGATTTTCCACATAGCTGAATAATATCCCCTTAAGAAATCTTCCTGAACATCTCATACATAGTATTTACTTTTAATTTGCAAGATATTCTAAGTATACCTAGTCTCAAGGGGCAGCTGGGAAATATAAAACTTTAGATAGTCGCATTGCCTATATATTTTTAACTAATAAAAAAAGAAATATGGATATGATACAGCTTCTTTAGCCACATCCTCAAATAACAAACTCAAGACTATCTTCTATTCAAATTCTTCTCTCTCATTTACATGTGATAACCAGTGTTTTGTTTTTGCCTTGTTTTCAATTGTTTCTTTTATTATTCCTTTTTAGAGTCCATTTGTATTTAGATTTACCAGTCTGTTTTAGGGATTTCTTTTGTTCACCTTTGTTTCTTGTATCTCTCTCTTCTAAAATTCCTTCTCACGGAACTGTATCTCTTAGTAGTTCTTTAAATGAGAGTATGTTGATGGAAAACTTTTTTAGACTTTATATTTTTGAAAATCTTTATTTCACTCCTATTCTTGAATAGCTGTTGAGATGATATTATCAAAATTCATACACTGAAATCCTAAGCTCCAATGTTACTTTTTGGAGATATGACATTTAAAGAGGTAATTACGGTTAAATAAGGGCATAAGGTTGGGGCCTCAATCTAACATGACTGATGTCCTTATAAGAAGAGGAAGAGATAACAAGAAAATGTACACACAGAAGCAAAGAGAAAACCAGAGTACATCTTGACCTCCATGTATTGGACAAATAAATGAAGACAAGTGAGGTGCAGTTCAAAATGGCAAATTCAGGACATGGAATGAGTAGAGTGGGTGATTAGCATGTGATAAAAAACCTGAAAGCTTAGTGCCTAATTTAACTGCTATGAATGAGATGGATATTGATAGACTGTTAATTCACAATAACAATAACTCCAAATTTGGAGTTTTCATTGCTTTCTCCTCAGAACCTAGTACATTGCTCAGTGGTGTTCAATAAACATATTTGACATTTCTAAGCAATTGCCTTAACTCATTCCTCATCCTCATCTTATTCATCACTTGGCTGTCCCATCCACTGACTTTGTCCCTTATTTTATCATTTCTGTACTTATTGCATTCTATAAACCAGTTCCAAGCTCTTGCCTTCCTTACTGGAGCTTTATCTCCTCTTTACAAACAATTCTTGGCTTTTCCATGAGCAGTGATGCTACCTACAGCCATATCTAATAGTTGTAGATCTTCGATATGGCCTCAAGAATCCTTTTTCCTGGGATTGCCCCTTTAGGCAATCATCTCACCGTTCACATTGTATCTATGATTGAGACTCAAACTTCTAGAGACTCAAATACCTAAACTGGAAGCTACAGAAATCTGGAGGGGATTGTTGTTTCAAATTCAAATTGAATGAGACTCAGAGCATAAAACAATGTTCTAATTTCACTAATGTGGGATCATTGAAGCTTTTTGGAGACTTTGACTAGGTATACATACGAAAAGAGTATTAGATTTGTTAACACCTAGGGGCCAGTTGAAGAAAACAGAGACCACTCTATTTCCAAGAGATTTAATACACAAAAGTAGGGGCTTATAACATCATGGAGGGGGTAGATCTTTAGAAATGAGTCCTCCAAATCACTATAAAATTGGCCTTTCATGAGAACTGTTACCTTTGCTATTGTCAAGAAGCTAGACCAACTTCAGGTTCCAGGATCTCATTATCTTATCCTTCATTATAGCATCTGCCCTGGCCAACTGCTGACTTCAAAATTTTATCACCCTAGCTCTAATTTGGAGATTAGAAAGCTGCCACCAGAATTGTTGTCTCCTACATTAAAGTAGGGGCTCCTAGACTCTTAAGTCGAATCATGCCTGTTGGTCCCACACCTTGGTCACACAGACCAGGATTTGAATGCTAGTTCTCTTATATATTAGCTATGTAAACATGGAGATATTTCATATCTCCAAGCTTCAGTTTCTTAATCTGTAAAATGGAGATGGTAATAATTCATAAATTTGTTGTGAAAATGAGCTCCTGAGAACAGTGTCTGGTATATAATTGGTACACCAAAAATATTAGTTACCTTTCTGCTTTTGGCTATGACCTCAGCTTTCTTTCTAAGTCAGTGTGCATGTGCTTATATTAACTTCTTCATCCAGAAAATGCAGTTGATGACACTTTTCTTGTTTGTCCCACAGGTTTGTTGTGAAGATCTGATGAAAGAGAGCATATAAAAAATACAAAGAGCTGTGAACTGCTAGGTAATATTATTTCTTTTATTGGCTAATTGGGCTTGCTGCAATTTGATATGACCAACCAGGTCATATACATTTCCTGTATATTTGTTTTTCTTTCACTGAAAGCATATCAAGTCACTTTAAATTGTTAATTAATTTATGTAAATAGGTTTGCATCTAGAAAGACAGATGATAAAATAGTAAGAAAATGATACCTATGAGGAAGGATTAAAGGAACAGAGATTATTCACTCTGTAAGGATGATTTATAATGTACCTTCAAACACAGAGACAGTCCTTGATTTAAGAAAACTCAATATCTGAATACCAATGTTTACAGAACCCAAATGAAGGGATAATCAATCACTCCACAAGAGGATTCCTCACCTCCCAAACAGATTCTCCCTCACACAGGGGATATCCCAAATAGAAATCAATTCATTTTATAAAATTTAATTTGCCCAAAACGTTTCAGAAAAAGGAGGTCCATCTGTCTAAATGCCTCTTACACTAAGGATGGTTGCCATCTGTTTTCTAATCCCCACAGGGCAGCAAATAAGAGCTTGAATTCTAAAATGTGAGATTTAAGTTGATCTGAGGAAGAATTTCATATCTATTGTAGGCTTTTTATTTGTAAGCACAAGTAAGTGAAGGCAAATTGTGGACTTTTCTGTAAGTCCTCAAAACAGGATGACCTTCTCCACTGAAGGAAAGTGGCTTAAGAGTGGGCCTATGTAAAGACTGAGGTGGATGAGATGGTCATTAAGACCCCGAAGGCCACAGGAGGCTATGGCTTCCTGGAGTGCAGATAGTATTCAGAGCTCTTTGTAAAAAGCATTAGGAAAGATCTCACCATATGGAAAAGATTCACAATTTGAGATTGTGTGTAGAAGACAGTGTAAATACAGAGGCAGCTGAGAGGTTGGAAGACATCTCTAGCAATATGCTTTCTGAAACCCAGGACACCTGTTTTGCTGAATTGGGTAGGAAACCTGGAGAGACTATACTTTCTTGTAAGGATTTTCCTGGAGATTTCCATGACTTCCTGTCTTTATGCTTAGCCCAACCCAGGAAGCACCCAGAGGTACAGAGATAACAGAGCAGAAGAGAAAAGCTTATAGGACATTTTATGAATGTTTAATGTCAGAAACTCAGTTCAAATTGGGCTTCATTTCTGTGTTTGATGATTGGTTTAGATTGATGAGATAAGTTTAAAATAATTGTTCTTTCCCTCCTGAAAAAAACATGTTCTTAGAACTGTATCTTTACCTCTACTGGTATGCTGGTAAATGTGTAACAGCTGGCTCTCTGAGGAAAAACAAAACAAAAAATTTAAGAGCACTGATTTGTAAAGTTTGCCAATTTCCTTGGTGTAAATTTTTCCACCATGGACATTTTCAGACTACCAGCATGGTGGCAGTAAATGCAGACCTGTGACAGGTGGCATATAATTGGTTCTTGTGAATCCATTCTAGCACACAGCTGTATCTTCTTCACGATATTTGCCACTCTCACTATTGCACTCTAGCCTCACACATACCTTATCTTCTCCCTTTTATTGTAAACATAAATCTCTGGCTCTTCTACTTAAGTGCTTTTTTTTTTTTCCTTTTCTGATTCATCTCTGTCTTCCACAATGCCTGGTATTTGTCTAGGGCTTGAAGAATATCCATTGAGAGAATAACAGACCAAATGAATGAGCTTTTAAATTTTAAATTACACTGAGGTCCAGTGGTGAAGAGCAAGACCTCATTTAGTAGCATTTTTTTTCCTGAATTTCAAAAGTTTCAAGGTATGTCAGATGCCACTTAGCCAATTCTCTTTTTTCTTGGTATCCAAACCCCAATTTTGTGTAGTTGTTAGGCAGTAGTTTACTCAAGGAATGTGGACATTCCCCTAGCCAACATGCTCTAGACTTTAGAGCATGTATACAAAGGACATGTGATCCAGTTCTTTCAACAATATGCATGTGCAAATCTTCAGGGAGACTTTAGAAAAAGATTCCCCTCCACAGTCAACAGAGTTGCACTGAAGGAAAAACTCTCATCTTATCTTTTCATAGACATGGGCATGTAGCACTTAGATCTGTGCAGAATCCTGGTGTTCTTTAGTTAAATCTAGGAGAATCACAAAGAAACTGACCAAGAACCTTGACACTGTTGATCAGCTGAATTAATAAACCCCAAAGTGTCCACCGACTCCTTGTTATATGTGATAACAAATCCATATTTGAGCCACATTCAATTGGGTATTCCATTATATAAAAGCTGAAAGCCTGCAAACTAATCTACTGCATTATACATTCTGTAGACTTCTCTAATTTTCTCATTTTATGCAAGTTCTCCATTGGCTGGGTTCTATTTACCTTTGCTATTCTCTACTTCATCATATCTCAAGCAACTTAAGAACTTCTATATATGCCATGTGCCTTCTTGTCTTTGCTTGAGCATTTTCCTTCTTTAGGAACATACACTAAGTTATCTCTTACCCTCAGCCCTTCAGTCCCCTAAATTACATTGTCTACTTGGAAAACTCCTGTTAACCCTTTAAGACATACCTTCTCAACTTATTCTACCAAAAAGATTTCCTTTAGTCTATCATTAATAATTAATTACTTCATTATCTATGCTCCATACTGTAGCATATACGTACTGTGATTGTATTTGAGTTACTCATTTTCTTGTCTCTTTTATTAGTCTATCTCTGCCCCCTCCCCTTTTTCTCTCTCTGTATGTGTGTGCATGCATGTAATGCTGGTAATTTAAAATGAATGAACATTTATATACATACCTAAACACTGTATTTCATTAAACTTAAGATATATCCCTAATTTATGGATTAATAAAAAGAAGAAAAAATGCATCTAAATGAGCAATGAATTGCCATTAATTGCAAGATACACCCAATTTCAGAGACAAAAAAAAAAGATTGTCTTAAAAATCAATGAAAATCCCACAATGAAAATGTTCATACATGGAGAATAATAATTTTTGTTTTTGAAGTATGATGAAAATGACAATAGGTTTAAGACCTGAGACACATTTTTCACCTTTTTTCAATAAACTTAAACTTGATTTGTGTAACAAAGTATCACAAACTGGATGGCTTAAACAACAGAAAAATACCTCTCCTAGTTTTGTAGGCCAGAAGTCCAAAATTAAGGTCTTTGCAGAGTATCCTTCTTAGGGAAGAAACTGTTCCAGGCCTCTGTCCTTGGCTTGTAGATGGTTGTCATCGACCTGTATCTCTTTACACCATCTTCCCTGTGTGTGTGTATCTGTCTCCAAATTTCCCTTTTTTATAAGAACACCAGTCATATTGGATTAGGACCTCATTTTAACTTGATTGCTCTGTTTAATACACTCTCTACAAAACAGCTCACATTCTGACATCCTGGAGGTTAGGACTTCAGCGTACGAATTTCAGGGAGACAATTCAATCCATAACACTTTGTTAAAGCTTTGACTTAAAAGCATTTTTTTTCATACTGTGCCAAATATGCTTTTTCATGGAAATATTGAAACATATTGGATGATGCTTACTGTTGTGAAGAGGTTCCCCTGGCACACTGAGGGAAAAAATAGTTGAGGACTAGCCTCCTGGTCATGGATTCACTTGTTATTTATGAGGGAAAAGAATTCCTACCATTGTAGCCTGACTGGAAGCTCATGTTCCATCCATTCTAACAATTTTTGAAAATAAAATACAAAGAGGAGTGAAACAACATAATGTTATTTAAAATAACACCGAAAGACATCATAATTTAAAATAATTAAGTGCATATACTCATATACTGCTGAAGTGAGGTGTGAGTACAAATTAGTACTATCTTTCTGCAGGCAAAAGTTTAGAAAACTATTTTAAAATTGCCTGTACCCTTTACCTGGAAGTGCCGCATCTGGTATTACACTCAGAAGAAAGTAGAAATGTGCACACAGGTGCATGTACCAGGGTGTTTGTTACTAAAAGTATTTATAGAAATACTGATAAAAATAAAGCTACTAAAATGTCTACCAATAGGGAACCGATTAAATGCATTATTGTACATCTATATGGCTGACCACTAGGCAATCTTTAAAAATTGTATTATGTGGGGTGCCTGGGTGGCTCAGTCGGTTAAGCATCCGACTTCGGCTCAGGTCACGATCTCGCGTTCTGTGAGTTCGAGCCCCGCGTCGGGCTCTGGGCTGATGGCTCGGAGCCTGGAGCCTGCTTTGGATTCTGTGTCTCCCTCTCTCTCTGCCCCTCCCCCGTTCATGCTCTCTCTCTGTCTCAAAAATAAATAAATGTTAAAAAAATTTTTTAAAAATTGTATTATAAAAATATTTAGTATCATATATTGGTATAAGTGAAAAACAGCTGAAAATACCATATACAATATAATTCCATTTTGGCTAAAAAAATAAGAGTATTTCTGAAAGGGTGCTGAATTAAAGCATTGCTGTAAGTGCTTACCTCTGACTGTTGGATCAGGAGTGATTACTTTTCTTGAGTTTTAGGTTTTGCTCGAAGCATCTGTTACTTTCAATTTAAATAAAGAGTATTGTCTTATATAAAGAGTGACCATTTACAATGAATAATTCCTTCTTTTTAGTAATCATCCCATGTGACAAAAAAAAAATCAAGTTAGTTTTTGGAGGCTATTTCTATCCACTTCCTAAAATACACATTTGAGTCCATTTTGCCAGGATTCTGTAGAGAACAGAAACATGGAATCGAATGACCAGGTCAGAGAAATCTGTGAAGACACCGCATCACTGAGAGAGGGAGTCTCAGACCTGTCTCCTCATTTACGAAAATACATTTTCTCCTCTAATTCCCATTTTCCGAATTCAGAAGAGAACAGTTTAGCACCATGATTTCCACCCCTCTACCCTCCCCCCCCCAAAATTTTATAGCCTATTATTGCAAAAGATACAATGATACTCTTCAGAATTCTAGAAATTCTAAGTGCCATCTGTTTTAGGGTCATCACTTCCCTAATCCCAGCAGAGGCATAAAACTATACAATGAAATACACACATAATGCAACCTTATAGTGAACATAATGATAATACTTCCTATATGTATATATGCATCTTACAAATTACAAACGTTTTCCTGTTTATTTCATTTTCTTATTAAAAAATCCCTGTGATGAGGGAAGGAAAATCCCATTTGTCTTCATTTCACACTCAAAGGAAAATGCTCAGAAAGGTTAGATTTGCCCAAAGCACACAGTTGACAAGCAGGGCCAGCTGTATCATTAGTGCGCTTAGTGCGAAATGAAAAATGGGGCACCTCGTTCAAAAAAGCAGAAAAAAAGTGCCATTAAAGGTAGGTGCTAAATGATAAACGCTTTTGCTTTTTTTTCCCTGTTGTGTGTCAATCTGCCCTCATGTTTCCTAGTGAGTGCTGGAGACTCTCGGGGTGAGTGCACACGCTCACTGGTGCCTGGAGACCCACTGTACATGCAGCCTACCTGTAGTTTGGTTCTCCCTCCTGCCAGTCTGTGGAATGTCCATTGACTAGACCCATCATGGACATGCAGCCTCCAAGGAGCTGCAACTTCATTCTGGTATGTGTTCAGTACTTGGATCCAGGATGGGTGGGAGCCCCGGCAGAGTCAATTGGCAAACGTGCTTTGGCATGGTCAGTCAAGGAGGGGACGGCCATCATTATGCCCTACTCTGTGATGCCACAGGGAGCATAACCAAACTTTCCATCATCCATATTCATATCCCAGTAGGGGTGGAGCATGATCTTGGGTGAGAGCAGGAAGGCGGAGGCCAGGCTGGGTCCAGGGTGGCAAGAGGGCCACGTGGCCAAGAACACATCTTAGGGAGGTAATTGCAAGTGGGGCCACGCGAGATCTGGTGCCCTAAGCCCAGGGCACGTGCTCTCTTGTCCCATCAGCCTTTACTTAACAAAACATAAATTCAAAGATAAATTGCTAAGGATTTCAAGAAGGTGGCCACAGAGCATTCAACCCCAAGCACAGGGCCCTCTGAATGTGGGACCCTATGTGACTGCACTGGTCACAAGCCCATAAATTAGGCTCTGCTGAAAGTGGCAGAGTAGGGACTGCAACTTGGGTCTTTCAATTCATCACTCATTTAATCCTTATAACTAGTCTATCCTGTAGGTACTATTTATCACACCCATTTTGCAAATAAAGAAACGTGCCAAGTATTACACAGCTTGTAAGTGGCTGAGTTTGAAATTGGGGAAGAGTCCCTATTCTTAGCTAGTAGGATATATTGCCTGAGAAATGTGAAGTTACTCAGCCAATGAGGAATTGTAAAATCTGGCACCCTTGTTCTTGACTTGAGGAAAATCGTTATGGTTTTGGATTATATTTTATTTAGAGATATTTAAAAGTCCATCCGTAAAATGCATAAAAAAAGATTTTCCCAAAATCCTTGCTGCCATCTACATGGGATTGGATAATTATTGAATTTCACACTTTTGTTTCCTTCTCCTTTGTGTAAAAGAATCAGAAGACTGAGCAGTGTGTTACCACCACCCCTCTCAACCTTGTCCAGCAGGGTTTTGATTCTTGAAGAGTTGATACTTTACCAGAATTAAGATCATTTATTATTACTATTATTTTTAACTAAGGCTTGGGGTCCTGAGTTACAGAACTTAGTAGGTATAGTATGAGGAGGATATTTGGAGCTCCAAAATCCAAAGCTATTGGATGAGGATGTTTAGTTTTGGGTTCCATCAGGAACAAGGATCCAACATCTACATTCCTGTCTAATGACACCCTGGAGATATGCAGATCTCCAGAGGGAAATGGCACTGGACATGTTGGTACTCATCTTCAGCCAAGATTCCCTCTGACCTCAGTTTGCCTCAGATAGTAACAGAGCTCTGTGATGGTAAAGGAACATTGTCTTGGGCACTGAGCTTTCAAGATGACTAGTGTGGATAAGACCAGGATGCTTGCCTCGAATATGAGAGCCAGATGGTGTTAGGCTCTCAGACTGCCTTGAATGAGGGAGAGAGTCCCATGACTGAGGCTGAGGCAGGATTCAGGCTCCGGGCAGATTAAATGATAATACAGAAATTAAATGTATATTTTGGGGGCACCTGGGTGGCTCAGTTGGTTGAGCATCCAGCTCTTGGTTTTGGCTCAGGTCATGATCTTACAGTTTTGTGAGTTCGAGCCCCGCATCTGGCTCTGTGCTGGCAGTGCGGACCCTGCTTGGGATTCTCTCTTGTTCCCTTTCTTCCTGCTCCTTCCCCGCTCGTGCTGTCATTGTCTCTCTCAAAATAAATAAACTTAAAAAATTGTATATTTTTGTACTCCAAGTTCCTTAGTATGCCAGTGATACGGGGGAGAAAAATCAGGTCAGTTGCAGGATATGCAAGCTCATATTGCCTTTTGCTTCCGTTTGGCCTCATTTACTGGTGTATCCTCTCCGAGATAAACCCACCAGATTGTGATTCCCATCTGGAAGAGGCAAAAGATGGGTTCTCTTGTCTTTCAAAGTTTTCCATTCCTCTCTGCATTTCTTTATCCACAAGAAAAAGCAAACACAATCACAGAATTGTACAAAAGCATCAGTAAAACAAGAAGAGAGGGATGGCGAAAATTTGTATCCACGGTGCTGCAACTAACTACATACCAGACGCCCAAAATGCATTGTCTTATTTAATTCTCAAAAGATTTCTGAAATGTAGCTATTATCGCATGCAGAGATGAAAACCCTGAGGTTCACAAAGATACAAGACTTTGCCAGAGGTCATTCCTGTAGGAGGTGGTAGTGACAAATTCCTGTCTGAGGTTGGTGGATTCCAAAGACTATGTTTTTTCATCAGTTATGAAAAGAAAAACCAAAATGGAAACAAAAGGAAGAAGACCTGTCTCATGTGGTAAAGGTCTGAAGTTCAGAGAAATGCTCTGGCAAAGGGCTTATTGGGATGTTGTTAGGGAGGGAGGTTTGCAGCTTGTTGGGCCTGATGTGCATTCTAGTACGTCACATCATCCCCGAGGTGCCATTTCTGACTGATCCACTGGACATTGGTCAAAGAGTCCTCCAAATCTATTGTGCACAGATTCTTCAGAAAGGCTATTTCTAATTTCTTCCCCTGCAAAATGTGAATGCATGCACTTCTTACATGTAATGGTAACAATGAAATAAGGGAAAATCCAGTTTGCCTCAGACATTTAATCCTGATCCAATTTAGCCTAGTAACAGTGTGCCTTACAGATGCCCTTAAAGACACAAGGCAACAACTTACCTAAAAACAAAATGAGAAATTAAGGAAACCTGCGTGCATAAGACAGTAATAACCTTCTTTTTCAAGTCATTTCAATAATTCTAAAAGAACAGACAGCTCCCAACTCAAAAAGCCATATATAAAATGGTGAGCCCTTCCCAAGTGACTAAGAAATGTGCATGTAAAAGAATTTTATGCAATTATGTTCAGGGAATATTAAGACTTAATTAATGTATTGGTGATTTCAATAATAAAATGCCCGGTGTTGTCTAAGAACAAATGGAAAGCATTAAACCAATGGTTAGATTTATGGCTGAATAAATCAAGCCTGTTGTCAAATTCATGAGGGAAATCTCTCCACCTATATGTGTCCTTGGTTCTATAGAGAGCTTCCTCCCCAAACGCCAGACTTTCTGTCAGTGACGCTCTACAGTCATGAATTGTGACTATTGCAATACATTTAAATTATAGATAAGGGGTATTCTGGTGAGCGGGGTGCCTGTAAAGTGACCCAAGGTACAGAATCCCTGGGTTTGCCTAATCTAGTCACTTGTGTACATCTGTCCATGTGCTTCGGGGGTATTAGGCTTCAGGAGATGGGGTGGGAATACGAAGGCTGGGGTGCTGGGTTAGTGGAGCAGAGAAGCAGCTGCATTGAAACATATAAAAAACAAAGAGCCAAAAAAAAAAAAAGATTTTTTTTTCTTATGAATATATTTAACGTGTTAAACAGATTCTGGCAATTTCCTGATGGCTCCAAAAGAAGCCTGATCTGAGATTTTCACAGAGAGTGTTCCAGGCTCTGAATCCTGTACTCGTGCATTGAGGCACATCTGCTACAGAGAGGAAGCAATGAATAATTAAGTCGGCCTCCACATCACCGCCATAGATTACAGTCATCTTGACTGCTGGACTGCCTTGCACAACATAAACCATTTAGAAAACTCTGTTACTCTCTTCCCTTTTAAATTTGTCTTGCTATCACTTACCATTTAAAAGGGTAAATCTTTCTGTAGTTTTAATTAAAGCATTTAAAATAATTTACATTGAAATCATATGTGCTCGGGTCTGTCAGAATTGATGCTTTAATAACATGCCATCCCTTTCTCCATTGCCCTGAAATCTGTTAAAATTACCACTAAACTAATTGGGAACAAAGTTGTCAAATGCATGCAGTTCTGACAGTTTGTCTTTCTGCAAACTGCCGACAGATTGCAAGTTACGCATGTGTTGAGCAGATGGGTAAGTTAAAAGGAACACCAAAAAAAAAAAAAAAAAAAGCAATTTATTAAATCACCTGGAACCAGCAGCTCCAGTCCAAAAATACTGAGAATGAAATATAGCGGGAGCTGGGAGTGCTGGCACTAGAATATACCAGAAGGTACCGGTTACAAAACAAGATAAACATTTGGAGATGCCTCAGCTGTGTTACAGAATAATGAGGAGTTATTTAACCCGATATAGATTACCAGCCAAAATTAATTTAGGGTGCAGCTTTTTTGGAAAATGATTTCCAAAGTGATTGCTTTAACCCTTTAATGTCTTTTCATTATCATGGGAGGGCAGGCATGATTTCCTTCCTGTCTCCTTCTCAGAGCCATCAAATATTCACATGCATATATACACCCACACCTTTGCACACACAACACACTGACATACAGGTACACACACACCCACATTCATCTACACATGCACACTCACACGCTGTGTATACATGTGCATGTGCATACATGTGATCTCAGGTGTATATGTGCACACACCTGTGAGATATATATGTACATATACATCAAATGTCTATCTATCTATCTATCTATCTAATCTGTCATCTACCTGTCTACTTATTTATGATTATGTCCGTGAGAGTTTGCTTGTTTTCCATCAAAGAGTTTCCAAGCCTATTGCCGCTGTTAGCATAATTGCTTTCATGTGTTCCATGGAGAAACTATCCAGGCAGGAGATTGGGAAGAGTGAGGTAAGCATGGGGAGGTGGAGAGTAAGGGTAAGGGGCCTCTTCAGTGGGGCTCCATAGAGCAGTGTGATCAGAACTTTTGCGATGTGTTCTTTGAAGGCTTGTGTGGCTTAGGAACCAACAAATAAAGAGGACACGTCTTAACTAATATTGTCCTCATTTAGGCAACCTAGGCCTCTACAAAATCATCAGTTTTAAAGGACGATAACTCTAAAATAAAGATATATTCTGTCTCTGCATTAGCTGTTGACAGACCTGGAGGTCCAGAAAATTAAGTCTCTTTCTGTTCCTGGAACAGACCAATACAATTACTTGAAGGACAATCTCTTGCTGGAAATGCAGGTGATCAGCAATGAAGAGCCAAGAAGGGAAAGCGTGCCCAGGTTCCTGAGAACAGTGCAGTGGGATTCAGGTATTCAATATTGGTGTTCACCTTGGCTCACCCCCTTTGCTTTGCTTCCTGGGGATGCCCTCCACCTATAGTTGCATGACTTGCAAATCTGTATCTCCAACCTTTGTTATTCTTACTTGGAGTCATTTCATATATATATCTATATATCTATATATATATATCTATATTATCTATCTATCTATCTATACACACACATATATATATATTTTACATTTATTCATTTTTGAGAGACAGAGAGAGACAGAGCACAAGTGGGGGAGGGGCAGAGAGAGAGGGAGACACAGAATCCTAAGCAGGCTCCTGGTTCTGAGTTGTCAGCACAGAGCCCGACGTGGGGCTCGGGCTCACAAACCGCGAGATCATGACCAGAGCTGAAGTCGGATGCTTAACTGACTGAGCCACCAAGGTGCCCCTGGAGTCATGTCTTATATTGAAATGGCTGTGGCAAATCACTGCATGAACATTACTCACTCTCTCAAGCTCCCTGGGTTCAAAATGGAATTCCTGAATTCTCTTACCTCCTCAAACTCACTTCTTGTGTTCACTATGTTATTCACATCATTTTGTCCTTTATTATTCAAGCTAGAAACATGGGAATAATAAAGTCACCTCTCTTCTCCACCAGTCATAGCCAGTCATCACATCTCCCCAGTTTTGACACACCAGTGTTTCTATAAATCAGTCCTTTCCACTCTATCTATAACAGAATATCTCCATTTTAGGTTTTCCTCATCTATTTCATGGTTATGAGTGTATGTCTTCCTTTCTAAAGGTTCATATATCCTCTGATCCATTTTCCATATAGTTGCTAGACTGACTTATCTAAAATTCAAATCAGACCATGTGAATCCACCTTGCTGGGCTGGACCTTCTATGTTTGCCTCTGCAGGTCTGATCTCTGCCCTTCTCCAGTGCTGCTGGGCGCTGAGAAGGGCAGACCTTGTCCAGCTACAATGTGGTGTGATTTTTTCCTCTCCTGAAGGCCATAGCTCCTGTTGAATTACCTTCTCCTTCATCTCTGGCTTCAGCTGGAGCTCTCTCCAGGAACTGGGGAGGCTTTCCACCCTTTGTCCTTTAGAGCCCAAGGTGCTACTGTTATCTCTCTGTTGCTTTATCCTCCATTGTTAGTGTCTCTTTGACCCTGCCCACATCTCTATAGAGTGTTCCTTGGTTACACTTTCTTCAGTGATGTCTTTGGAGGTGCCATCTATTTCTTCCTGGGGTCCCTACTGGTACATTCCTTCATTGCCAATAAAATTTAAATTTCAAAATTATAATATGGCAAACAACACCCTTTAAAATCTAGGCCTTAACAGCTTCTCCACTGCCTTGGCCCTTGCCCTAACCAACTTAGCTATTTGAGCTCCCGACATACAGTGTGCTATTTCATGCTTCTGTGACTCTGCCCTTGCCCTTCCCATGCATGAAATGGCCTCTCAGCCCCCAGACTCTGCCCACTCCCACCTCCACACTCTCTCTGGTTCTGGCTCCTTTTTCCTTAAAGATGGAACTCAGGTATCACCTCCTCCAGAAAATCCTTCCTGAGTCCTTGGTGTCCCTGTGGTCAAAAGCTGTGGTTAAAAGTTTTCATAGACTCAAAGAATGTTAACATATTAAAGACTCTGGGAAGTTGCTTGTTAAAGAGACTTGTTAATCCATTTTTACCCAGTTTTTCGCAAAGTGACTTGAAAACCTAAATTAATTTTCAGATCCTTTTTTCTTCTTTCCTTCCTCCCCCTCCTCTCCTTCTCCTTCCATCCTCCCCCTCCTCCTCTTCCCTTTCTCCTTTTTCCTCCTTCTCCTTCTTCTTCCTCTTCTTCCTCCTCCTCCTCCTCTTCTCTTCCTCCTCCCCTTTGTTGCCCTCCTCCTCCTCTTCCTCCTCTTCTTCTTCACGCTCCTGTTTTCTCTGTTTTCTCTTTCTTCTTTCCTTTGCTAAACAATTTATTGGATTATCTCATTTAACTTAAACAACAATTTTATAAGGTAGGTCCTATTATTATGACCATTTATAAGCTGAGAAAAGTGAGAATCAAGGAAGTTGAAAGTCTATTCAATAGTAAATCAACTGGCAAGTGAAGAAGCATAAATGTCAATGCAGAGTCTCACTCTAGAATCTATACCCTTAATAATAATATTAAAGGCAGGCTTTGTTTATATCTAGGTGTTAGTTATGTTAGTTATGCTTATAACATATGTGTGAATATAAATATATGCCTATACATGTATATATAATACATATAATTAGTAATAATTATATAAGAGTTTGTCAAAAGTAAAGAGGCAGCCATTGAGTTTTAGTTTA
This sequence comes from Leopardus geoffroyi, assembly GCF_018350155.1. Lineage (NCBI taxonomy): Eukaryota > Metazoa > Chordata > Mammalia > Carnivora > Felidae > Leopardus > Leopardus geoffroyi. The sequence continues at coordinate 49,185,997 of NC_059328.1, forward strand.
ATAGATTAGATTAAATGTACTATTCTGCTTACAAGCCAGAGTTAAATTCAGGAACCCTCAGCGTGGTACTTAAGATCAAACAAGTTGGGACACCTGGGTGGCTCAGTAAATTAAGCATCTGACTTCTGCTCAGGCCGTGATCTTACGATTTGTGGGTTTAAGCCCCACGTTGGGCTCTGTGCTAACAGCTCAGAGCCTGGAGCCTGCTTCAGATATTGTATCTCCCTCTCTCCCTCTCTCTCTGTATCTCCCTCCTCTGCTCATGCTCTATCCCCCAGAAATAATAAATAAACTTAAAAAAAGATCAAACAAGTTAATAATATTTGCTCAATAGTTCAGTCTTCGATATGACACTTTTGTACATACAGCTTGGGAGTAACAGAAATACTAAAATCTTTGAAATAAGTATAGAACAAATAAAAAATAAAACCTACGTATTTCCCAACACAACTCAACATATTTTGAACAGTGTGGTCCTAGCCAGGCAGCTTCAATTGTCCATGGAGACAAAGGCAAATTCACAGGCAGGAAAATGCAGCTATTCCAAGATTCTTGGAGGATCTTCTCTTATTGTGAAGCTCATCATCATCAACTAAGCAAACAGTTTTTGAGAGAATGCACAATTGGCAGTGAGGTAAGAAGAGGAAACTTTTCAGCAAGTCAGATTAATGTTTCAAATTCTCAATACATTGATAGATGTTATGGCCACACATCATAATTTACTAATATTTTAACTGCCATAAAATAAGTAATCCAAAAGTGATTGTGCAAACTGAAATGCAACATACAAGTGTAAGATTTTATTATGCGTATCCATCAAGGTGACATGCGATTAAAAGTCTATATCAAAGCTATTTTGTTATTTGGACAATAAATTTCATATATTATAAAAAATAAAAAAATAAAAAAAAAAAAAAAGCTATTTTGTTACTCATGCGCCTACTTCCACATGGACTCACCAGTGTTTCCTAAGCAAAAGTAGACACCAGAATCATCAGAGAAGCTTTTTTAAACATCTGTATCTGAAATTTGCACTAGAAGATTCTGACTCAGTAGTTCTGGAATGAGCCCTGCCTTATATTTACTGGAAAATCTCCCTGGATGCATCTGATGTCCACCACTCTATAGCATGGGCAAGATTATGCAGCAGTAACCCAAAACCCCACCCAAATCTCAATGGCTCCATACTACAGAAGCTTATTTCTTGTTCATGCCACATAGAAAGTGTAGATTAGCAGGAAAGTTGCTTCTCTTCCTGGTCACTGAGAGATCCACTTTGCCTGAAACTTCATCCAGAGACATCCTACTAGGACCATAATAGCACTGGGAAGGAGATGGGGTGAATCATGGGCTGGTTTTTTAAAACCTCTGCATGGAAGCCACACCTCTTGTGTTCCATGGCTGAAGCAAGTCACATGTCCACATTTAACTTCGAAGCAGTGGAAGACCTACTTCCATCATGTGCTTGGAATGGGAGAGACTAGAAAATATTTGTGAATAACATTAGTGGCTGCCAAAATCTCCGATTAAGAATGATTGAGTTCAATCTCTTTGGATTACAAGAAAAGAAAAAAGCACAGAGAAATTAAGTGAATTTCCAAAATTACACAGCTGATAGACCTTGAATTAGCATAATGGTCTCCTTACTGCAACTATTTTCTTAAAATATTCCAACTAATTTGACCTGCTTCTCTTACTACATATTCTTCTCTTCTTCCTTCCTTTTTTGTCACAAATTTTCAAAATCAGAAAAATTTCTTCCCTTAACACATAACTTAGGGTTTGTGATTTATTTGATGGCAGTTTTAAATAAGATGTTTTTAACCCCACTTAGAAACAGTCCACTTTCATGATTTATTACAACTTTCTTTCCCTGGTTAATTAAACTCATTTCTTAGGAAATGACTCATGGCTAATCACGCTAAGAATAAAATTAGTTATATTACCCTCTTTGTTATAAAATGAGTGTAAATAACTTTTAAGGCAATTTTTCTAAAATCAAAAAAACATGTAATAGTCCCCAATTCAGCAACATTATGTAAAATAGCAGACTCAGGGAGTAGTAAATCCAGATGCTGTCCTATTATTGCATGAAACAAGGCAGAAATTTACATTCCTTTATTATTAAACCAAGCTCTATCAATTGAATTTCTTTGTAGAAATACTGTATTTTGGAGGGTTAAACTACCATTAAAAAATTCCTAGACTAAAACCTGTTGTACAGTTTCTTTGCCCACTGGAGAGATATAAAACCATTACATTTAAGTATCATAATAGCTAGCATATGCTATTTCTTAGAAATGACACCACCATCTGGATTAAGGTCCACTGATGATTTCATACAATACTCCAGCTTTCTTCGGGTAGAGAGAGGCCAAACTGTTCCAACTTTAACTACCCTGTTGTACTAATGAAAAATAATAAAAGGTTACGCTTATGTTTGACCTACTTACTGGAGATCACATACTGCTTTATAAATAAATTATATAATTATCATAGTAGCTGGGAATACAGAAGGCGAGCCAGATGCCTGTGTTAAGAAAGGAGTTGGGGCCCATATTAATCTCCCAATATTGTCTGTGTCTAACCAAGCAGGTTATAGATTTTCCTGGTTGCTAGAAGCACTGTTCTGCCATGGAAAGCCTACCTGCCTTGCGTTCAAATCCTGACTCTCCCGTTTGCGAATTAGGAGACCTTGGGCTCGTCCTTGAATCTTTCTGAGACTCCATTTCCTCAACTATAAATTAGGAATAATTCTATCTGTGGTAAATTTGTTAAGATGCTTAAGGATTGTGACTATAGAATATCTAGCAAAGTACCTCTTTGATACAGTAACAGATTAGGAAATCATGACCATGATTATTTATTTTTCCTCTCTCTAGTCATCTTTATTTCCTTCAGCTTGAGCACAGAGAAGCAAAAGGAGAGATTAAGACCAAGGATGGGATCAGCCTGTGGTGGGAAAAGTCAAACTGTAGGTATGATAAGTAAAGACCAAATTACACATTCTGTGCTTATTCCTAAAATGGCTTTCTCATGTGGCAGAATCATCAGACAATAAAATTACACTGCTGTGTATAAAGCAGTAGCAATATTGGTTTCTCTTTGTGTAAGCCATCCTCATGGTGGCTATCTTTAAAGGTCATGTGGTGAATTTTCACTGATAAAACCAGTTTAGTCTTTTAGATTCACTGAAATCATTAAATATACGAGTGAGTGAGGGTGGGGATTTGTGGTGGGGAAGTAAAAGAGGAAAAGAAGGAAACCCTCTCACCTGACTGCTTCCTCACTAGCCCCTTGCCTATTGTCATTCACACAGCAAACCTTCTGGGCCAATCCATCTGACTGGCTGTGCAGGGGATGGGGCAGCCTGGATAATTGATGGACTCAATCTGACCAGGCACAGGTGGCACGGAGACGGCATACAGCAGCTTCTCGGGTTTGCCAGTGCCATCTGTTGCCATAAGAACATCTGTCGTCAAGGTCACCCTGTCACCCTCTGTTAAAGTTACAGGTTTGGTGAGTAGGATAATGTCACCTAAGAAGAAGGGGTATGTATGTTGGGGGCTAGGAGGGAAGAGAAAGGGAGACCAAGATACACAAAGACAACAGGAAATCTTGTTTTTTTTTTTTAGTTGTGAAGAATTAATAATAATAACACGAAGAATTACTGAATAATTAAAAGAAAAAGTACGCATAATTTTAAAAAAGGACTTGCCTGTAAAAGGTTTGCCAAAAGATTATTGTCATTGTTCTCTCTCGCTAAAACCTTAGCTCATTTCATAGGGTAAGAACATTTTTACCAGAGGCATGACACACATTTGTAAAAGATGTGATATGTAATTATAGGATCTACTTGTAAAGAAAAACATGTCTCCCAGCTTGCCAGCTCTAAAAACCAATTTTTGATCTGCTCCTTTTATATAAATACACTTGATTAAGCATCTGCGTGTGTATGTGTGTGTGTGTGTGTGTGTGTGTGTGTGTGCATGTGTGTGCATTCACAGCATGTTCAGGGAGGGAGCAGAGTGGAAGGGGTGTTGCATTTATCAAAGTATTTAACTGGCATTTGAGCTTTGCTCTGCTGCCAGAGAGAATGACCCATTTGTTAATAAAGAACAATTAAGTTAATAGACTCAAATGAGCTGATGGACAAAGTACTGTAATGGAAGCAAATGCAATATTGGATTTTTAAGCAGTGAGTATTACATGTGGCCGGACTTCCAGCAGCAACGGTTCAGCTTTCCCTCCCTGTTTGTTGCTGACGCTTTTTAAAGCAATTTCACCCAGTGGCAAAGAAACATCATTCCCATCTGTTTAGGAAGTGCGGCTTTACTTATTGGACCAATATTGCTGGCACCGTGGGCTTTCAGGGACTTAATGATTGCCATTGCATGGTGAGATGGGAGGGGGGAGATAATCTGCTCGATTTTATGAAATATACTCACATCTGCCCCATCAAACCCAAAGGGCAGTAGAGGGAAATAAAATGGTTTTTCAGCAAAAAGGAGGGTCAGGGAAGGAATAGACAAAAGAGCAGATGAACTCTAGTTTTATCTGTACCTTTTAGCCCAGTCACCAGACACCATGCAGAACATTCAAATGGGGCTCTTGGAAAGAAACACCATGTTGGTAGCCAACTGCAATTTTAATTGTTGATTGTGTAGAGGGTATACAGAATTCAGTTTGTTCCCTGACTCAGTTGTTTCATGTTTTGGTTGTAGGAACTGAATGACGGTTTGGCAGTGATTAAGGGTAGTTTTGCCTCTACTTTTTCTTCCAGTTTGGGCCACCAGGAGGATGTTTCTTTCATCATCTCTTCCTGATCTTCCGTTCCAAGACTAATAAAACAGGTAGTATAAGCACAGACCAAAAATTCAAGGAAAAGAGTCATAAATACTGATTTTGATGCTCTGGATTTCAAAATTATTTAGGGACTCATACTTGAATTTATACTCTAAATAGAGCAAAGTCTCAATTACTTGGCTTCATGAGGTTCACAAAAATTATTTTTCTATATTAGCAAAGTTAGGTCCTTTTAGTGCTAGAACTCTTTAACATGATCACATTAATTTCAAGGAGACTTTTCCCTAAGTTATGATGTAGTTGATGGATTTGGACTGCTAATGGGCCACATGATCCTGCGAAAGTCACTTACTATCTCTTGAGAATTCTGCAGCCAACTTCCCATCCAAATCTGGATTCCATAAGAGCAGCTGAGTTGCATATATCTTGCTCCTTCCAGCCCATAAAAGCAAGCCATATTCCCAGCTTTGTCCTTCGATCCCACCATCTTAGCTCATTCTTATCTTGTGCCCTAGTTCTCTACTCTAAGTTTGACAATTGTCTCTGGTCTCTCCAGATCTGTTCTTCTGAGCAGGGCACTTTCCAGGACTTTGTACCCTGTTAATGTAGCATATTGGGGAAACAAATGAGTATTGTGTTTGGGGGATAGGCTTTAAAGTCTCTGAGCAGTTGGACACTTACCAGCCGAGTGACCTTATGCAAGTTTCTTAACCTTCCAGCCTTGAATTGCTCATCTGTAAAGTGAGATTTTAAGTGGTAATTATCAAGTAGAATTCCTGCATATTAAATGGCTGTCATAATGCCTGACATACAGCAAGTGGCAAATAAATGGTAGGTATTAATATTATCAATCTTTAGCTTAAACTATTATTCAGAACTCAATATCGTGATTTCTGGAATATAAATATTTTGAACTGACCTAATTCCAGGAATTTCCTTTCATGTGGTTCCTTCCCCAAAGCAAGAGTTAGGCTAAGCTTGGTTCCCTAATATGTTGCGGTTGATTTAAATAAGTCTGTCTTTACATCTCTAAGTCTGGAATACGTGGGAGGTGTTCTCCCTCAGTGGTTCACAGCCTGTATTCTAATATGCCCAAATACCTCCACAAAGGGATGTGCTTCATTGTGAAAGGACAAGAATGCAAAACAGAGCTGTTTGGTTTTTGGACAGTAGACCATCTGAATGAAATATTGTCCTGTGGCTAAAAGATTTGAAACCTGCTGGACTTGATGGTCCCCAAGATCCCATTCAGCTTTAATATCTTAACCTCTAGACTACGACTAAATATATTTCATGCTAACCAATCAGAGGCAGTAAACATATTATAATAAATAAATAAATGTATCTTATTACTTCCTTGATGATTCAAGGAGTTCATTAGGAACACCAGTGTTTTGAAAGAAAGGACTTTAGGCTATTCTAGGCTTTTTTTTCCCCCTTTAGTAAATATATTCAGACTGTGTATGTCTTTGAATGTTCATATCAGTCAGATGTTTGTTTTCTTCCTTTTTGCCATCTTCTTTGCCTCTTTTAATTTGCTGCTTCCAGTGTGCTGTCTAATGAGACTCAATAATGAAGCATGTTAGTTGTATGTTGATTGAAGGTAATGACACTATGAGTGAGAACATGAGATCTATCCTTAATTATACACCTGCATGGATTTTGTCAATTGGCTGCACAGTGGCTTTAGGTAAGGGACTTGTTTTCTGGATTTAGGCTTTGTTCTCTACAGGGAGGATGAGTTGGTAAATATTTATTACCAGTTGAGACTGGAAGAGCCCCAACTTGTAGGACTGGCTGATTTCTGTGGTGTAAATAATCTGACCATGTCTGCCATGACACATTCAGACCCTGAACGCAGACTTTGTTACACGTGAAATTGGAAAGACACGAACACAAACTCCCCCAATCCAGGATACCACTCTACTGAAGACACTGTCAAGTAAAGTAACCTCCTATTCTGCTAACATTAGCATTCACCTGCATACTCAACACTTGGAAACGTGGGATCTCAGAAAGACTGAGCCCTCTGTAGTATGCCTAATTGGTGGTCATTTCTTCTACAGAGATTTGCTTCTTCTTAAATTTAATGTTTCTTGATAGCTTATAGGTGTTAGACACTGTGCTGAACACTTTAGGTGAATCCACTCATTCAATCATGTAATAACCCTCTGAGGCTAGGACTGAGATTAACCACATTTCAACAATGAAGAAACTGAGGCTGAGAGTAGTTGAGTAATTTACCGAAGTTCCCATAGCTAGTCAGAGATAGAACGGGAATTCAGATCCAGACACTGTGGCTCAGTATCCCACACATTAATTGTGAACCGACTTTGTAAACAAGATAGCACGTTTGACTTGTGACTCTTTTCTAACAAACATATATACACTTAATTGATGACTACTTGTCCATTATTAGATGTAGTTTCAAATTGTAATTTGTAATGATCCCTTAGTATGGTTCATGAAAAATATCATATGTAAATTTATTTTTGGCAAAGGAAAGAGAAGGAGGGAGATGTAAATATTCAAAACTTCATAACTTGTATATTGATTCTTTCAATTGTCTTCTCCCATATTCCCTCTTCCCTTCTTAATTGAAGTTGCAATCTCAATTATTATGCAAGTTACACAACATGCCCAGCCTAAGTCAGTGGGTATCATTGCGAAAAATAAAAATAAAAACAAAAGAGAAAATGAAAGTCTGATCATTTTTATCAGTGTTTTTAAATTCAAAACACCATATAACAGAATATTGGCCTACAAATAATATGCCAGTGACCATCACACAGCCACATAATTTAAACAACCATAAATGCAATGTCACATTATAGAGGGCTTCTAATTTAATTGAGTTTAAAGTAGGCCAAAGTCAGTCATTTATATCTCTCTGCATAGATTACACTAACAATTACTTCCCAGAAAATAAAAACAAAGCATAATATTCAGAATGATGGCCAACCCTTTTTAAAAATGAAAATATTGCCCGCAATGACTTGTTCCACTGGAATGTATAAAAAAAACACACAACAATGAAATTAATCATTATTTATATAATCAGTAGGTATGGATGAATCTAAGTTGATATTCAACAAATCAATTCCCTTTAAAGGTCAGTGAGTGAAATATTTAGTTTTGCTTAACACAGTTCTTCTCCCTTGTAATGATTCTCAGTAATCTTCTCTTCCCATGTAGTAAGGAAACAAACAAAAACTGAGAGTGGATCTTTCCTGTGTGTACCACAGCCATTTTTAAATAAAATGAGGATGTGTGTGTGTGTGTGTGTGTGTGTGTGTGTAGGGGTGTGTGTATGTGTGTATGTACTGGCATCGCTTTTACAGATGAAAATAGAAGAACTCTAACCTCAGAAGCACATGCTGGTTAGCAGGGTTGGGGAAAGTTCAGGTGCTAAGGGAATACACCTTTTCCCTCTTATCCCACCTCCAATTAAAAACAGGTAACCCTATAATCTGCTTCTGGTCATCTCAAGCTAATTACACTTGGACAAGAATTTAGGCAATGCTCAGTTGCAGAAAATTAACATACACATTTCTCTACATGTACTTGCGGAAAGGGAGAGATAAAGCCACATGCAAAATCTTGCCAAAAACACAGCCAGACCTCATTCATATCTACATACTTCATGTCACATTAACTCACCCAGCCTGACACCCAGAGCTACACCCTCCAGCTGACTGGCAAGGTTAGGCTTTAGCTTTTTAATAACGTTCTTATACATATAGGCCTATATATCCAGGATCTATGAAGTACACAGATGATTATTTAGGATTAATGGATCATCCAAAGTGCCAGTTGGCACGTTTTGAGAAAAAAGTGTAACAAATGCAGCTGTTTACTAATAAATAAAGCCTCAGCTGTAAGAGAAATAAATTAGATGCATTTAATTGGTAGGCTGCAAACCTCCCCTCTTTATTACAATGCCGCTTCTTGTTATTTTATGATGTCAGGGTAGATGGCAGACTGACAGAGTGTTTATGAGTCACAGTTTGCAGATGGCACTCTTGGTTCTCGGCAGCTATGAGCACAAGTAGCATGAGGCCTCAATAGCAGATTTTGCCAAAGACGACCCCCTGAGAATTAGCTGTCTCCATTTCTCTTGTGCCAATCTCTCCCTGGCAGAACTCTACTTCACAAACCCACCTTCGATAAATTGTGGCTGCCTTGGCAGGGAATTAAAGAGAGCTCGCACTCAAGAAAACCCTCATCTCCAGGTGATCCCTTTGTCATTGTGGAGGAGGCCTGTGCGATGATTCTCAGGGCAGCCTTCCTACAGTTTCTTACAGGGGAGGATGACCAAGGATCCGGCAGGACCCTGCCCCCCCCCCCTTCCTACTTACTTGGCTCTCCACGCCTGCCCTCCCTCCAGCTGACAGGAGTGATTTCCTGTCTCTCAAGCACAGCATAAGGTCCTTGCACTTGGGATTCAGAGCTCCCCTAACTAATGACAGCTTTGTCATCATACAGCTGGGGATGGAGGGGGAGGGGTCACCCCTGCCCGAGGAGCTGCAGCTTCACAGCTTCTGTACTCCCTGCATTCTCCCTGGTCACTAGTCACTTCTAGGGCTGGGAAATAGCACACAGGAGACACGCAGTCATAATTGTCAACAGATTTGTACATTTTTGTCACCAGTTATACTCATAATGGATTTTTATTCTAGTGGGTTTTTTCATTAGAAAATAGGAATGATCAAGCCCCTTTGGAGAAAAGACAGTATATTCCTAACACATAATAGTAATGATAAGGTTAATGATAATAGCAGTCATAATATTAATATCAGGAGCTACCATTTATTGAGTATTTACTATGGGGTAGACTAAAATCACTTCCCTCACGATTATACAAATTATCTTATGACAGTTTAAAACACGTCAGCAGTCCTCCCTCTTTGTCTCTTGTTTCCTTTTCCTACCTTCCAGCGTTCAGTCATGTGAGCCCTGGCCATGTGTCCAGTAGGGCCCTGAGAGAAATCTTTAGATCCATGCCATCTCGTTTCCTCTTTTCCACTGTGTCTGATGGGGACCCAGTGGAGGGGGTCTGATCTCTCCAGCTGTCTCTTGAAGCTTAAAAATGGCATCTTGAGGTCAAGCTGGATGAGGTAAAGAAAGCATACACACAAAAATAAATGTGGTTGGTTGGTTGGTTGGTTGGTTTCAAAAACAGTTTGGGAAACCTTAGGTGGGAAAGGAATCAAGCTCAGATTTTGCACTTTAGATAAAGTCTCATGTCTCTCTCAAGGGATTTATTTAAAATAAGGGAAAAGTCACCTCTGTTACATAAAATATGTGTGGATCAAGCACATCAAGATCAAGATCAAGCACAAGGCAAACATTTCCGTTTTCACTACATCATAGAGAAGTTTCTCTATGGCATAACAAGGTAATGCATAAATATATACATACATACATAATAGATGAATAAAATTGGAGGCATCCAGATTGAGAAAGAGGTTGTAAAATTGTCTTTATTTGCAAAGACATGATTCTTTATGTAGAAAATCCTAAGGATTCTATTAAAAAAAAAACAGCAAATGAGTTCAGCATGATCACAGCATACAAGATCAATATACAAAAACCAATTGTGTATCTATATGCTAACAATGAACAGTCTGAAAATGAAATTAAGAAAACAATTACAATTACAAAACAAGTAAAATTACAATGGCATTACAAAGAAAAAAATACTTAGGAATATATTTAGCAAAAGACGTGTCAGGCTTGTACACGGAAAACTACAAAACATTGTTGAAAAAATTAAAGAAGACCTAAATAAAGTGAGATATGTTCATGGATTGGCAGACTCAATATTGCTAATTGGCAATTCTCCTCAAATTGATCTGCAGGTTCAATGTAATCCCTAGCAAAATCCTTAAACTGTATATATTTTTTTCAGTACTTGACAAGATGATTCTAAAATTTATATGGAAATGCAAAGGACCCAGAAAAACCAAAACAATTTTGAACAAGAAGAAAAAAGCTGGAGGACTCACATTTTCCAGTTACAAAATTAAGTATAAAGCCACAGTAATCAAGACCTTGTGGTCTTGGCGTAAGATTAGCTATATAGATCAATGACACAGAATTTAGTGTTTAGAATGACAACCCTATATTTATGGTTAAGTTTTGACAAAGATGGCAAGGCAATTCTATAACCTTTTCACCCAATGGTATAGTCACTTGGATATACTCATGCAAAAACAATTAATTTAGATGCTTACCTTGAACCATAAGAAAATTAACTCAAAATGGATCTTAGACCTAAATGAGAGAGCTGAAACTATAAGACTTCTAGAAACAAAGTAAAGTTAGAGTGGCTTGTGAGGGAGAGAGTTTTCCTGAGGAGGTAACACTGAGCAGAAAGTGTATCCCAATGAGGGAATAAGCTATAAAGGTCTGGAGAAAGAATATGCCATACTCCAGGCACGTGGAATAGAAGTTGCAGATGCTCAGAGGTCAGAATAAATTATGTATTCTTAGGAAGTAAGGAGACAAGTATGGTGTGTTTTATTGTGATACTGAGCTAAACAAAGATCTCTTAGGCAGGACATGAATAGTACTACTTATTAAGAGAAAATTAACAAATTAGACTTGAAATGAAAAGCTTCTTTTGATAATTAAAAAAAAATTTTAATGTTTATTTTGGAGAGAGAAAGAGAGACACAGTATGAGCAGGGGTGAGGGGGAGCAGAGAGAGAGGGAAACACAGAATCCAAAGCAGGCACCAGGCTCTGAGCTGTCCGCACAGAGCCCCATAAGGGGCTCGAACCCACAAACCATGAGATCATGCCCCGAGCTGAAGTCGGAAGCTTAACTGACTGAGCTACCCAGGTGCCCCGCAAATGAAACACTTCTGATTTTGGAAAGATACCATGAGGAAAATGAAGGGTTAAGCTACAGACTGGGGGAAAATATTTGCTAATCTTGTTTTGGGCAAAACCTTGTACCAGAAAACAGAAAGAACCCCAGCAGCCTAATAATCTAAAAACAGATAAATCAGAGGTAGGCAAAAGATTTAAACAGACATATCAGAAAAGAAGATATATGGGTGGCCAATAGGTACACACAATTTGCTCAAGGTCACTCATTATCATGGAGATGCAAATTAAGGCATCCAGAGAGAGAGACCCTTACACACCCACTAAAATGGCCATCATTAAAATGAATGACAAAACTAAGTTTTACAGAAGACTTAGAGCAACTGGAACTTTCATGGGTTGGTGTTGAGAGTATAAAATGTTGTCAGTACTTTGGAAAAAAGTTCAGCAGTTTTTTAAATAAAGTTAAATATGCACTACTGTTTGTCCAAGCAGTTCTAAAGCTAACTAGTTACTGAAGAGAAATAAAAACAATTTTGTTCACAAAATCACTTGTACGCAAATGTCCATGGCAGTTTTATTCATAATAATTTCGAACTGAAGATATTCCAAATATCTTCATCAGACAAATGGATTAAAAGTAATTGGCTATTTATACACTAGAATATTACTCAGGAATTAAAAGGACATGCTGCTGATTCATGCAACAACATGAATAATTCTCCAAAACATTATGCTGAGCAGAAGAATCCAGAGCACATATAGTATGCTTCCATTTCTATTAAATTCTAGAACAAGCAAACTGATTTATAATGGCAGAAAGCAGACCAGAGGTTGCCTAGTGTTTGAGGGAGAGGAATTGAGTGCTAAGTGTCTTGAGACTACTTATTAGGATGATATAAATGTTCTCTATCTTGGTGCTCAAGTCGTTACATGGGATTTTTCATTTGTCAAATCTCATCAACCTGTACATTTAAATTGCTTGTATTCATTGTATTTAAATTATACCTCTATAAAGTTGATTTAAAAGTAAAATTAAAAACTACCAGTAATGGGGCGCCTGGGTGACTCAGTCGGTTAAGTGTCCAACTTCAGCTCAGGTCATGATCTCCTGGCTCATGGGCCCTGTGTTGAGCTGTGCTGAGAGCTTGGAGCCCGGAAACTGCTTAGGATTCTGTGTGTGTGTCTCTCTCTGTCCCTCCCACGCTCATGCTCTGTCTCTCTCTTTCTCTCTCTCAAATACAAATAAATGTTAATAAAAAAAAAAAAAACTACCAGTATTGACATAAGATGTAATAAACCTGAAACAATGAGAAATCTTAAAATAAATTTCTAAAACATGCACTAAACATAATTTTCAAGTTATAATTCCTAATAAACATTCAATGATTAAATATTTCCCATATGATATAAAATTTCAAGATCATATAAAAAGATATTAAAACTTAGCAACTTGTTTTATGAGCCTAGTAAAATCCAGATACCAAAACTGAATAAAAGTAGATTAAAGGAAAAAGAAAAAATAGGCAAAAATTTATGAACATAGGTAGAATAATACTAAACAAAATATTAGAGTATCAAATCAAGCAGCTTAATAATACTAACAACAACATCAACGATTAGGATTTATCACAAAAATGCAAGAATTGTTCACATTATAAATTTTTAAAAACATTGTAACCCACTTTGGGACGCAAAAATACTGATTCGAGGGTATATATTCATGCCATTGTTTAGAGCAGTATTATCACCAATAGCCAAATTATGGAAAGAGCCCAAATGTCCATTGACTGATAATGGTATACTACTCGACCATAAAAAAGAATGAAATCTTGCCATTTGCAATGATGTGGATGGAGGTAGAGTATTATGCTAAGCAAAATAAGTCCAAGAAAGAGAGATACCGTATGATTTCACTCATTCATAGAATTTAAGAAATAAACAAATGAACATAGGGGAAAAAAAGAGAGAGGTAAACCACAAAACAGACTTTTAATTGTAGACAACAAACTGATGGTCACCAGAGAGAAGGTGGGTGTCGGGATGGGTGAAATAGGTTATGGGTATGAAGGAGGGCACTTGTGATGAGCACTGGGTGTTGTATGTAAGTGATGAATCACTATATTGTACACGGGAAACTAATATTTACTGTATGTTAACTAACTGGAATTTACATGAAAACCTAAAATGACAAAAATCAAAATAAAGGAAAATAACTCACTTTGGTTGCCTGGGTGGCTCAGTTGGTTAAGCATCTGACACTTGATCTCAGCTCAGGTAAAAGATCTCATGGTTCATGAGATTGAGCTGAGCCTTGTGTTTGCTCCACACTGACAGTGCAGAGCCAGCTTGGAATTCTCTCTCAAAATAAGTAAATAATATACATATACATATATATATATATATATATATATATAATATATATATAAAATCTCACTTTGTTAAACAATTGAAGAAGAAACAACCAAATAATCAGCTTAAAAGACAACTGAAAAGTGTTTCATAAAATGTAACACAGTTCTAATAAATTATTTTAGCAAGTTTCCCCCTTTACTCTTGAGATAATGTGATTAGATGAAAAATAAATAAAAATGTTTGACTGTAAATATGGATAAGACTTCTATTATAGATAATATGATTATTTAAGTGTACAAATTTAAAAGAGCCAACCAAGAATCTGTTAGAACTACTAAAGGAGTTCAGTAAGTTAGCATGATATATGATTAATAAATGAAAATTGCAGCTTTCCTATTATCAGCAAAACAATAAAAACAATTTAGGAAGAAAAGAAATTACATTAAAAATTTACAAGCCAAACTGAATCCAGGATACCTAGAAATTAACCTAGCTTAAAGTATGTGAAAACTAAATGAAGAAAATTATAAGGTTTTAACAGGGGCTATTCAAGCAGAACTGAATAAATGTAAAGGGGTTTATTTAATTTTTGAAAGCTATTAATTATCACTAAATTCACTAATCCCTGATTTTATGGTTTCTCCTGAAGCAATGTTGCACAAAAGTTTAGGAAAAATTTTGCAAAGAATGCATAAAATTGAAATTCCCTATCAGGTTTTTACATATATATATATATATATATATATATATATATATGGAAATAGGGAAAGAGAGAGAGAGAGAAGCAAATCTGGTTAGTTGCCTACTCTACACCAAAGTTTCTTTTACTTGTACTAAGGTTACCTAATACCTTACTCAGGGTAATGTACTCAGATAATAAAATACATTCCCTAACCTCTCTTGTAGATAGAGTGGTCATGTATTGATGTTATACTAACATCCCTAGGCAGGGCTTCTAGAAAATCTCCTTAAAAGAAAGGATGCTTAGATCCCATACCTGCCTACTGCTCTTTTCTTCTTTATTTTTCTTGCCTGGAACACAAATATGCTGCTGGAGGTGAAGCAATCATCTTACAATCGTGAAGTAATGACATGATGATGAAAACCATACCCAAGATAGTTGAGCAAAATGTGAAAAGTCTCTGTTATTGATGTCCAAGGGCTGTACCAGCCCTGTACTTTTTAGTTTTCTGTTATGTGAGAATGATAAATTTCTCATTTCATTAAGCTTCTATAGGCAGTTTTCTGTTATTCCGTGACACGAAGAAGAATGCAATCCCTAACTGTAAAATGCTTCAAAGCTACAATGATTAAAATACTGTGCATTGTGATATTAATGCTAGAATAGGCAGGGGAATGAGTGGACAGTCCTGAATTTACACTTGTAAAAATCTATCTATCTATCCATCTATCTATAATAAATAACATATATATAATCATATGTATGTTATAAATATACATATACATGTATATTTGATAAATTATATATATATTTGATAAACTTTATATATTTATATTTGATAAATTATATATATGTATATATTTGATAAATTAGACATTTGAAATCAGTACCATGTATGGGATAACTCATTTAAGGCAGCCAACAGGAGTGCCTGGGTGGCTCAGATGGTTAAGCATCTGACTCTAGATTTCAGCTCAGGTCACTATCTCATGGACCTGAGATGGAGCCCAGCATCGGGCTCTGCACTGGGGGTGAAGCCTGCCTGAGATTCTCTCCCTCTCCTTTTGCCCCTCCCCCACTTGCTTCGTCTCTCTCTTTCTCTCTCTCAAAATAAATAAATAAATACATCAATAAATCAGCCAAAATTTGAAGAAAGGTTTCACCAGCTCTGATTTGACCATTTTTAAAAATATTCCCATATTCTGAAAGCTGGCCCCTTTCTGTCTCCACAGCTGCACAGTGGTATCCTGTTTTGGAACACGGCTGCTCTCTGTACAATCAGCTTCTCATGTTACAGAGTGTTCCTAACTCATTGTCCTCCATTATGGAATGTGCTCATCCTTGGTTTTCATCACAATCTGCCCATGGGAGTCTTTGTCCTGTCCTGCCTCAAGTCGGTGCCACACAATTGGACCTTTCACAATTGGTAAAATTCTTGCTGATTAACTCCTTAACTCAAAAGTCCATTTTCCTGATAATGTTCAGGATTTCATCCTCTGTACTCCTTCCTGCCATCCATTTATGTTGATTGATTAGGTCAGAAAGCCCAAGATTTTCATTTAGTTCTTCTAGCACCCTTGTCATTTAGTCCATTAGTATTTGAATAGTGGATTTTAAAATATTATATTAAATTTTATTGCTTTTTGACAAAGGCAGTTCAAGAATAATTTCTGAATATCTTATAGAAACCATAAAATGTCAGAGTTACAAGGGCCCTTAGAGATCATCTGCTATTACCTCTTATTTTACAGATGGAGAAAGTGCAGCTCAGAGAGGGGAGTGATTTGCCCATTGTTGCATATCTTGTCAGTTAAGGTGCTGAAGATAAAACACTAGAACTTTCTTGATTATCATCTTAATTTCCAGTTGCTTGGGTTTTCTTCCTTGCTATTGGAGGGGTCACCCTTATTTATTTTTTCCTTGTTATCATTAGGGGATTGCTATTCTCCACTGTTAAGAAAAGATGGGCTAATAAAGACTAATTCCAATTTCTTTCCCAATCCTTTCACTTGCTCTCCCCAGGACACAAGGAATGATTTATCAAATTGGAGAGGTGGCAAAAAACTGACAACTCTGCCAACTAGGAGCGAATCATTGAGATGGCATTTTAGCAGTGTTGGCCTATCTTTCTCATTTTTGTGAACCACCTGGTTCTACACATAATGGAGACCCATGCTTCTAGACTCTACACTATAAAGGGATCAAGCAGAGATTGGTCTTTGCTCCATCACTGCCAGGTACAACTAGGTCAGAGAGTCAGATCCACATGGGTTCTGATTTGTGTGTTTACTATGGAGGTATGACACCTTATCATACTCTCAATTCAACTTGACTAGGAATTACCATGGAATTATAGCCTAATCATTATTTTATTTATTGTGTTTCTTCATAAAAGACTAAAAACCTGTAGAGAAGAAGTGATGAATTAGGTTTGTCCTCATAGCTAATATTCGCTTCGATTTTTGAGTACCTAACCATGCATCATCTTCGATATGGACTTCAGGGATGGATGCCAGAGATGGGAAGTGCATAGAAGCATACGATAAGTAGGCTGGACTACCTGGTTAATTACAACAGAATCCTAACATGCAAATTTGGATACATATTATTGTTCTTAAAGTGCTTCTATGACTTCTTGTGCCCTAGTGTTTTCCAAAGGGATGTGGCTACCCTGGGGGCGTATAATTTGGTGCTGAGGCATAAGAAAAACATGTTAAAATATCGATTTCTGTTTATTTTTTATAATAAGCTTTCTAATTTTCTTTTTGCATATTTTATAACGTACATAATGCCTTAGAGCAGTACATGTAAGTTTATATATTAATTAATGTGTGTATATCAGGAGTGAGTGTCCCAAAACATTGACTTACTAGGGTAAGTGATGAAGCAAAGTTTTGAGACCACTGGTCTTGGATTTCAAATTCCTAGTGTGAAGTATAAGTTCATCTGTTCTGATGCTTGTTTAACCCTTTAACTTCATTTCTTTCCAATCTTCCTCTTGGCAATCACTTTTGTAATCAATTATTCAATTTATTGAGGCTTATTCTATGTCAGGCATCGTAAGAGGCAATGGAGAACATTACTGAAGAAGAGTGACATAATCCTGTGCCTCATTATGGAATTTACTTTCTACCTGGGACTAAAGGGGGAAAATCTTATCTTACCTGGGGGCTCAGGGAATGCCTTTCTTGAAAAGTGATGTTTGGGTTCTAAAGGATGAGTTCTCTCTAACAGTATCAAGTTACTGGAAGTTCCTAGAATTTGCCAGTGTCCCACATAAGGCTCCTTGTATGGATTAGTCCTGCTTTCCTGAAAGCTTTCCTTCCAGTCTCCATGCCCATTCTTTCATCTAACTTCTCATTCTTGTATTAGATTCTGCTGGAAGCGTGATCCTTCTTTGTACTATTTATATTATAGCACTTATTCCATATATTAAAATTTCGTGTGTGCTTATTGGCCTTTTGCACTAACCCATGCCTCGTTCTTGTTTTCCATTGGGCAGCACATTGCTTGGAGTATAATATGTTGAACTGAATAGAAGCTCCCTAATGATCAGACATATAAAATAATTTCCTATGCTATTTGTTTGCATAAAATGTTCTCTGTGCATGGAAAGTTCTCCTTTTATTGACCTGTTTAAATCTGAGTTACCCTACACAATTTCACCCTCTTGGGAAAGCCTCCATTAGGCCACATGAGGTGGTGCTCTTTACTTCCTTTTTAGACTTTCTAGGTTGGCAGAGTATATAAGCATTCCACAGAAAAAGTAATAAATGGTATTTTAATTGTGTGTTTAGTGGTCTGTTTCTACCACAAAATCATGAGCAGATGGATGGGAAGAACATTTTTTATTACCTTTTTATTCTTTCCTAACATCCAACACGGAATCTAGCGCTTAGCATGTTCTCAAAAACTATTGCTTGAGTAAAAAAGAATGCGTGGTACTGTCACAATCTATCAAGCAAGTCTAACACTGAGTTAATTATGATGGAGCAGGTAAGAGCATGCTAGGAGGCATGTGTATGTGCATATGTGAACACGTGATCCCATCCTCCTAGTGTATGGCTAAGAGTTAATGAAAGGGAGAGTGGCAACCAATGTATGTAATCTGTTTTTAGTTTTTGCTCGTTTATTGTCTGTCTCTCTATAATTTAAAGCACACTGTGAAAGAGTGCTTATTTACTGCTATGTCTTTAGTTCCCAATCATGCCTGGCACATAGTAGTAGGTAAACTGTTTAAATGAATAAATAAAGCTTATTTAAGGCTTGATATGCATAAATAGTTTGTCAAGCATCCTGCTTATGCTTACTCATTTAATCCTCATAGTAACCCTGTGTTGGAGATTAGTAAACTGAGATTGGAAAAATAAAGCAATAAGCCCAAAGTCCCCTAGCTCTTATGTGCTGAGGCAGCCACTCAAGCCCAGAACTCTCTGGCTCCAAAGTCTACCTTAAGAGTGAAGGCAAATAATTCTTACATTAAAAAAAATTGCCCTTGGGTACATTTCTTAATTAACCCCATCCCTGTTTTTAGAGGAATGAAAGCTGTGAATCAAGAATAAATTGTATTGCCTTGTAAACTGTGAACTGCTAACTTGTGAAGCGAGGGCGAATTATTTGTGACCAGAACATGATTCCAGCCCCAGACATGGATAGATCTCACAACAACTTGGAGACAACAGAAGAGGAGAATTATGTCCATACTTGAACCCAATCTTTCCATACTTCATTTCTGGGGGACTGACTGAAAAGCAAGCTTTCTTATGCAGCTGGCTAGGCTGGGATCTTGTCCAAATGCTTGAAAGTGACTTTGATTTTTAGTTGTTTGGTGTCTAACGGGAGGAGAAGAAGACACAGGCAAAAGCAGGCTCCTTTGACATTACCTTGCAGCTCATGGTCCAGCCTCTGTCTGACTTTGGCACTTTGTCCCAGAAACTTCCCCTTTTCTTCTGACCGTATATCCAGAATCAGCTTTGCTTCAGAGTGATAGCAAGGCTCTCTAGGCTCCCATGATTGCCAAATGTAACCAAAGACAAATGTGAAAGGCAAATGGATTCAGGGTGACATGTACTGTTACTTTCTTGGCCATAGACATTGTATGGTGTGAGGTTATATGTGGTTTCCTTGGCAGCTTTCCGGGTCTGATCTATGGCAATGAAACTGGCAGATGAGTAATTGTGAATGTTCACACAAGAGTGTGCAGAGAAAGAAAATCTCTTGAAGCAAAGAAAGAAATTCCAACTTTATCCGTTCTTGATCATTACATACATGGTGTGATTCAAATACATTTAATATATTCATTTACTATGCCCCCACTGTACTGCAAGCATATACACACAGGGAAGTGTGTATAGTCTATAAGAACATGATTTTTTAGCAGAAACCTTAATGAAATGAGCCATGTGAAGATTTCAGGACTGGCTATCAGGCAGGGATATGTATAAAGCTCTGAAGTGAGGGCATGTCAGTGTGTTCTAAGAGTAGTAGGGAGTGCAGTGTAGGAGACCAGAGCAGAAGGATTGAAGGGATTAGTGGTAGGAGGTGAGGTCCAACAGGAAGCCAGGGTTTAGAGAACCATTGTATCTACCTGTCAGACCTTTCTAGTTCATGTAATAGAAAATCCCTGGGAATATTCTAAGCAGGAGAAGGTATGACCTGACTTTTGTGTTAAAAGCAGCACTCTAGTGGAGAATGGAAAATAAACTTAGGGGAGGTGAGAGCAGAAGCAGGTGGACAAGATTCTGTTGCTGCCTTCCATGGGAGAGCAGCAGTGGCTTAGACCAGAGGGTGGAGATAGGGGTGGATGGCAAAAAGCATAGGTTTCAAGGTGCATTTGAAGGTGGATCCTGAAGGATTTCCCAATAGACTGCATACAGAATGGGACAGGAAAAAAGAAGCTGTTGACAGCAGAGTTTTGGCTTGAACTGAGTACATTAAGGTAGGAGAATAGGCTGAGAAGGGGGTGAATCTGATTTAAAGGGGAATCAAGAGCTCTCTTTCAACACATTAGGTTGGAGACATTCATTAACCATCTTAGGGAGATGTTAAATGGGCAGTTAGACATATAAGTCCAGAATTCATTTGGAGCTAAAACTAAAAATTTAGTAGTTAACATCATATGCTTAAAGTGATGGAATTGGATGATACCACCTAGGAAGTAAATGCAAGTAAAGAAGAGAAATCCTAGAAAAAAGGACTGACCCTTAGGGTACTCCAATAGTTTATTAACAAAGGCCTTGTTCAACCCCAAATCATTCAACCTATCCTTGGGTGAACCATGTTCTATGCATAAGAAGGATTCAGAATTTATAAGACAAAGACTTTGCCCTCAAGGAAGACAGGTTGATGTATTGCAAAGAATACCACCAAGGAGCACTCATCCTACCCTACCTCTTACCATATGTGTGATGTTGAATAGACTAATCTTTTTGATTTTCAGTATTTCTATGTAACAAGTGAGCTACTAAATAACTATGTCATGGTAGATTTATGAGAGTTAAACTACATATCAAATGCATGACTTTCTATAAATCCTAGTTTTTTTCTCTCTTCAAAGAATGCTCATTGAGGGCATGTTCCCCCATAAACTTTCCACCTAATTTAGACTACAGACTGCATAAAGGCATGAAACACTTCTATCTTATTTTGTTATGTAGACAAATCCTAACATCATTGGTACCCAACACCTATTTGCAGAAAAAAATCTGTAGAATAGATTAAGTGCATTTGCATAGGATGCAGGTGCCTGGATACTTAGATGAAAGTTTACATAATTTATATGCAGCCCAGTCTTTACAATATAGTGATACTCTGAAGGAAAAGACAATCCAGTAAAATACCAAATGAATGACAGAATTTTTTTGCAACACTGTGTTTGTATACAATTCAAATATGCTGGATTACTTTTGGGTTGTTTAGAGCAAAGCAGTGCATCCAAATGAAACAAATATCTAATTCAAAAAACAGTATAGAAAATTTATTGAAGTTTTCTTAAAAATTCGGTAATGAGGAGTGTCCAACAACAGCACATAGTGGCATTTCTGACAGATCTTAATTGTCTGCAGTACCCCAGGCTCAGATCCCTACGCTTTTTAATCCTCCTTTTTACCATGGTCCTCCTTGCTCTCTTCTCAAGCCTAAAACTCTGGACAAATAACAATGGTATTTACTTGTGCATTTTTGTTCCCTTAAATGAAAATAGATTTAGCTTCTGCCAGTGTCTCTGAGTGCCCTGCCCTCAGATCACACCTACCAACCACCCTTATCGGCCCTCCTGACAGAGACCTTTCTTACAAGTCAAAACAGAGGAGGCTTCCAATGGCTTGAGTTGTTTTATAATTCTTATGAGATCTGTTAAAATGATTGATTATGGAAGAAAACACGTCTCAAAGGAATAAAAATCTGAATAGAACTTAAGGCAGTATCATGATTTTTTGGGGTAAAAGAGCAGAGGATGTGTGAATGGCCCTTTTCTCACTGGCTTCGGCATTCTACCTTCTCACCTGTGTTCATGTCCTTACCTGCATTAGTCTGCTAAGGCTGCTGGGATAATTACCATAGATGGAGTGACTTAAACAACAGAAATTTATTTCCCATAATTCTGGAGGCCATAAGTTCGAGGCCAAGGTGTCAAGAGGGGTTGGTTTCTTCTGGAGGTCTGTCTCCTTGACTTGTAGATAGCTGGCTACCCCTGTGTCTTCACATGGTCTTTTCTCAAGGTGTGTCTGTGTTCTAATCTTTTCTTTTTGTAAGGACGCAAGTCATACTGGAGTAGAGCCCATCCCAGCAAACATCATTTCAACTTAATTACCTCTTCAAAGAGGTATTCAGGGTTAAGACTTCAACATATGAATTTCAGACGGTCACCATACAGTCTACACACTTGTGTAGATGGCTTTCCCACTGCTGTTTCTCTCTGTTCTCCCATCTTGGGAAGATATGGGAAGCCCCAAGAGCACAGTGAGTTAAACATAGATTTTGAGTTGGTCCTGGGTATGATTAACAATTAGGCATTGCAGTGAAAAGAGATTTGCAAAGAGCATTAACTGTACATTTTACCAAATTCTAAGCTCTAGAATTTCTGCTTCTTATTCACAACTTATGAATGGATGAATGAAGAAAAAAGAGCCTCCAATCATTATGGCATTTACTTCTGAAACAACTTATTTTTTACTACTAGATGTCAGGAGTCTCTATTTCTTTCAAGAGGCTGACAAAAACTTCTCTGTTGAGTTGGGAAAATCTCAAAATCAAGCTGCCAGATCCTTCCTTTTGCCCTGAGAAGCTCTGAGGAAGAAAATAGGTCAGCATAAGCTAAGGTAATATTTCCAACTTGACAAATTGGTCTCTTTGTGTTCTTTGGCTGTACTCAATGACAAAAATTTAAGAACAGTGTTCAGATGAAGGAGGTAATAATCTGCCTGTGTCAAGTTTGGGGCTTGGCTTGACTCTGTGTCATATTTAAAAAGTGACATTGGCATAGCAAGATATCCTCAGAAGTTGATTGACTGGAATAGGAAAAGGCTGGAAACCAGGAGGCATTTAGAATGGTGGAAGAAATTTAAAATGTTTCACCTGTTAAAAAAAGGGGGGGTGGGTAAAAAAGTCAAATTATCTCTTTTTACATATTTAAAAGAGTATCACATGGAGGAAAGAGGATATTGAATCTATGTGTCTTCAGAAGGCAGTTCTAGGACCAGTGCATGGAAATATCAGGGAGCAGACTTGGGTTCATGATAAGGAAAAATTTCCTAAGTGAGCTGCTCAACGATGCTTCTAAAGGTAGGAGGAGGGTTATGACTGATATTCATTGTGCTCTTCATATTTTTCTGTATTTTCCAGTTTTTCCTCTCTAAGGAATTAAGATTCATTGTTATAATCAGAGAAGAAATCAAATATGTGCTGTAATCTAAGGAGAAAGGAGAAGTAACATTTATTAAGAAGATATTATTTGCCCAGTATTTGACATATGTTACTGGATAAACCAGTAATAGTCTGAAGTTGGTTGGGTATACACATGAAATATTTGTTTTTTACCAATTAATGCCCTCCTCCCAGACGTGCCACTTATATGATCTTTTATTAACTTTTGTGATGAGTGCTACAATTTTCTGGCCACTTTAATTATTAAGACTTCATTCCAGTACATTATTAAATTGTAAACTAGTTAACCACCCCCTTCTCACCTTTTTGCTCAAGCTTAACCCATGACTCCTGGGAACTATAGCTATGTACTGTTGTGTGTGTATGTGTGTGTGTGTGTGTGTGTGTGTGTGTGTGCGTGTGTGCGTGCAGGGGGCATGATCCATGTTTACACACTTTCAGTTCTTTGTCCTTGTCCATCCTCTTCTTGTTCTACCTCCTCATGAGGAATGAATTAGGGGAAAGGAAACACATTTATGTTTAACTGGGTCTGAAGTTCTATATTTTGTTAGGTGTTGCTACTCCTCTTCAGGACACGAATTGGTCTGTGTGGCAGGTGTCCAAATGCAGGCTCCCTTGTAGGGCTCATGTATGTGTTCTCACAGTTTCATAATTGGGATGTACCATTTCTATTTTAATTCTTTCCTCCAGAAAAATATACCCAAAGCAATCCCATTGAGAGTACACCTTATTCTCTTGCAGTCAGAGTTCCCTATGGCTATGCAGAGGTGCTCTCTTGTATGGCACTGGCAATATGACTCCAATTCACCTTCTCTAGAACCTTTGGATTCCTAGGGAAGTTGCCTGTCCTTACCACTTCAAGTGGTGGCATGAGCCTGTTTGAAATCTCCGCTTAACACTGCCATCTTCCTCCAACCCTATTTTTCTTTAAGAGGCACTCAGGAGATCAAAAATTCATTGCATAAGCAATTGTCTAACCAGGGAATGAGACACAAGTTTCTCCTTCTTGAAGGTACTCTTGTTACTTGGCATCGATTCTCTTGGGGCCTTCCTCACTGACTTTGGGAGGAGAAGGCCAAAGCAGCAACATTCCCCACTCTAGGCCAATTGCTTTAACTCCCACGATGCTTTCTTTCCCCTGTGTTATTTTCCTTCTTCGTTTCTGGAGAACAGGAGATCTGATTGATCATAAATGGTAGCAGAGGTGTTTGCCTACTTAGCGCGCCCGCCAAAAGGCCCAGTCGTTAGTAGTCTTTTCAGTGTTCTTGCTCTGTGATATTGGATAATGAACACTTTTTATCCCTCTGTTTGGAGTCCTACTCTTCAGCTCTAGGGCAATAAGAAAAATTCTGTTTACTGTACATGTTATATATATGATCCCATTTAACCGTCATAAAAAATTATGAAGAAATACTACTGCCAGTTTATTGACAAGGAAATTGAGACTCCATAAGGCTAAGAAAGTACATAATATCACTCCCAGGGAGGGGAAGAGCCAAGGGGTAACCCTAAACCTAGCTGATTTAAAGGTTTTATTTATTCACAATACCAGTGGTGGCCAACTATGTAACATAGATTAAGAACATGCTTTTGTGTAGAAGCCCTGTTTTTACCATGCCCAGTCATCTTTGAGACTTAGGTTCCTCCTCTTCAAAAGAGTGTAAGTATAGTGTCTAACCTCAGAGAACTATTTGGAAGACTAGATGTGCTAATAAATCTCAAGTTCTTAGCCTGAAGCCTAATATCTTATAAGTGCTTGTAGAGATTGTATTATGCAAAGGGGTCCCACGTACACACACTGCTAGTGTAAATCTATAGTAACGTTTCCAAATGGAGAGAAAGCACACACAAGGCTCTGGATTCTCATTCTGCAGAGAGTTGGGTTAGGCAGACAGCACTACTGGATGCACCATAAAAAGTGTTCTCATAGGTGGGGACCCTGCCCCCACAACATTCTTCCTCTGAAAAGGCAAGTGGGATAGGGACCATCTAACTGACTTCTTGCTTGTAAAGGGAGGATGTTCTAAGTGCAGCCTTTGGTATCAGCCTATTTCTGTAGAGGTCAGGAATGTTGAGATGACTTCCTGTAGAACTACTAACAAGAGTAAGGAAATGAGCTTTCACAACCATTCCAAATTTGCCTCTCCTTGGAGGTTATAACATTTGCTATAGTTTTGTTAAAAATGGTACTAATCCACATATTAATGACAATAATAATATACACAGAGCTCCTCACAAGTAATGAGCTCCCTATTCCTGGAAAATGTTCAATGGAAGGCTGGGTGGCCATCATTCAACCATGTAAAGAAGGAATTCCAGCACTGGGTTAAAGGTAGAAGAGATATCTATAGATTTACATTCAACTTTGGATTTCTCTCAGTCTGTGAGTAACTTGAACTGATTGCATGAATCCAAGCTTTCCTCCTTGGATTAAACCACTCCACGCTGTTTCCATTTTGAGCCAGAAAATGTACCCCATCCCCAAGGGTGTCCAGTCCATCTGCACCACTGAATGGGAATGCTGACAAAGAAGAAAAACAGAGCCCATTTCTTGAGCCAAGCATACCACATTTGTCTTTCTCTTCCCCAAATATGAAGACAGTTTATTTAGAGAGCCCAATGGCTCAGCTCTTGTTATATATTATTCCTAATAGACATGCCTGCTCACATCCATAAGACTGCACTGTGGGGGAGCTATGAGATTATTCCTTCCATTTTTTCTGGAGCATATTTAATACAGATGCAAGCCAGATCTTTGGTAGTATGGCAAAATCTCCTCAGAATGATCAATTCTTTCTGCTCCAGAACCAATGGGCATTCAACCTTGCCTAAGAGAGGTACCCACTGGATAAATTTGGACCCCCATATCACTATTTGTTACCAAAAGAAACACTGTTCTAGGCCACGCACACATAGCCTCATTTTTTCAGGTTTACAAAGACTTTTCAGGTTGGTTTAGTGTGAACTGCTGGTGAACAAATGCATCTGTGAAAGTTAATGTCCTGTACCTTAGCCCAGATGAATAAATCCATCTCTTTATTGGCACCATGAAGACTTGCCACTTTTTGAACATTTAAAGTTCTTTTTATGCATTGGGAGAATTTTTCAGCCAAGACCACCTGATTTCTGAAACAGAGATTTTGTGTGTTCCCAGTTAAATAAAAAAGGCAAAGATGAAAAATTAAAATAATAAAAAGAAAGAAAAAAAGAGAGAGAATGCCAACTAACCACACTGAAAAACATTTAAATCCATTTCTTTATGGACTAAATTTCCTCAAACACAGAAAAAGCCAAGAAGTTGGAAGCTTGTTTTTTCTTTCTTTTTAAAATATTACTTTCTTTCAATTTATTTTTATATTGGTAGATGATGTGAGACTCATTATGTTTTATAGGCCTGAACAAAATCTTACAATTTCTTACTAATATTATGCAATGACATAATGCCATTTGTAGAGGTGTCGCATAAAGCAATTGACTTTTACTGGCTTCTGATGGCAGGACTTGCCATTTTATATTCTGTTTTATGTAAGCGTTTTCCAAATTTATCGACCTCACAGGATTTCTCGAGTTGCTTAATTATGGTAGGAAGAAGATATCTTTGTGGCCTGATACAAGAGCCTATTAAAGTCCCCTTTAAAAAGAGAATGTAAGAATGGAGGAGGTAAATGCAACTAACATTTAACGCAAGCTTACTCTGGGCTGGATGCTAGAATGTAGGGATAAAAGAAGGGGTATCTACCACAAAGTAGGCACTGCCCTGAGAATACTGTTTCTTAATTTCATAGATGAGCAAACTGAGGCTCAGTTGTAATGCCCAATGTCACAGCAGGTATTAAGTACGTGAAGGTGCTAGGGTATCCACTCAAGTCTGACTTCCAGTCCATCCTCCAGAGTCAAAAAAGACAGCAGGGTTCACATCAAAGTGGAACAGCCTCTAAGGGGAGCTCCTTGAGTTATTGCTTTGAGATTTCTATCCAGGGAATGAAAGCTCAGGAGGATCTATCCAATGAATTAAAAATTGAAAAGTTTTGTTTATCCTCATGGCCCCTATACGTTTGTTTCCAAAGTTTAATTAAAAGAGTTCTATATCACACCAAGGAAACAAGACTACATTTTGTAGAATGTTATTTCTGAAAATGTATGCAAGATGTGAAAGCTTTCGTTGGAGCTCCTCAAATCCTGATATTCCCTCCACATGTTACTGAGTTCCACCTCTGGGGAGTCTGTCTCGTTCTCCTCACCTAATCCTGCAGTCTCCACATTTGGATCAAGCAGCACATCTTAAGTGTGGAGAAAGACGTACCAGGGATATTGGTAGGAAAAGGAATCCAAGTAACACTGAATGATGGAGTATTATTGCTCTCTCAGACCTAAAAGATTCCCTAATCAAGCTTTTTATTTTTATATTGGAGGAATCTGAAGCCCTAAAAGAAGAAGTAAAAACCTACTTGAAGCTTTTGTTTATAATATTCTGCTGAACCATCCCCATCAGTTGGAAATATGTTTCGCTGTGGGATAAAAAGTATATATAATTACAAACTGATGCCCTGGTTGCTAACTTCCATTTCTTGGGAAAGGCCATGGTCCCTAGAAGTCTGAGCTTGCTCTTCTCGTGTCAGTTACCACAGGATGTTATGGTTCTATCTTGTTAGCATTCACTTCATTGTTTTCTCTGTGTTTCCACCACCCTTTGCTCTCTCAGTGGTCTTTAGGACCATTTTTTTTTTCTTTCTCTCAGTCCAAAATGAAACAAAAATACAGATTTGAAGAAATGCTTTACCTCTGTGGTCAAATTCTTGGATGCATGTATGCAGAGTCCCTGAAAATTGGGTAATTCTGAGACTTGGGGGAAGGAAAGAGAGAAGGTTGAGAAGTAAGTTACACAGGGGAAGGACATGTGGAAGGAACTTTACAGGATTTCTTTGAGAGGTAGGAGTGACTTTACTTAGGGGCCCAGAGAGCAAATACTAGGAATACAGAAAAAGCTATCCTTGAACATCGATATTCTGCCTGATGACAACATGCCCTTCAATCTTACTGGGCATGGTTAGTCCCAGTCAATGTGAGTTGACCAAACAGAGAGAGGGATGTTGGACAAATTGGTGAGGACAAGGTCATGGAGGAAGATCCTGACTCCCTGGCCAAGGTGAAAACAAACAGAACCAGTTATAATTTCCCTGTGAGTCGTGCAGTAATGACGATACTAACACCATCACATGAGATATGACACTTGCTCTCCTTTTTCTCTATTGTGAAAAACTAGTGGGAGAGCTGTGTCATTCCCTGTGTATCCCTAGCCAGCTGTTATAGTTTGTCGTGTGCAGCAGGCACTTGGAAAAAGTTTGTTGAATGAGCAAGCCAATGTATGAAGTAATTTGTCCAAATTAATGCAGTGAGTTTAATGATCTGACTAGGATCCAAACCCAGGGCTCCAGGTCCAACTCCAGTGTTTCCACCAAACATTTTCTATCTTTTTATAGGTTAAGAAAGGTGGATAAAAAAGATGAAGGACAGAACTGCTTTGATTGTAGGAGGGGTTGCATAGAGTATAGTCAAAATGCACTTCTCTGTTCTAAACGCTGATT
The DNA here is from genome assembly GCF_018350155.1 of Leopardus geoffroyi. Taxonomy (NCBI): domain Eukaryota; kingdom Metazoa; phylum Chordata; class Mammalia; order Carnivora; family Felidae; genus Leopardus; species Leopardus geoffroyi. The sequence continues at coordinate 49,215,141 of NC_059328.1, forward strand.
CTATTCTGCCCAAGTAGCAAGGCTATCCCCTCTCAGTCAGTAATGCTGGCTCCCAAGAAGTACAACTTCTTCAACACAGAATATCTTTGAGGAACATTGACCAAGTAGAGACTGCATTACAATATTGAAGATAGAGGGTACTTATGGCTTTGAGACTTAGGATTTGAGTTCTTCTTTCTTTAGGTTAAGATTGCTTCCTTAAGAGCATATGGCTGCAGAGTTGTGGTCAAATCTAAGTAACTCCAGTATCAGCTGGGAGAAATGAGCATTCCCTGCAGATTACAGCAGTGCCAGCTGTTCTACTAGTTCAATCCTTAAAGATGGAAGAAATATTAAAGACCATTTAGTCCAGTGGTTCTCAATTGGGAGTAATTTTCCCCTCAAGACCTATTTGGCAATATCTTGAGACACTTCTGATTGACAAGGAGTGGGTGCTCCCAACATCTAGAGGGTAAAGGCCACGGATGTTAAAGATCCCCCTGTGCACAGGACAGCCCTCCACCACAAAGAATTGTCTGGTCCAAAATGTCAGTAGTGTTGTTCTTAAAAAACTCTGATCTAGTCCATATGTTTGTCCAGAGTAGAATTCATCTACAGTGACTCTGATATGCAATTTTCTAGCCTCTGATGGAATATGTCAAGATCGAGTGCTCACTGTTTCACTGGCAGTTGTTCTATTATTGGGCAAATGGTAGTTTAGTTGCTTGTCCTTGGTGCTCCCCAAACGCTGAATGCATATCATCACATTGTTTCATAGTTACTTGATTCTGTGTCTTTCTCATCCATTAGACTGTGAGCTCTCTGAGGGGCTAGATCTAATTCATATTTATCTTTGCATTACCAGCTTCCGCATGACACCTTGTGCAAGAAAAATTCTTTGGTAAAAATTCAGGGAATAAATAAGTGAGCAAAAGATTAGAGGTCTTACATTCCAGGGTCTACCCTATTTCAGGACTGAAATTCTCATTATTTTTACTTTGTAGGTAATGAAGCTCTAGGCAATGAAACTTTTCTCTTGCACTGGGGGTGGGAGAGACAGACCACATGTTGCATCAGGCTCTATTTTGCCGTTTCCTCTAGGCAATCCTTGTGAGCTTGGAAAACTATACATATTCTTACTTTGCACTTCTCTTTCACTGGATGCAAAATTTCCTATAAAAGTGCCGACACTGGGGCAAATGGAAAATATTTTATAATCAACAAGTTTAATTTGCTGAGTGCTTTGCATTAAAATCACTGAAGTAGGTTGGGCTGGCCAATTCCCCAACTCCATTGCCAAACTGAGAAGCATTTTCTCAGCCTTGCTTTAAATGGCCATGAGCCATTGGACCACTGGGCTTGGACCAATATTAGAAGGAAGGAAAGAGCATGGAAACCAATTCTCCTGTGGGGTTGAGAAGGCCAGAGTAATTGACCACACTTTTCCAATTTTAGTTTAAAAGTCTGTAAATAATAAGGGTAATTCACATTTGTAAAGAACTTACATAGGACTTTTACATCTGTCTCACCTTCTCAAACTGTAATAAATGTGCACCTAGGAGGTAGATGTTCCAGGAAATATGTACACCACAGGATAAGTATGACATAATTTTTTAAGGGAATCAATTGTTTTTTTAAAGAAAGATGTGGGACAAATAATTTGATATACTAAAATATGAATAATTGTGGAATAAAATACACCACTAACATGATCTTTTAGATAAAACTAATTTTAAAAAAAAGCTCAGTGTGGGGGTGCTTATAACTATATCCTTAGACCATTCTCTTATTTATGTTTGTAAGAAAACAGTTGAAAAGTTGACACAGTTGCTGTGACACACATTATCTCCTTTAAATTCACAACTCGCTTATTCTTCTTTCTCTGGAATTTTGTCCTCTCTTGTTAATCCTTCAAACACATCCATTTTTGTTTGTTTGTTTGTTTGTTTAACTTAAATTCAAGTTAGTTAACATGCAGTGTAGTATGGGATTCAGGAGTAGAACCCAGTGATTCATCACTTGCATATAACACCCAGTGCTCATCCCAACAAGTGTCCTCCTTAATTCCCATCACCCTTTTTCCCCACCCCTCCAACCCCCACCCCCACCAACGCTCAGTCTGTTCTCTGAATTTAAGAGTCTCTTATGGTTTGCCTCCCTCTCTGCTTGTATCTTATTTTTCCTTTCCTTCCCCTATGTTCATCTGTTGTGTTTCTTAATTCCACATATGAGTGAAATCATGATATTTGCTTTAAACACATTCTCCAAGGCTCAACTCAAAAGTCACATTCTTTTTGAAGATTTCTCTGATTCCCTGGCAGTGGCTCTGTTCTCCATATTCCACCTGTCTATGTTCAGCCACTTCTCAACCTATATTGTAATTAGCTGTTTATATGTCCATCTTCCCTGGTAGATAGGATCTTTAAGAGGGAGAGGATCATGCCTTAACCTCCACTTTTCTTCATGGTGTCATTTCTATAGAAACAACCTGTGACAATTCAACCTCATAATCAGGCCATAGTAAAAAAACAAAAACAAAAACAAAACTTCTTTCTAAATATTTCCAAGAGACTCTGATCGTAATTTCCTTTTCTTGACTAATCACTTTTTATTTGATTGGTATATACTTAGGTTCTAATGTGAACACAGCCCTGTGTTTGGTTACATAAAGAATATTCACAAAGCATAAGGAAAGGACTAAAATATATGGAGCATCTACTCTGTGCCAACTGCCATGCTAGCATTTTATAAATACCATCTCATTTAATCTCTGCCACACCCTGGGAAGTCATATTGATTCTATTTTGCACATTAGGAAAGTAAGGCCCATGTAGTTAAATCACTTGTTCAAGGTCACACAAGATGTAATCCTCATAGTGTGTGTGTGGGGGGGGATATTTTTAATTTAATTAAGGTAATATAACACACACACACATATACAGTTTATTTGCAAAGTTATTTATTCTGTGTCAAAGCTGTAGCAAAGTGAAAAGAATAGAAATTCTGAGCCCTGTTTCATAGCTCTGTAGCCCAGTAGCTATGCAGCTTTAAATATGGGATAAAATCTATTTTCCTCCCAATATTGATTCTCCTCCAGCACAAAGCACATGCCCATCCTCGTGTGTGCCCTGCCTGAGTCCTGTGAGATTGGCCTCTGTAGATTGCTCTCTTGGGCTCTCTTATTGTCTCCCTTCTGGTTGGAGTGTACCATTTCTGTTGGGACAGAGATGAACACACTTTGAGCAGATCCCTGTGTCCAAGCCTCAATTTCCTCATCTGTAAAATGGGGATAACAACGTGATTACAGGAATTTTGTGAGGATAAAATATGTTAAAAAGTACTTTGTAAATGTAAAAGTACTACCGAAATGCTTATAATTGTAAATTTGATGTTCTTTCCTATTACAGTTTGCATTTACATTTACCAAATACCTACTGAGGATCTATTTACAGTAAGGTCCTATGCTAACTTCTGAGAGAACTCCTCTAAGCAGAGATTTTGATTAGAGAGGGGAAGAGGTTCATTTAGGCTAAGGGAGGGTGGATCAGGTTTTAATAGAAGAAAAGAGATGACTCAGCCTTAACGAATAGCAGGATTTTTGTTGGGTAAAGTTGGGTGGAGGCAGTTCAAAAGATTGTAGGGAAGAGGAAATGCGTAAGGGGATATGCAGAGATAGGAGAGAGCAAGGCATATTCAGGGTGAGTGAGCAAACCAGTTTCATAGGAGAAGAGGCTAGGAATTCAGTGTTCGGCCAGATTTTCAAGGACTTTCTAAAGAGTAATTATATCCTTTAGGAGTCTGGATGGATAAGAGGAAAATAAACTCCAATGTATTTTAATAGCTTTTTCCTACTATGGCATCTGTCCTATGAAAAGCTCTACATTGAAAAATAAGTGATCCAGAGGGATTTGGATGTCTTCACAATATGATTCGATTGATTGTCCTAATGGATTTTGCAGCAGATTGCATATTACAGTGGCCAAGAAAGGATTTGACTGAAAATAGACAATTTAGTCCAACCAGTACCTTTGTCAACAAATATTTCTTGAACTTCTACTATTAGATATTATCTTGGGGCCTAAAGAGGTTTTAACACGCACACACACACACACACACACACAGTTCATTTTCTAGAGGTTCTCCACGTGTCTTTATTCCTGCTTTTCTCCCATACATGGTCCTAGGGTCCAGCAGAGGGCTTGGCCTATATTTGGTAGATACACAGTACACATGTATCATTTGTATTCCTTTTGGTTAAATAATAAAATGAATGACTCATTTAAGATATGACCACAGCTACCCAGAATTTTCTGTGGTGCTAAAAATGTTCTATATATGTGCTGTTCAACATGGGAACCACTAGCTATATGAGCCATCAAGGACTTAAAGCATATCTAATGCAACTGAGGGGCTGAATTTTAAATTCTATACAGAAGAAGGGAAACAAACCACAAAAGATTCTTGATAGAGAACAAACAGAGGGTTAATGGAGGGAGGTGGTTTAGAGATGGGCTGGATTGGTGATGGGTATTGGGGAGGGCACTTGTGATGAGCACTGGGTGTTGTATGTAAGTAATGAGTCACTGAATTCTAGTTCTGAAACCAATATTGCACTGTATTTTAACTAACTATAAAAAGTTACTATGTCCAAAAAATAATATTATTTAATACAAATTTAAATTTAAACAGCAACATTTGGTTAGTGGCTACTGTATTGGACAGTGCAGGTCTAGAGAGAAATGACCTATAGTAGGAAATCCACGTATAAAATTCACTCATCATGACTTCATAACACTCCATAGTTGATAAAGTCCTTTTCCATACAACCTAATTGCTACAATGTTTGAGTCATGGTTTCATGGTTCATGGAGTAAGATTCCAGGCACTTCCCAGGAACCCCTACCTTGTTGTTTCACTTTAAAAATACAATTTAATCCATGTTTACTCAACTTCTTTCCTAAAAGGTTAAATGGGGGTGGCAGGAGATGATTTTCCAGCTGTAATCAGTGTGATTCATTGAATGTGTTTACACCTGGCAGGCTTAAAAATAGTACAGTCTTAATTTAGTAGCACCTGTAGCCAATCTAGCTAATTATAAAAAGGCTTGGTAAGCCCGTGATTATGTTAAGAGACAGACTTGCTATGCGAGTGGCCGCATGAACAGCTTGCTAAGAACTTCTCCACGGGTAAAATGGGTAAGCACAATGTGCTTTTTTTTTTATTATAATTGTTTGAAAAATTATGTGCATATATGCAAAACAGAACGTATAGACAGTGTGTAACATAATTTTTACACAAAATATAGGGTCAAGGAAGCCTTTCTGAATTCAGCATTCTAACATTATGTAACCTCAAGTTATCTATCTAATACATGCTACTATCAAATGTATCTAATATATGCTAGAGTATATTATATGAATTGAGGACTTTTACCTTTGTAAGCATGTTTTGTTTAACAAAATATTAAAATTTGTACCTTCATTCATTATCCAAGCTTTGAACCTCCACTAATTTGACCTGAAATACAGTCCTTCCTTCTCCCTTACCACTATTACCACTACTTGCCAAGGATCCTTATATTAAATTATTGTGAGTATTCCAGAGGAGATGTAATTTTTTATATAAAATAACCACTACTAAAATTTAAATTCAGTAAAAACAAGTGTTTCCTCTTTCTGTTTTCAGTTTTGGTTACTGACAAAAACCCAAAGCCTTAAATAGTGCTTTGTACCTAGTAAAACCTCAAGCATTTTATGTTAATCAACAAATATAACCAAATTTGCCTATATCTTTACAATCCCTCATTCTATCTTCCAATACACTCCCCATCTGTTTAATTGACCACGAATCATTCTGCCACTCACAAGTTACTGCCTATGCAGCCACCTGGCCCCTTCCTGACCTCCTCTAAACAATGGCACTGTATGTCCACCAGGTAGCTCCCTATCCCACTGCTGACCTCTGTGAGCCCACCTCTAGGAGTCCATCACCAACAAGTGCACTCTTTACACTTTATGTGATCAGCTCTTTCAGTGGGGGGTCTCTATAACAGAGCTGATTGATGCATCTAATGATGTCATTCTTCAAATGGCTCTTCTTTCCAGAAAACATAGGTGATTCTGGACCCAGGATAATGGTGGTGGTGGTGGTTTTATATATGGTGTATATGGTGGTGTTATATACGGGTGCGAAAATTCTCAAATGTAATCTGCTAGTGTAAATGAACACACAGCTCTCAGCAATAGTCAGGCCTATTTGGTCTGGTCCATTTTTTCCAGACTTCACTTAGTGTGATTTTTCTCTTGGAAACCTTATTTCTTTTCTCTCTCTCTCTCCTAGTCCAAGCCCCTTCAAAAAACTCTAACTTATTGTGTGGTTATGGTGTAGGTTTATGCCCCCTTACAGGAAGTTCCTGGGCCACATGAAAATCAAAATCTGTATTTGAATATCTTTCCTGTTTTTAAAAAATATTTTTAAGTTTATTTTGAGAGAGAGAGCAAGAAAAGCAGAGATAGAGGGAGAGAGACAGTATCCCAAGCAGGTTCCACACTGTCAGTGTGGAGCCTGATGTGGGGCTTGTACTCATGAACCATGAGATCATGACCCGAGCCAAAATCAAGACTTGGACGCTTAACTGACCAAATCACCCAGGTGCTCCATGAGTATCTGTTTGTTCTTTCTAAGATTAGTTATCCCAGAGAAGTCAGGCTATTCCAGGTGTGACTCATGGAGGGAATGAAATTGGAAAGGCTTTGCAGTTAAGGAGGTCATTATTGGGGTGGGATAAGATTTGGAATGGGATGTGACCCTTTATGTTCCCTTTTATATTTGGTCATGAATTAAAGATGAGAAATTAGAAGATTAGGTTATAGAACTTTTTATAACTGATTCACAAAGCTGATGAGGTATTAGAGTTACCTGGGTGTCTTAGGAACACAATTCTGGGATGCACCCAGGTTTCCTGAGACTTTTATTTTCTAGTGATGGAGTTTTTTAAGCATCCCCTGGGCTTTAGGAAGCTAGACACAACCTCTAGGATATTGCTTCTCCACTTTTACATAAGTGGAACACATCAAAAGTAATAATGTTAATGTATGCATTGCACATGATGGAAAAGGAACACAGGCTACAGACTTGTAGCCTGAAGCAAATCGTTCCTTGGGGCTCCAGAAACACCAGGGCCAATAGGGTGCCCAGACTGCAAAGAGGCTTAATCTTGGCACACCTACATTCCTGTGTAGGTGCACATGCACATGCCCATTTGGGAAGCTTTGATTTAGAGAAAGTGTAACCTAACTCAACCTTTCAGTATCATATCTGAATGAGGCCAAAGTAACTTGGTAGGTCTATATTCCCTGAACAGTATTAACTTAAAGAGGATGGAAGACAGGTGAAAATTTGTAGAAGGAAAGTGATTCCAAAATGTTTTCTATGAATAAATCTACAGAAAGATAATTTGCATGAATACAAGAATAACTGGAACTTAGAACACTTGATTTTCAGGTTTTGCTAAAAAATCTTTAACCTTGAATTCTTACCTTGGCAAAGTTCTTTGCCAGAGCATGCATATATTTCTAAATGTATCTTATTTTCCTCTTTAAATACCTAACTTCCAGCCAAAAGAGACTGTTTACTCCAATAGTTTGGTATTTCTCAACAGGTGCTTTATGCTCAAACTTGTTTCTCTTCCTAGATCACTCATCCTTCATGGCCCAACTCAAATTTCACTATCTCCTAAAAAATTTTCTCTCTCACCAGAAACAGAAACCATATCTCCTTTAAAAATTTTTTTTTAAATATTTATTTTTGAGGGAGACCGAGAGAATGAGACCATGACCAGGGGAGGGGCAGAGAGAGGGAGACACAGAATCCGAAGTAGGCTCCAGGCTCTGAGCTGTCAGCACAAGAGCCTGACACAGGGCTTGAACTCATGAACTGTGGGATCATGACCTGAGCCAAAGTTGGAGGTTGAACCGAGTCACCCAGGTGCCTGCATATCTCTCTTTTTTGCACTTCTATGAACTCTTATCTGGGCCTCTATTATTTTACTTTTCACATACTATGTTCTATTATAGCTATTTACACATGATCTGATTTGTAGGAATTAGACAAGCTTAGGTTCAAATATACAATCTGCCACTTACAAGATGAATGACCTTGTAAAAAATTACTTAAATTTGCCAACTTCAATTTCTTAATCCAACAGATGGAGTGTGAGAGTATCTTACATTATGGACGGTTGAGAAACAATGGCCTCAGTTCTCCATCCCATATACTTGCCTTTTGCAATGTGATTTTTGTAGCTCATATATCAATAGGTGGTCTATTTCTCTACTCCCTGAACTTGGGCTAGTCTTGAGACTTGCTTTAACTAATAGATATGATGGATGTTGAGTGTGCCAGTTCTGAATTTAGGCCTCAAGAGACCTTGCATATTCCCATTTGCTCTTCTGAACCCTGCTCAGCTGTCATTTGAATAAGCCCATGCTAAGAGTATTGCTGGAGCATGTGAGCCCACTTAGAGCAGAGATGAGCTGTCCTACAAAGGGCATTGTAGATAAGCCAGCAATTAGCTGATGTATGGGGAGATGAATAAGTGAATGGTGAATACAGGTGATAGGAAAAGAATCCTACACTGAGCCCAACACAAATTACCAACACACAGAATTGAATTGTGAGCTTAAAAATACATGGTTGTTTTAAGCTATTCATTCCCAAACTTTAGCTTGCACCAGAATCCCTTTGAGGGCTTGTTAAAAACTCCAGAGTTTCTGATTCATAGGTCTGGGTTGGGGTCCTTAAATTGCATTTCTAACAAGTCTCCATGTGATATTGATGCAGATGGTCCAGCTACCACATTTTGAGAATGACTATTTTATGCTGCTAGGTTTTGAAGTGATTTGTTAATGTAGCAAAAGCTACTTGGTAAGAATATTGTAAAGCCTAGTTATTACAGATGTAAAGTGTCTGGCAGATAGTAGGCACTCAAGAAGTTTAGTTACTATTACTTGTTCTATCTCCGTGACTAGTCTATAACTTCCTTAAATGAAAGGACAATTCTCTAGTAAGTTCACTCTAGTCTTATCTCTCAATTTGCATATGGCAAACACTTAAATTTCAGGCCAATATGTTACATAAATAGCAAGCAGGTGTCATGCACAATTTCTTTGCTCTTTATCATGATTAATATTCTCTTTCATAATTGGGAGACACTTCCTAAAGTATCAGTTTCATAAATTGATACTCTTTAATCAACTCTAAAATCCTTGTGGCTTTCTTGCATTCATAGGTCTATTAAATTGTAAAAATCACAGAGGATCAAAATTTTATCACAGGATGGTTGAAGATGTATAGTGCTACAGCATCTTGGGGGATTGAGGATTCTGGAATGAAGATAGCTTAAGTAATCACCCAGGAAAAAAAAGAAAGCCAAGGAGAGAAAGTTTTGGAGAGAAGGGAGAGATTATAGACTGGAGATCTGTATAAAGTCTAAAGGCCCCTCTAGTGGGAATACAGTGTAAGAAAATAGAAAAGGAAAAAGTTATGGTGTGAAAATAAGCTATTAGAATTTAAGATTTGGAGGATGGATTTATTAAATAATGCTTGGAGTATATATTCTAAAACAGATTCCGAAGTGATTCTGATGTGCAGTAAGTTTGGTAATGAATATTTTAAAATACACTCTTTACTGTCACCAAAAGCCATGATAAGAGAGAAATCTATATCACTTCTGTGAGGGCTGAAAATCTGATGCTGTGGACATTACCCATTACATCCTTCAATGTTTCCTACAAAATTCCATGAAAAGAATTTCTTTCTTATTTAGTGCTGGTAAAAAGATTGTCTTTCCTGAAGAATTGATATAGTTTTTCCTTTAAGATGTTGAAAGTTATAAAACTCATCATGGTTATCTCCTCATTTTGGCTGCTAAAAAGCTGACAGTGAACTCTGAAGCTTAGCCATTTCCAGATTGTATTAAGTCCCCTCTTTGCCCAGCCCTCCTGTGAATATCTCCATGCTACCACTTATACATCATATTTAAGTTATTCATTAAATACTTTCATAATTTTCCTGAAGACCCTAAAGTAGGGACTAGATCTTCTATATTCTAAACTAACTAAACATAGTGCCTGGTGTGCAGATTGTAGGGATTTTTTTTAATTTTTAAAATTTTCAAATTATTATTTTTGGCTAAAGTATAGAGTACAACCAGCTAAGTCTGGTAACTATCAGATGATTTATATTAACACTAATGGTTAATAGGTTTGTTATTTCATGGATTTTAATTTTCTGTTTTGTTCTAATCATATGTATTTCATTGCTGAGTATTAGGAGCAAATCCTTTCCCTCTATTTCTTATATTTTAGGTGAAGAGTTCAGTTGTCTTACACCTCTGGCCTCTTTCTGCCCCTTTACTTAGTCTATCCCAAGGGAGTTGGAGTGACTCATCTGATTGGTAAATCTGAGAAGAATAATCCAGACATGCTCAGATCAAATCCTCCATTTTTTTCCAGTTTCATCTTTTAAATCAATTAGATCTGTGTTTGATACACTTTCTTTTATTCCTCTATTTATATAGATCTAGCTTATCCTCTGAAAGCTCAAATGCCTTTATAAATACATTCCTTAGTCTTTGATTTCTTGATACTTTCTCCTCTGTCACTGCCAGAATTAAAATTGTTTCCCGAACCCCCATTTTTCTTCACCTATAAAGCACTCTTTAATTGCCTTGCTGCTGTTGGCCCTTGCATGTTTCTGAGCCAGCTTATTTCCCAAGACTAAAGCATCACAAGAATGCTTTAATGAAACTTTTGGTTTGGGATCAAGGGTTATTTTTCCTACTTTTTCTGTAGAAGGGGAACTTGCATCTCTAGCCTGATAATAGCCCACTTTTCTTTTTATTTTCCCATTAATAAAATCTATTTTATTTCAAATATTAAAGCTACAATCTGGATTTCCAATATTTATAAGTATCATTAGCAGGTACTATAACAGAGAGCCTCAGGAATAATATAAAACCAGAAAAGCCACACAACTCCAGACTAGCATTGGCTTGGTTCCAAATGAAGGTCAATGTTTATAACCTGAATGCCAAAAGTATCTTGCAATGGAATATAGATCTAGTTGACAACCATGTTAGACAGCATGAAATTATCAGTCCTTTAATGTCTGAATGTAGTGCGTACAACAACTGTTTAGTAAAGGGATATAAGGAAGACTAATGAAAATTGTCTGAATAAAACATTTCATGATCCCGGATTCAACCCAGGGGTTTTGGGGAAGTCCTTAAAACAGTATCCACCTTGTAGTTCAAGTTCTTAAACAGTGAGCCACAATATATTGTCTCCCATCTTTTATAAGACTCAGTTGGAGGATGTATTTTATACATGGGGCAGTAAACTCCTAATGTTAATCCAGATTACACAGATTTATTCCCTTAACCATAGACCAAAGGTCCACAGTCCCCCATAGAATATTGGAAATTTAGAGACAGAAAAGAATGTATACTGCCTGGGAAATACCCAAGAGGAAAAAAAGAAAGGGGGTTGCAATGAGCATGCCCAGTTGATACTTCCCAAATGTACCCGCCACATACGTGTATGCCCCATCACTTTCCCTTGACTGGAGTAAGAAAAGAGAGGGAGAGCATTCAGTAGTGTTATAGAAATTGAGGCAAAGAGACTTAGGTCAATCATAACCTTTTAATAAAGTAAATTTGTAGAAATGATTCAAAAAATACATCTCTTTAAGTAGGAAAGCCTGCTCTGAAATTCCTAGGTATTCCCTCTAGAATATGGTTTAATATTCCAAAATGAAAAGCTTACTAGTGGGGTTGTGGTTCAATCTCCTTTTTGACAGTAAGATCCAAACCACTGCCTAGGAGTAGCTGAGCAGTAACGGTATCATCAGTGTTGGGATCCTTCCAAGCAGTATCCTCACACTTGTACAGTAAAAGTTGCCCAGGGAAGCACTATGGTATGACAATAATGAGGATGACAGAGGGTGTAATGCTTACAAGCCCTTGTTCGCCAGACATGTGCCAAGGGCTGTATATACTACCACATTTGGTCTCCAAAATGATCTTCTGAGTTGAGAATCCATATTCTCATTGTATAATTAGGGAAAACAAGGTAAAGTAGCATACCAAGTAGAGCTCCTGAAGCTGAAAGTAGCAAACTCAGGATTTGACCCCAGAGTGGCTGACTATAAATCATGTATTCTTTCACAAACGCCAAAGTAAACACCTCTGTAAATATTATGGGGCTGGATTACGAGAACTCTAAGCCTCTTCCGACTTTCTGTGTTTCTATGACCTGACAGTGTGAAAAATTCCTGCTAGTTAAATGCTACCCCAGATCATCATTTCTCTTCTTTCCTCCTTTCATATTTTTTTTTTTGTTTTTTCTCTATGTGAAAGTTCCAAAGGGCTGATTGGAAAGGGCTTGCATAAATACAGTAAAAGTCATTATGAGGTTATCCAAAGGACAAATTGGGGAGGAAGGCTATGCTACAAGTGGAAAATTGTTGTTTGAATTACAACCTGGTCGGATCTGCTCAGAGATCAGTAGAGGAAAACATTACATGCCAGGATGCTGTAGAATAGATTTTACCTCAAATTCTAAGACACAAAGAATATAATTTAAAAATGGAAGATAAGTATTTTACAAACATCTTCTTAGATATCTTAATTTGAAAAACTAGAGTTATGTAGAATCCTGATCATCATCATTCTAGGAACTATTCCAGATCTATGGTTCCCTAATTTAATATTTGGAAAGATCACTGGACTTTGAAGGTAAAGGTTTGGTTCTTACTGTATGAAATAGGATATATTGGTTGGTCTCTCTGAGTTTTAATTTCTGTACAAAGACCGAAACATTTATTCCACGGACTTGCTGTGAGTGGTCAAGGAAAGGAAAAGTATATTCAAATGCCTGGCACAGTGCCAGGCCTCTAGCTGCTATTAATAAGTGACAGATTGTACTTAAATCATCGGAGGTACATCATTACATTTCCTCAGATCCCAGATCACTTTCTTGACAAATTCTGTAATCTTAGAAAAGTCTGAAAATAATTTGCATTTATTCAGTCATCCAGTTACCATTTTTGAGGTGCCTGTGTTATGCCAGATACTGTGTTCCTCCCTGTGGACACAGATTAAAGCAATGTTTTCAAATTGCTTCTAATGGAGTAGAGAAGAAATCAGAAAATAGATAATTATAAAACCGTATGAAACATCATGTGATAGAAATAACCCCCCAGAAAGGATCCCTAACCATAAAAGAAAAATGAAACTAAATGTACTCGGATTTGTAAGTGTAGTCTTTCTTTGGCAACTCAGTAACTTTCTGCTTTTGGCCAAATCCCATATTGTCCTCGCATGTGACTCGGATTCTTACAACTTGAAGATACTTGCCTGTGATACTGAAACATACACTGGACTTGGGAACAAAAGAACTGTGTCTTAAGTCTGGGTTTATCATTTAGCAGTTGCTCGAATAGGCAAGTCAATACACATCTGTGAACTTTAGTTGTTCCTTCTGTTAAAGCACATCCTTATACTTGCGTGTAGTGTGTGCGTGGTATGGATGTGTGCGCACGCATTAAAAGAATTTTTCATTGATGGAATACACCATTTGATTAGCTATTCTGATGAAGTTCGAAAGGTCAGTAATAGTGGTTGGGTTTAACAGTTGTGAAAGGGGCAAGAAAAATGGACAGGGTCACTTGACACAGAGCAGCAAGCTGAATGGTTACCAGAGGTCAAAGGCTAATTACATGTACCGTTTTTTGTAAGGCCAGCTGAGGGTCTGAATCTGTCTCCTGGATCCAGTAATGAGGTTTCAGTCCAGGATGGTTAATATAAGGTATGCAGGCTGATACCCCACAGTAGACATGCCTCTTTGTAGTCCTCTTCCCTATTGAGTTCAAGTAGAGTCTCAAGGTCCTTTCTCAAGACTTCTGCTCCAGGTAGTCATTACTAATCCATGAGGGTTGGCCCTCAGGTTGAAATATTATTTGTCATTCCAGACTTAGAATCAGAGTCTGATGGTCTCTCTGGCATTGCCTCATGGAATTTGTTTACTACCTGTAATCTTGCAGTCAGTGGAAGGAACTATCAGGAAAAAGGATTTCACACATTTAGTCCAAAAGAATATTCAGAAATTATAATTAAATACATACTGTGACCAAGACTTAGTGCCTACAAGTGTCCTCACAGCTGCTCAGCTGAATCCCCAGGCTTCCTTAGTACCCTGTGATTTTTTTTTTCATGATAAATGTCTACTATCTAAGGTCATCTGCATGTGTCTTTGTAATAATAGGCAGAGGTGAAAGCCACTAATAATAGCTTTGTCATGAAATTATATATCGACATAATTTTGTATATTGACTTTATATTTACAGTGTACGAAGATATGGTTTATGTGTACATATATAATGTGCATATGTATAATATGTATATACATGCATATGTGTTACATTTATTTTTCTTGCAACTGCACTGTTTTAGTTCAATTTTCATTATTCATAGCTGGTGTATTAGTCATCTTGAGCTGTCATAACAAGATTGCATAGACTGGATGGCTTAAACAATAAAATTTGGTCTTTAGTTTTATTTTCTTAGAATGATTCTGGCTTCAACATCTGAAAATATTTGCCTCATAACATGAGTTGGGAAGTATCCTAACTCTTTGATTTTTCTAGACAAGCTTGTGAGCAATTGATCAGTTTGATGATATAGTCAACTATTCAATGGAAAAATACCAGTGAAGCCATCGGATCCTGGAGTTTTCTTTGTGGTGAGGTTATTAGCTACAGATTAAATTTCCTTAATATATATGACTATTAAGTACAGCTATTTCTCCTTGAATTATCTTTGATAGCTATGTCCTTTAAATAATTTTCCCATATCTAGATTGTTCAACTTATTGGCAAGTGTTCATAATATTCTTTTTTAAGTGTCTGTAGGTTCTGTAGAGATGTTCTTTCCCCCTGCTACTTCCTTCTCTCTCCCTTCTCTTTTTTACCCTCTCCCCTTCTATTTACTTAGGTTTGTTTCTGATATTGGCATTTTTTAATTGAAGTATAGTTGACATACAGTATTATATTAGTTTCAGGTGTACAGCATAGTGATTCAACAATAAGACATATTAAGCGACGCTCACCACCAAAGTGTGGTTACCATCTCTCACCTTGCATAGTTTTTGCAATATTATTGACTATATCCCCTATGCTGTACTTTTCACCTATGTGACTGGTTTATTTTATAACTGGAAGTTTGTACCTCTTAATCCCCTTCACCTATTTATATCATTCCCCCACCCACCTTCCCTTTGGTCAGTACCAGTTTCTTTGTATTTGACTCTGTTTCTGTTGTATGCTTTGTTTTTTATTTTCCCATATAAGTGAAATTGTATGGTGTTGGTCTTTTTTAGTCTGACTTATTTCAGTTAGCATTATACTTTCAATGTCCATCCATGTTGCTATAAATGGCAGGATCTCATTTTTTTATGGCTGAGTAATACTTCACTGTGTGTATGTATGTATACATACACACATACATACATATATACATACATACCACATCTTCTTATCCATTTATCTATCAGTGGACACTGAGGTTGCTTCCATATCTTGGCTATTGTAAATATTGCTTCACTAAACCTAGGTGTGCATATATCTTTTTCAAATGAGCAGGGTTTTTTTCCTTTGGGTAAATACCCAGTACTGGAATTACCACATCATGTGGTATTTCTATTAATTATTTGAGTAAATTCCATACTATTTTCCACAGTGATTGTACTAATTAACCTTCCCACCAACAGTACATGAGGGTTCCCTTTTCTCCACAGCTTTGCCAACAAATTATTTCTGGTCTCTTTGATACTAGCCATTCTGACAGGTGTGAGGTGATATCTCATTGTGGTTTTGATTGGCATATCCCTGATAATTAGTGATGCTGAGTATCTTTTCATGCGTCTGTTGGCCATCTTTATGTCATCTTTGGAGAAATGTCTACTTGGGTCCTCGGCTCATTTTATAATCACATTATTTGGGGGTTTTGTGTAGTAGTATGAATTCTTTATATTTTTTGGATGTTAACCCCTTATCAAATATGTCATTTTCAAATACCTTCCCCCATTCAGTAGGTTGCCTTTTTGTTTTGTTGACAGTTTTCTTTACTGTACAAAAGCTTCTTATTTCCGTGAGGTCCTAATGGTTTAATTTTGCTTTAGGAGACATATCTGTAAGTGTGTTGCTAAGGCCAGTGTCAAAGATAGTATTGCCTATGTTTTCTTCCAGGACTTTTATGGCTTCAGGTCTCACATTTAGGTCTTTTTTTGTGTGTATGGTATAAGAAAGTGGTCCAGTTCGATACTTTTGCATGTAGCAAACACTACTTATTGAAGAGACTGTTTTCCCCAGTGTATATTCTTATGTCCTTTATTGTAGATGAATTGACCATATAAGAATGAGTTTATTTCTGGGCTATCATGTTCCATTGGTCAGTAACCATTTTTGTGCGAGTACCATGCTGTTTTGTTTATTACAGCTTTGCAGTATATCTTTAACTATGAAATCAGGATACCTCCAGCTTTCTTATCTGAAGATTGCTTTGGCTATTCAGAATCTTTGTAGTTCTATACAGATTTTGGAACTGTTTTAGTTTGTTATAAATACGGTTTGTATTCTGATAGGAATAGCACTAAATTTGTAAATGGCTTTGGATAGTATTGACATTTTAACAATATTCATTCTTTTGATCCATGAACATGGTATATTTTTCCATTTTTTTTTATGTGTTGTCTTCAATTTCTTTGAGCAATGTCTTCTGTTTTTCAGAGTATAAATCTTTACCAACTTGATTTAATTTATCCCTAGGTATTTTATTCTTTCGGTGCAATTATAAATGGGATTTTTCTTGATTTCTTCTTCTGCAATTTCATTATTAATGCATAAAAACACAGCAGCTTTTTGTTAATTTTATATTCTGTAAACTTGAATTCATTCTAATAGCTTTTTGGTAGAGCCTTTAGGGTTTTATATGTACATAGGATCATGTCATCTGCAAATAGTGACCATTTGTCCATGTCTTTTATTTTTCTTGTTTGATTGCCACAGCTAGGATGTCCAACACTATGTCGAATAAAGATAGTGAGAGTGGACATCTTTGTCTTGTTCCTTATCTTAGAGGAAAAGCTTTCAATTTTCACCATTTATTACATTAGCTGTGGGTTGGTTATATATGGCCTTTGTTACGTTGAACTATATTTCTTCTAAACCCACTTTGTTGAGAGTTGTTACCGTGAATGGATATTGAGTTTTGTCTGCATCTCTTGAGAGGATCATATGATGTTTATATTTTGTTGTGATGAATCACTTTGGTTGACGTGCACGTAGTGAACTACCTTTGCCTGCCTGGAATAAATCTCACTTGATTGTAGTAGATAATCCTTATAAGTGTTGTTGAATGCATATTTTATTGAGGATTTTTGCATTTATGCTTATCAGGGATATTGGCCTGTAGTTTCCTTTTTTGGTAGTATCTTTGTGTGGTTTTGGTATTAGGGTAATGCTGGCCTGGTAGAATGTATTTGGAAGCTTTTCCTTTATCTTTTTTTAAATTATTTTTTATTTTCAATAGTTTAAGAAGAATAGGGATTAACTTTAAGTATTTGGGTAGAACTCACCTGTGAAGCCATCTGGTTCTGGACATTGTTGGGAGTTTTTTGATTACTGACTAAATTCTATTACTGGTAATTGGTTTGTTCAGAATTTCTTTTTCTTGGTGAGTCAGTTTTGAAGGGTTGTTTCCAGGAAATTATCCATTTCTTCTAGGTTGTCTAGTTTGTTGGCATAGACTTTTTCATAGTAGTCTTAGAATCCTTTGTATTTTCATGATGTCCATTTCAGTTCTTTTACATTTCAAATTTTACTTGAGTCCTCTCTTTTTCTTCATGAGTCTGGCTAAAGGCTTATCAATTTTGATCTTTTCAAAGAACCAGCTCTTGGTTTCATCTTTTCAGTTGTTTTTGAAATCTCAATTTCATTTATTTCCACTGTTTTTTATTATTTCTTCTACTAACTTGGGTGTTTATCCATTGGTTTTTTGTTCCTTTAGGTGTAAAGTTAGATTCAAATTTTTCTTGTTCCTTGAGGTAGTCCTATATCACTATAAATTTCATTTATATATATCTTTTTCAGTTTTTTTTCTTTGTAATTAATTTCTAATTTCATACCATTGTGGTTGGGGAAAGATGTTTAATATAATTTCCATTTTCATTTATTGAAACTTGTTTTGTGACCTAACATGTGATCTATCCTGGTGAATATTTCATGTGCATTTGAAAAGAAATGTATTCTGTTTTTGGATGGAATGTTCTTTTTATATCTGTTTGGTCTAATTTGTCACTTAAAGTCAGTTTCCTTATTGAATTTTCTGTCTGGATGATCTATTCATTGATTTAAGTGGAATGTTATAGCCTCCTATCATATTTTCAACTTCTAGCTTTCTCTATTAATGTTTGATTTGTATATCCACGTGTTCCTATATTTACAATTGTTATTTCTTGTTGGACTGACCCACTTATCCTTATGTAATGCCCTTCTTCGTCCCTTGTTATAGTCTTTGTTTTAAAGTCTATTTTGTCTGAGTATTGCACATTGGCTCTTTTCGTATTTGCAAGGAATTTTTTTTTTTTTTTTAATTTTGAGAGCATGGAAAAGTGTAGGGGAAGGACAGAGAAGGAGAGAGGGAGAAAAGGAGGGAGAATCCCAAGCAGGCCCCACACTGTCAGTGCATAGTCCTACGTGTGGCTTGAAATCCTGAACCATGAGATCATGACCTGAGCTGAGGCCAACAGTCAGATGTTTGACTGAGCCACCCAACTGCCCCATGGAAATTCTTTTCCATCTTTTCACTTTCAGTCTGTATATGTCTTTATGTCTGAAGTAAGAAGTCTCTTCCTTCTCTTGTTCTCTTCCTTTGTGACTAACGATTCAGACTAGTGTTATGCTTAGTTTTCTTTCTTTTTTTTATTATTGATTACAGATTTCAGTTTGCCGTTACCATGAGGCCCCTATATAACATCCTAAATAAATAGCAGTCTATATTAAGTTGATGGTTGCTTAAGTTTAAACACATCCTAAAAATAGTATATTTTTATTCCCCCTTCCATGTTTTATGTATACAATGTCCTATTTTACATTTTGAGTCCTTTAATTTAGATAAAATTTCTTTTACTACTACTTTTGTCTTTTAATCTTTCTACTAGTTTTGTGATTGATCTACTACCTTTATTATGTTTGCTTTTACTTGTGAATTTTTTTCTCTTCCTATTTTTTTTCTAACACCTTCTTGTATGTGCTTAAAGAAGTTCCTGTTAACATCTATTGTAAGGTCAGTTTAGTGATAATAAATATTTTTAACATTTGTCTGTCTTCACAATTGAAGGAGAGAAAGAATTTGCAGGGTAGAGTATTCTATTTATTTTTAATCTTTGCGGGGCACCTGGGTGGCTCAGTCAGTTGAGCCTCTGACTTCAGCTCAGGTCATGATCTCGCGGTCTGTGAGTTTGAGCCCCGCGTCAGGCTCTGGGCTGATGGCTCGGAGCCTGGAGCCTGCTTCTGATTCTGTGTCTCCCTGTCTCTCTGTCCCTCCCCTATTCATGCTCTGCCTCTCTCTGTCTCAAAAATAAATAAACGTTAAAAAAAATTAAAAAAAAGTTACTATTTTTAATCTTTGACATTTTAATTGTATGTCACAGTGTGGATCTCTGTGGCATCTTGTTTGGGACTCTGTCTTTTCTGAAACTGGATTTCTGCTTTCTTCTCCAGGTTAAGGAAGTTTTCAGATATTATTTCTTTGAGTAAATTTTCTGCCCCTTTCTCTCCTTCTGCTGGAAGCCCTATAATGCAAATGTTAGTATGTTTAATTTTCCCAGAGATATTTTCACCTACCCTCATTTTTTAATAATTCTTTTTCTTTTGCTGTTCAACTTGGGTGCTTTCCATAACCTTGTCTTCCAGAACACATATCTGCTATTCTGTATCATCTAATGTGCTGTTGATTCCCTCTAGTACATTTTTCAATTCAGTTACTGTATTCTTCAGCTATGATTCTTTTTTATATTTTCTGAGTTCTTCCACTCTTCAGTTTAGGGAGCATCTTTATGACTGTTACTTTGAACTTTTTATCAGGTAAATTGCTTATTTCCATTTCATTTAGGTTTTTACCTGAAATTTTGATTTGTTTCTTTGTTTGCAGTATATTTCCCTGTTCCCATATTTTTGTTGACTTTCTCTTTTGGTTTCCATGAGCTAGACAGAAGAGCCACTCTTCTCAATCTTGAATGACCTTGTATAGGAACATCTATGTAGACTGTGGATTTCTGGTGGCTTTGGCTGGCTGGAGCCTCAGTGGATGTGGGCTGGAGTTCCTGGGCCATTCTACACTGAGATTGCCCTGGTAGTATGGCTGGAGTTTAAATGGACACAGTCCAGGGAGTCTCAGGACATTAGGCATAGGAGGTGCCCTTGTGAGTTAGCTGAAGCTGAGGTGTACACAGGCCAGTAGATCTATGGTGGTTCACACAGGGGGCACTCTGGCAAGAGAGCTGGATCTGAAGTATGTGTCGGTTAGGAGGTTCTGGGGTGCTCCACACAGTACCCTGGTGAGTCTAGAGCTGACGCAAATGTGGGTTTGTCATATCCTGGAGTGCTTTGTACTTGTGTCACCTTGGCAAAATGGCTAGAGCTATAGTAGGCACTTTATACTGTCCTGGTGTGGACCAAATTGGGACCACCTTGATGGGATGGCTGAAGGTCAGGTGAAGGGATCTTGAGGGGGATGGCTGAAGCTGGTATGGACGAGGGGCATACGACTAAGTGCTAAGGTAATTGGCTAGGTTGGGTGCATACCATGCTCCCGTCTGTGCTATGAAGGTGGCAGGGGAGCATAAACAATGGCACTGACCAGTCCTTTTGACCACTGAGAATATTTGTGCAGTTCCTCTAGGGCTGTTTCTTTTCTATTTTAGTTGTTCTTTTAAGCTGTGGTATTTTTTTTTTTCTGTGTGCCAGGGCATCTGGGTCTTGTTGAAGTGGTAGGTTGGCTAGGATGCCCACGCCCTGCTCCTATCTGCACAATCAGGGCAGAGGGAGAATATAAACAGTGGCACTTGCCTGACCCTGGAGAGTGTTCTATAGGTCCCCCAGACCCTCAAGTGCGGGTTCCTTTAAGTTCTAGGTGCCCTTTTGTACCACAGCTTTCCCCCCCATCCTCTGTGTCCCTGGCTAGATGAATCTGCTCAGTCTCTCAGCACTATCCCTTCTCACTGCAGTTCAATATTGGGGATAGAGGTTCCCCTTGTTACTGTTGGTCTCTCCTGCCATTCTCCATGTAGTCTTTTACTGAGCAGAAGCTGTTCAGTCAGCCATCTGTTCTGCTTCAAGAGAAACTACTCTATATGCAGGTGTAGATTTGGTGTGTTCACGGAGGAGGGGGAGTTGAGGTCTTTCTATATTGCCATCTTGGACCCCTCAATCTGATATTAGTATTTTTAAATATTCTTATCTCTAATGAGTCTGGTTAGAGTTTTATCAATTTTATTGACCTGCCAGTGAAACAGGTGTTTTTTTTGTTTTATCTATTTATTTTTTGCTATTTTGCTTTCTTTAACTATTTTTCTTTTTTTGCTCATCATTATTATTTCCTGCCTTCTCCTTTAAATTTAATCCGTTCTTCATTTTTCTATCTTAAGGTGAAATACTGTGAAATTGCTTTGACTTTTCTCCTCCTAATTAAAAAAAAATTTTTTTAATGTTTATTTTTGACAGAGAGAGAGACAGAGCATGAGCGGGGGAAGGGCAGAGAGAGAGGGAGACACAGATTCTGAAGCAGAGAGCCAGATGCAGGGCTCGAACCCACGAATCGTGAAACCGTGACCTGAGCTGAAGTCGGACGCTCAACCGACTGAGCCACCCAGGTGCCCCTTTTTTCCTCCTAATTTAAGCAATCAATGCTATCCATTTCCCTCTAAGCACTGTTTTATTTGCATCCCACTTTTTTTTTTAATTTACTATTTTTTAAAGTTTATTTTGGGGGCCACTGAGAAAGTACAAATGGGAGAGGGGCAGTGACAGAGGGAGGGAGAATCCCAAGTAGGTTCTGTGCTACCAGCACAGAGTCCAATGCAGAGCTCAAACTCCCAAAACTGTGAGATCATGACCTGAGTGGATACTAAGAGTCAGATGTGTAACTGACTGGACCACCCAGGCCCCAGTTGCATCCCACGTTTTGATGCATTTTCCTTTCATTCCATTTAAATGCATTTTTTAGTTGTGCTTTTTTTCCTTCAAGTTATATAGGAATTGTGGTTTAATTTAAAATATTTGATAAGTCTTCTTTCAGATATTGTTCTGTGACTGATTTCTAGTTTAATGCCATTGTTGTCAAACACACCTCCTACGACTTCAGTCCCCTTCAGTTTATTGTGACTTAGTTTATTGATCCACAAATTATCTATCTGGGTAAAAATTCTGAGTGTACTTAGAAAGAATACACATTCTGCTATTGGTTGGAGTGTTCTATAAAAGTCTTAGGTTAGGTTATCTTGGGTGATGGCATTAAATCTATGTTCTTACTAATTTTGTCTACTTTCATCAATTATTGGGATAGAAGTGTTGAAATCTCTATCGATAATTATAGATTTCTCTATATTTTATCATTTTTGCTTCATGTTTTGAAGTTGTTTTTAGATGGATACAAAAGTAGTATTCTGTTCTTAATGTGTCCTTTTATCATTATGAAATGTTCCTTTTAATAAGATTCATCACCTAACAGGCTTTAATAAAATTATACTAAATAATGGATTAATTTTAATGGAGGGAGGGAATCTTAACCTTCTTTATTCTCCTAAACATGAAGGTATAGGAAGCTATAAAATGAGGCAGTCATCCTAGAATACAGACTCTTTCCTGATTAAACAGATTGCATGGAGCCGTGTTTTCTATAGGGCACTTGTAAGCCTTTTTGCTAGATTGCCCTCCCATGGCATAGGTACTTGGTCTGTCTTGCTCATCACTGTATGCAACATCTAGAAAAGTGTCTGAAACATAGTAGGTACTTAATTACTTAATGATATGAAATCTAAACACTTTAAGAATGGTATTCAAAGCCTACTAAAGATGGCCTTAGGCTCATTTATCTCTACCCCCTGGCTTTGGGAATCCTGTTGGGCTACGGGATGAGATAGAATAAGTTGTCAAAATCAAGTCTTTAAAAACAGCGTGTAACCAAAGGTGGTTTGAAGAGCAACATGCCAGGAAAAGACAGGGTAAGATCTTGGATACATGGCAGGGATGATATTAGGCATTTGTTACAAGGCTTCTTTAACAGAAATGTCAGTGTAGTGTTATTCCAGTGAAATCCATGTGGGATCTTTTCAGGATCCAGAAGTAAATGGAAATAGGAGGCGAAGGTTATAATAGCAAGTAATTTTTTAAGTATAACTTATTGTCAAGTTAGCTAACATACAGTGTTATATACAGTGTGCTCTTGGTTTCAGTGGTAGATTCCCAATAGCAAGTAATTTCTTTTGACATTGGTAGTGGGCAACACCACTTGTACCGAATGCCCAGGCTTGGCTCTAATAGACTCTATTTATCCACTTTAAAGACACCCTGGTGTGGCCCTAGAAATCCCACTTTTAAATCATGTGGCACTTATTTGCCATTCATATCACCTTACCTTTGCTCTCATTCCTTCTGTCTAGAAAAAATTCTCTTTCACACTCCCTTTCCTGACCTCCTAGCTGGTTGAAATTTTTTATGAGTAGGATAAATTGTTACTTTTGGAAACTTCCTGTCCCTGTAGGCAAAATTAATCTCTCCCTTCTCTGTTTTTCAAACTCTTTTTATCTTGGCACCCTTATGGCAATTATCATGTTCCGTTACCATTTTTGTTTGTGTCTGTTCTCTAGATATAGTGGAGCCATTTTATAAATAAAACCATACTTTTAATACTGATGTTTTTTTTTCCTTCTGAGTCTCTGTGCCTAGGATAGTGTCCATGACATAAGTTGTTAAGTATTTTCTAATGAATTAGTTGAGTGAATAAATGTTATATAATCACCAAGTTCCCTTCCAGTTGAGACATTGCTATGTCTGTGGCCTGGATGGCTACTCTGACTCATAATTATGTCATGACCCAGAACTTCACGGTTAATTCACCTATCAAAAACTCAATGAGAGGAATGAGTTTGTTTTAAATTTTAATATCAGAATAAACAATCCACTTTTGTCCCAAAGAACAAAACCTGTGAAAAGCCAACTTCAGTAGTATTTAGGAGATATAAGTCAAAGAATGGAATGCTGCTTCTTGGCTATTATATTGGCAAAATTTAAAAAGTCATAATAGCTACTGCTGGTGGAGATGGAGAAAAATCACTGACTTATGTTACTGAAACTTGAAATACAATTTCACAGTAGCTATTAAAATATATATACCCTTTGACCCAGTAATCCTACTCCTGAAAATCTATTCCATAGAATAAAAGTTTGAGGATATATGTACAGAGTGGTCTTTTCAGCATTAGTTGTAGTTTAAAGCACACTGGTTGAAAATAATCCTTACCAATAGTGGAATGGTTGACAAAAATTCTATTAAGTGAAAAGTGGAACCTCAGAGGAGAGTATGTGGTATGACTTTATTTTAGAAAGGAAGAGAAAAGATAAAATACTGCTGGCTTAGGACCCCTTGGCTGGGTATGAAAAGATGCATAGTTCAGGTGGCCTTTGATTTTTCTGTGGTTCGGAGTGATGGTATGAAGTAGAGAAGGATAAAGACAAAAGAGATAAGAAATTGCAAAGAATGATTAACATTAGATTAATGGAAAAGCTAAAATGTTCTATTTTATCTAAGTTAGTATTCAAATGCATCATATGCATAGAAAGCATGAAGAAACAAAAACATTGATTTTAAAAATGGCAGGGAGCTATGCCTCCTCCCTTTAGCTTTTGTCATTTTGATATATCCATCAACTAAATTAAAACAAAAAATGAGACAAAGTTATTTTCAAGAAAGCTCTTGACAGTTACAGAAGTGCCTTTTAGCATATTCTTGTCTTTTTTTTTTTTAAATCAAAGAAGAAAAATACTCCTATATGCACACACATATCTTTTGTATTAGAAGGTATAAGTTCCTGCTCATGGAGTCAGACACTATAACACACAGAAAGGTGTCCTTCATTTGGTTACTGTTGTACTCCACACCTACTCCCTACACCTAAGACAAATATTTCCTGTGATCCTTTAGGCTGTAAGCTCCTTGAAGACACTCTCTTTCTCTTTACCTTTGTAATCCTCACACTGTCTGTGTCTGTATGCAGTAAATACACAATGACTTGTACTGAAAAGAAAGGAATGGAACTGAATGAATACCATTTGAAGGATCTAAATGGAAAACACACTTCTGGAAAACACACAGAGGCACTTGGCCCAACGCACAGTCACTTACTGATGGACAATAAAAAATAATGCATTAACCTTGTGTTTTCTATGGGTGGAGGAACTAGAATATCCAAGACCTATATAAAGATATAGATTGCCTTGATTAATGCAGCTGTACTGCATCAATTACAAAAAATAAAATAAAAAAGACTATCCTATTCTAGACATACAAAACTGTAACAATTTTATTTTCAATTAAGTTGCATCTAAGGTGACAGCCTATTGACTTACTTGTGATCTTACTTCATATAATAACCTATATAATCACCTACGTACAATTCACCTTCATTTAATCAAGCACTTCCGGAATTATGAACTGCTCTCTAGAACTGCTTCCCCTCTCTTCTTTAATAAGAAAGTGTGTCATTTGTTCTGCTGTCTACCACCCCCACCCCCAGCACGGTGCCACCCAGCCCCTTTTCTCAGCTGGCAAGCACAGGCCCCAGATGCCAAGCTGTGGAAGATATTTTATCTGCTGCATCTGGTTCCTTAGTAGATTCGACAGGCCTCTGTGCTGGCAGCCTCAGAAATGCCTTTGGGCTTGTCACATGGTGAAAACTCCCAACTGGCTGTCTGAATTGCCAACCATGCTTTGGCTCACTGAAAAGAAGGGAGAAACGGCAGTTTTTGTCCACCTACTGATAACCTCTTGCTTCTGATCTGAAAAATATATTCCCATAGAGCAGCCTCTTTGAGGCTTGAGGTTTGAGGCTGAATTCCATCCTCTTGATACAAACTTGCAAACAGTACATGACAGAGTTTTGCTTCCTTGGCCAGAAAGGAAATCCCCAGCGATTTGGACTTTAGTATGTCCATTCTGAAATTAAATTCAGAAAGCATCAGCGTTTCAGAATTGGATGGAAAATTAAGAATCAGCAAGTCCATCCTCTTAATTTATCTGATGATGAAACTTGGGTTCTGAAAGCAGAAAGGATTTGGCCAAGGTACACAGTAAGCCGGACAAAAGAAGTGATTGATCCTGGGCGAATGCTGGGGTGGAGAAATATGAAAGCGAATGGGAATAGGTCATTTGTTTGTAAATGCAAGACTGGAGAAAACTCTGAGAGTTGGCAAAGCAGGGTGTGAGCCCCGCACACAGGGAGAGCCAGTCCCTGTGGTAATGCTGACCCTGCCACATCCAAGCTATTTGATCTTACATTTAACTTCTGTACACTAGTTTCTTGATCTAAAAACAAAGCACATGATAATAATAAATCCTAACTTGATTGGCTGTTTTGAGGATTAAATGAGATAATGTACAATGTTGCCAAGGATTAGGCTTATGTTCACTTGTTTTGTTTTCAATAAATATTTGAGAGCTGACCGTGTGATGGACACTATGCTAAACGCTTGATAAGATGGAACCAGTGAATGAGAACAGGCTTGTAAAATTGCGACTAGAAAGTGAATCTTAGGAGTTGTTTCCTGTTGAGATGCATGCTGACAGCAGCAAGCCAGAGCCTTCTTTCACACACAATCTACTGCTGCCACATTTCTCCGATGTCCTGTAATTGCAGTGAGCTCTGGTCTCCAGCAGGGGACATCCACGGCCCAGACAAGTGAAACCAGGCCAGCTCAGCCTTAGAGATGATGAATGAAAATGATAAAGCATGGAGACAGGAGCCCGAGACTGGCCTGTTACAATACTCATTCTACAAAGACAAAAGTTCTGAAAGGAATGACCCTCACAGTTCTCTTGTGCACTGAGCTTGTAGGAATGTCAGTGGATTTCGAGTTCTCTCCATGCTTTATTTACAAGCTGAGTTCCTCAGAAAGTTTTATTCATGCTGATGGGGTATAAATCCCTTTGGCCCAGGGCAGATCAAAGCCACATCTTGGTGACTCCTCGCTCACACAAGATCATCCTGAGAAAACAGGTCCTGAGAAGTTCTGTAGAGCTTGGGATATGTATTGGTTGATGTCTGGACCCTTGCATTTATTTATCATCTGCCAGGAGCCAGAGGTGATGACAAGAAGGTTAATAGGTCTTAGGCAGGGGTGTTGATAAGTATTTAATAGCTAGTTCTTTGGGGTGGAGGGAATGTGTGCATATGTACAAATATACATCAATTTATAATTCACTTTTCTGATATATGTAAGTTATATGCACCTGTATATCTTTATTACAAGTTCCATATAGAGAATTAACTCTTACAGACTATGGTTAATTTTTGCTAAACTCTTGTATCTACAGACAATCTATATTTGCAATTCAATCATGATTTGACAAAATCAGACTGCAAATATGCTTGATTTCTATCTGGTTCATCAAAGAGGTCAACCTCATCGAAGAATGAGTGTGGTGGTAACATGAGTGTTGGTTGATATTTTCATTTATGTTACTGAGAACAAAAATGAAACAAAGACATATGTTGAAACTTTATATGCTTGTTAATGGCATGAACTAAATCTTTGCTGACTCCTCTGATAGTGTGTAACTGCTGAAATATTTCCTCAATTATTGGTGTTGTTTACAATGTATGAGAAACAGTACACTCGTGAGTTGAATTTCCTATTAATATATTAATTCAAGTCTAGGAAAACCAACAAAACAAAGCCTTTATATAAATAGCATTTTCCATTTCTATGGTGTAAATATTCCCACCATAGACATAAATAACCATAAACACCTAGATAATAATAAATGTAGTAAAATAATTAAGTGATTTTATTCATAAAACCCAGAGAATAATGTATATCTTGTATAATCTTTTAAAAATGAGTTTACCCTGTATAGTGTTTAGCACCTAATAGCACTTAATGCATAATAATCATAATTATAAAGGAAGAAGAAACCAAGAGCCAGAGAGCCATTTTGAAAAATACTAGATCTAGAATGTTTTTTAAAATTACTGGGTAACTATCATATGTAATCCACTGTGCTGAGGGTTTTACATGGATTAAATCATCCTCTTTGCCATAATTACAAAGGGTCTTATTTCCCCCAAATGAGAATCTGAGGCTCAGAGAAATCAACTTTCTCAAGTTCACCCAGCTAGCAAAGGATAGGGCTGGAATAAGAAAACAATGTGAATTAAAGGTTGTGCAACAAACAAAGCAATAGCAATAACAAAATATTAATCTAAAAAAAAAAAGTGGTCTGGGAAGAAGCCTAAGCCTGAAAGTGAAATCCTACCTTGGCTCTATTGTGTGAATTTGAACAAATCATTCCATTTCTCTAAATCTGCTGTGAAACAGAGGCTGTAAAATGTGCACCATTCCATTTGAAAGCTGGGACACTAGAGGCAGAATGGATTGCTAAAGAAGATGGTATAACCTGACTTTGCCAAATTTTGGCTTCCAGAAATAACACATGTGGAATCAACTACTGGGTCCCATCCTCACTCACCCCACCTCCCATCCTTTGTCCTTGTACTCTTCATCCCAGGGAAAGCTCTTGGGGCAAAAGGACAAAAGTGCTAACTTCTTTGTTGTTCAACATAAAGATCTATGGCCAAGGTGTAAGATGAAGTAATTTGGTCCATTTTCCTTGTCTTTCGGAAAATTCTATAGAGGCATGTAGACAGAAGTAGAGTCTGCAGAAGGAAAATGCTGAGTGTTGGAGAGGAAGCTGGGCTAACAGTAAAGAGTCATGTGAGGGCTTTCTGGGTTAGCTTTTCTGGGAAAGTGCCATGTATCATTTAGAAGATAATGGACTCTTCTCATTGTGGTCTAATGAGGATGACCTGTTTGCAGTATCTAGATCATTGCACGTTGTCTAGCAATACCTCAACTTACTGGTCTGCCCATCCTATCGGGACAACCATCTTCACTCATTTTCAATGGCCAAGAGTAATTGTAAGCTTCTGGGATCCAGTATGGGACCCTGGATGTAGCAGGATGATCTTTGGCAGGGCTAAGTAGAACTAGACAAGAGAAACTTGAGCTCTATAGGAGTCCAGATATTGGTGGAATACTTCTCCCACTCCTCAGCCTAGCCCACCTCCACCTGTCATCTAATGCTATATGCACCATACCATATGTATCCCTTCAGATGTCCTTGATGTTATTGTACTCTGGATACGATTCTATCACAGCGCTTCATGTGACTTCTTCCCCAAGGAACTGTGGGCTACTTTAGAGAATTTTCTGTGTCTTACTTAGTTTATACCATATCAGTAGAGCTCAACACAGAATATAGAAAGTGCTAGAATACAGAAGTGCTGGGGAAAAAAGCCCACAAAATGAATAAACTATAGGGTAGCTATATCAACAATTTCGCTTCTGGGTATTTATCCAAAGGAAACAAAAACACCAACTCAAATACGTATGTACCCCCACATTCATTGCAGCATTATTTACGATAGCCAAGACATGAAGCAACTTAAGTGTTGATGGAGGGATAAATGGATAAGGAAAAAACATATGTAATACATAATTAAAACACACACACACATTAATGGAATATTATTCAGCCATAAAAACAATGGAAGTCTTATCCTGTGAAACAACCAGGATGGGCCTTAAAGAAATTATGTTCAGTGACAAAAGTTGATCAGAGAGTGATGAAACTATAATGGCCTCAATTCTATGTGGAATCTAAACAACAACACAATGAACTCACAGAGAACAGATTGGTGGCAGAAGGGTGGGCAAAATAGGCAAAGATAGTTAAAAGGTATAAGCTTCCAGGTAAAAGAAAATCATGGGGATGTAATGTACAGCATTGTGACTATAGTTAATACCAAATTGTACATTTGGAAAGCTGCTAAGAAAGTTTATTTCAAAAGTGTCATCACAAGAAAATTTGTAACTACACGTGGTGATGGATGCTAACTGGGCTTGCTGTGGTAGCCATTTCATAATACGTACAAATATCAAATTAGGTTGTATACCTGAAACTAAAGTTATTTTTCAATTATAGTTCAATAAAGGAACTCGATAGGGTAGGAATTAACAATAAAACTTCTTCAACAAGTGAAGAAACTGAACCCTAAATATATGAATTGCTCAAGAGTAACTAAAGAATGTCCAAAATCCCAGGTACATGACTTCAATTTTAATATTCCTGTTTCTATATTTTATTAACTTGAGACGCTAAGGTTGTTTAAATTGGTTTAATCAATATTCTTATTTTTACTTCACAAGTCTTTTTTTAACACTGAAGTATGACAGGACTATTTTTTTTTAATGTTAAGGTTGAACCCTTGAATTTTCACACAAGGATTATGGAAACCAGATGGAGAAAGCTCTATTCAGCAAAAAGGGATAAAAAATTTGAACAGTATTTTCATCCTTTCTGCCAAAAGTGCGTAAGAGTTGTTTGAGGATGAGTGAGGGTAGTGGGCAGGCCTTGTGCGTGCACATGTTTGTGTGTGCGTGTATCTTATGTTATTGGGAAAAGAAAGAACAGGGTGTCATGGTTTGTGCTTCCATTCTCATGACCCTGTGAAAATATTTTAATTAAAATAAAATGTTAGAGTTTAGGTCTTGATGCTCCACAAACAGGCCTACCCATTCCAATTTTAAATCTTTTCTATTGTGAATCTAGGCTCCTGTTCCCAGCTCTATAGATGTACTTGAGAGTTCATTTACCATGTCTTTGTTTCTAAACACTTGACACTTAAATTGACATTTTAAATTATTCTGAACAAAGGATAGGAACTGTTATGTTAACGCCCTTCCAAGGATGAGTCCATGGAAAAGACTGGCTTCCCCCAGTTTTTTGAAGCTCAGTATTTATAACCATGCCAGGTAACTGTTTTATTAAGATGCCAGCTGAAGGCCTAGAGAGCAGAAAGTGGCATGGAAGACAATTTGTCTAGTGTTTAAAGAATTTGTCTAGTGTTTAAAGATACTGTTGTATATTCTAGGTTTGTCCTTTAGTCAGCTATATTATGATTTTGACCAAGATGTTTCGTTTTTTTAGCCAAAACATTCAGACTTGGATGAAAACTATAAGAACGATAGGTACTCAATAAATGTTAGGTATTTGATCTTGGCATTATACTAGTCATTTTATATTTCATTAATCCCCTCCCCAAACCTATGAAGTAACTACATTCCAACCTTTTTATAGATAAACAAACTGAAGGTTAAAGAGCTTAAGCCACTTACCCAAAGTTACATAACAAGTTACAAAGCTGAGCTTTGTACCCAGATTTCTCTCACTATAGATCTCCAGTATTTCTAGCACATTTCAATACCAGTCTAGAAAGTCAGACTTCAGACTCTAGGCAACCAGTTGAAGTGTTGAAGAGAGCATCCACAGATGTTAAAACAGGAAACCAGGAATTAACTCTGTGCATGTCTTATGAAATTACATCAATTACTTGAATCTTAATTTTCTTTTGTATATAAAGCTTAATGATATACATTTCACAAAGCTGAAGGATTAAATAAGAAAACAGGTGAATGTTTAACATAAAAATTTCAATAATATAGAATTTCCTCTCATTATTTAAGTTCCAAATATTGAATTTTGGTATATTTCCTTTGCTGAGGAGATGGCGAAAGCCCGAATCTTAGAAGTAGAAGTTAAGGGTGAAATAAAGCCACTGAGGAATTTTCAGTGTGGGGATAGGGGCTGAAAGACTAAAAATAGAGCTCTCTGCTTCTAGTTCAAGATGTTTCTACCTTTCTTTAAATTTATTCTGCTGAGATTAAAATACAAAAGTCTGAAAAGAAATCAAAGCAAAGCAAAATAAGGTATTTCAACAAGTTTCTGAAATGAGAAAAACTGGGAGAAGTTTGGTGAATATAGCAAATGGAGATACTGGCTGTTTAGAATATAGTTCTGAGATTACCAGTGAAGTGTGTAGCTAGACTGGCCAGGTTATCACCAATATTTCTACTCCCTGGCATATTAGAAGATTTTGTTCCTTTGTCTCTTTTGGTTACATTTGGGTCATAGGCTTCCCACCAAGAGAATATGGGCAGGAGTCTGTCCTTCAAGTCAGCTTTCTTGCTTGCCCACTGGGTATAGAAAATTCTCTAGAGAATTCCAGATCCAGTTGTACAAGAGCAAAGGAAATCCATACCTGTTACCCAGGACTTCAGTTTAAACATCACTAGGCAGCCAAGGACCAAAAGGTAACAACCAGTGACATGAGAAAGTCCAATCAAAATAAGTAATGTGCTAATTAACAGATTAAGGTAAACTCAAAGATTATATTCATCATGGATCTGACATTTAATGAATACCTACCATATGCCAGGTTCTTCCACATGGTGAGGTTAGACTGGTGACAAAGGCAAGATATTGGTCCTCATGGGACCTAATTTTCATAGATCCAGTAAAACACACACACACACACACACACACACACACACACACACACACACACACACGCATACCCTCAAATATGAAAAACTCTCTGAAAATAAAACAGGGTAATCATGCAGGGATCTACTGAAAGCAGGCCACTTGTGATCAAGGAAAGTATTACTGACAAGGTGATTATTAAAATGAGAGTTTAATGATAAGAAGCTGGACACACAAAGATCTTGGGACACTGTGTCTTGGAAGAGGTAAAATACTACAAAGTTCGCCAAGCAAAGAAGAGCTTGGGATGTTCAAGAAACAGATCACTCTAGTGGGATCACGATAAGGAGCATGGATTCTAAGAAGCCTATCATTTAAAGGAGTTCTTCAAAGACACCAGTATTATGTACATCTTGTTTTATTAGACTACACTCAATAAAATCAGCAACTGGTCCCTAATTTACTTTCAGAAAATCTTGGCTCCAAGATGTCAAGAACTAGATAAACAGATGCACAAATCCCACTCTAGGTTTGCCTATCCAGAAGTTTTGGCAAGAAGTCCAGAAATCTATAGTTTAAAAGAGCTTCAGGGGGTTCCTATCATCAGGCATATTCAAATGCCAAGGGACAGTGGAAAGAGCCGTGATTTTGCACCTCCGAGAACTTTAATTTAATTCCAACTGCCCCACTGGCTAACAGTGTGACTACATCTCTAAGCCTGTGTTCCTTCACTGGAGTAATAGGTGAAGTAATAGGCCAGCCCTCCCTGTCATCTGTTATTTGTAGGAGAACCATTGCCCCATCTGATAATTTATATAAAAAGTTTAGTAAAAGTAATGGTAGCTGAGAAGCCTTTACATACAGTAAAGGAAATATTTTTACCTTGATCCTCACTGTCTTTCTAGTTATGCAGATGAACAAAGCTGACTCAGTTCCCAGTACAAACCCTGGTATTGTCTCTGCACTCCGTCTTCCCTTTCTACCCCATTTTATTGCTTTTCTTTGTAAGACTTTATCAACTATTTAGCTGATTTTTAAATAAAACTCATCTTTCAGAGGTACTCATTCGTGGGTGAAGATACTAGTTGAGGTACTGTTCAGGCAGAGAAATGCAAGGCATGGGCAGTTATTTCAAACTAGATTTAAAAGAAGTTTCAAAATAAAATCTCAGGCTAACAATTTGATTCTTTAAAGGAAATTTTGTTCCCCTAAAAGGAAAATAATTTTAGAAGGTGTTGCCTCCCCGCTCTCCTGCCCTTTTCCCAGTTTCCCTCCAGGATATATGAAATACTGTTTAAGAGCTAAATGTTTCCCCATTGCATCATAGATTCCAGCAAAACTCCAGGCTGGTAAGAGTGGTGCAAAGTAAAATCAGCACAAATGATGCTGACCAATCTAGTTCTATTATCCAAACAAAATGAAAAGTGAAAAGGGCAAAAAAGTTAGCCTGGTTTTAGACTATGTAGGCATCTTAGTGTAAGGCAGAGAGAACCAGTTTTCAGTATCTGTGCCAATCTGAATCAGATGACAGAAGCTACTTCAAGGCTGTCCTGAAAAGAAAATTAGTTGACATGGGCTTTATTCTGAAGAGCATTTTGACTGATGAGAAATGTTTACCATGGGACCCAAGAGGAGGAGGAGGCTGTGAGGTGCCAGGGATTTCCCCCGTCTGGAGAGAGAAGAAGGCTATCCTAGTCCAGAAGAAATCCCATGGCTCAGGAGCTAAAAGATCTTGATTCTTGGCTTGGTTCTGGAAATTACTAACTTTGTGGCCTTAGACAAAATATTCCATCTGATCCCGTCTAAAAGTGAGCTATCTAGTCCATTCTCACCTGGTGAGTGAATGAACAGTGGGTCTTAGGTTATAAAATCATTACAAATCCAATAATCCCTTTAATGGAATTGAGTTTTTTCTTTTTTTGATATTTACTTAGGTTTTTACTTTTTATTGAAGTATAGCTGATATAAAAGGTTCTATTATATTCAGGTGTCCAAATTCAACAATTCTGTACATCATTCAACACCATGTTAAGTGTAGTTGCCATCTATCACTATACAACATTATTAAAATATTGTTGACTATATTCTCTATGTTGTAATTTTCATCTGCGTAACTTCTTTTGTAACTGGAAGTTTGTATCACCTCATCCCCTTCACCTATTTCATTCATCCTCCAACTTCCCTTTGGCAACTACCAGTTTTTTCCTCTTTATTTAAGAATCTTTTTGTATTTTTGTTTGTTTTTATATTACACATATAGGTGAAATCATATGGTATTAGTCTTTTTTTCTGACTTATTTCACTTAGCATAATACCCTCCAAGCCCATCCATGTGGTCATAAATGGCAAGATTTCATTCTTTTTTGTGGCTTAGTAACATTTCACACCTTTATCCATTCATCTATTGATGGACACTTAGGTGCTTCCATATCTTGGCTATTGTGGATAATGTTGTAAAAACATATAGGCACGTACATCTTTTTGACTTAATGTTTTCATTTCCTTTGGTAAATACCTGGTAGTGGAGTTACCAAATCACATGGTACTTCTATTTTTATTTTTTGAGGACTCTCCATACTGTTTCCATAGTGGCTTCACCAATTTACACTCTCCTCAAAAGTACACAAGGAACTTTTTTTCTTCAAATTCTTACCAACATTGGTTATTTCTTGTCTTTTTGATACTAACCATTGCAATTACTGTGAGGTGATATCTCATGGTGGTTTTGATTTCCACTTCCCTGATAATTGGTGGTGTTGAGCATCTTTTCATGGGCCTCTTGGTTACTTATAGGTCCTCTTTGGAAAACTGTCTGCTCAGGTCCTCTGCCCATTCTTTTAAAGTTTTTTATTTTATTTTAATTCCAGTTTGTTGACATACAGTGTTAATTTCAAGTTTACAATATAGTGATTCAACAATTCCATATATCACCCAGAGCTCATCATGACAAGGGCACTCCTAAATCCCTATCATTATTTCACCCAATCACTCACCTCCTTCCACTCTGGTAACCATTTGTTTGTTCTCTATTATTGAGAGACTGTTTCTTGGTTTGTCTCTTTTTTTTTTTCCCCCTTTGTTCATTTGTTTCTTAAATTCCTCATATGAGTGAAATCATATGGTATTTGTTTTTCCCTGACTTATTGCACTTAATATTATATTCTCTAACTTCATCAGTGTTTCAAATGCCAAGATTTCATTCTTACTATGGCTGAATAATATTCCATTGTGTATATGTGTGTGTATATATACGTGTGTATATATAAATATACATATACAAACACCACATCTTCTTTATCTGTTCATTAACTTAAGGACTCATGGGTTGTTTCCATAATTTGGCTATTGTAAATAATGTGGCAATAAACGTAGGGGTGAATGTATCCTTTTGAATTAGCGTTTTTGTATTTTGGGGTTTAATACCTAGTAGTGAAATTACTGGATCGTAAGGTAGTACCATTTTTAACTTTTAGAGAAACCTGCATACTACTTTCCATAGGGGCTGCACCAGTTTGCATTCTCACCAATGGTGCACAAAGCTTCCTGTTTCACCACATCCTTTCCAACACTTGCTTCTTGTGTTTTTGATTTTAGCCATGCTGACAGGTATGAGGTGATATTTAATTGTAGTTTTGAGTTTCCCTGATGTTGAGCATCTTTTCATGTGTCTATTAGACATATGCATGTCTCCTTTGGAGAAATACTTGTTGATGTCTTCTGCCTGGTTTTTAATTGGATTATTTGTTTTTTGAGTATTGAATTTTACCAGTTCTTTGTATGTTTTGGATACTAACCCTTCATCAGAGATGTCATTTGCAAATATCTTCTTCCATTCAGTAGGTTGCCTTTTAATTTTGTTGTTTCCTTCCCCATGCAGAATTTTTTTGTTTTTGTTTTTGGTGTAGTCCCAGTAGTTTATTTTTGCTTTTCTTTCCCTTGCCTCAGGAGACCTCTCTAGAAAAAAGTTGTGCTGGCCGATGTCAGAGAAGTTACTGCTTGTGGTGTTCTCTTTGAGAATTTTTACAGTTATGGGTCTCACATTTAGGTCTTTAATCCATTTGAATTTACTTTTGGGTACAGTGAAAGAAAGTGGTACAGTTTCTTCCTCTTGCATGTTGCTGTCCAGTTTTCCCAACACCATATGTTGAAGAGATTGTCTTTTTCCCATTTATATTCTTTCCCGCTTTGTTGAAGGACTTTAATTGACTTTATGTAGTTGTAGGCTCATTTCTGAGTTTTCTATTTTGTTCTTTTGATCTATGTGTCTATTTTTATGCCATTACCATACATGTTTTTATCACTACAGCTTTTTTATATAACTTGAAGTCTGGAATTGTGATGCCTCCAGCTTTGCTTTACTTTTTCAAGATTACTTGGCTATTCAAGGTCGTTTCTGGTTCCATGGGAATTTTATTATTGTTCGGCCTAACTCTGGAAAATGCGGTTGGTATTTTGATAGGGATTGAATTCAATGTACAGGTTGGTAGTATAGACATTTTAACAATATTTGTTCTTCCTGTCCATGAACATGAAATGTCTTTCCACTTCTTCGTGTCATGTTCAATTTCTTTCCTCCGTGTTTTTATAGCTTTCAGAGTACAGGCCTTTCACTTCTTTTGTTATGTTTCTTCCTAGATATTTTTGTGCAGTTGTACATGGGATTCCTTGATTTCTTTCTATGCTGCTTCATTATTAGTGTATAGAAATGCAATCGATTTTTGTACATTGATTTTGTATCCTGAAATTTTATTGAATTCACTTATCAGTTCTAGTAGTTTTTTGGAATCTCTAGAGTTTTCTATATAGATTATCATGTCACTTGCAAAGTGAAAGTTTGACTTCTTCCTTACTGACTTGGATGCCTTTTATTCCTTTTTTTTTTTTTTTTTTTTTGTCTGATTGCTGTGGCTAGGACTTCCAACAATACTTTGAATAAAAGTGGTAAGAGTGGTCATATCTATCTTGTTCCTGTCCTTAGGGGAAAAACTCTCCATTTTTACCCATTAAGGATGATATTAGCTGTGTGATTTTCATATATGGTCTTTATTATGTTGAAATATGTTCCCTCTAAATCTACTTTGTTGAGGGCTTTTATGAATGCATGTTGTACTTTGTCAGGGGCTTTTTCTGCATCTATTGAAAAGATCATATGGTTCATATCCTTTCTCTTATTGATGTGATGTATCATATTGATTTGTGAATATTGAACCACACTTGCAATCTAGAATAAACCCACTTGATAATGGTGAATGATTTTTTAAAAATATATTCTTATATTCAGTTTGTTAGTGGAATATTCTTATATTCAGTTTTTCATTATTCAGTTTTGTTGTGGATTTTGCATCTATGTTCATCAGGGATATTGGCCTGTAGTTCTCTCTTTTCTTAAAAAATATTTATTTATTTTTGAGATAGAGCATGGGCAGGGAAGGGATAGAGAGAGGGAGACAGAGGATCCAAAGTGGGCTCTGTGCTGACAGCAGTGAGCCTGATGCAGGGCTCAAACTCATGAGCTGTGAGATCATGACCTGAGCTGAAGTCGGACACTCAACCAACTGAACAACCCAGGCATCTGTATAGTTCTCTTTTTCAGTAGAGTCTTTATCTGATTTTGGTATCAGGGTAATTCTGACATCATAGGATGAATTTGGAAATTTTCCTTCCTTTTTTGGGAATAGTTTGAGAAGAACATGTATTAGCTCTTTAAATGTGCAGTAAAAGACTCCTGTGAAGCCCTCTGGACCTGGACTTTTGTTTGCTGGGAGTTTTGTTTTTTTTTTTTTTTTATTACCTATTCAATTTCTTCTGGAAAGAAGAAATTTGCTGGATATCAGTCTGTTCAAATTTTCTGTTTCTTCCTGTTTCAGTTTTTATAGTTTATATATTTCTAGGAAATTATTTCTCCTAGGTTGTCAAGTTTGTTGGCATATAGATTTTAAAAGGTTCTCACAATTGTCTATATTTCTGTGTATTCCTTCATTATATATATGTCCTTCTTTGTCTCCTGTTATAGTCTTTGTTTTAAAATCTATTTTTTTCTGATATAAGTATTGCACTTTGGCTTTTCTTTTGACATCCATTTGCATGATAAATGTTTCTTGATTTCCTCACTTTCAATATGCAGGTGTCTTTAGGTCTAAAATAAGTCTCTTGGAAGCAGCATATAGATGAATCTTGTTTTTTTTTTTTTTTTTTATCCATTCTATCCTGTCTTTTGACTGAAGCATCTAGTTCATTTACATCCAAAGTAATTATTGATAGGTATGTATGTATTACAATTTCATTACCTGTTTTGGGATTAAGATTTTCACTGATCCTTTGTTCTCTTTCTCTCTTACATGGTTTGCTCACTTTCTTTAGTGGTCTATTTGCATTTCTTTCTCTTTATTCTTGGTTTATTATTTATTATTAGTGGGTTTAGATTTGTGTTTCCTATTAGGTTTGTATATAACAGCTTCAGCATATAGCAGTCTATATTAAGTTGATGGTCATTTAAGTTTGAATCCATCCTTTACTCCTCTCCTCCTCACATTTTAGGTATAGATTATCACATTTCACACCCTTGATTTTGTGAGTTCCTTGACTGATATTTTACAAAAATACTTATTTTTAATGATTTTGTGTTTTCTACCTTCCTACTGTCACTTTTGTTCTTTCCTTTCCACTCAGAGTCCCCTTTCATATTTTTTTTTTTGGTCATGAGCTTTTTTAGTGGTCATGAACTCCTTTAGGTTTTGTTTATTTGACAAACTCGTTATCTCTCCTATTCTGAATGATAGTCTAGCTGGATAGAGTATTCTTGGATGCAGATTTTTACCATTCAGCACTTTGAATATATCATTCAATTCCCTTCCGGCTTGAAAATTTTCTGCTGTAAAAGCCCCTGATAACCTTGTAGAGTTTCCCGTGTATGCTAAGGTCTTCTTTTACCTTACTACTTTAAAATTTTTTTCTTTATCAGTATATTTGGTCAATTTAATTACAATATGTCTTGATGTGTATCTGCTTTTGTTGATTTTGTTGGGGATTCTCTGTGACTCCTGGATCTGGAAATCTGTTTTCTTCTCCAGACTAGGGAAATTTTCAGCTATTATTTCTTTAAATATATTTTCTCCCCGTTTTACTCTCTCTCCTTCTTCTGAGGACTCCTATAATTCAAATGTTATTATATTTGATAGAGTCCCTGAGTTCCCTAAATCTCTTCTCACTTTGCATAATTCTTTTTTCTTTTGTTCAGCTAGAACACTTGCCATTACTCTGTCTTCTAGGTCATTAATTTGTTCCTCTGCTTCTTCCAGCCTGCTGTCCATTCCATCAAGTGTGTTTATTATTTTGTATATTGAGCCCTTTATCTCTGCTATGTTGTCCCTCTCTCTGTGTTAAGTGTCTTGCTGATGCCTTCCACTCTTTTCTCAATTCCAATGAGTAACTTAATGATTATTACTTTCAATTCTCTAGCAGGCATGCTTATTATATCTGGCTGTGGCCTTGTCCTATTCTTTCATTTGGGAAAAATTCCTTTGTTGTCTCATTTTGTCTAAGACTCTGTGCCTTCTACTCTGTGTTAGGAAAGTCAGCTACATTTCCTGTTCTTCAGAGAAATGGTCTTATAGGGATGCCTGGGTGGCTCAGTTGGTTAAGCACCCATCTCTTGGGTTGGGCTCAGGTTATGACCTCATGGCCTTGTGAATCTGGGCCCCACATCAGGCTCTGCACTGGCAGCATAGAGCCTGCTTGAGATTCTTTCTGCCCCTCCCCCACTTGTGCCTTCTCTGTCTCTCTCAAAAATAAATAAACTTAAAAAAAAAACAGAGATGGTCTTATAAAGAAGAGGTTCTGCAGTGCCTGGTGTGTAGTGGCCACTGTTCCCCAGGGCCTGGTGCTTCACGAAATATCTGCAATATGTACTACATGCATTCTGTTGTTGTGTTCTGGTTGCTTTATCCTTCAGGCCAATTTTCTTCAGAGGCCATCTTTGTTTTTTGTGCAGAGTTTAGTCCCTGGCCTGAATGTGGCAAGTTTTAACTGAAGTTAAACTGAAGTAAAACTGAAGTCCTCAACTCCTTGGTCAGTAGATGCAATATGGGTGGGGGTTTAGGCTAGTCTTCTGGGGGAGAGGGCCTGCCTCACTGGGAATAAGACAAGTGTATGTGGGAAGGGGGGTTTCACTGGAGCGTGGCAGGGTGGGGCTTTGTGTTAGCAAGTTAGGTAGCGATTGTTGAGCTATGCTGGTTCCTGAAGGTGGCCCTGTCCTTATGCTGAGGGGTTGGGGAGGGAAGTGGTGCCTGTTACTTTCTTTGTTCTCAGAGTCTTTCCATGAATGCTGTTTCTCTGGGACATGCTCCAAGATGAACAACTAACCTCTCTACTCTGTGCCCAGGTGCTTATCAGATTGTTGTTTCCACACTGTGAGTCCATGAGCTGTTTGCCTTGCTTTCTCCCCAAGAGCAGCCCCAATGCCTTCTGAGCTCTAGCAAAACCAAACCCAATTACCTTTAAAACTTATCAGTACTCTATAGTTTTCAGAGTACAGGTCTTCCATCTCTTTAAGGTTATTCCTAGGCATTTTATTATCTTTGGTGCAATTGTAAATGGGATTGTTTTCTTAATTTCACTTTTTGCTGCTGCATTATGAGTACATAGGAATGCAACAGATTTCTGCACATTGATTTTGTATCCTGCGATTTTATTGAATTCACTTATCATTTCTTGTAGTGTTTTGATGGGTCTTTAGAGTATTCTATATATATAATATCATGTCTTTTGCAAATAGAAATTTACTTATTCCTTACCAAACTGAATGCCTTTTATTTCTTTATGTTGTCAAATTGCTGTGGGTTGGATATCTGGTAATATGTTGAATAAAAGTGGTGAGAGTGGACATCCTTGTTTTGTTTCTGACTTTAGGGGAAAAACTCTCATTTTTTTCACCATTGAGTA
Organism: Leopardus geoffroyi; assembly: GCF_018350155.1. Classification (NCBI taxonomy): domain Eukaryota; kingdom Metazoa; phylum Chordata; class Mammalia; order Carnivora; family Felidae; genus Leopardus; species Leopardus geoffroyi. The sequence goes on from NC_059328.1 coordinate 49,256,776, forward strand.
CAATGTTGGTTGTGGTTTTTCATATAAGACCTTGGTTATGTTGAGATCTGATTCATCTAGACCCAGTTTGTAGATTTTTTTTTTTTTTATCATGAATGGATGTTGTGCTTTGTCATGTTTTTTCTGCATGTATCGAAATGATCATATGGTTTTTACCTTTTCTCTTATTGATGTGACTTATCACACTGATTATTTTTGCAAGTATTAAACCACCCTTGCATCCCAGGAATAAATCCCACTTAATCGTGGTCTAGGATCTTTTTTTTAAATACTGGATTTGGCTTGGTTACATTTTGTTGAGAATTTTGCATCTATATTCATGAGAGGTATTGACCTGTAGTTCTCTTTTTTTGTGTGATGTTTTTATTTGGTTTTGGTTATCAGGATGATACTGCCTTCATAGAATACTGCCTTTCTCTTGTATTTTTCAGAATAATTCAAGAAGAATGGGTATTAATTCTGCAGTCAATATAAATTTGCTGGTTGCTTAAGTTCAAACACATGCTAAAACTACTAAATCATTATTTCCCTCTCCATGCATTATATTTTTGTTCTAATTTTACATCTTTTTTTGCATCTCTTGACTAACCCTACTAATTTTTGTAGATCTAATTGACATTCATAACGGATTTTCAAATTATCTGTCTTCACTATATGTTTGCTTTTACCTGTGAATTTTTTCTTTAATAATTTTCTTTTAGTTATGGCCTTTTCTTTCCCCCTTAAATAATTCCCTTTAACAGTTCTCATAAGGCTGATTTCATGAACTCCTTTGACTTTTGTTTTTCTGGAAAACTCTTCTTCGATTATGAATGGTAATCTTGCTAGTAGAATATTCTTTGTTGTAGGTTTTTTTCCTTTCAGAATTTTGAATATATCATGCCACTCCCTGTGGCCTGCAAAGTTTCTGCTAAAAAACAGCAGACAACCTTAAGAGGTTTCTCTTGTATGTAATTGTTTTCTTTGCTTTTTCTGCTTTTAAAATTCTTTATTGTTTTTTATCATTTTAATTATGTGTCTTGATGGTTCATCTTAGGTTCATCTTGTTTGGGGCTCTCTGTTGTTCCTGGACCTGGATGTCTGTTTCCTTCCTCAGACTGGGGAAGTTCTCAGTCATTATTTCTTCAACAAATTTTCCACCCCCTTTCTCTTTTTGTTCTAGGGTCCTTATAATGTGAATGTCTTATACCTGATGACGACGCTTAACCTATTCTCATTTTTTAATTATTTTTTTCTTTTTGCTGTTTAGTTTGGGTGATTTCATTACCCTATCTTCTAGATCACCAATCCATTCTTCTAGCATCCTCTAGTTTAATACTATTTTGTATTTTTTTATTCCAGTTACTGTATTTTCAGTTCTGACTTGTTCTTTATTCTATTTTATATCTCTTTTTTTGATGTTCCCACTGAGTTCATTGACTCCTTTTTGAAGTCTGTTAGTATCTTTATGACCATTACTTTCACTCTTTATCAGACATATTGCTTATACCCATTTTATCTAGCTCTGTATCTGTGGTTCTTGTTTTTCATGGGACATATTTTTCTGTTTCTTCATTTTGTCTAACTCCCCATTTGTTTCTACATATTAGGTGTGTCAACTATGTCTCCTGGTTTGAGAGTAAAGGCCTTGTATAGACAAGGTCCTATGGTGTTCTGTAATGCAATCTCTATTGGTCACTAGAATCGGGCACTCCAGAGGTGTCCTCTTTATAGTCATTATGTACTTGCCTATTGTACTGAGCCACAATAGCTGTGGTCTTGCTGGTAGATGTGGCTGGTCTTCAGCTGAGCCAGCTGCAATGACTACTTTGCCCACTGTGGAGGCAGTGAATAGGGCTTGCTTTCTGCATTTTTGAGAGGGCTGGCTACAGCTGCCTAGGCTCATTGGTGAGTGGCACCAGCAGTTAGCCTACCCCTCTATAATTATCCTCTGCCACAGCTGCCAATACATCAAATGGCAGAGCTTGTTCCCTGCACAGATAAGAGACTCAGCTACAGAAACTGGGCATTCTGATATGTGAAGTTATCTCTACCTCCCACCCCCCTCCAAGGCAGGAGTCATTTTGGTGTGGCATCAGTCCCAGCTAGGGCTGCCTGCTGTGTGTAATAGGGAGAAGCTCCTTCGGAGGAACACCTTTCAAAACAGGTTGGATGGGGAGGGTCTGCAGGGGATTGCTGGGGTGTGGGACACACAGTGGTAGCAAGTTAGCTGGAGAGTGTTGGCTTCTGGAAGTGTCTGGCTATCTATTCTGGAGGAGGGTGAGAAAAATGGTGCCCACTGGCACTTCTGTTTTTGGAGGAATCTCCTGCAGATTCCCCCCCACTCTGGTACATGTAATAAGATTAGTCAATATATTTCCTTCATGTATACCCCATGTGTTTTTCAAACTGATATTTCTGTGCTGTGTCAATATATTTCCTTCATGTATACCCCACGTGTTTTTCAAACTGATATTTCAGGCTGAGTCATTTAGCTTGCTGACTTGTTAAGGGTGGTGGGGGCTTGATTTCCTATCATCTTCTGGCTTTCTTGGAGCAAAGCCCTACTGATTTTCAAAGCCTTACTGAGTTTCAAAGCTTGATGATATGGGGATTCAGCTACTCAGTACAAGTCCCCAGGACTGGGAATTGCCTAGTGTGGGGTCTGATCCCTATACTCCTTTGGGCTTGTGATGTCCCTCCTGTTTGTGGTTAGTCACACCCCAGATTTGGTTCTCCTCTACATCTTCACCTTTCCTACCCTTCTCAGTGTGGCCTTCTCTCTATGATTAGCTATGTAAGATTTGTTCTGTAAATCTTGTGGTTGTTTTTAGGGTTTGTTGCAGAGATGTAGTTGTTGCCTCTATTTAGTTTTGGAGGAGGTGAGTTCAAGATCCTCCTAATCTGTTATCTTCAGAAACTGGAGCTTTTTTTTTCCTTTAAAGAATATTTCCTAATTGACCTCTAAGACCTGGCCCTTCACCCACTTTATGATACAGACCTTAGGTAAACTGTGAAACACATTTTGGATTTTTCTCTCTTACCACAATGTCTATTTGTATAAATTTGTGTCCAGACTTCTCTGGCATATATTGTTTAAGTTACCTGCTTTAGTAACCAGGGATTTTGTTTCCTCTGACCCAAACTTCTATAAAATGCCCATCTCTTTCATAATGTATTCCATCTTTTCATTTCCACTTAAGAAAATAAATCCAAGTAGAATTATGACACCATAATTTTTAGTCAACTTTTGTTTTTAAGTAAATTATTTTCAGATTTGGAAATTTAATTTCTGTTTCTAACATATCTTTTTACTATACCTTATAAATGCATGTTTATGTTATATTCTTCTACAGTGCAATGTAGGACATGATTTTCAATTGAGTATTTATGATTTTTCCAGGCAATCCTGCTGGTTAATTGTGCTTCTTGAGTTGTACACCATGGCAACCCTGTCTCCTGGACATTTTAGGTTTGTCATAAATACAGAAAGCTACCATCAATGACAAAAAGAAAGCATTTCTGAATATGTGCGCTGATATTCCTTACTTAGGAGCTTCCTAATATCAATTCTATCCACTAGCCTTAGAATTACAGCCATAAACATCCTTTACCTGCCTTCTCAGCTTTCCAAATCCACAGGACTCTCCAAAAAGGGGTACAAAAATCATAACTCCCCAAGTATCAGGGTATCAATACTTTACATAAAGATGCAGGTCACTGTCGTCCATTTTACATTTACATAGACCCATCCATCCTTCCTCATCTAATAGGCTAAAAATCAATATCTATCCTATGGCCCAGGATAGAATAATTGTTACAACAATTTCCTTATGTAAAAGCTCCTGCAGAAATTGACATTAAAAATACACCCAGTGTGTGACTGCTATTCTGTTGGGACTGTAACTCACTCTCAAGTCAATTAGCATGAGGCCAGAAGGAAAGAGGGTCATCCTAAATCATGTGGCTACAGGTTTTAACGGGTGTAAAGAGCACTAAATTCATTCAGAACAGGCAGCATTTCCGATGGGCAGGAAAGTGAGAGTTAACACCCACCTAGTCCACCCAACTAGTGGAAACTGAATATTAAGGCATCATTTTATTGCTTTTTTGCTCTTCTTTCAATTTGTGTCCTTGCTCATTTATTATACATTATTCTTGTGCTTGATCATAATGTCACTGGGGGTCCTCCATAGCTAGCATACCATATCAATGTGGACTCTGTCTGCTTCCCAGAGTTCCTTAATGCCTGGCAGAGTCTTCTCAGATGCAATTCTTTCTTTCAAGTTGGGTCCCCATGTGTGTAGCATTAATTTCTCTGGCTGCATGTAATTCATTCAGGGACTCACACCAGCTGAGAATCACATATGTGAATCCAGATTTACAGAGCTTTTTGATTTTGTGCCTTGCCAGCCCAGAGGAAACAATTTTCTGTTTGAATTTTGAGTGTTTGCCTTGCTTTGCATCATCCACTAGAGATGACTATTTGAGAAGCCACAGTCAACAAGCCCACCCGGCAGCAGGTTCAATCAGTCAACAATCTTCCACAGCCTTTATGTTGCCTGTGTTTCAGCATCTCTTGAATGTTCCTTGTCTGCTCACCTTTAGGCCTCAGCTACTGTTGATGCAAACTGCTTTTGTATGTCCAGCTTACTTTCTGACTTCTCTTTTCCCCAGGGAAGTTTTTCTTTATCCTAGTTTTCCCAACTGTTACTTTTAACTGCCTGACCTAGGCAAATAATTTTCTCTCTGAGCTTTAGTTTTTTCTACCTATAAAATGAAAATATTGGATTAAATGAGGACTCTTAACATCTTAAATAGAATTCAAGACCCCACTAACCTCATGGAACACATCCCTTCCCACAAGAATTTTGAATGGCAGAAAATAGCACCCAGCATTTGGAGCAAGAGATACTGAAACGATACCACCTACATGGGGTTACCTCCTATTTCTGGCTTCTAAATAACGTTAGTCTTCATCTCTGTTCAAAATCTTGACATCCTCCTCTTTACCACAATCCTTTGCCAGGAGAGGAAAAGGAAGCTGAGAGTTGTTTTGAAAGAAGACGGGCAATGTGTAAAGCACATCTGGAATAGAATGCCTTGCCAAGACTCTCCAAACAGAGGTTAGCAAGTCTGAGCACAGGTAGGCAGCTCTACACACATACTATATTTTTTCTGCAGTTGATACCTGACCTTTCTTTTCCCCCTATTTTTTCCACCTAAGTCACCCTTGAAAGCTATATTTCTTTTCTCTTCTACCCACTTAGGAGTTTTATTTTTTTCTCTAAAACTAAGATACTAGATTACGGGATCATCTACAAAATTACAAGTTTGTCTTGGAATTGGAATGGGAAAAACAACTTCTGTTAAAGGTATTTATGTTCATCATTTATCATGAATGTCAGGGCAGTTAAAAAACTGTGATGCACAAGGCTATTTCCCTGGTCTAAAATTAAGAAACTAATTGAGCAAATGTGACCAAGGAGAGCAGCATGGGTAAGGGGTGCAATTAAAGAAATAATAAGCTAGAGAGGTGCTTGAGAAGTAGAACATGGCCATCAAATTGCAAGGGGGTGGAGGGATTAGCAATAAATCAAGAGCTCTGGATCAAGCAAAATGGGGACAATGGAAAGCACAAGCAAGCTTCCAGCTCCACAGCAAAGGCAAGACTCACTTCAATTAAGCAAGGTGAGAATTGTGAGTCCAGGCACGCCCTATTTTGCTTAAGATTCTAATTGAGACCACATCCTAGCTCCAAAGCCACTTTTACTTGAAAATCCTCATGTAGGTTAAAATAATTCATTAGACTTCGGTTAGTCATTGACCTACAAATGCATTTTCATGGTAATTGTTCCTGGTCCACTTAACTTAATCATTTGGTTGTATCTCTATGCTTCAGAAGAGTGTACCTACTGGGTTATGACTTTTAGCATCTTTTTTAAAAAAACCTTTTGCTGTATAACTGACATACAATAAACTGCACATGTTTGAAGTTGATATGGATTGACAAATATATACAACTATGAAACCATCACAGTAATAAGGATAATGAACATACCAATCACCTCCTAAAGCTTTATGTCTCTTGGTAATCCTTCCTGTCCCTGATCCTTATTCCTAGCAACTCTTGATCTGCTTTCCACCACTATAAATTAATTTACATTCTCTAGATGTTTATATAGATGGAATCACCGTATATTATGTTTTTGGTCTAGATTGTTTAAGCATAATTATTTTGAGATTCACCCATGTAGTTTAATGAATTAATAGTTATTTTTTATTTCTTCTTTATTGCCAAGTAGGCTTTCATTGTGTGGATTTATGTTGCAGTTTGTTCATCCTTTTACGAGTTGATGGACATCGGGGTTGCTTTTAAGTAGAGCAGTTGCAAGTATAACTTCTATCAACATTTGTGTACAAGTATTTATATGGGTGTATTATTTCCTTTTCTCTGAGTAAATATCTAGGAGTAAAATAGCTGGGTAGCATGGCAAGTATATGTTTAATATTTTAGAAACTTCCGAAGTTGTACAACTGTACACCCATCAGTGTATGAGAGTTCTAGTTTCTCCATATCTTTATCATCTTTTGGGTATCTTTACCATCTTTCCACCCTCCCCCCCACCCCAAATACTTTGAAGATGCTGCTTATTCACTATTTGGGTGCCTACTATATGACTGGCACAGCGACTGGTTGGATTTCTTGTGACTCTCTATAAATAGGGAGATTCAATTTTATGAGCCAGGGAGGGAAATTTTCTTGCTTAGGATCACAGCAAAAAAAAAACAAAACAAAACAAAAAAAACAAGTGGAGTTGGAGATAGGATTTGGATCCTCAGACTCTGGATTCTTCTTTCAGTGATGCACTTGATTTTTAGAATAGTTGTAATAGTAGGGGGAGAAAAACAAACGCCTTTAAACAGATCACCCAGATTTCACTTGAATACACATTGAGGACAGGCCTTTAATATGTCAGCTATTATTGTAGATGACTACATGAATATTACCTATTTAAAAATTTTTAATGGTTATTAATTTTTGAAAGAGAGAGGAATTTTACCTGTTTTAAAGCTCACAATGAGATTATGAGACAAGGGCTTTATTTAACTCATGTAGATAGGGAAATAGAGGATCAGGGAGACTAAGGAACTTTCCATGAGTGTTAACACAGCTAGTAAGAAGAGGTACAGGCACATAAATAATTCAAATGTGTACTTCTAGAGCTCTTTTCTGCATTACAGACTTTGGATTAATTTACAATTCATGTTGACTACATGTTTCCTATACAATCATCTTCATTTTTCCATTTATAGAATAAAATTATAAGCATTGAATCAACTATAAAGCAACTACTATATGTTTACCAAATATAACATGTCAGGGATCTAACAGGGGGAAGGGGTTGACAACTCATTAGTTTTTCTTTTCAGTAACTTTTTTCCAATTTATTCCTGTCTGGCAGATCCTGCTGCTTTTTATAGAGGTTGAAAGTTATAGAAACTTGCTTTTCTAGGATTTTGTGCAACTGGAGCATAAAATGTAACACAATATTGATTAATATCTAAAGAAAAAACATGCCTCCCCAATAAAAAGAGATGGAGAAGAAGATCGTATTTGCTGGATAGGACTGTCTTTAAGCTGCATGTGTAACAATCAATCATTGAGCAGCAGAGAAGTTATGGTAATGTGGAGAATGTAGAGACAAAGGTATAAAGCACAATGATGAGCATTGTTGACCTACTGAATTTCCCAATCTTGACTCAGCCTGTCATGGATTTAATGTTTATGTCCCCCCCAAAATACATACGTTGAAGTCTTAACTCCCAATGTGATGGTATTCGGAGGTGGGACCTTTGGGAAGCAATTAGGTTTAGATGAGGTAATGAAGGTGGGAATGGAATTAGTGTGCTTATAAGAAGAGTCATCAGAGATCTCTTTCTCCTTTTAAAGTGAGGACACAGTGAAAAGGCAGCCATTTACAAGGTAGGAAGAGCATTCTGACCAGAAACTGAAACTGCTGGCACCTTGACCTTGGCCTTCCACCCTCCACAACTGTGAGAAATAAATGTCTGTTGTTTAAGCCACTCAGTATATGGTATATAGTTATAGCAGTCCAAAATGCTTTAATGTAGTCTTCTTATAAAATAAATTTTTCTTACTGTTAAATTTTTTAGTTGGCCTTTTTTTCCGTATGCTAAAGTATCCTAACTAATTCATCTTAAAAACTACAGGTCAGGCACCAAACTAAATACCTATAAATAACTGATCCCATTTAATCTTTAAGACATGACCATGAGATAATTATTGCTATGTTCATTATGAAGACAAGGAAACAGAAGCTCAGAAAGCTTAGATGACCTACCCAACTTTACACCAATAACAAGTAGTGGTGAATCAAACCAAAGACCTGATCTAAAGTCCATGCACTTTTTTATTATGCTATAACAACTCTTTGGAGAGGCGGTGGTATAAATGAAAATTTAGTTAGAAAATACTGGGGTGCTTGGGTGGCTTAGTCGGTTAAAGCATCTGACTTCAAGTCATGATCTCATGGTTTGTGGGTTTGAGCCCCGTATCGGGCTTTGTGCTCACAAGCTCAGAGCCTGGAACCTGCTTTGGATTCTGTATCTCCCTCTCTCTACCCCTCCACCTCTTGCTGTCTTTCTAAAATAAAACATTACAAAAATTTTAAATATAAAATATATTAATTTAATTATGAAGACAGCTACATGCTGGTTATTTTAAATTTTTATTTAAGGGGCGCCTGGGTGGCGCAGTCAGTTAAGCGTCCGACTTCAGCCAGGTCACGATCTCGAGGTCCATCGGTTCGAGCCCCGCGTCGGGCTCTGGGCTGATGGCTCAGAGCCTGGAGCCTGTTTCCGATTCTGTGTCTCCCTCTCTCTCTGCCCCTCCCCCGTTCATGCTCTGTCTCTCTCTGTCCCAAAAATAAATAAACGTTGAAAAAAAAAATTAAAAAAAAATGAATTTTTATTTAATATCTAGTTAGTTAACATACAATGCAATATTAGCTTCAGGAGTATTCTGTGATTCATCACTTCACATACAACACCCAATGCTCATCATAACAAGTGCCCTCCTTAATATGCATCACCCATCTAGCTCATCCCTCTATCCACTTCCCTCTATCCACTCTCAGTTTGTTCTCTATTATTAGGAGCCTCTAATGCTTTGCTTCCTTCTGTTTTTTCCCCCTTTGCATATGTTCATCTGCTTGGTTTCTTAAATTCTACGTATGAGTGAAATCATGAGTTATTTGTCTTTCTTTGACTGACTTACTTCACTTAGCATAATACACTCTAACTCCATCCACATCATTATAAATGGCAAGCTTTCATTCTTTCTGGTGGCTGAATAATATTCTATTACTATGTAATAGTATTATAGTATTATGTATGTATGTATACATATATGTATGTATGTATACGTACATACATACATACATACATACATATACCCCATCTTCTTTACCCACTTAGTAGTCAATGGACATTTGGGCTCTTTCCATAGTTTGACTATTTTTGATGCTGCTGCTATAAACGTTGGGGTGCATGTACCCATTCAAAATTGTATTTTTATATCCTTTGGGTAAATACATAGTAGTGCAATTGCCTGAATCATAGGATAGTTCTGTTTTTAACTTTTTCAGGAACCTCCATACTGTTTTCCAGAGTGGCTACACCAGTTTGCATTCCCAACAGTGCAAAAGTGTTGTCCTTTCTCTGAATCCTTGCCAACCTCGGTTGTTTCCTAAGTTGTTCATTTTAGCCATTTGGACAGGTGTGAGGTGGTATCTCATTTGGGTTTTGATTTTTATTTCCATGATGATGAGTGATATTGAGCATCTTTTCATGTGTCTGTTAGCCATCTAGATGTCTTATTTGGAAAAGTATTCATGTCTTCTTTCCATTTCTTCACTGGGTTGCTTGTTTTTTTGGGTATTGAGTTTGCTAAATTTGTTATAAACTTTGGGTACTAATTCTTTATCAGATATGTTGTTTGCAAATATCTTCTCCCATTCCATAGGCTGCCTTTTAGTTTTCTTGATTGTTCCTTCACTGTGCAGAGCTTTTTACCTTGATGAAGTCCAAATAGTTCATTTTTACTTTTGTTTCCCTTGTCTCTGGCAATGTGTCCAGTAAGAAGTTGCTGTGGTTGAGGTCAAAGAGGTTGCTGCCTGTGTTCTCCTCTAAGATTTTAATAGTTTCCTGTCTCAAATTTAGGTCTTTCATCCATTTTGAATTTATTTTTGTGTATGGTGTAAGAAAGTGGTCCAGTTTTCATAGCACCATTTGCTGAAGAGACTGTCTTTTTTTCCATTGGTAGTCTTTCCTGCTATGTCAAAGATTAGTTGACTATATAGTTGTAGATACATTTCTGGGTTTTCTATTTTGTTGCATTGATCTATGTGTCTATTTTTGTGCCAGTACCACAACTGCCTTGATGGCTACAGCTTTGTAATATAGCTTGAAATCTGGAATACTGATAGCTCCAGCTTTTCTTTTCTTTTTCAGGATTGCTTTGGCTATTCAGGTTCCATACAAATTGTGTGGTTCCATACAAATTTTAGAATTGTTTTTTCTATCTCATTGAAAAATGCTGGTGGTATTTAGATAAGGAATATGCTATTTTATTAAGGTGACATAGTTCAACTATATTTTTATATATATCTTGAGTTTTTTCATAGCAATCTTGAAAAAGTATAGATAATTATTCTTTCAGCTAGGTTTTTAAAGCTATGAACTTAGTGCCTGCTATATGTCAGACACAAAGCTAGGCTCTGTTAGATACAAAAAGGACATAATTTTCTGTCCACAATATTTACATTGGAGTTAGTAAACAATATATGACAGATGCTTCAGTGGAAGTAATGTATTAAATGTTATTAAGTGTTTTTATAATTCCTTATATTTACATTGTGTTTAAAAAATCAAAAATTTTATCACACACCATTAGAGTAGAATGAATAGTTAATAAGGTTTGGTTTCTGTGAATGAAGAGAAGGAATACCTGAACAAGATCAGCCCTTACAGAAAGGGGACAACAGCTTAGATCAGCCAGAAGGATGCCCCCAGGTGCTCATAGAAATCATTCCTAATGGTACTGGGAGTCCCTCCCCCAGGGGGTTTCACCTGAGGATCTTGGAGCTGGACAGAATTGAGATAACAGGCTGTGATTTCCAGAAGTCTCATTGAAACTTTACTACAAGAACAGAAATTCACACTGAAATGAATAAGAAACCAGCATGTGGTAGCCTAATTCTTCCCAATATAGCAAGTTCTCGGTGGAAAATAACAAAACAAATAAATTTAAAACGGAAATTTTCGTACCAAACCAACCAGTTCGAAACAGCGATGTGTATCAGACCGCAGAAAACTCTCCCCCAATGGAAGTTGTAAAAGCCCTCTCTATCTGAGTCATTTAGAAGTAGCCTGGTTAAAATAATTAGAAATTTACTCTAGGGAACAATCCATTAGTGGCCAAGGATGTACAAGATGAATCGATAGGTCCCTTAAAGTCCTACTTACAATAGCACAACTTTCTGTGCATTCATGTTGTTGCCTTCATTAAATATTTTTTTATTGGTTTTGTTTTCTTCAAGGCACTGTCATTCACTGTTTGAATATTAATACAGAAAGTACTTTCTAGAGTGAAAATAGATGTCCTCAGTGTCAGAATGGAATCTCACCTTTATGCCGGTTATAGGTCTCTTAGTTGGGGTGGAGGATAGGGTTCAAGCATCTTCACACTCCCGTGACCCTTGAAAAGCCTTAAGAGAGGAGACGTATACCTTGCTGATGCTAGTCACCCATTTATTGACCAGGTCTGACTTATCTATGTTTGTAACACAGCTTTTCTTGCAGGCTGAAGAAAAACATGACTTTTGTGGACAGCAGATAGCCTTTTCCATGGTTTGGAATAATGCTGGCTGCAAACTCTTAAATGCTAACTACAAATGTACCCTTCTGTTAAAGGGTAAGATTCCAATCAGAATCAGGACCAGGCAAACAATCTGGACCCTCCAGAGGAACCCTGGGGAATTCTACAACAGAATGCCTCTGTATCTTTGTGCAGATAACTCTGTGGATGCCAGATTGTGACAATTAGCAGAGAAAGATGAAAGATCCTGTGGAAATGTTCCCCTAAAAGCAACTTTAATTTTCACTAACTGGTAGTTCTGTTGTTTTGCTAACACGTATAATTCCCCCTTCTTTTTTTCCTGGCCTTTCCCTCTTGAACTTTTGTCTTTATTGAGTGGTGCTTTATTGAACTTGTTATGTATCAGACACACTGTTAAACTGGACTGCACAGATAGCCATTGTACATTCCCTGTCTTTAGGAAATCTTTCTTAGTGTTTTCACTTGTTAGGTACAGGTTACAGTGATGTATACAAAAACTTCAAAATACAGTGGCTTATATGAGAAGCTTGTGTTTTTGTTTTTTTTCATGCAATAGTTTAGAGGTGAGTGGTCTAGGGCTGTTGAAGCCTCTGTCCCATAAAGTCATACAGAGTGTAGATTTTCTCTAATTGTGGATTTGCCATTCTCTAGAAGGTTTTCTTTATTAGAGTTCAAGGTAACAATAAGATTAAAACAACAACAACAACAACAACAACAACACTGAAAGTAGGCAATTTCCTTTTAGGGAGAAGCTGCATAAATTGCACATTTCCCAGCTCCCATACTAGGAAAAGGGAGCATCTTTGATAGTGGGCCATGTGACTTTAAAACCCCCAAATTCTCTTAAAGGGGAGAGAGTAAATACTGGAACAATAATCATCTTTTCCATAAAGACAAAGGGGAAAAGGCACTGGAAAAAAAATCCAGAAGACCTCAGTAACTTGTCTGGTCACCGTGGAAGGTCACTTGGTCCTTGGCTTCCTCATTTGTAAATGAGGGGTTTAAGGAGATATTTTTGACACTCCATTCAACTGCAGTTTGTATGAATCATTTTCCTTACCCACATCTTTATCTCTGAACTTTACTTTTAAAAAAAATGTTTATTTTTGAGAGAGAGAAAAAGAGAGACAGACAGTTCAAGCAGGGAAGGGACAGAGAGAGACGGGGACACAGAATCTGAAGCAGGCTCCAGGCTCTAAACTGTCAGCACAGAGCCCAATGTGGGACTTGAGTTCTTGAACCATGAGATCATGACCTGAGCTGAAGCTGAATGCTTAACTGACAGAGCCACCAAGGGGCCCCTGACCCCTACTTTTATAATTCAAAAAGGAGCAAGTGAACTTTGATTTGCTTACCAACCATGAGGAGTGTTTTCTTTAATTTTGTAATTATTTTTCAATGGAAAGTGAAAAGTTGTTGCTTTTACCTTGATAAATTGAGAAATGCCTTTTCCATCATTCCCCTTGCCAACTTTTGAAATCACGAAATGTGCAGCCTCTTTATCTTTTTAAATTGTTTTAGACATTGAATCCCTTGCATTTCTATGTGAGTTTTAAGATTGGCTTGTCAGGATCTTCAGACAAAGCATTTAGGATGTTGATAGGTATTGCCCTGCATCTGTAGATCAATTAAATCTTATCTGTGAACACGAGATGTCTTTCCATCTAGGTTTTATTTATTTTCTTTCAATAATGTTTTAAGTATACGTGACTGACACTTCTTTGGTTAAATTTGCTTTGAAGCATTTTATTCTTTGTGATGCCATCACAAATAAAATTGTTTAATTTCATGTTCAGATTGTTCATTACCAGTGTTTAGAAATATAATTAATTTTTGGTTACTGGCTTTGTTTCTTGTAGACTTCTTGAATCTATTATTACTTCTACTGGTTTTCTTATGGATTCCTTAGAAATTTATGTAAAAGATCTGCTGAAGGAGATACTTTTGCTTATTCTTTTCCAATCTGGATGCATTCCCTCCCCCCTTTATCTTGCCTAATTAAATATGTGTTTTGCTGTTCTTGTTTGATGTGAATTTCAGATGTTTGTTAGATTTACTTGATACATAATGTTGCACAAGTGTAGCTTTTGCTATATATATTCTGCTTATTTCTATCATTATTGAAAGCGAGGTGCTAAAGTCTCTCAATTCTATTGTTGAGTTGTCTATTTCTCCTTTCAATTATGTCAGTTTTTGCTTCATGTATTTTGGAGATCTATTAATAGTTGCAGCTATGTTTACAATCATTAGGCTTTTGATAGATTGGCCCTTTTATTATTGTAAATATCCTTTTAAACTAATGACAACTTTTGTCATAAAGCCTTTTCTCTGCTGTTAGAATAGCTATTCCATCTCTGTTACTATTTGCATGGTATACAATTTTCCATCCATTTACTTTCACCTTATTTGTGTCTTTGAATCAAATAGTATCTGTTAAAGTGAATCTTCAAAGCTAAAATGTATACAGGCATACCTTGGAGATTGGGGGTTCAGTTCTAGATCACCTCGATAAAGCAAATATTGTGATGAAGCAAGTCAAATGAATTTTTGGGTTCCCAGTGCACGTAAAAGTTATGCTTACCTTACACTATAGTCTATTAAGTGTGCAACAGAATTATGTCTAAAAAATGTGCATAGCTAAGTAGTTAAAAATAACTTATTGCTAAAATGCTAAACATTACCTCAGGTTTTAGCAGTCATAATCCCTAGTTGCACATCGCCATAATGATAGAATAACGCAAAAGTTTGAAGTAGTGCAAGGTTACCAAAATGTGACAGAGACAAAGTTTAACAAATGCTTTTTGAAAAATGGTGCTGATAGACTTGTTCAACACAGGCCACCACAGATTTTTCAATCTATTAAAAAATTCAGTATCTATGAAATGTAATAGTGCAAAGCATGATAAAATGAGTTATTGGAGTCATGTCATTTATTATATTTTTTAATTGAAATATAATTGACATACAATGTTAATTTCAGGCATACAACATATTAATTTGACAATTCGACATATTACCCAACGCTTACCATAATAAGTGTATACTCCATCTGCCACCATACAACGTTATTACAGTATTATTGACTATATTCATTATGCCATGCTTTTCATCTCATGACTTGTTTATTCTGTAACTAGAAGTTTGGACCCCTTAATCCTCTTCATCTATTTCACCCATCCCCCTTACCCACCTACCCTTTAGTAATCATCAGATCATTTTCTATGTTTAAGACTCTGTTTGTTAGAGATTTTTTTTTTGGTGGTGTTTTTTTTTTTTTTTTAAATAGATTCCACATATAAGTGAAATCATATGGCACTTGACTTTCTTTGTAGAACTTATTTCACTTAGTATAAAACCCTCTAGACCATCCGTGCTGTCACAAATGGCAAGATTTCATTCTTTTTTTATGGCTGAGTAATACTCCATTGTGTGTGTTTATTGGTGTCAATAATGAAAGAATCATTTAATTATGAAAGAATACCACATCTTCTTTTTCACTCATATTGATAGACACTTGAACTGTTTCCATATTTTGGCTATTGTAAATAATGCTGCAATAAACACAGGGGTGCATAAATCTTTTTAAACTAGTGTTTTCATTTGGATAATCAATAGTGGAATTAGTGAATCCTAAGGTACTTCTATTTTTAATTTTTCAAGGAATCTCCATATGGTTTTCCACAGTGGTTGCACCAATTTACATTCTCACCAATGGTGCACGAAGTTTCCTTTTTCATATTTTCACCAACATGTTCTTTCTCACCTTTTTTATTCTAGCCATTCTGACAGGTATAAGGTGACATCTCATTGTGGTTTTGATTTGCATTTCCAAGATGATTAGTGGTGTTGAGCATCTTTTCATATGTCTTTTGGCCATCTGTATGTCTTCTTTGGAAAATAATGTGTTTTCAGGTTCTCTGCCAATTATTTAAACAGATTGTTTGGGTTTCTTTGGTGATCAGTTGCATAAGAAACTCATATTTTGCATATTTTGATATTTTGATATTAACCATTTATCAGACAAGTAAAGGTCTATAAATATCTTCCCCCATTCAGTAGGTTGCCTTTTTGTTTTGTTGATGGTTTCCTTCATCGTGCAAAAGCTTCTTATTTTGGTGTAGTCCTAATAGTTTATTTTTGCCTTTGTTTCCCTTGCCTGAGGAGACAGATCCACAAATATGTTGCTAAAGCAAATGTCCAAGAAATTACTGTCTAGGTTTTCTTTTTTAGGAGTTTTATGATTTCACATCTCACATAAAGGTCTTTAACCATTTTGAGTTTATTTTTGTGTATGGTGTCACAAAGAGATCCCCTTCCTCTCTCTCCCTTCGTTCTTACAGTTGTCCAGTTTTCCCATCACTATTTATTGAAAAGATCCTTCTCCCATTGTATATTTTTATTTCCTTTGTCATAGATTAAGTGACCATGTAGTTGTGGGCTTATTTCTGGGTTTTGTATCCTGTTCCATTGATCTCTGTATCTTTTTTTGTGCCAACACTATACTGTTTTGATTACTATAGCTTTGTACTATATCTTAAAATCTGGGATTGTAATACCTCTAGCTTTTTTCTTCTCTCTCAAGATTGTCCTGGCTATTTGAGATCTTATGTGGTTCCATATGAATTTTCAGGTTATTCATTATAGTTCTGCAAAAAATGCTATTGGTATTTTGATAGAGCTTGCATTGAATTTGTAGTTAGCTTTGTATAGACATTTTTACAGTATTCTTCAATCTGTGAGCATGGTATATCTTTGTGTTGTCTTCCATTTCTTTCCTCATGTCTTACAGTTTCCAGAGTATATGTTTTTTACCTCATTAAATTTATTCCTAGGTCAGTATTCTTTGTGCAATGGTAAATAAGATTGTTACCTGAATTTTTCTTTCTAGTACTTGGTTACAATGTCTAGAAAAGTAACAGATTTCTGTATTAACATACAGACATACATGTAACATATATACATTTTGTATCCTGCAACTTTACTGAATTAATTTATTATATCTAATAGTTTTTGGTATAGTCTTTAGGGTTTTCTATACTTAGTATTATGTCATCTGCTGATAGTGACAGATATGCTTCTTCATTACAAGGTTGGGTAAAAGCAGGAGTGGACATACTTGTCTTGTTCCTGATCTTAGAGGAAAAGCTTTCAGTTTTTCACCATTAATGGGAAAGTTGTATGATATTAGGTATAGGTTTGTTTAATATGGCCTTTATTATGTTTGTTTAAATTTTTAAAAAAAAATTCCAGTTAACATACAGTGTAATATATGTCTCAGGTACACAATATAGTGATTCAACACTGCCATAACACAGCCAGTGCTCATCACAACAAGTGCACTCTTTAATCCCCATCACCTATTGCACCCATCTGCCCCAATGATATCCCTCCTCTCCCCTTCCCTCTGATTACCATCTGTTTGTTCTCTGTTTCTTGGTTTACTTCTTTTTCCTTTTTTTCCCCCTTTGCACTTTTGTTTCTTAAATTCCAGATATAAGTGAAATCATATGATGTCTCTTTTTCTCAATTATTTTGCTTAGCACAATACTCTCTGATTCCATGTCATTGCAAATGGCAAGATTTTATTCTTTTTATGGCTGAGTGATATTCCATTGTATACATATACCACATCTTCCTTAGCTATTCATCATTTGATAGACTCATCAGTTGACTTGGGTTATTTCCATAATTTGGCTACTGTAGATAATTCTGCAATAAACATCAGGGTGCATGTATCCCTTTGTATTGGTATTTTTGTATTCTTTTGGTAAATACCTAGTAGTAGAATTGTTGGATCTAAATTTTTATCATGAACAGATATTGTATTTTGCCAAATGCTTTTTCTGCATGTATTGAGATGATGATCATATAGTGTTAATCCTTCCACTTGTTAATGTGACATATCACACTGATTGATTTGTAAATAACGAACCACACTTGCATCCCTGGAATAAATACCACTCAATGTGGTGAATGATTTTTGTAAATTCATTGTTGAGTTTGGTTTGCTAATATTTTGTTGAAAATTATTGCACCTGTTTCCATCAGGGGTATTGATCTGTAGTTTTCTCTCTCTTTCTGTCTTTCTCTCTCTCTCTCTCTCTTTTTTTTTTTTTTTTTTTTTTTTTTTACAGTATCTTTGTCTGTTTTGGTATCAGGCCAATGATGGCCTGGTAGAATGTATTTGGAAGCTTTTTTTCCTCTTCTAGTTTTTGGAATAGTTTGACAAAAATAGATGTTAACTCTTCTTTAACTGTTTGGAAGAATTCACCTGTGAAACCATCTGCTCCTGAACTTTTGTGTGTTGGGAGTCTTGCTCACCAATTCAATTACCTGACTTGTAATCAGTCTATTCAAATTCTCTTTTCTCATTCAGTTTTGGAGGGTTGTATGTTTCTAGGAATTTATCCATTTCCTCTAGTTTGTCTAACTTGTTGATGTATAATTTTTTGTAGTACTTGCATAATCCTTAATATTTCTGTGGTAGCACTTGTTATTTCTCCTCTTATGATTTTTTAAATTTGGATCCTTTTTCTTAATGAGTCTGGTTAAAATATATCAGTCTTTCAAAGAACTAGTTCTTGGTTTCATTGATCTTTTCTATTGTATTTTTGTTTTCTATTGTATTCCTTCTATTTTTATCTTCTATAGTATTTTTATTTCTGTTCTAATCTTATTATTTCTCCTTTTACTCAATTTGGGCTTTTTTCTTCTTTTTCAACTTCATTGGGTTTTTTTTTTCTTGTTTCTTGAGATAGGTCTGTGTCACTATAAACTTTCCTTTTATAACTATTACTTTTTCTGGATCCTAAAGATTTTGGACATTGTTTTCATTTCGTTTGTCCCATGAATTATTTCCTTATTACCTCTTTGATTTTTTTGACCCATCAGTTAAGTAATAGCATGTTTTTTTTTAATCTCCACGTGTGTGCTTTTTCTACCATTTTCTTGTAATCAGTTTCTAAGTTATGCCATTGTGATTGGAACAGATAATTGATATGATTTTAATCTTAAAATATTAAATTGGTTTTATTTATAACCAGTTTTTTAGTTTTAATTAAAGTTTATTTAACAGTGTTATATTAGTTTTAGGTGTACAATATAGTGATTCAACAATTCTATATATTATTTAGTATTCATCACAATAAGCGTAGGCTTTAATCCTCATTACCTATTTCACTCATTCCCCTAACCCTCTTCCCCTCTGGTAATTATTGGTTTGTTCTCTATTGTAGAGACAAACCCACAAGCACACTTTTCTTTTCTTTTTTTCCTTTACTCATTTGTTTTGTTTATTAAATTTCACATTTCAGTAAAATCATATGGTATTTGTCTTTATCTCACTGCCTTATTTTGTTTGGCATTATACTCTCTAGCTTTATCCATGTTGTTGCAAATGGCAAGATTTCATTCTTTTTATGGCTAATGATCCATTATATATATATATATATATATATATATATATATATATATATACACACACACACACACACACACACACACACACACACAGATATGGCTAATGATCCATTTTATACACACACACACATATATATATATATACACACATAGATAAAAAAGGTGTGGTGTGTGTATATGTATATGTATACATATACACACACACACACATACCCCACATCTTTTTTTATTCATCTTTCAATGGACACTTGGGCTGCTTCCATGTTTGACTATTGTAAATAATGCAATAAACAGGGATGCATGTATCCTTTGAATTAGTATTTTTGTATTTTTGGGCTTAATTTTTTTAAGTTTATTTATTTTGGGAGGGGAAGAGAGAGAGAAAATCCCAAGCAGGCTCCACGCTGTTGGTGCAGAGCCGATGTGGGGCTCAAACTTACAAACTGTGAGACCATGGGACAAGAGCCAAAATCAAGAGTTTGTAGCTTAAGTAACTGAGCCACCCAGGCACCCCTGCCCTTTTGGGTTTAATACCCAGTAGAGCAGTTACTGGATTGTAAGGTAGTTCCATTTTTAACATTTTGAGGAATGTCCACACTGTTTTCTGCAGTTGCTTCACCAGTTTACATTCCCACCAACAGTGCACAAAGATTCCTGTTTTTCCACATCCTTTCCAACACTTGCTTCTTGTGTTTTTGATTTTAGTCATTCTGACAGGTATGAGGCGATATCTCCTTGTAGTTTTGATTTGAATTCCCCTGATGGTGAGTGATGTTGAGCATCTTTTTGTATGCCTATTAGCCATCTGTATGTTTCCTTTGGAGAAATGTCTGTTCATGTCTTCTGCCCAGTTTTTAATTGGATTGTTTTTTTTGGGCGGGGGAGGGGGGTGGTTATTAAGTTGTATCAGTTCTTTGTATGTTCCACATACTAACCTTCATCAGATATACCATTTGCAAATATCTTCTCCAATTCAGTAGGTTGCCTTTTAGTTTTGTTGATTATTTTCATCACTGTGTAGAAAGCTTTTATTTTGATGTACTCCCTCTAGTTTATTTCTGCTTTTCTTCCCCTTGCCTCGGGAGACATATGTAAAAAAAAGTTACTGCCTGTGTTCTCTTCTAGGATTTTTATAGTTACATGTCTTGTGTGTCAGTCCTTAATATATTTTGAATTTGTCTTTGTGTATGGTATATCTTTGTGTATTATTCTTTTGCATTTGGTTGTCCACTTCTTCCATTTCTCCTAACACCATTTGTTGAAGAAACTGTCTTTTTCCCATTATGTATTCATTCTTCCTTTTTCAAACACGAATTGACCATATAAATGTGGGTTATTTCTTGGCTTTCTATTCTATTCCATTGATCTATGTGCTTATTTTTGTGCTAGTATGATATTATTTTGATTACTACTGCTTTGTGTGTATAGATTGAAATCTGGAATTGTGACACCTGCAGTTTTTTTTTTTTTTAATTTTTTTAACGTTTATTTATTTTTGAAACAGAGACAGAGCATGAACGGGGGAGGGGCAGAGAGAGAGGGAGACACAGAACCGGAAGCAGGCTCCAGGCTCGGAGCCATCAGCCCAGAGCCCGACGCAGGGCTTGAACTCATGGACCGTGAGATCTTGACCTGAGCTGAAGTAGGATGCTTAACCGACTGAGCCACCCAGGCGCCCCTTGTTTTTCTTTTTCAAGATTGTTTTGGGTATTCAGGGTCTTCTTTGGTTCTATACAAATCTTAGGATTATTTGTTATAGTTCTGAGTAAAATGTTGTTGGCATTTTGACAGGGATTGCATTAAATCTGAGGATTGCTTTAGGTAGTGTGGTCATTTTTCACAATATTCATTCTTCTAATCTGTGAGCATGGAATATCTTTCCACTTGTTTGTGTCATCTTTAAATGTCTTTCATCAATTTTGTATAGTTTTCAGAGTATAGGTCTTCCATCTCTTTGGTTAAGTTTATACCTAGGCATTTTATTATCTTTGGTAAAGTTGTAAGTGGGATTGTTAATTTCTCTGTTGTTTCATTATTAGTATAAAAATGCTACAGATTTTTGTATATCGATTTTTCATCCTCCAACTTAATGGGGTTTATCAGTTCTAGTATTTTTTTGGTGGAGTCTTGAGGGTTTTCTATTTATAGTATCATGTCATCTGCAATTAGTAAAGGTTTTACTTCTTTTTTTTTTTTTTTCAACGTTTTTTTATTTATTTTTGGGACAGAGAGAGACAGAGCATGAACGGGGGAAGGGCAGAGAGAGAGGGAGACACAGAATCCGAAACAGGCTCCAGGCTCTGAGCCATCAGCCCAGAGCCCGACGCGGGGCTCGAACTCACGGACCGCGAGGTCGTGACCTGGCTGAAGTCGGACGCTTAACCGACTGCGCCACCCAGGCGCCCCAAGGTTTTACTTCTTTATCAGCTTGAATGCCTTTTATTCCTTCGTCTTGTCTGATAGCTGTGCTAAGACTTCTAGTACTTTGTTAAATAACCGTGGTCAGCATGGACTTTGTCTTGTTTCTGACCTGGGGAAATGCTCTCAGTTTATCACCATTGAGTATGATGTGAACCGTGGATTTCTCGTTTATGGCCTTTATTATGTTGAAGGTATGTTCCCTCTAAACATACACTGTCAAGGACTTTTATCATGAATAGATATAATTTGTCAAATGTTTTTTCTGCATCTATTTAAATGAAGATGTGGTTTTTATCCATTCTTTTATTGGTGTAATGTATCACATTGATTGACTTGTAAATATTGAACCACACTTACATCCCAGGGATAAATCGCTCTTGATCATGGTGAATGATCCTTTTAATGTATTGTTGGAATTGGTTTGCTAACATTTTGTTGAGGGTTTTTGCATCTATGTTATCAGAGATATTGTCCTTTTTGGTTTGTTTGTTTTGTAGTGTCTGTATCTGGTTTTGGTATCAGAGTAATGCTGGCCTCACAGACTGAACTTGGAGGTTTTTCTTCCTTTTCTATTTTTTGGAATAGTTTGAGTACAATTGGCCTTAACTCCTTTGTAAATGTTTAGTACAATCCACCTGTAAAACCGTCTGGCCCTGGACTTTTGTTTGTTGGGAGATTTTGAGTATTGATTTAATTTCATTGCTCATGATTGGTCTTTTCAAATTTTCTATTTCATCCTGATTTGATTTTTGGAGATTATATTTCTAAGAATGTATCCATTTCTTTTTGGTTGTCCAAATTGTTGGCATATAATTTTTCATAATATTCTCTTATAGTCATTTGTATTTCTGTGGTGTATTTCTTCCCTTTCATTTCTGATTTTGAGTCCTCTCTCTCTCTCTCTCTCTCTCTCTCTCTCTCCCCCATGAGTCTGGCTAAAGGTTTGTTAAAATTTTGTTGATCTCTTCAAAGAAACAATTCCTTGTTTCATTGATCTGTTCTATTGTTTGTTTTTTTGTTTTAGTTTCTATTCTGTATATTTCTCTAATCTTTATTTCCTTCCTTCTACTAACTTTGGGTTTTGTTTGCTCTTTTTCTAGCTCCTTTATATGTAAGATTAGGTTGTTAATTTGGGAATGTTCTGCTTTAGGTAGGCGTATATTACTACGAACTACCTTCTTAGTTGAGTTTTTGCTGCATCCTAAAGATTTTGGACTCTTGTGTTTTCATTTTCATTTTCTCCATGTATTTTTTTTTCATTTTTGTCTTTGATTTCTTGGTTGACCCATTCATTATTTAATATTATTGTTATTTAACCTCCATGTATTTGTTGTATTTCCAGATCTTGTGATTGATTTCTAGTGTCTTAACATTGTGGTCAGAAAACATGCATAGTCTGATTTCAATCATTTTGAATTTATTGAGCCTTATTTTGTGGCTTAATATATGATCTTTTCTGGAGAATGTTCCATATACACTTGAAAAGAATGTATATTCTCCTGTTTTTGGATGGAATGTTTTCAATGTATCTATTAGAACAGATACACATTCTTTTCAGATCCGTCTGGTCCAATGTGTCATTGAAAGCCATTGTTTCCTTGTTGATTTTCCGTTGGGTTGAACTGTTCATTGCTATTATTATTAATAGTATTATTAATACTATTATTGTATTACTATTATTGTATTGCTACCAATTATTTCCTTTATGACTATTATTAATTGCTTTATGTATTTCTTGGCTCTCATGTTGGGTGCATAAACATTTACAGTTGTTATATATTCTTGTTGGATTTTACTGTTTATGATTATATAATGTCCTTCTTTGTCTCTTGTTACAGCCTTTTTTTTAAAGTCTATTTGGTCTAAGTACTGTCACTCTGGCTTTCTTCTCCCTTCCATTTCCCTGGTAAATGTTTCTTTATCCCTTCAAGAATAGCCTGTATGTGTCTTTAGGTCTGAAATGAGTCTCTTGTAGGGAGATACCTCTTATTTTTTTGTTTGTTTTTTGTTTTTGTTTGTTTTTATCTATCACTCTGTCTTTGGAGCATTTGTCCATTTACGTTCAAAGTAATTATTGATAGGGTTTTTTTTTTTGCCATTGTGTTATTTGTTTTATGCTTGTCTTTATAGTTCTTTGTTCCTTATTTTGCTCTCTTCTCATGATTATTTGGCTTTTTTAGCAAAATACATGGATTCCTTACTCTTTATTTTTTGCATATTTATTACTGTTTTTTGATTTATGGTTACCATTTGGTTTTTATATAACCTCTTCTGCGTATAGCAGTCAATATATTATGTGGATGATCACTTAATTTTGAAGTCATTGTTTATTCTTTTCCCCTCCACATTTCAGATATTTGGTATCAGATTATACATACTTTAATTTCATGCTGCTTTTGACTGATTTTTATGGATATATATATATAGGTGTGTGTGTGTGCACACGCATGCTTTTGTGCTTCCCATTTTTCTTACTCTTTTATTTTCTATTCACAGAGTCTCTGTTAACATTTCTTGTAGGGCTGGCTTAGTGGTCATAAATTCTTTTACTTTTGTTTGCCTGAGAAATCCTATCTTTCCTTCTATTCTGAGTGATAACCTTGTTGAATAGAATATTCTTGGCTGCAGATTTTTTCCTTTCAATACTTTGAATATATCATACCACTCCTTGGTGGCCTGCAAAGTTTCTGCTGAAAAATCCGCTGATGGACTTATGGAGTTTCCTTTGTATGTAACTGTCTTCTCTGCAACATTTAAATACATTTATTTATTTATTTATTTATTTATTTATTTAATTTTTTTTTTTTTTTTTTTTTTTTGTAGTTTTAATGTCTATGTGTCTTGGTGTGGGTCTCCTTGAGTTGATTTTGTTGGGGAATCTTTGTGCCTCCTGAATCTGGATCTCTCTTTCCCTCTCTGGATTTGGGAAGTTTACAGCTCTTTCTTCTTCAAATACATTTTCTGCCTCCCGTTGTCCCTCTCATCTTTCTGGGATCCCTATTACATGAATGTTATTAAGTTTGATGGTGTCGCTGAGTTCTCTAAGCCTATTCTCATTATGAAGTATTTCTCTCTCGCCTCTTCAGCTTGATTGCTTTCCATTACTCTATCCTCCAGTTTACTTATATGTTCCTTGGCTTCCTGTATCATACTATTTATTCCATCTATTGTATTTTTATTATTTATTTTGTATATATTTATAATTTATTTAAATTCAAGTTAGTTAACATACTGTGTAGCTTTGGTTTCAGGAGTAGAACCCAGTGATTCATCACTTCCACATAACAGTCCATGTTCAATCCAACAATGCCTCCAAATGTTCATCCCTCCAAAATGCCTACCACTCATTTAGCCCATCCCCCAACCACCTCCCCTCCAGCAACCCTCAGTTTGTTCTCTGTATTTAAGAATCTCTTATGGTTTGTCTCCCTCTCTGTTTCTTATTTTTCCTTCCTTTCCACTGTGTTCATCTGTTGTAGTTCTTAAATTCTACATATGAGTGAAATCATATATTTGTCTTTCTCTTATTCTGCTTAACATAATACACTCTAGTTCCATCCATATTGTTTCAAATGGCAAGATTTCATTCTTTTTGATAGACAAGTAATATTCCATTGTGTGTGTATGTGTATACACACACACATCACATCTTTATCCATTCATCAGTCGATGGACACATCTTTATCCATACATCAGTTGATGGACATTTGAGTTCTTTCCATAATTTATATTTTTAATTTCATTTACTGAGTTCTTCATCTCTCATGTTCTTTTTTATTCTCTTTGTCAAGGTTTTCACTGATGACCTCCACCCTTTTCTCAAGTCTAGTGACTATCTTTTATAATCATTACTTTAAATTTTCTATCAGATATTATTTCTGTTTCGCTTAGATCTCATGCTCTGATTTTGTCCTGTTCTTTCATTTGGGACATACTCCTCGGTCTTCCTGTTGTGTCTACCTGTCTGTGTCTGTTTCTGTGTGTTAGAAAAGTCAGCTATGTCTTCTACTCTTAAAAATAGTGGCTTTATGAAGAAGAGGTCCTGTAGTGCCTTGCAGTGACCTGTAATACAGTGCCCCCTGTTCACCAGAACCTGGCACTTTAGGGCAATCTCCTTTGTATGTTGCTTGCATCCTGCTGTTGTTTGAGTTGCTTTTTCTTTCCATTTAGACATTTGCACTGACTCTCTGCCTGTTGTGAGCTGTGCTTGCTCTCTGTGCTGTTAGTGAGACCCAGGCAGACAAACTCTAAGGGGGTGTAACAGCAGGAAAGCTTGAGGGCAGGGCAGCAGTGTTAGCAAAATTTGTGCTGAGCTGCTAGTTCTAGGTCAGATCCCCCCAGAGTGTAGTGGCCAACAGGGGTTTGGCACATGGCAGTGGGCCGGGCATGATGTGCAGTACCAGTGCCTGAGGCACCCAGCATGTGACTGAGTGGTGGCTAGGTGGGGCATGCACAGTATTAACAAAGTTTGTGCTGAGGTCAGGGCCAGGCCAGCGGGCTTGGAGTGGATGAATTCTCAGAACTCATGGGTGGAGTGCCCTGCTAGCCATTTAGGTAGCAAGTGTCTGTGCAGTGCTGCATTCTGAAGGTGGTTGTGTGTTTATGATGAGAGGCCAGGCAGGAAAATGGCACCTGCCTGCTTCTTTGTTCCCAGAGAAGGTCCTCTAACATGCTCTGAAATTCAAATAAACAGGTTTCCCTTCTGTTTGACCCAGGTGTTGTGCAAACTGTTGCTTCCATATTGCTTCTCTGTGTGCTGCTGTCTTTTTAAGGGCAGGGACCCAGCTATCACTAGCTCTTCCAATTCACTCAGTGCTGAGTCCATTGATTTTTAAAGCTCCAGGCTCCAAGTACTGCTGGATATACAAACTCATGAAATTCTGCCTCTCTGGTTTTCAAAGCCAGATGTTATGGGGATTTGGTATCCCTGTGTGGGCTTCCTGGTACTTTCCTCTCTCTCCACCTGCAGCTCACTTCTTTCTGCAGGCAGCTCCTAACCACTGTTTCTGCCCTTCCCAACCTCCCAACCCTTCCCTGCCCTCTTTACATTTAGTTGTGGAGTTTATTCTGGCAGTCTTTAGATCACTCTCTGGTTATTGACTTGGATGTGAGTGATACTGAGGTGTAAACATGGGATGGTATGAACTTAGGATCCTCTTCCTCCACTGTCTTCCCAAGCTTATCACATTATATTTCTATTCAGATTCATTTTGTGGTCCAACATGTCATTTCTCTTGGAGAATGTTCCCTATGTGCACTTGAAAAGAATGTGTATTCTGTTTTTAAATCAATTGTTCTGTATAAAACTATTAAGTCCATCTGGTCTGTCATTCAAAGCCACTATTTTCCTGATAATCTGGCTGACCTATACGTGGATATTGGTGAATTGTTAAAATCTTCTATTACTGTATTACTGTCAATTTCTCTGTGTGTTAATATTCGCTTCATGTTGGATGCATATTTACAATTTTTATATCCTATTGTCGGAATGATCCCTTTATCATTAGGTTAAGATAGCACCATCCCTGGTCTCTTCTTAGAGTCTTTGTTTATCTGCTATAAGTTGTGATACTTCAACTTTTTTCTCTTCCACTTGCCTGGTATGTTTACACCCTTAATTTTCAGTCTGTGTGTGACTATAGGAGTGAAATGAATCTCTTTCTCTCTTTTTAAAAATTTATTTTTAGTTTAGAGAGAAAGAGAGAGAGAGAAAATCCCAAGCAGGCTCCATACTGTCAGTGTGTAACCTGATGTGGGGCTCGAACTCATGATCATGACCCTCAGCCAAAGTCGGATGTTAAACCTACTGAGCCACCCAGGTGGCCCTGAAATCAATCTCTCTTAGGCAGCACAGAAATGATCTTTTTTCTTTTTAAATCCATTTAATCACTCTGTCTTTTGATTGGATTATTTAGACCATTTACATTTAAAGCAATTATTGATAGGTATGTACAATTGCCATTTTGTTAAGATTTCTGGTTATTTTTGTTGTTTTTCTCTGTTCTTTAGTCTCTTATTCTCTTCCCTTCTGAGTTGATGGCTTTCTTTAGTGTTATGCTTAGATTCCTTTACCTTTTTTGTGTGTATTATAGGTTTTTGGTCTGTGGTTACCATTTGGTTATGATAGCATCTTATGTGTATAGCAGTCTGTATCAAGTTTTTGGTTGCTTAAGTTCTAATATCTTCTAAAAGCACTTCTCATACCTTCTAAAATTTTACTCCATGCTTCCTGTTTTATGTATATGTTGTCATATTTTACTACTATTGTCTTTTAACTTCCATACTACCTTTATAAGTGATTGGTCTACTTGTACTATGTGTTTGCTCTTATCTGTAAACTTTTTCCTTTAATAATTTTATTCCAATTAGGGTTTTTTTTAACCATTTAAAGGATTCACTTTAACACTTTTTATAAGCCTCTATTAGTCATGATGAAATCCCTTAACATTTGTTCGAGAAACTCTTTGCCCAGCAAGGTTATCATTCACAACAGGAGAGATAAAATATTCTTAGTTGTAAGTTTTTATCTTTTCCACACTTTGAATATATCATGGTAGGTCTTCAGAAGTCAGGTGTTAATATTATTTGAAGAGCTCTCATTTTTTTATCTCTTTTCTCTTGCTGCTTCCAAGTCTCTGTTTTGTCTCCCAACAGTTTGCTTATGATGTATCTAGGTAAATGTCTCATCAAATTGAGAAAGTTTGGAGCCATTAGTTCTTAAAATATTCTTGCTGCCTCTTTCTCACCTCTCCTTTCTGGGAGTCTTATTTACATGTATGTTGGTTTGCTTGATGGTGTTCCCCAGGTCTCTGAAGCTCTGTTCCTTATTCATTCATATTTCTTTTTATTTTTGGCTGGATAATTTTGGTTGTTTTTTCTTTTTTTAATTCATGGATTCCTACCTTGGCCAGCCCAAAACTGTTGAGTTCTGTTAATAAATTTATTTCAATTATTCTATTTTTCAACTTCAGAATTTCTATGATTCTTTAAAAAATAATTTGTATACCTTTCACATTCTTTAGTTGGTTACATAGGATTCTAATACTTAAATATGTTAGACATAGATTGCCTTAACTTTAACACATTTAAAATAGCTTATTTAAAGTTTAATAATTCCAATGGTTGGAACGTTTTAAAGATAATTTTTTATTAAAGTAGGGTTGACACACAATGTTACATTAGTTTCAGGTATGCAATACAGTGATTTGACAAGTCTAAATGTTATGCTATACTCACAGCAAGTGTAACTACTACATTTAAATATATAATCCTATTAAAATACTATTGGTTATATTCCCTATGCTGTAACTTTTATTGCCTTGACATATTCATTCTATGACTGAAAGCCTGAATCTCCCACTCTCCTTTACTGATTTGCCCATCCCCCAACCTTCTGGTAACCAATAGTTTTTCCTCTGTATTCATAGGTCTGTTGCTGCAGTTTGTTTGTTTTTAGATTTCACGTATGTTTGACTTCCTCTATCTGACTTATTTCACTTAGCGTAATACTCTGTAGGTACATCTATAGGGTTGTTGTAAAAGGCAAGATCTCATTCTTTTTGTTGTTGTTGTTTTTATAGCTGAGTAATATTCCAGTGTGTGTGTATACCATATCATCTCCATTCATCAAGGGACACTTGGGTTGCTTCTATATCTTGCTTATTGTACATAATCCTGCAATGAACATATATCACTTTGAATTAGTGTTTTTTGTTTCGAGTAAATAGCTAGGAGTGGAATTACTGAATCATATGGTTTTTCTATTATAAAATTTTTTTTGAAGAAACTCCATGCTATTTTCCACAGTGGTTGTACCATTTTACATTCCCATTGATGGTGCATGAAGGTTATTTTGTCTCCACATCCTTGCCAACACATGCTATATCTTGTCTTTTTTCCTGACCATTCTGCCAGGTGTGTGGTGGTAACTCATTGTGGTTTTAATTTTCATTTCCCTGATGATTAGTGATGTTGAGCAACTTCTCATGTGTCTGTTAAGCATCTGTAGATCATCTTTGGAAAAATATCTATTCTGGTCTTTGGCCCACTTTTTAGTCAGATTATTTTTTGGTGTTGAGTAATTTGCTTTTATATTTTAGAAAATAACCCCTTATTGTATATATTATTTGTGAATAACTTTTCCCATTCAGTACACTGCCTTTAGGTTTTATTGATGGTTTCATTTGCTGTGTGAAAGCTTTTTATTTTGGTTTAGTCCCAGTAGTTTAATTTTGCTTTTCCTTGACTGAAGAGACATGTAGAATAATATTTCTGTGACCAATGTCTAATTACTGCCTATGTTTCTTCTAGGAGTTTATGGTTTAGTGTCTATTTAGGTCTTTAATCCCTTTTGAGTTTATTTTTGTGTATGGTCTAATAAAGTGGTCCAATTTCATTTTTTTTTTTTGCATGTGGGTGTCCATCTTTCCTAGCACTATTTATTAAAAAGATGGTATTTTCCCTGCTAAATATTCTTGCCTCCTTTGTTGTAGATTAATGGGCCATGTAAGTATGGGTTTATTTCTGGGATCACTGTTCTCTTGCATTGATCTATCTGTCTATTGCTGTGCAGTACCGTTGTATCCTGATTACTAGAGCTTTGTAGTACATCTTCAATCTTGGATTATGCTACCTCAAGCTTTGTTTGGTTTTGCTTTTCTAAGGATGTCTTGGCTATTGGGGTCTTTTGTGCTTCCACATGAACTTTTGGGTTGTTTTTTCTAGGTCTGTGAAAATGTTGGAATGCTGATAGGAATTGCACTGAATCTGTAGATTGCTTTGAGTAGTATGGACATTTTAATTCTTCTAATATTAATCCTTCCAATCTGTAAGCACATGGAACACCTTTCCATTTGTGTCATCTTTAATTTTTTCCATATTTTATAGTTTTTGGAGTAGAGGTATATTACCTCCTTGGTAAGTTACTCCTGAGTATTTTATTTTTGACAGAATTATAAATGGAATTTTTTAAATGTCTACTTGTTATTAGTGTATAGAAACACAACTGACTTCTTTGTATTAATTTTTTTTGATATGAAATTTATTGTCAAATTGGTATCCATACAACACCCAGTGCTCATCCCAAAAGGTGCCCTCCTCAATACCCATCACCCACCCTCCCCTCTCTCCCACCCCCCATTGACCCTCAGTTTATTCTCAGTTTTTAGGAGTGTCTTATGCTTTGGCTCTCTCCCTAACTTTTGTTTTCCTTCCCCTCTCCTATGGTCTTCTGTTAAGTTTCTCAGGATCCACATAAGAGTGAAAACATATGGTATGTCTTTCTCTGTATGACTTATTTCACTTAGCATAACACTCTCCAGTTCCATCCTCGTTGCTACAAAAGGCCATATTTCATTCTTTCTCATTGCCAAGTAGTATTCCATTGTGTATATAAACCACAATTTCTTTATCCATTCATCGGTGGATGGACATTTAGGCTCTTTCCATCATTTGGCTATTGTTGAGAGTGCTGCTATAAACATTGGGGTACAAGTTCCCCTATGCCTCAGCACTCCTGTATCCCTTGGGTAAATTCCTAGCAGTGTTATTGCTGGGTCATTGGGTAGATCTATTTTTAATTTTCTGAGGAACCTCCACACTGTTTTCCAGAGCAGCTACACCAGTTTGCATTCCCACCAACAGTGGAAGAGGGTTCCCATTTTTCCACATCATCTCCAGCATCTGTAGTCTCCTGACTTGTTTATTTTAGCCACTCTGACTGGAGTGAGGTGGTAACTGAGTGTGGTTTTGATTTGTATTTCCCTGATGAGGAGCGACGTTGAGCATCTTTTCATGTGCCTATTGGCCATCTGGATGTCTTCTTTAGAGAAGTGTCTATTCATGTTTTCTGCCCATTTCTTCACTGGATTATTTGTTTTTCAGGTGTGGAGTTTGGTGAGTTCTTTATAGATTTTGGATACTACCCTTTGTCTGATATGTCATTTGCAAATATCTTTTCCCATTCTGTTGGTTGCCTTTTAGTTTTGTTGACTGTTTCCTTTGCAGAGCAGAAGCTTTTTGTCATCATGAGGTCCCAATAGTTCATTTTTGCTTTTAATTCCCTTGCCTTTGGAGATGTGTCAAGTAAGAAATTGCTGCGGCTGAGGTCAGAGAGGTTTTTTCCTGCTTTCTCCTCTAGGGTTTTGATGGTTTCCTGTCTCACATTCAGGTCCTTCATACATTTTGAGTTTACTTTTGTGAATGGTGTAAGAAAGTGGTCTAGTATCCTTCTTCTCTATGTTGCTGTCCAGTTCTTCCAGCACCATTTATTAAAGACTTTTTCCATTGGATATTCTTTCCTGCTTTGTCAAAGATTAGCTGGCCATACTTTTGTGGGACCAATTCTGGAGTCTCTATTCTATTCCATTGGTCTATGTGTCTGTTTTTGTGCCAATACCATGCTGTCTTGATGATTACAGCTTTGTAGTAGAGGCTAAAGTCTGGGATTGTGATGCCTCCTGCTTTGGTCTTCTTCTTCAAAATTACTTTGGCTATTTGGGGTCTTTTGTGGTTTCATACAAATTTTAGGATTGCTGTTCTAGCTTCGAGAAGAATGCTGGTGCAATTTTGATTGGGATTGCATTGAATGTGTAGATAGCTTTGAGTAGTATTGACATTTTAACGATATTTATTCTTCCAACCCATGAGCATGGAATGTTTTTCCATTTCTTTATATCTTCTTCAATTTCCTTCATAAGCTGTCTATAGTTTTCAGCATACAGGTCTTTTACATCTTTGGTTACATTTATTCCTAGGTATTTTATGATTCTCGGTGCAGTTGTGAATGGGATCAGTTTCTCTATTTCTCTTTCTGTTGCTTCATTATTGGTGTATAAAAATGCAACCGATTTCTGTACACGAATTTTGTATCCCGCGACTTTGCTGAATTCATGTATCATTTCTAGCAGACTTTTGGTGGAGTCTATCGGGTTTTCCATGTATAATATCATCTCATCTGCAACAAAGTGAAAGCTTGACTTCATCTTTGCCAATTTGGATGCCTTTGATTTCCTTTTGTTGTCTGATTGCTGATGCTAGAACTTCCAACACTATGTTAAACAGCAACATTGAGAGTGGACATCCCTGTTGTGTTACTGATCTCAGGGGGAAAGCTCTCAGTGTTTCCCCATTGAGGATGATATTAGCTGTGGGCTTTTCATAAATGGCTTTTATGATGTTTATGTTCCTTCTATCCTGACTTTCTCGAGGGTTTTCATTAAGAAATGATGCTGAATTTTGTCAAATGCTTTTTCTGCATCAATTGACAGGATCATATGGTTCTTTTCTTTTATTAATGTGATGTATCACATTGATTGATTTGTGAATGTTGAAGCAGCCCTGCAGCCCAGGAATGAATCCCACTTGATCATACTGAATAATTCTTTTTATATGCTGTTGAATTCGATTTGCTAGCATCTTATTGAGAATTTTTGCATTCATGTTTATCAGGGATATTGGCCTGTAGTTCTCTTTTTTTTTTTTTTACTGGGTCTCTGTCTCGTTTAGGAATCAAAGTAATGCTGACTTCATAGAATGAGTCTGGAAGTTTTCCTTCCCTATTTTTTTGGAATAGCTTGAGAAATATAGGTATTATCTTTGCTTTAAATCTCTCTTATAGGGGGCGCCTGGCTGGCGCAGTCGGTTAAGCGTCCGACTTCAGCCAGGTCACGATCTCGCGGTCTGTGAGTTCGAGCCCCGCGTCGGGCTCTGGGCTGATGGCTCAGAGCCTGGAGCCTGTTTCCGATTCTGTGTCTCCCTCTCTCTCTGCCCCTCCCCCGTTCATGCTCTGTCTCTCTCTGTCCCAAAAATAAATAAACGTTTAAAAAAAAAAAAAAAAATCTCTCTTATAGAATTTCCCGGCAAAGCCATCTGGTCCTGGACTCTTATTTGTTGGGAGATTTTTGATAACTGATTCAATTTCTTCGCTGGTTATGGGTCTGTTAAAGTTTTCTATTTCATCCTGTTTGGGTTTTGGAAGTGTGGGGTGCTTAGGAATTTGTCCATTTCTTCGAGGATGTCCAGTTTGTTGGCATATAATTTTTCATAGTATTCCCTGATAATTGCTTGTATTTCTGAGGGATTGGTTGTAATATTCCATTTTCACTCATGATTTTATCTATTTGGGTCATCTTTTCTTTTTGAGAAGCCTGGCTAGAGGTTTATCAATTTTATTTTTTCAAAACACCAACAATTGGCTTTATTGATCTGCTCTACAGTGTTTTTAGATTCTTTATTGTTTATTTCTGCTCTGATCTTTATTATTTCTCTTCTGCTGGCTTTGGGGTGTCTTTGCTGTTCTGCTTCTATTTCCTTTAGGTGTGCTGTTAGATTTTGTATTTGGGATTTTTCTTGTTTCTTGAGATAGGCCTGGATTGCAATGTATTTTCCTCTCAGGACTGCCTTTGCTGCATCCCAAAGCACTTGGATTGTTGTGTTTTCATTTTCATTTGTTTCCATATATTTTTAAATGTCTTCTCTAATTGCATGGTTGACCCATTCATTCTTTAGTAGGGTGTTCTTTAACCTCCATGCTTTTGGAGGTTTTCCAGACTTTTTCCTGACTTTTTCAAGCTTCATAGCATTATGGTCTGAAAGTGTGTATGATATGATCTCAATTCTTTTATACTTATTAAGGGCTGTTTTGTGACCCAATATGTGATCTATCTTGGAGAATGTTCCATGTGCACTCGAGAAGAAAGTATATTCTTCATCTTTGGGATGTAGAGTTCTATATATATCTGTCAAGTCCATCTGATCCAATGTATCATTCTGGGCCCTTGTTTCTTTATTGATCCTGTGTCCAGATGATCTATCCATTGTTGTAAGTGGGGTATTAAAGTCCCCTGCAATTCCCACATTCTTATCAATAAGGTTGCTTATGTTTGTGATTGTTTTATAATTGTTAGCTCTTACTGATGGATACACCCTGTAATTATTATATAATGCCCTTCTTCATCTCTTGTTACAGCCTTTAATTTAAAGTCTAGTTTGTCTGATATAAGCATGGCTACTCCAGCTTTCTTTTGACTTTCAGTAGCATGATAGTTCTCCATCCCCTCACTTTCAATCTGAAGGTGCCCTCAGGTCTAAAATGAATCTCTTGTAGACAGCAAATAGATGGGTCTTATTTTTTTATCCATTTTGATACCCTATGTCTTTTGGTTGGAGCATTTAGTCCATTAACACTGAGTGTTATTATTGAAAGATATGGGTTTAGAGTCATTGTGTTATCTATAGGTTTCATGCTTGTAGTGATGTCTCTGGTCCTTTGTGGTCCTTGCAACATTTCACTCACAGAATCCCCCTTAGGATCTCTTGTAGGGCTGGTTCAGTGGTGATGAATTCCTTCAGTTTTTGTTTGGGCAAACCTTTATCTCTATTCTGAATGACAGACTTGCTGGATTAAGGTTTCTCGGCTGCATATTTTTTCTGTTCATCACATTGAAGATTTCCTGCCATTCCTTTCTGGCCTGCCAAGTTTCAGTAGATAGGTCTGCCACTAGTTTTATGGGTCTCCCTTTGTAAGTTAGAGCCCGTTTATCCCTAGCTGCTTTTAGAATTTTCTCTTTATCTTTGTATTTTTCCAGTTTCACTGTGATACGTTGGGTAGAAGATTGATTTAAGTTACATCTGAAGGGAGTTCTCTGTGTCTCTTGGATTTCAATGCTTTTTTCCTTCCCCATATCAGGGAAGTTCTCAGCTATGATTTGTTCAAGTACACCTTCAGCCCCTTTCTCTCTTCTTCTTCTTCTGGAATTCCTATGATACAGATATTGTTCCATTTGATTGCATCACTTAGTTCTCTAATTCTCCCCTCATACTCCTGGATGTTTTTTCTGTTTTACTCAGCTTCCTCTTTTTCCCTAATTTTATCTTCTAATTCACCTATTCTCTCCTCTGCCTCTTCCATCTGAGCTGTGATCGCCTCCATTTTATTTTGCAGCTCATTTATAGCATTCTTAGCTCTTCCTGTTTCTTTTTTTTTAATATGAAATTTATTGTCAAATTGGTTTCCATACAGCACCCAGTGCTCATCCCAAAAGGTGCCCTCCTCAATGCCCATCACCCACCCTCCCCTCTCTCCCACCCCCCATTGACCCTCAGTTTGTTCTCAGTTTTTAGGAATCTCTTCTGTTAAGTTTCTCAGGATCCACATAGCAGTCAAAACATGGAATCTGTCCTTCTCTGTATGACTTATTTCACTTAGCATAACACTCTCCAGTTCCATCCACATTGCTACAAAAGGCCATATTTCATTCTTTTTCATTGCCACATAGTATTCCATTTTGTATATAAACCACAATTTCTTTATCCATTCATCAGTGGATGGACATTTAGGCTCTTTTCATAATTTAGCTATTGTTGAGAGTGCCGCTATAAACATTGGGGTACAAGTGCCCCTATGCATCAGCATTCCTGTATCTCCTAGCAGTGCCATTGCTGGGTCATAGGGTAGGTCTATTTTTAATTTTTTGAGGAACCTCCACACTGTTTTCCAGAGAGGCTGCACCAGTTTGCATTCCCACCAACAGTGCAAGAGGGTTCCTGTTTCTCCACATCCTCTCCAGCATCTATAGTCTCCTGGTTTGTTTATTTTAGCCACTCTGACTGGTGTGAGGTAGTATCTGAGGGTGGTTTTGATTTGTATTTCCCTGATGAGGGATGATATTGAGCATCTTTTCATGTGCCTGTTGGCCATCTGGATGTCTTCTTTAGAGAAGTGTCTATTCATGTTTTCTGCCCATTTCTTCACTGGATTGTTTTTCAGGTGTGGAGTTTGGTGAGTTCTTTATAGATTTTGGATACTACCCTTTATCCGATATGTCATTTGCAAATATCTTTTCCCATTCTGTTGGTTGCCTTTTAGTTTTGTTGACTGTTTCCTTTGCAGAGCAGAAGCTTTTTGTCTTCATGAGGTCCCAATAGTTCATTTTTGCTTTTAATTCCCTTGCCTTTGGA
The DNA here is from genome assembly GCF_018350155.1 of Leopardus geoffroyi. Lineage (NCBI taxonomy): Eukaryota > Metazoa > Chordata > Mammalia > Carnivora > Felidae > Leopardus > Leopardus geoffroyi. The sequence continues at coordinate 49,293,476 of NC_059328.1, forward strand.
GATGTGTCAAGGAAGCAATTGCTGTGGCTGAAGTCAGAGAGGTTTTTTCCTGCTGTCTCCTCTAGGGTTTTGATGGTTTCCTGTCTCAGTTTCAGGTCATCTATTTTGAGTTCATTTTTGTGAATGGTGTAAGAAAGTGGTCTAGTTTCATCCTTCTGCATGTTGCTGTCCAGTTCTCCCAGCACCATTTATTAAAGAGACTGTCTTTTTTCCATTGGATATTCTTTCCTGCTTTGTCAAAGATTAGTTGGCCATACTCTTCCTGTTTCTTAGTCCCCCAATGTCTGTAGCAGGAGATTCTCTGCTATCCTTTATGCTTTTTTCAAGCCCAGTGATTAATGTTATGACTATTATTCTAAATTCTTGTTCCTTTATATTGCTTAAATTGTTTTTGATCAATTCATTAGCTGTCACTACTTCCTGGAGTTTCTTTTGAGGAGAGTCCTTCTGTTTTGCCATTTTGGGGTGTCCCTGGGGTGGCTCCCAACTGCAGGGCACTTCCCCTGTGCTGTCTGGAGTAACGTGTTGGTGGGCGGGGCCACAGTCAGATTGGTGTGTACCTTATCTTCCCCTCTCCCAGGGTCAGGACTCACTGTGGAGTGGTGTGGTGCTGCTTTGATGGGATCTGGCATATTAGCCGGGGTGGATCTGCAAGGTGCACAGTGGTGGGAGGGGCAGGCTTAGCTAGCTTTGCCATCAGTGATCCCCTGCAGGAGGGTCCCTGCAGCACCGGGAGGGAGGCCAACCCGTCGGAGGGATGGATTCACAGAAGCACAGCATTGGGTGTCTGTGTGGTGCAAGCAAGTTTGGTGACGGGAACTGCTTCCCTTTGGGATTTCAGCCAGTGTATAGAAGAGGGAGATGGCGCTGACCAGCTCCTTTGTTCCCTGCCAAGCTGAGCTCTGTCTTCTGGGGCTCAACAACTCTCCTTCCCATTGTTCTCTAGCCCTCCCATTCTCTAAACAGAGGTGTTGACTTACAACATTCCAGATGTTAAGTCCCTCTGGCTGTCAGAACACACTCCATTCAGCCCCTCTGCTTTTGCAAGTCAGACTTGGAGCCTCTGCCTTGTTGGGAGGCTGCCCCTCCACTGCCCCAGCGCCCTCCCACCAGTCTGTGTAGCGCACACTGTCCTTCCTACCCTCTTCCGTGGGCCTCTTGTCTACTCTTGGCTCTGGAGAGTCCATTCTGCTAGTCTTCTGGTGGTTTTCTGGACTATATTTAGGCAGATGTGGATGGAATCTAAGCGATCAGGACACAGTGAGCCCAGCATCCTCCCATGCCACCATCTTCCCTCACTTTCAGTTTCTGTATTAATTTTTTAATGTTTATTTATTTTTGATAGACAGAGACAGCAGGTGGGGAAAGGAGCCGAGAGAGAGGGAGACAAAGAATCAGAGGCAGGCTTCAGGCTCCGAGCTGTCAGCACAGAGCCTCATATGGGGATTCAACTCAGGAACTGCTGCTAGTTCAGTTAACACTTAACTGTTAAGTGACAGTTAAGTCAGTCACTTAACTGACTGAGCCACCCAGGTGCCCCTCTATTGAATTTTCAGATTAGAAAATTATTACTTCCTAGAGTTTTTGATGGAGTCTTAGGGTTTTCTATATGTAAATAAGGCCATCTGCAAAAAGTGACAATATTTTTAAAACTTTTTAATTGAAGCATATGTAACAGTTGTATTACTTTCTATTCTAATACTATTGTATTACTTTTAGGTGTATAATAGGTTTCAGTAATTCTGTAAATTACTCAGCAAAAAAATCCCCTTTATCACCCACCCACCTTCCCTCTGGCAATCTTCAGTTCTCTGTATTTAGGTCTTTGTTCATTTTTGTTTCTTAAATTCCACAGTTGATTGAAATTGTATGGTATTTGTCTGATTTATTTCACTTAACATCATACTTTCTAGAGGCCCATCCCCATGGTTTCAAATAGCAGAATCTCATTCTTTTTTGTGGTTGAGTAATATTCTATTGTATATACATACCACATCTTCTCAAACCATAGATCTACAGATGGACACTTGAGTTGATTCCTTATCTTGCATATTATAAACAATGCTGCAATAAATATGGGGATGCATATATCATCTCAAATTAGTGTTTTAATTTTCTTTGGGTAAATACCCAGAGGTAGAATGAATGGATCAAATGGCATTTCTATTTTAAGGCATTTCTATTTTAAAGAAACCTCCATACTCTTTTCCACAGTAGCTACACCAATTTACATTCCCACCGACAATGCACTAGGATTCTTTTTTGTCCTCATTCTTGCCAACATGTGTTATTTCTCATCTTTTTTATTCTTGCTATTCTCACAGGTATAAGGTAATATCTCGTGGCTTCATTTTGCATTTTTCTTGATAATGTAGAGCATTTTTTTTTTAATGTGTGTATTAGCGATTTGTATGTCCTCTTTGGAAAAGTGTTTTTAAAACGGTCAGAGGACCTGAATAATCGGCTTATTTTTGTTGTTGAGTAGTTAATATATTTTGGCTATTACCCCTTATTGGGTACATCATTTACAAATATATTCTCCCATTCACTATGCTGCCTTTTTGTTTGGTTAGTTTACTGTGAGGACTATACCAAAAGAAAAATCTTAATAGTTTAATTTTGCTTTTGTTTCCCTTGCCTGAGGATACATATGCAGAAAAACGTTTCTATGGCTAATATCAAAGAAATTGTTGCCTATGTTTTCTTTTAGAAGTCTTCTGGTTTTATGTCTCATATTTAGGACTTTAACCATTTAGAGTTTATTTTTTGCATTTGGTAAAAGAAAATAGTCCAGTATCATTCTTCTGCATGTAGTCATCCTTGGTCTTTTTTTTTTTTTTTAACCAATTTGGATGCACCCTCTGTTGGCACGACTACCTCTTGACTCTTCTCAAAATGGTTTTTGATTCAGTTCATGGCTCCTGAGTAGCCAGCTGGAGAACTTAGGATTTTTGAAATTGAATGACCTTTTTCACTGAATGAAATCTGAGTTAGTTGTTCCTCTCTTCATAAATCCTGGGTAGTACAACCAGAGTTGAAAGTATACAGTCAACGATAAAACTTCTCAAAAGGGGCTCTCTTCATTTCAGGAATGACACCACTGTGTCTAGTTTTTGTGTTTTATTTATATTCTATTTGTATTCTGAACACTCCACTCTTATTTCTACTTTTGCAATCACTTATTCAACAGTTACCATGTACCAGACTTTTGGATTTGTCACTGATATAAAACATAATAACTTCATATTGGCTCCTCCCAGTGTATATCATAGTCCTCTAGCTGGCTCTTTCAGTAACTTGCCCTGTAATTTTGTGCAAGTCTGATTCTCCTTATAATCCTCACATTTTATATGCTGTATTGCAGAAGTTCAACAGGATAAAGGAATGAATGGTCAATCTTATTTTTATTTACGTTACCATTTATTTAACACCATCTAGGCCAAGTATTTTATATGGATTATCTCATTATATATATGAACTAAACTATAAAGGAGAAATAAACTGAAGTTTATATAGCAAGTGGTTGAGCTCATATTCAAAGTTTGGAAGTGTAATTCCAGAGTATGTAACATTATTCATTAGAGAGCTCTGCATTTCTATGGGGGGGTGGGGGTGGGAAGAATGCAGAACATCCTTGCAGGTACCTTGATTCTCGCTGAATGACACCAAAGAATAGTAGCCAAGGAGGTTCTATGTTTTTATGGTCTTACATTATGAAACCACTTTACCTTTCAATATATAAGAGATCAGATATATGTAGGGCCTGAAATCCCTCTCACCTGTCCTTCATCTTTCTGCATTGCTATCTATGAAATGTGTGGGTCTCTTTCTTCTCTTGTACTTTTCCATAGATGTTGGAGTTGGGGGGTAAAACTATACCTCTCAATCTCTCACCTGTAAACTGAATTCCAACAAGTAGAGAGATGTTAAGAGGGAAATAGAAAACAAATTATCACCCTTATAGAGAAATTGATCACTTTTTGTCTCCATTGGTTCCTGGTAGAAGTGGATTAAGTAGTGAAGCCAAAAAAAGCAACCCTTACCATTCTACTTCAAACCCAGGTGCTGACACCTAGGGGAGAATTGATGCTGCAAAGAAAATAACTCTTAGCTTCATATCGGTACCTCCAGTAAGTTGGAGGATTGTGACCTGACCTAGAAACCCAATCTTACTAGTAATGCCAGGGAGTTCAGGAGAGTGAAACAGGACCTATATTCCTTTTTAAATGCAGTGACTTCAGTGTGATTCAATGAATGTCAGGCTCTCACCTGATGTCTTGTCTGATGTGATGTGTTCCCAGTCAGATCTATTTCTCCCCTTTTCTTACAGAGAAGCAAATAAGGAGTAGAGAGCCCCAGACTGAGATTTGAACTAAAATAAGATTCTCCTCCAGTGTGTTATAGTGCTGTTAATTGTCTAGGTTTTTTGTGTGTGTTTAATGCTCAGTTAAAGCCCTGTCTCCTTCATAAATCTTACATTGCACAACCCAAAGACTTTCTTCCTTTGTTGTTTAATGTACTTTAAACACAAGGTCTAGAAAGCAACAAAAGGCGAGGGAACTGAATATATTCAGTAAAAAATATTCTTCTAAAATAAAGGCAAGAATAAAAAGTCATTTCAAGACAAGTGAAAGTTGAAAGAATTTGTCTTTTAAGACCACTAAAAGAAAATATCAAAGATATTTATTAGGCTGAGAAGAAATAACACCAAGTAGATGTCCCAAACTTCAGGGAGAATGGTAAGAAATATATTTTAAATTTCTCTAAGAGAACTTGTAACCTAAGGTAATAATACTAATAGTATTGTTTACAGTCCATGCAAAAGTGGAATACATGATAAAACTAGCACAAATAGTAAAGCATTGTTGGAAATAAATGACATAATATTATAGATCTTTAATTAGGAAGAAACATACCTCAAAACAGGTAAGCTAAAATTTTGTAATGTAATCTATAAAGCATTACCAAAAAAAGTATAAATGCAAGAAAAAAGATAAATTGAAATGCTAAAAATATATGATTTGACTATAAGCAGATGGACATAAAATAGGCCAACAGAAAAACAAAATTCCCAAGCACTAGACTCAAACTCAGCCATACAGATAATTATACTGAGTGTAAAAATACTAAACATTAAAAAGAGATGGTCAGTTTGGATAGAAAAAAAGACCGAAATATTTGCTTCCTTTAAATCATAGATCAGTTGAAAATTAAAGAGCAGGGAACAATATACAGTACAAGCATTATAGGTAAAATGGTTGATGTGGCTATGTTAATGTCAGGCAAAGTTAACTGCAAGAGAGAATACTCTCAGAGAAAAAAGGGGGGCATTCATAATAATAAATAATCTATCAAGAAGACATATTCTAAATGTGTATTCATCTAATAAGAGTTTTAAAATTCATGAAAAACTGAAGAATGAAAGAGAATAGAAAATCTCCACTTATGACTGATTTTCAGAACCCTCAATAATTTATAATAAATTGGAAGAAGAAATTTGAGAGAACATCAGCTAAGATGTCAAAGATCTAAACAATATTATCAACCAACTTGTCCTCATGGACATGTTTAGAACATTATAGTAATTTCTTGGTGAATGTTAAGTGTATACTTAAAAAGAATATATATAAAACTAGTCTCAAATCTTACGGTCATTCTCTTTATTTGAATACCTTATCACATATATTAAATCAAATAATTAGCCATGTGACTTCACTTATATATGGAATTTAAGAAAAAAATAAATGAGCAAGGGGGGAAAAAAGAGGGAAGCAAACCAAGAAACAGACTCTTAACCTTAGAGAACAAATTGATGGTTTCCAGAATGGAGAGAGAGGGGAGAATGGGTGAAGGGATTAAGGATTGCACTGGATGTTGTATGGCAGTGTTGAGTCACTATATTGCATACCTGAAATGAGTATTACATTGTACATTAACTGGAATTTAAATTAAAAATTAGCAGTAAGATATCTTAATTAAAAACATTTGTAAATTAAACAATTGATAAGTAATCCATAAGTCAAAACATCACAAGATAAAATAGAAAATATTTTTGAATGAATGAAAATTAAAACATACCAATTTTTGGAGCAAGTAGACGTCTTATACTCTATTGGTGAGTATATACAATCACAGAATTAAATGCACAAGACCTAATGCAATAATTATGCTCCTAGTTATTTAACCAAGATAAATGAAAACAGGGCCTCTTATGAAGTTGTATCCAAGAATATTCATAACAGTCTTATCCCTGATAGCTATAAATTTGTAAACCATCAACATGACCATTAACAAAACTATGTTATAGGAGGAGTATTCTAGGAAGATGGCAGAATAAGAAGCTCGAGGACTCTGCCTTCCCACCTAAACAATAATCGTACTAGAAGAAATGATGTAACTATTTGGGGACTTTGTAGTCTATTGAAGGCTTGTAACTTCCAGGAAAAGGCTTGAGCCAGTAAATTGTGATTAATTTCAGCCAAATTCAGCTCTTGGCTCAGCAGCAGTGCTCCAGCCCTGTAGTAGGCAATGTACATGTTCCAGGAGTACATTGCATGCAACCTGTGGGAGCCAGGGCGGGCAAGAAGGATCACATCCTCCAAAAATCAGGGATCTATGTACTGATCACTGATTGCTGCTTTTGATCATGGAGGTTCAGACACAGAAACAGGCAGACATTTTTGCAACCTTCTCCCCTTATATCCTAAGAACAAAGCAAGCTTGTATGTCTTGATTTCAAAACTAGTAATGAGAACAGTGTCATAGTGGTATAAAAGCCAATGGAAAAGAATGGAGAGCCTAGAAATAAATAACTTTTGACAAAGGTGCCAAGGCCCATTTAATGGGGGAAAGGATGGTCTCTAATAAATGGTGCTAGGAAAATTAGGTATTCACAATAAAAGGATGAAGTTGGATCCTTACCTAGCATCATATATAAAAATTAATTCAAAATCTAGCAATTCTTAGAAGACAACAGGGCAAAGCTTCATGACCAGTAATTATTTCTATATGACACCAAAAGCACAGATAACAAAAGAAAATTTGGATTCTTGGAAATTATGTGCATCAATGGACACTACCAACAGTGAACAGATAACATATAGAATAGGATCAATTATTTACAAATAATATATCCAGGAAGGGATTAATATCCAGAATACATAGAAATCTTAAAAACAACCCAATTTAAAAATGGGCAAAGGAATAGACATTGCTCCAAAGAAAGTATAGGGATGGCCACTAAGCACATGAAGATATTCAACATCACTAATCATCAGGACAAAGCAAATCAAAACTTTGATGAAATACCACTTCATACCCATTAGAATGGATACTGTCAATGAAACTGAAAACAAATGTTGGAAGGATGTGGAGAAATTAGAACCCTTGTGCAATTTCAGTGGGAATGTAAAATGGTACAGCCCCTGTGGAAAAAAATTCAGCATTTTTACTTCTGTGTATATACTCAAAAGAAGTAAAATCAGTGTCTAGGTTTAGATGAGGTTAGGTGGGTGGTGACTTCATGATGGAATTTATGCCCTTATATGAAGAGGAGGCGACAAGACTTTGTCCCTGCACATGTAATAAGGAAAGGTCATGTGAGCTTATAGCATGCAAGGGAGAGGTTCCCAAGCACCTTGATTTCAGACTTTCCCACATCTAGTACTGTGAAAAATAAACTTACATTGTTTAAACCACCCAGTTTGTGGTATTTTCTTGCAGCAACCCAAGCTAAGGTACCCATATTCATAGCAGTATTATTCACAATAGCTAAAATGTGGAAGAAACCCAAGTGTCCATTTGACAGAGAAGCAAAATGTGGTATATATGTACAATAAAATATTACTCAGCCTTGAAAAGAAGATTCTGGAATATACTACAATAGGCTAAAACTGGAGGACATAGTGCTAAGTGAAACAAGTCAGTCATAAAAAGACAAACTAGGATTAAATTTTAAGGAGGTACCTAGATTAGTCAAAATCATTGAGACAGAGGGTGGTTTCAGGAGATGGGAGAGGGGGAACTGGGAGTTATTATTTAATGGGTACAGAGCTTCAGTTTTACAAGATGAAAAGCAATCTGGAGATGGAGGGTAGTGATGGTTACACTACGATATGAATGTACTTAACACTACTGAACTTTGTATTTAATGGTTATGATGGTAAATTTTGTTGTGTTTATTTACCACAATAAAAAATTGAAAAAGAAAACCTATATACTATACCTTAATGGAATATTACTTTACATCTTCTAGGACTGCCTGATCACCAATTCTTGATCAGCACTCTTTCCAGTTTGGAGGCATATAGTGTTAATTCTTGGGATTGAATCTGCTCAGCTTCTGTCTTCAGTATTGCTCCTAATGTCTGGGTGCAGGTAAGGAGCCATACCAGTTAGCCTGCTGTGGTGAATCCTCTGTATCTTCCCTTGCCCACCACCACTTTTTTTTTTAAGTAGGCTTCACACCCAGTGCAGGTCTTGAACTCACAACCCTGAGATCAAGACCTGAGCTGATATCAAGAGTCACATGTTTAACTGAAGGAGCCACCCAGGCACCTGTCCTACCACCTTTTGATTTGTAGTTTCTTCTTCATATTATTGCTTGCTGCTGACTTATTAGGCATTACATATTAAACATTCTTAATTATTTAATTTAAAATATTCTTGAATTAAAATCACATTCCTGTTGGCTCCCTTCCTCAGGTGTTTTAAAGTCATGTATATTGTGATTTTTTTTTTTTTTTGATTCTTAGGTACAAACTGTGGTTCCTCAAGTATGTGATCTAGGCAAGTCTCTTAACTTCTCTGAATTTTAGTTTTTCATAAGCAATAAAGAAATACCTGGTTTTTTTTCCACCTGTAAATGAAACTGCTTTGTTGATTCTCAAACATACACATACAGGAATTGTGATAATAATAATATGGTAATGATAATGATGATGAGATGTGTTTCAGTAACAGGGAGGTGAAAAAGCTCAAGGGATAACATCAAATTGCCCCTGACTTATCGACATTTATGGTGTCAATCAAGATGCCCCTCCATGAAAATCCATGGGGTCTCCAGTGTTGAGGGACTTCCTCTCTTCATAGGGGCAAGGCCTGGTAAGACATAATAAACCAGTGAGAAACTCAAGATGCCTGCATTTGCAAAAAGCAAAGCCACAGTTCATTTTCAATTAAATTATTCTCAGTCATATGCAATTACCAAATGCAATTAGGCCATTCATTATAGAGAGAAGAAAAATGCAGCATCACTTCTGTTATTTTTAGTGACAGTGAAGCAAGTGAATGCAAAGCACCGTGTTACCTTTCTCCTAGTTTTTGTTTCTGTGATGAAAAGAAACCTTGCTCTCTTTCAGGCAGGTTATATATTCCCAAGTTTCTAGGCTTGGAGTACAGTTCCATCCATTTTCCATGACAAAGTCTGGAATATTCTATAAAATATAGAAGGCAATCTTCTTAAAAATTTAAGACTAGTTTTTTTTTAAATAGCATGGTTAAATTCAAAAAACAGTGGCTATAGGTCAACTTTCTAAATTACCATAGGAGATAAAATTATCCACTTAGACTTATGAGACCCAAGGCATGAACTCTCTCCTTACTAACTTCAGCAAACTTCAGTTCTCCCATCTATAAAATGGAAATCTAATAGAACCCATCACTTAGGGTTATTGTGAGTATCCACTGTGTTAATATAGCTGAATAAGTTAACAAGAGCATGGTGCCTAATAAGCATCCAGTCAATGATATTGATGATAATGAGATAGTAATGATGGTGTTTAGGCTTCATTTACTTTTCTACTCATTCATTCTGTGAACATCTTATTGAGTGATTTCAATGTGTCAAGCATGAGGTTAGACCTTGAGCAAGTAATTGAATTATTCATCCTCTTCTCTCAACCTACTACTACATCCAAGGTACATCAGTTCTAATCCTAAATATTTTAAGATTTTATTCCTCCCCTCTTAAATCCCTACCATAAACCCTCATTCTTTGTTTTGTATATTTCTAATATGCCTTCCATTCTGATATAAAAGAGACCATAATAAAACTTAGTCTGTCAGTCTCTGACTTCTATTTTCTATTTCTCTAGCTCATCTAGGATAAAGCACAAACTCTTAATATGACACCTATATCTGTTCAGGGTCTAGCTGCTGACTCTCCAGTCTAATTTCTGACCACATTTTCTTATATACACCCTATCCTTTGGGTTCTACTGAAATATTTAAACCTCATTTCCCAATATAGTACTCTTGCCTGGAAAGCCCTTTCTTCAGCACAGTTTTCATACTGACTTTGTCTCCTGTGTGCCCTCTCCACCATGCTGCTCTGACCTGAGCATGGATCACTTTGTATTGGGTCTATTTATTTGTAAGCATTCTCCCACTAGAGTGCAAATCATTTGAAGCCTGATGCAGAGAAGATAACAAAGCTTTGTTGAGTGAATAAGTAAAAAAGTGAACAAAATATAGTCTTTGTCCATGTAGAATTTATAATATGGTATCTAGAGTCTGTGTGAAATGTATTAATGTTATATATGAGTCTACTATATATAATAGACTTCAAATAGAGAACATATTTTGGAAAAGCCTTAATGCTGTATAAATTTATGTCAATTTTATCTCAAACTGGGGAATAAAAGAAAAGCTGGTCTCAATTGTGTCAATTTGAGACTAGACTAAAACTAGAAACTCTCTGGTTCATGACCATAGTTTCTGATACTTCTGTCAACCTGGCTTTGAGTCTTTAAATCCCATCTTGTTTCCTCATCTTCCATGGCTGACCTGGGTAGAGCAGTACTTGTATTGAACCAATATGATAAACCTATTACTACTCAAAAGGAAATTGCACTTAAGACCATAATTGGTAAAATTCTGTTGTAAAGGTATTATTAACAATAACAAAAATACAAATATGATACTTCTCTATCTCTATGTTATTAAATAATATTAGAAGGCTCCCCTAATATGTAAATACCACTAGCTGATAGATTGATGTGTAATAGAGAAAGGGATGTATAGACATATATGATTGAAGTGATTTTCTTTGACAGATCAGTAACAGGCTTAAAGTAAAATCATTATACGTTAGGTAATTTTGGTAAGATTCTCTGCTCACTGCCTAATCGTTCATAAAATTCCTACTAGAATCAATTACTTAATACATTTTTTATCAATTATGTAATTTCTATTTTCCAAATGTCTGATAGCTTTTCTAAATATTTCATAAAAGGAAATTTAAAAAAAAGGAAATTCAAAGTCTCATCAGGTCAACTATGGTGCACATATATATCTAATAATTTTTTTTAATTTGTGTCAGGTTACAACCTATTACAATGTGCTTTAACATCAAAACTCATTTGATTTTCACAGAGGCAGATCCCCTGCCACACCAACTTGGGAAGTCTCAATGGCTAGAATGTAATGTTTTGCTAAACCAGATTATAATAATCCATTCATTTTGCTGTATCAGAGAATGTTTTCTATTTATTACATTTTCCTTGTCTATGTCTGAGTTCTTTTTTTTTTTTAATCCCAAAGTTTGCTTTTATTTTATATATATACCTATTAGTACAATAATGATTTCAGGAGTAGATTCCAGTGATTCATCCCTTATGTAGAACACCCAGTGCTCATCCCAACAAGTGTCTTCATTAATGCCACTTACCCATTTAGTGTCCAAATTCTTATAGATGCTAGATATTAACCTGGTTTTAAAAATGTCTATTGAACAAGTAGATGTTTGATTCATATTTGTTTCTTCTTCATTTAACATGACTAGGGTTGTACTGTTTCTCTTTAGCTAAGCCTCTGAATCATCAGCTGTATACCAGCTGCAAAATATATTAACTATGCAAAGGCTTAGTTTTCTCATTCGTAAAATGAGTACATAAATAATATATAAAATATAGCATTGAAAGCAGGAACATGGCCGATAGTAAAATCATCCAAAGGATACACTGAGATAACAGCTACATCTGAAAATTACCTGAATACACAGAACAGATCTTCTGCAGCTGATGTGTAGACAGCCACATCAAAAAGGGTAGGAGGGCAAAGACATAGTTGACCTACCTACTACACAGAAACAAACACAGACAAAATGAGGAGACAGGAATATGCCCCAAATGAAAGAATAAGGCAAAATCACAGTAAAGGAGCTAAATGAAATAAGGACCAGCAATATGCCTGATAAAGAACTCAAAGGAGTGGTCATAGAGATACTCATCAGAAATAAATAAAGAGTAAATGAACTCAGTGAGAACTTCAACAAAGCAATAGAAAATAACAAAAGAACTAGTCAGAACTGAGGACTACAATAACCAAAATGAAAAACAGACTAAAGGGAATCAGTGGAGTAGGAGTTGTAGAAGAAAGGATCAGCAATCTTGGAGAAAGGGTAATAAAAAGCAACAAAGCTGAATAGCAAAAAGAAAAATAATAAAATTAAGAACTTTGAATCATCAAACATAATAACATTTACATTACAGGGATTCCAGAAATAGAAGAGCAGCAGAAAACGTATTTGAAGAAATTAATGTGGGAAAGGAAAATAGACATCTAGGTCCAGGAAGTCAAGAGAGCCCCAAATAAGATGATACCAAGGAGGTCCACACCAGGATTCATGATAAAGAGTGCATTTTAAATGCAGAAAGACAAAGGGAAACCATTACATACACTGATACCCCAAAACGCTATCAGCTGCTTTTTCAGAATTTTTTTTAGGCCAAATTGGGAGTAGCGTGATATATTCAAAGTGATGGGAGAACTAACAAACCCACAACCAAGAATACCCTACCTGGCAAGGTTATCATTCAGAACTGAAACAAAGAATTTTGTGGACAAAAGTTAAAGGATTTTTATCACAATTAGACCAGACTTTTAAAGGATATTAAAAGGAATTCTTTTTTAATGTTCATTTTTTTGGAGGGAGACAAAGTGCAAGCAGGGGAGGGGGCAGAGAGAGAGGGAGACACAGAATCTGAAGCAGGCTCCAGGCTCTGAGCTGTCAGCACAGAGCCCAACATGGGTTCGAACTCACCAGCAGTGAGAGATCATGACCTGAGGTGAAGTCAGAGGCTTAACCAAATGAGGCACCCAGGCACCCCTAAAGGGAATTCTTTAAATACAAAGAGGCTATAACTAGAAGAAAATTATTAAAGGAAAAAATTTCAGAGGTAAAAGCAAACATACAGTAAATGTAGTAGATTAATTACAGTACAGAGGTGAAAACACTAAAGTACTAAAATCAATTATATCTACAAAATACACAAAATAAAAGGATGTAAAATACGAGATTATACACATAAAACAAGGGGGTAAAAATTTAATGCTTTCAGAATGTGTTTGAATTTAGGTGATTAAGATGCCACATACAAACCCAACAGTACTCACAAATCAAAAACCTTTAATAGATCCACAAGAAGTTTAAAAAATACCACTAAAGCCATCAAACCACAAGAGAAGAAAGAAGAAATACAAAGCCAACCAGAAAACAATTAACAAAATGTCCTAAGCATATATGTATCAATAATTACTTTAACTGTAAATGGACTAAATGCTCCAATCAAAAGACACAGGGTAGCAGAATGGATTAAAAAAAAAAAAAAGACTCACTTTAGACATAAGACACAAAGTGAAGGGATGGAAAAAGATGGTCTATGCCAATGGAAGTGGGGGGGGGGTAACAGGTTAGCAATACCTGTATCAGAAAAAAATATGCTTTATTTTTATTTAATTTTTAATTTAATTTTTTATTTTAGAGAGCATGAATGAACACACAAGTGGCAGAGAAAAGAGAGAATATTAAGCAGGCTCCATGCTCAGCATGGAGCCCAATGTGGGGCTCCATCCCACGACCCTGGATCATGAACTGAAATCACGAGTTGGACATTCAACTGACTGAGCCACCCAGGCGCCCCCAGACACAACATACTTTAAAGCAAAGATTGCAGCGAGAGACAAAGAAGGGTACTTCACATCTACATGACCTAGAAAAAGAACCACAAACCCCAAAGTTAGTAAAGAAACACAACAATAAAATAGACTAAAAACAAACAGTAGAAAAGATCAGTGAAACCAAGAGCTGGTTCTTTGATAAACCTTTAGCCAGACTCAAAGGACTCAAATCAGAGATGGAGGAGAAATAACTGATACCACAGAAATGGTAGATGGATCATTGTAAGAGGATGTAACAATTGTAAATATTTATGTACCCAACATAAGAACACCTAAATACATAAAATATTAACAAAAGAAGAAATTGACAGTAATACAATGACCATTAGAGGAATTTAATATCCCACTATCAATAGATCATCCAGACAGAAAAATCAACAAGGAAACCATGGCCTTGAATGACACATTAGACCAGATAGACTAACAGATAAATATACAATATTCCATCAAAACCAGCAAAATACACATCTTTTCAAGTGCACATGTAACATTTTCCAGGATAGATCACATTAGCCCATGGAACAAATCTCAATAAATTTAACAAGACTGAAACCACATCAAGCATCTTTTCCAAGCACAATGGCATGAAACTAAAAATCAATTACAAGAAAGAAAATGGAAAAAAACACAAACATGAAGAGGCTAAATCACATGTTCTAAAGGATTTTAGAATACACGGAGACCAAAGAACATTAAAAAAAACAACAGAGGTGCCTTGGTGGCTCAGTTGGTTAAGCGTCCAACTTTGGCTTAGGTCATGATGTCATGGTTCATGAATTTGAGCCCTGCATCTGGCTCTCAGCTATCAGCGTGGAGCCCACTTTGGATCCTCTGTTTCCCCCTCTCTCTCTCTGCCCCTCCCCCTCCCAAAAATAAATATTAAAAAACAAAACAACAATGTTTCACAATCTACAGGACCCAGCAAAAGCAGTTCTTAGAGGGAGATTTGTAGTGATGCAGACCTATTATAAGAAAAAAGAAAAATCTGTATCAGACCAACCTTACACCTAAATGAACTGGAAAAAGAACAATAAACCCAAAGTTGGTAGAGGAATGAAATAATGAATATTGGAGAAAAAATTAACAAGATAGAAAAGATCAATGAAACCAAGTACTAGTTATTTGAAAAGATAAAATTAATACATCTTTAGCTAGACTTAAAAACAAGAATAAAATCAGAGATGGAGGAATAACTAATACCACAGAAATACAAAGAATTATGAGACCATTATGACAAATTATATGTTAATAAATTGGACAATCTAGAAGAAATGGATAAATTCCTAGAAACTGAATTAGGAAGAATTAAGAGACTGCTTACTACTAACATAATTGTATCATTAATCAAAAAGTTCCCAACAAATACAAGTCCAGGACCAGATGGTTTCACAGGTAGATGAATTCTACAAAACATTTAATGAATAGTTAATCCATATTCTTTGCAAACAATTCCCCAAAAATGGAAGAAAAATTTCCAACTTCATTCTACAAGGACATTATTCAGATGTCAAAACCAGACAAAGACACTTCAGAAAAAGGAAGCTACAGGCCAATATGCCTGATGAACATAGAGGCAAAAATTCTCAACAAAATATTAACAAGCCAAACTGAACAATACATTAAAAAAATCATTCACCATTATCAAGTGGGATGTATTCCAGGGAATGTAAGTGTGGTTCAATATTCACACATCTATGGTGATACAACACATTAACCAAAAAACAACAACAAAAAAAAGACGGGGGGGGGGATAGAAACCATATAACTATCTCAATAGATGCAGAAAAAGCATTTGACAAATACAGTGTTCATTCATGATAAAAACTGAAAGTTTAGAGGGAACCTACTTCGACATAATAAAGGTCATATAACAACAAAACTAAGACTAACATCATACTCAATGATTAAAAACTGAAGGTTTACTTCTAACATCAGGAACAAGACAAGTATGTTCTCTGTTTTGTTTTTTTGTTTTTTGCTTTTTTTAATGTTTAAAGAGAGAGACAGCATGAGCAAGGGAGGGGCAGAGAGAGAGAGGGAGACACAGAATCTGAAGCAGGCTCCAGGTTCTGAGCTGTCAACACAGAGCCCAAAGTGGGGCTTGAACTCACAAACTGAGACCATGACCTGAGCTGAAGTCGGACACTTGACCAAATGAGCCTCACAGGTGCCCCAAGTATGTTCTCTTTCACCACTTTTATTCAACATAGTACTCAAAGTCCCAGCTGTAGGAATCAGACAAGAAGAAAGAAAAACATCCAAATTTGTAAGGAAGAAAAACTGTCCCTATTTGCAGGTGACATCATGCTATATATATAGAAAATCCTAAAGACTCTACCAAAACACTATTAGAAGTAATAAATGAATTCAGTAAAACTGTAGGATAAAAAATTAGTATATACAGAAATTTGTTTCATTTATATACACTAATAACACAGTAGCTGAAAGATAAATTGAGAAAACAATCCCATTTATAATTGCACCAAAACGAATAAAATACTGGGATAATTTTAACCAAGTAGGTGAAAGACCTATACTCTGAAAACTGTAAGATGCTGATGAAAGAAATTGAGGAAAATGCACATGTAAAAATGTACCATCCACACTGATTGGGAGAATATTATTAAAATGTTCATACCACCCCAGGCCTTTTAGAAAATCAATTCAGGGGTTCCTGGGTGGCTCAGTTGGTTGAGTGCCCAACTCTTGATTTCAGCTCAGGTCATGACCCCAGGGTCATGGGATAGAGCCCTGTGTCAGCCTCCAACTGATTGTGGAGACTGCTTAAGATTCTTTCTCTCCTTCTACCTCCGCTCCTCTGCTCATGCTCCCTCTTAAAAACATTTGCAAAAAAGGAAATTCAATGTAATCCCTATCAAAATGCCAGTGCCACTTTTATAGAACCAGAACAAATCTTAAAATTTGTATAGAATTCCCAAAGACCCTAAATAAGGTCTTTGTCAAAAACCAATTTTGAGAAAGAACAGCGAAGCTGGAGGCATAACCTTCCCAGATTTGAAGATACACTACAAAGCTACAGTTATCAAAACAGTATGGTACTGGCACCAAAACAGACACAAGGATCAATGGAACAGGATAGAGATCCTAGAAATAAATTTATACAGTCAATTAATATATGACAAAGGAGGCATGAACATGCAATGAAGAAAGTCTTTTTAACAAATAGTATTGGGAAAACTGGAGAGCCATGTAAAAATGAAACTAGACAACTTTCTTACAGCACGTGCACACGCACACACACACACACCTCAAAACCTCAAAATGGGTCAAAGACCTGTATGTGAGACCTGACACCGTCAAACTCCTAAAAGAAAACATAGACCGTAATCTCTTAGACACAAGCATTGGCAGCATATTTATGGATATGTTTCCTCAGGCAAGGGAAATAAAAATAAATTATTGGGATTACATCAAAACAAAAGTTTTGCCCAGCAAAGGAAATCATCAACAAAACCAGAAGGCAATGCACTGAATGGGAAAAATATGTGCAACTGATATATCCAAAAAAGGGTTAAAAAATATATATTATATATGTATTTATTATATATGTTATATATAAAATATACATATGTAGTATATATATTATATATATACATATATATGTGTGTATGTGTGTGTGTATATATATACACATATATATATATATAAAGAACTTTAAGCCCAATACCAAAAAGAACATCCCCAAATAATCTCATTAAAACGAGCAGAGGACCTGAAAAGACATTTTTCCAAAGAAGGCATATAGATGACAAACAGACACACAAAAGATGCCCAACATCACTAATCATTGAGAAAAGGCAAATCAAAACCACAATGTGATATCACCTCACCCCGTTCACAATCCTTAGCGTAAGAAATACAAGAGGGCCACCTGGGCTGCTCAGCTAAGTGTCCAACTCTGGCTCAGGTCATGATCTCATGGTTCATGAGTTCTAGCCCTGCATTGGGATCTTTGCTATCAGTGCAGAGCCTGCTTCAGATTCGGTCTCCTCCTCTCTGCCCCTCCTCCACTGGTGCTCTGTCTCTCTCTCTCAAAAATAAACATTAAAAAAAATACAAGAAATAACAAGTGTTGATAAGGAAGTGGAGAAAAGGGGACCCTCATGCACTTTTGTTGGGAATGTAAATTGATGCAACCATTGTAGAAAATAGTATAGACATTTCTCAAAAAATTAAAAATAGAAATACGATATGATCCAGTAATTTTAATAGTCAGTATTTACCCAAAGAAAATAAAAACCACTATTTGGAAAAGATATATGTACCCCTATCCTTTGTAGAATCATTAACAATAGCCAAGATATGGAAGCAACCCAAGTTTCTATCAATAGATGAATGGATAAAAGATTATATATATGTGTGTATACATATGTATGTATCTATGTGCACCTATATGTATATATGTGTATACATGTATGTATATATGTGTATAAATGTGTATGTTTTGTGTACATATATATGTGTACATATAAATATATACACAATAGAATATTACCCATAAAGAGGAATGAGATTTTGTCATTTGTGACAACACGGATGGACCCTGAGGATATTATGCTAAGTGAAATAAATCAGACAAAACCAAATACCATGTGAGTTCACTTATGTGTGGAATATAAAAATAAAATGAACAAAAAAACAAATAGACCCTTAAGTACACAGAACTGATGGTTGCCAGAGAGGAATGGGATGAGCAAAATCAATGACAGGGATTAAGAGTTACAAGCTTCTAGTTATAAAATAAATTGTGGAGATGAAAAGTACAGCACAAATATAGTTGATAATATTATAATCTGACAGATGGTGGGTACCATAATGTAAAATTATTTAATCAATGTGTTGTATTCCTCAAACTATTATATCAATTATACTTTAAAAATTAAAAAAAACCATAACATTTAAGTGGTTATGAGATAATCCATGTGAAATTCTGATCGCACTAATAAGCAAAATTTTAAAAAGTGAATGAGATGGAAACTATTGTTTTCTTTAAGCAAATAGGTTGGTTCCAATCATTTCAATCATTTTGCTGTTTACTTAGGAAAATGTAAATAAAAATATATTTACATCTCAAAGTTAAAGATGAGTGGATACTAGGGGATGGTCTAGTGACTCCTCTGCATAGTTTTTTTTTTTTT
The DNA here is from genome assembly GCF_018350155.1 of Leopardus geoffroyi. Taxonomy (NCBI): domain Eukaryota; kingdom Metazoa; phylum Chordata; class Mammalia; order Carnivora; family Felidae; genus Leopardus; species Leopardus geoffroyi. The sequence goes on from NC_059328.1 coordinate 49,312,594, forward strand.
TAATTTTGTCTTTAAAAGGGCTACTTATTGGGGCACATGGTTGGTTGAGGGTCCTCTTGATTTTGGTTCAGGTCATGATCTCATGATATGTGAGATCAAGCCCTGGGTCAGGCTCTGTGCTGACAGTGTGGATCCTGTTTGAGATATTCCCTCCCTCCCTCCCTCAAAATAAACAAAACATTAAAAAAAATAAATAAATAAAAGGCTTATGTACTGGTCTAAAGATCAATCTTCTAAAGGCACAATTAGAGGTGGAAAGACTCAAAGGCAATTAGGTGGGTTGCAGAGTGGCTCTCAGGAGGAAAAATGAGGTAACACTGCCGTTTGTGTTTATGTACAGTTTGTCAACCAAAATCTCTATGGCTACATGTATAGAGTGTTTACTGAGGGTCATAAGTGCTGAACAACATGGAATTTGGGTCAGAGTAGCTTGGGTACAAATCTTAGTTCGTTATACCATATTACCTGTTTGATCTTTTTTTCACTTTTAAATTTTATTTAAATCCAAGTTGGTTAACATTTAGTGTAATGATGATTTCAGGAGAATTTAGTGAGTCATCACTTCCATATAACCCAGTGCTCATCCCAACAAGTGCCCTCCTTAATGCCCATCACTCATTTAGTCCATCCTCCCACCCACCTCACCTCTAGCAATCCTCTGTTTGTTCTCTATATGGAAGAGTCTCTTATGGTTTTTCTCTCCCTCTGTGTTTATCTTATTTTTCCTCCCCTTCCGCTATGTTCTTTTTGATTTAAATCAAGATACTTTCCTCATCTAAAAATGGGAGATAACACTGTTCAATTTCATGAAGATTCATTTGATAAGATATACATTAAAATATATATGGTCTCCTGCACATAGTGGCTGACTTGATAGGATTAGTTTAAGGGAAGAAACTACTATCTCCTTTCATTCACACACATCAGATTGTCTTTAGCTTCCAATAATCTGGCTCATAGCAACTCAGCTTTATACCTGGTCCCACACCTCTACTGTATACCTGTGTGCTATAAAAAAGGAAACCAAACCACATACACACAATGAAATGGGCAAAGATGGGAACTTCCTAGTCAGATACATGTGTGTTCAAATCCTGGCACCACATTACCACCCTCAGATTACTAAGAAATTGGTTTCACTTGGCTAACTCTTAGATTCATTATCTCTTAATGGGACTTAATGTGAGCCTATTTTCTTTCTTTTTTTTTTTTTTTTAATATTTTTTTTTTATTTAAAAAAAATTTTTTTTTCAACGTTTATTTATTTTTGGGACAGACAGAGACAGAGCATGAACGGGGGAGGGGCAGAGAGAGAGGGAGACACAGAATCGGAAACAGGCTCCAGGCTCTGAGCCATCAGCCCAGAGCCCGACGCGGGGCTCGAACTCACAGACCGCGAGATCGTGACCTGGCTGAAGTCGGACGCTCAACCGACTGCGCCACCCAGGCGCCCCAAGCCTATTTTCTAGTGTTGTTGGGAAATTTGGAAATAATCCTTGTGAAGAACCTGGAATAAAGCGGACACTAACAGCTATCTCTGGTCTTCTTACTTGGTCTATTCCACCTATGATAGATTGATTTATATATAAATAGCAAAATAGTATATGTGTCAGTGGCAAAATAGATCTTAAAGTCAACTCAGGAGTGGAGAGCAGCTTGGACTGGTTGGTGAAGACATGCAAAGCAGGACAGGGTTTGGACTTAAGTCAGTCAGTGCAACATGTAGGATAGCCTGGAGCTTTGATGGTACATTAAAGCAGCTGTAAAAGTGGGGTTTTTTTTCTGTTTGAAAAAACATCAACCAGAATTATTTAGCCAGATAGTGTTTGCATTAACCAAAAAGCAGCCCTGCCTGCATAGCTACTATTGGTTGAATTAGATGCAATCTAACTATCAAGTCTTGGTTCATTACGCAGGACAGATATTATATAAAAAGTGTATAGATTTTTATGAACAAATACTGTATTTTGCAGATGTGGATGTCTTGTTTGTAGATTATTAATTCATTCATACATCAAACAAGTATTTCTAGGGTGTCTGTGTTAAACTCTAAAATGAGTTCTGAGGGCCCGAAGATAAAGAAGATGGAGTCCTTGTCATGAAGGATCCCAAAGTCATGTCAGAGTGTCAGACTTATTTTTTATTTTTTTATAAAGAGACTAAAAAAAAATTTTTTTTAACGTTTATTTATTTTTGAAGGAGAGACAGAGTGCAAGTAGGGGAAGGGCAGAGAGAGAGGGAGACACAGAACCTGAAGCAGCCTCCAGGCTGTGAGCTGTCAGCACAGAGCCCAAAGTGGGGCTCGAACTTTTGAACCATGAGATCATGACCTGAGCCTGTCAGACGCTTAACTGATTGAGCCACACATTTACCTTGAGTGTCAGATTTATAAACATACAATTGCAATACAAAAAGGTGGGGGCAATGATGAGACATGTCCAGGTATTTTGGCAGTATAATGTAATTCCTGATTCAATTCTTGGTGGGTTGTAAAAAATTTCAAAACTAAATCTTGAGTCAGAAGATAGTAAAGAGTTAGGGAAGCCAAACAGAGAGAAAAGGCATTCCCGGCAGAGAGGACACTGTGAGCAAAATCACAGTGGCATATAATATGTGTGTGTGGAAAATGTTTGTTGTTGTAAGAACATAAATATAAGGAGTAAAGAGTGATCGGTACAGGAGTAGTTCTATCAGGCAATCTCGGAGGGCTTTACAGACTGGGTAAAGGATCTTGGAAACTAGATTCTAAAAATAAAGCTTTTTAGGGGTGCCTGGGTGGCTCAGTCAGTTAAGTGTCTGACTTCAACTCAATCATGATCTCACGGTCCATGAGTTGGAGCCCCACATCGGGCTGTGTGCTGACAGCTCAGAGCCTGGAGCCTGCTTTGGATTCTGTCTCCCTCTCTCTCTGTTCCTCCCCTGCTCACACTGTCTCTTCTTCAAAAATAAACTTAAAATTTTTTTTTAATAAAATACAGCTTTTTAATAAGTGGGTTTTGCACTTTAGAAAGATTATTTGGTGATGGTTATGTGAAAAGTGCATTTGAGGAAGAACACAGCAGTGGTTATTTTATTGGTGCAGAATGAGAGAGATAAGAGAGAGAACGCTGGCAGTCAAAGTAGGAATGCATCAGAAGATTCTAATTCAAAGGAGATTTAGACAATATAATCTGGAGGAATATAGTGAGTTATTAAATGTTAGGATTGAGCAAAAGACAGGAGTGTGCACATCTCTGTTTCTAGCTTTAGTGCCCAATCACTTATGTAATTACTTATTCTAGATCTACTCTATCATAAACTTCATAATAGCAGGAACTAGATATGCTCATCCCTTGCTATTTACAGCATTTCACAATTCCTAGCATGTATGGATGCTCAGTGTTTGCTAAGTTAGTGAATAATATAAAATGCAGGATGATGAGATGGTTTAAAGAGAGGAAAATGATGAAACTCATATTGGGAGGGTTGCTCATACAGGATTGCAAATTCCTATGAAATATGCAGATAGAGATAATAGCAGGTGTGCATGTATGTGGTCAACAGGGAGGAGCAGGTCAGAATTAATTAAAATTCTCTAATGGTACCTTTTATACAGCTAGATCTGTTCTTTACTGATGATCACTGAAATCAGAACACATTTCCTCATTGGTCAAGTGAATATTTTTTCCCCCACTTAATTGATTTCTGGACAGAAATACTCCTTTAGTACATGGAATGAAAGAGATTTTCAACTATACTGCTTAGATTCCTGCTTTATGAAAAACTATACAATCTGGGAAATAAATCTTGGTTTCAGAGGTTTGGACATGAATTTTAATTTACCTCAGGAAAGTTCTAAGTTAGTCCTGAAAGGGATAAAAAAAAAAAGTTCCTTGCATAGATAGGGAAAAACAGGGCAAAAAGCAAAATAAATGCATTTGGAAACTGACCAAGACTGATGATTTCATGTTAAATGTTAATTTGAGTTGTACTCAGGAAAATCTGTAAGTAGGGGTATTGGAATCTACAACAAACCTGACATAAAATACTCAACCACATTGCCACCACATTCTCAATTTAAGACAATGAGGCTACAGAATCAAATACAAGCGAAGTCTAAGGTCATCATCAAAGAAGTTTCATCTACAGTGCTAACTCCACTTTGCTAGCAGTAGCTGTATTGATTAGTGATGTCTGCCATGGGCATGGGAGAACGATTGATAGTACTTGGGTCACGTATTTGCCATTGCTGATGTAGAGAAAAACAATATAAATATAGACAGAGTCAAATCAATCACTGAACCTCAGGAAGGACCTTATAAGTCATTTGATGGTGGGATTCATTTCACAACATGCATGTCAGATGGACATCCCATAGAGTCCTCTGAAAATAAAGGTGTTTCTCTTAAAAAGCTGATTTCATATTTGAACAACTATCATTAGAAAATTCTTCTTTAAACTAAGGGGAAAGCAGACTTATTTTAACCTTAGTCTATTGTCTCAAGTTGTTTTGATGATACAGAAAAAGCTTAATCTTTAAGGTGAAATAATATCCATAGAATATGCTCAGAAGTAATTGAATTATCTGACTTTTCTCTTTCAAAACATAGGAAATCATTATGTAATCAAAATGTTGATTTAGTAATCAGGCACCATAGAATTTTATGTCCTGCTATCCATTTGGACAATGTCTAGACTGCCCCTTTAAGAGATATATATTTAAGGCAATCCTGGGGTGTCCTTGCATGTTCATTTAAGGGATTTTTACCAATCTACATTTATTGAGACCTACTGTCTGCTTAGTATTAGGTTTGGTTTTTTTTAAAGGTAAGTATCTAGGTGTACCTGCCTTCATGAAGCTTTTCATATACCCTGCAATGGTTTCACCTTCTCTTCCCTTATCTGGAGCATTTCTAATTGATTAGAAATTAGTTACCAACAGTATGTTCCTGAATTTTAAGACCTAAGGAAGTTGTCCTCAGAAAAGGCCCTGAAGAGTTGTCTTAATCTCACTTACAGTCAATGAGTTGATCCAGGTGTAGAGTTGTGTTCTTTTCTTCTCATTATCCTTTGATTCCCAAAAGGAATCCATAAGGCTCTCCATGTCACAGTGCCCGGTGCTCTTGACAAGGTGACAACCATAGGTACTTCCTTATTAAAAGGAAGTCACATTTTATTTCGCACGTTCCAATTCTTTCCTGACCATGCCTTATTGTTCCAGGGGTGGCCATCTAACCTAAAGAAAGACAATTGGTAGGTTAAACCATAGCTTATAATATACACTGGTACAAGAGCTCTGTCCATTAGAGAATGATGATTTCATAGACCAAATAGATCCCTTTGGGGACATGAACTGTAGATATGAGGTGATGGTTGTTTAGTTGATTCTGGTAGAAGAAAAGGGAATACATCATGAAGAGTAGACCCAGGAGAAGAACTGAGTTACATTGGTGACAGAGAGCCTCAACGTAAGAGTGAATGGATGCCTGCTTTTAAGGGCCCATTGAATTACCAGAGGTGTCCTTTGACTACTGAAGTTATTATTCTGTTTTAAAAATGGTCCCATCTTTATGAGGCTTGACCATAGGACTGATTCTTATTATCTATATTCCATTTGTGTACTTATACACAAAATGATTGATTCTACATTCACACCAACTTTTAAAACAAACGAGACTATTTCCTAATTGGCCATAAAAATTTACCTAAGGTACATTTACTTCGCTTATCTAAGGCACATTTACTCCAAACATGACAGGGAGTAACTCATCATGCAGCACCTTAAGAGATCCCAATAAAAGAAGATTCACACATGCAGCACTGTGCCCTAAGGAGTGACAGTGACAAATGACCGTGCCCAAAGGAGAATAATAAAAACTGTGACCCATCTCATATAAAGAACATCTGACACAAGCTTAAGAAAATAAAAAGCTTAGGAGCTATGGCGGCTAACTTCAAATACGCGAAGACTGATACAAAAAGAGGGCTTCGGATTTGTTCTATATGTACAAAAACAACAGAAATAAGATAAATGCATGGAAGCACATAAACATGGGTTTGTTTAAATGTAAGTATTATGGCATTTCAACCCATTCCAACACTATGATCGACCCCAATCCACCCCTACCCTAGTGCTTCCTAAAAAGAATGGGCTGGATGCTTCATGTAATAAGTTCTCTGTTACTACAAGAGTTTTAAAGAGGCTGGGTGTTTATTTCTCTTTCATACTAGAGAGGTTGTTTCTGCATGAATGAGACATTGAAAGAGATAAGTAACAAGTTTGCTTCCAATCCATGACTCCATATCAAATGGCTTCTAGTTTTTAAAACTAAGAATTGAACTCCTGAATAAATTTTCAGTGTTAAAGCTCAGATAAAATAAAAGCAGTAATTCTACTAGAAAAGTTGGACACCAACCATAATCATAGACAAGAAAACCAAGCACCACCTAAAGAGAATAACTCACTGACATAAGATCATTTGTCTCTAAAGTTATGATTTGTGCAGCTGTTTTTAATTTTTAACAGATCTCCAAAGATGAAAAGGTCTATATTAGGGCAAGAAAGTGCCAGAAAAAAAGCTTTTTTAAAATTGTTAGCCTTACTGCAGATGGAAAGGTATCAGGTTTTATCTATAAGCTTTAGGTCTGTTCTAATTCAAAATAATAATATTCCAAAATTATTCCAAACAGTATATTTGATAGATTAAAAATAATCTAGCAAGGTCTAAAGTGTTTCATTAGTTGTAGCCTTATGAAGCAAGAAAGCATTAGATTAGAAAAGACAACTTCAGTAGAATTTGTAGGCTGATTTTAATGTAATCGTTCAGTTGATGTAAAAATATTAACTAAGCTTATTAAGTAAAATTGCTATTGAAAATATTGAATAGCAATGAAGAATAAAGAACTCAAGAATTTTTATTTGGATAGAGTATAGCAAAGAATAGAAAAAAGAGATCGGCAGGACATATGTCATACATATCCTTACTGGCTACTTAATGATGTTTGGGGAACTTATCCTGTGCGTTCCCAGACTCTCTCCATCTCCCAATGAAAAAGAAAAAAGTCTATATTCTATTAACAAGGTAAAGAAAACACCAACATCTAAGCCTTGTAAGTAAATGATTAAAGTTCACTAGCCCTTATGCCCTTCCCCTTTGTCCTTCTCAACTTCCTCCTCCTCCTTCTTCCTCAGTTAACTTAGTATTTCAAGAGATGATACAATTTAAATGGTGTAGTGGTGGTCTTTAGGACTATGCACACATACTGTATCTTTTTCTTTAGCTCTGCCAGTAATTAGATGTGGCCATTTCTTGACCAATGACTTTGAACACAATATATGTATCACTTTGGGACTAGAGTATCTATTTGCTGTGTTAAACCCTCTGGAACTCTCTTTCCTTTCTGTCACAGCGATATTGTTTCCCATTTCGCCTGGGTAGTGAATAAGTACAATGAGGACACAAAGGGGTATCTCTGGGTGACCCACATCACACATGCCGCATGAATAATTGGGGCTCGGGGAGGGGAATGAAAGACCAAAAAAACTTTGTTTTATCCAATTGAGAGTTTGGAGTTGTTTTAAATATAAAGATCCTGGCTGATACAATTATAGATATTAAAACTTGCTTCCTTAGGGAACATTGTTAAGTATGAAAAAAAATTTAGGAAGGCTAGCGAGGGAAGCATTCTCCCTCCCACTCTGACCAGAGTATTGTGAATTGTGGACTTAGGAGTAAGATTGGATAGGTCTTTGACCTCTGGCTGTGTTAGTCTCTGATGAAGAGTGGAGAGAAGAGCCTTTAAGTCTGAACTTAAACAATGTAAGCACTTCAAGACATCTTCAGGTTGGTGGCACCAGCTCTAGCCCACTGGGCTGAAAAACAATACTTGTTTGGATGAGCAACGTGGGAAATTTCCTGTCATTATAGAAATTAAAACCCTGCCTCAGTTTCTTTTAGCTTTAAAGTCCAGAGACAATCTCGTCCAAGTAGTTGTTGATAGAGAAGTATGCTTATAATAAAAATCCACTCTGCTCCATGTAAGTGCAGTGGTGGAGAGGCAAGCTTTTAGTGTCTAACACCCCTCCCACCATGAATGCTGGAGAATTAACTTTGAGAGGAAGAAAAGAAAATATTGTATTAAAAAATAACTAGGGATACTTTATGTGTAAGCAAAGAGGAAGAAAGTATTTATGAATTTGTGACTGAAGTTGTTTCTGAGTCCTGGGGTCCACTGTTATCAATAGATGTAGTTCCCACAGAGATCAAGGAAATATAGAGCACTTAACAAGCCAATTGGAATGAGCATTGAACCTCATGTATTTGCATATTATTTTCAATAATTAGCCAACACTTTAAAAAACAAATTAAGAAAGCAGAAGCAGTTTAACTTAGTGGAAATAGCACTAGAGAGAAATTCAGCAAGTTTATGTGTTTGTCCTAGGTCTGCTACAGATTAGCAAGGTGACCTTGGGCATGTCACTAACCCTCATCAATACTCAGTTTCCCCAGTTGCAAAATAAGTGAGTTGGATCCAGATGATGTCTAAAATCCTTATAGCTACTGAGTGCTGAGATTCTCTGATCCCTTTGATTTGGAGTTTATTCCCCAGTCTGACATAAACTAGCTTGAGCAAGTCAGTTAGTATTTCTGGACTTCATTTGCCTCCTGAGAATAATAATAGCTTATCTGCCTGAAGGAAGGGGCTGGAACACATTATCTCTCAAAGTCCCTTCCAGTCCTAACATATTTTTCTATGAAATAAATATTTCAGGAGTTCATTATTATGTCTGTTAATGTTTCCACCAGTAGTGTTGATAGGAGCCATATGAATTTTGGGAGGGTGAAATATCAGGGAAGTAAGAAAGAGAAGTTAAAAAGGAAGAGTAAAAAAAAGGATAAGATGATGAGAGATGAAAGTGATAAGGGTGGGGACGGAGAAGAACTGGCACTGACCTTTGCTTTATCTATTGTTTGAGATTCTTTCAGTTACAGAGTAAACAAAACAGCAGTAAAAACATGTAAGACCAAAATCAAACTGGTAAAAAATAAAGAGAATTCCTTGCCTTGCAAATCTTATGGGTTCTGAAATAAGGCAGCATCAGGCATAGTTTCGACTAGAGGCTCGTGGCTCATTGGGACTCCAATTTTTCTCTAAATTTCTCTTGGAATTGATTTCAACTGATTGAGCAGTTGATTTCATTCTCACCCTTAATTCCCTCATGGAGGCAAAAATGGCTAAAGCATTTTCAGGCTTCATGTATACACATTATGCTGTCCACAAAGAGAGAGAGGAATTTTATTCCTGCATATAAAGGAAAGATGCCAGAATTCACTCCTATTTGACCAGTTTGGATCACCTCCCCAGCCCTGAACCAATCTCTCCAGTCTGAAAAGTTGAAAGCATAGATTCTAGGGATCTCTAAGCAGGAAATGGAGGGTATTAGGAAGGGAAAAGGAAGAAATAGAAACTGAAGGAAAACCAAAAACTCTCAATGGCGCCTTGAAAAGGGACTTTGCACAGGATTTAGAATCCAATTACCTTGGGTCTGGTTGCTTACTCTGAACAGTGGAGGAAACAGATACCTTCTTAAAATGAGGGATCAGAAGTTATCAGAATGTAGGCTCCATGAAGGCAGGAATTTTTATTTGTTTGTTTTTTACTAAAATACTGCATTCTCAGTGCCTAGAATGTTAACATGCACAAAGAAAGCCAATATGAATTGAATGGATGAATAGTTCTTACTCTTCAGGTTTTCTTTTTTTTTTTTTTGTTTAATGTGAGACTTAAAGTGGACAATGCAGAGAAAGCACTTGGTACAGTGCCTAACATAATAAGGTGCCAAGAAATGGTAGCCAACAGCAGCAACAATGTTATGATAGTAGAGATAATAGTAATGGAGCAAAGAGCAGTATCAGAAAATTTTATTATATTCCAAAAGGTTAAAAGTATAGAAAAGACACAAAACTCCAAAAATACAAGAACATTTCTCTTACAGACAGGAAGATGTAACCAAACCTTTTCTTGAAAAAAGTCTATACTTTGAGTCTAAAAGTAATTCACATGTTATCAAAAAATAAATGGCAATGTCTAGAAATGACTAGCATTAATTCAATCACTTTGGGCTTAGACACAAATACTAGGTAAGACAGCTCTGAGTTAATACAAGAGCAAAACAATTAATAGCTGAAATTTATTGAGTATTAATTATATGTCAGGCACTGTTCTAAGACCTTACATACAATAATTTAATTTTCCAACAACCTTAGGTGGTAGAATTACTCTTTTCATGATCAAGATGAAAAAACTGACATGGAGAGAGATCATACGCCAAGTTTACACAGCAGGGAACTGGTAGAGCCCAGGCTCAAACTCACACTATTTTCAGATCTTTCTCTTAACCACTAGGGTCTACTTTATACGGGCCATTCATGAGAAGCCATGCCACTCTAAGGAGCTTAAACTTTTTTTCTGAAAACAATAGACGGTCCTTTGAAGTTTTAGAAGTATCAAATCCTCATTAAAGTAAATAAATGTTTAATGTTCACTACATTCCTTTTAGTGTGTGTAAAGAAAAAAGTTTATTCTTTTCACAGAAGGCATATAGGTAAACTTGAACTGGCATAGTTGAACTCAGCAATTGATAGTTGACGATAACATGAAAGTGATAATCTTTCACAAAGCACAGCAAATATGGTAAGTCCCAGTCAAGAATACATGTATCTCCACATCATCCTGTATTTATCAGTCACTATATTGTGTATTTGGAGACCATCGTGTCTTTTGCATCTAAGCTTATGTTAGAAATACTATAGTGAATGTGGGTGGGGGGGGACAAAGTTTAGCTTATTTATTCCTTGGTCTGCAGTGTGCCCTCTCCCTATCCTTTCTCTCTGTGGCATCTGTTAGTAGAGGCAATTTGGGGGAGAGATGATTAACTTGATTCATTCAATTTGCTTACCTTCAACTCTACATCTGGTGGTGGTGTGGAAAGAACATGGATTAGGAGGTGGATAGACCCCATCTAAATCTCAGCTCTACTACTTTTCTTGCTGTAGGTGTGCACTGGTCAGTGCAATGAGTTCTGGGAAGTGATCCTACCATTTCCCTCTTTCATCCCTTATGTTACACAAGGATTCATCAAGTGGGAACTCATAGAACCATATAGTCTTGAGTGAAGGAAAAACAGAGATGCTTTCTTTGTTTCTTGACCAAGACCAGCCGTGGACAGAAAGGCTATCACTTCCATTGACAATATAAGGGTATGTATTGTTCTTTTGAAGGAATGGGTTGCTTCTTTGGGGAAATGGCCTAAGGTGCATTTTAGTCTAAAACCCTGGATGGAGGTAGTGATTTATAATGCCCGTAAGTATTAATAGTGGCAATTTTCTCTAATGCAGCATATTGCTGCCTGCCAAGTAAAACTGGCCAAGGGCTTGTTACAGACAAACTGATTTAGAGAAAGCAGGCAGCTCTCCCTTAACTCAAAATTGTTTCAAAACCTTTACACCAAAGTATGACAGCAACCATTCTGAAGGAATCCAGCTGGAGTATGAATGATTTAGTTTTCCTTGGATTATGTGGTCTGTTTCCAGGAATGATTTTGGAGAATAATCTAAGATACAAGTGAGCTAATTCCCCGATATAGCAGTAATTGTCTCTAAACTCAGCATCATTACCTCAAGCATCTAACAATGTCTTGCCAGGACATGTGCTCAATAAATACTTATCAGTGATTGGATTAATACCCTTGGTTGCCTGGTGTATGTTTTCATCAACTTTGGGGTAAAAAAAAGGAGCTGGATATGAAAAAACTTATGTGACTTTGGACAAATTATTTAACTCCTACCTAATTACCTCATTTCATCTTCCCTGTCAAGTGGATCACCAAGCCTTAACTTGGTGTTAAGTTCTTTCTCATAAATACTTACATTTTCCTTTGAGTTCTGGGCCTCATCATCTCTCATCTACTCTCCTCCAGCTATATCTTTCTTCCTTTGCATCCACCCTGCACAGGGCTGCCAGAATGATTTGATCATGTATCTTCTTCCACTTCAAATCTTTCAGTGACTCCCAAAAAGGCAGAGTAGTGTGTCTTGGTATATTCAAATACAAAGAGGCCTGCCTTCCACAAAATGCTGTTTCTTCTAAGAGACCTTGATGGACCAGGGCCATCCCACCAAATCAGCTGACTCTGGACACTGGCGTAGGGAAGGGAGCATCACCACCCCACCCCAATGCACACACACTTCCTTTTTTCCCACCATGGTGCCAGATATGGCCACAGTCTTCTCTCAATCTAGACTATAGTCTTATCAACTTGAAGGGAAACCCAAATGTCTTTTCCAATTTCCCCTGGAAGTTTGCATAAGAAACATAGCTGAGATGACGGCTTCCACTTTACATTTTGCTTTCAGCAAAAGAATATGCTCTGAGTTTTAAGCACTGAAGGCCCAGCAAGCCCCCAAATGCATTTTCCCAGGCATATTTCCCCTTCCATTTTTCTAACCTCTTACTATCATGGGAGAAATTTAATCCATATGTTTCTGGTTCATTTACACTTAACTCATCAAAATGTTGTGCTGTAAGAGTGATTTGATGTCAAAGAAGCCTTGTGGGCCTCATTTATACATGTCTTTTCTTTGAACCAGGAAGTTAAGGTTTGCCAGAAAAAGCAGAAATCAACCCTTTAAAGGCTCCTTCTTTTTCTAAAGTGAAACTTTAGAACTTCTTACAATGTGAGAACGTCTAAACCCAGAACACCAGGGTTTTATTGCTTAGACATCAGTGTGCCCTCTAATCCTTTTTCCTTTCTCTCCTTACCCCTTGCCAGACACTGTGCCGCCATTCTTAAAGAAATATGTGAGAAACAAAGAGTTAAGTGGAAAAATGGTAGGAGAACAGCAGACAAAAAAAAAAAAAAAAAAAAAATAGTGACATGGAATTTCAGAATCCTGAAACTCAAATCAAGTACTTGACAATGGAGGACTCCATGTCACCCAAGATAAACACATTTCCTTCTGATTTACAGAGGTAATAGAGATAAGTGCAACACCGTGTGGCTTACCCTGCAGACATTAATTAAGACTGCTGTAATTGGGATATCTTTGTTGGTTGCCCTAGATCAGTGCTGTCCAGTAGAACATTCAGCAATGATGGGAATGTCCTCTATATATGTGCTGCTCAATACACTAGCCATATGCAGCTATAAGAGTACTTGAAACATGACTACAGTGACAGATAAATGGAATTTTCAATTTTGTGTAGTTTTAACTAAATTTTAAATTTGAATAGCTACATTTGGTTAGTGGCCACTACATTGGACAGTGCAGCTCTAGATCCTGCAGTGATAAAACAGCTATAGCATGCGTTGTGTTTTAGTTAACTATTAAAATATATAGGGCCTTTATCATGCAGCATGGATAAATACCTAGCATTAAAAAACTTAGCCCATAGAACTGTCTTAATAAGGTTGGATAAACCTAATTGAATCAAGAATATATACCAAAATCCAATAACAAGCCAAGCTAAAGTTTCAGCAGTTTTCATTTAGTAATAGAATAATCTCTTAGAAAGTATTACTGTCTATTGTATGGAAATCAATTAGACTCAGATGGCTTTATGATTACAGTGATTTTAACTGAAAAAAAAAAATAGGCTTCTTTGGGAGTTAGTGTCCATGGGATGGCCAGTATTTTAGTTCTATGTTGTGTTCCTTTAATTATTTTCAGACTACTGATGAGATAGATAGATGAGACTTTGGTAAAATGTGGACTTCACTTTGAGATGAAATAGTCCATGTTTTCACAGATATTTGAATATAACTCAAAAGGTTCATGACCATTTCTAATAGCTGAAAGAATATCATGTCTTAAAGTTGGCCTAAGGTCTGTACAGTGAAGCTCCAATCTTCAATACAATAGAGAGCTATAAAGGGGACCAGTAATGAGTCAATATATTATTGGTCTATTTCAGATAAGAAAACTTTTCTTACTGGCTTATAAGTAGGAGAGAATTAGGCATATTGCTGTGGTTAGTAGCTTGAGTGAGAACCATAAAATAAATGAAGTGTTATTTATTTTCAAATGCTTTTTAGACCAATCACTAAGAGTTAAGAGCTTTGGGGGCAACCCAGTCCCCCACACAGAACCTCTTCTACTCCATTTAAAAATTAGCCTGTCTTTTTCTCTACACATTATAATTCTGGCCAAGTTATAGAAAATATGCTGACTGTTTTTGGCTAGTAAGTATTTGGAAAAATTTCAAAATCATTCATTAGGAAAAGCAGATGCTACTTAAAATGCTTTGAGATGTTGAAGAAAAATTACAATTATGCCTGAGTCACAGGGGCTCAAGAGTCACCTACCCTCCTACTATATTTCCAATTAACTAATTAACTATTTCTTGGGCTCCAATCTTATGCAAGGCAAGTGATAAATGCAGCTTTTGTTAAATATCTTCAAACTTCATTCATTTATCTATCTGTTAATTCAACAGCAGTTTTTGAGACCTTGAGCCTGTGTTCTGCTATGCAAAGCCAAAGAAGAGATCATCTCTGTACTATGGGACTCAATCATTAGTCTCACTAGACTAAAAATGTGGGACTACTTATTCTCAATATTGCAACTTGGTTATGTCAAAAAGTCTCAACCAGACAACCGTTTTTTTTTTTTTCAATATGCCTTGGAAAGAACTTCTGTCAGTTATGACAGTATAGTTCTTATTTCTTTCTCAGTCAGCAGTGACCATGGAGATCAGATGACTGTAGTGTTGAGCTGTGCTGCCTCACTTTCCCCCTGGGTGTCACTATTAGGGAGGCTATGAACAAAAAATGTTTCAAAAGGTTGTATATTGTATTATGGATGCAGTTTCCTGGACATCCTCCAAATGGCATTTCCCAGTATCACTGTTTGGTGAACAGAAGTTCATTGAAATTATAGCAGACATAGGGAGTACTTACTATAAATCCCTACTTGTTGCTAAGAATGTTTTTGTTCCTATTTTGTCTATCACTGTAGGTACTAGATTTTGGACATATTCAGGTAAAGTCTGCTATTGGGATGGGAGCTTGCATTTCTAAGTGCTAAGTATGGGCCCAACACTATTCTAAGCGTTTTACCTATGTTTGTCATCTTAATCTATTGCCATAAAATTCCTATGAATTTTGCTGTTCATATTCATACATTTTGTTATTATCATTTTATGAAAGAAAGAAAGATAAAGAAAGGAGAGAGAGAGAAAGAAAGGAAGAAAAAGAAGGAAAACTAAGGTAGGGAATTGATGCGAATTCACATAGCATGTAATCTAAGGAGTTAAAGTATGGCCTTGTTACATGTCTTGCTTTCCCTATACACATGCTTTCAATCTCTCCTACTATACCTTATGCTCAGTACAAAGTCTTTTTAGTAGGAAATTATTAAAATGACCTACTTTTTCAGATAACATGTCTGGAGAAACCATTTCTAGGAAATTTGTAGTTCTCAAAATATATTAAAGTTATACTAAAAGGTAAGTATTTTTCATAAAATCCCAATATAAATATTTTTGGAGAACTGTGGATGAAATGCCCTTTAGAGAATTCTTACCTTGTTATAAAGTTGAGGCAGAGACATACACTGAGGTTAATATTATTAATGATCACAAGAGAAGATGGGCCTTGATGAAGTCACTAGCTGAAAATGCGAATAAAAACTATAAAATATTTACTGGATGCTTACTACGTGCTGTATATGACACTTTGTCATCATTATCTCTGGAGAGCACAGAGAAAAACTCAAGGCCAATCACATAATGATATCAGCAGGACTCAAACATTGTTATATCTAGCTTTGGAGTACATTCTCTCAACATTCTACTGCACCACCTTGAGACTGTAAGTGGGAATATCTTCTCGGAGGTCAAGAACTGTAGGAATATAAGAGTTGTCAGGCTGCAAACCTATAAACCTCATTTTCTGAGTAATAGCCAACTGGGTACTTCAGAATATTATGTGGATGTACCCTCTTCCTATAAGGATTTCTCAACAGAATTCATCACCTGACTGGAGCCCAAAATCACTGCTCCTAGATGGAAGGGAATAAAAAATATGCAGCTATAAAGTGAGTTCCTGACTCAGCAGAGAATAAATACCAGTTTGACAGACCTTTAACTTCTTTACAGCAGCAGGACATGACACTAGAGAGGAAAGGAAGTTTAAGGAGAGCAGGAGAAAGATCAACCTGATTTAGAATCACCATTTGTATTCCCTGTAAAGATTTTAAGGCCTGCGCCACACATCAGAAGGTCCAAGGGTCCTCACTGTCTATGGCTTGAAGTTTAATGCTATTGCCAAGAACCAACTGGCATCAGTAACTGTTACCTAAAAAACTCTGATGGAAAGTGTGAACTAAGAGGCATTCATCCATTCAGAAGGACCATAATTTTATAAAAGGTAGTTAGCATTGGCAGGTGAGCCATAATATAGCTGACCTTCAGTCATAAATCAAACAGCAGGTAGAAAACCCACTGGACAATATATCTCCTGCCACCAGGTTGCCCATAAAATACAGCATACTTCCCTGGGTAATCACGGATGGATAAAACAGCATGCTGTTTATATCATCCCTGAACTTCTGAGTTGGACTGAAATGAAAATCTTTGGTAATCTTTACACCCAAAAAGCTTTGCTCCTTGGGTGTACTGACATGTCGGCATCTGTATTAATCCCACAGCTGCAGACCAACGTCTGAAACCACTCACTGCTCTAAAAAATAGAAGGCAGTCTTCAGGAGGAACAGCTTCTCCAAAGCTCCAAATGAAATGGTCCCAGTTTAATGATCCAAAGAGAGAGACTGATTTGTTTCTAACAATATCAAAGGCAAAGAAATCATTTACAATTTGTAGCTCTATGCCCTCATTCATCAAAGCTACACATCTCTGTACCAGAGTTCATATTTTCAAAAGA
The DNA here is from genome assembly GCF_018350155.1 of Leopardus geoffroyi. NCBI lineage: Eukaryota > Metazoa > Chordata > Mammalia > Carnivora > Felidae > Leopardus > Leopardus geoffroyi. The sequence goes on from NC_059328.1 coordinate 49,329,515, forward strand.
TGGGCTTCCTTTATCAAATATGCTTGCTGCCCATGTCCCATGTGCTGATGATACAAAGACAAATAAGACAACTCCTATCCAGCCATTTAGAGGCTTACAGGCAAGGAAATTAATGTTCATCCTAGTCATCCACTTGACTTTCAAGTCGGTATCACACATTTGCGTATCTAAACAGAGTATTCAGTTCTTTCTGGAAGTGGGGCAGGAAAAATGTTCAGAGACGAGGTAAGGTTTATCTGAATGTTATGAAATGTGGATGAGATTACCTAGTAGAAAAATGGGATACGAAAGTCATTCCAGCAGAGAAAGCTACATGAGCAAGGGCAGACACATAACATATTAGGAAAGCTATCAGCAATTGGTGTAGCTACAGATAGCCTGTGACATGTCGGGTGTGAGATAATGCTAAAAAGAGGCTGGGGTCAAATCATAGAAAGGTTAGGCAAATGAATGTAAACCTTGTGATTCACAGGAGAACCTCATGCCAGTATATTATAATTTACTAAGTCTGGGGTGGAAGCAGAGAACCTATATTTTCAAAAACACCCCCTACTGCCAGCTAATACAGATGTAGCAGGTCTTTTAAAGAGTTTTAGCAAGGAAGAAACATGGTCTGATTTAGATTTTAGATAGATCATTCCAGTAATAAGCTAGAATACAAATTTGAAAGAGGATGGACCGAAGCCAAGGATACCCTCTTAAGTAATCATTTATTATTATACATTTGTGATGAGAAACTGATGTTTAGAGAGGTTAAGTGACTTCCCCAAATCAGTATAGCTGGTTACAGAGGCAGAATTTAAAAGAAGGTCTTTCTCATTTCAAAACCTGGGCTTAGAATGCCTGGGTGGCTCAGTCGGTAAAGCATCCGACTTCGACTTGGGTCATGATATCACAGTTAGTGAGTTCGAGCCCCACGTCAGGCTCTGTGCCGACAGCTCAGAGCCTGGAGCCTGCTTCAGATTCTGTGTCTGCCCCTCCCCCATTCATGCTTTCTCTGTCTCAAAAATAAATAAACATTTAAAAAAATTTTTTAAAAACCTGGGCTCTTTCATTATATTATGATGTCTTTTACCCCATGGCTGAAAGAATACTAAGATGGCTAAGTTTTAGCTCAAGGGGTTAAAAGCAAAGGAAATCAACTCTGGCCAGTTGAAACACCTAAAATAACAAGCACAGGGGATCACAGGACACACACACACTTGTTGGAATGGACTTTCACTGATTAGAATTCAATTCTCCAACCCTCCTTTAATTCAAGTGCAGCATAATCGAAACTCATTTGACTGGCATCACATACCAGCAGACAATTAGAAAAGTGGTACATACATTAAGCACATTGTCCTTTACTGGCTGCATTGTGATGTAAAAGAGGAATCAACAATGGCTACGACTAAAGGTTAATAATTTCGGCTTTCGCTAAATTAGGCTCTCAGTTTGCATGATCTCATAAATATCACAAGAACTTTATGAAGTATGTAGTATTAATCCTATTTTTTTCTTTTTCAGCTTTCCATTTTTTTCCAGCTACATTGAGATATAACTGACAAACATTATGACACACAATGTGATGATTTGATCTACCTGTACATTGTGAAATAATTACCACAATCAAGCTAACTACTTCTATCACCTTACATAGTGATTTTTTCATGGGTGTGTGGTGAGAACACTTAATATTTACTCTCTTAGCAAATTTTAAGTATACAGTATAGTAATAGTCAGAATGCCTTACATTAGACTCCCACAACTTATTCATCTTTTACTGAAAGTTTATATCTTTTGACTGACTTCTCCCCATTTCCTCCACTCCTCAGACCCTGGCGACCACCATTCTCTCTGCTTCTGTGAGTGTAACTTTTTTTTTTTTTTTTTTTAGATTCTACATGTAAGGAAAAAATGCAGTTGTCTTTCTGTGTCTGAATTATTTCACTTAGCATAATGTCCTCCAGATTCATCATGCTGTCACAAATGGCAGAATTTCTTTTTTTATAACTGAATAATATTCCATTGTATGTATGCATATGTTTATCCGTTTATCTGCTGATGGACATTTAGGTTGTTTCCATGTCTTTCTAGTTGTGAATAATGCTTCGATGAGTATGGGAGTGTAGATATCTCTTCAAAATACTGATTTTTATTTCCTGTGGATATAAACCCAGAATTGGGATTGCTGGATCACTTGGGTATTTTTCAACTTAAGAAAGCAAAACCCAGAGAGGTTCAGTAACTTCCTTAAGACCACATACCAACAGCTGGACACACACCTCAGTCTGACTCTGAAGCTTCTTCTTTCCAGTTTCTCAGAGTCATTCCATTTTACAACAATCCACTTGTGGGCCATTGCTCACCTAGCATAGCCTATGGGGTCTCTGCCACTTTAGTGACCACTTAGCGACTATAAGTGCCAGATTATTTATATTCAAATTTTCCTTGAAGTTTCTATGCTTGTCACACACTGAGACGCTTTTCTGTTCAAGGGCAGTAGCGTACACCATCTGTAATATATGTCCCTAGGAGCATGTGGAAAGGGGAAAAGGATATGCCCTTTCTAAACCATGTGAAGTACTTCATTGGAAGGGTTTACCAATTACAAGTCCAGAGGGTAAGACTAGCTTTCCCTGACTAAGCTGTTAATTCCTAGAATAAGAATTACATCTTCCCAAAGTCTGAGAAATCTAACAGATTATACCCTTGGTGCCAATTATGTTTAATCCCTTCATTCAACAAATATATAATGAACATCTATTATGACCACACCCTGGGAATGGCACAGTGCATAAACCAGAGAATCTGCTGCTAAGGAGCTTTATTTTAGTAACTGCTTGTCCTGGCATAGCAGCATGAAGGCAAGCTATCATTCCTTGTTGTGGGCATGGTTACTAAGGGCATGGGAAACACACACTCGCCATTTTTAACCCAGTTTCCAGGCTTGTGGCAGAGAACTGACGTTACTTGATTTCAGACTCCTTGTACTTTACAGAGCCAGCAACACATAAGTTATGCCATGCATACTTGTTGAATGAAGAATGACCCACAGAGATCCATGTATATTTTTGTCTGATGACTCTGTTCCTAAGCAGGGTACCACTTTTCGTGAGAATCTGGCTGAAAGGAACTTTGTCAGAGTGTGGGGTAATATGGAGGGAAAATAACCTGAGCTATTTATGCAAAGGGCCTATTTTTGCCTGCAGCCTCCTATATCTTCAGGTTCACAATGGCCTTGTTCTCAAAGACAAACACAGGAGACCCTTTGGGACAGGAGGCACACATTCAGATAACAGTGAATGCCCTTCAAAACAGAAGTGCTCTTTTCTTCAATCACTCCACCTCTCTTGATCATTTGCCAGACATAGTGCTGGGCACTGAGAAATCTAGTGGTAACCAGGACAATATGCCCTCCCTTGCAAGCTATTGGGAGAGAAATAATCCTAATAGCTAACATGTATTGAGCGCCCAGCATCTGAACTCCATTAAACACCTAAGGAATCTTATCAGATAGACGGTATTATCTAACAATGAGAAACCTCAAGTAGATTGGATAATTTGCTCAAAGTCACACACAGCTCACACGTAGGATCATAATTTATAGATATGCAACACAATAACCCACATGCTTAGCTAGGATTATACAGTGTCCCATCACAGACTACCTCTGGGCACATGCTCTACTGGGCCAACAGAGCCAAGATGTCAAAAGCCAGATTGCCTGGGTTCAAGTCTTGCCCCTGCTACTTGACAATGTATTTAGCCTGTGTCTCTGTTTCTTTCCCCACAAACACGGATAATAATAATAGTACCTTACTCAGAGCACTGTCGAGAATATCGTGAATTAACAAAATGCTCAGAATATCTAGATACTCACTTAGTAAATGCTAGACCTGTTTCTTGGGGCAATGATTTTTCACTTCTTTGAAACAGGTTTTGGTGATGGCCCTGTTGGCAGGGGTAAAAACCAGAATAGAGAAGATGTTTTCTTTCCTGCATGTCTCAGGGACTGAGTTATTAACCTTCCTAAATCTGAAAGGAACATCAGACTCAGTTTATAGAAGCAGTTAGGGAGAGAGTAAATTAGTGCTGTCCCTACCATTTTGTGACTAAAATCTGTCCTTCCCACCTAAAAACCACTAAAAAAAAATTCCCACTAAATCTACTCCATGTTTGGTTTTCACTCTCAGTAATGAGCACACCTGGGCAGATACACACTGTCAGTTTATTAAGCACCTTGTGAGGTCAAGTGATTTTACAAAAAAATTTAGGCATATTCTTTTTTTTTCAAATTTAAATTGTAGTTAACACACCACACAGTATTGGTTTCAGGAGTAGAAAAAATTCAGTGACTCATCATTTACATACAACACCCGGTGCTCATCACAAGTGCCCTCCTTAGTACCCATCACCCATCTAGCCCATCTTCCACCTACCTCCCTCTATCAACCCTCAGTTTATTCTCTATCACTAAGAGTCTCTTATGGTTTGTTTCCCTCTCTCCTCCTTCCCCCTTTCCCATATGTTCATCTGTTTTGTTTCTTAAATTCCACATATGAATGAAATCATATGGTGTTTGTCTTTCTCCATTGACTTATTTCATTTAGCATAATACATTATAGCTCCATCCACTTTGTTGCAAATAGCAAGCATTCTTTTTGATGGCTGAGTAATATCCCATCATATACTTACACCACATCTTTTTATCCACTCATCATTTGATGGACATTTGGGCTCTCTCCATAGTTTGGCTATTGTTGATAATGCTGCTATAAACATTGGCATGCATGTGCCCCTTCAAATCAGTATTTTAGTATCCTTTGGGCAAATACCTAATAGTGCAATTGTAGTGGATTGCAGTCTAGTTCTATTTTTAACTTTTTGAGGTACTTCCATACTGTTTTCCAGAGTGGCTGCACCAGTCTGCATTGCCACCAACAGTGCAAGAGGGTTCCCCTGCAAAGTACTTCACAGATCAAGTGTTTTTACCAAAAAAAAAAAAAAAAAAAACCCACAAAAAACAAAAACAAAACATCAACAACCCCTCCCCACAAAGAAAAACACTTCATCATTTTCAATTCACACTAGGGCTTTTAAAATTTCCAGAAACATCAAATCATTTTAGAATTCTAATTTAGCTTATTTGTAAGATTATTTCTCAGGATGACTTTTTAAAAATTCTAGGATTTCATTTGTTCCTGGTGTGATGCACTGAGTTTTCACTCTTTGGTGGGACTGGACAATAGTAAAAGGCAACCTAAAGCATGTAATAGTGATATAAATTAACAAATTTCATTCATGGATCAGAGACTTTAAAATGTAAGCAGATGGGGTGCCTGGGTGGCTCAGTCGGTTAAGTGTCCGACTTCGGCTCAGGTCATGATCTCACGGTCCATGAGTTCGAGCCCTGCGTTGAGCTCTGTGCTGACAGCTCAGAGCCTGGAGCCTGTTTCGGATTCTGTGTCTCCCTCTCTCTCTGCCCCTCCCCTGTTCATGCTCTGTCTCTCTCTGTCTCAAAAATGGATAAATGTTAAAAAAGAAATTTAAAAAAATAATAAAATGTAAGCAGAAATTTAAAAAATTTCTAGAATCTTCAGGCTGGGGAAATTGGGCTGCCCATCACAAATGCTTGGACAGAAGAAAAATGTGTAAGTACATGTATGCACATGAGCATTCATGTGAGCAACGCACATGTGGGTATACATGTGTGATCATGCATATATGAATGGATGCATCCACATGCTGAAGTCAGACTTGGTCAGAGAGCTCTTTGTGTATGTTAAAGAGGGAGAGGAGCTAAATCACTCTGTAATCACACAGTGTGCTTATCAGTCAAAAGGTCATAAGATATTGGAGTTTGTTAATTACATGGAAACTTTAAGGGGCAATTGTCATATCTGTTATGTTTTATTAGTCAATTACTAGGCTACTACTCACTATATATAAATGACTTAAAATTCTCTTTAAAACCCTGAGAAAAAGCCATTAAGTTTCTCACTTTAAAGAAAGTGAGTCTAGGGGCGCCTGGGCGGCGCAGTCGGTTAAGCGTCCGACTTCAGCCAGGTCACGATCTCGCGGTCCGTGAGTTCGAGCCCCGCGTCAGGCTCTGGGCTGATGGCTCAGAGCCTGGAGCCTGTTTCCGATTCTGTGTTTCCCTCTCTCTCTGCCCCTCCCCCGTTCATGCTCTGTCTCTCTCTGTCCCGAAAATAAATAAACGTTGAAAAAAAAAAATTTAAAGAAAGTGAGTCTTAGGTTGAAGACAGGATTTGAATGTAAATTTCAATGGCCCCAAAGCCTCACTTTTTCTACAAAACCCCGCTACTGGGTACAGTCTCTGTGCCAGAGACTCTGTAACAACAGTATCAGTTGTGATGCTTAGAAGTTCCTCTGGCAATAGGCTTTCATAGGCTTAAAATGTAGGAGAGAAAAACATTTTTTTTAAATTAGGTATATTATATCTGATAAGCAACAGCTAAAGAATTAAAGGTAGACACAATCATCAAACATGCTTTGAAAAGTCAGCAGGTTTTCATGAAGGCTGTTTTAATACGCCTATGATCTACAGCTTGCCTTGAGCACTACCTTCCAATTACCCAGTCCAGTATTTCTATCTATTTTTAAAATATATCTTCACTAGTCCCTCTCTTCCAACCAAGGCACTCAATAAATATTTGTTGAATGAATGTTGAATGAGGGTAGAAAAAAATAATTCAGGGGTCATGGAATAGCCTCATGAATTTTACAGTTTTATTTCATTGATCTTTTTGAAAAATACTCTCATAAAGGCAACATAAATGGCATTGGATTCAAATGAATGAGATTTGATATTCTGCAAAGAAACAAAGCAATGAACCCCACTATAGTATAATTTGTGTTTTCTCAGTGAGATCCCAAGGATAGAGCCTTACTGTATATTGTATTAGAGTAATGCTAGATTCTGTAATCAATACATTCCAAATTTCAATAACTTAACCCAATAAAAGTTTATTCCTCATTTGTGTAAGAGTCCAGCACCTCTCCTCCTGTTCAATGTACAGTTTTCCTCCATGTAGTAGTTCAAGGACACAGTCCCTATAGTTTTGCAGCTCTGGCCTCCAAATGGCTTCAGGGTCAGATGAGGAAGAGTGAGAGGAAAGATAAACCTTTAAAGCTTCTTTAAAACCCTGGCTCAGAGCAATACACATCCTTTTCACTCACATACCACTAGACAGATATAGATCATGGCCAGGTCACACAAGGAAAGTTGAAAAATATAGTCCCTGCTGGAGAAGGGGGGAGACAGGAAGCTTCCCTAATAATAACTCCAAACTACCGAAGGGGAAATACTAATTTCTGGTAGACTCTCCAGTCCTATATTCCCTGCATATATCTAGACTCCAAAGGGACAGTTGAAGTTACCACCTGTTCCAAGAATTGTATTATATTCTTCTCATATGTTATCCCACTTAATCTCTCTGAAAGCTCTGTGAATTATTATCCTGACTTATTAGAAAAAGAAATTGAGTTGGGGTGGGGGGGGGTGGGTGTGGATAGGACTAGCCCAAGGTGATGTAGGCTGGTTGGTTTGACAGAACATAGATTTAAATCTAGTACAGTCTGATTACAAAGCACACCCTCTATACATTGAACCAAAGGAGAATTTACATTGCTAGGATTTGCCTATGTCTTCAAAAAAATCTGAGTTGTAGCTGAATTGAAGCTTTACATTATTGGATTGTATTGGGCTTTAAAATATATTGGAGGGCACCTGGGTGGCTCAGTCACTTAAGCATCTGAGTCTTAGTTTCAGCTCAGGTCATGATCTCATGGTTCATGGGTTCGAGTCCCATATCAGGCTCTGTGCTGACAATGTGGAGCCTGCTTGGGATTCTCTCTCTCCCTCTCTCTCTCCCCCTCCCCTGCTTGCATGCATGTGTTCTGTCTCAAAATAAATAAATTAAAAAAAATAAAATATACTGGACAGGTTTTTTCCCTCCTGATTAGTGGGTGAGACTCTAGGGAAGATGTTTAAATTACTTATAGACAAAATAACTATCTACACATCTGAGTTAAATGCAAAGAAATGTTTTAACAACAAAATTGTAGAAAGGACAGGAATGAAACTGTAATTTAGAACTGAAATTTAAGAATGCAAATTCTTTTAAGATTCTCTTTCTCTCATTATATATTTCTCTCATTACATATATATTATATATGTATATATAAAAGAATATATGAGATGTTTAGTTATATATATTCCCAACCTATTTCTTATCTTGTCTTCTATTTCTGTGCTGATTTTAGTCACTTCTACTAAAGATTGGCTACTTCGTATGATACTACTTACATGAAATGTCTAGAATAAGCCAAATCACAGAGGCAGAAAGTACATTAGTGGTTTACATGGAAAAGAAATGGACTGCTAATGAGTATGAGTTTTCATTTTGGAGTGATAAAAGTATTCTAGAATTCATGGTGATGGCTGTATAATGCTGAATCTACCAAAAACCCCCTGAATTGTATACTTTAAAATGTGGAATTTATGGTATGTGAATTAAAAATAAAGCTGTTATTAAAAAAAAAAAAAAAAAAAGACAATAGTTTCCTTTCCAGGTTGAGGTAAATAGACTCTGGCAACTTCCAAGTGTCATATTGTGGTTCTCACAACCAAAAGCTGACTCGTCCATATCCAGTTCAAACGGAGCAAAACACATCGAAAGGGAGAAGAAAGTATTACTGCCCCATATTTGATCAGGAGTCCATTCCAAGACTGTCAGCCTTGAGCAAAGGGACATAATCATACAATGCAAATATGACCATGGGTCCCACTTCTGTGAATGGAACTACTTTAAGAGAATAGAGGAATCATTGCATACCAATCAGCTACTAAAGAGGTATCTAATGCACCAGACTTTATAGGTCATATTTATATATAAATATACATGTGGATTTAAATATATCCAAGGTTTTATGCTGTAATCCCATATAACTTATACATTAGGGAATCAGCATATGGAAGCTGCATGAGAACTGAACTCAGACACATCAGTTTTGAAATCCCACCACTGATGAATTCTTTGTCACCAGACATGTCACATCAATCCACATGGTGTCCAATCTTATTTCTGTGAATGTAATAACAATATCTCTATCATTAGGTCATGACTTATCACTGGGTAAGTAAAAAGATGTATGCAAAGCACTTGGCATATAGCCTGTAGTAGGTGCTTCACAAATGTTAAGGAAACAATGGTGCAATCAGTTGGTACAAGCAGTGGTGAAGCCATCAGTTTAACAAATTACAAACTAGTGATCACACATGGACACTCAACAGAGAAGATAGAAGAAATAGCCACAGGAGCTGGCTTCTCTCATTTGTGTTCCTGACCAGTTGATTAATTAAGATATATTTACAGTCTCTGTTATTTGCAATGTCTGCAGCAGCATACTATATAAGGGTGCTACAAATAATAGCAGTAATCTGTCATAATTTTCCATTTTGCCAAGTATTTCTATATCTATTCTCCATTTTGCTAATCCTTTCACCTAGAGAAATCCTGTTTATGCTTCAAGACCAAACTCATTTGTTACTCCCTCTCTAAGGCTTTTTGTGACCTTGCCACTACCCAAGGCAGAGTTAATCATCCCCTTCTGTTTTCCTATAGTAATATAGTCATTCTTTTTGCACAGTATTAAACACATCAACAGATTTCATGCATCATCCCTCACAAGATTGTAGCTTCTATGATAGTAGGGTAGAACTCAGCAGAGCATCTAATAAATGGTGGTTGCTCAAGAATTTGTTGTTGAATGTAAGAAAATGCATAAAGGAACAGTACCTGGTACCCAATAACAGCAAACAAATACTTGTTAAGTCCAATTAAATTAGGTTTTCACAAAAGACACATAAATTAGGGCTGAATATTATTTTCATGTATAAAAAAAAAAAAAGTCAGACTTTAAAAAATCAGAGAGACACTTGCCCAAGGAAACACATGAAGGAAATGATAAACTTGAGTCCAACAAGCAAGTGTACCTTCTGATTTCTATTTTAGTGCCTTTTCCATTTCACCATACTACTTCAAAAATTTATTTAAAAAAAAAAGAAAAAAAGAGCTCAACGTCAAAAGGGAAAACTTAGAATCAGATTAATGATTGGTTGATATGGTACCTCCTTTGAGTAATTTATCATCAAATGAGGCCAACTGGTTGCTTTTTGAATTACCACTGCTTTCATAGTCTTTCCTTCTTCTGGTCTTTTACCTTGGAGCCTCTTCAAATAAGTGAGGATGCATGTTTCTTGTTCAAAACCTCACAGCTTTGAGGAAAAAAGCTGTCCTGGATTTATGCTGGTCATTAGGTAAATGTTGTGACTTGACTGAAGTACAAAGCTAATCAGAATAGGCCAAGGACTAGAAAACACATCTCTATCCTCCTAAGACAGTAGTCTCTCTCTCTAGCTGACATACAATAGCCATTGTAAGCTGACAGATGCACCCATATAACTTCATGGCAGTCTTTTGTAAAAATTAAAGAAGAAATATGTTAAAATGTAAATACAGTATTAAGGAGGGCACTTGTTGGGATGAGCACTGGGTATTATGTGGAAACAATGAATCACTAACTTCTGAAGGAAGTTACTCCTGAAACCATTATTACACTATAGGTTAACTTAGATTTAAATAACAATTTTAAAAAAAGAAAAAGGAGTATGATCCAAATTAGTAAAATCAGAAACAAAAGAGAATTAACAACTGACACCACATAAATACAAAGGATTATAAGAAAATACTATGAAAAATCCTATGATAACAAATTGGACAATCTAAAAGAAATGGGTAAAATACTAGGAACATAGTATTTTCCAAAACTGAATAAGGAATAAATAGAAGATCTTAACAGACCCATTACTAGTAATGGAATTGACTTGGTAAGCAAAAAAACTACCAACAATCAAAGTTCAGAACAGGATGGATTCACAGGTGAATTCTACCAAACATTTAAAGTACAGTTAATACTTATTAAACTATTCCAAAAAATAGAAGAGGAAGAAAAGCTTTTAAATATATTCTATGAGGCCAGCATTGCCCTTATATAGAAACTAGACCAAGACACTACAAAAAAAGAAAGCTACAGGCCAGTATCCATGATGAATATAGATGCAAAATTCCCGACCAAAGTATTAGCAAATCAAATCCAACAGTACATTATAAAGATCATCCACCATGATTAAGTGAGATTTACTCAGGGGGATGTAAGTATGGCTTGATATTTGCAAATCAATTAATGTGATCCACTACATTAACAAAATGAAGGGAGCACCCAGGTGGCTCAGAAGGTTAAGTGACCCACTTCAGCTCAGGTCACAATCTTATGATTCCTGAGTTCAAGCCCCACATTAGGCTCTCTGCTGTCAGCACAGAGCCCGCTTTGGATTCTGTGTCCTCCTCTCCCTCTGCCCCTCCTTCCCTCCCTCTCCCCCTCCCCCTCCCCTCAAACACAGACATTAAAAAACAAAAAACAAAATGAAGGATAAAAATCATGATCACCTCAATAAATGCAAAAAAAAATTGACAAAATTCAACATCCATCCATGATTAAAATGCCCAACAAAACTGGGTTTAGAAAGAACATACCTTGGGGCGCCTGGGTGGCTCAGTCGGTTAAGCATCCGACTTCAGCTCAGGTCATGATCTCATGGTTTCTGAGTTCAAGCCCTGCGTTGGGCTCTGTGCTGACAGCTCAGAGCCTGGAGCCTGCTTCAGATTCTGTGTCTCCCTCTCTCTCTGCCCCTCCCCCACTCATGCTCTGTCTCTGTCTCTCAAAAAATAAATAAACATTGAAAAAAAATCTTTTTTAAAAGAAAGAACATACCTCAACATTATAACCAAATCCACACCTAGCATCATACTTAATGGTTAAAAGTGATAGTTTTTTTCTCAAAGATCACAAAGAAAAGGATGCTCGCTGTTACTACTTTCTTTTTTTAAAGACACTTCTTTTACTCTCACTACTTTCTTTTTTTTTTAAATTTTTTTTTAATGTTTATTTATTTTTGAGACAGAGAGAGACAGAGCATGAACGGGGGAGGGTCAGAGGGAGGGAGACACAGAATCCAAAACAGGCTCCAGGCTCTGAGCTGTCAGCACAGAGCCCCACGCGGAGCTCAAACTCACAGACCACGAGAGATCATGACCCGAGCCGAAGTCGGCCGCCCAACCGACTGAGCCACCCAGGCGCCCCTATTCTAACTACATTCATTCCACATAATACTGGAAGTCCTAGCCACAGCAATCAGGTGAGAAAAAGAAATAAAAGTCATCCAAATTGGTAAGGAAAGAGTTAAATTGCCATTATTTGCAGGTTACGTGATAGTATATATAGATAGAAAACTCTAAAGACTCCATAAAAAAACTATTGAAGTAATAAATGAATTCAGTAATATCGCAGGATACCAAATTAATATACAGAAAATTGTGTTTCCATAAGCTAATAATGAAGTAGCAGAAAGAGAAATTTTAAAATCCTACATATAATTTCACCCCCCCCCAAATAAATAAACAAAACACCTAGGAATAAACTTAACCATGGAGATAAAATACCTGTACTATGAAAACTATAAAACATTGATGAAAGAAATTAAAGATGACACAAATGGAAAGACACACAAATTCATGGATCAGAAGAATTAATACTGTAAAATGTCTATACTACCCACACAGTCTATAAATTCAATGCAATTCCTATCAAAATACCAATAGTGTTTTATACAGCACTAGAAAAAATAATCTTAAATTTTGTATGTAACCACAAAATACTCTGAATAGTCGAAGCAACCTTGAGAAAGGACAAAGTGGAGGTATCACAATCCCAGATCTGAAGACATGCTATAAAGTGGTAATAAACATCACAGATCAATGAAACAGGATAGACAGCCCAGAAATAAACCCATGCTTATATGGTTAATTAATCTATGACAAAGGAGGGAAGAATATGCAATAAGGAAAAGACAGTCCATTCAATAAGTGGTGTTCGGAAAACTAGACAGCTACATGCAAAAAAAAATCAAACTGGACCACATTTTTACATCATATACAAAAATAAACTCAAAATGGATTAAAAACCTAAATGTGACACCAAAAAGCATAAAACTGATAGAAGAAAACAGTGGCAATAATCTCTGACATCATCCTTAGAACCATTTTTTTCTAGATATGTCTTCTCAGGCAAGGGAAACAAAATAAAAAATAAACTTTTAGACCTATACCCAAACAAAAAGCTGTTTGAAGGAGACCATCAAGAAAACAAAAAGGCAACCTACTGAATTGGAGAAGAAAACCAAGAAAAAAAAATCCAAGAAAAAATAGGCTGAGGACCTGAATAATTTTTCAAAGAAGACATATAGATGACTGACACAGGAAAAGGTGCTCAACATTACCAATCATCAGGAAAATGCAAATCAAAACCACAATGAGATATCACCTTACACTTGTCACAATGACCAGAGTAAAAAAGGCAAGACATAGTATGTGTTGGTGAGGATGTGGGAAAAAAGGAATCCTTGTGGACTGTTAGCGGGAATGTAAATTGGAACAGTACTGTGGAAAATATGGGGTTCCTCAAAAAATTAAAATAGAAAACTATACGATCCAGTAATTTTAGCACTGGGTATTTATCCATATAAAATGAGAACACTAACTCAAAAAGATATATGCATCCTTATGTTTATTTCAGCATTGTTTACAGTAGCCAAAGTATGGAAGTCTTCAATGGAAGTCCCCATTGATAGATGAATAAAGAAGGCATGATACACTCACACACTGGAATATACTCAACTATAAAGAAGAATGAGAGCTTGCCATTTGTGACAATATAGTCAGACCTAGAGTGTGTTGTACTAAGTGAAATAAATCAGAGAAAGACAAATACCATATTATTTGACTTATATGTGGAATCTAAAACAAAATAAATGAACAGAGAAAAGCAGAAACAGACTCATAAATACAGAGAACTGATGGTTGCCAGAAGGGAGGAGGGTAGGGAATGCGCAAGGGGAATGGAAGGGAATGGGTAGGAAATGGTTGAAGGGGAATGGAAGTCAGGGCTTCCAGTTATGGAATGAATAAGTTACAAAAATGAATGATACAGCATAGAGAATATAGTCAATAGCATTGTAATACATTATATGGTGACCTGTAGTAGCTAAAGTTATGGGGAGTATAGCATACATACAGAGTTATCAAATCACCATACTGGATACCTGAAACTAATGCAACATTGTCATGTATACTTAAGTTTTTTAACGAAAAATGGGAAAAAAAGCAAGCATAAAGAGTATTTTCTACTCATTAGCAAGACCTAGTTATTTATTTTTGCTCCTCCTAACTTTCATGTGTTTTGTTTTGGCACCAGGCTTGAGGAGTCTCTGAAATACGATGGCTCCTTTACACTAGGGAGATGTGGTCCTTGCTGAATTCTGTATCTGTGTGTGGTTCCAGCATCCCTTTGATAATTTTAAAGACCAATTTCTTTGCCAGGAGTGTTGGCCTTTCCTCTTTGGGAAAGGGAATAATGTGTGTTTGTGTGTGTGCGCGCGTGCGTGCGCATGTGTGTGTGCGCACACCAAGCACTGATTCTTATCGCAGATGACAAGACAGCCACACACTAGGTCAGTCATGAGGCTCCATCTTTAATGCTTCTAACTGTGAACATGAAGCTTGCCTCCTGTACATAAATCCATGATGAAAAAGACCATATGCTGTTATATATCAACATAAATTTCCCAAACAAATGTTCATATCTTTGCAGACACAAGGCTTCTGTTCCTCCATCCACAGTAGGGAAATGATATTTTTATACAGGCATACGGTAATAAGACCTAGTTACCTTCAAATTCTTGCACTTGTAGTTCACTGCCAACTGTTTCCTGCTCCACCACCAACAGGTGCTCTAGCATAAACCATTTGGATGAAGAGACATGCACCTAAAATGCTGTAAGCTGGTGATCCTGAAAAGCAACTCTTCTCTTAGAAGAAGTAACAGCTTCTCATAAATATCCAAGCCCTTTAATGATATGCTGAAAAGGTTGTGATCAAAGACCCCTGTATTTGATGAATTATGTAAAACAGCAAATAGCTTCAAATATAATTTATTGCTCAGCTTTGTCTCAAGGTACACCTAACTAAAGCACATGGTGTCGAAGTCAACCAAACCTGAAAAATAACATCAGAACCCTATCTTTTATGACTCCCAGATTATACCATGAATTCAAGGGGAAGGTACATGCATAGCAGAAGCAATGTGATAGAGCTAAAAAAATGTTTGACTTTAAAAATCATGTGTTCTAGTCATTTACCAGCCATATGAGCCTTGCGTAAGTCACTTAACTTCCTTGAATCTTTGGTTTTCTCATTGGTAGAGTGGTGATAGCATCTCAACTTGTCTCACAAGTACTAAGTAATTTCTAGTTTATGTAATATCTCATCTCAGAAATCAACCCCTATTTTAGAACTAACAGTTTCTTATTATCATCCTAACTAGATAATATTTGATGAGGGTTTGAGGATCAAGGACTCTCCTACATTGTAGATATAGGGCGTGTTGCTTTTATATGTAGAAAGCACTTTTATATATGTATAAATGTTCTAAAAGGTGTTTGGCATTTTGGGGGCAGAATGGACTTTAATTTTTTAAATTGCATATTCTTTGTACATGTATTACTTTCTAATGGTCAAAATGTAAGCCTTCTTGTAGATAAGGCTATAATTCAGAAAATGGTTTGAACCTTAGGGCAAAGTGACGGTAGGAGGAAGAAAGGTGCTGGACAACTTTCCAATATTTACGAGAGGGAAGGAATGCCCATTTTATGGGCTGAAGCAGGAAAAAGGAGAAAGAAAAATACTGTTTCCTATAAATGCTGCATTTTTTTCCCTCAACTCATTGATCGTAACATTCCAGCCCAAGTCAATGCCCAGTGGACTATCTCCTTTGGAGGCAGAGGCCTGCAGGTTAGCAAGAGACAATAGTGCTCATAGTATGGTTCTGCCACCTAGAGCAACCTCTGTTCCTGGGATAGTGGTGGTCAACTTTGCTTTTATCCCCAAAAGCAGAGCTCACTATTGTGGTGGTTCTCTAGGTGGTAATATTCACATGATACTCTGTGTGCCCCAACCTGTGTAGCCTATGCAGCAACCTTTCAGGCAGAAGGATCATGGATGTGGATCAGTATAGTATGCTAATTTTATTGACTAAAAGCCACATTGCACCCCAGGCTGGAAGTTTATTCCCTGTCCTGAGTCCCATTTTGAATTACTGCAGAAGCACATGGTCCAATATAGTGCACCAGAGGTTATGAAGTAAGTCCAAATGATGGCAATACAAAAGTACAATTAAAACAGTGCCTGCAATACAAAACGTCCTCCAATTTGGGCAAGATGGATCAGTTATTAAATTCAGAGTGAAAGGAAATTCTAAAAATTAAATCACCAATTAAAGTCCAAAAAATTCAAGTCCAAATGTTTCCTTTCCTAAATGAATTTTTCATTTTAGGCTCAATCAATCATTGTTTCTTCAGTAACTGCAGTTTCTGAAGCTTTGATGTTGAATCATTACAACCCCAAGTTTCCCATGAGCCTTACCTTTTGGACTCTAAAGCACCAATAAGGTTCAAAAGCTTATTTAGGCACCAGAAAGGCATCTAAGAATTTTTACAATCTTGCATGCAAACCCCCAGTCCCAAAACAGTTATCCCAAGCAAAATGATGTTGACAGAGATAGGTGCATAGTACATTTTAAAACCACATTACCATCAACTACCTAAGACCATGGCCAACACTTGGTTTCATTGCAGCAATGACGTGAAATGACGTGTAGCCCATGAAGACTACAAGCAAAGCAATTGAAAGAGAGAGACAAAGAGGGGTTTTATTGTTACAGTATTAAAATAAAAACTAGTTTTTTTTTTAATTTTTTTTAACGTTTATTTATTTTTGAGACAGAGAGAGACAGAGCATGAACGGGGAAGGGTCAGAGAGAGAGGGAGACACAGAATCTGAAACAGACTCCAGGCTCTGAGCTGTCAGCACAGAGCTCGACGCGGGGCTGGAACTCACGGACCGCGAGATCATGACCTGAGCCGAAGTCGGCCGCTTAACCGACTGAGCCACCCAGGCGCCCCTAAAAACTAGTTTTAAAGTATGGCTCTAAACTTGCTGAGAACTGTTGTCCAAAATGGTTAACAAAATGTAGAGTCAGAAGTTTTGGTGGATTTGAATTTCAGACAACTTGGACATTCCCTGGCTGATTATCTTGAACTCAGTAATGCCTAACAAAGTGTTATCACACATTAGGTACCTTTTAAAATTCCCTGCAAAAAGCCTTTATCAGAATGTACCTCTATATTAACAACTTCCTCATACCATTAGGATCAAGTTCAAAATTCTTAATGTTACTGGCCAAGTTTATGGATAGTCAAATCAAAGTTGAGGATCCTGACATGATCGCTAATTTTCCAGGCTTGTATGTCCCTCACTATCTCTACTCTTCAAATGTGCTCTGCTCCCCACCAGGCCTTTTAAGGTATCTCTGAATTATTATGTGCCAGCACTTTGACCATATTTTCATATCTCACTATTTAACCTTGATAATTATCCCCTGGGATGAACCTGAATAACCTTTTACCAATGAGGAAACAGGCTCAGAGAATAAAGTGACAACCCCAAATCACACGACCTGTCAGGAAAAGTGTGAGAATTTTCATGCAAAGTTAGAATTAACTGAAAGCCCATTCTCTTAGCTATTTTGCTACTATGTAGTGGGCTATAATAGCTGAGGCTTGTCACCAAAACATCTGTTATTTCTAAAATATAACTGCAGCACTCAGATCATACACTATACATATTAATTTTATTTAATTATAGTTAGTACTGTATGTCTCGAATGGAGAAGAGTGCATTTCAGTTTCTAGCAACACAGCAGAATAGATAACCTGAAAACCCTATCACTGCAGAATACATCCATACTCCCTTGAGCAAGGATGCTTTAAGTTGCTTAGTTTGGCAATAACATGTAGAAGGAATTAGAGTAGTATCAAACAGGGTAAAAACAGTCTTACTACAAAATGTGTTTGTTTACTTTTCAATATTACAGACCTAGAAAGTTTTTCAAACTTTCCAGGTAATCTGTCTACTAGAAAACTGTGTGTGTGTGTGTGTATGTGTATATATATGTGTGCACGTGCTCAAATGTGTGCACACATAACCCACCTTGAAAGCAAAATCTCTCCCTCTTTTTTTAATTAAGTATTGAGATGTCAGTTCTCTTATTTTGTTAATTTGAAAGATGCATCCTGTGCACCTTCCCAATTTGCATACCATTTTCCAGATTTCTCCTGCATTTTCTAATTCTAACAAATGCATGATATACAGGATGCTAGGTAAAGGTCAGTAGATGGTACTATGAAAATATTTAAAAGAAAAATGTACTGCCTCCATCTGCTTATTAGCATATTATACAATATTCCACTTTATATCCTTCAGTGAGGGAGTCATGTGGGTCACTCTACACATTGGCTGGTGAGTGTATTATTCCTGCCAAATCATCCAGTTGAGATGGGAACATTAATTTACTTGAGCAGACGTGTATATATGTGGCTTTAACAAAACAGCCATATGCTGCTCCAATAATTAACGTAACAAAGAAAGCACAATTAGTGCCAGAATCTACCCTAGAACTTTAGAAAAGGACCACGGCGAATGTTCTGCAACCTGATTTTTGGGTGGCATTTCATTTGTTCTAATGATCTTCTACACCAGTCTAGACCAATACGTATTATCCCAATTAAGTGTGAATTCTGTGATCTTTTGTGTTAACATTCGGATTCCTTCCTCTCTTTAACAGATTTTGACTAGGGGTTTTAGAGCATAGCTATAGTTCCTTGTACGTAGATTTTTTTCTTCTACCCAAAACCTTGTGAGGAGGTGTTTCTTGTCACCATCTTTAATAGATCTTACTGAGGTGGCTATGGTCCTAAGGCTAAGCCTCAGCTTTTTAAGTCTGATTTTCTCAGGGTTGCTGACATTATTTTTGTAAAATAAAAATATTCTACTATAAGTGTAATATATACAGGACATTCAGAAATATATAGGGAGTAGAAAGATGGAAAACCCTTAATTGGACTACCCACTATTACTACTGCTAAAATTTTTGTGCATTCATTACTGTAATGATTTTGTACAATTTTCCATTATCATATGGTCATGAATATATTATTATTTTTCTGTTAATATAAGTATATTCCCACACTATTATGAACTCTTAAACAAAAATTTTACTGGCTACTATAATGGAGAATATCATAACTTAAATATTTTCAGAGAGTTCTGTTATTTCCAATATTATGCTAGTGATATATGCAAATGTTACCAAAATAGTACTTAGAGATACCTATTGTTTTTAGTTGCTGTGTGTCTTTCCAGAAATGTCAATTAATTTAGAAACATGTATGTATGTATATGTATTTAATACAAATGGGCTCTTGATAGCCATATTCATCATCTTGTTATTTAAAAAAAAATTAATGTTTATTTATCCTTGGGAGATAGAGAGAGCGATAAAGAGTGAGCGTGCATGCATGAGTGGGGGAGGGGCAGAGCGAGAGAGGGACACAGAATCTAAAGCAGGTTCCAAGCTCTGACCTGTCAGCACAGAACCCTATGCGGGGCTCGAACTCACAAGCTGTGAGATCATGACCTAAGCTGAAGTCGGACGCTTAATCGACTGAGCCACCCAGGAGCCCCTTCAACTTGTGATTTTTTTGAGGTATAAATGAACATTATAATTTTTCACAGGCAGCATATTTTCCAGGTAGTAGCACAGAATCCAGAGTCAGGTTGCCTGAATTGAATTTTGCCTTAAGCATGTAATAGGTTAAATAATATACTAAGTTGCAAAGCTATCTACACCTCAATTTTCTAATCCATAAAATGAGGATAATAGTGCCTCATTTATAAAATTGTTATGAAAATTAAATGGCATGTAGTAAGCATTATAGAGTTGTCTGTTAACTTCTTAAATCTCATTTCTAACAATAGTATATAACATACCCTAAAATAGCTATATCACTATTTTATTCATGGGTATTTATTATCATAATCTATTTCATACAAAATCACAATAAACATCCTAGTAAATGTATCTTTCACCCATATGTGAATATATCTGTTGTATCTGTAGTTAAATTTTCTGAAAATAAAATTGCTGAGTCAAAAGATAAACATACATTTCAAAATTTAATAAGGATTGCCAAATTGCCTTCCACTAGGATCATACCAGTTTTACTGCTACATTAGGGAGTGACTATGTCCCTACTCTTTAGTTAACATTGGTTTTCCTAAGCTTCACATTCTTTGTTAACTCAGAAGGTACAATAAGTTATCTTGCTTTAACTTGCATTCCTCTAATAATGTGTGTGATGTAACATCTACTCATAGATTTTAAGGCCAAATAGATTTTTTTAAACTATAAGAACTATAGAATCATGCCCTTTATTTTTAAAAATTGATTTTTTTGGTAAAGTATGTTATAAATAATATTTTCTTTTAGGTGTTGAAAAAAATTCAATTAGTAATTGCCTTTTGTTTGTGATACTTATTTCTATGCACTATTTTTTTTATGTATCTGGAGTCAGATTCAACTCACATTTTTTTAATAATTGGAATGTCAGAATAGCCTTCCACAGTCTAAGGTTACTAAATGTTACTGAGTTATCTAAGACTACTAAATAAAAATGTTACCAATTTTATCTTCTAGTACTTTTGTATTTATATGTATTTATTATATATGTATCTATTTAGAATTCATTTTTTGTAAGATAATTAATGTAGAGATTTAAATATATATTTCTTCTAAAACTCTAGTTATTGTCCTGAAATGTCATTCTTATCAAATTTTTAAAAATTCCTATTTATATGGGAATTTTCTGGATTCACTATTCTTTTCTATTATTCTGTTTTGTTCCTGTCTAAACTATTTTTAAGCTTAGAAAGCCTTCCACCTCTGGTAAGATTTTTAGAACTCATCTCTATTTTCCTTTGCATTTTTAAATTTTAAAATTTCACTTAGATCTTTAATCCACAGGAAATTTACTTTGAAAGATGTGAGATCCCCTAGGCCTTCCTCTTATTAATGTGCTAGGTGCATTTTTATTTCTCTAGACATGAAGAATACTAAGTCAATCAAATATTTTTCTTCCTCAGACTTTCCTTAACAGCATATATTTATCAGGGATCCTTAATATTATGCTTCAGATATACTGCTCAAGAAATATTGCTTTTCAGTCACAGAAATATTCAAATTCTAGAATCTAGGATTGCCATCCCTTTTTATGTTTCTTTGAATAAGAACTCCTAGTCTTATGAGTGGTGCTGGAAGGATGGAGGGATATAGACACATTGTTACTCTCGGTCTCTGCTTTTCCTTGGCTTCATACAATCCATGACAACTGAAGTTGTCTTCAGTTACAGGGTTTTCCTTGAGTGAATCAATTTACAGTGCAAGTGACTGTATTTGAATTTCTTGGAGACAATTTACTTGTATTGGCCTTGCATACAAATGGACTCTAATAGACGAAAGAGCTAAATGTAAGACAGAAAACCATCAAAATCCTAGAGGAGAAAACAGGCAACCTCTTTGACCTCGACTGCAGCAACTTTCTAGTAGGCATGTCTCTGCAAGCAAGGGAAACAAAAGCAGAAATGAACTATTGGGACCTCATCAAGATAAAAAGCTTTTGCATAACAAAGGAAAAAATCAACAAAACTAAAAGGTAATCGATACAATGGAAGAAGATATTTGCAAATGGCATACTGGATAAAGGGTTAGTATCCAAAATCTATAAAGAACTTCCCAAACTCAACACTAAAAAACAATCCCGTAAAGAAATGGACAAAAGGCATGAACAGACATTTTTCCAAAGAAGACATCTGGATGGCTAACAGACACATGAAAAGATGCTCAGCATCACTCATCATCAGGGAAATACAAATCAAAACCACGATGAGATGCCACCTCACACCTGTCAGAATGGCTAACATTAACAACACAAGAAACAACAGATGTTGGTGAGGATGTGGAGAAAGGGGATCACTTTTGCACTGCTGGTGGGAATGCAAACTGGTACAGCCACTCTGGAAAACAGTATGGAGGCTTTTCAAAAAATTAAAAATAGAGCTACCCTACAACCCAGCAATTGCACTATTATGTATTTATCCAAAGGATACAAAAATGTTGATTCAAAGGGGATACATTCACCCCAGTGTTTATAGCAGTGTTATCAGCAATTATCAAATTTTGGAAAGAGCCCAAATATCCATTGATGAATGGATAAAGGAGAGGTGGTATGTATGTGTGTGTGTGTGTGTGTGTGTATATATACACACTATTTGCAATATATATACATACACACACACATATATATGCGTACATATATGTATATGCATACATACACACACACATACATACTGAATACAGTAACATATATTATATCATAACCCTCACCCTATCCCTTTCTCTAACCCCTAACCCTATATTACTTACTTGGTGGTCAAAAAGAATGAAATTTTGCCATTTGCAACAATATGGATGGAATTGGAACATATTATGCTAAGTGAAATAAGTCAGAGAAAGATAAATATCATATGATTTCACTCATGTGGAATTTAAGAAACAAAACAGATGAACATAGGGGAAGGAAAGGAAAAAAGATAAAAACAGAGGGAGGCAAACCTTAAGAGACTATTAAATACAGAGAACAAACTGAGTGTTGCTTGTGGGATGTTGGGTAGGGGGATGGGCCAAATGGGTGATGGATATTAAGGAGGGCACTTGTTGGGATGCGCACTAGGTATTATATGGAAGTAATGAATCACTAACTTCTACTCCTGAAACCATATTTACACTATACATTAATTTGGATTTAAATAAAATTCAAACAAAAGCAATGGACTCTGGCATGTAGAAGTCACTCATTCACTCACAGGTTCATTCATTCAAGAAATACTTTTTAAACACATATTATGTCAGAAAACTACTCAGTATTGAAGACAAAATGGTGAATTAAACACACCCCTGCCTTCAAGCAGCTCACAGTATAAGAAAGGAAGCAGATGGTACAATACAAGAAGTTAAAAGACACGTCAGGAGTAAGCACAAAGTGAAGAGTGGTCAGGCAAGGCATTTCTGAGGGAGTGATATCAATGCTGAGCCCAAGAGAATGAGTAGGACTTAGTGAATTAATGGTGTGTGTGTGTGTGCGCGCGCGCGAGAGAGAGAGAGAGAGAGAGAGAGAATGTGTGTGCGCACGTGTGCACATACATGTGCATGTGCATGAGGTGGGAGTGGGGTTGTTACAATGGTCTTCCAAGTACAAGATTAAAGAATAAATATTAATTGTTCATTCTAGTCATTCAATTGTCAAAGATCCTCACAACTATTTGCAATTCATGTTCCAGAGTGCCTTACATCTAGAAATTCTTTACTCATAGGTTTGTTTTACCAAAATCACACTCGGAAGAAAGATGATCTGAGGGAAGAGCTGGATGTTGACAAGGCGTTTAACCCTTTTAACAGTTCTTTTTTAAACACAGCGTTTATTATCCTTATATATAGGTGACTATTTAGAACCCAGACTCAAAGACCAAACAGGTAGTAAATGGCAATGTCAGAATTTGAATACGGGTCTCTGGCCAACCTTATAATCCCATAGTTTTTCTCCTGCCCCACACTAAAGATCTCTTGTGATTTTAGAGGGTGACCTGGCACCTTATCTCAGATTCTAAGACACTCATATTGCAGTCTTCTTTATTCCATTTGACAGACAAATGAAGATAATGAACTAAGTAGCAGTGTTTTTTATATTACAGTTTAGCACCTCAATCTTTACAGAATGAAATGTATTTGAGGAAATGGGAAAAGTTTTCCTGCAAAATATATATTTCTTTCAACAATTTATAAATGACTTCCTATGATAGGTCTTCTCTAGAAATTATCATTTTTTTCCCTGAAAAATTATTCCCCAAAAGTGATTCAAACATGAGGTATACCATCTGTAAGTCTGCATTTTTGCCTTCATCAATTACAGTTGGCTTTTGCTGCTTTGGCAGAAATCTGAGTACAGTAACTTATTTGAATGGTAAAATATTTTTCTTTTCTCCAGTAATAAGACATCTTGAGGTAGCCCAAGGTTGGTGCAGGTTGTGGAGTAAGTCAATGAGAACTCAATCTTTCTACCTTCCATGATTTGAAAGGTGGCTGTTACACTGTTGGTCACTGGAGCTAAGTTCCAGGCAGAAATAAACAGATGCCCAAAAGGCTGGTGCTAGCTTAATCTATCCCCTTTTATCAGGAGAATAATAATTTTCTCAAAGAACACCCAGTTAATAGACTTCCATGTATGTCACATGGCCATTACAAGCAGCAAGACAACCTGAGGGTAGTCAAGCTTTTCAGATACGACCACACTGTGAAATCAGCACTGAAAAAATCAGCTACCTAATCCCAGAAATGTGATGGTCTTAAAGCAAATCTCAATCATAAAAAAGTTGCTACCCTATTCCAAATAGGCACTGTGAAATCTATTAAAAGTTAAGAAAAGACATTTACCCGAGAGAAGAACAACAGTAGTAAATAACAGCATAAATCATTATAATACTTTTAGAGTTTTTAGTGAAAGCATAAAAGACATTGTAATTAAAGGAAAGAGCCTGGGTCTATGTTCCATTCCTTCCTAGCTATGTGATCTTAAAACATTCATAAAATCTCTCCCCTCAGGCAAGGGCAGTTTCATTGCCTCTAAATGATACCAGATCAATAAAAAAGAGGGCAAGAGAATTAAACCAGCATTTCACAGAAAAGCAAACGTGAATGATCAATAAATCAGTGAAAGTATGCTCATCCTCGTTAGTAGGCTGGGTAATTCAAATTAAAACCGTAGTAAAACATCACTTTGTACCCTTAAGATTGGCTAAGATTAAAATTTGGCAATTTCAAGTGTGGACAATGATGCAGCACAAGATTTGGCAAACTGCAGCCCATGGTCCAAATCTAACCTACCACCTGCTTTTGTATAGCTCATGAGCCAAGAATGTTTTTTACAAATGTCAAAAAAGATTATTAGTCTTTCATGGAGAACCACTGCTCAATTATATCACTTGGTGCTGAAGCGTAAAGTATTTACTACCTGGCCTCTTACAGAAAAAGTTTGCCGACCTCTGTTGTGGAGCATGGGAATTCTCTTTCACTGCTAGCAGGAATAAAATGGTACAACTATCTAGTATTATGAATTGATACAAACTCCAGAACCTAGCAGTATCCTAGAGAAACTCTTGCCCATTCAAATAGCACTGTTTCTAACTGGGGGAATAACATAGAAGAAATCCAAATGTCTACTAATAATAGCACGGAATAATAAAGTGGCATCCAACACATTGTGAATATAGCTACCAACACCACCGTGAGTCAGTCTCATAAAGAGGATGGTAAGCAAAAATATAAATTCTAGAGTATCTCTGTCCAGTAGAAATGTGATGCATATTTCACTTTAAAATTTCTAGAAGCCATATTAAAAACAAAGAAACAGGTGAAATTTTAATAATATATTTCATTCAAACTAATATATTTCACCCTAAAGCCAATATAAAAGTTATTTATATGGCATTATTTTTTTGTACTAAATCTTTGATATTTGGTGTACAAGCACCTGTGGTATACAATGTATACACACAGGACATTGCAATTTGGACTAGTCACTTTTCACGTGCTCAGGAGTTGCATGGCTATCATATTGAGCAGCACAGTTTAAGAAGATGCAAACAGGATAATTTCATTTACATTCCATCTTCAAAGGAGGCAAAACTAAACGTTATGCTACTTAAGGATACATACATGTGGTAAAACCACAAAGAAAAGTAAGGAAGTGATAATCCAAGATCCAGATGTCTGTGACATTGGGAGAAGGTAAGGGATTACAGAGATGGAGGGTTGGGTCTCAGGGGCTCAGAGGTGCTGATAATGTTCTATTTTGTAAGTTGATGGCAGGTGTGTGGTTGGTTGGTTTTTTAAAAAATATACATTATCATTATTTTGAAACTCTTTACTCTTTATTTAAAAAAATATAAAAGTAAATCCCTGTATCAGATGCTTACCTCAGAGAGAAGTTATAATATAACTGCTGTACAAAAACTTTTTGAACAGTAGAACAGAATGTAAACAGACAAGTTAGTATCTATTATTGTTCCTTATAACTTTATAATTGGAAGGTCCATATGTGCAGAAGTTGCCACAAGATAGTGACTTTAAATAGAGAGAACTGAGCAATACAAGAGAATGTAAACTGTTAGTTGATACCCACAAAACAGAAGAGGAGAAATGGAAAAAATCAATAAGGAAGAAAGAAATCTGCATAAGTGGCAACAGAGACATGTGCAAGTCTTGAAGGGTGACCAGCTGTTGCATCTCTGAGATTTGTCAAAAAAGACTTGTGGGGGAGAGTCACTTGACAGGAAGCTGTCACAGAGGCCTGGGAGGGAATCAGGGAGGTGATATCCTTCAGGGTGGGATGGAGAGCAGTAAACTATACTGGGAAAGAGCCCCAGGCAGATGCGGTACTCGAAGCGGGTCTTAATCTGCTGCACAGACTGTCTACACACACAGAGTTTCAATTGGCAGCAAGAGCACATGCTTGGCAGAGTCAAAGCGGCTTCTTTTTCTGGCTCTGCCACTCTCCCATTTTACCATTTTCAGTAACTGGCTTGAGGCAGAAGAAATGAGCTCTCTGCAGTGTTTCTTTCTCTTCTAAGATGAGGTGATGAGAGAGTTGGAGTGTGCATAGCCCTGTAACAGGAGCAGGGAGCTATGTGGATACAAGGTGAGCCTGTTCTGTAACCTATCTCTCATTATATGTGTATGAGAAGGTAGAAGAGTGAAATCAGGGACAAAGACCTGACCAGGTCTTCCCAAACAATCTCCCATAGAAGTATTCAAAAGGGGGTAGAAAACAGTGTCCCTTTGGAAGATCACATGTCCCTACAGCTACTGAGTCTCCAGAAATGGAGTTAAATTTCGTTCAGGCTGTGGTCTGAGAGCACACTGGCAGCCATGCAAAAAGAGAACAAAAATAACTTCTTTGATAATTACTATAAAATGCACACGATAAAGAGTTCCTCAAATACATACAAAGGTGCTTTCGGGTAAAGTTTGAGGGTTCCTTGGGAATATTCATTCATAACATCTGCAAAACAACTGATACAATTTAGCACCAAGCCCTGCATCTGCAAGCTCATAGCTTCCACGACTTTTGCTTCTTGGTGTCTCACAAAAGCTAAGAAAGGGACTGAATCAAGACAGGCATTCAGCAAAAGAGAGTTAATAAAATCCCTACATAAACATAAACAAATGTGCACTGTCACCTGGTATATTTGATAAGGCCCCACGTATGCCAAGTGTGTTGATTTGAGTTCTTTTTAATCTTTCAGATTTCAAAGTTCATGTTTGTCCCACTGCATCATGCTATCTACTAATTTTATTGAATATAAACATAGTGCAGGTGTTTACAAATACTTAATTTAATCCTGCAACTTCTTTTAAGGCACAATTTTCTTTCCCTTCCCAGCCTAGGTAACAGAACACTTGTTGGAGCCACTTCTAACACTCTCTATCTACTTTGCTATCACCATATACCCCACCCTGATATTATCCCATGTAGACTCACTACCCTCAGCCTGCCAACCTCAGCAGGCTTCCCTCCAAAGTAACTCTTGTCCCACCACACCTACCAGGCAGCCTGGCTGGGACAACACCACTCCAGTGACTGCTTCCCTGAGGAGGAGAGGAGAAAATGCCACACATAAGCACAACCACAATTCCTGTAGCCAAGCCACTCAGTTGGCTACACAAGGAGCAAGCCCTGCCCGTTGGTGTGCCTGCAGCTGCGAAGGGGAGGCTAATTGCAGACAGCTAGGCTGACTACTGGCCCTACCCAACAATGAACCCAATGCTGCCTTAGCTAGGCCTCTCAATAGCACAAGAAACAAGCTCTATCCAGTGCAGCCACAGTAGGCAAAACAGGTCATTGAGCTGACTGGGCTGAATGCAACCATGGCTCAGCCACAACAGAAAATCACTCACAGTCCACACAGGGGATGACCCAGGAATGTCTGGTTTTAGAGATCAGAGGAAATGCACTACAGGGCTCCACAGAACCTCTTCTGCACAAACCCACTACTTTCAAGACCAGGAGAGATAACTGACCTACCTAATACATAGAAACAAACACAGAGAATTGGACAAAAAGAGAATACAGAATATGTCCCAAGTAAAAGAACAAAAAGCTAAACTGGAAAAAATATACATAAAGTGGAAATAAGAAATATGCCTGATAAAGAGTTCAATGTAATAGTTATAAAACTACCAGACTTGAAAAAGAGTGGATGAACTCAGAACTCAGAATTTCAACAAAGAGATAAAAAATAGACAAAAGACCCAGTCAGAGCTGAATAACTAAAATTTTAAAAATACACTAGAAGGAATCAACAGCATATTAAAGGCTAGAGAAGAATGGATCAGTGATCTGGAAGACAAGGTGATGGAAAGCAAAAGAAAAAAAAAAGAAAAATAAGAATAGGTTAAGGGAACTCTGTGATATCACCAAGTGTAATAACATTAGCATTATAGAGATTCCAAAAGAAAGAGGGAAGGGGGAAGAAAATTTATTTGAAAAAATAATAGCTGAAAACTTCACTAATATGGGGAAGGAAACAGATATCCAGGTCCAGGAAGCAGAAAAATCCCATAGTACGATAAACCCAAGGAAGTCCACACCAAAACACATAATAATTAGAATGGCAAAAAGTAATAACAAAGAGAGAATCTTAAAAGCAGCAAGAGAAAAGGAAATAGTTACAAACAAGGGAAGACCCACAAAACTATCTGCTGGTTTTTCAAAAGAAGCTTTGCAAGCCAGGAGGGAGTGACATGATATATTCAAAGTGCTGAAAGGAAAAATGTACAACAAAGATTACTATACCTGTCAAGGTTATCATTCATAATTGAAGGACACATAAGTTTCCCAGACAAACAAAAATTAAGTGTATTATCACCAAACTAACTGTAACAAATGTTAAAGGGAATTTTTTAAGTGGAAAGAAGAGGCCATAACTATAAATAAGAAAATTATGGGAGAAAAAATTTCATAGCAAGCATATAGTAAGGCCTTGAGATTATTTATAAAGCCAGTATGGAGATTAAAACACAGAAGTAGTAAAATCAATTATATCTACAAAAAGAACTCAAGGAATAACCTTAAAAATTTTTAAACATGTAAAATATAACATCATGGACATAAAACATGAAAAGGGGAGTAAAAATTTAATGGTTTTAAACTCAATAGGAATCACATATCAAAAACCAATAATAGACCCACAAAAAGTAAAGAGAAAGGAATCCAAGAATAACACTAAAGAAAGCTATCAAATACATGTGAAGACAGCAAGAAAAAGGAACAGAAAAAGCTACAAAAATAATTAGCAAAATGGCAATATATACAAACCTAGCAATAATTATTTTAAATATATATGGAATAAATGTTCCAATCAAAAGACATAGGGTGACTAAACGGATGAACAAGATAAGACCCATTTGTATGCTGCCTACAGGAAATTAACTTCAGATTTAAAGACACATAGAAACTGAAGATAAAAGGACGGGAAAAGATATTCCATGCAAATGGGAGCAAACAAAGGCAACTAAAAACCAGTCAAGGTAGCAATACTTATAGCAAACGAAAGAGATTTTATTTTTTTTTAATTTAAATTTTAGTTAGCCAACATACAGTGCAATATTCATTTCAGGAGTAGAATTCAGTGATTCATCACTTACATACAATACCCAGTGCTCATCCCAACAAGTGCCCTCCTTAATACACATCACCCATCCAGCGCATCTCCCACTCACCTCCCTCTATAAGCCCTCAGTTTGTTCCCTCTAGTTAAGAGTCTCTTGTGGTTTGTTTCCTCCTCTCCTCTTCCCCTCCCTTCCCATATGTTCATCTCTTTTGCTTCTTAAATTCCATATGAGTAAAAGAACAAGGTATTTGTCTTTCTCTGATTAACTCATTTCACTTAGCATAATATATCCCAGCTCCATCCATGTCATTGCAAATGGCAAGATTTCATGCTTTTTGATGACTAATATTCCCATGTGTATGTGTGTATATATATATATATATATATATACACACACACACACACACACACACACACACATACATACACACATCTTCTTTATTCATTACTTGATGGACATTTGGTCTCTCTCTATAGTTTGGCAATTGTTGATAATGCTGCTATAAACATTGGAATGCATGTACCCCTTTGAATCTGTATTTTTGTATCGTCTGAGTAAATGACTAGTAGTATAATTGCTGGATTGTAGGGTAGTTTTCAGTTTTTTGAGGAACCTCCGTACAGTGGCTCCAGAGTGTGGCTGCACCACTTTGCATTCCCACCAGCAGTGCAGGAGGGTTCCCCTTTCTCTACATCCTCAGCAACATCTGATGTTTCTTGTGCCAATTTTAGCCATTCTGACAGGTGTGAGGTGGTATCTCATTGTGGTTTTGATTTGCATTTCCCTGATGATGAGTGGTGTTGAGCATCTTTTCATGTGTCTGTTGGCCATGCAGATGTCTTCTTTGGAAAACTGTCTATTCAAGGCAAAAGAGACTTTTAAGAAAAGATAGTAGCAAGAGACAAAGAATTATATAATGACAAAGAGATCATTCAACAGGAGGACACAACAATTGTAAACATACATGCACCAACAATGGAGTATCTAAATACATAAAACAAACATTACCAGCCCTAAAGCAAGAAATTGGCATTAACCCAATAACAGTAGTGGACTTTACATCCCACTTACATCAATATATAGGTCATCCAGACAGAAAATCTATAAAGAAATAATGGCTTTGAATGACACATTAAACTGATGGACCTAATATATAGAACATTTCACCCCAAAAACTGCAGAATATACATTCTTTTTACATGCACATGGAACATTGTCCATAATAAATTACATATTACGCCACAAAACAAATCAACAAATTTAAGAACTGTAATCATATCAAGAATCTTTTCCTACCACAACATGAAACTAGACATCAATCACAAGAAAAAAACTGGGGGGAAAAACCCCCAAATATGTGGAAGCTAAACAACATGCTACTAATTCAACCCATGGGTCAACTAAGAAATCAAAGAGGAAATCAAAAAGTACATAGAGACAAATGAAAATGAAAACACAACAATCCAAAATCTTTTGGACCTAGCAAAGGTAGTCTTCCCTTCTAAGAGGGAAACTTATAGCAATACAGTTTTACCTCAAAAAAATTAAAAAACAAAAACAAAAACAAGAAAATCTCAAACAATATAATCTTACACCTAAAAGAACTAGAAAAGAAAAAAAAAGCCAAACGTTAGTAGAAGGAAGGATATAATACAGATTAGAACATAAATAAATTGAACAAAGACTAAAAAAAAATACAGAAAAAAATGAAACCAAAATATGGTTCTTTGAAAATATAAACAAAAATGATAAACCTTTACCAGACTCATCCCCCCCAAAAAAGATTTAAAAAAGAAAGAGAACTCAAATACAATAAGAAATGAAGGAGAAATGACACCACCACAGAAATACTAAGAATTACAAGAGAATACTGTTTAAAGAAAACTGTATGCCAACAACTTGAACAACTTAGAAGACATGGATAATTTTCTAGAAACCTACAATCTTCCAAAACTGAATCAAAAACAAAATTTGAACAGATTATTATAAAGTTGAATTGGTGATGAACAAATTCCCAGTAAACAAAAGTTCCAGATAAAATGGTTTCACAGGGTGAAATGAATTCTACCAAGTGTTTAAAGAAGAGTTAATATCTATTCTTTTCAAACTATTCCAAAAAAATAGAAAACAAAATTCTCATATTCATTCTATGGGCCAACACTACTCTGATACCAATACCAGATAAAGACACTACAAAAAAGTAAAACTATAGGCCAATACCTCTGGTAAACATAGATGCAAAACACTCAACAAAATATTAGAAAACCACACTCAACTATATAATAAAAAAGTTAAAAATGGTCAGGTGGGATTTATTCCAGGGATGATAGTGTAATTCAATATTCCCAAATCAAACAATGTGATACATCCTATTAACAAGAGGAAGGATCAGGGTTCCTGGGCAGCTCAGTCAGTTAAGCATCTGACTCTTGATTTCAGCTCAGATTATGATCTCATGGTTCACAAGATAAAGCCCTGGGTTGGGTTTTGTGCTAATAGCATGGAGGCTGCTTGGGGTTCTCTCTTCCCTCTCTCTCAGCCCCTGCCCTGCTCTCATTCTCAAAATAACATTAAAAAAAGAGGAAGGATAAAAGGCATATAGCCATCTCATTATATGCAGAAAAGTATTTAACAAAATACACACTCATGGTAAAAACTCTGAACAAAGTGAGCTTACAGGGAACATACCTCAATGAAATAAAGGTCATAAATAACAAACCCACAGCTAACATCATACTCAATGGTGAAAGAGTGAAATATTTTCCTCTAAAATCAAAACAAGAATATCTACTCTCACCACTTTTATTCAACATAGTAGTGGAAGTCCTAGAAGCAGCAATTGGATAAGAAAATAAATAAATAAAAGGGATCCAAATTGGTAAAGAAGAAATAAAATCACCACTATTTGCAGATGAAAGGATGCTGTTAAAAAAAAATCCTCAAGACTTCACCAAAAAACTATTAGAATAAGTGAATTCAGTAAAGTTTCAGAATATAAAACTAATATACAGAAATTTGTTGTTTCTATACACTATTAATGAAGTAGCAGAAAGAAAATGTAAGAAAACAATTACAGCAAAGAGAATACGATACCCAGGTATAAGTTTAACCAAGAAGGTGAAAGACCTGTATTCCGAAAACTGTAAGACATTGATGAAAGAAATTGAAGATGACACAAACAAATGGAAATATATCCATACTTGTGGATTGGCAGAAGATTGTTAAAATGTCTGTACTGTTCAAAGCCATCTACAGATTCAATGAAATCCCTATCAAAATACCAACAGCATTTTTCATGGAACTAGAATAACGTTAAAATTTGTATGGATCCACAAGACTGAATAGTCAAAGCAATCTTGAGAAAGAAGAACAAAGCTGGAGCTATCACATTCCCAGATTTCAAAGTATACTACTAAATTATAGTGATCCAAACAGTATGGTACTAGCAAATATAAACACATAGATCAATAGTATATGATTCAGACCTCAGACATAAACCCACACATATATGGTCAATTGGTGACAAGGAAGGCATGAATATATATGAGGTAAAGAGTCTCCTCCCCATAAAATGATGTTGGGAAAACTGGACATCTACATGCAAAAGAATGAAACTGAGCCACTTTTACACAATACACAAAAATAAACTCAAATTGGTTTAAGATGTATATGTGAAACCTGAAACCATGAAACACCTTAAAGAAAACATAGGCAGTAAACATTTGGACACTGGCCTTAACCAATGTCAGCATATTTATGAATATGTCTCCTCAAGCAAGGGAAACAAAAGCAAAAACAAACTATTGTGATTACACCAAAATAAAATCTTTCACACAGCCAAGGAAACCATCAAAAAACCCACAAAATGACAATCTATTGAATGAGAGAAGATATTTGCAAATGATATATCTGATAAGAGTTAATATCCAAATGCATAAAAACCTATACAACTCTACACCAAAAACATCCAATTAAGAAATGAGCAGAGCTCAAAGAGACAATGTTTTGCAAAGAAGACATACAGATGGCCAGCAGATATATGAAAAGATGCTCAACATTACTAATCATCAGGGAAATGCAAATCAAAACAATGAGTTATTACCTCATAGCATTTAGAATGGCTAGTATCAAAAAGCCAAGAAATAACAAGTTTTAGTGAGGATGTGGAGAAAAAAGGAACCTTCATGCTCTATTGGTGGGAATGTAAATTGTTGCAGCCACTGTGGGTAACAGTATGGAGTTTTCTCAAAAAAGTTAAAAATAGAAATACCGTATGATCCAGTAACTCCACTATTGGCTATTTACCTGAAGAAAACAAAAACACACGCATTCAAAAGATGCATGCTCCTCTATGTTTACTGCAACATTATTTACAATAGCTAAGATATGGAA
Source organism: Leopardus geoffroyi (assembly GCF_018350155.1). NCBI lineage: Eukaryota > Metazoa > Chordata > Mammalia > Carnivora > Felidae > Leopardus > Leopardus geoffroyi. Next base: position 49,363,769 of record NC_059328.1, read on the forward strand.
ATTCCATACCCAAATTCCATTGATAAATGAGTGGAGATGTTGTACACATACACAATGAAATATTATGCAAACATTAAAAAGAAGGAGATATGCCATTTGTGACAATATGGATGGACCTAGAGGGAATTATTTTTAGAGAAAAAAGTCTGAGAAATATAAATACCATGTAATTTCACTTATACGGGTAATGTAAAAAACAAAACAATGAACAGACTCTTAAATACAGAGAAGAAACTGGTGGCTAACAGAGAAAGGTTGGGTGAGGGAGTGATTGAAATAGGTGAAGGGGTTCAGGAGATACAAACTTTCAGCTATAAAATAAATAACTCATAGAGATGAAAAGTACAGCAATAAGGAATATAAAGTCAATAATATAATATGTTATATGGTGACAAATGGTGACTACACTTATTGTGATGAGCATTGAGTATTGTACACAATTGTTGAGTCACAATATTATACACCTGAAACTAACATTGTGTGTCATCTGTATTTCCATCTAAAAAAGGTGAAAACCACTGCCCACCATTAGAGAAAACCTATAGGTTCAGTAATTGAAACATCAGAGACGCTATCAGAGATGATCATTTCAGCAAACAATTTTATGTATTTCAAACATCTATCTACTATCTATTTTCACTTTGCTTTTTCTCTTCCCCTAAAAATATTCCTCTGGGCCTTGGCATGGAACTAATATCTGTATTTTTCCCTATTCAACTTTTTCCAAGTCAAAGTATCATTAGTATAAGATTAGGGAGGTGGGATTGAGATGTTGAAATCAAAGTCGCAATTCTAGGGGAAAAACAAAAAAACTTCAGAATGAAGCTCCTGAAAAATCATTTTTTCTAGCCCAGTATGGAAAATCATGCCACTGTAACAAGGCACATTTTCCACATTGAAGGAAAATTATTGATATCCTCTCTCTCTTACACACACACTCACAAGAAGATATTCTTCCTCATTCTAAAATATACTCAAGAAACACTGTGTTTCTTTCCCTACAGCTTGCTTCTAATTACAATTCAAGTAATACTATTCTGGCTCAAACTTTTGCTTCTCTTGACATAGTACAATTTCACATTAGTAGTGACTTATTAGGATAGAAGTTAGATTTTTTTTTAAGTCCTGCTCCTTTCCTTCACCTAAACTAGGAATGATTTGAGCTTATTGGCTTGGATATTTCAAGAAACTTTTATTTCCAGGAGTTTACTATTACTAGAGATCTCTAAATATATTCAGGACCATTACCTTCACTAGGACTCTTTGGAGCATTCTTGAATTTTGGCAAAGCTTGGTTGTGCCTGCCTCTACCATTAATTTTGCTTTCATCACACACACTCTGGGAATAAAGGGAAAACACAAAAAAATGAGGTTCACAGGTAGGTCAGTCCTGGATAATTTGGTGAAGTAATTATCATCCAGAAGAGGCCACATAGTGCAAGAAACATAACCTGGACGTGGAGCCAAAATTGCAGGAGTCAGGGGTTTCCTGACCTGCTATTCTACATGTCATGTATGAGTTCATTCACCTGCAACTACCACATGGTATTGTATTTGCTTAATTATCTGTGTTCTCCACTGGACTGTGAATTCCATTATGACAAGATCCATGTGTGATTCGTTCAGCATTGATTCCCCAGCCCCAACTAAAGAACCATTCTTATTGAGAACCCTAGGCTTCCATGAAACACAGTTCAACCAGGCATTGAAAGGGGTCACCCAGAAATGGCCTGAAATGACTGTAACCAACTGTGTAACTGTTGGCAAGAAGCTTTATCTCCTCTGCATGTACTTCTTTAAAAAGAGGTCATTGATATGGGCCCACCATATTTCAAAGAGGTATGGTGAGATTCAAACAAGCCAGTGTGAGCGAAGGAGCAGTAGATATTCAAACATGCTAAGCAAGGGAAAGGTCTTATCTCCCCATGAATCTTTTATCTGGAATACCTAACAGAAGATATAGTGATTGCATCTGGCATCCTTTAAAGTTCATTCCAGGGGCGCCTGAGTGGCACAGTCAGTTAAGCGTCCGACTTCAGCCAGGTCACGATCTCGCGGTCCGGGAGTTCGAGCCCCGCGTCAGGCTCTGGGCTGATGGCTCAGAGCCTGGAGCCTGTTTCCGATTCTGTGTCTCCCTCTCTCTCTGCCCCTCCCCCATTCATGCTCTGTCTCTCTCTGTCCCAAAAATAAATAAACATTGAAAAAAAAAAGAATTTAAAGTTCATTCCAACATTGAAATCCTATGATTCTATATTTCTAAATAAGCACTCTTGGAGTTACACATGTCTAGGTATCTTGATTGATGCATAAAGAAGAAATGTCTAAAAACATTTCTTTGAGAGGAAAGGACTCAAGATCGTGCAGGAATAGGGATACCCTAAGCTTGCCTTGTCCCTCAAACACATCTAGATAAGTATCAAATAATTTTGAACACCCAAGAAATCAGTCTGAGGACTGAGAGCACAAAAATGCACAACTAGACATAAAATAAAATAAAACAAAACAAAAATACCACATGGTGGAAGATAGGAATTGCCTCAGAGAACCCAGATTACCTAGAGAGGGGTAATAGAAGAAAGAAGATTGAAAGTGCACACAGAGAATTTCACAAGAAAAAGCCTTCCCCCAAAACTACTGACTGGGAAAAGGCGAAGGGCTGAATACTGCAAATTTTCATAAACAGTGGAGCAGAGTCTGAAGCTTTAGAGGTCTGTGCCATTGCCCAGGTTGCAGCTGGCTGGCTTAGTGGTCCTCTGGAAGGCAAAGAAGACACAGACCCAGGAGCAGACAGCATGGACTGAGGATCCCCTGGGTCATGCAAGGAGAAGAAGCTCCCCTGCTTGAAGTGCATTTGGGAGAGAGGGAACAGCCCCTCTGGGGGGCAAAAGACCCTGTGGCACCATTGAGCTGTCCCATTCACTAACGTAGGAATGGGGATGCTGTCTGAGGGCAGTGAGCCTTGGTGATGGCTTTCTGCTGAGCTTTACCATAAACTCTGAAACACACAGTCACACAACCAATTTCTTGGACAAGCCAGCATCAACCACAGCACAGTGAAACCCTGCCCCAGAGGACTGGCATGGGTCTGTACCACATGGGTCTCTGAAATTTGGAGTTTTGAAACCCAGCAGCATGCCTGAGGTAAAACACTTAAGTCCTGTGCTGCCTGGCAGGCAGACAGCTCAGAGGCAGGCAGGGTGAAGTCAGAGACCTGGCAGATGCCAGGGACACAAGAGAGGTGATTGGTCTTTTGTGAGGGCTTCCTGAAGAGTGGTGAGCATGAGCTCCCCACTCCCAGGATGAGAGAGTGGGACAATACCATTTCACCCTGCACATCAGCACTGACCAACTTCAGTGAGAAAAACACCACCACCAAGTCAAGGATGAAGCTGCTTACACCAAGCTCTGACCACCTGTGCCCTGCAGGTGCATCTCCACTTGGGCAAGTCCTCCTGAGAATCAGTGCAGCAGGCCCCACCTTAGAACAAACCCCTCGCAGGCACCAAATTGACTCCTTATATAATGCTACAAAGCTTCAGCTCTAGGGGAGATAGGATCTACATTTCTCTGTTGTTGTTTTCACCCCTTGGGTTACAGAAAGAGCATATTTTTCAATTTTTAAATTGTATTTATTTTATTTTGCTTTTAATTTTTTTGGATCTAGCTACTTTTAACAAGAATACCAAAACATACCTATGATCTCGCTTTTTTTTTGACCTTGACAATATGACAAGCTGGGGGAACTCACTCCAAAAGAAAGAAGAGGAAGTGATAGCCAAGGATTTTATCAGTACAAAGGTAAGTAATAAATCTGAACTCGAATTTAAAACAATTATAAGGATACTAGCTGGGCTTGACAAAAGCAGAGAAGACAGTAGAAAATCCCCTACTGCAAACATAAAAGAATGAAAATCTAGTCAGGCTGAAATTAAAAATGCTATAACCGAGATGCAAACCCAAATGGATGCCATGCCAGCGAAGATGGATCAATCAGAGGAATGAATCAGTGATACAAAAGATAAAATTATGTAAAATAATGAAGCTGAAAAGAAGAGAGAAAGAAAGGTGTTGGATCACAAATGTAGACTCAGGGAATGGAGTCACCCCTTAAAGCATAATAACATTCATATTGTAGGAGTCCCAGAAGATGAAGAGAGAAAAAAGGGGCAGAAGATTTATCTGAGAAAATTATACTGAAAACTCCAATAATCTGGGGAAGGAAACAGACACTGAATTCCAAGAATCACAGAAGGTGTCTATTAAATCCAATAAAAGTTGTCCATCACCAAGGCATATCATAGTCAAATTCACAACCTACATAGGGGAAAAATACTGAAAGCAGCAAGGGAAAAAAATGTCCTTAACCTATAGGGAAGACAGATCATGTTCACAGATCTATCCACAGAAACTTGGTGGGCCAGAAAGGAGTGGCATGATATGTTCAATGTGAAGAATAGGAAAAAATTCAGCCAATAATACTTTATTCATCAAGTCTGTCATTCAGAATGAAAGGAAAGGTAAAGAGTGTCCAAAACAAAAACTAAAGAAGTTCATGACCACTAAACCAATCCTTAAAGAAATATTAAAGGGGATCTTTGAGTGGGGAAAAAAGGACCAAAAATAACAAAGACTAGAAAGGAACAGAGAGCATCACCAGAAACACCAACTTTACAGGTAACACAAAGTCATTAAATTCATACCTATCAATAATCACTCTGAATGTAATAAAAAGACATAGGGTGAGACATATCAGAATGGATAACAAGACAAGACCCATCTATATGTTCTCTACAAGAGACTAGACCTACATCACCTGAAGACTGAAAGTGAAGGGATGGAGAACCATCTATCATGCTAATGGATGTCAAAAGAAAGCTGGAATAGCCATACTTTTTTCAGACGAACTAGATTTTAAGCCAAGACTGTAACAAGAAATGAAGAAGGGTATTACATCATACTTAAGGGGTCTATCCATCAAGAAGATCGAACAATTATAAATATTCATGCCCCCAACTTGAGAACACCCAAATATATAAATCAATTAATAACAAACATAAAGAAACTCATAAATAATATGAGTTTAACATCCCACTTACAACAATAGATCATAAAAGCATAAAATCAACAAGGACCCAATGGCTTTGATAGAATGGAACAGAGGGACTTAACAGATATATTCAGAACATTCCATCTTAAAGCAGCAGAATACACACTCTTTTCGAGTGCACATGTAACATTCTCCAGAATAGATCACATACTGGGTCACAGTCCTCAACAAGTATGAAAAGACTGAAGTCACACCATGCATATTTTCAGACCACAATACTATGAAACTTGAAATCAACCACACACACAAAAAATGGAAAGACCATAAATATAAATACATAGAGGTTAAAGAACATCATACTAAAGAATGAATGGGTTAACCAGGAAATTAAACAAGGAATTTAAAAAGTACATGGAAGCAAGTGAAGATGAAAACACAACAGTCCAAACACTTTTGGGATACAGCAAAGGTAATCTTAAAGGGAAATATATTGCAATACAGGGCTACCGCAAGCAACAAGAAAAAATCTCAAACAACCTAATCTTACATCTACAGGAACTAGAAAAGGAACAGCAAAAACAAGCCTAAAGCAAGCAGAAGAAGGGAAATAATTAACATTAGAACAAGAATAAATAATACACATACAGCAACAAAAACAGTAGAATAGATCAATGAAACTAGGAGCTGGTTCTTTGAAAGAATTAATAAAATTGATAACCCCCTAGCCAGACTTTTCAAAAGGAAAAGAGAGAGAGGACCCAAATAAATAAAATCATGAATGAAAGAGGAGGGATCACAATCAACACCCCAGAAATACAAATTATATGTGAATATTATCAAAAATTATATGCCAACAAACTGGGCAATTTGGAAGAAATGGACAAATTCCTAGAAACTTAAAAACTACCAAAACTGAAACGGAAAGAAATAGAAATCTTGCACAGGCCATAACTGCAAAGAAATTGAATCAGCAATCAAAAATCTCCCAAAGGGGAGCCTGGGTGGCTCAGTCAGTTAGGCATCCAACTTCAGCTCAGGACATCATCTCATGGTCTGTAAGTTTGAGCCCCATGTTGGGCTCTGTGCTGACAGCTCAGAGCCTGGAGTCGTCTTCAGATTCTGAGTCTCTCTCTCTCTCTCTCTCTCTGCCCCTCCCCCACTTGGGCTCTGTCTCTCTCTCAAAAATAAATAAACATTAAAATTAAAAAAAAAATCTCCCAACAAACCAAAGTCCAGGGCCAGAAGACTTCCCAGGGGAATTCTATCAGACATTGAAAGAAGAATTAATACCTATGCTTCTCAAATTGTTAAAAAAAATAAAATAGAAATGGAAGGAAAGCTTCCAAACTCATTCTATGGGGCCAGCATTACCTTGATTCCAAAACCAAATAAAGGCTGCACTAAAAAGGAGAATTATAGGCCAATATCCCTGATGAACACCAATGCAAAAATTCTCAAGGAGATACTAGCCAATCAATCTAACAGTACACTAAAAGAATTATTCACCATGATCAAGTAGGATTTATTCCTGGGCTACAGGAGTGGTTCCATATTCACAAATCAATCAACAATATACACCACATTAATAAAAGAAAGGACAAGAACCATATGATCCTGTCATTAGATGCAGAAAAAAAAGCATCTGACAAAATAGAGCATCCATTCTTGACAAAAACTCTCAATGAAGTAGGGATAGAGGGAACATACCTCAACATCATAAGGGCCATGTACAGAAGACCCACAGTTAATATCCTCAATGGGGAAAAACAGAGAGCTTTTCGCCTACAGTAAGGAACAAGACAGGGATGTCCATTCTCACCATTACTATTTAATTACTGGAAATCAGCCTCAGCTATCAGACAACAAAAAAATAAAAAGCATCCAAATTGGCAAGGAAGAAGTCAAAATTTTACTATTTATAGATGACATGATGCTCTATGTAGAAACGCCAAGCGATACCACCAAAAAAATTGCTAGAATATATGAATTATATAAAATCAATGTACAGAAATCTGTTCCATTTCCATACACCAATAATGAAGCAGCATAAAAAGAAATCAAGGAATCAATCCCATTTACAATTGCACCAAAAACTGTAAGATACCTAGGAACAAACCTAACCAAAGAGGTAAAAGATCTGCATGCTGAAAACTATAGAAAAGTTATGAAATAAATTGAAGAGGACACAAAGAAATGGAAAAGCATTCTATGTTCGTGGATTGAAAGAACAAACATTGTTAAAAGGTCTATACTACACAATGCAATCTACACATTTAATGCAATCCCTATCAAAATACTGCAAGCATTTTTCACAGAGCTAGAAAAAGCAATCCTAAAATTTGTATGGAAACACAAAACACCTTGATAGTCAAATCAATCCTGAAAAAGCAAAGCTGGAGGCATCACAAATCCAGACTTCAAGCTATATGACAAACCTGTAGTCATCAAGACAACATGGCACTGGCATAAAAACAAATACATAGGTTAACAGAATAGAAAACCCAGACATAGACCCAAAACTATATGGTCAACGAATCTTTGACCTACCAGGAAAAAATATCCAATGGAAAAAAAGACACTCTCTTCAACAAATGTTGGGAAAATTGGACAGCAACATGCAGAAGAATGAAACTGGACCACTTTCTTATACCATACACAAAAATAAATTCCAAGTGGATGAAAGACCTAAATGTGAGACAGGAAGCCATCAAACTCCTAGAGGAGAACTCAGGCAGTAACTTCTTTGGCCTTGGCTGTAACAACTTCTTACTAGACATATTGTCAGAGGCAAGGGAAACAAAAGCATATATGAACTACTGGTACTTCATCTAGATAAAAAGGCTTCTGTAAAGTGAAGGAAGCAATCAACAAAACTAAAAGGCAGCCTGTGGAATGGGAGAAGATATTTTCAAATGCCAGATTGGATAAAGGGTTAGTATCCAAAATATATAAATAATTTACAAAACTCAACGCCCCAACAACAAACAACCCAGTTTTAAAATGGGCAAAAGACAGGAATATACACTTTTCAAAAGAAGAAATCCAAATGGCTAACAGACACATGAAACGATGCTCAACATCACTCATCATCAGGCAAATATAAATCAAAACCACGATGAGATACCACCTCACACCTGTCAAAATGGCTAAAATTAACAAGTCAAGAAACAACATGTGTTGGTGAGGATGTGGAGAAAGAGGAACCCTCTTGTACTGTTGGTGGGAAGGAAAACTGGTGCAGCCACTCTAGAGCACAATATGGAGGTTCCCCCAAAAGTTAAAAAGAGAACTACCCTATGATCCATCAATTGTACTACTAGGTATTCACCCAAAAGATATAAAAATAGATTTTAAGGGGTACATTTCCCTCAAGGTTTATAGCAGCATTATCAACAATAGCCAAACTATGGAGAAAGCCCAAATGCCCATCGACTGATGAATGGATAAAGAAGATGTGGCCTATATATGTGTATGCACACACACGCACACACACACACAATGGATTATTACTCAGCCATCAAAAACAATGAAGTCTTGCTATTTCCAATGATATGAATGAGGTAGAGCATATTATGCTAAGTAAAATAAGTCAGGCAGAGAAAGATAAATACTTCATAATTTCACTCATATGTGGAGTTTAAGAAACAAATAGATAAACATATGGGAAGGGGAAAAAAGGAGAGAGAGGGAAACAAACCACAAGACACTCTTAACAATAGAGAACAAACTGAGGGTTGATGGAGGGAGGTGGGTGGTGGATGGATGATAGGTATTAAGAAGGGCATTTGTTGTTGTGTGTAAGCGATGAATCACAATTCTACTCATGAAATCAATATTACACTATATGTTAACTAACTAGAATTTAAATAAAAAGTGAAGAATAAACAAAACATTTCTTGAAGCAACTAAAATATCTCTGATGAAAGTTTATCTCTAGGACTCTTTAGATTATCTCCTAACCCACAAATAAACCAGCTATACTGTTAATATTGAACAGTTACCTAATTCTAAACATCACATAAATAATAACAATATTCTTTAATATAGTATATCATAATCCAAAGAAAACGCCATTATATCATGAAGTTCTCTAACACCCATTATAACTGTTTCATGCTGCCGATGAGGGAAATGAAAGTCTTACATGCAATGCCGTTTTCCTGGAATAGAAAGTAGCAGGAAGAAACAGAATCAAACATTTACTTTTAAAACATTATCATTGCTAACATATGTGCACATTAAACTTAGAAAGTCCACTTATCCCCACAACTCCACCGATTAGAAGTTTCTATTGTGTCTGTAGGAGTTTCCTATTGCTGCTGTAACAGATTACCACAAACCTTGTGGCTTAAAAACAATACAAATTTATCATTTTGTAGTTCTGGAGGTCAGAAGTCGAAAATGGATCAGGAAGGTTGTGACCCATCTGGAGACTCAGAAAATCTTTTGCCTTTTCTTCTTCCAACTTGTAGAGGTTGCCTACATTCTTGGCTTATGTCTACTTTGTCCATCTTCAAAGCCAGTAGCATAGTATAGTATCTCTCCTCTGACCTGCCTTCCTCTTTATAAAGATCCTGTGATTACATCTGGCTCACCAGACAATCAAGGATAACACCGCATCTCAAGGTCTTGAACTTAAATCTGCAAAATTCATCCAACCATCTAAGGTAACATAGTCACAGGTTCTGGAGACTAGAATGTAGACATCTTTGGTGAAGTAGGAATGGGAGGCTTTATATCAACATTCTACAGATTTATCTTACAAACTCAATTTCTTTGACCCCAAATGAGCTGCTCAAAAAATAGACACTACCTGAACTGTTTCATAGCACCATGCCATGGGAAGGATTTGTCTTGAGGATATAAAAGCTCGGTTTTAAACTTATTTCTCTATTTGGGTGACCTTCATATTGTCACTTATCTAAGTTTTCATTTTTTTTCTCCAGAAAAAATAAACAGGCTATCATAAATCTACCTGCACTTAGCAAAACAAACAAACAAAAAAAAAGTTATTAAACACCTATCATGCTAACCTATCTTTGGTGATTTCTGCATTTGTGATCTAATCTTCCAGCTGACTTGGGTACAAAGTATTCATTTACCTATTGTCATGGCTAAGAAAGTTTTGTTCCAGACAGCTTAGGAAATTTGCTGAAGATAACATGTCAATAGAAGACCATGGATTTGAACCCCAATCTGTCTCATTCCAAAGCCTCCACTTTTCTCATAACCTCAGGTTGCCTTCCTCCAAAGGCTGTGGGAGAATCCAATGAGACCATGTTTGTGGTAATATTTTTATACTGAAAGTGCTACTTAGATGAAAGGCATTATTATTATTACTGCAGGTAAGAGACTTTCTTCTGGCATTTCTATTAACGTGCCTGCCAACATCATAACTCTGTGTATTTCCATAGTTCTAAAAATAACATTACTCAAAGAGTAAAGCCTGTCTTCTTATATCATTAAGTTAATGTTTTTCATTTAAAGTGGACTTAAGAAGGCTTTCCAAATATGTTATTAAATACCTCAAGCCTCTTAACCACAGAAGTATCCCCTGGGAAGCCCCTAGCCCTGGGCAGCTACAATTAGGGCTGAGATGGAGAAAAATGACACCAGACATCAATGGAGTCTCCTCAATCTTGTGTTCTACGTCCTCCTTGATTTTTCTCCCCTGAATCACTTTCTTTGTTTCTATAGATGTTAATCTCTCTCTATTGGGGCTATGTAGATCAACTTGCTCTAATCCATACATGTATACAGGTTGGCACCTTGCTGGTTTCTAATGCCTTCTGAGGAAGCCAAGCGTCTCTATTTCAATTCACATTGCTTTTGACACTTAAGAAAAATATTGTATTCTTTATAATACATCACTTTAAGACATAATGTTAATATTTGCTTAATATTTCCTTCCCTAAATAGGATACCACTGAGACATCACCAATAATGGCCAAACACTACTACTTTATAAAAGCACAAAGGAGATGGGCTGTGCATAATGGGGAATGAATACAGATTCTAAAAAAGCAGTTGAAATGCTTATATACTTAGGATGTCACTGAATTTTATTTTCATGTATTCATCTTTCAGCACATTTTGCTTCTCTGTCTGGAATATCTTTCTGCCTGGTGAACCCAAGTTCATTATTCATTACATACCATGATAAATTTTGAATATCCATATTTATTTGTTTTTCTGGAAGCAAGCATTAGGTTTGTGGATCGAAGATCAAGCTTAATTATTACTTTCAGCAGGAAGTGCATTGGTTCCTTATACCTCCTTCTACCTCTGGGGGCAGTGATGAGAGAAAATGTCACACTGCATGCATAACCAAAAAAAAAAAAATATCCAAAATTATAAATCTGGGAACTTATATAGGAACCACTGCACAGCTGCCACTTCCCTCCCCCATCTTAGGTCCCTTTCTGAGAGAGGGAGAGAAACCTTTCTTAATATAAACAAATTCTTTCTGGAAAAGTTTCCAATATGGTTACAGTCGTTTGGAAATAGCTCCTGGTTTTATCTTCCTTTGAGACTTAAACACCTAGTTCCAGAGGGATAAACCCCTAACTCTTTCTCTCTCTGGAGTATTTTACTATTTTAGTGCTATTAGTCAGTTACCCTCTAACCCAAGTTCCTAATAATTTTTGTTCAGAAAGTACATGATCATGCAGAAACATGCAAGAATTTACATGGTTACCTTGTAACAATTATTCCCATATCTGCTAGTTACCCCCCTCTCAGTGTCACCACTGTAGGATACCTCTCACTCTCTCATAACCTTTGTTGATCTGCCTCAGACCTGTCTCTATCTCCAACTCAAACACAGTTTGTGACATAAAGTGGATGATGAATAAGGGTTTATTGAACAAATAATTTACTGAGCAATTGTATTGTATAAGGAAGCATGAAAATCTTAAAGTGAAGCACTTTTCAAAATGTTATCTCTTACAACAGTGTTTTGAAGTAGGTCTGCTTGTCTCATTTTTACCTAGAGAAATTTTTACTCTCCCTACTCAGAAGAAACGTTCATGAGGTCAATAAAGCCAGTCTGTGACAGAGCTTGGATCCAAACCCAAATTTGACTCAGCAGCTCTTGGTTTTAACTATAATTTCTTGATAGGCTTTCAAGAAACAATTCAATGCTTTAAATATGATTGGATTCCCTAGAAACAGTCTGACATGGATATTCTTGTGCAAATGTTTTACTGAAGGGTGTATTCTCAGGAGAAAAGTGGGTATAAAGACCAGGGTAGGCAGAGGGGGAAAAGCTAAGGATGTGCTTGCAGCTGAAGACTAGCTTCACCCTGATCCTGTAGTAGGATCTGGAGTCTAAATTATCTCACAGAGTTAGCCCCATCATCAGGCAAGAGGCCATCCTTCTACAGCCTCATATCAATCATTCCTTTTCTTCAGTCTTCCCCCAGGGCCAAAGGGGGCCTAACATATAGGCATGAAGGGGATTTCTCCAGGGAAGGAGATAGCTCTGTGCTGTTAGTAATCAGTACTCATGGCACCAGTGGATGGGTTTATTGGCCTCATAAAGGGGACTCGGGTAGGGTACCATGATCATCTTCCCTAGAAGAGCTAGCTAGGATGCAATGTTTATACCCCTTTATGGATGGGGCAATAGCCTTTTGGCTTCGACTGGCTACACGCTCCAGATGCCAAATGAATATTGGCTGTCTTTCTTCTGGATCAGCACAGCTTGTAGCTTTAAGCTAAATTGGTTGTTTTTGCAAAAGAGGCTCTGGCTCTAAATCTTGCTGAAAATTCCGGGGCCCTTTGGGCTCAGATTGCCAAAATATGCACTTGGCACTTCTAGATGAGGTATTCAAGGAGAGACTCCACCTGTACAACCTCAGAAACCTGCTGGGCACGCTGCTCCTGGGAACATGTTCCTTGGGTAGGAAATGGCAATTAAGCACCTGTTACCCTATGTAATATCAACTGCCATTGTTCATTTCAATAAGTGATTTTTAATCATCTGTTTAGTGTTTTTAGTTAGGCATCTGGGTGTCAGGCTGCCCCTTATTTATAAACAATTACCAGCTTAGGACATAAAATTTAAACAGTATAGAAGTCACTAATATGTACTTAATTAATATTCATTGTCAGACATCTTGCTCTTTGCAAACATAGTTTTTATAACATTTCTGCAAGATAGATATTGTTACATCTGTCAGCAGATGAGGAAACTAAGGTACAGAGGAGTGAAATAATTAGTCTGATTATCACATAGCTAACGATCCCAGATTTAAAATCAGGTCAGGGTGCCTGGGTGGCTCAGTCAGTTGAGCGTCCAACTTCAGCTCAGGTTGTGATCTTGCAGTTTGTGAGTTTGAGCCCCACATTAGGCTCACTGCTATCAGCATGGAGATGACTTTGGATCCTCTGTTCCCACCTTCCTCTGTGTCTCCCCTACTCACACTCTCTATCTCAAAAATAAACATTAAAAAAATAAAATCATTGTCAATTTTTTTTCAATTATATACATACATGTCAACTTCTCAAGTACTGAAATACTTTCATCATGCTTTCATTATTTCTTAGATTAAATCCTATCTCACTATTTTCAAAAGTCAGTTTGGTGGTTCTAATTATTTTTAAGACAAGAAGGATCCAGAATATTTTAGGCCTATACCCTATTCCCCATGCAGTAACAAGAGTGATCTTTTTAAAACTCTACTATGATCCTGTCACCCCATATTTGCAACTCTTTGGTGGTTCCCCACTACACTCAGGATAAAATCCAGACCATTCACACAGCCAGTCATCAGCCTGGGCTGGACCCTGTGTCATCAGCCCATCTCATACCACCCTAGCCAGACTTCTCTCTTTCCCCATACTTCTGCTGATCCCTCTCTGTGCCACTTTTTCTCTCAATATTTAATTTTTCTCTCTTCCTCTGTATCTCATTTCAAAATGCCACCCTCTGGGAGGCTTTTTCTGATCTCCCAAATTTATTTAGGTGCTCCACATTCTCATAGAAACAATATCTTCCCTTCTTATCACTTGCCATTTTGTTGTTTCACAAATATTAGTTTGATTAATGCTTTATTTCTATCACAGGACTATAACCTTCAAAAGGGAAAAGACCCTCTTTCTTGTGCCTACTTCCATATTGCCAATATTTAGAATATACTACCTAGCACATAGTACATTGTTGAATGAATGAGTAAATTTTCCTCATCCCTCCTTCTCTACTCTGTCATCACCATACGGTTCAAGTCTGAGATAAGAGCTCAGACTTTTTTTTTTCCATTTGACTTATATACCATGACTAAAATAACATTATACAACATGCCAGCATGCTATGCTGCACAACTGGGGATAACACAGAGAGCCTCAACCTTTATGGAACAGGAAGGGTAAGCTGACCAACTTCCTAAGGCCTTTGACCTCACACATCACAGCTAGCATACACGAATTCCTTTCTATAGACGCAAGATATTTCAGATCCATTGGAAGCAGCACCAAGAAGTACAAAGAACCTAAGCATTGGAACCATATTATATTAATTGAATAATCTTGGAAAAGTTACTTAAGCTTTCATGCCCTCAGTTTCTTCACCTGAAATGATGTATTTGAAAGCAGTGTGCATACTAGGTAAGAGATGATTATGACTGGAAACAGAATATTAGATCAGGAGGATGCAGCCCAGGGGATTTCACACTATGTTCTGAAGAATTCAGGTATCTGCAGGTGCCTAAGTGTCCACTGGTGGTAAAGTGAAGGTGCTATGGCAAGGGACCAAGGGTTGCTCTGGGGTCCCTGCTACTATTTCAATCAAAGCACATCTACTTTAATCTGTTTTATGTTTCAAGGTTCCAAAGTGTTTTATTTGAAAATACATTTCAGCTGTTTAAAAAAGGCAAAAACTTTAAAAGCCACTTATTTCATCTTGCACGCCCACTTTACAGATGAAGAAACCAAGCCCAGAGAAACTTCACATACCTGGACAATCCAGTCACAAGACTCATTTTTCTACCATCTCTTCCTCACACAGGCTTGGGCTTTACAGTGAATTATCTCAAAGTTTATCGGTCACTTCACAAAGTTCCCTCTGCTACTCTCAGATCAGTAAATCAGGAGATCCGGCATCTAGTCCTGAGTATATAAAGAAATATCTATATAACTGTAATATACAATGATTCTAAACCCAGGATTCCTGTCTGAAAAACGAGGATAATAACACTTAGACTCCCTCGTGGAGAGTGGTTGTGAGAAGCAGATAGCAAAATGCAAAATTGCTTTGACTACTATAAAACATCATCTTTCTATCCTTGAAACCTAAAAAAAAAAACGGTCTGTAGTCACCATTTAATAAATGTTTGTTAAGAGGAGGAAAAGGAAAACAAGGAGATAGGAAAGGAAGGAAGACAGGAAAATGGGCTTACTTCTATTCCTGCCTTATCAATGGTAAATTTCTAACTTCATTAAAATGGAAACACCTATAAAATGCACTTACCACATTCCTCTGATAAAGAGGACATTCACACAATCCCTGACTTTGGTCTTGTGGGTCCCAGATTGCACACCACTGGTCTCAGCCCTGAACTGGTTTGCCTCAGTCTGGCTGAATAAATGGAATGCCCAAGCCCTGGATCAGGAAACTCAAATGTGGTTCAATGAAACCTAAAATGTGTTTTGCCCCAGACCTTTCCTTTTATCTTCCAAGAACCATGTAATTTAATGGAAATTGAAGAAGTGTGGGACAGATTCCACTCCTTCCCCACACTTCCCCATCCATTTTACCCATTAACTTCAAAGGAATTTAGCCTGGAAGGAAGCAAATGGGTGTGTAGAAAGGGATAAAATGTTGTGGTTCTTTAGGAGTGGGGGTGGGGAGATGGGAAGTCTCCAAGCTCTTCAGCCACCAAAACCACAACCTGTGAGCATTTCTTTTTGTTGAGTCTGTTGTGTGCAGAATGGCTGTTGGAAGATGCAATTCACCTGCACATCATCAAGTCCACTGCCAAAACCCCCAGCACCCTGAGGTTTCCAGTAGCCTGCACTGTCCCCCAACTTCCACCTCTGACTCTTCCTGGATGCGTCCATCTGATAACCCTATCATCAACTCAACATATCAAAAACCAAACCCATCACTTCTTCCGCCACAGACAATATATTAGTAGCAATGGTATCACTGTTCTTCAGGTCATTCAATGTACAATTCTTAGGCTCATTTTCGACTCTTCTCCCTAGCTGCACCTCCATTTCCAATTGATTAAGTACTTTTCTTTCTTTCTTTCTTTCTTTCTTTCGTTCGTTCTTTCTTTCTTTCTTTCTTTCTTTCTTTCTTTCCTTCTTTCTTCTTTCCTACCTAGTACCATTGCTGGAACTTTATTTCATGCTATATTATCTCTTATATAAACTCTTGCAGTAGCATAATGGATAATGTTTACTTAGAGCAAGGGTTCTCAACCTTAGAAGTTTTGACACTTGGGCCAAATAACTATTTGCTGTTTGGTGCAGGAGAATGTTCTGTGCCTTGTAGGATATTTAAGTTTCCCTAGCATCTACCCAGATGTGTATAGAACATCCTATTCCACCCTTGGTGCCCAACTGGTGGTGACAACCAGAAATGTTTCTAGATGTTGCTGAATGTTCCCAGAAGGGCAAAATCACTCCTGGTGATTGAAAACCTTTGCTTTAAGCCAAGAATTCAGATACTCACCACGTATGCCATCACTTAAGCTTTCTGATATTATGGGGGAAATCTACGACCAATCAAAATAATTTATCTTGTCTTAATCTTGCCTGTTTATCTGGGTCAGGGAATGTGGCTTTTTATTGCTGTGTCTCTAGTTCCTAATACCCTGATTTGGCATTTAAGAGGCCCTTAGGATATACTTTTGAAAGAAAGGATGAATGAATCTATCACCTCTTGCTCCATTCTACCACTGGGAGTTAAAAAAAATTCCACAAGCCACAGATATCTCAGTATTTCCTATAATTGTTCAAGTGCCTGCACAAGGATGCTTTATCTTACATCATAAACACTATAGAATTGTATATTTACCATAAGCTTCTAACTGATGGAAGAAATATCTTGAGGAAGACGTAATTTTTAAAAATTATTTGCACAAGGGGCGCCTGGGTGGCTCAGTCGAGTAAGAGTCTGACTTTGGCTCAGGTCATATCACGGTTTGTGTGTTCAAACCCTGCATCAGACTCTCTGCTGACAGCTCAGAGCCTGGACCCTGCTTTGGATTCTGTGTCTCCCTCCCTGCCCCTCCCCCGTTCATGTTTGCTCACTCTCTCTCTCTCTTTCTCTCAAAAATAAACATTTTTAAAAAATTAAAAACTATGTGCATGATAGTATTTTATGGCCTGGTGGAGACCCTCTCAAACTCCTCACTGTGAATTCAAGATTGCATTACTTAATCTACTCTCCCAGAACCAGTATAAAGCTAAATTCTACAGATCTGGCCCATCTACCATCCCATGCTTCTTTCTTCTCCCTTTCTTGAAGTTTACTTTTCACTTTGGGAGTCCCTGAACAAATCTTGTTTTTCTACTTCTACATAATATGTATCCATAATAAGTACATAACATGTACATAAGATAGCACTATGTACATATTCATGAGTAGAGGTCAATTTTGTTAGCAAGGAGAAAAGGAAAAGGAAAGAGATAAAAGGAAAAGAATAAAGTAAGAAAAGTGCAAGGAAGAGATTATACAGGTTCATGTTGGAAATGGGGGTGGCACACAGAATGTAGAATTCAAATGACTTGTGTTATTTCCACAGTAGGCATCATTATTAATTTTTACCATGGGAAAGAATAGATATCCTTTTAAGGGAAGGCAGACTTTTAATATTATCTTCTGAGAAGGACATTAGTAGAAATAACTCATCATTAGAGGAGAAAACTAGAGAGAACCTAAGATCATTTGAACAATGTCCTAAATTTTCAGATAAAGAAATTGGAGCCTCAGAAGAGGAAAATAACCCCCAAGAGCCCTATGAAAAATGACTGGCAGAGTCTAGAACCCATATTCCTAGTACATTGGGCAACATCCTTTCTGCACATCCACTCTGATTCCTCTGCCAGTTGTGACCTCCATTCCATAAATTACCACTGGAGGTTCATCACAGAAATTACCACAGACAACTGGGAACATGAAAGCTTGGCTACTTTCCTCTCTACAACATTTATCCTGCATGTGAGTCAGTGCAGAAAATAGTTTGCACTTCATTTATTCATGTACTAATTTTGAGTTAAGCTGTACCACATAAATTCTCCTGAAAAACGATGCAATTAAGCCTGGACTATTTGAGGAAGGACAACAACATGTGGCTGTAATTATAATGGCAAAACATCTTAGTAACACACTGACTTATTAGTGCAGTAATTAGTGTTGGTGCAATGCATACTGAATAGTCCATAAAACAAATAATGCAAGGTAAAATCCTGAAAAAGTGTCATAATTTTCAAGTGAACAATCTTTGGATATTTTGCTTGTGGCATCAACCATTTGGACCAAATTGTTTCAGCCACTACATATAGGAAGCTCTGCCTGCCTCACGAGTACAGATTGTTGGAAAGATCTTCAACTTCTGGCAAACTACTGAATTAGTATATAAAATCTGGAAAATTAAAGCAAAATAAACTCTGTTAGGGACCAATTATGTAAATGCTAAAAAGTGAGTGAGCATTTGCTGCATAATCTTGAATTCTGGGGTAGGTTGAGCCAACAGCAGTCATTAAAAACCACAAAATGTAAAACTATCAGTCTCATAATAATTTATCTTAGAATTGGCTGGAATCTTGAGACAACATTCTTATTGATCCCCTAACTTTAGGTTTTATAATTTTATAAGTTAAATAACTTATTCTCAGAAAATCCCAATAAGTAGAATCACAGAAAATATTATTTTAAAATTAGAACTTAGTTTCCATCTAAATTCTATCTTTATCCATTACGTAAATTTACCTTAAAACATCTTCTCAGATCTTAGGCTTATGCCTTTTAGAATCTCACCCTTAGATAGAAAGTTTCATCTAAAATACTAGAAGAGAGAGGTTCAAGGACAGAACACTAGAACACTTCCTCTGGACTGTTTTTGGCTAGTTACTAACATACTTTAAGTGATATGTAACTCATGTAGATTTAACAGCAAGTAACACTTGAATCTTAGGCAGATGTTGAGAAAGGAGAGGGAACCAGGTTAGGGCAGAACTGTGGTGGTACTCTCCTTTGAGTGGATTCAACAAGACCCAGGGGGATGATTGTCAGTGAGGAACAATAACTCAGGCTTTGTCTTCTCTTGTTTTGATATCCACTAAGATCAAGAATCTGTGCAGATCCTTAAAGTCATGAGGGTGGCCCCATCATGATTTCAGATAGAAAACTCTATGTGACAGTGTCTCAGCCAATGACCTAGGTACACAGAAGGCAAGATTTGGGAGGGTGCCAAAAAGGGTTAGGCAGTGAGTAACAATCATGTGAGTGGTCTGGAAGACATAACAGGGTTGGAGACCATAGCTAAAGATGGAATTTCACTCTTAATGATGATGGATACCCAGAAAAGGTACATCCCAGAAAGAATCAATAGTTTGCCCAAGGTGACACAGATTGAAATAAGCTAAAGCAAGATTGGAACCCATAGGTTATCACTAAAGATTTTACTTTACAGGCTCTAGAGTATAGTGTTTACACTACAGCTACCTTTTAAAAGGAGTATGAGAAATTCTAGTTTTAACCTGTTGGTGGCTGTGAGGCTGCTAGGACATTGTTTGATTTGGTTAAAGATAATTTACAGTAGGGGCTCCTGGGTGGCTCAGTCGGTTAAGTGTCCGACTTCGGCTCAGGTCATGATCTCACGGTTTGCAGGCTCGAGCCCTATGTCAGGCTCTGTGCTGACAGCTCAGAGCCTGGAGCCTGCTTCAGATTCTGTGTCTCCCTCTGTCCCTCGCCAGCTCTCTCCTCTCTTTCTCTCTCAAAAATAAACATTAAAAAAGGATAATTTATAGTTTATAGATAATTTATAGTTAATGGTTGAAATGATCAGTCAATAGTTAAAAGAAAGTGGAGACAATAGTGAAATGACAAATCAATTCACTCAATCTATGACCCATAGATTCAAGAGCAGCCAACATTTATGTCTCCACCATGTCATATAAATCTCATGAAGATTTGTTGATATCCAAGTGTACTTTTCAAATATATACTTCTGGTTTAACAGTCAATTAGTGCCCAAAACAAACTCCAAGTCATGGGCTTAAAATCCTATCTTTGCCACTTGCTCTTGGTGACTCCTTGAGCATTTCAATCTCCTTCTCAGAGCCTCAGTTTCCTCATCTGGAAAATGGCAATAACATTTCATATAACTATATCCAATGTTAAATGGGAAAATGTTTGTAAATCATGGGCAGTTGAATGATGACTAATGCTACCTCTTCCATTTTGTGACTTAGGGCTAGAGATTTAAGCTCTCTGCTCCTCTGTTTCTACTTCTGTAGAATGAGAATCCTAAGGGAACCAACTTTTTAGGGTTATTATGAAGAATAAACATTTTAATCCATGTAAGATGCTTATAACTCTTTATAACATATGTTGGGTGCATGGCAACTATTGTAATTATTGTTTTTAACAGAGTACTCAGTTGATTCCTTCTCTCTTTTCTCCACTTTCCTCCATTAAACAAAAATCTAAAAAAATAGTGTCTAGAATTTGACATTGTATTGAATTCTTACAGAACTTCTAGGTAGAGCAGTTTGTTTTTCTCAAAAGCATTGGGTCTGCTCTGCATCACTCACTTTATATCATATATGTGTAGATTATAGGACATGCTGTGGCTTAATACATAGTTTGAAAAGAGAATAGTCACTTGGAGGAAGCTTGTGTTTTTCAAGTGCAAGTTCCAGTTCTACCACTAAATTGCTTTATGATCTCAAGCAAGTCACTTACTTACTCTGACCCACCATGAGAGTAATACTGTCTATATTTTAAGTTGCTTCGTAATCACAATGGAATGTCTTTTAAATCAGCAATGACCAAGTCTGAATCTTCGTGCTGTCATATACTAGCTGTGTGATCATGGCAAGTTAGTCAACCCCTCTCTCAATGCCCTATAACCAAATCACTGAGAATATTATATGCTTCAAGAGGAACATGTGAGCAGTAAGTGAGCCAAGGTAGTAAGATTTGCTTAGCCATGTACTTGGCTCATGGAGGAATTTTCAAACTCAAGTTAACATGTGAGCCACGTTCATACGTCCAAGTAACTTTATATTTTGATTCAACGTTAAGTACCTCTTAGTCTCATTTAAAAACTTTGTATTGTTGGGACAGAGTGACAATGTGATCATTCTCTAGGCCTTGATGTTCAGTATGTTCCTGGGTCACTTATTCTACTAACAATGATCTTGTTCAGCAAAATATCTTCCAGCCAGTTTCTGGGTACACTTGATGCAAGATAACCAGAGACCCAAGCAGAAAATCCTCTATGAAGACATTTCTGAACACAGCGTCAGAATTAAGCCTCTCTCCACTCTGTCACTGTGCCTTTTACCTCCTTCCTACATCTTAAGATGGATTTGTCTATTTATAGGCTGCCTCGCCTTCAGAGCTGTGAGCTCCTTGAAGGTAGCAGGGGCTGAATAGTTTTATTTCCCTATCCCCAACATTCATAACTAAGTCCAGTGCCTAATATTCAATAGAGGGTGCTTAATATTCAATAAATCAATTTATATAAATGTTCTTTCCTCCTGGGGCGCCTGGCTGATGCAGTTGGTGGAGCACGTGACTCTTGATCTCAGGGTTGTAAGTTCGAGTCCTGCAATGGGTTTAGAGATTACTTAAAAGCTTAAAAAGTTCTTTCCTCTTCCCATTCCCTCTTCCACTGTTGGCACAAATACGAACACTTGCTGTTGCATAGATTCACGACAACGATATCGCCATTATGATTTAGTTAGGGAATTATTGGAAGACACATTTTATAACTCTTGCCATAATTAACGTGACAAGAAATAATAATTGACTTAGTAATGTAATCAAATCAGAATGTATTTGATTTGATCTGTCAAGTTGTTATTCATATCCCTAATCCTTCTAGTCAGAGCTTTCAACACCTAATTATTTCTGAAAGCAATGAAGGCAGGCATGTTGGATGTCAGGCCTGGCTGAAAGAAATGAAGAATAGTGGGACCCTCGATCCATTCTGTAAAGCTGGGGAAGGTAGAGAGTTGTGTCTTTTGCTCAAAGGAATGGGAAAATACTCATGCCTCTCATGTGCATATGCCCACTTGTGTGGTGCTTACTAAGCTACAGGGTCTTCCAGTTTTTCAATGCAGTAGTCTTTTGAGGCATGAGAGTCATTCTTTAATGTATTTCATACACCCATGAAGATGGAAAAACTTGTCTAAGGATAACTGCTTCTTTGGATAGCTTCTAAAAGTGCAAAGAAATCTCCCATAAGAGCTGTTCCTTATTGAACATTAACATAGGCTGGATAGTCATATACATTAATGGTCACACACACACAGACACACACACCTGTCTTATCTCCATTTTAAGATGAAGGACTAATATTGGGGAATTAAGCCATGAAAATAACTTCACTTTCAGGTCTAGATTTCTGGCTCATGCCTCTGATCTGATACTCTACCACCACCATGTACATTTATTTAAGAACATTGAGCTTATCTACCTTAGCCTATTCGCTAACTGCTCTTTTCATTAAAGAAGGTTTGAATAGGGAGCTTATATGTATAGAGATCCTCCTCCAAAAAAAAAAATACTGTACTATAATGACATTTGCATAAAGATTTATTCAACCCACGTTGAAAATCTGGCTATTTGTAAGGTAGTGAAGATATGGACAAAAACACAGCCTCTTCTTCTAAGAATTATGACAGAGCACAGTTATTTCCCTGTTGGAAATGAATGAGGGAAGCACATGAGAAAAAGTTTCAGGGAAAACTTCCTAGAAAAAGTGATGGCTGAACTGTGTATTAAGGCAAAGAATTGGAATTTCCTAGGAAGACAAGCAAATTAGACATCACAAGCAGGAGTAGTGTGTACAAAGACCCAAAGGTATGAAAAGTATACAAAATAGCTAGATTATAGTGTAAAATCAAGAACATAATGACACTAGAGAAGACAGGTAAGAATTACAAGACAATGAGGAAAATCTCAAAGTTTCCTCCTCTTCTTCATAAATTTTTTTTGACTGAATACAGGAAACCTGTTGTAATATTTTTTCATTTAATATGACCAAAGTTTCTAGGCAGGCTAGAAAGGTAGAATTAAATTATCTCCCCCACCCCATGGTATTGTATTCTAATATTATGTCCTCAATTTGGTTAACTGTCCTTAGGATTACTTCAACTGGATACATTTTATTGTTTGTAAATTATGTTTCAATCAAGCTGACCCAAAAGAAAAATAGGGAGTTAGCCTGAAGTGATTCCTCCTGGTTGAATCTGAGACAATTGGCTCATTAAAAATGAATTAAAAAGAAATCCATAAGTCCATAGTGATACAAAGTTACATAAAAAGTACAGAGTACATAAAGATTTCCACAGGATTAGATAAAATACATGTATATACTCTAATACAGTTCTCTTCTACACTGTAGCTAGACAAGAACTAGATAATTTAAAGATTTCATTAGTGCTACCCTAAAGCTAATGACAAATGAAATCAATTTATCAATTTTTGGACACACTTGTCCCTCCCAAACTTCAGTTTTCTTCTTTTATAGATGAGCTGGAATAATGCATACCTCCCCTTTCTTCATCTTATAGCTGATATTGAGTTTTATATTTTGGGAGAGGGTGGTGCATCATGAGGCTCATCTATGGGGATATTCTCTAAACTTTTCATCAAATACTTCTGGTTCTTCCAAGTACATGGTAGGATTTCACTTTACCATCCCCTTGAATGTATAGGCAGCTTCCTTTGTGCAGTAGGAGAAGAAGTGATCTGTGGTGGGCAGAAGCTTTAAGATCCAGTGTTACTGATTCACTTTATCTTCTTTTCCTGTTGTGGTAACTGTGAAAGCACATGTCAAGATGGATCCCTGAGTGACTATGATGAACAAAGGTCTGCTGTCAACCTATATTAAACACATACTCTTATTGTAAAATAAACATTTAGTTTTATCCATTGAGACTTGAGGATTCTTTCTTATTGCAGCATAACCTGGTGTGTCTCAACTGACACGTGTTACTTTGCATAGGGTCCAACACAGTGTGGGTAATCCAAGTCTAATGAGATGGACTAATATCCTTAAAGAAACCTAGTTTCATTAGGAATACTTCAGGCTGAATTTGCCTGTCTTTGAGTTAAAGCAAATCGACCTCCCTGCCTCCTACTGCCTTTTGTGACTCTTTAGACCAAGGCTTCAAATTTTTTTGCATTTCCACTTCCTCTGCCTTCCTGGGGAAGAGAGGGAAATAGTTCCCTTCTAATTTTTTTACATCCTGTTGAAAAAGTGGTTTTACTAACAACATGCTGTGCAGCAAAGAGTGAAACTAGGAAGAAAAGAGCTCTTGGTGAACACCAACTTTGGCCTCCTCTCTCAAGAAAAGGCATGGAGGTGTCACAGTTAAAAACTGGAACCTCAAAGTCGTTCTTACAGTGAAACAAAGTGACATTTCCTACTATTAAAGGGAAGAAACAATTCATATTCATGCAAAGGTAATTTGCCAACCGTTTTTCTTAAAATGTTGCCTGTTAGAATAATCATACACAAGCTCAGACTGATGTTCCCATTTCTAGCCACTTGGCATAATTGTGTGAGTGGGAGGTTGTATTAAGGCCTATCTTTACAACTTACCCTGCTTCACTTCTGGGTTGGTCCACTAGACACATGGCCCAAGCAGAGAAGGGAATTCCTATCCTTGTCCCCTCCTTGGTTCCTTGCTTACCAACCACCAGATTTTCAGCAACAGAGGTCATCGCCAGAGTTCTCTAGTTGCCAATCGTGAGTTCAAAGGAAGAGTTTATTTTGTACATGAGGCTGCTGGGGACTAACAATATCTATCTCTTCTGGACATTACCTACTCTTCTTTGGAATAAAAACCCCAAGACAGTCATTCTTCCCTTTTAGTAGCTTCTCTTTTCTTGGTAGCTGGTTCCCCCACCTCCTCTTTTTTCCCCTCTTCAGAAGCAGTGTTAAAGCACTGAATTCAAATGTTCCATTCCATTATATTCCAATTTGTTATTCAAATTCCATGTCAGATGGCATGTCCTCCATTTTGTTTCTGAAAATAGACTCGCCATACCAGACACTGCCCAGCATAGGAACTGACACGGGATGGGCACACAATTAATGTTCTTCCAGTGAATGAATAGTATAATCAAAAGACATGAGTTTAAAATGTAAACTCCCGAGGGGAGGAGCAATGACTTATCTGCCTTTATACTCCCAACACCTGTATGCTGCTTGCCACATAGGACTCACGAAATAGCCGTATGGTCAACAGCATGGGGTTTGGAGTAATATTCTTTTATTTTGTGTAAGTTCTATTTATTTAAGTAGTCTCTACACCCAACGTGGGGCTTGAACTCACAATCCTGAGATCAAGAGTCGCATGCTCTTCTGCCTGAGTCAGCAAGGTGCTCCTGGAATGATAGTCACGATTCAATTTTTAGTTTTGCCACTTATTCACACTGAAAAAATTACTTAATCCATTTAAGACTCAGTTTCTCTTTAGCAAAATAAGGATTAAATGAGATAATGTACACCAAGTACTTAGCACAGAGTAAGCTCTCAATGAAGGCTATTCATTTGCATTCCACTTTAATAGCTTAGTCTCCTTATTAACACTGTCTAAGCTCTTAACATTTCTGTGGTTTCAAAGGCATGTGCACCTGTAACTGGCAATTTAGATATTAATGTGATCCGGGGTGTCAGCTCCTTAATCATAAGTCGTTTATGGGTGAGCTCCCCCTCCCTCAACCTGGTGAATTCATTTCAGAAATTGTGTCTATCATACAAAAGAAGGCCAAATATCCAGAGGTTTCTATTTTAAAACCACAGCCTGGAGAATGAGGGGAAAGGGAAGTGTGTCAGGAATACATCTCACCTGATTGCCTCAAGCATGCAGGTGTGCCAGAAATGTCTACAAAAAAATGGTTTTATCTTTTACAAGGAAGAAAAATAAGTCACAGCATTCCCCAGGAAGATTCAGAGTCATCATTAGTGGTATGAATAATTTATCAGCATCTCCCTAAACCAGATAATGATACTTTTGTTGTCTGTTCTAAAGAGCGGAGAAGCTGTTCAACAACAACAAAATTAGTTCCCCAAAACAAAACCATCGTTTTCACCCTTGAACTAGCCTTTTCTGAAAGTTGCAGATGTATCCAGTCACCAACTGAGCCAAGGAACACAGAACAGGCTTTTGTTAAAAAAAAAAAAAAAAAGGTAATAAGGGTAAAAAATACAAAACAAATTATTTAATAAATTTAAAGGATCATTTCCTTTACCTTGTTTTCTTAAAATCATCCAACACCATTCCATTTTGGATGTGTTTTCCAAGTGCAAATTTGTGTCTCTAAATATGATAGAAGACTTGGATCCATGTAGCTTAAGAATGAGTACAAAAAGAATGAGTACAAAGCGGTTTCTAATCTTTCAGCTCTCTTACAGCCAAATGTGAAAAAGCACTAGTGTTAAGGCACTGAGCCTGGTTTCTTGGAAGGCCAGTTAAAAAGTAGTGAGTGTTAGATACACGCCAACATGAAAATCAAAGCCATACCTGGAAGCAAAGCCGAGTTGGGGTTGTTTCTTTGGAATTACTTTTCATGTTTGAAACAGAAACTTTCAGAAGTCTGGAATAGTTCCTTTAAGTCACTTGACCTCTTAAACCCAAAACTCTATTTTTTTTTCTCCTCAGAAAAAGATCGAGTAAGAAAGGGTAGAAAGACACTCAAAAAAATCAGAGGAGCCCTTACAAGTAACTGTCCCAGAGCAACCTCTGCAGAGGAAAAGAGCCTTACCATGCAGGAAATCTGTCTAGCCAGCTCACTCTCCCCACTCAGCTGCCCTTTGTTGCAGATGTTACCGATTTGGTTAGATAGTGATCCCCAGCTCCCCAAACAGATTCCAAGTGAGAAAATAGGAAAAGTAATTGGTTGCTATTAGATACGCATTCTGAAGTAGAGAGAAATGTGGGCAGCGAGGAATTTCTGGCCTGGATTAGAGGTTCTATGGTAATTAAAACAGTAATGACAAAGAAGATTCCCAGTAACTTGTTTGGAACCCAAAGACTGGGTTGAAAACACAAACGAGTAATGTTGCTTCATTCAAGCTATCTCAGGAAGACATGCCATTCTTTATGTAAAAGTGTTTTTCTTCCCCCAAACAGACTATCTGTTGAACGTCTCTGAATGTCTATCTGACATTCTGTCAGAGACATATCTGTCTCTGAATGACTATCTCTGAATGTCACTGATACACCTTAAATTGTGCAAATATTTATTGAGCAGGCATTGTGTTTAATTAAATTCTCAAATATTTATTGAAAAGGCATAGGGCTTCTGCTAGATGTGGGAAGCCTGGTCTCACTGCACTCAGTCTAATTTCTAATTATGTGTTTGGGAAGCACTATGGTGCTTTTCAAAGAAGAATAGATAATCCCACAAGAAATACTTCTTCCTGGTAGAGTTCATTGCCTTTATGCATTTTCTGGGATCCTTCCGAATTCTTTGGATTGAGTTGTAACATGAAGGTCCACCAAAGACTGCTAAAATTGTCCTTGAGGCTTTAACGATGGAAAACTTGAGTTTTTTCCCCTTTAAATGGCTTATTTAAGTATAGTCCACATAGCATAAAATTCAACCTTGTATAGTGCATGATTCACTGAATTTTAGTATATTCACAAATATATTCCCCAAAGAAACCCATACCTACTATCAGACACTCCTCGTTGCTCAGTCATCTCCACTCCAAAACATACACACAGCCCCAAGCAAGCACCAACCTACTTTCTTGTCTCTATTCTGGACATCGTATATAAATAGAATCATGCAATATGTGATTTTTGGGACCGGACTGAGTTTGAGTTTTAAAACTTTAATGCCATTATGGGGCACCTGGGTGGCTCAGTCGGTTAAGCATCTGACTTTGGCTCAGGTCACAATTTCACAGTTTGTGGGTTGGAGCCCCATGTCGGGCTCTGTGCTGACAGCTCAGAGCCTGGAGCCGGCTTCAAATTCTGTGTCTCCCTCTCTCTCTGCCCTTCCCCCACTTACACTCTGTCTCTCTGTCTCTCTCTCTCTCAAAAATAAATAAATGTTAAATTTTTTAATTTTAAAACTCTAATGCCATTAGACAAACACCCAAAAGTTCAAACTGAACCTCCTTTTCCTTATTTGTAAAACAAAGACCATACTACCTCCTGAGGTAGTTGTAAGAAGTAAATAAAACATTATGTGATAGCAGGGAGCACAGTGCCTGGCATACACAAGTTGCTAAATTACATCTGGCTTGATTTCCAAGAACAACTCTAAGGAAGCCATTCCAAATATTTATTTCAGAAGCAGCTTCCACATCTTTCTGTGTAATACGGGCAATAGGATGCTTTATGCAACCTCTATCAATAAAACTGTCTTTTAAAAATTCCCTATTTGGGAACTGTTAAAAAAAAAAGAGGAAAATTATACTCATTCATAATCTGACCACTTAAAATTTAAATAAAATAGCTCCTCTAGAGGTAAACATTATTAATAGTGCAATGTATATCCATCTAATTTGTCCTATGCTTAGAACAAATATATGTATAACATACAGGCATACACGTACCAGAGCACAAGACATTCCTCTCTTCAAGGGCTGTGTAATATAGATAGGGTAGGAAATAGAAAAAAAAATACAAAACCAATCTTAAGTATAAAACACAATATTAAGTGCTGAATTGTCCGTACAAGCTAAAGGAGTGATATATCATAGACTGTGTGTCATTCCTAGAGTGAATGACTCTAGTGGCTTTTGCTTTCAAAATAGCCATAGTAAATATTCACAATACAAAGTTCAGATAGGACAGATTTTTAAAAAGCATACCACACAGACTTTTAATCCTGAGAGGGTTTAATAGAGCTAAGTAGAAGGTCTCCCAAATGTTTTTGGTTTCGTGGTATACACTGTGTCACAGTATTTGTTTCAGAGCCGAGAGAAATAACACAATTCTGTTTATTAAGTAGATGGATACAAACAGCCTAGTAAGTATTCATATCCTAGCTACTTAGTGGTTGCTCAAAAGAAGTCATACAGGGGCGCCTGGGTGGCTCAGTCGATTGAGCATCTGACTTCGGCTCAGGTCACGATCTCGCGGTCTGTGAGTTCGAGCCCCGGGTGGAGCTCTGGGTTGATGGCTCAGAACCTGGAGCCTGCTTCCGATTCTGTGTCTCCCTCTCTCTCTGCCCCTCCCCCGTTCATGCTCTGTCTCTGTCTCAAAAATAAATAAATGGTAAAAAAATAAAAATAAAAAAAAGTCATACATATATATTGAAAGAAAAATATTTCATTTTTAAATAACCAAAATTACTTAATAATGGGAAGTGTATGCCTCTTGAACACTGTAATTTCTCAGACTTTGGAATGATACTGGACACCACCATTCTCACTTCCTGTTTCATTGATTCCCAGGTGGTGCTTAGTTTTGTATTGTTTTTAATGGACTTTATATTTAAGAGCAGTTACAAGATCACAGCAAAAATAAGTGCAAAGTACAGAGTGTTTCCATATAACTCTTCCTCCCTCACACCTGGTGCTTGTTTTAAATAAAAGTTTTAGCTCTGCAAAGATGTGACATCATCAAAAGGAATGTGGTGTGATCTAATGTTGAAACTCTGAACTATCTGCAGCTAGCAGCTCATGTGGTCTCTGGAAAACATCGAGTCTCTCTGAGTTTTCTTGAAATTTCAAAAACCATCTTGAGTTAAACTGCAGCACCCTGGGGTGCCTCAGCACAGAGTTTGGGAAACGCAGGCATAGTGTATTTAATCCTAGGAATAGCATTCTAAACAAAGACATATATGACTAAATGGAAAGCTCATGGTGATTAGGATGAGATATAATTATTGGCCTTGTGACTCTGGTCATGTGATTGAACCACTGTTTGCCTAAGAAACGGAAAAAACATTTCTACTCTATAAGGTTACAGTGCTGGTTAAGACAGAACACTTGTAAAATGCCAATAGCACAGTGTCTTGCTCTAGGACTGGGGACACTGTAATAGCTAAAGGAAAGGGATGGCCAATGGAACAAGTACAGTCCTCAAAGAGATCAATATCTGTGGAATCAAGGCAGAATAGAGAGGTTAGGTTTGGAATGATGCTCCAGTAACAACAGCTAAACAATATAAAGAAGAATAAGAACTAAGTATGCAGTGCCTTGCTAATTATCTAGGAGACACTAAAGCATACTGTAGTCTGGCCACCTAGATAAGTTAGAATCCTACCTACTTAACCAATTTGTGCCTCATTTAATAGATATTCCTGGATCATGTAAAGCACTTACCATATTACCGGGCAAATAGTAAAGTGCTCAATAAATGTTAGCTGTCATTAGTTTGTGCTATATGCTCACTTGGCCCTTTTGTAATTTCACTTTACCTTCACAATTACATTTTGTCGTCCATACGATTATGTTTCCTTTAAAGTGTGTGGCACCTGGGTGGCTCAGTTGGTTAAGCATCTGACCTCAGCTCAGGTCATGATCTCACCATTGGTCAGTTCGAGCACCGTGTTGGGTTCTGTGCTAACAGCTCAGAGCCTGGAGCCTGCTTCAGATTCTCTGTCTCCCTCTCTCTCTCTGCCCCACTCCTGCTTGCACTCTGTCTCTGTCTCTCAAAAATGAATAAACGTGAAAAAAAAACTAAAGGGAAGTTTAATTTCTCAAAAATGCTAAGAGTTATGGATTAAGTCCCAAACCTGAGATATTTTCTATGTATTACTTTAAATGGACTCAAAGCCTTTTTTTTATGTGCCACATAATGTTTCTGAAATTTAGGGCAGAGATCCACGTCTGAATTAAGTCACAAGGGACAACTGAGTTTCACGATTTCAGGCCCTTAAGATAACAGAGCCAGCCTATTTACTGAGGGCGTAAAGAGGACCATAGTAGTGCCACCCATTCCCCTTCACCTTCCAAAACATCTGATACTGTTAGTCAAAGTAGCTCTACTCAGGTCAGTACAGATGCTGATGGGTATGATGCTAAGGATACATCCAGGACTAGGATTCTAACTTTTTTTTTTTAATTTTTTTTTCAACGTTTTTATTTATTTTTGGGACAGAGAGAGACAGAGCATGAACGGGGGGAGGGGCAGAGAGAGAGGGAGACACAGAATCGGAAACAGGCTCCAGGCTCTGAGCCATCAGCCCAGAGCCTGACGCGGGGCTCAAACTCACAGACCGCGAGATCGTGACCTGGCTGAAGTTGGACGCTTAACCGACTGCGCCACCCAGGCGCCCCTAGGATTCTAACTTTTAACCCTACTGTGTCCTCATCTGCTACTTGTTCTTATAAGACTATTGATGACATAATTTTGTGGGAGATGGACCACCAGTAGGCTCACATATGACAGACATGTTTTTCGTTTCATTGACTGGATTGACTTTACCAACTGCTAAAATTACTTGAGAATAGATTTTGAAATGTAATACTTTGTCTCTTTCCCCCTTTGTCAACTCCAGCACCCTGAGATAACGAATGTTAACAAGGTGACATGTATTTTTTTTCCATGCTCATACCCTTAGTATAGGATTGTATTTTAAGATAAGACCGTATTATTCATATTCGGTAACTTGTTTGTCCTTCAAAAATTATCATGGGCATTTGTCCATATCAGTTTCTACAAATCCAAATCATTCTCTTTCTCTTATCAGTAGTTGATAACATTTATTTGCTTATATATTTGCCTCCATTAGGATTTAAGTTCCATGTTGTTGGAAATCTATCTATGTTGTTTACTGATAAATTTTCAGTGTCTAGAACCATGCCTAACACATAGTTGATGATCCATGAATATTTGCTGAGTGAATGAATAAATTAATGTTTATGTATACACCTTTCCCTCTGCCTGGAGGGTCCTTTGGCTGCTACAGGTTTGCCAATCACAATCAGGCTTCATATGCAAGGACCAAAGTAGTTCCTTTGTAAATCCTTCCTTCCTATCACTCTTCCAGAAATATTTTATTGCCCTATCTTTGATCCCCTAAAGCTCTTGACTTCCGATTTTTTAGTAGAGAAGGTGAAATAATGTATCTTTAGGAGCCTTCTTAGAGCATGGAACATGAAAAACATTCAATGAACTGGTACTTATATTAAGTCATATTTACTCTATGTTTATGAGATGGGTACTATTGCTATTTCAACTTTATAGATGGAAAAACTGAAAGAGTAGCTGAGTAATTTACTTAAGGTTTGGTAAATGGCTGAAGTGAGATTTAGGACTAGTTCTGCCAGATTCCACAGCCCACATTCCTAATCAACAAAAATTTCAGTCTCCTGTAATTTTGATATTGAAAAATAGATTATTGTGATTGAGACTGCTGTGTGCTTATCAAAACCCATTTCTTGTCCTTCTGGACATGTAGGATGACTATATTTTTCAATCTCCCATACAATCAAATGTGGCCATGTGACTGAGTTCTGGCCTATGGAATGTCACCTGAACTGATGACTATCACTTACAGACCTAGCCACAAAAACCTCCCACTGACTCTCCATAGTCTCTATCTTCTCTGTGTCTTTACCCCAGATTCAAGGATTCAACAGAAGACTGCAATATTGAGATACCTAAGATCACGGAGCAACAAAATTGAGGGATCCTCGGTCCCTGGATCACTAAATAGAAAACTACTCATAGACTATCTACATCAAACTATTAAATTATCAAGAATTAAACTTCCATTGGGTTATTCCATTTATGCTATGGGATTGGTATCATTAGTTGCCTCCCCTAGCAATTCTTATAGAAGGCTTTACATATGTGGACTTTATTTTTCTCTTTAGTAATTTCTTTCACCATTACCCCAAATATACCTCATACCACAGCTAGAATAAATTATTTGCTGTTCCTCCAACACCTTATACTCTTTTCCCTAGAAGTCATAACCTCCCTCTCTTCAGGACTAAATCCTCCTTATTCTCTGAAATTCTATTCATCTGTCACTTCTTCTGTGAAGTCTCACTTAACATGTCTGGGATAGATTTCCTTTCTCTTGTAACACCTTTCCAGCACTTAACTTCCCCACACACCTGAACTGCTTCTTTTCAAGCTCTCATCCTCTCTAGTCAGTAATCTGCTTACCCTTTAGCTACACTGCAGAACCAATATCCTGCTGCCTCCCGACAAAATTCATGAATGGTAACTGCATACCTGAATCCCAAATTTAAAATATTGACCTCTCAAGACTCTTTGTTGTGTCAACAATAACATTAATAGTTATTATTTCTGAGAACTTCAGTGTCATTCACTGTTCTGTTTTACATGTATGTAGTCATTTAATATTTACAATTTTATGAAATAAGATTTATTACCTCATTCATTTTACACTTGAGACAAAATGAGATACGAGGTGATGAAATTATTATGCAAGGTCACAGAGATAGGAAAAAACTGTTCTTCCTTGATGGCATGACTAGAAACCCTCATATTCTGTGTGGAACTCATGGGAATTTAACAATGTTTGATAGTTTGTCCATATGTTTATGGAGAAAGTCATTATTGGGTTCCTAGGTTTATTTTATTTTATTTTATTTTATTCTTTTATTCTATTTTATTCTATTCTATACTATTCTATTCTATTCTATTTATTGAGAGATGTGGGGGGGAGGGACTGAGGGGGGGAGGGACTGAGGGAGAGAGAGAAAATCTTAAGCAGTCTCGATGCCCAGCACAGAGCCCGATGCAGGGCTCAATCTCACAACTGTGAGATCATGACCTGAGCTGAAATCAAGAGTTTGTCACTAACTGACTGAGTCACCCAGAGCTCCTTGGGTTCCCAGATTTCAAAGCTGGTTCCAAATTCCTCTCCTTGATTCTACCTGGTGCCATAATTAGATTAATATCCCTCCTAAACCCAAGGTGAGACTATCTAGAATTGATCATAAGTTCTATAAGAATAGGGACCACATTTATTTTCTTCATGGCTGTATTTTGCTTGGCAAAACATTCAGTAAATACTTGCTGAATAAATTAACTAATGAGATAGAGAATGCCGCCTGCAGCAGAGAACATCACAGGTTTGGGATTACCCAGTACAGAATGACAACCAAAACGGTCTCTTTTTTCCAGTTCATTACTTGTGGAGAGAAGAAGGTTGGAAAAAAATTAGATGAAAGCAATCAAGGAAAAAGTAAATATATTTGTAAGCTGTGATGAGTGGTATGGACTCCAGGTAACTTCAAAGAATAAATAGCACTGTTGTCTCTCAAGTGCACAAGCAGATTACATAGTATATGCAACGCAAGAGTTGGATTTCTAGATAAAGAAACGGTTTTAAGTTCTGATGATGAATAATTCAGTGTAGTCAGATTCCAGCAAAGACACATGCCTGCAGTTAAATAAAGTGTTATCAACTGAGAGGCAACTCTATAAGGAATATGGCCTCTGTATATTCTCCTGAGCAGCTCTTCAATGAATAAATGGTGGAAAAGTAAAAATTATCTTGGCAATTACAATGATCACTGGGTATGAACTAAATATGGCCTTTTATTCAGTAAAATACAGAGCATATGATGTACAACTTGCTTCTGTCCTCCAGGAACTATCTTAAACTCAGGTATTTCTGATGCCCCTAGAAAAATGGGGTGTGAGCTTGTGACAGTCAAACCTAAGTGGGCTTTGGTGAAGAAAGCCTGACTTCCAAGTGAAAAAGTACCTACCAAATCTTGGATCTCCATGCCTGGGTTCCAAGAATCTTCACTCATGGACTTCCTCAAATTAATTTTTTACCCAGATTCATCTCTATTCCATCTTTGTCTGTTTTGCATACTCTAAACTTCTTTTTAAATAGTCATCCTTGGCAGAAACAATGTATTTCATACAAAGGACTACAATTCCAATTGATGTCAACAAAACAAAGGATCCTGAGTTTGGACTAAGCGGATATCCTTGATTAGAGAGGTATGGGTAATATAATGCTAGAAATCTCAGAAGCAGAATACTGCTCAGAGGTAGTGCCTGGAACCATCTGGGCCATGTATAAAAGGAGAAAGGCCCAAGGCCTCAGGAGTTGTATTGGGTCTTCTGTGGGATTCTGGCCTCCAGGAGCAAAGCAGAGCCAGGAGTAGAATTTAATATTCAAAAATTCATAGCAGATGGCAGGTCAGATTTTGGGGACCCTATGCTTGTAAGGGCACTGTGCTTTGTTTCCTCCAGGCATTAGACTCTGGGCATATGGTAACCAATTCTTTGCAGACATTGTCTACTGGTGGAGGGGAAGCTCTGAATGTATTATTTTGTTTTGTTTTGTTTTACATTGTTTTTTTTGTTTGTTTGTTTTTCAGGGTTTTTTTGTTTATTTTGTTTTTTAGAACTGGGGTGCAACTCATCTTGAAAAGGACAAATAATTATTGTTGACACTTGACTAGAGTAAAATAGTCATATATTTTCAGCCATTATCCAAAGTATAGTCTTAATTTTGGAACTGAACTCTTAGGGAAAGCTAATAAATCAGATTTCCTTAGAATAAAGCTAGGAGAAATGCTGAACATTTTGAAAAGCAATTTTACAACATGTATGTATTGCTTCTTGGCCTTTTGACTGAGATCAAGCGTACAACATGCACATATCATGATCCTTAAAAATGTTTGCCCTATCTTGTGTTTCCCCCTAAATGGAGTTTGATAAGAATTCATGTGCAGGAAGGTGACTCCAGAGAATAAGAATGAAGAACTAGACAGTGTGAAACAGGGCAAGAGGAAAAGCCAGACAACTGCACTATCAAGGTTACTGCTGTGAGCAACAGGACATCGATTCTGTCGTACTCTCCTAAGAGGCATGCAAGATGCCACCCTAAATTGTTTATCCAAAAGTCATGGGTGCATGTATCATGCCATCAGACTATAGTAAACCTTTGGGGTCAGGGCTGCCCTCAGAGGTCCTCACTCCGCAGCACTACTGAGCTTCACATGTGCACAGGGCAAAAAAAAAAACCATCTGATGTTGGGGGAAGAAAAGCAAAGGTGTGCAATACATTTATGATGAAATACTATCAGTGCAAATGAGTTGAAGTGTCTACAGAACAGAACAGCTCAGCTATAGATGTAGTGAGAGATCTGGCAGAGAGGATGGCAAGGCAGGGCCCCAGAGGAACTAAGTACAAACTTCCTTCCCATCAACACAGTGATGAAAATGAAAAAGGACAATGTTTTCAAAGGGTTAAGAATATGAAAAGATGTTTCCAGTACAACATGACGTTGTGAAAACAGATGCTAAATTATATACACAGAATGATCACATGATCTAAAAACAATCACATATAGAAGAGTATCCCTAATATAATCAAAATACAAAAGTAGTTGTATTCAGATCTTAGGTGTGTAGGTAAAAAAAAAAAAAATTCTTCTATTTTTCTACAAGAGCCACAAAAGAGATCAAAATGGTTCCATCAAGTAGGTCATGGATGGATATTAATTTGTTCTTCTTGAGCCTTGATCCCTACAGATTATTAAATCTTGTGGTGCTGCTCACTTCAACCCATGCTCAAAATCACCTATTTCTACACTCTGACCCTATGCCTGTTTTCCTAATTCCTCTCCTTACCAAAAATTTTTTTTGCTTCCCTTTATCCCTTTAGAAAACACATAACTCCATTATTACTCCTGCCTACCTCCTAATGATCCATCAGGTAGCCCTTCCTGATTTGATACCTGCTCCCAGCCATAGTTGTATCTCTCTTGTTTACTCCCAAAAGATCCTGTTCTCATCTCACCCTAGCACCTATGAAACTGTTTTGTATTGCTTATGTATCTGTTTTGTATACCACTCTTAACGATAAGCCCCATTATATTTGTTATTTCATCGATTAACACAACTCCTCTATCATACCAGCATTATTAACTCCATTCTGTAGAAGAGGATTCAGAAGCTTGGAGAACCTTAATAACCTGAGTTCACATAACCAATATATTAAGGATCAACATCTGAACCAAGATCAGAATTCAAGGCAGTTTGGACTTCGAATTCTTTTTTTTTAAACCATTGTCTCTGATAGGGAGGATAATCAAAACAAACTTAGAACAAAGGATTCTGTTGACTGAGCATTTGTTTTCTTACATTCTGCTAACCTAGTGAATATTCTATGACTTTTCATTGACATCAATAAATCTGATTATAAACACCCAATAGTTTCTGTATTTTGTTCTAAATTAATACAATCTCATTTACAGTTAAATGTCCAAAACCAACTTAAATCGCCAGCAGAAGAAAATATCTAAGTAAATTATCCAGCCGATTAAGCCATCAATAATTATGTTTACAACATATTAAAGATGGACTGCTATGTGAAAAAGGTTATCAAAATGTATGTATACACAGTATGATATTTCAAGCATATGCACACACATGAAACTAGAACTAAATATATTAAAATATTAACAGATTTTGATTGGGTGGATACTAATTATATTTGCTAAGCATTCTACAATAAAATTTTATAATTAGAAAAATATTTTAAAATTTATGTAATTTTTTACAGATAAATTTATGTCATATTTTGATCATAGAGCTAAGTTGAGTCAAATTTTTAAAATGACACAAAATGGTTACAAGTCATAGGTACAAGTTTGATATGTTTTCTCTGGAACAGAATTTGAATGAACAAATGATGCTGCTACCATTTCTAACCTAGTTTATGAATTCATAATGAGAGGAAAACAAGAAGGTAAAATACCTTAATACCCCTTTTTCTATAGATCTTGTCCAAACCCTGAAACACTCTATCCCCTTATGACTTTGGCTATAGGTCACTTGCTAGAACACACCTGGTGCAGAGTGCTTTGGGACCTCCCAGCTCATGCCCACTTCAGCTCAAGCCATTCCAATCAGGGCAGCCCTGTGCAAACTGCTCCACAGTCTACACCTGCCTCAGCTCTGGCCACCCCTCCAAGGTGCCCCCTGCATGGAGTGCCCTGGGACACCCAGCCCATACTGTGTCTTAGCTCCAGCTGCCCTACCAGGGCACCCCTGCACAGAGTGCCCTGGGGTACCCTGGCTTGCAACCACCACAACTTTAGCTTTCCTACTGGACACCCTCTGGGCGGACAGAGCACTGAAT
The DNA here is from genome assembly GCF_018350155.1 of Leopardus geoffroyi. Lineage (NCBI taxonomy): Eukaryota > Metazoa > Chordata > Mammalia > Carnivora > Felidae > Leopardus > Leopardus geoffroyi. The sequence goes on from NC_059328.1 coordinate 49,402,063, forward strand.
ACCCCAGTCTGTGCCCACTTCAGCTCTGGACATTAACCAGGGAAGCCCTAGAATGGAGTGCCATTTGACTCCCAGCTTATGTCAACCATAGCTCATCAGCCAGCCAAACATACCAGGCACATACAGTTTACACAGGCAATGACCATACACAGGACCATTCTTTCAAGATCAGGAGTAGCTGTTTTGCCTAATCCTTAGAAATAGACACAGAAAGTCAAGAAGACAGAGTAATATGCTCCAAATGAAAGAACAAGAAAAAAAAAACTAAATGAAATGGTAATAACCAATCATCTTATGAAGAGTCCACTTATAAAGTGCGGTTCAGTCAGTTAAGCATCTGACTTCGGCTCAGGTCATGATCTCAGTGTTTGTGCTTCAAGCTCTGCTTCAGGCTCTATGCTGGCAGCTTGGAGTCTGGAGCCTGCTTCAGATTCTGTGTCTCCCTTGTTCTCTGCCCCTCCCTTGCTCATGCTTGCTCGCTCTCTCCCTCTCTCTCTCAAAAATAAACATTAAAAACAATAAAAAAAAAGTTCACAATAATGGTCATAAAGATGTCTGCCAGACTGGAAAGAAAAGTGTATGAACCTATTAAGAACATAAATAAAGAGAAAATATAACAAAGAACCATAGTTGAAGAATACAATAACAAAAATGAAAAATACACTAGTGAGAATCAACAATACACTAGAGGATAAAGAATAGATCAGCAATCTGGAAGACAGGTTGGTGGAAACCACCCATGCTGAAGAGCAAAAAGAAAAAAAAAAGAATTAAAAAAAATGAGGATAGGTTAAGGTATCTCTTGAGAAACATCAAGAAAACATTCACATTATAAGGATTCCAGAAGGGGAAGAGACAGAAAACGAAGCAAAAAACTTATTTGAAGCAATAATAGTTGAAAACTTCCCTAACCTGAGGAAGGAAACAGACAACCAGGTTCAAGAAGCACAGAAAGTTACAAACAAGATGAATCCAAAGAGGTCCACACCAAGGCGCAATGACTGAAATGACAAAGATTTAAGATAAAGAATTTTAAAGGCTGTAAGAGAGAAGCAATTAACTACATATAAGGGGAACCTCATAAAGCTGTCACCTGACTTTTCACTAGAAACTTTGTAAACCAGAAGGAAGTGGCATGATATAGTCAAAGTGCTGAGAGGAAAAAACCTACAACCAATAATATTCTACCTGGCAAGGTTATCATTCCGAATTGAAGGAGAGGTGAAGAGTTTCCCAGTCAAACAAAAGTTAAAGGAGCTCATCACCATTAAATCAGACTTACGAGAAATGTTAAAGGGATGGCTTCCTTCTTCCTTTCCTTTCTTTCTTCTTCCTTTCTCCTTCTTTCCCTTCCTTTCTTTCCTTCCTTCTTTTCTTCTTCTCCTCCTCCTCCAAGTTTTTATGTAAATGCCAGTTAGTTAACATACAGTGTGATATTAGTTTCAGGTTTAGAATTTAGTGATTCATCACTTATATACAACACCCAGTGCTCATCCAAACAAGTGCCCTCCTTAATACCCGTCACCCATTTAACTGATTTCTCAGTCCATCTCCCCTCCAGTAACCCTCAGTTTGTTGTCTATAGTTAAGAGTCTGATTTCTGGGGTGACTGGGTGGCTCAGTTGGTTCATTGTCCAACTCTTGATTTCAGCTCAGGTCATGATCCCAGTGTCATGGGATCAAGCCCCACATTGGGCTCCATGCTCAGCTTAAGATTCTCTCTCTCTCTCCCCTTCTGCCCCTCTTGCCAGCTCGCACTCTTGCTGTCTTTTTCTAAAATAAAAAGTAAAAAAGTCTGTTTTCTAGTTTGCCTTTTCCCCCTGCTATGTTCAACTCTTTTTTATATTCCACATAGGAGTGAAACCATACAGTATTTGTCTTTTCTGATTGACTTATTTCACTCAGCATAATACTCTCTAGCTCCATCCACATCATTGCAAATGGCAAGATTTCATTCTTTTTGATGGCAGGGTAATATTTCATATATATTCCATATATATATATTCCATTATATCCCATATACATATTATATTCCATATATATATTCCATTATATTTCATATACATATATTCCATATATATTATATTCCATATATATATTATATTCCATACACACACACACATACATACATACATACACACACCACCTCTTCTTTATCCATTCATCAGTTGATGAACACTTGGGATCATAGACCAGTGGAACAGAATAGAAAATGCAGAAGTGAACCCACAATTATAAAATCAAATAATCTTTGACAAAATGGGAAAGCATATACAGTGGATAAAAGACAGTCTCTTCAACAAATGGTGTTGGGAAAACTGCATAGCAACATGCAAAAAAATGAAATTGGACCACTTTCTTACATTATACCCCAAAATAAATTCAAAATGGATCAAACACCTAAATGTGAGACAGGAAACCATCAAAATCCTTTGGCCAAAACTCTTTGGCATCAGTCGTAGCAACTTACTAGATATGCCTCCCGAGGCAAGGGAAACCAAATCAAAAATAAACTATTGGGACTTCATCAAGATAAAAATCATATTTACAATGAAAGAAACAGTCAACAAAACTAAAAGGCAACCTTCAGAATGGAAGAACATATTTGTACATGACATATCGGATAAAGGGTTAGTATCCCAAATATAAAAGGAACTTATAAAACAACACCCAAAACACAAATAATCCAGTTAAGAAATGGACAGAAGACATGAATAGACATTTTTCCAAAGAAGACATCCATATAGCCAACAGACACATGAAAAGATGCTCAACATCAGTCATCATCAGGGAAATGCAAATCAAAACTACAATAAGCTACCTTCTCATACCAGTCAGGATGACTAAAATGAACAATACAGGATAAGACAGGAGTTGGTGAGGATGTGGAAAAGGGGAACCCTCTTACACTGTGGGAATACAAACTGATCAGCCACTCTGGAAAACAGTATGGAGTTTCCTCAAAAAGTTAAAAATAGAACGATTCTAGGATCCATCAATTTCACTACTAGGCATTTACCCAAAGCATACAAAAATAGTGATTCTAAGGGATACATGCACCCTGATGTTTATAGCAACAGTATCAACAATAGCCAAATTATGGAAAGCACACAAAGGGCCTTAAGTTAAAAAAAAAAAGACATTAATAAATTATGGAAGAAAAGAGTCCACGAGTGAAAGCAAATATGCAGTAAATGTACTAGAGCATTTATAAAGCTAGAATGAAGATTAAAAGACAAAAGTAATAAAATTAATTATACCTAAAAAATTAGTTAAGGGGACTCAAAAAGATGTAAAAAATATGACAACACAGACATAAAATGTGGGGCGTAATAAAATTAAGTTCTTTAACAATGTGTTTGAACTAAAGTGACCATCAACTTATTATAGACTGCTATATAATTAGGATTATATTTATGAACTTCAGGGTAACCACAAAACAAAAAACTTTAATAGATACACACACACACACACACACACACACACACACAAAATAAGAAAAGTAAGCATAACACTAAAGTAAGTCATCAATCACAAGGAAAGAGAGCAAGAGAAGAACAGAAAACTACAAAACTGAAAGAGAATTAACAAAATGGCAATCAGTACCTATCTACCGATAATTACTTTATTTATTTATTTTCTTTTAAATTTTTTTTTTTAACATTTATTTATTTTTGAGACAGAGAGAGACAGAGCATGAACAGGGGAGGGTCAGAGAGAGGGAGACACAGAACCTGAAACAGGCTCCAGGCTCTAAGCTGTCAGCACAGAGCCCGACGCGGGGCTCGAACTCACGGACCATGAGATCATGACCTGAGCCGAAGTTGGCCACTTAACCGACTGAGCCACCCAGGCGCCCCTATCAATAATTACTTTAAATGCATGGTCTAAATGCCCTAATGAAAAGACAGAGGTTGAAAAAATTGATTAAAATAAAAGACACATCTATATGCTGCCTATAAGAGACTCACTTCAGACTCACAGACACATATAGACAAAGTGAAGGGATAGAGAAACTTATTCCATGCAAATGGAAACAAACAAATGTAGTAGCAATACTGATCTCAGACAAAGCTGACTTTAAAACAAAGACTGCAGCAAGAGACAAAGAAGGGTATTACATAATGATAAGAGATCAACAGGAAGATATAACAATTATAATTATCTATGTATCCAACACTGGAGCACCTAAATACATAACACCAATATTAACAGATATAAAAGGAGATATTGATAGTAATACAATAGTAGCAGGGGATTTTAACAACCCACTTATATCAATGGATACTTCAGACAAAAAATCAATAATCAGTGTCTTTGAATGACTCATTAGACCAGATGGACTTCACAGTTATATACAGAATATTTCATCTAAAAATACAAAATATTCTTTCTTGTGTTGTCAAAGATTAGTTGCCCATGTAATTGTGGGTCAATTTCTGGGTTTTCTATTCTGTTCCACTGATCTATGTGCCTGTTTTTACGCTAGTACCATACTGTCTTGATGACTACAGCTTTATTTATTTATTTAAAAAAAATTTTTTTTCAACATTTATTTTTGGGACAGAGAGAGACAGAGCATGAACGGGGGAGGGGCAGAGAGGGAGGGAGACACAGAATCGGAAACAGGCTCCAGGCTCTGAGCCATCAGCCCAGAGCCTGACGCGGGGCTCGAACCCACGGACCGTGAGATCGTGACCTGGCTGAAGTCGGTACAGCTTTATAATATAGCTTGAAGTCTGGAATTCTGATGCCTCCAGCTTTTTTTTTTCCCCAAGAAAGTTTTGTCCATTTGGGATGCAAAAATACTGATATGAAGGGGCACATACATCCTGATGTTTATAGCAGCATTATCAATAATAGACAAATTATGGTAAGAGCCCAAATGTCCATTGACTGATGAATAAAGAAAATGTGGTATATATACCATGGAATATTACTCAGCCATCAAAAAGAATGAAATCTTGCCATTTGCAATGGTGTTGATGGAGCTAGTGGGTATTATGCTAAGTGAAATAAGTCAGTCAGAGAAGACAAATATCCTATAATTTCACTCATATGTGGAATTTAATAAACAAAATAGATGAAAATAGGGGAAATAAAAAATAAGACAGAGAGGCAAACCATAAGAGACACTTAACTATAGAGAACAAACTAAGGGTTGCTAAGAGAAGGTGGGCAGGGAAATGGGCTGAATGGGTGGTGAGTATTAAGGAGGGCACTTGTTGGGATGAGTACTGGGTGTTATACGGAAGTGATGAACCATTAAATTCTACTTCTGAAACTATTACACTATATGTTAACTAAATGGAATTTAAATAAAAATTTGAAACACTAAAAGAAAAAAAGAAAAAGACAGAATACACATTCTTTTCAAGTGCACATGGGATTTCTGCTAGGATAGATCACATGTTAGGCCACAAAACAATTATCAGTAAATTAAAAAAGATTGAAATCAGATTAAGCATCTTTTCTGACCACAAGAGTATGAAACTAGAAATAAATTTCAAGAAAGAAACTGGAAAAAGAACAAACATATGAAGGCTAAACATCCTACTACCAAACAGCCAATGGGTCAATGAAGAAACCGAAGAGGAAATAAGAAATACATGGAGAGAAAAGCAAATGAAACCACAATAGTCCCTTATCTGTGGGATGTAGCAAAAGCAGTTCTAAGAGGGAAGTTTTAGCACTATAGTCCTATCTCAAGAAACAGTAAGAATCTCAAAACTAACATAGACACGTAAAGAAACTAGAACAAGAACAAAGCCCAAAGGTAGTAGGAAGAAATAGTAAAGATAAGAAATGATATAGAAACAAGAAAACAAAATAACAACAACAAATCGATAGAAAAAGATCGATGAAACAAATATCAGGTTCTTTGAAAGGAAAAATAAAATAGATAAATCTTTACCCAGACTTATCAAGAAAAAAAGAGAAAGGGCTTAAATGCATAAAGTAAGAAATGAAAGAGAAGGAACGACCAACGTCATAGATATACAAATAATTATGAGACTACCATGAAAAATTTATGCCAACAAATAGGAAACCTAGAATAAATGGATAAATTACAAGAAGATACAATCTTCCAAAACTGAAACAAAAAAATAGTAAATATGAACAGATAAATTGCTGGGGGATGAATGTGAACTGAAATCACTCAACAAAGTCTAGTACCAGATGCTTTCACAGGTGAATACTACCAAACATTAAAGAAAAAATAAATCAACATTTATTCTTCTAAAACAATTCCAAAATTTAATTGAAGAAGGAAAGCTTCCAAATATATTCTATTAGGTCAGCATTACATTGGTATCAAAACAAGAGGAAGGCACTAAAGCAAAACTATAGACCAAAATCCCTGATGAACATAGTTGCAAAAATCCTGAAAAATATTAGCAAACCTTATTCAGCAACACATTAAAAGGATCATCTACAACAATCAAATGAGATTTATTCCAGGAATCTAAGGATGGTTCAATATTTGCAAATCAATCAACATGATACCTCAACTTAACAAGATGAAAGATAAAAATCATATTATTATCTCAATAGATGCAGAAAAAAAGTGACTTAATCCAACATCCACTCATGATAAAATACTCAACAAAGTGGATGTAGAGGGAACGTACTTCAAATAATAAAGCCCATATATGACAAATCCACAACGAATGTCATACTCAATGTCAAAAATTGAGAGCTTTTCCTCTAGGATTGGGAAGAAGACAATGATGGTTACACTCATTACTTTTACTCAACATAGTGCATGCAGTCCTAGCCTCAATGATCACAAAAGAAAAAAAGGCATCCAAACTGATAAAGAAGTAAAACTCTCACTATTTGCAGATGATATCATACTACATGGAGAAAACACTGAAGGCACCACAAAAACAACAACAACAATTATTCTAAATAAATACAGTAAAGTTACAGAATACAAAACTAATATACAGAAATCTGTTGCATTTCTATACACTTATAATGAAATAGCAGAAACAGGAATTAAAAATGTAATCTCATTTACTATTGCATCAAAAAGAATAAAATACCTAGTAAAAACTTAACCAAGGAAGCAAAAGACCTGTACTCTGAAAATTACAAAATATTGATGAAAGAAATTGGAAACATAAACAAATGGAAAGCTATACCATGCTCATGGATTAGAAGAAGAATATTGTTAACATGTCCATGTTACCCAAAACAATCTATAGATTCAATGTAATCTCTATCAAAATACCAATAGTATTTTCACAAGACCTGAACAAGTAATCCTAAAATGTATATAGAACCACAAAAAGACCCTGAATAACCAAAGAAATCTTGAGAGAGAAGAACAAATCTGGAGTTATCAAATGCACAGATTTCAAGATATACTACAAATCTGTAGTGATTAAAACAGCATGTTTCTGGCACATAAAAAATGGACATATAGATCAGTGGTATTGAATAGAGACCTGAGAAGTAAACCCATACTTACATAGTTCATTACTCTAAAACCAAGGAGGTAAGAATATACAATACAGGAAAGACAGTCTCTTCGATAAATAGTGCAAGGGAAACTAGACAGCTACATGCAAAAGAATTAAAATGAACCACTTTCTTACGCCATATACAAAGATAAAGTCAAAATGGTTTCAAGACCTAAGTGTGAGACCTGAAACATAAAACTCCTAGAAGAAACATAGGCAATAACTGTGGCACATCAGCTTTAGCAAGACATTTCTACATGTCTCCTCAGGCAAGGGAAACAAAAGCAAAAATACACTATTGGGACTATAACAAAATAAAGAGCTTTTGTATAGTGAAGAAAACCATCAACAGACCAAAAATACAACCTGCTGAAGGGGAGAAGATATTTGAAAATGATATATAAAAAAGGGGTTAATATCCAAGTTATATAAAATAACTTATACTAATCAATACCAATAATAGTAATAATCATCCAACTAAAAAATGGGCAGAAGACTTGAGCATACATTTTTCCAAAGATGACATACACACAAGATACACAACATCACCAATGATCAGGGAAATGCAAACGAAAACCACAATGAGGTGAAACACGTCAGAGAAAGACAAATACCATATGATTTCAAGTACATGTGGAATCTTAAAAAACAAATGAACAAAGAAAAGCAGAAACAGACCTACAAACACAGATAATTAATGGTTACCAGAAGGGAGGGGGTAAGGGATGAGAAAAAACGGATAAAGAGGAATAGGAGGTACAGGCTTCTAGTTATGGAATAAGTTACAAAACTGTGAAAGGTACAGCATAGGGAATATAGTCAATGGTATTATAATAGCATTGTATGTTGACAGACAGTAGCTACACTTGTGGTAACCACAGCAGAATGTACAGAATTGTTGAATCACCACATTATATACCTGAAACTAATGTACCACTGTCAACTATACTCAATAAAATATCATTATTATTAAAAATTAAGCTTGTGATATTAATCTATAACAATGTCATCAGGGGTCAAGGAAGCCAGAGATTTATTACTGAAGCTAAACACCCCTGGATACTAATCTGTTCAAGCTGCACTATCCATTAACATGGCAGCTGAAATTCAAGCTGTTTAACCTTCTGAACAATTCCAACAACAATTTTGCAGCTATGTTTATAGTAAAAGAATCATAGACATGAAGCCAAGGAGCGTAGGCCCATAGTCCAGACTGATTATCCATTATCTGTGTGACACTGTTAGTCTCCTAACCTCTCTGGATCCCATCTATGAAATCATTTATAAAATAGAAACAGAAATCTAACTGCTGTGAGAATAAAACACAAACAATTAGCACTGTGGTTTTAAATATTTGGGAATATATATATAAATAATGGAAACAGCCAGTATATCTGAACTATATTAGATATAAAAATTACAATGACTGCAAGAAAGCATGACTAAATAGCAACAATGATTGTTTCAGAATGATAGGATTATGAGTCTGAGTTTTGGATGCCACTTTATTCTTTTTCCTTTACGCTTTATGCATTTCTCTAGGAGTACAAAGATTTCCACAACAACCAGATGAAATCATCTGGTAGGCAACACTGTTGAAATTACATATCCCTTCCTTCCCTTCTGGTTACAAAATACTGAGTAGCTCCATTTCCAAATTTCCCCAGTGGTCAATCTTTGGCATTAGATCAAACATCACAATATGCTTCAGAAGGGTGTGAAAAAAGGAAAGCAGACCGCTAGAACTTAAGGGCTTTGGCAACCTGAACTATGCGGTGAGTTTGGAGAGGATGGTTTAAAATAAACGAGAAAGAAAAGCCTGTGGCTTTTGGAGAGAGAGACATGAAATACCACTGCATGACTCTCCTACTTCTGTGCCCCCATCCAGTGCCCTTAGGAAGAGGTAAATGTTCACTTGCTTTGGATTTGGTGTTTGGCTGCTTTTCATAATATCTCATCCATTTACAAATGATCACTAGGTTCTGTCAGACCCCCAAATAGTCAAACATTTTAAAGTATAGTTCTAAGGCACAGTGCCACAGTGACATGGGTATTCTGGCCTCTTGGGAGATGTTTATAATGAAATCTTGATTTATTACCGGTATTATCTGTGTTTCCCCTTTACTGAACTTACTCAGAACATACTTACTTGAAATTCTCAGAACATATTTCCCCTCCTAAAGAGGCCTCCTCTTCCCACTTACGAAGGCTTCCATCTCTTCAAGGTCTCTTCAGGCAATGGGGTTTCCTGAGAACTGGGTACAGGGGCCAGCTCAACCCTCCCCTCCCCCGCCTCCATTTGCTCCAGGGCAGCTTCTCCCTTTGGCAGGCCTAAGAATCAGTCTTTTGTCTAAGGGAAAACCAGCTCAGCAACTGCCTTCACTCCCATTGTTCTCCAGTCTTGGGCGGGTTTGTGGAAAAGTTACCTCCGAGCAGATGGCAGTGCTGCCAGATGACTGTATTTCATGTGCAGCAAACCAATGAATCACTGTTTGTGTGTTCACACTATGCACTTCTTTGTACCTGGCACCATTTGCATATTTTTAACCGTGTTGCCTGTGGATATGGCCCATTTAAACTGTGCCTGTGTGGGAATCACGGCTCAGTTTATGTCCCGTTCCAAACCTACTACATAGGAGTTTACCAGCTTTTCAAAAGAGACAGGGGAAAAGGCATCTCACAGAATTTTTATAAAATAGTTATAACCTTTTGTGAAAAAATACTGCATGAAATTCAAGATGTATGCCAAGTCAACTGAAAGATGCAAGAAGATAGGGATGGAATTCTAGGCCAAGGGCAGAGATTATAAAAGGAAAAGAGAAGCAATGCCCATCCTTAAAAGACTGAGTTTCTAAGAATTCTGTCCCAAACTTCTCTTCTCACTTCACACACTCCCTTGGCTAAACTTAATTACCCCCATCCTTTCAAAGGCCTCTGTTATGCTGACCACCTTTATGTTAAACCTACATTCCAAGTCCTCATTTTTTCCCATTCTTCTGAACCCCTGCTGCCCAGCCCATATTTCTAACAAGATACAAGAACAAATTCATCAAATTGAATATATACAAAATCTTCACCTTCCTTCCTAAACTTTGCTTATTTGCTTGCCCTTCCCATAGAGTTTATCTTAATCTACTCAACCCAATGGTCTACATTAAAAATTCAATCTATTGATCTTGATTTCTCATAGCTAATCAACATGACACCACCAAAACTTTTCTCACATTATTCCCCTTCTCACTATCCACTATTTATTCCCTCATCTGAGCTTTCATCATCACAATTCAGTTAGTACAAGACTGTTCTAAGTGGTCTCTCAATTCATGGCCACTCTTCCACCAGTATTACCTTTCTAGATGTAGATTTGACTGCATCACTTCCTGCATGAAAACTGTCTAAGACTCCCAGAGATAATAGCAACGTTCTCTGGAACAGATAGTCTAGACAACACTGCAGAAGAAGGTAGAAACTCCACACAACGCACACCAATCTGGCTCAGTTAATTTTTCATTCCTTTGTAAATTTTAGCCAACCTCTCTCCCTTCACTGCCTGGCCCCACGTATCCCACCTCCACATGCAGGCCACATCCATGTTCTTAGACACTTTTGTTCCTCTACATTTTCATTCCTCTGTCTTCATGCATTTGAATTACCTTTTCTGGAAGTTATACCCTTCCTCATAGACAGAATTACTTTCTCATCTCTGTTTCTATAGAAATTAATATGACCTCTCTTAAAGCACTCTTCATGCTGTATCTGTATTACTTATGTGTCTATCTCTCCTTGATCCTTGAAGTTTTAAGTGCTAAAGGACAAAGACTGACCCTTACTTATCTTCCTATCCCAGGCCATGTGCCATGATTGCCAAGAGGAAGTTCTCCAGCACTCTTCTCTGAATTTAAAAGATGTCTTTGTTGCTTGTGATTAATCAGAAAGCCACTTGACTAGGACTCCAAAACCATGAATCTCCAACCAGTTGCTACCAGAACTAGAAACACCTGAAAAAGTGTAGCAGGCCCAGTGAAATTCAAATTGTTCATTATCACAGGGCTTTGGCCTATGAAACCTGTCCTTATAATTTAGACTGAATATGTGACATTTGGTTTGAAGACATTTTTGGCTCTTGCCTAAGGTTCTTTTGTCTTGATACTTGGGATCTCATGGGAACAATGGAAAATGCACCCCAAAGCAAGAGACTATTTTTAATGGATAAACTATTATTACCATTTCCCAACACACACACACACACACACACACACACACACACACACACACATTTCTGTTTCTAGTAGAAAGGGCATGATTTTATTCTTGGACTTCAACCCATGTCTCTACTTCTTTCAAGGGGCTGAGTTTTTTGACCTTGAATTTTTCCAAATATTTGAGCTATCTCTTAAAGGGCATTGCTGAGGCAGTCCCAGCAATGGGTATGGTTTTCTGCGGAATGTCCTTTCCTACTCTTGGGGAACTCTTGTAAGCTGAGAAACAGGAAACCTGACAGTGGAGAAGCACAGGTGCTTTTTGAATGGCAGATGACACTGTCAGAAGTAAACACCAGCAAGATAAGAGTGAAAGCAATATGAAAAAAGTACCTTGGAGCAACAGCTTTGAGGTAGGAAGATCAGAGAGAAGGAGAGTACAAGATCCTAGGTAAGAGGTCCTGAGGTCCTGAGTGGGAGAAGTGGCAATTTGGAAACAGGGGACAGGAAAGATGGTGGTGGTGGTGGTGGTATTAATAGAAGTATATTTAACACCAGCCATTATCAGTCATGTTTAGGATTTAGTGAGACTTATAAAAAGCATAGTGTCAAGTGATTTGTATTCAACGAATCATTGGAAACCTGAATAACCAGTAAATGAAGGATTCTTTCCATCTTATAGATTCAAAACCTAAGGCCCAGAGGGGCATCTGGTGGCTCAGTTTATTAAGGGTCCGACTTCGGCTCAGGACATGAACTCGCAGTCTGTGAGTTCGAGCCCCACGTCAGGCTCTGTGCTGACAGCTCAGAGCCTGGAGCCTGCTTCAGATTCTGTGTCTCCTTCTCTCTCTCTCAGCCCCTCCCCCACTTGCACTGTCTCTTTCAAAAATAAATAAACATCTAAAAATTTTTTTAAAATACCCACTAAGGCCTAGAAACGTAAGTAGTACCCTACAAAGGTCATACTTACTAAGTGACAGAGCTGGGTCCTCAATTTTAGTCTGACAGTCTGTTAGAGAGCCTGCTCTCGTCCTCTGGAAGTAAGATGAACAAGATTTACTGAGTTTATAAAGGGGTGTGGTATATGAGGGGGAAAAAAAGAGCAAAAAGGAAGCCCAAGGCTTTGTGACTGGATAATTGAGAGTTTAGTAGTCCCTTTTGTAAAAATGGGGCACAGAAAAGGGAAGAGATTTCCTGATAGGGATGAGTTCTGTGCTATGCAGAGTAAGTTTGCGAAGCCCCAGGGACATCTACAGTGAGGTACTCAACAGGCTGTTGCAAATGGAGAACCCAGCCACTGAGTCACTTCCTCAAATCCCCCGAGGACCAAATTTGGATTACAAAAATGGGCAGAAGATCTCACCTCCAAAGGCAGATAGAAGAGTTAAAATCTTAGTGCTTAACATTTAAAATTCCTGAATACCCTGGATAATGCATTCCAGCTTCTTCTACCCTCCTGCTTTTAAGAGTTAGTATATATATATCATTATAGCATATTTCCACTACAGCCCTGGGCCTGCAAATCTGTTCCTTTTTTGTAAAGTAATTACTTAGAGAGCACCCGGACCAATAATTTTATTTTCCCCAGGAGAACATATAAATTACTGTGACATAAACCCATCTATTCTGATTTTTTAAAAAATAGATCAGATAGTACATCTGACAAGTTTTCTATTTTTTTTTAAAGTTCTTCATTCAAGTTTAAAGCAATTAGTTGATATTTTCTCCTTTTCTGTCTCATATCTACCACTTCTTTTCTTTCCTTTTATTATTTGAAGATGCAACTTTAAAAAAAATGTTAGTGTTTATTTGTTTTTGAGAGAGAGAGAGAGAGAGACAGAGCATGAGAGCAGGGAGGGCAGTGAGAGAGGGAGACACAGAATCCGAAACAGGCTCCAGGCTCTGAGCTGCCCACCTAGAGTCTAATGTGGGGCTTGAGCTCACAAACCATGAGATCATGATCTGAGATGAAGCAGGACGATTAACTGACTGGGCCACCCAGGTGCCCCTGAATATACAACTTTAAATGAGTATATTTGGCAGGCCAAGTTCCTAGCTGATACATTATGATAATGAATCAGGTTACTAATTCTATTATATTCTTGTAGAGAAGATATGCTAGTTGGAATATCCTTGTGTAACATATAGACTACGAAAGAAAAAATATTTTGAAGTAAATTATTTCCAAGATATTCATTGTAAATATATTTTACAAAGACTGACAGTACTACTCAAAAAAAATCTTAGAATATATAGGAAGAAGAAAACTAAGTTGGGGAAGGGTAGATGGAAGTTTCAGATTTTAAGCAATTTACGGATACAATATTATGAGGATTTCACTTCAGTTTAATTCAACAAATAGTAAGCATCTATTTATATTATAATATATATTATTATATATTATTCATTATATATAAGATACTCTTCTCAGTACCATGCAAGGTACAAGGTAAAAGAAAAAAAAAAGCTGCTGTGCCCTGTCCTAAGGAAGTTTTTATTCTAATAAATAAGACTACTGCTTTGGATTCCCTCCCTCCCTCCCTCCTTCCCTCCCTCTCTCTCTCTGCCCCTCCCCTGCTTACACTCTGTCTCTCTCTCAAAAATAAAACAAAACATTTAAAAATTAAAAAAAAAACAAGACTAGGATTGGTAAATTTGTGGCACATATTGCATTATTTTCTAATGCTTTTCCCATGGAAGACATTACTAATCATTTACGGTGCTGAGCTAGACAAGATCTCCTATTGTCTTTCAGTATTGTGATCCATCAAGCGTATTTTATTAAATGCAATATAGAGAATCAAAATAATCATTGAGGATAAGAGAGGATATGGGAGGTTAATTTCAAACGGGTTTTTTTTTAAAAAAGCTCCATGGAGAAGGTGCCATTGAGCTGGACACTGAAGGTTGAGACCATCACGCACCCATTTATTTCTTTGACAACTACTTGCAGACCTCCTGGCATAGGAGGCACTATGTTGACTACTGAGCTCTCAGTGCTGCCTAAGATTCAAGTTCCAGTTCCACTGGTGAGTTTCACTGGAGAATTTTAGAAAATCACTGAAACACTATGGGCCTAAGTTTCCTCATCTGTTCAGTAAGGAGACTATCTGAGAGGATCTTAGCAAACCTTTTGGTTCTTTAAATTCTACAATGGTGTGAAGATTATTCTGGCCAGAAACATGATAAGGTCAATAGCTACCACTCTTTTACAGGATACTCTAAATTAAGTTATATTATAGTCTAGCAAAATATCTAAAGTCTCTGCTTGCTGTCCAGTAGTGGGAAGGAAGTGAATGAGGTCAAGGTGGATCACAAACCATATCCCTGTTCACTAGGCTTCAAGGCTGAGAATAAAGGATCTTTCTGCAGACCAATTTTTGGGTAATTGCTTAGTCATGGGAGACTAAAACAAACTACCTTAACAGTCAGTGACTTAATAGGAAGGTGGAACTCTGAACCACACAGTCACTCAAGGAACCAGGATAGTTCTATCTTGTGTGTCCTCACCATTCCTAGGGCCTCAGAGTCCTCTGGTAAACATCCCATATGCAACCACCCAACAAAAAAGTTACCATCAGTTGGGCACAGATGCTCTTAACTGATTCACCTCAAATGTGACACAGAACAGTGGCACTCTCATTTCATCGGTGAGAATTTGCCCATGACCACACTTAGAGGCAACAGGGATGAAGTATAATATAGCTGAATGCCAGAGGAAAAATAGAGTTTGGTGAATACAAAGCATTTTCTTCATCACACTTCTCTGATAGGTGATACTTAACCATTTTGTCTCAGCACTCAAAGTTATCTATTCTCCCCACCTGGTAGTTTTGAGTGTACTCAGATACTTCCAGTATTACAGACAACAGAATTTAGAATTTCCTCCTCGATACAGAGAAATTCCCTAAATAGTTATGGCTAAGCAAAGCCTTTTCAACATATTTTTCTTTAGAGATGAATGATCAAGAATATTTGGGACAGGAGTACCTGGGTGACTTAGTAAATTAAGCATCTGACTCTTGGTTTCTGCCTAGGTCATGATCTCACAGTTTGTGAGTTCAAGTCTTGCATCGGGCTCTGTGCTGAAAGCATGGATCCTGCTTGGGATTTCTCTCTCCCTCTCTCTCTCTGCCCCTCCCCAACTTGCTCTCTCTCAAAAAAATAAACATTAAAAAATAATTTTTAAATGTTAATTAAAATTTTTTGAGAGAGAAAGAAAGAAACAGAGTGTGGGTGGGAGAGGGGCAGAGTGAGTGGGAGACACAGAATCAGGCTCCAAGCTCTGAGCTGTCAGCACAGAGCCTAATGACAGGCTCAAACTCATGAACTGTGAGATCATGACCTGAGCCAAAGTTGGACACTTAGACAACTGAGCCATGCGGGTGCCCCACAAACATTAAAAATTTTTTAAAAAGAAGAATATTTGGGACAGATAGAATAAGGGCCCCCAAACACATCCATGTTCTAATACCTGAAACCTGTGACAATGTCACTTTACATGGATAAAGGAACTTTGGACATGTCCTTAAATCAAGAATCTTGAGATGGGGAGATTATCTTGGATTATTCAGTTTGCCACATTGTAATCTCAAGGGTTCTTATAAGTACAAGAGGGAGGCAAGAGGGAGTCAGAAAAGAGTATGTGACAACAGAAGCAGAGGTCAAAGTGATATAATGTGAGAAAGACTCTACTGGATATTAATGGCTTTGAAGATGAAAGAAGTCCCCATAAACCAAAGAATGGATGCAACCTCTAGAAGCTGAAAAAGGCAAGAAAATATATGAACACAGTTCCACTGATACATTGATCTTAGCCCAGTGAAACCCAGAGGTCACCCAGTAAGATAATAAACGTATGGTAATAAAAACTGTAAGAGAGTAATGTAAGATAATAAATGTGTGTTGTTTTAAGTCACTTCTGTGGTACTTTGTTACAGCAATAATAGGAAACTAATAGGGAGGTACAAGACCAAATTGGTAATAGCTAATTTTAATAAGTACACACTGTGTTCCAGGCATTTTTCCAAAAGTTAGTTGTTAACTCATTCAATTCTCAAAATAAACCTAGGAGATGCATACTGCTTTGAGACCCATAAGGCAATGAAGAAACTGGAGAATAGAGAGGCTAAGGAAATTGCCCAAAGTCACACAGCTATTAAGCAGTAGAGCTAAGATATTTATCCACCACTGGAATCATCATTAAAGAAAGAATTGAATGTGATAGACTGACTGAATCAATCAATTCCTTTCTCACATGCGCATGTGCACGCGCGCGCGCACACACACACACTATGACAAATATTTTGCACTCCCTTTCTTCAAGAGCCTAGGAGTTAAAATTTCTAATATTATTTTCAGCAAACATGTAAAGAGGAAAGGCCAAACCACATCAGGTTTGGAGACTATTTGTCCACACCTTGAATCTGGACTTTGCCGTGTGACTTGCTTTGGTCGGTGGACATTAGCAAACATGATGAAAGCAAAGTTTGAAAGTGCACGCTGGAGCTTGCCCTCTCTAGCTGTTTTTGGAACCCAACCACCATAGGAAAAAGCCAGGGCTTACCTACCAGATAGTAGAAACATATGATCCAATTGTCCCTATTACCCCAGCCAAACTCCAAATATTTGGGACCAAAAAGCTGACTACAACCAGCCCTCTAACTGGCGGCAAGTACTGGGTAAGCCTTGGTAGGACCAGCAAGAGAACAATCCAGCTGAGCCCAGACCACATTGTCAACCCTACAGAATCATGAGTAAATGTTTCAGAGTCGTTTATTATGCAGGAAAAAAAAAGTAAAAATATGGGCTATTAACAACTTACATGGGAATATATTCAGTGCCTCAGGCCTTCTCAGCTAAGTCCTGACTGTCTTCTAAGGAATTATGTGTTGAGTTTGATGACTGAAAAAATTCACTACCCTCCAAACCTCTTCATAGGTTTTGTGAAAATAAAAATAGCAATCTCAACCACTGTGCTCTAAGCAAAAGGAAATGCACTAATTTTAACCAAAAAAGATAAAAGGCACAATAGGAATATTATAGGTCAGAAAAAAATAAGCATTTCTTTAGCATGAACAATATCTGCGGTTTTATTAAAATTTTTAACACTTCCATATGGGAAAGTCTTAGTGTCTTTTATCCAGTTTCTGAGTTCCCACTTTAATATCTTTAAAACAAACAGAAATTTGGTTTCTTTTTTTCCCTAAGAAAAAGTAATTGTTTGGGCTATAACTCAGGACATTATTAAAGCAATTTCTTTTAAAATGTAGAGAAAGATTTTCCAGGAGTAAGGATGATGGAGGAATTACAAGACCCCAACAGAAAAGTCCCATAATTATTGCTGCTACCTCAATCCAATTTATTATAGTGCATTTTTGACCCAAAGCCAGCCCATCATCATACCCTAGATTTCTAAATGTTCAAGATGAAAACTCATGATTCTAGAAACCACACCACTGCTATTCTTTTAACAATCTCCATTACATTTTTCAGAGGAGTTTATAGGTTCCTAGAGTCACCAGAAAATTTTGTATCTTGCCTTTGATTTCACCTAGGGAAAATATACTTTCCTATTTCCCATAACCTTCTAATGCAACCGTACAAAAATCAAATTGTTTTTCGAGGAGTCACCAACAATGTTCCACATTTTAAGCAACACACACAAAAAAGAACCTGGGTTCCGGCTCATTCAGTGATTTATGACTAACCCCTTCTAAGCAATTCCTATTTATACATTCATTTGTCGTGTCTCTTGGTGATATATTTTTGGCAGTGTACCTGGACACAATATAGAGTGTCCCATTTCTCCACCTGAATCATAAGAAAACATTTAGGAGAAGTGAAATGATATCGCCTTTTAATTTTCTTGTAGAAATCTATGGTTTGTGTAACATGACTCAGTGCAGTTCTGATTAATGGGGATGCATTTTACTCTCTGCAACTGCCAAGTCCACAGGTATTAAAAGCTCTCACAATCCAAATACTGGAATTAAATGCAAAGCCCCGTGAGCTCAGAATTTACTGCTCTAAGGAAGAGATTACCAAAGAATTGGAAATAAATCCAGTGGTAAATTTAAGAAGGATCTTGAGCTACTGTTTCCTCCTGCAATGGATTCCTTGTGACCCTGGGTCGGTAAGTTGCTTCCATGAGAGCTGGCCCCAAACTAACCCTTGTTTTAGCAGTGATGTAACCAATGACTCCTCTGTAACTGTGTGAGTATCACATATGAATTTGGGACTGATGTATTACATACAGGATAAGGTTATCCTGTTGGGACTGTCAATGGTGAAGTCACTTCTGATGTCAGTTATTCTCAGACAGGAAACCTGAACATGGAAACCATTCCTTTCAAAACATTGCTCTGACCACATTAGTATTTCCACTCAAAATTTCATCACTCTCTGATGCTTATGAAAATAAATTCCAAGGCCCTCTCTGGATATAAAATTATCCCCCAATTTTGAAGTTCTCAAACCCCAATTTCAGACAAGTCATCTCCTTTTTGTGACCTGATTTCCAATCCTTCCCCCTCTCTCTCCTTTGTTTATCATGGTCCTCCTTACTGGAAAAATACTTTGTATGTTTCCAGGCTCTCCATTGCAGCTTCCTCACTGACATTATCCACTTTTCCACAGATGGAACAGATAGTTTTTAAAATTCTCTAGCATCTTCTGTACCTTGGTTAGACTACTGTATTGGCCAGCGTGGGCTGCCATAACAAAGTATAATGATCTAGATGCTTTAAAGAACAGAAATTTATTTTCTCACAGTTATGGAAGTTACAAGTCAAAGATCAAGGTTCTGATTAATTCAGTTTTTTCCTGAGAGCTCTCTTCCTGATTTGCAGACAGTTGTCTTCTCACTATGTCCTCGTATCGCCTTTTCTGTAGGTGTACACAAAGACAGTCATCTCTCTAGTGTCTCTTCCCTTAAAGACACTAATCCTATGGGATCAGGGCCCGGCCCTGTGAACTCATTTAACCTTAATTCCTTAGTTGCTAACTTAGAGACCCCATCACCAAATATATCCTTGCTGGAAACTAGGGCTTCAACATATGAATTTAGGGAGTACACATTCAGACCATAGCAATTGTCTACTAATTGTTTCTTTAATTCATTCAAAAATATTTATTAAGCGATAATATACCACTGTACTAGATACTGGGGATAGAAAGATGCATAAATAATAGTTCTTGATCTTTAATGGTTCAAAATTGATAAAGGAGATATGGACTATAAAATAATATTTACTATTATTACAATAAAGAGTAAGGAGCATATCGGTCATTATAGGGGTATAGATCTAATTCCCCCTTTTAAGCTACTGAAACTAAGTGTAAGATAGGTCTCCTGAGAAAAGACAGGTAGAGATTTTAGGCTTTGACTCTTAATGAGATGTTTACCTCTACAGCAATTCTAATTTACACTCTGAGAAATACTTATATAAAGGACACACCAGAAATATGTTCCCTTTTCATTATTAGCACCATCCTCAGCTTAAATCCCTAGATATTTAATCCCACATGGCCCAGTAGGAACTAACCAAAAGCCAGGGGCACCTGGGTAGCTCAGTGGGTTAAATATCTGACTCTGGATTTTGACTCAGGTCAGGATCTTAGAATTATGGGATTGAACCCCATGTCAGCCCCCACACTGAGTGTGGAGCCTGCCTAAGATTCTCTCTTTCTCTGTCTCTCTCCCCCTGCTCACACGCTCACTCTCTCTCTGTCAAAAAAAATAAAATAAATAACTGAAAACCATTTTTATATTTCTTTCCCTTGACTATTTAGGGCAGAACTGATTTAAACATCCACTCTAGGCATCCCTCTAACTGGGACTCTATTTGTTACATTTGTGCTTCCAAGGATGCCACTTCCAGACTTCATTTCATCATGATCCTAGTCAGAGAGTGGAGGAGGAGTCACAAGGTAGATCCAAGTTTAACACTATACCTGTCAGAAAGTACGCTACTCCCTATGGTTGATTCCATTTTCATTATTCAAAAATCTGTTTTGTTCTTTAACTGGAACAGCTCTTCTACCTCTTCTACCTATATATCATATATATCACAGTATCTAACCCAAGTCCCAGCCCATAGTAGGTGCTCAGACAATACATGTTAGATGACTAAATGAGGTAGTTACTAACTTACTACCTGACAAAAATGTATTTTCTTTCTCAGACATGGTCATAAACAAACCATATAATTTAATGTTTGTAATTGGACTTGAAAATTACTTAACTAACCTCCCCCTCATTCTCTTTCAATCTGAGTATTATATACATAACTGGCTAGAATCTATCCTCTGTAATGCACAGTAACCTCAGGACTCCCAGAAGACTGCTTGAGACAAGAAGACACCTGCTGCTCTACAGCCCACACTCAACAATAGCCCAGATTGCTGGGACTAGCTGCACGGGCTTCTAATCACCAAGCTTGTTGCAGCAACTGCTCCTTCAGCACATAAGCACCTCCAAATGGAGTGTTGATCATATTGTATAATGCTTTCCAGAAAAGGATCAGTGCATCAGAAACATGAAAAGGACAGATTGTCCTGATCTCCAGCTTAACCTCAGAGCTAATTGGCAAGCAGATTTCCACTAAATTTACCAATTTCTCAACAACTATTTATAGAGACAGTTTGCTATGCTGAGGCCTGGATTAACATTTTTCTCAATATCTTATTAAAAGTTTCAAACAGAGAAAAGCTGAAAAAAATTTCTGTGAACACCCATATTTATGCCACTTAAATTCTACAATTAACATTTTGCTACACAGGGCACTTTATCACATATTGCTTGTTGTGGACTGAATGCTTGTGTCCCTCTAAAATTTCCTTTGTTGAAGCTCTAATCTACAATGTGATGGTATTTGGAAATGAGGATATTAGATTAGGTCATGAGGGTTAAATCTTTATGATGGGATTATTGGCTTTAAAAGAATGGGAAGACAGAGAAAGAAAACCCCTTCCCCCCAAGCACAAGCTGTCTGCAAGCCAAAGAGAGTTCTCAACAGAAATCAAGTTTAATTGTACCTCAATTATGGACTTTTAGCTTCCAGAACAGTGAGAAAATAAATGTCCATTGTTTAAGCCATCTAGTCTATGATATTCTGTTACAGCAGCTGGAGCTAACTAAGGCAAATTTTGGTACTAAGTAGTAGTGTGTTGTACCAAATGGCTTTGAAAATGGGTAATGGGTACAGGCTGGAGCAGTTTTAAAATGCATGTTGTTTTGATGAGGTCCCAATAGTTCATTTCTGCATTTGTTTCCCTTGCCTCTAGAGACGTGTTGAGTAAGAAGTTGCTGCAGCCAAGATCAGAGAGGTTTTGCACAGCGAAGGAAACAATCAGCAAAACTAAAAGGCAACTGAAGGATTGGGAGAAGGTATTTGCAAATGACATATCAGATAAAGGGTTAGTATCCAAAATCTATAAAAAACTTATCAAACTCAACACCCGGAGAATAAGCCAGTGAAGAAATGGGCAAAAGACATGAATAGACACTTCTCCAAAGAAGACATCCAGATGGCCAACCGACACATGAAAAAATGCTCCACATCACTCATTATCAGGGAAATACAAATTAAAACCACAATGAGATACCACCTCACACCTGTCAGAATGGCTAACATTAACAAGTCAGGCAACAACAGATGTTGGCAAAGATGCAGACAAAGAGGATCTTTTTTGCACTGTTGGTAGGAATGCAAGCTGGTGCAGCCACTCTGGAAAACAGTATGGAGTTTCCTCAAAAAACTAAAAATAGAACTACCCTACAACCCAGCAATTGCACTACTAGGTGTTTATCCAAGGGATACAGGTATGCGGTTTTGAAGGGGCACATGCACCCCAAAGTTTATAGCAGCACTATCAACAATAGCCCAAGTGTCCATTGACGGATGAATGGATAAAGCAGATGTGGTAAATATATACAATGGAGTATTACTTGACAATCAAAAAGAATGAAATCTTGCCATCTGCAACGACGTGGATGGAACTAGAGGGTATTATGCTAAGCTAAATTAGTCAGAGAAAGACCAATATCCTATGACTTCACTCATATGAGGACTTTAAAGCACAGAACAGATCAACACAAGGGAAGGGAAGCAAAAATAATATAAAAACAGGGAGGGGACAAAACAGAAGAGACTCTTAAATATGGAGAACAGAGGGTTACTGGAGGGGTTGTGGGAGGGGGGATGGGCTAAATGGGTAAGGGGCATTAAGGGATGTACCCTGAAATCATTGTTGCACTATATGCTAACTAACTTGGATGTAAATTTTTAAAAAACTTAATAAATAAAGTGTATGCTAAAAATATGGATGTTAGAGTAATTTCGGTGAGAGCTCTGGTGTTTGGTGGGGGCGGGGGGGGGGGGGCGAGAAGAGGGCTGGAGAGAAAGCCTCCATCTTCTTAGAGAATCTATGAATAATCATGAACACAATGGTATAGAACTGTCGAGTGGAAAAGGCCATTCTGGTGATATTGCAGATGGAAGTGAGGAACACCATATTAGAAACCAGAAGAAAAGTCATCCTTGTTAGCAAGAGACAAAGAACTTGACTGAATTGTATTTGTATTCTTGTGCTTTGTGGAAAGTAGAACTTGGAGGCAAGGCAAGGAAATAGATTCTCCCCTAGAGCCTCCCGAGAGGAACACAGCACCACTGACACCTTGATTGAAAGGAACAATCCAAATGACAGCCCTACCTTAGTTTAAAGCTAGGTTCTCTTTTCTGCTTATTATGGATCTTTGATAAGAAATACAATTGCTGAGAAGTCTGTTTTGCTTGCTGTTTGCTACGAGCATTGTGAAACCTTTCCTGAATGTAACCTGCTGTGTAGTAGAATGGGTTGTAAACCTTCCTAAATGTAGTCTGATATGTAATGGAATGAGTGATTGTACATAAACTAACCGGCATTTCTCGCTTCTGTAAACCTGCTTGCTTAGCACATTCCTCACCTACCCTCTTCCCCCTTTTTTTTCCCTCCCGCCACAAGTAACAGACAAAGCCTTCCCGCCAAAGGACAAAGGACGCCCAATCAGAGAACAACAAATGTCCTTACTTTAAAATCAACTAATCAGGCCCCTCATAATTTGAAACCTCCCCTGTGCTATTTGTCTCTGTCTATAAAAACGCTGTACCAACCCTGATCGTGGCCTCTTGCGTCACCGGCGACGAGTGCGCAGAGGACCAGGTTCGAACCTGCAATAAACGACCCTTGCCGCTTGGCTTTGACTTACGACTCTGGTGGACTTTTGTGGGAGGTTTCGGAACTTCGGGCATTACATGATTTTAAGCTTTGCAAGACCTGTGTCAGACTTCTGAACCACAGAACTATAAGATAACAAATATATGTGGCTTTAAGCCATATTTGGTTTGGTAATTTGTTACAGTAGCCATAGGAAATATATAGTAAACATTCATTATGCTGAGGCCATGTGATGAGTCCCTATAATGTAAGTAGACACAAAGTCATGTTAGAAAACAGAGCCCCATCAAAGAAAGACTCCTATCCCTCTCAACAGATGCATACAGGAAGGATTTTCCAGAAAGAACGCTTCTGTAAAATCCCAGAGACGTGAAGAAATATAATATACCCTTGAAATGGTAAACTGCATAAGGAGTCATAGCAGTTATTCTCAATCCTATCAAAGCCTCTCTAACAAATGTTTTATAATGCCTCCTTTATTACTCTACAATAAGATACATAGATATAACCTACCCAACATATATACATATGTATGTATTGATGAGTTTTTTTGAGGGGTGATAGTGGGGTTCGTGGTGTCCAGAGCCAACAGCCAAGAAAGAATTCTTGAAGACATCATTGGTGCAAAAAGGTGATTTTATTAAAGCATGGGGATAGGACCCATGGGCAGGAAAAGCTGCCCTGGGACCATGAGGAGACACTGGTTTTATATGATAAAGTTGGGGGAGGTAAAGTCCAGGGGAAGTTTCCTGTGAGATTTTCATAAACTAAAGAAGACTCCCAGGATACTGGAGGCCTCTCTATTGTCAAGCTAGGGTTTTTCTTCCCTCTAGCAAAGTACTAGGTAAGACAGTTGGGAGTTTCTGGAGAAACGTTTTACTCTGCCTGCCTCAAGTATTTGTCAATGGGCTGCAGGTTATAAGGAAATTTAGTTCTATCTGCCATTTCCTTCTGCCTTTGTTTTCCACATCACTACAGAGGGGTGATGGAGACTTAGGTCCTGTGGGACTATGATCTCTATCAGTTAACCCTTTGTTGTTCCCCTTTCCTTTGTTCTTGGGCAGCCAGGAGTGCCTGAGGAATATCACACATATCCCACTTTGGGGGGAGAAGGTGGGGGGTGTTTGCGACCTGTCAGCTTGTCTTATGTTTTCTCATCGCACGTGTGTGTGTGTGTGTGTGTGTGTGTGTGTTTGTGTGTACACACATGTAACTGTATATAAACATATAAATATGTGTAGGTATATATTTATATATTATATATAAACATATTCATATATATGAATAGTATTGGCCATACATGAAAGAAATAATAGAATATAAAGAAGTTATTTATATTATGTATTTCAATATACAATTACTTCTCAAGCACATTTGGATACATAAAAAAGTTGTCATTTACTTATATCTATGCATAGATTCATAGTGAATGCAATAGTTATGAATACAACCAAATACAAGTATGTTCTATTGGCAACTCAAATCCCATCAGCCATGTGTTTCCATCAATGACAGTGTCTTTCAAAAATAATGATGAAATCTTGACAAAGTTTTGGAAAACCAAAATATACTTTTAGTTCAATGTAAGAAGTTGCATTTCCTAGAAAAAACAATGTAGAGTGAAATTTTGCAAGAAACAAGGTGGGGGAGGGTAGTTCGGGTAGAAAAGTTTAAAGAAAAGCTTATATACCCTCAAAACACATGGACAAAGAGAAGCTTCTTCCTATTTCTGCCTCTAGCTGCTGAGGGAAGCACTTGTGCTTGAACTTGCTGTGGGCAGGACATCAAGAGACAGCTGAGAACAAAAGCCAGTACGAGTCTTTGCAATCATTCAGCTATTAGTTTAATAAATCCTTGAAACTCTCCATGTTACAAATTCTTATTACATAAAATAAATGCCCTTACTGAGTCAATTTCATTTTTCCCTAGTACTTGCAGCCCAAAGCAATGCAATGACCATATAGTCATGTGAGCCTGTCAGCTTGTCACAGACATACTGAGTTGTAGCAGATGCTGTCAGTGGCTTATCCTTCTCTTCCTCAGACTTATTATGGGGATAAAAGATAAACCATGCTCCCCAAAATCTAAGCATTTCTAGGTACATATTTAATCCGTCTTAGTTGACAGTCATTACTCATATTATTTGAAAGATACACATCAGGTATATGAGCTGTATATCAGATTCCTAATGTTGCAGTCACCTACTACCACAAACTTGGCAGTTTAAAAAACACAAAATTTGAAGTCCAAAATGGGTTTCCCTAGGATAAAATCAGGGTGTCAACAGGGCAGCATTCTTTTCTGGATGCTCTAGGGGAGACAATTTACTTGCCCCTTTTGGCTTCCAATGTCTGCTTCTACTCCTTCCCCCACATCCAAGGTCAACAATCTCCTCACTCTCAACTTCTGATTCAGTCCCATCTCCTTCTTGGACTCCAACTGCCCTGCATCCCTCTTATGAGGACCCTTATGATTATATTGATCCAGCACCATAATCCAGGCTAACCTTCCATCTTAAGATCCTTGACTTAGTCACATCTGCAAAGTCCCTCTTGCCATGTAAGATGCCACCTTCACAGGCTCTACCACAATTTGGGGGACAATAGCTGAATTCAACAGTGCCATATATACAGTCAGAATACCCGGATAAAAAAGAAAGATTTAGGTGTTCTTCCTGGCTCATCTAAAGCTTTGTACCTATTCCTTTATTTATGTATTAGCTTTTTTTTTTTTTCCAGTTGTTTGTAACTGAAACACCATACAAAGTGACTTAAACAAAAACCGGAGGGTGGATGGGTTAGCTCACAGAAGTGCTGGCATCAGGCACAGTTGGGTCCATGTGCCCAATCATCATCAGGAATATGTTCCTTTTTTTATCCCTGGAATCTTCTTTGCTCTGAGTTTTCTTCATTCTTGGACATTGGGAAGGCAAAATGGCCATCAGCAATCCCAGGTACATATTCTAACAGCTAAGGACCCCACAGGAAAGAGAAAAGTTCATCTCTTAAAAGAGACCCTTATTCTTCAATAGTTTCAGAAAAAAATCTCAGGACCAGCTGACGCTGATAGGCCTGACCCAGGTCATGTTCTACTGCCCAGAGCCAGCATATGGGGTCAGAATTAATTGAATCACATGGAGTGAGAAGAGCAGAAGGAAGTGTTCCTCTAAAAGTCAGTCAGGGCACTTTGGCCAGAGAAGGAGGACAGAGATGCTGGGCAGGCAAACTCCACAGATGCCCTTCCCAACTTCCTTTGCAGTGATCAGCAATCAGCTCTCCAGAGCCCCCTTTTAGATGTGAGAACCCAGATACTTGTGCCTTCGGCTTCAGTGCCATGGTGGGCAAAGGCTCCTGGCAGTGACAGAGTGCTACACAGCCAAACTATAACTAGTTTTAGAAAGAGAACAGAGGTATATTTCTTTCCTGGGCATGAGAATCAATCTGCTCTTCTGCAGCTATGCCTACTTTTTATTTTTGTGGGAAGAAGAGTGATGAGTACATTTGCTCAGGGTCCAAGAAACCATTTGGAGGTTCAGAAGCCCTGGCTTATAGACAGGTATTCAAAAACTGAGAAAGAGAAATGAAGTGTTGCAAATCCAGTGATCCTTTCCTCAAAGGACTCCATGAGTATCAATATACATATAATTGGAGCACGAGGGCTGTGGAGGCAGATGGCTTGGGTGGAAAACCAGCTCCATCATTTTCTCATTCTGTGGATCTCATTTTATCTCCTTAAGCCTACTTTTCTCATCTGTGAAACAGAAATCATAAAGTACCTAAATACTGTGGCTATTTTAATAATGAAATGTTAGCTAGTGTATTTGGACTGATGTGAGGAATATCAGTCTGTTATACATAGTCTAGTTTGATCTACAACTTAGAGATCTAGAAAACTTGCCCAGTGTCACACAGATATAGGTGAGCCAGTGGGAACTAGAATTCTCTCCTCTCAGCAGCCACTCAAGTACAGGACCAAATGGTGCTGGAGTGACAGAATAAAACTAGCTATCATTAAGTGCTTACTACTGGCAATTTCTTCCAATGTATTTGGGCTTTATGAGTATTCTTTCATAAAAATTTCACCATCACTCTAAAATGATTCTTGTTAGAACATACAAGAAAACATATGAGAGTGTCAATGAACTTTAACTGCTTGCCCCAATGCACAGTTTTTACGTAGTAAAATCAAAGCTGTCTCTAAACTTCTGTACACTCTTATTGAGCCTCCTCCCTTGTTTGAGCATGAGGAATGCAGATCAGGACATGAGCCATGTTGAATGAGACGCATAGTTAGAATTCCCAGCAGACAGGAGTTGCAAAATTAATGAAATAATGTTATTCAATTTCAGGCAACTTGTAGCTAAAGTGTATAACTGAAATATATAGAATATAGAACACTTATTATGTACTTCCTATATTCTGGATACGATTCAGCTTATCTTGCTGGATTAGTATAACCATTTACTTATAGTATTATTCTTTTTTATCCTTTTTAATTTTTTTAATGTTTATTTATTTCTGAGACAGAGAGAGACAGAGCATGAGTGGAGGAGAGGCAGAGAGAAAGGGAAACACAGAATCAGAAGCAGACTCCAGGCTCTGAACCATCAGAACAGAGCTGGATGCGGGGCTCAAACTCATGAACTGCGAGATCATGACCTGAGCTGAAGTCGAACGCTCAACCGAGGCACCCCTCACTTATAGTATTATTCTTGATTTTATACACGAGTAATCTAGGAAACTGAGAAAGTTGAACAATTTTCCCAGGATATGCTAGCTGGTGAGGAATGGAACCAGGACACAAACAGAGGACTCCACATGTTGGGTCAGTGCTCCTTCTATAAAGTCAGTCTCTCTCTCTCTCTCTCTCTCTCTCTCTCTCTCACTCACACACACACACACACACACACACACACACACCAAACAAGTGCCCAGCCTGCAGCTATAGGAGCCTGCATACACATCTTGGCAGGACTCACATTCCTGCAATTTTCCTCCTTTCTCACTTGTTACAGTCCTGCTGTTACCAGTGGATTTAATTCCTGCAATTTGCACTGTTTTTCACAATCTGTTCTCATTTCTCAGAAGTGCTTGCTCAATAGCTACACTATTGGCCTCAAAACTAGGCCTAAAGAACATGCAAAGTGCTCACATACACTGAACTTGAGTTTGGGGAGACCAACAAATGTAAACTGAAACATGTCCCGCAGTTGGTAGCCTCCATGCAAGGAGCGGATTATAATTCTCGATCTTTAATCAGATCCACCGTAAGTCAGAAGGTAGTAGGAGAAAAGCCTTTGAAAATCCTTTGAAAATATTCTGTTGCTTATTTGTTAAGAGGGGAGTAAAACAAAATCCAGTGTGCAGGTGCCATTGTCTGCAATACAAGGATGACTATAATCCACCCAGTCACTGTCCTCAAGAGGCTCACAGTCTAGTGAGGGAGACAAGAAAACCAACAGTTACAACCTAGGAAGTAATGAGGTCAGTGGGTCACAGGACCAGGGCTAGCTTCAAGGGTATATGATGTGTGTAGTCACCCAAGGCCCTCTGCTTAGTAGGGATCTTGTTTGGGTTAATGTTATGATGTTACCATCCTGAAATTCTTAATAACTTTTGAACAAAGGGCCCCACATTTTCATTTTCCATTAAGCCATACAAATTATGGAACCTTTCCTGCACATGAGGTATGCTCCTCACTTACTCTGATGTTAATAGAAATATCTCAGGGAAGGATGATGCCCCTTGAAGGATGAGAAATAAGAAGTGGGAGAGGACATTACCTTTACTTTGGCACAGAAAGGCCACCATGTGAAAGGGCATCATGAGGCAACAACTCTCAGTATTTACGTGTAAATGAATGAGAAGTCTAGGACAGGCAGTAGGATGCATAGGAAGTGAGAATGGAAAAGTAGGTGCAGCCACAACATGGGTGGCTTTAGAGGACATCCTCAAGATTGTGACGTTGATCTTGTGATAAGGAGCTACTGGAGAGATTACACAGGTGCCTGACAGGTTAGCCCTCCATTTTAGAAAATTACTATGGGTAAAAAGCAAAATTTAAAAAGGGTTAAGGTAAGACAGAGTGACTACTTAGTAGGCAATTGTAACCATCCAGCTAAGCAGGGAGAACAAGAGAGGAGGGGAAGTAATGAAGCAAAGAAATACTTAGGAAATAAAATTGGTGTAATAAGGTGTGGCAAGTATTTCAAGCTTCCTATCTTCTAGTGGTTTTCCTCTTCTTTATGAATGTAACCTCAATTTTAGGGGGAGTAAATGACTCCTCTCAACTACTTTGAAGGTGGAAAATGTCATGTGATATGACCCTAGACAATGAGATATACACAAAAACATTAGACCACCAGTGGAGGACACATTTTTAGGAAAGCTATTATTTTTCTGCTAAAAAGGGACAAACTGAGATGATACGTGTCTTTTGTTCCCGTCCTTCCCTATGTCTTCCCAGGTTGTGATTGTAAGAAAAACAGCACATGCTGAGGATGGAAGAGCAGGAAGCTGGAGGAGCTTAGGTCCTTGGTGACTCAGGCCACCATTGTCACATGCCTCTAATAGCTTACTCCTAAACTTTTTGTTACTGAGAGAAATGAAACTTTTCAAAGACAGCAAGTCTTGGAGGTGATGAAACACTAGCAGCACATATAAATGTGGAAGGGAAAACTGAGCAGAGAAAAGTGCAGTAGATGCCTGGGGTTTTCATCATTAGGTAAGCCAGGTCTGAGACAGCAAAGGTGGAAGGCCATGAGTAGCCCAGCATAGCAGTGATGAGAATGATGAAACCAGGCCTTCATTGAGATGGGAAAGGAGAATGGCTGAGGTAGACTTCCCTTTCAATTTTGTCTGGGGGTGACTTTGAATAAAGTAAACATTGTATTTATTAATGAAGAACTATGGTACTTCAGGGCTCAGTGAGGTTAAGGGACAGAGACAAGGACACATTGTTACTGAAGGGTAGAACCAGGACTTCATGCCAGATCCAGCCATCCCTGATTCTGTAGGAGAGCCAAGGTGGAGAAGAGAAGCTGTCAATGAGTATGTGCAGGCAGCAGAGAGCCTGGTGTCTGGCCACAGGTGGCAGTGAAAAGGAGCATCCAACCACCTCTCAGGAAAAGGGGTGGACATGGCCAGAAGCAGATCAAGAACTAAAAATTAGAGTAGGGACTCTGGCCAAGGGACACAAGCAAATACCTCTAGATCCTAAGAGAAAATGAGGCTAGAAGAACAAAGCTGGTCAGAGGCTGTGATCCATGACTTTTCAGGAAGCCACATCTAGAATCCAGGCCTTGGGTATGAGTCACATATTGTCAGATGGTAGGAAAGTGAAGGGCCTTTATACATGCCACCAAAGAAGGGCAAAACCCTCAACTTTCCTTCACTTCCCTGTCATCTCTAATCAACAGAATAACTAGCATGGTTTAGAGTGCCTACCACTGTCAGGCAGTGTGAAAAATTTTATATAACTTATTTTTTTCATACATTATCCTGTGGATTAAAATTTGGTTCTCCCACTTTCTACTTACTTTCTTATAGTAGATAATAGGCTTCACGTGTTAGTATTGTTGAAGTGAAACAAGATAGAGACAAGAGTTTGACCCAAAGCAGAGACTCAAAAAATTCTTAATTTCACTATACATTCAACAATTCATTAAGTAATATCTTTATTGCCATATTGTAGATTAAAAAAACGTGAAGTGTGGTCGGTGTCGTAGGAGAAACTTGAAGCCATATCATTTTATTCCATAGAGTGTATAGATTCCACTGCTTCTCAGCTACCAATTATCATGGAAACCACCATTCCTTGAACATTTCATTGTTGGTCAGGCATTGAGCAAAATGCTGTATATACGTCATTTAATCTATTAAAATTATAGCTACAATATCATTTAATCTTCTCAGAAGGTCTATAGGATAGATATTTTAATTGTATGGATTCGCAAGTACCAGTGTCCCCAAGTAGGAGGACTATGATCTAAACCAAGTTTTGTGCCAGCAAAGATTGTGTGTTAACCATAAAAGATAGGCTTCCTGATGCCAAAAGTTAGTCCAGAAACCAGTACCCTAGTATATAAGCCAAATATCTGGTCTTTTACACTCACAAGAGAGAACATTTTTAAAGTTCTAAAACATGCTTGGATCTGATTGCAGGCATCAGCTGGTCAGTTAAGACATACTTGAGTGAATAAATACTAGTGGTAGCTTATCTGGAAGGTGAGCTAGGCCACCTAACAAGCCTCTTATATGTCCTATTAGAGAAGATAATGAGGGAACAGTGATGGGCAAAGTATGGTTTAGCTTCATGTTCAGAAAAATAATAGCTCCCCATCAGAGCTCTGAACCACAGTGCCATGGGAGACAAGCAGTGTCTACATTCTTGGGCAAAAGCCATGTTAGCATTCTGAGACTAATAAAACTTAAACCCTTTTCCCTTCTTATTAACATGTGTCCTTGCCCAACTATTAACAACATTTCACAACTAACAACAAAAATAGTTATTACTTACCAAGTGTATTCTACATCCTTTATATTAACTAGCTACTTAATTTTTAAATAATCTACAAGATAAAGGTTATAACCACCAATGAAAGTTGAAGAAACTGAGGCTGAGAGTGGTAAAATAAGTTATCAAGGTCACAGGTGATTAATGCAGAGGTACAATTTAAATGGAGATCTGTCCGTTAAACTCATGTCCCTAACTTCTCAGCCCTAGCCTGTGTCCCTTTATTTTAAAAAGACTTGTGCTTTCCCATAGTCTTGTGCCTACTCATAATGACCAAGAATGTCTTACCTTCCAGACACCAAAATCCAAGCAAAATTTAACTAAGGCTCCCTTTCTCCTTGAAAAAATGTTTTAATCCCTTTTTCCTTATTTTAAACCAAGCATGGAATCTCCTTCCTCCAAATACAAATTTCATTTGGTTTGATTATTTTGTGGTGTTTATATATGCTTTATAATTTAAATCCTTCCATTTAGTTTCTATCTCTTATATTTCCCACACCCACATCTACTCCAGCTATTTTCCCAATGTGCCACCTGTGCAGAGCACCCTAGAGACCACCACCCTGGTTTGTGCCCATTTAGCTCCAGCTTTCCTGTCAAGGTATCCACCTGTGCAGAATGCCTGAGAACCCCCAGCAAGTGCCTGCTTCAGTTTCAGCTCTTCTACCAAGCCACACTCTGCATGGAACTCCCCAGGACTACCTGACCCATGTCTGCTTTAGCTCCAGCCAATCTACTAAGGCAGCCCTCATGCACAGTGCTCTTGAACTGCCAGCCCACAACTGCTACAGCCCCCAACAGCTAGCCAAAGCCACCAGGCACATGCAGTCCACACAGAAGACATGCCTGCACAAGGCTGTTCCATCAAGACTAGAAGAAGTTGCTGTTCCACTGCCTTCACGGAAACAAAGAAGGTCAAACAATGAGGCAGAGGAATATGCTCAAAATGAAAGAAGATGATAAAATTCCAAGAGAAAAAAAAAGAACATTAAACAGAGATAAGCGATTTATCTAACAAAAATGTTCAAAGTAATTGTAATAAAGATGCTCACCAGTCTGGAGAAGAGTGGATAAACTCACTAACAACAACAAAGAGAAAAAATATAAAAGTGAAACAATCAGAGTTGAAGAATACAACAAATGAAACATAATATACACTAGAGAGAATCAATAGTAGATTAGAAAATGCACAACAGATAAGTGATCTAGAAGACAGGGTATTGAAAAGCACACAAGCTGAATAGCAAAAAGAAAAAACAAAACAAACAACAAAAACACAACATTTTTTTTTTAATGAGGATAGGTTAAGAGAACTCTCAGACAACATCAAGTGCATTATAGGGGCTCCCGAAGTACAGAAAGAGAAAAGAGCAGAAAATTGTTTGAAAAAATAATGGTTGAAAATTCCCCTGACCTAGGGAAGGCAATAGACAACCAGGTCCAGGATTCACAGAACGCCTAGAACAATAAAACCTTAAGAGGTTCACACCAAGACTCATAATAATCAAAATGTTAACAATTAAAGAGAAAAAGAAACTTAAAAGCAGTAAAAGAAAAGAACTAGTTATGTACAAGAAAAAGCCCATAAGGCTGTCAGTTAATTTTTTAGCACAAGTGTTATAGTCCATAAGGGAGGGAGTGTCATAGTATAATAGACTACTGAAAGGAAAAGCCTACAACTAAGAATACTGTACCCAGTCAAGTAATCATTCAGAACTGAAGATAGAGTTTTCTAGAAAAACAAAAGTTAAATGATTTTACCACCACTAAACTGCCCTTATAAAAAATATTAAAATGACTTCAAGTGAAAAGATAAAAAGAAAAATATGAAAGGTAAAAAAAATTCACAAGTAAAAGCAAACATACAATAACATTCGTACATCAACCACTTACAAAGTTAGCGTAAAGGTTGAAACAAAAAAATAAAATTAAATATACCTAAAAAAACTAGCTTAGGTACTCACAAAATTTTTTAAAAAGATGTACAATATGAAAACATATAAATAAAACATGTAAGTGGAGAATAAAAATGTACTATTTTTAGAATGTGTTTGAACTTAAGAAACCATCACCTTATATCAACTGTTACATATTTAGGCTGTCTATGAACCTCATGGTAACAACAAACCAAAAACCTGTAATAGATACACAAAATCTAAAGGGAAAGGACTCCAAGCATAACACTAAAGAAAGTCATCAAGGGCAACAAGAAAGTCATCCGAGTGGCTCATTTGGTTAAGTGTCTGACTTCGGCTCAGGTCATGATTTCACCATTTGTGAGTTTGAGTC
This sequence comes from Leopardus geoffroyi, assembly GCF_018350155.1. Classification (NCBI taxonomy): domain Eukaryota; kingdom Metazoa; phylum Chordata; class Mammalia; order Carnivora; family Felidae; genus Leopardus; species Leopardus geoffroyi. The sequence goes on from NC_059328.1 coordinate 49,436,753, forward strand.
CCACATTGGGCTCTTTGCTGACAGCTCAGAGCCTGGAGCCTACTTTAGGATTCTGTCTTCCTCTCTTTCTGCCCCTCCCGCACTCATACTCTCTCTCTCAAAAATAAAATAAAAACATTAAAAAAAAAGTTTTTTTTAAAGAACATCAAAGAAAGAGAGCAAAACAAAAACAAACAAATGAACAAAAGAACTACAAAAACAACCAGAAAACAATTAAAATGGTAATAAGTACATACCTATGAATAATTACTTTAAATGTAAATGGTCTCTATGCTCCAATAAAAAAAAAAAAACAGAACAAACACAAAAAAATAGGGTGACTAAATGGATTAAAAAAGAAAACAACAGGACCCATATATATGCTGCCTATTGTAGAGTCACTTCAGAGTTACAGACACATAAAGAGTGAAAATAAACAGATAAGATATTCCATATCAATGTAAGAAAAAAAAAGAATAAAAGGAAGAATAAGATGAAGCAGCAAAGTACCACTATTTATCTCAGTAAAAACAGACTTTAAAAAAAGACTGAAATAAGAGACAAAGTAGTCCATGATATAATGAAAAAGAGAAATCAAAGATTTCCATATTAGAAGGAAGAAATTAAATTTTCATTATTTTTAGATGACATGATACTATACATAGAAACCTCTAAAGACTCCACCAAAATTATTAGAATAAATCCAAATAAGACATAACAATTGTAATTTGTTTTGCACCCTACATATAGGAACCAAAATATATAAAACAGATATTAACAAACATAAGAGGAGAAATTGACAGTAATATAATAATAGTAGGGGATTTTAACATCCCACTTATGTCAATGGATAGATTATCCAAACAGGATATCAATAAGGAAACTGGATTTGAACACATTAGATCAGATGGACATAACAGATACACACAGAGAACATTCCATCCAAAAACAGCATAATACACATTCTTGTCACATGCATATGGAACATTCTCCAGGATAGCTCATATGTTTTGCACAAAAGAAGTCTCAATAAATTTAAGAAGATTGAAATCATATCAATAATCTTTTCTGATCACAATGGTAAAAAATCTAGATCAAGTTGAAGAAAAAAGTAAGGGTATTATGTTAATCACTTATAAAGCCAGAATAGAGGTTAAAACACAAAAGCAGTAAAATCAATTATATCCATAAAAATTAGTCAAGGGATACACAAAAAGATGTAAAATATAACCTCATAAACATAAAATGTGGAATGCAAGTTTAAAACTTGTGCTTTTAGAATGCATTTGAACTTAAAGATCAACTTAATATAAACTGCTATACACATGGGATATTATACACAAACCCAACAGTAGCCACAAATAAAAAGCCTATAATAGAAACAAAACAAAAGAAAAACAATGCTAAGCATACCATTAGAAAAAGTCATCAAAACTCAAGAGAGCAAGAGAAGAAAGGAACAGAGAAGACCGACAAAAAAAAATCAGTAAACAATTGACAGAATTGCAATAAGTATGCATCAATAATTACTTTAAATACAAGTGGTCTGAATGTTCCAATCAAAAGACATAGGGTGACTGAATGGATTAAAAAATAAGACTCATCCATACGCTGCCTATGAAAGACTCACTTCATACCTGTGGACACACACACTGAGAAAAAGATAGTTCATGTAAACGGAAGCTCAAAGAAGGTCACAGTAGCAATACTTTCATCAGATAAAATAGATTTTAAAACAAAGACTATAATCAAGAGACAAAGAAATGCATTACATAATGATAAACGGATCAATAAGAGAATATAACAATTTTAAGTATTATTGCACCCAACAGAGGAATAGATACATAAATAAAGCAAATACTAACAAAGTGAGAAATTGACAAATAGTAAGGGACTTTAACACTCCAATTACATCAAAGGATAGATCATCCAAACAAAATCAACAAAGAACCATTGCTCTTAATGACACCTTAGGTCAGATGGACTTGACCAACGTATGCGGAACATTCCAACCAAGAGCAGCGGAATATACATTATTTTCAAGGGCATGAGGAACATTATTCAGGATAGATCACGTGTTAGGCCACAAAACAAGTCTTAATAAATTTAAGAAGACTGAAATCCTATCAACCATTTTTTCCAACCACAAGGGTATGAAACTAGAAATCAGTTATAGGGACAAAGATAGAAAACAAAAAACAAATGCATGGAGTCTAAATAACATGTTTCTAACCAATGGGTCAATGAAGAAATAAAAAAAAAAAAAAAATCTGAAGACAAAAGAAAATGAAAAAATAGTCCAAAATCTTTGAGACCCAGCAAAAACAGTTCTAAGAGGTAAGTTTACAGTGATACAGGCTTACGTCATGAAACAAGAAAATTTTCAAATAAAGTACTATTCTTACACCTAAAGAACTAAAGAAGTTAAAATTCCAAAGGCAGAAGGAAGGAAATATGAAAGAGTAGATTAGAAATAAAGAAAATAGAGACTAGAAAAAATATAGAAAAATACCAAGACAACCAAAATCTGGTATTTGAAAAGATAAGCAAATTTGATAAACATTTAACTAGACTCATGGAGAGAAAAAGAGGACTCAAAATCAGAAATGAAGGACTAGAAATAATAAAAATTATAAAAGAATACTATGAAAAATTATATGTCAACACACTGGACAGCTTAGAAAAAAAAATGGATAAATTCCTAGAAACACATTCTCCAAACTGAACCAGGACAAAAGTAAAAATCTGAACAGATGAATTGTTAGTAACAAAACTGAAAAAATAATAAAACACCACCCAACAAACAAAAGTTCAGGATTAGATGGCTTTATAGGTGAATTTTACAAAATATTTAAAGAAGAATTATACCTCTTCTTCTCAAAGTATTCCAAAAATTAGAATAACTCCAAATTCATTCTATGAGGACCACATTATTTTGATACCAAGTCAAAGACTTTACAAGAAAATATATATATAGGAAAATATCCCCAATAAATGTAGATGCAAAAATCCTCAAGAAAATACTAGCAAATCTAATAAAAAATACAAGGATCATTCATTGTGAGGATGTGGGATTTAATCCAGGGATGCGACATTGCTTCAGTGCTCCAAATGTGGTACATTACATTAATAACAGGAAGGATAAAAGCCATATGATCATTTTAATACCCAGAAAAAGCATTTGACAAAATTCAACATTTTTTATGATAAAAACACTCAACAAAGTGTATTTAGAGGGAATATATCGCAACATAGTAAAGGCCATATAGGACAAACCCACCCTTAACATGATCCTCAATGGTGAAAAACTGAAAGCTTTTCCTGTAAGATCATTAAGACAAGGATGTCTCTCTCACCGTTTTTATCTATCATTGTACTGGAAGTCCTAGCCATAGTAATTAGATAAGAAGTATAAATAAAAGGCACCCAAATTGGTAAAGAAGAAGTTAAATTGCCACTATTAGCAGATGGCATAATTCTATAGATAGAAAAACCTAAAGACTCTACCAAAAAATTATAAGAATAAACGAACTCCATAAAGTTGCGGGATACAAAATTAACATACAGAAATCCATTGCATTTCTCTATGATCATAACAAAGTAGCAGAAAGATAAATTAAGAAAGCAACCCCATTTACAACTATCCCCAAAGGAATAAACTACCTAGGAATAAATTTAACCAAATGAGTGAGAGACCTATATTCTGAAAACTATAAGAAATTGATGAAAGAAATTGAAAATTACACAAAATGAAAAGATATACTATGCTCAGAATATGCTCGGACTAAAAGAATTAACATTGTTAAAATGTCCATACTGCCCAAAGCAATCTACAGATTCGATGCAATCCTTATCAAAATACCAATAGCATTTTGCATAGATCTAGAACAATAAAATTTGTATGAAACCACAAGGACCCCAACTAGCCAATACAATCTTGAGAAACAAGAATGAAGCTGAAGTTACCATAATTCCACATTTCAAGATATACTACAAAACTATAGTAATCAAAACTGAATGTTAGCACAAAAATCAACACAGATCAACGGAACAGGATACAGAGCACAGAAATAAACCCACAACCATATGGACACTAATCTACAACAAAGGAAGAATACACAATGGGAAAATGGTGCTGGGAAAACTGGATGGCTGCATGCAAAAGAATGAAATGGGACAACTTTCCTATACCACACACAAAAATCAACTCAAAATACATTAGCTAAATATGAGACCTGAACCATTAAACTTCTACAAGAAAACATAAGCAGAAATTTCTTAGATGTCAGCCTTAGGGACATATTTATGAATATATCTTTTGAAACAAACAAGCAAAATTAAACTACTGGGACTATACACACACACACACACACACACACACACACACACACACACACACAGCTTTTGCACAACAAAGGAAACCATCAACAAAACAAACAAAAAAGGCAGCCAACTAACTGGGAGAAGTTATTTGCAAATGATATATCTCATAAGGGGTTAATATCCAAAGTATGTAAAAAACTTACACAACTCTACACCAAAATAAATAAAAACATTCCAATTAAAAAATGGGTAGAAGGTCTGAATAGACATTTTTCCAAAGAAGACATACAGATGGCCAGCAGACACATAAAAAGATGCTCAACATCAATCATCAAGAAAATGCACATCAAAACCACAATGAGATGTCATCTTATACCTGTCAGAATGGCTAGAATCAAAAACACAAACAAGAAGTGTTGGTGAGAACGTGGAGAAAAAGGAACCCTTGTACAGTGTTAGAATGTAAATTGGTACAACCACTGTGAAAAACAGTAAGGAGGTTCCTCAAAAGATTAGAAATAGGAATACCATACAATCCAGAAATTCTACAACTGGGTATTTATTCCCTCCCCCCAAAAAATGAAAACACTAATTTGTAAAAGATATAGGCACCGCTATGTTTATTATGGCATTATTTACAATAACCAAGATAGGGAAAGCAACCAAGTGTCAACTGATAGATGAATGGATAAAGAGGTGTGATATAGATAGAGATTTCTCAGCTATAAAAAATGAAGTCTTGGCATTACTGACAACATGAATGGACAACATGAAAATCAAAGACAAATATCATTTTATTTATATGTGGAATATAAAGAACAAAACAAACGAATAGACTCTTAAATACTGACAACAAGTTGTGATTTCCAGAAGGGGTGCAGTATGCATTAAATGGGGGAGGGATTAAGAGGTACTAACTTCTAGTTATAAAATAAGTCATGGAGATGAAAAGTACAGCAAAGAAAATATAGCCAACAATATTTAGTCAATAATCTGTATGGTGATAGATGGTGACTATACTTATCCCTTGAATAATGTATAGAACTGTCTAATTCCTAGGTTTTATACCTCAAACTAATATAACATTGTATGTCAACTATACTTCAATTATAAGGGTTTAAAATTTTTTTATTAAAAATAAAATAGGGGAAAGGATAAAGATGTGATATATATTGTCTGTGTGTGTGTGTGTGTGTGTGTGTGTGTGTACACAATAGAGTATTACTCAGCCGTAAAAAAAAAAAAAAAAGGAGATCTTGCCATTTTAGATAACACAAATGGACCTAAAGGGTATTATGCTAAGTGAAAGAAGTCAGTTAGATAAAGATAAATACCATATAGTTTGATTTACATGTGGAACCCAAAAAACAAAACAAATAACAAACATAAAATAAGAACAGACTTCATAATTACAGAGAATTTTGATTTTTGGTTGCCTTGAGGGGAGGAGGTTGAGGGAATGGGCTAAGTAGGTGAAGGGGACTAAGAGGTACAAACTTCCAGTTATAAACTAAATAAGTCACAGAGACGAAGCATACAACAAAGGGAAACTAGTCAATGATGACTGTAATAAAGAAAGATTTTGATTCTTATTTCTTATACTCAAAGACTCTCTGTGAAGGCAGCTTCTGCCTCTCTTTAGTATCAGGGGAGGTAAGAGATGGTTTGGAGAGGATGTAAGAGATTATATGCTAATAATATCACTGAATAGAGGGCCCTCCCTCAGAGGTACATCTCATCTTTGTTCCCATAGTACTCCAAGAGGTTGGGAATCTGAGCAAGAATAGAACTCTGAATCACTTTAACCTGGAACACCAAGAAGTAGAAACTCAACAAAAATAATCTCAAGGAAGTGTAGATAGCTGCACACAGTAAAGTTTGTGTCCTACCTGAAAGGTTCTTCTTTGTGTTTGCAATTCTTCCCCTCATTCTGGGATGAAAATGGAGCCCAAATTCAAGAGGAACCTCCTATAGGACAACAGATGGTTGGTGAGAAGCAGCCAAGCCTGAAGATACATAACTGCATCACAAAGTTTTACAAAGTTCATCTGTTGATGTCAGCGTCACTGACAATAACAGCCCCATCAACTCCTGTACAGCCTTACCTAATATCTCAGTTTCAGCTGATTGTACCTTCCTTTATATGTTTGTTGAATCCACCATTTACCCATCATAGCACTTACACTAACATTTAACACGTAACTAGCATGTCACGCATCAGCCACTGGATTAAGCACTTTATGTGTATCATTTCACTGAACTCCTGTAACACTTTAAGAAATCCCAATGAAATGATGGATATTACTATTACTTTGATTTTACACATGTGAAAACTGAGACAGTATAGCAGAGACTGTCTAGGTGTTTAGTGAGTCTACTTCCCTTTCTGCCTAGGCACATATTTGGGGCACCTGTCCCTGTGTAGTTCTTGTCAACCGAGTGTAAGTATGCTGTTCTCCACTGCCAGGCCCGACCCCAACAAACATCTGGTATGATTCTCCTCCTTCTCTCTTCCCCACCTATTAGCCTGATGTCAATGCCCTAGGCACTCATCTTTCATCCTTGGTCCCTGAATGACAGTGTGAAGCAGAGCTTTCCTACTCCATTCAACACATGCCATTGCTTGGATTTTATAAAAGCAGCAACTAAAGTTCCATTATGTTAAGACAGTGAGATTTTGTCTTTGCCAGTGCATAGCATTACCTTGACAAGATCTACTGTCTCACAGGGCACCTGGGTGCTCAGTTGGTGAAGTGTCCAACTCTGGATTTCGGCTCAGGTCCTGATCTCACAGTTTGTGAGATCCAGTCCTGTGTCAGGCTCTGTGCTGACGTCATGGAGCCTGCTTGGGATCCTCTCTCTTTCTCCTTCTCTCTCTGCCCCTCCCTTGTTCACACACAATCTCTCTCTCTCTCTCTCTCTCTCAAAATAAACAAACATTTAAAAGAACGCTACCATCTCACTAAATGTCTTTTACCGGTTTCTCATTAAACTAAGTTCCTTTTTGGAGGGGATTTTTCATCCTAATTATTAGAATTTAGTACTTATTGGGACACCTGGGTGGCTCAATCAGTTGAGCATCTGACTCTTGATTTTGGCTCAAGTCATGATCTCACACGCTTTGGGACTGAACCCCACGTAGGTGTCTGTGCTGAAAGCGGACAGCCTGCTTGGGATTCTCTCTCTGTACCCCACCCCCAAATATATACACTTAAAAAGAATTTAGTACTTAGAATAACATCAAATAGAGTTGAAAGCAATTTAATGGAATTGGATGAGATTTTATTTAACTTTTTCCCGGCACCATCATTTCACATCCTCATTCTATCAGAGTTTTACTTAAAACTAGCACTTTCAAATCATTTTTACTTTTCCTAAATCCATTCTTTAAATTCCCAGAAGTTTTTGTGTCTCAATAGAAGTCCAGCCAGTATGTTATAACTCATCTTGACACTTTCTATGTAAGTAATTCTTGGCATTTTCACATCATGTTCATGTGAACCATTCAGATTCAGCAATGATTGATTGAGTTCAGGTAGTGGGTTTGGCATTTTCCTATGTCATTAGTGAGTTCCACAGCAACCTCATGAAATGTGTATTATCTCCATTTTACAGATGAACAAACAATGAGTAAACCAAGGCTCAAAAATGCTCAGGGAGTAATCTAAAGCTAATCATTGAAAAATTTGGGACTAGCACCCAAATCTACTTTCTAGTCCATTGGTGTGTTTTTACCATGTTATTTCTAATATAGTTAGTGCCTTGGGCAATTTGTTCAGGGTCTTACACATATTAAGAACTCAAAAGTTCTTACTGATCTGGGGCACCTGGGTGACTCAGTTACGTGTCTGACTTTAGCTCAGGGCATGATCTCATGGTTTGTGAGTTCGAGCTCAGCATCGGGGTTGCTGCTGTCAGCACAGAGCCCACTTCAGATCCTCTGTCCTCCTCTCTCTGCCCCTTCCCCCACTCATGTTCTCTCCCCCTCTCTCTGTCTCTCCAACCCCCCCAAAATGAATAAACATTTAAAAAAAAAGCTTTTACTGATCAAGGCAGGAGTATATACTAAGTGATGAAATATAATAGGAACAACTACTTATAGTCCACATCTCAAGTGAGGCAACAAATAATCAAATAACAATAATAAACATAAGCTTGGGGCTTAATCAGAAGACGAAGGTGTGAGTTCTTCTTGTATATGTCATGGTGTAGCTCTACTGAGCTGGGACGGTGTCCTTAAAGGAGCTTGGCAAATGTCCAACAGCAAGAGCCAGATGTCAGAATTGAGTCATAAGATTAAGTCTATAGCCTTTTAAAATAAAAATGTAATTAAAAACTCTTCCAGGCCATCAATATTCAACAGAATCCATCGCCAGTAGGCCAGCACAGCAAGAACTGTTAAAGGAAGTTTTCACGCTGAGAGAAAACAAGAGCTGGAAATTCATATCTATACAAAGGGACATGGAAATGGTAAATATGTGGGTAGGTGTAAAAAAATATTCCCATTTCTTAAAGTTTTCAGGGACCATCTAAAGCAAAAATTATAACAATGTATTTATGGGGTTTATAATAATTATCGAAATGAAGCATATGACAAGAATAGTGTAAATGATTAGAAGGATCAAGTATAACATTGTATTCTATGTAAAGGGATAGACTGGGAATCCTAGAAAAAACAGCTAAAATTGAAGAGGTGTAGCTGAAAAGCCAATAATGAAGATTAAATGAAATATAAAAAGCAGAAAAGATGAAACTATTTAAAAATACATCATAATATATTTAACACAATCATATCAATGATTACATTATATATAAAGAAAATACCCCAATTCAAAGAATTATAGAATACCCCAATTCAAAGAATTCAAAGAATTATATATATATATATATATGTGTATATATATATATTATAGAATACATGTGAAATATTGTGTCCTGGGAAATATTGTGAGCATAATTAGGGATAAAGGGTAATATTTTATTATGAGAAAAGTGTTCATTCATAAAAAGGACACAACAATCATATATACAAGGACCTAATAGGAAGCAAAACCTGAGAGCAAAAAGGAGAAATAAATTAATTCACAATTATAGGTAGTGATTTCAAAACTCTTTCCTACTTGATAAAGTAGATGAAAAAGAAAATCTCTTTGTTGTTTGTTCCTTAATTTTCCGAGAATATCCTCCATCTTATTTCAATATTAAATCCATTGATACTGGTTTTATTGCCAGTCAGAAAATTCCTGAAATAGTTGAAAATTTAGTGGCATAATTCTAAATTTTCTGTGAGTCCAAGAAGAAATCCCAAGGGAATTCAGAAAATATTTTGAGCTCAATGAAATCACAAAATGTCAAAATGTGCAGCATGCAGCTATAATGTTGCTTAAAGGGAAGCTTACACCTTAAATATATTAGAATATATTTAGAACAAAATCTAAAATTAATACCCTAAAAATCCATTTGAAGAAATTAGCATTTAAAAAAAATTAAAGGGATGGAAATACTAAACAAATTTTAATGATATAAAAAATAAGCAAATTATAGAACAAATCAGCACAATCAAAGGTTAATTCCTTCAACATATCTATGTGTTTGATCCTACTTAGATTGATCAAATTAGAGATGGATTAAATTGGGATGCAGGGAGGGAGAGCACCAGAGCATATATGAGCAAATTATGATCATGAATGAAAGGCTGTTACTCCATTAATCCAATCTCTACAGACAAATAATAATAATAATAATAATAATAATAATAATAATAATAATAAAGAACTTTATAAACAATTTTATGCCAATAAATCTGACAACTCAGAAATCAAGTATAAATTCCTAGAAACCAAACCTATATATGACATTGAAAATAAAAATAGTCTATTAAATAAATTAAATTCACAAAATTAAAAAAAAATCCCACGTGGAAAATACCAAGTTTATATCACTTCACTGAAGTATTTTATCAAACTTTTAAGGAAGAAGTAATATTAGTATTTATTTTTATTTTAAAATATTAAAATATTTAAAATAATCATTTTTATTAAAAAGAAAAGAAACAAGTAGAGCACTTGCCATTTTATTTTACCTGGCTATTATATACCTAATATTAAAATCAGATAAATACATTGTATTTGTCTACAAATACAAACCAATACTCCTCATGAATATAGGCACAAAATCAATAATGAAGTATTAGAAGATTGCACCTAGCAAAATGTTTTAATACATCATAAGAAAACAAAAGCAAAAATAAACTGCTAGGACTATACCAAAATAAAAAGCTTTTGCCTAACAAAGGTGATATGAAAAGGCAACATAATGAAAAGGTAACCTTCTGAATGGGAGAATATATTTGCAAATGACATATCCAATAAGGGGTTAATAGCCAAAATATTTAAAACGTATACAACTTTACACCAAAAAAGTAATTGAATTAAAAAATAGAGGACCTGAATAGATATTTTTCCAAAGAAGACCTAGAGATGGCCAACAGACACATGAAAAGATGCTCAACACCACTAATCATCAGAAAAATGCAAATCAAAATCACAGTGAGATATTACCTTACACTGGTCCAAATGACTGGAATCAAAAGGAAAAGAAATAACAAGTGTTGGTGATGATATGGTAAAACAGGAACCCTCTGCCACTGCTGGTGGGAATGTACATTGGTGCAGTCACTGTAGAAAACAGTCTGAAGGTTTTTCAAAAAATTTAAAATAGAAATACCCTATGATCCAGTAATTCCACTAGTGGGTATGTACCCAAAGAAAACAAAAACCCTTATTCAAAAATGTAAGTGCATCCCTGTGTTTATTACAGTATTGTTTACAATAGCCAAGATATAGAAGTAATTCAAGTGTCCATCAATAGATGAATGGATAAAGATGTGGCATATATACAGTGTAATATGACTCAACCATAAAAAAAAAAATTAGATCTTGCCATTTGTGACAACATGGATAGACCTAGAGTGTATAATGCTAAGTGAAATAAGTCAGACAGAGAAAGACCAATAATGCATGATTTCATTTATAAATGAAATCTACAATAAACAAAGACAGACCCTAAAATACAGAAAACAAACTGATGATTGCCAAGGGGAGGCCAGTAGGTGGATGCACAGAATAGATAAAGGGGGTTAAGGTATACAAACTTCCAGTTATAAAATGAGTAAGCCGTAGAGATGAAAAGTACAGCATAAGGAATATAAATGATATTGCAAGCATGTTACTTGGTGATAGATGATGACTATACTTATTACCCTGAGTAATGTATAGAATTATTAAATCAATGTTGTAAACCTGAAACTAATATAGCATTGTTTGTTAATTATATTTCAAATAAAACATAAAGCAAATAGGGGCACCTGGGTGGCTCAGTTGGTTAAGCATCTGACTTCAGCTCAGGTCATGATCTTGCAGTTCATGAGTTTGAGCCCTGCGTCAGGCTCTGTGCTGACAGCTCAGAGACTGGAGCCTGCTTGGGATTCTGTGTCTCCCTCTCTCTCTGCCACTCCCCTTTCAAGCTGTGTCTCTCTCTCCAAAGGAAATAAACATTTACAAAAATGAAAAAATGCAAGATGCTTGTCACTTAGTTTGTGGGAACTTTAGTACCTATTTAACATCTGAAAATATAACAAGAATACCTTTATCACATATAGAATATAACATCTGAAAATATAACAAGAATATCCTTATCACATGTAACAGAATAATATGTTTATGTATAAACTAGTTCCAGATTTTTGTATGGGTGCTGTAACCACCAGACTTTAGATGAAATACTTGAACAAACTGAGTCTAACATTGATCTTAGAGACTCAAAGTGACAATAAATGAATGTTTTCAATGATGAATTCAGGGATAAATAAAATGGCTGATGGGGAAAATGACAAATGAATGGATGCATATTCTAAAAACCTTTGTTAAAACATACACAAAGGGAGAAAGATATATTCCATTTTAGGGATAACATATATAAAAAAAAGATGAAAATCTTGTTAGGTTTCAGAGAATGATAGATAGCATTCAAAATCTAACCAAAGTTTTGGCTGTCATGGTCCTGACCTTTGTGCAGAAGAAGAGAGAGTGAGAGAGAGAGGGAAGAAAGGAGAGGGAGGGAGAGAGGGGGACAGAGAGAGAGAGAGAGAAGGCTATATGGTGAGTAAAACCCTTCAGACAGGAAAAAAATACAATATTGGATATGGAAGTTAATTAGAAGCCAAAAATTGTGCTTGAGGGGTTAAAAACCATGTTCACTTACCACATAACAAAGAATCTCCAGGTTAATAGGATGAATAATATACTACTCAATGGAAGAAAGGAGGGAAACAGTAATTTATATAAAGAAGTGAGTCTTACTTTGGTTGAGCAGAAATCAGAACAGAATATGGTTAAATATTTAATACCTAGACTTTGTCATGTGGGGCTGAGACTGCAGGAGAAGGTGGCTTATCATGTTGCTCCGAATTCTGGGATATGGGGGATTATGACCATCCACAGAGGTCACATTGAGTAATGAGACCATGATATGAACCTTGTAAACAAGCTTTTACTCACCCGTGCAGAGCAGCAATGATAATTTCCTGTTTCATACTTTTAGGACATACGGTCTACCTCAACTAAAATAATGAGAAAAATTACAATGTTTTAATTTTTTTTCTAATGATATGCACAAAAACTTGAACCCAAGAAAATAGAAAAGTTTTAAGACATGAGAAAGAAGAGGCATTCATCCCAGGAATGCAAGGTTAGTTTAACACTTAAAGATTGATCACTGCAAATTGTAGTATGGAGATTACATAAAGAAGAAAATTGTCATGATTATCTCAATGGATACCTCCCTAACATTTCACCAGATTTAACCCTAATTTGTGATTAAAAACAAAACTTCTTAACATACTACAGATACACACATAGAAAGTTTCTAAATCTGATAATGGGCATCTATAGAAAAGGTACAAATAGGGGCGCCTGGGTGGCGCAGTCGGTTAAGCGTCCGACTTCAGCCAGGTCACGATCTCACGGTCCGTGAGTTCGAGCCCCGCGTCGGGCTCTGGGCTGATGGCTCAGAGCCTGGAGCCTGTTTCCGATTCTGTGTCTCCCTCTCTCTCTGCCCCTCCCCCGTTCATGCTCTGTCTCTCTCTGTCCCAAAAATAAATAAACGTTGAAAAAAAAATTTAAAAAAAAAAAGAAAAGGTACAAATATGATCATACTTAATAGGGACACACTGAATCATTTCCCCTGAGACAGGCAATTTTTATTTTTATTCAGTATTTTTTTTTATTCAGTATCGTACCAGGGAATGAAAGAAAACTGCCTTCATTTGCAGACAATGTAATTATTTACATGGAAAATCCTCAGGAATCTATGTAATAAATATAATAAGTAAAACATCAAATCCCAGGATACAGATAATTTATTGCCTAAAAAAAGCAACAAGTATTTGAAAAAAAAAATTATAAATAAGACCATTTACCATAGCATCGATGAGAAATGTGTTTAGGAAATGTTCACGGCAGCTTTCTTTACAGTATCACAAAACTAAAAACCACCCAAATATTCATCAATAGGAGAAAGGATAAGTTGTGGCATATTTACATATTATAAATCTATTCAGCAGTAAGATAAAACAGATTAATACGTGCAACGTGGATGAATTCCAAAAATAACATAAGCCACATACAAAGAGTCTGTATTATATGATTCCGTTTATCTAAATTTCTAGTACCAGTAAAGCTAATCTATGGTGAACGAAATGAAAACTGGTTGCCATTGGTCGCTTCAGGGCGATTGGGACACATATGGAGTGAGCACAACAGAGCTATTTAGGATGATAGGAGTGTTCTCTATCTTAATAGGTATGTGGATTACACAAATAATTGCCTTTATCAATGCTGATTGAATTGTAGGTCTGATATTTTTGCATTTTATTTTATGAAAAGTGTACTTCAACAAAAAAAAAGTAGAGGAAAAAAGGGAGGAAGAAAAGGAGGGAGAGAGGGAAGGAGAAGAGGTGGGAGGGAGAAGGAACAGAGTGAGGGAGGAAGAGAAAATAATGGTCTGAGGAATGGGGCAGAATCTGAGCCAACAGTTTGAGCGTATGTTGCCAATAGCTGAGAAAAGAGGAGAGCAGGGCTTTAAAGGGTCAGGGCCAAGCTAGCATTTTGTAATTTTTCAAGTGGCCAAACTAAATCTTGACACAAAACGAAAACATATTTTGGAGAAGCAAAGTGGAAAAGATGAGTTTTAAACTCTGACTTCTGCTCTATTGATTTTAAACAGCAGAGTTATAAAAGTCCATTCTCAGGGAATCATCTGTGTAGTTCTCTTATTTAGTTCCTTTAACTCAGACTATGAAAGTTGTTCCAAATTGCCCCCTGTATTGCTGCCAAACTTTTATGTGAAGAATTGGGTGGCAGGTGTTTCATTCTGTAGTCATTCTTAGAAGGGTTTGTTCCCATGTTTGAATGGAATCAGTTGTATACCGCCCTCCTCCCCCCAAACTCTCATTGCAGCTTGGCCTGAAATCTATTCTTCTGGAGTACGGTGGAATGTTAACCCATTTATAATTGCAGTGACCATTCATTTCTCCGTTGCTTTGCTGTGCCAAGCACATCAGAGCTAAACTCTTGGCAAAAGATGTTTTTGCTTGTACTAGGAGGGAAAAGATACTACTATGCCCTGAAGTGTGTGCACTGGAGAGAAACAAAAAAAAAAAAAAAAAAAAAAAAAAGGCCTAAAGTAACTGAAGGAGGGGTGTGTTAACAGCAATAATTACAACTTCATTGAGGTACTTCCAGTCTGTGTGGACAATAATCAGAAAAAAATACCACCTTGAAAGTAGAAAACTCCCCAAACCTAATATAAAATAGATCAATTCAGACTGTGCATAGCCACCCTACTGGATAGTCAGTCATTACCGCTACGCCTTGTCAGATTATGAAATAGGTTCTAAGATAGACAATAATCTGGTTAACATAAAAAAATAAGTTCCCCAAGTTTGATTTGAGTTTTTATGGATCTCTCTACTCTGTTTTTTACCATCTCAGGTTGTTCTATCACCATACCCCAAGGATAGAGCACAACGCCTGGCACTGAATGGGTTTCAGTGAATAGGTATTGAATGAAAAGCCTACATAAAAGTGAGTCCCCACAAGAGAAAGCTAGAAGGCATGGAAGAAAACAAGTTGAACACATACGTCTAGAATATCTCAATTTTCTTAGAACTATAGAAAACAAGGAAAGCTGAAATTTAATTAACTGTATTATAGAATATATTGGTTTTTAGTAGGAGGACTCACATATTTTCAAGAACCAGTATTTGAAGAAACATGTGTATTAGTAAATTACTTGAAAAGTTTATGGAACAGTTAGGAATTTCAATGACTAGACTCTAACACACAGGAGATCAGAGACCTGAGGCTATTTTAGCAATAACTAAGGGCGTGTTTATTTCATAACTCTCCTAACGTCGTTTGACCTTCAAATTGCACCAAAACAACCCATCACCATCTATTCTAATGGGGTATGGCAGCCAGCGTGATTGGCAATCAAACCCAAGTTGAGTTAGACAATATTACGTATTCAGGGACAGATACTGGTCTTTGTGTCTTTTTAAGTTGTTTTTTTTTATTATTATTGTTTCTACATTGGGTCAGTGGTCTTCATGTTTCAGTGAAACCCCTGACATTTTATGGAAACTTTTGTGCATACACATCTCTTTTGGGAGAGGATTCGTAACCTTAACATTAGTCATGAGTCCATGACACCGAAATTATTAAGCCCCATTCCCGAACTTAAAGTTTAAGCGACGTCCTCCAAGTCTCCAATTCTCAGGCTGCACTCTAATAAAAACAGTATCTACTGTAGTGGAAGCTCCTGGCATGAAGTGGAACACAGGTGACCTCCTCTGAGATCCTTATGCATTGTCAAAGTACCCGCCATCATTTTGATATCCCTTCTCTGATCACAGGAACAAAGGATGCACTAATGGAAGGCTGGTATTCTGCAGTCTAGATTTGCTTTCATCAGAGTGTAATAACCTGATGGTGTATTTTCTCCAGCAAGGCCTTGGACCACCATCTTTCCTCTTTCTGGAGGTATTTGCTGGGAGATGTTGTTTGTCCAGAATACACACAAATGCCTGCAATATTTTCTGAAAATCACCTACAATGTTGAGGCATCTGAACATATAAAACTTAATGGTGAGGATTCAAACTATGTGACATTGTGGAAAAGGCCAAACTATGGAAACAGTAAAAAGGCCAGAGGTTGCCACAAGCTGGGGGAAGACAGGGGATGGGTAAAACAGAAAATTTTTAGGGCAGTCGAACTACTCTGCAGGATACTATAATGGTGAATACACATCATTGCACATTTTTCCAAACTCATAGAATGTACAAGGCCAAGAATGAGCCCTAAGGTAAATTATGGACTGGGCGTTAATGATGTGTCAATATAGATTTATCAGTTCTAACAAATATACCACTCTGGTGCAGGATACTGATAGTGGCAGAAGCTTTGTCTGCGTGGGGACTGAGGGTATGAGGCAACTTTCTGTACTTTCTGCCCAATTTTGCTGTGAACCTAAAACTGCTCAACACACACACACCGTATATTTTTTTAAAGAAATTTATACTGGAAAATTGAGATGGTGATTCTGGGTTGGAGGACTTGCTATAGCCCTAAAGGCCACAAAAGTCTTTCTATTCTTTTAGCCAAAAATCAAGGTGGCAGGATGTGTCCTAAAAAGACACATAAGGTTTACCTTATCCATCCAAATGCATAGAAGAAAAATGTAGAAACAGAAACAAAGTCACACACAATACCTAGTAAAGGGACCCCATCTAAGAAGACTAAAAACTCCTTTGGGGGGAATAAGCAAGAAAAGAAACAGGTTTAAATGTCAGAGAAGTAGTCAGAGACCTAAACATTCCTCTCCTACTACAGCCCTGCTCATTAATGTTATTCAACATCTTTCTTCTTAACTGTTTCCAAACAAGCTACTCAGACTGACTGAATTTCCATATAGATTCTTCTTGAGAGGAAAGGCCAACCAAATGAAGTGGTTTAATTGGATTGCCAATTTAACTTTTCCAATTACCGGCATTCTGGTTTATTTATCTGTCTCCTCGTAGGTGCTTATTCTTGTATATCCAAAATCCAGCATGGTGCCTGAACATGACAGACATTCAACAAATGTTTTAACCTTTTTTAAAAATGGTTACCCTGAAATAGATATTCACTTACTCACTTTAGAGCAGTGACTCTTAAATGAGACCTGCAGACTAGCAACATCAGCATCACCTGAGAATTTGTTGGAAATGCAAATTATTGGACCCCGACCCCCAGACCATGATGCAGATGTGTTCAATCAGGTACTCTTAGGGGCAGAGAGCGGGATCAGTAATCTGAGCTTTAAGAAGCCTTCTAAGCATGCTAAATTTCAAGAAACAACTTTTTTTTTTAATTTAGTCTAATGAACTCATGGATTGAATATACTGAATAAGCCAAATAAGACCGTGACAACTCCACCAAATTTCCCCTTCTGAATTGCTCACTGATAGCACTTATGGTCCCATGGGGTGCAGCCAGGAATTGCCTGTTTGAAGACTTCCAGGAGGCCCATTAGGAGGTGTTTTCCATTGTTAATTCAACACAGGTCAGGCTCTAACCCTATATTCCTTCAAGTATTACCTGCAGGCATTAGCCTAGATTTAAATTACAGAGAAAATTGTCAGAGAAAATTGTCAGAGAAAATGATAGGTAAATTTATAATGAGAAATATAATCATATAAGCCATAATAATTATTGCATTTCTTCTTTATAGCCAAACCAACCTAGGAAAGTCGAGAAGCTTCTTCAAAAGTGAACAATCAGGGGCACCTGGGTGACTCAGTCAGTTAAGCGTCAGACTTTGGCTCAGATCATGACCTCAGGGCTCGTGGGCTTGGGCCCTGTGTCAGGCTCTGTGCTGACAGCTCAGAGCCTGGAGCCTGCTTCAGATTCTGTATCTCCCTCTCTCTGCCCCTCTCCCACTCATTCTCTGTCTCTCTCAAAAAAAAAAAAAAAAAAAAACATTAAAAAAAAGTGGACAAACTCAGAAGAATTAACAGAATAGTACTAGTGTTTAATGTAAATAAGTTCAAATAACGATTAAAAAGGCTAATATTGAGTATTTTCAAGACATCAATCACTATGAGAGGTAATTTACATATATCCTGGCATTTACTCCTCACAACGACCTTATGGGTTGAGTATATTATCATCCCCATTTCGCACATTAGGAAACTGAGGGTTAAGAAGTTAAATAGCCTGGCCACATTTACTCTGCTAGTAAATGCCAGGGCCAAGATTTAAACCTCGGTCTGTGTTACAACTCAGTAATAATTCCTATTATGTAATATGTGTACAGCTATGTAATTCCTATACTGAGTTGCCTGCTATAAAACTAACACAGCTCTCCTCCTCAACTTGAGGGTCACCTTGCCAATGGGGCCATAATACTTGCAGCTTCTTCACTAATAATTTGTCATTGGAGAATAAAACTAAAAAGGACTGTTGTCCCTGCCACCTACATAACTTTTCTGTATGTTTTTGTTACTTGACCACTATATCTTAAATTCAGGGGCATCTCTTTTAACTATGTAAATACATTTAATCAGATTAAAGTCGGAATCTTCAGCCAGAGAACTGTTATAGCTCTTTTGGATGACTCTGTACCTGTGCTCTTATTCACTGTCGATGGTACAATTTTTCTCCTAGGGAATAATTTTTTGTTTTTGCCACGTTTGTTAATTTCTCAGAGAAACCCCTCTTAGTCTCCTTTAATTGCCATTAACAGTTAAAATCAAGTGGGCAAATTTCTATAATGACCATGGGTAACCCAGAGCAGAATTTCCTCTATCAACTCCTTTTGTCCCACCCCCCTTAAAATCCTGAGATAGAGAGAAGTTAAAACCAAGGACCTCCCATATTTCAGGCACGGTTTTATTCCATTATTTCATCTACCCCCACCCCTTAGGAATCCTTTTACGGTAGGCATTATCATCTGTTTTTCCAAATGGGAAATCAAGGTCCAGAAAGCATAGATTCCTTGAATGATGTGAACCAGATCTACCAGTCACCAAACCCTGGGTTTGTTTCTCTGCTCCACACTTTCTGTAGCCCCACTGTGAAGGTGCCATGGTTTACTGGAGGTTCTTAAGAGGTCAACTGGGGAGCCAAGTGGAAAATGGCCTTTCCTCCCCCCCCCCCCCGACTATATTTTTGTCATCTGTTCCGTTTTGACAATGTCTTTTGGCCTACCAAATATTTTGACAGACTTGGCATTCTCTGTGGCTTTTAAAAGTGTAGGAGGAAGGTAGTTAAGTAGGACAGCCATCAACATCCTTGATTTGAAACTAAAGCTCTGAGATGTTAACTGGCTTAGAGTCACTGATCTGTGAAAGGTGGAGATAGAGGCTGTCCTAGATCTTCCAAGTCCTGAGTTAATCCTTCAACTACTACACTAACTACACTATGGTGCAGGACACAGAGATGCTCTGGTTTCCAACATAACAACAAAGGGATGATTTATGAAAAAGCCCAATGTGGGTATTAAAAAGGAACAAGACCAATACTGTACCATCAGATCACCCCCAAGGTTCTGAAAAATTAGTGCTACTTTCCTGACACTCACACATCACTGAAAAGAGAATCCATTTTTTTTATTGTCTCTGTGAAATATTTTTTGTAATATATGTTTTAAATATAAGGTTTTAAAAAAGAAAACCCATTTTCTGATTGCTTCTATGATATTCATGTTTTAGAAAGTCATTCTGAGAAATAGACATTTCTATTTCACTCATTTCTAGGACTTTCCCACAAGCAGGACCAGCAGGAAGGGAATGTGGTACCAGTTGCATCTAGCCAAGTCATAACATTGACCTACTTTTGCTTGTCTTTTCCCTTTAACAAGCCAGGCTCCCAATTACCATCATAGATGCCTCTAATTGCAATCATAGATACTTCTTAGGAGGTTATATGGTCTCTAAGTAGCAGGGAGCATGCGGTTTTCTTTTTTTTACTTTTGGCATTCATTCAGGTTCCCAGGGGCTAGTGACCAGAAAATCCAGTAAAAACAGAAATTGTTACCTAATAAAACACCAAGAGACTTTCCAGGCCTCAGGGCAAGTAACACCCCTGCCCTTTCTAATTCTCAGACCACATTCCAAGTGCAAAATGGAATCATTTTTGTTTTCAAAGTGATGCTAATTTATTAGCCATGGTGCAAATGTTGACTGTGGTAATGGGACTTCAAAAAGAATGTATGCAGTCCAGAAAGCTTGAGGGGGAAAGGGAAATCAATCAGAAGGTGAACAGAATCTTCAGTCCAAATTGACTATACTCAGCAATTCCTTTACTCATCCACTCACATTCCACCTCATTCATTAATTCTTTCATTACTGCTCTAGATTCCAGGAACTCCCTAGGTACCAAGGGTAGACATATGTTTAATATATCTCTTCTCTCATGGACGTCTCAATTGAGTCAATGACACAGTTCAGTCAATAGAGCAATGAAGATAAGTTACATAACTAAGAAGAAGATAGTGGGAGATATCAAGGAAGGCATGAGAAAGTGTGACGATTTTGAAAGGTGTTGAATATTGAAGGATAATTTACACAAACATTATTTAAAAAAACTTAGATCTTCCAAGGAATAATTTAAAGTGTGTATTTAGAGAAAATCTCTATGTGGGAGATAACTTCATAAGGTTCCCACATCTTATTTTGGATGCCTTTCCCCTCTTAGGATCTCTTCTTGAAGACTTGTTTAAATAAAAATCTTTATTACTCAGGGTTTCTGGTTAAATGCAAAGGAAACAGATTATCTTAAGCAGAAAAATAATTTATGGAAAAATTATTAGGGACCCATCCCATCGACAGAAGTTTACAAGAGTAGACCTGGAAAACAAAGAGACACCAAAAAAGCTGCACAGATTCATGTAGCAGAAAGTCAACAAAGGTTTGCCAAGAGCAATCTGGTTTACTCTGTGTCTTGGAGAGGTAAAGTGATTCTTCTAAGACCCCACAAGCAGCAAAGTACTCTTGGAGCCTCCAGAGCTGAAAGTGATGTATGTGTAAGTTCTCCTCTTGGGCCCTTTTGTGAACACTTAGCATTTTTTGATTGTTAATATCTTTCCTAGTTGCATTTTTTTAGTTATCTTAAATTTTTAAATAAAATGCACATAACCTAAAATTTAGCCTCTTAAACATTTTTAAGTGTACAGTTCAGTGTCGTTTCACACTGTTCTGTAACCATCACCACTGCCATCTCCAAAATTCTTTTCACCTCACAAAGCTCTGTATCCATTAAACAATAATTCCCCATACTTCCTTCTCTCAGCTGCTGACAACTACACCTGTTTGGATTCTTGTCTCCTTTTTGCAGAATCCCCCCAAGTTGTGTGGTCCTGGAGGAAATGGCTGCCTCCCACTATAGATCTTCCTCTCCTTGTCTGATTGGCCAGAAGGTGCCAGAGAGGACTTAAATTCAATCAATTCAAAGTTCTCTCCAAAAAAATTATTGAAATAGAGAGCTACATTATAGCCATTGTTAAACAGAAAACTTGATCAGTTCCTTTACATACTACATCATAGGAATACAAAAATGTATAAATAGAGGGGCGCCTGAGTAGCTCAGTTGGTTAAGCATGTGACTAGATTTCGTCTCAGGTCATGATCTCACAGTTCATGGGATCCAGCCCTGCATTGGGCTCTGGGCTGGCAGTGTGGAGCTTGCTTGAGATTTTCTCCCTCTCTCCCTTTCTACCCCTGCCCAGCTTGCTTGCTTGCTCACTCTTTCAAAGTAAATAAATAAACTTAAAAAAATGTATAAACAGGGTTCCAGCCATAAAGGAGTACTGGTGAGCAAGGACATATACTAGCAGTTACAGTGCAGTTTGATGATCCTTTCTATAGACGTAATGGGAATATACAGAAAGAAAAGCCTAAAATGGCCCAGAATGTGGGAAAGAATTTCAAAGTACTAAGTGCTTGAGCCAGGTGTGGAAGGTTGGTGATAAGTATGCATTACAGGCAAACCCCAGAAAGCTCAGAATATGCAAATGCATTGATTCATGAGAAACCACAAAGCTATATTAACAATCAAAAAGCGCAGAAATTGCTAGAACATGAAGAGAAGGATGAGACATAGCCAGAAAGGACTTAGGACAAGGTGTTAGGGTATAGACTGGGAAGGGGAAAAGGAAATCTTTTTTTAATCCTCCAAGACTGATTACAAATAACAAGTCCTTGGATCCCTGGTCATTCATGAAACGTTCCACTGAAACCATGTAAAATATTGTTGGAGGATCTTTTTCTTAAGGAGAAGATCTGGAGCTTACATCATCTTTTTTATTGTGGTAGATAGAACCCCAGGCATTCAGGAAAGACCATGGAGAACCTTTGAGGTATTCCAGTTTTCAATGTTTCTCTATCCTACTCAAAACATACACTTTCCATTGGTAATTTACCAAGTAGTCCCCACATTAGCAAGGCTGTCATTGCTAGTACTTAACACTGGGGTAGAGAAAGAGCTTTCATGAGGATGGAGGGAGGGAACAGGACAGTGCCAAATGGAAAAAGATGCGTTTTCTTTTCCCCTAGGAGTAAGCAGCATGCTGGTTGCCAAAACAATGAGCTCATCCTGAATGTTACTGTAGTAAATGCCAGGTGAATAAGTTGTCTATTATTAGACCTCACCATGCAGTAAGTGCTTTTGTCCCCTCCTTTCTTGGGTAACACCTTCTATTGCAATGCATATAAAATTTGGGAACATTGGTCCCCATTAACATGGAACGAATAGAAAATACATAGGAAGTGCTTACACAGAGAGCGATTAACTGGAAAAGGAGCTCTGCTAAAGCATATTTTAACGCCATCTATACTGGTGGAGTGGTAGTAACATCTGTCTCCCTTTTCAGTTTTATTACAAGTTTTAAGTCAGGGAACACTGGGGTATAATTCTCCTTCTCTCTCCCCCTTGGCAACTCAAACAGTGTAAGGCATATAGAAAATTATTTTGAATGGCACACCTCACTAATCTAGATTAAAGTGTATCAATTTAGCAAATCGCTTAGCAAAGAAATAGTGAACACCCTGCTAACTGCAGAGATTATGGGAACTCTCGTTCTTTCAAGGAGCTTTATGTCTAGTGGGTGACAGACCTTTAATGACCATTAAGGGTACAAATGAGACTAAAATGTGCTCTATAGAAAAAGACCACATAATTTGGTGCTTAACATTTCAGCTGTTGAGTCCAAAAAGCATGGACTGGAAGTCTAGCTCTGTTTAACAACTCCATGACTTTGGGCAAGTTACATAATCCCCATGTGTCTTAGTTTTCTTATCTATGAAATGGACATAGTAATACTACCTCTAGGTTGTTATTTGTCTTGTGGACTAAGACACACACTGTGTGCAAAGTATTTAACACCGTGTACACAAAATATAATGCTTTCAAGTTAGTGAAAATGGCTGAAAAAGACACTAGATTCAAAGGAAGTAGGCCATCAGCTCTGAGTAGTGGTATAGAAAACCCCTGAACCAAGGAAGTGGTGTTTCACCTGAACCTTGAGAGAGGTTTGTAATTACCAGAGTAAAGCAGTAAGACCCAGGAAAATGCATAGAGGAGTGGAAGTTCATGCCAAAAATGTGGAGAACAGAAGATGGCTCCGTGTAGACAGAACCAAAAACTCACTGTAAAGGAGGAGGAGGTTCATGGAAGGAGAGGGGATGACTGGAAAATTAGATTCAACTAAGATCATGAATAACCTTTGTGCTTAGGAGCATAACGGAATAAGGAGTATAACTGAAGAATGAATGAATGATGTTATTAATTCTATTGTTGATGATGCAACACTGAATTCTATGTTCAAAGCAATCTTTAGGAAGAGCTCTCTGGTGACATTAAGATGATTAAGTCGGCAAAACTGAAGGTGCAAAGATCTTCACTGTATTCCGTGTAACACATGACTGACTGGACTAAAGTCACAGGAATGGAGAGGTGAGAAGGAAAGACAACTGGGGAGTGAAATCAACTAATAGCATCAAGAGACTCCTCTAAATTTGTGCCTGGGTTTTAATTGTAAGTAGTAAACATTGCCATTTTTTTTCTTTTCATCTATCATGTATTAACATGTATGTAAACATGTTTGCTGTTCATTTTCAAATGGAAGCCTGCCTGCCCTGTGTCCAACTAACTGCCCAGAGGTAACATTATTTAAAAAATGTGAGGAGCTAAATGGTTTCTATTATTCATTACTGTGTAACAAATCAACCCCAGTACTTAACTGCCTAAAACAAAATCTATTTTGCTAAATATGATGGCCCTGTGGGTTGACTGAACTCATTTCAGCCTGGCAGTTCTATTGCATGTGAGGTCTGCTGGGGCTGCAGCCATCTGGCCCTTGACTAGGCTGGCACATCCAAGATGGGCTATTCACATGGCTGCATTTGGTGCTGTCAGCTGGGAGTTCAGCAGTTTATGATGATAGTAGTGTCTCAGTTTTCTTCCACATGTCCTCTCCACACTGCTTAGACTTTTGAGGAAATTTTAGAAAAGGAGGAGGAGCATCTTCTAAGTTTCATTTATTTAAGTGATCTCTATAGCCAACAGGGAGCTTGAAGTCACAACCCCCAGATCAAAAGTCACACAGTTCTTATGACTGAGTCAGCCAGGTGCCCCATGGTGCTCATCCTCTTAAGCCCTGGGCTTGGAAGTACTTGGAGGTCACTCACTTCTGATGCCTCCTCTTTGGCAAAGCCAGTCTTAAGGACAGTACAGTTTCAAGGAGAAGGTAAATAAGCCCCGGTCTCTTAATGTGAAGAGTAGCATGGACATATAAAAGGGAAGGATTGTTTGAGACTATCTTTGCAGACTAGCTACCAAATGGTTCAAATCAAAGAAACAGACTTGAAAATGTTCTCTTTTCAATGATTAGGAACCTAAAATCAGTGTCATAAAGTAATGGATTGCAGGCTGCCTACATTTTGGGGCAATCTCCTCCAATATCTTAATTTTCACTGTTTCCTATGATCCGTTGGTTGTTGAAATGCTATTCACCATGAGCTCTAGAGGTCCTGTATATGATGGCTTGTTCAGTCAGATTTCCACAGACAGATCAAACTCTTCAATATGCCTAAACTGAAATTATCCCCTCTCTCTGACTCTGAACAATTAAGCCCTGAAAAGAACCTACTGTGTTTTCCTCTGGGGGCTTTGTGCTTCAAGGTATGGCATTCTTGTCCAATCTTTTGTTTCAGAGAGTGCTTCTCAAGCTTCAGTATACAAAAGCACCACCTGGGGATCCAGTTAAAATGCAGATTATGACTCAGTAGGTCTAGAGTGAGGCCCAAAAGTCTGCATTTTTAACAAATTCCCTGAGAATACCCATTCTGCTGGTCCATGAGGAGTAAGGATCTAATTCACAAAACTTGAATTCATGTGAAATATGGTCCATCTCCCTTTTCCTTCAAAAACAGTCATCAAATCTTCCCAATTATTCTGGAACCAGTCAATGAATACATTTCAAATCTATTCACCCCTCTCCCTTCTACTTTTTTTCTAGTCTGGTCTGGACAATTGCAATGAGCTTCTCATGTCTCTATTTGGTCCCATCTCACACTAACGTATTTTATAGGGTGTTCCCAAAGTTTGTGGGGTTTTTTTATAAGAAAATATAATTGCGTTACTTCTTAATATCTTTCAGTGCCTCCCACAGGGTAAAAAATAAACTCCTTCGAATACTCAGTTCCTACTTGCATGTCCCGCTTTGTGAACTTCCATTTCTGCAGCTTCCAACTTCCTCCTCCTACCACCTCCAATGCATATGTACACTGTCTATGCTCCAGAACAGATTTTCCTATCTTGGCCTTTGTACATGGTATTTCTCTGCCTATAATGCAACTTATTATTCCAGTAGTAAAGTATTACCTACTCCTAATGCCTTCTCCATCCCCCCCAAGGCTGATTTAGGGACTCTTTCTATTAAGTACTCACTGCACTTTGTATGTACCCTCATTAAATCAATCTTTATTTATTTTTTTATTTTTTTTTTCAACGTTTATTTATTTTTGGGACAGAGAGAGACAGAGCATGAATGGGGGAGGGGCAGAGAGAGAGGGAGACACAGAATCGGAAACAGGCTCCAGGCTCTGAGCCATCAGCCCAGAGCCTGACGCGGGGCTCAAACTCACGGACCGCGAGATCGTGACCTGGCTGAAGTCGGACGCTTAACCGACTGCGCCACCCAGGCGCCCCAAAATCAATCTTTCTTTATAGAGTATTTACTTCCATGTTACTTTTCCTACTAAACTAAAAGATAATAGAGACCAAAGACCATAGCTTTCCAACTTTGTAGGCCAGTGCCTATTCCCTGCTCAGAGAATGGTTATGACTGTACATATTGAGATAAATTAGTAAGTGAATAAATGAACTATCAATATTGGAAAGTAAAATCAGATTTTAGCCCAAGACAAAAAGAATTTTATTGCAACTAAACCTCTTGTGTAGATGCTTTGGACAGTAGTGAGCTCCCTGTCACCTGAGAGAAAAATAGGCAGGGATAATACCAAAAAGAAGTTCTATTTTAAGTGTATTTTAGCCCTGTAATATTTCAAGTCCCTTCCAATTATGAGATTTTATGATGTAAGATGACTTTGAGAAGGTTATTAGTTTTTGAAAGATTTCCAGAACATATAATACTTTCTTCCCAGACTATGTAGGAAAGAGATAAAGGAAATTCCTAATTTGTGGCACATCGAGACACAGCAGTTCTGTCTTCCACATGTTCAACTGTGTGTTATTTAAGCTCCTCAAATGAATTGTGATCATCATCATCTCCTTGACATATCTTACACTATAACCAGAAGTCTTCCAGCTCAGCAGAAAAAAACCCACATTACTGTAGCTTCAAGAGGCAGAGTAATAATGTAGACAACCTGATTTTGACTTTTCCCCCCCAATGCCATTTCTAACTTCTCTAACATCCTTGCACTTTAAATCAGTACAAGAATTGTAGCCAGAAGAAAATTAGAATTTACTGAATCATAGTCTCAAAGAACAAAAGCTACTCCCGAGAAACACACTTTTCATTTGGAAATATTACACTGAATCAAATAATGGTAACTTTTTGGCTCACCTTACAGAAAAAAAAAAAAAACTGCTAATTTTCTTCCAATCTGATATTTGAACGATATTCCTTCATTAGTCATAAGATTCAAGAATATCATGGCTAATTGAGTTGTATAAACACATTTATTCAATAATTAGAAAAAATTAAGTACTTATAAGTGTTACATATTGTTTAATGTATTGTGGTTCTATAAACAAGACAATTTCTTCCCCAAGAAAAGATCAAAGTCAGTTTAACGGCAACATGGGAACAACAACAACAGTCTCCTATCAATTCACTAAGGGACTAAATCAACGAAAGCTTATTTCACCAAATGAAAAAAAAATTTATTTTACTTTTGTGCTTACTTTTTGCACCTGTCCTTTAGATAATGGGATGTGTTTTCTTTTTAATAAGTGTGTGTGTGTGTGTGTGTGTGCGCGCGCATGTGCATATTATTTAACATCTAGTGGTGGATATATGCCCTATCCACCCTGTGTGCCCACCTCTGGGCCAGCCACAGAGATTATCTGACAAACATAGAATCTAGAGGAGTTCACCACAGCCATATTTTGTTCAGGGCCTACACTAGGGCAGAAACATGGGCAGAACAGAGACAGGGCAAAGACAAACTAAGCAAACTGAGAACAAATCCGCAATGAGTTAGTGAGCTGATCTTTGGTGAATTGACTTTCAGAAAATTGAATTTTGGGAAGTCAATGCTAGCTTCATTAAAGATCTCACCATTGTAGTCAAAGGAGTAAATGGACAGAGTATAAGCCAAGTCCACAGAGTGTGGCCCCTGGACTAATGGGATCAACAGCACACAGAACCATGTTAGATGCAGATCCTTCAAGGCCCGCCCCAGATCTACTGAATCAGAATCCCTGAGAATGGGGCCCAGCAATCTCTGGTTTACCAAGCCCTCCAAGGGTGATAGCCCATGGGTGATAGCCCATCTTTGAGAACCTTGGTGATAAAGTGACATGGCAACATTTCTGAGTACTGTATGGCACATAGATGGGGTAACTAACCCCACGTGGAGAACCCAAGACAAGCTTCCCAAGTAAAGTTAGCGCCTCACATTTTTTTTTGTATCATTTAATTCAGCTTCTTCCATTTCCTTAAATTCTGCCAGGGATACTAACAATATTGTGCAATTTTAATTTCTTCACATCTTCCTTCTCTCAGTTACTTTCCAATAGCGGTTAAAAAGTAATGAGAAACAAAGGAAATAGAAACGTATGATAAAAAATGTGTTGACAGTATAGAAATAACCAATTTTCCTTTAATGGGCCAATGGGCAGAGTATAGTCTTTGGGACAAATTAACCTTGAGCTAGGGTGATCATATTTAGGAAATAAAACTATAACATATCTAGCTGCATTGGAATATCAAAAAAAAAAAAAAAAAAAAAAAAGAAGAAGAAGGAATTTGAACCCAGTCCATGCTGCAAAAGGGATGGCAGCCTTGGTGCTGACCCTGTGGGGTCACAAGTCAGCATACAGAAGATGGCATGTAAGGTACTGGGGTTGCTTCAGACCCAGTCCTGGGGTTGCTCAGGTCCCAGTCCTTGGGCTGCCAGGTAGAGCGTGTACCAGGCCTCCCTCCCACCAGTGGAGCCTTCCCTCCCCTCCTTGGGGCATCATCCTCCTGGCTCTTCACAGATATGCCACCCAGAAACCAGCCCAGCCAGGCCAAGAAGATAACCTTCCCCCTTCCATGCTGCTCAAAGACTACCAGAACATTCCTGAAATTGAGAAGTTTGATAATGCTGTAAGAAGATTCTTGTCTTTGGAAATGGCCAACTAGAAGCAGCAGCTAAAAATCAAGCAAGAGCAGTTGACGAATAAGATTGTGGTGGACCCTGAGGACACCAGCTCCCTGGAGGCTGGAATTGTTGCCCTGTCAAGATTTGCAATTATGAAGAATGCATGAGAAATTTTGCAAGGACAAAGCCCACAAGCACTATGTGCTCATAAGCATCAGCCAGAGAAAAAAGATGCACAAAAGCTTCCATCTTGTGTTTTCCACAAGATGTGCAAGCAGCTGAGGACTGAGTATACCTTCCCCACCCCCCCCCCCCCCCCCCCGTAACCAGAAAGCCCACTCCTGCTGGGTGACAAGGAGGGCTCTGTGAGTTTGAGTTGTCTGGGAGATACACAAGCTAAAGAAGCAGAAAGGGCTGTAAAAATTGTAGCTGGGAAACAAGGCCAGAAAAACCCAGAGAGCCTTTCCAAAGCAGGACCAGAGGCAAAGAAAACCAATAAATTTTATCAGAGTTAGCATTAGGATGTCCCGCTCAATATTTGCAATTTACTCATACTAAAGAAATTATTTTATTTATTTATTATTTTTTACCTGAAGTTCAGTTTAACTGCATGTCCTGTATTTTATCTGGTAGTCTCGGTAGTCATGGACTCACTTTTTACCTTAACTTGGGATTAATAACAGCAACCATTTATTGGGCAATTACTATTCAGAAAACATTATTCAACACATCTGGAAGCATACTTACTAAATCCTCACCATATTTTTATAAAATAGGTATTCTTATTCTCCTTACACATGTAGGAAACAGGCTTAGCAATGGAGTCATCAAAGCTAGTAGAAGGTAGAACAAGAATTTAAATCTGTATCCAGTCTGATTCCAGAACCAAAGCTTTTAATGACTAAATTCTACTGCTTAACTATACTGCAATTTGCTTAATCCTGATGGAATAAGTTTCTTTTGTGTTATTATGAAAACTGAGATTACGTATTGCACACAACACAGTTTGTGGCAATTGATAGGCATACAAAAGTACATATTAGCACTAACATTTATACTCAAAATCAAGGAAACTGACCCCAAAATACACTTGGCTTCAGAAAAATACTTTTACTCTACTGTAACCACAAATAATGAGTTTTGGGAAAAGGACTCTGGTTTGTCTGGGATGGTATGGATTTGTTTTGGCCTGAGTTCATTAAGGTCAGAGGTAAAGTTAAACGAAGTGTATCCTCACAGAGAGTTGACTTTCTCATGTCTGTGCATGCTGACAAGGAGGGCCCATCCACAGAATGCCAGTCATTGAAGAAGAAAACAGTGCCATGGAGTTTTATCTGGAATCTTGCATTGCTCTGAGACCCTAAGCTGTTCCACATGGATAAGGTAAGAACTAGAGTAACATGTGGAAAAAAGTTGTGGAAGGACCAAGAAGCCCAGAGCAAGATGAGAAGAGACAGTAGCTATGGCTGTCTAAAGCCTGAGATTTGATGTGTCTTACTTCATTGGTTTCTCTCAAGAGTGAAAGAAGTTATGTATGTAAAATTCTTTGCATGGTATAATCAGAATATGTATCTACTGAGCATGAGTTAGTAAATTCATTACTGAAATAGGTAATCCCTTCTGCAAAAAAACAAAAAAAAAAAACATTTCTTTAGAGGGAGAGCTAGCACGCATGCCCAAGGTGGGGAGGGGCAGAGGGAGAGAGAGAGCACGAGAATCTCAAGCAGGTTCTGTGCGGAGCCTGGAGCTCAGCCCTGACACAGGATTTGATCGCACATCTCTGGGATCATGACCTGCGCAAAAGTCAAGATTTAGACACTCAACTGACTGAGCCACACAGGCACCTCCAAAAGGAACTTTTTAAAGCAAGAATCATGACCTCTTCCAAGTCACAGTTGTTTCAGTAAGACTCAAATACTTGATCTGTATATACTTTAGTATTTGCCATCCTGAGCCAAAATGACGAAAACTTTTGTTCCTACATCTTTATCAGCCAGTATTAAAAACTTCAAAGGGTCTAAAATTATGCCTTACTTGCAAACCACCATGTTAGCTTGTCACAATTTCATGGATGTTGCTGGTAGACATGAGACAAAGGACAGTTTGTTACTCAGAGCGACATCAGCAGCTAGATTATCAGCAATTTTTGTGTTGCTCTCCAAGACCCAATTCCAACAGCATGACAAGAAAAGGGCCAAATTTTAACTGCACATTTGGATTCACAAAGGATTGTGAACCAGGAGTCTGTGTCACGGGGAAGGAACCCTGAGCCCAGAGAACTCAGATCTTTTTAAGTGAGCAATAAATGTGCCTCCCCTTTCTACAGGGAGTTGGGAGAGCATGATCTTTATTATAATGGACAGTAAGCATGCCTGTCTTTACTTCAGGGGGAGATATTACCATTATCTTCCAACGTTATAAGTAAACCTTTTCCAGAAGGAAACACTATCTCTATCATCCAAGACTTTTCACTATTCCAGTATCTTTGAAAATATAGTCTGGGGAAAAAAAAAAAGACACCAAAATAAAGCAAGAAACCAGGTGAAATGCTCCATGTTTTGTAACATAGAGGTAAAGCATGATTTCAGGGGGCTTTTACTAGGACATAATTTACTGCTTGCATACATTGTTTCAGGGTGTAAACAGTGCTATAAAGGGTACTTTATAAACTGTAGCCCTGTATTCTCCGATTGTTCCTAAAACAAGTATGTGAGATAAATATGCTTTTCACTTCATATTCTTTCAGAATATCTAAAAGAAATTTTAATAAAAGCCAGCAAACCGTGTACCTGGCTTAGATAGCCAAATTCTGTCCTAAGCTCTCAGTAACAGCCTGTGTTGCTCTCATAGCTTTCATCATAATTACAACTAAGAATTTGTTTACTTTTCATTTAATTTCTATCTCCCTGGATTATAAGTTGTCTTTCACTGAGGGGCCCTTGTGTCTCTTTCTTACACTTATGTTTGAGTCAGCTAGCATAACATCTGACATATAGTAGTTATCCAATATATGCAACAAATATTTTCTGAATGTTGGCTAAGTTTCACTGTACTTCACTTACAAATGATAAATGAAAATTTGGTGACATGATTTGATTCTATCATATACTTGACCTTTACCAGGATTTTCGAGAATGGAGTTTCCTAGAAGGCTGCATGGGGAAATGACTGACGAGGTAATCTAGGATTTTCATTTTCTTGTATAAATTTGGAAACTAAAGGCTAGTAGTAACAAATAAGTTATTCAGAGTCACATGTCAAGTTTCCTGACTCTTGGTTTAATGCTCTTTCACCTATGATATTCCTTCACCTGCCCCTTCAACCTATTCTGGCAATAATTTAAAGCACTTCTGTGTTTATCTGCTGTGAAAAAATGTGGCAGTGTGCTCTCAGGGCAAGAATGGAGAGATGGAAATGTCTGCATCTCTATGCTAATATCTCCCGTCATCATATGGGTCAGAGAGACTGTGTTCCCAAACTCAAAAATAATTGCAATGTGTTTTCAAAGTTCTGAACTTTGCCTGATATTTCTTCCTCCATGCTGGGAAAAGGAGGTATGACACAGCTTGGAAAAACTGAGATATATCTACAAATCAAAATGTCTGCAAATCTGCCAAAATCTGATTCCGATAACCCAGAGATGTTTTTATTTTTACTCCTCCTACCTTGTTTAAATTGGCAAATAAGAAACTTTTCCTACTTTAATTTGTTATAGAACTGTTACAAGTTAATAACAAAAGCATTATTGTTTAGGGCTCCAAGTAGGTTATATTAAAGAACTCGAAAAATTTCACTTCTTTCCAAGATTTTAGAAATTTCCTACAGTAATCATGCTTTAAGTAACAAAAGATATACTGCTTACCCTGCCAGCTCCACAACATCTCTGTGATCAATTGTTCCTCCAAGAACCAGCTCTGACGAGGATGTTGCTTTGGAGGAAAGGTGCTCTATAAATGAAAAAAATAAGTAAATGGATGGGCCGGGCAGAACAGCATAGGCTCTGGATTAAATAGAGGCTAGAATTTGGTTTTCAAATTTCAAAGAAACATGGGACTGGTCTTGGTCTTCCGCCTTGGGAAAAGCTACAAAGATTTATTTTTGTGAACATGTCAAAATTCTCATTCTTATGCAGCTACAGCTATTGGAATACCTGAGGGGAGATTGCTTTATGACCTAACAGGAGCAAATGCAGATCTCTCTTGCCTTATAGACTAAATGGTTTTATACTCATTCCTGAGCAATGAATCTAAGTTTTTAGTGAATTCCATGAAAAGATCTTTAGAATTGTAATATTGCAGAGCAAAAGTTCCTACCATAGACTGAATGGAAAACTTTTAGAAAGAGGCCAGCCATCAATTTTCTGAGGGAGGTTAGACAAGCAATACTCCTGCAATACGTTTTAGAATCTGGCATCCCATTGTATAATCTTTCACATAGGTACTGCTTTCATGGATTCAGGAGGACCTACATCTGTATCTTTACAGATTCACAAATTAGCTCCTCTCCTTTTATGGAAGAGAGATTTTAGTATATAATAGAGTTACACTGTATGAGAACATTTTGCTGGCCAGTTTTGCCATTAAACTAATCAGGGGTGAATGTGTGTTTTTTTTTTTTTTTTTTTTTTTTTTTTTTTTTTTTTTTTTTAAAGGTATGGAAGTATGAGGATTTCATTGCTAGAATCACAGTATTTTTTGGTGGTTTTAGTTTCCCCCCATCCCTACCCTTTATCTATAGAAAAGAAAACCAATTGTCTCACTCTGTCAGAACTTTCAGAGAGGGTTTAGAAACCATCATAAAATCAACCTTGGTTTGTGGACCACACCAATATCAATTTCCTGGTTTGACAGTGATCTTTAGTTATAGAAAAAGATTACCATTGAGGAGATTATGAAAAAAGTACATGAGACTCTCTGTTCCATCTTTGAAAATCCTTGTAAACCTACAATTATTTCAAGATAATAAATGAAAAAATTGAAGTAACATTAGCAAACAGGAGAGTGATAGACCTGACTCATTCACTGGACAAACTTTATACGTGTGCTCACTAAACCACAAAATGGAGATAGCATCTAGCAGTAATAACTAAATGAGTATAAATTTAATGGTTTGTTTGTGCACAGACAATATGGCAAAATTAAGAGAAAGTCCTTTAAGGCCAAACTAACTGCACTCAAATACAAGGTCATACAATTTCTATGTGGGACTTTAGTCCAGAATATAATCTTCCTTCAGTATCCAGATGTGGAAATTTGGATGGTGATAAGAAAATCACTTATACTATAAGATAGTTGTGATGATTGAGTTTAATATTTGTAAAGGCACTTAACAACAATGCCTGGTCCTTAGCAATACTACGTAACGGGCAGCCATCCTGTGAAGAAATCACTTGGCATGTAGCTCTGCAAATATTGGTTTCCTTCCCTTTTCTGATTTTGAGTTAAATCCTATAAGAATCCCATTACAAGTAGCCTAGAAAAAGAATTATGGTATATTTGTGTCATTGAATCAAGTAATGAGTGAACGGTCTTCCACTGAACACAAAAATATGGATAAATCTCAAACATAATACTGAGTGAAAGAAGCTACCCAAGAAGTTTACTGTATGATTGTATGTAAAATATTAAATGGCAAAAAGAAAATTATCAGCCTAATTTTGATAAAACATTTCAAATTCCCTCATATCAAAACATATCAATAAGATGTACATATGCTAATTTTATAATACACATCAAGTCCCAAATTTCCAATCCTAGGTAAGTTATCAAGTGTCAAAATGTAAATGCTGATAATTTAACTGTAGGTAGTATTTTTTGAAGTACAACTGACATATTAATTTCAGGTGTGCATCATAGTGATTTGATACTTTTATATATTATAAAATGACCCCCATGTTGTCTGGTTACCATCTGTCACCATATAAAATTATTGCAATATTACTGGTTATACTCCCTGAGCTGTACATTATACTCCCATGACCTCCCTTTACAGCTGAAAGTTTATACTTCTTAATCACCTTCACCTATTTCACTACCTCCCCAAACCCTCCCCCTCTTTCACAACAGTCTTCTTCCTGTATCTATCGATCTGATTTTTTTTGTTTGTTTGTTATTTTTTAATTCCACACGTAAGTGAAATCATACAGTATTTGTCTTTCACTTTTGACTTATTTCACTTAGCCTAGTACTTTCTAGGTCATCCATGCAACCACAAATGGCAGGATTTCATTCCTATTCATGGCGGAGTAATATTTCATCATGAATATATATGTGTGTGTGTACACATACCTCATCTTCTTTACTCATTCATTTATTGATGGATTCAAGTTGTTTCCGTATCTTAGCGATTGTAAATAATGCTGCAATGAACAGAGTGATACATCTAATTCTTCAAATTGGTGGTTTCATTTCTGTCAGATGAATATCCAGGAGAGGAATTATTGGATCCTATGGTATTTCTATTTCTTAATATGAGGACATTTCATATGGTTTCTATGGTGGCTGCACCAATTTATGTTCCCGTCAGCAGTGCACAAAAGGTTTCTTTTCTCCGCATTCTCACCAGAAATTTTTACCATTCCTTTTGATACCAGCCATACTGACCAGTGTGAGGTGATATCTAACTGTGGTTTTAATTTGCATTTCCATAATCATTAGTGATGTTGAGCATCTTGTCATGTGCCTGTTGGCCATCTATAGGTCTTCTTTGGGAAAATGTCTGTTCAAGTCCTCTACCCAGTTTTTAGTCAGGTTGTTTAGGGTTTGGGGGGAATTTTTTAAAAAATATTAAGTTGTGTAAGTTCTTTATGTACTTTGGATATTAGCCCTTCATCAAATGTATAATTTGCAAATATCTTCACTCATTCAATAGGCTGCATTGTTGATGGTTTCCTTATCTGTGCAGAAGCTTTTTAGAATGAGAATGTAATCTCATTCAATTATTTTAGCTTTTGCTGCCCTTGCCTGAGATGACAGCATCTCTTTAGGCTTTAAAGTACCATTGATAATCATGATTTTTTAAATTTTGTTTTTAATTTTTGAGAGAGAGAGAGAGAGAGAGAGAGAGAGAGGTGGGGGACAGAGAGAGAGGGAAACACAGAATCTGCAGCAGGCTTTAGACTCTGAGCTATCAGCACAGAACCCAATGTGGGGCTCGAACTCACAAACCATGAGATCATGACCTGAGTCAAAGTCAGATGCTTAACTGACTGAGCCACCCAGACATCCCTCATATTCAAAGATTTAAAGAGCATTCTGAGGTGAAAATGACAATACCTAAAATAAAAAAAAATATCACTGGGTCGTCTTGACAGAAAATAAGACATTGGAGAATGAAATATCCATAACTTTTAATTCAGAGCAATAGAAACTATTCAAAATGGGGGCGCCTGGGTGGCGCAGTCGGTTAAGCGTCCGACTTCAGCCAGGTCACGATCTCGTGGTCCGTGAGTTCGAGCCCCGCGTCGGGCTCTGGGCTGATGGCTCAGAGCCTGGAGCCTGTTTCGGATTCTGTGTCTCCCTCTCTCTCTGCCCCTCCCCCGTTCATGCTCTGTCTCTCTCTGTCCCCAAAAAAATAAATAAATGTTGAAAAAAAAATTAAAAAAAAAAAAAACTATTCAAAATGAAGTTCACGTGCACACACACACATACACACACAGCTCAAAGAAATGAACAAAACTGATGTGACATGTGGAATGATCTAAAGTGGTCTAATATACAAATAATCGGTGTTGCAAATAGAAAAGGTAGAGTTATTAAAGAGATAATGGTCAAAATATTTCCTATTTTGGTATTATGCAAACTCTTATATCCAAGAGGTTAAATAAACATTAAGGATGAATACAAAGCAAACCATAAAAATGCATGTAGTACAATTGTTCACTATCAATAAGAAAACCTTAAAATAAGCTTCAGAGAAAAAAATACAAAGAAACAAGAATCAATATGGACTCTGCATCAGAAATAATGGAAGGGACAATACAATGGAATAATATTTTTAAAATATTAAAACACAAAGAGAAACTATTAACTTAGAATTCTATACCCAGCAAAAATTATCCTCCAAAAATAAAGGCAAAATAAATACCATTTCAGACAATCAAAACCAGAAAGGATTCACCAGCAGCAAACCTACAACACAAAATACACTAAACAAGATTCTTTAAGCCGAAGGAAAAGAATAAAACATGGAAATTTGAATCTATACAAAGAAATGAAGAAAGCTAGAGAGGGTAACTTGGAGATAAATCGCAGGGATATTTGTTTTCTTGTTTTTAAATGTCTATAAAATATCATTGTCCACAAAATATAATAATGATGTATTTGGGAACCTAAAATCTATTTATAGATAAGAATTCTAAAAACAGCAGCAAGAAGGATAGAAAGGAAAAATGCAAGTATACAGTAGTAAGGTTTTAGTATTATAATAAAATGGTATAATACTACTTAAATATAGACTAAAATAAAGATGAATGTTGCCAACTTTAAAGCAAGCATTAATATATCAAAGAATTCGGAGGCTATTGGGAAGATGGCAGAGTAGGAGGATTCTAAGCCCACCTTGTTCTATGGACATACTGAGAAAACAGCTACATCTATGTAACTAACTCTGAAAACTACCTGAAGACTGGCAGAATTGACCTTCCACAGTTAATCATTGGGAAGAGGCCACATTGAAAAGGGAAGAAAGGGCAGAGATGCAGCTGGGAATCAAACCATGGGCAAGACTAACCATAAACAGGAGAGACACCACCAACAGAGAATCAAGAGGATCAGACTCCATTCCAGGCACCTGTGGCAGTGGGGACCCACACAGGGAAGAGGAGTCCTCATAACATCTGATTTTGAAAAAGAGTAGGGCTTAACATCAGGAGAGCCAGAGGAAAATAGGAAATGGAATCCCCACCCTTAAAGAACAGCATAATAAATAACTTGGCTCAAAACATAGCACAGAAGCAGCAGTTTGAAAAGTGCCTGCCGTATAAATGAAGGAGATTTATTGAGTAATCTCAGGACATGTGCTAAAAGGGCAGAGATCTTCAGGAGATTTCTCCATGAATAAAAATGCTGGAAGGTGCCATTTCTCTTCCCCTTCCCTAGCCTAGATATCCAAACACTTATGGGAGTCACTTCTAACACGATCTACCTTGCTAGCACCACCACTCCACCCCACCCCCTCTTGTTGTCCTACAGACCCACCCCATTCAACCTGACTACAGGTAGATATCCCTCCAAAGTAGCTCCTTCAGGGATATGTATCAGGAACTGGTGCCATTCCAAAAAGAATCCTGACGTGGGGAGAAGGAGAGATAACCCCCTACCAGTGGGCTCACAGTTTCAGCGGCCCAGCCTTTTAGCTGGCTATGCAGGGAATAAGCCCTGCCATCCAGTGTGCTCACAACTGTGGCACATGGCCAATTGCAGACACATTGACTGCCAGTCCTGCCCACCAAGAACCCCATGGCAGCTTCAGATGGGTCTCTCAATAGCACAGGGACAAACTCTGCCACCCAGAGCACCCACACCAGGCAAAGCAGGTCACCACAGCCAGTTGAGCTGAAGGCAATCACAGCTCAAACACACCACGAGGGGCACAAGTGCCCACTGTACTTGTGTGGGACACTAGGGGACAATCCTGGAGCACCTGATGCTTGTGACTAGGTGGAATTAGAATATATGGCACCACAATACCTCTTCTATACAAGATCACTGCTTTCAAAACAAGGATATATAACTGACCTAACACATAGAAACAAACACAGTGAGTTTGATAAAATGAGGAGACAAAGAAATTTTTCATTTTCCAAATAAAAAACCATGGTAAAAGAGCACGATAAAATATAGATAAGTGATACGCCTGATAAAGAGTTCAAATTAACAGTCTTAAAGATACTCCATGGATTCAAGAAAAGAATGATCTTCAGGAGAATTTCAACAGAGAAAATGTAGAGAACCACCAGTCAGAGCTGAAGAATACAAAAACTGAAATGAAAAATATACTAAAAGACATCAACAGCACATTAGAAGCTGCAGAAGTATGGATCACAATCTGGAAGACAGTAATGGAAAGCAACCAAGCTGAACAGTAAAAAGCAAAAAAGGAAAAAATGAGAATAAGTTAAGCTAACTCTGAGACTTCATTAAACCTAAAACATTCATATGACAGGGATCCCAGAAGAGGAAATGAAAGAGAAAGGGATAGAAAATTTGAGGAATAGCTGAAAACTTATTTAAACTGGTCAAGGAAATGGATATCCTAATCCATAAACCGAGGTCCTAACAAGATGAACCCAAGGAAGTCCACACCAAGAAATGTAACAATTAAAATGGCAAAAAGTAATGATAAAGAATTTTAAAAGCAGCAAGAGAAAAGTTGCATAAGAGAAAGCCCATAAATTTATCAACTGACCGTTCAGAAAAAAATTTGACTGTATCATGTCACTCCTTCCTGGCCTACAAAGTACTGAAAGGTAAGAAGAAAATTACAACCAACCTACTCTGCCTGGCGATGTTATTCAGAATAAAAGGAGAGATAAAAGAGTTTCACAGACAAGAAAACATTAAAGGAGTTCATCATCACTAAATCAGCCTTACAAGAAATGTTAATGGGAATTCTTTAACCTGAAATAAGTGGCCATAACTAGGAGAAATTTTGCAACAAGAAATTTCACAGATAAAAAACATAGTATAGGTAGTAGTCATTTCTACAACCAGCATGGAGGTTAAAATGCCAAAGTAGAATCAACTACATCTACAAAAATGTTTTCTAAAGGGATATACAAAATAAGATATGACATCATAGAAATAAAACATGGAAGGGTACTAAAAATTTAGTGCTTTTAGAAGGTGCTCAAACTTAAGCAACCATCATTTTAATAAATGCTTCCATACACATAGGATATTATATGAACATAATGGTAATCACAAATGAAAAATATAGGTAACACAAAAAAATAGAAGAAATAAAGCCAAGCATAATACTAAAGTATGCCATTAAACCACAAGGGAAGAAAAGAGAAGGAGGAACACCAAAGAACTACAAAAACAATCAGAAAACAGTAACAAAATGGCAATAAGTACATACCTACCAATAATCACTTTAAATTTAAATGGACTAAATGTTCCAATCAAAAGAAATATGGTGATGGAACAGATAAAAAAAAATAAGACTCATCCACCATATGCTACCTACAAGAGGTTCACTTCAGACCTACAGACACAAATGGAATGAAAGTGAAGGGATGGAAAAGTATATTCCATACAAATGGAAGGAAAAAAAGCTAGGATAATAATACTTTAAATAATAATAATAAATAATAATAAATAATACTTTAAAACCAATAAGACTTTAAAACCAAGACTGACAAAGCAGGAAAGAATATCCAATGGAAAAAAGAGTCTCTTTAACAAATGGTGCTGGGAGAACTGGACAGCAACATGCAGAAGAATGAAACTAGATCACTTTCTTACACCATTCACAAAAATAAACTCAAAATGGATAAAGGACCTGAATGTGAGATAGAAAACCATCAAAACCCTAGAGGGGAAAGCAGGAAAAAACCTCTCTGACCTCAGCCGCAGCAATTTCTTACTTGACACATCTCCAAAGGCAAGGGAATTAAAAGCAATAATAAACTATCGGGACCTCATGAAGATAAAAAGCTTCTGCACTGCAAAGGAAACAATCAACAAAACTAAAAGGCAACCAACAGAATGGGAAAAGACATTTGCGAATGACATATCAGACAAAGGGCTAGTATCCAAAATCTATAAAGAACTCACCAAACTCCACAACCAAAAAATAATCCAGTGAAGAAATGGGCAGAAGACATGAATAGACACTTCTCTAAAGAAGACATCCAGATGGCCAACAGCACATGAAAAGATGCTCAACATAACTCCTCATCAGGGAAATACAAATCAAAACCACACTGAGATACCACCTCATGCCAGTCAGAGTGACCAAAATAAGCAAATCAGGAGACTATAGATGCTGGAGAGGATGTGGAGAAGTGGGAACCCTCTTGCACTGTTGGTGGGAATGCAAACTGGTGCAGCCTCTCTGGAAAACAGTGTGGAGGTTTCTCAAAAAATTAAAAAAAGATCTACACTATGACCAAGTAAATAGTACTTCTAGGAATTTACCCAAGGGATTCAGGAGTGCTGATGCATAGGGACACTTGTACCCTATAGCAGCACTTTCAACAATAGCCAAATTATGGAAAGAGCCTAAATGTCCATCAACTGATGAATGGATAAAGAAGATGTGGTTTATATACACAATGGAATACTACGTGGCAATAAGAATGAAATATGGCCTTTTGTAGCAACGTGGATGGAACTGGAGAGTGTTATGCTAAGTGAAATAAGTCATACAGAGAAAGACAGATACCATATGTTTTCACTCTTATGTGGATCCTGAGAAACTTAACAGAAGACCATGGGGGAGGGGAAGGGAGAAAAAAAGTTACAGAGAGGGAAGGAGGCAAATCATAAGAGACCCTTAAAAACTGAGAATAAACTGAGTGTTGATGGGGGTGGGAGGGAGAGGTGGGTGGTGATGGGCATTGAGGAGGGCACCTGTTGGGATGAGCACTGGGTGTTGTATGGAAACCAATTTGACAATAAATTTCATCTTTAAAAAAAAAAAATAAAACCAAGACTGTAGCCAGAGACAAAGAAAGGCATTACACAATGATAAAGGGAACAATACAATGAGCATACAGCAATTATAAATACCATTGCACCCAACATAGGAGCACCTAGATATATGAAGAAAATATTAATAGACATAGAGCAAGAAATTGACAGTAATATAATAATGGTTTGGGACTTTTACACCCTACTTATATTACCAGATTGATCACCCAGACAGATTTTCAACAAAAAAAATGGCTTTGAATGACAGACCAGATAGCCCTAACAGATATATACAGAACAGGACATTCCAAAATGGCAAAGTACACATTCTTTTCAAGTGCACATAGAACAGTCCCCAGAATAGATCATATGTTATGCTACAAGTCTCAGTAAATTTAAGAACACTGAAATCCTAATCAAGCATCTTCTCTGACAACAGTATGAAACTAGAAATCAATTACAAGAAAGAATCTGGAAAAAAACACAGACACACGAAAGCTAAACAACAGGATTCTAAACAACCAGTGGGTCAACCAAGAAACCAAAGAAGAAATAAAAAAAAAAATACATGAAGACATATTAAAATCGGAACAGTCAAAAGGACACAGCAAAAGAAGTTCTAAGAGGGAAATTTATGGCAGTACAAACTTACTTTAAGAAGAAAAATCTCAAATGGTCTAACCTTATGCTTAGAGGAGCTAGAAAAAAGAACAAAGCTGAAAGCTAGGAAGAAGGAAATAATAAATATTAGAGCAGAAATAAGTAGAGACAAAAAATAGAAGAGATCAATGAAACCAAGAACTGGTTCTTTAAAAGATAGACAAAATCATTACACCTTTAGCCAAATTCATCAAAAAAAAAAAAAAAAAAAAAAAAAAAAAAGGACCCAAATACATAAAATCAGAAACAAAGGAGGAGCAATAACAAATGACACCATAAAATACAAAAGATTATAAGAGAATTTCATAAACAATTATATGTCCAACAAATTGGACAACTTTGAAGAAATGGATAATTTCCTAGAAACATACAGTCTTCCAAACACACAGTCTTCCAAAGCTGAATCAAGAAGTAATGTTGAATCAGTAATCAGAAAATTCTCAAGCATACAGGACCAGATGGCCTTACAGTTGAATTCTACCAAACATCTAAAGAGTTAATACCTAGTCTCTTCAAAGTAATCCAAAAATCTGTGGTGTCTGGGTGGCTCAGTTGGTTAAGCGTTTGACTTCAGCTTGGGTCATGATCTTGCAGTTGGTGAATTTGAGCCTTATGTCAGGCTCTGTGCTGACAGCTCAGAGGTTGGAGCCTGCTTCGGATTCTGTGTCTCTCTCTCTCCCTGCCCATCCCCTGTTGTGCCATCTCTCAAAAAATGAATAAACATTAAAATTTCTCAAGTATTCCCAACAATAAGAGAGGAAGGAAAGTTTCCAAATTCATTCTATGCAGCCAGCATTACTTTGATACCAAAACCAGACAAAGACACTGAGAAAAAAAACCCACAAGCCAATACCTCTATGAACATAGGTGCAAAAATCCTCAACAAAATATTGCAAACCAAATTCAACAATACATTTTTTAAAAATTTAATGTTTATTTTTGAGAAAGAGAATGTGGTGGAGAAGCAGAGAGAGAGGGAGACAGAATCTGAAGCAGGATCCAGGCTCTGAGCTGTAAGCACAGAGCCTGACACAGGGTTCAAACTCACAAATCACAAGATCATGATCTGAGCCAAAGTCGGATGCTTAACCAACTGAGCCAACCAGGTGCCCTTCAACAATACATTTTAAAAAATCATTCACCTCAGTCAAGTGGGATTTGTTTCAGGGGTGCAAGTGTAGTTCAATACTTCCAAATCAATGTGTTACATCATGACATTAACAAGAGGAAAGATAAAAACCGTATGATCACCTCAATGAATGCAGAAGAACTATGTGGCAAAATGCAACACCCATTCATGATAAAAACTCTTAGCAAAGTGGTTTAGAGGCAACATACCTCAACATGATTAAGGCCATATATGAAAAACCCATAGCTAACATCAGACTAAGCGGTGACAAGTGAAAACTT
Source organism: Leopardus geoffroyi (assembly GCF_018350155.1). NCBI lineage: Eukaryota > Metazoa > Chordata > Mammalia > Carnivora > Felidae > Leopardus > Leopardus geoffroyi. The sequence continues at coordinate 49,480,695 of NC_059328.1, forward strand.
TTCCTCTAAGATCAGGACCAAGACAAGGATATCTACTCTCACCACTTTTATTCAATATAGTACTGGAAGTCCTAACTCTAGCAATTAGACAAGAAAAAGAAATTAAGAAATAAAGAGCATCCTAACTGGTAAGGAAGGAGTAAAACTGTCACTGTTTGCATATGACATGATATATACAGAAAACCCTAAGGACTCCACCAGAAAACTATTATAAGTCACAGGAGAAATATCTAAGATAGGGCATATCACCAATAATATTGCTGTAACATTGTATGGTTACAGATAGTGACCCTACCTACCATGGTGAGCATATTAAGTAATATGTAGAAGTGTTGAATCAATGTTGCACACTTGCAACTAATACAACATTGCATGTTTATTAAACTTAAAAAATACATCAAAGTTGTAGAGCTAATTAAAACTCTCACACAGGCAAAGCTAATTAATGCTGTTCAAAATCAGGATAGTTAACTTTGTGGGAGTAATGACTAGAAAGGGCTTAAGGGGAATTTTATAACATTTTGGCATAGTTCTGGTTCTTGTCTGCAAGTTTATTACATAGGTATGTTCACTTTGTGATAGCTAAGTTATACACTTGATATGTATACTTTTCTATATTTATATATGTGTATAGAATATATAGAAAAACATGTATCTGTGTGTATATGCACATGTAGACGTGTGTATATGCACAGACATGTGTGTATTGCACATATGCACGTGTAGACATGTATATACACATATGCACATATGCACATGTAGACGTGTATATGCACATGTAGACGTGTATATGCACATGTAGACTGTGTATATGCACATACAGACATGTGTATTGCACATATGCACATGTAGACATGTGTGTGTATACACACATGCACATATGCACATGTAGACGTGTGTATATGCACAGACGTGTGTATATGCACATATGCACATGTAGACGTGTGTGTATACATATGCAAATGACAAAGAGGAGCCAAAGAAGAGATTATCTTAGAAGCTGTAATAACTTGTTCTGCTGCCCCACTCATAGAAAAAAAAGAATCATATTATGGTCTTTCTTTCTGAATAGGGCCCTTGGATTTGGACCTAAACAGACTGCACAATCTTATGTGAATGTTGTTAGAATTGCATTTCAAAAATATTTAGTAACCCTTCACACTTCAAAGAGCATCAAGTGTTAATTCCATTTGCGTTGAATTTACAAGAAGGCTCTGCCAATCCAGCTTTTATTTTAAAAAAATGCTTCCAAAGAACATTTATAAAATAAAATTATTTTTAATGTAAGGATTTCAGGGGTAGAATTTTTAATTGAATCTTTAATTTTTAATTTTAATGTAACACACAATGTTACATTAGTTTCAGTTGTGCAACAGTGATTTGACAAGTCTGTATGTTATACTCAGAAGTATAGCTACCATCTGTTACCATACAAAGCTATTTCAGGATCACTAAGTTCCCTTTGCTGTACCTCTCATCCCTGGGACATATTGCAGAACTGGAAGCCTGTACCCCTACTTCCATTCTTCCATTTTGCCTGCCCCCCCTTTCCTTTTCCCTAGCAACCACCAAGCTTGTTCTGTGTTCATGGGTCTGTTTCTATTTGGTTTATCAGATTCCACACATAAGTGAAATCATATGTGTCTTTATGTTTCTAACTTATTTCACTTCACATATCACCCTTTAGATCCATCCATGTTGCTGCAAATGGCAAGATCTCATGCTTTTTTATGGCTGAGTAATATTCCATTGTATATACCACATCTTCTCAATCCATTCATTTATCAGTATACACGTAGGTGGCTTCCTATCTTAGTGATTATAAATAATGCTGCAACTAACAGTGGAGCCTGTATTTTTTTCTTCAATTAGTGTTTTCATTTTCTCTGGGTATTTACAATTTGTACATTATTCTTATGAAGACCCACCTCATAATTTCACAGATCGTTACAATGGTCCAGATACTAATTAGATAAGACTTTATGTATGAAGTAATGCATGCCTGTCACAACCTTGTTCAAATACCGCCTCCTCCCAGAAGCCTTGCTAGATTTCCCCGAGGCACATATATTATCCCTTAAAGCTTCCCTAGCATATTACACATTCTTCTATTAGAGCATGTGTCCAAGTGAAGAGAGTGTATTTGTCTCCTTTGCTAGACTGCTTTTATCCATCTTTGTATACTCTGTATCTAGTACACAGTCTAACACATGTCAAGTGCTCAAAAAATACTTGAAGGTGATAGGAGAGTATGAGGGAGGGGGAGAGACAAAAGAGGAGGTATAGGGGAAAAAAAGGGGTTTTATTAACCTGACCAATCAGGGAGAAGATGTTCTTGGGTCAGAGGAAACAGCTGTTTGTCCAGCAAGCTTCTGTTTGCATCCATCGTCACAAAGTAAATTAGAATCCTTTGAGGTTGTTTCACAGTAATAACTGTAAATACTTTTCCAAGTATTAATCCAGTGTTAGACTGGTGCTTCATGTCCTGCTATGCCATATGAATCATTTCCCTTATGATCTGAGGACAGTAAAATATTTTATAAATATTATCTTACCAAATGAGTATGTGTAAAAATTGTCCTCGGGGCTCCCAGTGACAAAAGAGTATGCACACCAACAAAATACACATGCTTCCCCAACCCTCCGGCAACATTTTTCACTCTCTTCTCTGCTTCCAGAGCACATTATTCACTCTAATACAGCAATCAGCTCATGTTGGAGTCTGTTGTATTTCCCCTGCCCAATTATACTGCAAGCTTCTTGAGGACAAAGACTAGGTCTTCATCTTTTTATCCCCAGTTCTCAACACAGGGACTGGGACATGGTAGATATTCTATATTTCTATCTTAAATGACAAATGAGTGAGAGAACATCTTCTAATACTTATATTTGAATAGGTTTTAGATGTCCCGTCATCCCAGCTGTCAGACATCCAACCTTAGAGGCACTTCCAAAACAAGAAGTGAACAAAAGAGTTAAGAGTTAGCTCCAAACCACGTGGTGGCAACATCCAACCAGAAGCGGGGCTTGCGTCTTTCTCCGGATCCTAGGACATTCAAATCACCCTGTGGGAGAAAGGCGACTGCCTGATCTCTAGTAGTATCTAGAAACAGTTTTATTTTTCATATGAAATCTGTTAAGTTTGAGATGTTCAGAGTCCTTGGAGCTGAGAAGTAAAAAAACCAAAGAGAAGAAAAACAAAAGAAAAAAACCTTCCTATTTAAGCACAAACATGCCAGCTACCACGTTAAGTGCTCAGAATTCAACGTTGAAATAAGATGTGCTCCATGGCCTGGCTCACCTATTATTGGGATCTGGGAATCCTCAAGTATCTCCTGCTGCAATGTCAGAGTATTCTCAGAGCACACACACAGAAAACAACCTTTAAAATTAACCACTGAAACTATAGTAACTTAATGTTCATGTTTGGTCTTTGTTTACCCTCAAAACCCTTTATAATATACTCTTGATGTACCAATAACAAATAAGTCAATAAAAGCCACAGTTTGACTCCCAAACTACTCTTCAGAATATTAAGAGCTCAGCAGCATCAGAGACAAAGCTGTTTCACCCTGTACATGCAATCACAAAACACCGAATAAAAAGCCTTGGCAGCCAGCAGTACAAGTCTTGCATTGGGGGGGGGGGGGGGGGGGGGTTTACAAGGAGATCAGACTGTGATCAAAGCAGTTATGTGGCCAATTGCAGGGCATTGAAGGAGACGACATATCAAAGATTCTCATCAACTCCTAAGATAAGGTTTCCAAAAAAGGAGAGTAATACATATGCTGTATGGGAGACAGTTTAGGGAGCTCTAAAATAATCCTGAAAAAAAAAATTTAAACATGCCAATAAAGAAAGACACTTATACAACATTATCATCTGCAGATGAGTTTTGAAATTCTATATATTAGATCTCATTTGAATTTGAGGATTGCCAGCTTATCCAAGGAATTTTTCTGGTAGCCCAAGTTCTCCGAAGTGTTCTTAGTTTGCTAGAATTTTTATTGGAATTAAGTGTAAAATAAGACCAAAAGCCCTTCCTATTAAGAAAAACAAACCTATTGAAACCTCTATTAATTATCATTTGATATATTTGCTCATGTAGCAAATATGAATGCACTGCAATGTTCAATTTTTACTGTAGAAGGCATAGTCTGGGATACCGATGGGTTTGATAGGGTCTGTCCCCTCAAAAATTTCCATTTACTAAGAGGGATTATGTTTATGTAATTGGGTAAAATAAAAGGTGAAATATTTCTATATGTCCTAAGAGAGGTCCAGAGAGAATGCCATGGGATTCCAGGGGATAGAAACACTGCCTCCAGGTCAAGGCAAAAATGCAATGGAATTATTGAGGGAAAATCTATGTACTAATTATTCATAGAACAGTAATATCTACTGTGTAGATGTGTTTTATAGATAAGAGTGCCCATATGCAAAAATTCTCAAATATCAAACATGTAATTGATACCCAATAAAGGAGCTGAAACATTATCAAATTTTTGATGATTCATTGTTCCACCCTTGCTAAATATCTTTAGAAACATTAGTCTAGGGACACCTGGGTGACTCGGTTGGTTGAACATCCAACTTCAGCTCAGGTCATGATCTCATGGTTCTTGGGTTCAAACCCCACATCGGGCTCACTGCTATCAGCATAGAGCCTGCATTAGATCCTCTGCCCAGCCCCCCTGCCCTTGCCCTGATCACACACTCTCAGAAATAAACTTAAAGTATTAGTCTACATTCTATCCTTAAGAATAAGTGCTTACTAATAACTGTTCATCAAAAACCTTAGAATGTCCCCATTTTTATCATTCTTACTTCATTTCTTATTCTGCTACTCATAAGTGGAGACCAGGAGTTCAAAGTTCAAATGCTTCAGGGACCAGTTGGGTCATGTGGTGTGTGGACAGTCTGGAATAAAACAAAATGGTGGGGATCTGGGCAAATTGGAGAGCAACTGTTTCTCTTTAAAGCACTTGATTTTAAGTTCTAAGGATTTAAAATGCTGTGCTTCCAAGATTCAGAGAAATTCCTGTCAAGATTTGCAGCTAGTATTTTGCAGAAATTAACAAGCCAATCCTCAAATTCATATGGGAATGCACAGGATCTAGATAGCCAAAACAATCCTGAAAGACAAAGAGAAGAACAAACTGGAGAATTTATACTTCTTGATTTCAAACCATGCTACAATGCAACAACATTAAAAACAGTATGGTACTGGCATAAGGGTATCATATATGTCAGTGGAATTGAGTGTCCCAAGTAAACCCTTCTATTTATGGTCAATTTTTGACAAAGGTGTCAAGACAATTTCATGCAGAAATGTTTTGGAGCAACTGGATATCCATATGCTAAAGAATGGATTTGTCCCCTTACCTCATACCACATGTAATATTAAATAAAAAAATGGATCCTAGACATAAATTTAAGAGCCAAAAATATAAACAAAATCTTGGAAGAAAACAGGAATACATTTGTGACCTCGTTTAAGTACTTTTAAATAAAACATCAAAAGCTTAAGGGGAAAAAATAAAAGTAATGATTTTTCCAGTATTAAAAACGTTTGTGCTTCAAAAGACACCACCATGAAGTAACAAAGACCAGTTACAGATTAGGAGAAAATATTTACAAGTCCTCTAGCTGAAAGAAAAAAAAAAAAAAGGACCTGATTTTAGGCCAAAAGGACTCTTATCTCCGTAAGAAAATAAACCAATTTAAAAATGCACAAAAAATTCAACAGTCATTTCATCTGATATATGAATCCCCAATAAACCTATGAATAGATGCCCATCATTAGTGATTAGGGAAATATATATTAACACCATGAGATATTACTTCATACCCACTAGAATGGCTATCATCAGAAATAGACAAAAACAAGTGTTAACATGACTGTGGGTAAACTGGCAACTTGAATGTTAAATGACACAGCTACTTTGGAAAGGAGTTTGACGGTTTGAGTGGTTTAACACTCATTTACCATGAGACCAGCAATTCTACTCCTTGGCATTTATGTAAGGGAAATGAAACACAAGTCCACCCAAACATATATGTAAGTAGCAGTTCATAGCAGGATTATTCATAATAAAAAACAGAGGGAAACAACCCAATGCCCATCAACTGGGCAATGGATAAACAAAATATAGTACATCCATTCCATGGAATAGTATTTGGTAATAAAAAAACAAACCGAGTACTGACAGCTTCTGCAAACATGAATAAACCTTAAAAACCACATGCTTACTGACAAAGTCCAGACAGAAAGGTCACATATTATATGATTACATCTATAGGAAATGTCCAGAAAAAGTGAGCCTATAGAGACATAAAGATGATTTGTGGTTGCCTGGGGTAGAGGGTGAGAATGAAGTCACTACAAACAGGAGGATTTTTTTGTGGTGGTTAATACAAATGTTCAAGTTGGAGTGCAATAATGGTTGCAAGACTAAATTTAGTAAAGATCAATAAATAGTATAGTTAAAGTGGATTATTTTTAGGATATAAAAGTTATAGCTCAATCAAAGCTGTTTAAAAGAAAAAAGAAAAACATACTAGGTAAAGGATTTAGCCTCCATTGTGCCCTCATGCACCTATCTTGGAACTCCTGGGTTACAGAAGGTGGAGTATCAATATGCTGAGTCCCAGATTTTTCCTAGGGATAAATGATATTACCTACTGTTATTTCTGATGGTCCTAAATAGAATACAAAGCATAGTGCATCAATGCCAAAACTGAACAATCAGGTACCTGGTTTGCTTCCTAAGAAAGCAAGCGTGATAAGCAAGTGTTAAAAAGCTGTTGACTATAGGGGCGCCTGGGTGGCTCAGTTGGTTGAGCGGCCGACTTCGGCTCAGGTCACGATCTCGCGGTCCGTGAGTTCGAGCCCCGCGTCAGTCTCTGTGCTGACAGCTTGGAGCCTGGAGCCTGTTTCGGATTCTGTGTCTCCCTCTCTCTGACCCTCCCCCGTTCATGCTCTGTCTCTCTCTGTCTGAGAAATAAATAAACGTTAAAAAAAAAATTTAAAAAAAAAAGCTGTTGACTATAGAGATCACAATGAGGTTATTTTAGGAGGAATTGGCAATCAGATTTCTAGAAGAACAGGAACCAGATTTGGAGTCTTAATTTGAATGACTTCTGACAAGTTATATTGAAAGTCTTCCTTGTTGATGCACTGCTCTCTATCCGGTTATCTGCAGAGTGCAGGCTCTTGTCATGGACATCATAAAGATAGTTTTTATACTCTGCCTAGTTGACTACCTCTGTAACCTCAAACTCCAAACTGCCTTCATAAGACACAAACACACATAATTAAAAACTCCATGAGTAGGGACCATCTCTTGGTAACTTCAGTGCGTGGTACAGGTTCAAATGCCTTTGTCCTTAAAGCTAAGGACAGAAAGCCAAGACAATTTTTCTTAACAGGATCCATTATTTCAGGGGTACCTGAGTGGCTCAGTCAGTTAAGCATCTGACTCTTGGTTTCAGCTGAGGTCATGATCTCACACTTCATGAGTTTGAGACCTGCATCAAACTCTGTGCTGACAGCACAGAGCCTGCTTGGGACTCTTTCTCCCTCTCTCTGCCCCTCCCCTGCTCGCTCACACTCTCAAAATAAACTTTTAAAAAATACAAAAAAAGAATCTAGTATTTCAGACAAACTAGTTTCTTTTGAAGCTTGAACACGTACTAGATATAGGAGCTTCAGGGGTCATCCCTCTCCTTGGACCCTCAGTTTCCTCTTCCCTGTCATGTGGACAATTATACTATCTCCTGGGGTTTTGGAGCGATCTAAACGGCAAATCTTAGGTCACTGATGGTTATATTTTCCCCTGTAACCAGTGCCTCTGAGCCTTATTATCTCAGCATGCCCTGTGCTCCATGGTGTTCCCACAGACTCAGTAGGCTGGGATGGACTGGGCCTTAAAAGGAACTCCTATAGAATATTCCAGGTATATTAGCTTGGGCTGCCATAACAGAATACCATAGACTTAAAAGAAATTTGATTGTTTACAGTTCTGGAAGCTAGGAATCTGAGATAGGGTGCTAGCATAGTTTAGTTCTGGCAAGGCTCTCCTGGCTTACAAATGACAGGTGTCTGTGTCATTACATGGTAGAGATAGATCTGCTTCTCATTCTCTTCTTTTTAAGCCACAGTCCTAGCAGATTAGGGTCCCACCCTCACATAACTTTACCTTCTAATGACCCTATCTCCAGGTACTGTCACACTGAGGGTTAGGGTTTCAACATAGGAATTTGGGAGGGACACAATTAGTCTACAGCATCAGGGAAAGCTTGTTTAACCACAGAGTTTGGGCACAGAGCTGGTACACCTGGTGTCAAATTAAAGGCCCTGCTTAGCTTCTTTTAACCTATCACCTTTCTATTGCCAGGTTTTTTTTTCCTTCCACTGATAAAGCATTTCAAAAAACACAAAATTTGAAAAGCCATATTGGCACCTAATGAGACCTGAGAATTTCCAGAGTCCACCTTGAATGCTGTTTTTCCTACTTAATGTAGGTAGTCTCCTAGGCTTCACGATTTCTTGCTTTCTCCCTCTGTGCTGAGACACCTGTCAGGCTTTTCTCGGTGGACCCAATGATGGCTTCAAAAAAAAAAAAACCCTGACTACTTTAACCTGGAATTCTTTCTCCTCCGACTTCCTTATGCATACTCTCAAGCAGCAGGCAGAGGCTACCTTATACAGACAATACCCTGAAGGCCCTACAAGAGAAGAATGTCAGGGACTTAATGGTTATATCCCCCCCAAATACATAGACTAAACCTTAACCTCAATGTGATGAAGTTGGGAGATGGGGGCGGGGGGGGGGGTCTTTGGGAGGTGATTAGGTCATTAGGTAGAGCCCTCATGAATGGGATTAGTGCTCTTATAAGAAGAGGCAGGAGAGCTGGCTATTGATAAACTACCAAGTTTATGGTATTTTGTTATGGTGGCCCAAGCTGACGAGATAAGGAGCCTTCAAAGAACTAAGATTGAGTTTAAGAGTTGATACTCTCCCACAGTATCCATCAAAATCTTATGGGCATGGGGTAGCAGGGAAGATGAAGGCAAAAATCCAGAGTTAGTAGTTGTACACTACATGTATGCACTTGACATCCATTATGGTTTACCTTCTTTACCAACTACCATCTGTTCTCTTATCAATACAATGCCTTCTCATCAATCTTTCAAATCCTTCTCTCTTTTTCAACTCACCTCTCATAGCAGTGATTTCACTCAAGTATTCATTTATTTTGAAAACTATTATGTTATTGAGTTTTCATGATAAATTTGTTAAGAGCTGGGGTTTGGAGGCTTACAGACCTGAACTTAAACCCCAGATACTCACCAGATTTTTCTTGAAAAGTTAATTCAACCCCCAGATTCTTATCTATAAAATTGAGTTCATCACATCTCTCTCCTAGGACAGTGCAAGAATTAAACAATCATGTTGAGTGCTTATTGTATGTCCTAGACTTAATACAAGGTACCTTTTAGTATTATTAGGATAAGTAACTTGTCCAGGGTTACTGATACCAGACAGGAGTAGAACCCTCTGTATCACTTGTGTTCTTCCATGCCATTCCTCTTTTCTGTAACTGACACATCTCTTGCATTCTACACTAAGTGATGAAATTGCTTAGCAAAGGGCCTAAGCATCAGTCAGGACAGGGCTCTAATCTGGTCACCATCATTTGCTAGCTCTGTCCCTCTGTCCAAATCTCAGTGTTCAGTTCTTTTCATCTGTCAAATGATTGACTGTGAGAGTAGGTGTTCAAGTTCCTTAAACATTGCAGTTGCTTTTAAAATGTTGGTTTCTTGCCTCTATTTCATAATGCTAAGAAGAGACACATCAGTTCAAATTACCCTACTTTATGACTATTTTTCCCTTCCTGGTATAGAGTGCCCTCATGTTCTTTCTGCCTGCCACTCTCCAATCTAAACTTACTATGATAGAATATTCAATAGTTAAGAGCAATTTACAGTACAAACAACATTTAGTCGGTTCATGTCCCATTGATCTCATTCTCACCCTTTCCTAGTGAGTTAGAATGGGGCTTCAAAGCAATCTCCACCCAGTTTTCAGCTGCCATTACCAATAGGTCAGAGCCAAGGTATAGCTGAATTATATTTAGCCACTGCCAGGTTGGTGTTTCATCCATCCCAAGTGTATACACTTTTAAGACATGTCACAAGTTGTGTGTGAAGGTCGCAGAAGGTTACCAGTGGTGGTAGAGAGATGGGTGTGGGGGTGGGGAAGTGACCAGGAAGATTCTTGGCACAGTGAACTTACTCTGGCAGCCAACTGCAAAAGGTTCACTAATGGACAGACAGAAGGAATTTGGATTTTCAAAAACAATCAAAACTCTAACAAAAGCAAATCTCACAATATCTCAGACATCTGCAGGAAATGGATCAGTAGAATGGATATTGCCAGATCCAAAAGAGAAGGATTATTCTACTCAAAGTTCAGAATACTCAATTCTCCTCTTCCAGGGTCACCACTGTCAAAATTGTTTTAAAACTGAAGCTACTATTACTTCACCTGACTCATCTACCGGAGCCAAAAGAAGTTTAGATAGTAGATCACTTAACTACAATAAAAATGTCATAAATATGTCAATTAGTTTCTCCAATTTGAAAGGGATCTTAACAACTCCCAAATTGAAACTTATCTCCCCAATCTTGTACTTGCTGCAAACATGTTTTCTACAACCGAGGAAGTATTCAATTTCTCCTGCAGACTTTAATAAGGAGCTCAGTTCTCTAATAAAAATGAAACACAACTCAAGTGCAAAATAGAGCTATTATTCGGGTCACCCAAAATCTGCAGGAAGACAACAAGTACTGGACTAAAGGTGGACCTTTAGCAAGTTTCTAGACCTTCCCAAGCCTTAGTTTTCATTTTAAATTTGAAATATTTGAGTACTCATCTTCTGGGCTTGTGAAGTTTACATAAGATCATATGTATGTAATAATATAATGTTTTACATAGTAATTTCTCAATAAATGTTAGCAATTGTCCTCATTATTAAAGTTTACTTTCTTTATATTAGATAGAAACTTGAAAATGAAGGTTTACAATATGCTTTGCGAATTTCCCAAATAAAAGCAATAGTGAGCTACTCAAATATTTTTACAATGCTTCCCCCATTGAGAGTTTAGCCTGTCAGCCCCTCTGTTCTCTAGCAGAAGTATGTATTTTTACTATTTTTAATTGCTATAAAAAGAAAAATGGCTGCCACTTATTGAGCCCCTATTTTGTGCTGGGGCTTTTCAAACATTACCTAATCAAATGCTCACATTAACTCCATGAGGTGTTACAATTCAGATGAGGCTGAGGTTTAGGAAATTAGGTATAGGTAACTTTCATAAGGTCACCCAGCCAAGTCTCCGGCTCCCATGCTCCTTATACCTTTGTTAAGGTCTTCTGTGTTTATTCCTAAAATGTACATTTAAGAAATAAGACCCAGGCTTCAGGAGGCTGGAAATGAAATTGTACCAGTGTGTCAATGTCTGCAGTCTGTAGTGATTCTGAGCAAGATTGCAAACTTGATGGAGAACTGGTAGCCTCAGGAAGAAGCTGTCACTCTCAATTAAGACATCATAGTGTCAGATTAGGAAGGTACCTCCAAGAAGTCTATTGTTGCATGAGTGTCAGGTGAAGGCAGTACTAATTACTGCATGATCCAAATATGTCTGTTTCCTACTCCTCTCAACTAAGGTCACCAAGTTATTATGGCACGGTGGTTTGCACTATTTTGGATTCCGCCAAGTGGCAGGTGGCCTGACAAACATGCAACTCAGCATGTTTTGTTGGGTCCCCACAGCTGTGCTGCCAATCAGTTTCAGAGGGCTGCAAGTTAATGCTAATTAGCTTCTGTTGATCTGCATATTCCAACAGCCTCCCAGGATTCCCATTTTGATATGCAAGATTGCCAGTTGGGTATGTGATTGAATTAAGAAGCAAACAAAATTTTTATCTTCCATGCAGGGATTTGTGGGTCTCAATTCCCAGCAATGGCTTATACCCTTCTGGATCATAGCTGGAAGCTCTGGCCCCTAGTATGGGAGCATGGGCTCCAGGCTAGAGGGTGCTGCCGCCCTGCTTATGAAAACAAAAATGCTGTCCTAACCTCTTAGCACTACTAGGAGTAAATATTCTTTCCATCTGGTCTGTGAACTGGTGTTGGCAATTTAGATGGGCAAGGAACCCATAGTTTTCCATTTGGTTCAAGTCTCTTTAGTTTAAATCACCTAATCAGAAATTTATCATTAATGGAGAACTATTTCTTGTGGCATGCAAAGAGCACTAATTCCAAACGGTCACTTTCAAACCCACTGGGTGTCCTTGGATAAACTGCTTTACCTTTCTGGACCTTAGCTTCTTCCAATGCAATGTTAGGAGGCTGTACTGGAGTCCATTAAAGCAAAGAAGGTATAGGACAGATAGCAAAATGCTTGACATGTGCTAAACTTTGGATAATGTAACATATTTTAGAAACCAATTTTTCAAATTAGACAGCTATCCAGTGAACACTCTGTGTCAGCACAATGCATATGGCTGGAGGTTCAAATATAGACAGGATTATTCATTTCCCTCCAGGAGTACACAGTAAACAGACAAGTATAATGGGATAAATAAAGCCCCTCCCAACAGTAGTATTCTACAATACTATTATTCCTTTCTTTTTGCTAGGATTACAAGGGAACACCACAATTTTCTGGATCTACCACTTAATCTCTTGGTTTTCCTGGGTATGTTCCTTAACTTTTCTGGGCCCATGTTTCTCCTTCTGTAAAAATAACCCACAAAGTATCATTGAGTTAGTTACGTGAAATATTGCTTGTTATAGCTATTTACACATAGTAGGCATTCAGTTAATAAGATTTTTCCTCTACTTTTCCATTCAGTGAATATTATTAGAATCACAGGAGTTCAATAAGTTTTAGGGTGAAGGACAGAGGTCTGAGAAAAAGAGGCGGAAGGATTTCAGCCATGCTAGGAAAGAAACTCAGCAGGAAACTGCACTATAGGGGCTGATGTATTTAGATTTTGCACCTGTATTTCATCAGGGCAATGAAAATATGATCTCACTGGGTAAACATTACAAAAACAATTTTCAAAAGTTTGACTTGGCTGCAGCCTTAGAAAGTTCTGCTTCCCTGAAGTGATTAAACAATATTTCTTGGAAAACATTTTCTAAATATAATTGTGAGGGAATTTTTTTTTCTTTCTCTTATTGTTGGATTTAGGGGGCCCAGTTGGATTTTTGTAGGAAAAGTTACTAACGTGATTGCTGTATTTCTATTTTATATTAATTACATTTTGTGTATTTTCATATTTGTGTGTATATATAAATATGTATGTCTCCATTTCTCTATGTATATGCATATAACGCATGTGGGAATGTGTCTATATGTGGCGTATGCATATAAATGTTCATCTATATATATAGAAATTTAAGAATTGAGTACATGCATACACATATACATGTGTTTTATAATATGGCATCCATATTTATCATTCATTTAGGGATTATAGTGATTAAGAGCATAGATTCTGAAATCAGACTTACAGAATTTGAATCCCAGCTTTGTCATTTATTGCTATAGATGACAGGCAGGTAATTTAATCTGTACATTCCAGACATTACTTTAAAGGTCTTAAGATATCTGTAAAAATGGAGGTAATTGTATTTAATGCAAAGAGTAATAGTGAGGATTAAATAGATTATTTTTAAGCACTTTCATGTAGTTAAACTTGGCAACTAGCTCTCTTTGATATTATCGCTATCACTATTGTTATGACCATTATTGTTACTGTGCTATTTTTCATTCATTTGGATTACTTTGACTTTAAAACTTTTTTGTTTTAAACCTCAAGCAGAAAATTTTAAAGTAACATCAGAGCTTTTCTATAAGTGGTAGTTATTTTAATTAAATTTTGAAGCACACCATTCCTTTGTTGTGGGAAGAATCATCTGGATACATGTATTTAGCTGTATACCCCCACCCCACCACCATCCCTATTCTTGGAGAAAATAGTGAAATAACCTTGAATGCATATGTTTTAGACTAAAATGATCAATGTGCTATTTGGCAATGCAAATTCAATGTTATGTTTTAGCAAAGCTATATTTTTTGCATACTTTGTTGCTTCTTTGAAAGAAAGATTTCTTCATTAAGTAGGACTTTAGGCTGCACATTATTGCTTGTTTTGACCAAGATGCATATGCTTGTAGTTGATCAAAAGATCAGTAATAGAGACTCTGTGATCGTAGGGAAAAGAAAGGCAGGCCCAGCATTTAACTCAAGCTGGGAGAGAAACTGGATAAAGAGCTGGGTGGACTTGGCACAACACAGACTGGACTGAAATGGAATCTCAGCTCCATCTCTTCCTAGTGTTGAGACCTTAGGCAAGTGTGAAGTCAGAGGTAAATAAGTGAGCCTTTCAAATGGTAGGGATGCTGGACTGCTGCCCTCCTGTGTCATCGCCTTGTGGCCATAGAGCCAAACAGTACCCTTGCCAGTGAAAGGTGGAGTTTTTCAAAAATAATGTGGACATTGGTACAATCATTCTGGGATGAATTTAACCCTTGGACTAAAAGGACAGGAGAATTACCTATTTTATGGCTCTCATTTTGTTTCTTCAAGAAGTCCATTTACCTATGGAACTAATATTCACTAAACTCTTCTAGGTCAGGGTTAGGTGCTAGGAAAAGATTTTAAGACATGGCCTCTTTTTTAAGTTTTTTTTTTTGTTTTTGAGGGAGATTGTGTGCACACGTGTGCAGAGGAGAGGCAGAGAAAGAGAGAGAACCCCAAGTAGGCTCTGTGCACAGAACTTGATGTGGGGCTCTAACTCACAAAGCCTGAGATCATGACCTAAGCCAAAGCTAAGACCCAAATGTTTAACCAAATGAGCCACCCAGGTATCCCATGGCCTCTGCTCTTAAAATGCTCATAATTAAATGGGAGACTTATATAAATAAAATAAATAAAAGCCACCAGTTTGATGGATGCTACTGTAGAATGCAAAACTCTGGACAGAGAAGGAGGAAATGGTTAGTTCTCTCCAGGGATAAAGGAAAAGTACAATGAGGTGAAGCTTGAGTTAGCTCTTAAAGAAAGGGGAAGAATAGGATAAATAGAAGGGTAAGAGGTTTCAAGCAAAAGGAATATTCAAAGCCACCGTAGTAAAATAGTATAGCAAATTTTCAGACAATGTCCATAGTTCAGCATGCTTAGATCTTAGGAAGTGAGGAGTCATCTGAGACCTAGGCTTGAAAAGATTATTAGCCCAACTATGATGGCCTATGTATTTATTACATGCTCAACTGTGTGATTTAGTTTTCCAAAGGGCAATATGAAACCATACAAAGGGTGTAAGCAGTGGAGAAACTGATTTATATTTTCATTTTAGTGCAATATTGCAGATATACGAAGAATAAACATGAGGAAGGAAATAATAGAAGCAGGAAATTATTTAAGGGGGCATTATAGTCATGGGAAGATAGAATAAGGGTTATAACTAAAAGAATACAAAGGTACACTTAAAAAAATATTTAGGGATAACCATCTCTAAGAGTTGGAAATTGGTCCATGGAAGGAAGGGGTCAAGGATGATCCTAGGTTTCTTGTTTGGAGGCAATTAATATTGGAATACAGGTTGAAGAACATGTTGGGAGGACAGAACATATTAATTTTGTTCTGTAAATTTTAAGACTGAGATGCTTTGAGGACACTTAAATGGGTATACAAATTTGGATATATGGATTTAGAACTAAGGGGAGAGGTTGGGGACAGGTAGAAATTTAGGAATCATTACTTTAGAAATGGCAATTATAGGATAGATGTGATAACACACAAAATGCCTTTCAAGTGAAAGGAAAGTATGAACAAGGAAGAAACCACAAAGGAATGATAACATTTATGATAAAAGATACCGGTCATCTAAGTGGCATTGACCTTTCAATACACCAAATGAAGCCCTAGGTTTACTAAAAGACTCTGAATCAGGCCTAGGATATACTGTGCTCTTTTAGAAGTTGTTTACTTTCTGTTAAAGGTGAAGCCATCTGAATCTGCAATTTTGAATCAATTAGAGAAAAAATAAAATAAAAAATTTGGTGACCATTGTTTTGAGTAACATCCCTCACCTTTTTTCTAACACAATAAGGGACAATTGGCCACTTCACTCTGCTTTTAAAATAATCAAGCATCCATTTTGAGTTTATTTTTGTGAATGGTGTAAGAAAGTAGTCTAGTTTCATTTTTCTGCATATTGCTGTCCAGTTCTCCCAGAAATCTCTTTGTTAAAGAGACTTTTTTTCCATTGGATATTCTTTCCTGCTTTGTCAAAGATTAGTTAGCCATACATTTGTCGGTCCAATTCTGGAGTCTCTATTCTATTCCATTGGTCTAGGTGTCTGTTTTTGTGCCAATACCATGCTATCTTGATTACAGCTTTGTAATAGAGGCTAAAGTCTGGGGTTATGATGCCTCCCGCTTTGGTCTTCAAAATTACTTTGGTTATTCATGGTCTTTTTTTGTGGTTCCATACAAATTTTAGGATTGCTTGTTCTAGCTTTGAGAAGAATGCTGTGCAGTTTTGATTGCGATTGCATTGAATGTGTACATTGCTTTGTGTAGTATTGACATTTTAACGATTTTTATTCTTCCAATCCATGAGCATGGAATGTTTTTCCATTTTTTTGTATTTTCTTCAATTTCCTTCATAAGCTTTCTATAGTTTTCAGCATGCAGATCTTTTACATCTTCGGTTAGGTTTATTCCTAGGTATTTTATGATTCTTGGCACAATTGTGAATGGGATCAGTTTCTTAGATCTACCCTATGACCCAGCAATAGCACTGCTAGGAATTTACCCAAGGGATACAGGGGTGCTGATGCATAGGGGCATTTGTACCCCAATGCTTATAGCAGCACTTTCAACAATAGCCAAATTATGGAAACAGCCTAAATGTCCATCAACTGATGAATGGATGAAGAAGATGTGGTTTATATATACAATGGAATACTACTTGGCAATGAGAAAGAATGAAATCTGGCCATTCGTACCAACATGGATAGAACTGGAGAGTGTTATGCTAAGTGAAATAAGTCAGGCAGAGAAAGACACATACCATATGTTTTCACTCATATGTGGATCCTGAGAAACTCAACAGAAGACCAGGGGGGAGGAAAAGGGGGGAAGAAAAGTTACATAGAGGGAAGGAGGCAAACCATAAGAGACTCTTAAATACTGAGAACTGAGAGTTGATGGGGGGCAGGGGGGAGGGTAAAGTGGGATGGGCATTGAGGAGGGCACCTGTTGGGATGAGCACTGGGTGTTGTATGGAAACCAATTTGACAATAAATTTCATATAAAAAAATAAGTAAAATAAATAAGATCATCAAGCATCCAAAATACAGGAGCAATCACACAGGAAAATAGTGGTCCGTGTCCAACATTACTACATTAAAAGGACACATTAAAAGGCCTCATTCACGGGGCGCCTGGGTGGCGCAGTCGGTTAAGCGTCCGACTTCAGCCAGGTCACGATCTCGCGGTCCGTGAGTTCGAGCCCCGTGTCGGGCTCTGGGCTGATGGCTCAGAGCCTGGAGTCTGTTTCCGATTCCGTGTCTCCCTCTCTCTCTGCCCCTCCCCCGTTCATGCTCTATCTCTCTGTGTCCCAAAAATAAATAAATGTTGAAAAAAAAAAATTTTTTTAAAAGGCCTCATTCATAGAGGAGTAACAAGTAATACAGTCATCTTTTGGTTGCTGTTGGTTGGGATTTTTTTTTAATTCATGAATGAAAGGTCTCCAAGTGATGTGGGTCCTGTGGTTTTTCTTGGACAGTTTAATAAATATAAAAGACCCGAGACTAATTTAAAGAATAGCTTAGTAGGAAATTTGCAGGGAAAAATCCTTAGGAGATTTCTTAAGAATCAAAAGCAAGTTTTAATGAATTGGGTGGAGTTGATAGGGCCTTGAAGTTTATTCTCCTCTGTATGAAGGAAATGATCTCACAGTGATAATATAAATGGTATTTGTACGATTTATGAAATAGTTTTTTTAATGTTAATTATAAGTGGATTTCCTAGCTCCTTAGATTAATAAAGCACAATACATTTTTGTAATTTACTCGTTCTCTGGGAAGGAACTTTATGAATATTTGGGAAAAAATTGGTTTAGGATAAATTAAATGCAAGGAGTTTCCCTCCCTCACTCTCTCCCTCTCTCTCCCTCTCCCTCCCTCCCTCCAAGTCATGACAGGTATAACGAATTTTTTTATTATTAGGAATTTGAGTTCTGGTCAACACTGTCACCAGCCAAGTTTCATTTTGGTTGCAATTTTCTACCTCTGTAACTCCAAAACCCAACATTTCCCAAGCCCATCTAGGTAACATGATGTTCCAGCTATCTGGAATGTCTTCCTCTCTTCTCTCTTGGTAAACTACTTATCATTCGAGACCCAGCACCATTTCATCTCCTATGAGGTCGTCTCCAATTTATTCTATTGTTTCTTCTTCTGTGCTTCAATACCTTGATCATATCCTTTTATGAACATTAGTTTTAATACAGTTATCAGCTACATATACATCTTTATAGCTAGACTAGGCCTTGTTCCGTGCCCGGGACACCGCACACATTCAGTAAATACTCTGGTTATGATATGGTTACTACTTCACGATCATCGCCCATATCCATATGTATATCTGTGTCTATTTACAATTTAGATAGGGAGGTAAGACAGGCTCTGATGTCTTGTCTTGTATCCCAAGGGGAGTAGGAGAAAATCCATTTTCTTCTGATTTTAGTTCTAATGCTCCATATTCAAGTGGAATTTTCAGGGCCATGTGCTCCTAAATTTTTTCCTTAGAAATATCCTTTTATTTACACAGACCTTAGGTGAACAAAATTAAATTAACATACACCTATTTTATCACAGTCATCCATTCATGCAGTGAACTAATGAACTAATCATACTAATTTATATGCATGTTAATTGAATATGACTAATATATATGAATCCACCTCTTATTCCTACAACTATTGTAACTTCATCTACGTGCTCCTCCTTCCCAATCTTAATCTGATTTATTGTCCAACCCAAAGTTTCCTTTGTTTCAATTTTATGCTTACAATTCCTTTGATTTGTGTTCACAATTAGTTTTTTATTTTTCTCACTCATTTTTGAACTTTATATTAAAAGCATGTCATATGTAGTTTTCTGGAGCTTGATTTTTTTTAATTTATTTATTTTGAGAGAGAGAGCGCGCACGCACACGTGCACACATGAGTGAGCACGGGCCCATTCATGCACAAGCAGAGGAGGCAAAAAGAAAATTCCAAGCAGACTCTGTACTTTCATCCCGGAGTATGATGCAGGGCTCAAACTCATGAACCATGAGATCATGACCTGAGCTGAAACCAAGATCTGGTAGCTTAACCGACTGAACTACCCAGGTGCGTCGGGAGTTTGATTCTAATTTAACATTATATTGCTGATATTTATCTATCTGATTTTGTTTAGTTGCAGTTCTTAATTTTCACTGCTGAATATTCTATGGTTATACTATAATTTATTTAATTATTTTATTCACAGTAATTTGGGTTATTTTTTTTGCCTTCATGAATATTTCCATGAATGGGTTAACATTCTTTTGAATATATACCTGGAAATAGAATTGCTGGGTTGTAAATTATGTAAATATTATGCTTTATAGGAAAATGCCAAGTTACTCCTACAAAGTGATTATAACGATTTATAAAACTACTAACAAGGTAGGAGTAAAATCCCAATTACTCAAATTCTCTGCAATAATTATTGTCAGGATTCTTATATTTTGTTAAGTAAATGTGTAAAGGTATCTCATTATGGTGCTGATATACATTTCCCCAATTGCTAATAATTTTGAGAGGATTGTCATATATTGGCCCTGTTTCTTAATCTATAGAACTTCCTCATGTATTTGTGATACAAATCCTTTGTCAGTTATATGCATTAAGTGTCTTCATATGGTTTGTATCTCATCTTTTGATTTTCCTAGTAGATCCTGTTTTCAATGAATGTTAACTGCTAATATTTCACATACTGTATTGTTCAAAGGCAATGTGCTTGGTCAATCGATCTGCCTCCCCAAACCCTGGGGGTCAGCCTTTAGCCAATAGCCAATGTATAGATACAAGAGGCTCTCCCTTTACCTCAAGCCTTGCTGTAAACAATTCATTCTCCAGGACTTCCCATGGGATTAGGGTGAGGCTAGACTCGAGCTGAGCCACATCCTCTCTTTTTTTTTTTTTTTTTTTTTTTTTTTTAAGAGAACGAGAGCGTGAGCGTGAGCACATGCTTGCAAGTGCTAGGGAATACAAGTGGGGGAGAGGGGAAGAAAGATAGAGTGGGCCATAAGGTAAAAGGTAGATTACAGTGGGTCAAGAAAATTAAGTAGAAACAAAAATAAAAGTGGGAAAGGAAATGAGTACCGAACAGGTCCTTATCTGTTTGAATATGCCCAGCACTAGTCCTTCCCTTCCCTCCTATTCTCTAAGTGGGCAGACTCAAATATCGGTCAAATGGTGTAATACCACTTTTTAAGGATTCTTGTAAAAAAAAAAAATGTTGACCCACAATTTTATTCTTCTTAAACTCAAAAAAAAAATTTGTTATAAATTACTGGAGACTATGAAAGATTGAGAGGATAAAAAAAAAAAAAAACCTTTAAAGAAAATTAAAATCACCCTTAGCCCCAACAATTAAAGACAAATAGTTTCTTCTTACCCTTCAGGCTCATGAAAACGTAGAGAGGCACTGGTTTACAAAATAGTTTAATTCATTCCCTTTTTAAACAAAATATTAGACCATGAATAATTTCTCATATAAAATATATTTTGAATTTTCAATTGCTCTATTTCATAGTGTGGATGGACGTGTTCTATTGCTTAACCATTAGTATTATTTTGGAGACTTTGGTTGCTCCCAATTTTTATAATTTTAAAGACTGTGCCAGAAGCAGCCAACATGTAGATCTTTTTCAGCATTTTACATTTTGGGTTGGATAAATTCCTAATGGAATTACTGAGACAGAGGTTATATACACTTTTAAGACTCTTTCCACAGGAGAACTTTGCAAATTAGACTATATGTTTTATTTCAGCAGACTCTGACAAGTCTGAAGTGACAGATGATCTCAATTCCCAGAATTTCACTGCACTTAGAGGTGCGGGGCAATCAGATTCAGCTGCTCTTTTACACGTGGGGCATAATGTGATAGACCGATTTCTGTTCTCCCTCTACAGCGTTTTTTGTCTGATACAAATTCTTCAAAGTTTGTTTTTGATGGGAACAAAATATCCTAAGGAGCACAGAACTTGGGACTTGGACTCTCCACTGAATTTTTCCATGTTTCTTGGAGGGCAAAGGATAACATGGAGTATTTCCCTTCGTGAAAAAAGGAATTGAATTCTACAGATCGAAAGCCCTGTTGTTGTTGTTGTTGTTGTTGTTAACTATGCTAAGAATCTCACAATCATGATCTCATTTAAACCCTCTCAGCAGTATTTGAGAAGTATATTAGAAACCATAAGTAGTATAGAAAACATTGAGGTTTTACAACCAGCCTCACTTGTAACTTGGAAGGTGAATCCAGGTTTCACCAATTGCTTGTTGTGTCATTTGAATTATCTTCTACAAATTACTAATTTATCTGAGTTCACCATACTTGATAAAATCAAGGGGGTGTGAATAAACCTTACTGTGTGGGTATTCTCATTAAATGAGAAAATGCAAGTAAGGCAATCTGTAAAGCGTGTATCTCGTACTTAGTCTGAGACCCTCTGAGATCAGAGCCTGAGGCACACATATGGTTTAATCTGGAAGTCATCTCCAGGAGGAAAGAAGGTCCAGAGAGGAAAGCAGGGAAGAAAGGAAAACTAGTACAAGGATGTTATCCAGTGGTCACTAGCACACATGACTGGTGCTTGAACTTCCTTCCCTGGAGTATTATGAAATGAATTTTAGAAAACTTTGCTGAAGAAAAAAGTGGGAAGTATTTATTCATCAGAAATCATCCCCCACCCCCACCCTACCAAGGACAGTTCTAGGCTATGCATTGTTTTTTTAATGTTTTTATTTATTTTGAGAGAGAGAGAGAGAGAGAGAGAGAGAGAGAGAAAGAGTCTGAAGTAGGCTCCAGGTTCTGAACTGTCAGCACAGAGCCCAATGCAGGGCTCAAACTCATAAACTGTGAGATCATGATCTGAGTTGAAGTCAGACGCTCAACTGACTGAGACACATGCATTTTCAGGTTGTGTGTATTTGTCAGAGTTCCGGCAGCCACAAGAGAAACCTTCAGCAGGATGAAAGAGAGGCAAGGTGCATCTGGTTGCTACTGGACAAAGCTAGTCAGAAGAGTCACTCCAGCAGCAGTTGGGCAAGAGAGGAAGCTAAAAGGATTTTTAGTGACATGCATGAGGTGTCTATAATTGTTTCCTTTTGCTATTATAACACATCATCACAAACTTGGTCACTAAAAAACAACACAAATGCATTACCTTTCAGTGCTGGATATCAGAAGCTCAAAAATAGCTCTTACCTGACTAAAAGGAAGGCGCCCACAAAACCGCATTCCTCCTAGTGGCTCTAGGAGAAAGTTCACCTCTTGCTTTCCTCAGCTTCTAGAGGACTTCTTATAAGGAGGCGTGGGATTACATTGACCCCACCTGATAATCCATGGTATGATTCCCATGTCAAGATTATTAAGCACATCTGCAAAGTCCCTTTTGCTATTTAAAGTAACATCTCCACAGGTTTCATGGATCAAGACATGGACATTTTGGGCGTGTCATTATTCTGTTATTCGGTCTACCCTGGTGTCCAGTATAGGAATCTGATAAATGTGTATTCATTTTTCTTTTCTCTTGCTGATTACTGAATTTCCATCACTCCCCACTTCACCTGACGCAAATTTTGATGAGGTCACATAGGTAATTAGTGGATAGTCAAGGCCGTAAATTCATATCATCTGGTTGCAGATTCATTGATTTGGGAGTCTGCAGTCAACGACTCATTGGTGGATGTGGTAAAGGACGGTGTTGGGGGTGCTGTTCTGACAAGATCTGGTGTGATTCAGGGCTGAGTGAGAATAAGCCAATGAGAATGAGGAGGAAGTTCACCAAAAAGGCCACAATGGAAGCCCCAATAATTTCAAATTCTATTTCCAACGTAGTTAAGCTAAGCGGCTTTCGGTTTGCAGGAAATTGAGATTTACTGTTTTTAAGTTTCCAAAACCCGATAAGTTTGACTAAAAGGTAAAGAAAGGCGTTGAATCTAAAACAGATCATCATTCCTCTGAAATCTTAAATAAATAGTAAATGAGAAATCTTATTTAGCATGACTTTTTAAAAAATTATTTATTTTTGAGAGAATGAGAGAAGGAGAGAAAGAGATTGAGAGGCAGGGAGAGAGAAAGAGAGAATCCCGAGCAAACGCTGTGCTGTTTAGCTTGAACACGCAAACCGTGAGATCATGACCTGAGCCAAAATAAAAGTCGGATGATCAACTGACTGAGCCACCTAGGAGCCCCTAGCATGGCTTCTTAACAGGACAAAATTTTCCTCAGACTTTCGGTGAAAACCAACACTCGAATAGAAGTGAAACACTTGAAAGAAGATAGAGGTGAAATTACAATGGCTCCAATCTGAATATCTATACAAATGTGTGAATTAAAAAATAAAACACACGTCCACATAACCACCATCCAACTTGAGGAAAAAACCCACAGTGCAACAATTACACAATTGTGGCCCACAATTACACAATGTCTTGAAAGTTCCTGTGCTTGTTTCTGATCTCATTCCCTACCCTACTCCCTAACAATGATCCTTTCTTGAATTGTATATTTATTAAATATCCCTTTTCCTTCCTTGATACTGTTTTTCAAATTATCCACATATTCCTAAACAATATGTTGCTAGTATTTCATATAAATGGGATTGGGTCATATGAGTTCTTTTGTTATTCAATCATGCGGAGGTATGTAGCTTTAGTTGATTCAGTATTTTACTGCTGTGTATTAACTCATTACATAGCTAAACCACACTTTATTTATCCACCTGCTTGTCAATGGAGTTGTTTCCTCTTTGGTGATATTTGCTGCTGTGCTTTGCTTTTGTTTCTCTCTTGTCTATTACAAGTTAATGAATATGTTTTGTACTTCACTCTTTATACACATGTATAATAATTTTTCTAAAGTATAAAACCAGGAGAGGAATTTCTTGTTTGTAAGGTAGATGTATCTTCACATTAGGAGAGAATTCTAAATTGTTTTCTACATAGTCATAAAATGTAGAGTCACCAGTAATCGTGTAGGTTGTGTTGTTCTACATTCTTACCAAAACTTGATATTAGCAGTTTTAAATTGTTGCCATTCTAGCAAATACAAAATAGTATATTTTGTATACTAGTTACATAAATAAATTTATTATTTTTTAAAGTTTATTTATTTTGAGAGACAGAGAGCACATGTGCAAGCAGGGGAGGGGCAAAGAGAGATGGAGAGAGAGAATCCTAGACAGACTTCTTACTGTCAGCGCAGAGCCTGATGTGGGGCTTGAACCCACAAACCGTGAGATGAACTGAGCCAAAATCAAGAGTTGGACACTTAACCAACTTAGCCACCCAGGTGCCCCAAATAAAATTTATTTTTATGGTAGTGGCTTTATAAAATCTTGTGGCTTTATAAAATCTTCTCCTACTCCAAAATCACATAGATGTTCTCCTACATTATGTTCTACAAATTTGATGGTTCTTTTTCAAAGTTGATCCTTTAACTATGGTTGCTTTTGTAATATATAGAGATAGATATCCAATTTAATGTTTTCCAATATCGGTAATATTTTCCACTATCATTAATTAAGTAGTCTCTTCTTTACCCAGCAATTTGTACTGCATGTTTTGTTACATATACAATTTCTACATTTCTGTGAGTTTGTTTCTATTTCTATTCTAATTTTATTGGTCTATTTTTCCCCAAACTAACATTACATTTTAAATTATTAGTGCTTTATATAAGAATCTTGATATCCAATAGATCACGTCCCTCATTTTCTGCATTTTGTTTTCTTCTCTGAGGTATTTTGGCTTCTCTTATGTCTCTTACATAAAAATTTGAGAATCAATTTAGAATTTTTGTAATAAATTTGTTAAGTTGCAAAAAAGTCTTGGTAAGATTTATACAAGAGTAGACAAATTTGAGCTAATTTGATAGTTTAAAACTTCTGGTATCCTGTAGGTGTGCAAAAAGAGATATTAGAAAAAATATAATATCAGCATAAAGAGATACTAGAAAAAAGGCACCTTCTGCTACCATGTAGTTCCTCCTCTGCTATACAAACTCGTAGTCTCACCTTCCTCCCACAACGCTTATGACAGAGCGCGTGAGGGATACCCATGCATTCCTTATGGAACTAAACTACCGGGAGAACAATTCGGAATCGTTTGATCCAACCTGCAAAAACCTTGGTCATCGACTAGTCAATTCCCTAGACCCTCTCTGCCTAACCTAAATGCCATGGGAATTACCAAACGGGAACGGAAAACACAAGTAACATTGTTTTGAAAGACCACCACGAATTTTTTTCTCATTATTACATTTAATCCTCATAATAATCCTTGATACATATTATTGTACCCTCTTTTGGATGAGAAAACTGAGATTCACAAAGGATAATTAGTAGGTGAGAGAATTCACTTGTGAATTGCACTATCTGATGAAGGTAAGAGTCATTGTTGGTGAAATTACATGAGGAATATAAATCTAAGTAAATAGAACTCCTAGCCCCACAGAAAGAAGTAGAGGATTTGTGGATGAGGTAAGAGCCCCTCTGTCAAGATGAGATAATGCATAACATCCATGTTTTTTAAAATTTTTTAATATATTGTCACCTTGTATGCAGTATATACAGTGTACTCTTGGTTTTGGGGGTAGATTACCATGGTGCATTGCTTACATACAATACCCAGTGCTCGTCCCAAGTGCCCTTTAATGCTGGAGGCTAGAGAGTATGGCCTTTGAACTCAGGCAGGCTGGCATTAGTGTCTCAGACCTGGGAATATAACTTGTTGCAAATTTATTTTCTTTTTCTTCTGACTTCTTTTCGACATGATTTTAGATTTAAAGAAAATTTACAAGAATAGCATAAAGAATTCCCCTATACCTTCTCCCACAGTCCTTAAATGTCAACACATTTCCACATCTGTTTTGTCATTCATACACATACACACACATTTTTTTTCTGAGCAATTTAAAAGTAAGTTACAGACATGATGACCGTTAATAACTCGGTGTGTGTTTTCTAAAAACAAGAACATTTTGTTATGTAACCATAGTATAATTACAAAATAAGAAAATTAACATTGTTCTGCTTCTATTATCTAACCTTCACACTGCATTCATATTTCTCCGCTTGTCCCTATATTGTCCTTCACGTCAAAAGAAAATTCTGAATCACCTGTTGCTTCAGTCTTTGTCTTTCATGACACTGACAGTTTTTAAAGAACAAGCAGATGTATTTTAGAATGTCCCTCATTCTTCAGTTTTCTCACGATTAGTTTCAGGTTACACATTTTTGACAGGGATATCCCAGAGGTGATGTTGTGTCCTTCTCAGTGCATGAGGTCAGAAAGAACATATTTTTTGTCCTATTCATGTAGTTATTACCTTTGGTCAGTGGTTAAGATGATATCTGCTGGATTTCTCCACTGTAAAAATACTATTATTCTCATTTTTAATTTAATTTAATCATTTTTAATTCTCATTTTATCTTATGGGACAAATCTTTTGGGTCTAGGTAAATTATCTTAGTGTCTTTACTGTTTTCTCACTGGTTGTATCACCTATTTGTGATTCTTCCCTTGATCAAGGAATACAGTGATGCTTGCCAACTGATTTTTTTTATTTCATTATTTCTTCATTACCTATTACTTGGCCTTCTAATCCAAGAAAGAGCTTTCGCTTCTTCTCATGTATTTATTTGCTTATTTATATCACCTGTATATCTGTATAGAGTCCATGTTGTAAGTTTCTTGACCTTCATGAGCCTCAGTTTTTCCTCTATAAAATGGTGATGATAATATTTACCCGCTAGATTTGCTGTATAGATTAACAAGTTAATATATATAACGTTCTCCAAATCATAAGCATCAAATAAATCGGAGCTATTTGTATTAGTCATAATAATAATAATTATCTGACTCTATTTTCATACAGTGAGAAATTGTAGGTGCCATTTTCTCCAGTACTTTTTGATCTTGGACAACCCATTTAACCTCTCTTGGTC
Source organism: Leopardus geoffroyi (assembly GCF_018350155.1). Taxonomy (NCBI): domain Eukaryota; kingdom Metazoa; phylum Chordata; class Mammalia; order Carnivora; family Felidae; genus Leopardus; species Leopardus geoffroyi. The sequence continues at coordinate 49,508,048 of NC_059328.1, forward strand.
TCATTGTTCTCACTGACAAAACAAAGGAGTTCAGATAAATGGTCCTTAAATTCAATTGCAGTTCTCGTGTAAGAAAACAAGATTCTTAAATCCATTTTCTTTCATCAAACCATCAAATATTCTGTAATACCTTTGCAATATGAATATTCTTAGTGTTATTCCAAAACTTCAAAGGATATATATTTTATCTCTGAATAAAGATTTTGAGTATTCCATTTAATCATACTTTACATTTTAATAATATTTGTTGGTCACAGCTATTTTCCAACTATGCTGATGATTTTTGATAAAATGTGAAGTAGCTAAGGACAGATGGCTTGCAGCTCCAACTGTTGGGGATTATTTTCCTCTGCCAACAAGGTCTGTGATCCTTCAATGGACTGTGGCCTCAGACCACATGATAGCTCTGCTTTGCATAATAGAGGAGGAATAATTCAAACTTTTAAAATTTCCTTAAAATAGATAAGTCACGTAATGAAGTATGACCAATGTTTGACTTGGAATTTTCTTATAGGTAACCTGGTACAAGTCTTCACACATTGTAGAAATGAATATATTAATGGAAAGCTACTAAATGGATTAATCCTACTATTTAACATTTCCCATTAGAGAGGTTGTCTGGGGGAATGGAAGGGCCCTCGGTTTGAATTTTGAATATCTGGCTTAAATTTTAGTTCTTATTAGGCTGGTGAACCATGTCAAGTTACTTAATTTCTCTGAGTTTATTCCTTTTAATGTCAAACTAGAATAACATGACACGTTTCCTAGAGATAATTTGAAAAAAATAAGTCAGTTTCAGTGAAAGCACCTAGCATGTGCCAGGTGCTTAATAAGTAGTCAGTAAGTGAGAAAGAAAAAATCCTTCAGTATAAATAAGGTCCAGAATGGCCAGAAAACAACATCTTTAGCATTTTCTACTATTTCATCAACTGAACTTGAGACATTGGGAACTACTGTCTTCCACTTTGGGCATCTGAGAACTCTAGGAAATGATTCCTTAATGACAGACCTTATGCATCAGCCAGACTGGATATAGCAAAATCATCTGAGGGGTATTCAGTTGTGAGTCTTGGGCCTCATCTTGAAGAATGTAAATGACTATTCTTATAGAAGCATCCATATACCTGTATTTTTAAGTACTTTCCAAATGAATTTGATGTTTTGGAACCCCTGTTCTAAAATTAAGAACAATGAAGACCATACCAAATGAGCCATCAAATCATTGAGTGAGGACCAGGACTGGAAGCATTAAATCAGCTACCAGGAGCACAACATTGATGTTGAATACTGGTACTTAATACCTAGTACCTACAAACATTTAGATAAAGCTATTTCATTGTGTAAGAGTACAGGCTCTGGAGTCAAATTACCTTGGTTCTTATCTGGATTCTACCACTTTCTAGCTGTGAGACCTTGGCTCAGTATGTAACATCCGTGAGTCTACTTGCTTATTTCCAAAATGAAAGCTTTTGTAAGGTTTAAATGAGATAATCTGGAGAGTGCCTAGATGGCTCAGTCAGTTTGAGCCTCCAATTCATTATTTTGGCTCAGGTCGTGATCCCAGGGTTGTGGGATTGAGCCCTGCATTGGGCTCCATACTGAGCATGGAGTCTGCTTGAGATTCTCTCTCTCTCTCTCTCTCTCTCTCTCAATCCCTCTCTCTCTCTTTCTCCCTCTGCCCCTCTCCCCCACTCAGGCTCTCTCTCTAAAATAAAAAAAGTAAATAAATGAGATCATCTGGTAAAGCACCTAGTGCTGGCACAGAAAAACCACCAAGTGAATGCTAATTGTTTAATTATCCTGAGCTCATCAGACACTTGGAACACTGTGCCTTCACACATGCTGTTTCCTATGCTTGGAAAGCCTTTCCCACACTCCACTGCTTAGTAGACTCCTTTTCATCCCTCAACATTTAAGACCCCATATCAAAATGCCTGTCTCTTTTCTCCATATGTTCATCTCTACCAGTGAAATCCTTCATGTCATGCAAATATTTTTGTTATCAGAAGAATAATCTGATCATTGACTGCCAAGTTCTAATTAATCTCCTTTTTTTCCTGTCTTCACTCACACAGACCATGCATACTTATTTGAATAGACTTTAGAGATACAGTTCTTCTTTATGCCTGTGCCCTTATTTCCCTCCTATTTTCTCTGTAAGTACTTTCCTTGGGTGAACTCTTGCTTTCTGTAATCTCCAGCTCTACATGTCAATGATGCCAGAAGCTACATCTCAAACTCATACTCTTCTTCTAAGCCTAAAACCCATTTGCTAACAATCTCCCCTAAATAGCCTCCTGTATGTCTTGAAAACACTCCAAAATCAACATGTGCAAGACCAAGTTAATTCTCAACTAAAATCTTTTCAATCATCTCTCTTGTGCCACTTTGGAAAATAGTTTGGCAATTCCTAAGAGTATCAAACATAGAGCAATTATACTGCTAGGTATATTCCCAAAAGAACTGAAAACATAGTTCTGCACAAAAATTTGTCCACAGATATTCATAGGATCATTATTCGGAATAGCCAAAAAGTGAAAAAAATTCAAATATTCACCTATTGATGAGCAAGTGAGCAAAATGTGGTATATCTATAAAAGAGAATATTACTCAGCCATAAAAGTGAATGAAGTATTGACACATAGTAAAATATAGATGAACTTTGAAAAGGCCATGCTAAATGAGAGAAGTCAGACACAAATTATATGGTCCATTTATATTAAATTTCCAGAATATTCAAATCCATGAAGACAGAAATAGATTAATTGTTGCCAGGGAATAGCATAGGTGGGCATGGGAAGTGATCTTTCATGGGATGAGGTTTCTTTTGGGGTAATGAAAATGTTCTAAAATAGATAGTGGTGATGGTTGCACAACTCTGTGATTATACTCAAAACCCACTGAATTGTGCAGTTTAAAAGAATGAATTTTATGTCACATGAATTATATCTCAAAACCCTCCTTTTCCTATGATCCTTCTTTCAATGTCTGATATGATTACTCCATCACAATCACATTTTTGAACCCTTGAAAATATGGCAAGGTCATCCCCAACACTTAAAAAAATGTCAAATATTTCTAGTTTTCTCCCTAAATCATCACTCTGATCCATTAGCTCCAAATAAGGGATCATCTTGAAAATATACACAAGGCAAGAAATATTAATTCTCAAATTTTTCATAGTGCTTTATAGTTGACAAATCTCTGTTCTTCATCTATCATTATGAAAACAGCCCTGTAACAATGAAAGAACAAATCATTGATTTTCTAAGGTTATATAACTAAGTTTGTGTTAAACCCAAGACTTTTGGTTTTGAGTCCAACATTTATTTTATGGCATGTAGTGTACATGCTGTATGGACAAAGGTACAATCACTGGAAAATAACTGCACTAAGGACAGCTCATTCTCTCCAACCCTAAAAGAAGGAAGGCAAAGGTCAAAGAAATACGGGCAACCTTTCATTTAGAGCCTCTAAAGAGAGAGAATAATCATTGTCTGAGGGTTGCCTCACTTCTCCCCGCTGAACAAGTAGAAATTGTTCAAACGCCCGTCAGTAGACAAACGGAGCGGCAAGCCTTGGTAATTATTTTCCAAATTAGATATTTGTTATGCAGAATTATTTTTACATAAATTAACTGTCAATACTTTAAATTAGGCGTTCTCGATCTGGGATTATTTTGCCCCTCAATCCCCCTGGAGAACATTTGGTAATGTTTGTCAGAACTGGGTAGGAGTTGGAGGGTGCTACCAGAATTCAGTCAGCAGAAGCCAAGGATACTGCTAAACCTCTTACAATGTACAGGATAGCTCCCCGAACAATGAATTATCCAGTAAAAATGTCAATGGTGCTGAGGCTGAGAGACTGCTTTAAATATATTCTTAGTTACTGAGGATTGCAAACTATATTCCCAACTGGCAGATCTCTGTTGTTTGGATGTAAAGGACTCACCAAAACAGTTCACGGCCCAAGATTCTCAGGCTTTGCTGAAAATAAATAGTTATTGTGTATTCAATTTACTTGACCTAAAACCTTAATGTTTACCTACTGTTCTCAAAGCACTAGGCTATGCACAATTGTGAAATATGTAAATAATTATAACATGCTCCATACCTTTCAGGAACTCATAATTTATTAAATGTGCCAACTTCCTAGAGAACAAAGATGATGTATTCTCAGTACCTATGGAGAATATTTATTTTTAATAAATATTTATTACATAAAGAAGAAAAGCTTCTCAGAATTTTTCAAAATTTTCCCCAATTTCCTCAAGTTCCATACCCAGCTTCTCTTTCTCCTTAGTTTCAAGGACATTGCCTTAAAGCTGATAGACAATATTGAGTCCATGTGTATGAACCAACTTAGCCTTTTCTTCCCTCCTGTATTTGTACCCAATTTTCCCTCCCTCTTTCAAGTCTTGGAGAAAGAGGCATTCCTCATGCTCTCTTAGGCCAACTCCTCTGTTCCATTTTTTTTAATCCCCTCCCCCAACTGCATCATCTTCAAGATTTTACGTGATTAATAAATTAGGGGTTCTTGATCTGGGATTACACCTAACTTATGTAAAGTACACAATTCAGTGATCAGAACATAGTAAGTGTCCAATGAAAGTAGCTTTTATATTCTCCCTCCAGTTCAAGTCTTTCCCATCTTGAAACATATACTTTTTTTAAATTTTCTTAAATTTTTAAAATATTTATTTATATTTGAGAGAGAGAGAGTACAGGAGCAGGGGAGGGGCAGAGAGAGACCGAGACAGAATCTGAAGCAGGCTCCAGGCTCTGAGCTGTCAGCACAGAGCCCAACACTGAGCCTGAACCCATGAGCCACGAGATCGTGACCTGAGCCAAAGTCTGAAGCTCAACCGACTGAGCCACCCAGGTGCCCTTGAAACATATACTTTTAAACTACATCCACCTTTATATTATCCTTCTTCTTGGAACCTACTTGCCTCTGTTCCCACTTTCTTATTTCTCACTCACTTAACATTTTGAAATCTGATTCTGCTACTACCACTCAGGAAATTGCTCTTGAAGACAATGACCTCCATGTTGCAAAATTCCAAAGACCACTGGCTTTTAAACTCTTTAAAGGATGTGTTCTTCACTATAAAAATGATCATATATACCCACACACAAAGACTTATAAAATTTTCAAAGGATAGACTGATACATCCACTGACCTCCAGTTAAAAGGCATTGCATTTAACAGAATTTAGTTCTCACTGGAGAACTCTGTTGCATTTAAACACTGTTTTATCTAGATGCCTGGGGCCAGGGAGAAGGAGAGATTCTACCATTGCTTTTTGAAAACCTACTCCATGACAGATGCTATGTAGGATAAACACAGAGAGATAACAGAACAAGATCTCTATCCTCAAGAAACTTAAGTACTGTTTGAGGAAAGAATACATAGCTTTGAGATCTGAAACCTGGTGCCTGGGAATATGGTGATGGAATTTATTTAAAAAGGGAAACAAGGAAGATATCTGTGCTCACCAGTATACCACCAACACTACTGAAAAAAAAAAACACAAGGAAACAAAGTGCTACAGGAATTCAAGCACTAAGTTTGGCCTTGGACATATTATGATTGAGGTGTAAACAAGAAAGGTATACAGATGGAGAAATGGGGGGATTAGGGGGAGGTTCTAATGTTCATGAGGAAGATTTTGACTTGCTAAGGAGAATCTGAGGCTAGAATTTGACTTGAATGAAGGGTCAAATTAGATAAGAGTTCAAAGTTCTTATTCTTTAGACAAACTCCCAGGCAAAAATTTTTAAAAATCAATATTTGGGCAACAGATTCAAAATTTAAGCAGTTTTAGGACTGTGGATAAAGCCAATGGTAATTGGAGCCAAATAGATGTGATAGATCTAAACCTATATCCATAACACGTTATTTTTGAGACCTTGAGCAAATATGTAATTTACTAAGTGCTAATTTCTTAATCTGAAAAATCATAATAATAATACCTTCTTACTTTGTTTAGAATATTCAGTGAAATGGGGCATATATGAGACTTGGTTCAATTTATGTCACAAAATAGTGATTAAATTATATGATAGTATTATTATTTTTACCATTAGAATTTTATTTTAATCAAATGCCCAATTTTAAAATCTTGAAGTCCAGGAAGACAAATATGCAAAATTCTCCAAAATCAACATTTTTTTTTATTGTTAAATTCCATCCATAGTCAGAAAAAAGAGCCAAAAAAGTATATTTCATAAATTATAACTCCTGGCACCAATTCCTTGAATGTTCTGTACTTTCATCTGTCTATAGAATGATGAATTCAGTTGGTTGAAATGAATGAAGACAATTGAGTCATAATTAATTCATTCACTTATTCATTTAATACATATCGAATGTATTCTATATGCCAGGCACCATGGTAGGTATTGGGGATAGAGAATAGAAAAGATTGTGTCTGTATAAAGTTTATAGGCTTATAAGGACATTCAAAAAATCATTTTACTATGGGCAATTCCAAAATTTGGTAAGTCCCATGGATAAAAACATACAGCAAGTTATTAAACAGTATGGCAAGGGATCTGACCTATATGGAAGTTCAAAGAAAGCCTCCCTGGAGGGGTGATATTTGAACTGTGATCTAAAGAGTCAATTGAGTGATTGGCAGGGTGTGGGGGCAGTGAAACGTTTTCCAAGCAGAGGGGATACCATATGCCACGACTCTACAGAAGGAGAGAATACAGCATAACTTGGAGAAAGAGAAAGAGGGAAATCAAGTTCTAGGACTTAGCAATGGGTCAGCAATAGAGGAACACTACTTAGATCTCCATTCAAAAGAAATTTCTCTGAGAAGCATGGCAGCCTCCAGACAACACCCTTTGGATAAAAATGTTCACACCGAGGCCAGGTTTTTGCCAGACTTCTTTTAACCAATGACTAAGCACAGTGTGGGTGCTAGAGTTAGGTCATTCCCACTTGATCCCTATAATAGGCAATCTTTGCTTAGAGACTTCCCATCAGCCTGGCCAACATTTTCTCAAAATTGCACTATAGTCCGAGATTTTCCATATTTATCAACTTTCTTCCTTCCCTTTATCCTGTGGTTACTTCTATTCCCTTACCCCTATCATTCACACACATTAGATCATCCCAAATGTACCATTTTCATCTTAGAATGGACTACTCCTGGCTCCATCTGACTTACAGTTGGTGGCTCTGACACAATCCAGACTATAATGGGTAGTTCCAGTTGCATGTTCTTTTGGTGACCCATGAGAAAGTCTTCTGTTTCTACTAGGACCCAGTAACACACAAGAAACTGTTCTTAAAGGACATATAATTGCAGGTGGAATGGCCTTGCTCCAGAATCCCTGGGATGTGTGCTGTGATTCTGCCAACAGGGCTTACCATAAACTCTATACTGCATTTTTCTAACCACTGATACAATTCTATAGGGTCTGTACAAGCAGTAGGGTTGCTTGTACTGCAGCCTGGACCTGAAGGCCATCAAGAATGTGCTGATGAGAGGGAACATTGGCATCACTAAAAAGTACAGAGGTGGCCCAATATGGAAGCCAATGCTGACAGTAGGAGAGTGGTCTCATAATTGGGCTCCTATAGCCATGGGCATGATGGAGCCCCTATTTCTTTAGGTGGCAGTAGTTAAACACCAGAAGCTAGGTCTCCTGTGACCTGGGCATTCTCTTCTAGTAGGATATCTTTCTTCAGTTCCCAATAACATGTTTTTGTATCTGAGACCTCATTAGAAGCAACTTTAACATTCATATTCTACCAACAATCTCTTCAAGGTAATTAAGGCTTTTTCCATCAAGTGCCTCAAAACTCTTCCATTCCCTCCCTATCACCAGTTCCAAAGCTGCTTCTGCATTTTTACATACTTGTTACAGCAGCACCCCACAACCTGGCACCAAAATCTACATTAATTTCTTAGGGCTGCTGTACCAAAGTACCAAAAAATGAATGGCTTAAAAGAACAGAAATTTATTTTCTCACAGTTCTAAAGCCTACAATTCCAAAATTAAGGTGTCATCAGGGCCATGCCCTCTTTGATGATGATAGGAAAGAATACTTCCCTGCCTCTTCTAGCTTCTGGAATTTGCTGGCAGTCCTCGGTGTCCAAAGGTTATTCTATGCATCATTCCAGTTACATGGCTGTCTTCTCCCTCTGGGTCTTCACATTGTCTTCCCTCTGGGAGTGTCTGCTCCTGTGTCCAAATATCCCCTTTTTGTAAGGACATTATTCATATTGGATGAGGACCTACCCTAATAACCTCATTTTATTTTTTAAATTTTACTTATTTATTTATTTATTTACATTTTAATTTATTTTTTAATATGAAATTTATTGTCATATTGGTTTCCATAGAACACCCAGTGCTCATCACAACAAGTGCCCTCCTCAATACCCATCACCCACCCTCTCCTCCCTCCTTCCCCCCATCAACCCTTAGTTTATTCTCAGTATTTAAGAGTCTCTTATGGTTTGGCTTCCTCCCTCTCTAACCTTTTTTTTTTCCTTCCCCTCATTTTAACATGGCTACCTCTGTAAAGACTCTATTTCCAAATAAGATCACATTGTGAGGTAATGGGGGTTAGGTCTTCAACACACTTTTGGGGATGGTGGGGTGGAGAGAGGAACAATCTACGTGAAAGACATTAGTTATTCAGGCTACAAATAATGTTCAAGCTTATTTGAACATGCAAACCCCTTGCAAATCCACTCGGTAGTCCAAGTCTTACAGGTTGAAAATTACTAGATTTAGTCCAATCTCCCTCATTTTATAAATAAAGCAAATTAAGTCAGAAATCAAACCCGTATCTTTTGACTTAAAATCCAGCCCAGTTGTACCATAGGATCCTAGTCCATCCCTTTCCTATTCCATTTAAACATAAGAGATTCCAGAGATCCCTGTTTTTCAAGTAAACAGAATACTTGGGTAACCAAATATACCAATTCTCTGAGCTTTAAAAATCTTTGATTTGACACAAAAACTTTTAATCACCTAAATGGAAAAAAAAAAAAAAAAGTAGTGCTTTAGAGTTATACTGATCGCCTTTGGCTAAAGTATTATTCAGTATGAGAAGGCCCTAAAGTCTTATTGGCTTGCAACAGCAATGTACTCCTTACTCACATTACCTGTATGTACATCATGGGTCAGGTCTGATTCAGTTCCACTTTATCTTCATGCCATTACCCAAATTAAGGAGCAGCCCCTTCCTGGGGCATGCAGAAAGGGAAAGGAGACCCAGCCATATAACATCTTCCCAAGACTGGGGTAGACCAGGAAAAAGAGAACTCCCTCTGCTCTCCCTCCACCAGTGTTACTCACACCGAATAACAGACAACAATATACTACCGAGGAAGTTAAAAAGGCATAAGTAAAGAACACTGCCCTCTAGTACATGGCACAAGAAAAGCTGAAAAGTAAGGATGGAGTATATACATTGAGAAACCACCCCATCTCCCCCCAACACCACAACTTCTATCCTAAACACAAGGCATTTTTAGAAGAAAGGCAGTGGTGTTTTAAGGTGACCAGAGCAACAAAGCCCAAGCCCCAGGACTCTTAGCTACATTTTCCTCAGACCTTCACATCATTGTCTTGATGTGTGCCCTTTTTCAAGAGTAAAATAGTGTTTACTCAAGTCTCTATTATTCTGCATGAGATGTCTGGCATTCATTAAAAAAGTTACATGGACACAAAGAAAACAACTCATTGTCAAAAACAAAAACAAACAAAAAAACCCCAACTTAACAGTATCACAATCAGAAAGGACCCAAGTGTTGTACTTTAAAATGACAATGGCTGGGGAGCCTGGGAGGATCACTTGGTTAAGTGTCCTACTCTTGATTTCAGCTCAGGTCAAGATCTCAGGATTTGTGAGATTTGTGAGATTGAATCCCACATGGGGCTCTTTGCTGACAGTGTAGAGCCTGCTTGGCATTCTCTCTCTCTCTCTCTCTCTCTCTCTGCCCCTACCCCACACTCTCTTGCTCTTTCTCCTCTCAAAATAAACAAACTTTTGAAAAATGACAATGGTTAATGTGTTTTAAAAAAGTGAAAAAGGTGCACGACATATGAACATTAGTGGGAAATTTCAACAGAAAGATAAAAATCATAAAAAGCAAATGGCAATAGGAAAAATACAAAGGGATTTCATTGGAGACAAAGAGTTCCTTTATCAGGTTTATCATTAAATTTGACACAGCCAAGGAAAGAATCAGTGAATTTGAAGATAGATCAATTAGAAATTACCCAAGTTGAAACACAAAAAGAAAAAAGTGAAAACTAACAAATAAAACACATGGAAACAAACAGAAAACCAGAACAGGGATCCAGGAGCTATGTGACAATATCAGTCTAGCATATGTGTAATAAGTGTCCTATGGAGAGAAGGAAGACAGAGACAATGATGCAGGAAAAAATAGTTGAAGGAATAAAGGCCAAGAATTCTGCATAAATAACACCAAACCACAGGTCCAAGAAACTTAAAGAGCCCTAAGCAGGATCAAAATGAAATACCCCATTTTCTTATCCTTCCAAGGATCCTATTCAGTAACAAAAGTAAATATCCATATTTTTATAGATGAAGAAAGATTAAGTGTTTTGTCCACATTCACACAACTTTTCAAGGAGACAGAATTCTGAAGATTACCAAGGACTTCTTTTCTCCATCTGCTGTTTTAAGGAATTTGTTTACCACCTCTCCTACATAATTGCTGTGCAGCCATGGGGCTTAAATCTCATTTCTTTCTCTTTAAAAGGAGTCTAATAATATGGGTTGTTTTCAGAAAATACATTCAAAGACCATAGCACCAAACTTGGTATAATTCTGTACAGTTTCTATGACTTAGGGCTGTGGGGACCATGTGTGAATCTACTCTCTCAGAGTTGTAGACAGGAGGTAAGCATGAGTTTCATCTACTCTTACATCCCCATATACATCTAAGGGTTCTACGGCTTTCGTTCCTTATGATGGCTGGAGGAAAGGAGTACAAGACAGGCCTTCTATGGTGACTAACATTTATTTTCTGCATTCTTTAAATGTTCTCTTCTTCCTTAGAGGATCGTATTCATCTAGTGTATTTGTCCCTGGGGGCTGGGATGGGGAAAAAGACTTAGAGCAAATTGTTTCTGCCTCATTTTTTCACAATATTTCTCTGTTACACTTAAATTATTGTTTTCTAGAACATAAAAACAATACCTTTATTTATTATTTTGCTTCTAATTTTCTCCACTGAAAGCCCACCTTCGGAGCAATATTTATTTCTTGATTGTGAGCCTGAATGGGGAGAATGTCACAGGGTTAAATAGATATGTACAAGAAAAGAGAGGGACAAAGGCACATCAGTTTACCATATCACATATAGTCACTATCATCACTGTTATGATTATCATTGTTATTGAATCACAATTAGTTTAATAGACAAACATTTTTTATTGTTCCTGAAAGCAATCCATCCCCATTGTATACATAAAAGCCAACTAAAGCATGCTGGGACCACTCTGGCAATCATCTAGCAACCTGCTAAAATATTTATGGAATATCTCCTGGATCCTTCCAGCTCCCAGCTCCTGCCTCTTATCTTATGGCTTTTTATATCTCTTGGTTTTGGTTTGCCTGCATGGACTTTGAGAGTTCTTACCTTTGATCCATTGACTTGTCCCCTCCTGATTGTCTTAGCGAACACACTCCACACTTGTTCTGTCTCCAGGGACGCAAACTTGAGCAAAGATTATTCTCAGTGAACAAGCAGATTCTTTTCAAGATTGGCTGATGAAAACGTTGCAGAGAAACAAAGCTTTAACTAGTTCCCACCAAAGTTTCTGTCTCTCTCTTTCTCTCTTAAAAAAAAAAAAAAGTCTGCTCCAAAGTATGCAAACATTTATTGTGAAACATATTTCCCCTTTCTATATAAAAGAATATAAACACATTGGCTGACATATGGGCCCATGTGTTCCCTCACCAAGGTGTGATGAGACTCAGAGCAGCATATGCGCCAGGTGATAGTGAGCTTGCCACAGTGTGGGTGGGAATGCTGCCGTGTTGTGAAGCAGGTGCACGAAAGCCCATGTGAATAGAAGGCCCCATGAAGTGAAATTGTGGTTACTCAGACCCACAGCTCTAACACGGGACTATTAGGTACAGATTCAACTCTGTACTTAACACCTACACTGTGAACTTAGTGGACTTTAGGACTTATTAAGTCACAAAAATCACCTTGCAGGATGGAAATTATACCTACACAGCTGAGAACTTAAAGAAATTTGGTTAACTTTCTACAGTGGTTGTTTTCAAATTTTAGCATCAGAAGAATCGCCTGGAAGACTGTTAGAATACAGACTGCTGGGCATGACCTCTCCTGCCCCCAGAGTTTCTGAGTCAGCGGTTCTGGGGTGAGGCTGTATAGTATGTGCTTCTAACATATTTCCAGGTGATGCTGCTGCTGGTGGTCCAGAAACCACACTTTGAAAAACAATTTTCCAGCATTCAGTGCACCGTGCTGAGGTCTAAAACTCCAATAGACTGAAGTATGAAACATCGGTGCTATTAGTCAAAACCGGGAAAGCCACATCAGTCATTATGTTCAAGAGGCAGAGACAAGGCAGAAAATTGGACACCATGCCAATGAAGCTGGAATAGTGCTAAGAGTGGGGCATCAAGTCAAAGGCTTGAGGCAATTGTCACAGGCATATCCAGACTCCCCACCACCAGGTTTAAATGACTGCCAGAGATGAGATGTTGGGGTAGGTACATAGTAGTGTAAATGTGCATGCTTAGAGAGGTCAGGATAAGATACCAGTTTTTGACTTTTAAATGTTTCACTCTTACCTTTATCCTATGGCAAATTTAGATTACACCAGAAGGCAAGAATTACAAACGGAAATGTTGAGTGTGTGTGTGTGTGTGTGTGTGTGTGTGTGTTAATGTGTGTGTGTTTTAATAGTAATAGGTGAGGGGCGCCTGGGTGGCTTAGTCAGTTGAGTGTCCGACTTTGGCTCAGGTCATGGACTCGCAGTCTGTGGGTTCAAGCCCCGCGTCGGGCTCTGTGCTGACAGCTCAGAGCCTAGAGCCTGCTTCAGATTCTGTGTCTCCCTCTCTCTCTCTGCCCTTCCCCCACTCATGCTCTGTCTCTGTCTCTGTCTCTCTCTCTCTCTCAAAAATAAATAAACATTAAAATTTTTCTTTAAAAATAGCAATAGGTGAGACTCCCTTCAACTCGTATATTGAAGTTCTTCTAAATATGGGAACCTCACTGGTTATGGGGAAAGAGATGAGATCAGGACTAAAGGTAACTGCCCTTGACTTTGAAGATCTAATAGTCTAGGAAGGTGCACCTGCCCCAAGTCAGACTGAGACACATGGCAGGAGGAGGGATTAATTAATTCTAATTTGAGAGAAGAGGCATCAGAAAAGCCTTCATGGAAGAGGTGACATGTAAGTGCACCTGACAGCCAAATAGGAATTTTATTGACAGAGACATTTGAAGAATGGTCTTTGTCTAATACATGGGAGAAAAATAATTTCCTCTTTCAGTAAGGGAATAATATTCTACCTTAGACTCATTTCCATCCATACTATAAGAAAACATTTTTTTTTTACTTTAAAAGACTTACAAAATGAAAGTAAAAAAATAGCAGAGAGGGCAAATGGAGCAAACACGTCTTACAAAAGCAAAAAGTCTCTCTCAGTAGAAAGCAGTATGTATTATTCTCATCTCTTTCCTGCTTACAACCCTCATAGGAGAACTTAATTTAGAGCTGTCGAATTTCCAGAATTCCACTGTGTATGTGCACAAACATTTTAGAGTCAGAGTGTAAAACAAAGAAAGGGTTGTACCTTAGAGGCATCCTTTATGAATCCACGGGCGGTGTATTGGTTGGAAGTATTAGCTGCTACTAGCAGTAGAATACAATAATTTTAATAAAGATTACTTTATAGTGCCCACTAATGGACTTGTGTTAGTCATCTAAGGCTATCATAACAAGATCCCACACATTTGGTTACATAAACAACAGAAATTTATTTCTCAGAGTTCTGGAGGCTGGAAGTTCAAGATCAAGGTAGCAGTAGAGTTGGTTTCTGGTGAGAAGTCTCTTCCTGCCTTGCAGACAACATCACACTGTGTCCTCACATGGCGTTTGCTCTGTGCACATGCAGAGAGAGAAAAGTTTCTGGTGTCTCTTCCCCTTCATATAAGGACACCAGCCCTCTGAAATTAGGGCCCCACACTATGATTTCATTTAACCTTAAGAACCCCCTTAAAGATTGATCTTTAAATACAGTCACATTAAGGGTTAATGCTTCAGCTAATGCTTCAGAATTTTGGGGGAACACAGTACAGTCTATAGCAGGCCTGTAAACTCCTCAGAACCAGATACTTATTTAGCTTATCTTATTTCCCCCTGCATTTCCTATCCCATTCCCTGGTACACATAGGTCATTTAACTTGAAGGAAATTCACATTTACTTCCAGTGAATTATCCCACCAACATGATGATGTGGTCAGGCGAAATATTATTATTACCCCAAATTCATGCATGAATAACCATGGTTCATAGTCAGTATACAGTATATGCTAGTTACTATTCTAAGCTCTGCATGAATTAAGTAATATTATTCCTATTTTAGTAATGAGGAATTGAAGCTCAGAAGAGGTTAAATAATTGTTCAAGATGATCTCTATTAAATGGCAGAACCAGCATCCAAACCCCAGTAGCCTGTTTCCAGAGCTCATGCTCTTAAATACTATGTTACATGTCTTGCCCTGAGGGCCACAGAAATCTTATGACTTGTTTAATATTTCTTATTTTGCACCTATATTGGTTTGCTGAGTCTGTCATGACAAGTTACCACAAATTTGGTGGCTTAAAACTACAGAAATGTATTCTCTTGCAGTTCTACACACCAGAAGTCAAAAAGTCAAGATGTCAGCAGGGCCACCTCCCACTCAAGGTTCCCGGAAAGAATCTGATCCTTGCCTCTTTAACTTCCAGGCATTCCTTGGCTTGTGGCTCCAATCTCCGCCTCCATCCTTACGTGGCCTTCTCCCTTCTCTGTCTCTTCTCTGTGTATCTCTTATAAGGACTCTTGTCATTGTATTTAAGGCCCACCTGGATAACCCAAGGTAATCTCATCTCAAGATCCTTATTTACATCTTCAAAAACACTTTTTTTTTTCCAAATAAGGTCACATTCATAAGTTCTAATGGTTAAGGTGAGGACATATCTTTTGAGAAGCCACATTCAGCCCACTATGGCACCAATAGCAGGCAAGGTCCAGTATTTGGGGTGGTATCAATACATTCTCTGCTTAGCACTTCTTTCTTAGAAACTTTTCCTCTTGCCTCCTCCCCATCTCATTCAAATGGGTACCATGATTCCCACCATGTAAAATATGCCCAACCCTTGGCCATAGTTCGTTGACCCATGGTGCATACTAGCTCAAACTAATTCAAGATGCACCTTCCCTGAGTAGTTTGGATAGGAGAAGAAGAACAAGAACAAGAACAGGAACAAGAAGGGAGGAGGAGTGGGGGGAGGAGGAGAAGAAGGAGGAGGAGGAAGAGAAGGAGGAACAGGGGGAGGAGAAGAAGGAGGAGGAACAGGGGGAGGGGAAGAAGAAGGAACAGGAGGAGGAAGAGGAGGAGGAGGGGGCGGAAGAGGAGTTGTTTGGCTTGGGATCAAGAGAGAAAAGTGACAGAAACAGACTTTTCAAAAATTTGGTTGCTCTTGAAAGCCGTATTTTCCAGAAAAACAGGGACCAGGGAGAAGCAAAAGAGGCACTGGGGACACAGCATTTAGGAGTCAGCACTCGCAGGGCCCTGAGAGTGAGCACCTCAGTCAATTTGGGTCCTAAGTGCCTCACATGCCTCACCCAGATCCTGTTCCCGATCCTGTTTGCCAGTATGAACACCAGAGGATTAGAGGAAACCATTGCAAAGAGAGAAGGAAGAGAGGAGAAAGAGAACATAAATAGACCATGCAGAGAAAAGCAGTCACATAGACAGAGAGTCCTCATGACATTCAAGCCATTGGTTGTAGTTTTCTTAAGCCTTAGTAAGATTTCTGTGATTTGATTCTATAAGTTGCTCCAGTGACCATATTAACTAAGATATTAATTATATATATATTTATGTTTATTTTACTTAAAGTTATTTGGTTTGCATTTCTGTCATTTGCAACCTTAAGCCTTTGGACTTCTGATCTTAGCTTTCTCGTTATTTTCCAAGAGGGGACTGAGACAAAAGAGGAGAGCGGTCTCTGTGAAGCCATAGAACCTATGAAAGTAGAAACCCAGGTCTCCACGTACCAACATCTACGTGGTGTGCCAAGTTACCTCTCGTAAACATGAAACTCATTTTCCCTTGCTTTGCTTTTTCATAAAATATGTATATCTCATCCTTTCAGCATGAAGACAGGAAAACAGGGAGATACTTTGACTGATGATTTAAGAAAATCTATATGAATATTAACAAATAGACTGTGCCATAAAGAGCTAATTATATATATTTGGTTATTTCACCACGTACAAAGCGGCCCAGAATGCTGTGATTTTATTCTTCTACTTCTGCTTTTCATGGTCTTTCTTCTTTTCTCATCTGTAGCTTTGAGTTAAATTGATTCTAATATGCCATTTTCAGTATTTTAGAAAATCAAAGTGGAAACAAATTAACATAGACTAATTGACACTTCATTTTTTTTAAACTTATAACCAAAATGATTATCAATTCCTTCTGTACACTCTTGATCTCACTCTCAAAGGAACCCTTTTTTTTTCCATCAGACAGAAAATAAAATGTCCTAAAGGGGCTACCATACACAATGCCTACAGAGTAGAATCTTTAGTAGAGAAAGAAAAGAAATTACAGAAAGCACTGAACGAAGCCAATTTTCCTTTGTCTCATTTGCTGGTTTTCTTATACAGTGCGGAGGTTCACCTTCTAGCTATGTGCACCATCATCTTTGAAGTAATAACAAAAATTGCCGTTTGCTGAATGCCTACCTTGGTCGGGACTTTTACATAGTCTATCTCATTTAATCCTCACCAGCCTCTTATTTGAAGATTAACAACTCCATTTTATACGTGAGGAAACTCAGGTTTCAAGAGGATGAGAACATGGGCTGCCAGATGCCATAGACCTGGAGAATGGTAAAGTCAAGGTAGAAGCCCCAAACCTGTGTTCTTTCCATGGCACCAGACAGGGCCAGAGTGGGTCTGCACTTAGTAAGCATTGAGCCTGTACTCCAAGAGAAAAGGTAAGGGACTCACTATCCGTAGTGTTCTTGAACAGTTGACAGTGATTTGTTATCTGCCTGCATTTGTTTCAGAGTAGGAAAGTAATCTATTCTACTCAAAAGCAGTGGAGAATTCGTTTCCTGCTCCAAAGCCAGACCCAGCTCTAGGTTGGCCTGATATTTATTAAGTTAATAAATTTCCCCCTGTCTCTTTTTCTGCTGTAGTTTTTGTGCATTTTTCTTCATTTGCTAAATGTTTAATGTATTTTCATTTTCAAGCCTTTTCATAAGGCTAGTGGCTCCTTATTTCCCCTGGGCTCTCCTACTGCCTCAAATTGTTCATCACACAAGCTAGTGGAAATAATGTGTAATGGGGCTCAGAAGACTGGGTCTCTTTTTGGCCCTCCCCAGACTGTGAGACTATGGGCAAGTCCCTTCCACTCTGAGCTTCAGCATCCTTGTTTGTGGTGAAGAATTAGGTTTCAGACTCTAAGACCCTTGCCAGCTGATCCCTCTGCCAGTTCTGCTCCAAGCAATCTGCACAACCTCCTCTGTTGTGAGCAAATGTACGTGAAATACTACTTTCCTCATAGTTCTCTTCCCAAAAGGAAATATCTCCCATAAGCTCTCATTCTCATGTAAGAGGAGGGATTAGTTTTTCTTCATACTCCCAGAATCTTTCCACGTCACTGTTTAACTTTCATTCATTTAATCATCAATTAACTTAATTAACTAACAATGTGATAGAAACTAAGGATTCAAAGATGAACAAGACACACACCATACCCTCAGGTATGCAGACAGGCGAATAGGGAAAATGCAGAGAAGGGAACCTCTCTCACCACAGCAGATGCCGGCACCAAGGAAATTCTCCCAGAAGAGGCAAGAATGAAGCTAAGTCTTTAACGCAATTAAGGGGGTGTTTATGCACCCAGATTCTGCAGTCAGACAGACCTAAGATCAATCCTGACCTACATAATCAGTAGCTGTATGACCTTGAATTGGTTACTCTACCTCTCTATGCCTCACTTTTCTTCATCTGTAAAATGGGAATCACGGCACTAAGTTCACGGAGTCGTTAGGAGGAGCAAATAATGTTTATTTACTAAAAACGTGTAAGTGCATACCGTGTGCCAGGAACTATGTGAGGTTCCGAGAATATGTTAAGTAAATTATACGTTAAGTATGTTAAGAAAATTATTAAGACTATGTGTATAATAAAAAAATACCAGGGACCATCCTAAGCATGCTGCATGTATGAATTCATTCACTATGTATGCCTATGAGGTAGGCATTATTATTACTTACTATTATTCACTTTAGAAAAGAGGAAACAAGCTCAGAAAGAGTAAGTGATTAGCACAAGCTGACAGAACACTAAGTGGCAGATCGTGAATTCTGACCTAGGCAGTCAGACTCGAGTCTATTCCCTTAACCACTCTATCACCAGCCCCTACCAGCCTAACCACAGCTCTCTAATACGTCTACACACTCCTCTGGATTTGGAAATTCAGCAAGCCCTTGCAAAGCTGTCAGTGCAGTGGGGGAACACAATCAAACAAGCAATATCATCAGGTATAAAGTCACCCTTGGGCTCCAGGGTGGACTTAGGACCCAGCCCTGACTGCTTATAGTACTGCACCTCCCTATCCCATAGAGATTGGGTCAGTGATGTACACATGACCCAAACTGGCCCTGAACCTTCTACAGGAGTGAATTAGTAGAGCTCTTTTCCAGGACGGTTGCTGAAATGGGAGTATGTAAACCGGGAGCTGCTGGTGGCAGGGCTAACAAGAGACAGGAACCAACAGAGAAAGAGGAAGAACCACAAGATCCTGAGGGACAAATCCCTGACAATAACTTTCCCTGTATATGAGTCATTAAAAGCCCTGTTTTGTTGAAGCCAGATGGGCTTGGGTTTCTATTACTTGCAACCAAGAGTCCTCACTAGCACACTACGGAAATGATATGTAATGTGATTTTACACACATAGTGCCACTACTTACCTGCTGGCTGTGTATTTGTACAGTTATTTTTGAAGAATAAGTAGGAGTTAATCAAGTAGAGAAGGAAAAAGCATTCTCAGCAGAGTGATTGCTATGTGCAAAAGCATAAAATTGCAAGAGATCTTGTTGCCTGTTGTTTTTTAAATTTTTTTTAATGTTTATTTATTATTGGGAGACAGAGAGAGACAGAGCATGAGCATGGGAGGGGCAGAGAGAGGGGAGACACAGAATCTGAAGCAGGCTCCAGGCTCTGAGCTGTCTGCACAGAGCCCAACATGGGGCTCGAACCCACAAACCACAAGATCATGACCTGAGCCGAAGTCGGACGCTTAACTGACTGAGCCACCCAGGCGTCCCGATCTTGTTGCCTGTTAAAAAAAGACTGAATGTCCGTAACATCCAGATCTCATCTTCTTATTATCATCTGCTGACCTCCAGAGAATTCATCTTGATTTGAAAATTTTAGTATCTAGACCATAATTTTCCTCTTCATTTATTTCTATGTTCTGAAAAAATTTAGGTAACCACACAAATACATTCTAACTTACTATTTCTGCTATATCTGCAATGAATTGGCTGAAATTGTCAGATTGCTGATCTCGGTGCAACAGGTCTTTAAGATCAGCAATAATATCATTTCTTTTAAAGTTTATTTATTTATTTTGAGAGGGGGGACGGACAGAGGGAGAGAGGATTCCAAGCAGGCTCTACACTGTCAGTATGGAGCCCAACACACGGCTCCATCTCATGAACTGTGAGATCATAACCTGAGCCAGAATCAAGAGTCAGACTCTTAATGATTGAGCCACCCAGGTGCCCCCCAAAGGTATCATGTTTTTCTTTAATTTCACCAACTGTCTTTATGAGACTAGTCTAGTACACTCTAGAGCCCAGCCCTTTCTGATCAGCCTGTCTTTCTGCAAGTAATCATTATAGCTATTACAATCTCTATGTCATGATGAAGAAACAAAGCCTCAGAAAGTTTACCCAGTTGACATTGTGGCTAGGCTGTGGTCATTCTGGAACTTGAGCCAAGTGTGTCTGATTCTGAAGCCCATGTTCTTTGCACTACTCAGCCTTTAGGTAACGCTTTTGTTCCAACCGAAACACGAGACTTGGCATTAATGCTTTCTATCACCCATTACTGTTATGTGATGTCACAGAAATAAATTGTATTCATCCTCAAACTCCCATAAAGGCTTAAGGGACTGTATCTTGACTCTGCACAGAACACAGATTCCAAAGTATCAGCTCTAGTCATCCACTGGGAAGGACTATGATAACAGATAATATACTACAATCAGATAAATTTTTATTGCCAATATTGGCTAACTGACTGTGGTGAAACCTCTTGGTTAGGTCCATTAGGAATGTTCCTTGATGGAGGCATGAATTCTTAGGTAATAGTGACAACCGTATTATATATTTTATTTTCTATGTCTGCTTCCTCTTGTCTGCTTCTTCTATGATTTAATGAGAGGGTTTCTTTAAAATTTCCCACTGTTGGGTGGGAGGATGGCTAAAATAAGTGATGGGTATTAAAGAGCCCACTTATCATGATGTTCACTGAGTAATATATAGAACTGCCAAATCACTATATTGTACAGCTAAAACTAATATAACACTGTATGTTAGCAATAATGGAATTAAAATGTAAAACTTAATAATGAAATAAGATAAAATAAAATAAAATAAAATAAAATAAAATTTCCACTTTAATTCTAGATCTGACTGCTTTTATTCCTGTTAGTTTCTGGTTCATATGTTTTTGAGGCTATGTTATCAGTTGTATACAAATTTAGAATTGTAACATCTTACTGGTAGATTTACCCCACCCTTTTATACAGTTATAGAAAACTCTGTTTATCTCTATCAATACTCTTTGCCTTGTAACCTACCTCGTCTGATATTAGTACAGCTATACTGTCATTCTTATAATAAATATTTGAACAATATGTCTTCTTCCATACTTTTAACTCCGAACTTTGGTATGGATAATCTCGATAGGCTTATTTGAAAATGTTTTAATTTCCCCTTCATTTTATAAGGATATTTTCATTATGGTTATAATTCTACATTGAAATGATTTTCTCTTAACACCATCAAGATGGCTCCCCATAATCTAGCTTCCATTAGTGAATTTTCACCAAATTGATCAGTCTACTCAGCACAATTCTAATCAAAACTCCAACAGGCTTCTTTGGTAGAAATCAGAAAGCTGATTCGAATATTTATGTGGAAATGCAAAGGAACTAGAATAGCTGAAACAACTTTGAAAATAAAGAACAAAGTTGGGAAACTTGAACTATCTGATTTCAAGATTTACTCCAAAGCTTCAGTATTCAAGACAGTTTGGTGTTAGTTAAAAGCCTAACATATATATCTAGGTAACAGAATAGTGAATACATATATACAGCTACACATATATGGTCAATAGATTTCTGACAAAGATATCAAGGCAATTCAATAAAAAAAGGAAAGTCAATTTAACAAACGGTGCTAGATCAACTAGATAACCATAAAGAAGCAAATGTCAGCAGTGCTTTCAACAATAGCCAAATTATGGAAAGAGCCCAAATGCCCATTTACTGATGAATGGATAAAGAAAATGTGTCTATTCTTCTTGGAATATTACTCTGCCATCAAAAAGATTGAAATTTTTCCATTTTCAATGACCTAGATGGAGCTAGGGAGTATTATGCTAAGCAAAATAAGTCAGAGAAAGACAAATACCACATGATTTCACTCATATGTGGAATATAGGAAACAAAACAGATGAACATAGGGTTAAAAAAAGAGAGGGAGAGAGGCACACTAGAGAACAGCCTCTTAACTATACAGAGCAAACTGACGGTTACTGGAAGGAAGGTGGGCAGGGGGGATGAGTTAAATGGCTGATGGGCATTAAGAAGGGCACTTGTGGGGGCGCCTGGGTGGCGCAGTCGGTTAAGCGTCCGACTTCAGCCAGGTCACGATCTCGCGGTCCGTGAGTTCGAGCCCCGCGTCAGGCTCTGGGCTGATGGCTCAGAGCCTGGAGCCTGTTTCCGATTCTGTGTCTCCCTCTCTCTCTGCCCCTCCCCCGTTCATGCTCTGTCTCTCTCTGTCCCAAAAATAAATAAATGTTGAAAAAAAAATTAAAAAAAAAAAAAAAGAAGGGCACATGTGATGAGCACTGGGTCTTGTATGTAAGTGATGAATCACTAAATTCTACACCTGAAACTAATATTGTACTGACTGTTAACTAACTGGAATCTAATAAAAACATGGGAAAAAAAAGAAGTAAACTAAACCTCAGCTCTTGCTCCATATGCAAAATATACTCAAAACAGAGCATAGAATTAAATTTAAAACTAAGAGTATATGGAGCACTGGGGTGGCTCAGTTGATTAAGCATCTGACTTCAGCTCAGCTCATGATCTCATGGTTCATGAGATTGAGCCCCAAGTTGGGCCCTGTGCTGACAGCTCAGAGCCTGGAGCCAGCTTTGGATTCTGTGTCTCCCTCTCTCTCTGCCCCTCCCTTGCTCACTCTTTCTTTCTCTCTTTCTTCTCTCTCTCTCTCAAACAATAAATAAGTAAATAAACCTTAAAATAAATCAATAAATAGGGGTGCCTGGGTGGCTCAATCAGTTAAGCATCTGACTTTGGATCAGATCATGATCTTGCAGTCCGTGAGTTTCAGCCCCGCCTCGGGCTCTGTGCTGACAGCTCAGAGCCTAGAGCCTGCTTAGGAGTCTGTGTCTCCTTCTCTTTCTGCCCCTCTACCTCTCATTCTCTCTCTCAAAAATAAATAAACATTAAAATATTTAATAAATAAATAAATAAATAAGTGTATAAAAGTTCTAAAGCATAAGAGAAAAATCTTTGCAACCTTGGGGTAAGGCAAAGTTTTCTTAGAATATAAACAACATGGGCCAAAAAAGTAAGAAATGATAAATCAAACTTCGTTAAAATTTAAAAGCTTTGCTCTTTAAGATATCTCATTAAGAAAACCAAAAGGCAAGTCACAAATTGAGATAAAATATTTGGAACACATATATCAAAGGACCTCTACCAAGAATATTTAATGAATTCTTACAAATCCATAATAAGACAAACATTCCATTGAGAAAATCGACAGAGATTTAAACAGGCACTTTTTGAACAAGGATATATTAATTGTCAGTAGCAGTAGGCATTTGAAAACACTCTCAACATCATTAAGTATCTAGGATATCCAAATCAAACCCATACACTATACTACAAACCCATTCAGAAGACTAAACTTCTCTTATAAAACTAATCCGATCAAGAGTTGGTGATAGATGTAAAGTAGGTAGAATACTGTTTCATTCTTGTTGGGAATAGAAAATGGTACAATCACTATAGAAAATGGTTTGACCATTTCTTAAAACTCAATACATATACCTAGCATAGAATGCAACTATTCTCCTGCTAGGTTTTTATCCAAGGGAGTTAAAAACATATGTCCATACAAAGATTTTTACACACATGTTCATAGCAGTTTTATTTGTAATAGACAAAAGCTAAAAGTAGTCCAAATGTCCATCAACAGGTGAATGGATTAACAAACAGTGGCATAATCATGCAAGGAAGCACGACTCAGCAACCAAAGGAATTAACTAATTACGCAAGCAACAGCGTAAATGACTATCAGAATTTCTATGCTGAATAAAAGAAGCCAGGCAAAAAGAGTTGCATCCATATAATATATTGTCAAATATCTAAACTAATCCTAAGTGATAGAAAGAAAATCGTTGTTGCCTCAGGATGAGGAAGAAGGGTAACATTTTTAATGTTTTTATTTATTTTTGAGAGAGAGAGAAAGAGACAGAGTATGAGCAGGGGAGGGGCAGAGACAGAGGGAGACACAGATTCGGAAGCAGGTTCCGGGCCCCAAGCTGTCAGCACAGAGCCAGATGAGGGACTAGTGAACTGCGAGATCATGACCCCAGATGAAGTCAGATGCTTGACCGATTGAGGCACCCACGCACCCCTCAAGAATGTTTTTTTAAATCAGCCATCGATCTTATTGTTCCCTTGAAAGTAATATGTATTTTTTTGTCTGTTAGGATTTTTTTCTTTGGATTTTCAGCAGCTTGCTATGAAGTGTGCGTGAAACATTTACCAAAAATATCTATATTGACACATCTTGAGATTCATAGATTGCTTCAATCTCCATGGCTTGATGTCTTTTGTAAGTTTTGAATAAATCTTAGGCCATAATTCTTCAAACATTCCTTTTCCTCTACCTTCTCTTCCTCTCCTACCAGATCTCTATGCATAAGTCAGACTTTTTCTTCATGTTCCATATTCCTTTGTGCTCTTTTGTACATTTTCTATCTTTTTTTCTCCCAGTGTTTTTCATCTTTTCTACTAACTTTTCTTCCAGGTAAGTGCTCTCTCTTCTTCTGTGTCAAATCTGCTGTGAAACCTATTAACCTCTTAATTTCAATGCTTACATTTTTCACTGTAGACTTTCTAATTATTATTATTATTATTATTATTTTGAGAAAGAGGGGTGGAAGGGCAGAGAGAGAGAGAGAGAGAGAGAGAGAGAGAATCTCAAGCAGGCTCCATGCCGGGCACAGAGCCTGACGCAGGCCTCGATCTCACAACTGTGAGATGACGTCCTGGGCCAAAATCAAGAGTCAGACACTTAACTGACTGTGCCACTCCTCTAATCACTTTAATAAATTTGTTTCTCTGATAAAATTTTCTGTCTTAGAAATCTCTAGGGATTTTGTATTCCTCAAGATGCTTGTCTTAGTCACATCAGGGTGATATAACAGAATACAGTAGACTAGGTGGCTTAAACAACAGAAACCTGTTTCTCACAATTCTAGAGGCTGGGATGTTCAAGATCAAGGTTATGACAGATTCAGTTCTTGGTGAAGGCTGTATTCCCAACTTGCAGATGGCTGTCTTCTCCCTGTATCTTCACAAGGTGGGTAAAGGAAGCTGGGGTGTTTCTTTGGTTTCTTATAAGGGCATTAATCTCACCCTGGGAGTGCCACCTTCATTACCTTACCTAACCTACGTACCTGTCAAAAGTCCCAGCTCTTAGTACCATAACATTGGGGGTGAGGGTTTCAACATATAAATTTCAGAAGGGCACAAACATTCAGTCCAATGCCTTTTGCAGATGATTTCACTATTATCCATAGGGTCATTTTGTTGCAATGAGCTTAATTCATTCCAAGTGCAAGTGAACCACACTATCTATAACTGAACTTGCTTTCTGATTGCTGATTCTACAATGCAATTCTCTGGAAATTGTTGTATAGATAACGTATTTTTTTTCTTCTAACAAAAATGATGAACCACTTTCCACACAAAAATTATTTTTACTATTTCACATATTCCCAAATATTTGAGTCACTTTACTAGATAAACTGAGTCATTTTACTGGATAAACAGATTCACCCACACTTTTTAATCTAGTTTTTTTTTGTTTTGTTTTGTTTTTTGGTGAGGTATCATGTCGGAAGAAAAGTGGTCTAAGAATTAAGA
The DNA here is from genome assembly GCF_018350155.1 of Leopardus geoffroyi. NCBI lineage: Eukaryota > Metazoa > Chordata > Mammalia > Carnivora > Felidae > Leopardus > Leopardus geoffroyi. Next base: position 49,533,803 of record NC_059328.1, read on the forward strand.
GGTATGAATTCCTAGTCTCAACTCTGCCACTTACTAGCTTTGTGACTGTAAGAAATTCTGTGAGCCTCCATGTTCACATTTTTCAAATGGGAACAATGACATTACTTATTTTTTTCTCTTCCTGTCTTACAAGAGTATTTTAGGATATACGAGACAAAGGATGTAAACGTGCTTTGTAAAATCTAATGTGTAAAAAATAACTACTGGGTATATCTTTTAAATAAATACCAAGTAACATGCTCTGATATAATAATAACAATCTGACCTTAGAAAAATTTGGGGATCCAGGATTTGAACACAGATACATGACTCCAAAGCCAGTGATCTCAGCCATTATATCATATTATTTCTCAATGAGGCAATTCTATGAGACAGGATGTGGTACTTTTCCAGATAAATGCTGCAGAGAATACATGACAATTGACCTGATGTGGACCTAAAATAAACTGAAAATAACCTAAGCAAACAGCTAAAAATATATTCTTTGTATTAAATTTACTTTATTCAAGCATACCCTGCTTTTTCTTCACTTCCATTATTACTGAACTTTTCTCTTGCTCTCTTTTATATTCTAGCCTTGCCTGTCAACCTGAAAACATCACTCTGAAGTTTTCTTGCCTCCAGTCTAAACTCCCTTTTTTGGGTATAAATCACATTGCTTTCAACAGAATCAGGTTCTTTTAGTGAAAACAGTTATTGTATGAGAGAAGAGAAAGATAAGGAGAAGGAAAGAGGGCAGAGAGTGAATCTGGCAAAGCTTCACTACTGGCAAATTTTCTCAAGAGTTAATGCAGGCCAATTCCAGGCATTTTGTCTGCATATCAAGACAGGCTGGAGGAAGTAGATGAGGGCGGAAAGGAGAGGAAATGTTTGCAGATGTAAGAGAAATAGGTTTGCCCAGAAATGACTGGTCACCGAAGTTAAAAACCAGGTAGGCAAAGAGGCATCTATTTCTGTGATTCAAAGATGTATCTGTAATTAACGATATAAAAATTATGAATTTGAGTGTGCTCCCAGGGCATTTGTGCTCACTCCTGCTACTTCTGGCCACCAACAAACCCGATTAGCTATCATCCTGTGTTCAGTCATTTACCTTGATCCCTGAGGCATATGAGTGTGTGATACCTATAGACTAAGGTGAAACCTGCGCCCTTTCTTTTGAAGTTACTGCTTTTGTAATTTGAATACGATCATATTTCCTGACTTGGTTCTGTTCTTTCCAACATATAGACATTGAATGTCACAATAACTTTTATAATAAATCACTAACTAGAAACACCTCACTTTTCCATTGATCTAAGCTGAATATTAAGGCCAGCCATTGTAATTTAGACACCAGCTTTTGAGAAGGGATATAAAAAGCCCTACGAAATCTTTATTTGGGCACCCCTGACTTTCTTTGGGGTTCAGTTGGTCACCAGTCTGTTCTGCAGCTTTAGTATGTATGTTGTGGTTACTAACTTAGCTATGAAGTCATCATGGGTGCATTTCATACCCCACAGGCTACATAATAGCTTTTATCTGTTCTAAATAAATATCTGATTGTGTCTAGTCCAGTGGATTTTTTAAAGATGAAATGCCCCTGGGCACAATGTCTCTTTCTTAGAAAGTCTCAAAATATGCACACATTTATATTATGAAGTTCACATGACCTAACATGGTATATACATGAAGAGGGAGCCTTTGCTTGCAATAACTGAGTGTTCAGCATCCCCAAGATAAGTAAATGAGTATTGATTATGGTGACAGATTCATGTTCTGGAGACTCCCTAGGTGGGCTCTTAATGCCTTACTGAATAGCAGCTGCCTTGCTATTGGAAATAAAAGGGAAAATGACCTACGCAGGATTGTGGACTCAGAAGCATAGATGGAAGGCTTCAGGTTTTTGTGGGATTCTTAGATCTTCCAGTCCTTTTGTATATAATACACTGAGAGATGAAAGAGAAGGGGCACGTGGAGGTGCCATTCAGGAAAATCCATTTTGCCAAACACATAAAAACATTCCGTGTGTGCATTCTAAAGGAAATGGAAGCCATATGTTTTTGATTCATTTACATGTAATCCATCAAAATATTATTTTGTAAGAGATATTTAATGTCCAAGAAACCTGCCAAGCCTTCTTATAAACATTTTTTTTCCAAAGGACCAGCTGCATTAAGGCAGCTGTATAAGAAGTTATCCTTGAAAAATGGAACTGCTTTCAAAGTCTTAAGCGCATTTTAAACTTCCCAAGGGCAGCCTGGCATGATAGCAATAGCACAGGCTTTGGAGTTGGAAAGACTCAGATTTAAAATCTGGTTTACTTCTTATTAAGCATCACAAAAACATATTTCTATATATTTATTTGTTTATTTAGACTTTAACTTGTGCCAGGCAGAAGATGCAATATTGAATTAGGAATACAATATTGGACAAGTAGAGTGAACAATATCCTTCTTGTTATTAATGCACTTAATGAGCCTATATTTTCTTATTCTGAGAAATGGAGCTAGTAATGTTCGTCCCAAAAGATCTTCAAGAAAATCATTCAGCATGTATCACAATGCCTGGCATGCAAAACACACTCAACAAAAGAAGTTCTCTTTCGTACTCAAACTCTCCATTTTTTTAAAATTCTTTTAATGTTTTTTTATTTATTTTTGACACAGAGAGAGGCAGAGCATGAGCAGGGGAGGGGCAGAGAGAGGGGGAGACACAGAATCTGAAGCGGGCTCCAGGCTCTGAGCTGTCAGCACAGAGCCCGACACGGGGCTCGAATCACAGACTGTGAGATCATGACCTGAGCTGAAGTCGGATGCTCAATGGACTGAGCCACCCAGGCGCCCCATCATCCTCTCCATTTGAAGCCGCTTTCCTTTAAAATCTGTCTGCACACACACCCTCACACAAGGTCCTCAATCCTCTAATACCCACCAAGATCATGATCATTGGAATACCTCCCATATATTTGGCTTATTATCTGTTAGGTCAAGGTGGCTCCTTTCTCAAAAGTGCAAAGCAGCATGCTTTAGACTAGAATTAGATGACAGTTTGTATTGAGAACAGGTTTTTTTTTCCTCTTTTAAAGCATAAACTGTAGAGTCAGGATAAATTGAACTGAATTTTGGATTTGCCATTCAGAACCTTTTCATCCTGGTCAAGTTTCTGAGCTTCAGTTTCTACATCTGTAAAATGGGATTAAAATGGCCTAATATGTAGTGTTGCTAGGACAAATTAAATGGGATAAAAATGGATGGTGCCTAGCCCTATAATGGCAGTTATTACTTCCTGCAAAGTAAATTGAAATGTTTCATTTCGAGGGTTTCATGTTCAAAACCACAATATTGCAATCTTCCTGGTAGATCGTAATCCGTGTAACACCTGAACTGTATATGCAACCTGATAACTTCATCAGCCCCACGCATGAAACACATGTACATATATACCCACTGAGTCTTTTAAAGATGCCCAGTGTTAAATATCTAGAACAAGAATGCAAACATTTGATATGTGGTTTTCTATCCCTCATTAATATTTCCGTTGCAGACATGATGAATCAATCACAGAAAACTTTTCCAGTTAAGTGTATGCAACCTCAAAATGCTTTTCACAGGATTTCACACAGCCACTACAAGTCACTTGAAGTGGCGAACAAGGTACCTCATCTGTATCCCTGATGTAACTCATCACACAGTTTGCGTGATTTGCTCTCCGGAAACTTCGAGTCTATCCAACAAACATTTATTTAGCCCTTACTGTGTACCAGGTCATGGAGTTATACAGATAAGTAAGCTATGACTCTGTCCATCAGGTGTACTGCAAGGCAGCATAAATAATTACTGCACAGAGATAATGAATTGCTACAGAGGAGCATTGAAGACCTGAAGGAAGAGAAGGGTTTTTTTTTATTTGTTCACTCTACCTCGAGTGCCTAGAATAAAGCCAGCAAATCATGCAGATCAAAATCTTTTAAGCAAGTGAATGAGAATGAATTTGCTGAGCACCTACTGTGCACATTTGATATTTGTTTATCCAGAGAACAAGGAATACTAACTGGGAAAGTTGGAGGAAGGACATCAAAAGGAGAACAGCGTTTTGAGCTGGATTTTGAAGGGTAAGATGCTCTCTGCCAGAGAGAAGAAGGAAGACATTCCAAGCAGAAGAAATGACCTAAACAAATACAAACAAGTTTGGAAATTCACAGCCTAAGGATGCTTTATATTTTTACAGATTTGGAATAAATGCCTTTCCCCGGCCACCTCCTAAGCTTGGACAGACATAAAAATAACAATGCCTGTGGCCAAGTGGAATAGAGAGCTAGGTCAGAGGAAGGTGGTAAAAGATGCCAAAGGGGGAAGTGGCTATTTGTTGGTTTTTGGACTTTACTAATGCCTTTTTTCCCAGCAGCCACTGCTGCCTGCTTGATCATTAGCACCCGAACATCTTGTTTGTTTCCACCAGACGGAAGTAATATACAATTATGCAAATTATCTTAACTCTAAGTATGGAATCACAGGCCAGTCAATAATGTTGATGCATTATGAAAGGGCAGCTCCTCCTGGAAGAAATAACACGAGGAGCCGATCATAAGCAAACATTTTGAAGCCTGCAGAGGACTGGTCCCTGCAGCGCAATCTATTATCATATTTCCACATAATTAGTTTGTTTTCCACTTGAAATCAGAAAACGATTCGACATTGCCCTTCCCTGCCTCAGGATGGAAGAGCATCCAGTGGAATTCTCCTGCAAAGGTTCGCATGGTGCATAATTAGTGAGAATTAATCAGTGGAAATTAAAGTTTGGAATATTGTAGAACTCATGAATAGTGCATGGGACAGTGGGTGGAGGAAGAGATGAGCAGCACTTCCTTGGTAGGCAATCACAGATGACTGCTGGCAATCTGTTTTTTAATCAGTGCTGTGCAAGCCAGAGGGTTGAATATGGCTACGGGCTGTGGCGAAATGCTGTCAAATCTGTACAGGCAGAATAGGGAAATGCTTCCAAAGATGCCTATCTCTGTTCCTTTTCAGTAGGTTTTACTTGGAAGGGATGCCCTGTAATCAGAGGGTTTTTTTTATTTTTTATTTTTTTTTCCTTCATTCGATGTTGATGGCATTAACTACTTTAATTCTTGCAACTTCCCTATGTCCTCGATTTTATTATCCACAGTTTACTGAGGGGAAACCGGGACTTCAAAAGACCCAGTGATTGGCTGGAGCCACCAGGTTGTAAGTGGAAGCATGGAGATCAAAAGGCAAGTCTCCGTGATGGCAAAACCTGATAACTAGGGGCAGGCAACGCACAGGCCAAAACCAAGCTGATGTAGGTTCAAATTTTAATCCATCCAAGTATCAGTTTCCTCAGTTGAAGTGTATGTGAGGAAGGTACATGGTTTATATAGTTGTCTGTGGCTTTCCTGAAATAGTGCATATAACCTCATTCACAAAGTATCTGGCACAGAGAAGGACACAATGAGTTACACTTGTATCAAAATGTTAGTACAAATGATTTCTCAAAGATTACTCTGACACTAATAGTATAGGCCTATCACCCTGCCTTGGGAATGATCCCCTCAACTAATGTCAGGATCAAGCTATAATGCCCTTTCTCCTACAGCCCTATGATGGCAGTTTTCCCAACATCTGCTTACCTGAAAATACATTTAAATGGAAAATTTGCAAGTGATCAGGGTTACTGTCTCTAATTATTAAGTGGCTGGAAAAATGGGACAGCAGGAACACACAGCAGGGGAGGAGTTTTTAGAAGTAGAAAGCAAAGATATTTTTTCTAGATTATAGAGTGGTTTTATTTTCCATGGTGGGAGCATATTTTAGCAATAGTTCCTTATGATTACTAAAACAATATGGTCACCGGAGTTCAAAAACAGTAAGAGTAAAAGAAAGAAAGCACATTTTCAAAAGAACAAATAGTTTTTCTTTTTTACCCCCAATTACAAATGTAAAACTTATTATAGAAGAAAACTACATAAAAGTAGAAAGAAAAAAAAAACTCACCATAACCTTAAAGATCTTCCCTGTTAACGTTTTTGACATTTTGGGTGTTTCCTTCCAATTTTTTTTTTCCTGAGCATATTTTTCCATAATTGTTGTCATATTCTATTTGCAATTTAAATGTTCATTTTCACTTAAAGGGGTAACATAAGCACTTTTACAAAGGTTCTGAAAGCAGGGGAACTTCTTTCAAATAAAAGTAAGACATAGTCAATATACAGAATATTAATCGCTTTCACAACAAGGAACTGCTTTCACATTCAAAGATCACCTTTTGTTTCTTTATCCGAGAGCATGGTTTCCACTCCAAATGCACATTGGCCTCTCAGGCATCTGTTGGGTTTGGAAGAGGTTTCCAGATTGAGTTGAGAAATGGTCATTACGGTTAAGCTACAACTTCAATCTTGAAAATGAATGAATGGATCCAGTCCAGTCCTTTGGCTGGAACCCAGTCTTTAAAATCCAGCAGAACAATGAGTATGTGGCTTCGCAGCCAGCTGGTATCAGACTTGGGCAGGGAGAGTGTCAAAATATTAGTGACTTTTTTACATTTGTCAAAGCTGAGGCCAATACAAGAAAGGCAGACAGCTTGCAAATGTGGGTTGAGCACCAAAGGGTTTTTGTATGTGTGTTTTTTTTCAATCCTGCCCACCGGATGTCAACATTTCCTTGCTTTCCGACTACATCCCCAGCAAAGGCAGAGTAAAATATCTTTTACTTTGAATATGAAAACCACTATAGATTTATCATCAACGCACCAACTACTAATTTATTACACTGAGGCAATGTACTCAGCTGGAATAAAGAGGCCATCAGCATTTCCATGGAAATCCCTCCGTTTCTTTCCTCGGTTTATAACTCATCTGCTTACTCAGTTGTTCCTGAACCTGGCAGGCAAGGTCTCAGTGGGAGAATAAATATATTTATACAAAATGTTTAAGAAAGGCTGCCCACATTGAGTTAGAAAAATAAGCATATGCTAGTGCTGTCTGGCACTCTCTTTGCAATTCCCGTATCTCTCCAAAAGGGGAAAAAAAAAAAAAAACTACAACCGAACATTTGTATTTTATTTAAAAAAAAAAAGAAACATAGCTGGCAGCCGACTTGCAATATGGGCTTGATGGGTTGGGTCTCTCTCACTCTCTCTCCTCTTTATCATTTTCTTTACCTTTTCAAAGAAAACTATATGGGAGAACAATTTCATTGCTTCCAGAATAAAAAAAATCAACTATCCACATGCATCTGTGGATAAGAGCTGAAATGTCTCTTTCTCCATCTTTCTTCCATATTCCTGCAATAAAAATGGGCAGTTTCATGCACACGACCAGTTCATGTTCCATGCACCTGGTGAGAAACAGTCAAGTCCAACGCCTCTAAAGCTGTCCCAGGTCCTTCCACCACTTGAAAACTGTGGGAGATTAGGCACATAAACCTCCCTGAGCCTCATTTTCCTCCTTTGTAATATGGGGACACCACACATCTTGGGGTTTTATTGCTGAGTATCGAGTAGCCCTGTGCCAGCCACCTAATATTCATTTTGTAAATGTCTGATGCCTTCCGTTTTTTGTTGCATCAGGTAATATTTATCCTTATTAAAGTGGAAGAAGAAGAACAACAACAACAACAACACAACATCAACAACAACAAACATGTGGAGACAGGGCCCATGGAGCCACTAATAATGACAATAACAAACAAATAACATTTCTACAATATTATAGCTATGAGGCACTTGTTATCATTAGGTCATTCAAGCTTCACAGCATCTTATTGAGCCACTTGTTATTCTGATTATCTGCATTTTGCTGATGAGGAAACTGAAGCTCCAAAAAATTAAGCCATTTGCCCAAATATATTGTATTTTGAATGAACCAGACACTAGAAGAACAATGATAATGATGATCTTTGACAGTGTTAAATTTTACCTAAGCTTTGTGCTCCTGCATGAACAATACAGACAGCAAGGCAATGGTCAAGATCCCCTTAACCCCCGTTTTATGTCCCCCAAAATGGCTTAATGCAAAGAACTAATCTTCCCCATATGAGGTACATATGGCTCCTATTTACCTTTGATAAGACAGGACTCAGATCCTCCAAATTCCCATTCTTGGTCTGATACAGGATACATGAGTAGCTTAACTATTTCTTTCCACTGACCAGTCTGGACAAAATGCTCATAACTTGACTTGAGCAAACTTTATACAGTGTTCTTTCCTTCCCCTGTGTCTCTGAACTTCAGCTCACCACTAAGCACAGAACTTGGAACAACCCCTCCTTAACGATCCTCTGAGAACCAGCTGACCTTGGTGGTGTTTACTCCTCCCTATCAAAGAAAATTCCTTTTCTGTCTGAGGTGCTTGTAGGTCTTATGGTCAAAGCATTCTCTCTGTTACAACAGCCTTAATATCCTTCCTGCAATATTCTTTTGGAATAAAGCCTCTTCTTTAGTTAAGTGTACATTTGCTTTTTATTTGACATGTTAGTGATAATAGTAATAATTGTTAACATATGTGTAGTACTTAGACTTAACCGTTCATAAGAATCATACCTATATTTGAATAATGCAACATGGCTATTTTTTTAATGCTTCCATTTTAATTATTTCTTCAAAATGATTCTTCCTCATCAACAGGACAGTTATCGCCCCATTTAAAAAATAAATAAATAAAGCCGATGAGGATGAGAAATAAAGTAAATTATCCCATTTCACAGAATCTAGTAAGTGGAAGCAAAGTGGGCAGTTCTGGACAAAAACATAAGCCTTCTGTCACCTGGTCCACTATTCCTTTGCTTACTGCATGAAAACAAGCCAAGCTGGGCTTACACTAATTTGACAAAGACCAATCCTTCATGCATTGATGATAAAGGTGATAAAAGTTACGCTGTAGGACTTAAAGAAGTCATTTCCAAAACCTAATTTTGATTTATAATTTTATTTTCTTTTCCATAGAGAGTCTCCCCTCCCCACTGTATAATCTTCAAATCCCATAAAACACTTGGGAATAATGCCAATATATTGTATTTTGAGAAATATATTATTCCACTGCCACAAAATCACTCCTTTCAGGCAGTAGTATAATGCCAGAATTTCCACAAAGACAGTTTTCTGTTAAGACCCTGTCTCCCAAAGTATGTTCTACGTAGTGCTAATTTTATAAGACATTAACAGGTAACTCACAAAAAGAGAATTAGCAGACAAACAAAGGAGAGGGACACCTGGGTGGCTTAGTCAGTTAAGCATTAGACTCTTGGTTTCCACTCAGGTCATGACCTCAAGGTCATGGGATCCATCCCACATTGGGCTCTGCACTGCCAGTGCAGGGCTTGTTTGAGGTTCTCTGTCTCTCTGACCCTCCCGTGCTCGCATGTATGCATGCACCAATTTCTCTCTCTCTCAAAATAGATAAATAAACATTTTAAAAAACAAAGGAGAATCATTAAGTTATAAAAAGTAGTGTTTTTTGTTTTTTCGTCTTTTTTTTTAAATCTTCAGGATTCCTGAGTGACTTTCACATGTTAGCCAATTATGATTTCTAAGAATTCCTTCTTTTTCTTTTTTCTGTTCTTTTATTATTTTTTTAAGTAGAGTTGATACACAATGTCACCTTCGTTTCAGGAGCACAATTTAGTGATTCAACAAATTTATACACTCTGCTATGCTCACCCCAAGTGTAGCTTCCAGAATTCTTTTTTAATGGAGCATCTCCTTACATTAATATTCTTAAGAACAGCTTTAACAAAGCTGGATTAAGGAATGGGTCTTCAGGGAACCTCTATTTCAAGGAAATATACAATGCAGGCAGAATACAATAAGCAAATAAAAGTCTTTTATTCCTTAGGATAAATCAGTTAATCTGGTAAATTTTTGGGTAATACAATATAACACCAAAAAAAAAAAAAAAAACATTTTAGAGAGGCAGTCTCTGAGGATCATGAACCCAGGTGATGTCTTGGTAAGCAGCCTATGTGGAACCTCAACAGGTGGAAGCATTTTATCTATAACAAGAAGAAGCCCAAAAAGACACAGGGCACTTGAGGGACAGAAGCCCTCTGAAAAAACGTTGGAGTTCAGCAGATATTGACCTCACCCACTGAAGGGCAACAGCTAGTATGCATACATCTTTTAGTTAAAACACTTATTTTTAAAATTCTCATTTGCTTCTTTATCATTAAGCAGCTGTGTTTGGGAAAAGAGCAATGGATTTAACTTTAAAAGGTAGGAGTCTTGATATCAGCTCTTCTACATCTAGCCATGTAAAACTGAGAAGACATGTTACCTCCCTGAGACTGAGTTTTTCCATTTGAATGAGGAGACCATAATATCTACCTCAAAACGATGGTGGCGGTTTATTGAGATGCTACTTGTAGAGAGTAAGGTCTGAAGCTAACCTATAGCATGGTACTCAAAACATATGTGTTGGGGATAGTCTGGGTAGTTCGGTCAGTTAAGCATCGGACTCTTGGCTTCAAGTGGGGTCATGATGTCATGATTCATGGGACTGAGGCTGCATTGGGCTCTGTACTGAGAGTGGGCACCTGCGTGGGATTTTCTCTCTCTCCCTCTCTCTCTGCCCCATCCCTGCTTTTGTGCTTGCTCACTCACTCTCTCTCTCTTTCTCTCTCTCTCTCTCAAAATAAATAAATAAACAAAAAAATACATGAGTTGGATCTGAACTATAACCCTGTGAAGGCAGATATTTTATATCCTCTATATTATAGATGAGGAAATAGGTTCAGAAACATTAAATTCCCTTTTCAATATTACTCAGCTGGAGGGCAAATGAGCAGAGGCTCAAAATCTGGACTACAGATTTTGAGTCTTGGCTTCTTTCTATATGATATGTGTTTCTTTTTATAAGTTACCCTTGGGTCACTTTTTAAAGAAGATGTGAAATAGCTACAAGGTGCCTGAGGATATAGTCTATATCTTCTCAGAGGAAGGATTAAAACTGATCATCTAGCAGATTAGAAACCTACAAGGCAAAGCCCAAACTCCTTAGCATCTTATGAAAGACATCTGATAGTCTGGCTTCTACATGCTTGTCCAGAAGTTTTCCTTACCATTTCATTCACCTTATACTTTGAGCTCAAATTATGCTAAACTTACACTTTCCAAATTATCCCTGCTGTTCCATAGTTCCCCAGATTTATTCATACTGCGTAAACCTCCCTTTTCCTCTCCATCATATTTTAAAAAAAATTTCTGAATGTTTATTTATTTTTGAGAGGGCGGGGGGAGAGAGAGAGAGAGAGAGAGAGAGAGAGAGAGAGAGAGAATTCACACACAGGAAGGGGCAGAGAGAGAAGGAGACAGGATCTAAAGTGGACTCTGAAGCGCTGATAGCAGAGAGCCCCACGTGGGGTTCCAACTCATGAACTTTGAGATCATGAGCTGAGGCAAAGTTGGACACCTAACCAACTGAGCCACCCAAGTGCCCTCCTCTTCACCATTTTTAACCATAATAATTATTTCTCACCGTAACTCAATCTAGATGGTGCCTCTTCTGACGCAAGCTTTCTCTGACCCTTGTTGGTCAAGTTTAAGGCACTTCCTCTCTGCTTGCACACCAACCTGCCCGAACTGCTCCTCTAACACTGGTCACACTGAAGCACAGGTTTTGGTTTATGTGTCTCCTCATCTACATAACTGTTTCTTAGGGAAATTTTGTTGCAAGAAACAGAAGCCTATTCAGATTCTCTTAAGGCCTCGCTGAAATCCAAGACCAAAAGTGCATAAGCAGGTCTCAGGAGGTCAGGAGGAAGGCCTTCCCAGGGACCACAGCAGCAGGAATTCATGGACATCTGTGTTCTACCATTTATACAGCTCAGAGGCCAACTCCTTCAGTATTTGTCCCTTTAATTCAAACATTTAACAAAGAGAAACTGAGTCCATTGGGTCAGGTGTCTACCCTTAGACCAACAGCTATGTCCAGAAGAGAAGATAAACAATTATTAACATGGACACCTGGTCTACCCCTTCATCAGGGATGTGAAACACTTCTTAGAAGTAGTGTTCAGGCTGTACAGGGACCTTAATTATGTAAACTAGAGACAGCTCCTCAATAATAGGGACAGTACCTTAACCACCTTTATATTTCCACTGGCTAACATAGTGGACACCCAATAAATATAAATAATGAGAGAGATGATTTTTCCTATTTAAAAAGCCTACAGTCCTCTTTGAGTCCAGCCTCTCTCTCTCTCTCTCTCTCTCTCTCTCTCTCTCTTTCTGAATAGATGAGACCTTGGGTTACGAGAGATTAATTTCCTTTGGCCATCAGGCAGGATTGCTCACTCGGCAATTTTTAAATGCAAATCCAATTGTGGGTTGCTCACAAGGTAATTTTGCCTTATTTTCTTCTTTTTTTTTTTTTTGAAGGAATTGACTAGGATGCCATTCCAAAAGATAATGACCACAACCAGTTATATTAAAATGTCAGATATAAAGTAGAAGTAATTATCTGTCCTTCAAGAAAATCTTGATGTATGGAGCCAAAAGCCCATTATATAGTCCATTCATCAACATTTATTCAATACCCACTATGTACACAATATTGTACTAAATGCATAGGAAGCTTTCAAAGAAAGGTGAAAATCAGTTTCTGCTCCGAGGAAGTATATAGCAAGTTTGCTAGAATAGACTGTGACCACAGAACAGATTATAGTTAAAGAATTCACACCATACTACATAGTACACTTCACTAAGTATTTGAAAGAATAGGAAGTTTTATCCTGAAAAAGAAAGGATTAAGGAGAAAAATAGTAGTTATTATTTTAAGAAATATTTATTAAGCAAGAACAATGCACTATACATCGTTCTAGGCACTTGGGATATTCTTGTGGACCTTGTATTCTATTGAAGAAAATTGGATAATAAGCAAACACACACAATAATTTCATTTCAATAAGAGTTATGTAGAAATAGAACAAGATTATTCAATAAAAGTGATATATTGCTTTTAAGTAGTTTCTTTAGATAGGGTAGTCAGGAATGGCTTCCCTCAGCTGAATCCTACATGATAAGGAGGAACTCTCCAGGCTCAGAGAATAACAAGGGAAAAGCCCCTGGGAAATGAGTGAGGTTAGTTGTTCAAGAACCAGAAGAAAGACTCAAAAAGCTGCCATGAGTGACAGAGGAGAAAAGTAATACAGACGGATTCCAACAATAGCCAAAACATGTCAAGTTTTCAGGACACAGTAAGAAGTTTGCGTTTCTTTTTTTAAATGTAATGAAACATCATCAGAGAGCTTTCAGCAGGAAAGTGGCTTGACATAATTTTAGGAAGATTACAATAAATGTCTTTAAGAGCAAAGATTATAGATTTCAGGAGCTCAAAAATCCAGTCACAGAAAAAGTCTGGAGCTTTTACAGTGGCCCAGGGGAGAGATGATGGTGTCTTGACCTCGTGTGGTGTTGGAGAGAATGGTAGTAGATAGAATCAGGATATGTTTTGGGTTTAGCAATAAGGGACTGGGAAAAAAGGAATCATGGAAAAAATTCAGAAAGTGGACTTAAGCAACTGAATAGGCAATGCCATTAACTGTGATGAAGAGGACATCAAAATCAAAAGTTTATGATGGGGCAGGTGAAGTTAGAGATGCCAAGTGGAAATAACAAGTAGACAGTGAAATAAATGTGTGTGCAGCTCAGAGGAAGGTCAAGGTCAAGTTATTGGCACACATACGATATGTAAAGCCATGGGAATGATCATTTTCTTCAAGTGCTTGCAGAAACGTAAAGTGATTTGTTTGTAGTTGTTTGTGGCAATGATACTCAAACATTGGCTGTTTGATCAAACATTTTGAAAATTTAATTGTCCTGGTGTCATTCCAAGTGTTTCTGACTCAGTAGTTCTGGAATTTCTATCTATGGTGCAATAAGATACGTGCATTTTTAAAATTAATCTCTCCCAGGTGAATTTGAGTTGGGAAATCACTGTTTTAAGGGCAGAGTCAAGGTAAGTGAATAAAGTTAATACCCTCTGGTGCTTCAGTGAGGATTGGAGGAGCCATTTGAGAATCTATGTGTTAATAGTAGAGGGCTTGAACTGAAAACTAAAATATGATTTGGATAACTTATTTTTTGTTTTTTGGTTCTCCAGTTTGAAACACTATTTTGACCATTGGTTTTCAATTTTTCATATAGGATGCATGGCCACCCCATAATATCCTGACATTCCTTTTATATGCTTTTTCTATGGGTGGCATGAAGGATTTATGCAAAAACCCTGATGCAAGAGTCAGCAAACTTTGTCTAAAGGATCAAGAGTAAGTATTTTAGGCTTTGCTAGCTATAGGGTCTGTGTCTCAACTACTCAACTCTTAACTTGTAGTGAGAAAACAGTCCTAGGCAATATGTAAATGAAGTTGACCATGTTCCAATAAAACTTTATTTAAAAAATCAGGAAGTGTACCTAATGTGGCCTGTGGGTCACATTTTGCCAACCCCTGATCTAACGTATGGTGTGAAATATGTAAAAGGTCTCTAGTGGTAGTCTTTGTACACAGATGATGGTGAAAGCCTGGAATTATCTGGACTTTTTCATTGCTTTTACACTGGTGATATATTTTATAAAATTTTACTAGCAGGAAATCAGAAAGTTAGAGTGCCAACCTTGGATTAAGGGTGAAGCCTGCATTTCCTTTCCTGATAATGCTTTGTTGCATATGTGGATTAGGAAAAAGTTGGAAACTGGGAAATGGTATATTACTTAGATGCACTACTCTTAGTTATGTGACTTGAGCAAGTTACTTAGCTTCCTAAGTCCCAGTTCTTCTTCCATAAACTGGGGACATATCTTACTGGCTTATTGTGATGATCAAATTATATAATAAAGGAAATACAGTATAGTCTCTAACAGAGAAAATACTCTAAAGTCATAATTAGATGTAGATATGATTGTACATTTAAGCATGTAAGGTCATAAATAGAGATCTTGGTATATGAATAAACATAACAGTATGGGAATAAATATGGACATGGATACATGGTAAAATCCTGAGCTCCTGGACACTGGAAGTATTCAAGTAGAGGCTGAATGCTCACTTTTAAAAATATTTTTTAATGTTTCTTTATTTTTGAGAGACAGAGAAAGACAGAGCATGAGCAGGGGAGGGGCAGAGAGAGAGGGAGACACAGAATCCAAAGCAGGCTCCAGGCTCTGAGCTGTCAGCACAGAGCCCGATGTGGGGCTCGAACCCACAAACCATGAGATCATGACCTGAGCAGAAGTCAGACACCCAACCAACCGAATCACCCAGGTGTCCTTGAATACTAATTTTTGATGAAAGGAACAGGTTGGACCAAAAAATAATCTGAGTTTCTGATTTTATATTTACAAACTAAGGACAAAGCCAGGATGCATAGGGATAGCTTAATACCTCTATTTCAGGGCTTTCAGAGCTAGGTAGAATATTTCGCATCTTAAGGAGGCATCATGCTACAGAGGAAGAAGCATGGTCTTTGGCATCAGAATGAATTTGAAATTCCAGCCTGCTATTTTACTGCTTGACATTAGGCTTCATCTCATTTATTCAATGAGGATCATAATCTCTAAAAAGATTGAATTAGTACACACACACACTGGACACTGGCACACCGTAAAGTTACTCCCCAGCATTTACTTTTTATTTTGAATACCCCGTATTCATTCCATGTGTCATCCCAAATAAGATTCCCACCTGAAGTTTCTCCCTTAATCCTCCCATTTTCTTCATCAGGAGCAAAATGAAGTTTCTTTCAAGTGCTCACTGACATTACCCTGGCATCTGAACTATCCAATGTGACATACAAAAAAAACTTTAATGTGTAGACATGCTAATCAGAAGGGAAATGTCAAATCTGCATACATTTCAAGTGACCCAACAATATTTACCTTCGAGCTAAGGCTCCTATTTTTCTGACAATTGCCTCATTGAGGAAGTGACTCATTCAGCATACCAAACCCAATTCCATAAGAGAACTTTACCTCAGACTGGTTTGAAAGCATCAAAAAGATGAATGTCACTGCCTTGCAGTTAGTAACAGGCCTAATTTGATTTGACAAATGATGTTGATTTTGAAGGGGTCACTAACCATTAGAACTGCTGAGGACAAAGAGTGCCTTGAAGGTGGATCAAAATTGAATGTTTAAACAGTTTGTTATGCAAATTTGCTTTCTACCTGTCAGGAGTGGGTAAAGGATAGGAGCAGAGGGCTGCTGGTAAGGCCATACGCAGGATTGATGACCACCTGGCACAGTCCTTGGTCACTGCACAGAGGAGGCTTTGCGGAACATGGCCCATAGGTCTGCCACTCTCATTAATCCAGGTGGAGGGTCAGGTAAGCACCCTTTCACAAAGAGATCTGAGATGCCCCACTTTCTCATCCCTCAAAGCCCCTTTCCAAGGCCATCAAAGAAGAGTAAGCCACATTCAAATCAAGCTTTACCAGGAATACCACTTCTACAGTAGCAAATAAAATCTCTCAAAGAGATAAGTGGGTCCTCTTGAAGGTGAAACTGGCATCCTCAAGGATGTCAGCCTTTCACATTGACAAGGCCTCCTTCTTTTCTCTTGCATCCGTGGGAAAGCCTTCCTCTCCATAACCACTCATTCTCCATTTTAACTGAAGACTTTACTTCATTTTGTTTTTCAATCAGAGTACCTTTAAGGAGGTCTGCGTCCTCACTTATGCCCCAAACAGTGACTGCAACTTGGTATTTTTTCCCTCGCTGCTGGCACCACAGCCCCATATTTTCCCTGTACTCTGTGCCATGGAAGGGCAACTTCAACCTCTTGCTGTTTGAGTTTTCTCCAACATCACCACTGAGATGGAAAGGTTTGCCCATGCTTGGTCTCTCCCCTGGCTGGAACCTGAACTGAAGGAGGTTTCCACACATCAGGCAGAGGTATAGAAATGGTAATGCTCCTGTGCAATTCCACTGCCTCCCAATAGCCGCAGTAGGGTACACATTGCAAGTGTTAATCTCACTCATCATACTGTGTTTTCTACACTCGATTTGTGATGATCAAATTGGTCATGGAGGGCTTTGCGAGCCGTGGTCAGAACATTTGGCACTATCCTGAATGACACAAGAAGCCAGTGGAGACTTCTGAGCAATTTCTTATTTTACAACTTATGGACAACCATATGCCCTCAGAGGGCCTTTGTGAATTAATGTATGTAAAGCACATAGCACAAGGCCTGTTACATAATTGGTACATAATAAATGTTAGCTACCACCGTTATGAACATTAAATTCATAGCCTCTTTACCTTGGCCTTTTCATTATGTTTTATTTCATTTCTCTTTCTTTGGGTGGAAGGGAGAGTACATAATAAATCGAAAGGATGCCCTTGCTCTTGTAAGACTGATATATACTTATGAATAGTCTAACAGAAACCTAACAGTTCCAGACTACACATGCTTTTAGCAACTGAACCAAAGCCAGTGTCCTTGTTTTTAATATCTTCATGGCAGGAACTGAAAGAACATCCTGTGACTGAAGGAAAGAAAGTTAAAGCCGGCCATGATTGGCCTTTGCCCATTAATTCAATCAACAAATGTATATGGAATATTTTTATAAAGTACAGAGGCTTTGAACCCAAAAGTCCTGGTTCAAATGTCAGCTCTGCTGCTTATTTAATGTGAGACTGTGAGCTTGTTACTTGATTTCTGCAAATCTATTTCCTCATCTTCAAAACGGGAATTCATTAGAAGGGACTCTGTTGTAGGGATTAAAAAGATAAGGTAAAAGAATACAGTATCTTTTGGTAGGAGAAGTCATAGAATAACTTTAATTTAAAAAGTGTCCGTTACGTGGGCATCTATCATCTTTCTAAATGAACAAGTTGCTAAGTCAGAATAATTTGTTTTAAAGTTCTACAACCCCAGGTGCCTGGGTGGCTCAGTTGTTTAAGCGTCTGACTCTTGGTTTCAGTTTAGGTCATGATCTCATAGTCCATGGGTTCGAGCCCTGCCTCGGGCTCAGCGCTGCTGATGCAGAGCCTGCTTGGGATTCTCTCTGTCTCCATTTCTCTCTCCCTCTCTCTTTCTGCCCCTCTCCTGCTCGCTCTTTCTCTCTCTCAAAAAGAAGTAAACTTAGTTAAAAAATTCTACAACCCTAAAAATTTTAATTTCGACAATTGAGCACCTATTAGTAACAGTACTCTTCTAATCCCTAAGAAGGATATAAACTTCAAGTCTGCTTCAGTTAGGGCTCTTTGGAGCAATATTTCAGCCCAGCAAAGCATGCTGGGAAACACACTGAAAAGAAACCCCAGGTTATGACCAGAGTTCAAAAGTAGGAACCTAGGGGCGCCTGGGTGGCGCAGTCGGTTAAGCGTCCGACTTCAGCCAGGTCACGATCTCGCGGTCTGTGAGTTCGAGCCCCGCGTCAGGCTCTGGGCTGATGGCTCAGAGCCTGGAGCCTGTTTCCGATTCTGTGTCTCCCTCTCTCTCTGATCCTCCCCCGTTCATGCTCTGTCTCTCTCTGTCCCAAAAATAAATAAACGTTGAAAAAAAAAAATTAAAAAGTAGGAACCTAAACTAAACCATCCCATTGCACAACTCCCTATCTTCCTTACTGTCATGGTTATTAACCCTTACAATAATCCTATAACGTAAATATTATTATTTCTCTATTACAGATGAGAAATGGAGGTAAAGGCACTCATTCACTGTTTTCCAAATGGCAAGTGGTTAGGCTGAGTTTTTATTTCATTTAACTTTGGCAAATATTTATACAGTACCTACTCTGAGTCAGAGACTGTCCTAGGTGCTGGGACTACAACCCGGGGGAAAATGCTCCTGACTTCTGGGAGCTTACATTTAAGATCTGAACCCAGATCTGACCTGTCCCCAAACCTCAGTCTTTCTACCAAACCCAGTGCCTCATTGTATTGGTGCTGTCTGCAAAGATGAACCTGAACCCAATTCAGTGAGTTATGATGTTCCCATTATGCCATTTTCATTCCTTTTATGTTTTAATCAGAACACTTGCTTAAATTAAAATATAGCTTAGTCATGCATATGATTCTTTTCCCCCCAACATTTTTTTTCACGAGGCTGTCAGTTTTGCAAACTGGCTTGATTTACACAGATATTTTATCCAGAAATAAATTGAATTAACAATTTAAAATGCAGAACAGAATAGGCTGCCAGTGTGCTAATAGCTCCATTTCCCTGATTAAGAGGGCTTTCTCCAAGATGGCATAAAGAACAGAGTCCTCTTTGGCCTAAAATTCATTTGGACAATGGTCTTAAAAGAGATAGATTCTAGAAGAACACTCTTGTCTCAGGAAGAGACATCCACCCCTAGTCCTGCTGCCAGACTGAGTTTCAAAAGTATCACTTTGCACATGTACTTTTGTCATAAGCTTTTGTGGTTTCCTATGCTTGCAGAATAAAAATTCCAAACCCCTAATGTTGTCATTCAAAGTCACAAATTATTCTGTAACTTCCATTAATCTTCTTCCTCTCTGTCACTTTTCTAAGTCCTGGGAGACAGCAGATTGGTGTTTGAGGCCCCACTCAACTACACAGAGGAGGCGTTACCTTAGCCAAGTCACTTTGCTTCTCAGAGTTTCTGTTTTATCTTTATCCATGCCTAAAAGGGAGATACTGAAATTAGCCCTGTCCTTCTCTTAGATCTGAAGAAAGGTTCAAATAAGCAAAAGATTTTGTACACTGTAAAGCACAAGACACAAACCATCCTGCAGTCCCTTTGCTCCTCCCATAGTGATCAACACTTCTTCCCATACACAACCATATCCACTTCTTTTAAGTCATTTCTCCCTCTCTGCCTCATGCATGCTTCCTCCTCCCTGTCTACCTAAATAAAAGCTGCCTTTTTCAGAAGCTGGATCTCAGAGAACTCAGCTGTCCTAACTGTCCTAGTCCTCAAGAATCTCCCCCTCCACTGTCATGCCACGGTTTTGTTCACTTGGTTCTTGGTCTTTGCTGCCTTTACAGTGCCATTCTTCAGTGGCTCACCAAGTAGCTTGTAAACACTGATGAGGGAAAGACTGAAGTTTATACTAATTTGTGGTCATGTGTGACACTACAATTCAGGTTCAACTAACCTTTATTGAATGCCTACGACATGCCTGCTCTGTGTCAAGGACAGTTGTAGATGCTTGCCTGTTTGCTATCTCATTTCTTCCTCATAAGGTAGATATTACTGTTATTCACATTTTACACACATGGAGATGAGGATTCGGAGGAGTTAACTCTTTATCGTTCCACATCTCACAGATAGCAAGTGGAAGAGCTGAAAATTGGTTCTGGGACAGATTTCAAAGCCCATGTTCTTTCCACCAAATTATGCTGTCTCCTTTATTAAGTGTCGGCTGATGCCCATCCTAATCGTGCTGATGGTAGGTAACTGGGGCATCAAATGGGGTCTCTAGTAGCTCAGAGCACTAACCATCTGGACCTGATTACAATTGACCATACGGATTCATATTTGACTATTCATCCTATAAATATATGTTTCTCTGGCTTTTATTTTTTACATAGGTTAAGCACATAAAAAGCAAAGGAAATGATATGGAATAAAATGTATAATTCAAAACTTAAATGCCCTCCTTATTATCATTATAATTTGTTACTTTTAACTCTTTGTGCCCTAGTTTCCTCACATGAAAAGTGAAACTACCATAGCCAACCTCACAGAATAGTGCAAAGATCAACTGAGGTGTATAAAATGAAGCCTCCTTTCAGTAGTTTTTATCACAAGATAGGCATACTTCAGAGATAATGCAAGTTCAGTTCCAGACAGTGCAATAAAGAAAATATTGCAATAAAGCAAGTCAGATAAATTTTTTAGTTTCCCAGTGCATATGAAAGTTATGTATACACTATACAGTAGTCCATTAAGGGTGCAATAGCATACATCTTAAAAATAATATATATATATATATATACCTTAATTTAAAATATATATTATTGCAGGGGTGCCTGGGTGGCTCAGTCAATTGAGCATCTGACTGACTCTTGATTTTGGCTCAAATCATGATCCCAGGGTCGTGGGATCGAGCTCTGTGTCAGGCTCTGCACTGAGTGTGGAGCTTGCTTGAGACTCACTCTCTCTCTCTCTCTGTCTCTCTCTCTCTCTGTCTCTCTCTCTCTCTCCCATGCTCACTCTCTCTCTCAAAAAATTTTTAAAAGTATATATTATTGCTAAAAACAATGCTAACCATCTTCTGAACTTTCATGAGTCATAATTACCGATCACAGATCACCATAACAAATCCTTATAAAAAAGTTTTAAAATATTTGAAGAATTACTCAGATGTGACACAGGGACATGAAGTGAGCAAATGCTGTTGGAGAAACAGTGCCAGCAGACTTGCTCCAGGCAAGGTTGCCATGAACCCTCAACTTGTAAAACAAAAACAAAAACAAAATAGCACTTGTGCCAGTACCAGGTGTAAATATTCCCTTTATAAAATCTCTAAGTAGAGAATAATCTAGGCAATATAAGTGGACACAAGAATTTGTATGGAGATAAAAATGGTTAAAGCTACTTATGAAAATGCAAACATCAGGGCACCTGGGTGGCTCAGTCAGTTAAGTGTCTGACTTCAGCTCAGGTCATCATCTCATGGTTCATGAGTTCAAGCCCTGCATCAGGCTCTGTGCTGATGGCTCAGAACTGGAGCTTGCTTTGGATTCTGTGTCTCCCTCTCTCTCTCTGCCCCTCCCCTGTTCATGCTGTCTCTGAAAAATAAATAAACATTGGAAAAAAAAAATGTTTTTAAAGAAAATGCAAACACTTCATAGAAATCTTTAAAGGTTTTTAAAACATGCATTCTGGTATACTTTCTGATACCATGGGACTTCTAGCATAGGTTTATATATTGTCAATGAAGCTCAAAAGGCCATTTTTGAATAGGCTGATATGAAATTTACTTACATATTTAATACTACTAAGTATACACCTGAACATAATTACAGAATATGGTGGGACAGTCAGGTTGTTTTGGTCAGCTCAAGCTGCTGTAGCAGAGTATCACTGACTATGTGGCTTAAATAACATAAATTTATTTCTCCCAGTTCGAGAGTCTAGAAGTCCAAGTCCAAAGTGCCAGCTGATTCGGTTCTTGGTGAGAGCCCTCTTCCTAGCCTGTAGTCTTCTTGCTGTGGCCTCAGATAGCAGATGGGGCACTGATTTTCTGATCTCTTCTTTTATAAGGACACTAATTCCATCATGAGGACTTTACCATCATGACCTCATCTAAGCTAATTACTTCCCAAAGTTCCCACCTCCATCTCATTAGGGGTTAGGATTTCCCACATATTTATTTGGAAGGAACACATACATTCAGTCCATAGCATAGGGCAAGATGAAATCATAAAGATGAGTGATCTCTTCTTTCTGCTATCAAAGTAACTCATATTCCCATCTACCCCCAAAACTAAGAGCACACTGGACATACTGTATGTTAGCCAACTTGACAATAAATTATATTTTTTTAAAAAAGAGAAGTTCCTCTTGAATTAAAAAAAAGTTACTCATATTCCAAAGATGTGGTCACCCATGTGTCCAGAAAGACAAGAGAAGGAGCTCAATGGAAGCATTCTGATTAGAGACACAATATGGGACCAGTATTAGGAAGAAATGCTCCCATTACAAATAGATGACTAAATTACTATACAATATATTTACCTTCCTAAGTTTTAAACAGCAAAACATTTATTTAAAAAAAATAAAGAAACAGTTGTTATATAAAACTTCAATATATAAAAGGCAGGAGCAGAATAAATCCAGTTTAAATGGAGATACAGAGACCAAACTTGTTTACTTGGCCTCTGTATTAATCTGTTAGGGCTGCCACAGTAGAATACCATAAACTGGGTGGCTTTAAATAACAGAAATTTACTTTCTCCCTTTTCTTGATACAAGATCAGAATGCCAGCAGGGTTGGTTTGTGGTGAGAGCTTTCTCCTTCACTTGTGATGATTACCTTTTCACTGAGTCCTCACATGGACTTTCCTCTGTGCCTGTACGTTCCTGGTATCTCTTCTTTCTATAAGGACATCAGTCTTAGTGAATTAGGGCCCCCCCCCTTATGGCCTTATTTAACCTTAATTAACTCCTTTTTGGCTCTGTCTTCAAATATGGTAACATTGGAAATTAGAGCTCTGACATACAAATTTTGGGGGGTTGCAGTTCAGTCCATAACAGCCTCCTCCTTGCCTCTCACATAGTCTATAACACATTTTTAAGAAACCATATCTAAGAATCTATGGGGGGAATATGGTAGTCACACTACTCCACATTATCAGTGGATCACCTGTATCATCCAAACCTTCTGAAATTTCAATGCATTGACCAGTGTTTCTCATTCATTTGTGTTTCTTCTTACTAGAATTAAGTCAACAATAAAGGGAGTAGTTTAGACAAATGAGATCTGATCAATAGATCATTTACTTACCAAATTGCACCTACTTCCAAGGATGTTTTCTCTGGACTTGGCCAGTCTACACAGGTTTGTAGACTCTACAATGCTGAACTTTTCCATGCTCTCTGCAGTAGTCAACACGTGTCCTGTATACATACAAAAAGTTATAAACAAGAGTTTATTTCACCTTTCTTTCTAGAGGTTCAGATAAAACCTCTTGATTGGATGGGGAAAACATAAACATTCTGACTTACCTTTTGTATCATCGGTTAAAATTGGATAGTATAGAGGAAAGATGCTCAGTCTTGGTGAAATGTCTGTAAGTACACATATCGGTGCAAAAGATCTCTCCCCCACCCCACCACACACACCCACACACACACACACACACGTTCACACAAAAATATAACACATTCAGATAGAGTCTAAGAAAATATTTAACACAGCTAGGAATGAACAAACTGGCTAATGAGGAATTCTCAAAGGAAACAATTTAGTTAGTTTTTGCCCACTCTGACCATGATAATTTTGGCTATAATATTCAGTTACTTTGTACTTATACATAATAATACCTGAGGGTTATTTTTCCTAGTATTTACTAAGACCCCCAAAAAATTATTTTGAAAATGAGAGTAAGTGCACTGTAGGCAGAAGGCACAACATGGACAATGGCAGGTAAGCAGGAAACATAGAATGCATACAAATAACAAAGATTAGGGGCGCCTGGGTGGCGCAGTCGGTTAAGCGTCCGACTTCAGCCAGGTCACGATCTCGCGGTCCGTGAGTTCGAGCCCCGCGTCGGGCTCTGGGCTGATGGCTCAGAGCCTGGAGCCTGTTTCCGATTCTGTGTCTCCCTCTCTCTCTGCCCCTCCCCCGTTCATGCTCTGTCTCTCTCTGTCCCAAAAATAAATAAACGTTGAAAAAAAAAAATTAAAAAAAAAAAAAAAAAAAAAAAACAAATAACAAAGATTAAATTTGACAGAGAGAATTAAGAATGAAAAAAAGGAATAGTGGTAAAAAAAATTTTTTTTGGAAAAAATGACTAGTCAGATAATAAAGAGTCTGTAGGCTGGCATAAGTAGTTTGACTATTTTCTTTAAGCACCAAATAATAGTGGAAGGTTTCTGAAAAAAAGGGACATAATCAGAACTTTGCTATAGAAAATTAACATGGTGGCCATGTGTGAAGTTAATCAAAAGAAGGAGAATTGGAGAAATCATTTAGAACTCTAATAAAAAAATGTGACATGACAGTCAAAACAGAAGCAGCAGAGTGTCAGTAGAAACTTAACATTTGTAAATTTAACATTAACATTTTCCCACCTATTCATAACAAACCTGCAAGGTCCCTAGCACAAGGAATTTCTCATTTTGTTGAGGCATGAATTTGAATCATACACTGTATAAGACAGATGTGAGGAAATTGGTCTCTCAATCTACTAAGTGAGTCTAGCTAAATGCCTCATAACCATTCCTCAGCCCAATGTACTCCACTTTCTCATATACACAGAGGCAAGAGGAAGTTGGTAGACTTGACTCAGGAACTATGCAAAGCAAAAACACGGTGACTTCCACTTAACTGGACTAGAAATGGCAGGGGCTGAAAATGGAAAAAAAATACCTCTCAATCATTGACAGCTTCACACAAAGACAAAGGCAAAAGAACCAACTCTCACTGCTGGATAATTCCAGAATCTCCAAAATGCCCCATTCTTAAAATCTTTTCCTAAACAGCCTGCATGAAAATGCTATATTAAACCCCTTGAAGTAAGGCCTTTGGGAAAATGTGAATTCCATCCCAAGGTTCAGGAGAGTTTGCCAAAATGATGTTAACAGGAGATTTTCCCATGAAGCACTTGGACTGAGGTAGAGGATTATAGGGCTGGGGCCACACCAGGGTAATATTTCAGCAAGATAGCCCATGGCACTATATCATGGAAAATAATCCCAACTAATTGGGGAAGGAATCAATAGTGATATTAGGAAATAGGTGGCCAGCACACATTTAAAGATAGGGAGCATATTTTAATCTAATGCCCAGTGTAGCTTGAAGCAAATGATTTTTGTCAAATATAATTAATTAAGCAACAGTGTTAGAAAACCATTTCCATATCTGTTGATTTATCTTTTTCCATCCCTTAACTATCATTCTTTCATGTCTATGTATTTTAGATATGACTTTCATTAACTGTATTTATCTTGAGTTTTCTAATATAGCTATCTTCATAATCTTCATCTTTCAAACAGAGTATAGTTCATTTACATTCACCATAATAATGATTTATCCAAATTTATTACTACAATGTTATTGTGTACTTTGTCTTTGACTTGGCTTTTTTTCTGTTTCTTTTTCTTTTTTTTAACTATTTTTAGATTGATCACTTTTCTCAATTTTTTTGGCCTTACTATATATCATATTTAACATGCATACTTAATTTACCAAAGTGTTCTCAATACCTTATGCTCCTTCTTATCAATACCCACCCAATTTATATGTGATATTGTTACTATATCTTTTCATTTTGCATTATTTTATTTTAATCCCACTAAAACATTTTGTTTTCAAATCAATATTCATTCATTTGGCTACTTTTTTATTATTGTTTATCATTCCACATTACATCTTAAGGCTTTGATATGAGATAACTTCTGTCTCCTTGAAATGCATAATTTGGAATTTCCTATAATTAGAATCTGTTACCCTGAATAGCCAAAGCAATCCTGAAAAAGAACCAAAGCTGGAGGCATCGCAATCCCAGACTTCAAGATGTATTACAGAGCTGAAATCATCAAGACAGTATGGTACTGGCACAAAAAAGACACTCAGATCAATGGTACAGAATAGAGAACCCAGAAATGGACCCACAAATGTATGGCCAGCTAATCTTTGACAAAGTAGGAAAGAATATCAAGTGGAAGAAAGACACTCTCTTCAGCAAATGGTGCTGGGAAAACTGAACGGCGACATGCAGAAAAATGAACATGGACCACTTTCTTACACCATACATAAAAATAAACTCAAAATGGATGAAAGACCTAAACGTAAGACAGGAAGCCATCAAAATCCTAGAGGAGAAAGCAGGCAAAAACCTCTTTTGCCTCGCCCGCAGCAATTTCTTGCTCAACATGTCTCTGAAGGCAAGGGAAACAAAAGCAAAAATGAACTATTGGGACCTCATCAAAATAAAA
This sequence comes from Leopardus geoffroyi, assembly GCF_018350155.1. Lineage (NCBI taxonomy): Eukaryota > Metazoa > Chordata > Mammalia > Carnivora > Felidae > Leopardus > Leopardus geoffroyi. The sequence goes on from NC_059328.1 coordinate 49,560,369, forward strand.
AAACTTCTGCACAGCAAAGGAAACAATCAGCAAAACTAAAAGGCAACCGACAGAATGGGAGTAGATATTTGCAAATGACATATCAGATAAAAGGTTAGTATCCAAAATCTATAAAGAATTTATCAAACTCAACAAACTCAAATTTAAAGAGTTGCCCAGACAAACAAAACATAAAGGAGTTAATCACCAGTACACCAGTCTTACAAGAAATGCTAAAGGACTTCTTTAATTGGAAAAGCAATGGCCAAAATTATACATAAGAAAAATATGAATAAAAGGTGTAAAATGTGGATAAGGTAATAAAATATATACAATATGGAAATGGTAGTTAAAGACAAAAGAAGGTGAAAAAGAAAAAGAAAAAAATAGCAAAGAAAATTTTTTTCTTTTCTTTCCTTTTCTTTTCTTTTTTTATTTGCTAAGAATGTGTTTGAACTTAAATGACCATCAAATTAATATGAACTGCTATTTACTTAGAATGTTATATATATGAACCTTATGGTAACCACAACTCCAAAACCTATGATGCATACACAAAAAATAAAGAGAAAGAAAGCCAAACAAAACACTATAGATATTAATCAATCATGAAGAAAGAGAGAAAGAGAACAAAGTACAAAGAAGAACTAAAAAAACAACCAGAAAACAAATTTTTTAGATGGCAAAAATCACATACAATCAATAATTGCTTTAAATGTAAATGGCTTAAATTCTCTAATCAAAAAACATAAGTGGCAGAATGCATTAAAAAAAACAAGACTAATCTCTATGCTGCCTACAAGACTAATCTATATGCTCCCTACAAAATCACATACAGACTGAAAGAGAATGGATGGAATTTATACAATGGCAATTAATCCAACTAAAAAATGGTCAGAAGACATGAACAGACATTTTTCCAAAGAAGACATACAGATGGCCAACAGGCACATGAAAAGATGCTCAACATTGGGGCGCCTGGGTGGCGCAGTCGGTTAAGTGTCCGACTTCAGCCAGGTCACGATCTCGTGGTCCGTGAGTTTGAGCCCCGCGTCGGGCTCTGGGCTGATGGCTCACAGCCTGGAGCCTGTTTCCGATTCTGTGTCTCCCTCTCTCTCTGCCCCTCCCCCGTTCATGCTCTGTCTCTCTCTGTCCCAAAAATAAATAAACGTTGAAAAGATGCTCAACATCACTAATAATCAGGAAAATGCAAGTCAAAGCACAGGATATCCCTCATTCCTGTTAGAATGGCTAAAATCAAGAAGACAATAAACAAGAGTTGAGTATGTGGAGGAAAAGGAATCATCATGCCTTGTTGGTGGTAATGTCAGTTGGTATGGCTGCTGTAGAAACAAGTGTAGAGGTCCCTCAAAAAATTAAGTATAGAAATACTATATGATCCAATAATTCCACTACTGGGTAATTACCGAGAGAAAATGAAAACACTAACTCAAAAAAATACATGCACGCCTATGTTTGTTGCACTATTATTTACAATAGACAAGGCATGTAAGCAACCTAACTGTTCATCAGTAGATGAAAAGATAAGGAAAATATGGTGAACATGGAGCCTGCTAGGGATTCCCTCTTTCCCTCTGCTCCTCTACTGCTCACACACGTGCTTGGGATTCTGTCTCTCTCAAAATAATTAATTTTTTTAATAAAAAATTAAAACATTTCATTTGTTTCAACCTACTGATCATGCTTATTTTGGTAAATTACGTTATTTTTCATCAAACATTCACTCTTCTCTTACCCCAAACCAGTGGGAGAATTATTCTTTCTTGCACCATTGACATTGGACTTGAGTGTAACTTGTTTGCCCAATGGAATATCAACAGACATGATGTATACCATGCTTGTACAGGACTTTAAATGTTTTTGCGTTGCTTCTTTTGGTCTCTTGCACTATTTCAATCCACCATAAGAAAAGAACATCCCAGGGGGCTACTGTACTTTTTCCCTGAGTCCCAGAATTGGAAGCATGTGGAATATACCTGAAGCCAACTTTCTTCTTACAGTCAAGCTCAACCAGGCCCATGACATCCCACAAAAAAAAAAGTAGAATCATATCTCTACTTACAAATCCTAGCAAGAAATTAATTTGTTTTTTTTTTGTAAACCATTGAATTTTGAAGTGATTTGTTACACAGACTTACATAAAAGTTATGTGTACATTTAGTTAATAGTTAATATTAACTATTTTTTTAATTAATTTAATATTAACTATTTTAATATATTAACTAATATATAGTTAATATAACTATATATATATAGTTATAACTATATAATATAACTATATAGTTAATATAACTATATAACTATATATAGTTAATATAACTATATAAATATATATAACTTTATATTAATATATATTTAATATATTAACTATATGTAGTTAATATAACTATATATAATATAACTAATATATAGTTAATATAACTATATATATATAACTATAGTTAATATAACTATATATATAGTTAATATAGTAATTATATAGTAATTAACTATAATATATAGTTAATATATATTAACTAATTTAATATTAACTATTTTTAAATTTTTTAATGTTTATTCATTTTTGAAAGAGAAAGACAAAGTGTGAGTGGGGGAGAGGCAGAGAGAGAGACGGAATTGAATCAGGCTAGCTCTGAGTTGTCAGCATGGAATCTGACGCAGGGCTTGAACGCACAAACCATGAGACTATGACCTGAGCCAAAGTTGGACGCTTAACCAACTGAACCACCCAGAGGCCCCATTTAGTTTATGTTCTGACTGATAATTCCAATATCTGAAATTTGGGGGGTTGAATCTGATTATTTTATCTGTAGTTTCTGCTGGCTCTTACCCATGGTATGCATTTTCTTCTGCGTTTTGTAATTTTTAACTTTTAAATTATATATATTATTAAGTTTAGGTAATCATTGAGGTTTAGTTTGAGGATTTCTGCAAAGTTAGGTAGTTATATTTGCCTCTTCCAGGCATTTAGGATACTATAAATCTAGAACTCTTAACTAGACTCTCTAATTAAGATTTGTTTTTAAAAAATTGTTTAATGTTTATTTATTTTTGAGAGAGAGAGAGACTGAGTGTGAGTCGGGGAGAGGCAGAGAGAGGGAGACACAGAATCTGAAGCAGGCTCCAGGCTCTGAGCTGTCAGCACACAGCCCGAAATGGGGCTCAAACCCATGAACTGAAAGATCATGACCTGAGCCAAAGTCAGAGTCTTAATCGACTGAGCCACCCAGGGGCTCCTCAAATCGAGATTTTTTAAATTAAACCAGCCAGTGTCAATTTTGCCTACATATTTTAATGGTAGCTATTTTGTTGAAATTCTTAGGATAGTTTGTTTTCCTCTGTAACAAACAAAAGACTAAGATTTTTCCCTGCTGTCTTATTGAGGTTAGGGCATTCAGACTTAACCAAAGGATACACTGGAAGGTATCTTCAGTTATAAGAAAAGGAGGGAGGATGTACTGTATTAAAGTTCCTAGGCCATAGGTGCCTTTCAAAACCATGCAAACTAAGATCATCTGTGTTCATCAAACACCTTCAGATCAAAAGCAGTATGCAGGGCTTTGTTTAGCTCTCTAGGTTCCTATTTTCAAGTTAGTTTGGCCTCCTTTCTTCCTAGCTAATTAGTTTATTTTTAAAAACTCACATTAAATCTAGAACTTTCAGTTATATTTTACAGGAGGGTCAGTTAGTTTATCTAATCTTCCATATAACTGGAAATGAATTTTTCTACCTTCATTGTCTTTCACAAATTTGTTGAAATATCCCATCTGTTGATGGCTTCTCCTCAATTCTTGGTGTTGTTTATTCAGTCATTCATACAAATATCAATTAAGTTTCCATCAGGTACCAGGAACTCCTCTAGGTTCTGGGGATACATCAAGCAGTGCCAGATAAATCATAACCCTCCTGGGCTGACAGGTTTTTTTAAATTTAATTCCTTACTATACTTTTATTAAAACAAAAAAAAAAAAGAGAAATAAACACATGGCCAATCAGTGAATGTTAACTGAAGTTCTCCCAAATACTATTAGGTTTCTATCTCTTTTATTGAGCTTGAAATAGTCTATATGGTACTCACATTATTTATTTACTTGCTATATACTTATGAAATATTGTGTCACATCGATGAAAGCACTTTATTAATTTTTTTCATTAGTTATTTTATTTTATTTTTTTAATATGAAATTTATTGTAAGATTGGTTTCCATACAACACCCAGTGCTCATCCCAACAGGTGCCCTCCTCAATACCCATCACCCACCCACCCCCTCCCTCCCACCCCCCATCAACCCTCAGTTTAGTCTCAGTTTTTAAGAGTCTCTTAGGGTTCGGCTCCCTCCCTCTCTTTCTTTTTTTTTCCTTCCCCTCCCCCATGGTCTTCTGTTAAGTTTCTCAGGATCCACATAAGAGTGAAAACATACGGTATCTGTCTTTCTCTGTATGACTTACTTCACTTAGCATAACACTCTCCAGTTCCATCCACGTTGCTACAAAAGGCCATACTTCATTCTTTCTCATTGCCAAGTAGTATTCCAACTGAACAGCAACATGCAGAAGAATGAAACTAGACCACTTTCTTACACCATTCACAAAAATAAACTCAAAATGGATAATGGACCTGAATGTGAGATAGGAAACCATCAAAACCCTAGGGGAGAAAGCAGGAAAAAAACCTCTCTGACCTCAGCTGCAGCAATTTCTTACTTTACACATCTCCAAAGGCAAGGGAATTAAAAGCAAAAATGAACTATTGGGACCTCATGGAGATAAAAACTTCTGCACTGCAAAGGAAACAATCAACAAAACTAAAAAGCATTTTAATAGTTTTGATGAGCTAAGACAAAGCTAGGTATCATTACTATTTCTGTTGTTACTATTTGATAAACTCAGTGCAGGCAAGGAGGCAAGGATATAAATATTATCATGTAAAATAACACATTGCACTTAGCAAGTATCAGAGCATATTTTTCAATTGCTCCCACTGTCAAGGGGAGGTATGATATAAAATCTGATGTTCCATCATATACTAGAACTGGAAAGGAGCAGAGATTGAGTAAAATGACATCAGTTTACAGAGATAAACTGATATCAACAGATAAAATGCCAAGCCCAGAGAGCTGAATTACTTATTCAAGGTCTCATAGGTATTTAATAACACAATAGGGGATAATACTTAATATATAAATACCAATGAGTTTTTTTGTATTGATTTAGCTAGCTACTGTGCTGAAATCTTTTAATTTTTTCAATATCTTGTCTGTAAATTCTTTTGAATTTTCAATATCAATTATCACATCATCTGCAAATAATGCCACTTTAATTTCCTAATTTCCAGGTTTGGGGACCTTAATGTATTTTCCTTTATCTGTGGTACTGCCTAGAACTTGAATACAAATTCCCTGACTTAAAAAAAAAAGTTAATAACTAGTATTATTGATTTACAATATTATTGCTAGTAACTAATACTACTATAATAACACTTTTAAGTAATTACTATGTTCCAGACTATTCTCTGTCCTCATAACAACCCTGTCACCCTCTTCCTTTTATAGATAAGGAAATGTTGGGGCACCTAGGTGGCTCAGTTGGTTAAGCATCAGACTCTTAATTTTGGCTCAGGTCATGATCTCATAGTCATGAGACTGAGTCCCACATTGGATTCCACACTCTGTGGAGCCTACTTAAGATTCTCTCTCCCTCTCAGAAAGAAGGAAAGAAAGAAAGAAAGAAAGAAAGAAAGAAAGAAAGAAAGAAAGAAAGCAAGCAAGCTATAGGTGAGGAAATGGAGGAAGTATAGAGAATTTAAGTAAATTGCCTAGGTATACAATTAGTAAGGACAGATATAGAGTGGAATATTAACATTTTAGTTTTGGGATATATATTCTTGTGTTTGATATCCACTGATTTCTTCACTTAATTCTAAAATTTCCAGGGGTTAAAGAAATCTAACCTATTAGACCAAATATCATAATATATCACACAATCTCTTATATTATCTTCTCTTGTAATCTGGAGTTGCCTTTTCATCTTGTTCCAAGTCCCACAAAGCCTAGAGATTGTCACTTTATTAGTGACTTCATAACTTAAAAGAAGTTCTAATGTAGCCCAAATCTTATATTTAAATTATACTTTACTGGTAGCTAAGCCATTTGATGAGACTTTATAGTTTTCAATACTTCATGTATTTAAAAACCTTTAAAACAGAGGAGAATCCAGAATTGTTTCAGACTCAATACTCCAAATCTGTCATGTATATTAAGTGATACATTTCCAATAGAATCCTTTCATTACAGGGAGGATCTACTATATTTTATTAGTGTGTTTACACGTCTATTTCTACAACGATTTGCTAGGGCATGGATTATACGCTTTTATCTTTGAATCCTCCATGCCCAGCATGGTATCTAGCATACAGCAGGTACTATATGAATTATAAAAGGTAGCAACCCATAGGACAAGTATAATTATTCCTGTTTGGCAGATGATGAAAAGAAGTTTACAAGAATCAATGTAACCTCCAAAGTTACAAAATTTGTCAGTAGCAGAATCAGAATGTAATTTCAAATTTTTGATCCAAAGCCACAGTCTTTCCACTAAGCCACACGATGTATAGAAAAGACTTTGCTGTATATTTTTACAGCTAGACCATGACTTAAAATCATGTGGCTTCCTGTGTTATTTTCATAAGAAAATTAAAAGTTTAATAAAATAGAATGGAAATACTAAACCTTATGTCAAATTTATAAACTGATCTCTAAAAACAGTTTATTTTATAAATATAGTAACATATGTCAGAAAAACATCCCAGCCTCCGTTCCTCCTAGAAAAGTCCCTATTTTTCTCTCCAAACTGACATCTTTTGCCAACTCTGAATTCCAGAAAGTGCTAATGAAAAGCTGTGCAATTTTTTTTTCAAATTCATACTTGCATGAGAAAATCATGGAGAACTGGAAATATGCCAAAATATCAAAAACAGACTACTCTTTTAAAGGAGGGTAAATAAGAAAATCCCAAGAAATTAGGATATGTAAGTATGATTTTATCCCAGGCAAGAGAGATGGTCATAAACAGATTTCTTGTTAGCATGTGGGAAAACCAAGATCACATGGAGCCACTGTGAATTCACTTGGAAAAGATTCTACCAAGAAAAATCTCAGAACAATAACCATAGTGTTAATGTGACCCTTAACATGTTCTCTGACAAGTAACAAAATATCACAAAATCTGTCAGTAACAAGGTCTAATGCCACATAACAAAACCTTTGGGATGCCCTCATTGATGACAAGATGAGGCAGTTAGAATTAGCTATAATAGGGGCGCCTGGGTGGCGCAGTCGGTTAAGCATCCGACTTCAGCCAGGTCACGATCTCGCGGTCCGTGAGTTCGAGCCCCGCGTCGGGCTCTGGGCTGATGGCTCAGAGCCTGGAGCCTGTTTCTGATTCTGTGTCTCCCTCTCTCTCTGCCCCTCCCCCGTTCATGCTCTGTCTCTCTCTGTCCCAAAAATAAATAAACGTTGAAAAAAAAAAAAGAATTAGCTATAATATTGAACAATAGCTGGTACAGCAGTGATAATTATTGATGTTAACTCCTTGTCATAGCCTCCAGGTCAGTGGGACTTGTTTTCCTGCGAGTGAAGAGAGACAGCAATGAGTAGCAAGAGATTTTTTTTTAATAACAAAAATGTGAAATGAAACTAACTGCACCAGAGACCACATCTGAACAGAGGTATGCTAATTTAATGCCATTCTGGATCAAATGCCAAGAATCAGAGACATACTATCTTTGAGAACTCGGCAGTTTCAGAAGCACAGAGTGAAGAAGGTAGATAATTCCCACAGTTACGAGTCCTTCCAGGAATCCCACCCAGAAATAAAGCACAAGAAACAAAAAGTAGGTTACATTCTCTACCCCCTCACCACAAGAAAACCACTGCAGGATTAAAGAGAAAGTCAACTCTCCTCATAAAGCAAATAAAGTGCTAACAAAGTCACCAATCACCTCCACAGTGCTGAAGTTTCCATTCTCTGTTTTCATCCTTCTTGGCCTATCAGCAGTACTCCATATGCTTCACAGTTTTTGTTGGCATCCAGGACAGTGGCCTCTCTGGCCACTCTGTCCTTGTCTTAATATTGGAGTGGCCCAGGAACCAGTCCTTCATTGTCTTCTCTTTTTTTAATGTTTATTTATTTATTTTTAGAGACAAAAAGTGAAAGTGGGGGAGAAAGAGAGAGAGGGGTAGGATAGAGAATCCCAGAACCTGACATGGGCCTTGATCTCATGAACTGTGAGATCATGACTTGAGTCAAAAATCAAGAATCTGACATTTAACCGACTGAACCACCCAGGTGTCCCCATTGTCTTCTTTATCTCCACTCACTCTCCTAGGGAACTCATCCAGTCTCATGGTTTGAAATGCCACCAATATTTTGACATCTCAAATTATCTCTAACCCAGATCTCTCTCCTGAAGTCCAGACTCATATATCCATAACTGGATCAGCATCTCCATTTGAATGTCTAGTAGACATCTCAAAATTAACATGTCCCAAACTGAACTCTGTTTCCCTCTGAAACTTGCTCCTCCACAGTTTTTCCTATTTCAGTTTCTAGCAACTTACTCCTTCCAGTTGCTGAGACCAAACACTTTGGAATCATCCTTGACACATCTCTTTCTCTCATGCAGCACCCAACTGGCCAAGAACTCCTTTTAGATCTGTTATCAAAATACACTTTGAATATAGTTCTTACCATGGCTACCATTCCAGGCCAAAGCACCAAAAACTTTCCCCCTGAACTCTGACAACTTCCTAATAGGTCTTCATGAATCCAGCCTTCCTTCCTTGCAGTGTGTTCTCAGTACAAGTGCTAAAGTGATCTTTTAAAACATCAGTCATATCATTTCATTTTACTGTTCAAAAACTTCTAATAGCCATTTCATTTAGAGTAAGAGCCAAAGTGCTACAAAATCTATTAAGGCCACTATGACATTGTCCACCATTAATTTTGTGTTCTCCTACTGCTTCCCCATCACCAACTCTGCTACTTGCTGTTAATCAGAGATGCCAGACTCATTCCCAGCTCAGACACTGCCTTTATTCTATTCCTTCTGCCCGGCGTTCTTTACCCCCATATCCATGTGATTCCATTTCTCACCTCTTTCAAGACTTTACTCAAAACTCACCTCCTCATTGAGGCTCTCCTACTTTATCACTTTACTGACTACAACAATCTGTCTACCCACCCCAGAAACTCTTATCTGTCTTACACTTCTACTTTGCTTTTTTCCATAATAATTATGACTTCCTAAGAAATTACCTAATTCACTTGTTGATTGGTTTTAATGTTTATTATCTATTTCTCTCTGCTAGAAAAATAGCTCCATGAGGACACGGTTCTTTGTCTATTTTCTCAGTGATATACTCCAAATGTTTAGAGGAGTGCCTAGAACATAGTCAATGGTCAACAAATATTTGTTGAACGAATGCACCTTAAAACCTTCTCTACTTGTGCTCTGTCCCCATATACTAGGCTTAAGGCAATAAGAACTCTGCTTTCTCCTACCAGGATAGAGAAATTTGTGATAGAGAAAAAAAATCCTAAGCCAAAAAGACCAGGATCTGAGAATAAGGGAATTCTGGACCAAGTGCTAGCTGAGAGCACCAGAAAACCCCTTTAACCCTTTGGCCAGGAAGCGCCAGTTCTCTCTACATCTCCAGGTCATCACTGGAAGGGTATTGATATGATGGCTGGTTCACTCTCCTTTGGTTTGGGGGTCAGGTCAACCTATCCCCGTTCGGCTTCGCTGCCATGAAAAGTACACACTCACATAAGATGGTCTAAGAAAAAACTGTCATAGCCACCTACCATTTTCTTATGGAATACCTGGATGCTTGCCTTTTACCCCTATCAACTTAACTTAAGACTTCCCCTGGTTTCTTCTTCCCATATTGGTTATATTTCTAGCTGGTTCTCTTTTAGCTGCTCTTTGGGCATCAACCTTTTCCCCTTTTGAATAGAACTTCCTTGTTTATTTTCTTGGATAGCCTCAAACACCTGGTAGTACTGAGGAATACTTAACATCCCATCCTTAAACCACAGAGGTTATTTGAAACTCCACCTTTTGAGATTTGTTCCATATCTATCTCCAAATGAGTGAGAACAGGAATTTGACAACCTAAAAAAAATATTCCAGTGATTTCTGTCTTCTTTATTTAACCCAATTGTGTTCAACATATTCCCTCAATGATTAGAATAATTACATGATAAACTGCTTGTAAAATTTGCAAGTGACAAACAGCTGGTAGAAATAGCTAATATCTTAGATGATAGACTCAAGTGCCCAAAATAAACATTGTAATGAATAGGTCAAAATGTATAAAGTGACAATTGATTGAGATATTTAGGCCAATATCTGACCCATGGTAGGTACTCTATAAATGTTTGTGGGGCTAGTGAATGAATAAATTAATCAATACAAACTTTTATACCGAGGTTATAAAAATCAATTCCACACATCCAGAATGAGGGATGAGCTAGAATAAGAGCATTTCATGTGAAAATAGATGTATTGGTTTATTGGATGACAAATTCCTTAGGAATCAACTCTATGAGAAAATGGGCCATTGCTAGTGAAAGCATACCTACAATTATTGTGTTGATTTGCAGGATTCACATTCTTCAACTGATGTTGACAGATTTGAGTGATACCTGAGAAAAATGATTGTGATTCTGAAAGGGTGAATATTGATTTATTCATTCATTATGTAATCTTGAGTGCCTACTCTGTCACAAGCCTTGGGCTAGTCATTAAGGATAGAGGATATTCATATATGGAATGGCTGAAAAACTGAATATATTACTAGCTATTTTGCCATTATCAATTAATACTATATAATAGTGCTATGGCATTATCCTAATTATATTTATATATATATATGAACAATATAGCATAGGAGAATATTACTGTTATGATAAATACAATAATATATTATGATATAATAATGTCATCTTATTATATGTCATATTACTAATATGGAAGTATTTCATTTTACTCTATGCTATTGATTAATAGTAGTAACATTAGATGCATAATAAATCCTTTTATATATGCAAATATTTTGCATATCAGAATTACAATGGAAGTTGCAATGTAATTCTCCATGAGAGCAAGGATCCATTACCTCCATTTAAATTCCCAGTTAAATAAAAACTTAAAAATATTTGAAAAATAATTTAAATACAGAATCCTTCTAAAATTTTGCAGTTTTCTCTAATCAGAATTATTTTCTTCACACCTTATTTGATGGTAATTATTTAGTATGCACCTCTATTGAGTTTTTCTAAAGCATTCAGCAGACTTTATTGAAACAAAAACTGTCCTTTCCTAGTAATATTAGTATATATACATTTACTCAAATTATATATCTATGGTAAGAACTCTAATTGGTACAAATGTTTTGGTAATTAACACAAGTGGCTCTTTGAAAACATATAACTAACTCCTTGATCAGATCAGAAGTACATGAGAATATTAGAGTATTGCCAGCTGGCCACAAGCATTCTGTAGACGTCAATATGAAAGTTTTATAGAGGGGAGGAAGAGCAGCATTTAATCTTGCAAGTTGGTTAACCTAGCCAATTGGTTAAGTGGAAGCTGGTTAAGAGAATTCTAAATGAATACTAAACCAATTTTCATAGAGCTTCCAGAATTTTCTCTTTAAAAACACACCCAAATATTTCAATATCCTTCTTAAAGTCCTTTAATGGCCCCAATATAAAGCCAAGTTTCAGAGACACAATGATATATGAGAGATGAAATGTAACTTACCCAAGAATGATTCCCTGCAGGTTATTTTTTATTGAGTTCTGAATAGTTTATGTGAAAAAAAAAATTAATTTTGGAAATAATTGGAGCCTGGGTGATGTTTCCTGCTCCAAGGAACATTTAGATTTGCCTCTGGCAGTGGCTAGGGGCACTAGCAGTGAAACTCCACCTCAGGGCATTTATAGTGATTGAGTCTCTAGAGAGCCAGGCTATTTGTGGCTCTCTGTCCCATCTGGAGTAGATGCCTTTGGGTTCCCAATTCAAAGCATGAGTGATTTACTGGAGCTTCCTATCCATGATGGGCCTTGGACCTGATATCCCAATATCTCAGCTACCTCTGCCTGAAATGGCAGATGTTCCTAGTTGAAAAGGGGCTCTGGATGCCAGACTCATCTCTCTGGATTTCCTTCTCTCAAATCTGACCCTGTGATTCTTTACTGCATTGATAAAGTTTTTATTTCTTCAAGAAGATGTTATTTAATATTTTATCCAATAGAGTGTTTCTTTGCATTACTTATTCCTATATTATTGAAGTCATCTCACTCTTAATTCTTTGTAAATAAAAAAGAATGAGGCTCCAGATTTGAAGCCAGAAGTCCAAACTACTATATCTGTTTCTTACTAGATGTGTTACCTTGGGCAACTTTCTCATAAACTCAGCTTCTATAAATAAACATAAGAATTATATCTCCCCACATGATAAGTTTACATTCAATTCATTGAGACATTGGATAGAAAAGCATCATAAACACTAAAGTACTAATTAATATACAATTACATTAGTATTTGCTCCCAAATATGTGTATGAGTGTGTGTGCATGCATTTTGTCAACTGTTACTTAAGAATGAAGAGTGGAAATTGGTTATGAAACAGTGTACAGATTAATTTATTCTTTATCAATGTCAATTTTTCATTCCTACATTTATTTAACATTTTTTGCATGCCTGCTCTGTCCTGGGCCTGATGCTAAGCAGCGTTGACACAGCAATGACACAGAACAATGCCTAGATTCAATAAACTTCTAAAGGGCTTTCTGAAGGTGTTTTAACTTCCATAAACTCTCCATGATCAGACCCCAACGTGAGACAGTCTCCTGCCATGCTTAGCCCCCTGTTATGATTTAACTTCAGCATTCTGATTATAATAATACTTTTACTTCTATTTTATATTATTTGTTAAATGCTATGTCTACTAGCAGACTGCAATGCCATGAGGGTTACTACAAGGTCCACATTATAATCTATAAATTATTGTTAAATATATGAAAGGAATGAATAAATGATTAATCATGTAGAGGCTAGGGGATCTGATGGAATGTGATAAGAGATAAGACTGAAAAAGTAAATGGGGCTCAGTTTGTGAGGGACTTTGAATACCCAGCTAAGTCATCAAGGCTTTATACTCTAAACAGTGAGACACCACAGGAAATAGAAATGATAGCATACACAAAGGCAAAAAGATGTAGATGTTTAGCCTTAAATACAAGAACACTAAGTCATTCTACTTGGTTGAAGATAGCACAGTGTTGCCTCAGGTCACTGACTCAGAGAAGGGCACATATGAGCACCTCGTTGCTTCTTATGACACATTTCATTCCCCAAACTGGAGAACTGCTTTGCATCTTCCTGTCTTTGTAAGATACTCTTCCGGGGAAGCACAATAGCACTGATTGGGATCAAATCTCTGGGGTAAGTTCCATCTCCTAAGCCAAACCTGGGAGGCAGGAGCACGGCAGCAATAAAATGTACTGATTGCAACTCTCTTGAGATTGTCAAGGATATTTTAGGATCATCAGTGCAAATATGAACATTGATTGCAAAAATCCCACATCGGGTCATAGGAAGAGAACCCACAGCAAGAGTTGGAGCATATGAATAGAAACCAATTGCTCCCCTGCTTGGCCAACTCTCCCACTACAGCATCTTAGAGGGTGGCAGGGTATTTGCTCATTCATCCAGTAGATGTTTACTGAACACCGACAAGGGGTCAAGGTACTGTCCAAGAAATATTCTAGGGATACAAAGTAAAGGAAATAGTCAGTGTCATCTAGAAGAACTTCGTGGTCTGGTTGAGAAGAATGTGAAAGACCAGGCATTTAAATTAAGTGTGATAAGTGCTCTGCTACTTATAATAGCAACAAAATGTGAGTCCATAACTGTGGTCTCTAATGTGGCAGCAGGTTCAGAAAAGGTTTCTGGGAAGAAAAAAGTCTCAACTTAGACATCAAACATAAATCCAAATAGTCTTGCCAGAGGGAAATGTATTGGTTACACTTTTTAGATGCAAGAAACAAAAGCTTGTATTACAGAAGGTAGTCATTGCTATTATTAGTAGTATTTCCAACAACAATAGTAATAAGATCTAACATTTTCAGCACATACTGAGTGCCCGGGATTGTTTCAGTCATATGCATATATATTTAATCCCTCCAAGCAGTCTTTGAAGTAGGTACTATTACTATCCCCATTTTACAGATGAAGAAACTGATGTTAAGTAAAGTTATGGAGCTTGTATAAGATTGCACAACTAGTAACTGAGGTACAGAGGACTTGGACTCAGTTCTCTGGCTTTGAAGTTCCTGTTGTTGCTGCCTCTGTCAAATAGATAATCCTTGTTTTTGCCTTCTTGTGCCACAAAATCCAAGCCAAATTCTGATTGGCAGAGCCTGGGTCATATGCCTATGTCTTAGCTATAATGGGGTTTGTAATGAAGTACATTTATTTCATTCCTTGTGCAGTAAAACAGTCTATTCAACACCATATTTCCAAGTAGAGAATTCCCTACACTTGGCAAGGGTCCTGATGATAGAAAAAAAAAAGTGATACATATCAATGACAGGGATAAAAAATATCCCAGGTACAGGAAAGCATTTGCAAAGGCATAGGAGCAATACCACAGATGTTTCAAGAGACTTCAGGCAGTTGCTATGAACAGTATGTAGAATAAAAGGCTGGGTGAGTATGAGAAGAAGATACCAAGGCAGCAGGTAATATATCACTATGAAGGCACTGGATTTTATTTGTAGGGAAATGAGGTAAGGAGTGTTAATCAGAGGAGAGCTACAATCATATTTTCTATTAGAAAGATACCACTGGATGCAGAGAAAGAAGGCAAGGAGAATACTACCATCATCCAGAGCATGCCTGTATAATTCATTGTGTTCAAATGAGACCTATTTAACAGTGAAAGAAAATGGTCTTGTTTACACTAGGAAATAGGCATTTATGGTCACCATACTTCAAGGAAACAGAAGAGCAAGAGTAAAAAATTTAAAGAATAGTTTCACCAACCAATGACCTAGGCCTTTCAAATACATTATCATCTCTCTTTATTTTTATGGGAAACAGGTTCATTGAGATTAAATCACTTGTCCAGGATCTCAGCGGTAGGAAACCAAAGAACTCAGATTCCAATCCAGTTCTGTCAGACCCAAAAGCACGACCTGTCTCCAATTCTGTTGCCCCCATCCCTACCCCACATTTACAAGAATATTGCCTGCCTGCTATAAACTAGCATGGTGATTAAAAACATGACTTTGGAGGCAGACAAATCTAGGTTTGAAGACTGACTATACCACTAACTGCTCACCATTTATAATATTCTCTATGGGAAATGAAGTTATAGTATTCAAAAAGCTAACTTGTAGAATATTTTAATAGCAAACTTTGTAAGTTAGAGTCTATCCTTCTATTTTCCTGTTTGTTATGAGTCTTTACCTATTGGTTCATTGATCATTTTTAGAGAAACATTTATGTGCTAGCTAGCAAGTTGGGCATTCTGGAGCATAAAAAGATGAATCAGAAGCACAGTTTACCCTCATGTAAGGTATCAGTCTAGTGATAGAAATGGAAAGTACCCAGAAGAATGTGAAATTCAATGCAGAAAGTACTAAATTCCATAAAAACGGAATAGGAACAACATTAAGATATTTGACAGACAGCAGAGATCATTCTCCCCTAAAGGGAACCAGGGAAGGCTTCATGAGGCATTGGCCTTTGAGGTGGGCTTTGATGGGGAGGTGGCTGATAATGAGCTGACTCCACAACCAAAGACTTTGGGAAGAAGAAACAAGGTGATGTGTGGACCACAATTTCTCTTGGGTTGGCTGCTCAAATAAAGGCCTCTGGCTTTCTATAGCCAACATAAAGGAGGACCGCCTTTCCTGACCTGCACCTTGGATTGGCTGTCATTGAGATGTTATAAGCAGATTTGTCAGTGATGGCTTGGTGCCCTGTGAAACTCTTAAAGAGACATGGAAGACAGACAAGATCATTAGCAAACTACACACCATCAACAGCTGCTTTCAAATGTTAACCTGTTCCCAATGCCACTCCCAGCTCAGGGTCAGTGCCTTAGGGAAATTAATATAGCCCTTCTAGCAAATGGTCCACAAGGTTTCTCTAACATTGCTTTTAGAGCCTGTCCAACTGAAGTTTACATAATCTAAGTACTTTTCACTAAAACTCCTCAAATTCAAAACTGGCTTATTAGCAGTGTGTCATTATTGGTGGTAAGAAAAAAACTTGTTCTTTCAATTACTTCATAGTTTTCAAATTTATTATCTTTTTTAACTTGCTGAGCAATCCTAGAGGTTAAGAAGGCAGGGGCTATTATTCCTCTTATTTTAATGGAAGAGGTAATTGAAATCCAGAGAACTTAGTAACTTGCCAGGAATCACACAGCTAATATGGACACAATAAGGCATGACTTTCAGTTTTCAAATTCTCAGTCCTACATTCCTTCCCATCACATCACCAAGCCTGTATGGGAGACAGATAGGACTGCAATATGACGTATTTACACCACTGCATGTGTCGATTGCTCACTGCTTTAATGAAAAACACCAAATAGGAAAGTCTGAGGTTTAGAAAAAATTGAAAGAAGTAATATTCTTAGTGTTTCTCCTTCCCTCTCTTCCCCAAGCAAGACAAATTCCAGAATCAGTTGTTTTGAAGGGAGCTCTCCTGGCTATGCATTATCAGTTACCCATCCTTTAATGTGGCTGGTCTTCTGGGCTCTATGAGAGACCTTACACCATTCAGCCAGATGTAATTTGATGGTTAGGTTCTTTCAAATGACCAGGAATAAACACACACATATTACATTCATAAGTTTCTGTCTGTTTGTTCAAGAATACACAGAGAAATACATTTCAATTGCTGCAGACCCCAAACTCCAGGCAGATGGAATACTGCTAAAGAATGGGGAAGCCATTCTAGTGACTAGCCTTTGCTACTGCTGCATCAGCAGTTAATGTCCATGACCTTCTCTGATGTCCACAATTACCATGACTTGACCATTCTTCTCCTGCTGCCACCAACAAATTCCTGGCTGGTTTCCTTCCTTATTTACTTAGTTTGGTACTGATATCTTCTATCACCTCAAACTTTCAGTAAATCCCATCCTATATGTACTTTATGGCTTCTGCCTTTACTACTAATCATTATCTTTCACTGTAGGTATCCTAGTCAAGTTCACTGAGGGCAGATCTAATTGGTTCATTTGGTGATTAACATGGCTGTTGGACAAATCTATTATGCTAGGTCCTTGACTGTCCTTGAGCCAGCTATCCACCCCTGGCTCAGTCATCTGCAACCGGTCTGCTGGAATAACACGTACAAATGTCCTATGAGGAAGTAGTGCATCATAAACTCCTCTTCAACAAAATTTAAAGGAGAGTGGAGAGTGGATGACTTATGAATAGTATGTTTACATAGAGTCTAGAGGTAAGTAAGTCAGGAGAGTAAAATAGTGCAGAAATCCTAACACTTTGAAGAACATAATATTCAACTTCAAGCTATTCTGACCTGATCCACTGTAGAACTTCCAGAGGAGTCACAAAGGAACACACCATAAATTAGAAGGCTCAACCACTTTCATAACAAGACAAAGCTAATGGTTTTGGTGAGAGTAGAGAAACTGGTGCTTTACATGTTCTGTGCATGAATGGCATGGGGTACTGAGGAGGACATGGACTTTGGAAACAGATAGACATGGCTTCTACTCCTATCCAGGCAGGGACCTATTTGGGCAACCTTAGATAAGCTGTAATTTATTTATCTTGGCATTGAGAATGTAATATTTAACTTGCATGTCAGTAGTGAGGACAAGTGAGAGAATATATGTAAAATCACCAGCATATAGTAAACACCCAAAAAATGGTAATAGTCTATGTCCACTACTCAACAATGAATGAAAGACCTCATTATTAACACTCTCCTGCCTCATATGTGGTAAATACTTAATAAGGATAGAACCTCTTTTAGTATTTGTACTTATTTGTTTATACAAATGGGTTATCATTTTTAATAATTTGCACAGTGACTTTTTTGAGTGAGTGTTTGTATAAACACAGTGAAGTATCTGGATTCCCTTGGACACAATATAAATTTATGGGGAAGAAAAAACATTCTGAGAGCACCTTTTATCCACTTTAAAAAAAAGTATATTATATTCTCAGTGCAAAAGTAACATTTGCACATTATGAAAATATGTTGAAAAAATAGAAGTGTAAAAAGAGAAGGAGGAGAGCTCCTCTCCCAAAAGGAAACATCTGTTATTAGTGAAATATGTTTCATTATCATTTTTCTACCTTCTGAGCATACCGTTGTTTATTTGTTTTATATAGTTGTTATCTTATTGAATATACAGTTACTTTTCCTGGTATTTGCCTTTAAAATTATACCATATACTTGGAGGAGGGGGGCAACATGGCATAGAAGTAAGGGGATCTGAACTTCCCTCTTCTCCCAAACAAAGAAGTGTTGAAGCCAAAGAGTTCAGGAGAAAAAGAGACAGTCGCGCTTCCAGGGACCCACCAGGAAAACCTGACCGGCCACAGGTGCATGATTGCAAACTGGGAGAGATAAAAATGGATGGAGGGGAGGGATTCACTTCTGCAGAGAGACAAAGGGAAGAGAAAGACCAGGTGGGGAAGCATAGGACTATATCTGGACAACAGAAAAACCTCAGACCAGGACAGACAAAGATCCAATCTCTAACTGTGGGGCTTGCTCTGACGGGGCCAGCTGCCTGGATCGTGCACCTGGGGTGGAGGGGAGCCAGTCCTGGGCTTGGTGGCTAGGTCAGGGGCACAGTCCACAGTAGGAGAAAGCAATCCCCTCCCTAGAGTGCTACAGGACAGGATAAAGCCTGCCTGTGCCCACCAGCCAAGGACCACATATCAGAGCAGCATTTCCCTAGTACCAGGATGTATAGACTGAGAGTTTGAATCCGAGCCAAGCGCCAGGCATGGGAGTCGGTGGAGTGAGACAAACCATTTCATTTGTGAGGGTCTGTGGAGGAGAGACTGGAGCTTCACCATTTTTCTCCCCACCACCACCAAGGGGGGGTCTCAGGGATCAGACAGGGGGACCCACAGTGGAGGTAGGACCCGCCTACACGAAACCACACCCCCCTGTGCCTGGTAACTGCTATCTACAGGAGCCGGCTAGATAGTGAGGAACCCGATGGCCCCTACTCCAGACCTGCACTGCTGCGTTGCCTGGATTAATTCTCCAACAATTCTTATTATGTAGATACATTCTTCCTTCCTTTTCTCCTTCTTATCTCCTCCCTCCTCTAGTCTGGTTACTCTGGTTGTTGGTTTGTTTAAGCAGACATATTTAATCCATTCTCTTGATACATGTTCCACACCTCCTTTATCCTCCGTTCTCTCTCTCTTTGGATAAAGCCATATAGTTTCTCTGCCTGGACAACTATCTTCTTTCATTTTTCCCCACCTCCTTCTTAATTTTCCTTTCTCTCTCTCTCTCTCTCTGGATTAAGCCATATAGTTTCTCTGGTCAAGTTTATTCTTTCTTTTTCCCCACCCCTGTCATTTCTCTCTTTGTATGGGATAAGGCCTCTTCCATCAGCCCTGCCTCCACCCTGTTGTTTACTTGTAGCTGTTGTTTCTGGTTTTTTGTTTTTGGAGTTTTTGTTTGTGTGTTTGCATGTTTTTGCTTTCTGTTTGTTTCTTGTTTGTGTGTGTGTGTGTTTGTTTTCCTTTCCAGGGCTACTTCAAGGAACAAATCAAAGCACACCTGGTGGAGGGGCCAAAACATCACTACTAGTAGGGAGATAAAGTAACCAAAGTCACAACAACAGAGAGCAAGTAACACTCTCCAAAAAACACCTCCTGAAGGGCCAGGCCCTGGACAGTGTATGACCCCTCTTTAATATAGTAGTGCTCACAGGTGCAGGACACATAAAAAGCTTTTAAAACACATAAGGGATAGAAAACTAGCCAAAATGACTAAATGGAAAAATTCTCCTCAAAAGAAATTCCAGGAAGAAATGACAGCTAAAGAATTGATCAAAACATATATAAATAATATAACTGAACAAGAATTTAGAATAATAGTCATAAGATTCATCGCTGGGCTTGAAAAAAGCATAGAAGACAGCAGACAATCTATTGCTGCAGAGATCAAGGAACTAAAATATAGTAATGATGAATTTTAATTTTAAAATGCTATAAATGAGGTGCAAAATAAAATAGAGTCAGTCACAGCAAAGATTGAAGAAGGAGAGAGGAGAATAGGTGAATTAGAAGACAAAATTATGGAAAAAGAGGAAGCTGAGAAAAAGAGATATAAAAACATTCTGGATCATGAGGGGACAAATTAGAGGACTAAGTGATTCAATGAAATGTAACAATATCCATATCATAGGAGTTCCAGAAGAAGAAGAGAGACTGAAAGGGGATGAAGGTGTACTTGAACAAATCATAGCTGAGAACTTCCCCAATCTGGGGGAAAAAACAAACATTGAAATCCAGGAGGCACAGAGAACTCCCTTCAGACTTAACTTGAATTGATCTTCTGCACGACATATCAGGGTGAAACTGGCAAAATACAAAGATAAAGAGAGAATTCTGAAAGCAACTAGGGATAAGCAACTAGAGATGTGTCTACAAGGGTAGACACATAAGGGTAGTAGCAGACCTATCTACTGAAACTTGGCCAGAAAGGAGTGGCAGAAAATTTTCAATGTGATGAACAGAAAAAATATGCAGCCAAGAATCCTTTATCCAGCAAGCCCACCATTCAGAATAGAGGGAGAGATACAGGTTTCCCAAACAA
Source organism: Leopardus geoffroyi (assembly GCF_018350155.1). Classification (NCBI taxonomy): domain Eukaryota; kingdom Metazoa; phylum Chordata; class Mammalia; order Carnivora; family Felidae; genus Leopardus; species Leopardus geoffroyi. Next base: position 49,581,280 of record NC_059328.1, read on the forward strand.
ACAAAAAGTAAAGGAATTCATCACCAATAAACCAGCCCTATAAGAGATCCTAAGGGAGGACTCTGTGAGTGAAATGTTGCAAGGACCACAAAGGACAAGAGACATCACTACAAGCATGAACCTACAGGTAACACAATGACTCTATGGGATATGACACTCATATCTTTCAATAATAACACTGAATGTAAATGGATTAAATGCTCCAATCAAAAGACATAGAGTATCATAATGGATAAAAAAAGCAAGACTCATCTATTTTCTGTCTACAAGAGACCCATTTTAGACCTGAGGACACCTTCAGATTGAAAGTGAGGGGATAGAGAACCATATATCATGCTACTGGAAGTCAAAAGAAAGTTGGAGTAGCCATGCTTATATCAGACAAACTAGGTTTTAAACTAAAGGCTGTAACAAGAGATGAAGAATGGCATTACATAATAATTAGAGGGTCTATCCATCAAGAAGAGCTATCAATTATAAATGTCTATGCACCAAATTCATAAGCACCCAAATATATAAAACAATTAATCACAAACATAAGCAATCTTATTGGTATGAATGTGGTAATTGCAGAGGACTTTAATACTCCACTTACAACAATGTACAGATCATATAGACAGAAAATCAATAAAGAAACAATGGCCCTGGATTATACGCTGGACCAGATGGACTTGACAGATATATTTAGAAATTTTCATCCTGAAGCAGCAGAATATACATTCTTCTTGACTGCACATGGAACATTCTCCAAGATAGATCACATACTGGATCACAAAACAGCCCTCAGTAAATCTAAAAGAATTGAGATCATACCATGCACACTTTCAGATCACAATGCTATGAAACTTTAAATCAACCACAGGAAAAATTTTCAAAAACCTCCAAGTGCATGGAGGTTAAAGAATATCCTACTAAAGAATGAAGGGTCAACCAGGCAATTAAAGAAGAATTTAAAAATATATGGAAACAAATGAAAATGAAAACACAACAATACAATCCCTTTGGGATGCAGCAAAGGCAGTTCTAAGAGGAAAATACATTGCAATCTAAGTCTATCTCAAGAAACAAGAAAAATCCCAAATACAAAATCTAACAGCACAAATAAAGGAACTAGAAGCAGAATAGCAAAGACACTCCACCCTGAGCAGAAGAAAAGAAATAATAAAGATCAGAGCAGAAATAAACAATATAGAATATAAAAAAACAGTAGAGCAGATCAATGAAACTAAGAGTTGGTTTTTTGAAAAAATAAACAAAATTTATACACCTCTAGCCAGGCTTCTCAAAAAAAAAAAAAAAAAAAAGAGAGAGAGAGAGAGGACCCAAGTAGATAACATCACGAATACAAATGGATTTATTACAACCAATCCCTCAGAAATACAAGCAATTTTCAGAGAATACTATGAAAAATTATATGCCAACAAACTGGACAACCTGGAAGTAATGGACAAATTCCTAAACACCCACACACTACCAAAACTCAAACAGGAAGAAATAGAAATTTGAACAGACCCATAACTAGTGAAAAATTGAATCAGTTATCACAAATCTCCAACAAATAAGAGTCTTGGACCAGATGGCTTCCCTGGGGAATTGTACCAGACATTTAAAGAAGAGTTAATACCCACCCTTCTAAACCTGTTCCAAAAAATAGAAATGGAAGGAAAAATCCCAGACTCATTCTATGAAGCCAGCATAACTTTGACTCCCAAACCAGACAGAGACCCCACAAAAAAGGAGAACTACAAGTCAATATCCCCAATGGACATGGATGCAAAAATTCTCAACAAGACAATAGCAAATTGAATTCAACAACATGTAAAAAGAATTATTCACCATGATCAAGTGGGATTCATTCCTGGCCTGCAGGGCTGGTTCAATATTTACAAATCAATCAATGTGATACATCACATTAATGAAAGAAAGGATAAGAACCATATAATCCTGTCAATAGATGCAGAAAAAGCATCTGACAAAATACGGCATCCTTTCTTAATAAAAACCCTCAAGAAAGTCAGGATAGAAGGAACATACATAAAAGCCATATATGAAAAACCCACAGCTAATATCATCCTCAATGGGGAAAAACTGAGAACTTTCCCCCTGAGATCAGGAACTCAACAGGGATGTCCACTCTCACCACTGTTGTTCAACATAGTGTTGGAAGTGCTAGCATCAGCAATCAGACAACAAAAGGAAATAAAAGGCATCAAAATTGGCAAAGAAGAAGCCAAACTTTCACTTTTCACAGACAACATGATACTCTACATGGAAAACCGGACAGACTCCACCAAAAGACTCCTAGAACTGATGCATGAATTCAGCAAAGTTGCAGAGTACAAAAGCAATATACAGAAATTGGTTACATTTTTTAACACCAATAATGAGGCAACAGAAAGAGAAATAAAGAAACTGATCCCATTTACAATTGCACCAGGAACCATAAAATACCTAGGAATAAACCTAACCAAAGATGTAAAAGATCTGTATGCTGAAATCTATAGAAGGCTTATGAAGGAAACTGAAAAAGATACAAAGAAATGGAAAAACATTCCATGCTCATGGATTGGAAGAATAAATATTGTTAAAATGTCAATACTACCCAAAGCAATCTACATATTCAATGCAATCCCAATCAAAATTGCACCAGCATTCTTCTCAAAGCTAGAACAAACAATCCTAAAACTTGTATGGAACCACAAAAGACCTCGAATAGCCAAAGAAATACTGAAGAAGAAAACCAAAGTGGGAGGCATAACAATCCCAGACTTTAGCCTCTACTACAAAGCTGTAATCATCAAGAAAGTATGGTATTGGCACAAAAACTGACACAATGGAATAGAATAGAGAACCCAGAATTGGACCCACAAATGTATGGCCAACTAATCTTTGACAAAGCAGGAAAGAGTATTCAATGGAAAAAAGACCGTCTCTTTAGCAAATGGTGCTGCGAGAACCGGAAGCAACATGCAGAACAATGAAACTAGACCACTTTCTTACACCACTCACAAAAATAAACTCAAAATGGATAAAGGACCTGAATGTGAGGCAGGAAACCATCAAAACCCTAGAGGAGAAAGCAGGCAACAAACTCTTTGACCTCAGCCGCAGCAATTTCTTACTCAACACATCTCCAAAGGCAAGGGAATTAAAAGCAAAAATGAACTATTGAGACGTCATCAAGATAAAAATCTTCTTCACTGCAAAGGAAACAATCACCAAAAGGCAACTGGCAGAATGGGAAAAGATATTTGCAAATGACATATCAGATAAAGGGTTAGTACCCAAAATCTATAAAGAACTCACCAAACTCCATACCCCCCAAAATAAACAATCCAGTGAAGAAATGGGAAGAATACATGAATAGACAGTTTTCCAAAGGAGACATCCAGATGGCCAACAGACACATGTAACGATGCTCAATGTCACTCATCATCAGGGAAATACAAATCAAAGCCACACTGAGATACCACCTCACACCGGTCAGACTGGCTAAAATGAACAAGTCAGGAAACTATAGATGCTGGTGGGGATGTGTAGAAATGGGAGCCCTCTTGCACTGTTGGTGGGAATGCAAACCTATGCAGCCACTCTTGAAAACAATGTGGAGGTGCCTCAAAAAATTAAAAATAGAACTGGGGCGCCTGGGTGGCTCAGTCAGTTAAATGTCCGACATCAGCTCAGGGCATGATCGCACAGTTTGTGAGTTCGAGCCCCACATTGGCCTGTGTGCTGACAGCTCAGAGACTGAAGCCTGCTTCAGATTCTGTGTCTCCTTCTCTCTCCACCCCTCCCCTGGTCATGCTCTGTCTCTGTATCTCAAAAAATGAATAAACGTTAAAAAAATTTTTTTAATTAAAAATAGAACTACCCTGCAGCCCAGCAATAGCACTGCTAGGAATTTACCCAAGGGATACAGGAGTGCTTATGGATAGGGGAACATTACTCCTATGTTTATAGCAGCACTTTCAACAATAGCCAAATTGTGGAAAGAGCCTAAATGTCCATCAACTGATGGATGGATAAAGAAATTGTGGTTTATATACACAATGGAGTACTATGGTGGCAATGAGAAAGAATGAAATATGGCCCTTTGTAGCAACGTGGGTGGAAATGGAGGGTATTATGCTAAGTGAAATAAGTCAGTCAGAGAAAGACAGATATCATATGTTTTTACTCATGTGTGGATCTTGAGAAACTTCACAGAAGGCCACGGGGGAAGGGAAGGGGAAAAAATAGTTACAAACAGAGAGGGAGGGAGGCAAACCATAAGAGACTCTTAAATACGGAGAACAAACTGAGGGCTGATGGAGGTTGGGGGAGAGGGGAAAATGGGTGATGGGCATTGAGGAGGGCATTTGTTGGGATGAGCACCGGGTGTTGTATGTAAGCCAATGACAATAAATTATATTTAAAAAATTATACCATATATTTTATTTCATATAAGCCCTTCACTTTGAATCACATTTAATGTCTGTGTAATAACCCAGTAAATGGATGTGTTTTGATTTACTTACACTTTCTCTCTAGCCAATGAGCAGTTAGGTTTTTTCCTTTTTGTTGTTTTATTTTGTTTTGACCATTATAATTAATGCTGCATACAAAATAATTGCACATGCCTTTGTCTACATCTTTAATTATTTTATGAGGCTACATTGTGGACTGAATATGTCCCCTTAGGGATTGAAAGTGTGCATTCCACCATATCTCTGATAGCATTACATATTCTAATTTTTTGTTCATTTTATAGTTCATAAGTCGCCTTGTAGGGACCCTGGGGTTCTAGGCAACTCCAGTGATTCTTCTTCTGCTTCCCTGAACCTTATACCTAATGAGATCACAGGGAAGGAAAAAAGTCTGCTCCTGCTTCCACATGACAGCCCATGAGATATTTGAGGACAATTCTCACATCCTGAGACTTCATTTTAGCAACAAGAAGAAATGCCTCAAACTGTGACTGTTTTTCAGGAAAATACACGTTTATAACAAGTGACTCCAAACTTGTTGCAGTAAAGTTATAAGTTTGAGCATTGGGATTCCCAGAAAAAAAGAATAATAACAAGTCTTATATCCAATGCTGGAATCTATTCCCTATGGAATAGCTAACATTTGACTGCTTTTTACGTGCATTGTTCTAAGGGCTTGCATTTTCTCAATAATCCTCAATAATGCTATCAGGTTTATGTACAAACTGCTCTTATACAGAGTTAAATCCACTTGTTTCAAAAATGAATAGAGGGAAAAGAAAATCCGTATTCATTAAGCCCAGCTGTGTTACCCTATGTATTCATTTTCTACTGCTGTCATAACAAACTACCACAAACTTAGCACTTAGAACAGCATAAATTTATTATCTTACATTTCTGTAGGTTTGACTCTGGTACTGGTCTCAGTGGCCCCACCCCACCCCCAAAAAAATGAATGAAAGAAAAAAAAAATCAAGGTGTCAACATAGCTGCATTCCATTGTTTCAATGGGGCACAGGCAAAGGAGACTGCGAAATCCTAGAGAAATTCTTCTGCTGGAAATGGCAGAAATTCAGGAAGAAAATCATGTGATGACTTTAAGGTTATCATGCTGTAACTCCCTCCCCTCCATATCCCATTGGCCAAAGCAAGTCCTATGATTAACCCCTAATCAAAAGGACAAGATTTTCCTATAGTGGGAGTGACTGCAGGCACGAGGTAAAAGTCAAGGATATAGGAAGAGGTAAAAAAAATTGGAGCCGATAATTCTGCCTCCCATAGCATCATTACTCACATTTTACAGGTAAAGAAATTGTGGTACGGAGAAGCGAGCTGACTTGCCCAAGGCCACAAAACTCAAATTCAGATTTGACTTTAAAACTCAGTTGCCATTGTTTTAGACCACAAGGTGTCAAGATACAGTCTCTGAGTCATTCCCTTCCAAATAAAGGAGTTAATAAATTGGTATCTAAAAATGCCTTTTGCAAACAGTCGTCAGAAATTTCATTTTGCTCTTCTGCCTCCTGTTTCACGTTATCAGCCTAAAATTTGTAACATGGGCAGGAGCATGAAGATAAAATTGGCTCTGAAAATGAGAAAATGGATTTTCTTGCCATGCCTTTGCATTACAAATGGTCCCAGTCCACGGCAATCATGGCTGCACCTGGAACAGTGCACAGGCCCCATGAATAATCCATGTTCCTTACACACGCTCCTCCCTGCAGTGCTGATTCAGCAACTGCTCTCCTACTCTGCAAAGCAACAGCAGCATATAGGTCAGGTGAAGTGTAAGAATGCAACAACACTCTGAACATTTGGTTGAATCTAAAAGCAAACAAGGGACTTCGAAATCTAATTAGAGTTTAACCAGACTGCAATGCTTGCCTTCTTAGAACATTCCGTTACCTTCGGGATTAAACTAGACTCCTTTAATTGATGAAAGCTGGGCTGAGGCTCAAAATTCTGCATTTCAAACTACTTTCCAGGTGATGCCAATGCTGTTAGTTAAGGACCACACTTTGATAGAGCAGGAGTCTGTAAATTGCAGCCCACACCTATCTGGTTCATGAGATAATGGTCTTCACATTTCCAAATGGTTGGGAGCAGGGTGGGGGTGGGGGAGTCACAAGAAGGAAAATATTTCATAACATGAGAAAACTATGAAATTCACATTTCGGCGTCCATAAATAAAGTTTCACTAGAACACATACACACAGATCTAGACTCCTTCATGTGACAGACACACAGGAACATTCATGTCACCATTTCTTATATGCTCAGGCCTTCAACCTACCATTCCCTGACCTTCCACATGACCCCTTTTGCCACCTCCCTTATCCTCAATGCCAGCTATACCTAAGTATTTGTACTTTTCTAAAAGTAAGCATATTGTCTACAATCCTTTGAATTGTTGATCCCTTTATCCTAGAAAACTCTTTGTCTCCTTTTGTCACTTATGTAAATTGAATTCCTTCTTTCAGAAGTAGCTCAGGGGACCTGCGGAAAGACTTTCCTAACCTCACCCCTGCCCAGGCACCCAGCCTACTTGGAGTTAGAGGCTTCTTTTCTAGGAAATATTCTGTGCTTCTACTAGATAACTTATCGATCTATATTAGAGTCACTACTTACTGTCAATCTCACATTGAACACCTTAACAATCTTCTGGTTCTGAAAGCACATTGTTTTTGGCACAGTGTCAAGCAGTCATCAAATGTTTGCAGGAAAAAAATATTGAGAAAGGAAGGAAAAGGAAAAATAACAGAGGAAAGAAGGAAGAAGAGAAGGAAGGGATGTAGGGAGAAAGGAGGACAGGAGGTAGGAAGAGGGAAGGAAGAAGGGAAAAGAGTGAAGTGGGAAAGAGGGAAGGAAAAAGAGAAAAGGGAGAAAAACAAAATCACCTATGAAAAAGTATTTTGTAAATGGCATGTGGCCACATAACTACAAGGAGCCCTATTCATTTCTTCCCAGGAAAATGCTGATGTGCATGGCTTGCTATTCTCAGGGCAATGTGTTTCCTTAAATCCTTCTACCCCAGCAGTTCAGACCCACTAAAATCCAAATCCTTTGTAAATTCAAGCAAGAGAACTTTTAAAGTGTGGAGCTTCTTAGCCAGCTTCTCAGTGTGCTCCAGTGCGATCAATAACCAATCCAGATGACAAATTAATGTTAAATACAGTTTGAAGAATGGCAAGAAAGAAAAAAACGTAGTAGGAAAGGAGTGGCAAAGAGCCTTACCAGAAGTGTGGCCTTACAGAAGGTATAAGGACCCTGCTGTGATTCTGTGGGTAAGAGGCAAGAGGGCTAAAAGAGGGACTGTGGGTTGGTTTAGAGATTACTGATTAGTAATCTGTCAAGTGGGAGGGCCATCTGGAAATGGAATTATTTTTGTGCTATAGATATTGGGCTCTCAAATCAACTGGAACAAGAGTTTCCAGGTAATATTTCCAAACGTCAATTGCTGCTATTTTAGCTTAAACACCAAGACTGATGGATGTGATTGCTTGATGGCTTTGAGGCCACCTTTACACTCTAATAATTGCACTTTCTGAATTGCACCTGAGGTATTACCATATCTGATAAGGGTCTTAATTGATGTTTTAGCATAATTACTTGGAAAACACATCCTTGGAAAGAATAGTTTAAATAGAAGATAGATCAAATATGTTCTGGGATCATTCTTTGAGTCACTATGATAAGTGCTTTTCTTACCTCCCCGCAAAAGTCAACAACCTGATGGTATTAAGGCTTCAAAGATCTGCTAAAATTCCGGAAGTTTTGCTCTTCTAAAAGAAGAAAGAAAGAGAGAAAGACAGAACAAGAGAGAATGCGAGGAAGGGAGGAAGAAAGAACAACCTTATTTTTTAGGTGAAGAGGGGAGATATAGGTGCTGTGATTTAGGGCTGCCAAAGTCCTGACCCTAGCTCTGAGTTTAAAACAGTACTTGGGTTTGAATAGAAACAGCAATGAACTTAGAGCAACTTGTTGGCTGAAACTCTCTGACCCTCAACACTTTTCATCTCTGAAAGAGGGAAGGTAACTTATCTTCAGTGGACTATTGTGAGGATCTAGTGAAATTTGATTGCTAAGAAGCAAAGAAAAAACTAAGCTATTTCTGTATGGCTGAGGATTTATGGGTTAAAATTATAATTGTGGGCTAGAATTAGTTGAACTGAGACAGAAACGAGAGCAGGGACAGAGTATTAGTCTGTTCTGGCTGCTGTAATAAAGTACCATACTTGGGTGGCTTACATAACATAAATTTGTTTTCTCACAGTTCTGAAGACTGGAAGTCCCTGATCAAGGTCCAGCAGGGTCCGGTTCTTAAAGAGAATTCTCTCCCTGGCTTTCAGATCACCTCCTTGGCCTCTCTGAGGAGAGAGAGCCGGGGGAGAGGGAGGGAAAGGGGGGGCAGAGAGGGGGAGAGAAGGAGGGGGGGAGAGAGTGGGGAAGAGAGGGGGGAAAGTGAGGGGAGAGAGGGAGAGAGGAGGGAGGGAGAGAGGAGGGAGGGAGAGAGCTCTCTGATGTCCCTCCCTCTTCTTATAAGGACTCGAGGACTATCAGATTAGGGCCCCACCCTGATGACCTTATTTAACCTTTATCACCTCCTCACAGGCCCTCTCTCCAAATAGTCACATTGAGGGCTAAGGCTTCAACATATGAATTTGAGGGGGAACACAAACATTTAGTCGATAACACAATATTACCAAAGGGTCCCTCTTCCAAACTATCTTAATTTACCATTTACAGAAGTCAGACATGGCTTTGGATTCCATGGATCATGTTTTAGGCCGGTTCAAAATATCCACTTTCCAAAGAAATCTTTCTCTACTCTCCTGCAGAACTAATTCCTGCCCCTCCTCATACTAGCTAGAACTGTCCTCTCCAATAGCACTTAGCTCATTATGATTTGTCTGTTTCTCTTGGGAGGAGTGGGTCAGAAACGTATCTTCTTTTCAATTTTATATGACCAGATTATTGGGGATTCTCACTAGGGTGTAGTAAAAACATGAATATATTTTAACTTTTTGCCATTAACACCTTCTACAGTATTCTGATAAATCAACCTTTCAAATTTCTTTACACCACCTTGGGAAGATTTTATAATATCTAGTTATTTTTCATGACTGAAGTAAAGTTTAAAACTTTAATCTCAAAATTGATTTAAAACTCATCTCTTCCACTTTCCCCACCTAAACCTTGGGCTGTGATTCTGACTTAAAAGAGCAGGGGGTCATAGATGAGGTTGGGTGGGCTGTGTTATGAGATCCATGCAGGATATGTAATGTTCAACTCTAGGGAGCATTCATACAGTGTACCGTATGACCCACTCTATGTTGTCCAATACATAATCTGCACAACCATAGAGAAAAGCCCTGAATACATAGTCTTCTATACCCTCTTCTTATTCTAATTATTCTAGGGCTTGATAAGGACCCAAGAAGAATAGAGGAAGTAGGGGTCATTGTATAAAACTGATCACATTATCAGTAAAGGGAAGCCATCTTTGATCATACTCTGATTGCATGGTTTATCTTCTCCTAGTGATTTCCACAAATAATGACAATAATTGTAACAAATAATAGCTATAATTATAATGATATATGATGCTTCTTGAGCACTCACAACCACACTTCATAAATTCTAAAATACATTCTTTCATATTCCAATATTTCTGAAATAGCAATGTGATTTATAATTGATGATGTCTCATGGTTTAATTGTAAGCATTTTCTTCACTCTTTGTGGTGCATAAAATAATGATGACTCTAACAACTGATGGCCTCTGAAAATTGATAAAATACAGAATGTGCAAGCCACAGTTCTAACCATTTTACATGTCCTAATTCATCTAAGACACTAATATTGTAAGATCTGCTATGATTATTAACCCGTTTTCCTGACCTGGGAACTATAACAAGGAGGTTAGATAAGCTACCCACAGCCACACCTCGTGGGTGGAAGATATAGTGAATATTACATAGACAAGATATATCTTGGGCTTTCCTGGAGTAGTGTTTGGCTTTCTCCTCACCTCCTCCATCCCTGAAGAGCCCCTCAGAGAGACATAGCCATGTTTCCTTCAGCCACAACCAGTGGTGCATTCCCCAAGTGTCCTCTCTAAGTGGATGTCTTCATGCTCAGTAGTCTCCTGGAAAGCTCTGTAGCCTCTGCCACGTCTCTACCTTTTGGTCTCCTTCACACGGAGCAGTGTGAGATGCTATGGTCTTCCTTTTCATGGTCCCTAGGATTGGACAACTATTTTCCTATTCCCAGTCAGATAACCTTATAGCTTTTCCTTGGCTTCTTAGTTCACTTTGCTTCACCAAGCACCTTACATCCAGGAAACCCCATAAACAAAAAGATAGCATTCTCTGTACCAATTAAACCTCTCACCATCCAGGTTTACTCATCAAGCTTTCCTCAAAATTTTCTCACCAGGTTCCCCAGACCCATAATCAGCGAAGAAATTGAATCAGTTATCAAAAATCTCCAACAAATAAGAGTCCAGGACCAGATGGCTTCCCAGGGGAGTTCTACCAGACGTTTAAAGCAGAGATAATACCTATCCTTCTCAAGATATTCCAAGAAATAGAAAGGGAAGGAAAACTTCCAGACTCATTCGATGAAGCCAGTATTACTTTGATTCCTAAACCAGACAGAGACCCAGTAAAAAAAGAGAACTACAGGCCAATATCCCTGATGAATATGGATGCAAAAATTCTCAATAAGATACTAGCAAATCGAATTCAACAGCATATAAAAAGAATTATTCACCATGATCAAGTGGGATTCATTCCTGGGATGCAGGGCTGGTTCAACATTCGCAAATCAATCAACGTGATACATCACATTAATAAAAGACAAGATAAGAACCATATGATCCTGTCAATCGATGCAGAAAAGGCCTTTGACAAAATTCAGCACCGTTTCTTAATAAAAACCCTTGAGAAAGTCGGGATAGAAGGAACATACTTAAACATCATAAAAGCCATTTATGAAAAGCCCACAGCTAACATCATCCTCAATGGGGAAAAACTGAGAGCCTTTTCCCTGAGATCAGGAACACGACAGGGATGCCCACTCTCACCGCTGTTGTTTAACATAGTGTTGGAAGTTCTAGCATCAGCAATCAGACAACAAAGGAAATCAAAGGCATCCAAATTGGCAAAGATGAAGTCGAGCTTTCACTTTTTGCAGATGACATGATACTATACATGGAAAATCCGATAGACTCCACCAAAAGTCTGCTAGAACTGATACAGGAATTCAGCAAAGTCGCAGGATACAAAATCAATGTACAGAAATCAGTTGCATTCTTATACACTAACAATGAAGCAACAGAAAGACAAATAAAGACACTGATCCCATTCACAATTGCACCAAGAAGCATAAAATACCTAGGGATAAATCTAACCAAAGATGTCAAAGATCTGTATGCTGAAAACTATAGAAAGCTTATGAAGGTAATTGAAGAAGATATAAAGAAATGGAAACACATTCCCTGCTCATGGATTGGAAGAATAAATATTGTCAAAATATCAATACTACCCAAAGCTATCTACACATTCAATGCAAGCCCAATCAAAATTGCACCAGCATTCTTCTCGAAACTAGAACAAGCAATCCTAAAATTCATATGGAACCACAAAAGGCCCCGAATAGCCAAAGGAATTTTGAAGAAGAAGACCAAAGCAGGAGGCATCACAATCCCAGACTTTAGCCTCTACTACAAAGCTGTCATCATCAAGACAGCATGGTATTGGCACAAAAACAGACACATAGACCAATGGAATAGAATAGAAACCCCAGAACTAGACCCACAAACGTATGGCCAACTCATCTTTGACAAAGCAGGAAAGAACATCCAATGGAAAAAAGACAGCCTCTTTAACAAATGGTGCTGGGAGAACTGGACAGCAACATGCAGAAGGTTGAAACTAGACCACTTTCTCACACCATTCACAAAAATAAACTCAAAATGGATGAAGGACCTGGATGTGAGACAGGAAACCATCAAAACCCTAGAGGAGAAAGCAGGAAAAGACCTCTCTGACCTCAGCCGTAGCAATCTCTTACTTGACACATCCCCAAAGGCAAGGGAATTAAAAGCAAAAATGAATTACTGGGACCTTATGAAGATAAAAAGCTTCTGCACAGCAAAGGAAACAACCAACAAAACTAAAAGGCAACCAACGGAATGGGAAAAGATATTTGCAAATGACATATCGGACAAAGGGCTAGTATCCAAAATGTATAAAGAGCTCACCAAACCCCACACCCGAAAAACAAAAAACCCAGTGAAGAAATGGGCAGAAAACAGGAATAGACACTTCTCTAAAGAAGACATCTGGATGGCCAACAGGCACATGAAAAGATACTCAACGTCGCTCCTCATCAGGGAAATACAAATCAAAACCACACTCAGATATCACCTCACGCCAGTCAGAGTGGCCAAAATGAACAAATCAGGAGACTATAGATGCTGGAGAGGATGTGGAGAAACGGGAACCCTCTTGCACTGTTGGTGGGAATGCAAATTGGTGCAGCCACTCTGGAAAACAGTGTGGAGGTTCCTCAGAAAATTAAAAATAGACCTACCCTATGACCAAGTAATAGCACTGCTAGGAATTTACCGAAGGGATGCAGGAGTACTGATGCATAGGGGCACTTGTACCCCAATGTTTATAGCAGCACTCTCAACAATAGCCAAATGATGGAAAGAGCCTAAATGTCCATCAACTGATGAATGGATAAAGAAATTGTGGTTTATATACACAATGGAGTACTACATGGCAATGAGAAAGAACAAAATATGGCCCTTTGTAGCCACGTGGATGGAACTGGAGAGTGTGATGCTAAGTGAAATAAGCCATACAGATAAAGACAGATCCACTTATGTGGATCCTGAGAAACTTAACAGAAACCCATGGGGGAGGGGAAGGAGAAAAAAAGAGGTTAGAGTGGGAGAGAGCCAAAGCATAAGAGACTCTTAAAACCTGAGAACAAACTGAGGGTTGATGGGGGGTGGGAGGGAGGGGAGGGTGGGTGATGGGTATTGAGGAGGGGACCTTTTGGGATGAGCACTGGGTGTTTTATGGAAACCAATTTGACAATAAATTTCATAATTTGGAAAAAAAATCAATATCCAAATAAGGCTAAAGTTTCTTCAGTATAATAAGTCCATTCATCAAAATGCCAGTCCATATCTTGTAACTACTCCAGTCTCTACAATAACTCTCTAGAGCTACCTCACACTCCCACTCCCACTATTAGCTTTCAGATAAAAGGGTACTTCCTCTGAAGAAATATTGTATTTTTTATACACTTAAAAACAGTATGCTTCCCTTATGTGAATCTGAGGAGAGGAGGAGTGTCATTGTAACAGAGCCAATTCTGACAGCTCTTAGTAAGACTAGGTATGGCAGCCTCTACCCCCAATTTTTGATAGTTATTTTTAAAACATGGGGAACTGGAATCCGTGTCCTCAACTCAGACCCTACTTAATAATTCTGGCAATAGATGTAACCAATCAACATTCTGCTTGATTGGTTTTTCCCTGAGTCTAAAATGGAGCAGCCAGACCTCCCTTTTAGATAACCCACTATACAGAGCATAGTTGACTGGTGGCCTCCTGTGGCCACATCCTTGAATTCTGTGTGGTATTCATGCCAAGGCCGTGCTTCCTCCACACTGTTCCCAGACAATGACTGGGCATGATAGGAAAGGTGTAAGAGGTGGGAGGCCATTAATGCCCCAAACAGTATTTCTCAAATGGGTAACCTTTCCTTGGCAGCTCCCCATCTGCCTAGCCAATCATTCTCAGAATTGCTCTAGTCTGAGGATCTTCTGACACAGTCCTCCTCTGTTTTCTCCTTTCACAGGTGTCAGACTTGAATTATGGTCCGAAAGTTCTTCCTGCCTCCTTCTGCTCCCTTCCTACTTATGTTTCACAAGCATCTCTCCCAAGAACTCTCTTGTACATTTAATTATCTATTCCCCAGAGATCCTATACTGACTTATTGGCAGAGTAGGAAGTATACAATTATCTTAAGATTACGCAGGCTTTTTTTCTATAAAATATAATTACCTCCTGAGAAAAATAAGATGTATATTCATTTTAAAATTTGACACTGACAACCACTACCTTCTTGAAACTCCCCCCTCTTCTGAGAATACATAGATCTATATAGAAACTTGGGAGTAAGAGTTCAGGGATCTCATAAGACCTTCTAAAACCAATACTTCAGCACCTCAATTCTGTAAGATACAGTCAAATTTATGACTGGTTTTCCAACCCCCACTAAGAAGCCCCAGTTTACCTGTAGCCATATTGAACTGCTTGTGAATTCCTGGGGATATGACACTCTTCCTCACTTCCTTGCCTGTGTTCTTGCTACTCCCAAACTCTGCAATTCTTCCTTATCTTCCCCCACTTCCCCAACTCACCCCAGACAAAAGTCAGCTGAGCAACTTCACCATTTTAAAATCTTTTTCAGGGGCGCCTGGGTGGCGCAGTCGGTTAGGCGTCCGACTTCAGCCAGGTCACGATCTCGCGGTCTGTGAGTTTGAGCCCCGCGTCAGGCTCTGGGCTGATGGCTCAGAGCCTGGAGCCTGTTTCCGATTCTGTGTCTCCCTCTCTCTCTGCCCCTCCCCCGTTCATGCTCTGTCTCTCTCTGTCCCAAAAATAAATAAAAAAAACGTTGAAAAAAAAATTTTAAATCTTTTTCAAATCCCTAGCATCAAATCCCTAGGCACCCTTTTTATATCCACTGCCCCTTTCTCTGAACACAACTCTGTTAAAAAAAATTTTACAGTGTTTCTTTACATGGATTCCAAAAGCATGTGTCCTTTGGAGGCAGGAGCTGTGTATGACTTTTCTTAGGTTTCCAGGACCTACTACAGTGGTAAGTACTCAGTAAGTGTTTTGTTGTTGCTGCAGCTGCTATGGCTGCTGCAGTTTTTAATGAATTAACAGCCCACACTGAATGCTGGACCTAACCAGTTATACAATCTTAAGGGATTTTCACAACTTTGAGACTCCTTTTTTTTTTTTTTTTTTTTGTAAAAAACAGATAAAAATAGTGACTACTTCCCTGAAAATACTAAGATCACTAATACAAATGCAATGATGAATTTCTGTCCTTTTCTTTCCTGACCCTCTCCAGGTCAGCATTAATGTTGACCTCCTTCTTAAAATCCACTGCTCTCTTCTCTTTTCCTTTTTTATTTCCTATATTACTTGATTTCATCACAGTTACTGAGTCACCCAAGTCAAAAACTTGAGTGTAATCTTTGAATCAGCCCTCTCCCTTATTTGCTACTTCCAACCAATTATCTGCTAAGTCCTATCCATTTCGCCTTCTAGGTATTTCCTTTATTTTCCCATTGACTCTGGTCTACTCTAGGCAACCATCACTCCTTGGGCTATTACAGTATCACATCAGCAAATAACTTACCTTTCTGCTTCTGGCCCTAATCCTCTCCAATCCATTGTCAATGCCAATGTCATAAATCTGACCATGTTGTTCTGCCACTGAAAATGTTTCGTGTCTCTCTGCTATCTAATAATGGCTAACATTTCCTGAATTCTCACTACCTTCCTAACAAAACAATTGTGAGGTAGATATTGTTATTATTCTTGTTATGAAAAAGAGAAATTTGAAGCACAGAAAGGGTAATGACTTAGTAAGTTACCAACATTTGAACCGACTTCAAAGTTCTCAATAGAAATCTATGTCCCTATATAATACTGCCCTTACTTGGTTTGACAGCCTTGCCTTACATTTCATGTTTCAATACTAATAAACAGCTTTCTTGCATATTTTGTAATGTTTCTTGACTCAGAGTTTTTGTTCATGCTATTTCTTTGACTGAAATTCACTTTCCAGGCAGACCCTCTTCCCTTCTCCTTATTAGCACCTCTGATCCCCAAGAGGATTAATTTTTTTGCTGCTCAGTGCTCTGACATTCCCATTAAATACACTTGTCATTGCATTTACTATGATAGATATATAGAGATAGAGAGCTGTATAGACATGTATGTAAATTTATATTCTCCTTTCCTAGTATAGAGTAATAATAATGATGATAATAATAGTACTAATCATGCTATACTGCTAGTAATAATTTATCAATCAAAGGAATGGAGGATACAGCCAAGAAGCATACATGTATTAACTCCCAGTGGGGCTAACTTTAACCAATGAGATAAGGAAACTGGGGGACGCCTGAGTGGCTGAGTTAAGTATCTGACTCTTGGTTTCTGCTCAGGTCATGATCTCATGGTTCGTGGGTTTGAGCCCCGCTTGGGCTCTGCACTGTCGGTTCAGGGCCTGCTTCGGATTCTCTCTCCCTCTCTCTCTCTCTCTCTCTGCCCCACCCCTGCTTGTGTTGTCTAAATAAATAAATAATGAATGAATGAATGAATGAATGAATGAATAGGAAATTCGAACAAGCCAAGCAAATAAAATCTCTTTCCTTCTCATTTCTTTTGGAATTCTCTGAAGCCTGGGATTGTTGTGTATCCTGACTAGCAATATTTCACGAGGCCAAGTTGATCCAATTGCTAAGAGATCTGGGGTCCATATTAGTGGTGTTTATGAAGCAATAGATAAGGAATAACACATCACCTTGTCTTGCTTCCCAACTTCCAGAATATGGAATATGTACTAAATCAAAAACCAACATGTGGTACTGTGACCACAACACCTAGAGTACATAGGTCAGGTATCAAGAAGTGGATGTACATATGTCCTTTCTCATATCCAGGGACCTACTTATAGCATTGTAGTTCCTATCCCCACAACTTTGTGTTGGAGATAGGGAACATACCCAGCAAGGAAGTCAATTAACAGTTCCACTGAACTGGATTGTGATGTGGCTACTTTGGGTACATCCTGCTAGTGGGCCGGTAGGCAAACAAAGAAGTTACTACATGACATAGGCAGCAGGGAAGACTGTGCTTTTAACTCAGGATACTCATTGAAAGTTCTTCTAATATTTCCATGCCAGGCAATAACCACTGATAAGCAATGACAGCAACCACAACCCAACAAGAGTTAGGCAATTAAGGGCTCATTTCCATCAGGGATAAAGATCTGTGTTACTCTACCAGGCAACTAACCAGACTAGCTGAAATACTGGGCAAAGGTAAGGAAGATCTAGAATGATAGAGAATTAAGCTACATTTCTCAAGACCAATCCCTAGTGAACACCTACCGTAGGCCAGAATTTTCCACATCTTTTATCTCATTTAGTGCTCCAAATTGACTAGTGATATAAGATCATTACTATATATCTATTCTATAGATAATAAAACTGAAATGAAGAGAGACAGAATGGAATCTCAGAATGGACCTTTACTTACCTTAGAGTTAGAAAATAATATTAATTATTTAACATACCTAACCTTTTAAATGGTGCTAACTAACAGTAAATTCCCTGACTTTCTCAAAGGATTGTTGCCAAGATGAAAAGTAGAGAGTTCTATAGGCATTATTTTCCATAGATTAATGAGAAAATTCAGGTTGAAAATATAACTTTTAATAGGGTTATGTAGCACTGTGTCAATGTCCTACAAAGTGTATAGTACATACAGTTGAATCAGTCTCTGAATCAACCACCTGCTCCATTTATACTACATCATACTGTGGATCTCTGGCAAAGGTGGGAAGGAGATTTCAGGTGTCCTCATTCTAGTCCACCATGTTTCCACAACACACTTCCAATGGTAGCAGGAGTAAATCACGAAAAGCATGTCTTAGAGGTGTTGGGTTCCCTGGCACCTTTCAAAGAAGCCAGAGCAAATGAGACCATTGGTCTGCAGATATGAACACAAAGGTTCCCATATTAATAAGGAGCCCCTGGCACCTGATAATCTTCCAAGTTCTTTTACTTATGTTGGTGGTTGGTTTGTAAGGTTAATTATATATATTAAATAAAATAGAAATGTGTGTGAAGATGATGCTGAGGTATCTTCTTTCAAAGCCAAAAACACTTGTGTTGTTAAGAGTCAGGTCAAAGGAGGGACACATGATAACAGTGAACACAATAGTATCAGCAACAACTGTCCATTTCATAAATGCAGGGCTCAGGTTAGGAACATACTATAGAACTCTGTGTAAGAGGTGTAGGGGCCACATTTAAGCACATGCCCAGACTCTGCTTCTAAGCAAACTTTCATTCCCTGAGAGTGTTATGGATGTTGGACATGGATTGAAGGAACATGCCCTTTAAGCATAAAATGTGAAATGTACTGTTTACAGAGTTGAGTCTTCTGATGTGTCATCAAAGGATAATGTCGAGAGGGGACTACAATTCAAGAAATCCTTGTATCTTCTATAGGTTTCACTGGTCCATGAAGGTGCACAGCTAGAATTCTAAAAAGTAAATCAACTTGAATAAAACCACAGAGGTTAGATTTCCCAAAGGGATTAGGTCCCATTTGTCTAAAACATATGGTATGGGAAGTATGCCTGGAAATGTTGCTTTTGGTAAAAACGCAAGAGTGCTTTGAATGCTTGGTACACATTTGTGAATGTTTGGTAGGCTACGAGAGATTAATTGATGTTCTTGACAAATGAAATAGCATGATGTGAAATATGCTTCAGAAAACTTAATCTTGCCACAGTGTGTAGGGAGGATTGGAATGAAATATGCAAATAAATTGGAACAAGTAGTTAAGAGGCTATATTATAGACTTATTTATTCTATTGTCAGTTCTCCAGCTGTGTTATGAAAACTTGGGCCTTCCAAATAAGAGACCCCAAATAAAAAAAGTAAGTATCTTTCTCATTCCCAGAAGATCTAATGACAAAAGGAAAAAGGTTTTAAAAAATCTGGATAACAGCATTTCTGGGAAGAGAAGGCAAGAATTTAGACCTCTGTGATAGAGATTGCTGGATGTCACCCAATAAACATTTCTCCCTACATTTATTGTAAAAGAACCCTGATATTATTTGAGATGGCAATGAACCCAGCTAAAAGACTTCATGTCCTAGCCTTCTTACTGTTGAGTGTGGTAAAGTTTAAAAGATCATGATCAAAGGCCATGACAGGTAAGTAGAAACTACAAAACCTGAACCCTTTTGGCTGTCCTGCTTCCATCCCGGAATGCAGATGTGGTTTTGTTCCAGCAGCCATCTTGGAGAATGAGGTGACCTTGAGAATGAAAGCAATATGCTGACAGTAGTAAAATAGAAAATGGCCCTGAATTTTTTTCTTAATTTTTAACTTTATTCATTTATTTTTGAGAAAGAGAGAGAGAGAGAGAGAGCATGAGCATGAGTAGGGGAGGAGAAGACAGAAAGGGAGAGAGAGAGAATGTCAGTCAGGCTCCACAATATCAGCATGAGCCCAACACAGGGTTCAAACCCACGAACCATGAGATCATGACCCAAGCTGAAATCAAGAGTCAGATGCTTAACGAACTGATCCACCTAGGTACCCCCTGAATTTTTTTTTAATTTATTTATTTATTTACTTATTTAGAGCAAGAGACAAACTCTTCTCTTATTTAAGTCATTGTTTGGTATTTTCCATTATGTACAGCTGAACCCAATCCTATCTGACACCGCAACTTTACAAAAATAAACCTCGGGAACCTTGGATTTAGACAAAACTTTAAAATAATTACTAGGTGACCATCCATGTTAAAGCATGGCTCCAGCTATGAAATCTACTCTGTATAGCTTCCCTCAAGATGACATTATTTTCAATTCAGTTTTTTTAAAAATCTCAACAACATACCCCTTCCTTTCCATCCCTACCACCATTATCTTAATTCAGTTTCTCATCTCCTTTGTTCTACACTTCTTCCTAACTTGTTTCCCTGTCACTTATTAGCCAACTTGCTCACTCCACCCCACTGCCTACTGTCTTAGCTCTAGCTGCTATAGAAATATACTATAGTGAAGGTGGCTTGTAAACAACAAACATCTATTTCTCACAGTTCTAGAGTCTGAGAAGTCCAAGATCAAACATCAGCAGATGCACTGTGTGGTTAAGACCACTTTCTGGGGGCGTCTGGGTGGCTCAGTCAGTTGAGCGTCCAACTTCGGCTCAGGTCATGATCTCACAGTTCATGGGTTCAAGCCCCACGTCAGGCTCTGGGCCTGCTTCCGATTCTGTGTCTCCCTCTCTCTCTGCCCCTCCCTGGCTTGCACTCTGTCTCTCTCTCTCTCTCTCTCAAAAATAAATAAACATTAAAAAAAAAGACCACTTTCTGGTTCATAGATAGCATCTTTCTGCTGTGTCCTCACATGGTGGAAGGGGCAAAAAAACTTTCTTTGATAACGTCACTAATCCCATTCATGAGGGCTTCACCTTCATGACCCAAGCACCTTACAAAGGCCCCACATACTACCATCATTACCTAGGGGGTTAGGATTTCAACATATTAATTTGGAGGGAACACATTCTATCTATAGCACCTACCATTTTCCACACTGCCAACAAGGTGCCATGTCTAAATCCAAATACAGTCGCATCATTCTCTCACTTAAAGCTTTTCGAAGGTTCCAGATTACCTGACAGGTCTTTCCTTTTTCAACCTTGTCTCTTCATAATATACTCCAATATTCCATTTTCCATCAGCATAAGGTCCTGAATGTGCCACATTGCTTCATGCCTCCTGTCTCTCTCCTGACATGTTCTTCTATCTCTCACTCACTTGAATTGTTCTTATCTGTATTTAAAGACTGCAGGGGTGCCTGGGTGGCTCAGTTGATTGAGTGTCCAACTCTTGATATTGGCTCAGGTTGTGATCTCATGGTTGTGGTTAGGATAAAGCCCCACACTAGGTTCCATGCTGATAGTGCAGAGCCTGCTTGGGATTCTCTCTCCCCCTCTCCTTCTGCCCCTACCCCACTCACACATGCTCTCTCCCTCCAAAATAAATAAATAAACATTAAGAAACATTAAAGACTGCAGTGCATATCTATGGCAGTAGTTAACAAATATTTGGTCTTGGAATCATAAACTACTTTAAAATATTATTGAGGACCACAAAAGTTATTTGCTCATGTCAGTTATATCTATTAACATTTATCACTTAGAAGTTTAAAATGACAATAATTTTGAATAAAGACATGTTAATTCATTTACGGTTAAGAATATATTCCAACATACATAAAATATTTTATGAAAAATAACTACATTTAAAAAATAATGAGAAGAGTCATAGTGTTTTATATTTCTGCAAATGTCTCTGTTGTCTGACTTAATAGAGGACTATTCTGGCTTAAAAGAAGATTTTCCTATCTGTGACTGCATTGAATCTATTTTGACGTTTTTGGCTGAAGTATATAAAGAAAATTTGGATAACTTTGTAGATATTATTCTTTGAATCTATGCAAAACTCAATAAGTGGTGACTTCTTAAAGGTTACCTTCAATATGGAATCTGAAACCACATTAATAAGCTCTTCATACATTGTTATATTAAAATCCATTGGTCAACTTTGAATGGGTCTTTTACCCACAGACTTTGTAGCATCAATACATAGAGCACTTGAGAAATATTGGTTTAGCCATGTGGATCTTCCAAATGTTGAAATATTAACCCTACCATATCGATATCACCACACATCTCATCAGAAAAGTCATTATTAGGAACGATCAAGTTCACAATGGGGGGACACAAGTTTTCCAAAATTCTGATTTTTATTTGAAAGTTCAAATGTTATCACTGGCAACAAATATTGTTAGTTGTTTTCCTTGAAGTAACAGGCTTACTTTGTTCATGAGTATGTCTGGCAAACATCTAAATCTGAATAGTCATAGTTTTTCTGTAAATTATTTTTCTGAATAAAAATTGTGTTCCATGAAAAAGACACAGCTAGTTCAGCTTGTAACTCAAATAATTGTGCCGTGACTTTTCTTCAAGGTAGCCTTTTTACTTCAGCATGCAGCAAAATAACTTTATGGCATAAGTAATTGGGCATACAGGAATTAAAAGGCATGTAAATAGGGTTAATATTTAATAAAATTAAAAGTTTTACTGTTTATTCAAGGACATTCTTAAACTGGCATTTTTAGTTGTGAATGCAAGGTGCTAACAAATACAATCACAACCTTACAGTTTGGTGTCACTGTTTTGATCTATGCTAAGATGCTAAGCAGTTCGCACCTGTGACTGCTTTTGTCACATTAATGCAAATGTCAACATAGTAAACCAAAAAAGGGCAAATGATGTTTGAGGATTATTGAGAAAATCGTTTGACCTCAAGGACCCCCGAAAAGGGCTTTGAGACCCAGGGACCATACTTTGAGAGTCACCTATGGACTCAGTAACCTGATCCTATCTCCCCTCTTTTGGGAACTGCCTCTTTCAGCTCCTCTGATACAGCTCCTGTGGAAGCTCCTATTTCTAAGTAATCCTGCCCCAAACCACATCTGGTTGGCTTGGAAGTGAACCAATACATTTATTCCCCAGAAATTTTGGCCTCAGAATTTTGGCATGTGGACAGTTCATTGGAGTAGCTTCTTTCCAGTGAAGCTGTTGGTGTAAGCTTTTGCAAGTGCCAGTTTCAATACTTTCTGAGAAAGACACCAAGAGACAGAGAAGACCAGTCTGCAGCAAAAGTGAGGTGGAGAGGAGAGGTGAAGAGATGCCTTGTTAATGTTCAGATAAACGAACGTTGGGCGTGGCCATGTTGCTATCCTTGATTACTGGGAACACACTCATGTCTCTACAATAAAAGTCCTCTGAGATCAAATCATTTATATAGGTTTTCTATCACTTACAATTAAAAGCATTTTGGGGAAAAAAGTCTGCTCAAGGGAATCCTCATCTGTAAAGCTACCCTAACTCTATCCTCTGAGCAGAATTGATAGCTCCCACCTTTAAGCCTACATTAAACCTAACATTCCTGTCTGGCACAGCATCTGTCTCACTGCAATCTCATTGTGATGCTTCCTCCCTTGGATGTTTCCCCTGATACACTGTGAGTTCCTGGAAAGCAATGTAAGTATAGGACTTCTTTTTTTTTTTAATTCAGATCTTAGCAAATTAAGTGTATAAATGGATACGTGGGGGGGGGGGGGCGCGGTTAGAAGAGAAATAATGAAGGAGGAACAAAAGAATTGAAATAGGCATAAAATCTTGTTCTTGTCCTTCCTGGCTATTTCATCCTTCTGTGCCTCCATCCACTCACCTACAAAATACCTGGGCCCCTGGGCTGAGCCTGGATTAGGTGAGACAATTGCAATGACTTCACTAAGTAAAGTTTTCCTAAGTTAAGAAACCCCATCCTTGCTGGCTCAGTTGGAAACACTGATGTTATAGAAACTATATCTTTAGATGGTCCCTCTAGGAATCGTGATAAAGTTTATAAAACTTTGTGCTTTGTAAATTGGAGGCATCCAAAGAGACCCCACCCACTTTCTCCCATTTAACTACTTAATTATTCAGGAAACTTGAAAATGAAGTCCCCCAGGGGCGTCCAGCTTCAGCTCAGGTCATGATCTCATGGTTTGTGAGTTCAAACCCCATGTCTGGAGCCTGCTTCAGATTCTGTGTCTCCCTCTCTCTTTGTACATCCCCCGCTCATGCGTGCGCTCTCTCTCTCTCTCTCTCTCTCTCTCTCTCAAAAATAAACATTAAAAAAAAAATTTTTTTTAAAACAAAGAAAATGAAGTCCCCCAAACCACTAAGTAGAATTTTCTCAAATACAAATCTTATGATTCTTTGACAAATTATTTAATTTCTATTTCCTTGCCTGTAAAACAGGAAAAAACATCTTATGAAATTACGTAAGACAGTCTTTGTTGAATAATGTGCCAAATAAAGTGCCTAGTGCAGCGTAAACAAAGTCTATTATTTTACAGCTTTTTTCTTCTCTCATTGAACTGCAGGTTTCCTTCAGGAAGTTCTGATTGAAATAAGATTTATCAATGAGCAAACCCAGGCTGAGAGAAGTCAGAGGACTGGTGGAAATTCACACAACTACTCATCACTGCCGCCGAAACTCAACATAGCTTTCTGACTCCAAATCCTGCTCTTTCCACCCTTCTGACCTTTCCCACTCAAGCAAAGAGCCCTAAGATTTAGCTCAAATAAAAGACAAGTAATTTATTCAATCTTTGGGGACATAAGTAAATTTTGCAAAAAGAAAAAAAAAATTAAAAAGCTGAAAGGTGATAGAGGCATTTAAATACATTACAGTGTGATTAAAAATAATGATAGGTAGGTTGGAAAGAGGAGGATGTGAATTCTAGACACTGCCCTGACACTCGATTGGTAAGTTAGGCAAGTCAGTTATGCAAAACGTACAGTAATTTCATCACTTATAAAATGAAAGCATTTGTTCTTGTCCTACAGGGAAGGAGAATACACCTATTTTCTGAGCACCTAGCCATGTATTTTCAAGCATTATCTCATTTAGTTCTTATAATAACTCTGTTCATCTGCTCAATAAATATTATTGGCTGTTGTTTTTCTGAGAAGGAATCTAGGATCTAAAAAATTCATTTAATTTGCCCAAGGTCACAGAATTAACCCTGTGATTCCCAACACCACACACTGTTCTACATGCCTTAAAAAAAATAGCTGTGACAGGGGCACCTGGGTGGCTCTGTCAGTTAAGCGTCCAACTTTGGCTCAGGTCATGGTCTCACGGTTTGTGGATTCGAGCCCCATGTCTGTGCTTACAGCTCAGAGCCTGGAGCCTGCTTCATATTCTGTGTCTCCCTCTCTCTCTGCCCCACCCCTGCTCATGTTCTGTCTCTCTATCTCTCTCAAAAATAAACATTAAAAAAAAACTTTAATAAAAAAAATAGCTGTGACATAAAATAGGACAAGAGATAAAAATGGACGTCACACTGTCCAAAATCTGGTACCACCGGTGAAAGCAGAAGAATGATCCCCGAACATTAAGTCAGGAAACCTGAGTTTTAAGCTCTTATTTCACCACTTACTAACTGTGTAATCTTGACAACTTCATTTCACTTCTCCGAATCTCATTTATCTTACCAGGAAAATGGGGCACATACAATCACAGGCCTAGATGCTTGCCTTACAGAGCAGTTAGGAGGTCCCAGCAAGATCACAATTGTAAAAATGCTTTGTGCTTCATAGAACTCTATACAAATGTGTGTTATTATTATTATTGCTATTACCATTATTATTACACCATGTTCTTTGGGCAAGACATTTATGTTAAACTGACACAGCACATAATTGGAGTGCTCAAGTTAAATAAATGAAGTCAGCTGTCTGACTCCTTTAAGATAAATGATGTTATTACAACATAATTGTATAACCCCATATAGCTTACAGCAGCAAAAGGATGTGTATTTCACATGCCCTCCTATAATTATATCCCCATTATAATTTTGCAGTTAGTTGCGATGAGCTCTGGTCATGAAAACATGCCAATTTTGTATGGGATTGAAGTCTGCCTAATTTTAGCAAATTGAGAGTCACACAAAAGAAAAGAGATAAATACTATGTTGTTATTTTTCATTAGAGAATTGCTATATTAAGAGGCTGCGATCCAGCTGTGTTTGTTTAAATAAAAGTGTGATTTGAATACCTCCTACAGCTAATGTTCCTGCCAATGAATAAAAGATAAAAATGCAGCTCTCCTCTCGTTGGATGTGAGTCTCTGCATTCTAGCTGACTTGGAAATTTATTGTTCCACACAAGGAAGTTGAAAGCGTGGAGGGCAGACCACACGCAGGGGCCTTTTGTGTATTGTTTCAAGCCATACCACTAATAGATTTCTTCCACCGAGGCTCCCAGCAATTCAGCTGTGCTCAAATGCTCCACTTAACTGTGAAAAAAATAATAATAAAATAGTAATTATGTCTAAACAGCAAATGTAGCCCAGCTTGATGCTACAAGGAGGAAAGTAAACAGGAACAGATACCATTCAGAGAAGGAATGCTATATTTAAGTGTCGTCATGATAATGGATTTAAGCCTCCTTTATTTCTTCCAAACAGATCCTCTCACTTCTAACCAAGTGCCTCTCTGTCCCTGGTATCCCCCAGGAACTAGCAATATTCTTCTGAAATCCATGGCCCTGCAAGCTGGCCAACCCAGAATGAAAGACAAGAGATGATATCCAAGCTGTAGCTACAATGTAGTGCAATTCTGAAGCATCTAGAATAATGTCTTAGGAATCTGGCAAACCAGGACATGGACAGCATTAAAATCTCTGCCTGCAGGGCCAGAAAGGCATGGCAGGAGATCTTCAATGTGATGAACAGAAAAAATATGCAGCCAAGAATCCTTTATCCAGCAAGTCTGTCATTTAGAATAGAAGGAGAGATAAAGGTCTTCCCAAACAAACAAAAACTGAAGGAATTCATCACCACTAAACCAGCCCTACAAGAGATCCTAAGGAGAATCCTGTGAGACAAAGTACCAGAGACATCGCTATAAGCATAAAACATACAGACATCACAATGACTCTAAACCCGTATCTTTCTATAATAACACTGAATGTAAATGGACTAAATGTGCCAACCAAAAGACATAGAGTATCAGAATGGATAAAAAAACAAGACCCATCTATTTGCTGTCTACAAGAGACTCATTTTACACCTGAGGACACCTTTAGATTGAGAGTGAGGGGATGGAAAACTATTTATCATGCTACTGGAAGACAAAAGAAAGCTGGAGTATCCATACTTATATCAGACAAACTAGACTTTAAATTAAAGGCTGTAACAAGAGATGAAGAAGGACATTATATAATAATTACAGGGTCTATCCATCAGGAAGAGCTAACAGTTATAAATGTCTATGCACCAAATACAGGAGGCCCCAAATATATAAAACAAGTACACATAAACATAAGCAACCTTATTGATAATAATGTGGTAATTGCAGGGGACTTTAACACTCCACTTACAGAAATGGATAGATCATCTAGACACACGGTCAATAAAGAAACAAGGGCCCTGAATGACACATTGGATCAGATGGACTTGACAGATATATTTAGAACTCTGCATCCCAAAGCAACAGAATATACTTCCTTCTCGAGTGCACATGGAACATTCTCCAAGATAGATCACATTCTGGGTCACAAAACATCCCTTCATAAGTATACAAGACTTGAAATTATACCATGCATACTTTCAGACCACAATGCTATGAAGCCTGAAATCAACCACAGGAAAAAGTCTGGAAAACCTCCAAAAGCATGGAGGTTAAAGAACACCCTACTAAAGACTGAGTGGGTCAACCAGGCAATTAGAGAAGAAATTATAAAATATATGGAAACAAACGAAAATGAAAATACAACAATCCAAATGCTTTGGGATGCAGCAAAGGCAGTCCTGAGAGGAAAATACATTGCAATCCAGGCCTATCTCAAGAAACAAGAAAAATCCCAAATACAAAATCTAACAGCACACCTAAAGGAAATAGAAGCGGAACAGCAAAGGCAGCCTAAACCCAGCAGAAGAAGAGAAATAATAAAGATCAGAGCAGAAATAAACAATATAGAATCTCAAAAAAACTGTAGAGCAGATCAACGAAACCAAGAGTTGGTTTTTTGAAAAAATAAACGAAATTGACAAACCTCTAGCCAGGCGTCTCAAAAAGAAAAGGGAGATGACCCAAATGGATAAAATCATGAATGAAAATGGAATTATTACAACCAATCCCTCAGAGATACAAACAATTATCAGGGAATACTATGAAAAATTATATGCCAACAAATTGGACAACCTGGAAGAAATGGACAAATTCCTAAACACCCACACGCTTCCAAAACTCAATCAGGAGGAAATAGAAAGCTTGAACAGACCCATAACCAGCGAAGAAATTGAATAGGTTATCAAAAATCTCCCAACAAATAAGAGTCCAGGACCAGATGGCTTCCCAGGGGAGTTCTACCAGACGTTTAAAGCAGAGATAATACCTATCCTTCTCAAGATATTCCAAGAAATAGAAAGGGAAGGAAAACTTCCAGACTCATTCGATGAAGCCAGTATTACTTTGATTCCTAAACCAGACAGAGACCCAGTAAAAAAAGAGAACTACAGGCCAATATCCCTGATGAATATGGATGCAAAAATTCTCAATAAGATACTAGCAAATCGAATTCAACAGCATATAAAAAGAATTATTCACCATGATCAAGTGGGATTCATTCCTGGGATGCAGGGCTGGTTCAACATTCGCAAATCAATCAACGTGATACATCACATTAATAAAAGAAAAGATAAGAACCATATGATCCTGTCAATCGTTGCAGAAAAGGCCTTTGACAAAATTCAGCACCCTTTCTTAATAAAAACCCTTGAGAAAGTCGGGATAGAAGGAACATACTTAAACATCATAAAAGCCATTTATGAAAAGCCCACAGCTAACATCATCCTCAATGGGGAAAAACTGAGAGCCTTTTCCCTGAGATCAGGAACACGACAGGGATGCCCACTCTCACCGCTGTTGTTTAACATAGTGTTGGAAGTTCTAGCATCAGCAATCAGACAACAAAAGGAAATCAAAGGCATCCAAATTGGCAAAGATGAAGTCGAGCTTTCACTTTTTGCAGATGACATGATACTATACATGGAAAATCCGATAGACTCCACCAAAAGTCTGCTAGAACTGATACAGGAATTCAGCAAAGTCGCAGGATACAAAATCAATGTACAGAAATCAGTTGCATTCTTATACACTAACAATGAAGCAACAGAAAGACAAATAAAGACACTGATCCCATTCACAATTGCACCAAGAAGCATAAAATACCTAGGGATAAATCTAACCAAAGATGTCAAAGATCTGTATGCTGAAAACTATAGAAAGCTTATGAAGGTAATTGAAGAAGATATAAAGAAATGGAAAAACATTCCCTGCTCATGGATTGGAAGAATAAATATTGTCAAAATATCAATACTACTCAAAGCTATCTACACATTCAATGCAAGCCCAATCAAAATTGCACCAGCATTCTTCTCGAAACTAGAACAAGCCATCCTAAAATTCATATGGAACCACAAAAGGCCCCGAATAGCCAAAGGAATTTTGAAGAAGAAGACCAAAGCAGGAGGCATCACAATCCCAGACTTTAGCCTCTACTACAAAGCTGTCATCATCAAGACAGCATGGTATTGGCACAAAAACAGACACATAGACCAATGGAATAGAATAGAAACCCCAGAACTAGACCCACAAACGTATGGCCAACTCATCTTTGACAAAGCAGGAAAGAACATCCAATGGAAAAAAGACAGCCTCTTTAACAAATGGTGCTGGGAGAACTGGACAGCAACATGCAGAAGGTTGAAACTAGACCACTTTCTCACACCATTCACAAAAATAAACTCAAAATGGATGAAGGACCTGAATGTGAGACAGGAAACCATCAAAACCCTAGAGGAGAAAGCAGGAAAAGACCTCTCTGACCTCAGCCGTAGCAATCTCTTACTTGACACATCCCCAAAGGCAAGGGAATTAAAAGCAAAAATGAATTACTGGGACCTTATGAAGATAAAAAGCTTCTGCACAGCAAAGGAAACAACCAACAAAACTAAAAGGCAACCAACGGAATGGGAAAAGATATTTGCAAATGACATATCGGACAAAGGGCTAGTATCCAAAATCTATAAAGAGCTCACCAAACTCCACACCTGAAAAACAAATAACCCAGTGAAGAAATGGGCAGAAAACAGGAATAGACACTTCTCTAAAGAAGACATCCGGATGGCCAACAGGCACATGAAAAGATACTCAACGTCGCTCCTCATCAGGGAAATACAAATCAAAACCACACTCAGATATCTCCTCATGCCAGTCAGAGTGGCCAAAATGAACAAATCAGGAGACTATAGATGCTGGAGAGGATGTGGAGAAACGGGAACCCTCTTGCACTGTTGGTGGGAATGCAAATTGGTGCAGCCACTCTGGAAAGCAGTGTGGAGGTTCCTCAGAAAATTAAAAATAGACCTACCCTATGACCCAGCAATAGCACTGCCGGGAATTTACCCAAGGGATGCAGGAGTACTGATGCATAGGGGCACTTGTACCCCAATGTTTATAGCAGCACTCTCAACAATAGCCAAATGATGGAAAGAGCCTAAATGTCCATCAACTGATGAATGGATAAAGAAATTGTGGTTTATATACACAATGGAGTACTACGTGGCAATGAGAAAGAACGAAATATGGCCCTTTGTAGCCACATGGATGGAACTGGAGAGTGTGATGCTAAGTGTAATAAGCCATACAGAGAAAGACAGATATCATATGTGTTCACTCTTATGTGGATCCTGAGAAACTTAACAGAAACCCATGGGGGAGGGGAAGAAAAAAAAAAAGAGGTTAGAGTGGGAGAGAACCAAAGCATAAGAGACTCTTAAAACCTGAGAACATACTGAGGGTTGATGGGGGGTGGGAGGGAGGGGAGGGTGGGTGATGGGTATTGAGGAGGGGACCTTTTGGAATGAACACTGGGTGTTGTATGGAAACCAATTTGACAATAAATTTCATATATCGAAAAATAAATAAAACATAAAAAAGGTCAAAAAATATCTCTGCCTGCAGGTAGATCACAGTCCATTGATCGATATAAGGTACATACGTAGGCCCCATTCTCCAAATCATTAAGTGCAACTTTAAAAAAACGCCATTATATTGGGCCCCTGGATGGCTCAGTTGGTTATCCAGCTGTCTCTTGATTACAGCTCAGGTCATGATCTCATGGTTCGTGAGACTGCCCTGAGTGGGGCTCTGTGCTGACAGCATGGAGCCTGCTTGGGATTCTCTCCACCCCCCCTCTGCCCCTCCCCTGCATGCTGATTCTCTCTCTCTCAAAATAAATAAACATTTTTTTAAAGCCATTATTTGGACACTGATCTTGACCATTCAATTCTTGGCTACCTTGCCCTCTAACATAGCTATGCCAGACTTATACACACACACACACACACACACACACACACACACACACGGTGTTTTACCTCCAGGTCTTCTCTACCTGACCTCTTTCCCTCTTGCACTCACTGAGTGAACTCGTCTTCATGATTTAATTCAAATATCAGCTCCCAGAAGTCTTCCCTTCACCACCCTCAAGGATGTTCCAAGTGCGGTGGAAACATACTTCCTCTCTGTGGCAGTAACACCTGTGCTAATGTCTCACACTAATCCCCAGTTGAGGAGGCTAGACTAAAGAGACATGCATCATGTGTTTCCTGTCTTCCTATCTCCATTCTGGGGTGAGGGGTACATATCACTTCCCCTTTTCCCCCGTTTCCCCCCTTTTCCCCCCTTTCCCCTCCCACCAGTCCTCACCAACCACCAGAATCATAGCCATAATGGTCATAAGTGACCATTATGATAGGAATGCAACTTTCAGATGTGTGGAGCTGGAATAAAAATAGAGTATGATAGTTGTATTGAAATATTCTGTTTACTTATATGTCCCTTTAATAGGTCTTTGAAGAGGAACCGTGTCTCTGCATCTCTGTATCCTCAGGGCCTTTAACAGTGACTAGAACTTTACAGATGTATAGTGAATGGTGGATGGATGGGTATGCAAATGAACATAATTTAGGAGAGAAGGTGACTAGTGATACATGAAAAGTGAAAAAAAAATGCAATGAGAACCAAAATAGACAGTTCATTTATAGCTGGGAAAATGGGACAAGCCTTCTGAAGAAAGTGACCACTGAGCTAAGACTTAAAAGATTTGTGATGAGGAAATAACTGGGCATTCCAGGCAGAGAGAACAGCAAAAGCAACAAATACCTCAGAATCTACACTATATCCAAAGGGTATAGTCGCACTACCCAGAAAGTGAAATTACTTTAGACATAAAACTTTGAAAGGCTACGTATTGCTCCAATAATAACCAATTTCTGAATACTTTAGGAACAGTCTTCAAGATCTACCTACATAGGCACTAAAGAAAATCTATTTCAGATGGCTTTGAGTTGTTGTGTTTTTTTTTAACCCAAATCTGGAATACCCAGCTTAATCTCCCACCTCATTGTTCCTTCGAAGGCTGAATATACATGATTCACACACACAGCATGTGCTCAATATACTGAATGAAGTCAGTGAACTAACAAACTCAAAATTGCCACCACTGGGGACAATAAAAGTGTCACATCAGTTCATCATAGTCACCAGCTCATGGTGAAGAAGAATTGCCTGGTGGGGGAAAAAAAAAAGGAAAAGAAAAAAAAAGCATACCACTTACTATTTAACCCTGTGCATATTATATAATGTAGCTAAGGTTCAGTTTCCTCTCTTATATAATGACGGTAACAGCAGTTGCTTCTTAATGCTGTTGTTAAGATCAGATGAGACAAATGTTAGGTTAAAGCCTATAAAATCACTGTTTTCTGGTGAAAGATCAGTAATTTCATGTGATTCAACCTAATAGAACAGTGAGTAGAGTATAGTGAATGCTGTATTTACACTAAGAATAAATCTTCATGGGGTGCCTGGGTGGCTCAGTTGAGCATCCTACTCTTGATTTCAGCTCAGGTCATGATCCCACGGTTGTGGGATCAAGCCCCGAGTCAGGCTCCATGCTGCGTGTGAAGTCTGCTTAAGAATCTCTCTCTCTTGGGGCGCCTGGGTGGCTCGGTCGGTTAAGCGTCCAACTTCGGCTCAGGTCATGATCTCACGGTCCGTGAGTTTGAGCGCCGCGTTGGGCTCTGTGCTGACTGCTCAGAGCCTGGAGCCTGTTTCAGATTCTGTTTCTCCCTCTCTCTCTGCCCCTCCCCTGTTCGTGCTCTGTCTCTCTCTGTCTCAAAAATAAATAAACGTTAAAAAAAAAAAAAAGATTCTCTCTCTCTGCCTCTGCCTCTTTCCCCTGCTCGTGCACTCTATCATTTTTAAATAATTAAAAAAGAATAAATCTTCATTGTGCATATATGATAACAAGTTTATACCTTAGTTATATCATTAAATAGCAGTTAATGAGTAAGTCGCTTAATGAGTAAGTC
Source organism: Leopardus geoffroyi (assembly GCF_018350155.1). NCBI lineage: Eukaryota > Metazoa > Chordata > Mammalia > Carnivora > Felidae > Leopardus > Leopardus geoffroyi. The sequence goes on from NC_059328.1 coordinate 49,614,661, forward strand.
ACCTGTTCTACCTCAGTTCCATCATCTGTAAAATGGAGTATACCATGAGAGTAAAAGAAATTCAAAATATCAGTTACAAGGAGATCTCTCAACCAACAAATGCCTGTATGATTGCAAAATAGCAAGATCTATAAAAGGGCTACAGGATTCCAAAAGACAGGGAGAAAGTTTCTTCTAGCAGTTCATGACCATAGGTATTCTGGCTTCAGGTTGGAATATTCTTTTTAAAAAAATTTTTTAATTGTTTATTTATTTTTGAGAGAGAGACAGACAGAGCATGAGCAGGGGAGGGGAAGGGAGAGAGGGAGACACAGAATCTGAAGCAGGCTCCAAGCTGTGAGCTGTCAGCACAGAGCCCGATGTGGGGCTCAAATTCACGAACCATAAGATAATAACCTGAGCCAAAGTCTGAAGGTTAACCAGCTGAGCCACCCAGGAGCTTCCAGGTTGGAATATTCTTTATTGAAATCCTCTCACCATGCACATAATGCTAAAGAACTGGTATGCTGGAACCAACTTAGTTAAGGCCAAATAGAGGACTTTGGGGCCCTTGCCAGAAGCCACTGACCCTTGAAGTCTCTGGAATGTCAGGAAGCCTAGTTTATATTGTCTGAGTCACTTTAAATAACTAGCATGCCTGAAGTCTAAAAAAATCTATTCAAACAGTAAACTTCATGATCAAATTAAAACTACATGTTCCCCCCCCACCCCAAGGATATGGCATGGAGATCAAAACTAGATGTGAAATACTCAGAAGGATCTGATTAGCAGCAGGAGTTTCTGACTAGAAAAACATAAAGAATTCATTCATACCATCAGAAATTATTATTATTGTCAGAAATAATAATAAACTAAGTTATTACAACATGCAAAAGTACCGGGCAGACACGGTTTTTATCAAGTATGTCATGCTAATAGCCATCCAATAAAGTAATTATTACAGTTAAATTTTGGAATATCTGAGTAGTATATAGAGATTGTGAGGAGATACTGTTCACTGGGCATGTGCAAGGGAGTGCTTTCTCAGTGCCTGGAATGTGTGCTTGGGGACCTCAATCTCACATCCCAAGTTTAGAGGGCACATGTTAATGTGGTGCTAAATATGAGTCACCAAATCTCAAAAGGAGTCTTCACTTAGAATTTGGATCAGGGATGATGTGAGGAATCCTCAAGGGGATTTCTTGGAGATTGTCCTTTTCAAAAAGGGAAAAGAAAAGAAAAATAAAGACATTCTGAACTACACTGTGAGGCATTCAAATGGGGAGAGGGAAGAGAGTCCTCTCTGTAAACCAGGACTCGAACATCAGCTGGCCATGCATATTTGGCACCAAACAGCAATAAAGGGTGGGGATCTAAGGGTCCAGGCTTTGGGGTCATCTCTCTCTGATCTGGGTGCCTGTTCTGCCACCTTAAGACCCTGGGCAACTTTTAATCTTTGGTTTCTTTATCTGGTAAGAATGCTAATGATCAGCCTCATGGGAAGTAAGCAGCACGGAACCTCAGAGACAGTCTGTAGGCAATAATGGGGATTAGTGGGGGTGTGCAAGTTTGCTCAGCCCCTCAAGGAAGATTTTGAGCTGCAAGAGGACAAACATCAAGCCTCCTCATGTAGCGTTGGCTACCCAGACTCTTTCCCAAGAAAGCTATACTGTGGGCCCGGGGGAGGTAAAAGGGGCTATATGGGTGGCATCTGAGATTTTGAGGTGTAGATGCTGACTGAGCACCAAGGAAACTGAGCTCTAGTTTGGAGTGGTCTCTGCTCGGAATACCCTGAGGCCCTGGCCTGGCACTGGGGAGGCTATGGCACTGGACGGACTAATCGGATCCAGGCTGTTGTATGATTGCTGCAATATTATGGGGGAAATGATAGGTTTTCTCCTATCGGAGGTCTGAAACCAATTCGGCATGAGATGTTGGTCACTTGAGAAAGAGCTTGAATGAGAAGCAGGAGAAGTTGAATATGAACATATCTTTTCAATAACCTTGACAGATGCCAAAAGAAAAGCTAAGAAACAAATAGGATATAATAATAATGTTTCCTAAACTGTTCCCAGAACACATATTTGAAATGTTCATTGGGATCTTACCAAAAAAAAAAAAAAAAAAAAAAAGGTGTTCTGTGGTCAGATAAGTCTGTAAAATGATGTACGCTATGTTTACATCCGTCTTGAATCTAGCAATTCACATTAGTAAATCAAATGATCCAAGAAAATCTGCAATAAAAAATTTATTTAATTGCTTAATCGTTGTGTTAGGTGTTGTTTTACTTTGTTTCTTTTTTTAATACAACATCTATGAACACCTCTGGAAACACCAGTATTTTTACCAGTTCAAGGTGGGAAGTACAAAAGCTAAAAAAATGATAGTGTCAAACAACTGTTTCTATAAGTGTTTTCCAGGAACTAATGCCTCCTTACATTATAATTCCCACTTTCTTCACTGGAAAACATGGCTTAGCATTTTCAGGCACAAAGTCTTAAATGCTTTCAATTTTCGCACAAGTTAGGAAACTTTTCCTGTAGCCCCACAGCCCATGGGTTTGGTACGTGTGACAGTGTATTGAAATCATCTTTGGCTAGAACTTGTTGTCCCCACTTAGCCGTGAGTTCCTTGAGGTCAGACTTGCAACTGAGGCACCCGTACCCCAGGAACTACTCAAAAACCCACATACGCCGAGTTAACATCCTTTACACGATTGTTAAACTTTCTAAGCTAAACATTAAGGTTTGGACAAACCCTCTGGGATCAGTCTGAAAGTCAAAGCAATTCCAGGCCTTTTGCTACAAAGGCATTATCTTATCCCTGGTTTGGCTGCCTTCACAGAATGGGAATCTTCAAGGAAAGGGAAGCTCAAAACTTAGCTTCTTGCCTGCCAAGTAAAATGTTCTTATCTGTGGTACAGCCACCAAAAACAAGAAGCTTTATTCTAGATTTTATCTCTACGTGTTCAGAATGTATCCAGTCACCTTCAATCCCACCACCACTACTCTTGTTCCAGTATTTGATATTTCTCCCCAGTGACATTGCAAAGGTGTCTACACTGGTCTCTCATCTCCCATTGCCCTTCACAAGATTGGTGATATTCTTTATTAACAATGTGTACCACTTCTACAAAAAACCATGGGATGTGTTTTCACCTATATAATATTACTTAATATTATCTAGACCACAGTTTTTTCCTACCCCAAAAAAATATTTCATAGAACTTCATGAACCTATCCAATCATTCAAAACCATTTAAACCCAGCTTTCTGATTGCAAAACTGAGGTTGAAAATTGGGGTATTTATATTATGAGATATTCTTTAAGCACTCAATAATAAATTTCATCTTAATTTAGTTCTCAATATATTTACTTTTTTAGATAATAATCGAACATGCTTTAACTTTTTACTAAGCTGCAAAACAGATTCAAATACATTGCACAAGTATTATTATATGGCTAAATAATATAGTATTTGCCTTTCTCTGACTGATTTATTTCACTTAGGAGAACTGACATCTTTCAAAATTTTATAGATTGCATTCCACTTCTTCTCACTTACAGTGTTTCTAACAAGAAGTATGCTGTTATCTGTAGCTTTGTTTCTCTGTTCATGTCTCTTTTTATATATTTGCTTTAATTATTTTTTCTCTGGTTTTGAACAATTTAATTATAAATTCCTTGGTGTAACTTTCTTCATGTTTCTTGCACTTGAGATCTATTAATCTTCCTGAGTCTGTGGGTTTACAATATCCATCCAATTGGAACAGTTTGGGTGATTATTTTTCAAATATTTTCTCTGTCCCTTCTCTTTCCTGATCTTCAGGAAATCCAATTATATTTACATTGGGCCACTTAAAGTTATTCCACAGCTTCTGGAAGTTTTCTTTATTTATTAAATTATTTTTCTTCCTGTGTTTCATTTTTATAGCTTCTATTGCTATGCCTCAAGTTTACTGATTTTTTGGTCTGCAATGTCTAGTCAACCATTAATCCCATTAAGTAATTTTTCACTTCAGGTATTACAGTTTCAATCTCTAGGAGTTTGATTTGGGCCTTTTTATATCTTACATGTCTCTACTTATCTTTTTGAACATATGGAATATAGTTATAATGGGTTTAATACATCTGCAAATTCTGCATCTTCGTTAGCTCTAAATCAATATTCATTGATTGATTTTCTTTGACTCATTATGGGTCATATTTTCCTTCCTTATTATATGCCTGCCATTTTTAAATTTAATGCCAAATATTGTGACTTTATCATGTTTTGTGTTTGATACTTTCTGTATCATATCAAATTTGTGAGTTTTCTTCTTGAATGCTGAAGTTGTTAATTGGAAACAGTTTGGTCCTTTCAGGCTTGCTTTTAAGATACATTGGGTGGATATACAAAAATAAACTCAAAATAGATGAAAGACCTAAAGTAAGACAGGAAGCCATGAAGATCCTCGAGGACAAAGCAGGAAAAAACCTCTTTGATATTGGCCTCAGCAACTTCTTACTCATCTCCAGAGGTGAGGGAAACAAAAGCAAAAATGAACTATTGGGACCTCATTAAAATAAAAAGCTTCTGCACAATGAAGGAAACAATCAGCAAAACTAAAAGGCAACTGATGGATTGGGAGAAGATATTTGCAAATGACATATTTGCAAAAGGGTTTGTATCCAAAATCTATAAAGAACTTATCAAACTCAATGTCCAAAAAAACCAATTAATCCAGTGAAGAAATGGGCAAAAGACATGAATAGACACTTCTCCAAAGAAGACATCCAGATGGCTAACCGACACATGAAAAAATGCTCGACGTCACTCATTATCAGGGAAATACAAATCCAAACCACAATGAGATATCACCTCACACCTGTGAGAATGGCTAACATTGACAACTCAGGCAACAACAGATGTTGGCGAGGATGCGGAGAAAAAGGATCTTTTTTGCACTGCTGGCAGGAATGCAAACTGGTGCAGCCACTCTGTAAAACAGCATAGAAGTTCCTCAAAAAACTAAAAATAGAACTACCCTACAACCCAGCAATTGCACTACTAGGCATTTATCCAAAGGATATAGGCGTGCTGTTTTGAAGGGGCACATGCACCCCAATGTTTATAGCAGCACTATCAACAATAGCCCAAGTATGTAAAGAGCCCAAAAGTGTGTGTGTGTGTGTGTGTGTGTATATATATATATATATATATATATATATATATATACATACATACACAATGGAGTATTACTCGGCAATCAAAAAGAATGAAATCTTGCCATTTGAAACTATGTGGATGGAACTAGAGGGTATTATGCTAAGTGAAATTAGTTTGAGAAAGACAAATATATGACTTTACTCATATGAGGAATTTAAGACACAGAACAGATGAACACAAAGGAAGGGAAGCAAAATTAATATAAAAACAGGGAGGGGGACAAAACATAAGAGACTCTTAAATATGGAGAACAAACAGAGGGTTACTGGAGGGGTTGTGGGAGGGAGGATGGGCTTAATGGGTAAGGGGCATTAAGGAATCTACTCCTGAAATCATTGTTGTACAATACGTTAACTAACTTGGATGTAAATTACAAAATAAAATTAAATTAAGAAAAAAAGATATATTGGATGGGATCAGAGCAGAGCTCTGTATGAAGCTATTTACTTTCCACTATGGAGGCAAATTCTTTGGCTGCTCAACCCAAATCTTGGTGATGAATCATAAGGTCTGATCTTTTTTCCACTCTGACTGGTAGAAATGGGCACAATTCCCAGCCTGGCATGTGTGCCATGAACTATTCCCACTATCATTTCAGGACATTCTTTCCTTTACCTCAGGTAGAATCCCTACAAGTATGAGCTGATTTATCTGTTTAATATTCCATGGAGATCCTCTACAGCAGCTGTTGAATATTCAGTGGAGATTCTCTACAGATCTCTGGCTCATTCCGTAAAGCTCCCCCCTCTCCCATACTTTGACTTTTGAGCCTGTCTTAGTCTCCACAGATGCTCATCTGTAGCACCTCAACTCAAGGGGTCCAATGGGCTCCATGTGGATTCCCATTAGCCATACCATGGCCTGGAAACTCCCATGGCAGCAAGATAGCAAGATCATAGGGCCTACTTTATATTTACCCCTTTCCTGAAAATCACTGGGTTTTTACTGGTTTGGGGGAGGTGTTTATTTGTTCTTTCAGATGGGAGAGTAAATTTAGTCTTTGTTCCTCCAACTTGGTAAGCAGAAGTGGTCTATCTCTGTTTATTTGTTAAACCTGTTTCCTCTCTGTGGCTCCATTTGTATATTGCAACTTCATTGACCTCTTATTCTGCATTTTCTAATCTGATGTCTAATTCCATCTAGCAAATTTTTTTTTCATTTCAAATACTACATTTTTTTTAATCTTGAAGTTTCATTTTGCCCTTTCTTTAGTCTATTATTAATTTCCTCATGCTTGTGTGGGTATGATTCATAGCACCCAAAACAATTATAATAGTACTATCAAAGATCACTGATCACACATCACCATAACAAATATAATAATCATCAAAAAGTTTGAAATATTGTGAGAATAACCAAAACGTGAAGTAGAGTCATGAACCGAGCAAACGCCCCTGGAAAGATGGTGCTGTTAGACTGGTTTGATGCAAGGTTATCAAAAACATTCAATTTGTAAAAAATACAATATCTGTGAAGTGCAATAAAATGAAGTTTACTAAAATGAAGTATGCCTGTATTCAAACATCTCCCAGTCCAGAGTGAGCTCTTGGAATTATTTAATTTATATCCTTTTTAAATTTTAATTCCAGTGTAGTCCACATACAATGTTATATTAGTTTCAGGTGTACAACATAGTGATTCAACAATTCCATACAACATCTGGTACTCATCACAACAAGTGGACTCCTTAAGCCCCATCACCTATTTCACCCATCCCCTCGCCTACCTCCCCTCTGGTAACCATTAGTTTGTTCTCAACAGTAAGAATCTGTTTCCCTCTGAATTAGTGCTTTTGTATTGTGTGTGTGTGTGTGTGTGTGTGTGTGTGTGTGTGTGGTGGGGGTAAATGCTCAGTAGTACAATTGCTGGGTCACAGGGTAGTTCTATTTTTCACTTTTTAGGAAACTTCCATACTGTTTTCCAGAGTGGCTGCAGCAGTTTGCATTCCCACCAACAGTGCAAAAGCGTTCCCCTTTCTCCACATCCTGGCCAACACCTGTTGTTTCTTGTGTTGATTGTAGCCATTCTGACAGGTGTGAAGTCGTATCTCATTGTAGTTTTGACTGCATTTCCCTGATGGCAAATGATGCTGAGCATCTTTTTATTTAGCTTACATCTTAATGGCATTTGTTTTTGTTCTATCTTTATACATGAATAGATTAAATTTAGCCAAGGATTCAAGGAGATTTTCTATCCATAGATCCCTTTCCTTTCTCATAATTTGTCTAGAAAATTCTTGCCATTTATAATTTCTAAACTTTTAGCCCTGTACCCACAACTCAGTGAAAATGCCATGCTATGTATGGGGTTCCCTTATCTGCACTACAGTCCAGAAAATTCCTCCAAACAGATAGTCAGGACAATCACCTTATTTTTCTCTCCTTCTCTGAGATTACTGTTCTGCAGTACCTGTTGTCCCATGTATGAAAAATTATTTTAATGTTTATTTATTTTTGAAAGAGAGACAGAGTGTGAGCAGGGGAGGGGCAGAGAGAGAAGTAGACACAGAGTCCGAAGCAGGCTCCAGGCTCTGAGCTGTCAGCACAGAGCCCAATGCGGGGCTCGAACTCACAAACTATGAGATCATGACCTGAGCCGAAATCAGATGCTTAACTGACTGAGCCAACCAGGTGCCCCTGAAAAATTATTTTAAATATTTTGTCAGGTTCCCTAATTGTTTTCAATGAAAGAGTAAACCTATTTTCAATTATTCAGTTATGGCTGGTGTTAGAAATCCTCTGGGTTTTCTCTCAGCATGTAAAGATGTCATACCATTATCTCCCAGTGTGCATGATTTCTGAAATCTGCTGTAATTCTTATTTTTTCTTACACACACACACACACACACAGAATATTACTCTGCCACTAAAAAGAATGAAATCTTGCCATTTACAACAACATGGATGGACCTAGAGGGTATTATGCTAAGTAAAATAGGTCACAGAAAGACAAATACCTTGTGGTTTCACTTATATGTGGAAACCAAAAAAAAAAAAAAGAAAGAAAGAAAACAACCAAACAAACAAGCAAAAAAACCAAATGAACAAACAAACCAGAAACAGACTCATCAATGCAGAGAACTGGTGGCTGAAAATTGCTAATATAGTAAATTAACATCCCAAGGAAAAAAATTATAATTATGAATGGTGATGGATGATAACAAGACTAAATGTGGTAATCATGTTGAGAAATATACAGATATCAAATTAGTATGTTGTACACCTAAAATTAATACAATATTATATGACAACTGTACCTCAATAAAGAAAAATAGAGGGAAAATAATTAGAACTAAAAAAACCCTAAAGAGATGAAACATGATATTTATAATATAGTATGTGTTTGATGTATATTTTTCTGATTAATCTATTAGTCAATAATGGTATAAAGGTGGATTAACTGAAGCTCTCATCAACACATCTGAAAGTTAAACATCTACTTCAAACTTGGCTTCTGGAAAAGTTTAATTTCCTCTGTTGCTATCCAAAAGGAAGATGGAAAATAGATGTTCACCACTCAGATATTAAGAGTGTTTTAGTATATAAAGGAATAAAACAGCAAGATATCAGGTATTGGGTGAAGGGAATGAGGGTCATGGGGAGCCCTCTAAGCATGAAGTCTCTCCATTATCTTTCAACGGTGGTCAGTGAAATCGAGTAACCAGAAGATACAGTGAGATGACATGTTGAACTAAGGACATCCTCAGACGTCAGACAATGCTGGCTTTAAATACCAGACCTTCTATTTATAAATCTACAAGTTGTGACAATTTAGGCAAATTAATTAATCTTCCTAAACCTCAGTGTCTTTATCTGCAACATGGCATTCCTAGTGCCTCCATTACAAATTTGTGATAAGGATTAATTAGGATAAATGAGATAATATCCATGAAAGAGCCTGATCGATAAGAGGAGTTCACTACATGTTTGTTTAAAAAACACACATACTTACAAAAAGAATGTTATCTAGCAGGAAACAGTAACTGGAGCCAAACACACAACACAAGCCAAAACTCAGAAATCTAAGAGAGAGATGCCAAACCAGGAGCTCGGATGCCAAGATTAAGAAGCAGTGGTGAGTAAGTATCTTCTGAATCTGATTTTCCAATCAACATGCAGCACCAGTCTGCCGGAACAGAATTAGCCAAACTAGGGTTAGTAAAGACAATGTGTCTCAAGGAGGGTGACGGGGGAGTCTATAAAGAATTCCAGTCAAGGTCACCTCTAAGGAGCCTTTCAACACTTGTATTTTAGGATTCCATGCTTTTGCTTAAATAGCTTTCTCCACCAGCTCCCATTTCTAGCCCACAAAGTAGCACGGTAAAGTAGTTCATTCCTGGGTCTTAGCAAACCCTCCTTTAGCATCTCAGCATTGTGACTTGGGGCAAATTCTTGTAATGGACATTTGCCATTCTTTTCAATTACCTATTATCTAAACTTCTTCTGCATGTTTGGGATGTTTTCTACCTTATAAATATTGGTTAGAGCATAGCTTAATTCTCACCTTAGAAGCTAAAGAAGCTGAATGCTTGCGTTTATATTCTCCTAGGCAGGTAGGACTTGAGCATTTGAGTCTGCTGACCAGCAAAATCCACCATGGGCTTTCAATTAGAAGTTCATAACCCCAAGAAGCAGCACCATGGAGAATCCTCTCATTTGGAGGTTACCATCACAAAATAACATTCCAGCTGTCGGTCTCTAGTGTCTTGTAACTGCTAGTTCTGTGTTGGCAGTCACAATGTTTTCCACTACAACCCAGTTTTTCTAGGGTTGATTTTGGGTCCTGTTTTTGGTAAGCATCTTCCAAATCTGATTTTCCAATTAACATGACGATTCTTTTAAAAAATTCCCTTTTCTCAAATCAGACAAGTCAGTTTCTTTTTCCTGCAAATACTGCAATTAATACAATGCCCTTTAGCATCAGTTATGTCATCTATAAAATGGGGACAATAGCAGTTTCTGCTCATAGGAAGCTGTGATGAGTCTCTGAAAGAGGTGTATAAAATGCTTAAAGGGTGGCACTAGGTGGCTCAGTCGGTTGAACGCCTGACTCTTGATTTCAGCTTAGATCATGATCCCAGGGTTGTGGGATCAAGCCCTGGGTCAGGCTCTGTGCTGATCATGGAGCCTACTTAAGATTTTCTCTCTCCCTCTTTCTTCCTCTCTCTCTCTCTCTCCTTCTGTCCCCTCCCCTATTCATGTTTTCTCTCTCTCTTAAAAATATATAAATTAAATTAAATGCTTAAAGGAATTGCTGGCATACATATTTTTCTTTGTAAATGTCAGCCATTATTATTTAGTGTTTTATGCTTTACAGAGAAATTTTGCAAACACTATACCATGGGAAGCTCACCAAATCACTCAAGGAAGATATTTACTAATTTGAGAACCTAGGTCCATTAACGTTAAGCAGACAAAATGAACAAAACTAGATGTGCTGAAAAAATCACTAGGCAAAACTACCATTAAGATGGCTTATAAAACAGTAGGAATGAATGAGATCAGAGCAGGAAAGGGTGTGACTGAGAAGAGAGTCCCAAAGGCTCAAGAATACTAATGTTTAAAGGTCCAGTGAAGCTGAGATGTTTGCAAACAATTTTAAAAAGAAAAAGAAAAGCAATACTAGCAGGGAAAAGAATAAAGGAAAAAAATAAAGGTTGGTTAAAAACAAAAAACAAAGAAAATCATGTTTCAAGAAAGGGTCCATTATTCTCCTGCTTCAAATTCTTGTCCATCTTTCTACTGAAAGAAGAAAAAATATGCAGGGCTGGAGGTAAAGAGAGGATGGAAGGAAGACAACCAGGATGATTTGGTGAAAGAGGAAAATAGAACTTACTGATACAGGAATGACCAGAGGCAACTTGTTTGGCTGTTTCTACTAGAGTGTTCTACGGTTCAATACAGAGTGCCAGAGAGGGTGGAAGCAAGGCTGATGGGTCCTCGACCTGGTGTAAAAGAAGGAGCCCAATATCATGCAATATCATGTGAAGGAAACAGCTACGGGAATCTCTAAGCAGGTTGTTGCACTTGAAAACAAAGTAAAGACTCATTCAGAATCCTGGTTACCAAACCTTTCAGGATATGACAACAATTTGTTATTCTTTTGTATCAGGGACAGCAGCACCCAAATTTAAAAAAAAAAAATGAGGCCTAAAAAGAGATGTTTGATCAATAGCTAAGCTGGCTAAGAGTTAAGCCAGGGCTCACATACAGTATGGACTGGCACACACACAAAAAAAGGAAACCAATGTGAAAAAAATTCAAACAACAACAACAGCAACACACCCAGCTATAGATACAGGACCAAGGCATATAGGCAAGTTAGGCGAGATCCAGGGCCACAATGAACACTTACTGCTGAGGGTCACCTCAGACACACCATGCAAGGGCATTGTGGAAACAGAAGTAGAGGAGAATGAGGCACCTGGTGTGCTCAGAGAGAGGGTGTTCAGAGCAGTTTCAGGCACCCCAGGTCAGGATGCTGGTAGAGGGAAGGGAGAAGGGGAAGGGAGGAAAAGAAGGAAAGAAAGAGGAAGTTGGGAAGATAAAGAAGGAAAGCATGGAGAGTAAGAGAACTGGAAGAAGATAATGGGGGGGGGGGAGGAAAAAAGAAGGCAGGAAGGTGAAAGTGAGAGAGAGAATGAGAAGAAATGAGAGAAACAGTCTCTATGTTAAATCAGGAAGATGTGAGAGAATTATAGTGAGAAGGAGGGTGCTAGAAAGAGCATTTGAAATGTATGTAAAATGTAACTCAATTATCTAAGATTAGCCATAACACAGGAAGAAAAAAAATCACATCAGGTTGTAACTGCTATAGTACCAAATAGTTACATTTAATGCATTTATAAACAGATATCTTTTGGCAAGTGAATCAAAAAGGCCTCCACAAGACACGCGATTCTGGGCTTCAATCCATTCACTCTGTGAATTAATTGACTTTATTTGAACTCTACTGTTTTCAGTTGGAGAATTCACTGTGAACATGTTGTACATCTCTCAGATATCAAATAGCAAATGTATTGCAGCCAGATTCTGAAACAGAGCCAGAAATTGTTTATTAATCAGACAAGGGTTTCTCCGTGATTAGGAAAGACGACCAAGAGATAAATAAATAAAATACACAGCTAAAACTCTTTGAAATGTCTTCCACATTTCTCCTTTCACTTGGGAAGCACAGACTTCACCGGAAATCGAGTAATTATACTTACTAGGAGAAGGAGGTGGTGTGTGACACCTGCTTTCAAAGCAATGTTTTTTTTAAAACCTCACTTCTAATCTTTTTCCATATCTTACTCAAAATAATCATTTGCCAGCTATAGATTCGCACATCCAGTTTTTTTCCCCTTCTCTTACAGCATAAAACATATTACAACTTAATCTTTTCCTGCATATAAAATGTTTCTTTGAGCTAACAAGCCCAGGGAATATATGTTCTGACTAATTTCTAAAATTATTGCATTTTAAAAGGTTAAAGCACATAGTGTTCTAGCCAGGATTCATGGGAGCTAGCAAAAGATAATAGACCCAGTAATAACCCTGGGTCTCCAAAAGATAGACAGGAAGGAAGGAAGGAAGGAAGGAAGGAAGGAAGGAAGGAAGGAAAGAATGGAGGGAGGGAGGGAAGAAGGAAGGAAGGAAGGAAGGAAGGAAGGAAGGAAGGAAGGAAGGAAGGAAAGAATGGAGGGAGGGAGGGAAGAAGGAAGGAAGGAAGGAAGGAAGGAAGGAAGGAAGGAAGGAAGGAAGGAAGGAAGGAAAGGATGGAGGGAGGGAGGGGGGAGGTTCACAGACACCCATTAGAGGATGGATGGATGATCAGGCTGGGAAATAGCCATAGCCAAAGGCAAATCACAGGTCTGACCTGGTCCACATGCCACTGCTACTGGAACTGAGATCGATATTACCTATAAATATTCCTTCTGTTTTCTTTTTTTAATTCAATATCTCTCCTTATTTCTTCATCTCCCTTCCATGACCTATCCATGAGCTAGGCAACAAAGTGCAGAGATACCCTTCAGAAAATAGCAATGCTCAGAAGATGCAGTCAGGGAAAGTGTCTCCAGCAAGGAGGGAGAGAGCCGTAAACAGGCACTGGTTAAGCCTCGATTACAACTCCAGCCTCCACACTCAGATATCACCTCACGCCAGTCAGAGTGGCCAAAATGAACAAATCAGGAGACTATAGATGCTGGAGAGGATGTGGAGAAACGGGAACCCTCTTGCACTGTTGGTGGGAATGCAAATTGGTGCAGCCACTCTGGAAAGCAGTGTGGAGGTTCCTCAGAAAATTAAAAATAGACCTACCCTATGACCCAGCAATAGCACTGCCAGGAATTTACCCAAGGGATACAGGAGTACTGATGCATAGGGGCACTTGTACCCCAATGTTTATAGCAGCACTCTCAACAATAGCCAAATGATGGAAAGAGCCTAAATGTCCATCAACTGATGAATGGATAAAGAAATTGTGGTTTATATACACAATGGAGTACTACATGGCAATGAGAAAGAACGAAATATGGCCCTTTGTAGCCACGTGGATGGAACTGGAGAGTGTGATGCTAAGTGAAATAAGCCATACAGAGAAAGACAGATACCATATGTTTTCACTCTTATGTGGATCCTGAGACACTTAACAGAAACCCATGGAGGAGGGGAAGGAAAAAAAAAAAAAACAGAGGTTAGAGTGGGAGAGAACCAAAGCATAAGAGACTCTTAAAACCTGAGAACAAACTGAGGGTTGATGGGGGGTGGGAGGGAGGGGAGGGTGGGTGATGGGTATTGAGGAGGGCACCTTTTGGGATGAGCACTGGATGTTGTATGGAAACCAATTTGACAATAAATTTCATATATTGAAAAATAAATTAAAAAAAAAAAACCACTCCAGCCTCACCACCACCACTAACCCCCAAAAAATATTATTTGGAAAATCACAAGCAGGGGCTCATGTGTCAACTTTCTTTAACAGTAGCAGCAGAATAGAAGAAACGAATAGAGAAATAACTTTTAAAAGCACAAGTAAATAATTTACCCAGAGAAAAAGGAGCATAATGGAAAATAAACCAGAAATAAGCAAGTCTGAAAAAGAATCACTTGGATTTATTGGGTATAAAAACATTATTGCTGTAGTAAAGAACTCAATGGATAGGCTGAATAACAGAATATAGAATCAAAAATGATTTGGTTGGCTAGAAGATCCAGTCAAAGAATTATCCCAGGAGGTATTAAGAATGTTTGTGATGTTTATTTATTTTTGAGAGAGAGAGAAAGCATGAGTTGGGGAGGGCAGAGAGAGAGGGAGACAGAGAATTCAAAGCAAGCTCCAGGGTCTGAGCTGTCTGAACAGAGGCTGACACAGGGCTTGAACTCATGAGCCATGAAATCATGACCTGAGCCAAAGTCATGACCTGAGCCGAAGTCAGATGCTTAACTGACTGAGCCACTTAGACACCCCAAGATATTTTAAATAAAAAGAAAACAAGAGATACAGAAGAGAAATGTAGAGGTATCAACATTTGATGGTAATACCATTAAATGAGAGGAATGAGAGAAATAAATGGAAAGATAAAAGGAGGGAAAAACACATTTGGAGAACAATGACCAAAATAAAAAGATATGCAATATTTCAAATTAAAAGGGATCATAGAGTTTGACATAGAATAGATTTCTAAATGCCTAGATATATTAAAAAAGAATATTCAAGGGGCTCCTGGGTGGCGCAGTCAGTTAAGCGTCCGACTTCAGCCAGGTCACGATCTCGCAGTCCGTGAGTTCGAGCCCCGCGTCAGGCTCTGGGCTGATGGCTCAGAGCCTGGAGCCTGTTTCCGATTCTGTGTCTCCCTCTCTCTCTGACCCTCCCCTGTTCATGCTCTGTCTCTCTCTCTGTCCCAAAAATAAATAAACGTTGAAAAAAAAAATTTAAAAAAAAAAAGAATATTCAAAACACCCAAATCTCAAATAGGAAAAAAAAATGAATTCCAGAGAGTTACAGTAATTCACCTAAGGCAGGAAAGAAATCAAACAGATGTTAAAGTTTTCAATACCTACAGTGAATATAAAGAAAAATAGTATATACTTTTATTTTGAAGGACAAGGATGTGAAACAAATTTTATATCCAGCTGAATTATCATTTATATATAAGGATGAATTTACACAATTTCTGAGTCTGCATAAGAAGATATGGTCTTAGAAAAGGGAATTATAATGAAGAAGAGGAAAGAAGAGTAGGAGGAGAGAAAGAAAAGAGAAAAGAAAAGAAAGGAAAAGGAAAAGAAGGAAGGAAGAAAGAAAAGCGGGGTGAGAGATGGAGGAAAGAAAGCAAAGAAAGGCCTAATAGGCATAGAAAATATGACTATTAGTAAATATAGATAATATAGTAGAAATAGGTCTTATCATTATTTATAATAATGAAAATAACTTCAGCTAATTTAAAGATATTTCCAGAATAATTTTTTAATCCAGCAATATATTAAATGTAAGAGAGAGATTTAGATATTATTCAGCCATAAAAAAGAATGAAATCTGGTCATTTGCAATGATGTGGAAAGAGCCAGAAAGTGTTCTAAGCAAAACCAGTCAGTCAAAGAAAGACAAATAATTTCACTCATGTGGAATTTAAGAAACAAACAAACAAAAAACAAACAGGGGGGGGATGGGTGGGGAAAGAGAGGTAAACAAAGAAACAGACTCCTAAGTGTAGAGAACAAAGTGATGGTTACCAGAGAGGAGGTAAGTGGGGGGAATGGGTGAACTAGGTGCTGGGGACTAAGGAGTGCACCTGTTGTTATGTATGGAAGTGTTGAATTACTATATTGTACACATGAAACTATAGTTTCAGTGAAATACAGTTATTACGCTGTATGTTAATTAACTGCAATTTAAATAAAAACTAAATAAATAAATAGATAAATAAATTGAATAGAAACAAAACAGTTAAAAGTAAACAGATAGAAATTTATACCAAGCAACTGCTGAAGAACAGAACGCTTGAGTACCAAATTTGCGATGATAATACACTATAATATCCTATGTAAATTACAAAAAGCTAAGCTTATAATCCTATATATCTAATAATTAAAATAATTCTGCTATAATATCATAAACAACTACAAAAAATTTTTAAATTTCTTGGTCCTAATTACTGAAATAATACTACTAAATAATCCATGGGTTAAAATTAAGTCAGAAGGAAACTGTTTAGATTTAGAGCAGAAAAACAATGAGAGAGGTATATGACAAAATTTGTGAGATACAACTGTAGCAGTATTTAAAAGGAAAATTTTACTTATGAATATGTTTATTAAAAAACAAGGAAGACTGAAACAAATAAACTGAGCATTTAATAATAAGCTAAAAGAGCATAGCTCAATAGCAAAAACAATAATAATTATAATTTATTTAAAAGCAGGCAAAGGACTTAAACAGATATTTCTCCAAAGAAGACATACAAGTGGCCAACACATATATGAAAAGATACTCAACATCACTAATCATCAGGGAAATGCAAATCAAAACCACAATGAAATACCTTCTCACAACTGTTAGGATGGCCATTAGTTTAAAAGGAGAAAATACGTATTGACAAGGATGGGAAGAGATTGGAACCCTTGTGCACTGTTGATGGAGGTATAAATGTTGCAGTCACTATGGAAAACAGTATGGAGCTTCAAAAATCTAAAAACAGAACTACCACATGATCCATCAATTCCACTTCTGGGTATTTATCCAAAAGAATTGAAAAGGGGATCTTGAGATATTTCCACTTCCATGTTCATAGCAGCATTATTCACAATAGCCAAGAGGTGGAAATAACATAAATGTCCATCTAGGATAAATGGATAGGAAAATGTCATATAAGCATACAAGGGGATATTCTTCAGCCTTAAAAAAGAAATTCTGTCATATGCTACAGCATGGATGAACCTTGCAGACATTATGCTAAATGAAAAAAGCCAGTCCCGGAAGGACAAGTATTGCATGATTCCATTTATATGAGGTACCTAAAGCAATCAAACTCACAGAAGCAGTTAGTAGCATGGTGGTCACCAAGGGATAGGGGGAGGGAAATGGAGAATCGATGTTCAGTGAGTATAGAGTCTCAGCCATGCAAGATGAATAAGTTCTGGAAGTCTGCTCTAAAGCAATATGCATAGTTAACAGTCCTGTACAATTAAAAATATGTTAAAGGGTAGATGTCATGTCACCTATTTTTACCCCAATAAAATAAAAGAAGCTAGAAAGAGTATTAACATAAACACAAAGAAACAAAAAAGAAAGAAATAAAAAACATAAAAGAAGTAATTGAAAAAGAAGAAAACAGGTAAACAGCAAACAATAGTGTTGTTTTTTTTTTTAAGATTAGTAATATAGGGTCGCCTGGGTGGCTCAGTCAGTTAAGCGTCTGACTTTAGCTCAGATCATGATCTCACAGTTTGTGAGTTCAAGCTCCGTGTGGGGCTCTGTGCTGACAGCTCAGAGCCTAGAGCCTGCTCAGATTCTGTGTCTCCTGTCTCCGCCCCCCCCCCCCAACCCATGTTCGCACTCTGTCTCTCTCTCTCTCTCAAGAATAAATAAACATGAGAGGCGCCTGGGTGGCTCAGTCAGTTAAGCGGCCGACTTCGGCTCAGGTCATGATCTCGCAGTCCGTGAGTTCAAGCCCCGCGTCGGGCTCTGTGCTGACGGCTCAGAGCCTGGAGCCTGTTTCAGATTCTGTGTCTCCCTCTCTCTGACCTTCCCCCATTCATGCTCTGTCTCTCTCTGTCTCAAAAATAAATAAACGTTAAAAAAAATTACAAAAAAAATAAACATGTAAAAAAATAAAGATTAGTAATATAGATAAATCTCTAGTAAAGAACTGACAAACACAGAAGAAGAAAGCACATATATACACACACACATACCCACACCACCACATGCACAGAAGGAAAAAAAGAGAAAGAGATTCATAAAAAATAGAAATTTTTATGAAACAAGAAGACTTCTGAGAACCCATTGAAAATTGATACATTTCTAGAAAATATAAAATGCCAAAACAAGCGTATGTGAAATTAGAAAATATTAATGAATCAATAATCATTTTTTAAAAACTGAAATAGTAACCGAAAACCTTTGCTCACCTGAGAAGCCACAGCATATAGATTTTCAGATGAATTCTACAAAGTTTTCAAGAAATGAATATTCCAATCTGGACAAGTTTATTTTTAAGAATATAAAAAGAGGTGAAACAACCCTATTCATTTTGTGAAGCTAATATAATTCATTTTGATACCAAAATCTGACGACAAGATGAGAAAATAAAAATACAAGCCAATTTCAGTTTTAAAAGTAGATGCAATGTCCTCACAAAAATCTGCATGGAAATGCTTCTATCAACTTTATTCATAATTGCCAAAACTTCGAAGCAACCCAGATACCCTTCAAAAGGTGGATGGTAAAGAAACTGTACCAATTCATGGAATACTTATCAGGGATAGAAAGGAATAAGCTATTAAGTGAATCAACACTACCAGTGAATCTTATAAGCATATTGTTAAATGAAAGGAGCCACTTTGAAAGACTTCATACTTTGTTTCCATTTTTATGACATTTTGGAAAAGACTGGATGAGAGAGACAGAAAATAAATTAGTGGATAGCTGTTTTAAACACATAAATATGTACATTTTCAAGAGTTCACAAGCACTTACTACTTGCCAGTCACTAATTTTATACTGCATACATATTAATCTATTTATTCACCAAATAACCATATTCAAATCAAGCAAATGAGGCACAGAGAGGCTAAACATCTTGCCCAAGGTCCCACTGTCAGGATGAGGAGTGGACCCTAGGTTCTAAAGCTTGTATTCTTAAAGTTTCTTTTTGTTTTTAATTTGAAAGTCGGGGTGGGGGCAAGTGGAGAGAGAATCTTAAGCATGGAGCCTGATGTAGGACCCAATCTCATGACCATGAGATTATGACTTGAGCCGAAATCAAGAGTTGGACAATCAACCAACTGAGCCAGGCAGGTACCCCTAGCACCTGAATTGTTATACAGCATGCTATATCACCTCTTCTGTGGCAGATGGTTTAGAAGGGCATATATCAAATATACCATTTGTATGCAATTGTGGAAATGGAGGAAATAGCAGAAAGGGAAAGAGAATGAAGGGGGAAAGTGCTAAATATAACAACACAAAAAAGCGTACCTTCTAGTACTGATGATGATGAGATGAACCAGACTGAGGAAGATTAACTTAAACTGTGCATCTGATGCTTTTTCAAAAAAAGTGCTGACATTACCTAGGAAATTCTGAATGCTTCTCAATTTTAGAAAACCAAGCATTTTAGAGACATGGTTTTTTGCTAAATTAGCAGCATTGTAGATCAGGTATATATAGCCCAAAAGATTCAGGAATACTTGCCTAGAACATCTAAAGGACAATTAGATACCATAACTCTGGAGACCTATTCAACACTTGCTTGGACTATAGCACCCCAAACCATATATTCCTAATTTGTGCTTGAACTTATAGACCAGAATTCCTCCCAATTGGAGAATTTCTCCCAATTGAAGATCAGCTTACTGTCTAGCACCTAGCCTCTAGCCCTCACCTAGTATACATGTCTATTCCCAAAACCTTTCTCCTGCTCCTAGCTCTGTTTTGCCTTTAGTTCTGACACATAAGCCCTAGATGACATACAGTTGGACTTATAGATACTAACCAGTGTCTATCCATCCACTTGTCCATGCATGAATTCAATCACCACACACTAAGTCCCCACCATGTCCCAGGCACCAAAGGCACAAGGAGAAGTTAGACACTAATCCTAATGATGAGAAGGTCATAGTTCAAGAAAAAAGAACAACATACAAATAAGAGTGCAGGAAAATGAAAACTAACTGGTTGATCACCAGAGTTAAATGAAATAATGTATATAAATAACTCAGTATGTTTATAAAAAGTACTGGGGCTAGTGTTTAATAGCTACATCAACTTCCACAGAGCTTCTCCCCAAATAGGCATCAGTTTAATTATGGGCCAGGGCACGTGGTGGCTCAGTTGGTTGAGAGTCTGACTTCAGTTCAGGTTATGATTTCACAGTTTGTGAGTTCAAGCCCCACGTCAGGCTCTATGCTGACAGCTCAGAGCCTGGATCCTGCTTCACATTCTGTGTGTGTCTCTCTCTATCTGCCCCTCCCCTGCTCTCTCTCTCTCTCTCAAAAATAAATAAACGTTAAAAAAATTTAATTATGGGCCATTTATTCATTCAGCAACATCAAGCACTGTGAAAGGTGCTTGGGCAAAGCCAGCTAACTAAGCACCCAAAAGCTACACTCCTGTTTCCAAAGTATTAAAACTGTTTTCATTGAGAAGTGATTGCATGACCAGGGATCATATCTCCCATCCTCTCTTGCATCTAGATGAGGTCATGTGGATTTGTTAGAGTAAACTTAACCACTGTAACAAAGAGGTCCCAACATTCCAGAGACTTAACACAATAAAAGTGCATTCTGCTTCATCTGCAATAAAATGGAATTAGTCATGGTGGGTGAAATGGGAAACATTCTAAACGATCATGCAAAGACCCAGGTTCCTTTGCTTTGAGGCCTTTCCATGCCCCAGGGCCTTATCATCACTGGAAGAGAAAAAAGGTGAAAAACGATGCCCATTTTTTACCATCATGGCCCAGGTGTTATGTACATGACTTTCATTCATATTCCATTAACAAGAACTAGTAACACAGCTCCAGATTTGTTTAAGAGGGGACCCAGTAGTGCCTGTCTGGACAGCTACCATCCAGTGACAAACCCCCATAATTGAAAAAAAAAGCATGAATGTTAATCGTGTCATGTAACTAGTTCTAAACAATTAAACATAAGAAGTATAGAGCATCACTCCTGAACCAAAGTAGTGTAGCAGCCTCTGTACTTCTCCCTCTTTTTCCCCTTCTCCCAGGTGAAAGTCCCTCAAGGATAACTGAACAAAAGAAGTGCTGATTCCCAAATTACCACGTGGAAGAGAAACTCCTCTAGACAGGAATGCTGTTTCAACTAAAATATGATAAAGAAATAAATTTCCCCTAAGTTCATCCACTAACATATTGGCATTTAATTTGTTATAACAGCTAGCATTGCTCAATTAACAAAATACCATACTTATTAATAAAAACTCTAACTCTTAGTAAATGACTCAGCACCTTGTATGGCACAGAGGTAGGATTCAATAAATACTATATACTTGCCTATTTGCATTTTTTAAATGTCTTTTTGGAAATGTGTGATCCTTTTGCAGAAGACATGGACAGACACTTCTCCAAAGAAGGCATACAAATGGCTAACAGACACATGAAAAAATGCTCATCACCACTCATCATCAGAAAAATAAATACAAACCAAAACTACATTGAGATACCACCTCACACCTGTCAGAATGGCTAAAATTAACAACACAGGAAACAACAGAGGTTGTCAAGGATACAGAGAAAGGATACAGGCACCCCAATGTTTATAGCAGCACTATCAATGATAGCCAGATTATGCAAAGAGCCCAAATGTCCATCAAATGATGAATGGAGAAAGAAGATGTGGTGTGTGTGTGTGTGTGTGTGTGTGTGTGTGTGTGTGTAGGAATATTACTCAGCCATCAAAAAGAATGAAATCTTGCCATTTGCAACAGCATGGATAGAACTAGAGTGTATTAGGCTAAGTGAAATAAGTCAGAAAAAGACAAACACCATATGGTTTCCCTCATCTGTGGAATTTAAGAAACAAAACAGATGAACATAGGGGAAGGGAAGGAAAAATGAGAGGAAGGAAAACAGAGAGGGAGGCAAATTATAAAAGATTCTCAACTGTAGAGAACAAATCGAGGGTTGCTGAAAGAGAAGTGGGTGGGGGAGGTGGGCTAAATGGATTATAGGTATTAAGAAGGGCACTCGTGACGAGCACTGGGTATTATATGTAAGTGATAGATCACTAAATTCTACTCCTGAAAGCAATACTACACTATATGCTAATTAACTTGAGTTTAAATAAAGTCTTAGTAGAAAAATAAAATAAAATAAAATAACTTGGTGGGGGGGGGGAGAAATGTGTGATCCTCTTGCTGGTTAAATGACTTCTCACACATTTTCCTTCCTCTCAGAGGCCCTCAGGATGTGGCTGTGGCCCTGCTGCTGCCCATATTAATGTGCAAAAGAACAAATGTATCAGGTTCACATTTAGAGTCAGAAAGAAAAAAAAAAAACCTGGTATTTTCTGTACAGCACATTTTCCCACTTGCCTATTCATTTTTCAGGCCTGTCCTTCTCAAGCTCTCTTCTATGGTATGAAAAGCTATCCTGCTTTTGAATCCTAACAGTTTAATTTAATCTACACAACAACTGTTTCTTTAAATAAACATGAATATTTACCATTATAAAAGGCATGAATTATTGAAACTTTTGAAAACAAATCTAATATGATTTGAAGCTTCCATAAAGGTAAAAGAGGCCAGATGCCATGTGCTAGGGCTGCCACAACAAAATACTATAGACTAGGTGACTTAAACAACATAAATTTATTTTCTCACAGTTCTTAAAACTGGAAATCCAGGATCAAAATGCTGGCAGGGTTGCTTTCTCCTGAAGCTTCTCCTTGGCTTGTGGATGGCTGTCTTCTCACTGTGTACTCAGATGGACTTGTTTTTCTCCATGCATGCTCCTGGTATCCCTTTTTCTTCTTATAAGGATACCATTCCTTATTGGATTAGCAAACCCCCCTGATGATTTCATTTAACCTTAATTACCTTCCTAAAGGTTCCATCTCCAAATATAGTTACACTGGGGGCTAGAGCATCAAAGAATGAATTTGGGTGGGACACAATTCAGTCCATAACATCATCCTTAGAGGTACAATATCTTCATTCCCAAGGAATTCATCACTGCATGTGCCACACAACTTGGGGAACGCTTGTAGCTCTAACATAAAAATCAAAGTTTATTGTTGTGAAGAATGATATCATCAAAATGGCAATATCGGAGTTTTCTACTTTCTTAATCCCAAAGAACACTGATTCTGACAATCACCCATGGATGAGAGTGCCTTTGTGCAAGTCCAATAGCCCAGCAGAGAAATTCCAACATGCCAATGGGGGGGGGGGGGGGGGCGGGAATCTGATACAGGACATATTGAAGAGGGTAAGATGAATAGTTTCATTTTTCCTGTGTTCCCCTCCCAAAAGAGACCTTCCAGGCCCATGACTTCTCCCACAAAGACAAGTGAGAGTATACGAATGAACATCTGGCTTCCCAAGCTATGCAGGATGCTGCCAAAGACACTCTCTTCTTTCTTGCCCAATCCGGTATACTGAGATATGCTGTACAACTTGGGGGCAGAAGGTGGCTGGAAAAACAACAGCCAGGCCTCTCAGACAGCATCTAAGGAATGTAGTACTACTAGCTGCATTGCAGACTCCATTAGGAAGCCTGCCCATGAGCCAGTGGGGTATCTTGCTTGTAGATCCCCTCAACTGACTGATGGGTGACCCCAACACACAGTGTCCTCACCTACACATGCCCCATCCCACAGTTGGACCCCTGTGCATGTCCCTGAGGGCAGAAAGATCAAGCCTTTGCAGATATCTAGTGAGAATACACAGAAAGCTTGCCTAATTTAAATCTGGGGAAAGATTTGACATCCAAGTTCATGAAACTCAGATGTCCCCAGACTAATTCAACTCAAAGAGATCTTCACCAAGATTTAAAATTTTTAAATTAAAAACAAAGGGAGAATTTTAAAAGCAGCAAAAAAAAAAAAAATCCTCATATACAAGAGAACCCACATAAACCTGATTTCTCAGCAGAGAGTGGGATGATACATTCAAAGTGCTGGGAAAGAAGAAAGAAAGAAAGAAAGAAAGAAAGAAAGAAAGAAAGAAAGAAAGAAAGAAAGAAAGAAAGAAAGAAAGAAAGGAAGGAAGGAAGGAAGGAAGGAAGGAAGGAAGGAAGGAAGGAAGGAAGGAAGGAAGGAAGAAAGAAAGAAAGAAAGAAAGAAAGAAAGAAAGAAAGAAAGAAAGAAAAAAGAAAAGAAAAGAAAAGAAAAGAAAAGAAAAGAAAAGAAAAGAAAAGAGGAAGGAAGGAAGGAAGGAAGGAAGGAAGGAAGGAAGGAAGGAAGAAAGCCTCTGTCATCCAAGAATACTTTACCTAGCAAAGCTGTCCTTCAGAAACGGAGAGATAAAGACTTTCCCAGACAAACAAAAGTTGAGGGAATTCATCAATACTAGACCTGCCTTAAACAAAATGTGAAAAGAAGTTCTTCAAGCTGCAATGAAAGAATGCTAATTAGTAACATGAAAACATATAAATATATAAAACACACTGGTAAAGGTAAAAATATAGTAAAATTCAGAATATTCTAATGCGGCAATACAGTGGTATGTTAATCACTTAACTCAAGTATGTTATTCTGCATTAAAAAGAACTGAAGTTACCAAACCATAAAAAGATATGGAGGAACCTTAAAAGTACATTACTACTAAGTAAAAGAAGCCAATCTGAAAAGGCTATAGATTATATGATTGCACCAATATGACTGTCTGGAAAAGGGACAACTGTGGAGATAGTAAAAAGATCAGTAGTTGCTTGGGGTTCAAATGGAGGGAGAGAGAAACAGGCAAAACCCAGGGGATTTTCAGGGCAGTGAAACTGCTCTCTATATGATACTACAAAGATGGATTTATGTCACTATAAATGTGTCAAACATACAGAATGTAAACACCAAAAGTGAACACTAATGTAAACTTTGTACTCTAGGTGGCAAAGGTGTATCAATGTAAACTCAACTATTGTAACAAATGTCCCACTCTGGTGGGGGATGTTGACAATGGGGAAACCTATGAATGTTGTGGGGGTAGGGGGAGGAGAGGGGATGTAAGAGAAATCTCTATACCTTCCTCTCAATTTGGCCGTGAACCTAAAATTGGTCTAAAAACTAAAGTCTATTAAAAAAAAAAAAAACTTAAGATGCATAGCCATAAGATAATCTATAGCTAGTTCCCAGGCCATTCTAATTAACAAACAAGATCTTTGTGTATCATAAATTGTGGGTTTTTTGACCTACATTTTCCTTACCTGTATATGCAGGGGTAAGGAATATCAGCATCTCTCCTCCAAACATGAACAACCCCCAGGTTACCCCAGATTACCAGATGGAAAGGGTAAATGCATTTACCGACATTATAAGCCAAAGAGGATGCTCAGTTTTATACAGATAGTATAATTCATTTAACCATCAAAACAACTTAAAAAAATTTTTTTAATGTTTACTTATTTTTGACAGAGCGCCAGTCGGGGAGGGGCAGAGAGAGAGACACACACACAGAATCTGAAGCAGGCTCCATCCAGGCTCTGAGCTGTCAGCACAGAGCCGGAAGCGGAGCTCAAACCCACAGGCTGAGAGATCATGACCTGAGCGGAAGTTGGACACTTAACTGACTGAGCCACCCAGGCACCCCTCAAACCTACTTTAGAAAGAAATATCATTATCTTTGCTTAGCAAATAAGAAAACTAAGGCTCAGGAAGGTACAGAAATGTCAAGTAACTTATTCAACATCACTCAACAACAGGCAAGAAAGTTGTTGCAGAAAGCCCATGGACTTTGGGGTGAAGAAGACTAAGATCGTGTCAATTACTAGTGATGAACTTGGGCCAATAACCTAACGGCTTTGTAGGAACTGATTGAAATACCCTCTTTAAAAGCCTGGTCTTGGTACATACTTACTAAACAGTGACCCCACCTTCTCCTAGTCAGCAACAGGACTCTGATTTGATCCCACTTCTGCCTGACTCCAGAGTCCATGCTCTTTGCCCTTCCTAGTCTCCCTGCAATAAAAACATGCCTTGTACAGACGTGCAGAACATGTTTTTGTGCAGTTTTGTGCAGCACTGGAAAAGATGATCCACAGCAACCTTAAAAATAGAATATTTAAGTATTGATGTACTTTTATCTAATATTACTTCCTGAAAAACCTCTTGTCTACTGAAGATTCAATTGAAATTATTAGCCTATAGGCATTATGGATACATGACATATACAGCTCTAATAAAAACGGATTAACCCCTCTCTCAGATTTTATACCACATCAGGCACTGAAAACTAAGCCTGATGTAATAGATCTCTTTTGTGGTTTTAATCATAACAATTGTACCAAATGACTTTTCTTTTTGTGCATGTGATAACATCATAATGGGAAACTAAATCGATAGCATATTTCTCAATCTAATTATATGCCTTGCATTTCTAAACCAGTTTTAATGAAATACAATAAGTGGTAGTGTGGAAATTAGAAGAAGCTGAAAAAGAAAAAGCAGCTGCAAATAATGCTGTCAGTGCCAGGAAGAGAAGTGGGAACTATGTCAGGATAGGTGAACAATGCCTTCCCATTTCAAATGTACAATAAAAAGACCAAAAGGGGGGGGGGGATTATCCAAACAAATCACTGTCTTCAGAAACAAAGATTTTTATGTAATAAACCTAGGCTACTGCAATTCAAAACTGGATCAGGAGCATCAGAGACTGCAAAACTCATCTGCATATCAACCTCCCCTGTGACTCGTAGCCAGGTCACCAGTTCATAAACACTAATGCCGTCATATGAATTGTAAATAATTTCTTTCCTTAGCTAGAGGAGTGGCTAAGGTTCATTATAGAAACTTTTGTTTAATATTGGAAGGTACAAATAAACAAATACATTCAACCAAAATCGCTCACACGGAGATAACCAAGATTAACATTTTGCTACTTTTCCTTTTTCTACGGTGAGCATGATACATGTTTGAAACAATGCAATGTACACATATTCAGATAGCAAAGTCAGAATGCATGATCAGATAGCTTAAAGTAATAAAGTAGATAACTCACAGATCCTAACACGAAAAAAATATGTTACTTTTATAGGCGCTGCATTGGTTTCCTAGGCTGTCATAACAAAGGACCATAGAGTGAGTGGCTTAAACAGCAGAAATGTATTTTCTCACAGTTCTGGAGGCTAGAAGTTGGAAATGAAGGTGATGGCAGGTTGGTTCTTCTGACGCCTCTCTCCTTGGTTTGTAGATGACCATCTCCTACGTCTTCATACGCTCTTCCCTTTGTGTATATCTACATCCATATTTCCTCTTGCTATCAGGAGACCAGTCATACTGGATTAAGGACAATGGTAAAGACCTCATTTTAACTTAGTTACCCCTTTAAAGAATTTATCTGCAAACACAGTCACATACTGAAGTACCAGGGGTTAGCACTTCGATACATGAATTTTGGAAGAACACAATTCAGCCCATAACAGGTGCTAAGTGTGGCAACACAAATACATCAAACATCCAAGTAAGAAGATGATAGGTTCTAGGCCTTGCAGCAGGTACGAGAGACATCAAGATTAGAAAACAAGAGTCTATGTCCTGTAAAGCTTAAGTTAGTGGCAAAGGAAGGACTATTTAATAAATGTCTTCAGGGAATTTGTTAATACCCTGGGGAAAAATATGTAAAGTCTCACCATATACTGTATACCAAAATAAATCACATTATCATTAGTAAAATGAGATGTGTTAAGGAGAGGAAGAGAAGGAAGAAAGATAAGGAAGAGGAGGGAGAAGAGGAAAAGGAGGAAGAAGAGGAGAAGAAAGTGAGGGACAGGAGAGAAGGGGGAAAGGGAAGAAGAGGGTAGAGAAGAAAGAACAAGAAGACAGAGATGAATTTTATCTATCTTACCTATGAATGGGGTATTTTGTTTTTAATCCATCCATTCATTTAATAAACATTAGTTGACCATCTCCCACCCGCCAGGCACAGAAATGAACCAGGGTTTTTACTACTGTGCACAATGGAAGGAGCACTTAGGATTGTTTAGCATGTAAATACACGCTCACATTCCTTTACTGCCCTGTTCAGTGTTGACCACATCCTCTTATACCAACATTATGAGCAGTATACAGTCAATATGCTGCTGTGTAAGTTGTTTTCAAGACATTTTTTGTAAATCAAATCCGATTAGAAATGCACAGAGAGAGCCAGCTGTTTAAAGGAGCCCTAGAGGGAAACCTATGGTAACAAGAAGCATCCTTATGTAAAGGGAGGGACTCAGCCTTGGTTCCAGCACTGTGTCAATCCCAACTGTCATACCTGTGTCCTGGTTTGCAGGTTATGCCTGAGCGCTCATCTGTGCTCACACTGTCTATCCTTCTGCCTTGGATTACAAACCCCTGGAGGTTGGCCCACCGCATCTGTTCCCTTCATTGTGTCCAGTGCCACAATGAAGTATTTACAAAGAGATCCTAGTAAATGCATTTAGATGTTGACAATGGATGCAGAAACAGACCTCAGCAGGCAGTGTCCATGGAGCTACATTGAGGAGATGTCCCATGCGTCCTACTTTGAAACAGGTCCTATATTGTGTGCATGGCCTAGCATTGCCAACCGTAGGGAGCAGACCCCCAGGATCCCTCGGTACTATTCACATTCCCAGGAACAGAGGGGAGAAATTATTTAAGGGGATGACAAGAGAAAAAGACTTGGAGACCCCTTGGGACACTCCCAGAAGCTCAGTATGCCGTATTTGGTTGCTCACCACCCAGTACCTTTGAAGAATACAGGCTTCTCTATAAGCTTCTGGGTACTGCAGAATGACAGTTGCTGTCCTCCCCAGTGGGAGTCCTCTCATATCAGGAGCACATTGCATAGCAGCTTGCTCGCAGAATCTAATTATCGACTCAGAAGAAACGAATAAATCCTTGCTTTTTATGTTCAGTTCAGAGAAATACTTCAGCCAAAATTTGCTTTTCTAATAAATAGTTTCATAGTTCCATTGCCAATAAATGAGTGGTATAATTTTTGGCTAACAATGCTCAATTCAATCAAAATGTAGTGACCCTAAAATTGTTTAAACTCAACAGTCACAAATACAAACATGTCCCCAGAATTATATCAGTATTAGTGAATCTTCCCTAAAAAGAAAAAAAATACATACGGGGCACCTGGGTGGCTCAGTCGGTTAAGTGTCTGACTTTGGCTCAGGTCATGATCTCACTGTTTGTGAGTTTGAGCCCCACATGGGGCTCTGTGCTGTCAGTGTGGAGCCTGCTTTGGAAACTCTGTCCCCCTCTCTCTGCTCTTCCTGTGCACATGCATGCTTTCTCTCTCTCAAAAATAAACATCAAAAAATTTTAAATATATATATATATATATATATTTATATATGTTTGTTTTCATGTTTGTACTGTGTGTGTGTGTGTGTGTGTGTGTGTGTGTATAAAGTCATTTTAATTCTATGACCAATTTTTTAATGATATTTTCTGTTTTTATTTTTTTTTATTTCGGGTTTTTATTTCAATTCTAGTTAACATATACGGTAAAATTGGTTTCAGGTATAGAATTTAGTGATTAATCAGTCACATATAATACCCAGTGGTCATCACAACAGGTGCCCTCCTTAATGCCCGTCACCCATTTAGCCCATCTCCCCACCCAACACCCTCCATCATCCCTCAGTTTGTTCTCTATAGTCAAGAGTCTTCAACGATTTGCTTCCATCTCTCTCTTTTTTATCCCCCCTCTGCTATGTTCACCTATTTTGTTTCTTAAATTCCAAATGAGGGAAATTATATGGTATTTGTCTTTCTCTGACTCATTTTGCTTAGCATAATACACTCTAGCGCCATCCATGTCATTGCAAATGGCAAGATTTCATTCTTCTTGTTCCATCTTTATTTTTATCTTACTAAAATTACTTTCATGAATATCCACTGGTTTTCACATACATTTTATAATAGACCTTTCATTTATTGATTTTTTTCATCCACATCGAATTGAATAATAGTTTCTGCCATAGTAAGTTTTCCCTGTGGGCCATTTTTTCCACAAAGTCTAATTTTCTTGACGCAATTTTGCATTTATAATTTTTGTCAGTATTATTTTAGTCACTCATCAATATTTTGTCAATTTTCCCCATATGTCATTTTTAGGCTTTGATGGTTGTGTTGGGTTATTTCTCCCAAAATTGTCATTTCCCCAGTTCATTTTTGCATTTTTCAACTTATCCATTTTTTTCACCTGTAATACATTTAATCATGTAAAGTTTTAGTCATTACCAACTTTCTGTTATTCTGGTCATTTCTATCAATAATATTTCATGTAAATTCAAGGTAAAATAATGTTTTTATTCATTTGTAAAGGCAAGTAGGAAAAGTATCTGCAAAATCAATATAGTGTAGTGAAAACTTTCTACTTCAAACATCCCTCAAAAGGTCAGCCACCACTTATAGTTGGAATATGGAAAAAGTGATTTGCATTTCATGCTTGTCTGAAAGATGGAAATGGAGGTTTTCACTTGCCCAGCTGCCTGGCATCTGACATGTGGGCACCTAACCTGGCTTCTATCCACCCCTTGCCCCTTCCTAAGGCTTTGACTCCACAGCTGGAGAAACAAAGCAGCAGGAATCAGAAAGCTGTTTTCTATGGCACAGCTGTGGTAGCAGGGACAGAATCCTAGAATGATCCTGAGGGCCTTAAATGCCCTGCTAAGGGGTATGAACTTTATCCTGCAGGGATTGGAAGTTATTGAGCACTCTGTTTGGGAAGCCATATGCTCAGATCTGAGATTTAGAAAGAGGGCTCTGGCAGCATCGTGGAGAATGGATTGAAGATGGCAAGCCTGAAGACAGACCTCTGCAGGGTTGACTCTGCACCACACTTCTGCACCTTCCCAATCCAAGACACTGGGAGCCCTCCCTGCTGCCCTGGTCCTTTATGAAGTGGCCTTTGCCAATCTTTCCATCTGCCCAATAACCTCATTCAACTCCACTGGACCCCTCTCTGTTTTCCAAACAAAGTATTCTGCAACCCTATGCCTATATACACTGTTTTCCCATGACCCAAGTAATTCCCCACTCCCAGTCTCTACTTGACAGGCTCATACGTATAATTATTTCAATATGAAACAAACATCAATGACTGTAATATTCACACTACGTACTTATTGAGAATATGCTTCATGCCATTCCCTTCTATTAATCTCACCAAATAACAAAACTGAGTCCTGCAAAGATTGACCAACTTGTTCAGGATTGCCCTAGTGAGTCCTAGTGAGTGGCTTTCCTGGATTTAAATTTAGTGGGAGTTGTGTATGTTCTAAATCCACACCATGCTGTTCCACCAGCAAATATGTGAATGTCCTATATGTTTTCATACATATTCTCTTATTTGATGGCCACATTATTTTAATGAAGAGAAAACTGAACCTCAGGGAATCTAAGTAATTTCCCCAGAGCTATTCTATTGAACTAAAAGTCATTTTACCTCATTTTACCAAATGTCTGACTCATACTTGGTTACTGACACACGTTGGCTCCTTCCCTCCTACTTCTTCTTGCTGTATCTCCCATGCCCATATCCAGATCACACATTTTACCCAAAAGTGAATCTGGTCTGATCACACTCACCCAAAACCATCTAGTGTACATTCCTACTGAGAATCTAGCTTGCCTTTGGGGCTGGAGGGATCAGATATTTATTGTACCTTTTCATCCAGGTCCTCTTCTATAGCCCCCGCAGCCTATGTGATATATGATTCTGCGCTTTGACTACAGCTAATCAGACCCAGAAGTCATCAGTCAGATATCCTTTTTGGAATGTTGAAATAAGGAACCCTAAGGGGATGAGTTAGGTTACTATTGGGTACTGCAGCTCAGTGATAGAGTCAGGACTAGAGTAATGATGATGGTCCAAGGGCAAGCCAAAGATACAGGGTGCAAGAATGGACAGATGCCTGGAAATCCAGGTGGTAGGAAAAGAATGCAGTGGATGTGCTCATGGAGCAGTACAACCTCTGAGAGGGTGGGGGAGACCATGAGGCCATGACAGAGGAAGGAAGCAGTCATTAGAGCTGCCTGGTTCCTAACAACTCCTCCTTTTCCATCTAAATGTGTCCCTAATGATTACTGTCCTCAGGTAATGTAGGCAACACTCTGTTTCATACCACCCAAAAAGCCAAACTTAATAAACAGCTGCTCAATCTTGAGTTTTTCCTGGAAAAGACCTTTGGGTCTCCAAATCCAAGAGCAAGATAGGGAAAAAGTTAAATTTTAAGATGCAAAGCCTTGAAGTCTTAAGCTAAGTCTGTGACCCCAGCTGCCAACCCACAGACCTCTCCTCCCCATTCTTCTCTAGCCTATCTGGGGGGTCCCCCCCACTAGCTCTCCAGAGTCCCTTTCAATTGCTTTAGAGCCCAGGCTGGCTGGGCTGTGAGAAATCTTCTTTCTTTATAGAGCTCCTAATTTATCTGATCTGACCTCTCTTCAAGCTCTGTGGATCAGGAATGGATTTTTGCTGTTGTTCATTCATTGCTGTTACAAATGCAACCCAGATCTGACCCCCTCTTATCCGTGGGCCTTTTATCCCTGCTTTCAGAGTAAGCCACCGGAAGGAAACATATCTTGATTTATTTTTCCTTCCTGATGATATTTCAAGTCCATTTTGTCCAGCAACCACACATACCACCATTACTAATGCGATTTAAAAGGTGAAGGTCTGGGTTCTGGCAGCTTCACCAAACCTCTACATTTATTTTCAAACTGTGTCTCCCAAAGACCCCAGCCGTCATTAAAAGCTTCACTTGACAAAGGTGAAAATGCGAATGCATTTGGACTCAACTCCTGTGATAAAGGGCTGCCAGGCACACTTTGAAAGAAGAGGCTCCATGTGGCTGTGACGCTAGCAACTCACCCTGTTCTAAATATGTTTTTGCCTCAATGGGAAGTTACTGGGAAATGAGGGAGAGAGTGATGTGGGATGATACCTTCTTTTCTCTTGCTGTTTGCCCCTCACTGCTCACTCCACGATGCACAAACACACATGTGTGCACACACTGGCTTCTGGAATACAACCTGAGCCAAGTGAGTCCATGGCACGATGTCTCTGGCACTCACTGGTCTCTTCTGCCTCACATTTCTGCCAGTTCTAGTTCTGAGGGGTTAGTATTTCTAAAGATGCTGAACTTCTCCCTTGGAAAGGCAATGGGACAATTCCCTAGTGCGTTTCTAGGGTGAATATCAGAGCTTTTCCTCATCAATAAAATGAACAAATATTTGGACTTGTGGGTGAGTGAGTGAGGAAAGCCAGAGAGGACGAGAGAAGATGAGTGCATTAATAACAAAGTTTGTGGGGTTTTATTTTCTACAACATATATTTTCATAAAAACAGATAAATATTAAAATTATTCAGCCCTTTATCCCCATAACAATATTCAATTTTGTCCAGCACCTCAAATATCCCAATTTAGGTAGGTTAGCATCCCCCTGACTCAACACTGGAGCTTTATGTCTTATTTCCCAAGAACACAGATCCTGAGTCAAAAGCTTTCATGGTAGAGCTTATTGGAGAGCATATCCCAGGGACACAGGATGCAGAGAAAGGGGAGTGAGACCAGGAATAAAAGAAAGAAAATACAAGAGACAGCATTACCATACTGGTCACATCTCACTCTCAGGGGATATCTTTTGAGAGATCCTATGAAACCATCACTTCTCCATAGAGGTGGAATATGGACCAAAAGGGAGAATTAACTGATAAAGTTAACTCAGTGTTAGCATCAATTTCCTCCCACATCCAGCTGTATTACCCTGCCCCTTGGCAACAGTCTCAGGGAAGTCAGATCCCTGGATCCCTGAAGCCATCCCCTAAGAGTAGCTGAGGCATGAGTCCCTACAGGTGGTGAGCCTGTGGCTCCCCTCGTCTGTATGTGTGCAGCCTGCAGCCCAACCACAGTGAGCTAGCATGCATGCTTTACAACAAATGTCAGGGCTTCACAGTGTTTCCTGACTCAGTAGCAGCAGGAAAGCCCTGGAATAGGAGCTATCATGTAGATATGAGGGACTGGAAACAGGTGGAGTACCGTGACAAGTTAGCCCTGCCATAAAGTGGTCACAGATCTTAAGATGAAAACCTTCCCTCTTCGGCCTGTAAGAATACAACTGTTGATCTTCCTAGATCAACAGCATCAAGCAGAAAACCATGGCCAAGAAGATATGGAACAGTGCACAAAATGAGTCTGGTGACACACCCGATAAACAACAGGTAACTTTTAAAACTTAAGCAAGAGGGGCGCCTGGGTGGCTTGGTCGGTTAAGCGTCCGACTTTGGCTCAGGTCATGATCTCACAGTCCGTGAGTTCGAGCCCCGCGTCGGGCTCTGTGCTGACAGCTCAGAGCCTGGAGCCTGTTTCGGAATCTGTGTCTCCCTCTCTCTCTGTGCCTGCCCTGTTCATTCTCTGTCTCTCTCTGTCTCAAAAATAAATAAACATCAAAAAAAAATTTTTTAAATAAAACTTAAGCAAGAAATCAATTAGAACAGTATAGACTATTATAGTAAGGGAAAAGAAAACAAATCTCATGACCCACTACCAAGCATTTCTACAGTCTTTCTGGCACAGTTAGCTTCTACATTCCTACCTTCACCTCTTAGTCTCCTGATGTCCATGATTCCAGAGGCAGCCCATTGTCATGGGAAAACATGGCACCTATTTCAGTTAGGAATTATATTCCTTCAATAAAAGAAGATCAGACATTGAAGTCCAGGACAGGTAAGGCAGTTGTGTGTTTTTATCAGTATCTCAGACTCCCTCTGTTATTTTTCCCTGCCATTGTGAGTGACTATTGCAAATGCTTTAGAATGAGAATATAAGCTGCCTGTCGGCGCTTGGTGATCTATGCTTCAGTTTAATCTACTCTTGAAATTTCAGCAAAGACTGACTTTTGCCATTGTCCCTAAAAATGCACAGTCTCCCCATGAAAGTAAAACAGAAAGCAGTAGTCGACCCTTTAATACAAGCTAGCTTCAGAAGGTCATTAATGCCTGGTCAAATGTTGTGTTTTTCAGTGGCATGGGAAAAGAAGGGAAGATCGCTTTGGGATAGAGAGCCCATATCATAATTCAGGCTCATATAACAAAATACCAAACAACAATGTGGCTTACAAACAACAGACACTTATTTCTCACAGCTCTGGGAAGTTTAAGATAAAGGCTCTGGCAGATTCAGTGTCTGGTGAGGACCTGCTTCTTAGTTCAGGGACCACTGTCTTCTAGCTGGGATCTCATGTGGAGGAAGAGACAAGAAAGGTCTCTGCAGTCTGCTTTACAAGGACACTAATCCCATTTGTGAGAGCTCCACCCTAATGACCTTATCACATCCCAAAGGCCCCACCTCCTAATGCCATCACATTTGGGACTAGGTTTCAATATATGAATTTGAGGGGAACACAAACATTCAGCACGTGCCAAATGGGAAAGTTAAGTGTCTTAGAGAAGGGAGGACTTATTTACATGGGTGCAAAGGGGAAACGGCCTCTGTTAGCATTAGTCCGAGGTATTTATTACAAGAATGACACAAATGTTGGATTGCTGGAATATCACCTCATTCTTACTTATGGAATCATTGGTCTCCTTAAAGACTGGCCTAATATCATAGGGCTCAGCATTTCTGACACAATCTGTATCCTAGATATCTGCTTTTCTGTGTACATAATCACACACACACACACACACACACACACACACACACACACACACGAGTACTGTGTTAATTGAGGGGATTCTAGCCACTGTGACAAACTCTGAGATGCATGAGGGCTCAAATATAATAAGAGAATCTCATTCAAGGATAGTCCACAACAGGTAATCCTCATTGGTGAAACTGTTATTCTAAGTGATGGCTCAGGGTTCAGGTTCCTTCCACCCTGTGGCTCTGCCATCTTCCATATGTGCCTTCCAAAATCACAGTTAGTGTCTTCCACAAGCCGGTGGTAGGAAGAAAGAGCTTGGATGACCTCACACGCAAGATTTTCAAAAGGAAAGGCAGGGAGTGGCACATATTACTTCTGCTCACATTCCATTGGCTAGAACCCCATCAAATAGCCATATTTAGTAACAAAGGGAGTAGGAAATGTAGCCTGGCCCATGAAGAAGGGGAAATGGGTTGGTGAAAACTACTCCGTCTCTGCCCTTATGGCTCACTCTGCTCTAGGCATCGGGCTATGCCCTAGAGCACTCAGACATGGGCTCCCCTCAGGCAGCTGTGAATGTAGAGGAGAATAAAGTGTTTCACAAGTGATCACAAATACACGGACACACATATTTAAGCAATACAATTACAAATGTGATATGAATGTTGAGTACAAAAGGCAACTTCTGTAAGTATTAGGACATAGCTTACAGGAGGCTAAGATGTATAGGAATAAGTAGGAATCAACCAAGTTAGAAGAGACTGTGTGAGTGTGTGTATGTGTGTGTGTGTGTGTACACATTCATGACGTTGAGGGAAAACATTCCAGGGTGCAGAAATAACATACATAAGTGCCTTTGTCATGATACACCATATTCCACTTACTCAAGTTAGGTGTCCGCTGTATACCAGGCATCGGCCAGTCTCATGCAAACTCCTGCAATCCACTGCCTCTGCCTTGAAGAACTCATTTTGATTCATCAGGAATGAGACCTCATAAATAATAAATCTCACATATTTAGTATGACTTCAAGTGTGGAAGAAGACCTTTATGCCACTGAGGCATTTCCATCTTTCCTTTTATTAAGCAAACTAAGGAGCCCTCCGCCAGGATATCAGTATCCCCTTACACTTATCAGTATAAGTATCCCCTTAACTCAAAGACCCAACTTTATCCTACTGGAGAACAGGCTGAAAATTTAAATACCTGCCATACTTACAGCCCCTTTTTAAGGAAGTCACTGCAAATGGATTGTTGTGTGTAGCCTTTCTGTGACAGCCACAGTGCCACCCTGCTACCCAAGACTGCTCAGACCAGGGCTCAGAGCATGAGCTCTCAGCCTCTAAACCAAGGGGACATAGAACAGCCCAACTTTTTCTGTTTAGAGTAATATGGTAATTTTAATGGTAATAGTAGTAGTCATATTGTATAGTAAGAGTTTGATATCAAACTTATCCAATCAGATTCCCTCTCTTAGTTGTATTATAAAATCTAGATTCTTATTTCTTTTGGAATAAAATTCAGAAACTATTTCCCGTTTACAGAGGGGAAAAAAAAAAGAAGTTTGTACCCAGAAAAGCCTCCTATGCTGCCCTGGATGGGTAATAACAAAAAAAGAAGAGGGAGAGAGATAGAGTACACACACTGACTTGCTCTGCACATAAGTTAACAGGAATTTTGGAGTTGTGGGCTAATGAAACATATCTGTAAGTCTGTAAGTGGGACCTACTATAAATACTGCAAGTGAGGCGTTCCCTGTAGAAAAGAAGGCTGGCAGTTTTTGAGATGTCTAGTAGTCTAGCTTGCATGTTAGGTCATTTCCCATTCTGTGCTATAATCCTGTAGTCATCCCTAAATTTTTTAGCAAAAGTCTGTTACATATAGCTGCCTTCTGTCAGCGATGCTCTGTAGAGTGAAGAAGAAAGTGTCAATAAATGAGACTGTGCATGGAGAGGCAGGAGGGCAACCATGAGAGGCAATGCGTGAGCTGGTTGATTGAGAAGCCAAATTCACAGCCAGGGACCATAAGAGATCATAAGGAGCTATGTCATGAATCCACTTAAATCTTCAGGAGGGCACGGGCTGCCCACTGTAGACAGGTGAAGGGCTCCCAGACACTTTAACTGGTCATTAAATTAAAAAGTAGTCTGCAGAAGGCCAAAGCACATGGGGCCACTGAGGACAACTTTACAGGCTTCCTTGCAGGTCCTGCCAACATCAAATAGGTATATTTTCAGACAGTTGTGAAAAGAGATATTGATGGCTTGGTTTAGTAATAACACTGAAGTTCTTCAAGCAACCAAGAAGACAGAGATATGTTGCTTCTACTCTTCTTACCTTCTTGTTTCCAAATGTGTACATTGTCGGTTGATGGTAGGATTTTTTTCCTGTGAGAAATGAAAAATTGCATCTTGAAAAGCAGCCATAAAGCTTTTCTGTAATTACCAAGACAACTATCAATTTCATAGACAATCTAACTGATGACATATGGTCCAACGCTATGTGGTGGTTTCTTTGTTGTTGTTGTTTCTTGTGGGTTTTTTTTTCCTTTTTGCTCTCTGAAACCAGCACGGTTTAGAGTGATATTTTCATTTATTATTATGAAAGGGACAGCAACTGGTTCTTAATGGTTACAGGATGGTGGCTTGCAACCTTGTCCCAGCTGCTGTCACTGCCGTGCGGAGAGCGGACTCGCAGCATCTTGTCTCAGGCACACATCAGTGCTCCCGCCTGCTGCCTCCCTCCCGGTGGACAGGCCGCCACCTGCTGCTGGCACAGTGCCGGTCCTTCGGGGAACAAATGTTCTCTTGCTGTTGGGTGACAGGACAGGACAGACGCCGGCTTTCAAGGGAACCAGGGAAAGGCGCCCTTGGGGCCGTCTGCCTCTACTCCTCCACCCATCTGCCTTCTCTGCCCAGCAGAGATCTCACCAATCAGGGACCCACTAGAATGGCCTTTCTGGTCTGTGGTCTATAAAGGGGACCGACCAGTCTCCCTTAAGCCTATAGTGGTCATATACTTATTCATTTATGCCACAGCATTCATGGTGCCTCTGTTCCATGCCAGGTGATTTGCTAAATGCTATGAATATAGACTTGAACACCTCAATCCCTGACCTTGAGAAGATCACAGAGGAGGAGGGTGGACAAGACACAGCAACCAATAAATTATGACCCGGCACAAGAATGCAACAACAGAGTGAAAAACAAATGAGCAGAGAAGCACTAGAGAAAGTATCACATAGGCATAAAACATGGACTTGGACACTGCTAGCTGCAGAGAAATACCAGCTTCCCCTCTTGCTGCTTATTTGCCTTTGGACAAGTCCCTTATGGTCTTTAAGTCCCAGTGACTCAATAGTAAAGGGCCATGTGAGACAATGCAGTGAAGCACTTTAACATGGCACATGGTAAACACTCAATAAATTTCACCCATTGTTACCCAGTGCAGTTTGTATGCAAATGCCTCTTCCAGAGATGTAGGGTCCCAGCCACTGTACCTGTACAGGAGTTCTAAAAGCTAAGAAAGGATACAGGGAAGGGATCAGCAAGTGGACTTCAAAGCTCAGAGCCAAAGAGGATCCCAAAAGGCCATGACCAAGGACAAAGCTACAGTACAAGGCCAGGCAAAACTTCTACCTGGACTGTCAGGCAGGAGGAACCAGTCAGAGTGGAAGAAGCTAAATCCAGGACAGAAGAAAAATTGGAGGTTATTGGGCAAACCCATTCAGAAAAGAGAATGTGATGCAGAGGTGAAAATCTGGAGTACCAGAGTCTTGGAAAGGCTAGAAAAATCTTCTCAGAGGAGGTGGCATTTGATCTGTCTTAAAGGATGAGCAGGAGCTTACCAGGGAGAGAAACTAGGGAAGGGTATTCCTTGACAGGGCAACAGCAGGGACAAATGCATAGTGATGCCCAAGGAGAAGAGCAAAAAGGTCAAAGCAACTAGAACATGGAGTATGTGGAATGCAGTGGGAAGAGATGAGCTGGAAACAAGGCAGGAGGAGAGACATGGAGATGTTGAGTGACAGACTGGGAACCTGGTCTTATCCTGTAAGATATGTGCCAATGGGCGCATATCAAAGTCACCCTTTGACTCTTACAAAGTGCCAATGCTCAGGCCACACTGCTAGCGATTTCAAGTTTAGTCTTGGGTAAGGCCAGGCAATGGGTATTTTTTAAATTTCTCCAGGTGCTTCTCATGTTCAGTCAGGGCTGTGAACCAATGCAGTAGGCAATCGGAAGCAGTGGAGATCCTCCTTGTGTGCCCAGAATGCTGTGAAGCTAAGAATAGAGATTCATTTAATTTCAACAAACATTACGAACGCTGACTTGGTGCCAGGCCCTGTGCTAGGCATTGTATATATGGAGATGAGTAAGTCAGGGTCCACTGCTCTCTGTTTAGCTCTGCAGAGTTTATGAATCATGTTCACCTTCACTGTCTTATCCTGCCTGGGAATCAAGAGGGAATGCGGTTGCAGTCCTTCAGGGGAAGCAGTGCACATAATCAACTCGGTCATCATGGGGCCTACCCTGAGGTCTGGCGCTGGGCCGAGGTGGAGAAAATGAATTGAGCAATCTTTTATAGAAGAAAATCAATAGCATCTGAACAGCCAGCCACACCAGCAGCTGAGGCTGGCAGGAGGAGGGGAGAGGCACCAGGGATGAGAGAGGGGCTTGTGGGAGACAGCAAGGACACTGCATCAAAAAGAAGAGACATAGAGGTGTCAAGGAGGTAGGGTGAAAGGAGGGCTAAGGTGAGCAGGTTAAGAGGGGGCAAGGTGGTGATTCCTGAGAGAATTTGGACAAAACCACTGTATTCCTCTTGCCTTAAGCTGCCTCTGCTGCCCGGAGCCCTGGTAGAGAGGTACATAAGTGAGGAGTTATGAGTGAGAACTAATACTCAGCAAGCTCCTGTCCGTGGCCGGGCGTTTTGCATACATTAATAGAATGTAATCCTCACTAATCATGAATTTTACAAACGAGAAGGCAGAAATCCTACAGGTCACTAGGCTACCACACTCATGTGTGATGATGTCATTCACCCCCAATAGGCTTAAAAGAGAAATATATGGGAGAGTCACTTTGCAAAAGGAGAGGCACTTCAGAAATCATCATTTTTCCATGTTCAGCTCCCATGTAACACTTGTACATGGCTCAGAGTAGGAAGGGACGTCACAGATCATCTGGTGGAGATGGGACTAAGCCCAGGACCAGAGACCTCATTGGCCCACAGCTTCCAGATAAGACCTTCAATATACTTGGAAATACAATCAAGTGTTTTGGTTTACGTGAGGCAGACGAAAGACAAAGGGAAAGTCTACCATGCAACCACACAGAAAATTTTCTTAGAATATTCAGGAACAATATCCTCCTATAGGAGTTCCACTGGGGGTGGAAAGGACTCCAGGGAGGAGAATGAGCTCACTACAACCCACTGAATTGAGAAAGCCCTTCTGGAGGGCAGCAGAGCCCTGTTCTGGCTCACCCTAAGCTGTCAAACTGCATGATCAGGTTGTCTGTGATTGCTTTAGATGTATCCCCAACTCAGACTAGCTCAGGCAAAGAGAAAATATATTGGAAGGATACTGGGTTATCTCACATAGGTGGAAGTGTTGAACCAAACTGCAGGAATGTATGGTTGTAATTGGACCTTGGAGCAATTAGAATAACAATATGAACCATAAGGACTTGTCTCATCTTGTTTTTGCACCTCCCTGGTTTTGCACTGCTGGCTTCCTTGTCGATCCCTGCTGACTGCCTTCTGCAAAGTGAAAAATGTGGCTACCCACGACTCCTGAGCCTCATATCACACAGATTCTTGCACCAGAGAAGTGAGCCCACAGCTTTTCTATGAAGCATTCTATTTGGTTCAGCTTGGGGTGGTACCTACTCTTGTACCAATCAGCTGTGTCTGAAAAAGCAAGGTTATGTTCAACAATATGGCAACCCAGCTGTATCTGTATGAAAGGGGGTGGGGGTAGGCTGCTCCCAGAAGAATAGAGAGGAACAAGGATCTCACACTCCATCTCACCAACAGAAAGAAGACACTTCAACAACGGCTGAGGGAGGTTCTCAACATATGATTCTCAACACATACAAAAGCAATTTGCACTACAGAGAGATGAATAAGACGCAGCCCTGGTCCTCAAGGTGCTCACAATACTAATGTGGCGGATTATGATGTCCATTTCCATACTTACCAGGCACACAGTAAATTTCCTAGCCCACTTGCGGTCAGGCACGGTCATGCGATTGTCTAAGACCGATGGTAGATGGTGTGGGTTATTTCCAGAGCTGCTCCAGAAAATTGTTCCTCATGTAACCCTCCATGTGCTTCCTCCTTTCCAACTGAATGGAATAGAGATGACCCACAGGTAACACGGGGGCTGTGCACTTAAGACTGTAGAACCACAGATGGAAGGCACCTGGCTCCCTGAGTCATTGCCTAGGAAAGACCCACTAACCACAAGCATGCACACTGGGCTCTCCGATTAGCAAGAAAAAAAAACGTTTGTAGTATTAACCATTAAGATTTAGAGGTTTACTTATTATAGCTGTTAGGACTATCTTCATGAATATAGTTAATAAACATTGCGCTAACTGGAATTGACTACTCTGAGTCCCAGCTCTGTGGCAAACTTGCTGGGATGACTTGGAGAAAATCATGTTACCTGTCTGAGTCTCCCCAGAGTCTCTCCATCAATCACATCTACATTGCAGGATTTTTCATTAATGAATAGAGATAACACTTGTGAACAACGTGAATGCTAAATTATTCTGCAATTTCAGAATGGAATATTACAGACTTGTCTCTCTATTGCCATTTCTCAAGTAGGCTGAGATTTAATTTATTTTATTTTTTTTTATATTTATTCATTTTTGAGAGACAGAGAGTGAGCAGGGGAGGGGCAGAGAGAGAGGGAGACACAGAATCCAAAGCAGGCTCCAGGCTCCGAGCTGTCAGCACAGAGCCCAACGCAGGGCTCATACCCATGAACCACGAGGTCATTACCCGAGCGGAAGTCAACTGACTGAGCCACCCAGGCACCCTACTGTTTGTGTTTGAGTTTTGGGAGGAGTGTCTCCAGTGCTACTTTAACTAGAGCAGCACTGACTCTGCCCATCCTACACATTGAGCTTCTGGGTAAGAAAAAAGAGTTTCCTAGTTAAAAAACAAAAATAGTTGAAAGCCACTAAACCACAAAACTGAACTTTAGGGTCATAATATGATGGCAAACAAGGGAGACGAGAGATTCATTTTTTTTAATGCCAAGCCTGCTACTAACTCTTGTGACTTTAGACAAGTCTTTTTCCCTTTGAGGCCTCAGTTCGCTTGTCTATAAAATGGAAAATTTAAGCAGCATAAGAGCTAGCCCCCTTCCTATTTCACTTTGGAATGTCCGTGGGGTGACACAGCTCAGGGTGTGCATGCAGCGTTGGAAGTGGAAGCAAGAGAGATAGGAGGGGCCAAGTGTGAGAGGAGGAATCAAAGCCCAGAGAGAGATTTTAACCTTATTAAAAAATACTCATTGAGTTACAATGATGTGTCAATCTCTGTGCAAAGCAGTGAGGCTATCACACCGAACCAAATATAGTGCTTATGGTGCCTGGCTTAACCATGATGGGTGTCACTACAGAGGAAGCAAGAAGGCTGTCAGAGAGAAAGGAATAGTACCAGGAAAAAAAATAAAAAACAAAAGATCTTTGTTTGGGGGTTCTCCCTCCCAAATTCAATCGTCATGTTCTTCACAGGGTCCTAACTCCCTCTCTCACCCCTTCAGTCATTGTTTTGAATCCAGAGTAGAGGTCAGAAAAAGCTAGTCATTCATTCATTCATTCATTCATTCATTCATCATTTACATAGTGCACACATGGAGAACCTCCTATGTCCAAAATTTTATACCAGGCACTGAGGACCTAGAAATGAGCTAAATGTGATACTAGCCCTCGGGATGCTCACGGTCTAGTGGGGAGTTGTGCAAAGCACAGCAATGCAATGAATGTACTAAAGGTCAGACATGCAGGTGAGAGTAAAGAATCACGGGTAGTCCTTCTCCAGTCTTCAGGTGACTCCAGATTCCTCCTTCCCCGACTCCACCACCTCTCTGCACCTCGCCTATGCCTTTTGGATGCACCCCCTTATGCTGAATCAACAAGATCAGGCACAGACATCCGCAGTGAGAAAATAATGAGGGCACCAGAAGGTCACTGCAAATAGAAGGCAGTTATGTTGCTTCGTGATTTAAAGTACTAAATGGTACATTTATTTCCATTAACTGCAATGGGATGGTGTTCTCATGGATGATAACAGTGGGATTTTCATGACATCATTTTGGCTTATCTGGTTACAGAACCTACTATTTGAATAGGTTTCCTGAATGTGAATATCCCTGAAACATTGAAAAATAAAGGATATTCTGTACCTTCCTAGCATTCCTCCACCTGATCTTTAGTTATAGATGAAGTCTTTATTTTTCAATAATTCAAGAAATA
Source organism: Leopardus geoffroyi (assembly GCF_018350155.1). Taxonomy (NCBI): domain Eukaryota; kingdom Metazoa; phylum Chordata; class Mammalia; order Carnivora; family Felidae; genus Leopardus; species Leopardus geoffroyi. The sequence goes on from NC_059328.1 coordinate 49,658,847, forward strand.
TTTACTGAGCCCTAGTGCATGGCAGACACTGTGTGTTTACAGACAGAGAAATGAAAAAGAAATGATCCCTGATCTCAAATTTCTAACAGCCTCACAGGGAAAATAATCAAGATGATTAAATTCAATACGGTTGGTGCCACATGAGAAGCCAGGCCAGTATATGTAAGGGAGCATAAGAGAGGGACACACCACCAGCTGGAAGGTTCTATAAAGACTTCCTGCATGAGAAAACCAACCTGAGTCAGGGGTGAAGAATCGTGGCTGGTCAGGTAGGTGAGGGTTGGAAGGATGTCCAGGCAGAGGAGAGTTTATCTCCTGAGGATACTTCCCAAAGCCAATGTGCTCATACTGCTCAGAAATTTGGCATGCTACAGGCACTTTGGAGACAGAGAGATTTTATTCTCCTTTTTGTTCTGTCTCTTCACCTACTTTGAGGCATGATTGTGACGAAAACACAGTAGATGATGTCTTTCATACAGTCTCTTGACACCAACAAATTCTCATAAACTTGGAGTGATAGAAGGATGCGTGTAGGTATTTGAGCATGTAGAGTGAGGAGCCCCTGAGCATGTCTTTGTAGGACTGAAGCCTTATTTTAATATTTATTTATTTTTGAGACGGGGGTGGGTAAGGAGCAGAGAGAGAGAGACAGAGAATCCAAAGCAAGCTCCACACTGTCAGAGCAAAACCCAACCTAGGGCTTGAACCCACTAACTGCGAGATCATGACCTGAGCCGAAATCGGAAGCTCAACTGACTGAGCCACCCAGGTGCCCTGGAAGGCTTATTTTATCCAGTATAATGAACTATCTATCTCCGATTTGTTCCCTCAGATCCACACCTGACCCCTCATCATTAGCTGTGTGCCCTGGGAGCCTGACCTGTTCAGACTCCATCAAAGGGCTTCCTACCTGACCACCAGTTGAGTCAAGCAATGGAGGGCATCTCGAAGATCTGAGAGAAAGAAGAGTCATCTCAATCTTTCTCCTCTGCAGTCATTGCAGGCTGCTGTATCCTTGGCAGAAGGTCACAACTCCTGCCAAGTAGCCCTCTCCATACCATTTTCTATACCATTAGATTCTGTTAACTGCTCTCTCCTTTTATCCTCACACACAAGGGTAAAAATAGCCAGCTGCTAATAGTCCCAGACACTGTATTTTTCTTGTGGCTTCCATACAACCGATCCATACCTCTGTAAACGAATCTTTTATTCAATTCTACCCCAATCGCCTAGTTTGAGTATGTCATCTATTTCTTTCTGGGACTAAGTCCTGCACGTGGACTCCAAATAAATATGTGGACATGGGAATTCATTAAAGATGGGGGAAAATGAGTATATTTTTTAGGGACACCTTGAGACACTGAAACAGCTGAGGGCTAAGTAGAGAGGCTCTCCTTTCTCTCTCTCTCTTCCCACTAAGCTAAGCAAACTGGAAAGTGTTCAAATCTTATTCATTTTTTAATCTATACCCCAAAATCTAGCTTTGAAGCTGGGATACAGAATCTGTGCTCAATATATGTGTATTGAAGTGTTCTACAGCATTACCAGTGGGTGGAAAAGATGAAGGAAAAAAAGAAAAAATAAATGATATATCTATATTTGCTGCTTCTCCATTCTTTCTCTCTCTCTCTCTCTCTCTCTCTCTCTCTCTCTCTCTCTCTCACACACACACACACACACACACCATAATGATGACCTTTTTTAACATTTCAAGAAATCTTCATTTGGTCGTTCCAATCTTAATTAAACTAACACATCTATAGAGGTTCACAGAAACAACTCTCCTCTTCACTTTGTGGATTAAGACCTCAAGCTGCAAATACTGGAGATGAGATGGAAACTCTTTCATTGAATCGAGGAACTCAGAGCCAGATGGAAGCTTGGAGGTCATGTGATTCAGCCCTGTTTGCTGCCGTATTCGAACACTCCAGGGGACAGGGAGATCTCTACCTCCTCAGGGATGCACACCCATCTATGGTTGTTTATCCCTGGTAAGAAAGGTTTTCCTTGATTCTAAGTCTTCCTCTGCAACTCCATCTCTCTTTGAGAAGCAAACATTTTTCTGATAGATATTTCAGGCAGTTTTGAAGCCCCAAGATATCTACTTCCTATAAACTCCCTGATTTTAAATATCATAGGACGTGGCCTATGAGGCGTGATTTGGAAAGGACCAAGAGGATCATGTGTCTATGAGGACCTTCTCTGTGCCCTAATTCCGTCTCCCACCACCTAAAACATCTCCAGTTGGGATCACAACTATGAGTAGGAACTTGTACTCAAGGGACCTCCTTTGAAATGGAAATAGCTCACTGTAAATGTCTTTAAGGGAAGGGCTGTCTTCTACATGTTTTGTATTGTGACCAGACATTAGGAGTACAGAGCTGGAAGACTAGAGCACTGTCAGTTGAGGATGAGGAGGTATCCAAGGCATCATGAAAATCAAGGAATCCTGGAATGGGGAATAGCATTTGCAAAAGCACAGAAGAATGGAGAGTTCAGCCCTTTCAGGGCCACATTATTTGGTGAGATTATAGAGTACCTATGGAGAGAGGCAAGCTATGGGCTGGGGAGAGAGCAGGGCCCAGCTTGGCTACCTTCTAGCTACGACCTTGGGAGAGTCACTTCCCCTCTCTGTGAAATGAGGAAGTGGGAGGGCTACATCATTTCTAAAGGCTTTCCTTTTCTATAAATCAATGATTCTAAAAATGCCTCACATTTCTGTAATCTTCACAGTTCATAAAGTACATTACCTCATTTCATTCTGCAGCACGGAAGGCAAAACTTGGCAGAATTCAGAATTGACCTTACTCTTTTCTGATGACTTTTCAACAGGAATGCAAAACTCAAGGCATCCCCAAGTTCTCATCTCTGAACCATTATTTCAAGTAACCTATTACCCCCCTGATCAACACACACACACACACACACACACACACACACACACACACACAGTTTCTCAAGGACAAAATAATTCTCCTTAAAAGAGTTCCCATATTTAAATTTCAAAAAGTGGCCTGATGCACCAACCTCAACCCTAATTAAAATGCTGAGAATAAAGGTCACTTCCAGTGCCTGGAAAGTAAGCTTTCCATAGAAGCCCTAAGTGATTTAGAGATTAAGCTAACATTCATGACCACAGGGTCTGAATCCAGGGTATCAAGAAAGGTATTTCTAATGGGAATATATTAGGAGAATGGGGTCAGGGAGCACTTAGCTTCCTCACTTGAGAATTTAAAATTGTGTAATTGATCCAAAAGGGCCTTAATAACTGAGGTTATGTTGTAATGAGAAATGCTAGAAAGATATTTTTAGTCTAGATTCTAATGCTGACCAGCTGGGTAACCTAGAACAAGATAACTAACCTCTCTGAGATCTGTTTTCTCATTTACAAAATTAAGGGTTAAGTGATCAATAAGATGCCACTCATGGGGCACCTGGGTGGCTCAGTCAGTTAAGCATCTGACTTCGGCTCAGGTTATGATCTCATGGCTCATGAGTTTGAGCCCCGCGTTGAGCTCTGTGCTGACAGCTCAGAGCCTGGAGCCTGCTTTGGAGTCTGTGTCTCCCCCTCTCTCTCTCTGCTTCTCCCCTGCTCACTCTCTGTCTCTCAAAAATAAATAAACATTAATTTTTTTTTAAAAAGATGCCACTCAGTTTATTTTTTATTTACTCAATGCATGTTGATTAAACATCTACCCTATGTCAGACATTGGGAAAGTTACTAGAATAAAACAAAAAAAGTTAATTAAAACTAAGTTTGAGTGAGACAGAGAAACATTCCATGCCCTCAGGAGCTCACATTTTGGTGGGGGAGAGGTAGATGTGCAAACAAATAAATGCATAAAGGTCATTGTGCAATGATAACCACCTATACAGAGGAAACACAAGGGAAGGAATTCTTCCTGGTGGAAGAATCAAGGAGTCTTCAGAGACAGAGAGGGATGCTTAAGCTGGATCTAAAGGTAAATAAGGCAGAGAGGAGATTTCTACCAACAGGAATCAGAGTAAATGGAGACAAGTTTAGGGAAACGGAATTTGTTTGTCATATTTAGTGACAAGGAGGGAGGGTGGCTGCTGGAGATGAGGGCAGGATCCAGACTATGAAGAACCAAGTTAGCCTGGGTAAGACACTGAAAAATCACTCAAAGTTGTATATAAGGGAGAAACACAATCTGCTCTGCATTCAGTAATGTCATTCTGGTTGTCATGGGGAGTATAGACTGAAGGGACACAAGACGAGGGGCAGAAGTCATTGAGAAAATGAAAATCACTGCACTATTCCAAAGGAGGTAGAGTCTGAATGAAGGGAGACTTCATGGAGATGGAGAGGCTGAATTTAATAGCCTTTCAGGGAATGTTATGTGTGATTTATTTATTTAATAAATGCTTACATAGCATTTACTATGTGCCGAGCACTGTTCTAAGCACTTGGAAGTATAAACTCAGTCATCACACCAAACCTATGAAATTAGAACTACTATCATTTTTGTATTATAAATGAGATAAATATGACACAGAAAGGTTAAGTCACTTACCCAAGGTCCCACAGCTAATGAATGGGTCATTGTCCCTTTGAGTCTATGTTCTTAACTACTAATATCACCAAATACTGTGCTACAAAGAGTGACTCCCAGGAGTGACTGACTGTGACTTTGTTGGCTACTGGATGGATGGTCATGCCATTTACTTCCTGATACAGGGGAAAGGAGATGTTGGGAGAAAGAATGAGATTTCTTTGGGAGCATATTAATTAAGGCAATTGAGATGTCATGGTGGAAAAGCCCATTAAAGAGCTGAGCAAGTGGATGTGGGACAGAGAAGACAGCCCTAGGCTGAAGACATAGATTTGGAAATCACCTGTATATAGATGGCAATGGTCACCAAGTGGGTGATTTGGACAGTCCACCACTATCATTGGGGTGGCCCATGTGAAATGGCAGGGTGGTATTCTTCAAGTTGCAATCTGGTTCTGATTGCATGTAAAGAACTGTTTTTTATTTCCTATGGAATACTTGTTATCCTACTAGTTGTAAACTATCTGTTGTCTAAGGACATTATTTCACCTAATGTTCATGTTTAAACTATTCCAAAACATACAAAAAAATAAGCAATTGAACTGCTGACAGGAAATGGGACTTTGATAGAACACCTATAATAAGAAATTGAGGCAGAGGAAACCTCTAGCAAGACTTGATTTCATAAAATCCTCCTTAGTAACCCTGGTATTTAATATTTAAAACCTACATGTAATAATTGGTACAAAACATCAGAACTGTAATTTGGTCATGCCAGTTCTGTATTTACATTTCTTTTATTAAAAATTTAGTGAAAATGAATAATTGAAGAAAGAGGAGAGCTTAAAGAATTTTGCAACTACAAGTTAAAGGTTGAATTCTGGTCTACTGAAAAATGAGTATATCCATTTAAGAATTAGGGGGTTTTGTTTTCAGAGCTCAAAGAATTCTGACATGATTTTGTAGAAAGCATAGGTGACACTAACTGCAGGCAAGCCACTTCATTTACAGGCACTGTGGTTACTCTTGTCATAATAAATAAATGTATTAAGCTTTTATATGTGCCAGGCATTGAGCTGGTTGCTTTCTATCCATTGTCTCAGTAATACCTCACAACTGCCAGGCAAAGGCAAAGTTATTGTTCTCGTTCTAAGGATGATGAAACCATAGTTCATAGAGGGACATTCACTTGCCCAAGTTCATTCAGTGAGTATATTACAAATTGAGGACCCCACTGCTATACAAGGTCCATATCCTGTTTGGACAGTAATCACAATCTCTCAAACGCCAGAGCTCAGCCATTTCACTGATGCTAGTACCATTTCTCTTCCTCCCTGAAAGGCCTGCCAAATATTCTTCAACTACCTGATCTTATCTCCATCCTTCCAGACCTCATCTCAAGGCTCACTTCTCCTCCAACTCCATCCTAGCCCATACCGATTCCTCTTATTGTCCTTTCTTGTCTTGACTGTACAACCCACATTGTCATCTGGGGCCACGGGCTTCCAAGGGTAAGTCCTGACTTTGCCACGTCACTGTAAGCCCTTTACAGCCTAGACTTAACAGCACCTTGCAATGTAGGTCTCACTACACTTGTTAATAAATTATTGCTAAATTAACTGAAAAGTGAGGGAACCTGGAATAAATAGTACCCCTCCTCTCCTGAGTCCTGAATGCATTTAAGAATAAGCAGAATAATAATAAGAATAGAAGGTGAAGGTCAAAGTCCAACTTCAGTGCCTGTGCTGATAGGTTGGAGTATGTAAGCTAGTAGGTGAATCAAAATGGCTTTTCTAGCACTGAAAACAAAAATCTGGTAATGTAGACTCAATTACAGCATGGCGAGCCAGGACAGGTATGCTCAGGTGACACTCACAGTGTGGCTAAGCAGAAGGAAAGTTCACTGCAGGAGAGTGGTCCTGCTTTTTCCCAAGAGGAAAAAAGAATAGGTCATCCCCAGTTATTCCTACCTAATTTTTTTCATGAAGTCTTGACACCTCTCCAGAGACAGAGCAATTCCATAAAACATAAAAAAAGGAAACTAAAAACTTGCCTAGAGCAAGTCATAGGGAGAAAACATCTTCTAACAGTGTGGAATAACTCATGAAATTTCCACTCATGCTACACTGATGGAGCATAAAAAAAAATGACAGCACCCTCTACTAGACCCATGAGAGTACCTGAAAAACATTAACATCTCAATCATAGTAATAATAATAGTAATAATAATAAGCACTTACTACACACCAGGAATTATGCTGTGCTTCAAATCCTTGTAATTACCATATGTAAGACACTATTATTATTCCTATTATACAGATGAGGATAATAAAAATTACATTCTGTCTAAATAAATAAATAAATAAATAAATAAATAAATAAATAAAGGGCGCCTGGGTGGCTCAGTTGAGCAATTGACTCTTGATTTCAGCTCAGGTTATGATCTCACAGTCATGAGATCGATCCCAAGTCAGGCTCCATGCTAGGCGTGGAGCCTGCTTAAGATTCTTTCTGTCCTTCTCCCTCTGCCCCTACCCCACTTGTGTGTCCTCTCTCTCTCTTTCAAAAAATAAGTAAATAAAAATTGAATAAAATCTCCAAAGTCACACATCAATTAAATGGTAGAAGCAAGACTCAAATCCAATTTTTCTAACTCTACAGGCTCTTAACAATGATAGCATGTAAGTACCCATTCCTAATTTTGCCTACGAGATCAATAATTCCTAGACATATGACCTTTACTTATAATTTCCATACTATAGCACATAGACTCTCTTAAAATATGACTTCCAAAAGCCGTTGACCTTTTATTCTTAATGTCTACCAAAGTAATTATCAATGTCAACAGCAAACATATATGTATGCTGTATAGAGGCAGTTATTTTATCATGTGAAGGGTGGTATACTTCAAGACCAAAGATCCAGGCATGAAAGCCAGCTTGAACATTTACTGGCCGTGACATGCTATGTAGAACAAATCAACATCCCAGATCTATTTTTTAATGGGATCATTAAACATCCTACAGTGTTGTTATGAAGACTAAATTAGATGGTCTACATAAAGTGTGCAGCACAAAGTCTGGCACATAGTAAGTATATAAGAAATTGTTACCAGGAAAAAGGCAAAGTGTGAGAAGGAGAGGAGGCAGAATATCCACACTCTATCTTGGCAGTGTTTTCACAGGCCGGTAACTGAGGGAAGAAAAGGAGGAGGCAGGAGGAAGGAAGCAGAATCTACAAAAAGTGTAAATGTAAACTGATTTTGCAAGTATTGAGGGGACTCTAATAGCAGAAACTGTGTGTTATTGGCTGTCTCTCCAGTGACTGGCAGAGTGTGTACTCAGGGCAGGAACTCCATAAATGCACACAAGAGGAGATCATCCTTGCCACAAGGTTATCCTAGACCCATTGTATTTATCAAACAGCTCTACTCCTGAGACCCTTCTTGTGTTTCTATCTTACCTAAATCATGGTACATTTCTTCACCAATGACATTACAGAAGAATACAGTCCCCTCACCCCTCACCTCTACGTAGTGTCAACAATTTCCTTTATGAAGAGCTGCCAATGACTGCCATGGGTAGGATGCTTTCACATGCTGGACCTCAGTGTCCTCAACTATAACATAGGGGGTTTACAACAGCTGCCTCTCAAGGATTACAATAGGAATATAATAATGCATTTTAAACCAAGTTTGGCAGAGTCATGGTCCTTCCTTACACACATAGTTACTCATTCTTTACAATAGCCCTGTAAGTTAGGGAGCAGGGCTTGTGGAAAGGGACAAGAACTTATTGTTAATTTGTTCCGTTCCTTCCTACTTTAGCATGATCAGCTCTGTTACCGTTGAGCACAGTGTTCTTAAACATAGATGTTTAAATACATAGATTTTAAATCTGGGATAGTGGAGGGGAGTTGCCATTCATCCCATGTATGACAGCCCTTCCTCCTGCTAGAGAAAGACTTCCACAGGTGCCTCCAAGATGAGAGCCTGTACTGCCCTGCTACAGACAACATATGGTTCCCCAGTCCTAGGTTTTCCAACTGTACTGCTGGCCTCTGCAGGGGAGTGTAAGGAGGAAGCCCTGACACCCCATCTTAGCATTTCTTTTATCTCTTTTATGGATTGAGCCCTTATCTAATATTTCCATTGAGAAATGGATCTGCCAGTAACAATAAACAAGAAAATAGCTTGAAGATCACAAATCTTGTCCATGCTTTCAACTGATACTCAAATCTTCTTCATAGCATCTGCAAGAACTTGTCCAGAGAAGTTGACATCCCCACTGATGGGAATTCAGTTACTTCAGGAGCAGTTCATGTCATCTTTGACTGTGAGGAATTTCTGTCTTGTGTTAAGCAGTGATCGAGCCCTCCATAAGGCTTATTGTCCTTTGGACTGAAGTTAGGGTGGCATTCACAAAATTAACAACTTGCAAGGTTGATGCAGTTCATGCCATCTGCATATCAGCCCTGGTCCAAGTCATGCACTAAGGCCATAGGACACAGATGTAATAGCTTATCTGCAGGAAGCGCTTTGAGTAATTTTTCAAATATTTATCCTTGTTTATGAAAAAGCTGTTCAAGTATTTATCTCATTTTTTAATTGTGTTGTTTTCTGCTGTTTAGTTGACTTACTTGAATTTTTGTGTATTCTGAATAAGTTCTTTCTATAGGTGTGCATTGTACACATCTTATCCAAGTGTGAAAACTGTATATTCCTTTGCTTAATGGGGTTTAAATTGAGAAAAATTCTTAATTTTAAGGAAGTTCAACTTATCAATCTTTTCTCTTATGATCTATTATTTTTCTATCTTTAAGAAATATTTGACTGACCTTCCTTTAAGTGAAGGTCTTCAACATAATTTTTAAATGCTTGGTCTTACCATAAAGGCCCTACCCTCATTCTAGTCTTAAAAAAAAAAAAAAACAGCTCTCAATAAGCTTCATTCTTATGAGAAAGGAATATACTGGGGCACTTGGGTGGCTCAGTCAGTTGGGCGTCCCACTTTGGCTCAGGTGATGATCTTGCAGTTCATGGGTTTGAGCCCTGCATCAGGCTCTGTGCTGACAGCTCAGAGCCTGGAGCCTGCTTCAGATTCTGTGTCTCCCTCTTTCTCTGCCCCTCCCCCACTTGCACTATGTCTCTCCCTCTTTAAAAAAAAATAAACATTAAAAAAAATTTTAATAAAAAAAAAAGAATATACTTTCTGGAAGCCAAACTTTACTAGATCCAAGAAAACAATAGTCATTACTATAAGCCCTTTATTTGACTAATTTAGTCAACATATACAAAAGTTGTTTAGCATAATAATTAAAAGCAGGAATCTAGACTGTGCTATTCAAATTTAATGTCCAATTCTGATTTCCTAAAAGCTGAATGCTGTTGTGTACTAAATTGCAAATATCATCACTTACCTGTAACTGGGTAAGAGCAGTGCTATTTTGTATATAAGTTTTCTGTATTCCAGCCTGAGCAGTAACGATGCCTGGAACTGTATCAAATATACCCACCATGCTGATTACTTTTCTCTACAAATGTGTGCACTACAGTGACTTCAACAGTGTAGGTGTGTTTGCTCTTGATCAATATAAATTTGGCTCACATTAAGACCTCTTTATCTTTTCAGGAATATTACCCTGCCAATTTATATTAAACCCCAATTTCATGAAAACTCTTAACCACTGGTTCTCAAACTTTGGTGTGATGCTAATCATGTAGGTATTTGTTAGAAATCCAGATTTCTGGGCCCCAACTTAGAGATCCTAATTCAGTATATCTATGGTGGGGCTCAAGAACCTGAATTTTTAATAATTTCCCCCACCAAAAATTCTGGAGTCAGTGATTTTTGGACAATATTTCGAGGATGCTGCTTCAAGTCTTTCTGATAGATGTTTTAGAAAAAGTCCATCTCCTAATGGGGTTTTTGTCCACTTGGATTTGAAGGTCCAACTTCTTTACTTTGTACTGATTCCTCTTAGATTCACCAATAAAAATTTGTGCTTTGGAAAATTTAAAAAGCATAACATTTGGTGATAAGAAGCCAACACCTAGCTCTACCAATTCTGGCCTTGGGCAAGTAAATTAACACTTTGAGTTTCAATACCTTCATCTGTAAAATAGGAGAACACATTTCTACCTGGACTGTTATAATCATTCAGATCCTCCTTACTGTACAATATCACATAACCCTAAAATAATGGTTACAAAAGGCTATGAGAAGTATGATCACATTTTTTGTTGTTTAAAATACACCTATGAGGGAAAAACAACAAAATGTTAGCAATAAGTTTATCTGGCTATTAGAATTCTAGGTTATTTTATTTTATTCTCTTTTTTAAATGTTTCTACAAAAAAATATCACTCTTACAACAAAATTTAAATACATATGCTATTTTTCATGACCGAATTTAGCGCAAAACTATGAATGTGCTGCTAGAGACTCTCTCCAGACTGATATTTCTCAATGATCAGAATTGTTTAGCCACCATCACTTATCTCTGAGGGGAATATCTGTTTATTGGGGACTAGGTTACAAACACTATGGTATAGGCACTTGTACAGGTACAAGTACTATCCTAAGTTATCTCATAGATGTTATTTCAGATGTTCTTCAAAACAATCTAATTTGGTAAGTAATATTATTTCTCCCATTTTACAGGTGAAGAAAATGAGACAGATGGATTAAGTATCTTGCCCAGGGTCAAAAGCAAATGATGGGAGAAGCCAGGTATAAGTTACATGAACTCTCTTTCTCTATTATTTCTTACAACTGCATGTGAACCGACAGCTATCTCAAAACAAAAAAAAAAATTTTAAAGCAAGTAACTGACACAGCAGGGATTCATACATAACCCTGAGTGACTCTAACACCTGTCCTTTCTCGGTCACACCAGTACTAAATTGACCCCACCTGGCTGTCATCTGACCTCTCTTTCTCTACCTTGTCCACTAAGATACTCTGAGTGACTTTGTTGGAAGTTTACAAAAACCCAACTCATTGTCCTCTACGGTGTGACTCTGCTTAAAACCTCCATGAAGGCCACTTGCCAGGTCTGCTAGAAGCAGCAGAGGGGCAGCCTGCAGGTTTTGGTGCCAAGAAGGAGCAGAGTAAAGGAGGTAAGAGTCAACGGGCATTTTGCCTGACTAAGGACTCTGGGATTGGACCCTCAATAGATATGCAAATTGAATTCTGTGTAATTTGTGCTTTTCAATAACCTCAGCATGTGTTGGATGTGTACAAAAAGAACCATAAAATAAAATTGCAGACAAAGGGGGGAGTCAGAACACAGAAAGGGGAAGAATCGGTTTATTCCACGAGCCAAACAATGGGTCATAATAAATTCGCCAGGCATTAGCTCTTTGGTTGCATGGAACAAAGAGATTGAAATGAAATGGGGAAAAAAAGCATCACAGTTAACTGTTAGGTGGCTGGCCTGCTTCCATTTGGCCAACCAGACAGATCACAGGATGAGCCAGGGAGCTGCCCGGGGGCATCTGCCACCTTCATGGGGCAGCCCCCACTGGTTTGCAACCGAGCCGTGGCTCTTCCATATGTTCAGGTGCCACTGGGGCAATTTTTCCTTAGGAAAAACACATAATAAAAAGATCCAATTGTGTTTTAATCGGCCATCAGTTAATCCATAGTTACATGTTCCCAAAAGAATTATAAGACAAGGTGTAAAAGGAGAAATGAAGAAATGTAGAGAAGAGAGCCTTACAAAAAGAGGAACAGAGAATAGAGAGAGAGAAACTGACAGAAATATGAGAACAACAGTCAAAACTGCTATTGCCAGTGCTGTTGCTCCCACCGGCAGCACCATCACCATTTTTGAGTATTAACTATGGCCTCAAACCTAAGGGCAGTTGTCCCTCCAGGACAGAGCCCTGGCAGCCCTCCACACACCTCCTGGGAGGCCTGTGAAAATCACTATGAAACTGCCATCTTGTGTGAGCATGTCTCAATCACTCAACTTCCCATCTTAGCTTTTAGCTATTTTTTTTAATTTGTCCATCCTCCTAGTAGACTCAAAGGTCCTTGACAGTAGAGTCTAAAGTTTGGCTATGCATCCTAAATAAAGCACTGGGCCTGACCCATTTTAAGTTCTCAGACATTGTTTACAACATGAATGAATGTGTTCTAAATGGATAAATGGATGGATGGATGGATGGATGGATGGATGCCGGGGCACTCTAATCTTCACGCTAGTCCAATGAGTTAGTGTTAATCTCATTGCACAAATGAGGACAGTAGTGCCTAGAGAAACCCAAGTTTCTTTACCCTCTGAAATAGCGTCATTCAAAACAACTCATATTCTAAGAAACAAAGAGGAACAACCATTAAGAGAGATTTGGGGGGCAAATGAATGGGGAAAGAGGAAGAAGATGGAGAAGTTGAGGCAGAACTAAAAGGGGGTTCTTCTTGGTGCCCTTATAATAGAGGACAAGGCTTGGCTTTGTTCAAAAAATGAGTAATAAAGTCTGGGGTGAGCCTAAGCCAGAAATGGATGACATCATATTAGCATAGAATCAGGAGTTTAAGAGACTCTTAAATCCTATTTGGCTCTGACAGCAGGTGCACTGGGGTTGAGGATTTGCAAACTGGCCAAGGTCATCCCTGGTAGTCCTAATGCAAAGTGAAAGTCAATAGAGATTTGATAAATAAACAGAAGTGCTCAGAGATTCTGGTGTCCGCATTAAAAAGACGAAAGTAGTGAAGCAGTTTTGCTTGAATGAGGCCAGAGCAATCTTGCTCTTAAAGACATAAGCCCCATGGACCCTGCTTGCCATAATTTTCAGAGTAATATGATTTTTGACAAATTCATTAAGCAATAAGACATGACAGACTGTAAATTGCTTCACTGTTAATTTATGTCCACGATATTGTTAGGCATCAAGCCAAAGTTTGGTCCTATCTGAAGGCAAAGATATAAATTGTCGTTGTATAACCACAATCTGGAATGCTTTGTGAGGATCAGAGAATTATCGAACACTAGAATCCTCCACATGCAGAATTAGGATCCAATCCCTTACCCAGGCATCAGCTTCCACTGAGTGCCCACTTTGGAACAGCTATCTCCCTTGAAGAGAGTTTATCAGAATGTCAGGAACACAGATAGCTTGCTTTCTATAAGTAATAAACCCTGCACTGAAGGTAAGATGCCAATACCTTGGGAGCACAGAAAAAGGAGTGATCAGCTCTAGAGCAGTAAGAATGAGAGGAGAGAATCAGAGAAGGCTCCAAAGAAAAGATGACTTTTGAATTGCGTCCTAAAAGAAACACAGACATCGCTCAAATGGAAAAGGATGGAAGTCTGACACGGGAAAATCTCGCAGAGGCACGAAGGTATGGTGTGTTCAAGGAGATTGAATAATTTGGTGCAACTGTAGCTCAGTATGCATGGAGGAGAATCATAAGCAGGTTACATAGCAAGAGCATAAGTTTGGATCAAGTTGAGAAACCTTGTACTCCATGCTAAACATCTAGGAATTTATTCAACAGAAGGGTCTCTGCATCTCCATTGCCACTGCCATGTTCAGGCCATTACTGTCACACTTAGAGAATGACAACTCCCATCAAGAATGATGCCTGGATGAACCATTCATTAGTTCACATTATAAACCCTGAGGCTAGTACACTATTCCAATAATTTAGGCAGTAAACAATGATAAAAAGGATAATGGCTAGTATTATTGATTGTCATTGTCAGAGTCACTTTTGGGAGTTATTCTGCTCAGGCTGGAGAACTGGGTTAGAACACCTCTCAAGAGCTACTTTTAGAGGAGAGGTTTTCCAAGGCTATTTTCTCATAACCCAAAAATAAAAGAAAAAACAAGTTTAGACCTCTTCCTTTCTGTCTAAGCATCTAGGGAAAGACGAAGGGAAGACTTGGGTGTTGGACAATACAAATCTCCACTCCATCAGCCTTATTCCCTATTTATTCAGCAGAGCCCTTTCCACACACCCTTAGACTGAATCAACAGATCCAACCCCATGAACTTGATCCTCCTTTCAGTTTCCCCTAGGCACATCCAAGGAAATGGAAAGAAAGAAGAAGAAAGATAATCTCTTGAACAAATAAGTTTGGGAAAACTGGACAGCTACATGCAAAAGAACGAAACTAGATCACTTTCTTACATCATATGCAAAAATAAACTCAAAATGGATTAAAGAGTTAAATGTAAGACCTGGAGCCATAAAACTCCTGGAATAAAACATAAGCAGTAAGCTCTTTAACATGTATCAAACTAAAAAGTTTTTGCATAATGAAGGAACCTATCAACAAAACCAAAAGACAAACTACTAAACAAGAGAGGATACTGGCAAATGATATATCCAATAAGGAGTTGGAAATATACAAAGTGCCCATAAAACTGAAAAACAAAACAAAACAAAAACCTGATTAGCAAATGAGCAGAGGATCTGAATAGGCATTTTGCAAAGAAAATATACTATATATTCATATACTCAACATTACTAATCATCAGGGAAATGAAAATCAAAATGACGATGAGCTACCACACCATACCTGTCAGAATGGCTATTATCAAAAAGACAAGATATAATAAGTGTGGACAAGGATGTGGAGAAAAGGGAACCCTGGTGCACAGTTGATGGGAATGTAGATTGGTACAACCACCATGTAAAATACTAGGGAGATTCCTAAAAAAAAAAATAAATAGATAGATAGATAGATAGATAGATAGATAGATAGATAGATAGATAGATAGATAAAAGAATGAAACTACCATACAATCCAGCACTGTCACTTTGGGGTATTTACCTGAATAACATGAGAACTCTAATTTGAAAAGATATATGCATTTCATGTTCATTGCAGTATTATTTATAATAGCCAAGTTATAAAAGCAAACTAAATGTCCATTGATAAATGAATGGATTAAAAAGTATAGTATAGGGGCGCCTGGGTGGCGCAGTCGGTTAAGCGTCCGACTTCAGCCAGGTCACGATCTCGCGGTCCGTGAGTTTGAGCCCTGCGTCGGGCTCTGGGCTGATGGCTCGGAGCCTGGAGCCTGTTTCCAATTCTGTGTCTCCCTCTCTCTCTGCCCCTCCCCCGTTCATGCTCTGTCTGTCTCTGTCCCAAAAATAAATAAACGTTGGAAAAAAAAAAAAAGTATAGTATATATACAATGGAATTTTACTCACCTATAAAAAAAGAATGAAATCTTGCTATATGCAACAGTATGGATGGACCTAAGGGATATATGCTAAGTGAAATAAGTCAAAGACAAATACTGTATGATTTTACTTGTATGTTAGATCTAAAAGACAAAACAAATGGACGAACAAGAGAAACAGAGCTGAGAACAAACTGGTGGTTGTCAGAGGGGACGGGGTTGGAGGAACAGGTGAAATAGGTGAAGTAGATTAAGAGGCAAAAATTCCAATTATAAAATAAATAAGTTACCCGTATGTAATGTACAGCATAGGGAATATAGACAATACTACTTCATATTGTAACAGATGGTAACTAGACTTATCATGGTGATTATTTCATAATGTATAAAAATGTCAAATTACTATCCTGTATGCATGAAACTAATGTAATATTTTATGCCAATTTTAATTCAAATAAATAAATACATACTGACATACATACATAGGCATGAAGTTGCAGGAGCTGATTTCTGACCAGTAGCAACAGAATTGAGAGACTTATATTCTGAAAAGTACCAGGAGACCTGGGTTTTATTCCATCCTCTTACTAGTCCTACGGCCTTGAGAAAAGACACCTCACCTGTCTGGGCTGCTATGGGAATTCAAATGAGATCATACATGTGAAAACTTTTGGCACAGAGGAGGCTGTCAAAAGACATTTTCAAATCTGAAACTATACTCAGCTAGGATGGATCTTAAGAAATAAACAACATCCATAGAGGAATGCCCAACATGTTGGAAAAGGGAACAAATTCAATGCAATCATCAGCATGATCTCCTGGCATGGTGGGGTGATTTTTAGTACTTTGTCCAGTTATTTTCATCCCCTAGAGACCTTTTATCAGTTCCCATTCTATATTGATACTGTTGGTGAAGTTGGCACACTTTATTTGTCTTCTTCAAGAAACACAGTGAGACAGCTCCCAGGAGGTGGAGGGAACTTTTGTTTCATGTGAATCTAGCTATGTGTGAAACACACTGAGTCCTTGGGGATTCCTGGCATGATTTAGATGTTCTTTGCCTGCCCACTGCAGGAGGCTGTATACAGAAAAGGTATCCTGTCACCTCAGTAACTAATGGGAAGCAGACAAGGTGCAGTAGAAAGAATGCTGGCCTTGGTCTCCAGAGGTCTGGGTTCAGAAGCTCAGCTCCGTCCATTGGGAGACCTTGGGCAAATCAACTTTTCTGAGTTTCAGTTTGTTTGTCTAAGTGTAAATAATGGCACCTACTATTTGGGATTATTTCTTGACTCAAATGATATAACTTATGTGAAAGCACTTTATAAATTGTAAAGTGCCAACAACCGTGAGTGGGTGTTATGACTCTCATCACTGCTATTTATGGTGATGGAGTGTATAGGCTTTGCTGCCCGTTAAATCTTTCAATCCCCATGTCCCCATTACCCCTGGCTACTGTCTCTATCATTCAGAGTCACTGCAGGAGAAATGATTCATTTCCAGATGGTTCAAATGGGGAGACTCTAATGAAGCCCCTATTTAGAAAGGGGTGGGTATAGTTAAGAGAATAAACAAAGGATGGTGAGGTGCCAAGAGGCCAGCAATATCTGGAAGCAGTTACCCCCTGCTATGGCCTCAGGGACGAATCAAGTAAGTCTTCTACCAGAGCACAGTGAGCACTATAGCCCTAAAGAACGAGGGGCTGCCCAGAGGTAGACAGCTATTGCCAAATGTGGGACACCAAAACAGGAAAGATGTCTCTTTCCTCCTCCTGCCCACCAATGTCCCATTGGCTGGAGGCAATCAGAAGGCAACCTGCAAGGGACCCTAACTGATGCAATTCACAGGGTTAGACTCTCAAAGACTTGGGTCTTGGTGGCCATTTGTTACTTACCTTCTACTCTTCACAATGTTTTGTGCATGATATCTAGGCAGCAGCATAGCTGGTGATGATGAGCAGGATTTTGAGTCTACAGGTTTGTGTTCAAATTCTGACTCTCACTTACTAGCTATGTGACCTTAGGCAAATTTCGTTAACCTTTCAGAACTCCAGTCAATCACAGGATAATGAGAGTTATCAACTCCAGTAATACAGGTAAAACATTTTACAAGGTACATGGTAAGCACACCATAAATGTTATTGATGTTGCTGTTTTACTTTCCATAGACTTATTATCTATGCTCCCCTCTCTCCCAAACCTTTGCAAGAAATCTCTCTCCACGGAAACCATACCCTTTTACATCTTTAACCTGTTTTTCCTCACTGAAACCTAGATCTCCCTGCTAATCTTTTTTATTTGACATCTTGGCAGCATTGATACTGGTGGTCATTCCTTTCTCCTAGGGAAGCCTTCTCTTGTGTTATCAACTCCTGGTTTTCATCTTGTTTTGATAGACTATGTGCAAAACTGATTTTCTTTCTCACGAAGCATGCTCCTTCTCTCTTACTTTAATTAATGATACCACATCACCCAATTACTTAAATCTGGATGTCTCACCTCTTACTCCTTATAACCGATAAATCATGGAGTTTCATACATTAACCTCTAAAGTATCTCTAGAATCCATCTACTCTTCTCCATCCTCAAGAACATTGTGTTTGTGTGAACCATCAACATCTTTTGGCAACTTTATTGCAGTAACTCCCTAACTGGTCTCATTGCCTCTTGTCTTTCTTTCCCTACCCATTCTTCACACTGTAGTCAAAAAGATCATTCTAAAGAAAACACTTTCTCATATCAGCAGCCTTATTAAACACGCCCCCCCCCCCCGCCGTGATTCTCCATTGCCCTTATTAGAAAGCCCTTTCTTTCCTGTGCTAGCAAGACCCTCTATGACCTAATGCCTGCCAATGACTCCATACTTACCTAGAGCCACTCCTTCCTCTCCCTCAACCCCAATCATAACAAATGACTTGCAAATCCCCCAGCTCTCCAACTTTCTCTCTCCTGTGGGTGATACTGGCCAGGACCCTCCACCCCTAAGCTATGCTTGGGTAACTCTCACTGGCCAGGTGAGTTGCTATTTTCTCTGATAAACTTTCCTGATCCTGAAACTGTCATTTAGTTGGGTCTCCTGGGCATGCCCCCATGACCTTGAAGTGCTGACTCTATGAAGTGAAGGGAAGAAACATATGTGTTGAAAAACAGTGGGAAATGAAGTTAAACACATAGAAACTGTCCACACATTCAAAATAAAAGGTAATATTAAAATTCACTTCTAGCTCAATGGCTCACTTTGGGAATAAGCTATTTTTAATTGAATTTAATTATCTCTTCAAGTTAAAATAAGCATGGCTGTTATAGAGAAGATACTCTTGATAATCTTCAAAATGGGAAACTAGTTAAAATGATTTTACTTTGCATTTATTGCCCACTTCCCACAGACACTCCCATAGTAAGTGCTTTGCATACATTATCACGCAGAATCTGTACAAGAACCCTATGTGGTAGATACAAACAGGCTTCCCCTTCACAACGAAGAAACTTAGATTAAGACACATTTCCAAGTCACAGAGTAATGAAGCCCAGATTCAATGCAGGTCTTTCTGATTCTAGAACTTCCATAATATCCAGCCTCTTGTGGTCACGGTCAAGGACCATGACATTTGGAGGTTTGAGGGTGGGGTTTTGTTTCTCAAATATTAGCACACAGCCCTTCCTCCCTTTCAGGATGCCTAACTAAGGAAGCTGTGCATACAAAGAAAAGTTGTAAAAAAGAAACCATGTAAGTGATTGCCTAATCCAGGGTTTCTCTATTAGAATAATTAAGATCTAGTCTCTTAGCAACTTTGAAGTTCATAGTACAGTATTGGTTGATTATAATCACTATGCTCCACATTAGGTCTCTAGAACTTATTTGTACCCTTAAACATCACCTGCCCATTCCACCCCCCACCGTTAGCCCTTGTTAACCACCATTCTACTCTATTATTATTATTATTATTATTATTATTATTATTATTATTATGTTACCAGTTTGGCTTTTTTAGATTCCATATATAAGTGCTATCATACGGTATTTGTCTTTGCCTAACAATGCCTTCAAGGCCCATCCATGTCGTTTTTATTTTTGAAATAAATATTGAATACATACTATGTTCCAGCCGAATGCTGGGATATGAAGATACAACAATGAACAAAATATATTTTCCTGCCACCAAAACCCTACGGGTTAGTGGGGGTAAAGATACAAGTATACATAGATTTACAATTCACTGTGAAAACTGTTTTGACATAGAAAAACATAGTATTTTTGAACACTTTTAATAATAGCACTTGCCTCACATGGTTGTTGTAAGGATTGAATGAATTAATGCATAAAGAGCACTTCTGCACAAGTGCTTCTTATGCATTAATTCACTCAATCCTCACATCAACCATGTGAGGCAAGTGCTATTATTAAGCCCATTTCACAAATGAGAAAACTAGGGCACCGAGTAGATAAGCAATTTAATACAGATCCAAAATGCCTTCATGATGGTACTTGGCTCTGAACCCAGCAGTAAGATTGCAGAGCCCATGGGATTTAATCACTGTCCAACACTACCTGTCCAGGGACAAACACACGAGGAGCTGCGAGAGCAACAAAGGAAGGAATCTAGTTCAGAATGGGAATCAGACAATGGCACATATTTCCTGTCTGGGCTACATAATTCAGTCTCTGTTCACACTGATACTAGAGTGAACACTCAACTCTGACCTCCAATACCTCCCTCCAAAAGCAGAGCTGTGAATCAGACTGACACAGTTGATTTTGTATCAGCCTCTCCTCTTAGTAGTCAGCTTAGGCCTTGGGAAACCAACAAAAAACCAGATGTTATGAATATTATACATGGCGTAAATATCATAATGATGTTCAATTGTCAAAAGCATCTACCTTCTTAGTTGGAAAGAAGAGCATATCACTTGAGAAATTTCTTACAAAGCCAAGTTTTCAGCCAAAGGAAGAGGAGAGAATAAACAAGAGAAGCCCAAGGAAAGGTACATGGAAGCAAAAGATGAATGTTTAGTCTGTGTCTAATAGTTTGAGAAGAACATGTGCAATCTGGGAAGATTCTGGGGGAAATTGCCAAGGCCAGGCAAGCTCTCTACAGAGGGATATACACATGCTGCATGTTCAGAAAGCATTGCCAGCACTCTCTGAGCTAAGTTGTCCTTTGGTTTGCCCAAGTAAAATGGCACACAAAGAAGCAGAAAGGACCCATATCTCATAAATACCTATTATGTGTCAGGTGCTACTCTGGGTCCTTTACATTTATCATTTAATCCTCAGAATAATATCACAAGAGACAAATTTTAATCTCCTTATTGCAACTGAGCAAATGAGTCTCAAAAATATGTCCAAAGTTGTGCTTGTAATTTGTGTAGTCAGAATTTTAACAGCTGACTGCCACAAAACTCTGACTGCTTTCCCTCCAATATTTTTTAGGACTCTTTCATCAGATATTACTTAATCTTTAAATCAGAATTCTCAAGATCCATGAGGGCAGGGACTATCATTTAATGCCAACTACCTAAAATAAAATGGAAGCTCAATATTTTTTTAAAAAAACTTTCTTGAACAGACTATCTTTTAGTGTAGTTTTAATTTCACAGCAAAACTGAGAAGAAGGTACAGAGATTCACATATACCCCTGCTCCCCCCTACACAGAATCTCCCCCCACTATCAACACACACCAGAGTGGTACAGTTGTTACAATCAGTGAAGCTACACTGACAAATGTAGGGGTTTGATAAATGCATAATGACATGTATTCCCCATCAAAGCATTGTACAGAATAGTTTCACTGCCCTAAAAATTTTCTGTGCTCTCTTTATCCCTCCCTTGCCCCTAACCCCTGGTAACCACTGATTTATTTACTCTCTTCACAGCTTTTCCTTTTCCAGAATGTCACATAGTTGGAGTCATACAGTATGTAGCCTTTTCCGATTTCCTTATTTTACTTGGTAGTATGCATTTAAGTTTCTTCCACATGTTTTCATGGCTTGATAGCTCATTTTCTTCTAGTGTTAAATAATGTTCCATTGTCTGGATGTACCACAGTTTATTTATCCATTCACCTACTGAAGAACATCTTGCCATGTTTTGGTAATTATGGATAAAACTGCTATAAACATTTGTGTGCAGGTTTTTTGGTG
The DNA here is from genome assembly GCF_018350155.1 of Leopardus geoffroyi. Taxonomy (NCBI): domain Eukaryota; kingdom Metazoa; phylum Chordata; class Mammalia; order Carnivora; family Felidae; genus Leopardus; species Leopardus geoffroyi. The sequence continues at coordinate 49,680,639 of NC_059328.1, forward strand.
GACATAAGTTGTCAACTCCTTTAGCTAAAATACCGAGGAACATGATGGCTGGGTCATATGGTCTGTGTTTATTCTTGTAAGAAACTGCCAACCTTCCAGAGTGGCTGTACCATTTTACATTCTCACCAGCAGTGAATGAGAGTTCCTATCGCCCCACATCCTCTCCCGCATTTGGTGCTGGCTGTGTTTTGGACTTTGGCCATTCTAATAAGTGGGTAGTCAATAAATATTTTTTTCAAAAAATAATTTTTTTATTATACATTAAGATGAAAAAATTCTAAATTATTACAAAAGTAGACTTATAAACTCTGTTATTCATAAGATAACTTTTGGAGGACGAGGACTAAAGAAAAAGCCCCTTCAGTCAAGCTCTCACTTATCAATTTCATGTTACCATCCACACTCCTCTGGGCACACTGTCCTGTCTACTCCAGGCAGGCAATCTGATAAGTGTGTGTGTGTGTGCTGGGGGTGTGGGTGGGGATGGGAGGTGGGAGGCAGATAGGCATATACTTTGGAATCCTAGTCTAAGATCCCTCTAATTGCTGTATTTTATTCTTCTCTGGCTACTGCATTCTGCTTCCCAAATTTGAGATGCAAATATAGTTATATCTCTTCAGTTATTATAATTAATTGCTATGGAGCCGGCTGTCATTATTAGAAGGAAAAACAGTACCTCCACATTGGCATACCCCTACTTATAAGTCTTCCAGATATTAAAGTCAAGTCTTCCAGATATTATAGTAAAGCTGCAATAGTTTAGTCTGGCACACACATAAATAGAACATAATGTCAAATTATGAAAGAAACCCAAATGCATAGGGGAATTTAGGATAGGATAAATGGCATTTCAGTTTTGGGAAAACTGGATCCGTTGAATATACAGAATGAGCATGATTGGGGTAATTTGGGAGAAAAACTGTTGGATCCCTACTTCATATCTTACTCACAAATGACTTCTAGAAGTGTCAAAACACTTAATAATTTAAAAGGAGACTATAAAAAGACCAGAAGAAAATATATGATTCATTTTAACAATCTAGGAGTAGAGAAGCCCTTTTAAGCAATGACACAAAACTCTGAAACTTTAAACAAATTAATAAGTTTGGCCACATAAAAACAAAATATTTGTAAATGGCTAAAGAAATAGAAGACAAATGAAATATTTGGAAAAATATATTGGAAACTCACCAAAGGGATAATTTTCCTAACACAAATAGGATGTTTAGGGAGGGATAAGAGAAAATAACTAACCCCATTGAAAATGATCAAATTATGGGGACATAGCTTACAAAAGAAAAAAATGGGTCTCTAAAATAAGAAATGATGTTCAGTCTCTCTCATAATGAGAAACTATACTGAGATATCACTCCTCTCTCAAAATTGGCAAAGATCCACAGTTTGAAAACACTTAGGGAAATAAGCACTCTCAGGTATTGTTGGTGGGACACCTACCACCACCTACAAACACCTCAGAAGGACACTGGGAGCCTTCTAAAAATTATACACATACACACTGTTTGACCTAGCAATCCCACTTCCCTGTACGCAAGGAACAGATACACTTACACAAGTGTTTTTGCTCATTTTACTGCAACACCCATCTAAACCAGGATGGAGCTGTGAAATGAAGCATGGGGCATTTTTGCAAAGGAATACCATGGAATCATAAAAGAAGATGAAGAAATTCTTTATGTCCTTTATCTTTATGAGATACAATCATCAAAAACAGATTTTTTTTTTTTAATTAAAGAGGAGGGGAGGGGCAGAGAGGGAGGGAGAGAGAGAATCTTAAGCAGGCTCCACACCCAGTACAGAGCCCAACCTGGGGCTCGATCTCACAACCCTGAGATTATGATCTGAGCCCAAATTCAAGAGTCCAACACTTAACCAACTGAGCCACCCAGCCACCCACAAAAGACATATGTCTTTATGATAAAAAGCACATGACCTTAAGTGAAACAGTCAGAAACACAGCACCATATACTATCTGATTCCATCCATATGGCATTGAAGACCAGGGGAAACTAATAGATGGTGGTAAGAGTGAGAATAGCAATGACCTCAGGAGAGACTGAGAAGAGGCACAGGGTGATACTGGGGTGCTATAAATACATATTTTGATCTCGATGATGATTATATGAGCATATATGGGAAGACAAATTTATCAATTGTACATAAAATTTCTGCACCTTACTGTGGATGTTTTGTCTTAGTTAAAAAATACAAGCAAGATATAGAATAGTATGTGTAATATCCTGTATTGTGTACAATATAAGCAAAAGAGAAAAATATATGGGTCTCTATATGTATTTGTTTAAACTTGCATAGAATATTTCCAGAAGGCCACACAGGAACTGAGAGGGGTTTCTGGGTAACTAGGAGCAAAGAGTAGGAGGTGACCCCTCACTATATACCTTAAACTACTCTTGTATCTTAAACCATGAGAATATATTGCCTTATCACAACATATGTTGAATTAAAATTTTAAAAAACATGCCACCTACAATTGCCCAGGACCCCTTGGAGCTTACTCAGTCCTACTTACAAATGCCAGGCCAGGCAGAGAGAAAAGGGTCTAACGTCAGCCCTCTGCTGACTTTGACTCTCATGCCACATGAGGTCACTATTGAGGCTGGGCCTGTGAGATCTGACAGACAAGGGTCCACCACCAGCCCCCTACCACCTTCCCTGGGCAGCAGTCATCATAACTGCTTACACCGTTAGGTTGACCAAGGTCACATACCCAGATGCTCATTTTATTCATTCATTTAAAAACATTTACAAGTGCCCATTAGGTGTGTAGGCAAAGGGGACGCAGTAGCTTGTATTTCTGAGAATGACAAAAAGCAAGCAAATGAACAACAATAACAAAAATAGAATATGTCAGATGGTGACAAGTGCAAGGAAGAGAAACAAAACCGGGCATAGTGATAAAGTACCAAGGGCGAAGGTGGTGAGAGAAAGTTCTGGCTCTTCTAGGCGGGTGGCTCGCAGAAGGACTGGGTAGTGAGGTGGTTTCTGAAATCTGAAGAAACAAGCAGACAGGCATTGTGAATATCTGGAGATAGAGTTCAAAGCAGATAGAAGAGTAAATGCAAAAGCCCTGATGCCAGAGCATGCGTGCCATGACTGAGAAACATCAAGGAGGCCAGCGTGGCAGGTGCAGAGAGAGAACCAAGCAGAACAATAGACATAGGAAACAAAAGAGCTAAGCAGAGGCCTGATCATAAGGGGTGTTGACATAAAGACCTACACTTGTACTCTGAGCAAGATGAGAAGCCAGTGGAGAGGTCTGAGCAGAGGAATCCCCTCTGAACTAAAAAGGGCTGCTTTGTCTACCCACACATAGCTATACAGACAGCCTAATACCACTAAAAGTTTTCAGTTATGCTCTACTAAGACTTCCATGACATTTCTATAACCTTTCACTATCATTTGTAGATCTTTTTTAAATAATTTTTTAATTAATTATTTTTTAACTAATCTCTACACTGAATGTGTGGCTCAAACTCACAACCCCAAGATCAAGAGTCACATGCTCTACCAACTGAGCCAGCCAAGCACCCCTCTTTTGTAGATCTCTTAAACATTATCCCATCTTTGTCTATTCCCTCCCCTACCAACATCTGGATTATCCAACTGCTCCTGTTTCAAATATACATGCTTCCAATATTTAAGATTCTAAAACTAAGGCACCGCCTTCTTACTCTTTAGCTGAGTGACTGAGAAATGCACCTTATTTCTGTAAGCCTCAGTTTCTCTACTTTGTAATGAATTCCTCTTAGAATTGAGAATTGTTTACGTTTTTTAGAGTTTTCAACATGAATTGATGATGAAGATGATGATGGTACCTACCTGGTGATGCCCTGGTTAACTAGGTAGGGGATTTTCATGCTCTTTGCTGGACAAGAAGGAAAAAGTTGGCAAGTGAAGGAGAGAAGTGTGGAAATAATTCCCAGCATGCATGTGGTAGAAAAAAACAAATGTAATATTTATTAGTATTAGTATTAGCATTAGTATTAGTAGGCTAATTTAGGCATTAATTAACTAGCTGTGTGACCTTAAGAAAACCTACCTAACCTCTCTGTGATACTGATTGCTAATCTGCGAAATGTAGGCAATACTCATTATATTCATGGGATTGTTATAAGGAATATTTAAATGTGATGAGGATAAGCCTCAGGACTGCAATTCATATCTTCACAGTGACACAAAACACTCCATAAACTTCAATTATATTATCCTCATCTCCATCAGGGAGGGACGTCAGCTGGAGCAGGCCAGGTAGAGAATCCAAAGAGGAACAGAGCACCAGATGAGGGCAAACCAGGAATTCAGGTACAGAGGACAAGGGAGTGCTCAAGTGTTCAGAGGTTAAGCCGAAGGTAAGGGTAACAGAGACTCAGACTCGAAATAGCAGTATTTCGCCCAGGTGAAACTAGAAACACGCATTAATTGCATTTGTTTGCACCAGGAAAATGGTAAAACATAGTGATCAGGAGGTTGAATTTTGTACAAGGCAATCATAGGTTTCAATCCTGAGTCTGGAACATACTGGCTGTGGAAACTCTGTATCGCTAACTGTGATTCTTCATCCACAGGAGAAAAAATAAAAGTGATAGAATCTGGTCACTGAAGCATCACCCCAGACCCTGGTGACATCATCCTCATTCCTGCATCAGGAGAGGTGTCTTTCCAGGCAGAGCATCACTGAGAGGAGTACTCCGTCCCTGACAGACCTGGCTTGCATCCTAGCCTAGATATTGATTATGTGACCTTAGACAAGTTTCCTATCTTGAGCCTGAGCTTCCTCCACTATTAATTGGAGATAATAATTTCTAATTGAGATAATTAGCATATGCTCTAATTTGAGCATAACATGTGCTCAAAAAATAGTGATCACCGTTGTTTATGGCTGCTCTTTACCAAGCACTGTGCAACATGTTGGATGTACTGCTCTTGGATCCTGCTTGGGATTCTCTCCCCCTCCCTCCCTCTCCCTCTCTCTCTCTCCTTCTCTTACTACCCCTCTCCCTCTCATGCACTCTCTTTCTCTTCCTCTGTCTCTTTCTTTCAAAATAAATAAATAAACTTAAAAAATTTAAAGACAGGTACCACGTTTCTCTACTCCATATCTACTCTACTAGTCTCCTCTCTAGATTCTTAGCTATTGCCCTCATGACAAGATGTCCCCCACCATCCTCTCCTCCCTGGCCTTTGCTAGATGAGCTCTTTTTATTCGTGCCCCTTCAAAATACAACATCCACAAGGAAGACAATATCCAGTCATGATATGATCAACCTGGAATATCAGGAGATGAGGATTTAGCTTTGACCTTGACCCTATACTTCAGTTGATCCAGCCAACATTTCTGTTAGTTTCTTTATTCCTGCAACAGTCACAAAGGAAACCACAACAGAATTGCCAGATTTACTGATACAGTGCACAGCCTGAGAAAGTATTCAGTCGTCTTAAGCAAGCTTTCAAGTAAAGAAGCAAAGATCCTGTATAAGGATCCGAAGTGGAATCATGGAGCAGGAAGAGTTCACTGCTTCCACTAAACAGTCAGGATGCCTCTACTTGAGTACCACCAAGAAGATGGATATTTCGGGGTGAGGAGCAGGGTGGCATTAATGTGACTAAGAATACAAATACTCTACCACAAAGAAATAAGCTTTGAAAATATTTTTTTAATTTTTAATGTTTATTTATTTGAGAGAGACAGAGACAGTGCGAGCGGGAGAGGAGTAGAAAAAGAGAGAGGGAGCGAGAGAGAGAATCCCAAGCCAACTCTGCACTCTCAGTGGAGAGCCCGACGTGGGGCTCGAACTCACAAAACAGTGAAATCATGATGTGAGCCGAAACCGAGAGTTGGAGGTTTAACCAACTAAGCCACCCAGGCACCCCAAGCTTTGAAAATATTTTAAAGCCAGACTCCCTAGTAAAGTTGAGAATATCTGTATTATCAGCTTCAAATATCCTTGTTTAGAGCTCATAAATCCTCCCAGAGTAATAGAGTGTAGTGAGAGCAGATTTATTCCCTCCTACAAAGGCAGGGCCTCTACCAGTGCCTGCAGATAACCTTAAAGGGTCATCAAAGGCAGCAGCTTTAACACAGTCAACAGGTAGTTACCACAACCTCATAATTTAAACAACCCCTTTTTAAATTAGAAAAAAAAAGAGTCCTAAAATTTAGATCCTATTCTGTGAACATTCATGAGGACCATTTTCTACTCTTTGATTTATGTGCCTAGGCCTGAGTGTCAGAGGCCTGAGAAATCACAGCTGGATTAAAGAGATGAGCTTAGCATGAAAGTGGCATTTTGTTTTATAAAAGAAGCTGGAGCATCAGGGTTTGAATGGCTCGGCACCTCTTTAATCAAACCAGGGCTGCTCAGTCCAGGGCTTTGTAAGTGAGCTAATTAGTAATGTGCCAGAGACTTACCTGGTTAATCAAATGATTAATCACTCAGTAGACTTCATTCCTGTTTCCTGGCTGTCTTTGGCTCTTCTATTTGGTTTTTTTTTTTTTTTTTTTGTAATTTTTTTTTTGAAATTAGCATTTTAATAGCTGGCAGTCACCATTCAGGTTAAAAAAAATGGCATTGTCCCATTTTAACCATTTTTTGTACAAATAAAAATGAGACAGAGGAGATTTTTTTTCTAGAACTAGGAAAAGAATAGTCCTCAACTATGGCTTGACCAAGAAATGTTAAGCCATTTCTGAGGAAATTCAGTGTTTGGGCAGAAAAGGATTTGAAGTGCCATGGAAGATTTGGGCATCCCTTTGCATGTACAATCCTGGTTGGAGAAAAGGTTTCTGAAAATAAATAAATAAATAACATGACTGTAATTAGCTGACTAGATTTTCATGTTCCTTCCTTCATTCCTTCCTTCCTTCCTTCCTTCATTTATTTAATATTTAAGGATACTTTAAAGGGACAGAAACATTGGCCATTTTGGAAAATTCTAACATGGAGAATAAAAATGTACATGTCTTAGTTTTGTTGAACAACTAAGTTACCTTTAAATACACCTTTAAATCCTCCATGTTTTGGAACAAGGCATATTAAAAGGAGAATAAATAGGGGAGTCTGGGTGCTTAGTCAGTTGAGCATCCAGCTTTTGATTTTAGCTTAGGTCATGATCCCAGGATCATGGGATTGAGCCCCATCTCAGGCTCCATGCTGACCTGGAGCTTGCTTAAGATTCTCTCTCTCTCCATCTGCCCTTCCCCCCCACTTGCACTCTCTGAGAGAAAGAAAGAAAGAAAGAAAGAAAGAAAGAAAGAAAGAAAGAAACAAAGAAAGAAAGAAAGAAAGGAGAAAAGAAAAGAAAAAAGAAAAGAAAAGAAAAAGAGAGGGAGGGAGAAAGGAAGAAAGACCTTTAACTGAAATGTTCCAGCTCTGATCTTTGCCAGATTAATAATACTAAACACTGTCAAGGAGCTCAATTATCTTTTTAAAAGATAATATTATAATGGTGTAATTGCCATTTAATATCCTAAAATAATTTGTCATAAAAACATATAAATAGCTAAGAAGGAAAAAAATTCAAACTCCCTCATTATGTCACTGCAATCATCCATGACAACCTGCCGTCCCACTCTGTCCACATGACCCATCAGTCCATCTTTCATAGCCCTGTGGATCTTCACCAGGCACCATGGGAAAGCATTCTCTGATTACTCCAGTAGAATTTTTTTAAGTTTATTTATTTATTTTGAGAGACAGAGAGAACATGAGCAGGGGAGGGGAAGAGAGAGAGAGAGAGAGAGAGAGAGAGAGAGAATCCCAAGTGGGCTCTGCACTGTCAGTGAGGAGCCTGATGTGGGGCTTGAACTCTCAAACCAGGAGATCATGATCTGGGCCGAAACCAACAGTCAGACACTTAACTGACTGAGTCATCCAGGTACCCCTATCCCAATGGCATTTTAAATGAAGAATAATGAAATCATTATAAATTTGTTTTCAATAATTCTTGTGTTTGGATTTCCACATAAATCTTCTTCCATTGCCCACAGGTAAAATTCTTCTGGGTAGTTAGAGATCACATAAATATTTTGCTTTTCTAAATGCCATTGTAGGTAGATCCTGAAGGTGGGTGTCAATGATCCAAAAGGTAAATAGGCCTCCATCCTACAAGGCTGGTGATTCTAAGCCCTTTGAGAAATAGCAACATTTCTGCATGAAATTTTTCAAACTACATGACTAGTCATGTCTTCAAAGTCCCCAATTTTTTGGTCAGAATAAACCACTATTTCTGATGAGAGAGGGTCAAGCACTTCACGAGTGGTATGTGAGCGGTATGGGAGTGTGTGTGTGTGTTTGGGTCAGGGGAGAACTGAGGGTTGACAAACATTACTAAATATACTTAAAAGCAAACAGAAGTTTTAAAGAAGGGAGTGTTATTATTACTTAAGGCAAAATGAGGAAAACATGGGAGGGTGAGAAGCCCACTGGAGGAATCAGGTTTTATTCATTGTTTCTTTATTCACTACCATCCCAGAATGGTCAGATCTTTGAGATGCCACAATAAAGGCAGAAATTAGTTTTGAGACCAAAGTTTGATTATCAAGATTTGTAATACGAAGGATTCTTTAATAAATGCCTGTAAGTCAAAGATTTCTTTGATAACTAGAAAGTAGAGTCATCAAAAAAGAATTCCAGATAAAGACTAAGTTTGCACCTTATTCCCCAGAGAGTTAGCCCATCCAAACAAAGGACACTGGGGACGAAATGCTGCCATTTCCTGGACAGGACATATTCCATGGCCAGACACAGCCCTAGAAACATTGAGTTATTATCAATGTTATTAATTTCCTCTTCTTAAGTTTTACCTATCTCCTAGTAATTACCAGTAAGCCTCCAGAACAATCTTTCTAAAATACAATCTGACCTCAGTCCTCATGATCAATTCATACTGCCTTGGACCGGCTACAAGATTGTCCATCATCGTCCTCCACTGCCCTCCTCAGCTTTGTCACCACCATTCTTTCACCCACACTTATGGATCTGGCTTACATTACTTGAACATCCAAATATTTTGTGGCATTTTGCATCTACTGGACTAATACTAACCACCTGCAAGACTTGTCTTTCAAGTAATTTCTGGAATTCCACAGGCAGATCCCACTTCTGAAGAAGTTCTACACCTGACATTAGGCACCATGGTGCTGGCTGCTCCTCTATGCTACCCAGTCAAGCCCAAGACCAAGGTTCGTGGCTGTCCTAACTCTGTTTTGACAAATTTTACCTTCAATGACTCAAACTTCTAGGTGTCAAAGCTTCAGCACAATTTTATGGTCAAATGGCGGAGAATATTTCTATCCCTTTTGTGTAACTCTCCAAGAATGAGGAGACAGAGAAAGGTTACCATGAGGGATTATTTTATCCCAAAATTTGCAGAGATTTAAGTAGTTATTTCTGTTTTTATATATGGCAACTCTGTGTTCACAAGAGCCAGCCTCCAAAAGAGCCTCAGGCAAGCTAGGAGACAAACCCAAATGGCAAATATCTGAATACTATATTCAGAGTTATTGCTCTCTGGCCTCTGAAGGTAAAGCTTGTCACTGTACCAAGATCTTTAGGTAAGATTCCTTCTCACTAGAGGATAAGGTTTTTCTTGGGAATTTGCTATCCCCTCCTAAAACCTGAAGTCACTCTAGCGCTTCTCCAGACATGCTGAGATGTGTCTGGCTGGATCTCACAAGTGGAAACATCATGATTTCTTTCACAGGAGGATTCTCATAGCCCCCAAAATTGAGTTCCATCAGGCCTGAATCTGCAGTTTTCCAGACACTCTCAGACATGCCTGGATCCATGAGCAGACATGGCCCATGCTCAAGCTGAGACCCAACTCCACCTTAATTTATGGGTTGGGTGGGAGAAGAAAGTATCTGTGGAAAAGAAGGTATTTGAGCCATATTTTGAAGGAAGAGTAGGATTTAAGCAAACACTGCAGCAAATGACCCACAAAGAGGAAACACAACAGAGAAAACAGAACCATTACAGAGGCCAAATATCAAAATAATCCATTTTAGTCAAATTTTGTTAAGACATTAAATAAATATTGTTGAATGAATGAATACATGAGTGAGTGAATTTTCATTTTCTTTAAGTAAATTAAATTTGTCTCTGAGCACCTATCTGATAGGTACAGGAAGGATTCAATTTCAGTCACTTCTTTTTTTTTTTTTTTAATTTTTTTTTTCAACGTTTATTTATTTTTTGGGGGACAGAGAGAGACAGAGCATGAACGGGGGAGGGGCAGAGAGAGAGGGAGACACAGAATCGGAAACAGGCTCCAGGCTCTGAGCCATCAGCCCAGAGCCTGACGCGGGGCTCGAACTCACGGACTGCGAGATCGTGACCTGGCTGAAGTCAGACGCTCAACCGACTGCGCCACCCAGGCGCCCCAATTTCAGTCACTTTTAAGGGGGATTTCCTTCCCTGGGGTTTTAAAAACAGTCTTGGATGTTTAGATGGTATCCACAAAATTAGGGATGGCTGCATGGTGTTCACCATCCTTAGTTGTATCCGTTCTGTATGTGACAGTACTGGGCCAACCATCCTTGGCCATCTAGCAAATGATGGTCTTCCAGGTGGCTCAGAGGTGCTCCACAGCAGGCCTCTCCACTCAACACAGGCCCAACACCTGCTCCAAAAGCTTCTGTGTTGGCAGCAGGCCTTCACAGTCCTCTCACGGACATCTCCCTATATTTGGTGCTTCGTAGGTCCTGGATCTCTGCTATTCACAAAAACACCCCAAATCCTAACTAACCCTGTCTAAGCAACTAACTAACTTCCCCTGATTAACACAAGGGAAATCCATCCTTCCGCTTCCGGATTTACCCTTTCTGTCCCTTGAATCCCAGCGCCGGCCTCTCGCCATGAGCTTATAAACCCAAACAGAACCAGGAGTGTTTTTCTGCAGGTGCTCCACAGCATCTGTTTTTAACCCTGACACAGAAAAACTAGCAATCCCTCTGACAAGGAAGCCAAACTCAGAATACAGAGATTTGGCTCTTACATTAAGGGAGACGGAAAAGCCTCTTGCCCTTTCAAGTGTGGCTCGTAGCCAGAACAAAATCCAAAATGCGGTTGCAGTATCCTACTTTGCCCCCTGCCATCACACTGATTCCTGTGATACTGTGGATTCCAGTGTCTGAGAGAGAACTCTGCCTCTGGAGTTGGAAGGCTCCACCCACTCCAGCTCATGATGGCTCCATTTTCTCCTGGGTGAAAGCTGTCATGCTGACCCCTGAAAACCATCGTGGAGATCAAATTTTAAAAAGAATTTTTATAAATGCTGAGGGCTGGACAAAGAGTGCTTGCTCATGTGGACAATGCCAACAGTCAGCAGAAACCTAGATTAGCCGTGCCTGTTCCCCTGTGACTCTGAAAAGAAATCCTCAGGGTTGCAGTGACCCCTCTGGCCTCGGAACAGGTGGCCCATCTCCTCCTGGGCTAGTTCTGCTATTTCATTATCTTGAAGGGAGTACAGGCCTTAGTGGCAACCCACAAGAAATGCCAGGCAGAAATGCGATCCCCAGGCCATTGCAGGGCAAGAAAGCAGATCTATCACCTGCACGGCATTTGCTGTGGGGCCTGAGGCCTGAAAGACAGCTTTGTTCAGCCACCAGGTGAGCTGCAAGGGGAAGGTGCTTCTCCAGCCACTGCCACCAAGACTCTCACAAAGCGCTCATTCAGAGCCCAGACCTGGCCGTGCCCTCTGATGCTGCCTCTGACTTACTGGATTGCCTGCACAGAGATCATTTCCCTGCTTGCACCCCCACCACGGCCCCCACCCCCCAACCTCCACCCCCCAGTACTGACCCTGCTAGTGCACAATGCCACTCGAAGGGCATGGGTAGAATATTACATTCCAGAGAGAAAAGGCAATGCTCAGCCTGAAAAGGCCAGGCTGTGGTGGAAGACACTCCCCTTTCACCACAGAGCTCCCTGTGTCCCTGCAGACAATAGGCTTCTGTGCAGCCCCATCTCCTAATGCAAGGACTGCTTACATGTTTTCATCTTTGGAAACTTCAAACTGCTCAGTCCCCAGGAATGACTGTACAAGGAAGCATCTGTCTAGGAGGGGAAGGGAGAAGAAGAGCTGAGATGTGCTCCTTCAAAATAATCTCCCAGCCAGGTTTTGTTATTCCCATGGGCCATGCCAGGTTTTTGTCAGTTTATTCTTTCATTTATTTAAATAGTCACTATCTATAGATCATTTACTATGTTCTAGGCACCTTGCTAAGATATCTTACTAGAGATGCCTCACCCTAGAGTGAAAAATTAAATAAGACTGCCCTGCCCTTAAGCAAATGGTGTCCAAGTGTCTGAAAAAGCATTTTGTGAATTGATTTTTTGTTGGGCATCCTTTTTTCTTACTCCATGCACCACCTGACCTTTGATCTTCATCCTGTTCTGGCTCCTGAATCCTTCCTAATTTATCATTGTGCAAAAATAAAAGTCAAAACATTGGATTTCTCAGGTACTCTCTTACTGGTACGAATGCAAAATGATAGAACCCCTTTGAAGACAATTTGTCAATATATATACTAAAACTGCATTAAAAAAAAGAAAGGGAACTAAATGTGTTTGGTATAATAAATGTTGTCTTAGCAAGAAAAAAACTGCATATGTAATTCACCTTTCAATACAGCAATATCATTTCGAGGAATTTACCCTGAATATACACCTGTAATAAAATGCATAAGGTCAGTCAATGCGGCCTCATTTTTATTTGCAAAACATTGGAAACTATCTAAAAGCTCAAGCACAGGAGACTGGTTGAAAAAACCATAGTATTACACAGTGTCATAGTAGGTTGCTGTAAAAAAAGGATGGTGGTCTCTATACACAGACATGGAATGATTTCCAGGAGATAATGTTCAGTGACAAAAGCAAAATGCAAAATGACATATATAATATGCACTGCTGTAAAATAAAAGGGGAAATAAGAAAACATACAAGTCCCTGCTTATCTTTACCAATAAAAGAGGATAAACCAGAAAACAATTAAGTGGGTTACTTATAGGAGTGAGAAAACAGGGAGAAGGGGAGGGAAAGAAGTAGCTCCCCTCTGGGTAGAGCTTTTTATAAAATTTTGACTTTTAGATTCTATAATGGAGGTTAAAAAAATCTATAAAGGATATTATTGGGTAAATCGACAAAATTGGAATAATGACATTAGAGTATATCAAATTATTATATCAGTGCTTACTGAAGCTGATAATCACCTTGTGGTTATGTAAAGAACATCATTGTTCCCAGCCAACAGGCAAAGGTAAAGATAAAGACACAACTTAGTCTGAAATTGTTCAGAAAAAATTTTCGTATGCGTGTGTGTCCATGTGTATCAGTGTATGTGTGTCTATGTGTGTGTCTTTTTGTATCTGTGTATTTGTATCCTTGGATGTGTCTGTGTGTATCTGTGTATGGGTGTCTATGTGTGTGTGTATATTGTCTGTGTCTGTATATTTGTGCCTGCATGTCTGTGTATGTGTGTGTCTGTGTATTTTTGTCTGTGTGTGTATCTGTGTATGAGTGTCTATGTGTATGTCTATTTGTTCTGTGTATTTGTGCCTGTGTGTGCGTGTGTGTGTGTATAGAAGGGAAAAAGAGAGGAAATGATCAAGCAAATGGAGCAGAATGCTAACAATAGGAGAACCTGGATAAAGAGCATATGGTACTATTCTTATTGATTTTTCTTCATGTTTGAAATTATTTACAATTACATCTACCCTATGACCCAGGAATAGCACTGCCAGGAATTTACCCAAGGGATACAGGAATGCTGATGCATAGGGGCACTTGTACCCCAATGTTTATAGCAGCACTCTCAACAATAGCCAAAGTATGGAAAGAGCTTAAATGTCCATCAACTGACGAATGGATAAAGAAATTGTGGTTTATATACACAATAATTTTTTTTTATTGTTGGGTTGGGTTTCCAGCAATTATATTTTATTTTTTATTTTTTAAATATTTTTTAATTTTTATGTATTTTTGAGAGAGAGAGAGAGAGAGAGAGAGAGACCGACCATGAGTGGGGTAAGGGCAAAAAGAGAGGGAGACACAGAATCTGAAGCAGGCTCCAGGCTCTGAGCTGTCAGCACAGAGCCTGATGTGGGGCTCAAACTCAAAAACCACAAGATCATTACCTGAGCTGAAGTCAGACACTTAACCAACTGAGCCACCCAGGCACCCCTCCAGCAATTATATTTTAGAAGAGAAATGTGAACCTGATCACCTCAGACTATCCTGCTGCTTCAGTGGATATCAGCACTATGAACGCAGCAGCCTCTTGGTCCACCCACACATTCTTCATGAAGTCATTCTCTTAAGATGTTGACAGGTAAGGATGCATCCTGGGTGAGCTCTTCATTGCATTGGGCGGGGGACAAAGGTTAAGGGAGTTAAAATGTCCTTGATCAAACTAGGAGAGTTCAGAATTTGAGTCATCTTAGTCATTTGGAATGAGAATAGTTACCACATTATGCACCAGGATTATGCCAACAATCCTATGCTTATTGACTCATCTAAGCCTTACCAGGGAGCAATAATATCCTTGAGAAGGAAGCTGAAGAATCAGGGGTTTAACCTGTGAAAGTGGCAGGTGCCATGACTGGAGTTCAGATGGTCTGGTCCTAAAGCCTGCACTATTTAATTGCTATGATATAACACCTGCCATGAATGTAAAGAGACCAGGCCCACCTGGCAAATCTTAATGTTCTCCAGGCCTTGGTTCAGGGGCTACATCCTCTAGAAAGCCTTCCTTGAGCCCCATGTAGGCACTGATGTTCCTTTTCCTATTCGCCCATCTTCACTTGGAACGCACCACCCAAAAAAGCCAATCATCTTGTGGTAATATTATTTTTGTGTGTCTGTTTTACTTTCTGGACTCTGACTTCCTTGAAAACAGAAAGACTGTCTTTTCTTCTTTATAGTGCCAGCACCTATCACAGAGCCAAATCCATGACAGATATTCTTTAAATGCTACTGAAGTTGTATTGCATTTTTTAAGTACTTATTGAGCCTTTGAAACAGCTCTACAGTGCTCACATTTTGTTCATACAGAAATTGAGTCTTAAAGTTGAACCTTGAGTCAACAGCTTGATAAGATTTCCTGCAAAGGCTAATATGATCTTAAACCTCATTAACAGAGGAACCACATGTAGAGAGAGAAAAGGTATGACCTAATCTATGCCAGCTAATCAGGCCAAATCCAGAGACATAAACTGACTTCTGCATCCACATGAAGGCAGATGTAGTCAAGCTGGATGGAGCCTGAGGGCAGGACAAAAGCAGATGGCACTCCAAGGCAATATTATATTAGTGGAGACCAAAGGAACTAGGGTTAATGACAATCCAGGGGACCCACGACTATTTCCAGATACCTTCATGCACTCATCTCTTATAATTGAGCACCGAAAGATGAACTTCAGTGAGTGGGTAGACATCACTGGGAGAAGGATTTGGGCTCAATATAGTAAGAGAAGATTCTTTTCTGCAGTTGTCTAAAGATGAAGTGAACTGTTTCAGATAATAAAGAGCTCTCTCACCAGAAGTATGCAACAGTTGAAGACCACATGTCAGGAATGTTCTGGAGGGCATTTGAATATTAACAAATGAGGAGAATCGGCTAAATTAGTATCTCCTGTATGCTCATCTTTTGACCAATGTAAAGACATCACAGGCCCACAACAAAAGAAGCAAAATTAAAGACAAAGTAGTAAGTTTTTTTGTTTTGTTTTTTTTTTGCAAAGCTGAATTAATTCAATTTAAACAATTTCACTTTATTACAAAATTATGCTTTTTGGCATTGAAATTTCCTTTTTTTCCTCCATTAAATGAGGAAGCTAGGAGATGGTTTTTATAGTGCTTTGACTAGGCAAAAAAAAAAGTTGACAAATCCATGTTGGTTGCCAAAATGACTTTTGAAATTACAGTAGCCTATGAAATTCAGAATTCTATCAGCTAATGGATCAGACAACTTCTGAGGTTCCTTCCACCTCTAGAAGGGTATGGCTTTGTATCTCACAGACGTTGAACCATGAGTATCCAGCAAAAAGTCACTGACTGAAGTCAGACATGCCTGGCTTCACACAATGGTTTGGCTACTAAGTCAAGTGACTTTGAGCAAATTGTTCAATATCTTTGAACTTTAGTGTTTCTATCTACAAAATAAGCACAAAAACAACATCCTTTACTGCAGGATCATAGACTTGCAAGCCCAAAGCCATGGCTTGTGTTGTATATTACAAAAATGGCCACAATTCCTTCCAATTCTTTCACAAAGAGGTGGAATCCACTTCTCCATCCTTTCCTCTGGATGGGCCCTGTGTCGCTTTGGCCAAAAGGCTGTGGCAGAAGTGATATTCTGAGCCTGGGTCTCAAGCATCTCTTCACACTTGCTCTTGGTTTTGGAGCACTCCCTGTCAGTCTTGTGAAGAAGCCCAGGCTGGCCTGCTAGTTGAAGAGGCCCATTCAGTCTCACCGCTCCAGTCAATAGCTGACCAACAGCCACAGCCAGAGAGGCTGTTGAGAGAGGCCATTCCAGTAGTCAGTCCTCCATCTGACCACAGATGCAGAAGAAAGCCAAGCCAATATCAGCCAAGCTTGACCTAAATCCCCCAAAATATCCAACCAACCTTCAGGCTCATAAGTAATAATAAATGTTATTTGAAACTACTGCATTTCAGGGTAGTTTGTTATTCAGCAAAAGCTAACTGATACAGTTCCGGTTTCCAAAGTCAGTATTTTCTAGATAAGTGACTTCAAGTAAGTTATTTACAGTGCTTTACTTTAATACTCCCTTATTGAGTAATAGGTGAGAAATGTCCACTTCATAAGCTATTGTGGGACCTAAATGATATAATGCAATTAAAATATTTGGTACACAATGCCTCATACTGTTAAATACTCAATTACTGGTAGCTGCAAGTATTAGGACTAGTAGCTGTGTGATAGTGATAGTATTACTAGCCATATACCTCCTCCCACCCTACCTTCCACATGGATTTTAGTCCCAAGAAACTGCAAAGAGAGGTTATTTGTATCACCTTTCATCCTGTGTCTAATAAGATATCTTGCGCAAAATGTACTCAGCTGGGTTTGATTTTATATTCCTGACTCACATTCTGAACGATTTAGTAACACAAGGTGGTACTAGGGTAGTTCAAAATACAGAATGTTCACCCCCACTGTTCAGAGAGTTGATGGCATAACTGTTCACAGAGTCAAAGAACCTTAAATGTCAAGGAGGCTGGAAACAGGTGTTCCTAACTCACTTTGATGGGTCGCTAGCCACCAGCATTCTCCCAGCAAGAGCTCTATGTATATCATTCACAGTTGTGGGTTGAGCATTTTTTCCCCCATACACTGATGAGGAAACTGAGTCTAATGCTGTCTAGTGATTATCCCATAATTAAACAGTCAATCAGGGACAGAGCCAGTGCTGCACCATGTCTGATGCACTCAGAGCTATTGATCCTTTCTCTAAAAACTTGCAGTCTGTCTTCTAGATCATCTAAGAAATCTCACAGTGCGGTCATCCCCACGACCACTGCCCTTCTAGTCAGTCAGGCCCAAGTCAAGCCCATTGTCTTTCACCTGTACACTTACAGTAGCCTTTTGTTCACTGTCTCTAGGCTCACCCTCTGACAACGGCCCCCACTCCCTGCCAGAGTGACCTCCCATGACATCCACATCCAATTAAATCAAATCCCTGCCTTTTAAAATCATTCCCTGTCTTCCACCTTCATCATAAAATCAAAACTCTTCTACATGGTACACACAGCTCTGCATACCTACCAGCCATAGACTCCGACGCTCCTCCTTCTAGGCCATGCTAAGCGACTTCTAGTCCCTACAGTCCACCGTGTTTTCCTTGCTGCCACTTTGCGCATTCTGTCATTCTCTGCTGTACTCTCCCCAAGGGCTTGACTTCCTGACAAATTCTGACTTGGTCTACAAGTCTCCCTTCAAATGCCAAATCCTTTGTAAAATCTTCCCTGAAGCCCTTAAACAGGCTTAGACCATCTTTTCCCACCATCCCTCCTCTCATCCTGGTTAAAGCCACTTGCATTAGAACTATTGTCATCTTGTCTGCTCCCCTTGAAATCACAAATCAGACATCACCCCCAATTAGTTAGGTTTTGTATTTGTACCATGCTAATAAAAAAGGGTTATTACTGGGACACCTGGGTGGCTCAGTTGGTTGAGTGTCCGGCTCTTGGTTTCGGCTCAGGTCATGATCTCATGGTTTGTGGGTTTGAGCCCCACATTGGGCTCTGCGCTGACAGTGCAGGCCCTGCTTGGGATTCTCTCTCTGTCCCTCTCTTTCTGTCTCTCTGCTACTCACTCATGCTCTCTCTCTCTCTCTCTCTCAAAATAAATAAAACTTTTTTTTTAAGAAAGGGTTATTACTGCTGTTTAGTTTAGTGGGCAAGAGTCGAAGACAGAAACCAAGTGAGATGTTGCTAATCGGTTATCAGACTTTGAACCAGTCTGCATCTCAGAGCTGTGAAGTAATAGGTCTCTGACAAGCAACCCATTTTTAGACAGAATAAAGAACTGCTCAAAGCAAGCAGCTGTATCCTGAAAGAAGGAAACATTGGGCTGAGAAAAAAAAAAAGGGAGAGAGATGACAAGGAAAATCCTAATGGAATAAGTCGCAAAACCTGCAGAAAGGCTTAGAAAAATCATTTACTCCAATTTCCAGAGGTGCCAAGGACAGAATGCATTTTCCTTGTGAGTAAGAAAGAGGAAATTTGGTGAGAAATATGATCTTTCCAGAGCAGGTGCTAAAGAAATTAAATCTCACAGAGGATGGACGAAGGCCAGAACTAGGATCCACATGGTAAGGAAGGAAAAGGTATTTGGCTGGGCCAAGAGCAAAGAGGGACTGGAGAGAGGCAGAGTGATGCCGGAAAGGCGAAGGGGGCCTCCTGGGGCAGCCATGCTGGCTGTTAGCAGAGGCTGGATCCTCCCAGACCTCAGGCAGGATTCCGAGGAACACCCAAAGGCTGAAGACATGGGCCATCCATAAGTCCCTTCGCAAAGAAATAATAGTATCATCTTGTTGTCCAGATCACAAAATCATTAGGACAATTATCTGCCATGCAAGCATAAAGATGATAACATTCTCAAGCATATTAAAAATTCAAAAATGACACCTATGAGTCTTTTGTAAAAAGGTACCTGATAACAAAATACCAAACAATTGATGTTTCAAAATAAAAGGCCTCTTTAACGGCAAAGCCATGGTAACAAGGCTAGCTGAGCACTAAACGGATTTGAATATTGAATTAAGATTAAACAACGGTCAGAATTAGAGATCCGAATACTAATATTATGAGTTCCAACAACGGAAAATAATTTCACTAAAGAAAGAAATGGGAAGTGTGAGGAGGGGATATGGAGATTTAGATTACCTAATATTCTCATACTTCAAAGACGGCATTATAGATACTGCCCAATTTGAAACATGTAATTTAAAAGCAATTTTTCCTCACTCCTTAGTCTATTTCACAATGTTTTTCTTAACTTTTGAGGTTCTCTTGTAAGAATGAATATTTCTTCTTATAAACAAACAATCTGAAGTTCAGCACTTCCATCTTTTTTTCACTAAATTCAAGAAAAAATAAATGTAGTTTTTACTCAATGATAGGCATATAATGATCACATTTTTAATGAAATTATTTGTATGTAGCTTTATCACTAGGTTTGCAAAGAGAAGTATACAAAACAATACTGTCTAACACTTAGGATGTTAATGCATAGGTGGAGGAATTTGGGGTGAGGTTTTACTTGCTTCTATGAACTTTTCAATACTGTTTGCTTTTCATTCATATGTACTCTATTTGCAAAAATAATAAAGATATTATTCTTTAAAAAAAATGCAAGGCCATAAAATTGGTGTTGGCTTCATGCTCATCCAATTGGTTGGTAGTCATTGCCTGGCCACCATGTTAAGAGGGATTTTGAGCTGCATCAAGGTTCAGCAGAAGCCAATATTCTGATTGATCAGCAAATCTGCCATAGCCCCAAAAAGGGATGATGCCACATAGGATGCATAGTCAACATTCCAACAGCCTAATACAAATAAGAGCAATATTTTGTGTATAACAATTAAAAAAGTCAAATAAGGACAGATGTTTACATCATTCACTCAATAAAAGTTGACTAAACAAAAACTTACACATGCTAAATAGCTCATCTGCATTTAGAAAGTACTATTTGCATGCAACCAGAAAAAGAGGCGAATGATAATTGTATTATATTAGGCTCTCCAGTTAGCCTATATTTGAAATTTCCAATAATATATAATATTCGAGAAACAGAATATTGGAATAGAATTAATGTAGAAGCCTCAGTCATCCTAAAAATAAGTAGTATTCATCTACAGATACATAAACTACATGAATAAGCCCATTCATCTCATTGAGAGATGCTTTTTCAGTGAAAATTCTAATTTTATGTTCAATAAATATTTATCAACATTTATAATGTATGTAGATTATTTTGATCAAATGAGAACTGAGAATAATTATAGTGACAACTCAATCCAAAAGAGAAAATATTAAACCAAGATCAGGATGGTAATAAGATTTTTTTTAAGTTTATTTTATTTATTTTGAGAGAGAGAGAAAAAACGTAAGCGGTGGAGAGACAGAGAGAGAATCCAACGCTGGCTTTACACTGCCAGTGTGGAACTCCAATTCTTGAACCCACATGCCCTGAGATGAAACCAAGAGTCAGACACTTAACTGAGCCACCCAGGCGCCCCAAGATTTTTTAAATTATATTTCAAAGGCGGGAGATAAATAAGGAAGGAATCTATTTAAATAATTTCATCATTTCTTCACTCTACAAATGCTTACTGAACCAAATGTGTACCAGGTTGTATGCTGGTTGCTGGTTATAAAGGTGAATGGGACACTGCTGACTTCTGAGGAAGGGGAACATGCTGTTCATTTCAGGGAAAGGAAAACCAGGAGAGGATGGGCAAGAGGAAGCTGAGGTAGGAGGAAGTTGGGAAAAGGGAGTGGCGAGTTCTGTGGCTCAGAGGAAAAAGAGGGGTGACATACAGAACACTACTAGGTGGTCACTGGGTATGTCAATGAAGACTGGGCAAAATTCCTTGTTGTCCAGTAATCTTGGGCAGGCTGGCAAAGGGCTGTGATTAAGTTAGGCATTGTGTATGTACAGCCTGCAGAGTAAGGGGCACTAAATAGCAGGGGGACGTTTTGGGGGGGGGGGGTCCCTAAACTTGCCTTGATATCCACATCCAGAAAATCAAACGTACAAGACAGACGTTGGGGGGCTTCTGGAGGGGAAACCCGGGGCCAGGCAGGAGAGCTGGCTCTGAGCACAACACCAGCTGTAAGCACACTCCAGTGAATTTGCCTGGACAGTTTCCTGGGATCCAGGATGAAAGGAAGCTTGAGGGCTGCCTAGCAACACTATGTTTATGCAACAGCCCGGAGAACATGGAAGGAGTAAGAGAGGGGGGATAAAAGAACAGTTTCTGAAGCGAGGGTGCCAGAGAGTCCGAGCTGCGCCAGGGCCAGCGATGGGGGAGCCCCCACTTGGGAGCAGGCCCCCAAGGCTGAGCCTGGCCACGTGACACCCGGGTTCTGCAGGCTGTGTGCTGACGTGGGAAACGGGCCGGTGGGTCCCAGATTTCCCCAGCTTCCCCCACTGATCACAGCGCTCCTGGGCTTCTCCATTGTTTTCACAGCTGTTCAGCTGCTCCTGCTCAGTCAGGGGACAGACAGGCCGACTCCAAATCACAGAGCAGAGAATAATACTCGGGCCAAAGACAGGGTGCACAAAATGGGAGTTTTTATTGGTGGGGTGGGGGTGAGGGGTGGCAGGGAGATGGGAAAGACACACAGCTCTTACTTAACCCTTTCATTGGCTGATGGAGCGTGAGTGTTCATTTCCAAGAGAAGAGGGGCCTCACATTAAAATTGTACGGGAGCTCCAAAATTTGTCAAGTATTGGGTTTTTCCAACTTGAGATCATATTTGTCCACAAAAATAACTTTGGGAATGGTAGCCATTCGTCCAGGCCATACCACAAAAGCCTATTTAATCCTCAATGTAGTCAGTTCAGGAAGTAGAAAGGAGGAAATTTGATAGACTAAAAGAAAAGCATAGCTGACATTTACAGATTGCTCACTATGGAGTCAGTGCAGTATGTATAGAATTTTACAACATCCACACTCTAAACCTATGAAGTTGGTATAATTATGTCATTTTGCAGATGAGGAAACTGAGGCTTGAGGCAGTCAGTAACGTTTCCAAAATTATGGATCTATTAAGAGATGAGGCCATGATTGTAAAAGAGGAAACCTGAGGGGGCACCTGAGTGGCTCAGTGGGTTAAGCTTCCAGCTCTTGATTTTAGCTCAGGTCATGATCCCATGGTTCATGAAACCGAGACCCATGTCAGGCTCCACACTGTCAGCACGAAGCCTGCTTAGGTTTCTCTCTCTCTCCCTCTCTTTCTGTATCCCCCCTTGCTCACACACTCTCTCTCAAAATAAATAAATAAACCTAAAAAAGAAAAAAAAGAGGCAATCTGACTCACAAGTCAAGATCCTTGATCATTGTTACATCGTACCTTTTAATACCCCTGTATTCATTTCCCACTCCTACAGTAACAAATCACCACAAATTTAGTGACTTTAAAACAACATGAATTACAGTCTAGAAGTTAGGTGTCTGAGATCCATTTCCCTGAGCTATCAAGTTGTGATAGGTCTACATTGCTTCTGGAGACTAGGGGAGAATTCCTTTACCTGACTTTTCCAAATTCTAAAGGCTGTTGACAGTCCTTGGCTCAAGGCCCCTTCCTCCATCTTCAAAGCACAGGACCTTCTCTTTCTTTCGGCTTCTCTCCTTACACCACTGTTCTCTTTTTGAAAACTGTTCTCTTATGGATAAGGCCCACCCAGATAAGAGAGGATGATCTACCCATTTCAAGATCCTTAACTTAATCACATCTGCAAAGTCCCTATTTCCATGTAAGCTAACATATTCACAAGGTTCCAGAAATTAGGACAAGAATATCTTTGGGGTTCATTACTTAGCCTACCACAATTCCTAATAACGTATACATATTTTAACCACTGTGCTCACCATGGTGTTACCTGTTACACAGTTATGTTCTGCCCCTACCTATAAGTGTCTTCAGGACAGGAACTATGTCCTACCCGTCTTTAAATCCTTACCTCCTAATAAACACAAAGTAGGCTCTCATCAACATTTGTTGTGTTTGACGAATGATGAGTCAATAAAATGAACAGATTTAAAGATGGCCATGACTTGAGTAACATGCATGTCAATTACAACACAAATAAAAAGAACAGAACTGCACTGAGCATTGGTAACCACCATAAAGTGTACTGAATGCTCTGTCCTTAGAAGGCATGCTGCTTTAGGTCTCCTCCTTTTGCTCATTCTATTCCCCTGCCTGGGATGTCCTTCCTCTTCCTACCTTTCTTTGCCTGGCTATTTCCTATTCATCCTTTCAGACTTAGGTCAGGGGTCCCTTTTCCCAGAAAGCCTTCTTTGACACACACTCTCTCTGTCTCTCTCTCTCACACACACACACAAACACGCACACATACACATTCTGGTATGCTGGAGGTAGCCGGAACTAGCTTGCTAGAGCTGATTGTGCACATTTCTTCTCAACTCCTCATTTTGTGACATCATATTTATAGCCGTGGTAGGAGTATTTACACCACAGAAATTGGCAAATACCTGAATCAGGATCGTTCTTCCCAGAGAGGGATTATTCAATATTTACACCACTGCACATTCATACCCTCCATAGGCATGGACCTCACTTTCTGAATGTGGACCCATAGCATTCCCTACTTAACTCTATCACACTATTTTTCCCTTTTATAATCTTCTGTTTATATGCTGCCTGCTTTTTTGAGCACTTACCACCACAACATGCTAGTGGAGAGGTAAGGTTGGGGCAATGGTTTGGTGATACCTTAAATTGACAAATAACCCTTGACCATATCATAGTCCCTCCAATAGTCCAACCTGGCTTGGCAGTTTGTGGATGGACCCTCTAATTTATTTCAGGTAAATACTCAGTCCCACGTAGGAATTATCATCCCTCATCCCTGCATCTTCCATTAAGCACCTGCCGGGGGCCACTGCGAAAGGAGAGGAGAGGGTGGCCTGCTCTTTCCTTGACCATTTATTATCATGCTCATGTACTCTCTTTTCTCAGGGTGGGGGTCAATGGGGGAGCAGCCTGTTTCCCAGAAGAATGTGAGGGACACACTTGTGAGTTCTGGTGCCCTCTCTCCCTTCTCTCTCATTGCCTTCCTACTCATGGTCTGAGATAGGTGAGCACTAGTTTCTTCAGCCAGCTTGGACATGGCCCTATGGTGGAGTCCCCCAAGAGATTGGGGGCATGACTCCAGATAATATCTTTAATATCTACAGTCATCTCTGATGAGCTTTCAGATCAACAGTCTCCTTACCCTCATCAACCCAAATTCAAGACCTGCAGAAGTATGTGGGATTTTTCAGTGTTCCTTAAGAACCCACAATAGGCAGATGACCTTTGCCCTGTTCCAGTTCTGTCTCCAAACTGTGGGATCCTGGGAACGTGTCTTAAATCTAGCAAACATTCATCTGGAGAATGAATTATCAGTTTTCCCTTCTTGAAAAATCCCAAGGATTCAGTTAGAGTAGGAAGAGGGGACTAACTTCAATTCAACTCTAAAATAATTTCTGCACACACACACACAGCTTTATTTGACTAGACAATGTGGGTAAAGTGCTGTCCTACCATTTCTTTTGGAATGCCATGCTATGCAAAACTCACATGTGGCCAGCACTGGATATTATAGCAGGTGTCTCTTTGACGTTAGAAGCAGAGGCAACAGCAGCATCTTTTTTTCCCAACTGTAAGCTGCCTCTACATGATTTTACTTCCCCATGCTACATTTCTGTGTGTACTGGCCACTATGATAAGCCTTTTATGGAAAGATATCATGACAATGATGAGACCCATATTATCGATGGGGACGTTGAGTCTCACAAAGATTAAATCGTTTCCTCAGCATCACACAGCTAGCTAATAAGATCCAAAGTAAAATTCAAACACAAGTTGATTTAACTCAAAAACCTTGGTTCTTTACCACTATTCTCCCTCATCTCAAGCCTGCCCCCCATCTGTGAACCTACCTTTCCCTTCAGTAAGTACCTCTCATATGGGTTATATTATTAAGTTTTTTTTTAAATATATGTTGCTTCCCAAAAGGTGAGTTCATTATCCCTTCTTATCATAAGGGTTGTTATTGCTCATCACTACTAAGAGGCAGAAAAGGGGTCACCAAAAAAGCAAACAGAAGGAAGCTTAAAGTTTTAAGGCATTTTATCAATCTCCTCCAGGACTTGCCCTGGTCTAGTTAAGGTAAGAAAAGTGACTGGCTCTAGAGATCCTCCCAATCCTGTCCCCAGGAAAAGTCTCTGCTTCTAGGATGCCAGGAATTAAGTAACTCACACCAACCGTTCAAAAGGTTTTGCCCCACCCCCACCCCCTTCCACCTCCACAAAAGAAAGAAAGATATCTTTGTAAAACCTTCTTCTGGTCATATCAATGAAGGGGCCTGGAGTTTGCTTACATTCCAACTGAGATTCCTGTTCCTACAGCTTCTAAACCCCTCCTCCTCCATGACTCCACTAACCTCTGCTGAAGGTCACACCATTATTAAAGCATACTCCAACTATCTGGACTAAGATATGTGAGACACTTCCAGAATCTTTTTCCCCCACTCAAGCATCAAACCTAAGCATTCACTTCTGGGTTCCTTTGAGCACCATCTTGACCCTGTGCTGCTTTTGGCGGTAGAGTCCCATCTTCTCAGTGAGAAGAATCCGTGGACGATCTTACCTTGCCATCTAAAGTGAAGAGCAATCCCAAAAGAGTAAAAAAAGCAAGAGTTTATGAGCTTTTCCCCCCTCCCATGCAGAAGGAATTCCAACCACACAGGTTCTGAACAAAGTTTCCAAAAAGAAATCAGTGGAAAGCAAAATCGTCATTTCAACCAGTTTTTTTATTTTGACCAAATCATCTGCTCCCAACCATCTGCCAAGGCTACTTAAACCATTTGGTACTGTGACCTCAGAGCCTTAAACTTCCATGCATAAAAAATATATATTGGTTCCAAAATAAGCAACAAAAACCGCAAATCAAAATGAATGAATGTTGAATTAAGTATCTACATAAATGTAACATTTTGTCAGCTACTAGACTACTACTCAACTCATACGGTTATATATAATTATAGAAAATAGGGGATGTGGCTGGATTTTAAAATGTTTGAAATTATCTTTGGCAGAGCCTTCAAAGAAACGTTGCCTAAAATGCTAAAGTATCCCTGTCTAGTTCTATGGTCTATGGTATATCATTGACTATAATTGGAATTCATTTTCTCTGCAGGAGTAAAGAAAGGATGGGAAAGACAGGAAAAGTCTGCACTTCTACTAGTGGTTGTGGAGTATCCCATCACTTACCCCATACTGCTTCTGAACCCCTCTGCCTACAGACAAAAAAGCCCTGCCCTATGCTCTTTGCATTGTAGTCTGATTTCTGTCTTGTCTCCTGTAATCTCCATCTGGGCCCCTGTTACCATTGCAGGAGTTCCAGATTGAGAAGATCACAAATCTCATTCATTTCAGGTAAGTAAATTCACCTCCAGCATCTCCAGAAAGGGGACGCCCATCTCAAGGAGCCAACTGATGCGCAAATACTGAGACCCACTATATATAAATAATAATAACACATACAAAATATAACACTCACTATGTGCCAAGCACTGTTCTAAACATTTTCCAATTTTATCAACTTTATTATTATGCCTATTTCCAGATGAGAAAACTAAAGCAGAGAGTAAATACCCTAAGTTCCCATAGGCAGAAGACAACAGAAGTCCTAATCACTATACCATAACACTGGGTCACACAAATAGGAAGAACCCAAGACTAACAATAATTTGAGCAGCTGCCTTGAAATCAACTTTGTGTGCAGAGGGCAGATGAAACCAAGCATCCCAGGACAATGTATCTCTGGACAACTTCTTGAGAGAGAAACACTTGGGCTACCTCATTTACATCATGTGTCTGAGTGGCTCAGCCTGTCCTCTAACACACCTTGTCTCAGAACCTTCCAACAAAACATGCAGAGTCACTTAGGCACTTAATCACATGTGGCTGGATTTGGCTAATCAATTACTACTTCTGGTAAGCCTCATCTCTCCAGAAATATTTGAAGAAAAGTCCTTGGAGGCATGGAATTGATCTTACCGTAGTCTTAGAGAACACACTTGTGGATTCCCATTTCCTAGGTTAAGATTTCTGCTCCCCATGTTCCATCTGCGACACCATGGACAAAATACTCCATTTTCCTGTGTTTCAACCTCCTTAATTGAAAATGGGAATGATAATGGTGTCTAACTATAGGGCTGCCAGAAAAATTAAATGAATCAATGATTCATGGTAGGGGCTTAACCTTTTGATTGATAGATGGTAACAATTCATTAACTCTTAGCAAAAAAAAAAAAAAATTTGAACATATCAAAATAAAAGTGCTCAAAATTGTACTTGGTATTTTACATAGGTTATCTCATTTAATCCTCCAAACAGTGCTTCAATGGAAACAAAGGTATTAAACTAACAGAAAAGTAAGCTTAGATTTAGAGAAGCTTAGAAAATTATATCAGAATATTATATTATATTATATTATATTATATTATATTATATCAAATGTATCAAATATTATATCAGAATATTACACAGCCATAAAAAAGGACAAGATCATTCCATTTGAGACAACATGCATGGACCTAAAGGGTATTATGCTAAGTGAAATAAGTCAGACTAAGAAAGACAAATACTATATGATTCCAGTTAAAAATTTTTTAATTGGAATTTTAAAAATGGAATCCTAAAAAATGAATAAACAAAAACCAGAATCAGAACTATAAATAGAAAAAATAATGGTTGCCAGAGGCATAGTAGTTGGGCAAAATGACTGAAGGGGAGAGGGAGATACAGGCTTCCAGATATGGAATAAGTAAGTCATAGGAATAGTAAGCAGAGCAGAAGAAACATAGTTGGTGACACTGTAATAGCAATGTAATGGGACAGATGGTGGCTATACTTGTGGCAAACATAGAATAATACATAAACTTGACGCATCACTAAGTTGTATGCCTGAAACTAATGTAACATTGTGTGTCAACTATACTCAAATTTAATTTTTTTTTACATTTATATATTTATTTTTGAGAGACAGAGAGAGACAGAGCACAGCGGGGGAGGGGCAGAGATAAAGGGAGACACAGAATCCAAAGCAGGCTCCAGGCTCTGAGCAAGCTGTCAGCACAGAGCCCAATGCGGGGCTCAAACCCACTAACCATGAGATCATGACCTGAACTGAAGTCAGAGGCTCAACAGCCAGAGCCACCCAGCCTCCCCTAAAATCAATTTAATTTAATTTAAAAAATAAATCTAAGTTTGTGACCAGCAGTTTCATGCTAGTAAACTGTCACTCGTAATGAGAAAAAACAAAGGTAAAAAGCCTACTGTGTACAAGGAATAGAGCTAAGTAGGTGTCCGGGGTTTTTTTCCCATCAACCTTTCTCGAGCCAGGAGGTTTGGGGGCAGGGTGGGAAATACATGTGCAAGTGACACCATGTTATTTCCAAAACTATAATCTGTGGAACAGATAGCATTTACAATATTTATTTGAAATAAGCACACAGTTAGTTATATCTCAGGGACTAGTCATTTAACTAACCCATCAAAAATAACCAAGAGAAGGGATTGGAGGCTCCTGATATAATCTGTATATTTATAAGAGGCTTCGCTTCAAAAAGGTAGCTCCAACCCCGGATCCCAAGACCTTTGTTTGAACTCCTGGCTGTGGCATAATTGACAGAGAGAATTAAAGGGGATATGAAGACCTGGGACTGAACTTTTTCAATAGTCTCAGCTCAGCTCACATTGCTCATGATATTAGAGGCTGCCGTGATGATATTAAATGATGCCGCACTGACAGAGATTAACAGAGTATGCAATTAGATTTAAAGGCTGTAATTGGAACATGCTGTTAAGTGCCTACCATCAGTCCTGGGTCTCCCCCTATAGCAAGCCAGTCTCTTCTTGGGTTGCTCTGTAAATTTAACACTGTCTTCACCAGCCACAAATCCTCTACTTAGGCGGAGAGAGTGAACAGGCCTAATGTTACTGTGAAAATGTCATGTATTATGCTGCAACTTTTATGCTACTATATAGTTTTGAAATGCTTTGAAATATAGTTAGGTCTTCTGACTTTATAGCAGCCATGAGGAGAGGAGGGCAGATATTGTAAGGATGCAGTCAACAATGGAGACAGGTAGAGACCCACTCAGGGTTTTCTAAGCTACTCTGTGAGTGAACCATGAATCTATACTAGATCTTTTGACTCAAGATTCCATGAGCTTCCTATCACCCCATGTTCTTCCATAGGTTGTGATTTGAAATTTATCCTGCCTGCTGAACACTCTTCTCTCAGGAGGTGAAGCTCCTCAGGCCTACGACAGGACAAGCTACCTCATTTTGATACATTACCTCATGCCCATAGGCCTCCACCAACAATATGGTCTTTGTTTTTTTTGTTTTGTTTGTTGGTTGGTTTTAAAAGAGAAAGTGTGAGCAGGACAGAGGGGCCAAGGGAGAAAGGGAGAAAGGGAGAGAGGGAGGGAGGGAGGGAGGGAGAGGGAGAAGGAGAGAGAGAGAGAGAGAGAGAGAGAGAGAGAGAGAGAGAGAGAATCTCAAGCAGATTACATGCTCAGCACAGAGCCTGATGGGGAGCTCGATCCCATAACTGGGATATCATGACCCAAGCCAAAATCAAGAGTTGGACACTTGGGACCCCTGGGTGGCTCAGTCAGTTGTGTTTCTTACTCTTGATTTCAGATCAGGTCATGATCTCATTGTTCATGAGTTCAAGCCCTGCATCAGGCTCTGTGCTGGCAGCACAGAGCCTGCTTAGGATTTTCTCTCTCTCTCTCTCTCAAAATAAATAAATAAAACATTAAAAAAAAAAAGAGTTGAATACAACCAACTGAGCCACCCAGGCGCCCCTGGTCTTTGTTAATCACTGATGATACCACAGGGTGAGGTCAATCCATCACCATGTACTTGTTGAATATCCACCATGTGTCAAGTCATTGATAAGTACCATGTAAGAAACATTTTAAAAGCATATTAAAATCTAATTAACAATTTCTGGCTGTGTGATTCAGTTTACCCACATACGAAGTATAAAAATAAAAACAACAGATAACATTTGCCAAATAATTACTATGTGCCAGCCCTCTCAGAGATGCTCTACAAGTACTAATTCTCAGAGTTTAAAAGTTGGTTTTCAGACTGTCCATGAATGGTGCTATGGTGGTCATTGAAAAGAGGAGAGGATACACTGAATGGGTCTATGGGTCAGCCCTCTTAATATCACCCAGAAAAGGAACCTGAAAATTTGGGGTTTTTTTCATTCACATATTTTGTAGGTATTGAATTGCTAAAATAAAATTTATATATTATACATGGTTCAAAATTGAAAAAGTAGAAAAATGTATCAAATGAAAAACGTTCTCCTATTCAAATCCCCCCACTACTCAATACACCTCTCTCCAAAAGAAAAAGTGAAAAAAAACAACAGAAAAAGTTTTCACTATCATTAAGTTGTTACGAGTCCTTTCAGAGATATTATTAATGAATATAGAAGCAAATGTATTTATTCTTTTTTTCCATTTTCCTTCTATACTATACACACTGTTCTACAGCTTAATTTTTCACTTAAAAATGCAAGTTGGAGATCTTTCCAAATCAGTTGCTAAAAAGCTCCAGCTGCATAATTCCATTTAACAAATCTTCTGTTGATGAATATTTACATTATTTCCAATCCTTTTCTATGAAGAATAATATTGCATATGTCATTTTCACATGGGTAAATATATCCATAGTATAATTTCCAGGAAGTGGAATGGTAAACAAAGTCAACAAAGAGATGCATTTGTAATTTTGTTTAATATTGTTGAAACTATACCAATTTCCCTCCCACTGGGAGCATTATAGGAGTATTTCCACAGTCTTGGCAACATGAGGGTATCACCTAACATTTGAATTTTTGCCAATTTGATAGGTGAAAATGGTAGATGAGCATATTTTTAATTTTCATTTCCACTATTATGCAAAAAAATCAAGTGACTCTCCCTTTTTTTAAGAGACTTTAGTTTTGGATTTTCCTTTTCTCTGACCTGTCTATGTAGATCCTTTGCCCATTTTTGTAGTGAATTGATGATTTTTTATATTGATTTGTAAGAGCTATTTATATATTAAAGAGATTAACCCTTGGTGATAAGCTGCAGATGTTTTGCCTACGGTCATTTGTCTTTTGACGCTGCTTACAACATTTTTTTGCATACAGATTTTTTAGATACATAAAGTAAAATTTATCAATATTTTTCTTCTGCCATTTGCATTTTGTATAATAATTGAAAAGATTTTTCCCATTCCTGAGTAATAAAAAAATTCTCACATATTTTCTTCTACTTCCTTTATGATTTCATTTTTTACTTTTGAGTCTTTGATCCATTTAGAATTCATATTAGTGCTTAATATAAATATGAATCGAATTATTTTCCAAATGGCTACCAGTTATTATCATATGGACTAGTCTGTTACTGCTCCCCTCTACACACACATACACTGAATTGAGCTGCTAACCTTATTATATACTAATTTCTATATATGTTTGAATTTCATATATATTTGGATTTTTTATTCTTTTTCATTGGTCTTACCTATCAACCAATCTCACTAATTTATTGAAGTTTTATGATACGCTTTACTCATGCTCCCTCATTTCCCCTCTTTTTCTCTATTTTCTGGCTCTTCTTATTGGTTCTTTTTCCATAAGAACTTTTAAAAAAGTTTTAGTGTTTTTATTAGAACTGTATCCAATTTATAAGTTAATGAAGGGAAAAATGTCTTAATTAGGTTGAACCTTTCTATCCAAGGACTTAGTATATGCCTTGTTATTTGTTCAGCTCTTCTTCTGTGAATTTTTTTTTTAATGTTTTATTTATTTTTGAGACAGAGAGAGACAGAGCATGAACGGGGGAGGGTCAGAGAGAGGGAGACACAGAATCTGAAACAGGCTCCAGGCTCTGAGCTGTCAGCACAGAGCCCGACGCGGGGCTCGAACTCACAGACCGCGAGATCATGACCGGAGCCGAAGTCGGCCGCTTAACCGACTGAGCCACCCAGGCGCCCCTTTTGTGAAATTTTAAAAGTGTGTGTATGTGTGTGTATTATATGCATGTAGATAAACACATAATTGCATTTATACATACATGTATAATATATGCATATATAATTTGCATATTCATAAGATATGTGTGATGTTGCACTAATCAATTGCATTTCATTATGTCTAGAGAATGATCAGAGAAATTTTGTCATGAGATCTATTAGTATGAAAAATTTTATTAATATATATCTTTATATTGATTCATCCTTATATTCCTGGAGTAACTTCTCTTTCTCGTGGTATAGTATTCTTTAATATGCTGCTGAATTCTGCTAGCTGATGTTTTATTTGGGATTTTAAAATCTTGATTACAGTATCTTTTAGAATATGAA
This sequence comes from Leopardus geoffroyi, assembly GCF_018350155.1. NCBI lineage: Eukaryota > Metazoa > Chordata > Mammalia > Carnivora > Felidae > Leopardus > Leopardus geoffroyi. The sequence continues at coordinate 49,713,384 of NC_059328.1, forward strand.
ACACTAACTAGTGATCTGTAAGATCCCTTTAAGTGCTAATATCCATGGAGTAAAATCCAAGAAAGAGTATGAGAACAATTAAGTGTCATAATGTTTAGAACTGACCATAAGACCAAAAAGGAATTAAAAGAATTATTTTCCATTCTCTGTGCTCACTACAGTGTCTACCACAAAAATGTTGTACAATGTATAAAAAGTAAATAAATGAATAAATACTTTTGAACCTGAGAAGTTTCATGATAGTGCAAGATATAACCATGACTTGGAAGGTCTCAGAGACAAAAGTGATTGACTGGAAAGAGCATGGAATTTGGACTCAAGTGGACCCATAATCTAATCCCAGCTCTGCTACCCTGGTAGATGAAAGACCTTACACCTGACACTTAACAGTATCCTCATCTATAAAAGGGAGAGAATAACACATAGCTTGGACTTTTTGGTAAACATGAAATGAAATATTCTATGTAATTAGCAAGCATATTGATTGGTGAACAGCAGATCCTTCAAAAAATTATTTCCCTTCTTTTTAAGAATGTAATACTCTAAGATAAGGAATAAAGCAAGAAAACACAACACATGCACAAACTGCAGTGAGTAGGGAGTCCTCTGTGATAGAACCATTGAGTTTAGAGCTAGGTTCTAAACTGGGTTCTAACCCTAGGCTGGCCACTGTATAAATGTGTGACCATGGGCATGCGATCCAAACCACTACATCTTAGTTTCCTTGTCTATGAAATGGGAATAATAATACTATTTTATACAGTGGATATAAAGACTAAATGAGACAATACATTTAAAACACCTGGCACAAAACAGTAATGGTACCCCCACCCGCTGTGTTCTTGCTCCTTCCTGTGAGTTACACACTGGCAGCTGATGTAGTGATTACCTACTAGCTGCCAAGAATTCTCTTCAGTAAGACGCCCTCCTGCAAAGTAGAGAAATCTAGCTGTCTGATCAGGAGAGGTGACAACAGGAAGCCCCATCCCACTCTGCTTTCTTCCCTGACCTCCAATCCTTCCAGTCATGTAGACCCCTCATTGCAGTACTTAATCATATGCTGTCGTGTATGGTTACTCAACTTGTTGGCGTGTTCTGCTCTCCTCACCAAAGCACCCCGTCTCCTGCTCTTCTTGTATCTCTCAAAGCATGTCTCACTGGATTGAACCCAAAGTCAGCAAGCAATTGAATGCTGTAAATCACGTAATTTTAGGATTGGAAGGTTACAGAAAAGTGTGATATGTGAGTCCTTTTGACTGTAGTTGATCACCTATTTGAAAATGCCACTGAAAGATTCTATTTCCCACCACAGCCCATCTCACTGGAATGTTTCCTCATACACCAGGGTCTTTGCATGGCTCTTCTTTGACCCTGGACCATTCATCCCCACTCTCTTTCCCTTTTTTAGTCCTACTCCTATAATACTTAAAAATTTCAGATCAACTGGCTTTTCTTGTAGGAAGCTTTCCCTGATCCCTCAGGCAGATCACCGTCCCCCTACGATACATCATTATAATCCTCTGCACTCTTATTACTCTTATCACAGTCAGTACTTACTCACATTTGTAATCATTTGAAAAGTAAACATCGTTCTCACTCACTAGGGTATAAAATCCTTAAGGCCAGAAACAAGTCTATTTTTGCACATCATAGTATCACCAGCACCTGATCCTGCACTGGGTCTATAGTTGGCTTTTAATAGATGTTTGTTGAATTAATTAGTTAATGGACTAACCACTATTAAGTGTCTCCCAGTAAGGCTATATTTTTATACCCTCTATATTATTGGATTCCCACCTCAACTCAATCATGAAGTAAGTTCCAATCCTTTTCCAAATATTTTACCTTAATGGTAGACAGCTTACCACTAAATTCTCACATCTGATCCACTACTAGGGAGAAATTTATCATTCTCTTCTTCCAAGCTAGCAGTCTACCCCATCCTACTTCCCGCCCCCCCCCCAACACCCAGGGTGCACATTAGACACACACACAGATACACACACACAGAGTTCTCTCCACAAACTGACCTTGTATGTGATTCCAATATGATGTAAACACTTTCTCTACATTTAAATGTAATGTGTATTAGACAGTCATAAACCCTAGAGTTCTGTGAAAGACTCAGGCCAGTTTGTCTTCAAATCCATTCCTCACCCTTCCTCTGCCCCATATCATAGCAAGGGCTCACCTCCTCAGCCTGAAACTACCAGGAGAGATATTTAAGAGACTGGAGCAAGAGGAAGGGGGCCAGAGTATCTCCCACCCCTTCTCTATGCTCAAGAGCCCCATCATTTCCAAAGCTACAGACACCATCTGACAGCCTGGCCGTGGTCAAGCTTTGTCCAGTGGTGTCCACCCCTGGGCTCCAGGAATATTTCTTTGGTTCCCTCTAAATTACAGAGGTGGGAGCTTCTTGCTGCCATAAATCTTTTAGTTGCCTTACCATCCCTTGCTGATGTCCCAGCTTTTCTATCACCTGTGTAACCAATTCCCTGCATTAAATTCCCCAAAGGGTTTTTCTTTTCCTAGTTCAACTAATATAAATGAAGATAAGGCAGAAAGCTAGAGTAACTATCCTATGTATTGCCATTTTCACTTTGTGATTATCTGTGTGCCTGTCACTCCCATTTTAGGATGCAGGCACCAAGTATTATATGTTCTCTGCATTACCATACCAACTCCCAAAGCATCTTTACATACTAAAAATTCCATAAATATTCATTGAATGACTGAACAAATGAATGAATGAATGAATGAATTGAACCTTGGGAGTTATAATATCTTAAGTCTGTAAAGCTTCTATGTATATCATAAATTTGTTATACATTAGTTGGAATCAGTCGATAAGTACCTTCCTCAATGACATACAAATCTGGAAGTAATGTAATTAATTCAAAATTACATAAGCAATCAAGGTGTGCTTACTTTTCCATCAATCAAGGCATAATTATTTAGCTGTGAGAAAGCTCAAAAGGGTTTGTATAGCCTTTAATGGGGCTTACATAGCAATGACAACTCAGGAATCAGCAGAGCATTGTCAAAAGCACTAGACAATTACGGCTGCTTGAATATCATAAATGAAAGAAAGGTTTATTCCTGTTCAGACATTATTACAATTTTCTTAACAGAATTTACTGAAGAAATGATTAGATCTTCTACTCGGACGCAATTTCACGTACACACACATACACACACACGCATATGCACACCCACCACCACCAACAACAAAAATAATAGCAACAAATATGAAACAACGAGACAGATGGATAATATCAAGATGTATACACTGAGACCCAAAGAGGAAGAGAAAGAGAGATTTAATAGTGTCATAACTTAGTTTATGTTCCTTTGCAAAAGTACAAATGAAAGAAGGAAATATCTGCAAGTGTGGAAAAAGCAATGTACAGTCTCAATTCCAGCATCCATTCCTTGTATTATATGGTCTCAGATCTCTTTGTCATCTTACGTTCATTCACTCAACAAGTACTTATTGAGACATCAAGTAAGTACCAGGCACTCTGCCTGGCCTTGGAGATACAAAAGAATCAAAAGTCAATCCCTGCCCTCATGGGTAGACCTTAGCCACAGGATCGGGCTTTTAATTCTGGAGGATCTGCACTCAAAGCACTTCAAGATAGCAGCATGCCCCTTCCTTACATCTCACTTCGCAGGATTCATGGGTCCTCAGAACTCTCACATCCATCCACAGCCTGACCTACAGACCCCCTTCCAGAATTCTCTGGCACTCCATACATATAGATTTTTTCAGCATTACTTTTCTATGATCTTCATGAATATTGTTTAAAATCTAAATAATCTATTACCATAAATAATACTTATCACTCCCGCATTGGTTCATTTTAACAGCATTACACAGCACCAAAATGTCTCTTCCATTTCACCTTTCAGTATTGTGTCTGTGTGTGTTCAAGATCTAACTTTGAAGCCAAATCTCTAACAAGAAATTACTGCCTCAAATTGTGCAAGAGAGTGGATAACGGCAGTCATTTTCAGATGTTACTGAAAGCAGTTACAAATGTCTGTAGCCCTCAGAAAAGACCACTGACCCAAGGTATATCAAAGCCAGAAAGGAAGGATTCTATGCCCTGGCTTAGCTCAGCCTTATATTTTATAGATGAAAACATGTAGGCAGTCAGTGTTCCACTATTGAAAGAATCTGAATTTAAGGTCACACAGCACTGGGCCCAAGTACCTACTCAGTCACTAACTCCCTGTGTGACCTTGACCATGTCACTTCACCTCTCTGAGCTGAGGTACTTCATCTACACAATAGAGCTAGCATCTAGCTCATAGAATCGCCATCATCTTTGCGAGGAGATCTTCCCTACCTAGGCCATGTTAACTAAAATGGTAATCCCATCCCCCCAACATTCCCTATCTCTCCTCCCTGCTTTTATTTTTCTCAGCACTTATCACCATCTGAGACTCCATATATTTCTACATCTTCACCTCACTTTTCACTTATATGTTGCTACCACTAGACTATAAACTGCAAAAGGGCGGAAGTTCTAGATCATTTCATTTATTGCTGTACCCTTATAGCACATAGTAGGAACACAATAAGTATCTGTTGACTGAATCAGTAAATGAATGAATGGCTGCATGAATCCATGTGCAAATTAAACATTAAAAGGTTCTCATTAAATGTTAGCTGAATGAAGCAAAGGGCCACAGTCTAGTTCAAATACCCAGCAGAATGATGCCAGTACCAAATAGAAACACTACCAACAAGCTGTGGCTTTTCCCCACGGGAAAGACTAAGATTTGTCTGAGACTTGACCGCAAAGTGCTTTTTTAACAACAGCATCAATTATTCTGGGTGAGTATCTTCTCCCTGGCATCCTAAATTTCTCACAAGTACCCAGCTGGCTGGCAGGCAGCCCTACTTAATAACAACCTCTGACCCTTGAAGAGCGGTTTCCCCTGCTCAAAGTACTTTCAGATATATATTCTATTAAAGCTCCATAATCTTTGCAACAAAAGGCTCTTCCCACCACTTCTATCCTGTGTTAGTAAGGAGACAAAGCTCACAGCAAAGCATGTCTCAAAGAGAAATGAGGCCAGCAAATGAGACAAATGTACAATAACAGATTGGGAGTAAAGCCAAAATAAATAAATAAATAAATAAATAAATAAATAAATAAATAAAGTCTGTTACTGTTAATATGACCTCACTTTTAACCCTCAGGCTGATTCAGCCTGGGATACAGCATGGGTTGCATGGAGCTGGTGTAGTGAGGGGGGAAATGGATGGTTTGTTTCCAACCACATACACTGACTGAGGACTGGCAGTCAATGGAGTCGCAGAAATTATGGGCAAATGATCCTCCCAATGCAACAGGAGTTGAACAAGTGTTTCTCCAGTGAATACATGAATGAACAAATGAATTAAATATGTATTTTTATGCCTAAATACTTATTAAGTACCTCTGTTGTGCCAGAGGTGTGGAAGGCACCAGGGTTACAAAGAGGAATGGGACATGAAGATGGTCTTGGGCTACACCAGTTGCTATAAACATTTGAATCCTCCTTCAAAAGAAAAGCCCAATCTGCAAAACAATTCATAGATGAGCTCCTCTAAACTGAAATGGGCTGGGTATGGATGGGGAGGGTGGGGAAGGGAGAAAGTGCCTTCACTGGTATGGGGTATCTGAGGAAGCTCTATGGTTCCCCAGATTCTGTTTGAAAACATTGGCCTGGGTGTTCATTTTTGTGCCTCTGTGACACAGATGCCAGGATTCTGGGGTTATACACAAAGCCCATTGTAAGAAAGAAGGACTCTGTGGGGTGAAAGATGAAGAGGGAAAGGTTCAGAACTCAGTGTCCCCTAGAGAGAATGCCACTATAGGGTTCCTTGGAAAGCAAGAGTTTGCGAAGGTCAAGGCTTTGGGGCAGGAGACTCTCATGGTCATTAGTCATTTATGATAGCTACTCAGCATGGATCTTGTTGGACGATAAAATTTCTTCTTATAGAGGCAGAAATGCTAGATACTTGCTTTTGCCAGCTCACTGGTATCTAAAGCCCAGGGATGGACCTGGATTTAGGAACGAAAGGAGGTATGTCTCTTCTCTTCCCCTCTAATCTGCTCTCCTCTCCTCTCCTCTCTTCCCCCTTCCTCTCCCCTCCCCTCCTTAATGACATTTCCACATCTGAGATTGCAAGGTCAGATCCTAACATAGTCAGGCAGTGTTGGGGCTTACATTACACTTTCCTCATCAGACCAGTTCCACTGAAAGCCTCACCTCAAGCCTGCTCTATAGCCTCCAACATCCTTTTAGCACAGGCTACCAAAGAATGGGCTGTTGATCCAGGAGACTGGGAGACAGGCACACTTCTCCTTCAGAAGCTCCTCTCAGGTCAAACCAGAAAACTGCTTATGATAGAGCTACAAAAGGAAAAAGTCTGAAGAGTTTCCAGTAGTATCATCTGGGAATATCCTGATTTCTCTCTTTCAATACACAGCTTTAAAAATAAAAAGATTTCCTACCCTTGAGACTCTGAATTTATATTTTGGGAAATGTCAGCCAAAGACAGTGGCTTCTTCCTGCCCAGAACTTTGGGAGATCTAAGAGTTAGATGTTCTGCAAAGCCATTTTTCACTTGGGGAACTCCTTAAAGAGGAATCCAGGTGGCCTTCAGCCTGATAGCCAAGTTGTTGACAAAGCACCGAGTTTCTGATATTTCCTGGACACCAATCTATATTACTTTAACAGAACTTCATTTCATTAAACTTGATATTCCCTCCAAAACCATTAATCTAGACTCAGCTACTTCTGTTCGTCAGAATTGACTTGGCAGCTGTACTTAGAGAGGCTCACAGAAAGGAAAATATTATTCTGTGTTAATTAAACAAATGTTGACCAGGAAATAAAGTCCTAGTTAGAAAATTAGGAATTAGGAAATAGGGGTTCTTATGCTTCATTTGCCAATTTCCAGCTTTGTGAACTTGGTGTTCCCCATCCCTGTTTCAAGAGGGAAAATATACTTCCTGGGATTTTTGTGGAGATTATTTAATATAAATTTAATATAAATTTAATATAACTCAATTATAAATTATTTAATAAAAATAAGAACATATATTATAAATATGTCAAACAGGGACATTTAGCTGCTATTATTTCTTTGTTGTGGTGGTTACTATAGAGTTGAAAGCAAATATGGCTAGAGATGCTGGGGAAGGCATGTGGATGGCAAATAAAGAAATCTGTGATGATGAGGAAGAAAAAACATTTTAAAGTCAGAAGGTTTTGTTTTCCACCAGCCATGTGATTGTGGACAATCTATTTTAGCTTTCAGAAACTCCATTTTCTTCTCTATAGCACAGGGATATGATTGTGGGGATTAAATGATGTGATGAATACAGAAGTCCTGAGCACAGTGTCTAGCTCATAGTATGAATTTGATCAGTGTGTATTTCCTTCCTTCCCCGCCCCCTCCACTCCGCTCTTATTATAAGGGGAAGGCTTTCTCAGTTACAGACAAGTAAACCAGTGGTCAGCAAATATAGCCAGCAGGTCAGATGAGCCCACCTTCTGTCTTTATAAATAAATTTTATTGTAACACAGCCATGTCCATTTGTTTATTATTGTCTATGACTGCTTTAGTTGCTACAGAAACCATATGGCCTGCAAAACCTAAAATATTTAGTATCTAGTCCTTTACAGAAAAGGTTTACGGACTCCTGACTTAGGTTATCCTATGTCCAAACTCCATATTTATAGCTTTGAGTCAGAGTTCTATTGTCATATATACCCTGGCCATCATCCATTTGTATATTCAGACCCTCAGTCCCCCTTTTGTTCATTTTCTCACCTACAGGAGGGTGAGAAATAAAACAGGGACTGGAGATGCAGACCCTCTTAATGGGAAATGGACCAGTTGTCTCCATAGTCAACTGGATTACAAGATTTTTTTGTCCCTTTTATTGTTGTATCATCATAGCGACCATCAGATGAGAGAGCTGCTGCATGGAAGCATGTACAAGTCTGCACAGAATGTAATGGGCCAGCACTATAACCACTATGACAAAAACAGGAACAATTAATAATTCCTTTTAGATGGTCAGGACAGGGAATTCCAATTGGCTAATCTAGGAAAAGAGAATAAATCCCATAGGCCATGAGGATGGGCCTCGGAAAATCAAGTCACTTTTTCTTTTTTTGAATGCTTATTTATTTTTGAGACAGTGCCAGTGGGGAGGGGCAGAGAGAGAAGGGGACAGAGGACCCAAAGTGGGCTCTGCACTCACAGCAGTGAGCCAGATGAGGGGCTCCACCTCACAAATGGTGAGATCATGTCGGGAGACAAAGTCAGATGCTCAACCGACTGAGCCACCCAGGTGCCCCATCACTTATTCTTTAAGGTGAAGAATAGCCTGCTCTATACTGCTGGTTTCTTTGATCTGAGTAAGTAAGGACTATCAGCAATGACACCAACACAGACCATGCCTAGCCAACAAAAAGCCTACAACAATGAATCTACTACTTGTGCCAACAAGTTGCATTCTATCTAGGGCAAGAGTGGTGTCATCAATAACTTCTAGAGTTCATCTTTTGACTTTTAGGTCAGAATTATCTAACTCAATTGTAACCTAACAATGGTCATTAAAGGGGAAAAAAGGACCATTATAGGTGGACAACAATAAAGAGCACACTAGTTGTGATGAGTACTAGGTGTTATATGTAAATGATGAATCACTAAAGTCTACTCCTAAAATTAATATTATACCATATGTTAATTAGTATTTAAATAAAAACTTGAAAAAAAATAAACAAAAAGACTCTATATAAAATGGCAAGGCAAGTGATAATAAGCCAGCAAATGAAAAACAAAACGGGTTACACAGGTATTGGTCTGACATCTTGTGTGGGAGCTGACCATTACCGAAGGCCATCAGATGATTCTGAAGGTCTTGGATCAACTCTCTACTTCCAAAGGTCAGCTCTTTCTAAAGGATCCATGAAAACCCTTTTTTGAGGTTTCATTTTTTAGTGGCCTCCCAATTGTGTGGAATTCTGTATTACTTCTTTACTTATGAAACATAATCCCAAGGATTGATTCCCTAGAGTTTCACTACTCTGTTGTTAAAGTACCTTCCAATGAAGCTCAAGTACAGTTTTCCTTTTATTTGTCTTCCAATAGATGAAATCCCCTGGTGGAAAATCGTGAAAAGATTGCTTAGGCAGATATTGTGGGAAGGAGGCCTTACACTGTTGGTGAAAGAACTGGGGATAACATATGAGTCCCACGCAATATTTTGCCATGTTTTCATGCAATAGGGCAGAGTTTAATATTAGAGGTGAAACCCCTTGATGCATGGGCCTTCCATATACCAGCTCATAAATGGATAACTGATGGGTCCCCAAGGGAATGGGCTATAGTAGATGTACCTTCAGCCAAGGGTTACTAAAAGTTTTGATAATTATGCTAATTTTAATTTAAGGATGCCATTGTTTTTCTTAATCTTTACAGAAGATTTGGATGGTATGAGCTGTGTAGTTTTTGAATTGTTGGTGACAGCTTACAAAGTTTTTTAATAATGGCTCCCATAAAGTATGTGTCTTAATCATCTAAGTTGGCATACCCCAGGTTGGAAACAAAAATCAAGCAGCTTTTTAGCAAGCTACAGCTTTTTAGACTGTAGCTTTCTGCCAAGGAAATATTTTAACATCAATACATCCCCCAAATAGACATACAATAACTAAAACATATGTAAACCCATGGAGGGTAGAGCCGGATAAAATTCAACTCTTTTTTCATGGACCTCAACCTTCATAATAGCTATCTTTCTAAAAAGTAGGAGAACTAAAAGTTCCTTAACTTGCCCATTTTGGATGAAAGTTCCAGAGGAAGTAATAAATCCTTTGTTTTCAAAGCATCTCAAAGAAAGGTATTACTCCACAAGTATACCTGGGGTGGGTGTGTGTGTGGGTGTGTGTGTGTGTGTGTATTTACACTCTGGTTTTTGGCTAGGTCTTTATAAGCTCTAATAAATGCACTATGTTCTGCTATCCAGGCTGATTTTGCTTCAGAGGACTATATTATAAAAAAAATAGTTTGAATTAGTTAGAGCAAATTGTGCTTGAAACCAGTTTGTTTTGAGTATGATTCATCAACAAATAACATTAGAACAAGGTTCCCAATGAAAACCTCTTATAAATTTCAATGAGATAAAGAAGTTTCCCTGATGTAAAAGGAGAATGAGATTCTCTGGTTGTGGCAAGAGAGTGGAAAGATTCAGGGTTCTGTAGTGGTGAATAATAATGTGAGAGGGGGGGAGTGACAGACTCTCCTAAAAAAATTAATCTGATCACTGAAAAGAGTAATTTGTTGAGTGTTCTCAGTCAGTCACAGTGTGACTGGATGAAGAACCAAGAGGTCAAGTAGGAAACCTAGAACTAGGTTATTAGAAGCATGGATAAATTTTGCTGTAGTGGCTTCTGCCCTAAGATAAGAGAGATGAGCCTTTGTAGCTGGTTCAGTATTGAAGCCATAGTAAGGGATAGGCTTTTTATGTATCCCATAGGTTGAATTAAAACCTAAGGGTTTGTCCAGATTATTCATGCATGAACAGACAAATGCTTTTCATAGTTAAGGATGTCTAAGGAAGGAGGCTATCAAAGAAACGTTTTCAAGTTCCAGAAAGCCTGTCCATGTTTGGGCTCCCAGAGAAGGGAGTAGTTTCCTGAGGATTTAGCCAATCCATAAACAAGTATGGAAATCTCAGAAAAACTTGTCATCCATTGTCCACAACATCCAGTTAAACTGAGAAATATTCTCAATTGTCATATTGTGAGAGATGTAGGAAAGTTTGCATATCTTGTAGTCTATTGGGAGATCATGTTTTTTTTTTTCCCACGGATAGGCTTCCCCTAAAAACTGGACTATGTTTTCGTAAAATTGTAACTTTTTAAAATGTTTATTTTTGAGAGAGAGAGAGAGAGAGAGACAGAGTATGAGCAGGGGAGGGGCAGAGAGAGAGGGAAATAGAATCTGAAGCAGGCCTCATTCAGGCTCTGAGCTGTCAGCCCAGAGCCCAATGCAGGGCTCGAACCCACAAACCGTGAAACCATGACCTGAGCTGAAGTCGAACACTTAACCAACAGAGCCACCCAGGCACCAAGGTAAAATTATAATTTTATCTTCTGAAACATTAAGTCTCTTTCTGCCTGGACTAAGAAAAAGAAAATGTGATCTTTTTACAGGCTTACTTGTTCTCTGAACAAAGTAGGAGATCATTTACATATTGTATCAGAACTGAATTATAGGGGAAATTTAGATTTTTTTATTATTTGAATATAGTTGATACACAATGTAACATTAATTTCAGGTGTACTCCATAGTGATTCAACAACTCCATGTATGCTATGCTCACCCTAAGGGTAGTTATCGTCTGTCACCATACAATGCTATTACAATACCATTGACTATATTCCCTATGCTCCACCCTTTATTCCTATGACTTATTCATTTCATAACTGGAAGCATATATTTCCCACTCCCCTTCACCCATTTTGCCCATCCCCCAACCCCCTCCACTCTGGCAACCATCAGTTTCTTCTCTGCATGTATAGGTCTGATTCTACTTTTTGTTTGTTAGTTTAATTATTTGTTTTAAAATTTATATCATTTAGGGGCGCCTGGGTGGTGCAGTCAGTTAGGCGTCCGACTTCAGCCAGGTCACGATCTCGCGGTCCGTGAGTTCGAGCCCCGCATCAGGCTCTGGGCTGATGGCTCAGAGCCTGGAGCCTGTTTCTGATTCTGTGTCTCCCTCTCTCTCTGCCCCTCCCCCGTTCATGCTCTGTCTCTCTCTGTCCCAAAAATGAATAAACGTTGAAAAAAAAAAATTTAATAAATAAATAAATAAATAAATAAAATTTATATCATTTAGAAATAGAAGGGTGCTTCAGTGAACCACTGGGGCACTGACTGCCCTAGGACCTTTTCTATCCTCACTAGATGAAGGCAAAAAGCTTTTACCTGTCCTCTACTAGAGGCAAACTGAAAAAGGCAGAACAAATGTCCACTACAGTGAAGCCAGTGGCTTAAGGATGATATTTGGGTTAGGTATTACCAAAATATCATGGAATTATAATTTTGTTGGTAGCCCCGAGATCTTGAAAATCAATATCTTCATCCATTTGGTTTATTTACTGGAAAGATAGAAGTGTTTACAAGATCTGGTTCAGGCTATAAGAAGGCCTTTGGATAAAAAGCCATAAACAATAGGTTTGAGTCCTTCCTTTCCTCTGGCTTCAAGGGATATTGGAAAAGTTTGGGTAATAGTTTGGTAGGATCTATCTGAAATGTAATTGGTTCTGCACCAATTGTTTTCCCTATGTCAGTTAAATTTTTAATTCATCGATTGTCAAGATCGTTAGATGAGATATGCATCAATTATAATGGAGAAGGCAAAGGTACATCCAAAGCAGACACAGTTTAATTATAAATAGAGGAGACTTCTGGAACCTCAAGAAATTGTCCCCCTGATGTGCTAATTACAATTCCATTTGCCAAGTAAGTCTCTTCTTATTAAACTTGCAACAATAGTATCATGGAGCAGGAAAAGAATGTTTTTCAGTTGAGGGTTATAGTTAAGGACTAGGAGATAAGGAATTTGTGAGTTATTTGAAATACCTACCATCTGTGTGGCATGTTTACTGCAAATAAGAAGTTGATCAAAGTTGATAGAATTTAACATAGAAAGAATAGCATACATATCTATAAGAAATAGGGGAGGTTGACCATTTATATTCATAATGATTTACCTTGCACGTTACGACAAAAGCAGAATATTGGACACTTTCTCATTCCTTGGAGCAATCTCATTGATCTGAATTAAGAAACTTTGTCTTGGTTTTTCTTTTCCCAGATGGGATAATCTATTTTCCATTGTTCCTTCTCTTTACAGTTTCTATAGGTATTCTTGTCAAAAGGTAGTCTGTTAGCAAGTGGGCCACCGACTGACTGCTCTGCAGAGCCATATGTTTATTTGAAGTCCTGTTTCATTTGTGTTCTAGAGCACTTACAAAATGTTCTACCAGGTGTTGTAGTTCAGGTAAAAGGGCTATTTCCTTTTTAATTTCTGTTTTCTTAGTCAATCTTCAATAAAAGTCATGGGTGCTGTTATGTTGGTGCTTTCTCTAACTCACAGATGTTGTCAGCAATTATTTTTTGGTCTATCCCAAAATCTGCTATATTTTTCTCTTTTCTCTATTTATATGATTAAATATGATCCAATTAATTTTAATGGAAATGTTTAAGAAACATCTTTCAGGAGACTTTACCCTAATTTCCAGGGCTTTCTTTGACCATGAGGCTTACTATGAAAAGAAAACTCCTGTAGGTCCCTTTCTGGGTCAGTTTAATTCTTGTTGCCATCAAGGATCTACCATCGAAGATTCCAACCAACCTGTGTAAAACTTGATATAGGTCAGGCAACCTTGGTTGTATGCATTCAAAACAATTCTGAATTCTTCTAAGAATAGTTGCTGGTCATGTCTGGGTTTAGGGAAATCCTTATTGTTCTCAATTTAGCTTGGGTTCATGGCTTTTAAGAATAGTTGCTGGTCATGTCTTGGTTTAGGAAAATCCTTACAGTTCTTAATTCAGCTTGGGTTCATGGCTCATCTGGCTCATAGGCAAGATGGATGTTTAGAGGCAACTGACACTTTGAGGTCTTTAAGAGGGTCTTTTGGAAAAGGTAGAACATCTTGTCAAGGTGTAGAGGTAAGAAGAGTCAACAGAGATAAAGAAGCAGAGAGATCTGAATAACATACAGGAGAACTGGTTATAGGGAAGCAACCAGAGGACAAGGAAGAAAATAATTTTTTAGAAAAAACGAGTGTAGCATACAATTACTTAAGTTTGTTAAATTACTCACTAGCCTTGGCCAAAACATCCTTTAATAAAGCAATTATTTTAATCAGAATTTTGTTTGAAGGCTTCTGTGTACCAATCAAACAAAAAATGTTACTCATTGGGCCTGAGAAATATTAATTCCTTTTACCTTCCAAAGCATCTCTCAAATGAATAATTTTGTTCAAGTTCAAACATTCCCCAGAGTAGCCACTGAAAGCCTAAATCATCTTTGGTGAAGTTACGTCATGTAGAGAGATAATTGAAAAAATTAGGATTCTAATGAGAGTACCTATAAGACAGTTTTTCCCAAGACTTGGAGAGGATTTATATTTAAACAACCCCATGAGAGCTGGCAATAGTCAGTTGAAATTGGTGCTTGTGCACTTTGTGTCTCAGTGCCCCAATCTGACAGTTGGTAGCCTCCAAATACAGACAGCACACCCCAGAAGGTAGAAAAAGAGAAAACAGTCTCTGGATCAAAGCTAAGTTCTTAGGACAAAATATTTAGATGGAAGGAGAACCTTACTCATGGGTGACCCACAGCAAAGTTTGTATGGATGCTGGTCTGGTAAGAACCACAAACTCACCAGGGTGGCTCAGACAAGAGGCTTACAAGGCCTATGCAAAAGCACAAAACAGAGCAAAGGGGTAAAAAGGAATGGCCTGATTCCACCAAGAATGCTAACCAAATGAGAACTAATAATAAAACCCAATTACTAAACTGAGAATATATATCCAAGAACCTCAACCCAAGAGTATGGAGTTCAGACCCAGTGTGCACTTACCACATAAGACACTGAGTCTGTAAGCTGTGAGCAGCAAGGCACAAGGGGCCTCTCTGGATGCTGTACCTGCTTGAAGCCTGGGGTCCATGTGACGAGCAGTGCAGACTATAGCTCAGTGGTACCTCCAGAAAAACTGGAAATAAACAAAAACCACCAAAATGAGAACAAACAGAGTCTATTTATTAAGAGTTTGCTGCTGTAGCAAGGAATTAGTTGCTGTCACTAACGTTTGGTAGAGATTCAAAGGCAGGCAGGCAGGGTAGTGGGAAATCTTTTCAGAAGGAAAAATGGGAAGGTTTTGGGCATGCTTTAATTGGAGGTTGTTGATGTGGGGAAGCTGGAGTCAGGCTAATAGAAGAAAGGTACCTTATGTGATCAGTTTGAGGAGCATTTGATTTTCTCTGCTTGGTTCTGAGTTGAAGTAAGAGCACAGAATAGGGAAGTTGGCAGTCACTGACTAAATCCAGTTGCTTGTGGCAGAGGCTGTAGGTCAGCGTTCTATTGTCATATACAGTCTGACCATTGTCTATTTATATAATCCGTCTCTTGACCTTTAAAATTTTGTTTCATTTTCCTTTAATTGTCCTTGCTCTTTGTGTTTATAATTGCAAAAGTTTGGCACAATCTAAATATCTAACACTAGGTGATTATTGGTGGCTATTAAATTTGTACCATTTAATCCCCTAATGTTGGCCATTTAGAATTCCTGGGCACCAGTTCCAAGTGGAAAGAGAGATGAGGATGCAGATTCTTTAGGCTTTTAAATAGGCCACTCCAGCTTAAGTCAGTTCTAGTCCAGGACTGACTGGGTCTTCAGCAACACAGGTCAATGGAAAAGCAAGGTAGATAGAAATTAACTGTATGGGGATAGGGTATAATAAATGACAGCAGTCACTACTATTTTTAAGTCATTGAATCCTCACAAAATCCCCTCAAAAATGCATTTTTAATCTCCATTTTACAGATGAGGAAATTGAAACAGAGAGGCTAAGTAATTTACCCTACAGGGGCAACTAGTAAGCAGCAAAGCAGTATTCAAGCCCGGGCTGGACACACTCTTAAGGACTATGGTTTTAGCTGACTTAATGAGGGAAACTATGCCTGTGAGCAACCAGAGCTGGACTCTGTAATGGTTAAGACAACTGGGTGTGGAGTCATCCAGATCTGAGTAAAATCCCAGCTCTAGCACATACTGGCACTGGGACCTTTAGCACATTTATTAACTTATCTGAGCTTTGAGTTTCTCATCTGAAAAATGGAGAGAATATAGCCAGAGCCAGATGAAATCTACCAAGCCTTCCAAGCAGCTGTATGTAATGCATCAAAACATTATTGAAAATGAAATGAAGTAGGGAAAAGTATTTTCCAGAACTTCTTTCACAAAAATAGAATATGTAGCTAGGGGGAATATTTTATTTTTTTTATTCTGTCTTTCTTTCTAATATGAAATTTATTGTCAAATTGGTTTTGATACAACACCCAGTGCTCATCCCAACAGGTGCCCTCCTCAATGCCCATCACCCACTTTCCCCTCCCTCCCACACCCCATCAACCCTCAGTTTATTCTCAGTCTTTAAGAGTCTCTTATGGTTTGGCTCCCTCCCTAACTTTGTTTTTCCCCTCTCCCTCCCCCATGGTCTTCTGTTAAGTTTCTCAGGATCCACATAAGAGTGAAAACATATGGGGGGAATATTTTAATCAATTGCTGGTGATATGGGAGCAATATTAAAAAAAAATAGTTGCTAAACCACCTACTAAGGAGTGGTATGTCTGATTAACAGTTGGGCTTTATGAAATCTTGGGCCAGAGTGCAACTGTTCTGCAAAATAGAAGAATGGCCGGCTGGCCAACAGGAATCCTCTTTTTCTACTTCCCCTACACTACCCTCAGCCTCTCTGTAAGAGCTAGAAATTTAAAGATGATCAATGTGAAAGAGCACAAATTATTCAGCCGCCATGATGCCCATGTGCCTTGACCTAGACCAGCTAAGCCTTAACTTGTAGAAATTTTATGAAGATTAAGTGATATTAGGCACAACCACATGCTTGCCAATATTTAACTGGTTTGACCTACAAAAATGGTGATATGGTATGGTTCAACCCATACAAAGTATTGTGAATACTTTCACCCAGGACTTTGTCTGAAGTAAATCCTTGATGAATAGTAACTAGTCTTATTATCACTTGTTAAGAAGAGGCCAGCTTACTTAGACCTGTTTCTGTCAGGCAGAATTTTAGGTCCAATCTAAGGGATGGGGAATTCTCAAATTATGGTGAATCCTGGCATCATGGTTTGGAACATTAGTGTGTTTGTAGCAGAATGTCTGCCCATCAGGTGTCTGGCACAAGACATAGCTCCCAGAAGGGAGTCCTAGCAAGAGTGAGGCTATATTGTTGGAGTTTCCTAACCAGCAGACTGTGAGGGCTGAGTCTACATTTCATCAGGATATAGTAATGCACACAAAGACAGTGAAGCAAAAGCCCAGGCCTTGCACAAAGCCAGTCTAAAGGGGAAAGGGAGGAATCGAAGAGTAATTGTTTGATTTCTTATTCTGTTGTCAATCCCAAAATATTATCCACGGTAAAACAGTTTGGGTGTAAGTTTCAAGGAAAGAAGTTATGAGATCAGAGAACTTCACCCCTACGTTGAAGATGTACAATGCACTTTCATCCAATGATCTTTATTAGACAAACATTTGTTCAAGGCTAATAGATGTACATTAGAGGCCCTAAAGAATCTTCTCATAAAGATGTTTAATTTTGTTAAATCTGTATTTCTCAAATATTTAACAACATAACTTTTATTATTCATAAAATGCTTAACGTTCAGTGGAACCTAACTTTTCAAAAGATGCTTTAGGAAATGCTTCCCTGGATGATAAATTTCCTAAATGGATATTCTGTGCACTTAGCTCAACTTCTTAACTTCTGTACTAGCTGGAATAGAGTTGAATTTAATAAAGGTTTTTTTGAATTTAATATGCATAACTAAAAGTATCAACCAATTATTTCTCACATACCTTTCAACATCTATGGTTCTGTGATTCATAGAGGTACCTAAGAATATATAAGAAATGACCATCACCAGTATCAACGAGACAAAGGTTAATAAGGACACTCTAGTTTTTTCTTTAGTTCAAATAAATGTTTTGCCTTTGACCAAAGAATCAAAGGGAGTTCTGAGTAAAATAAAGAAGGTCAAGGAGAGCTTCCCGGAGAAGGTAAGCTTTGAAGACACCAGTGTAAGCACTGACAGAGATGATGAGGGCCTAGAATGATAAGGCTGTAAACAAAAAAAAAAAAAAAAAAAAAAAAAAAAGACAGGTGTATTAAGATTGTTCTGATTGTTTTTATTTTTTAAATGGCTTTAAAGTCTTTGAGATTCCTTCTATCAAGTAGTTGGGTCTGTGTCCCCTTTACTTGATTGCTTCTACCAATAGGGTATGTCAGAAATGATATTATGTGACCTCAGAGTCTAGATCATAAATGGTCATGCAGCTTCACCTGTTGTCTTTGAATACTTATTCTCCCAATGCTTCTCCCTGGGCCACTCTTTCTTAAAACCCAGCCACAATTCTGTGAAGAGATTCAGCTACCTGAAGAGGCCACACACTGCTACTCCAAGCAACAGTTTCACGTGAGCCCAGCCTTGGGGGTCATCCCAGCCCAGGTGCCAGTGATGTGCATGAAGGAGCCATCTCAGTGTTGGGATGTTAGCCCCCTTGGTAGTCCCAGCTTTTGAGCTATTTGAATCACCCCATCTATTCAAGTCTTATCAGCTGAGGCTTCAAACATTATGGAGCAGAGAGACACTGTTCCCTTGGTACCTTGTCTGAATTCCCGACCCACATAATCCAGGATGCAGTCCACAGTTTAGATCACTAAATTTGGAGGTTGTTTTTTTATGCCATAATAGATAACTGGAAAAATCATGATGGCTACAAGTGCAAAACTCCAACCAAATTAGTGTTAGCAAAAAAGGAGAATCTATTGAGCCAATGAATCTGGAAAAATCAAGGGCTGAAGTTGGCCTCAAGGACAACGGTCCAGGAACTGATGTTACCAGAACTCTCCCCACTTGTTGCCTCTAATTCTCTCTCCATATTAGCAGGAAAGAAAACTGGTCCCTCCCAGGGTCGGTTTTCATTTAAACTTCAAGAGAAAGACATTGGCCCAGTTGGACTCTGTGCACTTTGCTAGGTTAATAACTACAGCTAAAGGATTGGAGGTCTAGGAATGACCTAATCCAGGAGCTAGTTTCTCTGGCCAAGGGCAGGATCTATGATAAGCAACCTCAACCAGAACATTATTAGAGCAAGAAAATTTACCCCAAAAACATGGCTATTCTCAAGAGACAAAGCAATCTGTATTACGAGTGGCTTAAATTATTATTTCAGGGGCACTTTCTGAGGCAGAGTAGCTCCATTTATCCACAGAAAGAGTGAGGTGTGAGATGAGAAATTCACCCCAGCTGAAGATGGGCAAAAAAATATTAAACCCCCAAAAGACTTGGAAGAGTATGCTTTGCCAATACCCACTAGATATTTTTTAAAAAACATGTGGTACATACTTTCACACTGGCCACTTCACTGAACCCTTACAACCACCCTAGGAGGCAGGTAATGTTAATCCCCTGTTACGAGTAAAGAAAACATAACTCAGATAATTAGAATTACTTGCCCAAGGTCATATACTTCTAGGGGTTACAATACATACACAGCCCAGGCTTCAGTCTCCAAATCTAGAACGCCACATATAATTCATATTAAGAGCACTGAAACCCCTGGACAGGGTGTTATTCACCTAGATCAAAAAAAAAGCTTTAAATTTGTGTACACAAAATCTAAACACAAATATCCCAAAGTCCTGGTTGTTCGGATATAAATAAGGCAACAGGGAGTCAGGTCTTGAGACAGGCGGAGACATTAACCACAACCTGAGGGATTTGTTTTCTCCATTGTCTAAGTGCCCTTGGACCTCAGACAAACCCCATATTTCTTGGAAACGTGTATTCCTCTGAGAGCCAGGGAAGGCGTGTGGTCCAGTAAATGCAATTAGCAGTCTCACCGCGCGTTTCCTCGCCTGTTGTCTCCCAGAGCGCAGTCATCAGAGAGCTCACAGTTTCAAAGCACGCTCTTCCAAGTGACAAGAGTCGCCAGCAGATTTAAAGTGGATCTGAGATATCTATCTAGGGAGTTTGGGGGATATATGAAAATATTTACTGAGTATCTCCTTCGGACAAGACTCTACTCTAGGCGCAGAGTAATGTAGGAGTGGGAGAGAGACAAAGAAACAGGAAGAGACCCTATAAGATATAGATGAGACTCTGGCAAGTTTTTAACCTCATTTACAATGTGGGATTAATAATAAGATGATGATACACAAATTTATATCTCTAGCCACTCTTGTAGTTCCAGCCCTTTATATCCAAACGCCTATTTGAAATTTGCTGTCAAATGCTTCACAGCAGCCCCAGAATCTACATGACCAAAGCGGAAATAATGACTGTCTCCTTCAGTTCTGCAACTTCTTCAGTGTTTCTAGCTTTGTTAAAACAAACTAACAAACTTCCCAGCAATACTATCCCAACATTCCTATCAAATTGAAAACCTCAAGCATTAATTTGGAAAATGCGTCAAATGCATCACCTTCTCATGTCTGAACTCCAAACCAAAGACAGGCTTATGCCCTTTTAGCCACCAGTGGCAAGGGGGCTGGGGACAAGTCTGTATTTTTAGTTGTTCCTTGCACTTGACTGCCTGACCTCCCAGCAAACAGGTACACCTAGTCTCTGTGACAGTGTCTCGGACCCTGCAGCATTTACCGAGATGGTCAGGACATTCACCAATTGTTTTGAGTGGTAACACTCCATGAGAACAGGACCATGCAGGCCACAGCTCAGAATTTATTTTTTCTCTGTATGACAATAATTAGCAAGACTTACCCCTTGAATTTATTTCAAGTTCTTTAGAACCCTTGGTTCAATCACTGTAGTGATTATGCATTGAGAAGAAAGACTTCATTGCAGTCAATGGATTGAGATTTGGAAATATTTAATTTGTACCTTCAAAAGGGATAGAATTAATCATATTATATCAACAGATTGTACCCTTGAATATCTCTCTCACTGGGCCATGAGCTCCTTAAGACCAGGAATAATGTCTAAACCATGTCTCTTGTTCTCATGGAGCCTAACACTGTCAGTCTCAGAAGATGTGGATTGAATCACTTTAGACAATAAACTTCCTGTGGACAGACATGGATTTTCCATTTCTTTCAATTCCATTATAAAACCAAGAGACAGTTATTGAATTTAGGGTCTTGAGTTTTAGTCCATGGTTTTTAGTAATTAGACTTCAATTTGTACTTTTAATTATATAGCTAATTGGAGTTGATTTCAGTGGATAGTCCACCAAGGTTGGAGTGAATGAGTGTAAGGGTTGCTCACTTTTTGGCAACCATTTTCTGAGTAAGGAATTTAAATCTTGAAAATAATATGGTGTTGTGGTCCATCTGGGTTGAGAGAGTGCATTTATTCTTTGGGTGCATATGTCAGCATTAGTGTAAAGAGAAAGGGGGCTGTGAGCTGAACTGCATGGAAACCACTCCTTTCCTGTTGGTGCTGCAATTCTATAATATGTGGCATATGTTTAGGAGAGTCAAAGCCACAACAAGAGGGATGGTGGCTGCATAGGCAGCATTTAGGGTTGAATTGAGATAGGGGGTGTCTCTTGCATGGTACTGGAATCAATCTGGTCTTGCTCTCTCTTGTTTCCAGTGCTTGAACACCTGTTTTATATTTGACTTTTCATAGCTACCCCACTAGCTCACATACCACACAGCAGAAATACAGGCATGGTAGGTCTATGCCTTGTTTTTTAAGTAAAGTACAAATGGATGGGAAATAGATGTAGGAAGAAAATCATAAAAGGCATGACTGCCTAAGGTATTTATTCTCTCTGTGGATAGTATAATTCTACTCCAGAAATGTTTCCAGAGACTGGAAAGTGTTACAGAGTGAAGGAAAAACCCTATTAACAGGGACCTTTTGTCTCTATCTTCTGTCCAGACAACTGGGATCTCTTTAAGGTGCAGCACCTGCCTCTATATGAGGCATCAGTTAAACAGCTGGTGTTGGTGGCTTCTTCTACTGACAAGTTCATTCCTTAACCATTTTCTATTTTCTGTACCTCATATCTCATACTGTTCTGGTCTAGAGTATTCTACTCAATGACTTAACTGTTCATATTTGCATCCTATCTCCCTTCCCAATCCCACTTCCAGTGTTTTTGTAGTTTGGAACCCGGATTGCTCTGGCTCTCCACACTGGCTACCTTGCTTCTAGCTGTTCTGGATAACTGATCCCTGCTTCCCAGTTCTAGGCCTCTTTGCCTCCCTGTGAAAAGGACCCCTGACAGTCTCATCCTTTGGTACAGGCAAGGCCTGGACATATCCTTGAATTCTTAAAGCTACATTTTGATAATACAGCACTAAACTGTTTGGGGGCAGGAAAAAATCCATGGAAAGTAAATTAAAATCAAAGGAAATATCTGAAAAAGGCCATAAAAATGATTGGACACATCAAGAGTTTAAAATCTATCCAATGGTTTTCTAAAATTACTACTTCCCAAAAAACAGACATGGCATATTCCTGCCCACTATAGTCAGCAAATTTTTGTTGACTAACCTAAATAACTTGGAGCCTCTCTCACCCTCCAGAAAGCATAAAACATCTCCTTCTCTGAACAAAGGAATGAAAGGTGAAGAGCCTGAATGAACAATTATCTCCAGAAGTTAAGTACAGCAATCCCCAAAAGTACTGTGACAATTTTTTGGCTTCATTAGAGTTGTATCTAACCTAGCCTATAAATCAATCAAGGAAGGTAATGAAAGACTGAATAGATGAGGGGGAAAAGAGGATGTTAAAAGAAAGTCTGCTGGGAAAATCACCCACTTCTGGAATTACCATGGATTGTCCTTCCAAAACAAAACAAACAAACAAACAAAAAAAAAAAAAAAAAACGTGTGCATGTGAATTATATTCCATTTACAAATAGTGATTGAGACCTTCCTTACACCAGATACTCCATTCAAGAAGAAGCCAAACAAAGCACAGCCCCTGACCTCAATAAGTCGACAATTAGGTAGAAACACAGCTAATAATATTAATATAATATGACAAGCCCCAGATGCTAGAGGACCACTGCATGGGCCGAACCGGAATGCCCAAACATTTCCTGAAGGGCACATCTGAACTGAGCCTTGAAGGCTGAGTAAGAATTATTAAGATAGGCCTGAAATTACCCATAAGATTTTCGCTAGTCTGTCATAATAACCCATACACATTCTGGGGCATGGATACTTGAACACTTTCTCATTGGCTTTACAATCTGGTCACAAAGAGAAGAGTTTTGCATACATACAAAACAGATACAGGCACTGCTCCAAGGTTGTAAATACAGCCCAGCCATTGTGGTTCCAACTGTATTAGTTCTAATTTAGTGTTGGAAAGGGAGAAAAAGCAGAATCTGAAAGGGTCAAAGAAAATTATCTTTATCGTTAGTATCAAAAATTTCTCTGAGCGTCACAGAGTTAGAAACAGGCTCCTATAAAGATAATGAATCTAATCCTCTCAGAGAAAACTGAGGCAGCTTGACATATTTCCTTGGCTAAACACACATGACCAGAAAGTGGTGAAGCAGGACTGAGAGTTCCTTGAAAGTATACTTAGGTGAATATTTCTGGTACTTAGAACATAGCTAATGCTCAGTAAGTATTTGCTGCATCAATTAACAACCTTCTTTATAGGATGATTTTTAGGCAATCCTAAAGCACTGATTTCCAGAAAGGCAACTGAGATAAGGATATCACAATAGATCAATGCAAGAAAAAAAAGACTATCCCTCAAGTAAACCACATATGGAGTTAGATTTCAGAGACCAAACAAAACACTCCATGTCCAACGGCATGATGTAGTCACGAACTGTATCCTCAGATACTATGAATTTCATCTCAGCAAACCTTTTTCAAATACCTACTGTGTACCAAGCATTTGATTCATCTCTGAGATTCAAAGATTAATAAATCAGTACATGACCTCCGACTCCACTTCCTAGGAAAAGAGACAGTACATCCATCCAGAATGGTTCACCAATTTCATAGAAGCAAACATGAAACATTAAGGGACCAAATGAGAGAGGGTGTTTGATTCTTACTTAGATGAATCTATAAAAATGAGAACATTTTATCTTAGCCTTGAATTATGATTAAGTTTTCAGCAGAAGACAGGGACATCATAGGCAAAAGGAAACAAAATGAGAAATCAGACAGAAGCTAGACAATAGTATTTACACCTGGGAATTGGTAAGAGGTCTTGTGCAGCAAACGTGAAAGAAGTGCCTCCATAAGAAGTAACTCAAGGACTGGCTAGACTGGGAGGTACAAACCCTAGGTAGTCAGAAGAAGAAGGTAAAATTAAGTACAGCTTAGATCATGTAGCCGATGCTATTGGGGCCCCACCTGTATCTCTTCATCATATACTATTTCTGTACAAGCCACCCCAGTTTCTACTGCTATCACCTATGACTCTCTAGCTGCTATACTCTACTTTTGCTGTAGGCAAGGCAGGCCAGAGTGCTAGAGAATTGATGTCTGCTCTCTTCCCTGTCCAAGCAAGGACTGATGGTGGATAAATACCTCTCTCCACTTACCTCAGGTAGGGAAAGCCTGCCATGTGTGCTGCCTTGTAGAATTAGGCTCCAGCTGCCCATGTTTTTAACTTCTTTGGTAATAATTCTCTGCCAGCTTCCTTCTTCACTCTCTTACTGAGGTTTCCTAGGATAACCCTCAAAATATACCATACACATCTGACTTCGTGTCAAGGTCTGCTTCTGAGGGGAAGCCAAACTAAGACATTATCAGAAAACTATCACAAAAGACAAAGTTATTATCAGGAAAAACAGAACCAACGGTCAGCTTTGAAGATCAGGACAATGCTACAAAGAGAAAACATAGAGCGCTTAGGTGACTCAGTCAATTAAGTGTCGGGCTCTTGATTTCGGCTCAGGTCATGATCTCAAGTTCATAAGATCGAGCCCCACATTGGGCTCTGTGCTAACAGCATGGAGTCTGCTTGGGATTCTCTCTCTCCCTCTATCTCTCAAAATAAATAAATGAATAGGGTTTTTTTTAATTTAATAAAAAAGAGAAATAAAACTGGGGAAATAGAACCATAAGCCAGCAAGCA
Organism: Leopardus geoffroyi; assembly: GCF_018350155.1. Classification (NCBI taxonomy): domain Eukaryota; kingdom Metazoa; phylum Chordata; class Mammalia; order Carnivora; family Felidae; genus Leopardus; species Leopardus geoffroyi. Next base: position 49,738,299 of record NC_059328.1, read on the forward strand.
GGAAAGTGAGAGAAGATGCAATTTTTGGCTAAGAAGGCAGTAGGTAGGGGCACAGAAGAGCAAGAAGCTCAGAACTAAGTCTATGAAAATGATAGTTTGATGTGCCAGTTACTTGACTCAAGGGCAAGCCTAATGGATTGATGGGTACTTAATCATTTTGATTTGGGGAACTCTTTGAGAAACTGATGAAAGCTTTGAACTTTCTATCCAGAAGACCAAAAAAAAAAAAAAATTACATACAAACAATTCTGCTTGGAACTTCAAGGGATTCCCAAACCCCAGATTAAGACCCTCTGATTAAAGGCTGTAAGTGAGGCTGGACTCTGAGGACCTTGATTGCCTGCAGAGTGCTTTAGCATTCATTCCATAGGCAATGGGGAGCCAGCAAAGGTTTTTTACTATCAGAGTTCCCAAGTGGTTATAGTTTTCCATTCTAAATGGAACCCAAGAAATCTGGATGTTTTTAACAGATTGAAGAAGAGATTGGGGGAAAAGTGCATAGATAATTGAGCTCCTTGTTGGCCAAAAACATTTTCTACCAGATGCACTGTAGGGCTTCAAAGGCTGCTGGCTGCAGAATCCAGATGCACCTCAATGGATGCCATAGGGAGTCACTTCTGCAGCCAAATGTTTTGGCCTCAAAAATTCCTGGAGCAAGACAGACACCGAATGGAGCTGGAAACAAACCCAGGGCAAACACAGCCTTCTATATGACTATGTATAACAAGTCTGGGGTGCAAAGTAGACAGGGGGAAAGGGACGGGGAGAGGGGAAGAGAGAGAGGTGGAGAACAAAACAATCCATTTAAGAGGGATAAACAGAGCTGGGAAGGCAAACCAGAAAAAAATGTAAAGTAGGACCTATCAGAGATATATTTGCAGGAAATAGAAGCTAATTTGAGAACAAATGAGAAAGGTATAGAGAGGTGGGGGGAAAGGTAGTAACTGGACTGTAAGGATCTGGAATTAATTTTTTCTCTCTCCTCTATAACGATTTAAGGAATGGCTATCACATTTTGAGTATCTCTTGCATGGAAAAACTACATTCAACATCACTATATACAATAAACCTCCAAGTAAGGTTTTATCCCCACATCCCAAGTAAATAAATGGAGACCTAGAAGAAACTTGCACAAAGACAATAGGTGAGAGTGGTGTAACTGGACTTTGAACTTATGCCTGACTTGAAGTCAGACAAATTGCTAGTTCTTATTGCCCTCATCCCAGAGCTCTGGTTTGTAGACCAAACACAACCAAAGCAAAGAAAAATTACATGGACTATACACCAAAACAAAAATGAAGAATTGCCCATGCCTTGTTTTTTGGGGGCTAAGCTGGTGGAGTCGGAAGAGTTGCTGTGGATGGTCACCATGACCATATACACAATAACATCTGAACCTTCACTATCCAAGCCACCTTCCTGGTACAGTCCCACTGCTCAGTCAGGGAAGGACCTGTGGGAAAATGGGAGACTTGGCATGCTAGAGGCAGAAGGACCTCAAAGTGGGTCATCCAGACAGACACCTTCAAGTTTCTGGAGTAGCCCATGGTATGGCAGAAAGCATGGATGCTGAGCCAGATAATTTTTTTTTCATATCTTTCTTTTCTACTTTTTATTTTTTTATTTAAATTCCTGTTAGTTAACATATAGTATAGAATTGGTTTCAGGAGTAGAATTTAGTGATTCATCACTTACCTATAATACCCAATACTCACCCCGAGTGCCTTCCTTAATGCTCATCGCACATTTAGCCCATCCCCCATCCAACACCCCTCCAGCAACCCTCAGTTTGTTCTCTAAGACTGTCTTATGGTTTGCCTCCCCCCTGTTTTTTATCTTATTTTCCCCTCCCTTCTCCTATGTTCATCTACAAGTATCATATGACTTCACTCATATGAGGACTTTAAGATACAAAACAGATGAACATAAGGGAAGAGAAGCAAAAATAATATAAAAACAGGGAAGGGGACAAAACATAAGAGACTCTTAAATATGGAGAACAAACAAATATGTTTGTGGGAGGGGAGATGGGCTAAATAGGTAAGAGACATTAAGGAATCTACTTGCGAAATCATTGTTGCACTATATGCTAACTTAGATGAAAATTTAAAAAAATAAATTGAATAGAAGAAAGGAAGAAAGAAAGGGGCTCAGAGAGTAGGTATTATGTGCCCCAGGCACATAGCAAGTGGCATAGCAAGTAAGGGTCTGGCTGGCATAAAGGAAGAGAGCCAAGAAATATGCAGGTGCTACTATAACGAAATAACACAGATTGTCTGATTTCAACAACAGGAACTTATCGTGCACAGAGCTGGAGATTGGGAAATCCAAGATCACAGTGCTGGCCAATTAGATTTCTAGTGAGGGCTCTTTTCCTGACTTGTAGATAGCCCACTGAGCCTTCACATTATTGGGGGTGGGTGTTGTCTCCGATCGCTCTTCTTGACACTAATCCTACTGGACTGCCCACCCCCTTATGACCTCGTTTAACCTTACCCTATCTCCAAATATAGTCACACCGGGGTCTAGGGCTTCAACTTCTGAATCTTGTAGGACCACAAACATTTGGTCCACAACAAGAGCCTTGGATAAGTTGCTTACCTTCTTGGGGCCTCTTTTCTTCATTTTAAAAAGAAAACAAGGCAGTTTGAGAAAACTGTGTCCAACACCCCTTTCTGTTCTGATATCCAAGGATTCTACTAACTCCTAGTGGGTATTATCCAGCAGAAATTTTTCCCGGTCCATACACAATGTCATCTCAAGTTTTTCTTTCAATCTGCCTCCCAGGCAAGGATATCACATTTCTACTTTCAGTGAGTTCCCCCTGACAGAGCTCTTATTCATTTAGTCAATAAGCATCTGATGAGCACCTGCTGTGTGTCAGTTATAGGCTAGATGCTAAGGATATAACTTCAAACAAGAAAAATAAAATCCCCACCTTCCAGTGTAGAGACTGAAGGAAATAGTTTCAAGTGTCAGTTATAATGCTGTCAGATGCAAATAATAGACATTCAAACCCCAATTCAAAACATGATTTAATATCCATGGAGGTTTTATTATCTCACACAAGTTCAAGGTAGGTGCTATGTTCTGAAAGTTTATACCCCCCCCCCAAATTCATATGTTGAAATCCTAACCCCATAAGTGATGGTATTAATAAGGTGGGGGGGGGGGTGGCAGTTGCTTTTGGAAATTTCTTAAATCATGATGGTGGAGCCCTCATAAGTGGAATTAGTGCCTTATGAAAAAGACCCCACAGAGGACAGAGCAAGAAGGCACAGCTATGAACCAGAAAAGAAGCCCTCACCAAACACAACTATGCTTGGACTTCCTAGCCTCCTGAACTGTGAGCAATAAATTTCTGTTGTGTATAAGCTTACCCAGCCTGTGGTATTTTGTTATAGCAGCCCAAACAGACAGAATTCCTTTGAGAATGTTTTATGCACTGTGTCAATACTGGTATAAAAAATTCAGCTCCTTTTCATTCCAGCACATTGGCATTGCCACAAGCTAGCTATTTTTATAGAGACAACATGGCTGCCATAGTTTTAAGGACCCACATGTAAAGCAATCTTGCAGCACAGGAAGCAGGGGTGTGGCTTCTTATATATCTTTTTGTCAGTAAAGAACTTTTTCCCAGAGCCCTTAGGAGACTTCTTCTCTCAGACATTGGCCATTACTGTGTAATATGCCCATCCCTAAACCAGTGCCTCAAAACGTGAATCAAGCTGCCATGAATAGACAATGAGGACTTACTCCTAGAGTAAGCAGGCAGCTGAATAAATCAGTCTTGCAACAAGGAGGAGAGTGGCTGTTGGCTGGACAACTACCAGCACCTACAACACACAGGTCACCACTTTAAGGAATAGAAGGAAGCCTGAGATACTAAGGGAGCAAATAGGACAGGGTCTTAAGGCAGCCCACATGAGAGTGTGTTGAAACTAAAAAGCCATGGTATTTAAGTTAGACTTTTAAGATGTTTGAGGAAGAACCAGAAATGCAACTGCTTTCAGGTGAAGCCATGATATTTACAGACTCTTGTGTGCCTCTGGCATCAGATGACTCCAGCGGGATATTGCTAGCCCTTTGCAGCGGTGTCTGAATCAGGGCTCAGGGCCCGAGGAGACAAGCTACCCCACTCCTCGGGAGGTTGGGGCCCAAAAGGAACAAACAAAGGTCAATTCTAATGATGAGACCAGAATGAGGATTTAACATGCTGTAATTCAAGAAGTGTGGGTTTTGTAGTCCTACAGCCTTGAGTTAAATCCAAGCTCTGCTACTTATTAGGAGAATTATTTAAACTCTTTGGATCTCAGTTTCCTTATCTGTAAAATGGAAATAACTAGTTGGCCTATAAGGATTAGAAATAAGGTGTGTAAAGCAGTAACAAAGTGCCTGACACACAGCAGCCACTCAGCAAATGGTAGTAAGTGGGCAGCTAGAAGAAAATGCAAGTGGAAATTGACCCAATATACACAAGACAAGAAGGATGAACAAACCCTGTGAAACGAATTTAAACAGAGCTCAAAATTTAAAGTTAAATACTATTTTCATAGTTCTTTATAATCAGCAAAACCCCTTTTTCACCCGTCATCCCATTGGATCTCTATAATCGAGACATCATTAGGATTCACCCATTTTACAGATCAAAAAAACTGAGATTCAGTGAGGCTTAGGCTCTGACCTAGTTTGTTTTTCTCTGATTCCATGACAGAAGAAAGTCAGTAGGCATTCATTTTCTCAGGAAAGGTAGTCTTCAAGAGAGATTTGTCTGCGTTAAAAAGTCAGAAACAGTAGGACTCTGAGAATAACCCATTACTGAGGAGCTGAGTCACCAGCTCCTTCTCCTTGAGGGTCTCCTGTGGAGAACAGTGTTTCTGAAGCTTTGTTATGCATTAGAATCTCCTAGAGGGCTTGTTCAACCACAGATTGTAGGTGGGACCCATAGAGAATTCAATTCAGTTGGTCTGGGGTGGGGCCTAGTAATCCACATTCCTAACAAGTTTCCAGATGATGCTGATGCTTCAGAACCACACCTTGAGAACCACTGGCTCAGAGAATGAGCCCCAGAACTTCCGTCAGGGCTTCCAAATTTAAGTGTGCACAAGAATTACCTAGGTAGGCTGCTGAAAATGCAGTTCCTGCTTCCTCCCAGAATGCAGGTTCAGAGGCACAGAGGTGACTGGTGTAGGAGGTACACCCTGCTTTCCTGGCAAAAAGCTGATTGGTTGACGCTATCAAGATTTTCTTGACAGACACCCCTAATTATGCATATTTGTTTACATATTATTTACTGAAAGGAACAATCCAAATGACAGCCCTACCTTAGTTTAAAGCTAGGTTCTCTTTTCTGCTTATTATGGATCTTTGATAAGAAATACAATTGCTGAGAAGTCTGTTTTGCTTGCTGTTTGCTATGAGCATTGTGAGACCTTTCCTGAATGTAACCCGCTGTGTAGTAGAATGGGTTGTAAACCTTCCTAAATGTAGTCTGATATGTAATGGAATGAGTGATTGTACATAAACTAACCGGCGTTTCTCGCTTCTGTAATCTTGCTTGCTTAACACATTCCTCCCCTTCCCCCTTCCCCCTTCCCCCTTCCTCTTTTTCTCTCCCGCCACAAGTAACAGACAAAGCCTTCCCGCCAAAGGACAGACAAAGGACGCCCAATCAGAAAACAACAAATGTCCTTACTTTAAAATCGACTAATCAGGCCCCTCATAATTTGAAACCTCCCCTGTGCTATTTGTCTCTGTCTATAAAAACGCTGTACCAACCCTGATCGTGGCCTCTTGCGTCACCGGCGATGAGTGCGCAGAGGACCAGGTTCGAACCTGCAATAAACGACCCTTGCCGCTTGGCTTTGACTTACGACTCTGGTGGACTTTTGTGGGAGGTTTCGGAACTTCGGGCATTACATTACTTTTACTACTGTACTAACACCTTATTTTATGTATTCCTTAAAATCACAATTTTTTAAATTTCATAATTATATATGCAAATGTTCAATTTTCCCACACCCCAATGACTGCTTTGCACCCTCACTTTGGGGAGCATTGAACTCACCAAGTGCTGCTCAATGGGTGTTCCACAAACTGGTGGCATCAGCATCTGCTGAGATCCTATTTCAGGGACAAGCTCACAGTGCCAGCCCAGACTTCCTGAATCAGAATCACTGGGACTGAGGCTATCAGTGTTTCAACAAGCTCCCTAGTGATTCTGTGGATAATAAACTTCAAGAACCACTGTTAGCTAAATACACAGATGGGGCCGAGGGGTTTTAGCTCTAACATGAGGACGGATCAGAAGTGCTATCACAAGATACATCTCAGCTGGAGCAAGTTCTTAAACTTCAAGACGCCGGAATTCATCCCCCCCTCCCCACCCCCAACCAACTTTTTTAATAAACAGTTTTGAGCCAAAGATGATGGTATTTTCATTCACAAATCTACTGTTATTATGATACTCTTTCCTTGGCATAGTGTTGTCAAAGAAAATTATTGATTTCTATGAAATGCAAAAAAATCCTACCTGGTCAGGGAAACAACAGTCTCAGTTTGCCCAAGGCCAAGGGTATTCCCAGGATATAGGACTCTCTGTACTTAAACCAAGAAAATCCTGGGAAAATCAAGACAAGTCAATTACCATCCCCGTTAATCTTAAAAATAAAACTGCCAGTTATTTTATCGGCAAAAGATTTGGGAATAACAGAGAATTGCAATTGGAGAGAAGCAAGATTTGGCAAAACCATAGGCAAATCTTCTAAACACCAGAGGGGAATCCTCTTTTATAGAGGAAAGCAGGAAATTGGGAGGGGGGTTAAATAAACAAAAAGTCCATTGGATTAAACTGGAAGCTGGAAGTATAGTGGTTTTTCATTGGCTGAGTTGTGACTGTCTCTCATTGGCTAGGCTATTCCCAGAATATGAGGAAAGCCTTTCTTCCTCCTGCTGGGGTAGTAAAACAGTATCCAGGTGCAAAGTTCCTTTCTTATCATGTGTATGCAATTGCCTATAAGTGGTAGGACAGAAGAGCCGCCCCTGCCAAACCTCCTGACTCTGTTCTAGTACATTTTCCCTTCATTAATTTTCATAACTCCATTATGACAATGTTTGATATCTTGAAGAAATCAACTCTTTTTCTCTTCTACCAACTACACAACTTCTGCATAGGATGAGTGTGGACAGAGCAAAAGAGCCCCAGACTTGAAGACCTGGTTCTGGCTGCATTTAATAGCAATGTGACATGTCCAAGTCATTTCATCATCTGCAAAATGGGGACCAAATCCACTGCCTTCCACACCTCACAGGGTAATCGTCAGGGTGAACTAAGTTGGTGTTATGAAGGCACTTTATGTATTACAAAGTAGTCTAGGAACATAAGGGACAGCCACTTGGCATCACAGGAAGAGCAGAAGTTTTCAGACAGACAAATCCTAGTTTCAACCCCAGCATCACATTGTGCACATTATTTTATCTCTCTGGGATGATTCCCATCTGTAAAATGGGGATTCAAATTACCTTTCTCATAAAATATTGAGAAGATTAAAAGAGATGGTGGTCGCTAAGCGCCTGGCATATTTGAAGCTCCAAAGTATTAGTTCCCTTCCCCATGATTATAAGACATTCAAAGACTTAATGATAGATTTTTGCAGTTAATGCAATGAATAGCATCATTATGCTTGCTTCCTGAAGTGAAAAGCCACAATAACACTCCTCCCTGCTCCCAGGGCCCCTTTGATGTGGCAGGGGGTGGGAAAGGATGTTACTTCCACTTGGTATAACCAAGCCAGAAAAGGTTGTCCAGTTCCTATCCGCAGAGGAGTGGAGAGAGCTACTAGCTTAGAGAGGCCAGAGGCTGAAATTCACAGTGACTTTTGCATCTGGGAATGCTAAACCTGTAACTTCCACACCTGTTTAGTCATTTCTTCAGTAAATCATAACTGATGTGAATAGATTTTTTTAATCATCTCAAAAAATTTCAAAAAAAAAACACAAAAAATATGTACAAGCCTGGCTTGTCCTCACAGCAGGAAAAAAAAAAGTGCCTATAGTTGAACATCTCTTTTCATGCAGGGATTTTGTAACATTTCATTTCTAAAGGATCTCATCCATTCACCAAGCATTTACTGAGCCAGATATCCAGTGTTTTGAGCATCTACTTTGTGCCAGGCTTGGCACATAACAGATATGAATAGTTTTTACTTGGCAAGAAGCTCACAGATACAAATAAACACTGAGTTAGAATCCACAGTGAAAAAAAAGTATTAATAGAGGTAATTCTGAGTGATGGTAAAAGCAAAAAAAAAAAAAAAAAAAAGTTTAGAAACCACACCTGGGCAGTGATAGAAATGGTCCACACTGTAAATTAAGTGGGATTGATGGAAATTATCACCTAGTAGCCATTGTCTTCCCCTTGGCACATGGCCTCTTCCACAAAGCCTAGGAGTAAATTTTAGCAAGTGGGATATGAGTGTAGGTGTAATGTCCAGGCTCTGCTTTTAAGGAAAATATATGTTCATCCCTTTCCCCAACCCCCTTCTTTTTGGATAGAACCCAGGAATGGTAGTGAGCAATCTTGGACCATGTGGTTGACAGCATCATCTAAGAATGTCGCAGCAACCAGAGAGAAGAGACCTGGGTCCTTCCTTCATGAATGCATAAACCAGAGCCACCCTAGCAACAGCACATTTATATGACAGAATTGAACATCTGTCTAGATATGCCTCTATTGACTTAGGTCTCCGTTATATGCAGCCATATCTATATCCTTTTACACCTACCTATAGGGCAAGTCATTTGTCTGGATGAATTCTGTATATTTCAATTGACAAATATGTCAAGAAGAAGAGATGTACAAACACAAGATGTCATGAAATGATGAACTATAATCAGAATTATAATAAGGAGTGCTTCTGTGAGTCCTCCAATGGTTTGCATGTCACTCGGAGGGCATAGAAGCCTGAAATCTACAAAGTATCTATCTAGGGAAGCCAGTGTTAGAGTCTTTCTGGATCCCACCCTCTACTGTTCTTTTCTTCTTCTCCCAGAATGAGCCGTTTGAGTTTCAAGTCCAAATCCCAGGGCTGTCTGAGGTAGGAGAGTTTGAGTAGCCCTAGAGCCACCTCCAAGGTCTCAGCTTCAATACTCTCTTGCCCATACTTTGACTAGAATGTTGCTTCCAGGTATATGGCTGGTTTTCTGCCACAGATAGGGTTCCTGAATCCCTACTTCAAGTCTACAGTCTAGACCACAAACACTCAGGGGCAGGGACTTTGTTAATTCAGATTTTCATTCCCAGCTAGTTCTGGACCTAGCACAACACAAACACTTGTTGAATATTAAGGGGAAAAAAGTGAATGAATGATATGATATATTCTACCATTGTACTCTTAGGAGCCTTTCCTCATTTCCAATCCTCTACTCCAAAGACCATAAGACTGTCAAGGAATCCTATTGACTGACTGGTACCCTTCTGGATTCCTTTTGTAATACCACTAGATTCCCAGGCATGGTACATCTGACTTCTACCTATAGGAAAATCCCGATTGTTTTCGTTGTTTTATTTGTAGTCTTATCCACCTTGCTTTCCAGGCAGGAAGGGGCCTACTGATTTCCCTAGGCTGGAATTCAAAAATCCAACACTGGGAATAAGTTAGGTAGCTAAAACCATGGAGTACAGAGGAAAGGAGAATCGAGATCTCTATCCTGAATAAGTGTGGGCCTTAAATAAAAGTATAGTCAAACATGGGGCACCTGGGTGGCGCAGTCGGTTAAGCGTCCGACTTCAGCCAGGTCACGATCTCGCGGTCCGTGAGTTCGAGCCCCGCGTCGGGCTCTGGGCTGATGGCTCAGAGCCTGGAGCCTGTTTCCGATTCTGTGTCTCCCTCTCTCTCTGCCCCTCCCCCGTTCATGCTCTGTCTCTCTCTGTCCCAAAAGTAAATAAGCGTTGAAAAAAAAAAATTTAAAAAAAAAAAAAAAAGTATAGTCAAACATATCAAGCTCAAGACAGTGGTCCAAGATCTGGCCTGTATGAGCTCTGAATGACAAAGTCTGCTCAAATAAAATATGCAGAACACAGAGAACCCAGAAGACAGAGACTAGAGAGGTGAGGAGCAAGAAATCTTTTATAGGTTGTCTCTAGGAAGCTTAATGCTGAGAAGAGAACTAGAAAGGACTCTGAGACAAATCAGGCCTGGCTGCCTGCTCAGACCATGACTTGCACTCATATTCTTTGGTGATCTTAATTGTGCATCATGAAGAACCTTCCATCACATGTCAGTTCCAGCCCTCCATAATGCAGATGCCAAGATGGAAATAGAAATGCAAGTGATTTATCGAGGACAGTGCCTCCAAAAGACAAAAGGGGAAGGAGAAGCAGTGGGTAAGCTGCAATACAGACTTTACAGACTTGGATCTTTCTCCTGTGGAAGGAAAGGGGGAGACAGGGAGTTTGGAAGAAAGAGCCTCAGGCTGTGGTTCAACTCTGAGAAAGTCTCCACCAGCCCCGCAGCAGCCTCATTGCAAAGACTGTTCACAGAGATTCCTGGGATGAGCACAAATGGCATCTAGGTTCACCCTGACACACAGTCACTTTCTTTACAGCTCTCAGAAAGACTCAAGCAAAATCCAGGCTAGAAGGTCCCTCAGAGATCATCTTTGCAACATTTTTCAAAAGAACTTTTTGCAGAGATGAGAATCTTCTGTATTTGCCCTGTACAATATGTTAGCTACTAACCATATGTAGCTGTTGACCACTTGAAATGTAACTAGTGTAACTGAAGAACTAGCTTTGTTTCTTCATTTAATTAGTTTAAATTTAAATTTAAGTCATCATATGTGGCACAGATATAGAGTCCAATTTTTTTAAGTGAAGAAATAGAGGTGAATGCCTGGGTGGCTCAGTCAGTTAAGCATCCAACTCTTGGTTTTGACTCAGGTCATGATCTCAATTCATGAGACGCAGCCCCATGTTAGGCTCCATACTGATAGCATGGAGCCTGCTTGGGATTCTCTCTCTCCCTCCCTCTTGCTGCCTCTCCCCCACCCAAAACAAATTAATAAACTTAAAAAAGAGAGAGAGAGAGACAAAATGGAATATGTCCAAGCACATATCAAAAGTGAAGGGTAGACTCAGGACTTGAACTCTGTCTTTTTAAGTACAGCTTTCTCTCAGTCAACCACTCTGAATCAGGATATAGAACATAGCACTTCTATTGAGAAACTTGGGTCTTCATTTACAAGTTGTTTCACGTGTTTAAGGGGTTACAGACTTGGATCTTTCCTTAAGTACTCAGCAGCTAGTTTCATGCCAAAAGAGACCTCTTGATTTATGACTAACCCCTTGTCCTTCATCCTTGCTCTTATCTATGTGTTTGGCTCCTCTAACCTTTGCTGCTTAAGTTTTCTGCTCTCCTTCATTTCCAAACTCAGGTGCTCCTCTATGACAGTTTAAACCCCCACCACCTACCCCCAACACTGTACACAAGGGTGCTGCCAATGGGAGTTGAAAATCCTTCTGCCTGGCCATGACTGTGGCCTTTGTGTTAATCCAGCTAAAGCTCCTGCAGAGCCCAGGGTCTCAAATCCCCTCTTGGGCCTTTTTCTCCTCCCTGATCTAATACCACTCCATCACCTGCAGCCCAGATGGGGAGACCACAAATCCCCAGGAATGCATTCCTAGCAGAGGACATGTGATTGCTCCAAGGCTTACCATTCATTCCAAGACCTGGAATCTGGCTGCCTCAGAGAGTACATGCTTCCTTTGGGCCCAGAAGGGGAGAGCACTTTTCCTACATCTTCTGAAACACAGGGGCCTTCACTGAAGCCAGACATCATAAAACAAATAATAACCAATAAAAGGACTTTTAGAGCTCCCCCCCGCCCAATCTTTCCTATCCTCGGCACCCCAAGTCCCCCTTCTTTTTGAATAAAATTATCATCACTTGTAAAACCCATGTAGACGTTTCTCATGTGCTATCTTTCCTCCTTTATCTCAGATTGCTTCAGCTACAAACACATTACATCCAGACCCCTCAGTTCTTTCTTTTCTGCAACAGCATCTTCTATCATTTTAATACTTCTCTTTATCTAAAAATGAGTTACAGAATTGGTAAGTAAGGCAATCAGACAATAGAAAATGGAAAGGATGAGCTGGTCAGAGAAGTTTAGAACTTTGATTCAAAATGGAAAGTATGTCCTGAGACCCCCTTTAACATAGAGGTTGGCATGTCCTATAGGGAGTACAGATGCTTTGCTGGGCTGATTCACTGTGGGTTTACCATCCACACTAACCCAGGTAGTGTGACAAGTGACCAGAATTGATGATATGAAACTTCCATTTATTTATGCCTATGGTGAACCAGGGACTGTGCTAGGAGCGACTCTGTTTTGAAAAGCTCCATGATACATGAAAATTCATCAGAGGCAGATTTTCATTTGGCATGTAATTCTGTTTCTTTTGGGTGTCACACTACAGGACCATTTCCATGGGATAGAGAACATTATACATGCAGTGACGATATAATTTAATCTTTCAAACCCAGGCCATTTTATAAGCAAAAGGGAAAATTACTAATAATTATACTGGGATAAGGAAGTAAACAAGGATGTTTACTGGCAAACCAGTGTGTGGTCACCCCAGTCTTCATTAAAGCCCTTGTTCACCTTATCTTGCAGTCATCAGGGAGCTGGGGAGAGTTGGGGGTGCTAACAAAGCCAGTCACCACCTAAGTGTTGAGTGCTGAATGCTGGCCATGGACAGCATCCTGTGGGCCACTGCTAAGGTATTGGATACGAGGAAATAAAAGAGAAAGTCAAACCAAGGACCTTAAGAACACCTGTGGTATGAGTGCTAAGTCTAGAGGGGCCACAGAACTCATTCTGATGCAACATGAGTTGGAGCCAGAGAAAATGATTTAGAAAAGTTTAGTCACATTGAAGGACATGCAACCCTGTCATGGCTTCAGTCACCCACTGGCCTGAGAGAACAGTGTGGGCACAGGTATGGGTGACTTAAAGAGCCACCAGAAATCTCTTGGCTGCCTGGATGCCACTGCTAATGTTTCCCACAGGATTTAGTTCCAGAATGAGGCAGCTGCATTATAAATAGAATAGGCATCTAGGGAAAAAAAAAAAAAAGCCCTTAACCTTTACTGGTATACAGAGGGTCCCAGAGGTTAGACATAATTTATCCGGGAATGTAGAAGGCAAATAGCCATAGCAAATGTGAGACCACTTTTTATTTTTCTAGTTTTGCTGAATAAGTCTCTTGAGATTCTGTTGGTGTTAATATATATGGCCCTATTTCGAGGGCAGGTGACTGGGAGCATTCTAAATTATATAAGTAAATAAATAATGCCAATACATCTTCAGTACACTGGACTTCTGTCTCAGACTGCTTGCACAAATGAAGAAAATAGAATTCTTTCTTAAGAATTCTTTTTTAAAAACATTTAAATATTGACTTCAGATAGTTACTTAGAAGAGAAGAGAACATGTGACCCTCAGATGCCAGGCTTAGTTCCCATGGACGTTCTTTCTGTGGTCCAGTGTCTTTTATTAGAGATTTAACAAGGAATACCAACATAGAAAATGGAGCCATATTCTAACATGACACTTAAGCTCTAAAGAGTGAGGAAACAAGACCAGAAACATAGCTAACACCACAGAGATAAATACTATCAGAGTGGGAATTAAAGTTTAGTTCTCCTGACTTACACGTGATTCAGTATACAAATGTATACTCAGCAATTTGGTACAGGTATAACCAAGCATAAGGCTTTAATGTTGATTAGACCCAAATTTCTATCTTGTTTCTACTTCTTTTAAGTCTAGAACCTCAAATAAGACCCTCTTTAATTAAGTATCCTAATACCTATTTCATGACATAGTTATCAAGGACAAAAAATCAGATCATATTGATAAATTGCCAAGCACCTTGTCTAGGATTCAGTGGGTTCCCAGTATAGCTAGCTTCCTTCCCCATTTCTTTGGCTGAGATATTTCCCACTCTTTTCACTGTTAGGGTCAATTCAAATAATGTGAATCTCCTCCATTTATGGTCCATTCATCAGATAACATATAATAGTAATTCTCAAACTATTTTGACATAAGAATCATTTGATCAAGAGAACAAGAATACAAGCCACAAACTGGGAAAAATATTTGCAAAAGACACATCTGATAAAAGACTGATCCAAAATATAGAAAGGACTCTTAAAATTCAATAATAACAAAACAAATTAAAAAAGGAATCAAAGACCTTAAGAGACACTTGAGCAAAGAAGATATACAGATGGCAAATAAGCATATGAAAACTTGTTCCACATCGTATTTCATCAAGAAAATGCAAATTGAAGCAATAAAAATATTGCTACACACCTATTAGAATGGAGAAAATCCAGAACACTGACAACAACAAATGTTGACAAGGATATGGAGCAATAGGAATGCTCATTTATTGTTGATGAAAATGAAAAACAACATAGCCACTTTGGAAGATAGTTGGGGATTTTTTATAAAACTAAGTATACTCTTACCATATAATACATTAATCATGCTGCTTGGATATTTATCCAAAGGAGTTGAAACTTATGTCCACACAAAAACCTGAACATAAACATAGAGTTTTATTCATTATTTTCATTTTTTTTCAGTTTATTTATTTGAGAGAGAATGAGGGAGAGAGAGCACAAGTGAGGAATGGGTGGAGAGAGAGGGAGAGAGAGAGAGAGAGAGAGAGAGAGAGAGAGAGAGAGAATCCCAAGCAGACTCCACACTGCCAGTGCAGAACCCAACACGGGGCTCAAACTCACTAACTGTGAGATCATGAACTGAACTGAAGTCAAGAATCAGATGGTTAACTGCCCCAGCCACCCAGGCACCCCCATTCATAATTTTCAAAACTTGGACCTGGCAAGATGATCTTCAACATGTGAATGAATAAATCAATGGTGGTACATCCAGACAATGAAATATTATTCAGTACTAGAAAGAAATGAGCTATGAAGCTATGAAAAGACAGAAGAAACTTATTTGCATATCGCTAAGTGAAACAGATAATCTGAAAAGGTGACATAGTGTATGATTCAACTATATAACATTCTAGAAAAGAAAAACTAGAGAGACTATAGAAAAATCAGTGATTACTAGGCATTGAGAGAGTGGGGAAGGATGAAAGGATGTAGCACAGAGGAATTTTAGGGCAGTGAAAATACTCTGGATGATACCCTAATGGTGGATATATGTCATTATGTATTTGTCCAAACCCACACGGTATATAATACCAAGAGTGAACTGTAAGGCTAATTATGAATTTGAGTAATAATGATTTGTCACTGTAGATTCATTCATTGTAACAACTCTAAGCTGATTCTCTTGAACCCTTGGCAAATCCATAGTCTTAAAAGCCAAGATTTATGAGAAAGAAAACAAAATCAAAATTATAATAGTGCCCTTTACACATAATAAAATTCAGACTGAATTAAACCTTAGAAAATACTGTTTGTTCACTTTTAAGATAATTACGCTCTGATTGATCGCTCTTTTTATGACAGGCACTGTTTCACATCCACCTTCTCCTTTCAACTTTATAATAGTTTCCATTTCTCTTGTTCACCAACGTGCCGCAAGCTCCTAGAACATAGCCTGGTATATAGTAGGCACTTAATAAATATGTGTTAGTGAATTAATAACTTTATGAGATATATAATATTGTCTATATTTTGCAGATAATGAAACAGAGACACGGGTAGTTAAGTATCTTTTCCAAGATTTTATAGCTCAGTCCTGAGAACCAGAATCCAGATAAGGAAACATTCCTATAAATATCAAATGAGTTGCTCAGAGTTATTAGGGGCCAAACAACTTCAGGCCCTCTGATTTAATCCTGTGCAGATTTTATAGGACTGGCAGGCAAATACAGGAAATTATATCAGGTGCTGTATATATAATTTGTTTATGATATATAATTTACACATGTATACACACATATACATAGCACCTGACATATAATTAATATACATGAAATACCAGCAGCCTTTCTTTAAGAACTGTCCTAAAAGCAAGCAAAATCATAGGTGTAAAAAGTGCTTTGAAAGATGTGAAACATACTTATGCAAGATTCTATAAAAATAATAATGATGATGAGCATTTATCACAATATTACCTGAGGCCAGCCCCATAGGTCTGGATCTGCCTTCTTCACTCCCGATATCAATTGCCAGCTGCTTTCTGCCCTGAGTTTTGAATGATAGCCAGGTTCTTCTTACCTCTGTCAAGTGAATCCTACCGGTGCCTGACCAAATTCCATCCCTCCTACCACATCATCTGTTGGTTGGAAAGGGAAGAAGCTTCTATTTATTATGAATTTTATGTTTCAGATACTACACTCTTTATTCTCTAATTTAATTATCAAATATGTATTGAGCACCTGCCATGTGCCAGACACTGAGATAAATTAAAATGGAATTCTAAAAAAAAAAAATCAAAGAATCCAAAAGAAACTAAGAAAAGAGGAATAGAGAAACAAACTGGCAGATAGAACAAACAGAAAACAAATAACAAAGCTTAATGTAATTATTGAGTTATCTTGAGTCATTGGACATTGTGCTATAATATAGCATGCATACAAGTTCATAGTTCTCAGAAATTAAATAAGAACTTATTCTCTAATTGTCTTCTCAGATTATTTATTAGCATTAAAATCTTAGACAGTTGAAAAGTTGAAATATTTGGGTAAGTAGTCCACAACTGAGACACTGAGAGCCACCGCCCTAAAGATGCTCAAAAAGCTCCTTATATATCAACCCCAGTATAATTTTCAGAGTCTTACACTATTTCTTCAACTTTTTTCCATTTTGCTTATCTCTGTTACCCACACTCCATCCTTTCCCTGTGATGTTCCACCTTCCTGAAATATCCTCAACTCCTCACGCCATGATATCCTCAGTCCTTAATGTCTTCCAATGATTGCTCTCTTACTTCCTCCACTTCGTTCTACACACAGCAGCCAGACCAATACTGTTTTAAAAAATCATTTATTCGGGGATCCTGGGTGGCTCAGTCTGTTAAGCGTCCAACTTCAGCCCAGGTCATGGTCTCACAGTTTGTGGGTTCGAGCCCCACATTGGGCTCTGTGCTGATGGCTCAGAGCCTGGAGCCTGCTTCAGATTTTGTGTCTCCCCCTCTCTCTGCCCCTCCCCCACTCATGCTCTGTCTCTCTCTCCTTCAAAAATAAACGTTAAAAAAAATTAAAAATCATTTATTCAACAAATATTTATTGAGTTAATATGGTGTGCAATGCATTCATGTTAGGTAATGAACAAAACAGATCTTTGTCTTTCTCATAAAAGCAATAGGAAACCACTAAAGGTGTTTGATCAGGGAAGTAACATGCTAGGACTTGCATTTACAAAAGCACTCTCTGCAAAGACCAGGGTGGAGAAGGTACGCAGTGGTGAATGCAGAGGACAGGAGTGTTCATCTGATTCAGGAAAGTGGTAAAGATGTTCGAGAATGGCTAACAAGACTAACATTGGAAATGTTTTCCCAAAATTAAAGGATCTGACAATATTTTAGAAGAAAACTGACAGGACTTGGTGATGAATGTCAGGAGTGAAGGAGAAGCAGAGTTCAAGGATGATTCCTGGTTTTCTTTTGTGGACAGCCAGGTGAAGAGGGTGCCATGTGCTGAGCTAGAGGAGACTGGTAAAAGGGAAGATCATGAATTCATTTCGGGATATTTTAAGTTTGGCGACACTAAATTCTCCAAGTAGAGATGTCAAGTGGATAGTTGATGTTTTATTCAGTGCAGTATCCAGGACCCCTTACAGTGTATGTTTCCAAATAAAAACTCAGTACATATTTGTTAACTGACTAAATGTAGAATCAGAGGAAAGGAACAATCATTTATCAAGCATTGATTGACTCTGCCAGGCATTCTGACAGACATTTAACTGCATCATCTCATTTAACCCCACGCTAAGAGTTCAGCTTTAATATTGTGATTCCAATTTTACAGATTTGAGAACAGGCTCAGGAAGATTGAGTAACAAAACAAGGAAATTGTAGAATCGAGATTAAAACTTCGATCTGCCTATTTATAAATCTCCTGCAAAATCTTTGTTCTTGCCCCCGCCCGCCAATATATACCATTTATTTTATGAAAAATAAAACAGCTTCTTCCTCTATATCTGAAAAAAATTCTCCCTCTTTCTTCCTCCAACATTTTTTCTCCCACTCAGGCATGGGTACATCAGAACACAATTCAGCAATTTCTCTTTTGCTTCTACTCAAGATTAAGCGAAGGAACTCTGCTGCTTTCTCTACCAATACTTTACTATGGAAAAATAAAAGCAGAAAAATGGAAAATGCTGCAAGATTATGGATGCACTCATTTCATGGGCATTCTTCAAAAATGTCAAGGAAGCTGAAATCTAATTTAATCTATTACATGATTGCACTAAATTACTTAACCACATCAAAGCATCAATGGCCTCACACTCTGGGAAGGGACATTGTAAAATGGTTTTCAAATATATAATGCAGTCTCTCAGGTGCTTGAGACAGGGACGCCCATCTCTGAAAATAAAGCTTCCCTTACACTTCTGAGATCAAAACAACAGAGCCATTATTTGAGAGGCTGGATGAAATACCAGAGCCATTTCTTATTAGCTTCAGTCATTAAGGAGAATTTAGTAGCCTAGCTATTTATGCATTTTTCCCCTTCCTTTAAAAAAAAAAAAAAAGGCAATCTTAATGGAATGAAAGGGCGGAAGATTTTGAAGATCAAGATTACGGGTAAATTTCCCACTAATTACATTGTTTTCTGCTTTCAAGAAAGAAAACCCAACCAATTTTCCAATTCCCCTCTCCATCTCACGCTAAACACTTTAAGAATACAAAAAGAAATGTTAAGCTTATTGGCCTTCTTTAAGAGTGAGGAAAATTATAACTACACCACCTCTGCTACTATAAGTGGTATTGAAAAACACCCTGTGTAAATCTGTCCTCAAGAACGTTGAATGCATTTTTCCACAGCGACAATATTGTGAACAAAAATTGGATTCCCAGTTGGACCCTCAAAAACCAAGTCAAGCCGTGAAGGTGATATATGGCAGTATGTTAGCACGGAGGCGAGATCCTAGGAATCTCAGAACCATCAGAGACACATTTCATCTCTCTCTCTCTCTCTCCCAGGAATGATATTTTGAAAGCCATATAATAGTGCGAATTCGGCCTCTGTATGAAGAAAATTGTATCTGAGAAGACAATATAGCTTAACAATTAATAGCATAGGCACTAGGACCAGATTACCTAGGTTTGACTCCAAACACTGACTGGATCTGAACATTGGACAAGGTACTTCCTTTATTCTGTGCCTCAGTTTCCACATATATATAACGAGAATTTAAACAGTACAGGCATATCCTGCTATTGTGCTTCACTTCATTATGCTTCCCAGATATTGCTTTTTTTTTTCTTTAATGGATTGAAGATTAGTGGCAACCCTGCATCAAGCAAGTCTATTGGTGCCATTTTTTCAATAGCATTTGTTCACTTTGTGTCTCTGTGTCACACGTTGGTAATTCCCTCAATATTTCAATTTTTTTTTCATTATAATTATATGTGTTACAATGATCTGTGATCAGTGGCTCACTGAAAGCTCAAATGATGGTTAGCATTCTTGAGCAATATTTTTGAATTAAGGTATGTGCTTTTTTATGACATAATGCTATTGCACACTTATGTATGTAAGTATGCAATATATACTATATGCAGTATAGTAGAGTGTAACCGTAAGTTTTATATACACTGGGAACAATAAAACTCATCTGGTTGCTTTATTGATGTATTCTCTTTATTGTGGTGGCCTGGAACTGAACTCACAATATCTCCAAACTATGCCTGTGTTCTTAGTGTTGCTGTGATTAAATAAGTTATAACTTCTGGGGCATCTGGGTGGTCAGTAAGTTAAACATCCAACTTCGGCTCAGGTCATGATCTCATGGTTCATGGGTTCGAGCCCCCCATAGGGCTCTGTGCTGACATCTCAGAACCTGGAGCCTGCTTCAGATTCTATGTCTCCTTCTCTGTCTGCCCCTCCCCTCCTTATGTTCTGTCTCTCTCTAATCTCTCAAAAGTAAATAAAAATGTTTAAAAATTTTTTAAATAAATAAATAAATAAATAAGTTATTACTTCAAAACACATAGAACAGTTCCAGGTATGTAGTAAGTGCTCAATACATGTCAGCTATTGTTGGTACTGTGCCACATATTTTGTTTCATTTAATCTTTGCTATGACTTCACAAGATAAATCTATTTATCTTCCACCTAATAGATAAAGAAACTGAAACTTAAAACAAGCAGGGCAGTTTACTCAGGAAAAAGCAGAGCCAGATTTCTAATCCAGTCCTGATTGCCTAATTCCAGGCTCTGGAAGAAAGGACTGTGACACATCTTCTGTGAAAATGGAGAGTTCTTGGGGTCACGCTTATTCCCCCACATGCCAATCCCCTTCCCTGATCCCCAGCCATTGCATCCATAGTAAGAAGGCAAGATAGGTGAACTGAAACTCCTTCTCACTCTCCAGGGCCCACAGGAAAGGGAGTCTTCCCAAGCTCCCTGCCTGGCATGGGTCAAGCTTCCATGGAGTTTTGACCTCTGTAAATTAGATCCTCAGAGGTCAGGGAATGCCTGTGTTTCGAATTTCCATTGTAGCCTTCTGGCAAATCCATGAGTGTGAACTCTGAAAATGCCACAGGCCTGTGGAAGTGCTGACCTCAGCCTTGCAAGTCCTTGTAGATGTAATTACTTAGAGAAAGGGAGGGTGACTGACCATTTACAGTCAGAATCCTAACAAACTAAAGTATGATAGAAACTATGAGGCCAATACACAGGGAGGGCTGGGACCCACAAAGCAAGCTGGACATAGAAACATTTTCCAGAAACAAATTAGGAAAAAATGAAGAAGGTGTTCTCACAGGCTTTACACTGGCTTGGTCCAGTTTTCCTTCCCATTCAGAGATGGATGCTGATGA
This sequence comes from Leopardus geoffroyi, assembly GCF_018350155.1. Classification (NCBI taxonomy): domain Eukaryota; kingdom Metazoa; phylum Chordata; class Mammalia; order Carnivora; family Felidae; genus Leopardus; species Leopardus geoffroyi. The sequence continues at coordinate 49,759,341 of NC_059328.1, forward strand.
AAATAGACCAAGACAAAGTTAAGGAACAAAACCCTTCAAGGCCTGGAAAACGGGTCTGGTGGCAGTGGTTTTCTCAGGGAACAGATGGGAAAGGAGGGAGGTGCCTTCACATTTTCCTGATCTCTGAGAGTCTTCCACAGCACCCCCAACACGTCATGATTATCTTAAAAATGTATTTTTTATTACTATTAGGAGGTTCCTTTACAGAATTATAGAATCCCAAAACTGAAAAAGGGATTGGCCTTAATGGAGTACTTACCATGTGTCAGGCATTGTGCACTCACCACGTATCATTCCAGCAACCCTGTAATTATGGTCCTTACATTACAGATGCGACTCAGAAAGGGTTAAGTAGCGCCCAAGGTCACAGAGCCTGGACGTGGCACCCTGGCTTCCCAACAAGGACCACGCTTGTTCACTCATGGGTCACTGACTTCTTTGCAGTAATCTTGTCCAGGCTTCATCATCCTGTGGAGTTCCCTGCACATCATCCCCAGTGAATGGCTTTTCAGTCTCTGTTTGAAAATCTGCTACAAGAGAAATCTCCCTACTTCTTTTTTTTTTTTACTACAGTAAAATACACATAGTATAAAATTTACCATCTTGACCATTTTAAAGTGTGTATTTATTTATTTATTTATTTATTTATTTATTTATTTTTAAAGAGAGAGAGAGTATGCTCATGAGAGAGAGCAGGGCAGGGGCAGAGAGAGAGAGAGAGAGGGAGAGAGAGAATCGCAAGCAGGCTCTGATGTGCAGCTCAATCCCACGAATTGTGAGATCATGACCAGAGCAGAAATCAGGAGTCAGACACCTAACCAACTGAGCCACCCAGGAGCCCCAACCATCTTAACCATTTTCAAACATACAGTTCAGGGGCATTTAGTGCACTCATAAGGTTATACAACCATTACAACAATATAGTTGCAGAAAATGTTTATCTCCCCAAAAGGAAAACCCATACCCCATAAGCAGTTACTCCCCATAACCTCTTTCCCCACAGCCACTAATCAGCGTTCTGCCTTTATGATCTGCCTGTTCTGGACGATTCATATAAATGGAATCATACACTGTGGGGTCTTTGTGTCTGGCTTCTTTTACTCAGTATAATGTTTTCAAGGTTCGTCCATGTATTAGCATGTTTTATACTTCATTCCTTTTTATAGCTGAATAATATTCCAATATTGGAATATTCCTGTGAATATTCTTACAAACATTTTTTGAACATTTGAACATTTTTTTTCAATTATCTGGAATATATATGTAGGAGTGGAGTTGATGTTTCCTATGGTAATTCTGTTTAACTTATTAAGGAGACATGAAACTTTTTTCCCATCATAGCAGCACCGTTCTACATTCCCACCAGTAATATATGAAGGTTCCAATTTCTTCACATCTTTGTCAACCCCTGTTACTTTCTGTTGTTTTTAACTAGAGCCATCCTAGTGGGTATGAAGTGGTAACTTGTTATGCTTTTGATTAAATTTCTCAAACAACTAATGACATTGAGCATTTTTCCATGTGTTTGTTGACCATTTGTAGATCTTCTTGGATAAATGTCTATTTAAGTCGTTCACCCACTTTTTAACTGAACTCTTTGTTATTTTGTTGTTGAGTTATAAGGATTCTTTACATATTATGGATACCAGACACTTATCAGGTGTATGATTTGCCAATGTCTTTTCTCATGGTCTCTTTTCACTCTTTCAACAGTGTCCTTTGATAAAATAAAGTTTTTGATTTTGATGAAGTCCAATCTCTTTATTTTTTCTTTTGTTGCTTATGATTTTGCAGTCATGTCTAAGAAACTATTGCCAAAGTCGAAGTCATGAAGATTAGCCCTATGTTTTCTTGTAATCGTTTTATAGTTTTATATCTTATATTTAGGTCTTTGTTCCCTTTTGAGTTGATTTTGTAAGGTAAGAGTCCAACTTCATTCTTTTGTATATATGTATCCAGTTGTTTGCACCATTTGTTAAAGAGACTATTCTTTCCCCATTAAATGGTAAGGCACCCTTGTCAAAAATCAACTGACCATATGTGTACTGGTTTATATCTAGACTCTGCATCCTACTCTATTCTCTGTATGTTTATCCGTACATCACTACCATGCTGTTCTGGTTACCAAAATTCACACCTTCTTAAGGCAGCCTATTCAGCCTTCAGAAAACCCTTCCCTCATTAGAAAATTATTTATCCTGTGCTGAAATATTTCTCATGTTGACGCTAACTTTTGGTCCCAGTTCTGCCCTCTGGAGTCTTACCATTACAACATTATCACTAATCTTATTAAACTCTCATTATTTTCCAAGGTTAATGTAGATGTTTTGCTCCTACTATTTAACCACCCTGTGTCCTCAAACGCCATAGCTACAATTATTGTCCCCAGTTTATAGAGGGGGAAACTGTGGCATTTAGAGGTTAAGTTACTAACCTACTCACAAGTACATAGTTAGTGGCAGACGTAAGATGCAAATACAGTTTGACACTCCAACTTACTCTCTGAACTTTCAGAGCAGTTGCACAACGATTCATCAAGTGCCTCTGGATCAACCACTGGGATAAAGGCTAGAAGCACAAAGGTAAATAGACCACTGTTCCCACCTTCACAGAGTTCACAGATTATTAGAGAAGATACAGGTCATTATAAAATTTCCTGTGGATAGTGTTATAATGCAAGAACACCAGAGAGAGTTGTTCTCTCTCAAAAGTAGAAGAAAACTTTACTAAGTTCACAAAATCCTGGATGCTTGCCTCTCACCACTTCCCACCTTGCCTCCGATCCAATCTAATCCGTGTCCATGGTATCACTGCTACTGTAAACACCCCAATCCCTCAACAGAGACATTGACCATCTGGGCAACTGATGCTTCCCTAAGCTTCACATGACCCCACATTGACCTAGAACATTAAGATGAATTATTCTCTGGCATTGAAGCTTGACCTCAGACAAAGGTGCTCATATTACCATTCCCAAAATGATTTCCCCGCCCATTTCCCACAGTGCCTGAAATCTTCCATTACAAATTCTTTCCATCGGTAAAGATGTTTACTCTTCCAAAGATCCAAGACCTATGTCTCTAAACAAGTAAACAAGTAGAAAACATTGTTAATTGAGGACCTATCATACATGCTAAGCATTTTATAGAGACCATCTCAATTTATCCCCGGAAAAAAATACAGTGGGTAAACATTATTAGCCCCATTTTACATACAAGAAAACTGAGACTCAGAGTTTAGGGAAGAGAATGGCATAATTAATATTCAAACCCAGGATTGCCTGATCTTCATGCAGGAATCCCTCTGTTAGCTTCCCTGAAAAGGTCACATTCAGTTTATATGTAACCACTTCCTTGGACTAAAAGCCCATAATCCACATTTGACCCAACCCATCATGGAACTTCTCTGATTATTAGAAAGTGTTTGCTTCCAATAATGAGAGCATTTCATAAATGAAATTGGCTGCTTGAGGAGGCAGTGGTCTCCCCATCTCAGGACTTTCTCAGCTGCCAAAAGGCCCTTAGTTTGCTTTGGGTGGAGAGTCTCAGTTCCTACTTCGCCACCCTATGCCCACATGCAACAAGCCAAAGATGATATGCCACCACCAGAACCAATCAGTATCCCTAAATCATTCCCTAAAAGCAGGAAGGACAAACTGACTTAAAAAAAAAAAAAAAAAAAAAAAAAAAAAAGAAAGGCCATGTTTATTCTGCCACTTTTCCAAAGGCAAGGACATTGCAGGCAGTGGAGAGTAAGAGGGAAATTAAACTATAAAGAAATACTTGACAGTGTTTCCTTAATCGTGGTCTATATCTGCTGATCCAGCCAAAAGCAAGGGGGCAGAGGTGATCTTTGCTATGCCACAGTGAATAATGCAATCATATTTTTGATACCAAACTACATTTAACTGCCATATAAATCCTGCCTGCCTCCATACCACACCTCATTATCTCACAGGAAATGTACAACTTCTGGAAAGTCAGATGTGGTCATATTTGTGCACTGGAGCTAGGATGGAGACACAAAGCTGAGGGTCAGGCGTCTGCCACACGAGCAGGCCAGCTTCCGAGGGCATGTCTTGAGCCTTGCCTGTATACCCTCGGCACTACCTTGCTACGGGACGTTCTTAGAGCATGCCTACTCTCTAGGATTCATCTCTGAAACAGGAGTAGGGGTATCATTATTCTCACTTTGCAAATGAGGACAGTCAGGCACAGAGAAGTCAGAAAACTGCTCAAGGTCCAGTTGACGGAAACTGAACGTCAAACCCAGGCCTGTCCCTTTTCATTCAAGAGCATGTTTCCCCAAAAATGAAAAAGCTCTGCCACTGCAACTCTGTGATACTTTGCTGGAACGATTGGGTTCAAACCCCTTTAACAATGGCTTCCACCATTTGTAGCATCTTACTGTCAATATGCTCAACTGCCCAGATTCCCAAAGGGGGAAAAAATGCGTGAAATAAGCACGATTATAAACATTCAAGCTTGATTTCAGGGAGTGTGGTGGGGTAGTGGAAATGATTGGTACAGAAAAGGGTTGGGGCACCTGGGTGGCTCAGTCGGTTAAATGGCTGACTTCGGCTCAGGTCATGATCTCACAGTTCATGAGTTTGAGCCCCGCGACGGGCTCTATGCTAACAGCCTGGAGCCTGCTTCGGATTCTGTGTGTGTCTCTCTCTCTGCCTTCCCCCCACTCGTGCTCTGTCTCTCTCTGTCTCTCAAAAATAAAGAAACATTAAAAAACAATTAAAAAAAGAAAAGGGTAGATAGTGCTCTCTAAGTCTCTTTGGAAGACAAGAAGAGGGGGCCACTCTGCCTGACTTGGGGAGGAGAAAAAATAAGCAGATTGGGTCATTTTTGCCCTGTTTCCAGCTACATGAATTGAAAAGCCAAGTCCAGGTTCAGTGCATCATTCTTGAGCCAGTGAACAAAATCCCTCTTTGTTCCCCAGTGAAACTTATCTCTGAAGAGCTCCACTACTTCCTGTGAGATACAGCCCAGCAGACATGCCATGGGAGCCCCGCCCAGCTGTGCTGCCTCTGCTCAAAGTGCAAGAATGGGCATTTTGTGCTGCGCGGCTGAAAATGACACTTGCTCCTCTGATCCCCGCTGGGGTTACCAAGTGGGCAAAACTTCCTGCTTAGAAGAGTTGCTGGGGTAGGGGCGCCTGGGTGGCTCAGTCAGTTAAGCGGCCGACTTCAGTTCAGGTCATGATCTTGCAGTCTGTGAGTTCGAGCCCCGCGGGAGGCTCTGTGCTGACAGCTCAGAGCCTGGAGCCTGTTTCAGATTCTGTGTCTCCCTCTCTCTGACCCTCCCCCGTTCATGCTCTGTCTTTCTCTGTCTCAAAAATAAATAAACGTTAAAAAAAAATTTTTTTTTAATAAATAAATAAATAAATAAAAATTAAAAAAAAGAAGAGTTGCTGTGGGCAGTGAATGTATGCGTGATTTTGCTTTCTTCCTTGTGAATTTGTTTAGCTATTTATAGAGCTAAGTCAAGAAGCAAGGGGGCAGAGCGTAGCACGGTGTTTTTCAAACTGTATTCCACGGAACCCTTCCAAGGACTAGAGGCAGAGAGAGGCTGGGTAGCTGGCAGCCGCAGCCACAGTACCAAGTCTTCTGTCTGCTCCCTTTTCCCCCTGCCAACACCACCATCGAAAACAGTCAAAGCAGTTCTACTTCTAACAATCTGATGTAGTGGGCTGAATCCCATTTTATTTCAACAAAGACTTTTATAGCTAAAAAGGTATTTGAAAACCACGGTTGCCGTAAAAAGGCCCCACGGAGAAGAAAGGATCCATCCTAAATTCTGTTCCCAGTTCTGCTAAAATACAGCTCTGTGATCTTGAGCAGTCCATTTCGACAGCTGTCTCAGTGCCTGCATCTCTAGAATGAGGAAGGTCTAACAGTGTACGACTCCTAGGAGTGAGCACGCCACTACTGTGTTTATTACATTGACCAGACCTTGACTGTAGCTGAGTATGTCCCATAGGTCTATTCACATTGATAAATATGAACACACACTTGGGGTCAGGTGTTGTCTTAATTCTGGGGAAGCAAAGATGGAAAACAGAATCTCTGCCTTAAAGGTGTTCATAGTCTGAGCTATGGACGGGGAACTAATTGAGTCATTACGATAAAAGATAAGATGTGCTAGGTTCACAAAGAGCATTGTCATTTCAAACTGGAATTTTCAAATGCCAACAAAAGTTTTCTGGGGAGAATTGCTAAACTGGAATCAAAGTGGCTTCAGAAAGATGAAAAACAAACAATGTGCTCTAATAAAGGCAGAAAAACTTATGTAGGAGTGAAAATACCATCAAACATACTCAAAGGACAGCTAGATTAGTAGGACCCTAGGTGACAATAACTCAGTGGCCAGGATGGAATTCGTGTCAGCCATTATATAGTTAACTATTCAGAAGTTGCCAAGAAGAGAAAGGACTCTAACAGAGAGGAAAGTAAACACTGCCAAATTGCTCATCTTTACTCTCGCCCCTGCCCCCAACTCTAGGGTCGGTGGGCTGATCCTTTACACTGCACAAAACCCAACTTTTGCATGTTAGGAGTTGAAATGATGTCCCAGGGGTTCAACTGAAATGGTTCAGTTAAAAGACCGCTTGAAGCAGACACGTATGAGCTTCAGCCCCGCCCCACCACCAACTGGCTGTGTGGCTTACGGCAATGTGTTTAACTTTTGTGATTCCCGTCCTTCCTCATTTGTAAAATGGGGTGAAAATGCCTATTTTACAGGGTTACTGTGTTGCTCTGGCCTGCAGTTTCCTCATCTATAAAATCCAAGGATTATTCTAGATGCTCTCGGAGGCTCTCTCAAGCCTTAGAATTCTCAGCGATTGCTCCTGGAGTTGGAGCACATGAGCTACACTAAATTGATATATGGATCCTCAAAAAAGGGAAAGGGATTATGCAGTTGGAAAAAATAAATAACATGGCTAAAATTTTTTGAAGTTCCTATACCAAGGCAGAGTCTTTTTCATATATGTATATATTTCATACACACACACACACATACACATATACACATACATACATACATACATACAAGAAAATCATCCAACCTTAGAAAAGAAGGAAATCCTGTCATTTGTGAAAACATGGAAGAACATAGAGAACTCTGGTAAGTGAAATAAGCCCAACAGAGAAAGACAAATACTGTACAGTATTGCTTATGTGTGGAATGTTCTTTTCAAAAAGTCAAATTCATCGAACCAGAGAGCAGAAAAGCGACCACCAGGAGCTGATGGGTGGGGGAAATAGAGTTTGGTAAGAGGGTACAAACTTCCACTTATAAAATAAGGTTTGAGGATCCAAGTATTATACCTGATTCTACCTGATAACACTGTATTACATAATTGCATAATTGAAATTTGCTGAGAGTAGAACTTAAATGTTCTCACCACCAAAAGCAAAAAAAAAAAAAAAAAAAAAAAAAAAAAAAAAAAGAGGAGGGGGGTTAATATGTGAAGCAATGGATGTGCTAATTAACTCAGTGGAGAGGGAAATCTTTTCACAATGTAAATATATATCAAATCATTACACTATATACTTTAAACATCTTACAGTTGGTCTATTATGCCTCAAAAAAGCTGGGGGGAAAAACCCTGAGAAGATTCCCAAAAAAAAGAAAAAAATTCATTTCCTCTGCTTAGTTTCTCTACTTATACCAGATCTCTTCCAACTTGCCCCTTTCTATCTATTCTCCACCCTTAGCCACACTGCTTTGTGCCCTGGAAGGCTGTCATGTATGGATGACGTCAAAAGATTCCTGTGTTTTGGTGAGATTTGACCAATAGTAAACAATGGCAGGAGGAGAGAGGAAAGAGAATGAGGGCAAGGTGTTCATTCAGCTGGCTCCCTTCCTCAAAGGTCAGGCTGGATTGTTTATATCTCATGACCAAAGCGATCTATTTTACATGACTATTCCTGTTTGATTACTTACAACTACTCTTCCCATCATGCCTTTGTCTGAGGGAGACAGCTCTTCTCTTACTGGCCTCAGGATACCTACCATATCTCTCCTAGCACTCTTGTTAAAAGTCCCTTTGTAAATAGACCTTCCTTGAGTCATCTAATTTGAATATGTCATTTATTCCTTTTTAGACACTAATTTAGACTATTGAGAGGAGAACTCCTCTCTCTCAATAGTTGTAACAAAAGCCCCGGGGAGGAGGCTCCTTGGCTTCCGTGTCAGAGTTGTGGTCATAATCACCAAATACTGTGGCCAAAGAAATGAAGTGTTTTGATTAGCCAGACCTGGTTCATGTATCTATCCCTGGAAGTAGGATCAGCCCTACTGCAACCACATGGATTGAGAGTTTGGGAGAGATAGTTCCCCAAAGGAAAATCTGAATGGGCATGGATTTTAAATGGGCATCTGATATCTACAAAACCAGGGAAGTTTCAAATGTTTGGAGTCTCAGCTCACCTATAAGCTAGTGATAATACATTATCTGAACTGGATAAATGGACCCAGGCTCTCCTTTAAGTTTTCTCATGTCTTTAGAATCTATGGATCTAACTCCAACAACGTACACTGGTACAACTGAACGAACTTAATTCTATTTCCTGCTCTGCCACCAAATATCTGTATGACCTTGGACAAGTCAGCTATCTTTTCTGGGCTTCTATTTCTTTATCTGTAAAATGAGATGGTTGGACCAAATGATCCCTTGGGTGTACTCTAGATATAAAATCTCCATGAATCTATGATCATCTCAGAAATTCCAAGTCCTCTTAGGGTTCTTGGATTGCAAACATCACAGACAAACTCAGTATAACATAAGACTTCACCCCTTGGAAAAAAGGAATGTATTGAAAGGATGTAAAAAGTGATCCAGTCTAAGGAAAACATTAAGAAAAACACTTTGGAAACATCAGTTATCATAGCCTCTTTGGCATTGTAAGCATTAGGGTCATCTCTACACAATGCTTCAGCCCCACTTTTCATCCTCCCCACCCCCCCCCCATAATCCTCCTGAGTATCCAAACTCCCAGGTATAACCCTGGGATTGGTCAGTGTGAGCTGCCTTATCTTCTGCCTGGGGGTGGCAGAGCACCTTGTTGGCATTTCCACCACACAAGACACCAGGAAAGAAGAATGGTTCCCCAAAGGTAGAAAGGGTAATGATCAAACAGAAGCTACAGATAGCCTTTATACAAGCCAGTGATAACATCAAAGCTGGGTGCCATTCTGCTTTTTTTTCCAGTAGAGCTCTGTGTAAATTCCTTTTAAAGTTTTCTTGGAATTATACATGCAGTGACTAAGTCACAGTCCCAGAATCTTAAAAAAAAAAAAAAAACAGGATCAACTTCCCAAATTCGAATGAATTGGTTAGTTCACCAAAAGATCTAGAGATTAAAAATGACAATTTTAAAATGAGATTCACTTCTCAGAAACATTGTAAAGCAAAGACCAATGACTTGGGTTTTTGTTTTTGTTTTTTTTTTTTTTTTCGTTAGACTATTATTTTTTAGCCATGGGCAAATGCTCACAAAATGAGACATTACTTGAACATATGAATGTAAATTCAAGAACTCCAGCAAAACAGGTTAATAATTTATAAATACACAAAATGAACCAAGACCTTTTTCAGCCACAATCAGTGTGTATAGATACCAAAACCATGTAATTACAGAGTAATTATCCAATTCCTAACTTGGGGCTTCAATATCAGCACTGAAAATTATGAACCAGTTATACTTGGAACTGTTGTAAGGTTTTAGAGTGGAATGAAATTATCATGAATTGGCAAGTTGTCGGCATCTTTAAGGAGAATTTAAATATTTAGTGTTGAAATGGACATGTTACAAGGGTCTGCATATGCATTAGCAATGCATATCACATATGCATGTGCCTTCTATTTATAGTTCTGTGTTTGCATGAATATGGATTTATTTACCTTGCATTCATAAACATTTGCAAAGATTACATTTTTTATTTCAGGTAAAGGTTTCATTTTTCTAGATGTACTTAGCCTGCATAATTTAGCTACAGTGTTTCACTAATAAATTAAAATGAGTTTAAAATAAAATGATAAAAAATTAAATGAGTAGGGGAAATCTTCCTAAGGAACTGCTATTCTGTTACTCCTTAAACCCTAGCTGTGAAAGTTGTAGGCACTTAGTTAGCAGGCCCTACAGAAGTTTCATGGGGCCCGATGCAGGGCTTGGACACAATGTACTCAACAAATGAGTTATGAAGAAGTAAATGGATGAAGATCAAAATGGTTCACACGAGTTGAGGGATAGAGCTCATATTCCTATTCCAAGGAGGAGAACATCAAGTTATGTTTAGAAGATGCCACAGGAGATCTAAGATCAAGAGGTATATTTCCCAGCTATGGTCTAATTCCAAGCCCCCAACAGAGCAGTGATTTCTGGCTTTGGCTATTTGTCATTATAATGAACACAGCACCTGGTCTAAGATCTTCTCACCATGACATGGAAGTGGAATAACGGTGGTAAAATGGAAAACCCTGCCAATAAAAGATCCATGCCCAATAGCCTGGACTCACACCTTCACTCTAAAGATGACTCAAATGGAAAGAAAGAAAATAGAGATTGAGACTTTGAACCCCTTTAGTTGCTCTCTGCCTCCACCTTCCCTGAGGGAAGCACAGTCAGCCACAGCAAGTATTTCCTAAACTACTGCTGTGAATACACACTGCTTGTGTTGGGACACAGAGATGGGTCCAGCATTGTTCTTGCTCTCACTGATAGCTGTAGTGTTAAAATTAGAGGAAATCACGGAAGAAGCAGTCACTGGAAGCTAGGGCAGTAAAGGGAGGCTCTGCAGACATAGTGAGTCGTTAGCTGGATGAGAAAAGTTGAGATGGCTTATGAAAGAAGGAAGAATGGGTAATCGTGCAGTTGATGAGAACCACAGAGTTAGGAATGGGTACAGACAGCGGACACTAAGTAGAACAGTGTGAGTCGCGAAACATAAGCAGGGAAGTAATTGGAAATCAAATCCTGCACTTTGCCTTTAAGCCAACTGTTCTCAATTTTGGCTATTCATTAAAATAATCTGAGAAGCTTAAAAAAAAAAAAAAAGGCAGTATGTAGGTCCGATCTCTGGAGATTCTGATTTAATTTGGTCTGGGGTAAGGCCAGTCATGCTTATTTTATCCTTTTTTTAAATGTTTTATTTATTTTCGAGAGAGAGAGAGAGAGAGAGAGCAGGGGAGGGGCAGAGAGAGATGGAGACACAGAATCCAAAGCAGGCTCCAGGCTCCGAGCTGTCATATCATTCGACTCTAACTCACAGTCTTCTACTGGAGGGCTGAGCAATGAGTCTTGTTATAAAATGGAAGGAGAGGGCAGGATAACACCTCAGACATTTGAGAAAATATGGTGTCCTGATCCTGTGGTCCAGATAGTCTGACTCAATAGTCTGAAATGAGGCTCAAGCATCTGTGTTTTCTAAGTTCTGCTGGCCACTCTAACATTCAGAACTACTCCCAGAACAAACAGAACACAGAGTTTCTAACTCCCACCCCAGACCAATTGAATCAGACTTTCATGGTTGGACTGAGTACTGGCCGGGTACTTTATAAAGCTCATCTGGTGTCCTCAAAGTGCAGCCAATGTTGTTTATCATATGAAACATGGATTCCAACTTTTTTTTTTAATGTTATGGCACACATAGAAATTGACTATTTATAAAGCACACTGAAATATATTAGAGAAGATTTAGGGGCTTGGTATATGGAAATATGGCATTGGTTTTAGAAAACATCTTTTCATTATTATAATCATGATATAAAAATTTGAAAATATTGTAAATGATTATAAATTTAGAATTTATAGAAAACTTCAAATGATTTTCATAAATTATAATGCAAGACTGGAGTTTGCACTTATAATTAAATCTTCATTATCAGGTTTTTTTTATGCTTGAAATAACTACACACAGTCTTTGATCAAGGTTCTTAAACTAATAATCTCTTCAAATACTTAATAATTACTACAAAGAAGAAATTTTTTCTTTCACAAGTAGGTGATAAAAAATCCAAACAATTTTTAACACTGTTCAAAAATGTGCAACAGTTAAAATCATCACGATTCTGAGAGCTCTCTTTCATCAACAAAGCTAGTGTTGAAATTTATTATGAAAATGTAAATTGGTATAGATACCAATCAAACCTTCTTAAACCTGGTATTTTAAAGCTTTTACTTTTTTAATGTTTATTTATTTTGAGAGAGAGAGAGAGAGAGCACGAGAGAAAAAGCCGGTGAGGGACAGAAGTAGAGGGAGAGAGAGATTCCCAAGCAGTCTCCCCGCTGTCAGCACAAATCCCAATGTGGGCTCAATCTCAGGAACCGAGAGATCATTACCTGAGCCAGAAATCAAGAGTAGGCCACTTAACCAACTAGCCATCCGGGCACCTGTACCCAGTACTTTAAACAGTGATGAACCTATAATTGGGCTTGTGTCATTAGTCATTCTGCAGTTGCTTGACCAAAGAGCAACAGTCATGAGACGACCAAAAGATCTTTATGTAACTAAAGATACACACTCTGTGACCTGAAGATAACATGCCAGAAACTTCAGCCCATTCCCCTCTCTCCATCCACCTTCTGTGAACTGAGCACTGTGCTTCTTGAGGACTCCTCAAATAGCTCCTGAGTCATGACCAGCAGGCTGTTGAAGTGTATCTCCACATTGTAATCACATGCTCATCCGCATGCCACAGTGGCCCAGCAAATGTTGGCCATCACACCATAACCCATTCAAGATGACCCCAAACATTTGTGGGTTCAGGACAAAGATAAACCTAGAGGCCCACATGCCATATGACTCAATATTTGAAATTTATAATCAAGACAGTAAAAGGTTAACTATATATTGATAGACACAAAAATCTAAAAATATATGTAAAGCTATAGCTTTTATATAATTGGAAATAAGCAAGATATCAAAGATAACAGGATTGAATTATTGTATATGTCTGAAAGTTCTACTTACTAGTGGTTGAGGTTTGTTGAGTGATAAGGTAAAAGCATACATAATTTATAAATTACTATATACTAATTCCACAAAGTTTATTCTTCTTTCTTTGTTTTGGCAAAATCTTTAGTTATGCGATCATGATTAAGATTGTCACATAACCTTTATTCTTTAGTAGTAATGCAAAATGATGCACTCATTCCTGGGCCACTGCAGTTCCCACTTTTTTTTTATTTCAATTTGGAACATCTCACTCTTTAGAGGCAGCAGCAACTGGAATTGTCAACAAAATTATTAGACCAATACTTAGATTTATAAAGATTTGTGAATTTTAGGTATAATCAAACACAGTAATGGGATTACATGTGACAAAATATCCAAGAAAACTTTACATACTTTTAATTTCATTGTGTAAATTATCACATCATCTTCACCATTTTTACTTAATTTTTTTTATTATTGAAGCGTAATTGACACACAGTGTTATAATGGTTTCAGGCTTACAACACAGGGATTTGACAATTCTCTATATTACTTAATGCTCACCATGATAAATATAGTCACCATCTGTTACTGTACATTATTACAATTTTATTGACTATATTGCCTATGTTGTACTTTTCATCTCCATGACTTATTTATTTTATAACTTGAAGTTTGTACTTCTTAAGCCCCTTTATTTATTTTTTACCATTTTTTAAAACAATACCTAAACCCATATAGTAAGGTAAAAATGAATGTCACATTTCATAAATAGTACTTCTAGACCTACCTATATACAATATTAAGACTAATAGGAATTTTGGGGCACCTGGGTGGCTCAGTCGGTTGAGCATCCGACTTCGGTTCAGGTCATGATCTCACAGTTTGTGGGTTCGAGCCCTGCATCTGGCTCTGTGCTGACAGCTCAGAGCTTGGAGCTTGCTTTGGATTCTGTGTCTCCCTCTCTCTCTGCCCCTGCCCTGCTCTCTCTCTCTCTCTCTCTTTCTCCCTCTCTCTCTCAAAAATAAAAAAATAAACATTAAAAAAAAAGAGTAATATGAATTTTAACTATTACAAAATGTTCTCCGTCTGCCACAAATAACTCTTCTGGAACCCCACTAGAAGACAGAGATGCAAGAAAAGGGATCCTCTACACCTCTAGGAAATGATTGTTTATTGAGCAAGAATCTATCACATTTGAGCTATCTGAAAAGAATTGACAAGTTGACTAATTTGCCATTCCTTCATCTGAGAGCATCTGCCGGTCAAATATTCCCCCACAGACATCTTCTCTACAGAAAAAGAAATGATCAACAAAATGAAAAAAAAAAAGACATACAGATGGGAGAAAACATTTTCATTTTTATTTTTTTTAATGTTTTATTTATTTTTTGAGAAAGAGAACATAAGCGGGAGAGGGTCAGAAAGAGAGAGGGACAGAGGATCTGAAGCATGTGCTTCACTAACAGGCGGACAGCAGTGAGCCCAATGTGGGGGCTCGAACTCACAAACCACAAGATCATGACCTAAGCTGAAGTCAGACACTCAACAGACTGAGCCACCCAGGCACCCCTGGAGAAAACATTTTCAAAGCACACATTTGATATAGGGTTAATACACAAAGTATAAAAGGAATTTATACAATTCAATAGCAAAAACAAAACAAAACAAAACAAAACAAAACAAAACTCTAAATAATCCATTTTAAAACAGGACAGAGTATCTAAATAGGCATTTTCCAGAGAAGATATTTAAATGGCAAAAAGTACATAAAAAGGCACTCTATGTTACTAATCATTGGGGAAATGCAAATCAAAACCACAATGAGATATCACCTCAAACCTGTTAGGATGGCTACTATCAAAAAGACAGAAAACAACAAGAGCTGATGAGAATGTAGAAAAAAAGGGAACCGTTGTATACTGTTTAGATTGGAAATGGGTACAGCCACTATGGAAAACAGTATGAAAGTTCATCAAAAAATTAAAAATAGGGTGCCTGGGTGGCCCAGTCAGTTAAGTGTCTAACTCTTGATTTTGGCTCAGGTTATGATCTCATGATTCATGGGCTCCAACCCCACACTGGGCTCCACACTAACAGTGCAGAGACTGCTTGGGATTCTCTTTATCTCTTTCTGTCTCTATTTACTCTTCTCCCCACTTGTGTGCATGCCTTCTCTCTGAAAATAAATAAATAAACTTCAAAAAATTGAAAAAGAACTACCATATGATCCATCAATTTCACTTCTGGGTATATATCTAAAGAAAACAAAATCACCATCCTAAAAGGATATCTGAAACCCCATGTCCATTACAGAGTTATTTACAATAGCCAAGATATGGAAGTATCTATCAATGAATGAATAGATAAAGAAGATATGAGAGATATAGGTATAAATATATAGATAGGTAATAGATAGATGGAGAGAGAGAGAGGGAGAGAGATACCAGGATGCCTGGGTGGCTCAGTCAGATAAGCATCTGACTTTGGCTCAGGTCACGATCTCACAGTTTGTGAGTTCAAGCCCCGTGTCGGGCTCTGTGCTGACAGCTCTGAGCCTGCAGCCTGCTTTGGATTCTGTGTCTCCTTCTCTCTCTCTGCCCCTCCCCTACTTGTACTCTGTCTCTGTCTCTCAAAAATAAATAAATGTAAAAAAAAAAACTTAAAAAAAGTTATATGTAAATTTTATATCAGTAAAACTGGGAAAAAATAAATACTCCCCACATTCTCAAGTGGAGATTATCTGAGATATTGCAATGGCACAAACCACAAGTCTTTAAAGAGGACATACAACAAGAGATGTAAAGGAGTTTTTCTTTGAGGTCTGAAAGGTATTATTCATGATAGTAGATATATAGAATTAAAGTGAGTTGTGCATGTCAGTCTTCAACAATAGATCCTGAGCTACAGAGGTGTTCTTGAATAAATCTGTTGTGCTTGTCATATGTGCAGCCCTCCAAAGCAAAGCTCAGTGAGGGGTCCCTATGACTTAGGTCTACAGGTAGCACTAAATCTAATCATGAACCCTCAGAGGTGACTGGCTAGACAATATTGGGGGAGAGGGTACTTCAGTGGAAGGGTTATAGAAATGAGAAGGGGACCAGAGGTAGGAGAATCACAGGTTAGGAGGTGTGTGCCTTTGCACATGAGTTACGGTATGAGCAAGCTTTCATTTCTCACATGAGAAAGCAACATCAGCAAGATGGCAGAATATAAAGTGCCAGACTTCATTTCTTGACTTAGCAACAACATATATGATCCAAAAAGCCTTTACAAGAGCTCCAGAAATCAGTTAGGAAGTCACAATACCCCCAGGCTATCTCAAAACCAAGAACAGCTACGTTGAAGTGGGTATGTAAAGCCATTTCATTGCAACCACATCTGCCTCTCCCAAGCCAGCACAGTTTGCAAGTAAGATGAAAAGTCCAACTCACAGTTTCTCCCTTAGGGAGGAAAAAGAAGAGTGGAATGTATGTCCAATGTTTCAGCTTTTCACAGGGCTGCCTGAGGTGGAACTGGTTTCTGTCCTGCCTAATGTGGAAAGGTGATGGAGAACCAGCATACCTTGGATGCCTGGGGGCCTCAGGGAACAAAAGAGAATTCAGCAGTTTATGAAACTTTGTGGGATTTGTAATACCACAGAAAGAAACCGGAACAGCTCACCATGATCAGAAGTAGGCACTCTTGCGGCATCTCCCTTGAGAAGGAAAGAAAAGAGTGAAATGTGGATCTAATGTTCCAGCTTTTCAGGGGGCTATTGGAAGGACTGATTTCTGTTTTGCCGGACTTAGAGTTCTTATGGAACTGCATACTTTGGATACCTGGGGACCACAGAGAACATTCAAAGAAGAATTAGCACCAGTCCTCCTCAAACTCTTCCAAAAAAATTGAAGAAGAGAGAACACTTCCAAACTCATTTTATGAGGCCAGCATTATTTTGATAGTGAAGACAGAGACATTGTAAGAAAAGAAAACTACAACCCAATATCCCTGTTGAATATAGATGCAAAACTCCTCTATAAAATACTAGCAATCCAAATTCAACAGTATCTTAAAAGGATAATGCACCAAGACCAAATGGGACTTATTCCTGGAATACAAGGATGATTCAACATACAAAAAATCTATCAACATGACACAACACATTAATAAAACAAGGATAAAAATCACATGGTCATCTCAATAGGTGAAGAAAAGGCATTTGACAAAATTTAACATCCTTTCATGATAAAAAGACTCCATAAACTAAAAACGGAAACAAATGATCTCAGCATAAAAAAGACCATATGTGCAAAGTCTATAGTGAAAAACTCAACAGTGAAAAACAAAAAACTTTTCATCTAAGATGAGGAACAAGACAAGAATACCCAATCTCACCATTTCTATTTGACATGGTACTGGAAATCCTAGCCAGAGCAATTAGACAAGAAAAAGAAATAAAAGTCATCCAAATTAGGAAGAACGAAGTAAAATAATCTCTGTTTGCAGATGAGATAATCTTATATGTAGAAAACCCTAAAGATTACACATACAAAAAAAAAACAAAACCTGGGGGCGCCTAGGTGGCTCAGTGGGTTAAGCATCCGATTTTGGCTCAGGTCATGATCTCACGGTTTGTGAGTTCAAGCCCTACGTTGGGCTCTGTGCTGCCAGATCGGAGCCTGGAGCCTGCTTCGGATTCTGTGTCTCCATCTCTCGACCCCTCCCCTGTTCATGCTCTGTGTCTTTCTGTCTCTCAATAATAAATAAATGTTAAAAAAAAAAAATACCTGTGAAACTAATAAACAAATTCAGCAAAGTTGCAGGATACAAAATCAACATACAAAAATTAGTTGTGTGTTTATATATTAACAACAACCTGAAAATGAAATTAAGAAAACAATCCCATTTACAATAGCATTAATAAGAATAAAATACTTAGTAACAAATGTAACTAAGGAAGTGAAAAACTTATACACTACAAACTATGAAGTATTGCTGAAAGAAATTAAAGGAGACATAAATAAATGGAAAGAGATCCCAAGTGCATAAATTGGAGGTTTAATATTGTTAAAGTATCCATACTACCCAAAGCAATCTATAGATTCAATGCAAGCCCTATAAAAATCCCAACGGTATTGTTTTCTACAAAATTAGGACAAGCAATGCTAGAATTCATATGAAACCACAAAAGATCCCAAATAGCCAAAATATTCTTGAGAAAGCAGAACAAAACTTGAGGCTTCACATGTTTTCACTTCAAAACATATTACAAAGCTACAGTAATCAAAACAGTATGGTACTGGCATAAGGACAGACATGTAGACCAGTGAACAGAACAGAGATCTAGTAAATAAACCCTTGCCTATAGGGTCAAATGGTCTTTGACAAAGATGCCAAAACTATATGATGGGAAAAGGATAGTCTCTTCAACAAATGGTGCTGGGATAACTGGACGTCTAAATGCAGAAGAATGGAACGGGACTCTTACCTGACTTCATGCACAAAAATCAACTGCAAATGTATTAAACACTTAAATGCGTGACCTGACACTATAAAACTCCTAAAAGAAAACATGGGGGAATAACAGCAGTCTTGGCAATGAGTTCTTGGACACCAAAGCACAGACAACAAAAGCTTAAATAGACAAGTGGGACTACATCAAACCCAAAAGCGTTTTATGCAGGAAGGAAAACAATCAACAGAGTGAAAAGGCAATTTACAGAATAGGAGAAAATATTTTCAAGCCATACATCTCATAAGAGATTAATATCCAAAATAGATCTAATTATACCATACCACTTAATGACAAAAAACAAGTAACCTCATTTAAAAAAATGGGCAAACAACATGAATAGACAAGGACATATCAATGACAGACAGGTATATGAAAAGATGTTCAAAATCACTAATCATCAGAGAAATGAAAATCAAAACCACACCAAAATATCACTTCACACTTGTTAGGATGGCCATTATTAAAAAACACACAACATAAAATAACAAGTTCTGGTCCAGATGTGGAGAAATTGGAACACTTGCACCCTGTTGGTAGGAATTTAAAGTGACACAGCTGCTGTAGAAAACAGAACGGAGTTGCCGCCCAAAACTAAAAATAGGACCCAGCAATCCTACTTCTGAATATCCAACAAAAGAATTAAAATCAGGATCTTGAAAATATATTTGCACTCCCAAGTTCATTGCAGCAATATTCATAATAGCCAAGAAGTGTCAACAACCTAAAAGTCCATCAACAGATGAAAGGATAAAGAAAGTAGAATATATACATGAAATGAAATATTAGTCAACCCTTAAAAAGAAAGAAATTTCATCATATGTTACAACATGGATGAAACTTGGAGGCATAGGCTAAGTGAAATAAGCCAGTCACAGAAAGATAAATACTGCATGATCCCACTTATGTGAATGATCTAAAGTAGTCCAACTCTTAGAAGCAGAAAGTAAACTGGTGGTTGTCAAGGGCTGTGGGAAGGAGAAATGGGAAGTTGTTATTCAATGAGAATAGAGTTTCACATGCAAAATGAAAAAGTACTAGAGATCTGCTATACGATGATGTGCATATAGTTCACAATACTGTATACTTAAAAACTGTTGAGAATAGAGATTTCACGTTATAGGTTTTCTTACCACAATTAAAAAAATTATAAGAGACATGAACAGCAGCTACACTCTGTAAGCAATGATCTAGACAATATAGTTTGCCCAGTACAGTGGTTTTGAAACTTTACTTAACATTGGAATCATTCTTCACTTAAATTTTTCCAGTAAACTCGATAAAGAAGCTATAAAAGCAGAAGTACTTGTATTGAGCTGTGTTGGAGGAGAAGGATCCAGATTTCAGAGAGCACACACTGTCACTGAGACCTCTCACTGCCTCTCAGCCCGGTCGCCAAGAACCCCTGATACAGTCTTAGCTCTCCTCATTTTATAAAGAATCGGTGGCCCCAAGACAAAAAGGGACTCACCCCAGAGTATGCAGTGAGTTAGTGGCATGGCCCTGGCTAGAATCCACATCTCCCGGTTCCTAGCTTGGTGTTCTTTGCATTCTCATTAAGCTTCTGGAGACTAAGCTGGAAAATATCCAACTAACCATAAGAGACAACAGAGATAAAGGGTCATGCAGTGGGGTGTGGAGGAAGGGGGACGTTTTTAAGACTAAACACCAGTCAGTGGATTTCCAACTTCAACAGTGTTTTTAAGGCCTATTTGATTTCATTATAGAAATAATATCCATTTTTTAAAGAAGATTTTGAAGCTGCAGAGAAGCAGGAAAAGGAGAAAATATATAATCCCCCCAATTATATACAGAGCTATTAACACCTGGATGTGTTTTCTTTCCGTCTTTTCTTTCCAAATAGATCATTGAGCTTTCACTGAACTGTGTTCATATTGTATGTCCAATTTCATACCCTGCTTTATTTACACTATAATAGCATAAGCATTTTCCATTTGTAAACATTTTCTTTCATGGTTACATAATATGCTTTAAAGTGGTTGTGCCATTCAGACCATTTAAAAAATTTTTTTCACTATTTCAGATAATGTTAAAATGAACATATGTCTCTACATATTACAGTCAATCCGTGTTTAGGATGGTGTACCAAGGTAAAATTATGGCATTAAAGATTTAAAGATTTTTTAAAGTTTTTTGGCAAATTGATCCATATCATTTATAATATACATCTTCTTATTTTTTGCACAATTATACATTGTTTTAGAATTCCAGAAATAGAAAGTATGGATAAATAATAATCATAACAATATTCGCCATCATTCCCTCAGCCCGCAGGGAGAAACTACTCATCATCCTGGCACATTCCTTCCCTACCCTTTAAAAAAATAAATACATATACACACATGCTTACCAAACTGAAACAATCGCATGGCTTTAGTTTTTGGTAGAAGAGTTTGTGAGCATATTCTCATGTCAATAAATAATACCTGAAAACCAAAAAGATTTTCTTTATTAAACATAACATTTAATCCCCATCACACAGCCAAACTCTGTCTCATTTGTCATACCCATCTCCCCATAGCCATGTAACAGACAGATTACATGCAGAACCACTCCTAACAGGACAATCCTCAGGGAGTAATCTTGGCTGCAATTCTCATGGGAAGTCTGAGAAATTAACCCTAGATGGACCCAAGGCAGTAGCCATAGCAATTGGCAATTCTGCAGAGCTCAGCTCAGAATGATGCTCCAATGTGCCAGCCACAGGCACGGCTATGGGCCCTGAAATGTGGGTCCCTGGTTTTTAACAAGAGATTTTTTCCAAAAGCACAGTGGTAGAGACAGAAACTTTGGCATCAGACCACTCCAGGTTCAAGTTAGGACTCTGCCTCCTACTGGCTGTGTGGCTTGGATTAATTTAACTGCTCTAAGCCCCGGTCTCCTCATCTGCAAAGCTGAGTGACGAGAGTTGCTACCTCATACGTCTGATGATGATCAGATAAAACAATGCACATAAAGGACTTAGCAACACGTCATAGCAGGCTCTCAATCAATTTCAGCTATAATTATTTGAGGAGTTCTGGCAATTCACAGCTTTCTCTTCTCACTCACAAATCTGACTTCCTCTTTCCCCATTTATCTATTAACAGAAAATATTTTTTAACTGATAATCCCCAAAGCAGTAGTTCAGTGATGAATATGGCAGTTCACGATGTTTCATATTTATCTTATTACACATTCTATTAATATCTTCAAATGGTTGAAACTGTCATTAACTATTTTCAAGAAATAATTTTATTCAAGCATTTCCAAGTCTCACGAGCTTTACACAGCAATATCTCCTTCAACTGTCACAAGCCTGTGAAGTATTATCATTACCATTTTTCAAGTGAGCAAACTGACATATAGACAGTTCAAGAAATTCGCTCAAGGTCACATCACTAGAAGTTGAAGACTCAGGTTTGAATCCAAGTCTGCTGGACTACAAGCCCTAAGCCCCAACCAGGGGTTGGAGGGGATCAGGAAATCTTTTTCTTTTTTTTTTTTAATTTCTTTTTTTTTTTTCAACGTTTATTTATTTTTGGGACAGAGAGAGACAGAGCATGAACGGGGGAGGGGCAGAGAGAGAGGGAGACACAGAATCGGAAACAGGCTCCAGGCTCTGAGCCATC
Source organism: Leopardus geoffroyi (assembly GCF_018350155.1). Taxonomy (NCBI): domain Eukaryota; kingdom Metazoa; phylum Chordata; class Mammalia; order Carnivora; family Felidae; genus Leopardus; species Leopardus geoffroyi. The sequence continues at coordinate 49,781,417 of NC_059328.1, forward strand.
AGCCCAGAGCCCGACGCGGGGCTCGAACTCACGGACCGCGAGATCGTGACCTGGCTGAAGTCGGACGCTCAACCGACTGCGCCACCCAGGCGCCCCAGGAAATCTTTTTCTGTAAAGGGCCAGATCGTAAATATTTTAGGTCTTTCCAGCTTTATGGTCTACACTGTAACTACTTCACTCTGCAACTCTAGTATGAAAGCAGCCATAAGCAACATGCAACCAAATGTGCATGCCCTATGCCCAAGAAAACTTGATTTTGGACACTGAAATTTGAATTTCATATCACTTTATATGTCCCACTATGTTATTCTTCTTTTCATCTCTTTCCAAACTTTTAAAAGGTAAGAATTATTCTTAGCTTGGGGGCCATAGAAAAACAGATGGTGAACTGTAGATACATCTACAGAGAATGTGAAGGTCAGGTAATGTGAGACTCTCCGGGCACACTAGGCTATTTTCTGCTCACCAGCCCCCACCCCCCTCCGTTTTTGCTGTGTTATACTTTTGAACTACAAACCTCTTACCACCATCCTCCTTCTCAACATCCGCATTTGTCTGCCATACTTTTTCATTCTTCAAACCAAACTGCACTGTCCTTCTCACAGGGAATGTAACCAACCCATCCTTACCACCAGCCCTGTATTAAGTTTGGTGCCCTTTTTCTGTTCTCCCTTAGCACCCTGTAGGTTCGCATCATAATGACTATCACACTGGATTGGCATGGCTTGCCTGCCTGCTTTGAGGTCAAGTGCCGTGAAAGCGGATTCCCATCTTGATTATAACTGAGCCTGCTTAGTAACTAGCACAGTGTTTGGAATATAAGAGGAGTTCAATAAATGTTGGAAGGAAGGACAAGAAGGGGGAAGGAAAGGAGGGAGGGGAGAGAGACCAATGAAAGAAGTTCGCTACTGTAAATACAGGTTCTGGATGGAATGTGGAAAGGTGGAGAGTAGGGAAAGAGCCTACCCCAAATCATTAGAAGAGACATGCAAGGAAAATTGCCCAAAGTGCATATGGAAATCCTATTTCTGCTTCTGATGAGGGACAGCCCATGATCCCCTCTGGTAGTATCTGCCCATTGTGAGGGGACAGTGAAGAACAAGGCAGAAATAAGTCTCTTGGATTTCTCCCATAAAGGTCCGGGGAAAAGGTACCAACTAAGAGATTCTGTGTGCCCCCACAGACTCCCGAGTCATTTACATCATGTTCTCTGCCAGTAGAGTGTAGAGATGGTAATGTCTCAAAAATCAAGATGGCTTCTTCTAAATGTCTTATATTCTTATATATATGTTTAAATGCTATAGCAAATGAAAGAGTCCAATTGAAGGTATAAAGGAAAAAGAAATTAAGGAGTCAGGATTAGATGGGGGTGTAGATAGCCAAAAGCCTTCTTTCAGCTCTGAACAAATTTGCTCTTTTTAAAAGATCATGGGAGCTTGGATTTGTTCTCCAAAGCTCTCCTTTGAAGCAAAGAATTTCATCACCCCATACCATTAATGCTTCAGATTTGGGGGTATTTTTTTCTTTTCTTAACAGGTGCTCTATGGGAGAGCTTCTTTGAGATGAAAATATAGGGACTAAGAAACACCAATTTCTCACTCCACTACCGCCTTTTGCTTCCCCTCTTCTCTCACCCAAATTCTCTTCTCCACTGAAACAGTACCCCCAGGGAGATGCCAACACAGGCTTCTACTAAGACACTCTTTGGTGGTTCAAACAGAGATCTGACTGTATGGGTTTAGAGCCACACTCCAAACCTCTCTTTTATTCATTCCACTGAACTCTTGTATATGCCAAGGAATGTATCTGCCACTGGACAACTGGAGAAAAAGCCAAGAAATGCCCAACATTGTCCTCATTGCCTTGGCTTTCTTTCCCTGACCCCTACTGTTTTCCAATGAGAAGGGGTGCTCCTAGACGTACTGTGTAGATGCTGCTGAAATAGGAAATGAAGCCTTCTCCTGGAAATTTGGGGAACTAATAGAGCTCTGGACTGGGACCCATGAATTCTAGGCCCAAGTCTGCCACTAACTTGGCAAGTGTTTTTAAGCAAGACACTTGACTTCTCCGAGCACCAGTGGATCCTCTGGCATACATCTAGATGCGCTCCAGCTATCGGGAACATCGGAGCCTGAAAGCTGTCAGCTGAAAACCCTCTGGAATTTGTCTTTGGCTGAAAGATCCATCTAGCCCAAAGTCTCTTCTTTTTGCCCAAGATGGTTCATATTCAATAACTGGTCAGTGATTGCAAGAGTGCAGAGGCGAGGATGCAGAGAAAGGAGAAAACTTTTGCACTGTCGGTGGGAAAGCAAGCTGGTGCAGCCACTCTGGAAAACAGTATGGAGGTTCCTCAGAAAATTAAAAATAGAACTACCCTACAACCCAGCAATTGCCCTGCTAGGTATTTATCCGAAGGATACAAAAATGCTGATTCAAAGGGGGCACATCCACCTCAATCTTTATAGCAGCACTATCAACAATAGCCAAATTATGGAAAGAGCTAAAATGTCCATCACCTGATGAATGGATAAAGAAGATGTGATGGGGCACCTGGATGCCTCAGTTAATTAAGAAGATGTGATATATAGGGGCACCTGGGTGGCTCAGTCGGTTGAGCATCTGACTTCAGGTCATGTCATGATCTCTGGCAGTTTGTGAGTACAAGTCCCACGTGGGGCTCTGGGCTGACAGTTCAGAGCCTGGAGCCCTCTCTCTGCCCCTCTCCTGGTTGCACTCTGTCTCTTTCTCTCTCTCTCTCTCAAAAATAAACTTAAAAAAAATTTTTTTAAAGAAGTTGTGATATATATATACAATGAAATATTACTAGGTGATAAAAAAAAAAAAGAATAAAATCTTGCCATTTGCAACAACGTAGCTGGAACAAGAGTGTATCATGCTTAGCAAAATAAGTCAGGCAGAGAAAGACAAATATCATATGATTTCACTCATATGTAGAATTTAAGAAACACAACAGATGAACATAAGGGAAGGGAAGGAAAAATGAGATAAAAACAGGGAGGCAACCATAAGAGACTCTTAAATACAGAGAAAAAACTGAGGGTTGCTAAAGGGAGGTTGGTGGGGGGATGGGATAAATGGGTGCTGGGCATTAAGGAGGGCATTCATTGGGATGAGCCCTGGGTATCATATGTAAGTGATGAATCACTGGGTTCTACTCCAGAAACCAATACTACACTGTATGTTAACTAACTTGAATTTAAATAAATACATTTAAGGGGTGCGTAGGTGGCTCAGTCAATTAGGCATCCGACTTCGGCTCAGGTCATGACCTCACAGTTTGTTCGAGCCCTGTGTCAGGCTCTGTGACAGCTCAGAGCCTGGAGCCTGCTTCAGATTCTGTGTCTCCCTCTCTCTCTGACCCTCCCCCACTCACACTCTGTCTCTGTCTGTCTCTCGAGAATAAATAAACATTTAAAAAATTAAATAAATAAATTTACAATTAAAATAATAAACCTTAAAAAAATAAACCTTATATCTCAAAGGCTTGGCCCCATGCCCAATTTGGAACAGTTCTGCAGGGCCATTCCAGCATCTGGGCTCCCTACAGAATTACCTAGACCTCTGTTGGGACTGCATGGATTTTTAGCTCCTCCTTCTTTTACTTCCATGTAGGTACTGATCCTGACTGCCACCCCAGTAAAATCCTCGCATACACATCTCCACAAGTCTCACACAAGACTCGAAGTTGGTTTTGGAGGAACCTACCTGGGACACCGGTCCCTAGCTTTCCCATTGATTCAGTAAGAGGGCTTTGCAAGATGCTTCCATTTCTGTCTGTAAACGTGAGTAAAGCACAAGATGCAACTGCCAGGTGTATAATATAATCAGCAGAGGCAGCCACAGCTGGGTCTCATGTATATCTGAATCCAACTGATTACAGAATTCAGGACATCAGCTCTTGAAACATTATGAAACTAGTGATACAGTGACAGAGACACTGAATATTTGGATCTCTGGGTTGGAGATCTCAAAACTAGCTGGGTAATTCCCCGTAATTCTCTCAGTTGGGCTTCATTTTCTTAATCTACAAAATAAGAAGCTTTGTCATAGTCCCTCTGCCTCCTCACGTTAAATGAATTCATGTGATCTTTGGTTTGAAAAGAAAAAAAAAAGTTAATTTTTGGAGAAATCAGCCTCAATCAGTCTTTCATTCACCAGGAGCCAAAAGTGTATATTAGGTGCCTAATTATTCATGGCTCTTTCCGGTGCCGCCTGTAAGCCCCACCCTCTGAAATCTGTGGTCTGGTGCTGAGTGACGTGACTAGGGAGCCACAACGCAGGCAGCCTCCTTGGATTCACTATGCTACTCATCCACAAATGAGAAATCTGCTGGAAGATCACTCTGTAATTTATAAGGCTCTAGAGGATTCCCAGGATAACTACAGGGAAACAGAAACTAACCTGTATTGAGCACCTGCTCAGTGATAAGTTTCTATCACTGACTTTGGCCCTTTTACATATGTTGGTTCATTTAATTCAGACAACACTCCCTGGATGATGGCCACTGCCATTGCCATCTCCATTTTGCAGACAAGCCTCCAGAGGGCATGTGACAATGCAGAGTCCTGCATCGAATGTGGAAGAAGCAAGGCCAGACTACCACCATGGTTCCGTCACACTGTAACGGAAGTGCCCAAGAGCTCCTTGCGTGCAGGTCCCCTGTCTTTCTTACTTGTATCCTGAGCACCTGGCACAGTGGCCAGCATGAGTTACTAGATGGCGTGTTTACCATATTAGTTCATTAAAACCTCCTGACTTCTCTCCTTGCTATTTCTATTACACTATCGTACAATCAGCCTTGCTAATTCACCTCCAGATTTTTCTAAATAATGATCAACCTTGAGAAAGACAGACAACCAACACCAAATAACAACGATGTAACTTATTATAGTCTCCCAAGTTATATGGTGACACCAGTCACTTGGCCCCTCCGGGAATTAATACCTGGCTAACTAGCCACAGCACTGTCTACTTGCATGAGGTTGGCTCACTTGGGCCCGCCAAGCAAGGGCTCCCATTGATTATTCCTAAAAACCCATTCCATTCTGAAAGCTGTTACCTTTTAAGATGTCTTAAATACATCCGCCTTGTCATGTTTAACCATGCCCACAAAAAGCATCCTAAAGATATTCGATCATTCAATTAGACTAAATGAGGCCAATGTATAAGCTGCTGCCTCAGAGGTTATCATGCTTAATAAAACATACTTTATAAACCCCATGGAGGCCGTAATTAAATTTACAAGCAGCCTGACACACAACTTTAACAGAAGATGCCTGAATGTTGTGCACGCGTGCGTATGTGGGTGTGTGTTTCGCGAGTGCATGTGCGCATTTTAAGGTCCTGTTCCATAAGGATTATAGCTCCCCTGCTGTTTGGAAAAGATAATTTCACTTGTAACACTAATAACTTGAGCAGGGGAGAAGCTGGCCTGGTGAATGGAATGCACTTCACTGCACATCTTGGCTCAGCTAGAAATCGGAAACAGATGGTCCTTGCGGCTGGTTTCCCACTCGAGCCTGCTCACTGCCAGCCTGTGGTCTTCGGTGGGCCGCTGCTGGCAGTCTGTGACTTGAACATAGTAGGACAGTGGCAAAAGAAATCAAATCTTTTTCAATGAGCAGCAAGTTATAATGAAATTTGACAGATCTGACATTCTATACCCAACATCTAGTTAGAATATATTAACCTTTTAGTTTTCTTAAGCGCCTTGCGTGGAAGTTGTGAATATACTTATTAGAGGGTTGTGTTCTATGCCGTTTTCCCTGTCTTTTTTTTTTTTCTTTTTTAACAGGGGGCAGAGGGTTTAGTCCAATCTTGGGTGGCAGCTGGTTAACAGAAAATGCAGAGAAAGGAAAAGTCAAAGAATATCTAAATGGAAATGAAGTACAAGAATTGCCACTAGAAGAAAACTCTTTCTTTGCAGGGCATGGAGGGTGAGTTTCTGCGGAAAAAAATTATCAGTATTTTTCTGAGAAAAAAAAATATATATATATGCTAGTTCAAAAATCTGGGCAATCTCTGGGCATATCATGGAAACGGATGGGGCTGTCTGGACCCCCTGGCATTTTCTTCAATTCTGCCCTTTTCAGCTTCGTAGCGTTTCCTTTTGCCATACGGTGAGAAAACCATGCCAGGTGACTTGGGACACCGGTTTCTTAAAGTCACCACGCTCATGCCCAATAATGACGTGTACCTGTTCTGAAGACTTTGCTACTGTCCTCACAAAGGGATAAATCTGCCACCAAAGACCTTGGCATTTTCCTGGGCTTTGGAGGAACTAGACTATCTATCCTTTTGTGCACATTCTTCCCCTTATTCCAAAGGTTACATCTGAGTACACACTCATTTCGAGGCTGGACACTGATGTCCTGAATACCATTTTAGGATTTTTCACCTGGTGAAGGTTAGAGAAAAGACTGAGGTATTAACAGTAGATAATCCTTCTTCAATACAGGCTTTAAAAAAAAAAGGTCTCAAATGCCTATTGCTCTAAACCAAACTTCTCTACAGTTTCAGCAAAACTGTACATTTCTAATTTCATGATTTCCAAGAGCCTGGAGATTCAAAGCCGTACATATGTGTTAAGCCCAGCATCCAACTCTACAAAAGAAATTTTTAAAAATCTTCTGAGAGCTATCTAATCAGAGTATGAAAGCCCTTTTAGACATATAGACATACGGTTGAATCTTGGCTCTTTCTGCTCAGTATGTGTCATTAGGCAAGACTCTTACTTTTGGACCCTGACCTGCAAATTGAAAATAATAATATGAATCTCCTAGGGTTGTTGTGAGGTTAAGTGACTTATCATACCCAAAAGCACCTTAAAAATACCTGGCACATAGCAGGTGCTAAGTCCTATTATTTCCCCTCTTTTATGGTTTAAGAGGCAATACCAGGGGCGCCTGGGGGGCTCAGTCAGTTGAGCCTCTGACTTCGGCCTAGGTCATGATCTCGTGGTTCATGAGTTTGAGCCCCACATCAGGCTCGCTGCTGTCAGCTTGTCAGCATGGAGCCCACTTCAGATCTTCTGTCCCCCTCTCTCTGCCTCTCCCCCGCTTGCACTCTTCCCAAAATAAATAAATATTAAAAAAAGAGAGAGAGAGAGAGGCAACACCAGAGTGGTAAATTTCCAGAGTCATAATTCTTAGGCTTGAATCCTTCCATCTGTAACTCCAGGACCCCAAACAAGTTGCTTCAACTTTTGGAGCCTGTGTTTTTTATTTTTAAAATGGGGTTAATAGTAGATCTTATATCATAAGGATGTATCCGCAAATAAAAAGATCTTAGAACAGCACCTGTCTTTAAGAGGAAGCACTCAATACATGTTAGCTGTTACTATATGGTGCATTCCAAATCAAGTTACTCTTCTCCTAGAGTTTTAATTTTCCAATGGCTCTAGAAACCAAGCTTGAGAAAAAGGATAAAAAATCATTTTAGTTGCCTGTGTTGCAGAAGTTGCCATTAAGTGAGTTACAAATAAATGAATAAATGACACAGGTGCATTAAAGATAAAAAATGTAGTCAATTTATGTGAGTACCAATGAATGATACAGATATGGAAGCCAACGGGAATTCAAAGGTACTAGAGATCATTATGGACTGGCGTCTCAGAGAGGAAAGTTAACTTGCAAAGGCAGATGATGTTCTAGGAGGGACAAACGTTTCAGCCAAGGTGAATGAAAAGGTGTAAGTATGAGAAGAATTGCATAGAGGGTGTTAAGAGCTGCAGTGGAGCAAGACACAGATTATTAGACGATTATTAGATTATTGGACTGTTATTAGATTCTTAGATCAAAGAGAAGGGACCTAACCCAGCCTCACCAGATGGGATCAGAAGAGGCAAGACAGGATTGAACTCAACAGAGGACTCGTATTAACAAAACATCGATAACAAAACAATACCGGTGCTTGAGCACTCATTATATACCAGGAATTATTGTCTTTATGAGTATTTTTGCTAAATAACTGTATAATTTATATTTATATAATTATCATATTATATAATATTACATAAATATTATATCATATCATATTTATATATTATATAAATATATCTTATTATATAATATTATATAAATATTATATATATGATTATCTTCATTTTCCTATTAGGACACAGAGAATCAGAGAGGTTAAGTAAGCTGGGAGTGGTCACACAGTAACCCACTAAGCCAGGATATGGGCAACTGAACTTCAGAAAGTGTACTCAACCACTCTACTCCCCAGCCTCTGAAAAACATTAATATTTCATTTCATGTTACCTTTTAGCAACACCTGACAGACTCAAACCCTTCCTTGGTATCGTACACCTGTTGGCAGAGAAGTCTTTGAGGCCTTTATCCAAGTACTGCAGCAAAGATAGAGATGGGAATCCCGCATCCCCTCAGCTCTCCTGGGTTCTTCCCACTCATGAAAAGGGGGTAGCTGATTTGGGGAGCTTTGGCCACAAGAGCCAGAAAGAGTCTGGAAAGTAACTTGCCCTTTGCCAGAGCCAATTTGCTATTAGAAAGCAATTCCCTTTCTAATGCTGCCCCACAGTCCCCAGACCGTAGCCCTCGCACCTTGCTCACACCATGTGGAATGCCCAGCGGTTAACCCACCCCTTGGCTTCATAGCTGGAGGATTCCCACTTCTTATAAAACACCTTCAAAGGAAGTAAGAAAGTCCAAATCCTGATGGGGTTACTTCTTGATGAGGGCCCTGGTGTTCTTTTTTTTTTTTTTTTTTTTTGCCTCAGACTCATTCACGTGCAGTGGGAAGAAGTATTCAAATGACAAGAGTTAAATTCAAAACATGTAGCCACTTTCTGTTATATTTTTTTTTTCCTGACTGAAAGCAAACCATTTAGATGTTTGTTTCCAAAAAGGCATCTGTCAGCAATCAAAGGGGAAAAATGCATAAAGCAAATGCAATTGTTTGGAGTAGCATTTCCTGGATCATGTTAAATGCTTGAATTGCTCCCCATTATGCTCACCAAATAATTTTATTTCCCACAATAATTGCAATATTTAACATGTTTTATTTAATCTTGTTTTAAGGCTATTAACAACGGGCCACACTGTGAAAAGGCTGATTGCTGTATGAGAAAGGACAGCTTCCACCAGCCTCTTAGAGAACAATGATAAAGTTAAATGCACCTAATTGTTCTGGATTTAAAACACTATTATCCAATAATATTTCTCGTTTCTTTGTTCCAAACTACTATGCCATCTCCTGTAAAACCTTCCAGGGTATTCCATCATTCACAAAGTAAAATCTGGACTCCAGTTTACCTTATGCCCCATTCATTCATAAATAATGGGCGTGCACAGGGTGTTCTGAGTCTCAGAAATACAGCCGCTCAGATAAGAGACACCTCGAACTTCAGAGGCTGCCGCGTGGCCGACTTAGAAATTGTAAGGCTGTGGGCCCACAAATCCAAAATGCCCCTGTGCCTTTATGCCCCCGGAGAATGCGGAGAAGACCCTAACGCAAAGAAACTTTGGTTTGTCTGCTTTCCAGAGGCAAGTAGGAAAGGATGAAATGAAACAGGAGGCTGATTCAAATGCAGAAAGCTGCTCCACTTCTTTTCTTATTCCCTTTTACCCTTTTGTTTTGTTTTGTTTTGTTTTGTTTCCAGTTTATGCTACTTTACATTTTATGGAGAATTTGCAGCATTTCTCCTTTGCTTTCTCTAAATGACAAACTGCAGAAAGACCAGGTCATTTTAATGACGCTGCAGTTACAGGAGGCAACAAATGTTTTGGCTGGCGAGCTCAGGGCAAGATCCTGGCGGAAGGTCCATTTGCTTGTGGACGCTGAAGGTAACTTAACATTGCCCGCACTGCTGCGGACTCTTTTTCTGGAAAGGGAGGTAATTCCAGACTAATAAAGAATAGAATGTAAAGACGCTTCTGAGAGTGACGGCAATATCCATATTTGATAATAATGCCCGATACCACCCTCTACCCCGCTATGATGAGAAAAAAATCCCATTACGCTGAGGGATGAGGAAGAAAAACATGTCATATTTATTACACTTGTGGCTAATTCTGTAAAAGCAGTCTGTGCATCGTGTTGCAAATTATAAAACATTTCAGATGCAACTGGATAAAATTTACTTTACGGAAATTATTTTTGTCAAAGCAACTATCGACCTGATGCGAAAGAGCTAGCCTAACACCTACCGAGGAAGAGGTTAGTAGGAAAGCAAATGCCACCAAAGCTAACCTTTTGGGAACTTAAAATGTGTCCTGAATAAGTTTGTCTAAATATTATTCAGTTGGAAATGTGACTAGAAAAAAATCCACTGGATAGTTGGGCTGTAAATGCACAACTCTTTAAATAATCACAGTTCAATCGCCCTGAAAAATGCTTGAGATAAATTCCCTGAGGCTCCTGAGTGCCCATATAGGAGACTTGCAGTGCACAGAACTGTAATATCACTGCTAAGTTCTTGGGGATTGAGGAACCACTTATATCCAGGGGAAAAAAAAGAAAAAATAGGATGTGTTCGGTACACTGCTCTTATAAAGGTATTTCTGCAGTTCCTAATTTCACACAGTTTGAAAGAATAAAATACAGCAAATACAAGGTATTCTCTCTACGTCTTCTCCCCTCTTGGTCCTTGAGTAAAATGACTGGAAATTCATTAGTTGCCTGGACTTCTCACTTAAAAAAAAAAAAAATTATTTTTATAGTCACTCTTATTGGTAGATCCGTGCTGTGGTTTATTTTTTCCTCTACAGAGAGGATGTGTGGTCAAAAACCCCTGTGAAGACGATCGCTTGGTTACAGTAAGGAAATCAGATGTGATTTTCCCTGAATAAGGAAGTAGTCATGTCAAGTTTAGCCTGAATTGTGTTAAACTGAATTGATAATGACTGATCGCTTTATTTACAGAGAATCAAAAAGCTCAGAATTCATTTAAAAAAAAAAAAAAGAACACCAAAAAGTAGAGATGGCACGTAGCCTAGCCTAGGTTAGAACTTGTGAATATCAGTAATGTATTTCCTCACATTAAGACACACATCTAAATACAATGCCAGCGAAACCAAAAATCTAGGGACTCTGAACACTGTTGTCTCATGTTTATGTTCCTTCACAACCAAATTAACTAATGAATTCTTTAAAAAAAAAAAAAAAAAAAAAGGTAAGGAAGGAGAAATATTTTTTCCCTGGAATTTTTTTTTATTTTTCTCCTTGGAAAACCTGTTCAGCTGTTCCCAGATCTAGTTTTAGACTTTTCGCTTTGCTTCCAATGAGATGTGTAAGACAGGAAAACTGAACTAAACATTTTTTTTTAAATGCACAGCTCACGTTCTCGAGAAAAGTGGCTGTGAAAAACAGATACTGAATCAGACTTAAAGTCGAAGAGGGGGGGGCAGTAAAAAAAAAAAAAAAAAGCCCAAAACATCGCATGATAGTCTCTAAGCAGTTCCATCTGTCAAGCAGAAATTTTAGGCTAATAGCCTGTGGCGATCTCCCTCCGCAGTCCACTACCTGCCTTTGTCCTATTAAATCTCTTTATTCTCCTTAAAAAAAAAAAAAAAAGAAAGAAAGAAAGAAAAAAAGAAAAAAAAAGAGGGGGGATTGGTTGTTGGAAGGAAAGGAAAAACCTTGCAGACCAAAATCATCTGAGTGATGAAGCCCTAATTTTAACCGCCTCTCTTTGATGTGTAGCCGTGGGTCCTTGTTTTAAAAAAAGGAGAGAGAAGACAGTGCTAGGAGCAGAAGACTTTTCGTCTCCACTTCACCTTGCCACTGGGTCTGTGAGAGATTGGTTCATTGTCAAGGAGATTTTTTTTTTTACCCATGATTCCATATGGTATGGACCGGACTACATGTTGCCCCACATGCCACTGCAAATGTTTTCTCAATTAGGTGTCTTATCTCCCGTGAGTTAGCATCAGATGAAGCTTGCTGACAGCGTAATGGCAGGGAAAGCTTCCGACGGCTCCATCAAATGGCAACTCTGCTACGACATCTCGGCCAGAACTTGGTGGATGGTGAGTTGGCAGCCGGGCTGCTTTTTTTTTTTTTTTTTTTTTTTTTCCCTTTTCTACTTTCCCTCCCTCTTTGACAAAATGTCCCAGACCTCACATTCATCAAATTCACATTTGATTTTTTTCACACTCTTCAGTGAGGCAGCCTCACACTGCTTCCTCTTGCCATCCTCTCCCTGCCACTCTGCGACTCGAGTTCCCAGCCCTGGTTTGCCATGGGACAGTGTTGGAGAGTTGGTGGGGCTTTTTTTCTTTTCTTTTCTTTTTTTTATTTTTAAAGTAGCAGGAGCTTTAAGGTGGAGGTGGGTATTTTAGCCAAGTCGATCTTGGGGTAAAAAAAAAAACAACAGAAAAACAAAAAAAATGAAACGCTTGTCCTGGCCCTCAGGTTTTGCTCCCTCTCTCTAGCTTCACATCCCCTTTACTTTTGTTTTCAGGGGATATGGGGTGCTTGGTTTTTCCTCGGCTGTGGTATTTTCTGAGGACGTGTGTTTGGACACTGGGGAGAAGCAAGCCCTGGGCGAATTCCTGTCCTGCCCCATTAACTGGATCCCCTGGAGTCACCTGTGAGAGAACTCTGGGTCCCCACTGCCTGTTTTCCATCTGGGGACCTATAGCTCTCATCTAACTTTTCCCCATTTGTTTATCTCAGAGCAGGTCTTAAGTCTCTTAGGATTCTAGCTCTGAGTGGGAAAGACCCCCACACGCTATCTTTTGGTGATTCTGGGTGCAAATAAAGTTTTAATAAAGTTCTACCCTGCGCCGCAGAATGAGTTAACTCACATGTCATGGTCAACCAGGCCAGACAACCTTTGACATCTCGGATCTATAAGAGGTAGAGTGAGTTGGGAGGGTGCACAATAGCTTATTGTCACGGGAGATGCGAGTCCTGTGAGGAAGACAGTCCTCAAATCATCACTGCCCTCGTTAGGGTGGTGTCCGTTAAGGATTACTTCGTTAGCAGAGCATTTTTAGTTTTCCGTAATTATTATTCTTGCGGCAAGCGTGAATTCTTCCAGGGAGTGAAAAAAAAGTTTGCTGCCAGGACAATGAATGTATTATCCGTTCCTAACTGGACCGTGAACTTCAGCTCATTTCACATAGATATCAGTTTAAGAAAAAAAAAAAAAGAGAGAGAGAGAGAGAGAGAAAGAGAGAGAGAGAGAGAGAGAGGGAGAGTGGTGTTGGAGGGGGAGACTGGCGAATGGAATTACAAGACAGGACATGGTCGGTTTCATTGCATGATCTGCGGAAAGAGTTCTCCTCTCCCCTTCCTGGACCAATGGTAGTATCATTTGGGCAAGTTTTAGGAATTCCGAGGACTGAGAGACTATTAAAAGTGAGCTACCACAGGACTCTGTTCGGCTGCTCATGGGGTGCAGTGTGTCCATCCTAAGGACCCTTGAGTAAAGGTGGTTGTGGGTATGTGTGTACATGTGTATTTTAACTTGTGATTTCTTAACTAGACAATAGAAACTTTACCAGTGATTTCAGGACAATGTAACTTGCACTTTTTGCTTAATTAGACTAACAGTCGATCTATCCACTTAGATGCTGAACTATTCAGGGCACTTATTTTCCCTTTAGTGTTTCTGCCACCAAGAACAAGGTTTACTTGTATGTCATGATGTTGCCTATTGCTTCGCCTTGTGCAGCTTGTTAAACATCAGAAATGAATATACTGATTGGTTTAGCTATTATTTTCTACGCTAAGTTGTAAGCCTTAAAAAAAAAAAAAAAAAAAAAACCTGCGCGCTGATGTCATATTCTGGGTGACATTCTACTTCCTTGTATTTCAAGAGCTCATAGATTTTATAGACTGTTACTTTTTATGGCAAATTGTGTTATCTTTTTTTCTTTCTTGCAAAGATCACCAAATGCTCCTCTTTTTTTTTTTTTAACTTGGAAAACTGTCATTTATTTTTTGCAAAGTTTACTTGGAAGTTGCTTTTCATTTAAAATTGTTTTACAGATGTTTTACCGCCGGGAATATAAAATATAAAAGTGATGGAAACATTTAGCAATGCAGTTGACTAAAAATAAACAATGCTGTAAGCTCCATGCTGCTGTTTAGGCTGCATACTACAGGAAGTTTCTCTCAACTTCAATGCTTCTAGATCTTTGCTTTGAAAAGGGGTGAGAAATCAGAGTGTAGAAGTTGTAGAAGTTACCATAGAGAATAAATCGATTTTTCATTTCCCTCAAAGGTAAGCGCATACCACAGCATTTTAAATCTGCCAGTTACAAATAATTCTAATGTAAATTCCCCACTATTGATGGGAAATTGAGGACTTTGATGAAGGGGAGGTGGAGGGAAGGATTAATTAAAATAAGACAAATTTCGCATTTTTTCTTAGCTCTTCTCTTCCCTTGAATAGAATTCACTCCCTCTCCCTCCACACCCTCACCTCACTACCCCAAACAATTTTCCCCAACTAAAAAAAAAAAAAAAAAAAAAGAAATTTAGAATTGCCCCTGGCTGATATGGCTCTTTAACCAAAGGATAGTACAAGATCCGAGTTTCACACTAAAGGCAAATAAAGCTTTAAAATTACCTCATGCGTCATCTGGCTGCACAGACTCCGGGCTGCATAGTGGGAACCTCGGCTTGGTCCTCCCAGCATACAAAGGCAACTCAGTGAATGCCCCCTCCGCCCGTGGAGGCTCGGCCTCAGCTGCCAGCACCGGGATATGCAATTTTGCTTTTTAATGAATCGTAAACAATTTGTATGGCAAATGAGTTTGTTTGTTTTAGTTTTGGGGCATATGTTGGACCCGTTGTAGGCAGCCGTTACCTACTCCAAAATTGTAGGTGAGAATGGATAGAGCCCCAGATCATTTTTATTTTTCTAAATAATAAAGACCCACTAGAATGAAAGAAACTGGTTAATAAAAGGCTGAGAATAACAACCCCTCTCCTCTTTCCCTCTCTGTCCCCACCCCCTATCATAATGCACCCAGCTTACAGTAGGGTTTTAACAGCATTTTTTGATAAGGAACTGGAGGTTGGTTGACTAAATTAATCAGTTCGTTGTTTTTTTTTTTTTAAGTATACATTTTAGCTTTGTCTTCAAAAGGTTACATTTGCTTAAGAAACAATTAAAGTATGAAATAGTAAGAAGGGCCTTCTTTACCTTTTATTGCTTTTTTGAGTTGAAGCTAATTGTCATCGTGATAGACATAGGATATAAGAAATGCTCAATATACTGTTGATATCAAAATGGAGTGAGAAAGGGGTCTTGGCATCCAAAAATCACATGAAAACTTTTACTCCCACCCAAAGAGTTGTAAACACAACTTAGAAGTTAACGAGCGACCAGGGTTCGAGCGTGTACATTTTAACAGTAATTACCTTTGGCGCCACTGCTTATGAGAAATCTTTTGATACCTGAGCTACTTCTCTAATGCTTTAATCATGCAAATCAAGAAATAGATATTGCATATCACCTTAATCTAGCTACGCTGTGACATCTCTATTTGAAACCTTCCACAGACAACTAGAGAAAACCCTCGTGAAGTTTTTCTCCACTCCAAATGAAATGGAAGCGCCCCGGAATCATATATATGCTTCAAAATATCATTCTGTCCAAGGGAATCGCCTCCATTCTACCCACATGGCATTAAAATGAAGGCAGAATAAATAGTGTCCTCTTCCTCGCGATTTGCCAATAAGGTATTAGGGGACGATTTTTATGTGAATTACAAAATACACTTGTCTTGCTTCTTCAACCCAATGTAAAAGCTCGTAGTGACTATGAAACGGAGGCTATTAGATCATCCTGCCACCCCCCTCACCACCTGCAAGGTTCCCAAGCACCTATTTCGGAAACATTCTTTTTAGAAATTGCCATACAATTTTTCAGTCAAGAATTATCCATCACTTAATTCAAATGTGTACAACTCAGACTTTGTATACCAGGAAAATACATGAGTAGAAAGGATATGCTAGGCCTTATAATGTAAATGGCATTTTTTAAGTAAATATATGTATAATATATATATATATATATTATATATATATTTACCAGACAAGGTACATTTGTGAAATACTCTTACTGTGTTCAACAATTCAAAAAACTCTTAACTCCAGCCTACTCCTCGAACACCTGACAGTCCTAAGTGCTGCAGACACAAAACTAAGAACTCATATTTCGTGCAACCTTTTGCTGTTGTTGTTTGCTTTGAATCACAACTTAGGTTGTGTTTACTCTTTCAATTTTTAAAATGCTAATTCTCCACTGAGCCACTTATGTTAATATTTGTCTTCCATATTCCTTTGAAGAAATGGCTTTAACGGAGATTTCTCTCTGCTTTTGCCCTAGCTCTTTCGTGATGATAATTAAAATAACTGGGAAATCGCTCCAATGGCTATAAATGAAAAGAATCAAAATGAGGGGATTCAGTAAATAATAAACCATATCGTATTCTCGGTACTCAGTATACGTTCAAAAGGAAGTGTCCATGATAAACATAATTATATACATTCTATTTCAAGCATTTGCACACGCTGCCTGTGCTTATTTTTAAATGCACACTTGTCTTATTTTTATCTCCCATTGCAAATATGTGTGACTGTATTAATTTCCAAGAATATGCACTCACTTCAAAGATTTCCATGCACTATTATTGTCTCACAGTATGAGCGATGATCGATTGCAAGCAAAATCTGAATAAGGTAGTGTTTCCTTTTTTTTCTCTCACAAATATTAAGAAACTGCCCTTCCCACTGTCTTTAGGTTAGCCTTATACAACGTCTTTTAAACTACCATTTACCATGCTTAGGGAGAAGCAAATACACTAAACTATGCTCCTATTTTTTTTTCTCTAAATCAAATTATGATCCAAATGTACTTCATTCAGAAATGTGATTGGTTACTTAAGCTAGCCTATGTACTTGCACTATCTTCTTAAAAATCTTGATTTCCTGTTATTACGCTCATATTTCTCCTGTGAACTTTAGACTGTAAAATAAATGCTTTGTCCTTACTTATTTTCTAGCTGATTTTCCTTCACCTGTCCTGAATATTGTCAGGAATGTTTCTAATTTAAAACCAAAAGAATCAGGGGCTGATTAGAAGACAGGAAATTGGAGGATTAAACTGTCTGGTTGAACTTCCTTTACTTATCAGCACTCAGTAACTCACACTGGATTACAAACTCAACAGGACAATTTCTACAATGCATTGTTCCTTCTGGATGTTTACACATATACACTCCATGTGAGGGATCGTGTGCGCGCGTGTGTGTGCGTGCGTGTGTATACATATGCAGACTATATGTGTCTGTGTATGCATGCGTGAGTATGAAGAGAAAAGAACCAGCAGCTGGTAGTTATAAGTAGATGCTTTTAAAGTAGGATCATTTTAAACTAAAGGGGCTTATCCTACGATCATGAAAGTTCATTCCAAGACTATAATCCCAGGATATTCTCAAAACTTTCTTATTAAAACATTTCTGTGAAATCAAGCAAATAAGGAAATACTATAAGGGAGAAAGCAAGATGCACTAGTTTGGAAATACAAAATAGATGGCCGCTGCCCTTACGCCGTCCATCTCTCCTCAGTTCTGCTCGGAATTCCAAACACCCATATTATTGAGGGAGTACAGAAGGTGTCCCATAAGGAGCGAAGGAGTTAACCTAAGAAGCTTCCAAAGCCATGTCGGGCTCTCCTTGGCACCTACGGAGAAAGGAAATCTTGCTTTACTGTGACAACAGGGCTGAGTGTTCCAGGTGAGCCTATATTGTGAAATGGGTGCTTGGCAGGGAATGAAATAACAAATCAGGACACAGGGTAAAGACTCAGCTTAGTCCATTAAGATCATCTAAGATCGAAAAGGAATAATAAAGACAAACCACTGTCCTAGATTTTTACCGTGTCGTATATATTTGCAGAGCGATGTTCTAGAAACTATGCTGAGAATTCTTTTTCCTGACCTCATTCTGCTCACCTGTCTTGCCCTCAATAAGTATTTGTTGATTTGGCTTAAGAAAGCTCCAGAATAATATGTCAGGAGCTTTTTAACTGAAATGGTGGGTTCTACTGAGAAAAATAGAAGGTGAAAACAGAGGAGCGTATGGTCTGGCAAAATGAGCTGGACAAGTTAGACTGGTTGATCTGGGAGTGAAAACTTAGGAGATTGTTCGAGCAGTTTTTCATTTATTCACCAAATATGCATTGATTGAGCCCCTACAAACGGCCAGGGGGCAGAGAATCAGGTGCTGCTTCTGCCTGCTGCCATCATTCAAGCTTCAAAGGTACTAGGGAGCCAACCTCTCCTTCCCTGAATATTTCATATTAAGAGATAACATTGATTGAACATGAACTATCTGCCAGAATCTGTTTTAGGTACTTTGCATATGTTTTAAATTAATCCTACCCATAAACCTATAAAGGAAGCATCATTGATGCACCTCACAGACAAGGGGACCAAGACTCAAAAGGTTGCACGCTGTCCAAGGATGTGCCTACCTGGAATGAGCCGCCCAGACTGCAGGAGTCCGCTCGCTTCATCCTGGACCAAACTTGTTATAAGTGAATTGATTCTTTTAGTGCTATCATGTGACAGTTTTCAGAACTTTCCAGGATTAGCACCATCCCTTCACATGATGGTATTGTGGGGGGCACAAGTCTATTGGCTAAGAAAATGGAGGCAGAGAAATGACTAAGTGTCAAAAGCAAGATAGGACCCAGGCCCTGTTCTGGAAGAGTTGTGGGAAACAAGTTCCTATTTTGTAATAGAAGCTTTCTGCCTCTTCACCAACTGCAGAAGCTCCCAGAGACAGGAAAGGCTGATGTATGTGGTCGTATTAAAATACACCTTTTCATCAGAAGATGAATGGTTCAGGGAAAATCAGTGTGTTCAAGTTCTTGCTGAATATTAGGGACATTTTTTTTTTTTCTGTAGGTAATTTAATCTTTATTTAGCAGATACTTCACGTGCAGTTTTAAGTGGAATATGCCATTTTTAAAAGGCCATCCTTCCAAAGAAAGATTCCTGGTGTTTCAATCTCTCTCTCTCTCTTTCTAATAAGCAGAAATGCCCATGTAGAATATTACTGCTGTTTAATATTTTTCATTGCCACAGGCATTGCTAATTGAAGGTTTATTCCAACATAGTTTTCTGTAAGAGAAGATACAGTGCAGGATATATATTGCCTAATGGCAAAGATCTTAATACACTCGCTACAAGTAAACATCTATTTTCCAGACAACTGCTGCGTATAAACAATATGTCTCAGTCAGAGCTCTTTAATGGCGCCACATGTTAGACAGATTTTTTATTCCTCATAATCCAAGTTCCTTTTGTGATCCTTGATGTGCACATGCTATTGCCCTGCTGATTGTTTGAAATGGATGATGATTGGGAATAATGACCAGGTCAGAGGTGGGGATGCATAATCCTAGGCAGAGCAAGCCCTCCACCAAATCAGAGTGCGTGGCAGGCTCATAGGGGAGGGCTGGCACCCCTGAGCTGAATCAGACATTCAGTAAATGGGGCTGAGTCTTCTCACCTCAGTAGATACTAGATTATCTGCATCATCTCCCCATATGACCTAGGTGTAGACAAACTCTATACCCACCTAGGGTATGAGAACTCCATGTTCCCAGGACAGCCTCATCTGCCTCCCTGCAACCCCGAATATTCCTCATCCACCCTGTCCCCCACAGATGTATGACTTTTAGTCCTGCTAATGACATGTCTCAGCAGCTGGATTTGATAAGCTCCCTTCAAACGTTGAAAAGATAAACATTGTGGGCTAAATAATTTATGTCGTCTATTCATTTATGAATCAATTGAAATCATCATTAATTGCTTTGCTGTGTTTTATTTTAAGAAAAACAGCAACCTCAATTCTCATTTTTTGTAAACATGTGAGAAACAACCTGGTAACAGGTGCTATGGTCTGGACTCTGTCCTAGTACCGAGGAGGGAGTCCTTGAACACTTGTCATACATTGTCCAACACTGAGCACACAGTATTGTTGGTAGGACTGCGTAAGAAAGGCCACTTTCTTTTTTGATGCATGCAAAAGTCTTGGGGGGGGGGGAAGATTACCATAGGAGGGACCGATACAATTTCTCAACTGAAAAGTTAAGAAATAACAAAGCCTAACACGGGGCACCACAGACGCTAATATCTTCAGCCCAAGCAGGTGAGCTAAGTGTAAGACAGTGAGGATATAATCCATCTAGTGGGGAATGGTACGTTTGGTGACAAACTGGAGAGTGATACCTAATTACCACTAACCAACAGTAAAAACAAAACTGTAATAACCAAACAAACACACCTGCTACCCAGGGCCCAGCGCTAGTGAGAGTACACCATGGATCTGAAGATAGAATGAGATCCCAGCCTCAAAGTGTTTCATTCCACAAAAGTCAGGGAACTGACATGCAAGTATCCCTGAGAGAGGGAATCACAGCAACATAAACAGCACGAACTGCACTGCAGGTTCACCCATTCGCATCTGATCCTTTTTCTCTCGGCAAACTTTTGTGGGCGGGAGAAGGGAGACAGAAGACCATGTAAGTTCCTAAAACAGGGAGAGGGGCCCTCAAACAGGAACAGGTTAGCCGGAAGGGCATCTGGGTGATACTGGAGGACGCAGACAGAATG
Organism: Leopardus geoffroyi; assembly: GCF_018350155.1. NCBI lineage: Eukaryota > Metazoa > Chordata > Mammalia > Carnivora > Felidae > Leopardus > Leopardus geoffroyi. Next base: position 49,802,044 of record NC_059328.1, read on the forward strand.
CAGAGCAGGGAGCCTGGTGGCTGCAGAGACCTGCCTTCCCGAGCCTCACCTACCCACCCCGATTCCCTCTACTTTGTCACCAGATTTCTCAAAGTGGCTTTGGCATCTCGAGGGTATCCTGGGCTGGGAGTTTCAGAAGAGGATTCTTAACTAGCACACAGGCCGATGCCCATGCCCGTTTTTTTCCACCCGGCAAACTCCACCCTCCTGCCAGGCTCAGGCCTTCTTCTGGAAGCCTTCCCACGTTCCCTGAGGCAAAAGGAGTTACTTCCCCACCTCACTGCCACCGCTGCTGCCACCCCCCATTCCTTTGCTCAAAGTATTACGACAACACTGATTAAAATAATTTGGAGGGGTTTTTGTTTGTTCATTTGTTTTTTTTGTTTGTTTTTTCTGTTCACTTTCCAGCCCCACAGTGTTTCTTCTTCCTTAAGAACAAGGTCTACAGGCCCCCTGGGTGGCTCAGTTGGTTAAGCGACCAATTCTTGGTTTCAGCTCAGGTCACGATCCCTTGGTTTGTGGGTTCGAGCCCCGCATCGGGCTCTGTGCTGAGAACACAAAGCCTGCTTGGGGTTCTCTCTCTTTCTCCCTCTCTCTCTGCTCCCCACTACCACCCCACTGCTCACTCGCTCTTTTTCTCAAAATAAATAAATAAACTTAAAAGAAAAAAAAGGAAAGAATAAGGTCTAAATCATATACTTCTTTATAGGTCTAGCCAATGTCTAACCCATGGCAAGTACCAAAAAAAAAAAAAAAAAAAAAAGTGGTTTGTCGCAGTTCAGTAGGAGAAGTTGGAGAAGTGAGAGCACTTAAGGTTAGTGGGCCTTTCGTGACTCTGCTCCTCCCCAGCATGAGGCTCACAGCTACAGGAGACCGTTCAGCAAACTACTGCCCTGCCAGGTATTTGTGGAGATACCTGACTACCCTGTGCTGGCTGCTTGCTCTATGTAGGTGCCGAGCCCCCCAAGTACTCTGCACACATGTGAACTAATCCTCAAAATGTCCCTATAAGATCAGTATCATTGTCTCCACTTCCCCGATGAGGAAACCAAGGAGAGGTGAAGAGGCCCAGACAGTAGTTCGAGAAACTCTAAAGCTGTGCTTTTCACTCCTACACTCTACTGACACAAATATGCCCAGCACTGTCACACTCTGACTCAGGCTCCAAAAAGGACTGGGATAATGGGGACAAAATTTCACCTCATTTTATAGAGGAGAAGGCTAAAGCCCCATCGGCTAAATGTCCCCCAAAGTCAAAATTGTCAAGAAGTCTGGGTCAAGGACTGGAGTCTCCAGTGATCTTTCTATTAAATACCCATGGTGGTAAATCATAGTATATGGCATTGTTTAATTAAAAACAAGCAATTATTTTCCCCCTTTGAGGATTACAGGAGATTTCCATTGTTTTTCTTTCTGCTTTTCTGTATTTGTTCATGTTTGTGCAATGAACACGTGTTATTTATTTATAAAAGTGACATTTAGCAAAGTCATACTCACTGAAGATATTGGTCTTGTTCTCCTTGAGCTCACAAAAAGAGCAGTAACACCAGATGCAAACATGCCTGGATGTCATGAGAGCTTGGGCATTGAGGATGTATGCATTTTCAGAGTTGAGTGATGCCCATTTCCTTCATTAAATTCTACATTTAACTGCTGTTGTCAACACTCCCTTTCTTACAACGGGTCATGTCCTTTCTTCCCATTCCCCAGTGTAACAGCAGTCAAAAGCACAGATTTCAGATTCAGGCAGACCTGAGTGAATCCTGGCTCTGCCATAGATAAGCTGTATGACCATGGACAGTGACTGGAAACATTCTGAATGGGTTTCCTGAAACTTGGAAGTGTAATCATAGTGCTATTGTGAGGAGCAAACGAAACAATGCATACTGCACAAGCCAGATGTTTGGGAGACATCCTAATGCCCTCTTGCTTACTCTGTGTATCTAATTCAAAATAAACTCTGTTGAAATACCTCCTAAAGACTTCCTAAATCCATCCACTTTTCTCCATGTCCACCACCCTCCCCCAGTCCAAGCTGCCATCTTGGCCAGCCCACATTAACACAGTAGCCTCCTAACTGGCCTCATTGCATCTATCTTTGCCCCCTGTGATTTATTCTTTCACACTTAAGGCTAAAGGATCTTTTCAAACACAAGTAATCTGTCATTTCAATGAATTACCCTGTCTCTTAAAGAGAAAATCTTTAACAAGGCCTGTATGGCTTTGCCTCTCTAAGCCTGTCTAGGGCCATTCTTCTTCCTAAACATACTCCAGCTGGTTGATTAACCTAAAAGTTGCTCAAAATTCCCCAAATCCCAGATCCTGTGTATGTTCTACTCCTTTCCCCGGAACACAGTCTTCTCCTATAATTAACATTTCTCCACCTTCCCTTCTCAATACAAATGTGGCTTTGTCAGGAAACAAGACTGTGTAAGAGAACTCTACTGACAAACTCTCAGATCACTCCAAATTCCCTGCAGGGCACTTAGCACTGTTTATAAAGATATGTGATCATTTGGTAACTATCTGTTTCTCCCAAAAGACTGTAAGCTCCATGAAAGATAATGTTTTGCTCATATGTGTTTTCATGCTCCCAGAACAATGCCTAGCTCATGGAAATCAATAAGTGAATGGATGGTATAGTGCCTACCATAGCGAACACTAGATAGCGTTAATTATTATTATCATAATGAATATTTTCCACATACAGAAAGGTATTTAACAGTAGATTAAGTCTTCTTCATAAGTCCTTTAAATAAAATTCAATTCTCCTTAGTAAAGTAATTAGAGAGATAGAAACTTAAATAAAGAACCAAGGGCCCCCAACCTGGGGTGAGCCCTGGCTTCAGTAAATGGTTTATTGTTACTCTGATTATTATAGATAATCCCAAATCTTTCTCTGATTAATCTAATAAGCTCGTGGAAAAGTTTCTCTGAAAATTATAAAGCGTGGTAGATATGTAAGACAGTGCTGTTGTCAACCCTAAGAAACACAGGATCCAAATAAACACAGTCCATCAAAAATTCTCATGGCCTTTCCTTTCTCTTCTCTTCATGATAGACTATATGTGAAGAAGGAGAGTGTAGTTCAACACACCTACTCAACAATGACTTCAAGTAGCTCATTGAAATTACGTGCATGAGTGTAAGTGGAGAGAGAGGGAGAAGTTAATAGAGTGTAGTTTAAAAACACACATTTTAGAATGAGACCAGCAAGGTGATCTCAGGCAAATTGTTTAATCTGTTCATATGTAAAGCGGGACAAATGATAGTACCTGCCGCCCAGATTATTGTAAGAATTAAATTATGCAATCTGCATAAATCATTAAGAAGAATGCGTGACACACGATATACTCATAAGGGTCAACCATTAGTAAGATTATTGTTTTTTTGTCCTCCTCCTTCTCATCATCATGTTGGTTATTACTTTTTAGGAGATCAATGTTCAGAGGCCTAGGAAGATATCAAGGCAGTGAAAGAATATCTAACAGATTCATTCTTCCAAGAAGGTATATTTGGATTTTAAAACAATAAAATTGTTCCCCTCATGTGTTAGGTTAACTTACTACGTCAACTGAGTCTGGGCAACAACAAGGCCCAAGAAATATTCCCATTTCATAGATTAGAAGCTGCACTGTTAAGTAAGTTACCTAAGGTTGATTCAAAATGCCAGTGAGTGACTAATCCAGGATTTGAACCCTGCTCCAAAACTCATGTTTTCAATCACCTGGCTATATCGCCTAATTCAATGTGTTACTGCATTACTTGTTTAGAATTTAATTTAACAGTTAATCATATCATTAATATTTTTCCACATTGGGAATAGTAATCACAAAGCTATTATTAGGATCCAGGAGCCAAGGCAACAACACTAAAGACCTGGAAAGTGTAATAATTAAGCCTGGGTGCCCTCTCACTGCTGAGTCATTGGGAAGAATTGTAGACCTCTGGTTTAAAAGGGCTTCTAACTAGAAATCACTTTCCAATGTTCCAATACTTAAGCTACCAACAAAGACAAGGCTTCTTAAAAATACTGACAACTGGTACTATTCTTAGTACCCACTAACAATTCTGGGAGGAAGTTCCTCTAACTAAATAAATACCTATGGTATTGAATAAAAATGTACAGCTAATGGCCCATGACTGCTATGCTCCAAAAATGAAAGGCCCACAAGCACATGCCAAGAGGTAGGAAGATCTTTTGTCACTTCCATGCTGTCTTCCTATTACTTTAAAAACATAAGTCTACAACACATAGACATGGCCATTCCTCTTTTGTCACTAAGATTTTTTTACTCATTTAGATAATGCAACTGCCACAAACAACCAAGTGGTGGTAGCAGGGAAGCTGGTGATAACACTATGCTTCCTCTGAAGTATGTTCCCATTAGTAGAACGCAAAAAGCTGGGGGAAATAATGGAGTAAGCCAGAGTGTCCTTACACTCTGGGAATTGTAGTTTTATATATGGCACCTGCTCTGAACATTAAGGCATCAAGCCTTGGGATAAGAAGATATTCTTATCATAGTCTAGCAGAATAGCAGGAGGATGTTGATACACTGGAAATCAGGCCAGGACATCAGTCTGATATACCATTGTAGATTTGGAAAGAGGATTTCGCCAGAACCCGGTTGGAGAGCCACGGGGCCCAGGAGCAATCCATATACCTTATATGTTAGTAAAAAAAATAGATCCATATAATTCTCTCCCTCATTTGAAGATGGATACATAAGAAGAACATACACGAATAGAAAGCATTAAATGCTTATGAACAAGAATAAAGAGAGACTTGGAGGAAGAAATTTTCTGAAAATCATAAACTATGGAAACACTAAGGAGAAAAATAGAAAATTTTCTTTTCTCTGAAACAATAGTAGAATGTCATTGGAAAGAAAATATATATGATGAAATAAAAACTAGAGCATAAGATTGTTTAATGTTTATTTATTTTTGAGAGAGAGACAGAGCACAAGTGGGGAGGCGCAGAGAGAGAGGGAGACACAGAATCTGAAGCAGGCTCCAGGTTGAGCTGTCAGCACAGAGCCCGTCGTGGGGCTCAAACCCACAAACTGCAAGATCATGACCTGAGCTGTAGTCAGACGCCTAACCAACTGAGATACCCAGGTGCCCCTAGAGCATAAAATTTTAAATAAGATTTAAATTAAATTAAAATAATAATTAAATAATAAATAATAAATAAATAATAAATAAATAAAATAATAATTAAATTAAATTAAAATTAAAATTAAATTGAAATTACTAAAGCAGTAATTCCAGAAATTTAATAGCATTAAGTCTACTATAGAGCAGAATAAACACTATGCATATTGACCCAGTAATTTCAAAGTCATACTTTCTTTTTTTTTTAAGTAATCTCTACACCCAACATGGAGCTCAAACTCACAACCCTGAGATCAAGAGTTACATGCTCTACCAACTGAGCCAGCCAGGCTCCCCCAAAGTCATACTTTCTATAACTTTCCCAGATATACACAAATTACACCAAGAGTGAAATTCATATGATAGAGAATGACACCTATCCCAGAAACTGAAGCTCTAACTCAAAGATTACAAACGTGTTTCCAAAGAAGATAGAACAAGTGGACAAGAAGGAAGAGTCAAAGAAATAACAAAAACTAAACAAACCTTTCTGATCTCGAAGGGGAAGAAATGTCATAAGACGTTTATAGACTGAGCCAAGTTTACTATGTTTCAGGAAAAGCCCAATGAGAGATCCATACCTAGTTCAGCCTTGTCTTTGGGAGGGGGAAAAGGATTCTACAAAATTGAGTGGGAGAGGAGTAAAAATTCACCAAATGCCTTACCTCACATAGAAGAGATTCTAAAATCCCATGTTAATTGTTGACTCTGATAATTAGAAAAATATAAACCAAAGTCTGGATTTGGGGAAGAGGATATACACCTTCTCAATTACTAAAGAAACAAAAACCACACACAACATTCCATATATGCAGACCCCCAAAAGAAATAGCAAAAAAATCAAAAAAGAAAAAAGTCATGTAGAGCAGAATGACAGAAGTTAACAAAGCCATCTATATGTCAATAAACCTAAGTGGTTAAGTCCTAAAATTAGGAAACGATTCTCAGATTGTAGTAAAAAATTAAATCCACATATCTGCTTCCTCCATGAGACATACCTAAAACAAAAGTGTCCATATTTAAAATAAAGGGGAAATAATTATTAACTAGAAAAAAATTAAAAATAGGAAAGACTATTAATTTCTGGCAAAGTAGGCTTCAAGGCAAAAGTAAATAGAGAAAAATAGATTACCTATATTATTTATGTTTATAAACTGGAGAAGAGCATAATGAAGCTAGAGTAGTAATTAATGCCTTTATGCAGCAATTAACCTAATAACAAATAGGTTTATATCAAATGATACAAAGCAAAAATGGTTAGAAAAGTGAAGATAAACTGACAAGAATGCAATTTGTACCTGTAATTTTAACCACACTTTTATCCATTTTTTCTAGTTGAATTAGACCAGCCAGAGAAAGACATGGAGAATTTAAATAAATATAATTAATAATATTAAGGCTACTAGATGATGTTGAACCTCTACACACATAGAATGTGCCATCTTTAAACACATTCATGAAAACTTGGGGCACCTGGGTAGCGAGGTTGGTTAGGCGACCAACTTCAGCTCAGGTCATGATCTCACAGTTCGAGCCTGGTATCTCATGAGTTCGAGCCAGGTATTGGGCTCTGTGCTGACAGCTCGGAGCCCGGAGTCTGCTTTGGATTCTGTGTTTCCCTCTCTCTCTGCCCCTCCCTCGCTCTCTCTCTCTCTGTCTCAAAAATAAATAAACATTAAAAAAATTAAAAGCATTCATGAAAACTACAAAACTTATTATGTCATACAGGTGTATGGACACACACACACACACACACACACACACATATACCAGTAAATCCCCAAAATGAAAATTACACAGGCTTTCTTGTCTAGCCACATGCAATGAAGCTAGAATATAATGACAAAAAATAGTCAACATCATACGTAATGGCAAAACAAGAAGCATTCCCACTAAAACCAGTAACAATGTAAGGGTGCCCTAAATTACCATTATAACTTGATGTTATCCTGGAAGTTCTGACCAACTGAGAAGATAGGACACAGAAATACAAGATATATTTTTTTAAAGAGTATATATTTTTTCAACCAAGAAACAGACTTTTCTTTCAAATGTTTATTTATTTTTTGAGACAGAGAGAGAGAGCTCATGTGAATGTGGGAGGAGCAGAGGAAGAGGGACAGAGAAAAACCCAAGCAGGCTCTGTGCTGTCACAAACGGTGAGATCATGACCTGAGCCTAAATCAAGAGTCAGATGCTTAACTAACGGAGCCAACCAGGGGCCCTACAAGATGAAATTATTGAAGGAAGACAAAAGTATTGTTATTCCGGTGACCTGATTAAATACTTAGAAAATCCAAAAGGTCCAAATGAAAAACTGTTGCAATTAATAAAATAGATTACTGAAACTAATATAACATTATATGTCAACTATACTTCAATTTAAAGAAAAAGATTAGTCAACTGATGGCCACCAGATAATTATATACAGCAATGGTCAATAAAAGACATAATGAGAAATGACTCCGTTCCCCAATTGTAACAAAAACAAAATCATAAAACACCCAGAAGAAATCCCAACAAGTAGTGTAGACAACCTATATGAGTAGACCAGAAATCATTACTGAGATTTTAATGAGTCTGTTCCCAGCGTAGGGCTATAACATGCTATGTCATAAACATTGCAAATACAACAGTTTTCTCCCAAATTAATTCAGAGGTTCAGTGCCATTCAGGTCCAAATCCTAATGTATTGCTGTAGGTTGTTTACTTCTTTGTTTGTTGCTTTGGTAAAGCTTACTGGAATTTGAACAGCAGACAATAAACATTTTTATTTCAAAATTCTGCATAAATATGAGATGAAGATTACTATCCTCTTAGAATAAAGTGTGATTATACCAAGTTTCAAGAATAACAATATTACCAAGTAAGATGTATTCAGTTTCTAATATGGAAACTACTTTGCTTACTGAAAGAAGGGACTCTTCAGAGGTATAGGAAAAGCCCAAGGCCTCCTAGAGACCCAGGATCATGTGGGGTCCCAACTGAGCTAAACTTCCAGCGGTCTAATGGGTCCTTTGGCATTGGAGTATGTTGGATTCATTGGAAATCTGTGACATAAATTTAATTTGCTTCATTTTATGAATGACCGAGTGGCTCAGTCATTAAACGTCCAACTCCTGATTTCAGCTCAGGTCACGATCTCACAATTAGTCAGTTCGAGCCCCACATCAGGCTCCATGCTGACAGTGTGGAGCCTGCTTGGGATTCTCTCCCTCTCCCCCTCTCTGTCCCTCCCCAGCTCATGTTCTCTCTCTTAAGATAAATAAACTTGAAAGAAAGAAAGAAAGAAAGAAAGAAAGAAAGAAAGAAAGAAAGAAAGAAAGAGAAAGAAAGAAAGAAGCTAGCATGTATAGCCCGCACTTCTCACTGGCAGGAAGCTAAGTACTGGAATGTCGGACTTCACACTCTGTCTTTGTGACAGCACACATATCACGGTACACGGATCCTAGGGTAGCTAACATAGAGTCCAGGTTGGCGTTGGGGTGAGCTTTGGGCTGGAGTTCAGACTAGGTTAAGGATTAAGTTGAAGTTAGGATTATGGGCTAACATTGCAGTGGGAGCTGGATTAGGTTGGATCTGGGGTAGGTCTGGATCCAACTTAGTTTTAAGGTTAGGTTTAGGGGGAAGTATAAGGAGGGGCAGAGAGCTAAAAGAAAGTTCCGTGTCCAGAAACATTTTTCAGGACACGCAACAATTGTTGCTAAATTTTGAAGGTTGATTGAGTTACATGAAGATTTGCCTTGGGGTAGAGGCAACTACTCAGAGGAAAAGCAACACAGAGAATTTAGACGAGGGGAAACAAATCGGTGTACTGGAAGAGGTATTCATTCAGTGTGACCAGCAAGAGTCATGCTGGGGGCAGGACACTCCTGGGAGAAGTGCATGGCCAGCCATCTGAAATTGGTTCTGGAAGTGCTAAGGAATCATTTTAGAATTTTGAGCAGGAAAGTGATAAGATGAGATTCACATTTACATCAGTTGCTCCAGCAGCTGTGTGGAGGACGGATGGAAAGGAACTGATATTGTGGGCACAGAACCCACCTGGGCATGTCACATACCCTCTCTGACCTACCTCACGTCTGTGATTTCTCAGTCATTCCTCTACCTAGCCATACCAGCTTCCTTGCTGTTCTGCCATCAGGGCAAGTACACAATTGCCTCTGGGCCTTTGCGCTCACTTTTCCCTCGGCCTGGAATGTTTTTCCTCCAGGTATGCACAGAGTGTGTTCCCTTAATTCTTTGAGATCTCTGCTCAAATGTCAACTGATGAGTGCCTCCCCTGACCACCCTAGCTAGATTCGGTACAACACATACACCAAAACCCTTCCTTTCCTTCTTTCTAATTTTATTTTTCTCCCTTGTGTTTTTCACCATTTACTTATTGTCTGTCTATCCCTACTGAAAGAGAAGCTTTAGGAAGTCAAGGACCCATTTGACTTCTCTGCTGTGTCTCCTGTATCTACAAAAGCATCTGGCACATAGTACACATGTAATGAATATTAGTCAAATAAATAAATTTTGTAACTCTTTATTGGATGGCCCTGATATGCCAGGTACCTCATAGTAAGAGACATGGACAAGGGAACGAATAATGACAGCTCGGTGTGATTACTGGAATGACAGAGCTTTGCACAGGATGCTAAAAAGGAAACCAAAAACCCAGTCTCGGGACAACCAGAGAACTTTAAGAAGAGGCAAATCTGAGCTGAGTCCTGAAGACCAAATAGAAATTCACCAGGTAGAAGTGGGAATGTCTCAGAGAAGTAAACGGAACCTGTAGCAGCCTCAAGATCAAACAGGAATGGAAAGACTGTCCAGTGTGATCCATCCAGTGTGATTAGAGAAGTGAGCTCAAGGGCTAGGCAAGATAGTCCTAGGGTAGGGAGAGGATAAAGAATGTTAAGAAATTGCTCTTCATTTGCAATTAGTATTTAATTAGTAGTAGTTTGATTGTGAGGTTTCATGCTCCACCCGCTTTACCACTCAAAGTCTTTAAACCAACCAATTATAAGGTGTGCTGTGAAAAGACACAGAGTGGGATTTTTTTTTTTAAGTGAACATTTTTTCCCACCCACCCACCCTTCCCATCCAGAAATTGACTTTCTTTGAAAGCTCAACCCTTAAAATGTTGACTTGGAAATGTTGAAATGTATGCTTGGAAAGGATCAAATCTGGAGAACTTTAATATTATTTATAGACCTCTTGCCTTTCTTGAGTAAAATTGTTGCTTTCGTTGATCCTCTGGGCACTTGTCAATACACGAAAGTATCTCAATCAGTATTTTTGGAGAAGAGTTGGTCTACTTGATTTTACTTTCTAGTTAGCTGAGAGCTAACTAGATTTTGATCTCCACTCTAGAGGCTAAGATTCCTTGTAAAATAGAATAGCTTACTTTTCTGCCTCCACAGGGCTGAAGTTTTATTTAATGCCTGAGGATTTGCAGAGCTCACATTTTTCTGAGCATAAGGTGGTGGCTTTAAGTTTAAAAACAGAAAGAATTTAACATTTATTGAGCACTAGGCTTTGTGCCAGTCACTGACCTGACATTTTTTTAACACATTGGATCTCTGTGCTTTCAAATGTAGGTATTATTATCCCCATTTTCCAGACCAAAAAACCGAGGCTTCAGAGAGTTAATAAATTCCCTCTTGTCATAAAACTATCCCAAGGTGATCCCAAATCCCATGGTCTTTTCTTTGAACCTACACAGAGACAAACCCCCAAAAGTGGTTCTAAAACAGGGCATTATCAGCACACCTGGGGGTTGAGGATTTCCCTCAACACATGCCTTAAAGCTCCAGATTCAGATAGGGTGGGAAGGAAGCAGGCCTGCTTTGAAATGTCTTCCTAGGTGATTTAATATACTGGGTAACATTTTTGAGAAAAATTCTGATTTCAATTTCTGACCTTATGGTCGCCTCTTACCCTATTATAATGATTATAAAGCAAAAGAAGAATTCTCATTTCCACTCAATTTAGTTCAGAATAATCTGTTCCTTCCTTTTAGCATTGTCTATAGGGACTTGACAGTTATGCCATAACTCTCCTGGGCCTCAGAGTCCTGAGGAGACAAAGATACCCCAAACTTCCCGTCCCCAAAATGGGGACAATTGCTCTATTGGACCTACTTGCCTGCCCAGCTCTTTCCCTTTGAGTCCGTGGCCGTGGACACTAAATCATCTACCTTTTTACATTGTTTGCGTTTTTTCAACGTTTTTATTTTTATTTATTTTTGGGACAGAGAGAGACAGAGCATGAACGGGGGAGGGGCAGAGAGAGAGGGAGACACAGAATCGGAAACAGGCTCCAGGCTCTGAGCCATCAGTCCAGAGCCTGACGCGGGGCTCGAACTCACGGACCACGAGATCGTGACCTGGCTGAAGTCGGACGCTTAACCGACTGCGCCACCCAGGCGCCCCTGCGTTTTTTCAATCGTCACACATAGGTGTGGTAGGCAGTCACCTACACGCTATAATCTGAGATGAAGATTCTAAATTCTTTCAATTTGCAAGCTATCACGTGACTGAAATGCCACCTGTGGGCACAGCACGTCCCTCACTTTATGAGTGAATTCGTTTACTCAGATCATCAGTCTTCTTTATGGGTCCGTGTGGAGTCCAAATGCTGACTGAGCAAATGTGTTTGGGTTCCTTCACTCACCTGCACATACTCACCTGGGCAGGAGAGAGAAGGCCCAAAGAAAAAGAAAGAAGCAATTGGAAAACAGAAGCATAAGTCTCTAAATCAACCAGTTCACTTTTCGAAGACCTACCCATTGATTCTATTATCTTACCCCCGAAGCACTTATTTAAATTATCTTTTAAACTAAAGAATAATTAACATAAAGTGTTATGTTAGGTTCAGGTGTACAATATAATGATTCGACAATTCTGTACATTTCTCAGTGCTCGTCAAGATAATTTACTCTTAATCCCTTTTATCTGTTTCACTCACCTCCCCCATCCACCTCTTCTCTCACAACCACCAGTTTGTTTGGGTGTTCTGATATTTAAGAGTCTGGGTTTTTTGTTTGTCCCTTTTTTTTTCTTTGTTCATTTGTTTTGTTTCTTAAATTCCACATATGAGTGAAATCATATGGTATTTGTCTTTCTCTGTCTGACCTATTTCACTTAGCAACTTCTAAAGCACTTTTAATATCACAGAATACCGTTCTTGTCCCTGAATCCCTGGTATGTGTGCGTAGACAAGCAGCCAGAATCTTTCAGACTTGGTGCTTGCTAAAAGTCTGGTGATTTTTATTTCCCCTAATTGTCATTCGAAATGTTTTCTTCAGGGCGTCCACTCTAACTCTGGAAGGCAGCATTCATTGGATGTGCCACAATAGGAAGCGTTTTCTCCCTTTGGAGATGAAATCAACATAGGTCACCCAGTGTGAGTGTTTCGTGTCTCCAGCAACCATCTCCAAAGAGCACAGACAGATGGCACATTCTCTACAAGCCCCCCGAAATCATTTCAAGAATAATTCCAGTTATTACAGAAGCATCTTTGTTTGGGTGCGAATACACCATTTAAGACCAGAGATAGTGCTGGCCTTTATTATATTAAGCCAGGTTTTGTGAAAGGACATTCTGTAGAGCACTAATTCCTAATTACCAAGAGAGAAAAAAAATTACGTGATTCAATAGGAGTATGCTTGGCCAGATAGAGTTAAACTTCTTTATTGACTGCTGAATCTCAGTGTGTTGAACACACTATTGTGCTTTTGATTCTCCAATTTTATAATAAGCAACAGTCCTCAATCGTGCTGTGTGACCTTGGGCAAGTGTCTTTATTTTTGATGAAGTTCCAAAATTGGGAGGTTCAAGTAGATCATTTCACTGGTACCTTCCATTTCCCAACCGTAAGAGGCTATGAAGCCTTATCATTGAAACAAAACTTTCAGCTGCGATCATCACTTATCACTTTTCACCATTACCCAGTAAAAATTCCTTCTTAGCTACCTGTGTTACTGCGTTGGCATCAGGGCAGGACAGGGGCTGTGTATCAGAAAAACTTTATAATCACTTCCAACTGGTTGAAAGAGAACGAGAGCAAGAGGAAAGAAGGAGGGAGACAGACCAAGCGACACAGAGAGAGACTGCTTGGGACTATTATCAATCGTGATGACAATGAAAACTGTAGCTCTTTTTTTTTCCTTACCCTCCTTACCACTTTCGGGTTGATCTTTATCTGAAATTACAAACATTTTCTATGACGATTTGCTTCCACCCAGCACATCTGGTATCTGGCCAGAAACTGTAAATTGATGCCCCCCACTCCAGTGTCTGTCTTAGGAAGGGGGTTGGGGGGATGGGGAAGCAGTGGAGCTGTGGCTGCAGAGACAGACGCTGCTGAGACATTTAAAATGCACGCTCCCCTAATGGGAAACAGAGCAGACTGTGAGAGAGAAGGGGAATGAGAGAAGCAGCTCGATGGGCATGGAAGGGCGGGGGGAGGGACAGGGCGGGGAGTGCACAGCTACCAAAGGCTGAGAACCCGGCAGGGAGGCCTGGAAGGATTGGAACAGGAGTGGGGTTGCCTGATAAGATAGCGATAGAAAGCCACGCGATAAAGGGAGTCTGGCCTGCAGCAGCTAGTCTGGAAGCAGACAAGGAATCGCCTGACGTGGAAAGGGAAGGGTGACAGAAGCCCGGCAACCAGAGAGCTAGGTGCAGGGGGAGGGGCTGGGAGGTGCAGGGTGGCATGGAGGGATCCGAGAGGAGCACTACTACCTTGCCAGCTTCCAATCGAGATGTACATCTTTTACTTAAGGGGAAACCACTGAGGCATTCAGCCCACCAAGCTGGTGGCTGGTTGGCTAAGATGTATTTAACCTTGCTGGTGGACAGATTCTCCAGAAGAAATTTGGCTTGGGAAAAATTGCTGTTTGTATCAAGGTGTTGTCATAGAAAAAGAAATCGGAAGGTCCTCCAGCCCCAGCCCTCGTTACTAAAGAACGGTAAGCGATTCACTGAAAGTTTTCCACACAGTCACGGAGTCATTCAGCAACAACTTACGGAAAACCTCTTAGGTTCCAAACTGGAGTAAAAGGGCCACGTACTGAGGATCCGATGGGAAACCAGACACAGGCTCTTTATTGTGAGGATCTTAGTGTCAGTAGCAGATATGAAAGCAATGCTATAAAATATTAAAAACAATACAAACAAAGAAAAGATTCATATCATCATCCGTGTCATTTAAAGCCCTAATATGTCAGGTATGAAGTAACCAAAATTCAGTTCGGCGCCTTTGCTTGAAATTCCTAAATGCTCTCGATTCCTAAACAATCATATCGAGTACCACTTACCATGAAACGAATCAGTCTACATCTTCCAAAAATCATTAGGCATCTGATTCTGATGTCCTGTATTAATGTCCTCGTCGTAACTAGGGAGGAACTAGCCTAAGGGCAACGTCCTTTAAGTCAAACCGGAACAAAAAGTATTGCTCTGTCTGGCGTGGCAATCATGCTAAAAGCCAAAGGCAATGTTGAAAGGGAAGCAGCCCTCTAACCCAGAGACTTTATGCTCGACATCCCATCCCGAGACCCACTCAAATTCAAAAGGTGTTCAAAGCAGAGATTGGGAACGCTCGGTCCTGTGTGCCAGATGGTGGAACCTACCAACAGGCTCAGGAAACACCACACCCTTGGGGCTGTGCACCTGCCACCCACTTCCCCATCCCTGGGAGTTTGCCAAGGGGCCATCAACACCCTCACCAAGCATGCTTTTACTATGATGGTGGGCCCTGGGAATTTGTTAAAGTGTCATGAAAGATTAGGCCTGTCCCAAGTTTACAGTCATTTACACACTTCGGGCCCATTGCCTGCTGACCGTGAGGATAGGTTTTCTACATTAAAAATTCATAACATAAAGCTGGTAAAATACACATAACATAGAATTCATCATCTTTTAACTTTTTCTAGGTGTACAATTCAGTGGTGTTAAATGTATTCACACGGGTGTGCAACTATCCCCACCATCTATCTTCAAAACTTTTTCATCTAAAACTCCATTCCCATCAAACAATAACTGCCCATTCCTCCCTCTCTCTGCCACCAACCCTTCTATCTTTATGAATTCAACTATTCTAATACCTCATGCTGGTGGAATCATATAATATTTTTCCTCTTGTTTCTTGCTTATCTCTCTTAGCATAATGTTGTCAAGATTCATCCACGTTGTAGCCTACGTTGGAATTTTCTTTCTCTTTGAGGCTGAATAATATTCCATCATATGTAGGACAAACTACATTTGTCTTACCCATTTATCCTCTCATGGACATTAGAGTTTTTGCCCCTTTTGGTTACTGTGAATAATGCTGTTGTGAACACAGGTGTATAAATATCTGTTTAAGTCCCTGCTGTCAGTGCTTTGGGGTATGTGTATCCTGGAAGTGGGATTGCTGGGTCATATAGTAATTCTATTTTTCATTTCTTGATAAACCACGATACTGTCTTCCACAGGGGCTACACCATTTTACATTCTCAGCAGCCATGCACAAGGTTTCCATTTTCTCCACACCCTCGCCAACACTTACCGTTTTCCAGATTTGGTTTGCTTTGGTTTGGTTTCTGGATAATGGCACAGGGTGAATCTTTGATGCTACTTAAATAATGCAAACTGGTATTGCCTTGTGGCTTGATTTGCATGTTCCTAATGATGTGTGATGTTGAGCATCTTTTCTTGTGCTTATTGAGAATAGATTTTGAATCAGGATGTTGCCTCTTCTCCAGAATTTCCATCACTCACTGCCACCTCTTTTAAATGAGTACCAAGTCTCTTACGAGTTCTTCCTCTAGCTGCTCCTACTATGCCTTTCCCAGTGTCACCTCTCACCACTGTCCCCGGACATAATCATAGTTTACGATGCATTTGCATTATGTTGCACACAGACCAGAGGGGAAGGGGAGCCTGGCTGAACGCCTGGGAAGACTGGCCACTATTTTAAAAGTTGCCACTGATAATCCATTGGCAGGTCCATATATTTTCAGAGAACCTAGAATCATTTCATTTATTCATTCATTCATTCATTCATTCAATAGACTTTTTTTAAGCGTGTGCCTATGACCAGCACTGTCCTAGCTACTGAGAAGACAAAGGCAATTATGATAGAGTCCCTTAGCCTCTAGGAAGGCTTGGTGAAAGCTGGGTGAAATGAGATCAATCCAGAGGAACAAAGGCAACCTACGACTGCTGTGTGTGGTGCATAATTACCCAGCACAGCAGGTTTCTGTAAAGAAATAATTTTACAAGCAACTCTTTTACTTGCTACCTCATTCTCTCCCTATTTTAATTAGGCTGTAGTAATCCATATAAATAATATTTTGTCCTTTGGCAGTACAAGCAATGATAAAGAGCATGGGCTCTGGGGACGAACAGACCTAGCATCCAAGAGCATTTTCTGTGTGACCATGAAGAAGTTACTCAAACTCTTCTTAGCCTCTGTTTTCTCAGAATTTTTTATTTTATTTTATTTTTTGAGAGACAGAGAGAGAGAGAGAGAGTGCAAGCAGGGGAGGGACAGAGAGAGGGTAGACAGAGGATCTGAAGTGGGGTCCATGCTGACAGCAGAGAGCCTGCTGCAGTGCTTGAACTTACAAACTGTTAGATCATGACCTGAGCTGAAATCAGACACTTAACTGACTGAGCCACCCAGGTGCCTCTGTTTTCTCAGAATTTTTAAAAGGGATGCAAGCTTATAAAGTGCTTAGCACAGTGCCTGGTGCATAATAAAAACTCAAAGTGTTAAGTATTATTATTTTTTAGCTATTATTATTAGATGAATATACTCTCTTATTTTGTTTTAAGGGTTTTTTTGTTTTTGTTTTTGACAAGGGAAAGGAGGAGGGAGTTCTGATTTGTGGGGTTTTTTTTCCTCCTATGGCTATATGTGATCCTCCTAAAAAATAAAAACAAAGGACTTCCTGAGCCCCCATCCAGTGTTTCTATGTATTTCACACTGTGCTGGGTCTCATCAAGAATGTAAGAATGGTCTGTCCCATAAATATATATTTTTATAAAAATGATTTTGACAAAATGAGTGTTTCTCCTTTAGACACTTGGACCTGATAAGCAAAATGATTTTTTTAATTTTTTAAAAAGCATATTTTCCCAAGAAGCCATTAGGTCCAATACACAAAGGTTGTCACTTACACAAGACCAGCTACAGCAAATTGAAGCCCTACTTCAGAGAACATGAACCTGGCAGGAAGTTAATGATTCTTAAGGAAATCCCCAATCTGGGATGAGTTCATGGATTGTAAAGGTCTGTTTTCCCTGGGAATCTGCGCTGCAGACCCCTCCATGTGCATGCTGACTTAGACCTCAGGTTCCCAAACAGTTGTCTTCTGGTTAAAATTGAGCAGCTGAGAACTTAAAATGAAAAGTTAAAACTTACAATGGGGTAACCCTGCCGTGAAGCACACCTATCCGCGTCAGATTTACATTTGAGCTGCCTTGGGAAGTCGGTTTGACTTCCCCAACTACAGCCCAGGAGTTTGGATCTCAGAGGGTGCGATGCATCAGTTTCAATTCTAAGATGCCCAGGCTTCACCCCCTCGTAATAAAAACATCCAGTTTGAGAACCCACTTCCCTGGGTTGTGACTTTCATTTGTTAGTGTTCCAAACTTTATCCAACAGAGATACCTAGAAGAAAGTTTGAGATCATTATTCTTAGTGATATTAGGCAGTTTCAGGGAGGAAGAAAAGTCAGTGGCGGGAAAACAAATCCTTTTACAATGCCATCAGTGAACCGTTGGCACTTATAAGTGCTACAATTCACTTGTATTGACACTAAAATAAAATTTTTAAAAGAGAGAGAGAGAGAACACACTTCCCCCCACCTGCCACACCCCCCACCACAGACACACACACCCAGAGAGCACCAGTGCCTTGAGTTCAACCAACTAGAAGTCAGGAACACTAAGTGTCTCCATTTGTTAAATGGTAATATTAATACTCACCACCTGCTTCCCAGGGCTGGTGTACGGGTTTGTGTTCATTTCTGAGAGGGGCTTGAGATCCTTGAGTGAAAGGTGTGATGTACAGTATTATAATCTCCACCACAGGGTAACATATGGAGAGGGAAAGGAAGTGTATAGATACGTATGTTTCTGTTTAAACTCTGTGTGCAATGCTGACTTTTATCTTATTTTGCCTTTAAGCTAAACTGCATGGGTCACATTTAGAGCATATGTTGTTATCATTCGCCTTTTTTAGCTCAAGAAAATTGAGTGAATAACGGGTATTGTTTTCCTATTTGCCGTGGTTAGAGTGCTTGCGTGTTTCGAAATCTCTGACACACAAAATAGCAGATTCTCTTGTGATTATGCTGAGGCTGAGGGGCTTCACTTTGTGTTTCCCTCTGTTCTATCATCCATGGATCTCGCAGATCTGATTTCTAGTATTTTGGAATTGGCAAAGTCTTACTTTACAAGTGACAAATTCTTTTCACCCTCCTTGATAAAAAGCAGACAATGAAACCATGGCATTATTGGATACCCATATGCCTCTCACGCACAGCTTCTTAATTGGGTCTAATGTGCTTTTCAGTTTTTGCTTTTTTTTCCTTTTAATGAGTTTCCACGTTAGTGATCTTATATTTTAAAGCCTTGCTGAGGACCCAGAAGTGTGCTGGGGAAGAGCCTATGCGTCCGCAGAAGGCCTCTTTCTCAATTTGATTTTAATTAGAAACCAGGTGGTACAAACCAAAAAGGTTGGTGGTGTTCCTGGGTTGTAAGATGTGAAATGGGTTTAAGTAACACTGTATTAGTCATGAGGCAGCAATGGAGTAATGTTGACATGACTTGAAAGTAGCATTGTTGAGTAAATGAATATGTGAGAAGCACTTGCTAAACTAAATGAGTTTTGCAGTTGTATGCACATTTGTGTAATCCTGTTTATTGATGCCTGAAACAATTTGCAAAATAGAAACAAATCCACGAAGAAGAAATATGTTTGGAATTATTTGTTTATATGACAATTTAAAAAAAAACACACACAGGAATCCAACTGCCACATTTCATGCACTAAATATACCATATGTGGAAGCTTCCCCTCAGAAAATTCAGCAGCAACCTTTACTGTCTGATGCAGACCAATAAGAAACAATCCTATACCTTTGTTTTAATTTTAACCCCACATCTTCTACTTTCTCTCTTGACTGTCTTAAACATGAGAGTTGTTTTGTAAAATTTTTTTAGCCAAACAGAATATCAGCATACCTTACACTATTGTCTTTTGTGTTTAGAAGCTGATGACGTAGCGCCGAATTTCTCCTGATACTCTATGAATTAGAGAAATGACCCTGATAGAAAAAATATATGGATTTGCTTATCTTCCAGCAAAAAAATCCATATTTGCACATGTGTCTTTACATATAAGCTTACGATAGGCCGGGCATGATTCTCCAGTACTTTGCAAATATTAATTCATTTAGTCTTTATTACAATTCCTTGATGACTATGATTATTCCAGTTGACAGATGAGGAGACCGAGGCACAGAGAAGTTCAGTTACTTACTCAAAGTCAAACAGCCAGTAAGTAGGGGAGCCAGGATTCGAAGGCAAGCACTGTAGTTCTGGTATCCGTGCTTTAACTACCACACTGCTGCATTTCCACAGAGTAAAGCCTCTGTGTGTTGGGGACTTTTTCTCTTTCTTCTTTTTTTTTTTTTTTTTTTTAAAGAAGATTCAGGTTCCTGGTTTAATTTGTCATTTAGACATCAGGACTTTGTTCTTGGAGCCCAGATACTAAACACAGTCTGCCTCCATGCCTGTTGGCTGTTCTGGACCCGAGGGACTCTCGCTCTCATACCCATTTCTCTGGGCCTCTACTTCTGTGGGAGAACACTTGTTGCTGTCTGACTTGCTTAAGAAGTACAAGTAGCCTTCGCCCTGCCAGCTGCAATCCCAGACTGGATCACTTCTCCAGATTTGAGGTTAATCAGCTGCAAATTCCATTAGCTTCATACAGAGTGAAAATAAAGAACAGACGGCTTCGCACGGGAGCCTGAAGTCAGGTGCGGCTCTTCGGGCTGGCCTGCAGGTACCCGGATTTTCCCCCGCCTCAGAGAAAACCGTGCCTTCCGTAGGGAGACAGATCAAACTGGGGCTGTTCCAGACACTCCTCTGCCTCTGGAAAAGCTCTCCAAGTGCACCCCCAACCTACACACGGGCTTTTGTTGTTGTTGTTGTTGCTCTGGAAAGATGTAGAATTTGAAACTGTGGTTCATTAGGTTCCAGCCGCTGTGAGAACGTCTCCTAGGTGCCCTGGGTGTGCAGCCATGCAGGCGGCTATATCATGCCTACAACTGATTCCTCTGCCCACTGGACAAAATGGCCAAGAGGCAGGTGCAGAAAGGCTGCCTTGACTCGGTGGTGGTCCTTACTCGAGGCTCTAGGCTTCTTTTCAGAAGTCCTGATGCAGAATGGCTTTAAAACACAAAATAAAAGCCGTTTTCCAAAGATCACGGGTGTTTTTCAAAGAAGAACAAAAGTGGACTTGCTAGGACATATTCAAATACAAGCTGTTAGTTTCTCATTAATCTAAGTTGACCAAACAGAAGCTTGGCTGGTGGGATGAAAGAAGTATTATATAGCAGTGTCGAGTAAGTTAGCAATTTCCTTAAAAATGCGCGGTTCTAGCGGTCTGCTTGTGGGAAGCCTCCCCGTGATCAGGTGAGGGTTCAATTTCCGTTTGACTTTTTAAGTGCCATATGGTCATTGTCTACACGCTTTGCACTTTCTTTGAATCCCTGCCCCACACCATTGGCTGGGTTACTGTTTTGCTTTTATAATTTTCCCTCGTTTAATTGCTCATCTCCTCCTACCCTGTTTTAAGGAAAATATTGTCACCATTAAAACAGAAGAAAAAAAGCAATAACCCCATTGCTGGGAACTTACAAGCTAACCAAGCCCCCTGATCACAAATGGCCCCTTTCTAATCATAGTTTGTGGTGGAATGAAAGATGCAATTGTCTGGAAGGGATGAATATGGGATCCATGCTGGCTTGGGGGTCAAAGGTCACCGCATGCAAAGGTCCCTTTCTCTCTGGCACGGCTCCCTTTGTATAGCATAGTTTGGCAGCTATCTCCTTGCACTTCGGCTACCTGCCAGTGCAGCTGGTACTGTGTCTGGTGCAGACAACAAAGCGTCACTCAGCAACCAGCAGCTCTGCATGGGGCCGCTTTTCTCAGATGACAAAGAAAGATGGGCTATACATTCTACCATCGCTGCCCATTAAAAGGACTCTTAAATTGCATTACTACAAGTTATTGTTAATTATGTAGTAGTCACTGGAGCTGTAGGAGCCTTCCGGGGCTATAGGCTGGGAGCAGAAGGACGTGGGGGAGGGGGTGACTGCGGCCAGGAGGGTAGCTTGGAGCAAGGACCGGTAGGGAAACACAGCTCATTTGCCACAGAAAACCCCAGCGAGCAGCGTGAGTAGGGTAAGCCCTTGGTTCTGACAGTGGGCTCTGAAGGTTAGTAACGTAGCCGTAGCCGTAGCCGTAGCCGGGGAAGGAGGAATCCATCGTCTGCAAGAATCTCTGATCCGGGCAGTTTGGAAATTGTCCTGCCCACCCTCCATTCAAAAAGCTGCCTCGGAGGTTTCCAGCGTTTTCATTTAAGAATAATTTTAAGCAATTTATCACTTGGCTGTAATGCATTCGCTCTGGGCTGAAATCAATAAGTCCTGCAATGTGGAGATAAGGCCTGTCTGAAGGTTGGGGAAAGAGGACCAGAGGTTGCCTATTGTCAAATAGCCAGAAAATTAAAATTAAAGTGATATGTTTACCCCCATTTGGCCGTCTGGGGTAGCAATGCAGCTCCGTTGGCGTTACCCATGCTTTTCAAGGGTGGATTCTTTGAGATGTTTTTATTGCTGCGGTCCAGTTCTATCCACTGTTTTAGAAATCACATCAACATGTCTGTGTGCCCCCAAACTAGGAAAAACCTCTCCACTCTTTCTGTTCAGTTCCTTGGTACCGATTTGAGTCCGTGTCTGTTCTCTCTCTGACCGTCCTTCTAATGGAGCCTAAGGCAGTGACTGAGGTTTTAGGATCTGGTAATTCATTTGCTTGTCCCTCCCAGCAGAATAAACACACACACAGCTTCCAAAGGGGTTGAGCGTGGGGTTTTATCAGTCTTCCTCGGCTTATTTGGAGGTTTTTGGCCATTGAAATGAGATGCCGCTGCTCTCGAAACGTCTGGCAAGTTTTTCATGATGTGTACCAAACTCTAGCAGCGAGAGGATCCCAATTTGATGTAATTTCACTGCAACAACACAGAGGCACTACTCCTTGCCCCTCCCCATCCCCCAGGCTGCTCCAGCCCCCCTCACCGCCCCCGAAACCCAGCCTCCGCCTGCCAATCCTCTTCAGATTAAAAGAAAATCCAAGGGAAACAGGACACAATGGGGGCAGATGAAAGTCCACAGTCTTTAGTTTCTATCTTTCCTTCTTGTGTCTAATTTTCCGCTTCTTGGTTGTTCTGATCTCAGCTATTTGCAATAGTTATATATAATTTAACATTATACAAAAGTATTGTCATATCAAACATAGTGAAATGGATTCCAAAAACACCATCTGGTATTTGGGAATGCACTGTGAGTTGGGAACGTGAGAAGAGATATTCTTTGCCACTTTGCTTGGGACCCAGCCATTAGCAGTGTAATTGCCAAGAAAAGGTGACAGGCTCCAGGCTTAAAACAAGTGGGTTCCTCCCCCCACCCTCGCCTATTAACTCTTGTGAGTCCTAAACCATATTAAAAAGGACTCTGAGGACAGAGCAATTTAAAACAAAAAAAAAAAAAAAAGAAGAAGAAGAAGAAGAAGAAGAAAAAGAAGAAGGACCGTGGAATCTGATGACAGAGAAAAATACCCACTGCTCTGCTGTTATTATTGTTTTATGAAGAAAGTAGATTAAGAGGAAATACAATGAGTCAGATACAGGAACGTTGGGCACAAGGGATCGGGTTAATTGTGCTTTCAAGTCGTGGGGTTTTTCCGTGGATTTGCATGATGAGAGTTTTAGTCCAAAGCTTGTTTCAAAATCCTCATTAGTTTCCTCTAATCTATCTAAAATTATAAAGACCTTGATTGTGAAGGTCATCTGGGAAGATTCAAACCTATTTAACATCATGGAGGTTTGCACCCACTTCTCCATATGAAAAAAGAATTAATAACTTTGAATTGTCTTCTGCACCTATTATAGTTGCAGGGACCGCCACGTAAGAGAAACAAAGAAATTCAGACTACACTGTGACAGACCTTCACTTTGTTTAACCCATGTGAGGTGAGAACAGCTAAATAAAAATAAATAATAATAAATAAATAAATCCTCTGTAACAAGGAAGAGGAGTTATCCTACTAGACAGAAATTAGAGAGGGGACTTCTTAGCAGGAGATAAAAATAAGGGAACAGCAGGAAACACACACGCGCGCACACACGCACACACACACCCCACTTAAACCGCTCATAGCTATGTTCAATCTGGCATTCGCAACCTGGGTCTGTATCTGTTTCCAAAGACAAAAATAGTTTACAAGGGTCACAGTCACTTTTTTCCACGCAGTGTGTCAGAAGTTGGGATGTGCGACCCAGAACTGCCATTCCATTACACAGAATAAAATGCTATCTGGTGGGTGGATCGAACGCTTGCCAAAGAAGACACGGTGAAAGCTAACCCTCTCAGTCTAGCTCCTGTTTTTAAATATTTATATCTCTGGCAGACTTTTTTGGGGGAGAGGAAACTGAAAGCTCTTTCGCTATCTGTCATTTCAGCCAGGCAGAGGAGAGAGTCTCACGACTTGATTTTCCTCGAGTTTGGCACCGGGAACAGGCGATAGCATTTCTTGGGGGCGGTGAATTTCTCTTTGTGGAAAAACCAGCCTGGACCAAGGATTTTTACAAGAGCCAACAGCCGCTTTCCATACCCGCCTGGGGCAGGGCCAAGTTCCCATTAGCACTGCTGTTACCTCGCCTGCCTGCCTTGCAACCGGCCACTGCTGACCTTGATCAGGGCCTGTCAGGAAATCTCTGAGGGAAGCCGGCAGGGACCTGGGTGGGGCAAGTGCACTGTGCTAGAAACAGGGCAGCCTGGCTCCCTAGCTGGCCTCGGTCAGGAATTCTCTTTGTGATCCTCAGCTTTCCTCTGCCCACTCCACCCCCTCAGGTCCCTCTCTGAGGAATTGGTCACCAAAGGCAAAGGGCTGCTGCTTCCTTCTCCGTCTTCCATCACCTCTGCCACCTCCTTCGCTCAGGGCCTGGAACATTCCATGAGCTTTCTAACATTGTGGGGCGACCTTGCAGTGTGCCTCACAATGGGTAAAAGAGAGTGGTCTTTAGAATCAGATTGATCTGCACCTTCATCATGGCTGGGCCACTTACTGGCTGTGCAAACACAAGCAAGTTGGGTGACCTCAGTCACAAAATAGTAGCGTAGCTCCTTCCAGCAGGGGTGCTGTGTGGAGTACCTGAGACAGTTTGTAAAGGATCTGGGACACTTCCTGTTACCTAGTGAACACAATACACCAAAGTTAACATAATCCACAAATGCATATGGCTCCATCGGAAAGCTTTTCTTTTTAATGTTTATCTTGAGACAGAGAGAGAGAGAGAGAGAGAGCCTACGCATGCATGCAGAGAGGGGCAGAAAGATAGAAGGAGACAGAATGCCAAGCAGGCTTCCCCCACCCACCCACCCTATGCTGTTAGCCCAAGAGCCCGATGCAGAGCCCGATTTCATATCTCAGAACTGAGATCATGACCTGAGCCAAAATCCTGCATCGGACGCTTAACTGACTGAGCCACCCAGGCACCCCAGAAAGCTTTTAATACATCCCTTGTTTAGGGGCGCCTGGGTGGCGCAGTCGGTTAAGCGTCCGACTTCAGCCAGGTCACGATCTCGCGGTCCGTGAGTTCGAGCCCCGCGTCGGGCTCTGGGCTGATGGCTCAGAGCCTGGAGCCTGTTTCCGATTCTGTGTCTCCCTCTCTCTCTGCCCCTCCCCCGTTCATGCTCTGTCTCTCTCTGTCCCAAAAATAAATAAACGTTGAAAAAAAAAATTTTTTTAAATACATCCCTTGTTTGTACTAAGCGCTACGTCAAGTGCTGGGGATGCAGAGTCAGAAAAGACAGAGAACCTACCGTCAGGGAGCTGTTCATCAGCTACAAAACAGCTTTAACCTTCTTCCTCTATTCACATGCCTTTTAATTTCCAATTTTTACAAAATTTTTCTTCAGCATCTATTGACAATAATAATAACCCCTATTGTAATAATAGAGACCATCCACTCGATGTTCGCCTTGTGCCGGGCCCTTTACATATATTAGCTCATTTCACTCTTCAGGTACACACTCTCAGCCATGATTATGAAAGAACAGCTGGGCAATTGGAAAAACTAAGTGGCCTGCACAAGAACATGCAGCTAGTAAATACGTAAGAATCAACAAAAAGCAGGAATAAGTTCCTTTCGTTTTCTTGGTGGGAATGGGTGAGCTTGATTCAAGATTCCAGGATTCTATTCCAATTGTGACAACGACTATCTTATCAGTTGTTTCGGACAGCAGCAGAACGAACCATAGGGACCATACAACTTATTCTCTCGCCAAATATTTTTCCAGCATCTACTGTAGGCTTTGGGTATTCTGGTAAACACAAAAATGATTTGGTGCAGGCTTCCCTCATGGAGAGCAAAATCCAGAAGGGTCAAGGAGGCCTGTTTACAAGTAACAGTGACACGAAGTAAAAGAGTGATATGTTCCATTAGAGAGTTTTAGAAAATGGCGTATCTGCACTCCATTACCTCCAGCTAGGGCTGGGCCAGAAGAGACAAGGAGAAAGGATTCGAGTACAGGTGTTAATGAAGGTGCAGAAACGATGAGGAGAGGTGTTCTAGGTGAAAAGAAACACATGCACAGAGGCCCAGAGGTAGGGATGGGTCAGATGTGTACTGATAAGAGTTCAAGGAAATAGACCCGGGAAAGCATTGGAGGAGGTGAACTTGGATAGTCAAGACTGAGAGGAGAGGAGGGATGTCAGACCAAGTGGTACCTTGCCAAAAAATTCTATGCGCAAATTTGTTGCTTAATAAATATTCCTTCATGAGGACAACATATGCTGTTACTTAATAAATATTCCTGATGGGGAAGACATGTGCTGAGCTAATGGGGGGAAAAAGAAAACTTAATCATACAGGGCTCAGCTTTTCTATTGGATCCCACACAACCATTCATTCACTTAAGCGTTCATTAAGCAGGTAGTCCACGTGAGACTAGGCACTGAAAACACAAAGATGAGCAAGATACAGTGTGTTCTTTTGAGACAGTCACAATCCAGCCACAGAGGCAAGCCTGCACCGTAACCATTCCAAAACGATGTGTCGTGGGGCAGTACAGCGTGGCCTGGGAGCCGGGGAGGAACTCTGCACAGAAAAAGTAAGATTTAAGGTTACGGGTTGAGATTTCACAGCCTTCCGTCAACGGAAAAAGCACTTTGTGCCTCTGAAAAACACTGTACAAATGTTACCTGTTGTTTTCTTATTCTTTTTCAAAACCACGGCTTTGAGGTTTATCAGCCCAAGGGGAAACAAGGACTTTACTTTTAAATTTTTTTTTTTTAATATTTATTTATTTTTGAGACAGAGAGAGACAGAGCATGAACAGGGGAGGGGCAGAGAGAGAGGGAGACACAGAATCTGAAATGGGCTCCAGGCTCTGAGCTGTCAGCACAGAGCCCCATGCGGGGCTCGAACTCACAGACCGTGAGATCATGACCTGAGCCCAAGTCGGACGCTTAACCGACCAAGCCACCCAGGCGCCCCAAGGACTTTACTTTTAGAGGTGGAGGAACACCTGAAAACTCGTACGACTTTCCGAATAAATGAGCGTGTGTATGTGGATGTATACGTGTGTCTGTGTACCTGGACACATATATTGATATCATATTGACAAAATGTTGTTTTATAATTTCCAACTGATCACATGTGCTTCATCAAGTTCCCCCATAAAGAGCAATGGGTTTATTCAGATTCGTCCCCAACATTCGATACTAGAGTGATAGGTGACATTTGCAATCATAGCCTCAGTATCATCTTTATTTTGGCATTTTGTTTTGCATATATGGCCTTATGAAAATTCCGATTGCACTGATAAGTAGAGAAAGTGGTAACATCTGTGGGCTTTTTGTTTGTTTGTTTTTTGTTAACAGCTTGACTCACAATCGCCAAGATACTCTTCATTTAATCTGGGCCAGAAGCTTGAAGGCAGGATAGCGAGACATTTTCAGTTTCAAAGTTGAATCTGTAACAACACTTACTATGGTTCTCTATATTCTTTGACATAAATATGAAAATCAGACAGGAGGAGCCCAAAATTTACACTAAGTTGTCTATAATGTGATTCACGGAGATCAGCATGTCTCAAATTCACAAGTTTCTGCATTAGAATGTTACAGTTTGATAAAAGGATTGGCCAAAGCAACTGATATGATATTAACTTGACATTTATTTGGGGTACCTGTGACTCACTCATACAATTTTAGGTTAAAAATCTGCATTCCAGAAAGACCACTGGAGAGCTACAATGGTCGCAATCGGTGACATATTTGTAAGACATTAGAATGTATGTACAGACGTGTAGTGTTATTTTTCTAACATCAAAGGGATTCTGTGGGTATTGAGATTGTTGCCCGTTTGTAATTTGTCTTTTTCTGTATTACAATTTTGATGAGACTTATTTTTGAAATAAAATTAAAAGTACCCATGGGAATTGTTGGAAGTTTTCTTCTGAGCTCATACAAAAATTAGTAACCTTATCAGCACAAATAATTATGACGGTGGTCTCTAATAGAAATATAATATATATATACACAGACTTAAATATATCCATGGATTTTTATTTTAATTTTCAAAATAGTTAAAAATGTGCTACAAAATTAAACTCGCATATAACACTGCAAATAATTTAAATTTAAATAGTTTAGCCCATAAAAACACAGTTTGAAAGCCATCGATCAGCTCCTAGACTTTCCCAGTGGATCATATGCAAGGTCATTTTAGGTGGTACACAAGCATTTTCATGTTAATAACAAAGTGTTTATTTTCATGTGTGTTAAACACTGGCTTTTCCATTTTCTATCATAAGATACATTTTATTCTATTCTTAAAGATTTATAAAATTAGGGAAAGTGGGTTAATTTAAAGAAAAATATTAAGTAACTAATAACACAGGCGACAATAGAAAAAAAATGTAACGATAATAGATAAATGACTGAAGTTTGGCAAATCCTAATGTAGTAAGACCCACTTTTCAATCCAAGTGGATAAATGAAGGACCAGGAAGGTATTTTTGGTGGCAGATGAGGATTTGCCCCCACTTATCCTCGTTCCCAATCCAAGACTATCTTATTCATCTATAAGAGCATGATCTGCGTACTCAGCCCCCAGCTCTAATGGCTTTGTCATGTAACATATGTGACAAACCAAAAAGACTTTAGGTCTTAACTGATGATCTAAAGATAAGCCAAGGCCAAATGTCTGTAACTTCTGAGGGCTTCCGGAGCACATCTGGATTTTCAGTTGCTAAATATGGAAAACATAGCCCAAATGAGCTTAAAATATAAATATAATATGCATATTGTACATATAAATAAAATATATATTATAAAATACAAAAAGCCCAAAGGTAGTATTGTCTTCAGTCACGGCTTGATCCAGCAACTCACAGTCACCTAGTTTCTCCATTTTGACTACCTTGGAATTCTAAGGCAGGAATCTTTCTGAGTTACTTCCCCATTCATACCTAACAAGAAAGGGTCCCAGCATTCCCAACAACAACAACAAAACAAAGAACCACTCTGGATCCGTGTAGGTCCCATGGCCCATCCTTAAACCAAAATACCCAGTCATACCTTCCACACCTTGAGTGGAACCTAGAATTACTGGTATCTCTAATAGGTGATTTGAAGTTGTAGGAATAGGGGACAGGTGAGAAGAAAGACTGGTAAGGCAGCCACGAATATCCCCTGTAGTGAAGAAACAGTCATGATGTTACTGTATTGGGAAGTCTTTAGATCTGATCGGGAGAGATTTTTGGATGCTTCCAAAGATATGTCGTATTCTTCAGAGGTATTTACGAAGTGTTCATATGCAAGGGGGGACAGTGGTGTACCTCCAGTCACCTTAGGTGTGAGTGCAGAGCCGACGTCCACGAGGATTTCGGTGTGAATTTCTCCTCGTTTAATGCCACTCTGGGAGTATATTTTCCCCCACTACATTCCAGGCTGGGCCATTGCCCTCCTTAAGAATTTACTTCCTGGTGGCTGTTTTTAATGGGAGGGTCGTGGTGCAAAGATAATCCAGTAGTGTTATCTGGAAGCCAAAAAGAAAAAAAGAAAACCATAATTTCAATTTTGAAGTTGAGGTTTGAGGTGGAGGGAAGTTAAATGGCTCTGACAGGCTAAGGGCTGCTTTCTAATGAAGATGTTGGCTCCCCTGCTACTTTTCCTAGTTTTTAAGGCTTCTCACAAAGCACGCACTATAACTCACGACGGCCCCTAAAGAAGAAACTTACCTAGAAGTAAACCTTCTACGGTTCACATTTGTATCCAGGGAAGCAAGGCTGCATTAAAATAGTACTTAAATAGTAATCAAAAGGATGCAGTTCCCTCTAGCTCTAGGCAGGTGGAGAAGGATTTGGGAAAGTATTGAATCTTCTCTGAAGCCTCTTGAAAACGTAACGTTGTCGTGGCTGCTTTTGATCTTTATAATTGGAAGACTGAGAAACATTCAACTAGAAGACAGGGGCCATTCCCTTAAATTATTGCATCTAATCCTCACATCAAGCCTGTAGGGTGTATGTCTACCCCATTTCACAGATAAATAAACAGAGGCTCAAAGAAACGAAACGAATCGTCGCTCACAGATCTGACAGTAGGGCTAGGGCATGACCTTCAGGCTGTCCCTTCTTTCTCAGAATTCGGGGCTGCTGTGTGAAATGAGGCCCTTGGCCCTAGAAACGCCTTCCCAGCCGCCTCCACCCTCTCAAGCCTCCGAGTGCCTGTGTTGAGCCCTCCTCTTCCAGTCTGTGAGGTCCAAATCCTGGGCAGATGTCTCTCACCATATGCTGGGGGTGATTTAACAAGGCCAAATGGGCAGCCCCGTGGTTAGAGGCGCTCTCCATTACATGCACGCGGGTTGCGGCCGCCTGCCCGGCTGTCCCAGCCCCGGCCTGCTCCTTCTCCCAGGCAGCAGCCTGCAGCTGCAGATGCCAACGCAGCTGAAGATATTTTTAAAGCTACAGCATCTGGTGCCTTGGCAGCCTGTCCCCTCTGGTGGGCTGGGTGTTTTGGACTTGCCTCTGGGCACTTCACATGGTTTGGCATAGGATCCATTGTCTGAGCTGCCTTTTAGAGCAAAGCTTTTATTGTAGGGTGCGGGGGGTGGGGAGGAAGGGCTCCCTGAAACCAACTTTTGATTATGACCTAGGTCTCCCCTCTCGGTGACATCAGTATGTCTCTAGATCTTTCATGGTGGTTTTTTTTTTCCCCCCTTTAAAAGAAAGTGATGAAAGAAAGCAGAAAGGACATTTCCCCTCTGCCAGAGTGGGTTTGAATAGAAAGCTGCTCAGTAGTTGTGCAGCTGCCCAAATCTTGCCCACCGTGCCCACATTCTGACTAGCTCAGAACACGGCTTTCTTGGCATTCAAACTTCCCTCAGGCTTGACTATTCCTCAAATGTCTCCCCAGGGAGGTAGGGGATTTTCTTTTTCATCTTTTCTCTCCTGTTGTCGCAAAAGACTCGGAAGCTTCCTGTCTACATCCAAAGAGCCAATTCCAAAAAAAAAAAAAAAAAAAAAAAAGGAAAAACGGGGGAAAAAAAAAAAGCATTGACACTTAATTCTCCCTGGCAAGCTATGTAGCTGAATTAAGTTTTTTTTTTTTTTTTTTTTTTCTTAGAAAGGTGCATTTTAGCAACACCAGCTCCCTAGCCTGGAAACTCAGGCCTGGGGACTTGGCCCTGTTTCAGAACACCAGTTTGAAGATGACTTCGAGCGAGGATTTCAGGCCTTGTGACAAGAAAATTATCTCAGTTGGGGCAACAGGGCCCTGTGTCATGGGGCTGGGCCAGGCACCAGCCTGCCTCTCACCCATGACTTGGCAAGAGCTCTGAGTGTGGTCTTCTCTCCAGCCAGCAGGCACAGGCAGTTGACGGGCAGTGGCTACCAGTGGGTAGGGATGCTGGTAAGCAGGGATGACCACGGGAGGTCCAGCCAGGCTGGCCCCAGGGTTGTTTTAAGTGACCTGTTTTAATTGGGCATGGCTGTCTCCTTGCCTCGTTCTGCTGTGCTGATACAAGACTCAGGAAATCATTACCCCCAGCAAGCCCAGGTCTGCAGCTGATGAGGACAGCTAAGGGGAGAAGATGGGGAGTGCTGCGTTGTGACCATTTATGCTCAACAGGAGGGTGGCCATATTCTCATCTGATGACTAATAGGAAGGCTTACTGAGCACTTATAGTTCTAAGTGCTTCACACACATTAGCCTGGCCAATTTGCACCACGACCGCATGAAGTAGATGACAACTATCCTCCCTTTACTAATGAGGAACTGAGTATTAAGAGGAGAACTGGTCTATCCGAGACCCAGATAATATGTGATAGAACAAGGATTTAGACCCAAATTTATGCTCTAGCTCCATAACCCCCTCTTTTGACCGTAAAATAAAGATTAATAAAAATGAAGGCTGACTTAAATTTTGACTCAACATCGAAGACCAAACTCCGCCACGAGCTGTTGGTTGTTTTTTGGTCAGCCTTAGTTGGAGTGAGAAGGGATTTAGGAAGAGTGTTTAAAGTAGAAAAGTATTGATTCAAAGCATACAGCCATTCCCAGCGATTTCACTACACTTGATGAAGGCTGTCTTCTTCCTTGCCCCTGTTAGCCAAAAGGTTTGACCTCAAGCTGGCCAGCAGGAAGGAGCTTAATAAAAATGGGAAGTGTTTGAGCAGAAGAACAGTGCCAGCTAGGCACAGGCACTGAAGACTTGTGAGTGGCTGCCGAAAATCTAATTAAAGCAGAGGCTGCTCGAATTCATTAGTTTATTCAAAATATTTATTGCGTACTTTCTCCGTATCAGGCATTGTTCTGAGTACAGCAGATGCAAGAGGAAAGGGGGGTAAGGGAGTACTGAGTGAGGAAAGGGTCCAGTTTTAAATGGGGTGGTCAGGAAAGTTGAGTCTAAAAGGCTGGCATTTGAGTAAGATGCTGAGGGAGGTGAGGTGACTGGTGGGCTGCACAGGTGTCTGAGGGGAGAAGGAACAGCCAGTGTAAAGGCAAAGTTAAGCACCCTTGGCGCACTCAGGGGACATCAAGGAGGCCCATATGGCTGGAACAGAGTGATCGGGGAGAACATAGTAGGAGATGAGGTCAGAATGGTAATGGAGGTGGGAAAGATTGTAAACAGGATCTGTATACATAAGCTTCATTTAAAGAAATGTCCCTCCCCCCCCAAAAAAAAATTAAATTAATTAAAAACAATAAACATTCCCAGTGTACCTGAGTCAAGGAACAAAATATGAATGATGGCATCCCCCAAGAGTCAAGGAACTCCTAGCCGGAAGGTCACAGGAGAATGCAGTTGGCTCCACGTTGGCTTGACTTGGTTCTCCCAACCTTGAGATGTGCTTTTGTAAAATAAGACAAGACCATAGAAACTGGGGCTTTTACTGAATGGGCAGATGAACTTGACAACCTTCTAGGGATGCCAAAAGCTACGCTAATGAGAAGAAAGCAGATTTAACACCCAAAACAATGCCTGGAATCCCACCATTAAATGTCTAACTCTTTGGATTCTGAAGGCAATAAGTAGAGATGAGAGGGAACCAAAGGCCAACCCTACCTATTTCATAATGCTGTCAAATATTGGAATATGTATCATTCCCTCTTTACTTTGTTCTCTCAACTCTCAGACCTCCTTTCCAGCATCTTGCGGCTTCCTATCCTCCGAAATGCCCATCAAGAATTATTGTTGGTTTCCTGAAGTGTTCAGAGCTATTGGGCCCAAAACTCTCATATTGAAAGCTTTTTAGGAAGTTACCAAGGAACACTTCTATTCTTTATGGTTCTTGTCTTAGGCTAAATGGGCAACAGTTCCACAAACCCAAGAACAGGTGTGCTTTACGTTGTCTGGGGCGGTGGCGGGGGCGGGGGGGGGGGGGGTGCGGTGGTGAGGATAAGTCCGGCTCCGTCACTCACCAGCTGTGTTACTTCTCCGGGCCTCAGTCTTCTTATCCACACAGTAAGAATTGTAACTCCTGCCTCATAGAGATTTTGTGAAGTTTAGACTTAAAGTCTATAAAGTACCTGGCATGAAGCAAAGCAGAGAGAAAGGAAGGAATTGGCCCACTAGTGCCTGTGTCCCACCTGTAAAAGGAAGGTGCTGGCTAAGCCATTCATTCAGCAAATAGTTTGTGAACACCTTCTCTGTGATAGTTGCTGCACCAGCACCCACAACTTCAATACTTAATTCTTCGGGGGAAACAAAATGTAAATGACCAAGTCTGAAGGACTCCATGAAGGGTCTACGAAGGCCTGCCTGTCGGCCTGCCATCACTCATACAAAAGTGAATTTCAAGACCTCTCTAGGGCAAGTTTTTGCCTCACGTTTTTCTCCTTCCTTGCTTTCATTTATTGCTTTATTGCCATGATTCTAGCAAGTATTTTTAATCAGTTATAAAGTTAGGACATGCCTTTATAAATGCAAAGTCCACAGTGTTTCATGTTGATGGCTACTACGTGATAAATACTCATGATTCCATTAACACCCTCCCTTTAATGCCCAGTAGGCCCTTCCCAGTACTCTCCCTTGAACTGTGGGTTCCCAGAGCTCCTGAAAGGAATACAAAGCATCCACATTATTAGTGTGACTTCACTATTTGTATAACATGGCAGGTATGCAAAATGTTCTCTGACGATTTTTTATAACTTCCTGATCTGAGCATCAATTTTTTATTTACAACTATATTGCTAGGATCTGCTTCATCATAACACCCTCAACCAGCTATTCCAATGTCCTCTCTCAGAAGAAAAGACACTTTTTTATTTACTTACTTACTTACTTTTATATTTGGTATCAGAAGCAATATTTTACAAAGTACATTGGAAGGAACATGAGTTACCTAAGAGTTAGCTACTCAGAAAAAGAGTTTAATGGTATCTATCACAAGTCGAACAAAGTGAAATAGGCAACTTATCAATTCACAATAGAGTTTCAGTTTGCAGCATTTCCTAAAATCATAAAACCAGTATGTTGAAGACTTACATGGAGATTACATGGAGAATAATACTGAAAGCGCTTGTGGGTGTTTGATTTCCAACAATTCCTATAAATTTGTTTGCTAGGAGTCAAAGTCATTCCTCTGCACCTGGGGGACAACTCAGACAATTCTATGACTTTTCTGACAACTCAGACAGTAACTCAACTTTGAGATGCAAATAGATCAATCAATATTTCAATCTTCTGGGTCTGCTGCACCAGGTGAGTGGCATACCTTCACACAATGGGCACACCTGGTTTTGTCTCTCTCCCTCTATCTCTTCCCTGAACTTGTTTATCCTGACTTCTGGCCCCTCTGTGGTTGGGGCACAGGGCTGTGGGATTTAGGGGTAGAAGGAGAGCGTAAGAAAGTTCCTCCTTGATAGGTACCTTCATAAGACAGCTTTGAGATCTCTGGGCCTGCCAGGTTTGATAGATGCCTTGCTTTATTGGGTGCACTTTTGTGGGATTTCAGAGGGTCCTCTGCTAAGCCCCAGCTACCTCTCCTTGATCTGACCCTCAGCAGCTACAGCCATGGGATGCACATCACTGACATCCTCACTTTGAGGGCCTTCTCCATTGCAGGCTGCCTTTTGGGGTAGGAGCCCTTGTTAAAGGACCCTGCAGGAAACAGATGGAAAACTCCAATGGAGTCACTAAAGGGAGGTTACTGAAGGGTCTATTTATAATGGGGTGGGCAGGAGAGAGTGAGACTAAGGAGAGATCAGAAGTGACCTAACATTGGCAAGAGCAGAGCATGTTACAATCCCTAAGTTTAAAGGGACATGTGAAGGGACATCTATAGGAGATGACCACCTAACCCAGAACCATGACCTTCCATAACACGTTTTGCTAGCCTATCACCCAGCCAAGAGGCAGCCCAGGGAATGAATGCCCTTATCTCTCTCCTCACATTCTCCAATCTCCCCTGGTGCCACCTATTGGGCAAACCCAACCGGAAGTCAGAGGGCAGTCAAGGGAGTCCTATCAAGGTAGCTTATAGAGGTCAGCCTCCTAGGGCACGGAGCACAGTGCAGAAGGGTGATGAGTGGATTTAGAAGGGTGTATCCACTCATGACCTCAAGAAGATATTCTTAACATGGGCTCTACCATAGACTGGCCCTCACCTGGCCACTGAGGTGGCCTCACTTCGACTGCATTCTCTCTTAACTCTGCCCATTCCAGGTGTTCCAGACATCTCTCAGTGGCCCTAACCATACGCTAGCTCCTTCCACCTGGAATGCTCTTTCTCTACTCTTAGCTTAGTGAAATCTTTTTCATTCTTTTTTTTTTTCTGTAATTCAATTTCTTGAAAATAGTAAGGATTGGGTTCTTTTTTTTTTTTAATGTAATTTATTGTCAAATTTGTTTCCATACAACACCCAGTGCTCATCCCAACCAGTGCCCTCCTCAATGCCCATCACCCACTTTCCCCTCTCTTTCTCATTCTTTATGATTCATTTTAAGCATCACTTACCTAGGGAATTTTCCACAATTTTTAAAATTTAATAAAAAAACCTGTACTTCTTTTATACATTGCTTTGAGCATTTGAGATTCATTAATTATTTTCAATTAAAGTTATTTCTCTCTTTTCCTCTGGACACAAGCTCCTTGAGGGCAGGGGCTTGGCCTAGAGAAAAGGGCTACTTTTTTCTGGAGTCTCATACATAGCAAGAGCTCAAGAGGAGTTCAATAGGTGATTGGTTTCCCCTGTTGAGGCCTCAGTTTCCTTAGTTAGAAAACGAAGGACTCCACGTGGCTGAGGACAGAAAGGCCTTTGAGCTCTCAAATTCTCTGAAATGTAAATGCTATTCCCACAGGTGAGACCTTCTTGACTTCTCTGTCAAAAAACTTCTTCCAAGTTTATACATTAACCAGAGAATACAGTAGGGGGAGAAGGTTAGGAAATCTCAGATTACTTACGAGAGGCAAAAAAAAAAAAAAAAAAAAAAAAAAAAAAAATAGCATTACAGTGGATGTATACAGTTTCACAAGGAAATGAGCAATCTCTTCTTTGATGGAGTATGTGAAAGCTAAACTGGAAGGAATAATTAGATTAAATGGTGATGTAAACTGGAAAGGAAGCCTTACTTCCTGCACTGGGCCAAATGTCTTACAGGTGTCAGCAGGACCTACCAGCTCAGTAATTAGAGTGTTCTAACTGTCTCCACTTAACTATGTGCAAGTGATTGAAAACGGGAGTTTCATTGGGCCCCTGGCACGAGAACATTTTGGTGAAACGAGCTTTGTTCTTAGTTACAAGGGATAAAATAAAAAACAGGATTCGTGGTAAATGGGTGTTGTAATGACTTCTTTTTCACCCCACACAGCCCGGAGTT
Organism: Leopardus geoffroyi; assembly: GCF_018350155.1. Taxonomy (NCBI): domain Eukaryota; kingdom Metazoa; phylum Chordata; class Mammalia; order Carnivora; family Felidae; genus Leopardus; species Leopardus geoffroyi. The sequence goes on from NC_059328.1 coordinate 49,838,863, forward strand.
CTGCTAGTGTGTGCCCCAGGGACTTGTAACCCCAAAGAGTGCACACCCAAGGGGTGCCCCAAGTGTGAAGCTGGAATGCAAAACTCTGACTTGAGAGCCAGCAGTTTTATCAAGAGCTTGCTTTTCCCCTGATAAGGGATGCAATCGTGGGAAAGCCAAAGCCTGAACTGCCTGACGGGCAGAAGGAGTCGTGGTGACATTTCTGATATACAGAGAAAGCTTCTGATGTCCAGTGGAAGCACCAGAAAACGAAATTTAGCTTTGGAGCCAGGCAAACTTGCATTCTAACCTATGCCTGGCCATCTGCAATGTGGGTGACATTAGGCAAACCACTCGTCCTCTCTGAGCCTTAGCTGCCTTGTATAAAAGCTTGAGTAAAGAGACCCACATCACAAGCCTGCTTGAAGTGAGTTAGCATGTCCTCTATCACACAGTAGCCACAACAAAGCTCTGATAGATGGATCGGTCAGCCCCTCTCATATCCAAGAAGCCAGTCTTCTACTTTATTCATTCATATATCTACTTATTTAGCGAATTTGTACAGAGTGCCTACTATGTGCCTAGCCCAGATTATGTGCTCATCAGCAAGGCACCCATGGTCCCTGTCCACATGAGCCTTGCAGACTAGGTGAGGTAGGAGAGCACAGACATCAAACAAACAGACAAGTCTATGAAAGACAATGCATAATCCTGTGAAAGCAGTTAGTGCTGAGTGTTCTTGAGATGACAGAGCTCGAGGAAAGCTGCTTTGAGGAAGTGACATTTAAGCCAAGAATTAAAGAATGGGTTGGTAGTATACAGGTGAAATGTAGGCAAAAGACAACTCCAGACTGTGAGAAGAGCCTGTGTGAAGCCTTGGAGGTGGGGAGGGAGAAATGAGAGAAGGTCTGGATGGCTACACTTTCGTTAACCAGGGGAAGAAAGGTGCATGCTGAGGCTAGAGAGGTGAGCAGAGACCGACTGGGTTTAGTCCTACATGTAGAGGAATACCTCCCTCCATACTCCTTTTAGGGGGCAGAGTCCCCTCCTGGGTCCCTGGCTCCATGATTACCAAGGCCACCTGGGAGAGCAGACAAGACATGGTCGGCATGGAAAAAGACCTGTGTCCTAATCTCAGATTTGTCACCTAATCATTGTAAAGTATGTCTTAAGCACATGGCTTCATTTCTGGATGCCTCAGTTTTCCTTTCCCCAAGCGAGATACATTTGAGCAAAATCATCCAACCTAACTAAGATTCTCATATTCTCAATTTCTTGCTAACTTCCTTGGGTATCATTGGGCCTGTCACTTCCGGAAACGAAGTGAAGGGAACATGGGCTCCGATCGGTCCTGCCCTGGGAGGTCTCAAGAGAGGTGCTTAAGAAGAAGGAGGAAACACCAGGGCCCCACAGAGGATGTACTGTCAGTAACGTAAAAGCTGTCAGGGCAGAAAGACACTGTTCCAGGGCTCCTGCCAGCATTTGGGGAGGAAAGAGAAGCATTCTGCTCCCCAGGAGCAGAGCCTGCAACGTGATCCCCCAGGGGTGGAGCTGCACTGAGGACATCTGGAACAAAGGGGCCCTTAGATTTTCCACTCTGCTCTGGTCTGTAATCAGTTTAGCTTCCAGTCTACCGGTCCGTAGATTAGTCAAACCTCTAGTGATTTTGGCTTGGTGGGCACAGGCTAAGTCAGGTGGAAAGTTAAGACAATTATCCAGATGATTCTAGTCTTGAAGAAAGAAAAAGAGTACTGAATTCAGGGCCTGGCACAGCTTGGCTTCCTGTAAGCATCAGCCTTGCCCGATCATTGCGAAGCCCTCTGTGTAGGCCGGGTGGTCCTATTAATCCAAGGAACCCTAATGGACAGTTAGAATCTGAAACAAATGAATAGTACTCCCCCAGCAAGGCTTTGTTGCGGTGAGTTGCGGTGGCCTCACTCAACACTAACCCCTGGAGAAATGGTCATGATTAGCCTGTATTTGAGAATCAGAAACTTATAACTTAGGCAAATAAGATCAAGTGACAGGTAGGAATTAGTAAACTGTAAAATAGTCAACCTAATTGTTATGGGGTTTAGAGAAAGAAGCTGCCAGTAGGGCTGAGGTCACTGAGGTCAAGGAGGACGATTTACAGAGGTTGCTGGACTTAAAGAAGGAGGAACTTTCCAGCACAAAGGAAGGAAGAGAACAATCCCAACAGTGAGTTAGATAAACAAAGCAAGGAGATAAGAAAGAACACAGAGAATTTAGAAGAAAGCAAGGAATTCAAAATTTAATCCTATTTGAGGTCCCAGCCAGTAGTGGGATCTTGACTAAGGTGCTCCGTTATGGGTTGAATTGTGTTCCCTAAAAAGATCTGTCGAAGCCCCAATCCCCAATACTGGTGAATGTGACTTTATACAGAAATAGGGCCTTTGCAAACGTTGAATCAAGTTACAATGAGGTCATTGGGGCGGACTTTAATTCGATACGACCAGAGTCCTTATAAGGAGAGACACAGGGAGACACAACTTGTGAAGACAGAGGCCGAGATGAGAGTGGTTGCAAGCCAGGACTGCCAAGGATAGCAGCAGGAGCTAGGAAGAGTCAAAGAAGCTTCCTCACCTACAGGTTGCAGAGTGAGCATGCTGCTGCCAACACCTTGATTTTGGACTTCTAGCTTCCAGAGCCGTGAGACAATATGTTTCTATTGCTTTAAGCCACCTAGCTTGTGGCACTTGTTAGTTACAGCAGCCCTAAGAGACTTATACATTCTCAAGGACATTCGCTTAGTCTTACTGAAGGTGCAACCATCTGTCACAAGGACAGTGTTAAGGGACGTGACGTGACACTTGGAAAAGTCCTCTGCATTCCCCAGAAGGAATCCCATTGCCAAACAAAGGGACTGTACTCCCATACCCTGAGAGGACACGGGGTGGAAAGGAGGTAGAAGCTGACAATAGAAAGAATGGAGACATTTTGGTTTGTGGGAAAAGGTATGAGCTTTAGAGTCAAATGCACCAAGACTCTGCCCCCTACAGCCTGTGCAACCAGAGGTTACTTCCCCCCCTGGGCCTCCATCTTCTCAGCTAGAAAATGGAGATGATCATTGAACGTAGTTCATAGGGGCACATGATTTTTAAAGAAATAATATACACACAAAGCTCTTAGCACAGAGCCTGGCCCCTACCTCCCTGGTCCCAGGCCTTACCTTGGGGACCTCCCAAATGCATACACTTCCACCCACAGCTGTGCCTTTGTCCCTACAAAATACACGGGCTTCAACCTCAACCCAGACACCTCCATACATCTCCCCTTATCCAAATATCTCTCAGCCTCTGGGTCCACTCTCATCCCCATGATCAGTCCAGCCTCATGACATCGGCCTCCTCTGAAACTTGTAACACATAAGAGCCTTTGCCACCAGGAGACACTAGAAACCAACTTGCCTTTTTGTAATATATGCTTCCTTCCACCCCAGGTCACTACCTTCGCCAAAAGCCAAAGAAAGGAACCCAGCGTCCTTCAATGCTCACTCGAAGCCAGACCTTGTACTGGGCACTTTCCATCCATTCCTTAGCATTTCATTTAATTTCACTTAATTCCATCCTCATGATACCTCTGTAGCGTGTCTCTAACCTCTTCATCTCCTCGTGGTGGAACAGCTCCTGACACATAAGTAGGTGCTCAGTAAAAGCTGTTCTGCTATGCTAATACCTTTAGTTCACTTGGGCCAGTGTGAAAGAAGAGCCAAAGAAAAGAAAAAGGACCTTTTGTGTCTCCAGAAAACTGTTCGCCGCTGCAGCCAGCCAACAGGGAAGGGGTTTCTCCTTTTGAAACTGGCTTGAGAGCCCAGAGTTTGCACACGAGCCTCTGCCCAGCACACCTTGACCCGCCCTACTTCCAGCGCTGCTGACCCCTGCCAAGCTAACCGTCAAGAGAATAATCTTGTTATTGGTAACCTCTTCCCAACACAGCCTCACCACAGGACAGCCTATTAGGCCGTCGGGCCCTATTAGTGCTCGTAGCAGGGCGGTCGAGTGTAACTGGATCCTGGGCTGTGTGCTAAATGCTGCATCTGGAGCTACTCTCTCTGGGCACCGATGAGGCCCTGCTCCCTCCTCATCCTTGAAGGTCTTCTGAAGAATGGCTCAGGTTTCTGAAACCTGCTGGAAGTGAAGATAGCGCCCAGAGTACAGGGTCCTCACCCCCACATAGAAGAACCAAGCAAATCATGGCGGACAGCTGCTCTTCCCAGTCTCATTCCTAATGCGGGCACTCGGAGAGTAAACGTATGAATGCCCTGTCTTCTGATGGATTTACTCCACCGATATTTATTGAACAGCACCTATATGGCAGGCATTGTTCTGATACTGGGGTTATATCTGCGACCCGAACAGAAAGCAAGCTCTGCCTTGTAGAGCTTGTGTTCTCACAGGGAGAGATCTAGAATAAGTTTAATTTTGAGAGAGGAAATTACAGAGACTGTGTATTCGTTCCCCAGGGCTGCCATAACAAAGCACCACAAATCGGGTGGTTTAGACAACAGAAATGCAGTGTCTCACCCAGAGGCTGGAAGTCAGCAGGCCTGGTTCCTTCTGAGGGCTCTGAGGGAGGGGTCTGTTCCGAGCCTCTGTCCTTGGCTTCCACATGGCCATCTTCTCTCTGTGTGTCTTCATATCATCTTCCCTCTGTGTATGTCTCTATGTTTACTTCTTACATTTTCCCTTTTTGTAAGGACACCTGTCCCATCTCACTTTGCCTTGATGACCTCTGTAAAGACCCTACCTCCACATGAAGTCATATTCTGAGGTCCTGGGGGGTCAGGACTTCAACACACGAATTTCGGGAAAGAGGATACAATTCAACCCACAACAATGCTAGAATAACGTTCTAACTTAGAATGATAACTGAGTTATGTGACGAACATTGTAACTTGGACAAATAAGTGCTCTGGAAAAATGAAGCAGGCGAGAAAGACAGGAGGGCCAGGGCATGAGGGAGCCCTATTAAGCAAAGCGATCAGGAAAGAACATTCTAGGCAGAAGGGAAGGCCAGAGCAAAGGGCCTAGGGCAGGGGCAGGACTGGAATGTTCTAGGAAGGCAGAGAGAGGGATGTGGCTGGAGCCGAGCCGATGAAAGGGGGAAGGGTAGGAGAAGAGGCCGGACAGGAGAGTGTGGAGGAGGCAGATCACATACGCAAGCCACAGCTTAAGTGAGAGGGTTTGGGGAGGCGCGTTCTCCGTATGACGGCCTGTGCTCCTGTAAGTTTTGGTGTCGTCGGGGTAAAGAAATTGGTCTGCACGGTAATGTTTTGTGTCTGTAGCTTGTACAGGGCTTGTCTCACCTTCTGCTCCATCCACTCTGTGGCCCTAGACCGTGTGCTCCAGGCGCCGGTACGGGATTCTTCTGAGACCGCGTCTTCCTGTGTCCGCAGACCCATTTCCTCAGACTTCTTGGCTCGTGAACATCACAGGCCTTCTGCTACACGTACCAAATTGGCCTCAGCGGACCAGCGTGTTCTAACATTCCCCGTCATGGGGCTGTCCCTGGCCTCTCGTTTCTGCACCATCCCACGGTGCAAAGAAGAGCGAGCAAGCATCTGAATAAGAACCAGAAATAATAAACACTTCAAAAATTGCCTTCCTAGGAAACTGAAGCCTGTGAAAGCCTGTACTAACTACACAGTAAAAGGTGGAAATAGTTCCGCTCCCAGACACGGCCAAGGGATGTGTCATTAGAGGGAGCAGTGTTTGCTTCTGAGAGCCATCGCCTACACCCAGGGTGAATCTGAAAATTCCCTCACTTCTTTCTCCTGACTGACCCCAGTGGCTTGGACCCCAACAGGCAGCTTTTTATCTTAAGAATTGCTAATATCGACTGGGGAGCTGCCATGTGCCAGGCACATTATAAACGTCTGCTTCTTTAATCTTCACGGGTATTACTGTAGCTATCACTATTCCCATTTTATAGATGCAGAAACTGAGCCTCGGAGTCGTTATTTTGGCCAAAGATCACACAAGAAAGTCAAAGAATGGTGGAGCCAGGGCTTGAACCCAGGCTTCAAAGCCAGTTTATTTTCCCCCAACATATCTTGCTGTGGTCCAGAAACCCAGTTTGGAGAGAAGTCTCTACTTGAAACTTCCTCTCACTTAACATGCATGTGAAAACTTTCCTTGTATGCTTCTCCTCTCTCTGACTAAAAAGCGTATCTCACTACAAAATCCCAATGTTCAAATGTTAAAATAGGTTTCCTCTTTTCAGTGTCCACCTGCTGTATTATTCCTTCATGAAGCCTTTACCCACAGTCCCTTTCCTCCAAAAAAAATCTGGATATATTCTCTCTATACTTTGAAACACGCATAAAATAAGCATGAGTTTGGGAGTCAAATGGACCTGTGACCATAGCTGAACTTTGTGACATTAAACAAGTTATTTACATCCCCTGAACATCACCTTCTCATGAATACCATGAGGATTAGAATGTCTACCTCAGGAGGTTTTCGTAAGGATTAAAAGAAATAATGTACAGGGGCGCCTGGGTGGCACAGTCGGTTAAGCGTCCGACTTCAGCCAGGTCACGATCTCGCGGTCCGTGAGTTCGAGCCCCGCGTCGGGCTCTGGGCTGATGGCTCAGAGCCTGGGGCCTGTTTCTGATTCTGTGTCTCCCTCTCTCTCTGCCCCTCCCCCGTTCATGCTCTGTCTCTCTCTGTCCCAAAAATAAATAAATGTTGAAAAAAAAAAAAAAGAAACAATGTACAGCAAGTAGCTAGTAGTTGCTCATTGAATGTAAGCACTTTCTCCAGCTCTCTTATAACCCTGAGAATTTCCACATTATGGACTCACTATTTATGGCTTGCCTTTGAAGCTACAGTCTCTTACTTATTTTTTAGCTCCTTTTGGTAGTCTAGAAATGCTTATGGAATAGGTTTCAGTTGCAAGTTACTAACCTTTCCTGAAAGGAAAAAGAAAGGAGAGGAGAGGAGAGGAGAGGAGAGGAGAGGAGAGGAGAGGAGAAAGGGGAAGGGGGAGGGGAAGGGGAAGGGGAAGGGGAAGGGGAAGGAAGGCACAGAGAAGGGAAGAAGAGAGGGAGGGAGGCAATCCCATGGAAGCAATCGGTGAAAGAAAGAGAAGCACTCAGACGGAGGCCCCCACAGCCAAGAAGGTTGAGGAAACACAAAGTCAAGTTGACTTGTTTTCCACAGCTGTCAGGAACTTGCCGCTTTAGGAGCTGCATCCTTTGTTATCCACATTCATGCACACAAACATGTGCACTTTTTTTTTTAGTTTATTTATTTATTTTGAGAGAGAGAGAGAGAGAGAGAGAGAGAGAGGGAGAGCAGGGGAGAGGCAGAGAGGGAGAAAAAGAAAGAATCCCAAGCTCAGAGCCCAGCACAGGGCTCGAACTCACGAACCATGAGATCATTGCCTGAGCCGAAATCAAGAGTCGGATGCTTAACCAACTGAGTCAGCCAGGCGCCTCTGAACACGTGCACTTTTCAATAGCTGATAAGTGGCAAAAGATGGGAAATTAAGGCAAAGCCTCCCTCCATGTGTTAAACCCAAACCGAAGTGCAGAGTAACTCTGTAGGTATCACGAAGTTCCATTTTGCTCCTCACCCACACCTCACTGTGGAAGCCAAAATAGGCAGGTCATGGTGCCCAACAGGCCGGCATCAGGTCCCTCTTCCTCCCCTTGGTGAAGGAAAATCTAGTCTCAGGTGAGAGCTGCAGAGCTGTTTCCTCTCCATCTGATGATGGCAAGTGAAGGAGAAGAAATGGAGCCCCCTGCCCCCACTACTTCTAAGTCAATTAGAACCTGCTGATTTCCCTAACAGGATTATCTCTGTCCTTCCCCAGAGCCTTTTCCATTAATGAAGTGATCAATGATGTCTCCCTCACTCGCACATCTCAGAGTCCTTCGTAACACCCAGGTCATTTAGGAACCTAAACAACCAAATGCAGAGTTAGGAATTCTTACTTTTAAAGTCATCTTTACGGCCATTTGCTCCCTCCAAAAAAGTGTTTTAATACTCATGAAAATACTTTTTCTGCGCGGCATTATTCCAGTCTGTTATTACTAGGCTCAGGGGTGAGTCATGATGGTTCATTTCTAGCAACACCTAGGCAGGAAAAAAGAGGGGATAGAGACATATTCTGTTCACTGGGTGACAAAGAGTGTTCTCCAACCCCCCCCCCCCCCCCGCCAGTCCATCAGAAACTTGGAAATAATGAATGAAATAAACGGGATAATCCATAATCCACGGGGAAATTTAATCATATGTAAGCAGAAATTGAGACATGTATCTATAAAAGTATTAGTAAAGGATATTGGAAATCCCCCAAAGCCTTCCCTACAGTCAGAGTGATCTTCCTAAACCACAAATAGGATTACTTCACAACCTGCTTAAAACTTTTCAATAGCTTCCCCTTGTTAGGACGACAAAGTCCTCACCACTTAACTGGGCTAGGAGACCTTGCAGTTCTCAACCCTTTCCTAGCCTCGCCCCTGGTACCCTCCTAATCCTGTCTCCACTGGGCCCCCCTTCCACACCCATACATGCATGTGTACGTGCGTGCACACACACACACACACACACACACACACACACACATGCACAAACACACACACACAAATGCATATGCACACCTTCCCCCTACACCTATCGATCTTTAAGGCCCAGAGCAGATGTCACTTCTTCCAGGGAGCCCTCTAGAACTGTAGATTAGATGCCTTTCCTATGACTGCCCAGTGGCACTTCATATTTCCCTATCGTAACCCTTCTACACTGTTTTGTGATTGCTAATTTCCCTGAGTAGTTCCCCTAACTAGATTACAGGATAAAGACTATATATATTTATACTGTCTACCATTGCAGCCTTGGGATCTAGGACAGGGCCTAGCTCACTAAGTACTGGTCAAATTAAACTGAGTTGAAGAGACTGAATTTAATATAACCTGGAAAATCTTAGGCAGGCCTGGCACATGGCAGGTACACAGTAAATATTGTATGGAATTGAATTAAACTGAATATGACTTGGATCATCTCAGGAAGGCAAAACCGAGATTAACTGCCTTTCAGGAAGCTAGTGGATGGTTAATGGGATCAAATGGTGTTGCCATATGTGATGGACGATGGTGGTATTTACCAAAGGGGAGAGGTCATAGTGGAATAGGAAAATAATTAGCACCGCTAAAGGGAAGAACTGGTTGTTTCTACCCAGCCCTGCTTAAGAGAAGAAAGTCAGTGCACTAATCACTGACTCCAACTGGCCACCAGAGAGGGTGCTTGGCTGGGGCAGAGGACTCGCCAGGCCTCATCATCCCTCAAGATGCTTGGCCTCCTTTTGTCGGATTCACTCTTCACCAAATATCCCATAAACTTCCCCTAAAGATTTTCCACCCGGAGACCATGTACTGACCCCAGCATTTCCTTTTGGCTGCTCTGTCTCTCACTGAAAATGAATAAATTGGCCCTGATAGTGCGCTGCCCTCCTGGAAGCCAAGCTAGCAGGAATCTGTCCTGACCACTGGTCCAAATTCTAAATTTACAGAACTGCCGAGGCTGAGCAGTCTGTGGTCCCCCAGAAGACCCTGCTGTCCCATTTCCTCTAGACACAGAGGGAAACCAACCTAAGATCTGCGTAACTCCGTGAACACAGAAGCTGAGGGGATGGACTCTGCCCAGAAGCTGGCTACCCTGGGGCCATCAGGCGATGAAGGCACCACATGAAACCGGGCAATGGCAGGCAGGCAGACATTCAGGGCTGGAGATAGTCTTTGGTGGTGGGAACCTCGCAGCTGGACTGGCGTTTCAGGCAGACTCAAGCTGTGGGGAGTGGCACACATGACCAGTGACATGAAGCAGGACTTTGGGGCAAGACTCCACTTGTAGGCAGATGGAGTAAGGAGCCTGGGACAATAGTAATCATATTCTAAGCCGGGCTTCCGTTTATTGAGCTCTGACTATGTTCCAAGCAATGTCGTTGGTGTCTTTATAATTAAATCTTTCAACAACCCTGTGATCCAGATACCAACACCTCAATTTACAACGAAGAAACCACCCTGGCTACAATTGCCAATATTTGGCTGTTGTTTAACCACCAAAAAAAAAAAAAAGGCAATTTCATGTGGTTCGATCCAATAGTTGCTGGCTCCATGGACGCTGACCCAAGAATCTAAATGATGAACACCATGCTAGAAGTGAACAGGGAGGACAGAAGTGAAATAGAGAAGGGGTCGATATGACACAACCAGCTAGGACTTGAGGGAATGATGGCCTCAGTGTGGACAAGTTCCAAAAGTGCTGTTGTCAAGGCCCCAGCAAGTGATGGCAGGGTTTCTGGCCGAGAGGTCTGGTCCCACAGATAAGCCAGGTGTTGTTTATTAGTCAAGTCACAAGAGAAGTCACAGACTGAGCTGCCCCCTCTCCCAATACCCAGAGGCCCAAACAGCCATTCACGTCTCTGTCAGCCCTTGCCGAGCCTCTTTCTGTGAACAGAAATCAGATCACATGTTGCCTGAAGTCAGATATGTGACCAGACTCAGTGCACTGTGCAAGATTTCACCAATGATGAAAATAACTTTCTCCTGCTGCATTTAACATCTGGTGTCACAGATTTTTGCTGAGAGCCATAAAATCACTAACTTGCAGAGAAAACCTCATTGTTGAAAAAATACATCTATGGAGGGGTGGGAGGCAGCCAGAGCCTGGCTGTGATCTGGGGCTGTCTCAATGTTCATGGCGGCCCCTTGTCTCCTCGGTGGACAGCGACTTTCACGAGGCCTCGGGAGGAATCTGGGGCAGTAAAGACAGATAGACCCAGGCTAGTGAGTCTGTCACTGACTAGCTGAGGTACCTTGGACTGGTTCCTTAACCTCTCTGATCTTCCTTTTCCTTGTCAAGGGGGAAGAAAAAAAAGGATAAAAATAACCACCTGCCAGGGTATCTCCGTACATTCAATGAAATAACATATGTGACAGTGCCTGGCACAAGAGTAAATGCTAGCTTCTTTCTCCTTTCTTTTCCTTTTCTTTTTTTTGCTCTCTGACATTTCCTTTCAGACCCAAGTCGGCTTGCACACTGTGGCATTTGTCAGAGACTCGTACATGTAGCAAGCTGGGCCCAAGTCGCCGTTAGCTGGGACCCCATGCTCTGCTTGGGGCGGTGGCACCCGCGTCTGGTCCTTCTCTTCCAGTGCCATAGAAGCTCCTTTGGGGAAAGGGGTGGTGCCCATTCACCAGAGCCTGTGCTCGCGGCAGATGTGTGGCACATACCGAGCTGTATGACGTCAAGAAGCAGCAGGAAGGGAGGACGTGGCACCACGGTGCGTTATGTCAAGCAGCCCTTCTCTGGCAAGCTCCCGCTCTGGCCGGGTCTGGTGCGAGGCCTGCAAGTGCAGGGATTAAGTGATAAACGGGAGAGCCCCAGGGGCCCCCTTATTTACCTGATAAGTGAGGGGCTAGGGTGGGAGGGCTTGCTCCTTATAACTGTAATCATAGACTAGGGGGCCTGCCGTGGCCAGGCCAGCCACATTTGAGACATCCTCTCTCCCACTCATCATTCTCACGGCTGCCCTCAAAATTCACATGAAGCCTGATTTCCCTTGTGTCTACGTGTTGCTGTGGGTACCGTGTGCAGACGAAACAACAAGACGTGATTGACCCTGCCCTGCCCTTCCCCACTGCATGACCTCGACCTCGGAACCTACTCCAGTTGGTATAAATGTATGCTCAGAGCACATTCAATCTCCCAGGTCTCTTTGTCCTCTCTCTCTCTCTCTCAGCCTGTTTCTGCCCTCCTTCCCCCTCCTCCTTCCCCTCCCCCCTCCCTCCCAGCTGCCCCCTACCTGAGCCCTTCCCCCAGCTGCCCTGGGTCCTGCACATAGCCCAGCCACTCTGCCCACATTTTTAACTCTCACTTACTATCTCCACCGTTATCGCCATTTTTGGCTGCAGGCCACAGCAAACAGAATGTGAGAAAGCAAAAACTAATGAGCTTCTTCAAGAGAGTATAGGGAGCTTCTGTTATTTCATTTAGTCCTCAGAGTTTAACTTCTGGCACTTCCGTCACATCTCCAAATGGTAAGTGAAGGTTGTTACTTTTCAATTTGGTTGGGCTGTGTAGCACATTTCATCAATTAAAATGCACCCTCAGTGCAAAATCACAACAGGGCCGGCAGGAAGGGTGCTAGTGTGTGAGGGAGTTGGTGGGTTGTTTTTTTTTTTTTTTTTTTTTTTCCCAAACTTACTTTTGTTCCATGTAGCTAAGATCTGTTCGAGGCACCCTTTTGCTCCAAACACCACCACCGCTCACGGAGAGCAACATGTGTGCAATCAGTCCGTGGCCGTGCTCAACCCTGACTGGCTGAGGACCCTGCAGGCCCTGGACCCAGGGCGAGCCCAGGTCTCTGGATTTAGCCCAGGCTCTGCTGACTGGCCCCCAACCTACAGAGTGACCTGGACAGGTCATTCAACCTGTCTGGACACTGTTCCTGACTTACCCATCCCTCACCCCTAGGCCACAAGAGGAATTCTCCAACTGGAACGATCTCCAGAAGGGGAAATGAATGAATGGAGTAATAAGCTTCAATGGCTTCCCTGATATTTGTTCAGGCAACAGATACTTAATGGACATTTACTACATACCACGTACTATCTGGCCTCAATATTTGAAAATGTTAGATTCGAAGACTTAAACTTCCTCTCCATCCTTCCCTGCCATATTGGGGTTGATTGATTTGAGTCACCATGAAAGCTTATCCCCTCAACTGTCCATTCTTTGTACCTATAAAAATTGCATGGAGGAGCGCCTGGATGGCTCAGTCGGTTGAGCGGCCGACTTCGGCTCAGGTCAAGATCTCGCAGTCCATGAGTTCGAGCCCCACGTCAGGCTGTGTGCTGACAGCTCAGAGCCTGGAGCCTGTTTCGGATTCTGTGTCTCCCTCTCTCTGCCCCTCCCCCGTTCATGCTCTGTCTCTCTCTATCTTAAAAATAAATAAACGTTAAAAAAAAAAATTGCATGGAGGGAGAACTAGGGATGCACGTTTCAAAAAAATTATTGTTGTATCTTAATTATAAAAGTAATGCCTTTCTTATAACAACAAAAAAATGTTTATTGCAGATCAAAAGAAAAAACAAAATGTGAAGCAGTCACAATCCTTCCTCCCAAAGATCATCACTGTTTTCAAAGGAATGTTATTTTTAATGTCAACAGAAACCAGCAAGCCTACTAGCAGAGGGCTGAACCCCAGAGAGAAAACCTAAATTTAATTTAACACACGGACTGAGCACCTCGCTTACACCAGGTGCCATTATGGAGTCACAAAATTTGTAAGGTAGGGTCTTGCCTTTCCAGCGCTGGGGAAACACGGACTTACTGGTAATTTTTACCCACATGTTTTAAACCCAGATCTAAAGTCTCTAAACCAAGAACATAACTTGGGAATGGGATCCATATCCCATTTGCAGTGGTGTTTTTTTACTCATTCTAAAGCTTCTTCCCCATTTTACTCTCCCCACTGGTAGTACTTCCCCCCTACCATACTTCACCCCTTTCCACTCTGATTCTTTCCTCCATGTTTCCCTTTCAGAAACTGTGAATCGTTGGCAGCCTTGGCCTTGTGCGGTGTCTAAGAGATTAGCAGTAACATCTCAGGCAAGCCTGTGAATGATAAAACAAAGCAGGGTGTGCAATGAGCAACACGACAGTTAGGAGACTCCTGCAGTTGGTGTCTTCTTATAGCCTAGGACTGGCTGTTCCTAAATGCTCTAAACTGGGCAGAACATGAAGAACATCCCAGGTCTGTCCGCAAAGTGTGTTGCTCAAAACTACAGTCCCTTGCGATGCAGGAGGAGAGGGAAGGTGGTGGTCAAATAAATTTGGGAAGTGCTCCTGGCCACATCCCAGTCACAAAGCACATTAACACATCAAACTTTCTGAGAAATGCCCTGATGTCATTTTAACCTGGCAATTTGCAAACATCTGACCTTGGATGTTGGAAACTTTCAGGAACATACTAGAAAATTCATTTGGTGGTTATTGTTACTATATATGCTATTCAAATTAATATTATGTTACTACAATAAAAAAGAACACTGGATATGGTGTTATTAACAACATCCTTCTCTACGCTTACCACCCCCAGAGTCACTGTTATTATCTTATACAAGGTCATCACTGGTCTGCCCGGTTCACTAGTCTCAGCTGCCACCCATCCCACGTCCCCCAACACACATGTGCTTTTAATTGTTCCTTCCATCTAAATTACCTGAGCAGCTGGCTCCTACCCATTTTTTAAGGCTCAAATTTCCTCTGCTGTGGAGCTGTCTCTGAACCCTCCAGGAGTAGGACACTCTTCCTGTTTTCTTTCCTGGCTTTCCACATATACTTCATCCATGGAGTAGGATTATTTGTTTCCATGTCTGTCTACTCTGTCAGGCTGGGAACTCCCAGAGGACAGGAGCTGTGATTTATTCATCTCTGTATTCACAGGATTTAGTACAGTGACTAATTCAAAGAAGCTTCCAAATAAAGAAATGAAAATGGACCCTCATCCAGAGGTCAGGCAAACCCCAGTCAAAGGGACAAATGGAGAAGATGCTTGAAAGAAGAAAAACATAGGCAGGGTAGCAACTGGCATTTGAAAACTTCAGCTGTGAGTGACATCCTGGTTTAAGTAGTGTCTCAACAGCATTGGCAATATCCAGGCAGGTGTGTGGTCTGTATCGGGGAGGCAAGGAGGGATTAGAGAACTGGTTCCTAGGAAACTGAACTTCAGACATCGTACCAGGAGGTCAGGATGGGGTAAGCCCTAGGAAAAACAGGGGAACTCGAATGCAAATCTCAGTCGTTTGGAACTAGTCATTGGGTTGATTGAACTAACAGCTAGAGTTCCTTAAACTTCCCTTAAATGGGGAGAGAACAGTATTCAGGTTCTGGGGGCATGGCTGAGCCCACAGGTGTAGGTTAAGTAGGTAGACTAGTGGACTACAGGGACAGGAAGCCAAGCTGATCATTAAGGCTCCAGATGCTTCTTTTCACGTGGCCTTGCTCACAGGTTTGCCTCTATCTTTAGGATAGAGCCTCGGACTCCTCCACGCTATAGATTTCTGCCTTCAGAACCCCATTCCGGAAAAGTGTCTTCAACCTACTTTCAAAGTCACTTGTTGCCCTAGAGCTTACATCCCAGAATCGGGCGTATGGAGTTGGGCTCCAAAGAGCTATTCACCACAACACGCCCAAAGTCAGGTTGGGAACTTTGGCGACTTCCTAATAATATAAAAACCATCTATCCAAATTGTTTTTGGATAAAATGAAGATAGATAATAAATGTAAGTGGGATTCTTCCAAGGAAAAAACACCCTGTTCATTTCCTTTTTTTTTTTAATATTTATTTATTTTTGAGGGGGGTGGGAGCAGAGAGAGAGAGAGGGACAGAGGATCTGAAGTGGGCTCTGAGCTAACAGTGGGGGGCCCAATGTGGGGCTTGAACCCACAAAATGTGAGCTCATGACCTGAACCAAAGTCAGATGCTTAACTGACTCAGCCACCCAAGCGCCCCCGTTCATTTCCTTTTAATGCCTGAGGACAAAATCTCCCAGTGTCTATACCAATCAGAATAGTTAAAGGGAAAATACAAAAGATTCAGGGCAAGCTAAGAGGATTTGAAAGGTAGTTTACATTATTCAATAGTTCCAAAAATGGGGGAAAATAGATTACGATTAAATTGTAAAGTCCCAAATCCCTATATCTACAGCAAACTGTGAAGGCTCGAAGCTGACCACATTGGTTCAGAATGATCTTGTTGGCAGTGCAGGTAACTGTTCAGGAAATTCTTCAGTAAAGCAAGGAAAGGGGCCAAAGGAGACTAAAGTTTGACATTTTGCCATGAAAAGTCTAAAGGATAGAAGAGGATTTTCTGTTTTGTTTTGGGGAGTTTCGGAGGTTGAGGGGGGTATTGTTTTTGGTTTTGTTCTTTTTTACTTTACCAGTCTGGGCACCACAGAGCAATGAGAGGAAGAGACAGAAATGCTGGAACGTTGGATGTGTGGGGGACAGACAGATGGATGGATGATGGGTGGGTGGATAGATGAGTAGGTGGTGGATGAATAGGTAACCTTTTTGAAATGTGCAGAAAGTGGGTAAGATTCTGACTCGGGCCCTTGCTTGGTGTTTCCCCCAAAAGGCCACACAGTTTCTCAAAGTCCTTGTGCTTTGTGGGATAGTTGGGACAAATTCCATATGCAACTCAAGTGTCCTCTAGGATCTCTCTCTCCTTTGAGATTCTGATATTGCTGAGACCTACCTCCACGCCATTCCTCATCAAACCTAACAGTCTCCCCAAGACAGCGGTGGATTCTAGGGTTTCTATGTTCTTGATCTCTTGCTATGCAGGGTTTCTGTTCCTGCTACATCTAGAAAGCACCGGGGTCTCCCCTCCTGCGTCTGCCCTCTTCTGCTCTATGCTGACTTAAATACACAATGCCACCTTTTTCTTTGATTTACCCCAGACAACACTCCCTCCCAAACAGTTTACTGGAATATGAGAGAACAGGAATGGAACAGTTTACTGAGAATATAGGAGAACAGAGATGGGCCATGACACAATAGAACAACACTATCAAGCGATTAAGCATTCCTGTTCTTAAAATCTCTCAGCCATCCCTGCAGGGAGGGTTTCTCACTTGCTTATCGTCCCCTCAGAATCTCTGGCCTCCCGTTACTGGTTTCTTCCACTGTCTCCCTAGGTTCCTCTCCTATGTTTCTTCTCTGTCTGCACATTCTTGTTTATTTCATACCCATCTGGACGTCCCCCACAGCTCTTCCTGGCTTCTTATAATCAAACGCACCCAAGAAGGTGTGTGTCCGAGCAAAGGCTTTTCACTCTGTGACAAGGATCGTATTTGTCTCAAAGTCGTAATCTTTCCCCCTCCACCCCACCACCGCACTTCTGCTCCCGCAAGAATCCTTAGACACACAGCAACCATTATTATTAGCTCTATTCTGAACCAGGGGCTGAATGTCTACGCCCCTGACTTCAGTCTGTAACCCAGCCCAGTCCAGCCCCACCTCGGCTCTTCTCCCACAGTTGTTCCCTGAAATACACTTGGCACTTGGGTTTCTTAAAAACCAATTACCTTGAGGGGCTCCTGGGTGGCTCAGTTGCTTAAGCATCCGACTTCAGCTCAGGTCATGATCTCACTGTTCCTGAGTTTGAGCCCCTCGTCCGGCTCTGTGCTATCAGATTCTGTCTCTGTCTCTGTCCCTCCCCCACATGTGGTCTCTTTCTCTCAAAAATAAATAAATAAACATTTAAAAATTAAAAAAAAAAAAAACAACTATCTTGAAACATGAAGAGTATATAGGGCCAGGTAATGCTAGAGCCATTTGATTTATTTTCCCTTATTTTAAGGTCACAGCAATCCTATTATATGGGCAATATACCCATCTTACAGATGCAGATAGGCTCAGAGAGGTTAAATAATTTTCCCAAAGTCTCACAGTTTTCCTCCTTCCAATTCATTTCATTCCAATAGCTGGAATGACTTTTCATATCTGTAACTAGTTATTTTTCTAAAAGGGAAATGTCACTCTCTTGCTTAAAACTCTTCAGTGGCTGCCTACTGTTGTCAGGGCAAAATTTATCCTTGGTCCTGCCTTTCTCCAAGCCACCCTCTCCTTGCTTCTCCCTACCCCTTAGACTGAAGGTTCTAGCTACACTGAATCATATATTGTTCCCTAAAACCTCCTGTTCTTTGTATCTGTTCACTCTGCCCATCATTATCTCCCTACTAGAATGAAAGCTTCTTGGGAGAAGGAACTCTCATTTGCTCATCCCTGCTGTAATCTTGATTTCTACAACAGTGCCTGGCACACAGTATGCCTTCACATCACCCGAATTACTCTCTTGGCCTTATCCTCCAGGCCCCATCCCAGATGTCACGTCTTCCAAGAAGTCTCCCTGACACCACAGCCAGGTTTCAATTCCCCTTTTCTCTTCACCTCAAATCACTTCACGGGTATATTTGTCACAGCACTGAGGAAACTCGATTATGATTTGTGACTTTCTCCGCACATTCTCAGCTGCCTTATACACTAGACAGCAAACTCGAGGGCATGGCTATGTCTAGTTTATCACTGCGAGAGCCACAGTGACACATACAAACATACGGGATGGAAGCCAACAGGGGACACGTGTCTCTGGAACCAGTGTGTGGGGCCACCACAAACAGGCTACTCTTGAAAGCTCTAGAACAACATGGAATGAATGGGTGGAAGGAGAGAGAGCACAGATATATTACCTTGGCTGTGGATACCATTTGCCCTTGCTGTGCCACTGGCCAAAGACAATACTTGGCGTATAATGAACTTAAAATACGAATGGAAGAATTACTGACAACAAAGCAAGTGTTGGGACTGGTGTGTCCCCCCACCACCACCACCACCAATAGCTTTCCTGTTCCACTGCTTTTCAGCAACCCCCTCCTCTGGTAACACTACCCCCAACATCGTAGAATAGAAAAGGGACATCGAAGACATTGGAGATTAGGAATAAATGCACCAGTGAACATCAATGATGGACTTTTCCCGGCAGCTACATGCCACCAGCCCTTACCTCACTGAGAATTTCGCCTCCAGATACACTGTAAGGTGTGTTTCAGGAGGCTACAAGTGAGCCCATCCTTTCTGCCCTCCCATCAACATGGCCTCCTCCAAGCTCTGGCTGGTTACCTTCCCCTGAAGGCCCACCTCGCCCCCTAGTTCCCCCTGGACAGGATATCCTACCGGCTCCATTCAAATGAAAAATTCCTTCTTCTCCATCTTAAGAAACCTTGGGAAACACCCTTGCAGCTGTCGGCCTAGATCACGTCATCTTGTTGCGTGTTGTGAAATGTGTATATTCTGCTGATAACCAACCTGTTCAGGCATTAAGGGATCACAGTGAGTCACTGAATACATCCAGAATTTCTACTTCTTAGCACATGACAGAATCCAGGCCATGTTTGTTGTTGAACTTGCCTCTACTCTACCACAACCCACATTAAACTCAACCCTTTAGGCTTTAGAAGTTCAGTATAATTCAACAAATAATTGTTGGGATTACAGTTGACGGCCCCAGACTGTACCGGGTGGTAGTGAGGGACTAGCATTTTCCCCAGAAGCACCTCCTCTGGACCAGGCAGGAAGCACTCACTCCATTCCATCCACACATCAGGCTTGGGGAGGTGAAATTATCAACCTCATTTTACAGAAGAGACAGCTAAGACTTTCTAAGGTTAAGCAGCTTTCCCAAAGACGTGTCATTGGTGATTTAGGGCACGAGGACTGAAAGGCATGTCTGATTCCAAAAGCCAATTCTTCCTACTTCATCTATTTGCCCCAGTATGATATTTATCTCTTTGACAAAAAGATTTATTTTAATTTTTTATATAAAAGAAACATAGAAGATAAATATATGTATCTTATACTATATGGTATGATACATAGTAATCAAAGCTATTATAAATTATCCCAGAAAGATCCTATGGAAATGCATAATTCATCTTGGGATATGTGCAAAAAGGGAAAAAAATGCAATGGCATAAATAAATGGCAGAGAGTATGGCCCAGAAACTCAGGATGGGTGACTTTTGATGGGATTCAAGAGGAGTGGGAAGGAAAAGGCACTGGGTATGTATTAAGCTTCTATAACATGGCAGGAGCTTTTCACGTGTTTTCTCATCAGATCCTCATGACAGTTCTGTGAGGTAGCTGTGAGGACACTGAGGCTCAGAGAGCTAAGTCCATCGCTAAAGTTCATAGAGCAAAATGGTAGAGCTTGGAGTTGAGCCCAGGTCTTTCTGACTCCAGGGCTGAGTCTCCTTCCTTTGTCCCAGGCTGCTTCTCCTGAACAGGGCTCTCCACAGGGGACTTGAGCACAAATAACATAAAAATAGGAATAGAAGTGGGGGTTATAAAATTGAAATGGAATTAAAGGAGGTGCCATGGAGGCATTTCGCTTATTTCCCAAATCACCTGGGGCTCCTGCCCAACACGGTACAAGATCCTTGGGCTAGGAGCCCTGGTTCTCATCTCAGCCCTGCCCGGAACTAAGTCCTCACCACCGAGGGAGTCACAAAGCCCCGTCAGGGTTCCATTTCCTCCTCTGTAAAGGTAGTCTGTTGAACAAGGTGATTTAAGACCGTGTAGCCCTGAGGTCTTGCGGGTCTACAAAAAGTAACAGCAAAATATAACCTTTTTTGTTTATCACACTATTATTGTCCAAAGTCCTTCCTGGGGAGTTGAGTATGTCCAGACTGTACTGTTGGCTCAAAGAGTTCTTCTTTCACTGTGCTATTTATCTAGACGGACCCAGATAAAAAAATTGACTAGAACACTGGTAGTTTGCTAAGGATGAACTCTGTGGGCACACTTGTGTAATGCCCTGTGTGCAGGGGAGTCTGCCTAGGTGCTCAAGGAAGACACTTTCATGTAGCCAATATAAAGTCACGAAGGCCCTGCACACAGTGCCTGGCAAATGATTATGAACATAAGGAACAACAGTTGTGTTCCATTCTGAGTCTCCTGGGGAGCCATGGAGGGTTTAGACAGGGAAGTCACACAGTCAGCTTTGTATATTACTCCAGCTTCTATGCATTCACAGACAACAAGACTGGGGACAGAGACCAGCGAGGAAACCCACTGCAACAACCCAGGAGACACTTGATGAGGCCCTGAACGAAATCGGGGCCAGTGGGGACAAGGACAGACTGACACTCCTGGGAGGTGGAGAGGGGTAGAGGGGAGATTCGATAGGAAGGCACCCCCATGGCTGGCGTTGCTGGGCAGGAGGGTGATTAGTACTAATCACCAGCTCGAGGCTCGCTTGGTTCACCCATCCAGGGAGGCAAGATGCCAAGAGGCACAGGTGTTCCAAGGCGGCCTCTGCCTCTCCTGATTGCATAAACAGGCCTCCTGCCTTCCTGCCTCCTCAACATCCAGCATCCCCAGGGAGACCTAGCCTCCAGTCTGGGGTGCTTTCAGCAGAGAGGCAGAAGGGCTGCAGGGGTCCAAGAGAGGGTGAGGGCTCCTTATGGGCTTTGTTATTCAGACTCTACCAAGTCCTGGAAGGGCTGTGGTCCCTCCCATGGGCCCGGCTTCGTGTGATCTTCGCACGCTCTGCACCCGTTCACTACCATCTGTTTCCCATCGATGCTGAGCACAGGCTCGTGCGTGTGGTCACAATGGCCCAGAAAAAGCACTCTGCCAACAGCTATGAAAATGCTCGATTTCATCCTTTCCCTCTCTTTCTCTCTTTTTGACTGACTTATAAAATGGACGTTGAAAATGCTGATCCTTTCCACAGTGCCTCCCCCAACCCCAAAGAAAATATAGTGGCGTCGGATTCCCCTTGACGTCCACACTTTTTTGAAAGGGAGGGGGACCCCACGGCGCATGTACAAGGGCCAGACCAAAATAGGAAATATGAGCAAAGTGGTTGCATCCTTTTGCAATCAACTATTATAAAAGCTGGCCATCCCCGTTCAATAAGAAAACATGGAGTTTCCAACAGGCCCAGTTTTATTTTACATAATTGTAACCATCTCGGCATGTCAATTAAGATAGAATGTTACCTTTGGGATGGGATCAATTAGGGCCCTGAAATTTGGAATCATGATTAGCCTGTTTTACATTTTGCATTCACTTTCCAGAATATACAATTGTCTGATTCAGCCCAATTTTTTTAAAAACATATTGTAAACGTATTTATTTTTTTAAGCCAAAACAGACGTGGGAGGCCTGCTGGTAACAGGAACCATAGCAAAATGGAGGATGGGGTGGTGGGGCTGCTATTTGATTAGAGTCGATTCTTAAATTTCCACAGCAAGAAAATATTGAATGTGGTGTCATGGTTGCTGGATTTTCTTAAGAACTGAAATCATTACGCGCTGGCCACGATCCAAGTTCTTCCTTTTTTTTTTTTAGGTTACAATTTGAAACGGTGCAGAGCACGCTATAGTGTTGTAGTCATTCATGTAATGTCATTGAATCGAGCTTCTGGAAATAGACAAAGGACTTTGTGTCCCAAAATGTTCTGCTGGCGGAAAATTGATAGCAGCATGAGATATGCTATTACTGGCTTTGGTTCTGCCTCCAAATTTGTGCTGACTAAAGCGATTTCATGAGAAAGAGAGAGAAAGAGAGAGAGAGGGAGAGAGGGAGAGAGAGAATGGGTAAATGAGTTGCCACTGTGTGGGGAAGCTAAATGCCTGAAATAACTGCTACACGGAGGGAAGGCACACATTTCCCAGCAGAGATGTGCAAGTTTTTTCAGGGGTCACTAACGTAACGTGAACTTCTTTGCTTGCTTTTCTGAAGTTGTTGTTTCCCCAAATGGAGATGATGAACAGGCAAATGTATGACATAAAACCCCTGGGTAATTCCCCCAAGCCTTCCCCTCCTGTCCCTCTGCAGTGTTTTCTCATTCATTGTCACCCCTCGTCTGGAGCTTTTGCCAGATTCATCAGGACGACAAGCGAGTTCAGTTTCACCAACCAGGGATGCAGCCTGAATGCAAATCAGGCCTCAGCCTGGACACTCCAGCCAGGACACATGGTGTTGGGCATGAGCCCAGGCCCGGCCCATTCTTTGCCCCCTAATGCCTTTCCAAGATTTGCCATCTTCATTGCTGCAGTCCCTTTCAGAAGGAAAAGCTAGAACTGTTTGTGCACGATGTGAAAGATATGTCAATAAAACCCCTTTCCACATAAATAGCACATCAAAATATTACCAAATAATGCTGGTGACTTTGCCAGCAGGCAGAGGACTCCATCTGGAGATAATATCTTCCAACTGAGAGGCAGCCAAGGTGCCCTTTCCTGGGCAACGGGCAAGTTGACCATTCTGAGGCTAAATCCCACCCTGTCTGCACATTCAGGCTCTCAGCGATCCCCCTCCTCTTGGGTCATGCCCAGACCACTCACACCTGGATCTGGGAGTTGTCCGCTCTCCTCCCAAATGAGCTCACGGATCCTTTTTCCTCTGTGATGGCAATGGCATGATCCTTTTCTGACCACTCTCCACTGATATCCAAGTAGCCTCCTGAGGTGCCCGTAAGAGCAAACCCCAGATCCTAAGGGGGCACAGGACGGGCTGGCTGTACCAATACTCTCCATTCACGTGCCTCTATCAACCCAGTGACAACAGCAAAGCTCACTATTGGGTCAGCTCTCCAAGGCATCAGAAGTGACAGCTTCTGAACAAAGTCTTCCCCACTTTCCCCTAACTCATGGGTCTCTCCCTCCTGTTAATTCTTACATAATTAGAGTCTGAGCCACAGAGATATGTTTTTTGTTGTTCTCCTTGGTTATTTAACAAATGTCTGCTGAGCACGTGTCATGTGCAAAAGAAGTAAGGCAACCAGAGTAAACAAAATATCAGATAGGGGTCCCCCCATCTCCACATACAGTTGACCCTGAAGCAACGTGGATTTGAACTGTGTGGGCCCAGTTATATACAAATATATGCAGTTCAGCACTGCAAACATATTTTCTCTTATGATTTTCTTAATCACATTTTTTTCTCTAGCTTACTTTATTGCGAGAATACAGTATATAATACATATAGCATCCAATATATGTGCCAATTGACTATTTCTGTTATTGGTAAAACTTCCAGTCCACAGTAAGCTGTTAGTAGTTAAGTTTGGGGTGAGTCGAAAGTTACAGGTGGATTTTTGACTGTGTGGGGGTTAGCACCCCAAACTCCTGTGTTGTTCGAGTCCGCCGTATCAACATGAATCCCAGCTTACTCTGTCTGAAGATTTTTAAGGATTCTCAGAGGAGTTTGTATTCTATGGTCATCCAGGCTCCGTTTCAGGAGTGCTATTTCTACCTAGGCCTATGTCCACTAGGTCATGAAAGAGGTCCTCTCTACTTATTTAAAACTTCATGCAAAGCTTTTGTGAGTTTTGTGAGTAGGTATTTGGGAGAAATTGCTGGACTCATGGAAGAAACGGGAGGGATTCATGTTGCAACAACACAATGTCATGTTAAGCATTAAATGTAAAAAGTTAAACCGTCTCACCAGCCAAGGATTTCAATGGGACTTCACTTAACTTTTTGTAATTCACTCCTTTCCTTCCCACCAGCTCAGCCTCAACCTTCATGATTCTCTGCCCCTTTGTACTCTTCTCTTCCCTCTCAGGAGAAGAAAAGAAATCTAATTTTCTAGATGCAACTGTTTGAACCATTCCCCTTTTCTGGGGGAAGGGAGGTGTTGGGCTTACAACAATACTCAGTACCCTTTGATCTGAAACACTCTTAGTAAATCATCAAGGTTATTTTCCCAAACAAAGACAGTTTCCTCCCTAAGAGAAATGTTCATACCAACTGTTAAGGTAATAAATATTTTTCTCTTATTACACAGAGGTGTGACACCATTCATTTCAGTATCAACCTGACATTTTCTGAATGCATTCTATGTACTTGGCATCATGCTAAGCCCCCAAGCATACATATTGACTTAATCCCTATCATGACTTACTGTGGTGGAGAAACTGAAGCTGAGAGCTATTCCATTGTCCAGGGCCACCCAGATCTGCCTAATGGTAAGAACTAGTCTCTTAATCAATAAGTAGCTCTCCCTCACACAATGTAGCAAAATTAATTGTTTTCAAGGTATTAAGAGAAGTACAAAGTACTTCTTCAAGGTATTAAGAGAAGTACAAAGGCATGATCCCACCATATGGATATGACTATCCATAGCATAGTCATGATATAGTAAACCGTGAGAAACAGAAAGAGTTACAACTGGGAGACAGACAGACCTGGATTGAAATCCTAGCTGTGTTGTGAATTTGTTGGATGACGCTAAGCAAGTTACTCAACCTCTCTGAGCCTTACTGTTCTCAAATATAAAATGGAAATGGTAATAGTACATACCTCATCATGTTGTTTGGGGGATGAAGGGAGGAGATAAGGCATGGAAAGCACTCTATGTAGTTCTTGGTGCATGAGGAGCCCTAAATCAATGCTACCTTTCCTTATTATACTGAACATATTTTATAGCTTGTTTTGTGGATTTAGCATTTTATAATGAGAATCTCCCTGCTGCTGAATACCCTTTCTAAACATCATTTAGATGGCTGCTTAATGTCTTATCATATGACATACCATAATTCATCACACTATTCCCTTGCTTCATTTATCTACTGGAGAGTAATATTGTTTCTCTTCTCAATATGTTTGACATCTTTATACATTAAGGCTGTTAAGCTTTTCTTTACATTTGCCACAAGTATTTTTCCAGATGTTTGCTTGCCCTTTAATATTGTTTAAAATATTTTTGGACATAGAGTTGTTAGTTAATTCTTAAGTAGTCAGGCTATCTAAATTTTCCTTTGTGATTCCTTCCATTAATTTTAAGCTTAAAAAATCCTTCCTACACAGAGATTAGAGGGTCATTCACTAACATTTTTTTTTTTTTATGGTGTAAGGATACATTTTTCAATGTAAGGTGATTCAGGAACCAAATAGATCTGAAATTTAATATTGGTGGTTTCTTTTACTCATGAGAAACCTTCAATATTCCATGACTTGTAACAGTGTTCATAACAATTTTTTATAACATTGTTTGGGAATTAAATGAAAATCAAATTTAAGTCACTAATCCTGAGTGAGTCAGTCCATTATCCCCTACTGGAGTAGAGTGATTTCTAAAACCTAAGAAGTCGCACACATCTCCAGAAATGCCTTCATGAATATCAGAGCTCTATTTGGCATGACCTGGCCATGAAAGCATTCTCTGTTTTTCCTGAAATCTGGAGAGAAGACGTTGGAGAGAGGCTGACCCAGGTTCAAAGCTCAGCCCTCGTCTCAACACTATAATTGAACTGTTCTAGGTAAATCCTCTGAGCCTCTGTTTTCTCATTTACCAAATGGAAGAAAATACTGGAACCGACTTCAGAGATCCTCTGTGAACATTGAAAAAGATAATGAATGCATTGTAAATCTCCTAGCACAACACCTGACAAATAATAAGTGAACAACAAATTTCGACTATTTTTCAGTTTTCTCCACCCCAACATGGTCGTGATTATTCTCAAAGTCTAGTTGCCCAGCACAGACTGTGGAATAAGATCCCTCAGAACACTATAACAGGAGGTCTCACACTTCGGGATAAGCCTTATAGCAGCAGACTGGGGTGGCAATAAACTGGAGATACTGAGTCCAAAGCATAATGTATCAGTTTCCTGGGATGGCTATAACAAAGTATCTCCAACTGGGTGGCTTAAAACAACAGAAATGTATTCTCTCATAGTTTTGGAGGCCAGAAGTCTGAAAATCAAGATGTCTGCAAGTCTGGGGACTCTGAGGGAGAAACAGTCCTGTGCCTCTCTTCTAGCTTCTGGTGGCTGCCAGTAGCCCTGATCTTCCTTGGCTAGTAGATATATCACTCCAATCTGTGCTCCAATATTCACATTACCATCTCCCCTATATCTGTCTTCTCCTCTTCCTCCACAGACACTTGGATTTATGCCTACCTGGATAATCTAAGACGATCTAATTTTGAGATCCTTAACTTCATTACAACTGCAAAGACCCATTTTCCAAATAAGATCACATATGCATGTTATGAATAGATATATACTTGTCAGAGGGGGTCACTATTCAACCTACTATACAGAGGGTCCCCCCCCATTAAGTGAAAAAGATGGGGTACTGGGAGGTCATATTCAGCAATGCCTCAGGCTGTATCCTTGAAGAGCAAATAACCATTAGCTGGATGACAGCATTTTAATCATCTCCTTTACACATCCAAATCAATAGAAAATGCAGATATTAAAATGCATTAAAGTCAGAAGGGTAAAAATGGTTATCTGTTCACTAGGTCAAAAGCATATCCATGGTCACCTGCTGAAAATTGCAAATATGAGAGTCAGGAATTCCTCCCAGTTTATTTTAAAAAGGCATTCCCAGTCTGACAAGGATTTCTTTATTCTTTCTGCTGCTGATATTTCTATTGATTTGAAAGGAAGAGCCCAGGCAGGAAGGCATCAAGGTGATCAGAATAGTGCCTTGAAAATGCCAATGCTTTGTAAGTGCTAAAGATAAAACATGACAGAGAGGAATAAGCCCCTCCATTACTCTCCCTAAAGGTATCTTCTGCCAAATAAAATAAGTTGTTTATGTTGTGTGCACCACATTTATGTATCTTCACTTCTTCTTTCCTGGTAAGTGTTTTGTAAATTGATTAAGGTCATTATAACTGTGGTTCCTCAATTTCAAGCACCATTTTCCCTTTCCAGGTCAACTTCGAGTGAACTTTAAGAGATTCCTTCTTACTGGAAATTTGTAACGCAAATGTAATAGCAAAAAAAAAAATAATAACTTTAAAAGATGTTAGAGAGAAA
The DNA here is from genome assembly GCF_018350155.1 of Leopardus geoffroyi. NCBI lineage: Eukaryota > Metazoa > Chordata > Mammalia > Carnivora > Felidae > Leopardus > Leopardus geoffroyi. The sequence continues at coordinate 49,866,217 of NC_059328.1, forward strand.
TTTAATGACTTTATATCTGTTGTGTTATTTGTGAATATAAAAAGAATTTCAAGTCCAAAAAAATAACCACATCTACCTGTCGGTTCATGTAAATTGTTCCATCTTTCCTAAGTGTATAAAGAATGAACACAACATCACTCACAGGCGCTTATTTAATTTTTTTTAAACAAGTCTGTGAACACATTCATATTTTGCAACAAATCGTCTGGAGTGCCCACACTGTGCTATTTCAAGAACTATTTAGGAGGGTTTAGTGGGAGAGTCAGACACATACCTAGTGTTACCCAACATCAGTCACCAAAACTTTTCTTGCTCTCCCACAGAGTAGCTTCACTATCCTTCTAGAGTAGCTCATGCCATTGTTGAACCTTCCTGGTGTCCACAGAAAGTGGAAAGCAGGGGGAAATGCGGATTTGTGGAGCCACCCCAGAAATTCTGACTTAGCCAGTGACCTGCAATATTAATATGCACCTTGGATGACTTCTGCAGGAGTTTCCCAGGTGGTCTACAAACTGTTTTGAAAACTATTTACCCAGTGATGGGGCGCCTGGGTGGCTCAGTCAGTTAAGCGTCCGACTTCAGCTCAGGTCATGATCTCGCAGTTCGTGAGTTCAAGCCCTGCGTCCGGCTCTGTGCTGACGGCTCAGAGCCTGGAGCCTGTTTCAGATCCTGTGTCTTCCTCTCTCTCTGACCCTCCCCCGTTCATGCTCTGTCTCTCTCTGTCTCAAAAATAAATAAACATTAAAAAAAAAGAAAAAGAAAACTATTTACCCAGTGAAAAGGAAGTTCCAACCATGCTGCCAAACCTGACTTCTGGTTAAGGCTTGCACAGGACTGAGCCTCCTGCTGGTTAATTACAGGGCTAGAATGTCTCTCAGATAATCTCCCTGGAATTTCTCCCCACTGTCAAACTTCCACCCTTTGGAGTCACACAGAAAAAGTCTTATCTGAGTTCACCTTCTCATCAGCTGTTTATTGAGTGCCAGTTATGTCCCATGCATGGTTGTTGGTACAGAGGCTACAGCAAAGAATGAAACAGTCAAAACCCCCACCCTTCTAGAAGCTTACACTGGAGTGGGGAATGATCTTCAGTTCCCCTTCTCTAGTTTCATGCCTACATGTATGCATCCATTTCACAAACTTGGATTGGACCAGGCATGGCACGGATGCTATGGTTCAGAAGTAGACATTCGTCCCTCCCCCTCCCAAGAAGCCTACGGTCCAAAGTGAGGGACAGACAAGTAAGACCTTATAAGGCAGTTTATTGAGCATAAAGATGGAAGAGTCTGGGGTTTTATGAGAACTTAGAAAGGGACAAACAAGGAAAGGTTCCCAGAAGAAATGACAGTAGACCTAAGCCTTGGAGGACAAGTAGGAGTTGACAGCAGGCCCAGGCACATCTACATAAGAGGAGAACACTAAACAGAACTCTACATGACTGAAGCAATAGGGGAGGTGGAACAGATGGCGGAATGAATTCTCTCTGCCTAGAGACCTAGACTATGCAGACTAGATTTCTATCCCGAAGGCCATGGGGCACCCCTGAAGTGTGTCCCCAAAAATGGGGTAAACTACTCTGATTTATGTTTTAGAAATACCTCTCTGGATTCAGTGAAAGGAAAGGAATTAGAAGGGAGAGAGCAGAATCATGAAATGAGTGAAGAAATTATTTCACCAGAACAGGCTAGAGTGATAAGAGCCCCAACACACAAAAGCACTGTGTGTGTGTGTGTGTGTGTGTGTGTGTGTGTTGAAGAGGGAGGCACAGAATTGGGAGATATTTAAGAAGTAGAATTGGGAACACTTGATGACCAATTAGGTGTCAGGAGTATGGAGGAGAATGAGTCCCTAAAATAGTTAGATGGCAATTACACTCCCCAAATTTCTCATCATTAGCCTTTCCCCAAGATTAATAACCCAGTTTTCAACTTTAAATCACCCTCTTTCCTCCCAATCTTTATTGCTATTCACAATAAGTGAACTGAATTAATGGGAAGCTGGACCATGGTCCCTGTGGAACAACATGCTCAAGTTGAAGCCACCTACTTATATACCCCAGTCAAGTTTAAATTATCTTCAGAGGGTCAGATCAACTAATAAAAAAAGGCACTTGGTGGTAATCCAAGGAAGAATATCTAAAAGAAGTGGAAATTCTCCTTGCTGAGTAACTGAATCTAAAGTTCATACATACCAAATTACACCCTGTGGCCTTTAGAAAATGATGGCAGGCTGTGGTAATCACCGCAAATCCAGAAGAGTGATTACCTTAAGGGGTGGTGTCGAGAGGGGTGTGATGAGGGTAGGAGGAATGCAGTTAAAAAAGGGATAAACAGAGGCCTTCCGTTAGAGTTATGTTGTTTTATTCTTATGCTGATGGTGGACACATGGGTGTTCGTGTCATCATTTTATACACTATTTGATGGGCCTGAAATATTTCAGGAATACCTGGGATCACTTTAAGGGTCTGTTCACTACCTCCATGATCTGAGCCAAAGGTGCCAGGAGACCCTGCTTGCAACTTTTGAGACTTGAACATGTGCCAACTCTTTCCTCACCTGGGTATTAGTAGATTCTTGTGTATCTGAGGGGATCATATGCATGGGGAATAATGCCACAGCTGGTTATTTTTTTATTGCTTCTTGGTATATTAATCACACGTATCTAGTAAATAAAACGTTGAAAATTAAAGGCAAAAGATGAAAGACGACAGAGATAATGAGTTAAGCCAGTGGATTTTACTCAAAACCCTAGATACTCTTTGGGGAGAGAAAGTTGAGCAACCCATGTTAGGAAATTTTAATTTCCTCCATTTCTCTTTCACAACCAGAATTTAGGCCTGGCTAGTTCACGATAGATGATAGATAGATAGATAGATAGATAGACAGATAAACATATACATACCTACATACACAGCTTATACACACACACACATACACATACGATACGGTTAATGACCAAGTGGATCCGAGAAAGAGAAGCGACATAAAATTACTGAATGAAAATATCATTTCTCACTTTATTCATCAAAGGGAAGGATCTCTTTTTTTCCATAGGTACTTCTCCACAAAGCCTATTGTGATCCCTGTAGGCACATTAACCTCTCACCAAGGGATGGTCCTGGTACTTGTTGTGTTTTTGCTTACAGTGTTCAGTCTACTAAGCCCACAGTTACCTCTCAGATACTTGTCAAGTGAGCCAACAAATGAGTGAGTGAAAAATGGAAGAACAAAATAAAGAACAAAGAGATGAATGGTTGGACAATTTGTCTAATCAATTAATTCACAACCAAATTATGCCCTGCCCACATTAAAGTTATAGTTCATCCACAATAGGAACACATACATGAATTTCTGCACATGTTAAGTTTGCCAGAATCCACGTCTAATGACATTTTCATGTGTGAGCTCTTAGAATCAAGGCAAAATGTCTTCCTTGAATCAAGGTAAAAGGTCTTCCTTAAACCAACATGATTACCCCTGATAGTAGCAGTATGAACAGACTCATGTCAGAAATTTGTTAATTACCTCTTGGCTGCTAACATCCACTTTGTGAATCTGCTTTACCAGGAGAAGGCTTTTTTTTTTTTTTTTACCAGAAAGCATGTTGGGGACCTCCTATGTGGAAATCTGCTAGCACGCAAACAAAGTCTATCTAATTGCATACTTTCCCATCACTCTTCTTTCATGGACAAATCTGAAGGCCAACAAGTCAGCCACAGTAGTTTCCTCAATCAACAGAAAGAAATAAAGACCTGACATTAAAATCTAATTCAGTTATTGTTGGGCGCCTGCCAGCAGGACTCTGATAGATGGAATGGTGACATGCAAAGATATCCCCAAGAACAGTCTAGGGACACCTGGGTGGCTCAGCCAGTTGAGCTTCTGACTCCAGCTCAGGTCATGATCTCATGATTCATGGGTTTGAGCCCCTCATTGGAGTTTCTCCTGTCAGTGTGGAGCCTGCTTTGGATCCTCTGTCTCCTTCTCTCTCTGCACCTCCCTCGCTTGCGCTCTCTCTCTCTCTCTCTTTTAAAAATAAACATAAAAATGGGGCGCCTGGGTGGCGCAGTCGGTTAAGCGTCCGGCTTCAGCCAGGTCACGATCTCGCGGTCCGTGAGTTCGAGCCCCGCGTCGGGCTCTGGGCTGGTGGCTCAGAGCCTGGAGCCTGTTTCCGATTCTGTGTCTCCCTCTCTCTCTGCCCCTCCCCCGTTCATGCTCTGTCTCTCTCTGTCCCAGAAATAAATAAACGTTGAAAAAAAATTTAAAAAAATAAAAAATAAAAAATAAACATAAAAAAAGAAGTTAACAATCTAGGTAGGGTTGCAGACATTTCATTCATTTGTTTACTTACTTAACTGTTGTTTACTTAACACATGCTATGAGCCAAGCACTTTTGGTAAACACTGGTGATAAATAGAAACAAATTGGCATGGTCCACGCCCAGAAGGAGTTTGCAGTGCAATAAGTTAGGCAGATATTAAGCAATAAGCATACACACAAAAATACAAAGTTATAAATGTGGTACATGAAAAGAATGAGATGCTATGAAAAAGACTAATAGGGGATAATATACTTTAAGGGAGAGTTCAGAGGTGAGCTCCCTGAGAAAGTATCATTTGTGCTGCTCCCTGCCTGTGACACTTAGATTTCATGGTATAGTGAATACATAAGAGCTGACCCAAGATGCAAAGTTCTGTAGACATACAGGTTAAAAAGGCATTTACTTCCAGCTAAGGGACTCCTCCTGGGAGAGGTGCCACTTTTGGATCTCCTGGGAGGATGGGCAGAGATCTGACATGTGGAGAAAACTGCATGAACAAAGGAACAGAAGTACGAAAGCAAAGTGTGTCTAAGAAACAGCAAGTAGTTGAATGCAGCTGAGGAACGAGGTTCAGGGAATGATCAAAAAGACCAGATAGTGGAGGGTCTAGAATACCAGGCCCAGGAATTTAAACATCATTCTATAGGCAGGCGGGAGCCATGGAAGGCTTATGAGCAGGGTAGTGGGATGTTCAGATCTGTGTTTTCAGATCAGAATGGCAGATGAGTGGAGAGTAAATCATATGGAAGGACACACCACCGGAGGGCAGAACAACCAGATCCAAATGGGATTAGTTAAAGACAAGCAAGACTTCCATCGTCTACCTGAGAATAAGGGCCTGAAATGGGACAACGGGTACAATCATGGGAAAGGCACGACAAATGCCAACGTCAACAAGATGATGTGCCTGGCTGGCCATAGTCCAATCCTGATGGGCCTTGGGAAGTGAGAGGATGATGCCAGTTGAGATGCTAACATCTTGACTCTCTGGGACCAGCAAGATGGTGGTGTCACTAACAAGACAGGTAATCAACCAGGAGGAATGGGTCTGAGGAGGAGATGCTTTGTTTGGTTTGGGACATGTAGTGTGTGGAGACTTGCAGGACCCTCTGTCCATCCAGCAGGCCGTGTAAGTTCAGGGCTGTCGCACCCAAGTTGAGATGAGCGAGTCAGAGGCTAGTGGATTGACTCCATCAGGCAGCCACCATCGCAGCCTGGAGCCCCAGGGCTCTGCATCCGTTCTTGTTAGCTGCTGAGCTATCATGAAGTATTTCCTGTATTCAAGCCGGGGCCTCCCTGAGAACAGGGACCACAGCACCTAAACCTAATATTCTCTGGGATTATTACTGCTAATAACTCTTTATTGGGGAAATCAAAGAGCTGTAACTTTTCACTGTTGTTGGAAAAGCTTGAGGGGTGAGTCATTTATTACCCACAGAACTCTGCCCACGCTAGCCACATAGTAAAATTAAGTTCAAATAAAATGGTTTTGGAAGAGTGTTTCATTTCAGAAAGGCTTACATTCTTCCTCTTACTGGAAATGAGTGTTGCAGGGCATTAAAAAGCTCTATGCCCTATGTGGTGTTTAATATAAAGGCTCCATTTTGTTCTTTAATCTACATGAGATCAATACTAAAATCCATAAGCAGTAAAATCAGTTACAACAGGCCTTTACATTGATAGCGCTGTACTCTTTATGAAACACTTGCCGATGTTACTTTTTGGACCCTCAAAACAACCCAGCAGAGTCAATTTTGCTGCCGCTGCTTTCCTTCAGAGAAGCTGAGGCTCAGAGAGGTCACGTGAGTGCCCAAGGTCACCAAAGTTGGAAGCATCAAAGCCAAGGTGAAGTCTAGAGCTTTGTCATATTTGTATCGTACTGTATATTTGCGTGGTATTTTAGCGTGCAATGTACGGTCATGATAACCTAGTTGATCTCAAGGGCCCCGTAGTTGACCATAAGGTCCCAGAGGGACCTGAGAACCTTTAAGACTGGATGGCAATCGCAAGGAGAGTTGGCAAAGCTGGCTTGGGTTCCCTCTATCCTCTCCCCACCCTGTGCAGACTTCCTTCCAAGACACCCAGAGAACAGTTTCCCCTGATTATTGTCACTGGGACGTCCATCTGTCATGTACTACAGGACTAAAATGGCCCCATGAGCTCTTCCTCCTTGACATTCTCCAACCCTACATTACTATTAAGAAAGACACCTAAAAATTGCTGCCTTGTTCTTGAAATGCTTCAAAGTCTTCAGATCTGAGAGCGAACTTCATCGTTTTCGCCCATCTATACCATCACCAATTTCATCCTCTTTCAAAGCAACTCAGTCCAGCATGCCAACTGATTACTGCTCCCGTGAGTCTGCTTAGTTTCATCGCATGGACCAATTCGCAGAGAATAGAAAGTAACTCTGCCCCGCCCTGTCCAGAACCTGGAAAGTAATTTGAATGGAACTGAGCTACTTTGAGCCACTTATCCTGAAGGTTGTCATCAATGAGTATCACAAACCATACTCCAAATCCGCTGCACAGTAATATAGGTTTTTACCAAAGGCTTCTTAATGGAGATGAAGTGAGAGGTTTACGTTTCGTATCAAAAAGTAGAACCTCCTCTAACTCGTCCTCAGAAATCTCTCTGTTCCCCAAAGTGCCTTTCCCTGCAATTGCTGCTGCCTCCAGCTCCTCCCTGCACCTTCTCTAGACTCCTCCCCTCCCTTGGCCACTCCCACCACACCCTGTATCTCTTCTTTGTGTAGAGCAGCTGGCATCCCCATCCACCAACCCCATTCAGGAAACCAAGAAATGTTCCTCTCTCTTTAGAATATTTCCACTCTCTGTAAAAATTCAGGAACTTTTGGGGCACCTCGGTGGTTCAGACAGTTATGTCTCTTGCTCTTGATTTCAGCTCAGGTCATAATCTCACAGTTTGCGGGATCAAGCCCCACATCAGGTTCTGTGCTGACAGTGTGGAGCCTGCTTGGGATTCTCTCTCTCTCTCTCTCTCTCTCTCTCTCTCTCTCTCCCCCCTCCCTTTCTATCTCTGCCCCTTCTCTGCTAGCATGCTCTGTTTCTCTCTCCCTCTCTCTCTCTCTCTCTCTCAAAATAAATAAATAAACTTAAAATAAAATAAAATCAGGAACTTTTGAACAGGGAGAGAGAGTTGGAGAAAAATTCTAAAAACTACTGATTTAATTACTGTTCCTGCCCCCAAGTAAAAAATATAACAGCCAGGGCACCTAGGTGGCTCAGTTGGTTAAGCGTCTGACTTCGGCTCAGGTCATGATCTTGCAGTTCATGAGTTCGAGCCCTGCGTCCGGTTCTGTGGCTGACAGCTCAGAGCCTGGAGCCTGCTTCGGATTCCGTGTCTCCTTCTGTCTCTGCCCCTCTCCGCTCATGCTCTGTCTCTGTCTCTCTTTCTCTCAAAAGTAAACAAACATTTCAAAAAAAATTTTTTTAATATATAATAGCCAACATTTTCTGTCTCTGATTCTTTGCATGCTTTCCCCCCTAATTCTCAAAGCAGCCCTACAAAGGTAGGTATTGATCCCCATTTTATAGACAAGTATACTGAGGCTTAGAGGAATTAAGCGACTTCCCAGCTACAGCTGCTAAAGTGCAGACCCAAGTCTGACTCCAAAAATCATGCATCCCCTGCACACTGAACAAAAACAGAAATAGTGGGCTGCTTGCCTTTGGGATTGGCCCTCTCCTCCCGCCCCTCCCCCCCTCATCCAGCTCAAGCCAGCTGTAGCCCTCCCCCTCCTACCCCGTGTTTCCTCTGGCCAGAGGCGAAAGGAAGCTTATTACCTTTTCAGCTGATAGACCCGCTTCCTGAGCCAGCCCTGGGTGCTAGTGCACACATGGCCCAGGTCCTTCATGCCCAGAGACTGGCTTACCAGCCTCTGGTCACATCTGGAACGTATTTAAAATTACCTCTAACCACAACGGCCAAATAAGGGGTTTTGACTCAAAGATGGCAAGAGGTGCAACAAATGGCTTAGGCTCACTGACTGAAGTTCAGCACAGATCTGCAAGCCCACTGCCTTGACTCTCGCTGGCTCTGCTCGGACAACTTCACATGGGCATTTGGATCTAATTGGTGCCGCTTGAAAGCATGGAAGCCTCAGTTCTCCTCTGGCCTCAGGGACCACTGTCCCTCCAGGCAGGAGCCATGGGAAGGGCTCCAGGATGTCAAAGCATCAGCTTCAGATGCTGACCCAAGTATGAGTCCTCAGTCTGCCAGTTCCCATCTGTGTGACCTTGGGTGAGCTACCTCTCTGCCCCAAGCCCTACCTTCCTCACCTGAGTAGGAGAGGACTGTTCGGGAGTAAGGAGAGAATGCCTGCACCTAAAACGAAGTCCTCAGTAAATGTACTTTATCCTTATGATTAGTTCCAAGGGCAGCCCCAGCTCTCTTGCAACTTCTCAAATGTTGGGGCAGTCATTAACCTCTGGGCCCCAGATTTCCTCACCTGCACTGGCAGGCTGAGGTCAACCATCTCTCAGTCCCATCCTGCACTGGCTATCTATGAAGCAACCCCCATTTTGCATGTTTCCCCCTGTTTGTTGGATGAATATAAAATCGCTCCCTCCCAAAGCCTCTTGGAAAAAGAGGGACTCCACTTGGCACGGACTTTCACTGGAAACAGCTCTTCTTTTCCAGAATTAGAATGAAAAGCATGTGTTGTTTACTATTTGTTCAGGTTCAGAGGGAAAGAGAAATGGTAGAGTAGCTTCATGTGACAAGGAGATCTGGGGCAAGAGGGGCAGGAATCGTTAACATGTCAAATCCATAGCCCAGGGCCCTGGAGGGTCTCCTGCTCATCACGGGTTTGCCCAGCGAGCACGCCTGTTGTGTGATAGAAATAACAAAACAGAATTCTCAGAGATCTCTGTCCTGGAGTGGAACTTTTCAAATCAGAACCCAGGGAGTGATGATCAATCCTGAGGGGCGCCAAGTAGGGCAGGCAGGGAGGTGATGAGATGACTGTTAGCCCATGATAGGGGAGGGAAAAGCAGGAGGAAGAGAAATGGTGCGATGATCTGGTCTCAGATCAGTCAGGCCCCGGCTGTTGGCCAGACAAGCAGGCTCTGCCGGCAGCTTCCTAAACACATCTACCAACACCATCCAAACTCCTGCCAGGAGGCGTCCTTGCAGGCAAATGACTGTCTTCACTGCATCAAGAACGCGTGGAAGGAAAGGTTTTCTACCCCCTCTTCTACAGGAGTTCTGCCATTCGGACAGATTTTCGGGGTCACTTTCCACTCCACTTCTGGAAAAACGATAACTATCGGATCCCCTCCTGACTTACTTGATAAGTGGAACAAAAACGGTACCTCTTTCTTCAAAATACAGACCGATGTCCAGTTCTAGCCCTCAGGCTTTATGAGGCACCTCTGCTACCTGGTCTCTTGCCCGTTCCCCCTACCCTTCTGGCCATTCTTGAAAAAGAAATGCCCTTTCAGTTCAAAGATGGTTTAGGGGCTCCTGGGTGGCTCAGTCGGTTAAGCGTCTGACTTCAGCTCAGGTCATGATCTCACAGTTTGTGAGTTCAAGCCCCACATCAGGCTCTATGCTGACAGCTCAGCGCCTGGAGCCACTTTCAGTTCTGTGTGTCCCTCTCTCTCTGCCCCTCCCTGCTCATGTTCTCTCTCTCTCTCTCAAAAATAATTAAACATTAAAAAAATTTTTTTAAGTTGCTTTGACTAATTAATTTATGATACTTATCTCTGCTTCTTCTGTAACTTTGACCATGACACAAAAGCTTCCAAAACAGAGTTTGTTCTGACATTGATGACCAGTTCACCCACAATCACTGGAAAGTAGAGTACGGAGGGCTGACAGAAAGAAGCACATAATTTTTCCCCCTTCCATTTGCCTGGAGTACTGATTTATCCTGTATGTTAGAGGCATGGAGACATCTGAAACTGCATGAGAAAGAAGGTAACCTCTGCTTTTGCAAGAGGATTTCCTAGCCCTAACCCTTTCCAAGTCATGGGGAGGAGGCGAAGTTAACAAACTCATGAATGATTGTGGAACGAAAGAATAAACAATACTAATTGAGCAATTACCATGAGCCAGTATCTTCACCAGGTGCATTACATGTTTTCAATCCTCAGATAAGCTCATAAATAGGTAGGATAATGCCTGAGTCACAGATGAGGCATCAGTGCCTCAGAGAAGTCAAGTAACCTGCCTTGGGTCACTCAGGCCTTGATGTAACCTCAGATCTGCATCGCCCTCCAATCTACTGCTCTTACAAAGCCACGCTGGGAAATGCGCATCTCTTTGGGGTGTGTTTTCCAAACAATTCTGATGATTCAGGGTCTTCCACAGGACCCCATGGGGCCTTCAGAGATGGAGGAAGTAAGTGAACACGACCAGTGTGTATGAGCTCTCCCTGACAGCTTCGGAGAAACAAATGTGGCCTTGCATGTACAAGCTTCCTTGATTGAGTTAGTCGCCTTTATTTGAAGTCAAATGCCCTTTATGTGAATTGACACCAGGTTTCTGATCAAATATTACTGAGTCTGCCTCTAGGTGCTAGCCTGAGTGAGTTCTTCTGGTTCCCCTCGGTTAATGCCTTGTGACTCCGGGTGCCAGAACTGAGCAGTTTGACTCAGCCTAACACAACGTGACAGCCAGCGTCCAAAGGAGAAAACAGCTCCTCTCCGCTATCTCCCACACTCCCTGTGTTTACAGCATGCACATTTCAAACCCAGGCTGCAATGGACTTTTTAACACAGCAGGTGTTGCCACTTGGAAAGGTCACTTTTACATTTGCAATCTTTGCATCATGTTCCCACTATGGATTTTTGGAGCAGAAGGGGAAAGAGCCTCATGTTAATGTATATCCGGTCCCTCCAGTGCCGCAACGCGCGAGGCCGACGGAGGGAGAGGTCCCAGGCCGCGGGCGCTGCGGGTGTGGACGCCGATGGCCAGGCTCGGTGCCGCAGAGGTTCGTGTGGCCGCTCTGCTGATGTCCGGGCCGTGTGATGGCGCGGGGATGGATTTTCTCCAGTGCGAGAGCTGTGCCCGTTCCAGCCGGTCATCGACTGAGATAACCTTGACAACACGAACAATGAACAGCACATCATCTTCCCGAGGATGCGCCGGTACACAGAAAGATCTCTGCCAAATCTCATCCCCTTGCCAAGGCTTCCAGGTGTTTCTTTGTGTTCGCGCAGAGCACTAACATCATTTTTCCCTTCAGTTCAGAAGAGGTGGTCCAAAGTGTTTAAGCGAGAGTAGTTGCAACATGTCAGAGTGGGAATTTATTATCTCAGCCCCAATAGGTCTTAATAAGCCTTACACAACTGTTTAGGCATTTATTCTATTAACGGCTGTTCATTCTGGTGGCTTCACCTGAATATTCATGATCCTCCTATCCCCAGAGCTTTAGCATAGCAGCTGTTTGAAACCCGCAGCAAATGTTCAGGAGAACTCCGCAAATATAAACACCCTCACAGCTGAATGTTCCAGCCCTGGCCTCGCAGAGGCTAGCCATGAAACATTTATGTCGAGTGGTTTTTGGAGGGCAGCGTTTACCAAACTTAAATAAGCCTCCCCCTTTGGGGAGCCCTTGGCTCTAATTGGGACACGGCCACGCGGACAAAGAATCGAGGAGCGCCCACATCCACAAAGATAACTGCCTCCCTCCTTGCTCCCTCCTATAGTGGGAGGCTCTGAATAAATTCCAATTGGAAGGGAAGCTGCAGCGACCCGGGGGCCCGGGTGCGGGTGGGATGGGCTGTGTACATTTGTGGGGAGGGTGCCGAGTTGCTTGTTTGTGAAAGAGTGAGGTGGCTGTGCGGGGAATATTTTTAGCATGAAAATATCAAAAGAGAAAGGATCGGTGGTGGTTTTCCAAAGGGATGTAACTAGGAATGACAGGATTAAATTAGCAAGAGGACGATCTGACATGAAAGTTAGTGAGACCTCCCCCTTGAGCATATGTTCTCTGCCCTTCAAGTCAGAATGCAAAGTAGAGAAAGTTCAGGCCCATCTTTATGACTGAACAAATCTCCCCCTTGGGCAAGTCACTTAACCACTTTGTGCCTCAACTTCTTTGTAAACTGGGGGCCGGGAGGGGGAGGTGTGGTGTCAAAGAAGATGATTATGGGATGGCATTTTATGAGCCAAAAAGCTATTCATGTACTATAGATACATTCTTTTGTTTTTAATTTGCCCGAAACGTAACGCTAAAGATGAGTGAACATCCCTTTCTCGCCTTTTTGTGGGAAGCCAAGGTCACCTGGACCAGCGAGGACCACAGGGTGAATCAGGATGTGAGGCTGGGACGCGTGCTATTTGTACAGTTTGCCGGAGGACAAAGAACCTGGATTGTGGAGTCACATGAACTCGTATTATGGGTTCAAACCCCAGCACCACCACTGAAATTTGAGCAAATCATGTGTGTGTGTGCGTGTGTGTGTGTGTGTGTGTGTGTGTTAGCTTCAGTTCCTTCATCTGTGAGATGCAAAGAATATCTAACTCACACTTCTGTCGCGAGGTTCAAGGGGGGTGTGCATATCTGCTTCACCAGATGCGGGCCGTCTCTCCCACCTTCTGCCCCCAGGATCACCTCTTGTACACACCCCAGCAGGTCTACCCCATGGTCCCTCTGCCCTGAGCTGTGAGGATTTCAGAACCTGCATCTGGGTGGATGGACGAAATAGCCCCACCGCCAGCCACTGACTTCTCTAGCCAGAATACCACCTCTGCAAGAATCTGAAACCAAAAGCAGGGCAGGAGAGAAGCCTCTGTCCTTTCCTTGTTTTTGCACTGGCCTTGCCTGCTCCTTCTAGAGAACTCTATGGAGCTGAAAGGGAAGGAGAGAGGTAAAGGTGGTCCTGCAAGTTCATTTCAAGGGGGGGCGGGGGGGTGGAATAAACTGGAACTTCTCAAGGAAGATGGTCTCATCCCTGGCTAAGCCCCCTCCTGTGTGCCTCCCCGGAACTTGCCACATGTATTTCCATTCTTGACTTTTTTTACTCCATTTCCCTCAACAGATAAATGTTCTCAACTTTTCATAAACGCCACCTTTGGATTCACATAAAAACCACAAGTCCTCCGTGGTCTCTGGCATTTCAGAATACAAGAATGACCACAGTTAAAATCAAACTGATGCAATTATAATATAAACACATTTTTTCAAGGCGTGCAAGTTTCCTCCCTTATACAACTCCATATCCCAAGCTTGGAAAAAGTCATGATATAATGGAGAATGACAGAACCAAACATGGAACAAACGAATTAATATGACACGTGTGAATGTTATCACAGGGTAACAGAGCAAGTCCTTGGGAGCATGATGGAGAGGAGGAGTTGGCCTTGAGAAGCAGAAAAGGCTGCAGAGATGCATCATGACTTGAGTAGAGGCTTTCTAGATGGACCAGGCATTACAGGCACAAGCAACGCATGGTCAAAGGTCCAAAGGAAGGAAATGCAGGATGTGGCAAAGAAGTAGAAAACGTTCTTTGTGGCCAACATGGTTTAGTGGGGAGCAGAGGCGAAGTGGGGTAGGGCCCCCTTACGCTGTGCTAAGAAGCTGGACAAAATCCCGTAGGCAGGGGTGAGGTGGCAACATCAGGATTTTTTTTTTTTCCAGAAGGAAACGCATGCATATTTGTGATAAAAGAAGTGAGATGGGGAGACCATAGACTGGGGGAGCCCACACCATTTATTTAACCCTCCCAATAACCCCACAAGGGAGCTATTATTTCTCTGTAATGACAAGGAGCTCACAACTTGCTCTTTTGCTGACAAGTGGCAGAGGTGGGACTCAAACCTGGGTCCTGTGATTTCAAGTCTAGGACCCTTTTCACCTTATTATATAACCCATTAGCTACTAAAACAACAGAACACAGACATCGATTTCATTTCAGGATTTCTTAACCTTTTTTGTGCTGTAGACCCATTTAATAGTCTGGGGAAGCCCATGAAACTTTTGTCAGAATAATTTCTTTTTAGGGGCACCTGGGTGGGTCAGCCAGTTGAGTGTCTGACTCTAGATTTCGGCTCAGGTCATGATCCCAGGGACATGGGATTCAGCCCTGCATCAGCCTCTGAGCTTAGCTTGGGATTCTCTCTCTCTCTCTCTCTCTCTCTGCCCCTCTCCTCCACTCATGTGCACTCTGTCTCTCTCTAAAATAAAATAATTTCTTTTTAATGCATAAAAGAAAATGCATTGAACTACCAAATACACTAATAATACTGAATTCTAGTTATCACAATATTTAAAACACGGTGCTTTGGTAATATAAGTGCTTCCTTTTTTATGTTTTTAATGTTTCTTTATCTTTGAGAGAGAAAAGGAGAGAGAGACAGAGCACGAGCAGGGGAGGGGCAGAGAAAGAGACACACACAGAATCCGAAGCAGACTCCGGGTTCCGAACTGTCAACAAAGAACCTGACAGGGGGCTCAAACTCACAAACCGTGAGATCATGACCTGAGTTGAAGTCAGACTTTTAAACCGACTGAGCCACACGGGTGCCTCTAAGTGCTTCTTTATTAATGCATCAAAAACGAAGTTCTATCAGAGAAACTAATGACTACTAGAATTTCAAAATAATAGTATATGTGAATAATGTTTCCAGGTACTTTCAACAACCACAATGCAATATGAAAATAATTGTGATTTCTATTAGGGACATAGTCATGGGTTTTGCTGATATGACTGTGACTCACCTGTAATCATAATTACTAAAAATTGTAAATTTCAATCATAGATTAGTAAACATAAAAGTGTAATTTTTTCCCACCCAAATTCATAAATCCCTGAGTAATACCCACAGACCCTGGTTAAGAACCTTAGGAAATGTTTCAAATTTGAGCTATTCTGTAAAAGTGATTCCTAAAATATCAAGGAATGGGGTTCTTTTTTTTTTTTTTTTTTTCAAATGAACTAAGAAGCAGAATTTCAATGGTCAAATAATTCAAAGGAAAAGGACTCTGACTAAAGCAGAGTATCAAGGACTTGGAGACCTACCCGCGGGTTTCTTCAACATGTCCCCGAGGCCCAAGCACCCCAATGGGGCAGGACCATGAGGGATATCCTCAGAACCCCAGGGCTCCTCAGAAAATGCTTTGCTGTGGTTTCTCAACACGTGTCAGCAAGGCTCAGCTTTCTCAAGACAGAGAGGTCTGGAAAGTTTCCTGCTGATAATAACCCTTTCCAGAATACACACTGCCAACCCACTCTCAGGAAACATTGTTTTTTGTTTTTTTTTTTTAAAGGTAATTTTCTGAGCAACTGTGGATCCCCAGCAATATTCCAGACTTTACATTGTTCGTGCATAGGCTGCTCCCGGTGAACAGTAACGGTTTCAGGCTAATAAGGAAATAATCCATTTTCAGCAGATGAAAGAAAGGCGATCAGAAGAGTAACTTGAGCCCAGGGAACTAGCAGTGCCAAAAACTTATAATGGAAACTCTCTAAAGAATCCAAGACCCTTTGTTAGATATGAATGATTTCTTTTTTCTGGTGAAAAGTGTACGAAGAACTTGAGAAGAAAGGCCTGAGTGGGTTTTGTGAAACAACCTCTGTCTGGGGAAGACGGGCTTGAGGTAGAGTTGCAGTCTCACTGTATCCTTAGGTTATGCAACAGGGAGGCAGTTGAAAGATGTTCAAACCACCAGCGTGCGATGTGTTTTGTCTTTGAACTCTTTCCTCCGGGCTTTAACTGGAAGTTCATACATGTTCCCTTGCTTCACCTCTCTGACACCACCCAGAGGTGTGTAAAATGCAGCAGAGACAGTGGGGCACTTGGGTGGCTCAGTCGGTTCAAGCATCTTGACTTCGGCTCAGGTCATGATCTCGTGGTTCATGGGTTCAAGCCCCGCATCGGGCTCTGTGCTGCCAGCTGAGAGCCTGGAACCTGCTTCGGATTCTGGGTCTCCCTCTCTCTCTCTCTCTGTGCCCCTCCCCTGCTCATGCTCTGTCTCTCTCTGTCTCTCAAAAATAAAAACATTTTTAAAAAATACAGCAGAGACAGAAACAAATTTAATTAAGAAAGGATCCTGGGAGGGACCCTCCACACACCTGGCACTCTCCACGCCGAGTGCCAAAATCTTCACTGTGATCATCAGGAAAAATACACCTACTCGAGATACCCATACACAACAATGCTTTACGGTTTTTGAAGGCAAGATATCTATAGATAGATATACATATACATATAGATAATGAATTGTATTACAAATTGTCCGATCCCATTCTGAAATAAGAACTAGAATCTGTTGGCTCTACTACCAAAATGAAAAAGAACTATAAGTGATACACTATGGGTTTGTGGTATCGGTTTGTAGTTTCTTTCCTTCCTTCCTTCCTTCATTTATTCATTTATTCATTCATTCACGGTTGATGGACTAAACTAGATGCCAGAACAAGACATGGGCCTTCATCCTCACGGGACGTGTATTCTAGAGAGGAGAGAGAGACGTTAAACCAATACTTATCCAGTTCCTCCCAGAAGACCTGATTCTCAGCCTTCAGGGTGAATTAAGAACCACCAAGGAAGCTTGTTAAAAACACATATTCCTGATTCAGCAAACCTGAAGTGTGGCTGTGGAATTAGCATTTTTCACAAGCTCCACAGTGAGCCGAAGGCAGGTGGTTGGCAGGATTTGAAGGATTGTTGCAACTAATGAGGCCCCAGAACAACCCTGTCCCTGGGTCCCCACGCCCTTGTCCCACACTCTTCAAGGAGAAATGCCCATTTCTTGCTTCAGACCCATTACGGACAAGCCTTAGTCTTTGCCACACACTTCCTTCGAACGCAGCCTTTAAATACTAGGTCGTAAGGGTTAAATAATTTATTTCCAGGGAAAACTTTGATTCCCCCCAATGCCCTCTTAAAATGCCTTCAGTGTTTTGCTGCAGCTCCCTGTCTCTCTAACCTGAATCATCTGCCCCCCTGTTTTTAGGCGGCTGTATCGCTTTATATCCTGTGAGCTTCGGCAGCAGGAGGAGGATTTCACACCCGCTTTGAGCAGTGACATTCGGCTTGCAAAGTGCTTGAGTGCTTCCAACGCTATGTAATAGCCCACCCTGGCAGTATTATCAAAGGGCATGACTGTTTGACCTCCTCATGCTTCGTGTCACACACGCACACACATACACACACACACTTTCATCCATGTGCACACAAATAGGTTTGCATATAAAATCTATCTAAATAGCGGTGCCTGGGTGGCTCAGTCTGTTGAGTGTCCGACTTCAGCTCAGGTCGCGATCTCACAGTTCGTGAGTTCAAGCCCCGCGTCGGGCTCTGTGCTGACAGCTCAGAGCCTGGAGCCTGCTTTAGATTCTCTCTCTCTCTCTCTCTCTCTGAAATAAGTAAACATGTGAAAAAATGTCTTTAAACCTATCTAAATAAAATCTGCATTTTTCTTCATGCTGTCAAAAAGTATTAATTTCCAAACCGTCAGCTATTTACTATATACAGCAGGTGATCCACACAAAAATTTGGCTAGGGTCAATTCTATTTCCATAAAGGCACCTCAAAGCGAAGAACTCCAGTCTCCAAGTGCAATGGCCTTTTCTCTTCCTGGAAATGGCAGGGCTGGGATCGTCCTGGATGTGACACGGTGCCTGGCCCGTACCGTGACTCAGTCCATAATTCCCACCAATTAGAACAAGACCAGCTTTTACCTTTCTCTGAAGCACCAATGGGTGCTGCCGACCCATCTCTGAACCAATTAACCGTATCCCAGTGGATTCTAAACATAACACTTTTTAAAGTTAGTCTTTCTATTTTTTATTTCTGCTTAATATGGTAATACCTTACGAATAAAAAATTAATTGCTTAGGGCTGAGCTGAATTAGTGAAAAGTATGGATTATAAATTATGTCTTCTCTGTGCAGTTTTGTTACTACAAAATACAAGTAGATTAAATAAGTGTTGCCAAGTGGAAGGCATGCTGCCTGCCCTGCTTTAATGAGTAGATGAGACTAATTTGTAATTAGCATGTGAAGCCCGGGAAATTGCTTTTTTCAATGTTCTTAGCACGGGATGCACATGTGTCCACAGCACACATCATGAGAGTTCTCCAAAGCTGGCTCTCTGAATAGTCGATACGGGTGCTATAGCAGATCAAAGCACTGGATAGTTTTTTGAGGCCCATTTTAGCCCAAAACATCCACAATCCTCAGATTAACTGAATTTAACAAATCTTTTTTTTTTCTTTTTGGTGAAATTCTTTAATGCATTAGCATGAATTCCAAATTACTGAAATTCAAATGGATAGACTTTGCTGAATCCAATTATTCTGTCATTTCCTGCTTTTCATAGGAAAGCCAGGATTGGGTGCCCTGTCAAGAGTGTCACGTTCCATGACCTCTACCTGGGGAAAAAAGGAGGGAATTCCACTCCAGAGGTGAAGAGTAGCACAAGAGCAGAATTACCAACCAACATGCGCATCAGAGTGCCGATTTCCTTCCAAGTGCACTGTATCTTTTCGCCTTCACGGGTATTCTGTGCAGCAAGCAAGGACAGTTGTTATTAATGATACCCGGTTAAAGAAAGAGAGCTCAAGGGTCTTTCAGGATTAGAATTCAGCTCTGCTGACTCCAGAGCCTCCCTTGAACGTAGAAGAAGTTCAATACGTATTGGTTTAATGTGTGACAGAATTGATCACCGGTCAACAAATAAAAATAGAGATGATCTATCTGATTAAAAGAAAACACTGGTGCCAAAAGAAGACAGTCATTCGAACACTAAGCATCTTTCAAATACTTAGGAATGCAAGGGTCTTAGCAAGAAGATACACAGCCAGGGCTGGCTGTATAATTTGCAGGACGGCGGGGGGGGGGGGGGGGGGGGGGGGGGGGGGGGGGGGCAAATTGAAAATGCACAGCCCCTTGCTCAAAACTCAGGGATTTTTAAGGCAGTGACAACAGAGTATTAAAGCAAGCGCAGAGCCCTTCTAAGAACAAGTTGGCCCTGAGTGACTATGCAGATCCCCCACTGGTAAAGCCAACATTTCACATCATGTTTCAAAGCTTAGGGTGGGAATGGTACCATCCTGTAGACAGCATTTTGGATTTTGGTAGGTGGGGAGGTTCTTGGCTGGCAGAAAGAGCGGAGGCCTTGCTGGTAAGCAGCAGGCCAAAGACTCCAGAGACGCTCAAGGTCGGGGACAGGCCTGCACTGTAAGGAAGAGAACTTTTCAACATCCCACTTGATATTCACATGGTGAAAAGCCTGTTTATAATTATCTGAGCTTATTATTTGTTTTACACATCCTGAATTTTCCACTGTGACTACTCTGTCAATTCTGGAAACACTGCACACTGCTTTAAGCCTTCATCATTAAACACGGTTTCATTAACAACATCAACCATCGTTCCATGATTCTCATGGAAGTGTGTACAAGCATCTGACCCCTCAGTTTCGTCTTCTAGTGAGGTCCCAACCATGCCGTTACCTAAAGGAACATATACTGTCTTATCATAAATTATTTTGCTTTCATAGTACAGTTAGAACATTGGTTGGAGATAGGTCATACTATGGGAGCGTTTCATTTCGTGTTGGCCAAAGGGGATTTCAAAATGCTTGTTACAAAAAGTGGCTTTGGGTACGAAAGCATTGAAACCTAGGCTTAGAGGCATAAGATTACAAAATGTTTCAGCTCGGAGGAATTTGAGGGATTATCCACTTCATTGACAGATGAGGAAATTGAGGCTGAACCAGATTATATATCTTGCCTAAGGTCACCCTGCAGGCATTGGCAATGCCAAGAGTTGAAACTGTTCTCATTTCTAAGACTGTATGAAGTAATCAATTCTTTCCTTCTTTCCTTCCGCTCTTCCTTCCTTCCTTCCTTCCTTCCAACAAACACAACTGTGCTCTTACCATGTGCCGGGCATTAGGGTGGGTCTGATGCAGAGATGACTAAGACACAGTTTCTGCCCTTAAGAAGACCACAGACCTGCTGGAAAACAGAGCAGAAGCTAGATATGGTACAACGTGCTTTGGAGTAGACCTGTGTTCAAAACATTACGGGGGCCGGGGAACTGAGTCTTCCTGGGGGCTTGAAGGCTTCCCAGCATAGGTGGGTTTGGAATCTTGAGATGGGAGAAAGGCGTGTTGTTCTGCAGAATAGGGTAACCCTCATTCTAAGCAGTTGCACGGAGCAGACAAAGACACAGTGGCGAAACGGGGCCACTCTGTAATCAGGTATTGACTGTCCGCAGCCCTTAATGTCCAGGAGTATTTTCCAGAAGCACAGAGGTGGTCATTATCCTGCCAAACACAGCCAAGCAGAGAGCAGGCAGAGAGCAGAGCTGGCTCAGAGGCCTGGGGACTCCCTGAGGTCATCAGGGAGAGAGGAAATGAAGGGGGAAGTCTCCATGCCGCTCCGTGGGTGACGAGGGCTCTGTGGGCACTGGCCAGAGTGCAAACTGAGAAAATAGCTCGTTGATTGCTGAAGTGATTAGTGGATCACCTTATTGATTCTCACCTAGCTCGGAACAGACCTCAATAACCAACATCAAGTGCTTTAATAAGAGCAAAGGAAAGATTTACTGGATGCGAGTGCTTTTCATTAGAGAGGGCTAAGGGGAAATAAAACACACTGACCCACCAGTGAGGGGCCCCGGCATGGCTTCCAGCCTGGTGACTGCCAGCCAGACAGGAAAGTGAGTAAGAGGAAGTCAAATGAGACAGCCCCTGGGCCCATGCTTATCAGAACTGCTAGAAAAGACTCTCCACAGATTGCCAGATTGTCTGTTTTGCTTCTCTTCCTCTCCCCTCTGCAAACCCAGCCACCCAGGAAAATGGGAGACAGGCAAAGTGGCTGTTGCTCATGAAGCCCAAAACCAGGCACCAGCTTGGCATGTTGTAGGCATTATCTCTCAACCCCCCAAGAAATGAACTCTTTTCTCCACAGTACAAGAGAGGAAACTACAATGAAGGGACTCTTATGTGTTGGGGCTGGGATTAGAACCCAGGTCCCTCTGGCAGCAAGGCCTCCGTGCTTAAAATTTTTTTCTTGGAAACAAGACTCGCTGGGCATCTATTTTTCCTTTCAAGGCTTTGCGTTGAATCCACTCTACCCTGCATAAACTGACCACACTTTAATTTCAATGGAGCAATTACTATATTTCAGATACAATAAAATACCACTTGCTCTGCACAACTGGCTTGGGAGGTTGCCCTGCGATTATTATCCCCATTTTAGGGATGAGTTAACTGAGGCTTGGAGAGAGTTACTCAGGTAGCATTGTGGCCAAAGTGAGACCTTGAGCACAACATCATCAGATTCCAGACCCCACGCTGTAATCAACTATATCCTAGATGTTTCTTAAAGAAAGGGACCAATGAGGGGCGCCTGGGTGGCGCAGTCGGTTAAGCGTCCGACTTCAGCCAGGTCACGATCTCGCGGTCCGTGAGTTCGAGCCCCGCGTCGAGTTCTGGGCTGATGGCTCAGAGCCTGGAGCCTGTTTCCGATTCTGTGTCTCCCTCTCTCTCTGCCCCTCCCCCGTTCATGCTCTGTCTCTCTCTGTCCCAAAAATAAATAAACGTTGAAAAAAAAAAAATTAAAAGAAAAAAAAAAAGAAAGGGACCAATGAAAGGTATAACTGGGCCATCTAAGTAGACATAGAAAAAGACTCAGGGAATGTCAAAATTCCACAGATTTTTCTTGAGCTCCTACTTCATCTCAAGCATCTTTCTGAACCCAAAGGACATAGTGATGATCATGGGAAAAACATTCTTCTGGGGGCAGCTTACTATACATGAGAGACAATTCAGGTAAACCAGAGAAGTCCTGGTAGACATGAGTGCAATAAAGAAAATAAAACAGGGCACGGCGGATCGATCGACTTTCTAGCGGGTGGTCAGAGAGGTGTCACCTGAGAAGCTTGCTGTGAGCCGAGGCTTCAATGACAAGAAGGCTATAACCATGCAAAAGTGTAGCTGAGAAGATTCTAGGCAGGCAAAGTGGCGAGTGCAGAAACACAAGGCAGGAAGGAGCCTGGTGCACCCACAGAAGGGGAGGAGTCCACTGTGATCAGAATACACTGAGGGAGGGAGGAGTGGCTCTAGATGAGATCTGAAAGGAGGGAGAGCAGGTCTCCTGGGCCTGGCAGGCCATCGTGGGGAACTGGACTTTAAGTAAGAGGGAAAGGTAGGAAAGGGTTTTGAGCATTTAAAATGATGTGCATTGAAAAACAGACTTTGGGGGGCGCCTGGGTGGCGCAGTCGGTTAAGCGTCCGACTTCAGCCAGGTCACGATCTCGCGGTCCGTGAGTTCGAGCCCCGCGTCGGCTCTGGGCTGATGGCTCAGAGCCTGGAGCCTGTTTCCGATTCTGTGTCTCCCTCTCTCTCTGCCCCTCCCCCGTTCATGCTCTGTCTCTCTCTGTCCCCAAAATAAATAAACGTTGAAAAACAGACTTTGGGCTGCTGTTTGGATGGGTCGTGAGACCAGTGGGGAGGCCGCTGCAGGAGTCCAGCTGGACCAGCAGAGTTGGCTTGGGTTCAGTGCAAGCAGGAGACGTGAAGAAGTGGACACGTCCCGAAAATATTTTGAGGGAGAGCTGACCTCGCTTTTGCCGCCTTGCACTTTTATAAACGGACAAGAGCGGCTACTTTTCTGACCCCCCGGATGGTGCCCCCCGCCAGCCCGCTCTCATTATGTTTGGACTGGCTTCTGCCAAGCTCGACTATGAAAACTTGACCAGAAGAACAGAATGTGATGACGTCATCTCCTCGGCTCACCCCGGGAGAAGGTTTTATGAAGTTTCACAAAAAAAACGATGCCTGCCAGGAAGCCAAACAACTCCCCTGACCACCGCTCACCATGGCCCAGACAGAAGAGAAAAACCACTGACAGAGAACCCCTGCTTCCCTAAACCAGGCCCAGTGACGGCTTGTCTTGTTCACCGTGGTCAGAGCGCCAGTTACTTCAGAAGAAAGAGAAACCTAAGGTCACCATGACATGCCATCTCATATGGTTTTTTTTAATGTTTATTTATTTTTTTTGAGAGAGAAAGAGAGAGAGAGAGAGAGCACGAGTGGGGGGGGGGGGGGGCAGAGAAAGAGCGAGACACAGAATCGGAAGCAGGCTCCAGGCTCTGAGCTGTCAGTACAGAGCCCGATGCGGGGCCGGAACCCACGAACCGTGAGATCGTGATCTGAGCCGAAGTTGGATGCTCAACCTACTGAGCCACCCAGGCACCCCCACCTTATATATTTGAACTCACTCAACTAAGGAGCGATGGTATTCCTCACAGTGTGATAGTGGAAATATGAGGAAGGTCTATCTACCCCCGACAGGTCTAAGTGCCCATTCTAGAAATCAGGGAAAGTCATCTGAAGGATAATGAAGAATTTGACAGGGAAGTGTTCCTTTGTGTCATGTTCTCAGGAGGGAAGACAGCAGGTGACATGCGATTGTCTCCAGGTCTGCCTCCAGGAGACAGAAGGTTGGACACAAGGTGAACTGTCAGGAGAAAAAAAAAAAAAAAAACTGAGGGAACTCTGTAGAAGATGGGCCTTGTCCATAATTGATCTGACAGAGTACTGCCCACTCTATCACTGCAGCTGAAATATGGCCACTCTCCCATGTGGGAATGCATTTGTGTGTAAGGACACCAGACTCCATCTATTAAGGAAAGTGTTTAAGCAGGAAAGATAACAGTCTGTCAGTCTGAGTGAGTGATTCTAGAAACCCAAACACCATGTCAGAGCTTCAGGATTCAATATATATATATATATATATATAGCCTAAATCAAAAGGATTTTTGTTCATTGAACAAGGGAAAGGAGTAAGGTGCTTATGACAACGGCCCCTCCTGACTTTCGGTTGGTTAATTGTATTTGGAGAGAACATGCTATCTGTTCTGGGGAACTTCATAAAAAATGACAATAGAATTACTCTCAGCCACTTGGGGTTGCTTTCTTCCTAAGGGTCGGAGAAAAGGTATTCGTTATTTAATCAACAAATATTTAGTACCAATCTCTTGTCCATCATTCTGCTAAGAATAATATGAAAACAAGACAGGCACACAATCCCTGCCCTCATGGACTTTATAGCCCAGTTTGGTTTCTGGTCTTTTTTAGGTATTTTGACATTTTCCTGACAAAGAGTTAAATTCTATTAATTCAACACACCTGTATTGATCTCTTATTCTGAACAAAGCAATATAACGACAACTCCTGCATTCAACAAACATTAATGCAACAAGAGTGATATACTATGTATACATTTGGAGAGATACATAGTTGATTTAGATCCAGATAGCTGCCTCAAGGGGCCCCCAGGATGGACGGGATGATAAGATGTGTCTGTAGATAACTAGAACCAACGCTACAAAATGATAAACAGCACTGAAAAAGAGAAGTTCAGACAAAGAATTTTAACAGGAAGGCTGAGGCGATGGCCAGCTCTGAGAGACGGGCAAAAGCTATCCTCTGCCTCAATTTCCCAATTCATTCATTTGCTTAGTCAACAAGTATGGCTTGAATCCTTGCCACACTGCAGACATTGTGCCAGACTGGAATGCAAGTCGGACTGGAAAGGAGAGATGTGCCAACGAACAGGGGTAAATACCTCAATCCAGGTAGAGAGAAGATGCAGGCAGAAAAACAGAGGAGGGAACGTCCTAGTCGACTTGTGGTGAGGGACAGTTAGCCAAGGAAGGTTTTAGCGAGTAGGTGAGCTGTGGCTGAGTGTGAAAGAAAAGTGAACATCTCAGGAGAAAGAAAAGGGAGGACGCAGTCCTCCAGGCAGTTATTAAAAAGGCTCTCAAGGGGCGCCTGGGTGGCACAGTCGGTCACGATCTCACGGTCCGTGAGTTCGAGCCCCGCGTCGGGCTCTGGGCTGATGGCTCAGAGCCTGGAGCCTGTTTCCGATTCTGTGTCTCCCTCTCTCTCTGCCCCTCCCCCGTTCATGCTCTGTCTCTCTGTGTCCCAAAAATAAATAAACGTTGAAAAAAAATTAAAAAAAATAAAAAGGCTCTCAAGTGGGAGATGAGGAGGGGGTTCAGGTTGTGTGCGGGAGGCAGAGGAAGAAGGCGAGGGAGGAGGCCAAGGGAGCCACTACCAGTTGTCCCCATGAAATGGGAAGGGAGGTTAACAGCTGAGGGGCGGAGCTAGAGTGATCTAGCTAGTGATCTAGTGATCAGTCTCCTGACTGAAAGGGCAGGTTGTGCTCTGGAAAGCTGCTTTGAGAATGTAAGAAGATACTATTAAAGAACAAGCCAAAGACAATTCTGAAGTAGAGACCACCAATGTGACATCCATTCCACATAGTAATGCAAGATACTCAAACAGCACGCAGTAGTCAGGGCATAAGAGCGGAGGGAACACCTTGCTGGACATGTGTGTGTGCAAGGGAACAGGGGTGTTGTGACCATCTCAAATGATCAACCACAGGGTCTAGCCTGATGGGCTGAAAGAAAATGGTCAAATCATTGGAGTAGGAATGGTAAATGGCTTTCATCTCAGCTGTCAGCTCCAACTGATAGAATCTTGTGCGGAGAAGGATTCCAAAGTTACCTCTGTGTTCAATAGGGAAGAGTGCATGATCAATCAGGAACGTTCACCATGGCCCAGAAAGGATGGCAGGCCCCATAGCAGGTATTCGCCACCTCTGGCCTGGAGGCCAGATGAGGCCAGGAGAGAGAAGGAGTAAGAGAGCTGGGAGGAGGGGAGGTCAGAGAGTGAGATGTGGGGGCCTGAGGTCCAAGGTGGAATTTGCACTGGAGCTGTCCGGGCCTAGACCTTGGCCATGGGAAGGTTTGGCCGAATAGAGGATAAGACATGGTCTAGTGTTCAAAGACCTGAATGCTGCTGCTTTTGTCTCACTGAAAAAGAAAAGTGTCTTCAGGAAAAAAAAAAAAAAAAAGACACTTGTGCCTTAGGAGAAGGATGGATGATTGAAAGGGCCCTTGGCTGTTGCCATGTTAATGGAGAAAAGCATGGGAAACCCTCATTCCTACATTAGCATCAGCCTCCACATTCAATAAGCCAAAGACAGTAGTGACATACTGCATGAGGGGGCCCCTCCACACTCACGCCTCAGACCGACCCACCTAAACTCTGGTGAAGAAGTCAGCTGCTGACCATTTCCTGCAGCTGGCCAGGCAGGGAGTGAGCCAGCGACCTCGCCTCCAATGACCTGATCCTATGACTTTTTTTTTTTTAATCATGGTGAGAACACTTAACATGAGATCTACCCTCTTAACAAACATTTAAGTGTAAAATACAATATTATTGACTGTGGGTGCAATGTCATACAGCAGATCTCTAGAACTTTTCCACTTAACTGAACTGATTAGTAAGCCTCTCTTCCTCCCCCAGCCCCTGGCAAAGGCACTCTTTGACTCCGTGAATTTGCCTATTTTAAAGACCTCACGTAAGCAGAATCATGCAGCATCTGTCTTTCTGTGACTGTTTTTTTTTCCACTTAGCTTACTGTCCTCAAGTTTCCTTTATGTTATCACATCCTGCAGAATCTCCTTCTTTTTTAAGGCTGAATAATATCCCATTGCATGTATATATCACGTTTGCTTCATCCATTCATCCGTCGATGGACAGACCCTTAGGTTGTTTTCACATCTTGGCTATCGTGAATAATGTTGCAATGAGCATGGGAGTGTAAATATGTCCTTGAGATCCTGGTTTCAATTTTTTTTGGATAAATACCCAGAAATAGGATTGCTGAATCATATGATAGTTCTATTTTTAATTTGTTGAGGAGCCTCCATACTGTTTTCCATAGCAACGGCACCACTTTGCATTCCCACCAACAGTGCACAAGTGTTCCAACTTCCCCACATCCTCGCCCCACATCTCTCTCTGGGCTCTCGAGTGACAGTCTCGGAAAAGACCGTCACCTCCTCACCACTCAGTGCCACTGTGGAAGGCTGAGCTCACAGTCGTCCATGCTTCCCTGTTTGCCAGCCTGCCTCGTGGATAAATGTAGAGAAGGGATCGGGATGAATTCGTGGTCCTAAAGAGCATGTCTAAAAGGGTTTGTCAAAAAAAGAGTTAATGACTGCTTCTCTGCGGGAAACCCTAAAGAAATGAGTGTTCTGGAGTGTAGAACATTCGCTTTTACGGTAGGTGGTGTTATTGTTACATGTTCCTACAGACAGTGCTAATTAACAATCCTAAAGGCCACATCATTAAATTATTTCTCAGCTTAAAACCCTGCAATGTTTAACGCACCTCGGCAATTCAATTATATCTAAAACACTTGCCTGAATGCCAGGCATTATTCTGTGGCCGACAAAGTGCAAGTTTCTCTTAAGAGCAGGTGAGGCTTAAAAAGGAAAGAAAAACATCTCACAAGCGACTTTCCTGTCCCTCTCCCTGACACATACTCTAAATATAAAAACACCAATAATCCTCAAAGAAAATTTAAAGTAGACCTAATCTTTGCCAGGCAAAATGCAGACTGACGACTTTTCTATAGGCACAGATATGAAGAATCCAATAACATTTTCTTAGAGATCTCACCTGAAAAATCAAATCATTGCCCTCACCTCTGTTTAAGGTCCATTGGGTTTCAGGGATTTTCCTCTGGGTCTTGCCCCCCATCCTTTGTCATTTCTAACCACTGCAAATTGCATTTTGGGTTTGAACTTGGGGCCATGTCATGGCTTTGGGCTGGGTTTTTCCTGGATGTATACCACAGTCAGCACAGAGCACTGTGAAGAGAACACAAAGCCTCTTTGTCTCCTACCCAATGAAGTATCTTAAGTACAGAGTGCAATGGGAAAGGGCTTCCATCCAGCTTAAACACACACACACACACACACACACACACACACACAGGCTCTTGCCCTTCCCTGCCATCCCCAGCCTGATCTTCTCTGTAGTGAGACAGTCCTCTGCACAGGCGCAGAGCCTGGTTCAGCTGGCCAAGTGGCCTCAGTCCTCTGGACAAGATTTGGCAGGCAATACCATGACAGAACCTCCCGCTTGGAAAATGCTGGTGCCGAGGACGCATCTGGGAGCAGCACATATGTGATTCCACTGGTTTTCACACAAAGAGGCAGACTGTGCCAGTGGCCAGCTGGGTACTCATCTGCAGCCACGGAGGCAGGAGTGAAGGAGCAAACTGCTGATTCTCTTTGCATGGTCTCCCCAAATATCCTGTCTCTGCATAAACCATCTCGTCATCCCTCTCCTTTCTGACACTATGTTAACAGTATCCTTCGAGGAGGCCCCACTACACTCTGTGGGACCAGGAGACATATATATCTCCTTAGTCAAGCACTGTGCCTTAGACCCTGACACTTTCAACAGATTTGTTGACTTGGGGGGACGCAGGGATAGATGATTGGGGGATGGGGGATAGATGCATGGGTGGAAGAATAAAGCAAGCCAAGATGCTATTACCCCTCTCTAAAAGAACCGAGTCCTCTCGCTGACAGCCTCAATCTGGACTCTCGGTCTCCAGAGAAGTAATACAGGCTGGGGTTAGCAGGGCCCTTGTATTACTGCCAACCCCCACTCTCTCACCCATGGCAGACATTGCTAACAGGCCACAGAATTCTTGCCAACAGATTCAAGACCTTGCCTCTCAATTTTCCTCACTAGTGGTCCAGGCAGGTACTACTTATCATCAGACAGGATGCAGCCACATTTCTGCCCCAGGGTTAGAACATGGGCTTTGGGGACTGAGACTGTCTTTAGGTCCTGATTCAATCATTTTTTGCCATGAGACCTGGAGAAAGCTACTGAACCTAAGTTACCACAAAACTAAGCATTTAGTGTTTCTGTCTGTGTGAAAGAAGACAAAGAAAAAGAACTGAATTCATAAGGTTACTGTGGAGATCAATGGGAATGTTTAGTAAGCACCTGACATAATAGGTGCTCAATAAACACTAGTTATTTTTATCCAGAGACTGTTTATGGATTATCATGTCCCCTCTTTCTGTAGAAGGATTTTTCATCATTGTTACATTCATTGCTCAGTTTCATCTCTCCCCAGAGAATGACAGAGAAAGGGCAGTACATGAACTCAGACTGACTTGGTGTGAGAAAGGCAACACTAGCATGGACTGAGGAATGACCGTCTCTAATGAGCTAGCCTAGAACGATTCAGACAGGCATTGCGTGAAGGTTCTATAGTCAAATGACTAGATCTGGAAGGGAGGAGACCTGGGCTCTAGTCAAAGCTGTGTCCCCAACTAACTAGATAAACATAGAGGTCACCTAATTTTTTCTGTGAGAGAAAGCCATCAGATTGCCTGAAGGCTGAAGTCCCTTCAACCCCCAATTCTGTGACGCTATCCAGTTGACATCTCGCCTCTTCAAGGACGCCTGGCCTGACCATTCCCACTGAGGCACGTAGAGCGAAGTCTGGCGCCCAGCCAGAGCTGTGGAGGTGTGCACTATTACCGTGCACACGAACCCAGCCCAAACATCCCCATACTCCTGCGCCTCACACACAGTAAGGGATCTTGTGTTGACTCGGTTGATTTAACTGACCAGCTCAAGAACATGTGACTAGAAGCCAGAGACCAAGTTCAGTCCCAGCTCAACCAGAACCCACCTCTGTGGGCTGGAGCACATGAGGTAACTTCTTCAGAGTCTCTGTTTTCTCACTTTATCAAATGGGAATCAAACACACTGCCTTGTGAGTCCCACAGAATTGTTGTGCTGGTCGATTCAACAAGATGTGTGTGTACACGGTACGTAAACTATTAGATAAAGGAAAAGGGCATAATTAGTTTAGTTTGGAGGAAACCACCTCCTGAGGGCCTCTGAAGGCCTCTGCTTGAGGGTCATTCTCACCTTAGGGCAAAAACAGAAGAGACAGTTGCCTCCAGAAGAGCTATTTGGAGAAATGTTGCTAGGCCAGATAACGTTATCATAAAAGCATGTCGCAGAGGGGCCTTTGATCTTATCGGACTGGAGGAACCAGTCCTGTGTCCAATATGGGGCAAGTCATGGGTTTTCTGCCACGTGTGGCTGTGCTCCAAAACATTCAAAGCATTCTTCCAGCATCGACAAGTAGGTCCCCATTCAGTTTGTTGGAAGTTAGGGAGAACACAATGTCACAGACCAGACAATATTATGAAGGAGGCATTTATTTTAGTTGCAGAGCCACACGTAAGTTTCAATGCCAGTTCAACCACTTACGAGCTATGTGGCCTCTTTAATCGCTTTCACCTCACCTAGGACCGTTAACAAGGATGAGAGGTCTTGCACCTACTCTGGCATAGAAGAGATGCTCCATGAAATGAGTCATCATTGTTGCTATCATTTCCCTCTTTAGAGACTCCCCAGTCACTTGTCTCAGCCTGAACACAAGTGCCCTGAGGTTCTGCCTTCCTTCTCCTTCAACCCGCTGTAGGCAACACTCCGTAGTCTGAACCTTTCCTGACTTCCTCCAATCAACTCTCCTTTGCCCCCTCCCATCAGATAGGCCAGTTCCTGCCCAGAGATGCACCTCATAATGTGTTCCCCACCGGGGTAACTTTTGCTAACTCATTGCAGCCCTGAAAGGCTGTACTTACAATCATTCTTAATGATATTCTTCCAGCTCATCTTCAGCAGAGAACATTCCCTGTTACTACTAGGGTCCTAAAAACCCTTCTCAGGAATACTCCGCAGTTAGAGTCACAGCCCGAGGTAAAAACCCTCACACATTAGAGAAAGGAAACGGCACAATGTAGAAGCAACAAAGCACAGATTTTCTCATCAGAGAGATCTCTGGCCCGTGGGCAACTGAGTAACTGGAGCCCTTGCTTTCCTATCTGTAAAGTAGGGACGATAACACGTACCTCATGGGTTTATTGTGACAAGTAAAGGAGATTACGTATCAGTCAGCTTTTGCTGCCTAACAAACCACCTGCAAATTTACTGATTTACAATAACAACCGCTTGTTCAGCTCACAAGTCTGTGGGTATGCTATTTGGGCTGGGCTCAGCTGGGCTCTTGAAGCTCAGAACTCAAATAGCATTTACACCACATTAAACTGGCCAAAACAAATCACAATGCCAGTCCAGATTCAAGGAGTGGGGAAACAGACCCTGCCTGTTGAGGAAAGTTGCTTAAGATTATCGTTGAAATTTTTTTAATGCTTTTATTTATTTGTGAGAGAGAGAGAATGAGATCATGGAAGGGACAGAAAGAGAGGGAGAAACAGAATTTGAAGCAGGCTCCAGACCTGAGCTATCAGCACAGAGCCTGACGTGGGGCTCAAGCTCACAAACCACGAGATCATGATCTGAGCTGAAGCCAGTTGCTTCATAGACTGAGCCTCCCAGGTACCCCTATTGTGGCAATTTTTGAATTCTACCATAGGTAATAAATATGAAACACCTGGCCCTCAAACTGAATAGATTTCTAACATATCTTCATTTCAGAAATCCTTGCGGTGGCCTTTTATATGAACCTAAAGAAATATTTGTTGAGTCTTTGCTCTCCAACCCTGCTCTAAATACTGAAGAGTAAGGAAGGATTTTAAATATGTTTATCCAAAACCTCTGCCCTCAACGTGCTCATAATCTAATTGGGAGAAAAACATACACACACAAAGATGAATTATGAGGCCAGAGTGAAGTATCAAGTTTAGGCAATGGTAGGCAAGCCGTGACAAGGCCGGATGTGATTAGTTGCTAAATATAATATAGAGACAATAAGTCATGAGGCAGAAAAGGGGGTGTGTCTGGAGTCCTTGGGGAAAGCTTATAGGAGGAGGGAGGATTTAAGGTGGATCCTGGAAGATGGTTAGTTGCCACAAAGCACCAAAGTGACGTGACCAGTCTCCCTTTCTAGGGGTCCTCCTTTCAGAAGGTTCTCCCTATATCCACAGCCTGCATGCTTAGGCTCTGCTTCTGATGCTGTAGGGGAAAAGAAGTGAGATCCATGTCCCCAGAGCCATTAGTCAAAGGGAAGATCTTCCCTGGTGATAGACAGAATGGTAGAGTGGAAAGATTCTGGATGTTTTTAGTCCCCAAAGCTGGCAATATGTATCTTCTTTTCTTCTCCAAGGCTTCATCCCTTTATCTTTCTTCTCTCATAGGGTTTGTTTTTACAGCAGTACATGGGACATCACAGAGGATTTGAATGTGACACTGCTGGCACATAGTAGACAATGAATAAAATTTATACCCCCCCCCTTCATGCTTCTCCTTTGCCTCTGCCATCCACATATAACTTATTCATTAAATGTTCCATGTATTACTGGTAAATAAGCACTAGGCCTTTGCTGTAGGATTCGTACAGCAAAGCTCATTCCAGGAGATCCCAGTATAGCACTGGAACACAAGAAAAGAGCTCATTCTTCCTGCTGACAGTTCCTGAAACTCATCACGCTCACCCATGTCCTTGAGCGACTCACCCATGTTGCCCCATCCACCAACCTAGCTGACTAGCTAACTCTCATTTATCTTAGATGACTACTCCTCCAGGAAGACTTCCCTGCCCCTACCTCCCACCCATCCCTACTCTGGTTTAGGTATTTCTCCTACTGCTCCTATAGTAGTACATGGAACAACATAGGATTTCAGAAAATGGTTATGGAAGGATGGAAAGATGGATGGATGGAAGGATGGATGGAAGGATGGAAGGGTGGTTAGCTCAGATATCCCAATTAGAAATCAATCTGTCAAAAGTTCCTTTGACATTTTGGGACCAGTATGAAGGGTCTCTTACGAGGCATAAATTACTCAAATCAGAGATGTAAGCTAAACTTTCTATGAATAGTGGGAGTAAATAAATGAAAAGGCTCATTCTCATAGAATAAGAGACCTGGCATGGAAAATTCCTGCACAGCACGTTGCACACTTAATACTCACAGGAAACAGCAGGTAAGCAACATAATTAGAAGGAGATGCATAAGCCTGAGGAGCAAATGCCATTCCCCTTGGAAGTTTCCAGGGGCAAACTTAAGACAAGGTCCATGGAGACAAGATTCTTTACCAACTGTCAGACTCAGTAAGCACAAGACCCCAAACTTGAAATGTTTGGGAAGGAAACGTTTCTGTCCATGGAGACTGAAGTTAGTGGCTCTGAGTTCTCTAGCATAAATCATTTCCATTCTGCCAAAGTCTTCAGCCAGCAATGGGACCAGGAGAGCCCCTGCTCTCAGCTTCCTAATGCCTACTTTCTCTCTTACCCTACACAAAACCCTCACCACCCCCTGCCCCACCTCATCCTGCAATGTGGCTTAAGTGTTTTGAGATCACAGAAAAATAAACATTGCCTATTTCATCTGAAACACCATGAAATTTTTCTTTAAAAAAAACTCATACAGCAAAAACAAAGCAATTGATTCAGATGTTAAAGCCATAAAGAACATGTTATCTGAATTTAATAAAAGAGAATGTATACCGATAGTGCGTGATATTTTAAAGAAAGGTGTCAAACAAAAGGGAAAGGAACTGATCTCTTCTTCCACATTTCCTCCCTTAGTTCTTTCTTTCTTGCCTTCTTGATATCCACACAAGAAATCTTTACAGATTGTCATGTGCCAGGCAGCGTGCTAGGTCCTGTGATGTAAATTGAATGTGGCCCAATTGCTTCCCACAGTCTAAGGGAGACAATGGCAGGTGATATGCAGTTATCATACAGCATAAGACAGGAGATGAGAGAGATACGTCCAGAGCACAACGAGGGCACAGAGAAGAAACGTTCAAATCAGTCTGATGGGTCACAGAAGGCTCCCCCAATGAAACAACATCCAGAGGGTGAAGGTGATTTTAAGGATAAGAAGGGGTTTGTTTGGGGCGCCTGGGTGGCTCAGTCAGTTAAGCGTTTGACTTCAGTTCAGGTCATGATCTCACGGTTTGGGTTCATGGGTTGGAGCCCCACGTCAGGCTCCGTGCTGTTAGCTCAGAGCCTGGAGCCCACTTTGGATTCTGTGTCTCCTTCTCTCTCTACCCCTTGTCCACTCACATACACACATACTCTCTCTCTCTCTCTCTCTCAAAAATAAACATTAAAAAAAAAAAGTCATTCAGGCTCTGTGCTGACAGCTCAGAGCCTAGAGCCTGCTTCAGATTCTGTCTCCCTCTCTGCCCCTCCCCCACTTGCACTCTGTCTCTCTCTCTCTCTCTCTGCCCCAAATAAATGAACATTAAAAAAAAAAAAAAAGAAAAAAAAAAACAAGAAAGAAAAAAGGGGTTTATTTGCCAGGCAAAAAAAGATGCAATTTCCACGCAATGAGAATGGCAGACACAAAAGCAGAGCAGTGAATCAGCATTTGCAGAACCATTGGTCCCTCATCACAGCTACAGGAATGAGGAAGGCAAAGCGAAAGAGAGACACAGGAGTCAAATTACAAAGCGTCTTGTGTGCAAAACTGAGTTTGTATTTTATCTTGAGAGCTATGAGAGCTCCTGGAGGGCTCTAAGCAAGCAACGCCATGATCTGGTTTGCATTTGGAAAAAGGACCCATCATAGGGTGGAGGATAGACAGGAGGGGGGTGAGACTGGAGGCAGAAAGACTACCTGGAAAAGTGCTGGAGTAAGCTTGGTGAGAAAGGGAGGAGGCCTGGTGGACCAAAGCAATGGCCATAGGAAAAAACGGTTGATAGTCTTTTAATTTTGGACAGAATCATGCATTTTTGGATAAAACATCCCAGCAAATAACATATTGTGTGATCAGCCTTACTTGTAGTTTCCTTCACATTCCTTTTATATTTCCATCAGTATCAGGTTTGGGGGGGAAATATGTCTTTGCCATCACTGTGATCAGAAGCCAGCCCTGTGTCCTTGGCCCATCCCAATCACTGACTAGCTTGTTCCTTCAGGTGACTCACTAGTTCTATCTGAGACTCAGTTTCCCTATTGATAAAACAAGATCATAAAGTTTGTCGTCTAACCTTGCATGAAAATTAAGTAAAATAACTTAATATATGTTGTTTCAACCAGTTACGTTGAAAAAGGCCATAGATCATCACACACTGTACTGTATTAGGAATATTTTGGATCCAAATGACAGAAAAGCCAACCTAAACAGGCTCAAGCTAGGAAAAGAATGTGAGCCGATCTGGCTTCAGACACAGCTTGACTCAGGATGATGATGTCCCCAGGGTCTGAATCTTGGCCTGGTTCCTCTTACACAGGCTCCACCCTTAGGCTCACATTGCAGTCTCCTTCTCAACCACTAGCAACTTCAGACGCACACAGGGGCCCCCAAAGGCACAGGATGAGAATGTGAGGGACAGTTCTCTTAAAGCAACAGTGGAGTCATTAAGCAAGGCAAAGGGAATATATACTGGGTGCAAACTCCAGGTGTCTCTTACAACATACTTTGCAGTTGGGAGCCACTCAAAGCCTCTGGTTGCTAAGCAGCTGTGTAGAGAGTAACCAAC
Organism: Leopardus geoffroyi; assembly: GCF_018350155.1. Lineage (NCBI taxonomy): Eukaryota > Metazoa > Chordata > Mammalia > Carnivora > Felidae > Leopardus > Leopardus geoffroyi. Next base: position 49,901,824 of record NC_059328.1, read on the forward strand.
CTCGCCGTGGTTGCCACCATTCTGAGACGGAGCACTCAAGAGATGTGGCCCTTCTTTCCACTTATGTCATAATCATAAAATGGTTATTTATTGCCAAGCTTTCAAGTAGTCTTCCGAATGCTCTCATAACACCTACAAGCTATTCAGGGATCACCAGGATTCCGCAGGACCCATTTAAGAGGCACTTCCAGAGGTAATGCGAGGCAGAGGGCAAGAGAGAGCTTCTAGCAACAAGAGAGGGCCTAATGGGCAGGAATCAGATAAAAGAATCTGACCGTAATCAATAGTAATTGTATTTATAAGAGGCATCCTCTTCCTCGTTGGAAAGTACCTTCTAGAACCTGGGGGCTCACCCATTTCTATAAGGTTTAAATCATTCCACGAATCTTTTGTGCACAGCCACCTGGTGAGTGGACCCCAAGAGGGAGTTGCCCTTAGGTATTCCATCAGAATGTGTCCAAGGGCAGTGAAACACACAAAACTAACAATTGTCTGGCCATCAAGAAAGATGACTGTCAACAACTTAGAAGGTGGCTGCCATCATTTCTTTGGCCACAAGAGAGCAAAGAGGGGATGAAGCTTTTCCTGCCTTGCAGGTGGCAATGTAGACCAACAGAATGCCTCCTTGAAGGCTACTTCTCAGAACCTGTTTCCTTTAACTTTATTCCTGAATACGTGCATAGTTCATTCCTCTATCAGAAAGCAAGCTTCTGGAGGGGAGACGCCGTATCTTTTCCATCTCCAATGCTAATAGTTAACCACTAAGCCTGGCCCATAGTAGGTGTTTCATAAATGTGTATTGAATCAATGAATTCACTTAGCTAGGCACTGGCATATATAAAGATCTGAAAGACAGCTCTGTGCATAAAGGTCTCATAACTTGGTGGAGTAGGAAATGAGAACATAACAGATTTGAAATAAGGCAAGGTGTTCTAAGGGTACCCTGCACTCCCATGGCCCTTTTCTGTTTACAAAGCACTAAACCGCATTCATTTTCTTATCTGATTCTCCAGACACTCCAATGATGTTGACATAGCAGATTTGTTAGTCTCATTTTATGAGACATCATCAGTTACTTGAGACGCAAGGGGCAGAAATACTCAACCAAAGTCACAGGACTTATTAGTGACAGAGTTTGGACTGGCTCTGAATCCCAGGTCTGGACCTTTCTTACAATGTCTTTGCAGATTGAACACAAGGAGGTTCAACCGTCCATATCAAATATGGCGGAACTGACTTAATTGTTAAAGATCAACCTTATGTTATTAAAAGTGCTTTCTTGGGGCGCCTGGGTGGCGCAGTCGGTTAAGCGTCCGACTTCAGCCAGGTCACGATCTCGCGGTCCGTGAGTTCGAGCCCCGCGTCAGGCTCTGGGCTGATGGCTCAGAGCCTGGAGCCTGTTTCCGATTCTGTGTCTCCCTCTCTCTCTGCCCCTCCCCCGGTCATGCTCTGTCTCTCTCTCTCTGTCCCAAAAATAAATAAACGTTGAAAAAAAAAATTTTTTTTTAATAAAAAAATAAAAAAATAAAAGTGCTTTCTTAATTATACTCTTTTAATTGCCACACTGAATTTGTGTAGTGATTTTACAGATAAGAGAGCGGAGATAGCATTTATGTGTCCCGAGTCTAGACTAAACTGTAAAACTAGTCAGCAACTGAGTTAAACGTAGAATCTACAACTCCTGAGTCACCACTCCCCCTTTGGCCCTGTCTCTTGCCTTGAAAAATCACAGAATCATGGAATACTAAGATGGTAGGAATAGAAGAAACCTTATGTAGAGTGTACCCTCCCAACCCATGCAGATTTCCCCTCGTCCAGCTTCTCCAGTGAGAACGCACTACTCACCACATCAGAGTACAGGCCTTCCACTCTTGAAAATCCCTGGCATTGATCTTTCTGTCATTAGCAAATTGAATTCTGACTCCCTGCCATGTCCACTCATTGGTTCTGCATTGGTCCAATTTCTGTTTATGCTTATTGGGTCCCTGCCATGTGTCAAGCAACCCCTGTGTATTATTATTATGTCCATTTTGCAAACAAAAAAAACTAGACCTTTGAGAGGTTAGGCAATTTACCTAAGAGGTAAGCCCAGATCTGCCACTTAAAAATACAATGCTGTCTGTGGCTTTTACTTCAGAGATGCACAAATGAAATGCACGCCTGTCTCCAGGTAGAGCCGCTAAGACCAGTTTTGTAGACATGGCTCTCTCTATGCCACTCTCCTGTTTTACAAGTCAGTAAATGTTCAGGAGCTCCCAATCCAATGTATGAGGTTAATTAATAATATGTAAAAGTTTATAGTTTATACAGTATAATCTCATAAACATTTATTAGTATGCTAATAGAGAGTAATGGCCATGTGAGCATAAAATGAGACAGGGGCTGGATGACAGAGTGAAAGAGCTGTTGAAAAAGCATGGTATCACTTTTTTACCAGAAAGAGCATGATCTCCCTACAGATTCATTTTCCTGGTCGCACCTCTCCATGACCCTGATAGGATTGAAAGGATGCTGACCTTAGAATCGGGAGATCTGGGGTCTAGTTCTGACTCTGCCCTTAAAGAAGGAAACAGCATTGACCTTTATTGAAATCTACTCTGTGTCCATGCTCTGCGAGGCACTTCCCCGGCGAGTTCTCCATTTGCTCTACCTGGGTGAGCTCACACAATTGCTTGGCACATTATAAATATTCAATTCTATTTATTCAGGGGCTTCTGGCTGGCTCAGTCAATAGAACATGCAACTCTTGATTGAGTCTCCAAGAGACTCTTGATCTCAGGGTCGTGAGTTCAAGCCCTACATTGGGTGTAGATATTACTTTAAAAAATAATTTCCTATTTGTAAATAAATGAACAAACAAACAAATAAATAAAATAAATAAATTTCCTATTTGTAAGTAAATAAACAAACATAGAGATGCAATCCTATGTATTCAATTATGCTGAGTTGAAATGAAATGGCTCTCCTTCTCTGGGCTATTTTCTCACCCTATCTCTAGGGGTCTTTGTATATTGCTCTCTGATTCCAAGAAAGTTTTCCACCATCTCTCCCAAATACATTAGGCAAGTGACATAAAATTCATGTCATCCCACTCTCTTGAAGTCTAACACAAGGCAGTTTAGCGCCAGAGAGATGGCGTAAGAGAGGTACCTGGAATCTTGTCCGTCACTGCCCTTGGTGGCCGAGGACAAGTCACTGAATGTACTACAGTCAGTTTCCTCATCAGATAATAAAGATCTCATGACAGAGAAAGTCATGAAATATGTGGAAGTATCTAGAAATTCATTTACTGAGCGCCAGCTGTAAACAAGCTGTCAGGCGAGGACATTGGGAATACAAAGACGGCTAAAATCCGATTTCCGCATTTAAGAAGTTCACAGTGCAACCTATAATGGAGAATGGAGGGCAACAAGTAATCCTTAAGCAAACAAAAGAAAGTTATAAATAAAGTTCTATGGGGAAAAAAAAAGAATAATTCATTTCATTTCAATGGGATTTTTCAGAGAATGCTTCATTAAAGAGAAGGATTACATGTTTGACCTAGCCATGAAAAACAAGGAGAGAATTTTGCAACTTGCCTGTTTTTAAACCTAACATTATGTTTATAACGCACATAGATTTTATTTATTTTAACTATGATATGCTATTTTATTTTTTTAAACCACAGTATATTTGCCAACTAGGGGACAATTAAGCCGTTACCACTTGTGCACTGTTAGATTGACTATCCCTGTACATGCTTTGGTCACATGTGAGATCCTTGCCTATCAGGGACAATTGTGAATAAAATTACTAGGTATTGCTAAATGGCTCCCCAAAGGACATGGGCAGATTAATACAATTATGCAAAATATAAAATCACACAAACAATGTTATGGATGATTTGTGGATGCATTTAGATATAGTAAAAGCACACTGGGAATGATTACATCCGACTTCACCATGGAGCTTACCTCTGGGGAGGGGAAGGATAAGGGCCTTCGCCAAATGTCGACATCTCTTCAAGCTGGGTGATGGGCATATGAGTTTCTGGGAAACAATTTCTGCTCTCTGGATAGAAACGTGAAATAGCTCATAATGAATCCTGTTTAAATTAGAAGCCCCAAATCAGGCTGAGAAATGGGGAGAGGCTGGCCTTCCAAGCTGAGGGAAGCACAGCAAGAGCACAGAATAATGAAGGCCCAGCCTGGTCTGGATAGGGCACATAGCACGGCTTTGACGGGAGCGAAGGATGCTTTGGGGGGGGGGGGGGGAGGGAAATGGACACCAGCCAGGCCAGACCAAGGTATCTGGACTGCATTCCGAAACCAATGGGGAACCGCTGATATCCTTGAGGACCGTAAGCCTGTGTGCTTCTGGCTGCCTCCCCCATTACCTGGACCCCACAAAGGGCACTGGCCACCCCTCTCCTCCCCACACATCTCCTGGCCTCCAGCAGATGCTGCAGTTCTGAGCTGGAGAGCCAGGCAGTCGGGAGGCCAGGGCCCCCTCCGCGGCAGCCCTTTGAGATGAGTCAGCTCAGAGCTGCTAACATGGAAAATGTGTATTGTCTCATGCACAGGTGTGAGAACCGGGGGGAGCTCTGAGCCAGCGCCGTCCGAAGCTCAATGAGAGTTCAAACAATCCCCAGAGCCGGCGAGAAGAAAATTGTCTCATAAAACTTCCCATTGATTTTAGCTGGATCCTTATAAATTCCCGTGGGGCCAGATTGCTTTTAGCATGATTAATATCCCTGCCTTCCCTGAGGCACGTTCGCTTCTCTCTCTCTCTCTCTCTCTCTCCCGGTCTCTCTCCCCACCCCACCCCCAAACATGTACACAGCCACACCACACACTCACACCCTTTCACACACACACACACGTTCTGTCACACACTCGGTCGTGCTTTCCGGCAGGGACATGTGCACACACAGAGATGCATGGTTTCTGCGTGAGTGCCTCTCACACTCCTTAAACATAGGGTTAAATGTTTCCCTTGTCAGGAAACTTCAAGTCTGTTTCCTTTTGCAATGTGTTTTTCACACTTATCTCAAATCTGGCTAGGCTTTGCCTTATGACCAAAATTTTCCCTTGAAAACAGCCTGAGTTCACACAACCCAGTGCACAGGCCCTGCATCAATCATGGGGCCCGATGACTGGTGGGTCGGCCCCACGAACCAAAACAAGCCACTCAGCAGCTTGTTCTGGGCTCCGCCGGGGCTTCCCAGGGTTCACGAGGGGAGAAGACAGCTCAGTGAGTCCTACACCCAGGGGAGCACAGACCTGAGGCCAGAGGCACCAGGAGCTTCACAAACTTGTGAAACAGCAAACATAACTCTGGGCTTTGTTCAGGGAATCACAAGGAATCAGGAGAGGCGGAGTCAGCTGGCCCTCTCCACAGCACAGGGGAAAACTCCAAATGAACTTATACACAGAAAATGGTCCCAGAGGATACAATTTCCAGCAGATGTCAGCCTTCAGGACTTGTTATTTTGGTGGAGAAATTAGTGTGTGTCATCAGAAGGGAAAACATCCGTAATAGCTCTCTTTCAAAGGCACACAGCTTAGTAGAGACGTTAGCTCACATGTACTACCATCCGGGAAACCCGCTCCTCAGTCAAGAAACGTTCACTGCCAGGTACTGCATGCTGTCTGCTCATCAAGCAGCCTCCCCCCGCCAGAGGTTCCCCAACTACTCTTCCAATTCTTAGTCTTCACCAAAATCTACCAAAAGAAGGTAGATTCCAGCTAGTCAGAACAATTTGTGAGAAACCAAGCTGTCCAGAACTGATAGGGTGCCCTTTGAGTAGTAGACACCAATGGCCGAGGAGAAAAGTGGGCAGCAGCCATATTGAGTTGTGGAGAGAGGGTTTTCATCCATCTCACGGCACTTTGGGAGATTTGTAATTCCAAGTGTTAAAAAACAAAATTCAACTGAGTAAATTTTAAAGATCTTGTTGGCTTCATTCAATGACTCATGAAGCAGGCAGCATCCCATCCAGCAGACAGAGAGGAGATGTAGAGCTATACACATGGAAGAATTTTATGGGCAGAAGGGAGCAGGATCAAGGAAATATCGGCAAAAAAGCAGATCGGTTATAACAAGGCTACTTTCCTTACTGGCTGGCGGGGGGGGGGGGGGGGGGGGCGGGGTGCGGTTATCAGGCAGATGACCTAACTAGTGCTGATCAGGTGATTCCTGGCTGACTGATCTAAGGTTCCATTTCTAAGAGAGCTGAAACTGTAATGAAGTTTTTGGTTTGGTGATGTGGGCCTTAGCATAAGTGACTCCATTTGGGGCCTCCTGTGTTATTTTTAACCCAAGCTCCATCTCAGGCCTTACTACCACCTGGAAGGCAGTAGCCCCCACCTCAAAGCTCCTACAGCTCATCACCAGTACCTGTGTCTTTAGTGATCTTTCCACGTGCAGAGATCGTTCTCAGATGAAGTCTTTGGAATTTGAAAGCACAAACTCAATCTCATTCTTTCATCCCCACACCTCCTAGCACAATGCTGGCACACAGTGAATGAATTATTTTATTGATGGCAGTGCTTTGGAAAGGAGGTGTACACAAAAAGATGGCCCTGGGAACCTTCTGTCTGGATGGTTCCTAGAAGGCAGACAATCCAGAGTGGAATCGCATCAGGATCCTCCCCCATCATCGCAGCTCAGATCCAAACATGGTGACACATAGTGGACCTTCTCTGTGCATCAGTCGTGCCCCATATTGGATGCCATGGGAATATCTGCAGGTCTTTAATGCACTATCTCTTTTGTGTAGCAAAGTGGTTAAAAGCAAGGATAGTGGGCATCAGGCTGCTTGTGGTTCAGATACCAGCTTTACATCTTACTGAGTGATTCTAGGGTTCACCGATCTCATTGCTAGAATAGAGATATGAAGAGTTTGTACCTCATAGGGTTGTTGTGAAAACAGGTGCTTTGTTGCATGTAAATCTAGAATAGTGGCTGGCATATTTATCTAACAAGAAATATTTACCATGTGTCAGGAACTGCTCTAATTGCTAAAAACAAAAAACAGCAATGAATAAAAACAACAAACAAAAAAATCGAAGTCCTCATGGAGTTAAAAGTCCAGTGGGGACATTGCCCTATAAATATATATCATTGGTCTTTTTTTTTAATGTTTATTTTATTTTTAAGAGAGAGGGAAAGAGAAAACAAGTGTGTGCGAGCTTGTTATTTTATTTTTAAGAGAGAGGGGGACAGAGGATCTGAAGCAGGCTCTGTGCTGACAGCAGACAGCCCAATATGAGGCTTGAACCCCCAAACCATGAGATCATGACCTGCGCCAAAGTAGGATGCTTAACTGACTGAGCCTCCCAGGCACCCCTCATTGGTCTTTTTTTAAATGTTTATTTATTTATTTGGAGAGAGTGTGTGTGTGTGTGTGTGTGTGTGCACATAGTGGGGAAGGGCAGAGATAGAGAATCCCAAGCAAATTCTGCCCTGTTAGTGCAGAGCCCGACACAGGGACTCCATCTCACAAACGGTGAGATCGTGACCTGAGCCAAAATCAAGAGTTGGACGCTTAACCAACTGAGCCACCCAGGCACCCCTATATCATTGGTCTTCATAATTAGTTTATTTTTATTATTTCTATAGCATCACCTTTTGTCTCCCCTACCGACCTTTATCTCCAGGCCTGGTAAAGTTCCAGGCCCACAATGGCTATTCGGTAACAGGTTTTGAATAGACAATGACTAGATGAATCCATAACTGTAATATTGCCATATTTATGTCAATCTCAAAGTTATATTAGCCAACGTGTATTGAGCCCTGGTCTAGCAGCTTAAATGTCCAGACTCAGTTAACCCTCACAACAAACCCACAGGGCCAGTACTATTATCACCCTCATTATCTAAGTGAAGAAGCAGGCAGACAAAATTCAGAGACCTTGCTCACGACCAACGAACCAGAGTTCATGCTCAGACTGCCCATGTCACCCTGCCTCTCAAGAGAACAGAATGAACCAGATTTTTAAGATGCGCAATGGACACCCTTCCCACAATTAGGAGGAAATTAGTCGGTGCTTGGACGCTTGCAGACACTTAACTCACCTGGCTGGCCTTGGTCCACCTTGCATAAAGTAGCCAGGCGGATCACCCTAAGTGACAGATCTGATCGAGTCATCTGGTCAGTTCCCTGCTTGAACACCTGTGAGTCCCTGTTGTCTTTAAAAATGTTCTTCAAACATTTTTTTCTGCTGTCATCTACTGTAAAAAATAGATTTTACATGGTAACCCAGCACTTACAAATATATGCACATAGAACTGAAACAACAGTTTTCAGAAGCAGCACCTACCCTTTGTGTCGTATACCTTGTATACTACAGGAAGTAGATACACAGTTATATCTTGTGCCAGATTATCTTCCCTTTCCCCTCCTGGATCTACTCCCCCACCCTCTCCATCCTACCCTGCTCTGGGTTCAATGTCAGCCTCAGCTACTAGGTCTCTGTGTGACCATGGGCAAGCTACTTAATATCTCTAAGCCTCGATTTTCTTCCTGGTGAGAAATGGAGATGATAATAACACCCAGCTCATATAGGACTGAATGAGTTTGGACGCATCCAATTCCTAGAGTATGCCCAGCTTATAGCAATAGTCCGAGAAATGTTAGCTATCATTATGATTATTCTGAGTAGAAATAACAGTAAATGTGCATTAACTTTCACTAAGGTACTTTAATGCCTGGCTCTGATTTAGTGAGGAGACGTCAGACATAGGAATTGTGTCCATAGTCTTTGAGCTACAAGACTGAAGTAACTATTTGATTTGATTTAATTTGATATGATTTGATTTGATTTAATTTTTTAAGTAGGCTCCACACCCAGCAGAGTCCAATGTGGGGCTTGAATTCATGGCTCTGAGATCAAGACCTGAGTTGAGGTCACAAGTCAGACACTGAACCTACTGGGCCACCTAGGTGGTCCAAAATGACTATTTAAAAAAATTTTTTTAACTTTTTATTTATTTTTGAGACAGAGAGAAACAGAGCATGAACGGGGGAGGGTCAGAGAGAGAGGGAGACACAGAATCGGAAGCAGGCTCCAGGCTCCAAACTGTCAGCACAGAGCCTGATGTGGGGCTCGAACCCACAAACCGCGAGGTCATGACCTGAGCCGAAGTCAGACGCTTAACCAACTGAGCCACCCAGGAGCCCTGCCAAAATGACTATTTTAGAAAGAAAGCCAGCAACATGTTGTTTGAAGCAATTTTTAAAGCAAAATCAGATCAATTGCCCTACAGATCTCAGTTGTCCCAAACTGTATGTTAGAAGACAACTTTTCAACCAAAGAGCAGTTTCATCTCTGACAGTGTCTTACTGTGTCCAGAGTCAGAAACCTGAGCAAGTGACATTCCTAACAGACTTACCTAACAACATGTTTCAGGTTACTGGGGAGTGAGGCCACCTGGGTCTCCCTTGTGATCCTTTTGCATAAGCACAAGCAATGGCTTTTTATTCTCCAGAACTCAGGATTATTCCCAAAAGGCAACCACCCAGGTTAACAGCCAAACCCTAAAAGGTGCCAAGGCTGTCTATTAGGAAGAAAGAAAAACCTCAAGTTATAAGTCACTTGGAAGGCTATTTAATTATAAAATGTGTGAAGCTGAGTTTTAAATGTGAAGGTTCATACGGGCTGTTTCTTAGGACTCTTTGGAAAGTGTTAACTAGTTATCATTATATGAAATTTATGAATGTACCAGGCCCAGGGCTGTATATTATTTCCTAGACCCCTCAAGAATTCCCAGTTACAAGGAGCTGGTATTCACTATTTAGACATTCCAATGCAGGCATCAAATTCAAGGCAAAAGCCTTGAATGGAAACATTTGTATTAATAGTCTGATCACCAAAAACTCTTCTAACTTTGGAACATGTTTAGCATCTTTAAATAATGTTTAGGGGCACCTGAGTGGCTCAGTCGGTTCAGCATCCAACTTCAGCTCAGGTCACGATCTCACAGTTTGTGGGTTCAAGTTCTGCTCTGTGCTGACATCTCGGAGCCTGGAGCCTGCTTCAGGTTCTGTGTCTCTCTTGCTCTCTGCCCCTCCCCCACTCACACCCTGTCTCTCTCTCTCTCTCTCTCTCTCTCTCTGTCTCTCTCAAAAATAAATAAACATTAAAAAACTTATTTAATAAAAATAAAAAAATAAATAATGATTATTTATTCTTACCTTCTCCCTCCTATAGCTCAACAATGTGAATCTTCCTCCTGTCTATACCGCACACACACACACACACACACACACACATGCACTAACCCATTTTGAAAACATAATCACTGCTGATAGAAACAGCCTGGTTTAAGGTGTGTTGGTGCAGTACATTAGCCATGAAGTGTCCTCAAGAACTCAACCCCAACTGAAAACCAAGTCCTTCCAGTTACAAGAATGAAGTCACAGTCACTGATGCCATTTTCCCTTTCTCCATTTGTTACACTGTGAGATCAAGGAGAAGGGCTGGGAAAGGTTGGCAGATGTTACCAGAAACCACCCTTTCATAAGCCCACATTCAAGTTTTCATTCTACAAATAGGCTGGGATAAGGGCAGCCTAGGGAAAGGGAGACTGTGCTCCAAAGATGACTAGATGCTGGTCCCTACCCTCCACCTGGTCATAGAGCAGTAAAGGATACAACTGATATACCAGGAATTGCAAACAGTGTCATAGCTGCTATGGCAGAAGTCTGAGCAGCCTCAATAGGCCACACTGGGAGAGCTGGGCCCCGTGGTGTGCAAGGCCATGTTTAACAACCAGCTCTCTGAGGGAGAAGAAGTTCTAATACGTAGCTCATGCCAATTGCCATGGTATAAATAATCCCTGTGAGACCAATTTCAAGCTAGCAACATATATCACAGAACAGAGGGCTGGAAAAAGATGTGCAAGAATAAACCACTACATGGTACTCCATGTATAATCCCAAGTACAGATCAGAGTAAAACATAATAAAATAATCTGGAGGCAATCAATTTGGAGTACTTATTAACTCTGTCATCCCTATCATTTGATTGCAAATTGATATCATTTAAGTTGTAGTGGTGGCTATGTTTAACAACCACCTCGCAAAATTCCTATAATTTTTAACAATTGACTTTCCCCAGTGGTTTCAACCCACTTTAGCGCGCTTCTGGATGGACTTCACCCAGACGGAGGGTTGACCGGGGCACCAGCTGTGGGGTGGGGGTTCAAGAGGCCAGATGTGAGCTGAGAGCTTACTTGAAGCCATGTGGATCAGTAAGAGGTAGGGGTACAGGCCAAGCCAATATTTAAGGGGAACGGGAAGCCAGACACATAAATGAGACAAAGTACTAACAGCAGACCACAAGAGCAGAGTTGATTGGAGGCCAAGTCATGGTCGGAAAGAGAACAAAGAGAACAAACAGGTGGGGGGGAAGTGAGAAGGTTTTTGGAAGGTGTCACAGATATCGGAGAGATCAGCATTGCTTATGTTTATTAGTGAATAATCTTAAGAATCATTCATGAGCACTTAATAACCATTATTGAGCCTTTACAAGAGGTACTGTTTTAGGTGCTTTACATGGTTTCTGCCCCTACTGATAGCCCCATTTTACAGATGGAACAGACGGCCGAACTTCAGAGGCTACCGTGGTATCTGCTAAGCCATACAGGTGCATGTTTGTGTTAGACTGGTTTGAAATGCTGTACAGAAAGCAAACAACACATTGAAGGAACACACCAAAGTGGAATAAATACATGTTTTTGACAGTGTGTTCCAATAGTTGGTCCAAAACAATATACGTGTTCAGAGATATCACCACACGTTCCTATGGCGGGAGCGGGGAGCAGGGGGGAGAGGACTGTGAAATTAAGCAATGGTTGATCCTACCTTTTGGTGAACCAGATGAGTACAATGATGGAAAATACACAGATAGTCCCTGCCTTCATGAAGCTCCAGTCTTCCTCTTTTAACCCCACGCCCAACCCCCTGGATTTGACACTACGAGCAGTCCATACTTCTTCCTGAGTCTCCTTCCTCCAAGCACAATGTCTTTGTTTCCCCTTGATCCAAGGCCAGTACCTGCAAATCACCCCAATCTGTTCCCAACCCCAGCCCAAGCAGAGTCCTCGGTCCTTGCTCGCCTTGAGAGGAGAGTCTAGCCTGTGAGTTCCTTGAGGTCTTGCAGAAATTTTTTCACAAGATCCAACACAGTGCCTGGTACAATAAATACTTGTTGAACTGAACATCAAGCCTGCCAGAGCAGACGGAAGGCATTATCACAGCTTCATATTTATTAGGCCTTCTCATTTTATGATTCACTACATGGGACAGAAGCCAACTGCCCCTCTTCCCTTCGGAAGTGGCCTTCTAACTCAGAATGACACAGTATTGCACATTCCCGACAGAGAACCACAAATGCCTCCCAAATGCTTCAGGCTGGCTGGAAGCTATAAACTGAGGCTCAAGAAGTGTTTTCTTTGCAGCCGTGTCTTTGAATAGTTGGGGCACGTGAGGAAGAGCCATTATTTCGCACACAGTGCTTCGGGGAAGTGAGCGATCAGGTCTCACCCACCGACCTGGGAAAGTTTCCATGAATTCTTTTTTTTTTTTTTTTTTTTTTTTCCGTGATGCTCCGTTTGCTAACTCGGGCGAGGGGAGAGGTCTGTTTTCAATTAGGGCTGCTCAAAAAAGTGTTTTTCAATAGCCTGTAAAAATAATCCAATAAAGGCCTTAGAGGTGTGAGCTGTTGTCATCATCCTGTTTGGAAAACGTCACTCAGAATGCACCCAAAAGTGAGAGAGGGAGGTTGTGACGCCTTCAAAAAATTAATTTGTGAAATGAACCTGCGGGATTAGTTGTCCCCCTTTGTGCCAGCTTTAATGTGTCCTCCACCAGGGAAATCTGAGGCTTTGGATCATTAGCCGGGTTGGATCACATTACCCTCTTTGGCTCTGCAGAAATCACACTTTTCATTTTGCCTTTAATCCTAAAGGTCACCGGGAAGGTTAGCCTCAAACACAAATGATACTTTGTGGTCTTACTTTCAGACAATTATCAACTCATAAATCTTGGTCAGACTGTAATGAGAGTACGAGAAATAATTGAATTCAGTCCAGACGAGCAGTGTCAGAGGGGGAGAGACCTGTGGGGGACGTGAAAGGCCAAGAGGGGTGGGGGTGGGGTCCAGCCTGGGAGCCAGAAAGTCTTTGTTGACTCCCGTTTGTCCTTGTTGAGGTTTGGATGGATATGAGTGAGGCCATTAAAGATGATGATGGTCCAGTGGGAGCTCGAAAACTAGAGGGTAAGACCTAAGTAAGAGCTCAGATGCAAAGGCAGCCAGCAGAAAGGAGACAAGAAAGGAGCCTGGGACTGAGAGGCTGAGAGTCCCAGTTCAGCCACTGACCACGCTATGTGGCCCCAGGACAACCATTTCACAGCCGGTGCTGGGAATGAGGCTGCCAGCCCTCCCCCGCACCCAGCCCTGCATCACGAGATTGTCATAAGGATCACATGAGGGGAGGCTGGGTGGCTCAGTTGGTTGAACATCTGACTTCAGCTTGGGTCATGATCTCATAGTTTGTGGGTTTGAGCCCTGTATCGGACTCTGTGCTGACAGCTCAGAGCCTAGAGCCTGCTTCGGATTCTGTCTCTCTCTCTCTCTCTCTCTCTGCCACTCCCTTATTTGCTCTCTCTCTCTCTCTCTCTCTCTCAATCGCTCTCTCCTCTCACAAAAATAAATAGAACATTTAAAAAAAATTTTTTAAAGATCACACGAGATAACACACCGAAACTTTTTTTAAAGCTCAAAAAAGACAGTATTCTTAAGCACGGTAACTGTTTAATTAATCCACAATAATTTGCAGAAGACACTGTTGGCTGTGTATTCCTCATATATCCAAAGCGAGTCTGCTTCTGGGTCCAATCCAGCATCGTCTCTTTTACCCAGATTATTGGAATAGTTCAATAATCATTCTCTCTATGAACGCCCCCTTCCATAGCCCACTCTCTATCCAGCATCTAGTCATGGCTCTTTAAATATGCCATGTTACTCTTCTGATCCAAACCCTCCCATTTCACAGGAGTAAAAGCCAAAGTCTCAAGATTCTCTACAACCTTGCATGGTCAGATGCCCATTTCTTCCCTGACCTCACTTCCCACCGCTCTCCACCCTAGTGTTCCTCCAGCCACATCAGTCTCCTTGCTACTCCCCACACCCATTGGGCATGCTCCCACTCCGGTCTTGCTCTGACCCTTCCCTTGGTACAGAATGCCCTTAGCTTAGGTATATATGCATGGCTACTTGCCCATCTTATACTCTTTAGTCAAGCTGCCCTATCCCTGACTCTTTAAAATTACATATAACCTATTTATTATATCTATTATAACCTATTTATTATATCCATTATAACCTATTTATTACATATGTTATAACCTTTTTATTGTATATGTTAACCGCCTCCCCACTACAATGTAAGCTGCATCAGGACAAAGATTTTTATCTGTTTTCTTTACCCCAGTTCCTAGAAGCGAGCCTGACATGAAATAAGCACTCAATGTTTGCCAAACTGAAATGAAAACTTGATTTCCATTGGACTGGATAGATTTCCATGTGACTAGATCCCTCATTTATGACACTGCTTAGATACTGAATTGACTAATAATAGTTCCAAACTGTTTTTTTCTGGAACTACTTGTATCAAGCCCCAGATGAAACGCGTACGTTTTTTGTCAGTCCATGTGCCCACCTGTGTGCCTTCCAGGGTAGCATGCACCATATTCGGTTTCGATTTTGTTGTTCTGTTGGCTCTTCCCAATTTGGGCAGATCTTGGAGCAGGTCTTGCATATCTGGTTGTGACAAGGGACGTTATCTTGGCCGGCTTTCCAAGAAGTCAGGGACAGCTGCAGGGCAAGCGTGTCTCGGCGGGGAAGGAGAGGAATTTTGCACCGCTGGGTCTTCCCACCAACCTGGTTTGCACCCACAAGAATCCACTGCAGATACATACTAAGCTGGCAGCACCAACAACAGAGAGGGAAGGAATCAAATTCTGCTAGAAGGAACTGGCATTTTTGTTTCCAACCACAAGCATTGTAAGTTAACACATATCTTACCAAGTCTCAGCCCTTTATAGTGTTTTTCCACATACAGTTCCATTGTATCCTTATCCCCAATAAGTTGGCATTATTGTGATCTTTATCCTATAGACGAGGAAGCTGATTATGTAGTGAGTCCTTGGCTGAGCTGTGTCTTACACTTTCTTGCAGTTGTAAGTGAATTTAGCTTAGCTGGCATGAACATCCACAACAAATGTTCCCTGTCTGGTATTCCACACTTCAGAATTCTGCTACAGTGACATCTGTCTGTCTTGCTTTCTCTGCCCCTCTATTAAAGCAAAGGCTATTTGAGGGTGGAGACCACGTCAGATCTCCAGCGAGAGATGGAGAGATGACATGGTTCTTGGCACAAGTTAGTTTTGCAACAGTAAGAGAGGCTATGGTATGAAGTCAATAAACAAATAACTGAGCAAGTATAAGCCCTGTGAAGAAAGAAACCAAAGGATGCTGAGAAAGAGAACATCTTCGGCGAAAGTGATCTACTTTGGATAGGGTACTCGGGGAAGGCGTCCACTCAAGAGTTCACACTGAAGTTGAGACCTGATGGATGCCTATTTTCTCCCTGGCAAATGACCTGCGCAGGGCAGAGATACCTAACAGCAACCTGAAAGCTTCCCGTGTGTCGGAGCAAAAGCTGTGTACATCCTGAGAACAGGACTTCTGAAAAAGAAAATGGGCAGGGCTCTGAGAATGGTGCTGTTTTCCTTTTACCCAAGGAAAATTTATTGAGCACCTACTTTGTGCCAGACTTTGTTCTCGGCACCAAGGCCATGAACAAAACTCATGGATCAGGCATTCTAACGGAAGAGACAGACGTGGACACTTTTTAAAGTGTTAGGAGTGTAAACTAAAAAGGGCGAGAAGGGGATAGACAATGACAGGGGAGAAGAGTGGACAGATAGGTAGGGTCAAGGGAAAGTCACACTCGGGAAATGGCATTCCTACAAGAGGCCCAGGTAGAAAGAGGGAATAAATGCCAAAATTTGAGAGAAAAGGAATAGGTGAAAACATTTTAGCAGCAACAAGAGCAAATGCAGAGACTTTAACACAAAACTCCCTGGCAATGTTCAAGAAGAATTTGAGGAAGACTAAGCCACCCAGTAGGGCTGGAGAGGGTGAGCAGAAGAATAGAAGGAAAAGAGGGGGGAGGTGTTGCCAAGAGCACGATTACAAACAGCCTAATGCCTTATCAGGAGTTGGGATTTTATTTCCTGCAATGAAAAGCCATCGCCTGCTTTTGAGCAAAGGAGTATATTTTAAAAGTAGTTTTAAAAATATCCTGGCTTCTGTGTGGTGAATGGCCTGCAGGAGACAAGGAGGAGGTCGGAGGGAGGTAATGATGGCAGGGGTCTAGGTGAGACATGGTGGCATGGGAGACTTGGACTCCAGGGACAGAGAGGGTACAGGGAGGTGGACAGATGTGGAGTGATTTTTGGAGGAGGAGGTCACAAACGCGTGTCTGATTCCAAGTGGGTGATGAGGAAGAGAGAAGAATCGAGGACACTCTTAGGTCCAGGATCTGAGCTGCTGGGTAGAAGGTGATGCCATTTCCTCAGACGGAAACGAGCAGAGGCCCAGGGTCCGGAGGGCGAGGTGTCACATTCGGTGGGGAGAAAGGTGCTGAGTGAGACCTACCTGCTCCCTTCCTTCCCTCGATCTCTCCAAATAGGTAAGTCATCTTCAGGAAGAAGGACAAGAAATGAGGATCCCGTGCTTTCTCGGAGAGATAAGGGGAAACTTCATCATAGACATGTAACAGAAAGGTTATAAAGGCTCAGCCTAAAATTTAGATTTTATTTTCAGTATGACTCACCAGCAGAAAGGAGAAGACAGAAGGAGTAGGGAAGAGACAGAGAAACGTGTAAATAATACATGCCAAACTATTATAAGTGCTAGAAGGAACGTTGTCTTACTTATCTCTGCATCCTCACGCCTATTACTATGTCTGGAGCAAAAATATTTGTTGGCCTGAACTGTCATACAAAGTATAAATAAGAAATGAGAGATAATTCTGAATGAGGGAATCAAGGAATTCTTGTCAGAGGGCTTAAAGTCTTAACTTGGCATTTTTTTTTAAATTTTTTTAATGTTTACTTTTATTTTTGAGAGAGAGAGAGACAGAGTGCAAAGTGGGGGAGGGGCAGAAGGAGAGAGACACAGAATCCAAAGCAGGCCCTAGGCTCTGAGCTGTCGGCACAGAGTCCGACGAGGGGCTCGAACTCTGGAACCGTGAGGTCATGACCTGAGCTGAAGTCGGACGCTTAACAGACTAAACCACCCAGGCTCCCTGGCATTTTCTTTACGTTTATTCAGTTCACAGGATAACTCAAATGTACAGTAATATTATGGTCCTGGTACTCTGCTCTACCCAAAGGCCTTGAATATGAGAGTGTATCAGCCCAGAATAAGTCAAGACCACAAAGTTTGTAAAAATTAGTACCACAGTGGACAGGGATTAAGTATATGGACTTTATAGTCTGAGTCTCTCCTCTACCACTTACTTGCTGTGTGCCCTTGGGCAAGTTACTTAAGCCTTCTGTACTTCAACATCCTCATCTGTGTAATGAAGATTTCACTAGTAACTATCTCACAAACTTGTAAAGATTGTGCTAACATACCGAAATCCCATAGAATAATGCCACACCATAGAGATACATGGCTACTACAACAGGCAGTCTAACGGACCTAAGGGGCGTGTAGCTTGGTCTATTCCAAGATGCACATTCTTTGTTTTGTTTTAACTTTGTATTTAAATTCTAGTTAGGTAACATATTGTGTAATGTTGGTTTCAGGAGTAGAATTTAGTGATTCATCACTCACATATAACACTCGGCGCTCATCACAAGTGCCCTCCTTAATGCTCATCACCCATTTCGTCCATGTCCCCAACCACCTCCCCTCCAGCAACCCTCGGTTTGTTCTCTGCAGTTAAGAATCTCTTCCACTTTGCCTCCTTCTCTTTTTATTTTCCCCTTCCCCTGTGTTCATCTGCTTTATTTCTTAAATTCCACATGTGAGTGAAATCATACAGTATTTTGCTTTCTCTGACTTATTTTATTTAGCATAATATACTCTAGTGCCATTTAAGTCATTGTGAATGGTAAGATCTCAGTCTTTTTGATGACTGAGTAGTATTCCTTTGTGTAATTATACCACATCTTCTTTATCTATTCATCAGGCAATGGATATTTGGGCTCTTTCCGTAATTGGGCTATTGTTGATAATTCTATTCCAAGATGCACATTCTTGAAAATGATTTCTTAAAACAGGAAGGTACAAAGGAGAAATATTAAAATAATGGCAAATGGTAATACATAGTACAACCCAATAATTAAGTGTTCTATTCCATTAAAGCCATTTTAAAAAAAATTTTTTAATGTTTATTTGTTTGAGAGACAGAAAGAGAGAAGGTGGGGGGGGTGGAGAGGGGCAGAGAGAGAGGGCAACACAGAATCTGAAGCAGGCTCCAGGCTCTAAGCTGTCAGAACCCGACTCAGGACTCGAACTCGCTAACTGTGAGATCATGACCTGAGCCAAAGTTGGATGCTTAACCTACTAAGCCACCCAGGCGCCCCTACAGCTGTTCTTAAAATCCAAGGAAGCAAACATACTTTTCTTTCTTGTACCCATGAACTTTGAAGATTCTCTTTTATCTATTTGACTAAGCAGTGTGATCTTTTTAATGGTATTCAAGATGGAAAGTTCTCAGAATGAAAATATGTCCTTATAAAATGAATACCTTATAGACAGTAACAAGTATCGGGGAAGATGTGGAGAAATTGGAGCCCTCAAACACTGCAGACAGGAATGTAAAATGGCATGGCTGCTTTGGAAAACAGTTTGGCCATTCCTCAAAAATTTTAAATAGAGTTACCATATAACCCAGCAATTCCACTTCTAAGTATATAATCTGAGAGAATTTAAAACATATATTCAAAAACAAAAACAGAAAAAAGAGTAAAGGAAATATATATTCATATAAAAATATAGGCATGAATATTATTGCCATATTATTCATAATAGCCCCAAAGTGGAAACAACCCAAATGGCCCCCAGCTCCTGAATGGATAAACAAAAGGTGGTTTATCTATGCAACGAAATCCTATTTAGCCATAAAAAGGAAGCAAAATACTGATGCCTCCTGCAACACGGTGAACCTTGAAAACACTATGCTGAATGAAGGAAACCAGTCACAAGAGACCACATCTTATATGATTCCATGTATATGAAAAATCCAGAACAGAAAAACCCACAGAGGCAGAGGTAGATGGGTGATTACCAGGGGGTCGAAATAGGGAGTAAGTGACCTCTAGGGTTTACAGGGTTCCTTCGGGTGATGATGAAAATGTTCTGGAATTAGATAATGATCAGAGTCGCACAACCTTGTGAATATTCTCAACACCGCTGAATCACATGTTTTAAAAGGTTTTGTTTTATGGTATGTGAATTAATTCTCAAAAAAAAACAGATTAGGGTTGTTAACTGTGTCCCTGTTTGCAAAGTCTTTTTTATACATCATTGTCAAGGATAGAAAGAATGTGGAGTTCTTCAAGTACCTGCACAATAAATGCATGGTGTTTCTACCATTCCAAATGAGATTGGAGTCATAGATTCAAGAGTTACATGGGCCACCAGACTTAACAGCATTCCAAGGACTTGGCCCATGTGCTCTACCCTGCTGGCGATGGGAGTCACTATCATACAGTGAGGAGAATGGGGAATAGGGCTTAAGGAGACATGGCCTGACTTGGGCTTTGCCACTAACTTAGTCAATGCCCTTGAGTGATTTACCTCTTTGCTCTGTGTTTCAACTTCCCATATGTTAAATGATAGTTAAAAAAAAAAAAAAAAAAAAAAAGGACCTTTCTTCTACCTCCCAAGTATTATGAGACTCAAGTGGAATCAAGTATCAAAGTTGACTTTGCAAAGTTAATATGGGAGCTTATTCACCACAAGCTAAATATCTCCTTGATGGTAAGGGAATCTTGGCGAAGGCTAGCTAAAATTTTTCTCTGTTTTTCAAGTGAAGAGCTAAGTATAAGGAGATTAAGTAATTTCTGTTTTTAACATAATTTATTGTCAAGTTGCCTAACATACAGTGTTTACAGTGTGCTCTTGGTTTGGGGGGTAGATTCCCATGATTCATCGCTTCCATACAACACCCAGTGCTCATCCCAACAGGCGCCCTCCTCAATGCCCATCACCCATTTTCCCCTCTCCCTCAACCCCCCATCAACCCTCAGTTTGTTCTCTGTATTTAAGAGTCTCTTATGGTTTGCCTCCCTCCGTCTCTGTTTGTAACTATTTTTTCCCCTTCCCTTCCCCAAGATTAAGTTATTTCTTAATGTCACACAACTAGTAAGAGACTCAGACCCAAGTGCCCTGGCACCACAGCCAGCACTTGTAACCTCTAGCGAAATCCAGTGTATCCCCATTTTACAGATGAGGAAAGTCATGAGACCGCACAGAGAAGGCAGTGGAGGGAAACTAACATGCACCAGGAGCCCAAATATGCCAAGCCATTTCTCCTGCTTCCCATACACTGCCGTATTGCCTATGGCAATCCCATGAGACAGGCACCACACCCATGTCACTGTTGGGAAAACCCAAAGTGACATAATTACCAGAATTAACCTACCTAAAGTCACCCGCGGGGTAAGCCATTAATCTAGCATTTGAGCCCGGTTCCTTCCGACACTAAAACCACTGCCTTTCCCACATACCATGCCTGGGTCAAGTTGACCTTGACGCCAAGAATAATTAGCGCACAGACAATGCGATGATGTTGGTACGCCTTTGCCAATGGGTTCAGAGGCGCATCTGGATATAAGGAGGGCAGCACATTTTACGCCTCTCGAGCCAGAGAGGCTGATACACTGGCAAGTACTTGGTTTAGCCGCTGAGCAGGAAGAGGCCCGTGACATGATGAGTTACACATCACGGACAGACAAAACCCGTAATGACGATGCTGGCAGAGTCAGCCCTGGGAGAATTAGGAGCAGGTGGTGCTGAAATTAAAAAGTAACTAGAAAGTAGGGGAAATTGTGGCATACTTCATTTGGACTGATAGGCAATTTTTGGTCCACTCCCATGGAAATCGCTTGGGGACAACCTGGAGGTTATTAACTGCTCCAGGCTTGTGGAAAGACCCATTCATTACTGGGTCCCTGCACCAGAGTTCCTGCTTAGCAAAATGTCCACATCCCCAAGCCTGATTTAAGCCTAACGTGAGAGGCCACAGTAAATCCTGTCACTTAGCAAAAGGCAGAAGACAGCACCTTCTCAGAGATATAATGGGGCGGCAGATGCAGCGTGCAGGTGCCTGGAAATAGCTAAATATAGAAAATAGACCAAAGCAAGTAAGTTACTCGTATTTTCCCAAAACGAAGGTTTCCTGTCATGATATTCCAAACCTTAGACCCCGCAGTGCGAGCCACAGGCCATGGTGCTGCTCCCTCAGCATCCCTGTAACGCCTGGGCCTCTCCCGTGGTATCTTTGTCCGACCACACTCATGCCAGAGCCCCCAAAAGACAGGCTGTAAAGCTAGGAGTCTAGCCCACGTCTGGTAACCGCAAGCCCGCCATTCCACTCGTACTCGCCATGAACGTGGCAGCCACCTCGGCTCCTCTCTTTTCTCACCACCCACACCCAGTACGGCAGGAGATTCTACTTCCTGTGCCTCCTAAAGATGCCCAGAATTGGGCCATTTCCATTCACCCTCACCCAAGCTGCCGGCACCTCTCATCAGAATCGAGCAACAGCCCCCTAGCTTGTCTCCTGGCTTTCATTCCTGCCGCTCTACAGTATTTCCTCCACGCTGCAGCTGGCATGATCCTGTTAAGACGTTAATCAGATTATGTCATCTGAGCTTAAACCCTCTGATGGCTGTCCATCTCAACGAAAGCACCAGTCCCCGTCCTTACAGAGGCCCACGATGCCGTCACGGTGTGCCCCGTTACCTGTCTTACCATGTACCTCAGCTCTTCTTCCCCCCATCTCTGGACCTGCCCCCTTGGTCTCCTGCTGTTCCTCAGATGGCCCAGAAGTAGGGGGCCACAGAAGCAGAGTTCACCAGGGCTACAAATGGACAGGGCATTCACCTTCAGGAAGTCCAGTCTAGTGGGTGGGACCCAGTTTGTCTGAAGTGGATGGAGAACAAGAATATGGTGCATCTGGAGAGAGCAGGAGAGTTGAGTAAGCCATGCGCAGGTAGTAGGTGACATGGAGAGGTGACAATGAGCATGCCGATC
The DNA here is from genome assembly GCF_018350155.1 of Leopardus geoffroyi. Classification (NCBI taxonomy): domain Eukaryota; kingdom Metazoa; phylum Chordata; class Mammalia; order Carnivora; family Felidae; genus Leopardus; species Leopardus geoffroyi. The sequence continues at coordinate 49,924,148 of NC_059328.1, forward strand.
TCCTACTGGCTCTCTATTGAGAGAGATGAGCTAATATCCATTGGCTCGGTGCCCAAGGCCCATTCTGCTCATGCCCCTACCTGCCTGTTCTGGCCCCTAAGTGTTCCTGGGTCCCCTCCTGTGTCCCACACCCATACCAGGCTCCTGAGAGCTACCCAAACTGGCCAGCCTGTTCCATACTTAAGAACCTTCACATTTGCTATTTCCTCTGTGCAAAACACTGATCCCTCTCCTTCTTTATCCCTCCCCCAAAGTTTAAAAATCAGCTTGTGTCAAAGCCAGACCACCATGCATCTCCCCATGCCTCCCTCACCCCCAGTTCACATACACATGCTCATACACACACACACACACACACACACACACACACACACACACCATGTGGTTTTAAATACTCTTCCTCTCAGGGCACCTGGCTGGCTCAGTCAGTTAAGTGTCCAACTCTCGGTTTCGGCTCAGGTCATGATCTCGCAGCTTCATGGGTTCAAGCCTCACATTGGGCTCTACGCTGACAGTGCAAAGCCTGCTTGGGATTCTCCCTCTCTCCCTCTCTCTCTGCCCTTCCCTGGCTTGTGCTATCTCTATCTCTCTCAAAACAAATAAGTAAAACCTAAAAAAAAAAACTTCTGGAAAAAAAACACTCTTCTCTGCATGCTCACAACGAGTGCACTGCTTCATCCGTTGTGCTGTAATGACTGACTTGCTTATCCTCACCAGACTGGGAGCTCTGTGTTGGCAGGGACTGATCTTGTGCATTTCTGTGCCCCTCGCATCTAAAACAGTGCCCGGCACTGATAGGTGCTCTCTCAGCTCCGTTCACATGCACCGGATGAATGACGGGATGAACGAAGGTGTTTCATCAACACGGGGCGGGTTTGATAGCAGGGATGGGGCAAGCCACACTCACAGGCCTGGAGGTCTGAGCCAAACCTCCAGCATTCACAAGGCTGGAGAAAGCAGAACAGGGGCTGGTCTTGCAAGAAGTAGACCATGCACAGATCATCAGGGGGGATGGTTAAGTAGAAGGAAGAAGTCAGGAACCCAGGTACCACAACTAGAGAAGGAGAGATAGGACTGGTCTCAAACGCAGGCCGGAAGATCCCAAGACAAGGATGATTTCTGATTACTGATGGAGCCAGGAGAGGAGAGAGTAAATGGAAAGAGTGTCGAATTGCCCCTGAGGCCGAGAACAAAGCTGTGCAAGGAGCCTGGTCCCTCATTACACTGTGCAGTTAGTTTCCATGGCGTTTTGGCCAGCCCTCACCCACCAAACCTGGAATGGACTTATTAGTGGCAGGATCGATGGGGCCATCCCTTGGCAGAAACTCAAATAGGTGCAGTTTTATTCCCATTCTTGCCCTAACGGCTTTCTCCCTCTTTTTATCACTTCCTTTCCAAAAAGTGCAAGGAAAGAAATTCAGTCACCACATTGACATTTAGCACACAAGTTCCTGAGTCCGATTGCTTGAGTGTAAATCCCAACACTGCCACTTGCGACCAATGGGGTCTTTGGCAAGTTGCGTCCTCAGCTTTCTCCTCCACGAAGAGGGGATGATAAGAACAGTACATACCCCCACAGGGTTCCGTGAGGATGAAATGACATGTGTAACAAGCACTCAGTACAATGACTGGTGTATGGGACCCAGTGAACGTTCACAGCTATTGTAATCGGTGTCGTGCCATTATTTACGGCACGATGGTTATGAACACAGACAATGGAGCCAGCCTGTCAGATTCAAATTCTGTCTCCATCTCTCGCTGGCCCTGGGACCTTGGTCACTCATCTCAGGTGTTTACCTCAGTTTCCTCATCTGTGTGACGGAGATAATAACAGAGTTACCTCAGAGGGCGGTTAGGAACAATAGTCAATAATTACATAGCACTGAGAACAGTGCCTGGGCTATAAATAGCGCTATCTAAATATTTGTGGATTAGATACATCATTATTTTTAAGGAACCAGGGGCTCATTGCGTCCCTGCTTCCTGAAATACTTGCATTTGTTCAAAAGGCCCAAGGGACAACAATCCTTACCTTGGTGGCATAAACCAAAGGACAGGGGCAATATTGGACATAATATTGGAGCTTCCTGCTACCTCCCAAATAGCACCCTAGAAGCACCAGCCCTTTCTCTGTGCTATACTTCTGGCTTCACAAGACCCGAACCAGCCCCAAGCCTGCTGGGAACGTAGGACAACCAGTCCTAACAACATGTAACAAAGTGGTGGGAGGGAGAGGGGCCCCACTGAAAACAGCTGACCCAGTGGACTGGCTCCTGCCACTGGATCTATTTGCCAGCGTCTTGAAAGTTGCTGACTTCAGCCTTTCCAGAGTAAAGCACCGTCCATGGCCAGAGACAGCACTGAAGCGAACATGCAACACAGCTGTAAATCTGCGAGCCATATTATTTAAGAGACCTGACTTCCTTGTGTTGCGATATTAAAGCAAATCTGCCTCCTGCTCATAAATCAGCAGGGCTATTTCTGTCCTCAGCCACTCCGCTCAGCCGTCTCGAGATGCACACAGCATACATTTTACTCACCTGGGAGGTGCAGGTTAACAAAGTAAAGGAAGATACTTGTTAACCCCCTCTCAAATCTCTGTTCTCACAAACCTGCCCGAACGCTTCTTTCTTGTCCTCTGATCCTAGATCTCCAGCCCCCTTTGGGGAGCCACAAACAATACAACAGGAACCCCTGATATTGAGTGACCCTTCACAGCACTCTCTGTGAAGGTAGGGTGGGTGCTGCAAATCCCAGTTTGCAGATCATGAAACTGAGTCTCAAAGACATTATGTGAATTTCCCGAGAACACACAGACTGTGAATACAGCCACCTGGGCTAACTTCTGTCTCCTCACTCCTGGTCCAGTGCTTTTTTTTACAGCGCTAAAGCTCTCTTATCACGAGTTTCTTCATATGCATTCAGCAAAGAGGTGCAGGGACTCTCCTGCAAACAAAAAAAGTAATCTCAGCTCCAAATTTTGAAATGAGCATTGATTGAGATGCTGCGATGTGCCAGGTGCTTCCCAATATATCAGCAAACTGAATTGCTACACCAAACCTTTCTGTGGTTTCCCAGCACCCAGAATGCAACCTCTGTTCTTAGCATAACGTAACAAGGGTTCTCATGATCTTGGCACTGCTTATCGCTTTGGCTTCGTGTTCTCCCAACGCAGATCACAACCCTCACTTCATCTTTCTGTCGGCCAGGAGGTCCGCTCTGATCCACCCACACCCCCTGGCTGGGTTAAGGCTCTGCCGCAGCATTCCCTGGCGCCTTGTCCTTTACCGAGCAGGACTTTCCACATGACATTCCTGCGGTTGTTTACCTGTCTCCTCTTCAGATCTTGAACCCTTTATTTATTTTTTTTATAAATTTTTTAATGTTTATTTATTTTTGAGAGAGCGAGAGAGAGAGAGAGAGAGAGAGACAGAGCATGAGTGGGGGAGGTGCAGAGAGAGAGGGAGACACAGAATCCGAAGCAGGCTCCAGGCTCCGAGCTGTCAGCACAGAGCCGGACGTGGGGCTGGAATACATGCATGCATCGTGAGACCATGACTTGAGCTGAAGTCAGATACTTAACTGACTGAGCCACCCAGGCGCCCCCAGACCTTGAACTCTTTACAGGCAGGGACATCACATGGCCTGGGGTAAACCACTAGGTTATAAATGTTCCTGGACTGAATCCTCACTACTATCCTGTAAAGTGAGCATTGTCATCCTCATTTTACAAATGAAGGCATGGAGGCTCACACCCTGAATCAAGTAGGTCCCCAGCTTGGTCTAGAACTCAGCTCCCAGCTTCCATGCTGTAACTGACACCCACATCTACTCTCCCCAGCACCCACCGCACTGCCACAACCTTACTCAGCGTTGGATGTTTCTTCTGACTCCGGCTTTTTCAATCTGGGCTGTACAGTGAATTCACCCTGCCACTCAGCGCCACCCAAGGCAAAAGGGAGAAAGAACGTGTCCGTGGCTTCTCACCCCCTCCACTCAGCATGCCTCTGCCATCTCTCAAGAAAGGATGCTTGTGGGTTCCCCTGGGAGGAATGTTGTTCTGTGCACTTCCTCAGAAGGCTTCCCGGGACAATGGGAAACAACCAGACGGTAGAGCAGTTTCATTGATTCACAAACACTGAATGTTGACTCCACCAGACATTTCCCAACAACTAGATCCGTCATAAAAGAGGATAGACTGGGGGCCATGCCTGGAGAGGGTCCTCTAGAAGCAGGGTGAGCACCTGGGAGGAATGTTACAAGCAGCCACAGAAGCATGTGATATGGGGGGCCTCAGGTGTCTGCTAAGGTCTCTACATTTGGAGCTTATCTCATAGCCCAGGGGACCCTCCTTTTCCTACCCTCCTTACCTCAACCCCTCCCCACTCTTCTGAGCACTGTAAAAAGCAAAGGCTTTGGAAATGAAACTAAACTAATTGCATGGAAGATTCTAAAACGTTCTTTAAGTGTGGCTGTAAGTGATTTTGTTTCCAATACTTGCTGGCAGAAAAATATTACCTCTGCATTGAAATGCAGAGGAAATAAGCAGGCTGCATTGGGCCCAATTCATTTATTTAAGTTATTTCCTAAAATGAGTGTAATTTGGAAATCACTAGTATTATTTTCTCCCAGTGCAGGTTAATGCCTTATACGTGGCCTCTGGAAGGGACACTTCTCGCAAAGAGAGTTATTAGTTTTTTATTTAGAATGTACTGTATGGGTGATTTGTGGGTGTAACAAACCTGAATAATTTAAAGTAGTCTTTATTTGCTGAGAACTGCAGTTTAAACAACAAAAAAAAAAAAAAAGTAGATTTTAAATCTTTAAACTTTCAGAGACGAAGAGAGATTGGCCGGGGATTTATTTGTAGCAGGAACTTCTTTTTCTTAGGCTTGCGTCTTTCCCAGCATCCATTCTTCTTTCTTGCCTCCATCTAGAATCAAGTAATGTCAGCACTAGAAGAGGCTGTAGACAGCCATCCTTTAGAGCAATAGTTTGCCGGCTTCTCTTATGGCCAAATCCTCTATGCAGAGAAAATCTTTGCACCACTAGCCACAAACCAGGGAAAGCCAGACCTGCTCGTGTTGGAGCCTCTTTCTGCCCTCAGCTCTCTGCTTTCGTGCAGAGCCTCACGGAACCCCTGAGGAACACGCTTTGAAAACCAGGAACCCTCATTTCACGGTAAGAGAATCGAGGCCAGAGGGTGAGGCACGACTTAGTCAAGGTGACGCATCAAGTACGAGGCAGAACCAGGATTAGAACGGTGTCTCCTGACTCAACCTGCACGTGTCCCACTGGCTCTAGCTGCTTCGCACACGTGTTTTTGCTATTTTCACAAACACTGCCGACCATCGTTCGAATTCCCGTGTCTTGAGGGGAGTGTGAAGAGGCAGTTCTTGCTCAGGAACATAGTACAGAACCACACCCATTCATGTTAGTGATGATAATCGTGGTTGGCCCAGGCCACGGGCTCTGGGCAGGGACAGAGGACATCCTCTGGAGGTCCCTGCCCTGCCCCTCAGCAGCCATCCTCAGCGTCGGGCAAGGCTTGGTGAGTTTTTCATTTCTAAGCAGGGCACGTTTTTCTGCAGTCCCCTTTCCAAGGAGCAAATGGTGACAGCAGCCTGGAATGCTGAATCAGCACAAGGGAAGCCACTTTGCCTGCAAAGGCCTTGCGGTGACCCCACACCGTTTGTCCCTCCTCACCATGCCCGAAAGCCTAGGCCTTTTTTCTGGAAATTGGGGTACCCTGTGCCACCAAAGGCCTTTTCTCACGTCTGCTACCCCACACTGATTTTCCATGGAACGAAGGGCAACTTTTATTTGCTTTTATGTATTTTATTTCCAAGTAGGTGGGGGGGGGGGGGGCAGTGAGGGGAGGAGACCTTGTTTCACCAAAGGTCTTTCATCCTGCTCAGGACCTTGATGAATTTAGGGCTCAGTCTTAGGGCAAAGGCTGAAGAGAACTCAGTCTCACTGCACGAGAAAATGGGATGTTTGTTTTATTTTGTTTGCTAGAGATGAGGGAGTGGATAGAGGGACAGGGGAGGGGTGGGGGTGTGGAAGCTTGGCACCTGGCAGGGGGTTGGAGGCCAATTTCTCAAAATGACTAAAGGGATTTCAAAAGCAAAAACCCTTCACGGGAAAATTTTAAGTTATCTGTGTTGCTGCAACGAAGATTCCTCCCATTTCCCCACTTCCAGGAAAGCTTCCTATATACCCAAAAGCCTCGCTGTGTGTGGGTGGCTTTCCTGGCAGAAGTCAGGAGAAATTGCTGAGTTCACATCTCAGTTGGTATGCTGGGGAAGCAGACACATAAGCCAGGTAGTGAGAAAATCCATAGACAGAGGTAATTAAATTAAAGCTCAAAGCCAGAGTTGACCACAAGAACAGAAGGCTCCAGCAAGGCCCCGGCATCTTGGGGAGGGTTTCGTACTCACCCACTCCATGAAACGGGTGTTTGAGTCTGTCTGTTTCCATTTTAGTGGGTGGGAAGACACCATCTGATGTCCAATTTATTTATCTGCTAGCCGTAGCATATAACACTGTAGAAACACACATTTTGCCGGCACCTGTCAGTGGACTTGGTGAGTTAGGACAAAGTAATAGTCATTAATTCAAGCTGGTAACATTTGCTGACTCTGACTGCAAACTAGACGCATTCAGAGTAATGGTCTTTCTTTCTATTTAGTATATTTGTGCTTGCCTGGGTTTGAATACTACCAGGAATCCTTCTTCAGCCCAACCCTCCCCCCCACCCACCACCACCACCAAGTGCTGACAGGGCCATTTGTGATTCGTGAAGTCATGAGATCAGGGCAGGATTGTCTCACTTCAAAGCAAAAAGCAGAAAACAGGCTTTCAGAATATTTCACCTTTTTGCTATGACTTGTGATCAAGAACAATGGCAATAACAAACACTCTCATCCTTTGAAAAAGATCCTCAGAGCTATTGAAAAGTCCTAGCTACAAATGCAGGCCGCAGCTGAGTGTGAGGTCTAAGTCAGGTCCATCCAGAGGATAAGGGGGAATTGGCACACCCAGCGATTTCGGGAAACAGAGAAAGGACCTTAGTGTTGCTCTCCAGTGTTCTCAAAGTTGAACAGAAAAGCCTTCCCTGGGACGCCTGGGTGGCGCAGTCGGTTAAGCGTCCAACTTCAGCCAGGTCACGATCTCGCAGTCCGTGAGTTCGAGCCCCGCGTCAGGCTCTGGGCTTATGGCTCAGAGCCTGGAGCCTGTTTCCGATTCTGTGTCTCCCTCTCTCTCTGCCCCTCCCCCGTTCATGCTCTGTCTCTCTCTGTCACAAAAAATAAATAAATAAACGTTGAAAAAAAAAAATTAAAAAAAAAAAAAAAAAAGAAAAGCCTTCCCTGAGGAGGAGACGTCAGGGTGGAGGTGGAGAGGGGTAGCAGGTGGCTGGGATAAGGGGAGGGGAGATGCATATTTTCAGAGCCGATCCAAGGACTGAGCATGCCTAACCAAGGCAGTCAGGGCCCCAGCGTGTGGCTAGTTTGAAGCTTTGCAACCTTTACCCCTCTGCATCATGAGGTTTCTTCCAATAGGCAACCCAGGTTCATTCGCAAGACGACGTCCCTCTAATCTGCCACATCTCTAGACAGGCAGCCCAGGGCAGAGGCCGCCGTGCTAGCCTTGAACCCAGAGGTTTGGTTTCAGGCCTCCATTCTGCCCCTCTCTGGCTGTGTGACCATGAATAGAGCATTCGGCTACCCAAGCCTCAGCTGGTATATTATTTAGTAATGAGGTTCCAAGTGCTTTCTTTCTTAAGGAGCAGAACCGTTCCTTCAAGTAAAATCTTATTCGGAAGCTCAGTATACAGAACAGATCAAAGTGTATTTGGCTGGAAAAAAGCGAAGGTGGCCATGGCAGTCCCTAAGTCACCCACAGACGCACAGGGCACCGTTCCCATAGATTGCCACGTGCCAGTTGCGCCCCCCCCCACCCCCCCCCCCCCCCCCCCCCGGAGCTGGGCCGTGGGGCGGTGCGGCTGTAAAGCTCCACACAGCACAGCTCAAAGTATCACTGGACAACATAATCCCCTTCCAGTTCCAGCAGACTATGGAAATATGCTTACTCGAAAATAGACCAGCCACAGGGCGAATCCCAGTTCTCCTTTGCCCCAACTGGGCCTGGTTACACCCCAGGAGACTGGAGTCTGGGCAACTTTGAATGAAAGAAGAGAAAAAAAAAAAAAAAAAAAAAAAACACACAGTGCCCTTGACTTAAATGTAAAACACACTGAAGGAGGAGACTGCCATTGTGAACGGAACGAGGTCTGATTTCTCAGCCCTTTCCCCACTCACAAGCTGTGCAGCCTCTGACAACTTACCTGTGAAATGGGAGACATGTAAGTGCCTCTGTACTTGTTCATTTTGAGGAACAGAAGAGGAATATGCGTTAAAATGCATGCAAACTGGGGCCCCTGGGTGGCTCAGTCGGGTAAGCATCGGACTCTTGGTTTCGGCTCAGGTCCTGATCTCACGATTAGTGAGATTGAGCCCCACGTGGGCTCTGTGCTGACAGCATGAAGCCTGCTTGGGATTCTCTCTCTCTCCCTCTCTCTCTGTCCCTAACCCTGCTCACGCATACTCTCTCTCTCTCTCTCTGCAACCCCCCTCAAAAATAAACATTTCTAAAAAAAAAAAAAAATACATGTAAGCCATGACAGTTACATAAGTTTAAGATCTTATTATTATTCTACTATATTATTATTTGTTAACAAATTTGTTGACATCTTCCTAGAGGTGCTATGGATATTAATCCAATCTTTTATACCACTGAATCTCAAACCGTGGTTCAAATGATGTTTCAGGAGTTCTGTAAACAATGAAATCATGTTTCAATTTTTTTTACTGAATTCAAATGTTTTCAAACTATTATTAGGCGTTATTAAAGAAAACTGTGGGATGCCTGGAGGATGTCCTGGTGGTGGGAGGGGCTGCTCTGGATTGGTGGGACAGGGAAGACTTCCCAGAGGAAGTTATAATGGAGAAGTAAAGGATCCAGGGGTGCAGGGAAGGCCAAGGGCACAGCAGGAGTAGACACCCCACCACAGGACAAAGCTGGAGTATTTACACAAGTGGGGGGGGGGGGGGGAAGAAGGCCAGTGAAGCTGGAGGGAAAGAACAGCGGAGAGAGTCATGATATGAGTTTGGTGAGGGAGGCAGGTGGAAGCCAGACCCCAATCTCATGACCAAGCTAAACTTTACATAGGATTCAGAAAGTTGGCTTTTCATTTTTTTTTTTTCCTCAACAGCTAGTGTATTTTCCTTCATTTGGACACTAGTGAGAATGAGAAAGCAAAATACCAAAGAATTAGGGCACCCTGGTCCAGGCTGAGCAAGGAAAGTGCCAGAGCAAGGGTGATCCCTGAATAATTCCAGAGCAGCAGGACACGAGGGCTTGGCACAGCGGATGCAGCAGAAATGTTCGTTGCATAAATAAATGACTAAAAGAATAAATGAGTGACCTTCAGTTTAACCATTCGTCTGTTAATGATTCTTCCCAAAGGACTGGAGACGAATTCAGAAGGCCCTCGGCATCAAGGTAGAGCTTCACCCACTAAAAGCCACCTGCCCCCCCACCTTCCACAGCCAAGGGTAGATGACTGGGCTTCATTGTTGTCCTACATATGTCATGAAACCCAACACCCATACTAAGTTTCTAATACAAGTCTTTTTTTTTTTTTTTACTGTCAATATGTTTTTGAGAGAGAGAGAGAGAGAGAGCACGCATGAGGGAGGGGCAGAGAGAGAGGGAGACAGGACCTGAAGTGGGCTCTGTGCTAACAGCAGGGAGCCTGATGTGGGGCTCGAACTCACAAACCATGAGATCATCACCTGAGCCGAAGTCAGACACTTAACTGACTGAGCCACCAGGCGCCCCTAGAAGAGGCTTTTAAGAGCATGTAGTCTGAAGCCTTCATCTTCCTCTCTCAAGCCCCATGCCTCAATCTCTTTTATGCTCCGTGCCCACTGATCTCCACTCTCTACTACAGCTCCCCCTGGGGACAGGGTCTTTTCGCCTCTCAGACAACCGCAGATGTTAACATGCTTCTTCCTGAAGCCAAAACCCACCTCTCGGAACCATCCATTCATGAACCTTAGTTCTTCTCCTCTGAGGATATACAGATTAAGTCTACTTCCTTTTTCAAATAAGAAAATTTCTCCCTCCATTTGCTCCGTGGAAACCATGCCTCAGTTTTAGATCAGAAAATTGGAGTTCTGTCCCCAGCAAAGATTCCCGCAGCCCAGGTTCATGGGCACAAAACACGGCGCTCGTAGGTGGTGTCTCTTTGTCCTCGTTAGGCGCTTTAGGTCTCCCTATGGGGAGTTCAGTAAAATAAACATTAGGACCTTTGGCAGCTAGGACTAAGGTTTGAGTTCAATTTGAAGTCTCCTGTGAAATATGTTGGGTGGTTTGAACTCCGACACTTGTGAATATTAGCTCACACAGTAAAACTATCATGACTAATTCAACCCAACTGGAGGAAGTTATTGGCAGGGTACAGGGTAGCAGGGGTTACTTAAGGCATTGCTTTTTGAGAAAGTAAAGTTGCATGAAGATTGAATGATTTGTTAACCCCCAGAGAAGGTGTTACATGTAGGTCAAACCTGAGTTCATTGGCAGGGCAGCAATGGTGAAGGACTCTAGCTATAAATTCACCTTATTTCAACGTTTATAACAATGGGGCTAAGAAGAACTTTGAAGAGTGTCCACAATTTAATAAAGCTTATTTTTGTTGTACAGTTCTGCTTGAAATAGGGCCATGATCTATATCTTTTTTTTTTTTATGACCAGCCACTAGGCAAAGTGATTCCTTGCCCTTATTGTCAGAAGTATGATTCTCCTCATTCTCTCAAATGGACATCTTGTAGCAAAAGAAGGAAAGTTCCATGACCCCTTGCAGCCTTAGTCAACAGTGTGGCATACCAAGGCAGTAATCTCTGGGCCATCATTTGGTTTAATGAATCCACTTGACTTTAATTCTAACCCAGATGTACTCTTTTATGGCTTAATGATTTGTTCTCCCAGGCATTCTGATGAAATAGAAACAGTTCTCTAGAATCCGGTGAAACTAGTTTGTATTCCTCATTTCTGTTTCTAATTAATTGTTGAGCAATTAGATTGAACCTTGATCTGTGGCAATCACTATAAAATTGCACCATGGCAAAGGTTCTTAACAATGATCTTGCATCACCCCCAAAAGTAAGATGCACTGGAAAAAGAGGGAAACTACTTTGAAGGAAAATCTTTCTTAATTCATTCAATTACAAATATAATATTTTGCACCGAAACAATGCCTATTATCTGAATTAATTAGGTCTTTCAGCACCCTGGCGAATGGGATGGATACAGAAATACGCTGAGGTTAAGTGACTGACTGGAGGCTTAAGTGATGAGAGGCCATGGCAGAAGTCAGCAGGGGATCCCTCTTGCTAACTATCACAGCCCACAGCCAACAGTCACAATCTAAATTAAACACTCCTAACCCAAGAGAGTCACAGAGATGTCACGATCATACCAGAAAAATTACAACCAGGGCTGGCCTCAAAACTCTGAATGCACATCAAAGGAAGAGGGTACACTGTTCTCTTACCCTCAATTTCCTCCGTTGGAAAAATGACGGCGGTGCCATTTCTAATTCAGTGTTATGCTGGGAAGGTTGCAAATTAATTACAATTATGCCTTCTTTGTGCCAAGTGATAATTTACTGCAATTAATTATCAAAAGATCTACTGCTGTCAATTACGATCCTTGCTCTTGAGGGGGAGGAGCTATTTGTGAACATCTGAAATCTGTACCAAAGTTATGTTTTGCCCTTTCCCCCCCCCCACTTCCAATTAAGCTCGTATAATTTGTTTTCATTATGCCAAACACAATGGAAAAACTAACAACGTTACTCTAACCTTTTTCTTAATCTAAACATTATCTAGACTTCCACTGAGTCAACACTCCTATTGTTACACCTGCAAGTCGTACATAGAGGGAGGCACACTTCAGAATTAATGAGCGCAGCTGTGGTCTCTCTTACATTCAGCACTTGTAAAATAGACCTCTTTAAAGTGCCATTATCACAATATTGATAGAGTTATTTATAGCATTGCAAGCGCTCCCAGTCATAACAGAGGACTTGTTATCCACAGCGAGTTCATGCTGCTGTCACCCTCTGGCCTCCATCCAGCGCCGAGGAGCAGGTACCAGGTGGACCATCTTTTAAAAATGAACTCTAAAAGACATCTGAAAAACTTTTTCTCAAAGTGAACGTGATCACCAGGAGCAGGTCAAGTGGCTGAGCAAATGGGCCTGAGCCCAGGTATATGAGACACGTCACCTATGAACTGGCCCAACCTAGTTCTGCTGGGAGACAGGAAACTCAAGTGCAAGATGCGTGCTGTTTCTCTACAAGTGAGCCAGTGATGTCCGTGAAGTGGGGCGGGGGCAGGAGAAGTTGTCTGTCTGCATACGCTCATGCTCTTCCATTCAACAGAAGATGATCTTCCCTTCTTCTCCCTGTATGGAAATCCTCATTTGCATCTTTTCCCTTATGAAATTTTAAGCTCTTTGTGGGTGAAGCACACACCTCGTTTTTCCTATTATCACGATGTAATGACGTTATAGCCTATAACTGACACTGTATAATTTTATTTAGAATTCTTGCCACGTACCAACCATGTGTTGAACACTGCATAGGTCCTACGAAACAAAGATATATACGTAAGTCATCATTTCTTCCCGTAAGAATGTCATAGTCTAGGATAAGAGTTCTTTACCTTTTTCTGAAGTTATAAAGTCCAGTGTTAATCTGCTAAAGTGAACATTTTGAGACCTCTCTGTAGAGAAAGCGAGGTGCCGCTAGAATAGAATCCAGGTCTCCAGATTCCACAACCAGGGCTCTTACAAAAGAGGCTGCCCTCAGAGGCCATCAGTCAGCCCAGTGGTGAGAGTGCTGAACTCAAGACCTTTTTACAGGGGTGGAGGGATCCCCTCCAGATGTCCCTAAATGCAGGTGATAGGGCTAAGGGAAAGATCCAGCAGTGACTTACAAGGCCTCTGCAAAGTAGGTGACAGTGTGCCCTTGGGGAAAAGTGACAGCAGATGGGCTGATTCCCTGTCACCCTTCAGGCTGCCCACGTCATCTGTGGGAAATCTTCAGATTTTTGTACCCAATTTTAGGGACTCACAACCTTATGCCACCCATGGGTAGTGGCAGTGAATGGGCCAATTGAGAGAACTGTTTATCAGTTGAATTTAAAATCCCCAAGGGCGACGGCATGCTTTGGCATTGGGGAAAAGGCTGATTATCAGCCTTTCTCCCAGAAGCATATTCTTCCTTAACTGGTTGGCCTGGCTTGCCCAAACACTTAAAGCTAGCCAGTCATTCTATATTTTGCAAATTTGTGTTTGGATTCATGGATTTGATTTCTTTTTCCTATCTGGCTTCTGATCAAATTCACCCCACCTCCCCCACCCCACCCCCACCCTCAAGCGCCTCCTTGAGAGTGGTAAAGATACACACATGCAGATCAAACCTGCCAAGTGAGTAGGTCAGGGCCTTTGCCAGCCCCCTCCACGCCTGGGAATAACAGAAACCCAGCTGAGAGGGAGAGATAAGCCCTAATGCATAATCTTCCCCACCCATCCACGTCTGAGTTTGCAAATAGGCATTCTAAAGTGACCCTGGCTCAGAGGGTTTTCATAGTGATGTGTTCCCAGCCAAACCCTACCCCGAGTTGCATTCCATGGCCACCCCGCTATCTCTCACCTGCACGGGCACCCTAAAGGGAGAGAGGGCATGTGCCCGCCCCATGCAAAGTAGTGTGTCACTTATCTCAGGTTGCAAGGCCAAACAGTGGTATAGATTACAGAGACTTTGACATAGGTGCCCGCCTCCTAAACCCCGCTGTCTGCACTTATCGGTGGTACTAAAGAGAAGATTTTTCTCTTGCAGAGGGCAGCTTGTGATGGCTGCTGCCTACAGCCTGGCCACACCATATTCCCAAAGGGCTTCTCTGAGAGGCAGCCCCTGTCAGAGGAGGAGCCCGGTGAGGTAGGGGACCCAAGATTCTAGTCCTAGCTCTGATGTATTCCAGTCACACTTCCCTCCAAGTCTTAGCTTCCTAGCCTGCAGAATGAAGAGGTCAACCTAGCTGAGAGGTCACAACCTCAGCTGCCCTCTGGGACCAGGCAGGTAACATATATATACAGCAGCAGGCAACAGGGCGTATTCGGAACTGCGGGTGAGCAGAGAAAGCCCGCCCCACCCATAAAGGCATTTTTATTCTAAAATTTTAAAACATGCCTGAGCAGCAAAATGCGCCTGCAATCCAAATTCATCCTGGGACTGCTCGTTGTGAACTCTGGCTAACGATTACAGCCCCAAAGCAAAATGATACTACGGGTACTTCAGTACTTATTTTATATAAGGGGCCCTTTATTTCAGAAATGTTCAGAATGCTTTAAATACAATCAGTGAACTTCAATATATTTCAAGTGTGAGATTTTAGCTGAGCATCCCCTGGCTGGTACTGGTTCGGCCGCTGCCTTTGACATCAGTCCCTTCTGCCCCGGGGCACCTTGGAAAGGGCACGCGTGATAGAGCCAGTGCCAGTGGACTCTTGGCCACTCTTGTAGGGCTTAGCCCCTGAATGCAGCTTTCAGGACCACCGACTCTGGGCAGCCCCTCTGCCCTGTCTGGGAGCTCCTGGCTATGGCAGTTTTTATTTCTCGCCCATCCTCCCAGGAGGGATGATCCTGTCTGCCGGCCTCACCCTTCCCCTGCTTGTGCAGGACAGAAGGTAGGCAGAAGTACAGATTCCATCCAGAGCTGGCTCTCCTTAAGAAAACTTGTTGATGATATTATTCAACGCCCACCAGTCCCCTCCCCAGCCTTTTTGCCTGTGGGAGGGGAGAGAGAAAGGAAGTTCCAGCGCTCTGTGTTCTTCCGGCAGCATCTACCCTTGGCTCTATCACTACACTTTTCTTACTACATTATTAGTTTTATTGCTCACGTGTCTGTTTCTCCCTGTAAAGCCAGAAGCTCTTTGAAGGTATTTCTGTGTCCCTAGTACCTGGCACCACATCTGACACATCGTAGACTTAACACATATATTACTCCGTACTTCTTATTTATTGCGAGGATGTTGAATTTACATAAACAAAATAAGAAAGGGCATTCTGGGCTTGGGTGGGGGTCAGAGAGGAGCATAATACTTAACAAATATATATATATGTATACATATATGTATATACATATATATATTTGTATACGTATATACATATATACGTATGTATATATATATATACGTATATACATACATATATATATTTGTGTTTGATGTCTTTCTTTTCCACTGCAGTCAAGTGCTAGCGCCTAGTGCAGTCCCTGGCATATGGTAGGTGCTGAATTAATATTTTCTGAACGAATGAATGAGGAGAGAGAAAAAGCATTCTGCAGACTTTCTGTTTCTGTCGACATACCTAGACATTGTTTTGGCTTCCCCGCTTTCTCAAACTCACCTACCAGCCTCTCCCCTCTTGAGCAGTGTATTGATACTTCTCTGTATCTTTGAGTTGGTTGAGAGTCTCGAAATCTTGAAAGAAAGCCCTATGAACAGTTTGTATACATATATGATAAGCCAGAATGACAGTTGAATCAGAAAGGCCTTTTTCATAATTTAATTAAGCTCCCTTAAATGTAGACATTAGTCAGGGACAACATTATTGATTGAGTCTAATTGTATATATTTTCTTACACTTTTACTAAATCCTGTTTTCTAAGTCACCTGAAGACTGCTCTCATTTCTGAAAGGGAACATGCCAAAGCAAGGTTTTAATTCATTACCTTTTGGACATACTGTCATTCCCCAGCTAGCACCAATCCGTTACAGAATGTGAAAGGGTAATTACTTCTAGGACTCCCAATCTGCCTTTTTATAAGAGTTAGCTTCTGGAAAATTCTGAAAACCTTTCTGCCTTTCATTCAGTCAATCGGTCATTCAACAAACAGGTGTTGAGTCTCTATGTGCTAGAAATACAGAGATGAATAATTCACCACATTTTTCTCAAGGAGCACCCAGTCTGACAGGGGAGGTAGACGAATAAATAGTTAATTTAGTGTAATGTGCACAATGAATTAAGACATATGTACAAGACACTATAGTAGCCCAGAGGAAAACAGGGCTGATTCATGGAGAAGTGAGGGAAGGTTTCACGGAGTGATGTGTAAGCTGAGTTTTAAAGGTGATGGGAATGTGCCGGACAAGGCAGGGCAAGGACATTCCAGGCAATATAACCACCAGAGCAGATCCATCCACCAGAGGAAGTAAAGAGCAGTTAAAGCACTGGGTGTCCGAGGTGGAGGAATAGCAGGTCATGCTAGAGAGGGAACCGGGCACCAGGAAGGTAAGGCCTTCTGGGGAATGTAGGTACAGCCAGCCTTCCACTGCAGAAAGATGACCCTACCAGCTGTAAGGTTAATGGTAGACTCTGTTATTCCAGCTTAAGCCAGACCACTCTAGGACCTCCTCCCCCAACCTGCTATAGACCGGCTGTGAGAACCCCCTGGACTCAGAATTATAGACTAGAAAGAAATGCAGTGCAACACAATGCTTCCCAAAACATTGGACAGAGGGGAGAGCATCTGAGCCCTATCCTTGGGCCTCATAATAATGGCTGCCATTTACATAACACCCCATGGCAAGTGCTAGCAGGTGCACTGCCTCTAGTCTTCATATCCCCCATGCAAAGAAGGAATTTGCTTTCCCATTTTGGAGACAAGAAAACTAAGGCACAAAGGGATGCCCTGTGTCAACACAGCTGGGAAGGAGTGGAGTCAGAATCCATACCCCTGTGTAAAACTTCCTTCCCCTCCTGCATGCTGCACACTGACCATCCAAGGCTGGGCCCTCATTCACAAGAGAAGTTGAAACAAACAAACAAACAAAAAAAAAAAAAAAAAAAAAAAAAAAAAAAAAACAAGTGAAGCTAAACATTCTGGAATCTAATGGATTATCAGACAACTCTTTGAACTGACCTTGGGACTTTGGTAGAGAATAGGAGACCTCTATGATTTGCTTATCTAACATGACCCATCCAATCCTACCATCCCTCCAAGCTAAAATGCTCTTTGCTTCTCTGCAACTCCTATTCCTGCTTCAAAACCCAGCCAAGGCCAAAGTATTGCCTTCACCAGAAGCCTCAAACCTGACTGAAGCCCCTTTTCCTAGTGTGCCTAGCCTTCTTCGCCTTATGGTATCACTGCTTATCGCCTTATCTTATCACTTATCACAAGGCATTGTAGTTCCTATTTACCTGTTCACCCCACCCCTGACCTTCCCCCTGTCCCACTAAACCATGAGTTTATGATGGGTGCAGACTATGTTTTTACTCATTTTCAATTCTCGGGACTTAGCACAGTATCTGGCAAATTGTATACTATTTGTTGAACGAATGAGTGAACAGGGTGGTGGTGGGTAGGCGAATTCCAATAGTCACGGGTTTTTTCATAGATTATGTAGTGTGATTTGCAAGGATCCAATCTGTTTGCTAGATCTGGAAATTCTGATATGGACAATAGCTAAATCTCAGAGCACTGATCCCCCCCCCCCAAATAATGCTGATGTTTTTGAATTAGGGTTCCTTTGTAAGCTGCGAAAAGTGGAAGGCAGGGGTTGTAGATTTGAGTCTTGCCCTAACACTGCCGCACTGCTGTGTGTGTGACCTTGGACAAGTCATTGCACTTCTCGAAGATGAGGAGCTTGGCTTGGACAGTTTCCATCAGCCCTGTCTAGAATGGTACAATTCACAAGGTCAGCTTCATATCCTTCCCAAGGGCAGGCTTTGATAGTGAGGAGGGTTGGTGGGGACGGTGGATTTCAGCCTTGAGCATGACACCCAGCACCTGAAGTATGCAGAAAAGGAAGACTTCTTGGAGTGGACTTGTCTCCTACTGCTCCTCTAACAAATTACCAAAACTTGGGCAGGTTAAAATAACATAAATTTATTATCTTAACAGTTCTGTAGGTTAGAAGTCCACCATGCTTTCTCCCTGGGCTAAAAATCAAGGCGTTTGTAGGGCTGTGTTCCCTAGAAAAGAAGCTCTAGAAGAGAATACATTTCCTTGTGTTTTCTGGTGTCTAGAGGCAACCTATAGCCCTTGGTTCCTGGCCCTTCTCTCCATCTTCCATGTCAGCAATGCTGCTTGTCTCTGACCAATCTCCCAATCTCCTTCTCTCAGTGTTCTCTGCAGTACTGCCCCCTTCCACTTTTAAGGACCCTCCTGATTCCATTGGATCCACCTGGTTAATCCAGAATCCTCTCCCTGTCTTAAAGTCAGCTGATTTGCAACCTGAATTCCCCTATGCCATGGAGGGCAACATAGTCACAGGTGGCAGGGATTGTGACATGGACCTCTTTGGGGGACTATTATTCTGCCACCACATGAGATAAGGGCGCAGAATGAGTCAGTGTTAGGCATTTTGAGGAGGAAAGCATTATAGTGTGATGGAAAGAGTTCTTTCCCCTGTGGTTTTGAAATTAGAGACCCGGGTGCACACAACATTACATCTGCATGACTGCCCATGAACTTGAACAAATCATCCGATGTCTCTGAGCCTCAGTGTCTTCATCTATACAGTGGGGATAACGATAACTACCTCCCAGGAAAATTGAGGAGATAAAATATTCCTTTAAGTTAATGAAGCAGTGCTTGGCCAAGAATAGGTACTTAGGAAATGTAGAGGGAGAGCAGAAAGTTAGTTTCAGCTGGACTATTGCGAGCTAGCAGAGGAGCAAAAGGAAATAGGGCTGGAGAGGTAAGCAGACTCCATACTGTGAAGAGCCTTGAATGCCAAATTTTATTTTATAGACCATGAAGTGCTATCAAAGGCCCTGACTAGAACGATGGTGAATGGCTTAAGCACTCACCAAACGAGCAAGAATGTCAGATGAATTAGAATGAGAAGCTTTGGCATGACGATCCCCTAAGGACAGGTATGCTAGGCCTCCTCACATCTAGATTTCACATTCTAAGCCAATAAGTGGAAAATAAATCCCCCAATTCTGCTGCTGCCAGTGGCGAACAGCATGTTGCCTTCTAAGCGTTCAGTTCATGTTCACACATAATTTTAATTCTGCTTTAACTTCAAATTCGTAGATTTCCAATTGATCCAACATCTGGAATGCCAAGGCCATTGGAAAAGCTATTCTGGGAGCCTGCCACCTACACAGTGGTGCCTCAATAAACATTTGTTGATCAAAAATCCCCAACATGGGGAAAAAGATTTGGAAACTAAACCAGGTCTTTTGAAGTGGGACATCATTTGAAGAGTTTAACTGTGACATATCAAAAAGCATATTTTGCAATTGAACAATTGGTGAAAATCATCAGTTAAGGCTAGCAAAAAGTCCAGGAGAGGGGGAAAAAAAAAAAAAAGGAATCTTTGTGCATGCGAAGGGAACACTTTGGGCTTATTTTCACTTTTGTCGCAACCACACACACAACCTGGAGTAACATATGATTACAATCATCCAGCAGTAACTTTGAACATTCAGAAAGATTCCCCTGAGTTCCTATGACTGTTACATTATAAATATTCCTAACTAATATTTGTTGATCAATACTAAGTTGTTTCATAAAATTTTCTGCAATCCACAAAGTATATTTCATATGGCATTTCTTGTTAGTTCTATGTAAATTGACACATTCTGCCATTTAAAAAATAATGTTTTTTAAATAGCTATTTCCTCCTCCTTGTAGGATAACAAATGAACACTGGGCTTGCACTGATCTCTGCCAGTAACATGAATCATTTTACACTCATGAGCAGTGAGTTCCACATGTGTTGACTTTGGCTTCCTGATTTTGAATGCTTGTCAGAGCCTTCCATCACAGACCACAGTGTCATTGTGTCTCCAGAAGGCTCCTTTTAAAATGTACATTAGTGGGGCACCTGGGTGGCTCAGTCAGTAAAGCACGTGCCTCTGGATCTCGGGGTGTGAATTCAAGCCTCATGCTGGGCATAGAGCTTACATAAAAAAACAAACAAACAACCTAAAATGTACGTTTATTTCTGAGCAAAGGACAAGAGAGGCAGAACTGATATTTGTATAACTGCTTTCTGAGCTGGCCCTTCATGGACATTATCTCACTCAGGCCTCACAGCAACCCCACACGGGAATAATTATGAGTCCAGTTTTATAGATGAGCGTGTGAACCTCAAAGCGTTTAATATCTTGCCAGTGATCTTTCCACCAGTAAGTGACAGAATCAAGATTTGGACCCAGTTTTCTCGGCCATCAATAGCTCCAGCTTAACCTCCATCTGCCAAGCCAATTGGAAAAGCACCACAAAGATAAAACAAGTCATTGGGGAACCAGAACAGTTGCTAAAACCTGTAAGATGGGGCCTGGGAGTCATCCTTACTCTTTGATTTATGTTAAAGAAAACATCACCGAACTAGGAATTAGTAGTCTGTCTCTAAGAAGAAACCAAGAAGGATTTCCATCAACAGATAAATCCCTGAATTGTAGTAGAATGCATGGCAGTTAATAATACCAACCATAATCATGATAATGTTTATTGAGTACTTAATATATGCCAGGTCTTCCTCTAAGCACCTTAGGGATATTAATTCTTTTAATCCTGCAACATCCCTGTGAGGTTGGTATCATTGTCATCCCATTTCATTGGTGAGGAGGTAGAGGCATGATGAGGTCACAAGGTAAGTGGCACAGCTAAGAATCAATGCAGGAAGTCTGGCTTCAGCACCCACCCATGTTCTTATCCACGAAACCACACTGCCGCTGTAAAGGGGATTCAAGGTCATATGATATCAATGAACACAGAACCACACTGATACAAGAGGATCTTTCATCCACAGAAATGGATGAAACACGCCCCCATGTTTACCGAACTTTAAAATGTATAAAGAAGCACTCCTTCATTATCACTCATATCATTTATTCGCTATTCATTATCTCAGTTGATTCCCATACCATAGGCTGAATGTGCATTTTTATCCGTACTGCTCAGGCTCTTTCATTCATTTTGACAAATGTGTATTGAGCACTTGTCTTGAGCTAGCTTTCGAGATAGGGAAGTAATCAAAAAGGCTCTCATCCTTGCTTTCATGGAGTGTACAATGTAGTGGACTGGACATTCGTTAGTAAATAATCACATGAGTATGTAACTACAAACGGTGCTGAGAGTTATCAGGAATTATGAGAGCATATAACAGAGGATGACCTAGATACACACTTGAAATCTCACTGATTGATCTGGAAGATATCCCTAATGAAGTTAATTTCAACTAAATTCTAAGAATAATTAAGGATTGATTTATTTTTTTTAATATGAAATTCATTGTCAGATTGGTTTCCATACAACACCCAGTGCTCATCCCAACAGGTGCCCTCCTCAATGCCCATCACCCACTTTCCCCTCTCCCCCACCCCGCATCAACCCTCAGTTTGTTCTCAGTATTTAAGAGTCTCTTATGGTTTGCCTCCGTCCCTCTCTGTAACTTTTTTTTTTCCCTTCCCCTCCCCCATGGTCTTCTGTTAAGTTTCTCAGGATCCACATATGAGTGAAAACATATGGTATCTGTCTTTCTCTGCCTGACTTATTTCACTTAGCATAACACTCTCCAGTTCTATCCACGTTGCTACAAAAGGCCAGATTTCATTCTTTCTCATTGCCAAGTAGTATTCCATTGTATATATAAACCACAGTTTCTTTATCCATTCATCAGTTGATGGACATTTAGACTCTTTCCATAATTTGGCTATTGTTGAGAGTGCTGCTATAAACCTTGGGGTACAAGTGCCCCTCTGCATCAGCACTCCCGTATCCCTTGGGTAAATTCCTAGCAGTGCTATTGCTGGGTCATAGGGTAGATCTATTTTTAATTTTTTGAGGAACCTCCACACTGTTTTCCAGAGCGGCTGCACCAGTTTGCATTGCCACCAACAGTGCAGGAGGGTTGTGGTTTCTCCACATCCAATTGAGGATTGATTTAAATTTCACCATATCAGTAAGGAGTTCTCTTCCACCTTATTTAAAATTGCAAGCACTTTCCATACACCCTACTCCTTTCTATTCTTCCATGTTAATTATTATCTTCTAACATACAATTTACTTATTTATTATGTCTATTTTAATCTGAGTAACCCCCCTCCCCAAAACTCGAATGTAAGATCCATAAGGTTTCTGTAATTAGTTTCATTAAGTCAAGTGTTTGGCACTTACAAAACACTCAGTAAATACTTGTTGAATGAATGAACGAACAAACAAAGGAAATAGTGGAAGGGGCTCAGGGGTATAGGGACCAGAAATAAGGGGGAGGGGCGAATTTCTCAGTAGAGAGGTCCTGGGGCAGGAGAATATATCACGTTTTGAAGAAACTCAAGAACGTAGGGAACGGAAGAAGGGGGAAAGTGACAGAAGAGGAGGTGAAAAGGGAAGATTGGGCCATGTCATGAGGAAATGGAAATTCAGAAACTACGATCCCCCAAAAAGAAACCATACATGCATTTCACATTAGAGCTAGCCAACTTTGCTACACTTCTCTAAGAATGCAGAGCTATTGTCTTCTCGTGGGAAAAATGGCCAAGCGTCAGCAGAGGACAGGGAGCAGCAGAATACTCAGGTTAGGGGAATATTTCATATATTGTTAAAATATGGTTACTTCACGTGCTTGAGGCAGAAAAGCTTGATGACTGTGGTTGATTTATGAGCAGCGGGATATTAATGCATGGGATGTCGGAGTGCGTGAATTTCGTAGAGTTTCCTAATTCTGGTTTGTTAAAACATAATATTTGTAAAGTGGTATCCTAGATTATTACTGTCTCAGCTAGAGATAATTGATATTGTGGCAGATGGCCAGCATTGTCGGAAGAAAGAGAATGTCACAGGTGGCCAGCAACACTAAGCATCCTAGGACCCACTGATAGATTCCTACCTGTCTGCCCCAGAGCATCTTTGTCCTCTTACAGGAGACAGCAAAGTGTTCCTTCGGACAAGACGGTGGATGGTACACTCTTTTATGTCCCTCCATCTGGCTCAGAGGAGAGGGGTTTTTGTCTTTTAATTAAAACAGACCTTTGTCATACTAGTGTTTTGACTTGAAGCTCATTTAATACAGACTCTCAGACTACGCCTAACATGTGGTAAGACTCGTGAAACCCAGTGGCACAGTATTACAGGAGGTGCTTTGGGCTTGCTTCTGTCAAACAAATTAAAAGCCTGCACTTCATACACTTTACAAGGCCAAATTAAACACTCGTCAAAGGGGAGATGCCTTTTAACGTGCAGTGCCTGTAGCTTCCTTGACACCAGCTAGCTTTCTCAACAAATCCCAGGCTGTCTTCGCTGAATACATGAGGATGGCATTTTATCTCCTAGGCGGTCGTTTCTAAGATTTAAGTCTTCCGTAAAAGGATGTTTCTTGTTCCAACTACTCTGAAATTCTAGTTAATACATGGAAGATCTTAGCTACACAGATAGTTCATTCTTGCAAATAAATGTTGCCATAACTGTCAGCTATCCATTTTGCCCAGAAGGTAATTTATAGTAAATTAAATGGGACCACCATTCCAGAAACTCTTCCCAAAATGCATGGCTAAAAGCTTTTGGAGAATGGCTATTTGTAAATTGCTCTATGATAACTTACAACGTGATTCCATTTTCTGACATGATCACTGTAAATTCTTTGGTTGCCATAAACTAGAAACATCTAGCTCCCGTTTAGATTAAAATCTAGACAAAACCTAACATACATTTGCCTGGTTGTGGTTTTACCAGCCAGGTGTTGACCTGGGAGATGCTTTAAGGGAAGTAGAACTTTGTTTTAAGTTATTTCCTTATATTCCCCAGTCCTTATATCTATTCTGGAATCTATTCAACCAAAGGCTAAAAGGGACCTTGAAAGAACATTCGGCCAAGTGATTCTCAAACACTAGTCAGCTAAACAGCTGCATTAGAATTACATGAGGGGCTTATTAAAAATACAATTTTCCAGGGGTTCCTGGGTGGCTCAGTCAGTCGAGCATCCAACTTCGGCTCAGGTCATGATTTCGTGGTTCCTGGGTTCAAGCCCCACATCCAGCTCGTGCTTATAGCTCAGAGCCTAGAGCCTGCTTTGGATTCTGTGTCTCTGTCTCTGTCTCTCTGACCCGCCTCCACTCTCACTCTGTCTCTCTCTCACTCTCGAAAATAAAGAAACAAAATAATTTTTTAAATACAATTTTCTAGACCCCACCTCAGACCTACTAAAATAAGAGCACTGGTCATGGAACCTAAGAATACATCTCAGTAATAAGTTTCTCAAGTGGTTTTGATCCTTAGCCATCACATTTAAGAACCACAGAATTCTGTTCCTTCCTACACCCTCCAATCCGAATACTACTATATAAGTCGTCTTCGCAGAAGAGCCCTTATATAGAGATGCAGTAAATAGTGCCCGCTTGTTTGTTATTACTTAGGGACAAAGAAAGGCCTCAAGTTATCGGCATTAATTTCACATCTGCATCCTCTTGTCGGAGTTAGGTCAGGCATTACATTAGAAGGAAGAGCAATTCAACATTCAAGTCAGTACACAAAGAGTTCAAATCGAGTGAGTGGGTTACAGTGGCCGGATGTTCTAGGCAAGGTAATAGTCAACATCAAGCACCTGATACATCCAGTTGGAGTGGGAATCCAGAAAGTAGCTGCTGTAATAGGAAACAAGTCCAAGACCATCAGGGGAATGGGCCAACCAAAGTTGGGTGAAAGCCCAAGTTGAGTAATTATAATAACAGCTAGTGTTTACAGGGTTTAATATGTGCCAAGCACTGTTCCAAGCACTCTCCATGCATTAACTCATTTAATCCTGACAGTGGCCCTTTCACATAGGCACTATTATTAACACCATTGTACGAACAAGGAAACTAACGCACAGAGGGGTTAAGTAACTTGCCCAAGGTCACACCAAGAGTGAGCAGCCGAGCTGGGATTCAGAACCAGGCAGAGTGGCTCTGGAATTACATCTTTAATCATTAAATCACCTTACTTCCTCAGAAAGCTGATGATAAGGATAATGCTGTAGTCAACAGGGGAAGTGGAACACTCAATGAGAGACGGCCAGAAGCTCAGATGAATGCACAGGTCAGCCTACCAGTCATTTAAAAAAAAAAAAAAAAAAGACTACATCTTGGTGAACACGCAGGAAGGCACAATGAATCTAGACCATACACTAGCAAGACTAATTCCAAACCAACCACACCCCCAGGGATGGAGTAGAGGGTCCCCTCTTTCCCTGCTCTAGAAGGGACCGGCTCAGAAAAGAAAGGGGTTGGGCATTGTCTTAGCTCAAACTGCCATAACAATATGCCATAGCCTAGGTGGCTTAAACAACAGAAATTTGTTTTCTCGCAGTTCCGGAGGTGGGAAGTCTGAGATGAGGGTGTCAGTAAGGCTGAGCCCTGGTAAGAGTTCTCTTTCTGCCTTGCAGATGGCCGCTTTCTGTCTGTGTGCTCACACAGCTTTTCCTTGGTGCCTATGCATGAAGACGGAGATTGCTATCTCTTCCTCTTCTTCTAAGGCCACCAGTCCTATCCAACGAGGATCCCACCCTTATGACTTCATTTAACCTGAATTACCTCTAAACGTCCAGGCTCCATATAGAGGGGTTAGAGTTCCAACATGTGGACACAATTCAGTCCATAGCAGGCGAACATCAGCAATGACGACAGTAATTCCTGCCGTTTAGTGAATGTCTCCTGTGCGCCAACTGAGTGAAGCACTTCACATATATCATCTCATTTAACCAATCCTCCATAAGCCCGGCATGAATAAATCCATTTTTTAGATGAAGATGCCTTCAAAAGCCTGAATAAAGCTATAAACCCTCTCCTTAGACAACTACACACAAACACAAAATTCTATATATAATTTTAGGAGGCTTCCCAGACATCTAGAGTATGAAGTCATGTGAAAGTATAGGACAAATATGGATGTCCCCCTGCCCCTGGAGAATCAGTATCTCAAGTAGCCGTATTATAGAGTGAAAGCAACTTTTGCATAAATTTGTAAGCTAACACACATACATCAAAACAGCCTCCGTGTTTGCACAGCTTGTCCTGGACTAAACCTGCAAGAGAACAAGCTCACAGTCCCTACTGGGGATAATGAGGCTGCACCAGCGCCCCTTCCGTTATGGAAATAGATTTGATAGGGGAAGAGGAAAACGGCTTTTAGAGAGGTGCCAAAGGAACAGGCTAAGGACACAGGAGAGCAGGAGTCTAGAATTCAGATACAGCCTGGGTCAGCAGATAAGGAAAGAATTGAAGCCAATCTGGCTTTACAGGAAGGGAGGGGGAAGCTGTCATCCCACAGGCCACCCCTCAGCAGCTCACTGTCCCCATGAGGTGAAGACACATCTTTTTTTTTTTTAAAGCAAACAGTCCAGATCTTTACATAAAATCCCCCCTTTTCAAATGACTGCCTTAGAAGACACGCGGCTAGGGGCGCCTGGGTGGCTCAGTCCGTGTCGCATCCCACTTCAGCTCAGGTCATGACCTTGCAGTTCACGAGTTCGAGCCCCGCGTCGGGCTCTGTGCTGACAGCTCAGAGCCTGGACCCTGCTTCGGATTCTGTGTCTCCCTCTCTCTCTGTCCCTCCCCCACTTGTACTCTGGCTCTCTTTTTCTCTCTCTCTCAAAAATAAATTTTAAAAAGTTAAAAAAAAAAAAAAAGAGGAAGAAGTGCAGCCTAAAAAGAATCTCCTCCTTTATGAGCCTCAGTTTGTCCATCAGCAACATGATGATTATAGGAAGCTGAGTCTCCTAGGGATTTTTGGAAGATCCAAAGAAATAAGGTATATAAAAATGCTTTGTAAACTATAAAGTGCTGTGTAAGTGTTAACAGTGAAACCCATAAAGAACAAGTTCTCTCCAGTGGTAGTGATGCTATATTTAATAGCTGTGTGTCACACACTTATAGAATCTGCACAACAGCAGGAGGGACCTTTTTAAGATGTAAATCAGATTATTTCCTCCCTGGTTTAAACTCTTAAATGGCTTCCCGTCTCGTACTTATAAAATCAAAGCTGGGCACGATGTGGGTGCTGTCAACCTGTCTGACCTGACTTTCCCCCCATTAGGAGGCTCCAGCCACGTGCTTGTTTCTATTCCTCAAACACAACAGGTGCTCTCTCCGCTTAGGGCCTCGGAATTAGGCAGCCATTTGGCTGGCCCGTGCTGCCCCTGACCTTCTGCAGGCGGTCTCATGCAGCTCTCAGCTCAACATCACCTTCCGGAAGAGGCACCCCAATCCAGGGGAGTCACCAATAACTCTCGGCAACAGCGCCCTCTTTTGTTCTTTTTTTTAAAGTTTATTTATTTTCAGAGAGAGTGAGCCCGCGCACGCACGCACGCACGCACACCCAAGCAGGGGAGGGGCAGAGAGAGAGAGAGAGAGAGAGAGAGGGAGAGAGAGAATCCCAAGCAGGCTCTGCACTGTCAGTGTGGAGCCCGGTGCTCGACTGGATCCTATGAACCGTGAGATCATGACCTGAGCATAAATCAAGAGTTGGACACTCAACCAACTGAGCCAACCAGGTGCCCCTACATCCTAGTTAGCTATTGACATGGCTCTTCTGACTGATATGGTTCTTGATTTTTATTGGCTTGCTTATTTAGCAACTGTGTCATCCTACTAAAGATCAGCCCCATTAGAAGAGACCCATATAGTCTTATTCACTAGACCCCTGAAACAGGTCTGGTGCATAGTTGGAATGATAAACATCCATCAAAAGAACAATAAAGTCTTTTTTTTTTTTTAATGTTTATTTTTGAGAGAGAGAGAGAGAGAGAGAGAGAGAGAGCACAAGCAGGGGAGGGGCAGAGAGAGGGACACAGAATCTGAAACAGACTCCAGGCTCTGAGCTGTCAGCACAGAGCCTGAGGCAAGGTTCGAACTCACAAACCTTGAGATCCTGACCTGAGTCGAAGTCAGATGCTTAACCGACTGAGCCACCCAGGCACTCCTTAAAAGAAAAAAGTCTTAAAATTGGTATTATAGTAGAAAGTTTGGTAGAAGAAAGCACTTTGGACTGGACCAATGAGGTTTCCTGGGCCCCACTCCAGATATACCAAATCAGAATCTCTATGAATGTGGTTTGGGTATCTGGAGTGTTAATAAACACCTGTGAAGGGTACTTCTGATGCAAGTGACTTCAAAATACACTTTTTGAAAATACTGGATTTCGAGGCCAAAGACCAAATCCTAGATCCCATTCATTTTCCCAAGGTTTTCATGAGGACACTAAAGCTATAATGGCTGGTAAAGTTCTTTGCTTTTACCCAAACTTACAGAAATACAGAGCCAAAGAGCTGTTCTGCCCTGGCCGTCCTTTGGGGGTTTGCAATGTGTGCATTCATGGATGGAAGCTCCATCCAAAATGGAGGCCTTCCTTTCAGCCTTCAATCCTTCAAGGATTAAAGACAACTGCACTGCTCCCTTCAACATTCTGGCTCTTTAGCCATTCTTAGGCCATGGCAACCTGGATGGACTTTGGTTTGTCCATGCCATTTTTAGAGGCCAGGTTTTTTATAAATGAATGAAATATGCCACTATGGTCTGTTTAGCATAGTTACATGATATGAATATTATTTTAAAATAATAAAAATAACTGTGACTACAGTTCCAAGGTCAACCATTCAGGAATTTGATTATTTTTTCAGCTCACCAAAATGAAGCAGACTTTTGTGAAAAGAATCATCTGCAGAATCTCACAAAAGAATGATATAGAAACTTAAAAGACCATTATATTGATCTATAGTAAAGATAATGGTAATAAAGACTAATGTGTATTGAACCCTGACCCACACCATCTCATTTAATACCCCCTACTCTGTAAGTAGAGATCATGATTCTCCCCATTTTACAAATGAGAATTGCCACAGCATTGGTAACTTGCCCAAATTGTCATAGTTAGCACTTGGCAAACTTGGTTTTAAGCCCAGGCAGCTGGCTGACCCCAGGGCTGTGTACTTATCCACTGACTACACCATAGGGAAAGGCTATTGTCCTCTGACACCATACCAGTCAGTCTGCATTGGTTCTTTGTTTCCTATGTTTCACCCTGACCAACCAATTCCCCTTCCCACAGACACCTTCTCTTTTTAGGTACAACACCATCAACTATGCCACTACCAAATTCCATTTGCTTTTCCACTTTCTCCTCTTGAAAGTCCTTTCGCACGTATCTAATCCCATCCATTAGGTACTGCTCCTGTAACTTAAGTCTTTAGATTTGGGCAGAGGGAGGGCCCCTTGTTGATGCCTAGAACCGCTTTTAAGGATCAACTAAAACTCCTAAATAGTTTTCCAGTCTGCTGATAGAAACCTGGGCTTGTATACTTATGCCATTGATTTTTTTTTTAATCTAAATACGAAACTTTACATATATCCCTGTGGGATTCCATCTTGTGGTTTCAGACCAATGTCGGAGCTTGTCAAGATTATTTTAAATCTTGATTCTATCATCTGCAGTATTAGCTATTCCTCCCAGCTTTCTGTCATCTGTAGATTTTATTAAATGAAACATCCATTCCTTATGCAAATAATTGATAGAAATGTTGAACTACACAAAGCCAAATACAGGTAGCATGACAGGAGGGATTTTTTACTTTTAGTAAACTCTGTGCCACTCATGGGGGTTGAATTGATGGCCAGGAGATCAAGAGTCTCATATTCTACTGACTGAACCTGCCAGGTGCCCTTTAGGAGGGATTTTTCGCAAAAGGAATATAATACTGGACTGAGCATGAGGATGTGAATTTAGTCATTAGAATTAACCCCCAGATGCGCTATTGAAAAGAGTGTTGTCCCATCCTTCTCCTGATGTTCTCCAGGCTGCCATATTTAGGCAGATGCACTGTGTCATTATCACCACTTCTGAGGCACCTTTTCATATACTTCCTTACCTTCTATAATTCATTGTCTCAATAGTCCACAAGCATTTATTGATTACTTATTAAGTAAAAGTCACTGAGCCTATATGCTAAGGTTATAGAATTGAGGAAAATAAGTAAACTAATCACCATGGGGATTCTCTGAGGAGAGGTCAGGAAAGGCTTCCTAAGGAGGTGCACCTGGCTTGAAGTGGAAGGTCAAGAGTGAATTGGCCACACGAGGAGTTGAAGGTGGAGAAGTCGTCATGAGCTAGGGTCACAAAGCCCCAAGGGCATGTTAGAAGGCTGGATTTTATTTTAATCACATTAAATGTATTCCTTGTGACTCTTATCTATGAAGTCTTCCCCACCCACCTCAACTTTCTCTAATCCTTGCTGCCTTGAAAATCCTACAGCAGCTGTTCTCCATCCCAGGGGCAGGTTGCCCTTAACCACATACCCATATTTTTACCTCATTAACACATACATGTATCTTTTGGCCCTCAGTTCATGAAAAAGCATTGAAGACTGAAACTATGGCTTGCATCCCCACCCTGTGCCCTCATACCATCTCGCACAGTTCTAAGCATCAAGATGGCAGTGTACAGATTCTCAATGAATTGAACAGGGGCGATGGCAATAAACAACAGTAGCAGTGGGAGATACAGGGGAGGGTGACAACGAGGAAAAATGGTGCACATGGCAAGGGGGCCGGAAGACTGGGAGGGAAGCTCCACAAGGGCAGGGATCATATTTGTGATGCTCCCTCTTGGTGCCAAGTGACAGCAGTGTGCCCATTTTATCTTTCAATAAACAAATAAAATGTGCTCCAATTTTCTCAAAAGAACTAAGTCATACTTATTATTTATATGTTTAGTCCTATATCCCAAGAACAGAATATGTCTTTGGAGTCCTCTGTTTAGTTTCCTGAGGTGTGAGATGGTGCTAATTTTATGCACAATTTCTTTATACATGTCAATATGTACTTCCAAGGGTATGCCAAGCTCATACACAAACTGGTCTGATTATTATACTTTATCTAGCAAGTCAGGATATGTAGACAACAGATGGAAAATAGATTGGAAAGTCAGGTTGATTGAGAATGGCTGGCTCAGCTCTGTGGGAAAATGAGGCACAATCTACTGGTGATGCCTACCGACCACGCATGAAGGATGTGGCAATTGGAAGGCACGAGGGCCTACATACACCTTCCCCGAGAGCTATTGCCTTCACTGTGGATTTCTTAAAGATTTTTGGCACAATCTAAATGCTCATCATCATCCTTTACCTTATAAACTGTGTGCATATGACTCCATCCTTTCACTTTCTTATTATAAAATAAAACACATATATTAAAATATATTACTAAACAAAAATATGGAAGATATACATACAGACTTCAACAATTTGTCCACCCACGTCGAGCAATAGAACGTGATCAGTTTCTTACAAACTGCTCTTTTTTGCCCCCTCCTGCCCACCATTAGCCTGATATTTAAGGATATCATTTCCTTGCTCTCCTTTACAGTCTTATCACCTAAGCCGTATCCCCAAGCACCAAAGTTTGATTTGGTTTTGTTTCTTTTTCTTTTTGGGATTTTATATAAATTGAATCATATACTATACATTCTTTTGTGTTTGGCTTATTTTGATCAATATTATGTTTGTGAGCTTAATCGATTTTGCTGCAGGTAGCTACAGCTCATTCATTTTTCAATGTTGGAGTAAAAGTGTGAATATATGACAATTTTATTTGTCCAATCCACAAGTGACAGACATTTAGATTGTTACCAATTTTTAACTAGTTTACATAATGTGGCTGTGAATTTTCTTATACACATTTCTAGGAGTACGCTTTTCTGTTGGATCTATGCCTAGGGAGTAATTGTTCATAAGGTCATAAGGTACTCTCATGTTCAACGCCAAACTGATTTCCATAGTGGTTGCTTAATGTCACTTCCACCAGCAATGTATGACAATGTCAGGTGCTTCACATTCTGACCAACGGCTCGTTTTGTGGTCTAGTCATTTTAGCCCCTCTCCTATGTGTGTGAGATTTTATTATGGTCTGAATTTTTATCTCCTAATGACTAATAGGCTTCTTTTATATAATTTTTGACCGTTTGAATATCTTCTTTTGTGCAATGCCAGTTCAGGCCCATGTGCCAGATTCGTCGTCTTCCTTTTTAAATTACAGGAGTTAATTTTATCTATTCTAGACATGAGCCTTTATGAGTTATATCTGTTACAAGCACCTCCTGTTGGTGGCTTCCTTTCCACTCCCCTAGTGGTGTACTCAGAGGAAAAGAAATTCTTAATTTTATGTGATCCTTTATATCAATATTTCTTTTTAAAGCTTGTGCTTTATTTTGTCCACTCTAAGAGACATTTCCTCCTCCTAAGGTTGTAAAGATATGCTATATTATTTTCTAGAGGCTTCATTGTTTTATCTTTCACTTTTAGGGCTACCTGGAATTTACTCATTTGTTTGTTGTTTGGGGATCTACTGTGAAGCAGGGAGTCATTTCATTCTTTCCGAAAGCATAGCCACTGATCCAGCATTGAAAAAGACTCCTCTGAAGCAGTGTCTTTGTTTCGAATCCAGTGGCCATATGTGTATGAGTTCCTGGGATTCCTAGTTTATCTTTGTATCCAGGTGGCAATGCCATAGTGATTTCTGTAGTCTTCCCATCCAGTGGAGCAAATCCTCCCATTATTCCTCTTCATCAAATGTCTTGGTTGTTGTCGGCCATTTGCATTAAAATATGCATTTAGAATAATCTTTTCAAAAGTTCCATTTTAAAAAATTCGCTTGGGATTTTATTTTTTTTAATATAACTTATTGTCAAATTGGCTTCCATACAACACCCAGTGCTCATCCCAACAGGTGCCCTCCTCAATGCCCATCACTCACTTTCCCCTCTCCCCCACCCCCCATCAACCCTCAGTTTGTTCTCAGTTTTTAAGAGTCTCTTATGAAAAAAAAAAAAAATTAAAAAAGGGGCGCCTGGGTGGCGCAGTCGGTTAAGCGTCCGACTTCAGCCAGGTCACGATCTCGCGGTCCGTGAGTTCGAGCCCCGCATCAGGCTCTGGGCTGATGGCTCAGAGCCTGGAGCCTGTTTCCGATTCTGTGTCTCCCTCTCTCTCTGCCCCTCCCCCGTTCATGCTCTGTCTCTCTCTGTCCCAAAAATAAATAAACGTTGAAAAAAAAAAAAAAAAGAGTCTCTTATGCTTTGGCTCTCTCCCTCTCTTTTTTTTTTTTTCCCTTCCCCTCCCCCATGGTCTTCTGTTAAGTTTCTCAGGATCCACGAAAGACTGAAAGCAAACAGTGAAAGTATCTGTCTTTCTCTGCCTGACTTATTTCACTTAGCATAACACTCTCCAGTTCCATCCACATTGCTGCAGATGGCAGGATTTCATTCTTTCTCATTGCCAAGTAGTATTCCATTGTGTATATAAACCACATCTTCTTTATCCATTCATCAGTTGGTAGACATTGAGGCTCTTTCCATAACTTGGCTATTGTTGAAAACACTGCTATAAACATTGTGGTACATGTGCCCCTATGCATCAGCATTTTTTGAAGAGAAATAACATATTTATAAAATGGGATTATCCAGTTACATCCATGGTCTGTCCCTCCTTTTATCAAAGCATTTTTTATACAATATTATTGTTTTCTTGAGGTTTATTTCTGAGTATTTGAAACTTTTAATATTATTAAAAAGGACACATTTTTAAATTTAATTTTATAATTGAAGCTGGTATATAGAAATGTCATTTTTTTTTTTTTTGTATATTGATCTTGTATCCAGTGATCTGCTAAGCTCACGTATTCCAATAATGCATACATATTTTGGGTTTTACATACCTAATGGTATCATATGCAAGTAATAGTTGAGTTCTCCCTTTCTAATCCTCATATGTTTCATTTCTTTTGTTGCCTTGCTATACTAACTGGGATTAGTGCAATAGTGAATGGACTAGACTATTAGTGATAGTAGACATCCTTATGTTGTGTCCAGTCTCAAAGCTTTTAATATTTTATCATTAAGTGTATTGTTTGCTGTTAGGTTTTGGTAGCTATTCTTTTCTTGATTAAGGAAATTTCTTTGTATTTCTAGCTTGCTAGTTTTTTTTTTTTTTATCATAAATGGATGTTGAATTTTATCAGATACTTTTTCTGCATGTATTTAGATGATCACATAATTTTTCTCTTTTATTCAGCAAATGCAGTGTATTTGTTGAGTTTGAAGTAGCAAACCAACCTTGAATTCCTGGAATAAACCCAAACTGGTAATGATTTATTATCCTTTTATATATTGCTGAAATTTCTTTGCTAATATTTTGGTTTGAGTTTTTACATCTATGTTTATAACAGAGATTGGCATATAATTTTATTTTCTTAAACTGTCCTCATCAAGTTTTGGTATTAAGGTAATGCTGACTCTATAAATCAAATAGAGTAATACTCCCCTTTTTCTATTCTCTGGAAGGGTTTTTTGGGAGATTGGCAATATTTCTTCTTCAAATTATAGGTGAAATTTGCTAGGAAAGCCATCTCATTCTAGAATTTTCTTTACAAAAAGGTTTTTTAAGTATGGATTCAATTTCTCTAATAATTATCGAACAATTCACACTTTCTACTTTAGTTCATTTTGGTAAGTTGTGTTTTTTAGGGAATTTGTCTATTTCATCCAAACTCTCAAATGCATTAGCATAGTTATTCATACTATCCTTTCATGAAGTTTTTTAGTGTGTGTAGTATCTGTAATCATATCCTCTTTTTCATTTGTGACATTGTTTTCTGCATTCCGTTTTTTTCTCAATTCACTTCATGAGGGATTTATCAACTTTATTAGCCCTTCAAATAACTTTCAGATTTGTGGATCCTTTCTACTCTATGTTTGTTTTCTATATCATTTGTCTGCTCTTGTCTTTATTATTTCCTACTTTATTTTATTTGAGTTTAAGTTTCAGCTTTATCTCTACACTATTTCAATAGCTACTCAGCTTATTGATTTTCAGCCTCTCTTCTTTTCTAATATATGCTTTTAAAGCTACAGATTTTCCTCTCAGCATGGCTTTCACTGTATCCCACGAGTCTAGACACATATTTCTCATTAATATTTAGCTTAAATTGCTTTCTTTTTTTTTTTTTAATTTTTTAATGTTTATTTTTGAGAGAGAGAGAGACAGAGCGTGAACGGGGGAGACAGAGAGAGGGTGAGACATAGAATCCGAAGCAGGCTTCAGGCTCTGCACTGTCAGCACAGAGCCCGATGCAGGGCTCAAACTCACAGACTGCAAGATCATGACCCGAGCCGAAATCGGGCGCTTAACTGACTGAACCACCCAGGTGTCCTGACTTTTCCATATTTTATGCTTAGGTATGTCTCTTACAAATACATTGGCCATAACAATTTTAAAGTTTGTGTCTCGTAATTCCTATATCTGGAATCTCCGTGGGCCTGTTTCTGTTGCCGAGTGGTTTTGTGAGTTTCCATTCTTGCCATCTTGTCTCCTCACATGCCTACTTATTTTCTTTTATTGCATAATACTTACTGTAATTGAGCATTTGTTTATAGAATTAATTTGTGGCCTAGGATGACATTAGCTCGCCCACAGAAGATTTACATTTGTCTCTGCCTTCAAGCCATAATCACTTCGATCCAACTTAAGGATGATTCAGAACTAGTCTCCATCCCTGCTGGACCTCTCTGTTTCTGGTTCACTCATACTCCCAATTGCCAATCTCTCCCTGCCTGATCCCACCCCTCAGGCTACCCTCTCTTGAATTGGCAAAGTCCCCTTGTGGAAGAGTAAGCCCAAATGCTGAGCTTACTTCTTGGGCTTCCCTCACCTCTAGACCCTGCCCAGGTCATTCTTCACTACCTTGTCACTTCTGTAATGGCTTAAAGCAGATATTTTTGTATTTTCATCAGCTCTTCTCATTGTCTTCAGCAAGATGATCAGTCCAAATTACTTTGTCCATCATTACTTGATAGATGTACAAGTCTGTCCCATTTGTTTTGATAAAAACTGGAAGGATACAAGTAATCATAATTTATATTACATAAACATATACATAACATTTACATACATCATAAATTACATATTTTCTTGTTATGCTTTCTTATTATGATTGCTTTCTTATTACAAAAGTTTACATTCCCACTGTCAAAAATTTAGAAAATAGAAACATAAAAAGGAAGAAAATAAAAGCCACTTACAAGTTTACCATTGTGAAATATATTTCCTTCTTCTTCCTATGCATATATACATTTTTAACAAAAATAAGATCACACTATACTTATTTTATAATAGAATTTATTCATTTACTATATCACAACATCTTGATAGCTTTATGGTATTCTAGTATGTATATACCATAATTCATCTGAATAATTCTCTAAAAGTGTATATCAAAATTTTTCTAATATTCATCACTATAAAACCACTATCACAGACCTTATTCTGTCAAATATTTGAACAGTTCATGATTATTTCCTTAGGACAAATTCCTACAGGTTCAAAAGATACAACGCATTATATATACTGTCAAGTTGACCTCCGGAAAAGCATTATCAATGTACACTTCCAACAACAGTGCTTGAAAGCAATAATGTTCAACTCCTAAAATCAGATCAGAGCTTCTGAGAAATGATTTCCTTATAAACGTAGGTGAGATTTGCCATTTTAAAGCAATTTAAAAAGGATTCTAACTGTTCCCTGTCCTGTCTTTTGCTATCATTGTGACTTTGATTTCTTTGTTGGTATGTAAAATAAACCACCAGCTTGGGGATTGGAGGGATTTAGAGGCTTATCATTGGAGGCCAACCCTTTCCACGGGGGTAGGACTGTATGAAAGCTGGTTTACTGAGGATCACCAAGGAGGAAAAACTGACTTCCAGCCCTCCAGTGGCCAAAGTAGGGCTCCTCCTTCTGGTGTATATTCACATACTCTCTATTTTTATTTTTTTCTTAATGTTTATTTATTTTTGAGAGAGAGACAGAGATAGAGTATGAGCGGGGGAGGGGGAGAGAGAGAGAGGGAGACACAGAATCCGAAGCAGGCTCCAGGCTCTGAGCTGTCAGCACAGAGCCCGTCATGGGGCTCGAACTCACGAACTGTGAGATCATGACCTGAGATGAAGTCAGTTGCTTAACCGACTGAGCCACCCAGGAGCCCCTGTCTGCTTTTTAATAAAGAGTATGTGGGGGCGCCTGGGTGGCTCAGTCAATTAAGTGTTCGACTTCAGCTCAGGTCATGATCTCACAGTTCATGAGTTCGAGCCCCGCGTCGGGCTCTGTGCTGACAGCTCAGAGCCTGGAGCCTGCTTCAGATTCTGTGTCTCCCTCTCTCTCTCTGCCCCTCCCCTGCTCATGCTCTGTCTCTCTCTGTCTCAAAAATAAATAAAAACATTAAACAAAAATTTTTTTTAAAAAAGCAGACAAAATAAATGAGTAAAAAACTTCTTTTTGGTAACTTGGAAATTAGTATAATACCTAAGCAACATCCTAAAATAGACAAACTTCGGTTTGGACTACCCTGTACTAACAAAGTCCAAACTCCTTAAGAGAGCCTTTTGAGATCTGACCTACCTCTACTGCCTAGACCTTCTCCTCCCCAAACTCACACTTTAACAGACAGAAATAATGACCTCCTTTCAGTTCCCAGATAGACCCATGCTTTCTCTCTTCTTCCCTATACCATGGATATAGTGTCCTTTGCATGGAATGCCCTTCTACTATTCACTGTCACCTCAACTTATCCTTCAAAATTCAGCTCAGGAGTCAATCACCTCCACCAGGAAATTTCCCATGAGTCCTGCAGCCTGGCATAGGAGTCACTCCTGTCTCTATAGTTAATCTCCATCACTCTTCATGGTACTCCTCTGCTTACTTGTCAGTATCACCCGCTGCATTAAGAACTCATGAGGGGCACTTGGGTGGCTCCGTCAGTTAAGCGACCGACTCTTGAGTTCAGTTCAGGTCATGATCTCACAGTCATGAGATTGAGCCCCATGTCAAGCCCCGCACTGGGCTCCATGCTCAACGTGAAGCCTGCTTGGGATTCTGTCTCTCCCTCTCTCTCTCTCACTCTCTCTGCCTTTCCCCCACTCACGTTAGCATGTACTTGCTCTCCCTCTCTCTCTTTCAAAATCAATAAATAAACATAAAAATATTTTTTAAAAAAAGAACTCATGATGTCCAGGACTATGTCTTATTTCACTGATAATAGCCTGAGCACTGCCCCTGGGAAAATGCTCATTAAACTCTTCTTCCCCCCAGAGACACTTGTCCATTCATTCCCCCCAAATCCAGGACTTTCATTTTCTTTTGTAAGGAAAATCAACCTAAAAATCTTGTTCCCACTCAAGTAATGGTGGGCTGTAGTTGCGTAACATTCTAGAATGATCCACTTGGGAGGGATGTGAGGTAATCCCAAGCCAAGCCCTTTATTTATACGGCAAAGAGACAATTTCAGGAAGCTGAAGTGACTCGCCCAAGGTCATACTGCAGCCTCACAACCAAACTAGAATGAGACTACAGCCTTCTGGCCTCTAGACCAACATGCTTCCCACTGAATTAAGGATCTTAGCAGCAGCCCAGAGGAGAGAGTGCTTAAGTCACAGAAAGGAATCTACTGGTGGGAGTTCAAATGCTATGGCCCCCATACTAGGGAAATAACTGGTATTTCTCATCCTATGCTACATATGCCTGCTCACACTGAGGAAAGGGAAACTGCAATATTAACAAGGAGAAAAAATACTATATGTCACTATTCTATAAAGAAGATTTTTGCTATGTTCATTCTTGTATATCCTCATTAAGGTGTTGAAACCTAATCTTAGTCTTTGTGAAGACAGAGAAGTAGAAACACTAAGCTACGCCTGCTTTTTACACTAGATGTTGGTATAATCAAAACTGAGTTTCAAAAGTGAGTTACTTTTCTTGGCTTATGTACTGTTGAAGAACTGTCCTATGGAAAACAGCAGATATCTATTTCTGAAATATGTCATGATGTAAGCTAGTAAGTTAAAATCAACAACGATATACCTGCCTGCCAACCGTCTTTTATAACTCTAACAATGTTATTTTAGCATTATTACTAAATATGATCAGAAAATAAATGAGTAAGAAATATTGTACTACTAAGGTCCTGGCTTAGCCCAGGGGACAGGAGAGCAGTATGGTAAATAGCGCGGGCTCTGGGGCCAGACTGCCTTGACTTTGGCTCCGTGGCTTCCAGCTAACTTTGAGCAAATTGCAGAGCATCTCTATGCCTGGGTTTTTTCATCTGGACAGTGGGGATGTCAATACATGTTTCAGTTGGCTGTTTCGAGGATTAAATGAGATAATACTTACAAGTGCTTAGAACAATGCAAGGCACAGGGTGAGGCTTAGAATTAGTTATTATAGTAGGGACTCTATAAATAAACGTAAATTGAAAGTAATCAACAGACCCATCTGGGAGCAGAGGTTAATACGCCCCCAAATGCAAAGCTCCCACTATTGAAATAATTTTGGGAAATAGACTATACCCTCATGGACTCCCTATAATATTATGCCACATGAGGCCCATGAAAGAAAACTTGATGAAATATAGGCATTAAATGTTATCATGTAACTATCCATAAATTCTGGATTTCCACAAAGCAGTTCTTTCGCATCATAATTAAGGGTTTGAAAGTCAAATGATTTAAGTGCTAGTTTTAATTACCGCTTGGTGAACTTTAGTGTGTTAGAATTGTCACAACTTTCCTTAAGGATTACTCTGAAGCCAGGCAATACAGTGGGAAATTATTAACTCCTACTTTGGTACAGCAATTATCTGCATTACAAGGTTTATGCAATTAGCTGTTTAAGATGTCATTATATTTTGCCATCTGGTACACAGGAGTTTATGCATATGAACAGGCACGTGTTGAAGTGATTTTCACTATATGACTTGTTCTCAACCCAAGTCATCTCTCTAATGAGGGGAAGTTACCGTGCACCGTACATTAGTGGCAGGTGCACACTATCAAGCTTCATTTTCATTGAAGACCTTCATTTTTCCATTTTAAAGTATTCTGCACAAGTGCTGGAAAATTAATTAGTCGTTTGCAATTGAACAACGCCTGCAGACTTGTTCCTTAGCAGTTAGAGGGGGGCACGGCTTCAGTTGGGGAACCCCTCCTGCTCCTCACACGGAAGGTCGCAGGCACCCTTCATTCACATTCGGTGACAGGAGCCAGGGAGTGAACATCTACAGTAGCCCGCCTCTCGCGAAGAGGGAAAGGGGGCCTCGCCGCAGGGCGTTCTGAGCCATGCGGGGTCAGCACTTCCCCAAACACACACACACACACACACACACACACACACACACACCCTATCCACCACGGAGGGAACGCGACGGGGAAGAGGGCGCTGCGTTGTGTCCCCGAGATGGCAGCTCCCCCCCGGGGAAACGGCGTCCCGGCGCAGCCTCCTGCGGCCGCTCTCCCAGAGCGCGGGTCCCCGACCGAAGCGCATTAAAAGGGCGCCCTCTGGTGTCCGCTAGCGGCCGCCGGGTAACAGGAGGCGCGCTTAGGGGCCGGATAAACTTTTCACCCCGTTCACAAACGGAAAGCCCAACTCGAGAAAGTGTCTTGCAACTCCGCCGACGTTCTGTGCGCGCACCGCGCAGCTGAAGGAGGCTGGGGTGGAGATAGGAATCGGTCCCCTCCCCGGGCACCCCGGCAGCGTCCCCGGGCGAGCGCGCTGCCCAGGCCGGGGCTCTGGGCTCCCCCGGCCGTGCCTTCCGCGGGGCCAGCGCGGGGGGCGAGAGGGGACCCTGGTATTCGGAGACGGGAAAGAGACAAACCCCGCATCTGGACGGCAGCGGATGCGGGAGGCCCGGCTCAGCCCCGCACCTGCCCCTCCGCGGGCCGCTGGGGAGCTCCCGCGAGTAGGGGGCCTGCGATGGCGGGAGAGGAGTGGAGGCGGTTCTCAGCCTCTCCTTGCCTGGTGCCTGCCGTCGAGACTTTGTTGGAATCGTCCAGGGCCGAGCCCCCCCCCCCCCACTCCCCCGGAGAAGGCTTGCGAACCCCTCGAGGCCACCTGAGCGGAGCCGGCCGCGCTGCCATTGAAATGCCTCACTGACAACAGAGCTAGGCCCGCTGTTTCCCTTGGGACAGTTGGGGGTCGCAGTCGCAAGTAGTGTGGCTCTCGGGTTCCCTGAAAAACGTTCTCTCCCCGCTGCCACCACCCCACGTTGTGCCCCCCCCATTGCTACCGTCTCCTGCCCCCCCCCACCCCGGCAACACACACCCACAGCACGCACGTGTTTCCTCTTTCCCAGTCGGTGTACCAGTAAGAGAGCCTAGGTTCAGCCCCAGCGGTTGTGGAGGGAAAGAACCTTCTGACCACAGGGAAGTGTGGGTTTGTTAGAGCTGAGGCAAGAAGCTAGCCTCCTTAAACCTTTTATTTGGGGCCTGAGGGTGACAGCCTGGGGACGGAGGGAGGAGTAGCTGGCTGAACCTGCCCCTTTTGTCATATTTCTGCACCAGCCTTTGTGGTGGGGGACAGGGGAGAGCAAGAAGGGCAGGTTGGATGCCTTACAAGCAACCAGCCAATATTTCTAGATAGACAACAACGTGTAAAGCACTGACCCAGGCACCGGCAGCTGTTGAGAGTGAAAATAGGGATTTGCAAGCTGGTTAGAGAGGGCAAACTTCAGAAAAGGAATAAATTGGTTTGATTCAATATTCAAATGGTGCCGCCAGGCTGGATGTACCAATAAAGGGTGAGTACAACTAGACTTGGCTCTTGGAGTCTCAGAATTTCTGTACCTGGGTGTCCCTGCAAGTGACTTGGAGATTAGAGGT
Source organism: Leopardus geoffroyi (assembly GCF_018350155.1). Classification (NCBI taxonomy): domain Eukaryota; kingdom Metazoa; phylum Chordata; class Mammalia; order Carnivora; family Felidae; genus Leopardus; species Leopardus geoffroyi. The sequence goes on from NC_059328.1 coordinate 49,965,954, forward strand.
TGTTCTGTGTAGGCTCAGACTCAATAATTAAGACTCAAACTCAAACATACAGGAAAAAAGCCAATCATTCCTATTGGAAGATAAAGTTGGACAAGTAAACTGAGGCCAGATTGAGAAGGCTGAGGGGCTGGACATTGAGTGAATAAAGCAGGAAAACATGTGTTTTGGGGCCAGACTGGACTAGGTCTAAGTCTCATCTATACCTCTTACCATACATAATTATGGGTCTCTGTTCCCATCTGTGAAATGGGAGCATTGTGCTGCAATGTTAGTGAAGATTATATGGGTCAAATACGACAATGTCTACAGCCTGAAAACATTCCGTGTTAATATAACCCCTTCTTCTCTTTCAAATATTTCAGAATTGCTCCCATGATCTTTAAGCTCCTTCAGGGCATCTTTAAGGGTTCTTCAAATAAACATGTGGCTGTGCCCCTCTTGTTTAAATTCAGTCAGCTCTGTTGTCTCCAGGCACTCAGGAGTCCACGCTATACTACTATCTTTTGTAGCATCAAAATTCTTTGGAAATACTGCTTTTTACTACAGGATTCTAGTAATTGACTTTCTGAGCAACTATCTCATCAGATTGGGCCATCTAATGCCAATAATACGTAACATCAGTTTATTAGACTCTCACCAATGGCTTTGGCAGAAAATTCAATTCCCCGTGATCAGGAACAGCAGTTCAGCATCTCAAACAAACCCCTACACCTGTCTGTTGTAAAAAGCCATTCCATTTTACTAAGTATATTCGTTCTCAGAGCTGACCTGCAATTGACTTGGGGAGATACCCACAGTCAAAAGTTCTAAGACTGGGACTGGGGGAGGTCAACACTAATGAATTTCAAACTGGCTTATAGATTGAATCCACCCTTTCATTACTAAAAAGAGCCCTGGATTGCTCACTGTTGGAGAAGTATACCAAAAAGAAGTAGCTAATATCTCCAAGATATAGATATACACCCATACACACACTTACAATGACTGATAGGTGTTTCCATGACATAGAAGCACAGTTCCACATTAGAGAATAAAATAGTGTCTCAAGTGCAAAGCTGTCTCTTATAAATGTATATATGGGTGACTATGTGAGGTGAGGCCATAGTTATAGTTCCCACCTTTCCTGAAGTCCTTTCTCCATTCATTCATTTATATAACCATACCTAAAGATGACGAAATGATTACATTAAAATTCTAGTCTGAAGATAGTAATTTCAGAAGGAAATATTTCAGCTTGACATTTGAACTAGGATATACATCACTATTACAACAGCACTAAGGCATGGCTCCAGGGAATGGAAGAGAGGAGAAGCTTCTACTCTAAAGCTTAGAATATAAACTCTGTTATGTCTCTGTTAGCATCTAGAACATTTGGAACATGTCAAATACATTCCACAAATATGTATTGGTTTCAACATGTTTTCCTTCTTAACTAATTACCAACTGGTTCCCCAAAATGACAATCCAAAGCCATCTGACCTTAAATTTGATACCTTTATGGTGTTAGTTACCCAGTTGGGTTTTCCTGCTAAAGAATCTCCTGTGGCATTTGTTTCAAAATGAAAATCTGTTATATCATTAGAAACAATGTATAGAAGCTGAAGGTGAAACGCAGTTGAAGTCTGAGGTCTTGGCAATGCATTGGCAAGCAGAAGAATCATGGCGGGGCCCAGTAGGACAAAGAAGAAAGTGGAATGCACGAATTTACACACAATGCCCCAAGCCAAAGCATTTTATCATTTAACTCTCAGGCCTTGTGTATGTTTAGTTATTCTCAGATGTGAAAGGCAGTTGTCCTGGGGAGGAATGGTGGTTTGATTTGGTACTTAGGTAGGTAAGAAGAAAGGGAACTAATGAGTAATTGCTACACAATGGAAAAACAAAAGCAATGAAAGGAGTGTAACTCTCCTCCCTGAACAGTCCAGTCCCTTCATCATAAAATGTTGCTATTACATGGACAGGAACCAGCAGAAATAGTTAATGTACAAAGATACTTACTAAATATTTTTTATAACCGAATCACCAAAGCACTATCTGCCAAGGTCAAACATCAGGATTTGGCAATAGCCACACTGTACCAACCTTCTCCGTGTAATGGTATCTGTTATAGTGATATTTGATTGATTCGGTCATATTTCTTTCTTTAATGTTATTCATATTTATAAAAGTGTAAGTCAGCTCATTCTTTGGCTTCTCCCTTCGCACCCCTGCCCCCTTCTTCCACCATCAGTATTTCCTTAGGAAACATTGTCACGGTCCACCATTACTAAGGCTATTTGCACCATCGTTTACTATTTACTATACCTTCAACACAGGAAAAACACCAAGGTGTCCCCTTCTCCTGCCAGACCTTTCTAGATAACTTTTTAACGTTTATTTATTTTTGAGACAGAGAGAGACAGAGCATGAACGGGGGAGGGGCAGAGAGAGAGGGAGACACAGAATCGGAAGCAGGCTCCAGGCTCCGAGCCATCAGCCCAGAGCCCGACGCGGGGCTTGAACTCACGGACCGTGAGATCGTGACCTGAGCTGAAGTCGGACACTTAACCGACTGAGCCACCCAGGCGCCCCACTAGATAACTTTTTAAAGTGCGCTAACACTAGTTGGGACCATCCTAAGTCATGGTGCATCAGAAGGCATCTAGATGTGTAGTCAGAAGATCTGGGCTCTCCATGACTTGGCTGCACCGCTTGGCTGTGGGATGTTAACGGATTCCCCTGAAGTTTCTGAACCAATATTTCCTCTTCTGTGATGAGAGAACTTGAACTCTTACTTCACAGAGGTATTATGAGAATTACAGGAGACCTCACATGTACAATTATTTAATATAGTAACCAAGCACACAGGATGTGCTTAACGAACTGGCGTTAAGGGTAGATTCTGAAATATCTGGGACAGGAATTTTTTTTAACTACTCTCTATGCCCAACATGGGTCTTGATCTCATGACCCTGAGATCAAGAGTCACATACTCTATTGACTGAGCCAGCCAGAGGACATTGGAATGGGAATTTTTTTAAGTAGAGAAAAAAAAAAAAGGTGAACCAATTATACCTCGCAACCTGATGTCTTTATTTTTTCATCTTTAAAATGGGGTAAGGCATACCTTAGAAGGTGGTAGCAAAATTTTTAATTAAGTGAGGTACTAGTATGTGGTAATAGTAAGTGATCCACAAATAGGTTATTATTTGTCTGTGGGAAGGGGATTAGCTAGAGAGTAGTTGTTAAAACCTCCACTAACCCATCCTTCTATCCTAATCAGACACTCAAGCCTCTTCGGTTCCCTTTATCTTCTTCTAAGGCCCTAATCTTTGAGAAACAGCACGCAGCTAGCCAAAGTCTTGTATGTTCAATTTCTTAGGATAAAAAAACGTTTTTCATATTAGAAATAGTTGAAAACTCCCTACAAGTCACCTACGTTATCTCATTTCATTTTCACAAGGACCCCGCCAGACAAAGGTCCTCCACCCCCCTTCTGAAGGTAGAGCGTTTCTATGAAAACTTTTGTAGACCGAAATGGTGTGAAACAGAGACAATTATTATTATATTCTATGTGAAAAAAATTTTAGTGCTCCCAAACCCAAAAAAATAAGCTCTCCTAGACTGTTCTGATACCTTACCACACATCTTGTTAAAAGGACTCACAAAATAAGCACAGAGGCTCACAGAGAATTCAAAGCTTAACGGGTTGGATGCTGAGATGCTGACTGTAGTTCCCGGGGCAGGAGCTTGGGGGCGCCACTCTAACTGCTCAGGGGACTCGCTGCGTGGCTGAGGGCTGGCCATAACACAAACGCTGATGGCTAGTTTTGCAAGAGTCCTCTTCCATTTCTTTCTGCTTTCGAAAACAGGTACCAAGGTGGGTCTTTGGTGAAAGTGAAGTGGCTGGCTCACACTTCCAAAAGCGAGGGATAAACTGTACCACTGCTCCCCTTTTAAAGGATGAGGAAACCGAGACTCAGAAAGATTAGGCAGCTTGTCCAAGGCCACACAGCTACTCTTCTCAAAGAAACACGCTGCACTCACTCCCTGAGACTAGCCTGGAGGAGAAACTTCTCTGGTATAATAACCCAATTCCTGTATTTACCCCCCCAATTCCCCGCTCCCCAGGGCCCTCGGGACGCTTGCTGCTGCCCACAGACCCGTAACTAGAGGGCAGAACTCGGACGCTGGAGCTCAGAGGCAGCTCTGCACCAACCAGGCCCTGCTTGGAGGGGCCGCAGCACTTGACCGGCGCTCCCTTCTCCCTCCTGCTACCTGGAGCTCGCCTGTAGGTGGCGCCCTGATTCGCTCAGGGGAACTTGGAGAACGTGGACACGGGTCACCAGCTGCCTCCCCTAAAGGCCAATTAAAATAGTCTCTTGGCGAGCTCTGCAAAGGAACCTTGGCAATGTGGCCGTGCCCCCCTGCCCGGTCTGTCTTCCACCTCTCCGCCCTCCCCCACTCGGGGCTGGCGCGCCGGGCGAGCAGTTAGCCTGAGCTTCCTCCGAGGTAGGGTTCAGGCGCCGATCTCCAAGCGCTCTAGGCCGAGCCAGCCGCCCCTGGTTTTTGTGCTTGGATCCCCGGGCCTTGAGCCTGCCCCCTCCGCTCCCTCCCCGCACCCCCTTTTGCCGGCAGCTGGAGCGGGGGTGGAGGGATGGGGGAGAGTGTGACCCCGTGAGTGCTGGGCGGGGCGGGGCAGCTTTAAAAAACTTCTGAAAGGCCTCGTTCAAAGCCTCCGAGAACAGAACTTGGGCCGGAAGGCGGTTTCCAAGGAGGGGCCTAAAAGGGGGCGGGGGTGCACCTGCAGGGCCAAGAGCTCCCCAGCCTGGGAAGGGGGGTTCGGTGGCCCGCGGGACCTGAAGCCCCCGCCCTGCACTCGCCGCCTGGCCTCGGCCTCCTCTTCCCTAAAGCCCTGGCCCCAATGGGGGGGGGGGGGAGAGGGCGGGCGGGGGAGCCTGTTAGTCCCTCCAGGGACCCTTCGCTTTCATCTTCCCTACGGGAAGGCAGGGCGGCGGGGTGGGGGGCTGCTCTGGCCCGCGATCTCCGCAGGGTCTTCCTTCCCTCCAGCCCCTCCCTAGGAAACTAAGATTTCGCAGCAAAATTGAATTCCCGGATTTTAATTACAATCCACTCCGGTGGGAGACAGCTGAGCAATTGGGCATCACGATGGAGGGAACGTTCCCATTTTACATCCCACCCCCCCCCCATAAAATCACTGGGGAGGGCGAGAAGGAAAGCCTAGGAGTGGCCCGCGCTCGGTGGGGGGAGGCGGGAAGGGGGTGGCCAGGGACGGCGGATGGGATAGTGGCCCCGGCGGCGTCTGGAGCCGCCGCTGTCGCTCTGCGCGCTGGTTGTGCCATCTGGGGGCACTTGAGGAGGGGCCGCCGGACCGCCGCTGGCCGGGGCCTCTCTACCGCAGACAGGGAGCGGACGCCGTCCCTCGTGAGGCCAAGAGAGAGGGACTAAGGGGATTTTCATTAGTACCGCATTATAAGGATCATCATCCTGCAAAGTCCTTCCTATAGAGGCTCTTGAATGACTTAGGTAAATGATTTGCTCCATTTGTAGTTTCTGAAGAAGATATTCTCAGAACTTTTGAAACCGAGCGCTTTAGCGAGGGAGCAAGTACGTGGAGGCTCCTCTCGGAGGAGGCTTTCACTACCCGCAGAGTCGTCTGGGGACAATTGCTGAGTGGGTTAGTGAGGACACCGGGGGAAGAGGTACAAGGGGGATCGCGTGGAGCTGCACGATTTAGTAAGAAGAATCGCTAAAAAATAATCTGCATAAAGTTTATTCTTTCGCTTGGGGTCCTCTTCCTTGATCTGAGGAAATCAAATACGTGAGAACTGGGCGGTGGTGGTGTTTTCCAATTAAGACTTATTACACTTTCTCAAAGAACTTGAAAGAGTTAGTTTGGTGAATTTTAAGAACAATAGTGGCTGTCATTACAGGCAGCAAAGATGTAGCGAACTGAGCGGTGGATTCCGAAGAGTTTGGTTGCAACATTAACTCTCAAATTTAGTGTCTACTTCATTTAAAAAGGGGGAGGGGGGTTAGGAAACCCTTTAGGGAAGGAAAAAAGACCGAAGGAAAAAACAGAGCCATGGAAACAAAAAGAGGGAGGCGAGATTAACTGTAAGAGTCTGGTCTTCATTGAGTCCCCAGTCGGCCTCCTAATGCACCACACATTTCTGTAGCGTTAACTTTATCCGGAATATTGGTGGGCCTGGTCTCTAAGCGCTTCCTAAGAAAGGACAGACTTAAAATGTTTTCCCTTTTGTGAAGGTCTAGCACTTGCTACATTAAGCAGCCCTGACGGAAAAAGGGGTACTCCCGCTCTCCTGGGCTGCTTTAAAATCTGCAGGTGTGTGTAACATCCCTAACGCCCAGCATCCCCGGCGCTGGAGGCGGGACCCGCCGGTGGGCAGAAACAGGTGACCCGTATGCAGTGCGCCCCCGACTACTCTGCTCTGACATTTTAGCAGGCAAGGACTGGTGTGTTGAAACTATCCTCCTGATGTTAGCAAAGCTAAGAGATCGGGTTTCCTACAAACTTGGCCACTCTACCCCCAGCACTCTGGGTATACAGGATGAAAGCAACATTTTTATCCCTTAAGACTAAAATGTAACCTTTAAAACACTCCCAGTACAGGTTTGGAAGCATGTCAAGGGCTCAAAGGCAAGCTTGTGCTGCACACAGGGCAAGTGCAACTTATCATGGTAAACAGTAAGAAACTTTGTAAAAGTTAGAATGGCCATTCAAAGAGATAGTTTGAGAACATGCTGCAAAATAGCCTGGTAACCACCAGACGACCAGAAATACCTGGGGGATGCATGTGTGTTCCCAAAGGCGAGGTAGTTGAGACTTGGTGCACTGGTTTGGGATGTGTTAAAGTTTATGGAAAGCAGTCCTTCCTTATCGGTACCCTCATGAACCCAGAAGGTTATACTTTCTGAGCAAAAGACTCAGTAATTTTCCCTTCAGAGTTATGGGATCCAGAACCTTTATAAGCTCAGAGAAATCACAAAACTTACACACTCCGCGATTTTTCTCTTGAGTTCATTATACAAAATACCAAAACCTTCAGATCAAAATAATTAAATGCTTTGTCTTAGAGAGAAACTCCAGCAAAAGTTTCTGGAGATGAAGGCTGTGTTAGGCCCATTCCTCAGCAGTAGGGTGAGGGGTCAGACAACAAACCGGCACAAACACAGGATTTCACCCGCATTGGCACCCACATCCCCATCCTGGGTCCACACTCTGCCAGCTAAAGAACAAAAACGTATGCACTTCAAGTGTGTGAGGAGCAAGGCTTTTCATACACACACACACACACACACACACACAACAGGGTCCGAGCACACACCCACAAAACACAAAAGGGGGGACTTCACTTCGGCCATTGAGGGGAAAGGCTACCGGAAAAGAAGTCTGGGGACTTCCAGCCAACACTGAAAACAGCCTTGGAGGTCTACAACCTGTCTGCTCCAGAGGCAGTCAGTACATTCCAGCAGCCCCCACAGCCCCACAATTATCAGTGCTGTGGTTCAAAAGTTGGAAACTGCGGTTTTTAATTGGGGCTCCTTCTCCCCCCTTCCTCTTCAGCGGCTCCTCTCTATAAGCGGATTTGCTTTTCCATGCATCGCTGGCAAGTCGCTTTTAGGAAATCTTGCCTCTGCAAAAACCTTTTAAACGTGGTAATATATTGCCGTCTTATTAAGTCCCCTCCAGAAGTGTGTGAAAAGGGCTCTCTGTTTTCCTGAAAGATTCAGGAACTCGACTATCTGACCAAAGACTCAGACTGGCCTAAGGAAGGTTTGGATTGACTCCACTCTACACTCACGTGAAAGCAGCGCATTTTGTTTTTGGTTTTGTTGTTTGGTCTGGCTTGTTTTGTACCACCTAGGAGATTTTTAAATCACAGAATGCTCCCCCCAAAGGAAAAAAGCATTGAACTTGTTCCCTTCATTACAAGACACCCTAGAAGTCTGTCTGACAGAAGGGGCTGCTGAGTAGGTGGGACCACGAATTAATGTGGAGAACTAGGTCGTCTGGGCCAAGTTCCCGGGGCAAGAAGACACGGAGGGGAGGGCACAAAAGTTTCTCACAGGTTGCCATTAAAAAGGGGGACCAGTGCAAAGAGCCCCTTCTCAAGTTCAGTTGTGCTGAGCATCCGAACATCCTTACGGGACAGCCATCCGGGAGCCCCGCGGATTTCAGCTTCCACCGCTAAAGTAAGGGTCGGTTCCACCGCGTCGCTCCCTCCTTCCCCTAGGGATGCGCCAGGCGGGCTGCCGAGAAGGGGACGCGCCCAGGGGTCAGCTCCGGGGCCAGAGGGCGGCGCCCGGCCGCTGCGCACCGCGGCCTCCTCTGGCGGCCTCACGGTCATGACCTTGCCGGGCTGCTCCCCACCTCCTGCTTATTCGGTCCACCTGCCGTCGCCCCAACCCCCCTCCAGGCCTGGAGTGGGGGATCCCCGTCGTCCTGGTTGGTGGTGATGGAGGGTAGATTTAATTTATTTGCTCTCAGTTTCCCCAGTACCTCTGAAACTGGCAAAGTCCGCGGTCCACTAGGGACTGTGATCAGTGAAGTCGTCCCCCGGACGCCGGACGTCTTGGAAAGCTCTGCGCGGCCAGACGCCCACAGCTTCTGGATGCTAAGTTGCTGCGGGCAGGGAGGAGAGAAACTCGCCAGATTTCTCATCTTTGGCTCCCGAAATTTTTGGAAATATAGGGACCTTGGGTTTCCTCTCTGGCACCTTACAGAGCCTCTTTAGAAGGGTGTGCGCCTGTGATAATGGGGAGGGGGGAGTCTTCACCAGCTAAAGTCTCATTCTGCGTCCACAAAGGGAAGGAAGAGGGCAAGCAGGTGGAGTAGAAGGCAGCGCACCGTCTTTTATTGATTTATTTATTTAGGATATTGTGTTCATCTAACTGACCAAGTGTATCTGGAGCGCTCACGCTAGCGCTTAGAACGAATCAACTTTTCTCTCGCCGCTCTCAGCAACAGTCGCTGACGCTTTCTGTCCAAAGTTGAACTTAAAACCCATGCGCCTGCCGCCCTCTAAACTTGGTGTCGGATGCCACTCCGGACGTCCCAGGCCTGCCAGCCTGGTCTCTTCGCCGGCCCCTGCTAGAACAGTTAGTGCACCTGGGCTTCAGGTGCCACTGGAGGAAAGAAGGGGGACACGACTTTCCAACAAGCAGGGAACTAACTAGGCCTGCCAGCGCCTATCTTGTTCTGGAAAAACACCTAATCTCCACTTCCTCTATAAAGCTTAACTGCAGCTCGCCTCCAATCCCAAATTGCAAACACTAGTGGAATTGCTCCCTTAAGCATTCCTTGCCTGTGACCCTTCCTAAAGCCTTGTTCAAGTCTGGACTCTGGGAGTCATTAAGAGAGGAGAGAAATTCAGGATGCTGCTTTTCCCCTTTAAACTAATAATGATACAAAGGGAGCACGCCAGAGATTTGGGGTTGTTTTGACTTCATAATTCAATGACAGCGGCTAGGCCTAAGGTAACAAGTTGTGTACCAAAGAATACTACAACAGAAACAGTCAGGAACTGATGCCTTGGAAACTTCTCTCCAAAGGGGGAAGGAAAAGAAAAAAAAAAAAAAAAAAAAAAAAAACTTGGCTTCTTCCCACCTGGATAGTCAAAACACACATCAATAAGTACACACTCAACATATAAAGCCAATATTACATATTTACATTGAGCTGGTCAAGTGGAGAATTCTTCAGTTTCATAACTACTGTATGCATGGGAATGGAGTTTTAGTAGGGAATGTTCTGGCCTATTCTTAATAATAATAAAGACTGCTGAGCTCCTTGCTTTAAGCTGACATAAAAGCCAGATAAAATAAAGTGCTTAGAGGCCTTAGTTGAAATCCAGGAGCAGCTCAAAGATTCCTCTATTATATCTGACCTTGCTCTCCTTGTGTTTACATTGGAGTAATAATAACCTGTAACATTTATTGAGCTGTTTGTTACATGTGCCATGCTCTGTTCCAAGCACTTTAATATGATAACTCATTTAATCCTGACGACAGCCCTATGAATTAGTTGTCATTACAATCCCCCTTATATAAATGTGGGAAACTGAGGCACAACTAAAGCAAATAATTTGTCTATGATTACTCAGCTAGTGCACATCGAAACTAGCTAGTGGTATGGCTCTAGCACTCACACTCTTGACCGGCTCACCTCAGAGATAAGGGGGAGGGGGGTGTCAAACAGTGGCCCCTGCCTGTGACCCTGCTTGGAGCTGTTTTCTGAAAAAGTAGATAGGGAGTAATTAATCCTATTAATCCGGTCAATCTAGATAGCCGATCTGGCACAGAAGAACTCTTACCCACTAAAAAGTTAATATTCTCTGAATTACCCAAGGGATTTAATGCATTTCATATACAGGCTACAAATAAACAAGAATATTGAATATTGTTCCAGTCTCAAAATCCTTTTGGCTGACCCTCCCTCCCCAATATAATTACAAGATTACATTGTCATTCTCAAAGAGCACTCATTATATGCTATATATACTTCAGAGCTGGGACAATAGTAGCTCTTAATATAGACACAATCTTTATTGTTAAGGACTCAGGCAAACTGGACTCATCACTTTCATTACCTCCAGTGTCCACAGATGCCACCTGAAGAATGTGACCTCTTTTTGTCTCTACATCAAAACCTCTTCCACCCCATCATCACTGCATCTTAGATAGAATCATGGAGCATCTGTGAAACACACACACACGCGCACACACACACACACACACACACACACACACACAGAAAGCATATCATTTACCGCCTGAGATTTTATCAGCAAGAAAAGGGGGCAAAAAATGGGGCCATAGGAAAAGAGACCTGCCCGAACATCACACACCATTGTGTCTTGGAACCCAGGACTCGTCACTCCCAGCTCGGTCCCATTCTCCCAAACCAAACTGACCCTTAGAGCTCATAAAGGTATTTAGATCGAGAGCACACTCTAAAAAAGAAAAAAAAAGTTTTAACAACCCTTTTTTGACCCAAGATATATAAAGAAGGGGCTGTCTTACGCCTTTCTTCCTTTCAGATGTGTTCCTGGAATGTCTTCACCAGATGTTTACCCAAGAAATTACAGTCGCTGAGTCTTCGACATGTGCGTGCATTTTAAAAGCAGTATTTTAGATCTGAACCTAGTTAATGATTTTCTTTGCTTTCTTTTATATATTTAAAAAAAAAAAAAAGGATTTTAGTTTTGCCTGCAAGTGATCCGACTCTTTACAGAGTCTGCGTTAACGTCACTCACTTTCACTCTGGGACGTGCTAGTCTCACAGTCTAGTTTTGTTCAGACTTTATTTTGCTCCAAGCTGCATTACAAGCCACTTGTCCACGCTGCAAAAGGTGGGGGTAGGGGGTCGGGGTGACAGGCCCTTTTGCTCTTTCCCTCCCCGCGTACGCTCGCTCGCTCGAAGCAGCCCGGAATCCTTCCCCTCGGCTCTGCGCGCGCGCGCACACACACGCGCGCGCACACACGTGTGCCATGCATGTGTGGGGCCTACGGATCTGTGTATCCGCGCGTTTGTGATTTAAAGTGACAGACCACGAGCTGGACTGGAGCAGTGAATTATTTTGCGTGATAAATCAACTTGATTGTCTCCACACTGTATTTCCATTATTCACCCGAGCGCTCGGTGCACTCGGGTTACGGCGGACGTGCACTGCGGCAAAAATGTCCTCGGAGCCGCTAATTTTGTGGCCACTGCGGCGGCTGCGGCGGCGGCGCGGGGGCGCGAGCACGGATTGATTTTTCAAGATCACGTCTCCTTCAGTGCAACTCGCCAAATCGAATCGAGTTGACTGCAGAAGCCTCACTGGATGCCTGTGGATTGGGTTTTGTACCTGAGATTTTTTTAAATACTTTTTTCTCTGGAGGGAGGAGCCGAGCTGTTGGTGCAGGAAGGGGGATATATACCTTTTCTGTTTTATTTTCCTTTTACGCTCTTTAAAAAAAAAAAAAAGAAAGAAAATGAAAATGGCTACCACCGCTTCCTGAGCACTGGGGAGACCAGACCTTTGCAGATTGGGAGATGATGCTTTAAATCCTCTTTTTCCCCCCCTCTGTTCCTCCCCCCTCCCTTCCTCAACCCCATTCCGCCTCCTGTCAGCTCTGCGACAGCAAGGGAAAAAAATGGTCCTAGGCTCTTGTGCGGGTCATTTGTCCTCAGTCTCGCTTTTTTCTTGGACAACTAGTTACCAATTTTTTTTTTCCTTTTTACAACCTGATCCTTTTTATCTGGATTCAAGTTGTTAATAAAAATGTGTCCAGAATATGTTTGATTTGTCTTCTGTTTAAACACCAAGCGATGCAGCGGTTGAACAGCAGCGCGGGTTGGCAGCGGGGACAGTCTCTTTACCAGATCTGTAGATCACCTGGGGGAGACACAACCCAGCGATCACAGACAACTTGTTGGTTGTTTTTTTTTTTGTTTGTTTGTTTGTTTTGTTTTGTTTTTTTTTTGAGGGATACAGTAATTAACAAATTGATTACCAGATGTGTATTGATGCCTGCGAGTTTTACAAAACCACATCCAGAAGTTCACTTCCACGAATTCATTTTTGTGTAGTTCTCTATCGCCGGGCTTGTGGGTCAGACCAGACTGATAATTTGCATTTAAAATAGGGGATTCCGAAGACTTAGGAGACAGCTTTGGCGTCTCACTTTGTTTGCAGGATAAAACCTGAGTGTTTTTCCAGAGGGTGGGAAACCTTTTCTGTGTGTAAAGGTGGCACTGAGATATTTAGCCTAGATTTTTACTTCTGAAGCAGCCTACAACGCTGTAGTGGTATTTGCCAAAGTGGGAAGATAATTGCAATGTCGATGTGTGAGTAATGACACAGTGTTGCATAATAATAATTTAAGGAACTGTGTCTTTGTTTATGGTGATGTAACTTTCCCAAAGTTTGTTTGTAACTTTAAGGGGTTTAAGTGCAGAGAGGATTGCAAATGAGTAGCTTGCCCCTGCAGAAAGTGAGGGTGATTCAGCCCTCCGGGTGGGGGTTCTGCAATTCCTATCTCTGTCTGCAATCCCAACCTGTGGGTACCAGGGGTGTGCTGGAAAAGAGGCCCATTTTCCTTGGAGAGATTGAGAAAGGAGAGGCCAAGCCAATGACTTGACTTTACCTGGTAAAGGCTGCCTGGATTGTCTATGATACGAGGGAATACTCCTGTTCAAGGCAAATTAAAAAGCCAGATGCAGCAGGGCCGTGAAAAATCCAGCTCAGTTAAATGTGAACATACAACATAGTTGAAACACAGCTTTTTAATGAGCGTGTCTCAAGTAGTAAAAATGAGGCGCAAATGAATTCAAAACCAACCACCCCATGTGCTCCGACATTTAAAACACACCAAGTTGGTCGTGTGTTTGGGCTGGTGTTTCACAGCCCACGATGTGTACACAGTGCACAATTTCCACATTATAATGACTTGGAGATAGACGAGTAGTTTAATTCAGTCATTAGACAAACGAAAGCATGTTAACGTCTAAGCCCCACAGAGCAGCGGCCTACCAACTCGGAGGAAAGCCACACTTTCGATGGCAGCAACACCTCCACTGTCTGTTTTCCTTAAAGACCCAGATTCCAGGGCCTCGCAGTTGGACATAAATCTGATTTATAACTATAAAAGTGATACACCAAAATGTATGAATTCCCATGTGAACATAGTAAAACTAACAAAAAAGACTCTGTTGGCTATTAGGCAGGGCTCTAAACTTGGAAATGCTCTCCCCCAATCTTTATCTGAATGAATATTTTTTGTAGTATTTTCTACATAACTATGGTTTGTCCCTTAGAGAGACCCTATTCAGGCAAGAGAGTCTGCTTTTAAAACTTTTGTGGTATCAAAGTTCTCCTCCCCACCCCCCGCCTCCAGGGGAAAAATTGCAAACTAAGCTTTCTTATTATAGGAAATTTTAGTAAAAATTGTTCCTGTGCTGGTGCTTCAGAACTAAAGTGAGCAGGCATTTCACTTGATGATACTCATACATATCTGAATATTATAAACATTAATTATGGTGATTTCTTAATGGATCGTGCTTTTATTTTAAAGTAACATAAAATATGGTAGTAAAAAACTTCAGATTTCCTCATATTGGAATTGCTCTATCAGTGAAGTGGTTTTTTTTTTTAATTTCAATTGAGGATTATTACGTTAAACTTTCATACCATAACCCGTGAAAAATGGAGAGGGTTTTTTGGGGGGAGGGTACTACAAAGTTAATCCAATTATTTTATCTATAGTCCATAGAAGTCTATCATTACTGCACCTAGCATACTCTTTAAGACAAATAGTAACATTATACATTAAAAAAAATTTAAAGGACAAGACTTGAGCTGACTGAAACAACTGGAGTGATCAAGTAACAATGTCAAAACAATATAGACACTTGTAAAACTGTGGATTTGAGGCATTACATTTACGTTTACAAAAGAAAAAGAAAAGGGACAAGTTTTATAAGCTCTTCATGCCTTTCCAATTAGGGACATTTAGCTGGGAAATAGGGATGTCTGTATCATTGCTATCTACTGAGAAAAACTCTTGCCTTGTCAATTTTTTTTTCAATTTTTTAAAAAAAAAATTAAAGCATTTTAAATAGCACCTGATAGTGATACTGCAATGAGTCTTTCTTTCAATTTTCTGTCACATAAAATTCAATTGTCTTTTCAAATTTTGACTTTGAGAAACTAAATCAAACACTAATGGCTGTATTTTTTAAACACACTTTGAAGCAAGTATCATGCATTTTATATTTTCAGAATTTACTCAAATATTATATTGTCACATAAGGATATAGGATTTATCGCAATCTGATGTTCAAATACTCTTCAAAAGATAGTCCTACTAATTATAAGGTACTGGAAGGTGAGCAGCGAGGTAGGATGTGCTTCGATATTTGGTATAACACGTCATACACGTTTAGTCACCTGGGGAAGTCTATTCTGCTCTGACCTCTGGCATATAAGGTAACCCGGCCCTGCCTAAAGAGTCACTTGCCTCTTTGAAGACCAGATCACCACTTACTTTTCCTGCACCTCCAGAACCTGATATAGTGCCTGGCTACAGTGGCACGCAGTAAATGTTTTCCAGACTTGAATTTATTTGATAGTTCAATTTTTTCTTAATTTTAAATAGTAAGTGTAAATTTCGGAAGTGAATTGGACCGGTAGAAATACTTTGGCAGAGGACCAGTTGGAAAAATTTTGTTTCTCTCTGCTATCTCATGACAAATTAAAATAAGTTTGATTTATTGTCAACTTTATAGCTCTTGGGAGGACTAGCAAACTCATAGGAATAATGTTAAAACCAGAAACACGTACCATTCTTTGGCTTCTTTCTTGAAAAAGCACTTATTTTTTTAATATACCAAAAATATACCAGGTACCTTTCAAACTTTAATCTTGCAGTTCTCAGCCTGGCCCTGCTTGTAACAAACTGGCTGTTTCAAGCATCCTCGACAAACTAAACCACTCTTTATCATTGGTTCTCCTCGCTCTCATTTTGGTTTTCTTTCTTTGGGAAACACAAAGTAAAAACTATGCCAAACTGCCAAAAATTATTTAAGATAAATGCCAGTCTTTCTAACATTATTTTACTGAAGAGGGCATTAGTAGTTGAATCAATCTTAATACCTGCAGTAAATCAAGGCATTAATTACCCTTGCATATTAAAACTTGGAGTATTTTCCCAAACAACTCATTTCTGCACTCATGTGATCTAAGATAGAAACCAAATTATTTTCTTCACCCATTAAAAATAATGTCCTTCAGGGATCATACATTGTTTTCATGGGTATGCAATCTGCTGGTGTAGTATACCTCGTAACTTGCATAGCACAGAAAATAAGAGGTATATACAAAAGGAAAACAGTATCACTCAGGAATTTTAAGATTTTATAATACTACATTACTTACATAAAGAATTCTATATAAAGCATTTGCTTTATGTTGGCATCCGAATTAAGGAAAAATTTACCTAATCAAATACGAATTTTAAGTTTTTTCATAAAATATATTAATATGTGATATTGAGTCTTCTAATGTTTACATAAAGGGATAATAATCTCTGGTCAAAACTTTTTAAAATCGCTGTAATGTCATGGTCCTAAAATATTAATTGGCAAACTAATGACCTGGAGATATTAATATATTACAACCATGATGAGTAGTTTTCACAGTTCAGGGAAAATGGCGACCAAATATTTTTTTATTGTAGAGAGAAGGATAATACAGCATTATTCTCCAAGATGAAACAATGGGTCCTGGGACACCTTGACTAATTTCCCCGCTTTCAAAATAAAAGGGAAAAGATGAGATAATGGAGTAAAGATAGATAACTTGTTTTGAACCTATACAGTCCATTCTCCACACTGCTGTCAGAGTAATTTTTTAAAACAAAACTGACCTTGTTACCACCTTCTTTAAGCCCTACAATGGCTCCCCATGAATGTTAGGATAAAGTGTAAAATCTGAAAGTTGGTCACTAGCCCAGAATGTCCCCAACCCATGTTTATCCCTTCATCTTAGTACTGTTCTCCTACTGGCTTGCAGTACATTCTATTTCTTCTTTCAACCATCAGGCCAGCCTTCTTCCTCCCATTCCTACTCCTCTCCCCATCACTCATGTTTATCTTTGAGGGGGGAAGAACCTGCTCTGGCATTCAAACAGCATTTCCAAAGTGAATGAATGAAGACATAAATGGATGAACCCATACATACACCAAGGAAATATGCAGAATTGTAGATCTTTAGAATTTCAAAGACCTTGGATATCAACTATTTCAAAGATATCATTTTTTTCAGACAAGGAAATTGAGAGTGTTTCTGATAACTCAAATGACTTTCAAAGAGCACACAGTTAATAAGAATCCAAGATTCCTGATGCTCACGAAATCAACTCCATAAATGAAGCAATTCATTAAAGAATTTGTTCATTTTTTTCCCCCAAAGATAAACTAAGGTTGCTGTTCCCCCCCACCACCAAAGTTAAAAATAGAGTTACTCTATGATTAAGCAATTCCACTTCTGATGGATATACCCAAAAACATTGAAAGCAGGGATTCAAATAGATATTTATATACCATGTTAATAGAAGCATTATTCACAATAGCCAAAAGGTGGAAGCAGCCTAAGTGTCCATCAGTGGATGAATGGATAAACAAAATGTGGTATCTACATACCAGGGAATGCTTCTCAACCTAAAATAGAAGCAAATTCTGGCACATGCTACAACAGGCATGAACCTTAGAGACATTATACTAAATGAAATAAGCTACTTACAAAAGGACAAACACGGAATGATTTCACTTGTACAAAGTACCTAGAGTAGTCAAATTCATAGAGACAGAAAGTAAAATGATGGTTTCTAGGGGCCTGGGGAGAGAAAGGAATGGGAAGTTACTGTTTAATAGATGCAGAGTTTCAGTTTGGGATGATGAAAATGTTCTAGAGATGGATAGTGATGACGGCCGCACAA
This sequence comes from Leopardus geoffroyi, assembly GCF_018350155.1. Taxonomy (NCBI): domain Eukaryota; kingdom Metazoa; phylum Chordata; class Mammalia; order Carnivora; family Felidae; genus Leopardus; species Leopardus geoffroyi. The sequence goes on from NC_059328.1 coordinate 49,983,459, forward strand.
CAATATGAATATACTTAAAGGCACTGAACTGTACACTTAAAAATGCTTATAATGTAAGTGCTATGTACTTTTTAATCACAATTAAAGGGGGGGCCTCCTGGGTGAGTCAATCGGTTAAGCCTCTGACTTCAGCTCAGGTCATGATCTCAGGGTTGGTGAGTTTAAGCCCTGCATTAGGTTCTGTGCTGACAGCTCACAGCCTGGAGCCTGCTTCAGATTCTCTCTCTCTCTCTCTCTCTCTCTCTCTCTCTGTATGTCTCAAAAATAAACTTTAAAAAATGGGGAAAAAAAAGCTTAAAAAAAAAAAAAAAGATTGTCATTTCCCAAAAGGGATCTACCAGTATAGTAACTTATCTCCCTATCCTGACCCACACAGGCTTTTGACATTATTTTTCCTTTTGTGATGTTGTTGGCTGATGTGTAAGCCTAATTCTTAGCCTACTGATTGGGCTTTGAGACAAGCTACCTACTTGTTTTTGCTTGTGTGTCCGAAACAACAATAACCCCAATTCTATAACTTCCTTTGCTGGAGTTCCCTTTCCTGATCCCATTTTGAGTCACCTTATGAAAGAGAGAGGTCAAGAGAGGCTGAAGAGCTAAAGACATGGGCTGGAAAAGAGAGTCTGGACTCAGCATCCATGCCAGCTGGGTTTGCCAGTTCCCATGCTATTCCTTTCCATACTATTTTCGGGGGGTGGGTGGGGGGTGGGATGTAATCTTAGGAATATTAGAGTGAGTGTGAAAAACCCCAGGGTCAGAGGAGTCGACCTCAACTGGCTCTTTCCTTTCTTTATTGCTGATTTTCTGGGACTATAGACACTGACGGCACATTCTAATTTACCAGATACTGAGCACTAGCACCACTAGCCCAGGGCACTAAGGTATAGCCAAGGAGTTCCTAAAATTGTAATTTTAGAAGCCGGCATCCTCCTACTCCCTCTGTCCTTAGGCTGGCTGGAATTTCATCCAGGGATTGAGTACCTGGTTCAATGCGTCATATTGAAGACAGTCCTCTTCAGGACAACCTTGGTCTGTCTGTCTGTATGCAGTGATGGTGATGCGGGTGGCAGGAGGTCACGGGGCCCATTTTCTCAGACCTCAGAATGTCTGTGTTGCTTTTGAACAACCCTTCTTGGATTTGAATTTTATTATCCTATGAATATCATATATTTCATAAGTTTTTACCTTTTCTTTTTTAAGTTGATTACTAAGAAACTCAAAGGAAAATTGCAAGTCAACTCTAAAAAAGTACATAGAATCTCATTGAATGTATTTTGATTGCTAATCTTGGCCTTGATGTCACCTTATTTCCATTTTAATGGTGTCTCTATCTCTCTCATATATATAGGTAGGTAGGTAATCAGATTTATCCTACCTCTATTCAAAGGTTTGGAATGGAGACTTTGTGTGCATGTTTATATATGTATGTGTGCATAGATACAGATAGATATAGATAAACACACACACACACACACACACACACACACACACACACAATCTCTATTCCAAAATCTTTTGGATAAATGCGACTATCTATATTCTGTATTCTGTGCTGTATTATAAACAATTGTTGGTGGTATAGGCCTTCATGGAATAGAAACCTAAATTTATAACAGTTTCACACTCATGATTTCATTGAATCCTATCAAAACCCCAAGAAGTGAGGCTGCTGATATTTACATTTTACTGAGAAGGAAGCCAGAGGGAGAGATTGAACTGCCCAAGGTCACAAACAGCACAGAATAGTGAACCAGTTCAGCTCATAACTTTTAACACCAAGTTACAGTTCTAGATTGTTGCTCTCATCTCGACCCTCCCTTATTTTTCCTGAAAATTATCCTTGAATTGTCTGAACATGTTTGGGTAAATCTTTCAGGTACCAGCCTCGATTTTATAGCCATCCCTTTGGTTTAGATGAATAACCGTTTTCTGTCTCCTATCAGATTCACTGTTTCTTCACTTGCCCAGGCCTCTTTTCCACTCTGATACCACAGATAGTTGTTCGCTCCTTTTCCATTCCTGCAAAATATCCTGTGCATGATGTAATGACACTGGCCCTGGACCGGGGATTAATTCTTTACCAGCTGTGTGGCCATGAGCTAGCTACTTCACTCTGCTAGTTTCGGTTTTATCAGCTGTAAAATGTGGTGGTTGGAGCCTTCTGAGCTCCCTTTCGGCTCTCCTTCTGTGAATTGTAAACTCATACTTTGCAGCCTTGGCTTTGGTCGAGATACAGGCTTCCTCTCTCTGACTATCCTACCAGCTCACTTGCGTGACATCACCTGTGGTCTTCAAGAACCTCTGCAGCGTACTGTGTTGTGTGTCCACGATAGGACAGATCTGTGGGGTAGTGGAAACAGGGAGCTATTATTCAATGGGTATAAAGTTTTGGCTGTGCCAAATGAGTAAGTTCTAGAGATATGCTGTGCAAGCATAGTGCCTGTAGTTAACAATGCAGTGTTGAGAAGGTATACTTTATGTTAAGTGTTCTTACCCCCCAAAATGGTCCGGGGTTGGGGGGACACAAGGAATCTCTTGGAGGTGTTGGATATGTCTATTATCTTGATTGTGCGTATGATACCATGGGTGTTTGTCTCTGTCCAAGTTCATCAAATTGTATATATTAAATATGTGTGGTTCTTTGTATATCAATTGTACCTCAATAAAGCCGTTTAAAAAACAAAGGATGGGTTCATTTGTTTACCTTTAATTATGATTACAGCCAGCTAAACATTAAAATGTTACTCCAAAAAAAAAAAAAAAATTGAAGCCTGAAATCTTTCCTAAGCCAAACATCATAGCTAGACCTCTGGGGAAGAATGCTAAATGAGTTGAATTCTATTCAACCTAAGTGAATGATGTTGAGTGGCTCCCTACAGTTTCCTGTGCCTTAGTTTCCTCATTTGTGTGGTGACAAAGACAGTGCCCAACTTACCTATCCAGAAGGAAGGTTAACAGTGGTAACATGTGTGGAAGGTCTATAAAAAGCAAACTCAGTATCCTGCTATTTATACTTAAAATTTCCCCCTAGTGATAATGCCCTGCCTTGCATCAGTCACACTCCTGAGACTGTATTATATCAGAGTGCAAGACTGGAAAGGGTAACCATTTGTTCATCTTTTCATTCACACATTAATTTACCACACATCCATTGAGGATTATAGCACTTGGCTTGTAGGGACACAAAGATGAATAAAGGTAGTGCCCCTTCAAGGAGCTCAGAGTCTAGCAGACAAACACACAAATAAATAACTGACGTACACTGTGAACATAACTGTCCTAGAGATGAGCATAAGATGTTAGAGAACACAGGAGGGAGTGGCCAATTCTGCTGGGGGGCGGCGGTTGGGAAGCAGCATTAAACTGGTTGTTGAAAAAACATAACGGAACAGGGAGAAGACATTAGGGACTTCTGGGCAGAAAATATCACACAAACAAGGGAAGAGAGGGATGAACATGCATGGTGTATTCAGAAAGTGGTGAAAATAGAAAAGTGACTCATTTAGTGTGGATGAAAGGGTAGTAGAGGGAGACTAGGCAGGGGGAAAGTCTGGAATCGGGGGCTGATAATAAAATCAATAGGAGAAATGGATGAACTTTTTTTTTTTTTTAGTTTAAATGAATTGATGTTTTAAAAATAAAAAAAAAAAACAAAAAACAAAAAACAAATGTATTTTCTATTAAGCTGGGAAAGCCATATGCTTTTATACAGAAAATAATCCAAAGGTACCATGTAACTGATTTACAACCTTGATGATGATGATGACGATGATGATGATAGTAGAGGCTGGGCTGCCAAATCAGGGATCTCAAAACACAGTGGCTTAAATATGATCTAGACTAGAGAAGAAGTTCTGCTCCATAAGGTCACTTGGGGACCATGTTCCCTCCATCTTGCTGCTTTCTTGTCTCCCAAGGTGTTGTCCCTGGTCTTTTTTTTTTTTTAATTTTTTTTTCAACGTTTATTTATTTTTTGGGACAGAGAGAGACAGAGCATGAACGGGGGAGTGGCAGAGAGAGAGGGAGACACAGAATCGGAAGCAGGCTCCAGGCTCTGAGCCTGACGCGGGGCTCGAACTCGCGGACCGCGAGATCGTGACCTGGCTGAAGTCGGATGCTTAACCGACTGCGCCACCCAGGCGCCCCATGTCCCTGGTCTTTTTAATTGAAGCTGAGTCCCTAACATGACCTCACTGCAGCCTTTGGAAAGGCCACAAGTTTAGGATAAATTTCTTTTAAGCAAGTGACACGAAAGGTTGACTCAATAATTCTTCTCCATTCTATTCAGATCTTAATCATGTATCATGCCTATCTGCAAGGAAGGCTAGGAAATATAGGCTCCAAACTGCTCATTTATGTATCCAAAAATAGAGAGGGACAGATGTGGGGGGAAACAGTCTGCCAAAATCTGCTTATTAGGGAGTCTCATCAATTCCTAGATTTGTATTTTCTTCTAGTATCTATCATTTATATTGCCATGTTGGTCCTCTAAATGCCCATGTTGATTACCTAGCCTAAAAATTGCTTTGGATGATCTAAGATTTACCCAATCAAGAAAATGTGAAATAGGGGTGCCTGGGTGGCTCCGTCAGATAAGCGTCCTATTTTGGCTCAGGTCACCATCTCATGGTTCGTGGGTTTGAGACCTGAGTCAGGCTCTGTGCTGACAGCTCAGAGCCTGGAACCTACTTCAGATTCTGGGTCTCCCTCTCTCTCTGCCCCCCCCCCCCCGCCTCTCTCTCTCTCTCTCTCTCTCTCTCTCTCAAAAGAAATAAACATTAAAAAATTTAAAAAAAAATGTGAAATATATCCGTATGGTCCAACATTCAACTTAGTTCACACGTTAAAAAATACATTAGAAAAAAAACTGCAATTTTGAATCATGTTGCTAAATCTGTAAGACTCTGATGTTGTAGTCTTCCTATCAATGCACTGAAAGAGGATTAAGTTTTTATTTGGGTCAAAAAAGCAGAATTCCTGGAAGAGCCTACTATTTTCAAGGCATAAAGCCAGTCTACATGGAAGCATGAGGCTCTCAATAGGGTTGGCAATCCAAAGTCACACTATTCAATGTGCAGCTGATTTTCAGTGGCATGGTGGGGCTGATGTTACTGGAATGCAAATTCACAAGGTGAGAAGAGCCAATATAAACACTGAATCCATGTGAGCGATTGTTACTGTTGCTGGTATTATTTCAAAATGAGTTGACATTGGTAGGTTTAAGGATACAGAAGTGGCATCGTGTGGAGTAAGGAGAGCCTCTTTCACTAATAGCTCTTATTATATATCTTATGGGTATTTGGACTTGGGAGAGCCTGGAAAAAATGCACTCCCAAGTTGTCCCTATTGATCAAAGTCCCTAAAAACTAATGTGAGTTGTGGGTCTTCCTTCCTTTCTCTCCTCTTCCTCACTCTCTTCTCTTCCCTCCCTTTCTCTTTCTTGCTCATTCATTCCTGCGGTGCATAGTTCAGAACTTCACCTTCTCTCACTTCTTTCTAATTGGTCTCTTTGCCTCCATTGCTGGAATGATCTTTCTAATCTGCAAAATTTACTTTGTATATCATTTGGTTAAATACCTTTGATGTTTCCCAAGTCCTTCAAGTGAAAGTTTAAACAGCTTACAAGGTCCTCCACCATCTTGCCTCAGCCTGATTTTCCAATTTTGTCTCTAGTAACTGTGATATAAGCTAGACCAACAAGCCACAGTTAAATACATCCTCATTCTCTGGCCCTGTGTATACACTGTGCTTTCTTGGACAAGAATGTCCTGCTTCTCCCTTGTCTACTTGACAAATGCCCAACACAAACGTCATTTCCTCTTTTTTAGACTCCTGTGACTCTTCCTATCTACTTATCCGAGCAAAACCATTCTATCATCTGTATTTCTATTGCCCTTTATGTATATCTAAGTTGGACACAGCACTTACCACATTATATTATTACTTATTACTTTGTCTTTCCCTTTGGACTGAAAGCTTCTTGAGGGCAGGGACAATGTCTTATTCTCTGTATCTCCAGCTCTTAGCACATTCAATGTGCCTAGAATATGGTACATATTAAACAGTAATAGTGGTATCGCTATAGATACAATATTTTCAGCACACATAATGTACTAGGTAATTTATATATGTTATCTGAATAGCTCCTGTTTTCCAGATGAGGAATAAAAGGCTTACAGAGGTTAAATAATTTGTCTGGAGTCACATAAGACTCACATTAATACCTAAGTTCAAGTCTAAAGCTATACTATGTTGTTGTTGACTAGATGGAGATATAAAAGGTCACTTTGGAAACAGTACTAACCTACCACATTAAGCGGAGTTAATGAACTACAGACATGGACACAAAACTCAGTTACCACCTACTGACAAGGCCTGGCTGCTTAGCCTTGAAGGTTATTCAGACCATGGCATCTCCAGAGCAATGCAGTACAAACTGATCGCTCTTGTGCATTCGAAAGGCTCTTAGCTCCTGAAAAAACAATCCCCCATTCTCACGATAGATTGATGTTCTATTTTATAGGTGTTATATAACTATCTCAAGGTTACACAGCCTAGCACCAGCTGTACTAGGCCTAGAAGGTTTTTGGTTAATTGTTTTTTGAAGCCACTGCATCCCATCAAATGTATTTCTAGAGTGAAAGTAGTATGCCAAGTTGAAAACGACGCTGAGCAGAAGGGGCCAGGATTAAATGCCACAGACTTTCTGCAGCAAGAGAGTATCAGAAACTATAAGGGGCAGGCCAGCACAGCAAAGCTTGTCTCACACCAGCAGTGGCCACACAACCATACCTCTCAGTAATGCTGCATCAGTTAGCTAGTAGTACAGTGCAAGCCTGAAGCCAAACATGTGGCTCAAAACGAAATAGGAGGTTTCTCTAACCTCTAATTTAGCTGTGCAAGGTCCTGTTATTAATTAATAGGTACCTTCACCAAGGACAGTTAAGAAAATCAGACAACTGCCAGGTGGCTTCCTATTCCTCTGGACTTCTCATTGGATCATTTTTATCAAGTGAGCTAAGCACACATTTTCCTGTAACTCAGTTATTCAGCAAAACGTCCAAAGCTACTTAACTGACGCAAAGCAAACAAACGCAGTAGCCTGGTGGTGATGCTTTCCATTTAAAGGGACACTCCCTTCCTTTAGAGTTGTCTTCCGGGCACCAGCACTGCACCAGTGGCTAGTCTGTTGTTTGAAACAAACGCATGAAAGATTGACATTGAAATGGTCTTAACGAGTCTGGGTTAATGAAATAAGATGGATCAGTGAGATGAAGGACTGAATGTTCCATAACTACTTTAACAGTCTCCTTCCCCTTCCCCCCCCCCCCCCCCCCATTTCAAATGTCTAAACAGAGCCCTTCTCTCGGGGCGATAGGAGGCGGAGGGGGGCGTCCAACTTTGTGGAATCCAGGTTTTGTAAGGATATTGACGAAGTGGATGCTTGGCAATTCAACTAGAATTTCACTGCATCTCCTCCTTTAAATGAACAAATTTATTCTTAAGGGAGCCCCCCTAGCAATTTTATGTTCAGTCATCTGCAGAGAACACAGCCAGTCTTTTCCTTTTGGAACCTAGAGTAGAGGCTTTATTTCACTGCAAGTTCTCTGTGACATTTTGCACTCTCGTGATTTAATGCACCAAAGAGGATCTTTAACTCTTGGTCTACACCAGTGCAAATAAAGGTTAAATCTCTCACTAACCATCATGAACTAGCCTAATAACTCACGAGAGGCTACGGAAAAAGAAACCGAGAAAGCAGGTGTGCAGGCTTGATTAAAACGTGCAAAACCCGCACAACCGCAGGCAATTGTATTGTATCCTCGTAGATCCCTAGTACCGGCTGCGAGGTCCGCAATCAGGGGAACTTCCACAGCGCCAAAAACACGATCCTGCGAGCAGGGCCTAGTAACACAGGAGCTTTTCTTCCGAACGGTGTCCCGACCGGAGCTTGCGCTGAATGCCGGGGCTCCTATTGGCCACGCACCATGGGGGAGGAGGAGACTGGCGGGGAGAGAGACGGGAGGAGGGGAGAAGGGGGCAAGGCCTTTTCCCTGCCCCCTCCCGGCCCCCTCCGCTGGCGGCTGCCGGCGCCTCGTGCGTGGTTACTATGCAAATTGCAGCGATTGCGGAAATAAACAAGGGGGTAGGGAGAGGAGAGAGGGACTGCGAATCGATTGCAACTTCTGCAAAGTCTCGTACAATCCAAAGCACACAAGGCAAAACCAGAGAGAATCTGAGAACCAGCCAGCCCGGGTTGGATCGCTATCAAAAGAGGAGAGAGAGACAGTGAGAGAGGCAGAGAGCGCGCATTGCAATTGCAAAAGCCTTCTGATTTGGAGTTAAAAAAAAAAAAAAAAAAAATCTCCAAGAAGCCTGCAATTGGCCCACAGCTTTAAAAAAAATCTCTTCCGGGTTTTCAACGGTTCCAAGTTTATTTAGATTTTTTTTAATGCAAAAAAAAGGGGGACAACAAATGAAGCAATTCGTCTGAACATTTTAAAGTTTCTCACGTACTCTTTTTACATTGCAATGGTACGTGGCACATCTTAAACTTTCTATTTTGCGTTTATACGATGTGTGTTTTATAAACAACAATAATGGTAGAATGATTTTGTTTAATGGCTAAGACTTTAAAATTTCTCTAGCTTGCGTATGCTTTTAAGTGATTGCTGGGTGAATGTCTATTGTGATGGTTTTGTTTTAAAGATGTAGCTTTGTGGATGGCTTTTTTTTTTTTTTTTTTTTTTTGTGCTATGTACATCACAGATCGGGGTTCCTTCTTTTTTTTTTTTCCCCGAGATTTGAAAAAAATGCTGAGCTTGACAGATTTTTTTCCTCCTAGCGCTTGCTCGGTTCCAGAAAAGGGGAAAAAAATCCTGTTACGTGCTCTGTTCTGTAAAAAGACGTCTGGCCTCAGCAGTCAACCTAACTCGAAAAGAAATGTCTGGACCCGGCGAATAATTGACGATTCGATCCTCTAATCAATGGGACAACATGGGAGATTGACAAAAGCTTCAGCCAATCATGAGGAAGCTTGGGTGTACAATGAATGGTTCTCAGTAGCCAGAGGGGGCGGGGCAGAAAAGATCTGAAGTTCTCTGCGGCTCTGAAGGGGATGGTGTGGTTCAAGCTGTCAAAGCTACAAGGTCTTCCGGATTTAGCAAGCACAATAGGAAAGAGTTTTTGAGTTTAAAGGGGGAAAAAAAAAAACGGATTGGGGGATTTTTGCATGAATTGTAATGCTTTCTTAATTGCCTTTTGGAAAAAAGTTAGAAAAATTCTGCCAGAGAAATACTAACTTTGCATTAATAATTATTTTTAAATTCAGGGAAGTTGTTAACTGTTGTGAAGGGGGAGGTTCAGCTTTTAAAAAATGTGTAGCTTAGAAACTTGAACTACAGGACTGTATTGAGCTTTGGAAAGTAGTGTACTGAATACTCAGCATTACAACACTTCTCTGTCTGGTTATCTGAGAAGCTTTGGCTTTTCAAATACTTTGAAGGAATAGGCAAGTCTCTCTTCTTGAACTGGAAACAACAGTTTTAAGGGGGGGAGAGGATGTGTCACAGGTGGACTGACAGCTGTTTTATACATTTGAAAGGAAGAGGGGGAGAAGGACTGTTTCTTTCTCCACTTTTCTTGAATTCTGCTATTTAAATATATGGTCAGTGGCAAATAGGCTATTAGAACTAGCCAAGTTCACATTTGTTCTTGTTACCACAACAACCCCTGTGGAGGGTGTGTGTGGAAGATTGCTGACTTGCTAACTCTTCGTTGGAGTCTGGCCTCTTGGACAAGTCTTTGATACCAATCCAGTGGAAACCAACTGCAGTAACTTGCAGCTTGTCTTGGAGGCAGTAACTGGCAGCCTCTGACTAAAATACATCCATCTCTTCCTTCCCACTGAGCATTGTAGACACCTAATTCTGTTGGGAAATGAATGGAAAATAGTATGGGCTCTTTCCCATCTTTGGATTAAATTCCCATCGAGCTATTTCCCAAGGCTTTAGGCCTTCTAATCAAATCTGGTTTGGAAACCTGACGTTAAAATCCACTTGGATGCTCAGTTCACTGACATTATCCAATTTAGTATTATACGCATCTAAGAAAAATCTGCATGCAAGTGACCAGTGGGTCGAAAAACTAGAGAAGAAAAATATTGGAAAATGCTAGTGATAAAGTTGGTCTTGATAAGAACTACAGAGTTAATGGCAGTGTCACTTATGTACCCCAATTTTATCTTCACTGCTTTGGGCATTAAAATCTAAATCATATTAATAAGATCTTCCTATCAAGTAACCTCCGAAATGAGAGGTATTTGAGATGTACATATAAGTGAAACCTTATTGACGTAATTTATATATCTAAGAGGATTTCACTAAAGCTGGCAAGGTAACATTTCTGCAAATAAAACACAGTAAATGCAAGGCTGGGCTCTGTGCCAGGAAGAATATGGATAGCAGAGAGCATGACAGGAGCCTCCTTTGCGCAAAGACAATCCCATTTCAAGGCAGCCTCCTAGCACTTGCAAAATAAATGATTGGAGCGGTTATTTCCAATAAGGGGTTTATCCTTCCTAACAATGGGTCATTTATATGATTGCAGTAAACTAGTTTTTGTACTTCACCTGTTTCCTACACTGTTTTCTCTACTATCCTTTCTTTCTTCTCTCCCCCCTCCATCCCTGCTCTCTCTCCAGTGTCGTAGTATCTTTGTGAACTCTGGACAAGGATTTACTTTTGCAACTTGGGAAGAGGGGAGAGAGTTGGAAATGTTTTTTACCCCCAGACTGCCCTTTGAGGAACATCTGTTTCTTTGTGTGTGTGTTTAAATTTATGCCTGTTGGAGAGAAAGTTACCAGAAGCCTTTCTGTAACTGTAACTCTTCTACTGTATTTTTCTCAGTCTTGTTTCCAAAGGCTGTAGTTGGAACTGTGCTTTGTAGTGTTTCCCCGCCTCCCCCCCCCCCCCCCCATCCCGCGGGGGAGGGAGCGGGAGCTGGCGGAGATAGGAGAGAAAGCAGGAGCGGATGTGAAGGGCTTTGGTGCTGAACTTGGATCCAGCCCTTGCCTAGAGGGCGCAAACAATCGTCCCATATCCAAAAGTCTTACGAAGGGCGCCAAAAGTTACTTAAGATAATATTGCTAACCGCAGAAAGCTGGAAATCGCGGGCACATTCACTGCTGCAACAAAAGAAGTTTTTAAACTAGAAATATCAGCATTAAATTACTTTTCCCTATTTTTAAAAACCAGGGCGATGTGCCAGTCCTTTTTTTTTTTTTTTTTTTTTAAATCCTTTTCTTTTTCTTGAGATTCAGTTAAAACTAAGAATCTTTCTGGTTTTGGAAAGAGGCAGATGTGAAGTATATCTTTTAATACACCAAAAGAAAGATTTTAATCTGCTCTGGAAGAGAGCTTCCCAAGAGTACACACGGAACAATAACTTCTCACTGTGCCTCAGTTACATGTTGGGACCGTCAGCCAGAAACTTCTATCGAGGAAACTTGGAGCGAGTTGAAGTTATAGATCCCAGCAAAGGGTTCCGTGGCCAGGAAGGTTGTCTCTGTAACTCGGCTTAGCTTTTAGGACATTTCTCTTCTCCTGAAATCCAAGAGGAACCAAGGAAAAGCAGTTGTTTAATTGGGGGAAAATGGGACTCTCTCATTAAAGATTTAAGTCATTATTTTCCCTCACCCCTTAATAAATAATTTGACAGATTTTCAAGGATATTTAGGAGCAGGGTGTGTGAAAATGATCTGAAGCATTCAGAAATTATTTTAGCAATAAAGTAATCGGAGAACAAGCATAAAATAATTTTAGACAGATGCAGAATATTTTAGAGGATTATATTTTGTTTTCTCCAGTAGCATGTTTCTTGCCCCTAACTTTAAAAAAAGGGGGGGGGGCGTGGAGGTGGGTGGTGTAGTCTGAATGAGCGTGGCCTTAGCACATCACTTCATCCCCACCTGCAGAGTGGGGGTTCCTACAGGACGGTCCTCTTTTCCGAGGCTCTCTCGCTATTTAACCTCTACCAAGGTGCAGATTCCTCTGTCTGTGTGCCAGTGTCTTTCAACCTGATCTTTCCTTTTGGAATTTTGAGAAGGATTCGCAAATGCAGCAGGCTGCAAAGTAGAGTTAGGAAGAGGAGGAGGAAGAGATGGGATGGGGGGCAGGAGGAAGAAGGTATTTTTTTTCTTTTTTCTTTTTTTTTTTCCATGAGGGAGGAAAGCCTGGAGAGAAAATATGAGGTTAAAAAAACTGGAAAAGCAGGCTTATTGGCAACTTGCCAAACCCTAAAAACCACCCCCCTTTTCTGCCAAAACAATACTTTAGCAAACCTAGAATAATTGCAGGAAGCTCTTTTCCATTTTAAGAACGATTACCTGGGGGAGGGAAAAAGAGGGGATTCTTAAAAGGCACCCTTCCAGAGGTGTCCCAGGAACAGGAACGGTAATGATAGCCTGTGTCCAGTTCTGGGCACGCGTTTGTGGACCAGAATATCTCCCTTCCCTTAGGGGACATCCCTTTCCTTTTTTTTTTTTTTTTTTTCCTCCTAAAGAGAAAAAGATGTCACAGCTAAACCACTGTTGTTTCTGAACGTGATAGAACTTTTTCTATGGCGTCTGTGTTCAGACCCACCAGTTTCACAGTCCTGGGAGGGAGAACGCTCATTAATCTCCGCCTCTTTTTCTCCAGACAGCCCCCCCCCACCCCCCAAATCCGGTGACTCTTCTGTGTGAAATTATTCCCCACCACCCCCGCTTCTGAATGCCACAGGACTGAAGCTGCACAAAGTTTGCAGGATTTTGTGCATAATTACCTCTGCCGACGATCTATTCCCACAGAAAGCTTCGTTGGAGAGATTACAATGCTTTGAGCCGTACCGCATTTCAGAGGGGAAAAAAAAAAGTTACCTAGGAGGTCTGATTTTTTAAAAAATTTGCATACATGCAAATTTGCCCCCCCCCCCCCCCCCGGCCATCTCCTCGGTTCTCTACGTGCCCACACAGTGAACCGGGAGCGCAGGGCAACCTGGCAAAGTTGTCCAAGTCCTCCACCGAGGTCCGCGAAGGTCTGCGGCGGGGCTTGGGGGATGGGGATGAGGAAAAGTAGTTTTGTTTGCTTAAGCACATCCTGTGGCAGCCTATAGCTGCCCGGGAGTACAGACTGTAACTGCTCCTCACTGCGTTACCCAGTAATGCGCTGAGCGGGGAAGCGGGGGCGGGGGGGGGCAGAGGGAGCGAGAGAGCCTGCGAGCGAGGGAGCGAGAGAGGGAGCGAGCGAGCGAGCGCGAGCGGCCGCGGAGGCTCGGGACCCGGCTGGCCGCGCGGCGCCGCAGCCGCCCCCTCCCCCACGCCCCCCCCCCCCCAGGCGGCGGCGCGAGCGGGCGGCGGCTGTGCGGTGCGGTGCAGAGCGGAGGCGGAGGCGGGCGCGCGGGCAGCTCGCGGGCACCCGGCCGGGCGGGCGCGGGAGCGGGAAAGGGTGCGCTATGCCTTTAACGCCCGCGTACAGTAGACATGTATAGTGGAGTGTAGGGAAACTCTAGGCGGGGTTAAAGTTCAGCTCATGGAGCGGCAATCGCGCTGGCTGGCTGGCTGCAGTTGAGCCGAGTTGGAAATGTGAACGCAAGAAGCAGGCTTGATTTTTTTTCTCCCCCCTTCTCTCTCTCTCTCTTCCTCTCTCCCTCTTTCTCCTTTCTCACCCGCACTCACGCACACCTCCAAACCGCACACCCAGACGCACACGCACACCCCACCGCCCGGCAGTTATGTATTCTCCGCTCTGTCTCACCCAGGTAAGCAGCTGTTTGGATGCGGCGGGATGGGGGGCGGGGGGCCGGGGTTGCGGGGGCAGACCTGGGGCTGGGCACGGGGTGCCGGGGACCGTCGCGCCGGCCGGGCCCGGGGAATGTGTGTTGGTGTGTGCCCGTGTCTGCGCGTGTTTCTGTGTGTATGTGCGCGTGTGCTCGTGGGGGGGGGGGGGGAGAAATACAGCTTTAAGAAAGTAACTTTGTTTCCATGCGGGTGCATTCCTCTTGCACGGCCATTTGTGTGGGCACATGGCTAATGGCGCCCTCTTATTAATGCGTTAATTAATATCGGGGCGATTGACTGCGGAACGGCGGTGTTTTCGGACGCCCCGCACGTGTTTCGGCGGGGTTGCAGCCCATGACACGCTGAAATCTGGACTCAGCGTTTCTGCAGCCGGCAGGCCGGTTTCTGTAGTTCCGCGGCGCCCGGGGAGGGGGCCGCCGACGGAGCCCACCGCACGCCCCGCACGCTCGGGGCAACCGAAACCCCCGGGTGCGGGAGAACTCGCGCCTCTGCGCCCACGGCCCGCGCGCGGAGCCCGCGCCGCGGCAGCCTCCCCAAACTCTTACTTTTGTTTATTGTTTGTCAGCCTTTGGGGTCCGGCCGCGGGAGGGACGCGGGCCGGCGTCCCGGGCCCCGGCCGGGACAGCGCCCCTCGGACGCGGGCGGGCGGGCGGGCGGCGGCGAGCCGGCCCCTGAGCTCGGCAGAGCGGGGCTGCGTGGACGCGCGTCCCCCAGCGCCGGCCGGGTGGAGCCTGCGTCCTCGCAGCTCGGCTCCCGCTCGCTTTCCCGAGTGAAAGTTTCGGTGCCGGGACGAGCCCACGCTGCGCAGGGCGGCGAGCGGCGGAGGCCGCGGGGCCGCGCGGGCCGGGGAGCGCCGGGCGGAGTTGGGCTCTGGGCCGCGAGCCCGAGCAGCAACCCGGGCCGGACGCGGCTCCCCCAACCCCCCCCCCCCCCCCGCCGCCTCCCGCCACCGCGCGACTCGGGCAGCTCCGCGCGCAGGACGGGGGCAACTTTTCCCCTCCGACTCTGCTGACTCTACTCGGAGCGTGGGTCTCTCTCGCCCCCCGCCCCTCCTTCCCATGCCCTCCCTTTTCATCCCTCTCTTGTCTGCACCACCCCTAGGCAAAATATTGCTATTTCACGGCTCCAAATCTGGACCCTTTTGAATATATTATTTATTTTCTTTGAGTAAAAGGCATGAAGTCAAAGTGATTTTGCGCTAAAAACATTTTTTTTTTTTTTTTTTTTGGAAAAAAAAGTGTGAGCTTTCATACTGTTTTGGTACATTGCAATCTGACCATTAATCACCTACGTGAAGTTGTATGCTTCATATAAAATGTTTATTTACCACTCCCTTAAAAAACCTGCTACCACTTATCGCTTTCATTTAGCAGGAGATAACGGTTTAACCGGAATACTTGATGAAAGGCTAAAAAAGTGCCAATAATTTTTTTCTTTTCCTTTCTAGATTCTGGATTTATTTTTCATATGACATCCTTTCTTATTCCAATATCGAACAGTAATCATACCGGCTATTTGATCTCGGAAGACTCTTAAAAATGCATCTTTTATGTTGAAATGGTCTGTTTGGGATTTAGGCCTAGCCTTAGTAATGGGTAGCAGTTGCTTGTAGTTATTGTAAAAGTTTTTTTATTTTTCCCTAGCAAACTTCCAAAGTTCCTATTTTGGGAACTGGTGGAATTAGGAAGGAAACTTTTCCAACCACTTCTGGCAAGGTTCACAATTGCATATGGATAAGATGCAAAGTGTCAGAGAATTTGAGTGAGTTATGACTTCAGTGAAAACGCTGAGTACGAAGCCTCAAGTTCTTGCTGGCCAAAGTTTGCCACCCAGAGAATGTGTAGACAATACCAGGGTGCTGCAAGAGTGGGGAATGACCTGAGCAGACCCATGAGCCTCTTCTCAAGTGAGCTCTCGAAAGATACATTTATATTTGGGGTTGGTGCATATGTGAGAATACCTGTGTCTCTGTGTAGGCCCAGGGCAGAGTCAGGTATTTGACAAAGCTGGATTCTCTTGGCTCATGAGCTATTATCACATTAAGAAAGTTTTGTTTTGTTTTGCTTTGTTTTTTAAACATATTTGGCAGTGTGATTGATACATTCACTAGGCCTTCTTCTGGAAACACCGCTAAAGGAAACACTTAGTGTAACACTTTGTGAAGCAAAGGTACACTAAATAGTGAATGAGAGCCATAGATTTTGAGGTCTTCTTTAAAAAATCGATTTACAGTTTTATTCAACTTGCTGGAACACCTACAAAGCTCTAGAGCCAGTTTTAGAAAGACAAACTTAGGTAGTTTATTGGTCATTAAAGAAAAGTCCAGTCAGCACAGTGATAAAAGTACTCTAAATGAAAGAATGAACTCCATGTATGTGTGTGCAATTTTTAAAACTTTATCAAGAAAATGTCAGACATCTTATTTTAAACCATACAAGCATATCGTAACCATCCTTTACCTGGCCATAGAATGATATAACCCAGTAGAAATTTATAGGTGAACCTTTAAAAAGTAGTTCCAGAAATATCAGCGCTCAGTGGTTCTTAAACTTGGCTTACTTACAAACAGATCAACGTTTAAGATGCTGATTCAAAGTCATACCGCTTTTGAAACAGGTTTTCAGGTTTGTTTTCATTGGTGGCCTCTAACTTTCTCACTGAGTACATATGTACAATATTCTTTATTTTCTCTTGACTATTTTGGAATGTTACATAGCGTATGGCAGTATGTGCAGCAACATGATTTATAAGGGCATACTTTTTTTTCAAAATTAATTTATGCTGTGCCTCGACATTACCTACAAGTTGACGATATTCTTTACTTTCGATGATCTAGAATATTTCTGATCGTGAGGTGAGAAAGATAACTAGCACTTTAATGGTACGTGGGAGTAAAGTTATACAAAATATTGTGGACTTTTATTGGCACATTCTTGAAACCTTTGGGGAGTAATAAGTCGTAAATACTTTTGATGCAAAATTGGGGACTTAGATTATTCTTAATGATTAGTTGACATAGTTGGCCTCGTTTAAGGGTTTTTATGATGAGATAGATAGGCATTTGGTTGGCAGGTAAGCAAAATCCTTTTGAACACGAATGAACGCAGCTCACAGTTCTGTGAGAAGCTTACTAGTAGGAGTCTCTTCCAACATTTAAATGCCATATCAGAATGCTTTTTTAAAAAATGTTTATTGTCATTAATAAACCTTTTGAGTGAGATAACATTTTAACATAAATGTGGATTGTTTGGAGTCTAGTTATGCTTTGCTTTATAAAATGGGGCTGAGATTTCAAAATGAAATCCTCCCTTTGGTGAAAGCTCACTTTGTAGTTAGGGCAGACTCCAGGAGTTCTTTGCAGGATACCACAGAGCCTTGGTCCCTAGCATGTCCTGTGTATGTAAGAAAATCAGCCAATGTGAAGGACTGTTCCAAACCCCAGTTTTATGTATTTTAGAGCATTTCAAGGATGAGCTCAGAATTTAGTAATGTCTAAATGCTTTGCAGTTTGGTGTATACCTTATAAACCGTGACCTGAAAAATGCTCCCCCACCCCATTTCTGCCTTTTAAAGTATGGCAGTGAGAAAGATTCTCAGACATCAGAAATTAAAAAATGTTTATGGATAAAGGGTAATATAATTCTTGTATTTTTCTCTGTTTCCTCTCCACTTAAAGAATGCACATATGTTATAAAAGCTGACTTCTCTTTTGGATTTTTATTGAATAAAAGCAGTTTTCAAAGCTAAACTTGAAATGCAGAGCCTAGAATTGGTTCATAGAAGAAAAAGATAAATGTCAATTAGTGAAATGATTTATTATGTATTACATTATTATGTACTTGCTTTAAAAATAGTCGTCTAGTGTTTACATGATAGATTATAATTTATAATGTTTTAACAGTCTTGGAAAATTGGAAAAATATTTTTCCAATTTTAACCTCTCCATTTACATTTGAACATTTACAAAATTAATAATTTATAGTAATAATATTTTGGACATTACAGTTACTTGTGCCTCCAAAGTATATATTTAGATGGATATTACAAACTGAAAAAGAATGCATTTTATAATATTTGTCTGTTCTACACCCTTCTTTAAAAAGTCATCAAATATCTCTTTGGTTTTCTTATCCTCATTCATTTGAAAGTAAATAATTTATCTTTTGGGGGTTTGTGCGGTGGAGAGAAGTTATGTAAGATCAGTGTGGGTTGGTTAATCAAAAGTTAGATGTACTCAGAAAGCTTTGTGGAGGTTACTGTTTAATTTTTCTTTAATTTTGTATTTATATTTCCTAAGAAAACATCAAGTAAAAGAATCAGACATTTTCATAGGACAGTAAGAAAAATGTGAACATCTTAAATTGAATTTTATTTTCAAATTACTTGCATCTTAAGAGGCAACCGTGGAGGGTTTTCCTGGAGTCTCGTAAACATTAAATGTACCAGCTTCTCTATTTCCTTGTGAGAAAAAGCCTGAAATATTATTTTCAAAAATTAAATAACAGTTCTCTTTTTTTAGGGACGATTATTCCTGAAGGCATTTCACGAAATTAACTGTATTTAGTTGCAACCCTGTTGTCACAATGACGCATTCTATTTACTATTTGGCATGTACGCTTTTCTTTGTTTTTCTCCCCCCTTTTCTTCCTTTTTGTTTCATTCCCACAGTATCAGCAAGTATGTCTTGGAAATAGATCTTTTATTTCAGCCTGAAGAATATCAAATTCATCTCTTCTTTTGTAGACGCCAAATTTTTCTAAGTTTTTGACTAAAAAAATCATACGCAACTGTAATACTTAAGAAGGAATTAAGATGTTACCAAAATGACTGAGAAACAGATTAGAGTCTACAGGCAATATTTTTAGAGGGAAAGTCTTTGTTTTCATTGATCGTGGAGATGATTTTTTGCTCCTAGACTTCCATAAACATTGACTGGCATCTAAATGTTTAGGATTTGCCAATCTGGCGGCCGAGCCCTGGCTGTGCTACAAGTAGTGAGGTCAAGGCTGGAGCAAAATTAGATATGCCTTTCTTGAAATAGGGTTAAGATTATATATCGTTATAAGCATTTGAATAAACTTCACTTACTATCTAAAGGATTTGGGACCTAAGCCTGGCAGTAGAACCTGGTGCACTTTGGTGAACATATCAAAACATCTTAAGATTTTTAGCAATTTTTTTTTGCCGAGATTGTGAGAAATGATACTGATAGTTTTCTTTTTTCCCTCCCCTCAGACTCCCTATAGGCATCCTCTGTATAATTTTGGTAAGGTAATGCTTGAGTCGACTTTCAAGTGAAATAAGCATGTTTTTTTTTGTTGTTGTGTTTTGTTTGTTTTTTTTTTAAATGACTATCTGAAGAAAAGTTGTTTCCTTTTGTCTCCATTGTAGTTATATTTTTGTTTTTGTTCATCTCTCTAGGATGAGTTTCATCCTTTCATTGAAGCACTTCTGCCCCACGTCCGAGCCTTCGCCTACACATGGTTCAACCTGCAGGCCCGAAAGCGAAAATACTTCAAAAAACATGAAAAGCGTATGTCAAAAGAAGAAGAGAGAGCCGTGAAGGATGAGTTGCTAAGTGAAAAACCAGAGGTCAAGCAGAAGTGGGCATCTCGACTTCTGGCCAAGTTACGGAAAGATATCCGCCCCGAGTACCGAGAGGATTTTGTTCTTACAGTTACAGGGAAAAAGCCTCCATGTTGTGTTCTTTCCAACCCAGACCAGAAAGGCAAGATGCGAAGAATTGACTGCCTTCGCCAGGCAGATAAAGTCTGGAGGTTGGACCTCGTTATGGTGATTTTATTTAAAGGTATTCCGCTCGAAAGTACTGATGGTGAGCGCCTTGTAAAGTCCCCACAGTGCTCGAATCCAGGGCTCTGTGTGCAGCCCCATCACATAGGGGTTTCTGTTAAGGAACTCGATTTATATTTGGCATACTTTGTGCATGCAGCAGGTAAGTGCAATGGTGAGACGTTGTTCTGCTTTCTCGTGTGTTTCTTTTCTGCTGACCTCTGTATATGCCGGGCCATTCCGGCCCCCTCCAAGTGGCAGGCCACATGCGTAGAGACAGGTGTGGTTGCAAAGGTGAACCAAAGTCAAAATAGCCAGAAGCCCCGGTGTCTGAGGGGACATCTTCACTCAGGTGGAAGAGCGTAGCTTTGAGAGGATTCTCCCCAAGTTCAGTTCTCTTGGCGAGTAGTGTTATCAGAGGTGTTGGTAGTTCTGTGATATGTTTAAACCACGTTTTTTGATGATGGGCGAGAGAAGCCTCATAACGCCTTTCTCATAAAGGGGGTATTTTGAATGGCAGGTGATCTAGTGGAAAAGCACTGAGTTTGGTGGTGAGGCAGTATTTTTAGTTGCTTATCTTCTGGGAGTGTTTTTAACCTACTGGGGCCTCTTGGACCCCATGCTTATTAAGAAGATGTGGTAAAATTACTGTCAAATTGCTGATCATTTATGAAGGAGAAAGAATCACATTAATACGCAAACTTTAGTAGCTTTGTACTTAGGAATTCGCATTGTTGTCTAAGATAGCTGAAGGAAAAACAAACCAACTCTTTACGCAATTGATGGTAAGGTTAATCTTAAAAGTAACCAACCTGGGTAGTGCATGAATGCGCTGAGAAATTGATATTGATCATTGATGGAGTGAGTTGCTTTGATTGGTGATAAAATTCTTTATTGTTTCAAGGCTGTTTTCGAGGCATGTTTTACCTGTGTATGTTATACCATTCTAGAGTAGCATTCAGGATAAAACTACTGAGGGCTGACTAAAAGAATGCATTTTTACTTTGTTTCTTTTGCCTCGTTTTAGACAAAAGGTTCATTGTGTTATGTGAAAGCTCAGGTCTTGTGTAACTTGTTGACTTTTTATATGTACATATCGGTCTTGCTGGATTTTACCTTCATGGCAGTTACTTGAGCCAGATGAAAGAAAGAAGGTTGTGGAATCCTACCAGTAGGCTCTTTTGGGGTTCATATATTCATGTTTTTCTCCCCACAAAGAAGAGAGGTGTTACCTGTAAGATCAACACTGTACTGTTTTGCAGAATGTTTTTAATTCTAAAAATGCGAGCTATTTTTTAAAGTCAGCTGATAGCCTATTCTCTATTATTTTCCTCAATATATGTTTTAGAAAGAGAACTTTTGTTACCCATCTGTCCTTACATAAGAAACTGGAGAAATTAACTTTGCAAGCATGTCACATTATCATTTGCATTCTGTTGGCAGGGGATAGATGAGTATTTTAGAGGATGTGATCTGTAAGTGTTTCAAATATTTGGGTTTGGGAGAATGTGTACTTAATTGTAAGAAGCGCCTGTTGCTTTAGCCAGTTCTGGGTAGTGAAAATGAAAAGGCAGCACCTCTCCAATGACCTCTAGACAGGAACAAGTATCCTTTTCTTAATCCCCCTTTCACCCTATTGTTACTTTGTTCTCTCTATTGAAAAAGCAGAGTTAAATTTTTAAGAAATTTATTTGCGTACATAAGTGGAGATTCTGACAGGGAAAGGCAAGGTGCGGAAAAAAAAAAGGATGGGTGCTACAGGTGCTTTCAGGGAGCACCCTTTAAGATGTTGGGGTTAATCTTTTTGATATTTAGAAAAGTCAATCATTTATAAACTGTCGCCAGTGCTTTAATTGGCCAGCATAGAGAAACGAGGGTACCAACAGGTGACACACACCGTGGCTTGCGCTTCCTTACCAGGTACGTCGAGGTGAAGTACCGGTGACCTCTGTCGGGGTGAGAAGAATCGTTCTCAGTGTAAGATACAAACGTTTCCCTTAGATTGAAAGAGCCGCAGGCTCTCCGGTGATTGCCATTACATGTGTTCTCCTTCGTTGTTGACCGTTTGTTCCTGTGCCGTTGCTGCAAATCCTTGAGCTCACACGGTGGCTGGTTGTCTCAATACCTGAAGGATTATGTGGGTAACGTGACAGGTAGAAGGTTGCTTAGGAGAGTTAGCATCCCTATTGCTTATGAAAGATTTATTGACAGCAACGTGGATCAGACTACCTCTCGGTTTGGTTTTCCTGACGTATCCCAGAATCCCCTGTTAGGCCTGAATGGCAGCCAAGTGTTAGGCCATTGGCTTTCACGGAGCGCAGTAATGGCTGCTTCTCTGTGCACGCAACAGGACGGCTGCAGAAGAAAATATTAAGGGCCTTTTGTCTGACAATAGTTCAAATTTGATTTAAGAGATTTAGAGACCTGTTATTTGTGGACGGGAAGCTAGTTGCCAATACAAATACGAGGTAGATCGGTCAACTTACATACAACTGATTTGACAAGCATCTGTTATAATACTGAAGATTTGTAAACACTAAACAATGTTTTTACCTCCTTAAAAGTTTTGAGAACTTGCCAGTATTGGCAGGAGGCAGAGACTCTGAAACGTGCTTCAAGAAACATGCCAAAACCATTGTGGCCTTTTCACCTTTAGTAAATTTTTTTTCCCACTCTCTTAAAATGTTGGATTTTTTTTTCTTCCAAAATGCCATTTCCCCCACTACATAGCTCCCAAAATAAGATTTTTTTCCCTTTTAAAAACTTGTACAATAATTATTGCTTCAAGCCTCAGCCTTATCATTGGTACGAAGTTGAAATCTTAGAACACCCAGTATAAATACTGGAAGCTAGTGCAGAATCAATCATTCTTTAAAAGTGGAGGTGATTTCTCCTAAGACTGATTGAGATGCTAAAATACAATACATAAACCACCTTCCAACTTTTTTCCCCTCTAAATCCAGTGGTGTGAGAACTGTCTGAATTTTGTGGCTGATAAACAGTAACAAGGGTAATGAAATTGGAGTGATTCCATAAGCCTGAGAATTTCATCTCGTTAAAAGTATAAAAGAGTAAAACCATTTTATGCCCTTAATTTGGTCTTTATTTGAGTTGTCCTTCCGTATGTATCGTATGACAACTTGGAGATATTATGGAATTGTGGCAAATGGCTTTCTTTGTGGGCGTGTAACAGTAAAGCTAATTTATGACCAGTCTTTACCAGATGATCTGAATCAGAATCTACACTATACCCGGCACGTGGCAAGGTCACAATTTAAGTTGTTAAGGTCATAACCTTAGCCACCAGGCATTTGACCTTTTAGATAAAGTTAACCTTTGTTCATTAGTAGGCACTCAACCGAGAACTTTCTGGAGAGTTTTTTTTTTTTTTTTTTTTTTTTTTTTTAACTGCGTCTGTATAACTTCTGGTAATGTAATCAGATTCTAGAAAGATTCTCAGTTGAGTTCGGTAAATTTTGTTGGGAGGTTCGACTTTTTAAGGACTCCTCTCTTAGAGGTGAGTTGCTGTATCTAAACTATAGAATGATAGTGTCACAATTTATTTTTGATAGCTATTACCTGCTGTGAGGTGGAATGAAAGCTCTGAGGCAGCCGTGTGGAGACATTTAAAAAGTAAAATTAAATAAATAGAATTATATTTAAATCAACTGAGTAAGGCCTTTGCTAATTTTCGAGCGGCATAAGGCCCAAAGCTAAATTGCAATAAGCATCTTCACTTTTTGCAGATGAGGAATTTCCTAAGACTGGAAGTATTTTTAGTGGCCTTAAAATTTGCTTTGAAAGACTAATAAATGACCGGAATTTGTCCGGTAGTTACTGTAATTGTTGATTAGCCGGTGACAGAGCGAATTGAATTTGTCCCAGTGTCCTAACACGAGTAGTGTTAGTTTTAAGGTAGAAGGTGACCAATTTTGCACAGTACTGTTTTAGCACAGCAGCTACTGGTTGCTTCCATGCTGGCCCTGCTGCTCCCTTTGCTTAGTTTTGCTTGGACCAGGAATAGTAACGGTCCTGTCACTCACTGAAAGAGCTGTTTGCGGTGTGTCGGAAGTCTGGTACCTGTTCTGTAAACCTGTACGGCCAGTATTACTGATGACCACATTACTTGCACCATATTGTTCATTTAATCATGCTGTTGTGAATGCTCCCTTTAAATTATTTACATTCGGCCAGTTTTATTCTGATGTGCCACGTATTATTCCATTTCAACAAAGGGAGAGATAGTCCCATTCAGGTGCATTTTAGTTTTATTTTGGCTTCATGATTGCCATTCCTTCATATAGTAATAGAGAAAGCCGTGATATGCAGATAGACCAGATGGTCATGTTGACAGATTGAGAATTCACTTCCTACTGCTTCAGAGCAGGTGTAAGATTGGGAGTGTCTGTGTATGAGCGTGTGTGTGCTTCGTGTGCATGTGTGTGCACATTCAGGCTGCACACAGAGTGCTCTTTAGAGCACTGCAAATGATTTCTTTTTTTAAAAAGCTGTTACTTTAAATACACTGTAACTATATGTGTAAGGTTAGCAGAGCATATAGAATAAGGATTGTAAACATTTTTAAGTGACTAATGTTAGATTGTTATAGTTTATAATTTTATGCTGAATTAGTTACTGTAATTTCTTAATTTTTAAGTGACTTAGTGCATTAGTTTGCATCAGTATTGCATATCTAAAATATGTTCAGTATATTTTGTTAGCAGGCATACATGCATATGTGTGTATTTATGTTCAAGTTTAGGACGACGCATTATGTAATTACGCTTTTTCAGTACCTCAGTAAACTCCTTAGTAGAAGGGTGTGCAGCTAGTTTCTGGGATTTAGAATAATAAGCTGTATTCAGAAAAAGAGGGAGTAAGACTAATATACAGTGACGTTTAAAATTAAAAGAGTAAGTACCACCCTGTCTCAAACTCTAACCGTAATCTTAAGCTAAACTCAAGGTAGATTTTGTGGCTGACTGATCCATTCCAAATTATTGGTATATGCACCGTTTTAGAAAATTTCATTTATTTTTTTGTCTTTTAATTCTTTAAAGGAAATAGCACCAACAGTCAACAAACTTGAGATAAATATGGCTTTTATGTCCTTCAATGTTTGCGTAACTTGAGGGTAGTAACAATATCCTTTGTCTAGAATGTAGTGAAAAAGATGGAAATTCAAAGGCAGAGAGGGTATAGGAATAGGGAGGAAAGGTTGTTCGGAGTAAACTTATGAACGGAGGTCAGCTCATTTATGGCTAAGAGGTTTGAATGTTGGTAAGAAATTTCCCAATGCTGCTGGCTTAGATTTGCCTTGTCGTCTTTTCCACCCAGTGATGAATAGCATTAATTTAAACCTATTTAGGGCTAGTGTGGGAGAAACCACAGCCTTTGTTGTGGTCACTGCTGTACACAGTAGGACTGGGTGTTTCACTTGGTTAAGGCCTCAAGCTGCTTCCACAGGATGCAGAATGGCCTGTCAGTTTTTAAAAACTTGCACAGAAGCAGCAACAGTTCTAATTGCTTGCAAATGTTAATATAGATTATTGAAAGCAATTCTGAGGTTAGAATAGAAGCAAAAACATGAAATACAGATTGAATTCACTGAAAATGTTAAACACCAGTTTATTACCATCTCAGCAGTAATTTCGCCACCTTTATTTAGAAGTTAAATCTTGTTTTTAAATGTATTATAAACTCTACATCCTTGCGAGGTGGGAGGTGTGGGGTAAGGGGAAGGAAGAAGTCAGGTGGAGGAGGAAGAGAATGAATGAACTGGCATGCTTTGTTAAGAAACACAAAACTGTGAATTTAATCGCAAATGGAGATGCTCTCAAAGTGTTTTGGTTTAAGTAGTGACTGTAAAAGGATCCCAAGCACCTAGGTATCAAGTGGAGAATTTTATAATCCGTCCCCCTGCGTGCGTGTTTTGGCACCATTTGTTTCAGACTCAGAGAGTGTTTGGGGCTTTCGGAGTTCCTATTCAAAATTTTAGAAAAGAAAACTTTTGCGAAAATTATTTTTATGTTTTGAAGGGTCCCGTAAGGGACACTGTGACATGCATAAACTTGGGAAAGGGACTGTTGAGATGTTTATGATTATTACCATCTTGCTTTTTAAAGTGATAACTTACAGTGTTATCAAAATTTTGGCTGTTGTTTAGGCAACTGTAAGATACAGATTATTGATCTAAACTTTAGAGTCCCTCTGAACTTAGCAGAATTGTCTAGCTGCTGCCAAGACAGAAACAACTTTTACCCTAGGTCTTTCCCAGAATATTAGCAAACAACGCTTCATGTGTCCTTACGATCATTTCACAGTGTAAAAGTATATTTTCTCTGATAACAGCACTAGCCCTCCTATGAATATTCTAGTTAAATAAACATGGCTTGTGAGGCAGAGAAAGAAGTCTGCAGTTGACAAATTGTGACAACCACGTGGAGAGGATATTTTTGCCGTTCCGTTTGCAAAAGCAACTAAATAAGACAAAATTAAGAGAAAAAAGTTCTCTTTTTCTTGATACGTACCTTGGCCTGTGTTGGTCTTCCTTAAAGCATAATATATTGCTAATCCCAAACCTAGAAATGATCAGGGCAATGATAATAGCTAGAGATTGAAGTAGAATAGCTTTAGTGTTCTTTGAGACCTTTAAACTTACTTCTCTTCATGTCTTTCACACGCTTTCCTAGTGGTAAATATTTTGGACCTAGATCAATTGAAAGTAAAGGACATGGGGGAAGAAAGGAAGGCAGGAAGGTGAACTTTTATTGAGTTGTCTGTTTTGTGGCAAGCATTATCCTGAGTTTTGCCATACATGGTAGTTTTCTTTTTTTTTTTTCTCTCTCTCTCTCTCTTCCTTTCTTATTCTTTTCTTAAAAAATTCATGGCAATATTGTAAATAAATATGCGTTCTTCATTTGTGCAGGCGAAAATAAAGTCTCAGAGTGTCCAAGTGACATGTGTATAGTAAGATTAAAACCGAGGCCTTCTGCTTCCAAACCCACTTCTCTTCCACTTACAGTTAAGATCCACTCTGTATCCCTCTCTCTTATCCTGTCGTGTGGGGGTTGGGTGTCATTTAAATGGTATCCCACACCTACCTTGAATCAGAGGGAAAGAAAAAAGTCAAAATCCAGACCCTTCCCATGGAGACGTTTTAACTGTGGAGTCCAGTTCTGAGGCACAGAATGAGTCCATACTTGGCTAAGAGAGGGAGAAAATGTTCTTATGCTTTTGTCAGTGTTGGGGTCCAAAGTCTGGAGTGACTTGTTCTTTCTTGTTTTTAGAATGTTGAAATTCAGTGAATACAAGCACTGTAACAGGTTTAAGATCCCCTCCCCCCCTTTTTCTAAGATAGATGAGTTGGTTCTAGGTGTTTTGGGAAGCCACCGAGAATTAAAGCAAGCATTAGTTTAAAAATCAGAACTGCATGTAATATTTTACAAGGTAAAATTTGTACATATTTTCTTATGTGCACAAAAGGTATATTTCTAACTTCTCTTCATGATTAGATAAAAAAATTTAAATTTACATTACTCTAAACAGATCCTTTGATTACGGCCTCGTGTATCATTATTTAAAAAAAAACAAAAATTGAGTTTTATTTGTTAAAATTGTTTTTTAATATTAAAGAGAATGAAAAAATGAAAAGAGGAACAAGGTTCATCTTAATGCCCTTAAATGACTGATTAATTGATGGATATATTTAATACCCTTATTTTCATATCTTTAAACTTAAGCAAGATTAATTCTTAATGACCTCAGTGTAAAAATTCAAAGCCCCATTCAACATGAATTTTCTAATTGTAAATAGAAAAAAAGACCAGTAATTATAATTTATACTACATTCATTATATGTCTATTAATTCTTCTAGGGTTTATTTAAAAAATAAGCTGCTGAGCTGAATTTATATTGAATGAAATAGAAATGTAGCTTTCTTTTTAAGTTGCTTTTTTTTAGAAATGCTAATAAATTAAAAGTTGGGTTGTTCGGAGTCACTGTCAGTTATGCCAGAAAGAGAAAACTGAAGTGTATGAGTAAAAGTATAAATTGGAAACAAGAGGATTGGAACAAAAAAATAGGATTCATACCCCATTGTCCCATACTGCATCCCTTTTGATGTCTCTGATGAGTGTTTATGGTGGTCCCAATAACCTCTGAGTTTCCAGACCAAATAGTTTTCAGAGCATATATATTCAGATAAATATTTTAATGGCTGTTTTCGTAGGTTAAAAATGTGAGGTGAAACAAAAGTAACAATAAGACGTATCTTTAAAAACGAATACAATTTCAAAATTTGTATGTATGTCTGTTTAGCATCTGCCATTGTCAGGCTGTTGTCTTTGTTGCTATGGTTTGGGTGATTTTATTTCCTTTTGTAATTTTGCCAGCCCATGATTGGATAGTGCAACATGTTCATGCTGTTGGGGAAGATGTATCTGTGGTGAGTTTTATAGCTTGATCTGAGTGGTAATTCTTGGTATGGAAAGCTATTTATTTGTCAGTGGATAATAGGAACTTGTGCTACTATATCAATTATTTAATTTTCAAAATTAGGGACCTATTATTTACTATGGGGAACTCAGAACTGTCTCTGCTGTTACGTGCCTGCCTCTTCCCCTATTGGAAGCATCTCGAATTCTGCGTATTTTAATCTTAAAGGGATTATTTAATTTTAAACTCCTACATGCAGTGAATATTCTACATGCAGGATCCCATCATTGTCACTTTCAAATATTCCATTGCCTTTCAAAGGAGCTGACATTACAAGTCCTTAGGTTGACAAATTCTCATCAACTTTTGTGAAAAATTTGGCTGCAGAAGGAGTAAAGTCAAAAGAGGGCCATAGACAGATGGATTTCAGTGTTTAGATGACATCAAGCCCTTCTCCGTGGCATTTTTAAACATTCCAAATGAGTGAGGAATGGAGATGCTTAAAGAGCTCACTATAGAATGAGTAATTAAGATACTATGTATCTGCATGTAAACCTTTGTAAGCATCCTATTCAACAGAGCTGTATGGGCTCAGACACCATGGCAGATTAGCAGTGAAAATCATAAATATCTTTTATGCTGAACACAATTTGTAAATAGTATTAGATATTAAAGATGTTGATGGAAACCAACATAGAGCTGAGAACATAATTTTAGCATTAAGTAATTGGGAGTTAAAGATGAGTGGGTTACAAACGTTTAAGGTCAAGCAAGGGTTCTGGATAAGAATTTGGCAAAAGTCGCTCGGTATCTTTGTGTGACCATAGCAAGATTTTCGCACGGACGCGTATTGTATGAAAAATTAGTAGGTTACTAACGTCTCTGATTCATTTAGTTGGCTTTTCCTCCCCTTCTTTTAAATGGTGGAGGTTCTCTTTTTGGAGAGGAGTTTCAAGTAACTTCTGAGAATGAAGTCTTTGTAACTTGATGCTGTTCAACAGCATAACTATTGTTGTATGTTCCTGTCAGGGAAGGATAGTCATTGCAGTACTTTTATTGTATGGGCTCTTAGTATGTGACAAGGACTTTTATTAAGAATTCTTTCTTTCTTTTTTTTTTTTTTTTTTTTTTCTGTTAGATGTACTTTTGGAAGTCCCTCCTCCTCCCTACCCAGTCAAGAATTACAGAGGTTTTAAATAACAATCAAATGATTTTTAAAATTATTTTCTTGGTGTATCCACTGTATGGACAAAAGTCTTATTTTCAAGGAAGGTTCTGGAATCCGTGTGCTTTTAGATTTTCCGTAAAATAAAGTGGGAGAAGTAATTAACAGAAAAGTGCCATCTCATCGGGGCCAGGATGTACACAGTTCTTTGGAGAATGAGGATATGACAGCCTGAAATGTTAGGGTTGAAGAACTAATTGTTCTAAAGATATTTGCTCCTCATCTCAGAAAAGACGGCAAACATGCAAAATGGATAAATGTAATCCTTTGTACTTTTACCACCTACATTTTTAAACTACAGTGACTCTGATTTCTCTAGAAAGGTCAGAGGTTTCAGACAGAAAGCTTTGTAATTCTTCAAAGAGAGACATTTTCAATTTTGCTGTATAAAGACTGATTATGCACAGCTTTTTTACTTTATTTACAGTTGAGCCTCAGAGGTTCTGGGGTGGGGGTAATGCTGAATCCGTGAAGATGTGTCATGAGACAGCAGAAGTGGATGGAAACAGATAGATTGGGGAGGAGCACAGATTCCCACTTAGAGATGCACATTTCTGGGCCTTTATTACCAATCGCCTTGTTTGAAAGTGAAGACAGGACAGTGCCTTTTGCTCTGTATGCAGAGCGTTCTGTGATAGACTCTAAATATTTTGGGCATCTCCAGGAATTTACGTATCTGGGTGCCTTTTCTTAGGGTTGGCTTCGTTGGTTTTTCTAAGTTGTGGATACGGGCTTCTCTGGTTTTATGTGGGTTTCTTTGTTTCTATTTTGTTTTCCTTTTGGACCTCTCCAAGTTTGGGAGAATTGTTCATGTTGGGTGGCGGGGGTGAGCAGAGATGGTAGTTGACTTCTGTTGTGGGTTACTCCCATTATTCCGGGAAACAGAGGCTCAGAGAGTGTTAGTAACTCACTCAGGGTTTTGCCAAGAGTAAGTGGCGAAACCAGGATTAAAGCCAGATCCATCAGAACCCAGACTTGTGTGGTTAACCTCTATAATATTTAAATTGGCTTTTCATATATATTATTTTATTAGCTTTTCACATAAACCTTAAATTTAGGTAGGGGAGCTTTTTGTTATAATTACCTTTCTGCAGATGAAGACGCAGAGAGGCTGAGTAACATCTCCGTGGTATGATGGTTAGTTAGTGGTTAGGGCTTTTTATCTCCAGGGTGTTCCCCAAGATATCAGGCTCTCTGAGCTCCACCCCTGAATTTATGGATGGGGTAAAAGTTTTCACTGGAAGTATGTAACAGTGCTGAAAGCCCTGGTTTTCTCTGAAGCTGAAAAAATAGTGAGCGACTAGAGCTTTTTCTGGTTTGTTAATAGATTTCAGCGTTTCAAACCTTGAAGGAAGCAGTCTTCATTTTACAAGGTGAAGATACTAAGTGCATGCATCCCAGGAGCTCCGAAGGTAGAACATTCTTGTGTGAATTGGAGTACCACTGTAGCCTGTTGTTACCACAGGCTCTTTGGTTGGTGTTGGCATAGAAAATCTACCTCGGTTGCCTTCGTTGACAGATTCTACCACGTCACTGGCAACTTGATTCAGGAAACATATTTTGAGCGCTTGCTACCTGTTAGGCACCGTGCTAGATGCCAAGGATACAAAACTGAAGAAAATACTATGAGACGAGCTGATGCCATCTCAGGTGAAATTGATCCAGAAACTAAGATTTCAAAGCTTTTGATGTTTTTGAAGTAGGATCCTTACAAACTAATAGCCCATAGGAAGCTTTTTTTTTTTTAATATTTATTTATTTTTGAGACAGAGGGAGAGAGAGCACGAGTTGGGGAGGGGCAGAGAGAGAGAGGGAGACACAGAATCTGAAACAGGCTCCAGGCTCTGAGCTGTCAGCAGAGCCTGACGTGGGGCTCGAACCCACGAACCGTGAGATCATGACCCGAGCCGAAGTTGGACGCTTAACCGACTGAGCCACCCAGGCGCCCCTTGTTTAAATTTTTTAATGTTTATTTTCAAGACAGAGAGACATGGAGCATGAGTGGGAGGATGGGCAGAGAGAGCGAGGCACAGAATCCAAAGCAGGCTCCGGGCTCCGAGCCCAGCGCGGGGCTCGAACTCACGAACTGTGAGATCACGACCTGAGCTGAAGTCGGACACTTAACCGACTGAGCCACCCAGGCGCCCCATGGAAGTTTTAAACATTTGCAGGACCAGCTGTTGCTGTTGCCTTCTTGCTGTACCATTGGTACATGTTGAGGAATTCTCTAATTTGATGATACTTCTACTACATTGTTAAATTTTCAGTTTTCTTATGTCAAAACTATCTATGGAAGTGGAAAGAAAACCCAAGCAGATACAGGACCGGGCACAGGTGTTTTTTATTACTTAATAGTTCACTGTGGCATGTTGGTGCACAAAAAAGTTCTATTTCTTCTTTAGAGGCCATCCTTCTTGTAATGCCGAAGGATAAAACAGAGTTATAGGAAAACTAAACAGCAGGAGAATGAGGGAGTGACAAACAGAAAGGAAGGGAAGGCCTTGGAGAGCAAGCCATGGTGAATTCATTTGGCAGTTGGTGGTAGTTCCTAAAACACAGCCAAGTCTCAGTATTATAGCCACTTAAATTCTCTGTTTTCCTCTATCTCTGAAGAAAGTTAGCAATCTTGAGACTTTTACACTGAAGTGGATTTTAAGTTGTCCGAGGTTTCAAGCTGCTTTGCCTTTCTTTCTCCTGTGAAAAGAAAACAGATATGGATTGCATTCAGACAGAAAGCACAGAAGAGGTCCTATATGTGCGAGTGTGTGTTAGTGTGTTAATGGGACAGCTGTGAGGGTCTTCTGGGAAAGTGTGTACAGATGGTGATAGGAAGGAGAACTATCGCATGTCTGATAAATGAAACACAAATAACGACCCAAAAATCTGGTGGTCCCAAACAGTGGATATTGGAGTTTTTTGTGTTTTTTTTTCCTTTTTTTTTTTTTTTTTTTGGTTCTCTGTTCTATCTGCTTATTGTTTAATCTGAGAGTGAAATCTGTTTGCCCAGCCAATAATAAGTGTGCTTTTCTTTATATAGAGTGCAGAACAAATGATTTGTTCTGTAATTATTTTCAAAAGGCAGAAAATCTGTGTGTAACATTGAGAATGGCAGGGGATTGTCATAGAAACTCACTCTGAACACTGTAAATAAAAATGGTTGGGGATTAGTCACAGTACCATGTGGGACATCATGAAACTGAAGACAGATTTCTTTGTTTTACAGGCGGTAAGAGAAGTGAGGCAAACTTGATAGAGTTCATGGGATGTTAGCAGTTCATTTCCTCCAGGGAGAACCATGTTGTCTTCAGATTAAATAAGCCACCTGGATACAGACTTTAGAATTTACCTGATGCTTTTAGCAACAGCTGATGTTCCCTTTTATTCTAAGAGTGTTTTATCTCCAGATAATGGAAGTTTAACAAGTTTGAAAATCTCTGTTTTTGCTAACTCATCTTCAGAATCTCCCCCCTTCACTTCCCCTATACCTTCTTTCCTTGTAATCTTGAATAACATTTTTATAGTTCTGGCCTTATTCTGGTTTCTTTCACGTGATAGGAGTAAAGCTGAACACATTAACCCTAAGCAGACTTCATTAATGTAGTATATTTTAAATCCTATATATTCAGATTAGAATTATGACTCTGCAATATAATACCCTTTTCTGTTTTTAAATCTGTTATTTAGGAGGAAGTTGTTTCAGAGTATTCTCATTGTCTGGGTCCAACATCTGGAAAAGGAATTGTTTGTCTTTAAATTTGGACTGAATCCCCAATTGCAGATTCCCACCAGGGTGATGTTTCAATAAACTCTAATGTGTCAGCTTTGGATCCTTGAACTTTTAGAGGTAGGAGCTGACCTCTGAGAGGGAGTTTCAGGATGTAAGGAACTTAGTGTGTGGAATGACTCATGCTTCTGACAAGGCCACTTTCACGATGCTGTGCGTTATCGAATGTTCCTATTTGTAATCAAGAGAGTAGCTGCCATATTTAAATGAGGGTAAGGTGTATTTAGACAAATGTGGGATAATTAAAGTGAGTATATTCCCTTTCTAGATTGAGTTAACAGTGAATACAACTAACCTTGAAATTGGAGAGTGCACATGCGAGGTGATAAATGAGAATTTTGGTGCATGGAGTATACAGGGACAGGCTGCCTTCTTGCCGAAGGCTGTGGTCACACTTTATATCATTGTGTGTGTGTGTGTATATATATATATATATATATTTTTTTTTAATATATTTTCTGTTTTTTTAAATTTTATTTTAGAGCACAAGCAGGGGAGAGGGGCAGAGGGAGAGAGAGAGTGTGAATCCCAGGCAGGCTGCATACTTACTACAGAGCCTGATGCAGGACTCAATCCTACAACCTTGGGATCATGACCTGAGCCGAAATCAAGACTCAGACCCTCAACCGACTGAGCCACTCAGGCACCCATATGTTATATATAATATATACAACATATATATATATATATATATATATATATATATACACACACACACACACATATATATATATATATACATATATCATTCCTTCTACTGAGCACATCCTCACTCACCTTTAATTGGTTAACATTGCTTAGGCCTTCTTCTGACCCCAACACTGGCTGAGGGCCCCTTCCCGACATTTCCACAGTGTCCTGTTAGCACTGTGGTAGTGCTCACCATTAGAACTTCATGCATCGTAATAAAATGATCTGTCTTCCAAATTGGGCTGTGATTTCTTTATAAGCAGAGACTGAGTTGTATTTATTTTTGTGTACCCTCCCCCATACGGGTATGTAGGGCTCACCACCTGGTGTGTGTTCAGTACGTTTGTTGAGCTAGTGACCAAAGTGGAAAATCAGGCTTGAACAAAGCAAAAAGTTGTGAGATGTTTATAATATGGATTGAAAAATGAGGTGACATATAATGTAGCTTTTGTTCCCTCAGGAATACTGAATTTATGCTTAATTTTGTTGTTGTTGTTTGGTCAGAATGATTTTCCCTTCTCACTTTATCATGTTAACTGATTTTTGTTTCTTCACCAAAATCCAAAGTTTCATGTTAACCCAAAGGAGGTACTGACATGTGAATAATCATTAATTCTGAAAATAAAGGTTTTGTGATGCTAGACTATTTATAAAAAAACATTCAGGCTGTTTGTTTTCCCATCTAAGATCCTGGTCTTGACTTTTATCTGAACTGTGTACCTAGGAAAGTGATCAAGTAATAAAGCCACTGCTCCAACTTCTTTGTGAGGGAGTCCCCTTTATCCACCAGCAGGCATTTATCAAGTACCTCCTGTGTGCTCAGTGCCCTGCTGCGAGGGAGAGTAAAGGATATCAGCTTCATGCTTGAATTTATTTTTTTTTTTATTTTTAAAAAAAAAAATTTTTTTATGTTTATTTATTTTTGAGACAGACAGAGACAGAGCATGAACGGGGGAGGGGCAGAGAGAGAGGGAGACACAGAATCGGAAGCAGGCTCCAGGCTCCGAGCCATCAGCCCAGAGCCCGACGCGGGGCTCGAACTCACGGACCGCGAGATCGTGACCTGGCTGAAGTCGGACGCTTAACCGACGGAGCCACCCAGGTGCCCCTTCATGCTTGAATTTTTGAAAAGCATGGTCTTGATTAAAAATGGAGCACTCTGCTCAGGATGGCACCCATTTTTGCTTGTTTTTGAACCCCGCACTGTCTTGCTCTGCAGGGAAAGTGTTTGTGGATCATACCCTTACCTCAAGTGAGAATTTCCAGGCTTGTCTGTCCTTAACGAAGCAGGGTACCTTTTGGCATGGTTTGAGAGGCCAGAGGCAGTAGTAGTAGAAGAGTTAAAGATCAGAATGAAGGCGTTGGGCCCCATTGTATGTGGTGACTCCTCTAAATTCCCCCTGCTAGCCAGTGCTGTGCCCTCATTAAAACTGTTAGACCAATTTCATTAGCTCCAAAATGCACCAGCATATGTAAATCTTCTTTGTTTAATTGGAGACCTATTGATTGTAGGGTAACATAAGCCTCTCTAAGGGAAACAGAACCCAACTGAAGATAAGAGTTTCTTCCCCCCCAACACATACAGCATTCATGATTTTATTTCTCTAGGCATGTTCATTATCAACACCGTTCCACTGCAGATTTTCCCGTAAAGTGTTTCCGTCTGGCCCCGTCTTCATATCTAAAACCTCCTACTGGTTTCAGCAAAGGATAATGGAAGCATTTTGACAGAATATACATTACTGTCTTCCATTTTTTTTTTCTCTGAAACCTTAAAAATAATGAGAAACAAGAACTTTTGAAATCATATGAAAATCAATTTTCTTGAAAACTGAAAATGAAGCACATTCTTTTGTGCTTTCATAGACTATTAAAGGGGACCAAAATCTGGACATCTTCTTTAGGTGAAGAGTCACTAAAAATATCCTAGTGGGGAATGAAAACTAGAATGTAATTTTTTTTTTTCAGTTACATCCTAATTGGACCTCAGAGCTGCAGAGAGGATAGTGTGCCCGCCTGTACTTTGCAAAGTGGTAGAAAGTGTGGGATTTGACCAGTGTACTTCGTAGGATTGGAACATTTTATAACTGTTAGGCTAATGAAAAAAACTTGCATTTTAATATGTGTCTCCTTGCAATTCCATTCTTGTTTCTGAAGTATAAGATTCAGGTCAAGGTCAATGCATAGCTATGTAATAAGAATCTTGAGAAGGAAAAATATCTGTTGTGATACTGTAGATTGTCATACAATAATTCAGAAATTATCTTTGAATGACAGAAGCACTAGCCCCAGACTGTATTGAAGAAGTAAATATCTATTTTTCCTTTCTTAAAATTGTAGGAAAAATTATGTTTAAGAACTTGAATTAGAAAGCATTCTAATTTCTCTCTTAGTGGATTATTGATTTCTAAAGGAGATGTTTAATTAGTGAAATTATAGCATCTGGAAAAAAATTGGTTATTTTCCAGTTTTATTCTGTAGTTGAAGCTATCACGATGAATTCATGGCCTTTCTTGTATTCATCTTCTCTTGTTTGGTGTTGCTAGCTGAGCACCTCTCAGGGTGAGGAATGTGTACTTAGATGGCATATAGTGGAGGGATCTTGACTAGTAGACAGTAACTTTATATCAGCTGCTATAATGCTTATCAGTGAAATTCTAACTTATTTAATTATTACTTAATTCTCTGATTATATTTTTGCATCTGGTGATCACCTTTATTCTGGCAAAGTATGGATGGAAAGACATTGCTATTTCATTTTCTTATTTCAGCATACCTGGGAAGGCATTTTGAAGTAGAATGTCTTTTTAAAGAACAGTGTAATCTGTGTACCTGTAAAACACATGTGCTGGAATTCTGACCAGGCTCCTAGTGAAACAGGGACGGCCTCCTTTCAGTTAAATTCATCCTTGTGGACTGCATGCCACTCCAGCTCAGTCAGGTTTTCAAAAATTTTCTCTTGGAGACAATTCATAGAAACTCAGTTCTTTAACTGAGTTATGTATAATAAGACATTCTCATTGGAAGGCAGCTTTGTATTCCTCTATCATCCCCTCTCTGCCAAACCACAACAATACCACCTTGTTGATTTCTTCACACACACAGAGAGATGTTTGTGTGTGTGTGTGATATATGACATACAGTATATGATGTGTGTGTGTGTGTGTGTGTGTGTGTGTGTGTGTGTGTGTGTATTACTGCCCAACCATCTACAATAAACGTGGATCGTCCTTTCTTAGTCCCTTCCCAGGAATAGAAGTTCATTGAAACCAAGTATAATCAGGACATAAAATGCAATGTTAAAAGGCTGACTGATGCATTTTAAGTCAAGCAGAAATGTGGATTATCTGCTGTTTGAATTTGTCCATACTGGAGTTTCCTCCTTTATCACAGCATCCTCCCTGTTGGCATGAGCCGAGATTGGATTCAAAATACAAATTATTTATATCATTCAAGTAAAAAAGAATGAAGATTCCCACCCCTCAATTTGATTATTCATACATTTTCTTAGAGAAAAAAGGGACAGTGTTATTAAAATAAGTCAACATAGATATTCAGTTGTATTTCTTTTAAAACTTTTTAGGACTGTTGCTGAAAGACTCTAAGATATTGTGAAAAATCCTTTATTTTAATAAACATTACTGGTTTGATTTCATTATTTTCACTTTGTTTTTCAATGTAAGAATATATGTAAGATATTATAACGAAGACCTGTGAATCTACAACTGCACTCAAGAAGGAGAATATTACCAATACCTTACATTTACTTCTATGTTCCCTGAAAATATCATCCATTATCCTGAGTATTGTGTTTACTGTTCCCCTCCTATGAAAAAAAAATGTTTTCACCACATATATGTGTATCAAATATCTTGTTAAGTCTTATTAAGTTTTATAAAAATTATGTATACATACATGTATGCGTATATATACACATACATATGTACATGATCCTGGAAATTGCATTTTCATGCAACATTATGTTTCTAATGTTGCTAAGTGTACTGTGATTTATTCTTCTTTTTTGTGTAATATGCCATTTAGTGGTGGATTGATGGGATATTTCTAGTTTCTTGCAACTAACAAGTGCTATGTATGGTAGGTAACATGTTTAGCGGAGCATATGTATAAGGTTTTCTTTAGGGTATGTACCTAATAGTGGAATTGTTGAATCACAGAGTGTGTAAGTGTTACATTTCCAAAAAAGATGCTGTTATTTTATTAACTATTTGTATCTGTTTACACTCTCACTAGCGGTAGCACTGTACAAAAGATTCTGTTTTCTCCAACACTCACCAATGCCAGATTTTTTACTTTTTGCCAGTCTGGTAACTATAAAATGATATTCTATTGCAGCCTTAATTTGCATTTCTAATTTTATTAATAATGAGATGAAACATCTTTTTGTATATCTGTAAGCCACTATTTTTTCTGTGAAATCAATGCTCATGTCTTTTACTCATTTTTTTTCCTATTTTGTTGCTTGTCTTTTTCTTGTTGGTTTGTTAGGAATTCTATATATATCCTGGATTCTACTTTTTTTGTGTTATGTGTTTGCAAATATCTTTTCATAACTTGTGGCTTATTTTTTCATTTTCTTTAAGATATCTTTGATGTACACAAATTCTTGATTTTAATATAGTAAAAGTTTATTAATCTTCTGTTTTACAGTTGGTGCTTTGTGTCCTGTTTAAAATACCATTCTTTACTCTGAGTTTGGAAATAGATGGTATTTTTTATACATCCTTAAATGTTCATCTGACATTTACATTTGCATTCCGTTTGGCATTTATTTTTGTGTGTCATGTGAGGTAGGGATCCAGTTTCATTTGTTTTTCTATATGAATAACAGTTTCCACTTTATCACTTATTGAATAGTTTGTCTATTCCCCAAATGATCTTCAATGGCACCTCTGTCATTTGTTAAGTTTTCATATTTCTGTGGGTCTGTTTTTGGGTTCTCTGTTCTAGTGATTAATCTGTCTATCCTGTACCAACAACATGCTGGTTCAGTTGCTAAGCCCTTATAATTAGCTTTGATATAAATTTTTTTTAACCTTTATTCATTTTTGAGAGATTAGAGCGCAAGCAGGGGAGGAGGAGAGAGAGAGGGAGACACAGAATCCGAAGCAGGCTCCAGGCTCTGAGCTGTCAGCACAGAGCCCAGCCCAATGTGGGGCTTGAACCCATGAACCTTGAGATCATGACCTGAGCCAAAGAAGTCGGACACTGAACCAACTGGGCCACCTGGGTGCCCCTCTTTTTTTTTTTTTTTTTTTTAACTTTCTTTTTATCTTTTGGCCACCTTCAACCATTTCCCCCATCTCCCAGCCCCCATCTCTGGCAGTCATCAGTCTGTTCTCTATACCTGTGAGCTTGGTTTATTTTATGTCTTTTAGATTGCATATATAAAATGTCACATGGTATTTGTCTTTCTCAGTCTGACTTACCTTATATAGAATAATGCCCTCAAGGTCCCTTCATATTGTCATAAATGACAAGATTTCTTTTTATGACTAAATAATACTACATTTGTTTCTTCACCTGTGGATGGGCATTTAGGTTGTTTCTGTATCTTGCCAAGGGTACGTAATGCTGCAGTGAACACGGAAGTGCATATGTCTTTTTGAATTAGTGTTTTCATTTTCTTGGGGTAAATACCCCGAAGTGTAATCGCTGGATCATATGGTAGCTCTATTTTTAGGTTTTTGAGAAGCCTCCATATTGTTTTTACGGTGGCTGCACCAGTTTACGTTCCCACAGCAATGCACAAGAGTTCCCTTTTTATGTACATTCTCACCAGCACTTGTTATTTCTTCCCTTTTTAATAATAGCAATTCTAATACATGTGAGGTAATGGAATCATTTTGTCAAGTTTCATGAAAAATCCTGTGTGGATTTTGCTTAGAAATGTATTGAATCTACCCTTGAATTGAAAGGAAATTGACATCTTATTATTATCAAATCTTACTACGTCTATGAACATGGTATGCCTCTCCATTTATTTAGATTTTATCTTTCGAAAAGTTGAATTATTTTTCACCCAGGTCTTCAGCATCTTTTTGGAAACCACTTTTATAAGTCGCGTTTTTAAAAGTATATTTTTAACTGTGTGTTTCTGGTATAGAAATACAGTCAATTATTGTATAATGATCTTATTATATCCAGCTATTGTTACATATTTTCAGCCAGTGGTTTGTAAATTTTTTTTTTTTATTACTGTGCAGCTAATCATATCAAATGCAAGCAGTAGCATTTTCATTTCTGCTCTTCCAATCTTACGCTTTTATTTCCTTGCACTTCTCACTTCATTGGCTAGTACCTTCAATTCAGTATTGAATTAACCTGTGAAGGTAGGCATCCTTGACTTTTTCCCCTTGGTTTCCTATTTATTTTTTATTCGTGAACAAGACTGAATTAATGCCTTACTGTGTAACACTACATTTGCTGATCACATTTTCATCAGAGAAAACGTGAGACCTTACCTTGTTTTGTTAACTTTTCTCCAATTTTTATGACTATGTTTTCTCCGTGTTACCAATAACCAAAGCCTCAAACTCTCCTGGAAAATTACTTTATGTCAAGTGATATACTATAAATCATATAAATTATTGAGTGAGTGGTGCTTTTAAAAATGTAGTCACCTAAAATTTCAAACTAAGAGGATCATTTGTATGTACTAAGCATTTTGGATACTTCAGTGGAGACAAGTACCATAGTTTGTATTGGCTTGAGATTCCTTGATAAGGTGGTGTGTACATCAGCCTCTTAAATTTTGATTTGAACTGTGGAATCAATCCTTCAGTAGCATTTTTCACAATTTAAAATGCCTGGTTTGAATGGCTCACTTTTTTTCCCTTTGCTCATGCAATTTTTGTTAAGACTTGAACAGATTCCTCCTAATCCTGTGAGCAGCCTGCAGGAAGACAACTATTAAAAGTAGAAAGCTATTAAGCAGTCAGGGGTTTATTATGCTTTAGTGTTTTGTTTAAGTCTGTTCTTAATTGGTTGATTAATGTACGTGAAGTCCTTTCCCCCCTCCATCTCTACAGATGGCAAATGGTAGGTCCCAACTGTCATTGTTCGAAAAAAAGGTTATGGTTCAAAGTCAAAGATTCCGCGATACCACAATAATCAATCATAGGAACTTGTCTCAGAGTGCCCAGCCAGGCAAAAGTTAGGGAGAGTAGTATTTACTTGGAATCCCTTAGGAGCATTTTTTTTTTTTTTCTTTTGGTGTGTTCTTGATTTTATATAGAAAAGATTATTTAATTAATAGGAATGCCTCTGTGAATTTAGTGTCAGGAATTTAGATAAGTATGAAGAAGATTGGTAAATAAGTTTTCTGTTTATTGATTATCAAATATTGCTGGAATTTAGGCATACAGTTTTAAAATGGGTGTAACAGAGAAAGTAACATTCTTACTATATTGAAATTAACAGAACACTTTTAAAGGAACACCTTTTTACCATTTTCATGTGAAGATGATTTATAATGGTTAACTTCCTTTTTTTAGGAGGAAGAATAGAATTATGTTCTGGTATTGATCCATAAAGAGGATTTGCATTTTATTCATACTATAAAAGTACCTTTAATGGATACATTGTGGTAATTGAATCTATACTGTGTATCACTATCAAAGTATCTTTTTAATTATTTTATGTTGCATAATTCAGTAACTAAATTTAAGTCATGGGGAAGGAGATGACTTTATTATATCTTCTAAGTATAATGTATAGCCTTTAATATTCTTAAAGTGGACAGCAGTTAAGGACATTTTTAGTTGAATGCCAGAGAGAGAGAGAGGGAGAGAGAGAAAGAGAGAGAGAAAGAGAGAGAGGAGATTCCATTACATTCAGCACAGTATGAAACTAAGTCAAAGGAGTTTTGTTAATTAAATTCAATTGCCATCCATTAGACCGGTGGAATGAGTTGACTCTGCCAGGACGCTGACACAGCACAAGTATGCAATTTGGCTAAATGGCCATTTCTAAACCATAGCACACATTTCTCCACTTGCTCACTTTTTTTTTTTTTTTTTAAGTGAGAGGTTTTACTCTTGAAAAGTCAGAGAGTAACCAGTGCCCGCTGAAGGGTAAAGGTATCATTTTTATGCAGTTTATTGAGAAACAATTAGCTTTTTGTCTTGGAGATGTGTAGTTCACGTGGAGAGTTTGGGAGAAAATGATTCTTTAAAAAAGTATGCCATACCTGTAGGCAAGCATATTTTCAAACTGTACACGCACGTGTCATGGAGACCCATGTGTGTTTTAAAATTTAGTTGTCTTTTAATCGAAAGCTTTTTAAAAGTCATAATTATTCCTTGAATTTTTAAAAGCATCCTTGAAGTCGA
Organism: Leopardus geoffroyi; assembly: GCF_018350155.1. Classification (NCBI taxonomy): domain Eukaryota; kingdom Metazoa; phylum Chordata; class Mammalia; order Carnivora; family Felidae; genus Leopardus; species Leopardus geoffroyi. Next base: position 50,025,576 of record NC_059328.1, read on the forward strand.
ACTACAATCTGAATATATATTTGGGGGAAGTTATAATAATTGTGGGAATTATAAAAATGAAATTTAAGTGGTGGGTATGTACATCTACATTTTGGCATAAATCGCTGCTTTTAGAGGCTTTATATGTCAGACTGATAAGTTTCTTACCATGGTGAAATGACAGGAATACCACTCAGGCATTGGCTGACACATAATTTTGACAGCCAGCAAGATTGCAGTGTTGCTGAGTGCACAGATTTCCACTTCCTGCCAAGATTAAAATTGGCAAAAACCAAAAAGGATATTAGGGATTGTCACTTTAAGAAGAAATAACATGTTAATGCTCTGCATTTGCTCAAGAAATACAAGGTTGATCTCTTGAGCTGTAGTCTGTTGAAATCTACAAGTTTGCAATCAATAGAAGAGTTTTATTCATGCGCACATCAAAAATTAAATAAAGTAAATCAAGGTTCCCTGACATTTGTGATAATAAGGCTCATTATAGTTCTACTTAATAGGACATTATTATTTCTGTATAAAGAGAATTCCTCACCCAACCTATAAAATAGGTTGCCCAACAGCTCCCAAAGAACAAAGGCCTACTTTAAGTTTATGAATCGGAAGACAGAAGGCCTTACTTCCTGAATTTTCTTATTTTTTCCTGTGTGAGCAGATGGTTTTTCTTTTTATATGTTGCCAGAACTTTCCTATAACAATAACTGTCGTTTATTGAGAAACTACTATGTTCTGGGTTCTGTACCCGGGCACTCAAACCTCAGAATTTTTTTTTTTTTTTCTTAATTTAGTTTTTGTTTAAATCTAGACAGAAAAATGAGGAAAAATCTAGACAGAAAAATGTTGTGAAAGAGTCAGGCTCTGAATTATGCTTCTACTTTGCTATTTACAGTAAGTACTTTTGAAACAGCTGTAGACGTTCAAATGAAAGTAGCAATGTGGAGTGGGAAATGTGGGGGCATTCATTTGTGAAGACTTTGCATTTCTCCAGCTTTAGAGCCAACAGAAAAGGAGATTGTTGTGCATTCTATTAAATACTGCCAGTATGATTAATTTAAAGGGTTACATTTTATTGAACCCTGGTGTAGATGTTCTTTGTCAACCCACATTCACAGCTAGTTAGAGTGTGTGTAGCATTTATCAAAACTTTCTGGAGCCCCTCTCACCTCATTAGCATCTGAATCTCTATTCAGCAGTTAATGTCCGTTACTGCTAGAGTGCTCAATTCTTGTTTTCAATAAGCCAGTTGTAAAATGTCAGACTGTCACTTACAATATAAAAAACCAAAAATGATGGTATTTGTAAAAATGTTATCACCTCATAAAAACAAATTGTAAAGACATGAAAGTGATCTTGCTATACTGGGCTTTCAGAAGGGGGTTAGTACAGCTACTTTAAATACCAGTTGTGTAGATTCCCACACTTTTCTACCAATGGAGAGGTTTACACAAGCATAATTTAAGTTACAATCACACTAATTAACATCTCATTTGCATAAATTGTTGAAGTCAAAACAACAAAGAATTGTCTAAGAAGCCTAATCCTATTTGTCCAAAATAGAAAGATTAAAAAAAAAAAAAAAAAAACCATGCTCTAAAAATTGGCAGCTTGAGTATGTCTTTAGTATGTTGAGCCGTGCCATTTAAAAAAATAAATGCTTTCTATTTGCTTAAGAATATATTTCTCTGTCCTTTTTAGAATCTTCCATATTTAATACACTTTTAAAATGAAAAAGCTATACTTTGCTTTCTAAATCACTAATAAGTAGAGATTAAAATCAAGGTACAGTACCATTTACCTGTGGTAGAGAGTAACATGACTCATTAGATGCATGGTGAAGCATATGTGTGCATACGCGCGTGTGTGTGTGTGTGTGTGTGTGTGTGTGTGTGTATGTGCCGTGTGTAGGAATTGGTAAAGTGTTCCTGTCTGAATCCATGTTTAGTTAAAATTTTTTAGTGTAGGCTGGTCTCGTTCAGAGCGTCCAGCTGTTTTCAACGTCTTGTATTTATTTCCTTTTTGTTGTTGTGAGTGAGGACACGTTAAAGGTAGTTTTTACCCATGTCTTCTACATGTGTGATAGCTCACATCTCAGGTCAGAAAACTTTCTTTTTAGTGGCCACCCAAATGCAGTTAGCCGCCTCGAGGGTGACTTAGTACAGTACACCGTCTTCTTCTTCTCTAAGACCTATTTAAAATTAGGGACATGTTTGCATACAGTGGACTAATGAAGTTTTCATACTGCCCCACAAGACTCTGCTCTCCTTTGTAGGTCTGACATTTACTCATTTCATATGCAGTTATTGTTACTAGTGAGTTTGCTTTAACGACATTGTGCATCTATGGAAATAAAATGTCACCAGCAGAGTTTAGGATTTTTTATTGTTAATTTTTGTAGTCATTTGGGGTTGAGGAATTTAAATTATCCTGCTTGGTTAGTATTTCCAATGTCGTATTAGCCCTGAAATTGTGACAAGGTTAGGAATATGATTAGAATGAAAGTTTTACTTGAAGATTGTCAGTCTGGAAAGCATTTTATTTGTTCGTGATATAGAGCGTATCTTAATTTAATTGTGATAGTCTTTAAATCTGTTCTTTAATTTGATCTTACAATGTAAAGTTTACAAATTACTGTCTTAGAAGTAGTTAATTTACAAATACGTATTGTCAACTGCACGTGAGCCATTATGCTAGGTTTGGTGAAGGATGTAATCTTGTACAGTGTCACCTTGCTTGTATGAAACATATTTTTCTTAGGCATATAAAAATAAGTACGGGTGAGAACACGTTTTGTGGAAATTCAGGAGAGAATTTGTGAAGTATTGGGACAGTCTAGAAAGCTTTTGGATAAAATGAAATTTGAGTTATGGATTGAAGGACTGTTTGGATTTTTAGTGGGTGAGGAGGGGTGCTGCTAGAGACTAGTAGAAGACCTGGAGAGCAGGGGCGAGGCATGAGGGAAGCTGTGGAAGCAGGAATATGCAGTTTTGCCCCAGGTGGGGTCAGCTGAGACATTCGGTTAGGAGACGGGTTCCTGTAGGGCAGGACATTGAGTGCCAGTTGAAAGATTTAGACAATAGAAAGTCAGGTAGGGTTTTTGAACAGGAGCATAACGTGTTTCAGGAAGTGTTTTGGCAAGAGTAATCATGAGGCTGAAATGCAGGGAGCCTTGTAAAAGACGACAGAGTAGAGTTAGGGGCAGTGAGTGGTAGATCTTGTAGGTGTGTTGGCACAAGATTAAAAATAATAGTGATTTTCATTTCCTATGCCCTGAGCAATATAATAAGCTAAATACATGAAATGAAAGTGTGCTTTTGAAAAATAGTTAGTGATTTCTGATTCTAAGTGGTGTTTAAAACCTTTTAAAAGATATATTTCCATAAAATAAATTTTACTTCTTTTAATTTTTAATAGTGATTAATTCTGTGATTTAGAAAGGTGTGTGTACAAAAAAAGAGAACATTATTTCCTTTCACCTTTCAGAGGAAATTGATTTCCAGATTATTTTCCCATGTATTTTTTTAAAAGTTGACTTTTAAAAGAACACATTCCTGTTTCTTTTGAGTATGGCCAGATTACTTCATTGCCAATATTTGATCTTTATTGGAAGGTGAGGGCATGTCAGAGTTACTCAGGAGAACGTTCTGGACCTTTCTTCTTATCTTTTAAAGGCTTATATTTGATAAGGTTGGACATGGTGTGTACATGGTGACTTTTATCATTCTTCTTGTCACTTTTCTATATTTACTTTATTCATAGTATGTAATCTGAGAGTGCCTTCAGGAGACTAGGAAAGATCTGGCCACAGACACCACATTTTGGGTATTTTAACATATTCAGGAGAAAATTGGGTGTTGTATTCAGACAGGAAGGTAGATTGGCATAGATAGAAGTGCTTATTTTCAATATTCAAGGAATACATACTAATCCTCTACTGGAAATATGGTAACATGTCATGTTGATGGAGAAACATAAAATCAAGAAGCTGTCCTTCCCTTCCAGATGCTCATCGGTTGGTAGGAGAAGAGGCAAAACACGTGAAGTGGTATGCTTTTTTCTTTTTTTTTTTAATTTTTTAAATGTTTATTTATTTTTGAGAGACAGAGAGAGACAGAGTGTGAGTGGGGGAGGGACAGAGAGAGAGAGAAAGACTCAGAATCTGAAACAGGCTCCAGGCTCTGAGCCGTCAGCACAGAGCCCGACGTGGGCTCGAACCACAAACTGCGAGATCATGACCTGAGCCGAAGTCGGACGCTTAACTGACTGAGCCACCCAGGTGCCGCTGGTATGTTTTATAGTAGAATTCAAGGGACCCACATGACTCAAGAGAGGACAGTATTGATTCTGAGTTGTGGAGAAAGAGAAATACTTCTGTGAAGGAGATGACATCAAAGCAGGGTCTTGGAAGTTGGCAGGAAAATGAAGGGATCGAGCACGCAGATGGGGGTTTATGGCATGTGTTCTGGAAATGGCACATGGCTGAGATGAAGCACAGAGCATGCAGTGTATATGATGTCTTCACGTCTGCCCTTATTTGTTCAGCAAACACCCGTCGCTTACCTTGTGCCACCCATTGAGCTAGGCTACCTGTAAGGAACCCACCAGCTTCTTCATGGACAGAGTTGAAAGGGTTTGTCCAGTTGCCTTTGCCCCTGAGAGAGAGAAGGTCCACATTTGGTACCTTTGGCATATTATCCCTTGGCATACTTAAAGTTTGGTTCAAGAGCATATTGAAAATTTCACATTCCTGGGCACCTGGGTGGCTCAGGTGGATAAGCATCCGACTTCGGCTCAGGTCATGATCTCACGCTCTGTGAGTTTGAACCCTGTGTCGGGCTCTGTGCTGACAGCTCAGAGCCTGGAGCCTGCTTTGGATTCTGGGTCTCCCTCTCTTTCTGCCCTCCCCTGCTCACACTCTGTTTCTCTCTCTCAAAAATAAATAAACGTTAAAAAATAAATAAATGTTCACATTCCCTTCACTAAAGCATGAAACTTTCAAACCTATAAAAAGATGGTGAAGATCATTGTTCTCCCTGCTCCTTTCCTTTCTTCACTTGCAGCTGGATTGTTCCTCCTTCCCTCCAAGGGTGATCTGTGGAGTATCTGCTGTATCTTTAGTCCTTCCTTTAGTGTGAGGAATCCCCTTCTTTTTCCCCCAAGAGAGTTTGGGTCTGATGCTGATTTTTTCTCATTCTGGGACTGCCCAGTTATAACAGAGTTCAGTGGTATAAATGTGAGGCCCAAATTAGAGATCCCAGAATAAAGTTGGAGAAGAATTCTTCAGTTATCGATAGAATTGTCTTATGGATTTGAGCAAAGTCTTGTATATGGTGAAAATGAGACCCTGAGTTAATTAAAATAACTTCACAGTACATATCTGTCCCTCCCAGTGCTGCTATAAATAATTGCAAAGGTAAGGATTCTTAGTAACTGCAAATATGCAGAAAACATGGATATTAGAAAGTTTTGATGACCTTAATGAAGAAACAAAGTTGGCTCTGGATCTTTGCCTAGCAGGAATGAAGTTTTTTGAATATGATAAACACTGTCAGTTGTTAAGGCATCTTCTGATAGGTGAAAAGTGGTTTTTCAATGCAGTGCTGCCTGGCATGCGTCTTTTCTATGGTCTATTATCTTGTGGGAATGACATTCGTTAAGTTGGTATCTGTGCGCATCCCACCCAAATAAAGAATGTTTCATCAGCAAAGTGAATTGCCATATAGTCATCAGACTCTAGAAATAAATTATCAACCATGACTGCAGTGGGTGAGGCTGTTTGTTTATCAGATCACTTGAGAACAGAGTAAAGTGAGTTTCATATTTTCCTGAGTCTTGAATTCTCATTTTAGACATCTGTTCAGAAGCTTTCTAAGCCATGGAGTATTCTAAATGAGCATTTTGTTAAATGGATGGAGGAAGACTTAGTTTTCCATTGTTAGGTGAAACCTAATTAAAAATTAAATAATGACCTTGTGTTGGCTTGTAAATTTCTTATTCCCTGCATGTGTGAGTGTATTTTGTTAGAACATTCCATTTTAAAGCATGCTTTTTTTTTTTTTTTTTTTTTAATGATGAGAAATACTTGAAAACTACCATTTCCTTTTGGAATTACAGTAGAGTATCAGAGGATAGTCTATAGTTGAGAGTGGAGGGGTTTAGAAGGCGTTAGAAGCATATAGCTTTATGAACCATATTTTCTGTGGATATAGCAGAATTAGTTTAATTGTTCTGTTTCACTCTCTCCAGCATGAGTGCACTCATCATGGAAATTAACAGAGGCACTGCTATTTGTGTTATATCAGGAATTCTTTATAAACTTAATAAATGAAAGCTTTTTTCTTACAGGCCCGATTCACTAGTGGAGTTCTGCTGAAATAATGTGGCTACCTTCCATTAATGTTAATGGAGGTTATGGATATAATTCCCTCCATAGTGATGGAAGAACAAGCCCTAGAGAAAAGAATGTTTGTAATGAATCACTGGGTTATGATACAGGATTCACTTGGTCTCCCTAATACTATTTTTTTTTCCTCCTGAAAGTTTAAGGTCTTATATTTAGTAACTAGTCTTTCTCTACCCTAATTCTTTGTGGTCAAGTCTGTAATAATGTTAAGAACATAGAAAAGCAATATGGATTCATGTGTAGGCATGGTTTGGGGTTATGTAATGATTCAGCACTACATAGTTTTGTGTTTTCCTTTTACTTAATATTATTTGGTGGGCATAACTTTAATGTTTTAAGAGATCATCATATTCTTCACTAATAATAGTTGCTTTAATAATTCATTGTCCTGACAGACTGCAGTTTATCAGTTAGGTATTAAATCTCTCAAATATATTTATTAAATACCTACTGTGTATAAGGTTCTAAGTTTAATGCATTTGACACAGTCCCTATCTCAAATTGCCTTTCATCTTGTGATATAAGTAGAACCCAGTCTCTAGGCTTTTTCTCGTGGGCCAAGATCAAGTGTGAAGAATTTGGTGGGAGATGGGTGTGTGTGTGTGTGTGTGTGTGTGTGTGTGTGTGTGTGCGCCTTTCTGTCTGTCTGTCTCGCAGGGACTGAAGAAAGGAAGGCCGTTGTGGTTGGTGGTGTGTTGGAGAGACTGGTCTAAAGAGAGATAACTGAGTTCCTCCAGGGAGGAAACACAAGATCTTACCACAAGATCACATAGCAAGTCAGTGGGGGTGAAGGTAGCGTTTGACTCCAGACTATGCTGGTAGACTATCACGTGATTCAGGCACCAGAGCGTGAACGCCAAAGACTAGTGGAAGAAATAATTTCTATAGGAATCCAAACACTTTGATCTAGAGGAAATTTCAGGACTCTCTGAGAAAGTGTATAGCATATGAAAGATACTATAGGTATTTTCTTCCTATAATATAAGCAGAAAATTATTCAGGCTCATTTTCAGATAAATTGTGATCTTGAGTTGAAAGACATAATGTACCTAAACCCTTTTTACTGGATGATCTTTTCCCATGAAATTTCAAATATTTATGCATGTAATTTGGTGATGATTTTTGCTATTTAGGTATTTTCCTCCCTAGTAACACAAAATCTTGCTTACCCAACTCCCAAAGTCCATCTCAGTAGTAGGCTCCTCAGCCTCTGTTCTTGTGCCCAGTGAGTGCTCCTCATTACCAGGTCCACATAATTAATGCTTTATCACATGAGGCGATTCAGTTACTCAGCAAAACAAAATGATGTACACTTTTAGAAATAGCTCTAGAAAGTAAATTTGAACCTAAAGTGTTTGGTTGAGAGGAAATTTCTGTTTGTTCTTAATTAAGAGAAACTGTATGGAAATGTAAGCTAAGGATGCATTAATCAGAGAAGTTGGCATTACACTGTGTTATTCATTTTTATTTGGCATAGATTGCATGGGTACTCATTAAATAATTTGTATGGCTGAAATAACTCTAGTGATATTTCTTGCTAAATTTTTGCATCTGTTCAGGCTAAAACTCAGGAAAGTTAAAAAAAAATTCAGTCCTTAGGTTTGAAAGTTTGACTCATTTATAAGTGAAAATCTTTATTGTGGAAATATATATGCCTCAAAATGTTTGCTTGCTTCATTTTTGGGGAAGAAATGTGTGAGAGTAGGTAAATTGTTAATGAAAAATTATTAATCAAATAGCAGATTTATATCTGGTGAATAGATACTTATGCTTAATGCTCTTCAATTTTAACAGCTTTGCCTCAGCCCATCTTATCTGTGACCTTGTCAACTTTGATATTATTGTTTTTTTTTTTTAACTTTGATATTGTTTTACAAACAAATAGTGGAAGGAGAAAGTTTGCATATTTAGAAGTTTGGTAGTTGATTCCCTTTGTGGGTAAATGCACATCTCAGGGGGAACCCGATCTGTATAGATAGCCTATTTGGATCAAGGGCAAGGAAAAGGAATTTCCTTTACCCATTTATATTTTTTGGTTTATATAGGTCAAACTAGATTTCTTGGACCTAAATTTATGTGGTGTACACATGGCTGTAGGTTTGGTCTGGGCTCTGTAATATTTGTAATTATGTGAGATGACAAGATTGAATTAACTTAATTGTAGAGTTTTACATAGTGTTTGTACCAAATCCTAATAAAATAATATGAAATTCAATGAGTAATGCCAAGTGGGACAGTGCTCTACTCACATAAGCTTACTAAACTTGATATATTCTTATGGCGCTTCTCCAGAATGTAGAAGAAACACATTTATCTAGGTGATTAGTATTCTTTCTGTCTGCCAGATTTAAGGATTGTTTGGAAATATTGTTAGAATCAAAATCAACGTTTGTTGCTACACAGGGTTGGGCATTCCAGGCAAACTCTGGTCGTTTTTAATGGTCTTATTCTTATGTCCACTCATTTTACGTCTGCCATGACACTGATGTTTTCAGCAACACAGAGCTGCTATCAAAAGAGTGATACACTTTGGGGCGCCTGGGTGGCGCAGTCGGTTAAGCGTCCGACTTCAGCCAGGTCACGATCTCGCAGCCCGTGAGTTCGAGCCCCGCGTCAGGCTCTGGGCTGATGGCTCAGAGCCTGGAGCCTGTTTCCAATTCTGTGTCTCCCTCTCTCTCTGCCCCTCCCCCGTTCATGCTCTGTCTCTCTCTGTCCCAAAAATAAATAAACGTTGAAAAAAAAAAAAAATTAAAAAAAAAAAAGAGTGATACACTTTTAAGTGAAGTATTTGGGAAAGTGATAAAGTCATTTCTGGTCCCATCTCAAAGGATATTATTGAAAATGTCTTTAAAAGTGATCAGGGTAACACATACTAGGCCCTCTCCAGTTCCGGTGTTTGAAGTTAACAACCTGCAGTTCAAGCCCATTTCAAGCGGAAAAGTGGCTCTCCCACAATTCCTCCTCCGCCTTTTTTGAACCACAGACATTTTTATTTTATTTACTTATTTATTTTTAAATTGAAGTATAGTTGACATACAATACTATAGTACCTTCTGATGTAGTGATTTGACATAGTGATTTGACAATTATGTTCGTTACAAAATGCTCACACAAACTACTCTTTAAATACTGTAGCTGGTTCTAAATTTAAGGAAAAATGAAAATATTGGGAAATAATAGTCAAAATAGTTCAAAAGAAGTTCAAAATAGTCAAAATAGTCAAAAGAAGTTCCGGACAGAAGATGCTTTTATGGTTTGTAACTGCCCAAATCGGATTTAACTTGAACATGGCAATGCTTTGCATTTTATGATGGCTAATTCGTGCCATCTATTAGCCATAATGCCAGATCCTGTTTTTTTTTTTTTTTTTTTTTTTTAAATCTCAAATACATTTACAGTAAATATATTAACAAATTGTGAGGTCTTAGGTTGACCTCCTGGACATTAGGAAATCAAATTTAAAGCATTGCATTGTCTGTTACTCAATGGAGTGGACTGAGTACAGCGTGTGACTTGTGTTCTGCCGATGATGCAATAAGCTAATATTGTAGTGTGAGTTAAGGTTGATTAGATGATCATCTTTAACTCTGTTTTCTCCAGGGGTTTTTGGACGCTCGTGTTTTCAGGTGATAGTCTATGCCCCTATTGTATTGCTCTTTTAAAAAAAGTGTTCTCTTTTGGGCAAGAAAACATAGGCTCTCTTCGGATTCTGGATGGAAATTAGCAACCTTATGCTCAGAATGTAAAAGTATACTGTGTTATCATAAACTGACTCTCTTCCAAAAAAAAAAAAAAAATTCTAGGGAGTAAAATACATGCGCAAGATACCAGAAATTGATTTACAGAGTTATAGCTGTTTTTTTTTTTTTTTTAACTTTCTTAAAAGTTTTTGTCCTGGAATTAATTTTCGGTGAAAACTAAGACATTTTTCTTCTCATCTGGAATCAGTTTTTACCTCATTAGCAGGAAATGGTGAATATACATTAAGCACAAATAAAGTTCACTTTATGAGGCAAAGAATTTGCACTCAGTAAGTAGATGTGTACAAATGAAAGACCCTTTCTGCTGTCCTTAAAGAGGATTGTGAAGGAAATTTTAACAGCAGATGCCATCATTCAGGTAACTTCCACTGGTGTGGTTCCCGCTGCCCTCCCTCCCCCCACAATAAATCCAAAGAATCCAGGAGAATTTTTCTCCCAACCTATTGGGAAGTATTTCGATGCAGGCTTTAGTATATTGGTAAAATTAAGTGTTCATTAGCTGGGCCTTGGTGGTGATATCATGGGGGTATGGGGTAGAACTCTCTTTTCCATTTTCTTTTGATCTTAAAGTTACATAACTGTGCGTTCAGCTTAACTTGTGTTATTGCAGTAGGAAGATGTGTAGGTGGAAAGATATTCTAAAGGGAGGCTAGAGACACCTTCCCTGACAAGAAAAAATTCAAGGGAACAAATAAATAAAAATACACTCAAAGAATCATAGAATGTTATAGCTGTAAGGGACCTTAGGTTTCATTTAACCGAAATTTTAGCTTCAAGATCCTAGAAAAAAAAAAATATTCTGTGATTGTGAATGGCATTTTTCCATATTTGAAAGTTAAATTTACTAATGTGTCTGCTTATTTGCCCATGATGTATTTGTGGCTCTTTTTCTTATATTACCAGTGGGAACATATTCTGTATTATAGTATCTTTTTATTTGTCTGGATGCTTGTATATTCCTGTTTGTCTATTAATGCTCTCACACGTGCAAACATACAAGAGAAAATGGCAATCCAGTATTAAACAATGGGGAAAAAGTTATAGTGCAATAAGACTGGATTAGTCATGCTTTTTACAGTCAAGTTGCCATAAGGGTCATTTTTTAAAGTTTTAGACTAACTCACATGTATCCCAGAGTTTATACAGGGCTATGGAGTATCTCTTTAGACATACAGTCTTGCTGCTGTTTTGTCCTGACGTATAAAATGGATATCATTGAACTGGCATCTAGAAAGCATTGGTAGCACTACAGATTTTATCACTCATTCCAAACATAGGAGTTGCAAAACACCTTTCTTTAAATATTTTCTCTTCATGGTGCAACTGGGGAGGGCCAAATTCCAGCCTTAAATAAAGTTTCAACCTGACTAGTTGATAGAAATGGCAGAGTAATAGAACTTGTGGCCAAGAAGCTGATACCTGGATTGTGTCAAGGATTAGACTGTATGTTTGCAACCCTTCCAGATGGGCTCCATGTTTCTACTCTATACGCACATCCTTGTAGCCATAAGGAAACGGAGAGAGTTCTACCTTTAGTTTCTTCTTCTAGAGATACTCTGCATGGGACTTCTGGACCCAGTATTCTTTTGTTGATGATAATCTACTTAAATGATATCCTATCATCAGAATCCCTTAATAGAATTATCTTTGCATTTTGCACTGTTCTTCCATCTTGCCTTCTAAAAGCTAGAAGTGTCCTTCCTCCCCCCCCCGCCCCCATCATTTTCCTAATGGAGATGACATATAAATATGCCAAGCAGAATCCATAATCATGGCAGGAAACCTACACAGTAGGGCTGGTTTTGATACATAGTCCACCCTACTGGCAAGTACTTTTTAGGCAGCTTCATATAATAACGCATAGGGTACAAAAAGAGACCTCTGCTGTGATTTCTTTGGTTTATGTATTTCACATTGAAATTGTAGGTTTTTTTGGTTGGAATTTATTTGAGATGATTAAAGACATTTTGCAGAGTACTCAAATATAGGTGAAAGAATTTCAAGTTTGCTCATTTTGGCATAATTTTAAAACAAAAGTGTTACTGTTGGATCTGGGCATGTGATGGGTGAATGAGTGTTTCAATGAAATGACATAAGTCTGTATAATTTGGAGGGTAATGATGCCTTAGAACGAGAATAAATCTGGAGCGATGGAAAGGCTCCATATTCTAGATGAATGCATGCTTCCTCCTATGAGTCTGAAAAATAAAATTAAATCTTTATTTATACGAATCCACTGGGGGAAAAAAGCTACATGGACTGGGTTTATGATATATTTCAGAACAGGAATATTAGCCTTAACCTCTTTCCTCACATTGCATATGATATTTAATCCATCATCTTTGTTTTAAACAAACAATACACAAGCTGTTGCTGGCATTGGTATAAAGCTGATGGTCCATCTGGAGAGCAGGAATATAGATCAGGAGAATAAGAGAATTGAAATTGGGTGCAAGGGCAGATTTGCATGTGTAAAACCTCTCTGTTTACTAGCTTTTTATCAAATTGTTTAATACGAGGCAAAACAGAATCCTTTTTCTTGAATCTGAGAACCTTATTGGAGGAAAAGTTGCTGAAGGAAGAATAATTGGGTTTGGAGGGACAATAAAATTATAGCCATTAACATCTTCTCGTTTAGCATTGGCGAGTCCATGTGGAAGAATTGAGAACACTGCTGGGGATTGGGTTCTTGTTCTAGCCATGTGATCTTTGGCCAGTCATTTTAGCTTCTTGACCTTCAGTGTCCTTTGGTCCAAGTTAATTCAGCAACCACTTCTTGAGGCGCCGTGAGAATTTTCTCGGACCCAACCATTCTGCTAGGCATTATGGATCCATGGCTGAATAAGACTGAACCCTACTCTCAAGAGGCTTAAGGTCTTGCAATGGAGACAGACATTACAACTGAATAATGTAGTGAGTGTTATATAGGAGACACTGGCTCACAAAGGAAGGAAACATTCTGTCTGGAATAGACAGGAAGATTTGTAGTACAAATCTCTTATAAGGATTTTCTATTTTGACCAGCAGAGGAGCAGACATTCCAGGTATGCGAATAGTGAGAGGTTCAGAACAAATTATCAACAAAGTTCTTTCCAGTTCCACATTTGCAGTGTTATCAATGTAAAATTCTTTGAATAGCTTTCCACTGATGAGTTATTCGCTGAAGAGTGTTTATTGTCATGCTCGAAAGAAAATAATAATGAAAGAAACAATGATTTCCTTTAGTTATAAAACTGGGGCTGGATGGGAGGAGGCCGCCAGTATTTCTCTTTATAATTATTGCCCTGTTTGAAAAATCAGCCCGCATCTAGGGTGGCAAACACTGTGTAGAGGCCTTCCTTCTTCCTTCTCCGGAGCAGCAGTGGATGGAACCACTGTAACCTGGCCTCCCGCCATGAGAGGAGGGAATCCAGGTGGCCATGTTCAAATGTGTCTGCGTGCAGCAAGGCTTCTGAAATGACAGGAGAGCCCGGCGGCTTCCAAAGCAGCTGTGACTCTGGATTGCGCCCACCATCCCTGCTTCTCACCACAAGAGGAGTGAATCTCTGCTGCCTTAGGAGGCATGGAGCCTGGGACTTTAATTCCTTTTTTAATTTTTCATTTTATTTTTAAAACGCTTGAGTGGTGGATGATGATTTCTTGACAAAAGAGAGATTTCCCCCCTTTTAAAATTATTTTAACTCAGGCTCTTGTGTAAACTCATGGGCTGGGAATAAGACCAGAATACCTTCTTTTTGTTGTTGTTTACGAACGGCCAATAATTTATTCACATGTGACATTTGAGCTGGCATTTTTTTCCTCCTAAGATGACAGTAGCTTCCGCTGTTGTATCCTAAAGCAAACTCAGAGTAGCCCTTTGCTTTTGTCCCCGTCAGTAGTTATATTTTGCCCTCTTGCCTTTTTCATTTAGACCTTATGGTATTTCCTAACCCTCAGACTGTTTTGAAAGGCTTTGATTAAAATATGCTGATAAAAGAATTCGATAACCAAGTTAGGAACGGCAAGGCTATCTAGAGAAGACCGAATGATTTGGCAGCCTAACAAATTCTATTCAGAGCACACAAAGAGATTCTGGAACGTTTTATAGGGACTCGTGTTTAGGGAATGGTATGAACTCAGGTTACCTGCCGAATATGGTGTCATATGGAAACATTTAAGAGCTTATGGAAAATTCTTTGAAATAAAGTGGAATGAACTAGCAAGCATATAATACCTAAGAAGAAAAATAAGAGCATTCATTCTGATTTTTAGGTGGCTGCTTAAGGAAGGGAGGTGGATGGAAGTAAATCATTCCGACTTTGTATGCATAACGTAGAAGAGCTATCACCTAAGAATAGTTTTGCTAACCAAACCCTAGACTTAAAAGGATATTAAAGGCCATCATGTCTAACTGCCTTCCTCTGTAGGAACCTCCTAGGTGTTATCCCCAACAGCCTTTACTTAAATACTTCCAGAAAAAAACTGAGAGACTGGGGGAGTAGGGACGAAGGTTGGCAGGAACTTCTGTTGAATACCTAATATCTGCAAGATACTGGGGTGCACACTTTCTCACCGTCTCATTTGACTTACGTGTGGGTTTATAACCTCCAGATTACAGGTGAGGGAACTAAGTTATTTACGAGTAGGGAAGCTTGCCTCAGCTCCTGTGTCTAGATTAAGGCAAAACTGAAATTAGAGCCTCGTTCCATCTTCTTGTACTACACTCAGGTTGGAGGAGAGCTCCTTCCTCATGAGGCACTCTCTTCTGTCTTAGTAATATACGTTGTTTGAAATGCTTTCTTTTATTTTGCTGAAATCTGTCTCTCATTAACATCTCTCCTTGGTCCCGATTCCACCTCAGGAATGACACAGAGTTGATGGAGTTCTCTTTTGTCATGAAGGTATGTTAACAACGACTGCTGCCCATATGGTTTCTGCCATCTCGTACTTAGTTGGTTTTTTTGACAACAGACACACACACACACACACACACACACACACACACACACACACAAATGTCCTTTTGTTGATTCTAGTTCACCTTCCAACATATGGAACTCTTTTTGAATCTTTAGAGGTCTAGACTCAAAGATCATGAGCATTAGAAGATACCTTAGTTTCATCTCACCCTGTCTGATTCATCAACAATTGTTACTATGCCATCATTCAAGCCATGCATAAGCCATTAATTAATAGTGAACGGGACAAAAAGGCTAGGTTAACTCATGGTCTGTGTATTAGTTCCTGAAATTGAATGCAGAATTTAGACTACCTGCGAATTTTTCTGGGAAGAGAGTTGATGGAGATTGCCACATTTTTAAGGGAACTTCTTACCGTGAAAAATTAGTAACTATTCAAAGTAGAAAACTTCCTCCATTATTCTCTGTTTAAAATTATAAGCCCAAGTGTTATTCACCAAAACCTTACCTTTTACTCTTCAGGGACCTTTGAAAATGTGTGGAATACTGATGCATCTCCTGTATACACCCAGCACTTACCGATAGTGGAATAGGAGTTGGCTTTCTCAGTGGACTGGGAGCTCCTCAAGAGCAGGGGCCTTTGCAAGTCCTTGACCCTCTCGCTCTAAGCCACTGGCAAATACCAGACCCTTGAAGTTTATGAATTGAATGGAATGGTTCAGATGAAACTGCCCATGTTCTAGGATTGGGCTGTTTATTTTAGTTAGCCTTATTTCATGTGCCGTTATTTTGGGTGAATGGTGTAATAATACAATTGTACTGAACACCTAACTAATTTAATAAATAATGAAGAGGAAGAATAATGGACCATAATGAGATGTGAAGAGCCCAGTTAATAATGATGAGTTTTATTATGTATGAAATAAAAAACATGTAGCCTGAGGAAAAGTGTTTATTAACATACTCCTTCGTGTGTTGTTATTGAAGAGGGGCACTGGCCTGCATGAAATGGAAACTGATGATTTTACATACATAAAAAGAGCATTTTAGGAATTGAAACCTGAGGGAGGTTAGTTGATACAGTGTCCTATACCTTACAGATAAGGAAACTCAGGTTCTGATAGTGAAGTGACCTTCCAAAGGTCACACATTCAGTATAATAGTACGTTTTCCAACAAATGGTGGTGCCTACCTCATGCTTTTTTTTTTTTTTTTAAATCTTCCAAATGTTAAAAGTATAAGATTAAGTAAAGGTCATTTTTAGGCCATATGAAGTAGCCCAGTTGCCCCAGGATTAGTTTATTGTATGCATATCTGCCATTGTTTTACAGATCAAGCATAAATCCACACGATTTGATTTCTATTTTTTAAATTCAAATTTAATTAATTTTTTTTTTTAGAGGGAGAACGTGCAAAAGGCAGAGAAGGCCAGAGGCAGAGAGAGAATCTTAAACAGGTTCCATGCTCAGCATGGAGTCTGATGTGGAGCTCACTGTGGGGCTCAATCCCACAAGCCTGGGACCATGACCTGAGCTGATATCAAGAGTCGAATGCTTAACTGACTGAACCACCCAGGTGCCCCATCACACAACTTGATTTTAAAGGACAGTTTCTTTGCAAGTGAAATATATCTATGGAAAGAAAAGCAGTCATATTTTCTTATCTGAAGTGACTAGTTCTTTGCTGTATTTCCATCAGGGCTATTTTCCAAGGGGAGTTTCAAAATATTGAATATGTTAAAGATTTCTAATAAAGCTAGGAATTTTGAGAAAAATTCAGAGTGCAGCCATAACTTCCTTCAAACTATCTCTTAGAGGAGCCCCCGTTCAAGTTAGAATCCTGGCTTAATGGACAAGGGAATTGACCCAGTGCAATGGTTCTCGTATCGTTATGATGTACTTTCCTTGACTCTTCTCAAAAAGTCAAAGTCAGTGTCTTTGATTGCTTCAAACACGATTGTCTTGTCTCACTAGCTTAGACTTTAAGCCTTTCTTGTGCTCCCAGAATGACTTCTTTGGTAATTACTTCTACTTTTTATTAAAACAGTTTTGGTCGTTGAGGTAGGAAGAAGAGGAAAGACCAATCCCGTTCCAGTTTGCTTGGGCTACGTTGATGCTGTCTTTCAGACTGCTGGTGAAATAAAAATTCCTGGTTTCTATGACATCAGAGATGCCAAGTGTGTGATGAAGACAGTGTTGTCTTACTCTTTTTGAGTAATGGACACAAAGACGTGCCCGTTGCCCTGTAACTTTCAGATCTTCTGTAACCTTTTTAAACAAAATGGGAGAAGCTGCTACTTGTACCCAAGGGAAGAGAAAGTTAATGAATAGAAAAGACAGAATTTACTTAGGAAAACAGTGGAATTAAGCTCTGGACAAAACATGCATCAGTGATGCATAACATTTTTGTTAATTGGGTCTTAACAGGTTTCTGACTCATGTGGTAATCATTGTAGAAGTGGGTCATACTAGACCATGCCAGCAGCATATCCCACAGCTATAAGAACTCTTACCTACTTGTGCATGTACACCTGAGTTTCTGGAGGCATACATTTCTATAGCTTAATTTAGGTTCCACATACACTTCAGTGGTTAAACCTGAGCTAGACTCAAAGAGTTTGTTTCCATTAAGAAAATGAATCTTTTATGTGGACCAAGGTCAGGTTAGTTAATTTGTTTGCTTTTATTGGAATAACTTTTCCCATTCCAATTCATCACTTAATTTTAAGTGGTTCTACTAAAACACCCATTAAAGTCCCTTACATTTCTCACAGACTAGGGCTATGACAGGTTCATGTGACTTGTCTTTTTCAAGGCACAAAGGTAGTTTTTCTGATCGTCAACCTATTCTTCCTTGTCTGTAATTTCCCAACGATGAGGGAACATTTTCTATGATAGTATGAACTCTATTTGCAAAGAGACCAAATGAAGTTTTCACAAGACATAAGATTAAAATATAAAAATGCACCCAATGTGATAAACATTTCTTCTTTAAAAATAGTAAGACTTTTTTTTTCCCTAAATTCTTTTTTTTTTCTGCCTGCTTCACCCTCTTCCCGACTGATGCATTATCCAGCAACTCAAAGTTGACTCCTGCTAGTAAAGTAACTAAATGTGATGTTATTGCTCTAATTAGTGGTGACAAAAGATCAATTAATGTTATAATTAAAAACAGTGTCTAGATCTGTTGTTTGTGGTGAACAAATGTGACAATTACTTTGTTCATTGACATAGATGTGTTGAAATTCCTCTCTAGATTTTAAGGGGATGCATTTTAGTGCTGATGTGCGCATTTAGCTGTGGACAGTAGGAACAAGGCAAGCATATTAGGGAAAGAATAGGGCCCATAATGTCTAAGCTAGAGCCATATTTTAACATACTTGACACCTTTCTTTGGTGCCTGGTGCTATATCAGCAACTTGTACTCACTGGATCTGGAGCCTCACGCTTTTAATATTTTATCACTAAATGCTTAAGTGTTTATGTTGCAAAAAGAAAAGGAAAAAAAAATCCCACTTGGACTCTTAGACCACACGAACAGGACAATATATGATAACCATGTCATTGATGATTTTGGTTCTATGTATGGCAGTAAAGTTTAAGTTGATGGGGTAGAATAGTGAGTATGTGATTTTTGCAAATCTGGTTGGATTTTCTTCTGATACAGAGCAAGCTGTTTTTTATACATTGAAGCCTGGGAAAGCTATGTTACTGTAAAAAGAGTAACCGTATCTCTTTTCTGAGTTGTTGCCAAGCAGATGTAGACTTTTGGAATGTGCCCAGAAAACTTCTACAGCTGATACTTCGGTGACTTGTTCCTACTTCTAGCTTTACCAGCACCTATTTAAATAGCAGAGGAGCATGATTTTGTGTTGGTAGGTCACAGTTTTATACATTTCTCTACAATTAAATATGGGTAAGCTAACATTGATTGTAATTGATAGAAATGATGTAAGCCCAGTTTGCTTTTAATGAATACAGTGAAGGGGCACGTGGGTGACTCAGTTGCTTAAGTGTCTGACTTCGGTTCAGGTCATGATCTCACGGTCCGTGAGTTCGAGCCCCGCGTCGGGCGCTGTGCTGACAGCTCGGAGCCTGGAGCCTGCTTCGGATTCGGTGTCTCCCTCTCTTGCTTCCCCTCCCCCATTGGCGCTTGCTCTCTCTCTCTCAAAAATAAATAAACATTAAAAAAAAAAAGGAATACAGTGAAGATATGGCCAGCTTTGCTAATACATTTTTGACAAAACGAATCAAGAAAATCCATGTAAAAAGTTCTCTGAGAGATTGGCATTGAATGTGAAACAAGGACAATCCGCTACCAAGACTAAAAGAATCTCACCTTTTAACTTCCTCACATAAATGGATCATGCTCAGTGGATCTACCTGAGCAGCACGTGGTTTGATTTTAATTTCTTAGATTACTGATTCCCACCATCATGCCTGAGTACTCTTTCTGTGGTATTAGAAATGGGGAAATATCACACAGTGTCAGGTTGACAGATTTATGAAGAAATGAGCATTTTCTGTAACATCAGCTCAAAATAAAACGTTACTGTTACAATCTCAGGTAACTTGGTAGCAATGGAAATCCTGTAAACCTTGAAGGTAGTGTGCTTTTGACATGGATGGTAAAGGAAGGAAGCTAGTTGAATTCATTTGCTCTGCTGCTGGCTAAAAAGACAAACAAGGAGGGACGGAGGGAACAAAGAAAGTAAAAATCTTTCTTTTTTTTCAGGAGGAGTTGGAAGATGAGGAGTAATACAACACACCAGATATATATGTTAAAAACTTACAACAAATCATAGATCACACTAAAGGATTACTAAAGTTTTAAACATGGCTGAGGGTATAGATGTCAGATTTTCTTACACAATAGTGGGTCTTTTGTTTCAGAGTTCACTCTTGGCCAGAAACTCCCTACCACTGTGTTAATTTCCTGTCGATCTTTCATTCAGCAACAGAACTAGAGATGGGGAGCAGACACCCCACCCCCCCACCCCCCAGGCTTTTTAAGACTGTGCTTTGTGTAGATTAAAAAGAAGAAAGAAAAAAGAACAAACTTTTTCCAAACAAATGTCCATGTGCATTCTTTAAGATCCTGTATGTGTGCTTAAAATGATCCTTAAAAAAAGCTCTCTCCATAATTTTGAACCTCTCCTTTTTCTAAAGACTTTTATAGTCATTTTTTTTCCTTCTCAGCATGTGAACAAATGTGTAACTCGAATAGATGTTACTTTGCTATTTGCTTAGATTGTTTTAAAAGGCTAGTTGTGTGGAGGAACGAAGAAGGAAGGGAGGCAGGAGTAGCTGGGGTTTATTTGTTCTGTGTTGACCTAATGAGTGCAGTTCTTAAAAAATAATAAATATTTATATGTGATCTTAATTTTTAATGAGTCTCATAAAGTGGCTGGTACAGAAAAGTGTATGAGAAGCCATATATATTAAACTATATGTATTGTAAATACACGCATGTGCACACTAGAATGTTTTAGGAGGGAAAAGAGCTTATTGAGCTTGCTCCCTGTTGTTTTCCTGGTACCTAGAACAGTGCCTGACGTGTGACCGCCACTCAATAAATATTTGTTGAGTTAAACAAATACGAAAATAAATAAATAGGCAGCACCATATAGCAGGATGGCATTAGATTGGAATTCGGAAGACCTGGAGGGTACTTCCAGCACTGCCGTTAACAAAGTATGAGGAGCTGCCTAAGTCATTTAATTTCTTTGCTCCTCTGTGGCTCAAAAGCTGGAACCCTTGCCTTCGTGTTTTGTTTTGTTTTTAAAATAATGATTAAATGATACCTAAGGGGTATAAAAGCTCTTTGGAAACTGCAGGGTGCTTTAAATGAGTGTGCATATGTGTGTGTATGTACAGAAAATCCTTTATCTCTTTGCTTCTCAATTTCTTTTCTTAGGAAAATCAGATTATTTAAATCCCATTATGCATAGCTCTCCTCTGCTCTTCCTAAGCCTCTGTATTCCATTACCTCTAGTAAATCAGAAAAAGGTGGTGAGTCAGGCTGTTGTAGAAGGCGAGGTCTGCTGTTTCTCATGACCATTTCACTGTGTGGAACTCCAAACTCTCCAGTGCGTGTATCTCATGGACTGTCTTACCTGTTTCAGCCATACAAGATGTTAGGTATGACCTGGGGCCTCCTAGATATGACCACTTCAAGATTCTTTGATGAGCAAATTAAAGTATTTATTAGTCATTAATACTATAGATGAATAATCATGAATTTAACCTAGAGTTGACCTAAAATCAGTGTCATGGGATTACCTGTAAAGATTTTTTAAAAAAATGTGTACGTTCGTTAATAATAATATGTCCTGAAGCTGCATATCTGGAAGGGAAAAGGATAGAAAGTAACAAGTAGAAAGATATTAACAAGGAGAAAAGAGATCATGGTCAGAGATCATGATCTTTAGGATAGTTGTTCAAGGCTTTATACTCATTCATTCTCCACAGTTATTTTTTCAATTAGGATTCTTATTCTTTTACTTTTTTAATTTTTAATGTTTGTTTGTTTATTTTTGTTTATTTACTTTTGAGAGAGAGAGAGAGACAGAGCACAAGCAGGTGAGGGGCAGAGAGAGAGGGAGACGCAGAATCTTAAGCAGGCTCCAGGCTCTGAGCTGTCAGCACAGAGCCCAATGCAGGACTCGAACTCACGAACATGAGAGATCGTGACCTGAGTTGAAGTCGGATGCCCAACCGACTGAGCCACCCAGGCCACCCAGGATTCTTATTCTTAAATTTAAATATCGAGTAACAAATTTGGATGGCCCTTCATATTAACATATTGTCTTAAATTAGGAAGAAATGGCTTGAAGTTCGAAGTAAGCTTTAATAGTATCATAGAAGTTACGTTTGGAGGTAGACTTCCATTGCATCATAGAACTTTTTAAGACTTTAGGAGACCATTTAGTGTAAGTACATTCATTTGGATCTTAGGAGAACTGAGGCCCAGATAGCCCAGGCCAGGAATCTTTTGGAAGGTCATGACAACCAGTTATTTTAGAGTCTAGACTACAGCCCTAGGTCTTTAGATTTCCACATTCCAACTATCCCTTCCCCATACACAACTGTTAATTTTCTTAAAACTAAAACAATACTAATCACCCCACTTAGAAGAGCTTTCCAAAATATTGTTAGTGTTGAATGCCTTAGCATTGCATTTTGCTAGTAGGTGTCACTCAGATTTACTGAGCTGGAAGCCTAACTTAACAGAATAATGAGACGTAGGTATCTATGTGCCATCACTGGCCAGACACATCCACAGATCACACATTTTACATCTGAAAGAACGTAAGTTATTCTCCTGTCCCCCACTTTTAAATGATAAGGGGCTATTGACAACCCTCCACTGTCACTTGTATCCATGTGGTTTAAAATATATACTGCTTATTCAAAGAGTTGTTCAAGTTCAATGCAGAAGATATATTACACCGTGTAATATGCCTGCATTTGTTCATGCATTCTTTTTGGAAACCTGATCTTATTTATGTCTGCTTTTACCAGATAGGCTAGGTTAAGTTATGTTAAACATGTTGTACTGAGAGTTGATTCACAGTGCTGCAGCCTGGCTTTCTTCCTTGATTAGCTTTAATCAAACTCTCCGCATTCCATGACCTTAATAAAGCTATTTTTCCTGACAACTGAAGACTGTCTTAACAAGCACAGTTCATCTGTGCTGAAACTAAGGCTGAGTTAAGATGGGGTTTAGGTGCTCATTAAAGCCCAAAGAATGGAGTATAAGAGGAAATGATGAAATGGTGCTCCCTGAAACATCTCTTCTTTAAATTTAATTAGACAAATTATACGAAAACCAGTAGATGCCCTGGGAAGGCAATCAACATTAGGGCTAATAAAAAGCTTGAATAGTATGAAAGAGCCGGGGTGGGAGGTGCTGTAGTGCCTTTCTAACACTTATGAGAGGTAAATTAACACCAATTGCTAAACACAGAAGCTAGATGAATTTCCACATTGATTTAAAAATTAATTTTATGATGCTGTTCTATGTGAAAAAATATAACAAAAATACTTTGAAGTTTGGCATGGAGGCACATGCACAAGGTATTTTATGAATACTTTGTATATAAATTATTCGTATGCACTTTATATATGAACTGTTTTGTACAGTGGAGAGGCAGTTATGGTCTGACTTTGGAGTTTTGACACACCTGGGTCCAAATTCTTACAAGTTCCCTCATTAGCTCTGTGTGCGTGTGTATGTGTGTGTATGTGTACACGTGTGTGTATGTACAAGTTTACTTCACTCTGTGAAACCCAATTTCATCATCTATAAAATGAGATAATTCTTTTCCTGAACAGGCTTTATAAGAATTCAATGAAATTAAATTGGATTGTGTGTATACAGAAGGGTTGGCACAATACCTGGTGCATAATAGGTGCTCAAAAGTAGGTGTTCTATATTTAAGAGAAATTTCCACTTAGTCAAGAGTGGTTTTAAGTGAACTATCCTATAAATACATGAAAATTAGGTTATGAATGTAAATATTCTACACATAATCTTATGGATCAAGATCATCTTAAGGGAAAATGCTAGAGGACAGAAGCTTGTAGTTTTTGGACAGAATGATGACTCAAACATACCTAATGAATTGTTTGGTGCCTACAGCTGCCAAGTGGAGAGACATTTCAGAAGGTTGAAACATTTATTAAGAACTGTGTGCTAAGCACCTTATATACCTATTTGAAGACAACTCTGCAAGGTAGGTGTTACCTAGTTTTACAGACAAGGATAAAGAGCTTCAGAAACACTGGTCGCATGTTACCATGGGAGAGCCAAAATTGGAACTCAGGGTTGGCTTGGCTCCCGAATGCTTGCTCTTTGGGGCACTTGGGTGGCAGGCTAGAGCAGATGTTTGTATCGCTTTAAAAATCAGATTTGCCATATAAGTTACTGGATACACAGTTCTCTCTCCCTTTTCTTCCTTGGCTGAATTCTTTTTTTTTTTTTTTTTTAATGTTTTTATTTATTTTTGAAGGAGAGAGAGAGAGAGAGCATGAGCGGGGGGAGGAGCAGAG
Source organism: Leopardus geoffroyi (assembly GCF_018350155.1). Taxonomy (NCBI): domain Eukaryota; kingdom Metazoa; phylum Chordata; class Mammalia; order Carnivora; family Felidae; genus Leopardus; species Leopardus geoffroyi. The sequence goes on from NC_059328.1 coordinate 50,049,685, forward strand.
AGAGAAGGAGACACAGAGACCTAAGCAGGCTCCAGGCTCGGAGCTGTCAGCCCAGAGCTCGACACGGGGCTCAAACTCACAAACTGTGAGATCATGACCTGAGCCGAAGCCAGATGCTGAACAGGCCGAGCCACCCAGGCGCCCCGGAAGAATTCTAAATGAACTTATTTTGTGTCCTGGTTAACCCTCAGTTCCGTTGCTTTTGGGCTGTGGTTCTCAGCATTTGCTGGCTTTTTAACATCACGTGGGATGGGATTAAGTATTAGTGTTTTCGAAGCTCTCCTGGTGATTCCTGGTGTGCAGTCAGGGCCAAGAGCCTGCATTCAGAGACGTCTACCTCAGACATAGGTGTTTTGGTAGCCTATGTGTCACTAGTAATTTGTCAGAGTCGATTATGACCCTCCTGTTTGTCTAGAGGAAGAAATATGGAAGCCCTGAAATCTTCTCCAGTTGTGATAGATGTTGCTCATGCATTAATTAGCATGTAAAAATTAAGTGTTCTTTATTCTTACTGTTAGTTTATTTTCTCTTTTTCCAGTTGAAAGAGGCTAAATTAGATGGAGTGAAGATTATGGCAAGAAAAACAAAGGAAAGAAACATGATTATGGCAACTTTGCCCCTCAGAGAGCTGAAGACAAGAGCATTTTTTCATCTGTTTTTACTAAAACAAAAATTATTTTCAAAATAACGGCCTGACACCTGCTCCCTTAGAAAGGGAGAAAACCTTTCTGGTCAGACTGATTTGTGGATGAATCCCGAGCTCTCACTTTCTAATGAAAGAATTAGTCATTTTAAACTTATGGAGTCTCGGTTTCCTAATCTGTACAATCGAAATAATTTTTTTTTTTTCAATGTCTATTTACCTTTGGGACAGAGAGAGACAGAGCATGAACGGGGGAGGGGCAGAGAGAGAGGGAGACACAGAATCGGAAACAGGCTCCAGGCTCTGAGCCATCAGCCCTGAGCCTGACGCGGGGCTCGAACTCCTGGACCGCGAGATCGTGACCTGGCTGAAGTCGGACGCTCAACCGACTGCGCCACCCAGGTGCCCCCAATCGAAATAATTCTTAACTCAGTTACTCTGAGGATCAAATGAAAGAAAACAATTTGCAGAGGACAATCTGGAACCTGACCCGTGTAGCCCCTCTTGTTACGTTACTGAGACCAAGTATCTTCGGATACTGGTCAGGTTGAGCATTTTCTGAGAGGCTCTGTGGGGCTGGTTGGTTTTGCAGAGCAAGGAGGCCTGCTGTTGACTCTTGTAATCCTGGATGCTGCCATTCACAGAGACCTTTTTCTTTTCCCTAAGAGATTCCTGGGTATCTTGTTTTTACGGACCAGAGAGTAAGGAAAGAAGTTAGGATGCCTTTCCTGAAAGCTGGTCTGGGAAGTTAGTTGCTGATACGAGTCAGCATTCCCTAACTTGAGATTTCCTAACACTGTTTCTCGGGCTTAATTCTGAGTCGCTGATGCCTGCCCTGGTGGCACCGTAAATGAACGCAGACAGTTACTGGGAAGGGATCTTGTCTTTGGTCCTGCCTTCAGGCACAGCTACATCTACATCACCGCAAACGTTGTATTCCCATTCTTCTTTAAAAAGAGTATGTAACCGGTTTAACTATTAAGAAGTTCATGCTAATTTCTGACGTTGATAAGCATCAGGTCAAGCATATTTCCTACTGTTACCATCTTCCACAGAGGTATAAAATTGCTTTTTATACCTCTTAGGGATTTTTACAAAGAAATTTTGGTATGGGTGAATGGGTTGAAATTTTCAGGATGTTAAAAGAACTCAGTAAAAGAGTAGCTTTCCCTACAGCTCCATGACCTGGTGGAAATCCAGACATTAGGTTCCACCAAACTTGAGGGATGCCCAGTAAATGATGATGGGAATATCCAGGGAGCTGGAAGCATTGAGACTGCTCACTTATCCGAATCCTTACATGACCCTGAGACTGCCAGGCGGAGGGGCTGCAAAGCAGAGATAAGTGCTGGAAATTGGCCAGTGTACTTTTTTTTTTTTTTTTTTTTTTTTTTTTTTTTTTTTTTAAGACATAGCTCTCTCCTTTACACTTTTTTCTGTACCTCTGCCCTGAAGCCTACACAGCCTGTTACATACTGATAGCTAAGGAAATGCAATCAACATTCCTTACTACTGCCTACAGAAAAGACCTAAATTGTTTACTGGCCTCCAGGATGTTGGTAAATATCTGGTTGTTCTTTTTGGAAAGGGGGGGGGGGTGGGAAGCATGAGGCAGTGCACGATATCTACATTTATATTGTGAACATACACATGTTGTACCCTAGAATAAGAAAGAAATTATTTACAGTACATCTGCATTGTTCCAAGGCCAGGGGAAGATGATCTTGTTCTCCGTGTAGGGCTCCCACCCCTCAATGGCTTTACATGTGTTCTGGAGGGGAAAACGTTATTTGTAAAGTAGCCTGGGGTATGGAGGATCCAGTGGTAAGAGGTATAGAACATTTTCAGGCGTCTTTACTCGGTATAGAACATTTTCAGGCATCTTTACTCTTGGAGTGTAGCATGGGAAAGTTCATTCCCAAAGACTGTACCTCTGGGTGTTCTGGTAGAGTTGGGGGATGAATCGGTAAGAATGAAATGAAAACGGGATGAAAATCCGTTTAAACACAGACAGGCTAGGAATGGGGCATCCTACTTTTAGAATAGAAATTTCATTATATAAGGCAGGGTGGAGGAAACCTAATTTGACAGAAGTTCATGTGAAAACAACTGAAGAGTGTAAGTTGACCTCAAGATTAATCGAGGCCAGCAGTGTGACATTGCCTTTTAAAAGGCGAAGGCCATGTTGGGCTGTGGTCTGACCACAGCTGGAATATTTTTGCCCAGTTTTGGTACACATGCTAAAAGGAATGCCAGCAAAATGGAGACCTGGGTGCTAATGGATCAGGAAATCATATCATAGGAGGGGCAGTTGAGAAAAACATGGCTCTAAAGTCTGGAGCAGAGATTCCTTAGAATGACCTTAAGAATGAGCTTAAATATTTAAGTGTCTGCTGGGACATTCTCTTGTTCTCTTGTAGGAGTTAGGTTTTCCTCTGGAGCCTCAAACCCACACCTGACATGAAAACACCTGAGACAAAAACCTGAGTTAACATCTTGCACTGCCTGACCCATTTTTCCCAACAATCTGCTCATCTTCCTGTGTTTCAAAATGAGTGGCTGTCTCCATTCTTCACCCTGTCATCCAAACCAGAAATCGGGCATTATCTTTCACTCATCCCTTTCACGCAGGGAAAAAAAAAGATGTTGCATTTAAAGTCAGCACCTCTGGACTGGGCTTCTGTTGCTCTCTAACAACTCAGTTGCTAATAGCTTTTGATAGGGAGGCAAACTGTTAAACTTGATAATTTCTAAAGAGTTTTGAGCTATTTAGCACTAAGTGATGCCAAAGAAAAAGAATACTAGCGTTACTCACAGCAGAGGGAATAATTTAATATCCTTCTTGGGGGCCGAGGTTAAGTTCTGTGTGACTCAGCACATTATCATCCTCTGTGACCCTAAATCCCTTCTGTTTCCTGATCTGCTTGTCTTGACCTGTTTCATTTCCACACCAAAATAGTTTCATTAACACTATGATCATGCACAGGAGATAGTAGTTAACTGATGTAATTAACTGGTGTGTCAAAGGCTATTGGTTTATTGCATATGCAACTGTCTTTCCTGGTGGGAAGATACACTTTCTGCTGACATAATAGGTCTGCAAACATGCCAAATTGCCAAATAATCTGCTGGGTGATGGTGAGGTGTTTGTGGTGATTCCACTTACATAGGCAGAATGGTGGGATCTTTTACTGTGTTCTCCTAAAATGCAACTGGCCAAAGGTGCTAATTGCTCAACAGTTGAAACAGAAGAAGAGAAGGCAATTTAGTTCTGGGCCTTGGTGAGGTTCTTTTCCTTTCCCTTTTTTTTTTTTTTTTTTTTTTAAATCTGTGCTTTTGGCATGCTAATGAATGCATTTAGTCTCTGCAAGAAATTTCCGTTTAAGAAAGAATTTAAAAACACGAAGTGCTCAATCCATATCTCCTAAACAACTAAAAAGACTGCAATTTCAAATGAGAAATTATGTTGCAAAGATGAAAAAAGTTGTTTATTATGGCTCAAAATTTTAATCACCCAAGGGCTGTAAAGTTAAAAATAGACAGTTCTGCCTTCTGTTTATGGTAAACTTGGCTGAGTCCCGGCAAATTTCAAAGCTGAACATACTGTATGTTATTTTTGCTTAATTTTAGATTCCACATTTTTAAATTATTTCTTACAAGAAGCATATTTCAGGATATAAACTTAGCCTGAAGAACAGTATTCTTGATTTCTGCCCATATTGAAACTCCTTTGAAAATAGTAAACTATGGTTTTGGGATTTTCCTGTTCTCAAGAGTCCAAATGGGTACCTTTCTAAGTCTTTTACATTATGAATGAACACAGGAATACAAAATCGTAAAGGTTGCTTTCTGCTATCCGGTTCCCATACTTGTCATTTTGGTTTTCTTAACAGTAGAACTTGATGCAAACATATGGCAATACACACTGGCTTGCACTCTAGGGAGGGGCATTTTGTGTCGCCCTTCGTGTTTCAGGTTAAGGAGACGGGAAGGCGCGGACGGAGACTCTCCTGGCCGAGACAAAGTGTCTGCCCCTGGGCCAAGAGCTTAAGAGAAAGCCTGGGATAGAACCTTCCAGCTGTAGCCACCGGACAGTGTAGCTTCTCTTCTGACCCGTTCCCGCCTGCCAGCAGAACCGCCTGTGTGGTGACTGTTTGCCCCAAGAGCAAGTAGGATTGTTGACTCAACCCTCTTCATGCCTCCTCAGAGAGGAGAAACACCTGGCTTCACCTCTTTACAGAACTCTTGTTGATTCTTGCCTCCGCGCTCTTGCAGAGAGCTCTTGTGGGCCTTTTCTCCCAGGGTTTTTAGAACAAGCCCTTTGGGTGGCAAGAAATCTAGGGAAGGGATCTTTCTTTTTTTTTTTTTTCCTTAACCCATTACTCCATGTGGCATCTGAGAATCAAACATGCCCCACAGAGTGACTGGCATGCTCGGTAAATATTTGCGAAATATTGTCGAGTGAACAACCATTTAGTGAAGATCAAGATTCCTATGATGACCCTGACGGAGGTTTATTTGCGATTAAGGTAATCATAACTCCTGTTGAAGAATTCTTACTGTGTGCTCCACCCGTATCTGAACACTTGATATTTGTTGTTTTTAATCTTCCCGAGAGCCCATTTTATAAAAGCGAAAACTAGGCTTTCCGGGGTTAGGAGCTTGCCCTGGGATATTCAGCTGTATAGCATTAGCCTTGGAGATTCTGTGCTTAGTGAGTATAGAATTAACACTGATTCCATATTCTTTCCAATATGCCACATTACCATGATGGAGAAAGGCTGTGATAGCAGTACCCATACATTGATACTATGCCTCTGAACTGGCAAAGGATATGGCACAACATTCACAAAAGTCTCAGGCCCTTAATCATGAGGTAGGTAATCTCCCAGGTCCCAGCCAGAACCTGCTTACACTTAATTTGCACACAACTTTAATACAGTCGGTTATCTGTTTTTCAAATACACCGCAGATCCATTCATTCAGTATATATTTTCTGAAAACCTATTATGTGCCAAGTATTCTTCTAGAGACGGCAAACAAAAAAGAATCTTGCCCTTTAGAGAGATTGCATTACAGATTTATACATTAGTGGCTCTCAAACTGTGGTCCTCAGATCAGCAGTAGCAGCCTCACATGGAGACTTGTCAGAAATGCAAATCCTTGGTCCCCAGTCCAGAAATTTGGGGACTGAAGTTCAGCAATCTGTTTTTAAACAAGCCCTCTAGGTGATGCTGATGTATGCTACAGTTTGAAAATCACTGTTCTAAAGGGCTTAGAACAACATTTTTGTGTTCTTGAAGCAGGTAGCTCTGTAGAAAATTTTGTTGCCAAATTTATCCCGTGTGTGTGTGTGTGTGTGTGTGTATGTGTGTGTCTGTCTGTCTGTCAAGGTCTGACTTCATGATGGCATTCAACGATGGGCGCTTGCTGGGCAGAGGCACTAGGGCACTTACATGTGAGAATATGGACCCTAGACTCCTACATACATGGATTCAGATTCTCACTCTGCCAAGCACTAGCCACACGAACTCGGGAGAATTATGAGAACTCTGTGAACTTTGGTTTTCTTGTGCAAATGCAGGTATTAGTAAAGGGACCATACCTCATGCTTGGTGCAGCTGCTCGGTACCAAAAAAAAATGCTCAGTAACTCAGTATAATTGTTTTTCTCTCTCTGGGATGTAGCCCTGGGCTTGGCACAGGGTAGGTGCTCAGGGAATGTTCTTTAGAAAATGGATGGATATTTATTTTCCTTTGTGTTAGCCATTAGCCTAAGACCTGCAGCTGTTTAATTCCTACCCTTTGTCCATCTTTAGCAGAAGTTACCAGAATAATGAGACCCAGCATTAGAACATACCTGACGCACACGTTCCCTTTGGAAATGTGTGTTGACCTGCCTCAGTGTGGCCACTGCTGGTACTTAATCCTCATCTGTCTAAGTGAGGTTGCCTTCCCTCTGGCTGTTAACTTTGGGATATTTCAAATGCCTATAAAATCTTATTTAATTAAGGCTCTTCCATATCTGCTTGTACATATTTTATTCTTGAAATGCTGGTGGCATTAATAGTAAATCTAAGAGAATCAAACCTCTGCCTCTTTTATGCCATTTCAGCACTAAGCCAAGGAGAAAAACTCTCAAGGAAATTAATGCTTCCCTCAAGTACAGTAAGAACACGAATCTAACATACTGCCATATAACCTGGTTTCACTGACTTTCCGAAGTTTTGTTTTGCCATTTTTATTACATGTCACGTTGTATGGCTAACACCAGAAGTACAATTATGAGGAGGCTGTTCTCTCAAAATCTGCGGTGTCTGCCAGTCAGATAACCCTTCAGAAGAAAGAGTATCCACCAGAGATTTGGTTGTTATTCACAAACAGATTTTTTTTTTTTTTTATTTTTAGACTTTCATTAGTTCACTAAATATTATTAGCAACTATCGCGTGCCAAGCATTGTTCCAGATGCTGGCGAACGAATGGGACAAAAATACCTGCTCTCCAGGTGCTTGGTTACTTTCTTTTTCACCGGTGGGAGTGTGTTTGGATGTCTGTGGCATGGGGCGCCCTACCCAGAAGCTGGGTCTGGGGTGGAGGGCACGTGATAGAGGTGCTCAGATATGAACTCCCTCACTGCTACATGATCACTCCCTTCCGGTCATAGAAGCAACCACCTGTTTTAGGTTTTATGTGTAAAGTTTAACTCCTTCAGCAGTGACAACTGTCACTGTTTCTCTGCTCTGGCACATCCTCGTGCCCTGGATTTGTGAGGTGACGTTAGTGCTGATTTAACTTAGCTCTTCTTCATGTTACTGCAAACTCTGTTTTAGTTTCCTATTGCTGCTATAACATGTTACCGCAAGCTTAGTGGTTTAAAAGGACACAAGTTTAGGGGCACCTGGATGGCTCAGTTGGTTAAGCATCGGACTCCGGCTCAGGTCATGATCTCACAGTTCTTGAGCTCAAGTCCCGCATGGGGTGATCACAAGCCCCGTTTCAGATGATCACAAGCCCCATTTTGGGTGAGCTCGAGCCCCACTTAGGGTGAGCCTTGCTTCTCTCTCTCCTTCTCTCTCTCTGCCCTCACTCACTTGCCGCAAAGTGACTCAAATTTATTTTCTTCAGCTCTGAAGGTAGGAAGTCTAAAAACCAGGCTGGTGTCAGTAGGGCTGGTTGCTTCTGGAAGCTCCAGGGAAGAACCCTGATGGCTCATTCAGCTTCCAGAGCCTGGTTTGGCACTCCTTGGTGCATAGCCGTATCACTCCAGTCTCTGCGTCCTTCTCCCAGGTCTTTGATCCTCCTGCCTCTCTCTTATAAGTAACCTTGAGATCACATCATTGGGCCTACCTGGATAATGCAGGATAATCTCTCCACTTTCCGGTCCTTAACTTGATAACATCTGCAGAGTCCCTTTTACCATATTCACAGATCTGGGATTAGGACATAGACATCTCGGGTAGGTGGGCCTCATTATTCAGCTAAGTCTACCCTGCCAGAGATTCCAGTGTCCTTAGGCTCATTGGCTGATAGGCAGGATTTTTTTTAAAGTAGTTTCTTCCATTCTAGAAAACCCACCCCAACAGAGCACAGTCTAAAATGCAAATATTACTAACTTAGCAGAGTCACTTACACATGCATAACTACCAGAAAATCTCCTTAATGATTCCTGTTTCTTCTACAAGACTGAGCTCAAAAGCCCTGCCCCCAGGAAGCCTTCCTGGGTTATCTTGGGCTTGTGAGGTGTTCTTCATTTGAGACTCTCTGGCCCTCTTTGCGCAAGTGACTACAAGACAGCACCTCTGCTGTTGTGATTTTGTGGATTTACTCGTCACCCCCCTGGCCCCCACATCCCCTCCTCTTCCCCTAAAAAGTGTGCTCTTTACAGAGCACTATATCTGCTAGGCACTAGAAGATAGTTGGTAGAAGTTTCTGTAGCAATGGAGGGATTCTTTTCTCTCACACATTTTTGAGAAACTGTGTGAGATGAGTCTCACTTAATTTCACTTGATAAGGTATTTACTAGAAGTTGGGAGTGGAGTGTGGCCAGGTGGGTTCAGAAAGGACTGGCACCATGTGGCTTTTCACGTGATTTGGACACCTGACTGGGTGGTGAGTTAGTGACTCTTATGGACAATTCTTTTCAGGTGAATATAATCCTGAAGCTGTGCACGCTTTTCCCTCAGTGTCATCATAAATCTGCTACAATTAGGTAGATTCCTAATATTTGGAAATACTGATATAAATCAGGGTGAATGAATACTAAAATAAATTTTCATTACCAAAGAACATTCTGTGGCCTGATAACTTTTAGGGTTACTCTAATGGAATCAGACCTCTGGTCATTGAGATATTTTACTTTATTTCAGTTTTTAAAAGTAGAATCTTATTACATGGAGAAATCTGTGAGTCCTGCGTGGTTACTGTTAGAAATTCATTTTCCCTCTTTTATAATGTTCGGGCTGATTTTTTTCTTCTTTGTAAGTAGACTTTGGGCTTTATGTTGTTGGAAAGCATGTAATTTTCATTTGTTTTTTTTCACCTAGTGGTGCTTAATGATACCATGTGAATTTTTATGGTCCCAGCTGCACCGAAGTGTGTGCCCTGAAACTTCAGTTGGATTAAGAGCCTACCTTGGTGTGAGGGCTGAAATTGGAGAAATGGGAGAACACAGGGTGCATCTATATATGTTGCAATTAATATTGATGAGTGGGCAAAAGTCCAATGTTATCCTAGGGGGTTCGCTAATGTTCATTGTAAACCAATGCAAGTGAGTCCTTCCCCTGCAGGTGTGAATAGTTTAATTTAGTAGGTGGATTAGGAAAAGCAAGGGGCATTTTCTTATGTTCCAGTTCACGTTTCGTATGTTGAACATGAACCAGCCATGTAACGTACAGCTCATCGTTGAGTGGTGGCAACAAGTATCCGAGACATGGTTAACCCATCTCAGTACCTCTGAGGTCCAGCATCATGCCTGGTACATGGTAGGTGCTCATTAGCATTTGTGAAATGAATAGAAGAATGAATGAAAGATTGCTATTACAAGGTCTCTTAAGAATACTGGCCCCTGCCTACCCCTCAAGCCATCTTGCCTTCCACCTTCTAGCCATAATATACTACTTGTAGCTTGTTCAATGTTCTACATTCTTCTTCCCTTTGGACCTGTTTACTTTCCGTCTTCTCTCCTTCAAGCCCCTTCTCCCCCCACACCTCCATCCCTTTGTCTGGCTGATTCCTGTTGGTTCTTTATGATTTGGTGCCTTCCAGAAGACTTTCAGGAGGCATCATTGCTAGTATCTGATTGAAGGCCTGGTTGGTTTTTCATCTCTCTCTGAACCTTTGAATAACAGCAGCACGCTTCTGACTAGTGGACATGTTGAAATCTGTGTATCTATCTGAACCTTCTTTTCAGGAGAATGTGGATAATTGTCAGATGCTTGAGTCATCTGGTTATCCATTCATTAAATGTTTACTTATTTTGAGAGAGAGTGTGAGCGTGAGTGGGGGAGGGGCAGACAGAGGGAATCCCAAGCAGGCTCCACGCTCAGCGTGGAACCCAGTGTGATGCTCGATCCCATGTCTGTGAGATCATGACCTGAACTGAAATCAAGAGTCAGACGCTCAACCTACTGAGCCACCCAGGCGACCCAGTACTTTGTGTCTAGCAATGGGCAAAACATGGCTCTATAGTACCAGGAGCAGAAGTAGTCCAGTGAGGCAGCCAATTCTCTCGCGTTTACAGAGCATCAGCCTCAGGGTAAAATGGGATGATGAAGGAGAACCACTGATGTATTACTTTTGGTGTGCCTGATACCAAAGGGTCCAAAGGCAAATAGAAGTTGGGAAATTGAACCATTTCCTTTCTAATTCAATTTAGGAAAGGTTGGTGCATAGTAGGTGCTCGGCCAACATTTCCTGAGGATGAAAGGTTTTTATTTTTTTGCTTTATAATAGGATTCAAAATTTTTTAGATAGTCTCTTTCACTCCACACTCCTTTTTGCCCACATAGCCCTAGCTTCAGTCTATACTTAGTGCTTTTGCTAAGACTGACTCATCTTGTTTCTGATTGCTTTAGTGATATGAGACTCTGGTATCCATGGGAATGGTATAAGACTGTATTGCTTTCATGCTTGGAAAAACATTAGCCAGAAAGGCCAGCTATTGGTACCAGTACCAAGTAACTCCTGAGAACTATAGGGTAATCTCACCCTTAAATTCTTAAGACAGTGTGTAAAACAGCATAATCTGTTGGAAAACAAATCAGTCTTTGTGACAAGATAGTGTGACTTAAATCTTGTCTCTGCTGCCAGGCTGTGTGACTGTGGGCAGGTTATTCACCCTCTCTGCGTTCCTTCATCTCTGTTTTTTTTTTTCCATTTGTAAAATGAGGGAGCAATATTAACTCAGGACTGTTCGGTAATTAGAAACGCTTTTGTAAGTGTCCTAGTTTATATCTGATGCTCAGTAAATGGTAAGTATTATTATGATGAATATTACTACTGTAAACCATATTAGATATAGGCCCTGGAGGGTTTCAACAAGGACATGGTTACAGGTAGCTACCAAGATCAGGGAAGGACAGCTGAATTAGATCTAAACAGACTCCTTTGTCTGCAAAGGACCCTTGGTTTTTTTCTTTTTGCTTTTACCCCCTCTGGGAAGAATTCACATCGTTTTAAGAAGGGAACTGAGTGTCTTCCCTCTGTTCTGGGTGTTTCAGAGTTGACTAGAAATTGATCCTAGTTACTAAGGAAGAACTTTAAAAAATACACGTTAGGAGTCAGGGTGGTGTAGAGGTGAGAGCACTGACCCATGTTCCCAGGGGTCAAGGCTCTGCTCAGCTCCACATTCTCTGCCAAGTCCCCTTCCGTCCCTGTGCTGTACATCCCCCCAGCTGGGAGCACATTGGAGCAGAAGATTATCTGGCCCTCTGGTTGGTTTTCTTCCCAAGGCAAGTCCTTCTTCCTGACTGGGAGTTAGGATGGGTGGCCCTAGCTGGGCTGGTTTTATTGTTCCAAAAAGTGTCAGCAGAGAAATGGCCAGATCTTGGAATATCCCTTGTGATTTGACATTTGGGGGCATCCTTTTGTGTTCAATGTACCTGGCCCAAAAGTCTTCCAGCTCAGATATTCTGTGAGTGGAAACTCTTTGAATAAATGTAAACGTAGAAGGGATTTTCAGGGTAAATTTAAAAATTCTCCTGTGGTTCAGCTGTAACAACTCCTTCTCACATGAAACTTCTTTGGGGGCATTGATAATACTTGTATTTGAATGGGGAATGAATTTCCCAGCTTCCTGGGAACAACAACAACAAACATTCCCCCAACAAACCCCAGGGTGTCTGACGCTCCCGCTTTCTTCTCAAAGAGCCGATCGAAAACTCTTCTGTCAGCTCAAGAGCTATCAGCAGTATTGAACAATTAGACTAGAAGGAACGGTGGTGAACAGTTGTCCCTAAAGGCCTGGAAATTAACAAAGGCCATATTAGTAGGAGCAGGGAGGGAGGGGGGATATGAAGAGAATGGGGGCTGGGAGGGACAATTCACAAGTGGGGAGGGTGATTTGGAGGGGTTTGTTTCCCAGATAGTTTTCAAAGAAAAGAGATTTGTGTAGTTTGCCAGGGGCTGAGAATGAAGCACAGGACCAGTTGATGTTCTTTTTTATCCAACAGTTACTTTTCTCTGGCACATTCCTTTTAGGCTAACAAAGTGTCTTCCTTTTCTTTTTCATGGTCATTGATAGCAAGAGCTTAAGGGATCTTTGCTTCCCAGGGCTAAGGGTGTGGTGGAGAGAAGGACGCAAGGAAGAGGGAATTGACATTTTGCAGATTTTCTTGAATTTTGTCACAAACAAGGGAAAGCCATCCAATGCCTACGGAAGGCTCAGGTTTTCATTTTAGTCTGGGGGTGATTGATTTCTTTCTTTCAAGGGGCTGATGGAGGAGGTCAGCGTCTTAGGGAAGAAGCCAGGGAAAAGGAGAAAAGAAAGAATGAGATTTATGACCTTCTGGATCCCAGCTTTTATGTCGCGTAACCATTCCCAATACTGGAAGTTCATGACACCCTGAGAACCAGCCCGGGAACCCGGAGCAGTGATCTGCATGCAAAGGAGGAATTAAACAGTCCAGCAACTGCTTTGATTGAGAGACACACAAGATCCTGTCCTGGATTCTGAGCCTCGCTTCCCTTTAGTTCATCCTGTAGGCACAGAATCCAGTGTTCCACGCACTGATGAGACAGACCACCCAGGGCCACTCATGTTATACTGAGGGTGATTGACGATGGTGCTTATAGAGGAATTATTTCAACAATGGGACTTTTCCATTATTCTCTCTGCAGTCAGCCCTCCACGCTCAGTACATGGAAATCCTTGCATCTTGTCACCGAAGAATACTAAACTAGTAGGTGTTGCTCCCATAGCCCCACCCTGGTCCCATAACCCTGAGCTAATAACTGAAGATCTTAAAAAATGTATGTATGGTCCATTTTTATTCCATATGGCCCCTTAGGTAACATGACCCAATGTGGCCATTAAATGACCCCGCTTACACTTGGATTACTCGGTACAAAGCAAATTTATGGTTGTTTATTCTCTCCTCCTATCAGCTATTAGTGCCTAATCATATGGTCTATCGATCATGAGATTAATCGCCTGCTCAAAGAGGCAGCAGGTCTCGTGGAATGCTGCACTGCGCCAGACTGAACTTCAACCTTTTATACAAACTGGAGGAGTCAAAATCATCATTCACTGCCTGAAGCCCCTGGTCCCTGGGCCTCCTGAACCCCAGGAGGTAAATCCCTGCTTTTTCACACAGTGTACTTTGCACTTCCTTTCCTTGTGTAAAACTTCACCTCATTGATTCAGGCAGGCACTTGCAAATAAAATCCTTTGCAAGGCATCCTATAAATAATGATCTAAGCTGAAAATATGTGGGCTTTATTATACAAAGCCCCATAGTGCTGCCATAATTAAGGTCTGTCAGTATTTCTATTACAGATTCTCATTTTGGAAGATTTATAACTGGGCCATTAAAGTTTTCTTGGGCTAAGACTTTCCAAGAGTGTCATGTTAGACCTTTTTTTTTTTTTTCTTTTTGTAGAATGTATTTCTTAAAATATATATATGTAATTATTAAGTCCAGAAAGCCTGTCACACAGTAGTACATACCTGCAAAGGTTGGACGCTAAAATCTGAGGACCGCATCGCCTAGAGTGGCTTCTGGTCACCCTCCTCTGCCCTTTCATTGCAGTTGTGAGAACAGAGAATCATTGTAGTGTTCATGCTGTATTGTGATGTTTGTTTCCTGGTCTGTGTCTCCTCCTCTAAGGAGAGTGAGAGTAGGCAACTTAAATCATTTGTCTCTCGAGCCCTGTGTTTTTCAGAGAGGATAGCCCCATGTCAGCGCTGGGTTTGTTCAGTAAATGCACCCAAGAATGGGAAGCAGGAAACATCCTTTCCAGTCCTAGAGTTGTTCATAGCTGGGAGTAAACCAGGCGGTGCATTTAGTCAAGTCACTTTACTTCTTGGAAAACAAGTTTCCTGATGGTTGAAATAAGTTCAGGCCTGGTAAATTGGTGTTCTGTGAGTTGAATGCTGCCAGCACAGTGCTTTCAAACATTTTAATCTGAACACCTTATGGGATGGAATCTGGGCCTTCTAGTTGGCCATAATTCCTGCCATTCCCCGGTATAGGGTATTAGCAGCCGCTTCAGTCATCTGTCTGCATGGTCTATAAGTGTTTATGATTCCTCGTAGTGATACCTTTATAATGGGACCTTGTGTTTTGTCGCTACTGTAAGGATCTAAATCTGAGATTCAGGTTGGCCTGGGATGCCTTTCAATGCAATCTGACTTCTCTCACTTCCAATTCTTTCTCTCACCAAGAACCTCAACCAATATTTTTGACTCCATGCTTTGAAAAGTTTTGTCTTGTAGACAAACTGCATTGGTTAATAATTAATTTCTTTTCCTATTTTTAAAGCAAACAGACATCTGCAACTGCGCTCACAGATACAAACAAGCCATCAGCAGTAAGGGCATGAAATAGTTTTTGTGTAATGAGTTGGTTGATGCTTTAGCAAGGTTGTGCAGTTGTTTCTTGAGTAAGCCTATAGTTTCTGTGTGAGCTTTTGATCTACTAAAAATAGCTCTTAGATCTTCCTGCCTTTTTAGACATGTGAAGTTCCAAAGACTCTAGGTGAGCGCTTAGTTTATTCTTTTATGAGTTGCTGGGCTACTCTTGTCCTCAAAGCCTCAAGTAAGTTGTTTGTCCAAATACGCAGTGCCAGTGTTTCAAAATGTGGCCTTCCTGGTCAGCTTAGAGAGGGCAGTCTCTATACAAGCTGGCTTTTGCATCTGATGAAAGGAAAAGAGCTTCCTAATATGAGTTACCTGCAGGCCCTTGTTACATTTGTTCCCTTCAGTCAAGGGCATTTTGGAAGGTTGTTAAAAAAAAGAGTGGAAGACAATTTGATACTTTGACTCCCAAGCTAAAGAGAACCTTTCCATCTCAACTCAGGCTGTTGGTGACTATTGTGGATTGAGAAATTAACAGCACACATTTTAATTAAATAGAGCAAATTAAAGATCTGTAGCATAGACGTAATCTTGCATGTAAACCAATCTGAGGCCTGACTTTAGGTACTTAAGGTGGTCAATACCACACAGAAGTAAAGGGTTTTTGAAGATAGCAAACTGATTGACCCAGAGTATCACACAGATACAATTTAACAAGAGGCAGCGCCTTCTTTGTGGCTAAGAGTTTAGGCTCTGGGGTTCTACTAATTTGGGTTTAGTTCTGTCTTGGTTCCTTACCAGTTCTCACCTTGAAGAGATTACTTAACTCTCCATAAACTTCAGTTTGCTCATTTATAATCTGAGGATAATTATAGCATGTTGTAAGGAGTAAAGGGGAATAATTCACACAAAGTATTTGCATCATGTTGGTCATAGAATAAACAATGCATATTAATTATCATTATTAGCCAGGACATAGTTGAAATAGATTCCTGAGCTTTGGGGTTTTCTTTTTAAGAGTTTAAAGGTATACTTAAGATATGCTTTTTTAAGAGTGTCCATCCATGCTGGGCCACTTACCTACCTTTCCAGGAAATTGTACGTTTCAACAGTCCAGATGTGTTGCTTTCAGTTTTTTCAGGAAACAAGTAATGTTTGAGTCTAAAAACCTAAGGTTGAAATCTTCTTTCCTACATTTTCTTTTCCCTCCAGATCAATCCAAATTAAAGTTTCATTGCCAAAGTTTCACGGCTCCTTATTAGCATTAATTATTATTGGCGTGCTGTAGGAATCCTAAAGTGGGTGCATTAAGAATTAAAACCCGGGAGAAAACTTGAAACCCTCATGGACTCATAGAGCTGGAAGGGACTTACGCGATCATGTCCTCTAAGCCCCATTTTACAGATAAGGAAAGTGTATTTTACAAGGTAAAGTAAGTTTTAAACGTAATGGCTTTTTAATTTGCCCCCTCACCGGAATCTGCGCTTATTTGCCATGTTGTGATTATGTTCTTATCGTGGGACTTGTGGGTATTTATTAGAGACTATGGAGATGTAGCATTGGGCATTACTTTTGTGGCCAAGGCACGGGGGCAATAATCATTATTAATGGATGCCATTATTTGGGAGAGCATTTTACTGACTACAGAGAATTCATTGCATTGATCTATGGTGCCACATTTGTATTATACCAGGTAGTTTAAAATGATATTCTCTAAACTGTTAGGCTGAAAAATTGCCCAATCTTGGCAGTTATCCCATCAGTAAGACCTTCCTTTTCCTACTGAAAATACATAGTTCTGTTGAAAGAAACCTTTTGACTGGTCCCCAGCGCCCTGAATGTGTTTAAATCCCTCACTACTGAAATAGGAGGATTACTACCGCTATCATTGTTCTAAAACAAACTTCCCTTTGGACGATAACAGCAGCGGTAAATCAGATGTTGAAGAAAGTACCAGCTTAACATCAGTTTGCTTTAAAAGGGTTTCCTCTTTAATTGACAAGTGTCATGTATAATAGAGCATGGTGACTCACATAGAAAACCGTGTGCCGGCCTTCCCGCTGGGGTTGGAGTTCTTAATGAACATCCGAGTGAATACACGGAGGCGAAAACTGAAAGGGCCCCAGCTGTGGAGTATTCACTCTGCTCGCTCTGGCCAGGGTGGTGATCGGCACCAGCCACGCCGATGACCAGAGAGAGACCCGTATCGGTCATGTGGCTGTTTTGTAGCTGTGAGCTGCTGTGACTGTGGTCTTTCCTAGTGACATGTTGAATAACGGCACAGAGTCTGGTGTCCCATCTGAGGAATAAACAAGGTTTTTCTTCCTTAACGTAAAGATAATAAGTTATTTTTGGCAGACTCAACCTTCTCACAGAGCAGCAGTTTTCTTGAGCTCCGGACCACTTGCTAACACTCAGTCCCCTCACGCTGCAGTCCCCGTTTTCCTTCCCCTCACTCCCCGAAAGAGAGCGGCACCGATTTTTCAGGGGTGATGTTTACAACAGTTCAACACACTTGAATACAAGCACTTAGAATAATGTCAGTGGGGGTGGGGGGGAGAGAAGGGCATATTATTTTCAAATTAAGTAATGGATGGGCAGTGATATTTTATTTATTAAAGCTCATCTGAGTACCAATGGAAACAGAATGTTGGTTCTGAAGTGCACAGATTAGAAAGGAATGTTGAGTTTGGAAACGTGGCAGCCTGCAGCACTGTGTATGGTTTAAATTAAACCTTTTTTTGGAAAGCAGAATAGCTCTAGGCCACATTTAAGGGAAACGCTACAGCAGAGTGAGCTGGCTGTGGTTTTTCTTTTACTCTGTAACCGGCCCACTTTCCCTTGTTTTAACACAGAAAAAAGACTTTGGACTCCTTCAGACCAACCACATAGCTTCTCTGCTGACCACAAAAAGGAAGTTTGGCGTAGAAGCCATAGGATTAATACCCACTGTCTCTTAACCCAACAGAGTGTGAAAACTTTTATAAGAGATTTCTCTGGGCAGACTGACACTGTGGTTGGACTTTAAACATTTTAAATCAAGAGCAACTTTGAATTGCATTATGCCACAGTGCTCTGTAAATTGTTATGTGCGATCCCACCGTTAGAAGTTATTTACACGAATCCCCAGGTTTCAGAGGGATAAACCACTAACAGCTTTGTGTATCTTGATAAAGAAATACAAGGAGAATTAAAGGTATGCCCATGCCAAATTATCTCAGAGAGAGTAGGCAGATCACAGTCAATCAGATTTTATTGTTCTGAAGCAAATGGAGACAGTTGGCTCTTGGCAGAAAAGCCTTTTCATCTTTGCAAATAATAAGATTAAGATTGTGGATTCTATTAATCACTTGATCAACTTTATTAATTCATCACATTATTTTTAAACTAGAGAAGAAACCTTCCTTTTAATAGATTCGCATCTTTCTAAAATAATAGTTTTGCATCGCAGAGGTGTTGTTTCATATGCTGACCTCCTCAGCTGTTATAAATAGTTATTGGTGTGCCCTGACCATTACTTTTAATGATTGGATTCTTACTACCCTGATGAACTAATTATGTGTTTGCACAGAGCAACTTTGAAATTACCAACCGGGGCGCCTGGGTGGCGCAGTCGGTTAAGCGTCCGACTTCAGCCAGGTCACGATCTCGCGGTCCGTGAGTTCGAGCCCCGCGTCAGGCTATGGGCTGATGGCTCAGAGCCTGGAGCCTGTTTCCAGTTCTGTGTCTCCCTCTCTCTCTGCCCCTCCCCCGTTCATGCTCTGTCTCTCTCTGTCCCCAAAAAAATAAATAAACGTTGAAAAAAAAAATTAAAAAAAAAAAAAAAGAAATTACCAACCAACAAACAACCCCCCCCCCAAAAAAAACCCCAAAACCCTTGTGTGTTTGTATTTATATGTACTCTTTGAATGCCTAGGATTGATATATTTTTAAAAAATCATTTGAATTTACATTTTGCCATGCTGAAGTCAGCAGCTTTTCACAGGTGCACTGTATCAGCATTCTGGTTTCTGTTCAACAAAGAATGTCAATCGAAAGAATTGATTTGAAAAGTTGAAGGAAAAACCTGCATACATGTTTCAAAACTGTGGTCTTACGGTAACCACTGAGTTACTTCTTGGTTGACTGTATGTCGCGAGAGGGGTTTATTTGCTGTCATTAGAGAAATTGGTCTGTAGAACACTTCCTGTATGTGAAGAAATGCAGTTGTCATCTTGCCTAGGTCACTAAAACAGTATTTAAATACTTCCAGCTGTAAGGAACCTTGCATTCACTGTGGTTATTTCCCCAGGAGCAGCCGTTTTGGGGTTTTCTGAACTTAATAGTTGAAGAAGGTCAGAAAGAAATGGTGTACTTTCTGGGTAAAGTAGTTTAGCCACCCCGAGTAGATGCGTTGCGTCTTGATCTTTTTTCATCTTAGTAGAATTCTACTGTAACTAATTGAATCCATTGATCACTGTCTTGTATCTCCCCTGCCCCCATCTTCTTCTCAGAGGATTCATTTCATAGGGGTCTATACATCAGTCAAGAAAATGACTACAGAGGAATTACCAAGACTGGTAATCAAGGTAATTTAACCTGGTTTAGTTTTTTTTTTTTTTTTTTTCTTAAAGTACAACACACTAAGTGTCCTCTACCTGGTGAGAGTTAACTTCTTATCTGGTAAGAGTCTCCTGATAGGAGTTAACGTCTTAATTAGGTTATGTTCCAAAATAAGTCAAACTATGACACTGAGCAGTACATTCAGAACAGAAAGAGGGGAGAGAAAGCATCGATTTTCGAATTAGTTGACCTGGTTTCCAGGCCTCTCTGTACCAATGCTTTTCAGACTTCACTATGCATATGAATCAACTGAGGATACTTTTGAACGGCAGAGTCTGACTCAGTAGGTGCGTGGTGCAGCCCGAGATTCTGCATCGCTAACAGGCTTCCCGCCATGTGGATGTCCAAGTTGTAGGGCTCCAGACCGTACCCTGCATAGCAGCAATCTGTTACAGCGCATACCAACTGAACTTGGTGGCTTTGGAGAGACTATTTAACAGCTCTGCATCTCAGTTTCCTAATCTCTCAAATAGGGACGTTAATCTTTGCCTGTCTCATTAGGCTGTTATGAGACTCAGATGAGATAATGTAGATGAAATTTTAAAAGGCTACCTCCGTATAAGACACCAAGGATCTTTGCTTATAGATAAAGACATTCTTGGCATACCTTTCATGGAATCAGTGTGAGCCTCCTCCTGTGCTAGAAAGCATCCTGAACTGTGCAATAGGGGAGAGAGACTGGAGTCCTCACTTCCGTCAACCACTCTATGCTTTTGGCCAGATCACTCCACCCTCCTGGTCCTCTTTAAAATAAGGGCTTGACCTGGATTAATGGGTCTTGAAGTGTGGCTCCAAGTCTAGTGGCCTCGGCATCACTTGGAAACTTGGTGGACGAGCGGATGTCTAGTCCCTTCCTAGACCTAGCGAATTGTAAATTCTGGGGATGGGGCCCAGCAACCTGTTGTTTAACAAGTACTTTTGGTGATTCTAATACATGCTAAATTTTGAGAACCACTCTCAAGTGTCCGACAACTTTGAAATGCGATATTGAAGCATTTCTCTGGATAGGTTCAGTCGTGGGAATGCCTTTCTGTGTGATCTAGAGTATCCTGTCTCATAGGCAGAGACGAATTGGGACTTGAGTATTCTCCAAGGGTGCCCGCTGCACTTGTGGAAAGGAGGAATGAACATCCGGGTTTTAAGCCTGGCCTGCCTGGAAGTCAGAACAGATCATAACTGCACTGGCCCACACCTTCCTAGCTTAGCCCAGCCTTGGGACTGACTGCTTTAGTGGCCCAATGACAGCGGGTTAAGCCAGAGAAGAACATGCAGGCTGAGGAGTTCTCTCTCATTCTCCTCCTTATCCTCCAATTCTCCTGATGGTGGTCAGCACAGTGCAGCACCAACTGACATTTTTTTCAGGCACTTTCACAAAGATTATCACAGTCCATTTGCATAGGCAGGAGATAATGAGAACCAAGGAAATAAAATACATCTTTTTCTTACAGTCATTTACAGACAGACCTCACATTCCTGTGGTTTTGCTTTTCTGTTTTGATATTTGGGAATACATCTGATAACCAGGAAAAAAGCACAGCCAGCCTCCAGTTGTCCAAAGTAGATTTTATCAGGTTCAAGCACTAAAGCTCTTGATCTTATGTTCATCAGTGAACCTAACTCCTGTCCGAATCTGACATTTTATTCCAGACTAGCAAGTAAAGTCATAGCAGACAGGTGCTTGAGCCTTGAAAGTGGAAACAAACGAGAGGTGTTAGCTGGCAGCTTGAACAGTGAGAGAGACACTGTCAAAAGTAGAACAGATACGAGGTCGAGAGGGTTAATAGCTTGAGATCCTCTCTCTCTAGATATACACATATATATACATGTGTACGTGTGTACAATATAAAAATAAATATAGATAGTACATATATATGTGTATATGTTTGCATATAAAGAATTAAATGCATAGTATACGTATGTGTATACGTGTATGCATGTATAAATATATACAGGTATACATGTATATATATGAATATACACGTATTTATTTACACATATGTATTTATTTTTATATATGTGCACTACAAATATCCTATATACTAATATTCCTAAGTAACTTTTTTGGGTATTAACAGTAATAGAACACTTCCGTGTAGCTCATGTTCTTTTTTTTTTTAATTTTTTTTTAACAATTATTTATTTTTGAGACAGAGACAGAGCACAAGTTGGGAAGGGGCAGAGAAAGAGGAAGAGACAGAATCTGAGGCAGGCTCCAGGCTCTGAGCTGTCAGCACAGAGCCTGATCCAGGGCTTGAACCCACGAACTGCAAGATCATGACCTGAGCCCAAGTCAGATGCTTAACCAACTGAGCCACCCAAGGGCCCTCATGTAACTCATGTTCTTGATATCTTTAGGAAAAGATCAAATTATGTTTCTGAATATAAGGATATTAGTTGCAAATTATAGAATATTTCTCTCCACAGTGAGTTAATGTAGAAAACAAATAGCCCTTATACTGATAAATGTGAGTACTTTTGCAAATTTGTAAAATCATAGACAGTTCTAGTTATGAAGGACCTTATAGATCCTTTTATCCAGTAGTTTTAGATTTTCTTTAAATAGAGGTCTTCAAAACTAAATTCATGGGAAAACTGTATATATATATATATACATATACCCATATATGTATGTATATATATACACACACGCATACACACACACGTATGTGTATATACATACATACATACATACATACATACATACATACCGTGAAAAAGTGTGGGAGTCCTGGATCCCTGTCAGCTTGGCCCATCTAGCCTGCCTTCCTAAAGTAACCCTAGTTGGAACTGATCCCTAGGGCAAGAAATCACCTAGGAAACCCCTTATAAGGAAATTATGATTCTGTAAGTCTGGGATGGGGCCTGAGACTCTGCATTTTTAATAAACCCCTGAGGTGTTACACAGACAGTGACCGCAGCGTGAGTAGCAAGGCCCTAGGGGATCTGTGTAGATAGTTTGAAAACCTTCAATGGGTCAACCTCTTCATTTTACAAATGTGAAAAGAGAGCCTTGGACTTAATAACTGATTGCCAGAAGCCACATGCCTTGTGCAAGTCTTTTGATTTCTGGTAAGATTCTGTTCCTCTGATCATGCCTGGGAGGAATGGCCATGTCCTGACCTTTCCAGCGGAATGAGGTGCCTTGGTACCAGGGTTCCATTGGCACCACCAGTGCCCTGCACAAACTTAGTTTATCTCTATAGATGATGCTGGGAATTTGTTCCCTTCCAGCCCACTCTCTGCCCCGTGAAAAAATAGTACTTTGAATCAGACCCCATTTAGGGTGGAACGTTCTGATTAGCCAGCAAGGGCCGTTAGGCCGGTAGCTGTGATGTCTGCTGCCACAGCAGAATGGATAAGCAGTTCTCAGCCCCCCCAGCATAATCCATAAAACTCTTTCAACCTTCTTTTTTTTTTTTTTTTTTTTTGCATGATGTCTAGTGTTTGCAAATGGAAAATGGCTGAGGAAAAACAGAGTGAAAGTTTGTATAAAATATTTATACCTTAAAGATCTTTTATCTTGTGTCATTCAAGAGATAGAGAAGTGAAAAATGTATTGGGAGTACATTATCAAGAGTACATTATAAATTTAAATCTCAGATTGAATAATACCAGCTGCTAATGTGTGGAGCTTTGGAAATGAGTCACTTTTGAATCTTGAGAATTTACTGTACCAGGTCAGTTATACTTAAGAAGGAAGTGCCTCTTGAAAAAAAATCCTATACCGGAATCAAGACTTCTACTAGTGGGTATTAAAAATCAAATATTGAGATAATGTTCATGTTAGAATGTAGTTTCATAGGAGTGAGATGTAGGGTCTTAGGAATCTTACTGATTATTTCTCAAAAAAGCCTGATATTCTTGGACTTCGTTGTAAAGCAATATAACCTGTGGTTAAATAGTATGTGTCTTAGACTCAGAAAGACTGAGATTCAAATTTTCCTTCTACTGCTTGTTAGTTGTGATTTCGGAACAGTTACTTTCTCTGACAACTCACTTTCTTTATTTTTAAAATAAAGGTAATGATACTTACCTAATATATTTCCTTTCAGGATTAAGTGGCATAGTATTTGTAAAGCACTTAGCACACTGCCTACACTCTCATAAAAATCTCAGTAAATAGTAGATATTATTACCATCGTTATCACTATTGTGTGGTCTTTAGCCATAACTGGTAATATATAGCCCTCTGGTGACATGGTATCTTTCTCCTCTCTGTGTAAGTGTGCTATGAGAACCCAAAACGGTACATCTACTGAAAAAGTTAGGAGTCAGAAAAAGAAAATATATTTTCATGAGTTTGACTATGACTGCCTATGCCAGATATCTGGATTGTAGGTAGCAAAGATGCAAATCTTTTTTTGGTTATAATAGTACTTTGTTTTCATAGTACATAGTATATATTTTTGTACGCTGTGTGTAGGGTCTCACATTCACATGCTTGAAGCAGCTACAGAGGTGACTAAAGAAGTAGTCTATGGACAGAGGAGCCCAAGTCCCATTGAAAGCCAGCAAGTCCTCTTGAAAAGCCCCTTAGCTCTAGCCAGTTGGTGTTGGGTGTTTTATGAAAACCTTGGCCCAATGTCTCAGTTCCTTTTCCCCTTCTTCTCCTTCTTCTCCTCCTTCTCCTCCTTCTCCTCCAACTCCTCCTCCTCCTCCTCCAACTCCTCCTCCTCCTCCTTCCCCTCCTCCTCTTCCTTCTTCCCCTCCTCCTTCTTCCCCTCCTCCTCCTCCTCCTTCCCCTCCTCCTCCTCCTTCTTCCCCTCCTCCTCCTCCTCCTCCTTCTTTCCCTCCTCCTCCTCCTCCTTCTCCCCCCCCCCCCCTTCAAGAATCTGGAAATCCAGATTTTGATAGGA
This sequence comes from Leopardus geoffroyi, assembly GCF_018350155.1. Classification (NCBI taxonomy): domain Eukaryota; kingdom Metazoa; phylum Chordata; class Mammalia; order Carnivora; family Felidae; genus Leopardus; species Leopardus geoffroyi. The sequence continues at coordinate 50,073,800 of NC_059328.1, forward strand.
ATTAAAGAATATTTTAAATAATGGCAGCTGAGTCTTGAGAGAATGCTGTTGGTTGCAAGAAACAAAAACCAGTGGTTGAAATGAAGATAAATTTTTCTTACATTGTGGTAAGGTAAGTCCAGAGGTAGTAGCTGGCAGTGGTTTATTTGCTCACTCAAACCAGTAAGAATTCAGGCACTTTCCATTTTTTTTTGTCCTGACATGCTTATTTGTTGACTTATATTTTGTAATTCTTGTCATATTACAGTTGCCATATGTATGTTTAAGGCAGGAGGATGGGAGTGTTGGGTCATGCTAGCCTAATTTGTTCCATTTATCAGAGAAGGGAAAACTTTTCTAGAAACTTAACAGGTGGCATCTCTGTATGATTCACTGGTTAAAACTGGATCACTTGCTGTAAGGAAATTCAGGGAAATGACTATGCAGCTTTCTAGTCCCTATTGTGGTGAGGGGTGGGGGGGGGGTTTGTAAATAGCTGCGGTATTTGCCAGGGAACAGGGCATGACACAGAAACTAACTCAACAGGAAACCCAGATGCAGGGCCTGGAGACCCCGAGACCTCCAATATGTATCAAAATCTCCAGATTTTACCATTATAAAGGAAAAGTATCGTTTAGGGGAAGGCCGGTGTTTATTTTTATTTTTTTTTATTTTTAAAATCTTTTTAACGTTTATTTATTATTGAGAGACAGAGAGACACAGAGCGTGAGCAGGGGAGGGGTAGAGAGAGGGGGAAACACAGAATCTGAAGTAGGCTCCAGGCTCTGAGCTGTCAGCACAGAGCCTGACGCGGGGCTGGAGCTCACAAAAGTGTGAGATTATGACCCGAGCCGAAGTTGGTCGCTTAACCAACTGAGCCACCCAGGTGCCCCTATTTTTTAACAAAATGCTACTGCATTATATGGGATAGGTCATTGCTAATGATGAGTAAACTGTTGGGAATAGTAAATGAACTTATATAATTCTCGGAGAAGTTTATATGTAGAATTTTGGTAGAAAAGTTAAGAACATACCATTCAATGTTATTTCTGTATTACTGCATTATAATAAAATATCTAAGTTAACTCATATTTTCCTTTTTTAAAAATTTATGGATAAACTACATTTTTGAAAAAATTATTTTTATTCTACAATAAATCTGCTTTATAAGTCATTCACCTCTGATTGTAATAACTTTTTAAAATGTTTTATCCATTTTTGAGAGAGACAGAGCATGAGCGGGGAGGGGCAGAGAGAGAGAGGGAGACACAGAATCTGAAGCAGGCTGCAGGCTCTGACCTGTCTGCACAGAGCCTGACTCGGGGCTTGAACTCACCAACCGTGAGATAATGACCTGAGCCAAAGTCAGCCGCTTAACTGGCTGAGCCACCCAGGCGCCCCAGATCTTAATAACTTTTGTTGGAAGGAAATATTTTCTTTTTATTTATCTGTATATTTAACTCAAACACTGGGACACTCTTCCAAAATGCTTTACAAAAAAGCAGCCATTTCAGGATGATTCAAAGTATGTTTTATATGTACGCATATAGTTGAACTGCTCCAAACCAGGTGTCTTTTTTAGTTGATTAAACTCAAGAATTATGGAACTTCGAAGAACTCTTAATCATAGGGAAGCATGCACCAAAGGAAAACCGTATCTGTTTGATTCCAGCCAATCGACTCATCAGTAATATTTTTGCTTACGCCTTTTTGCAGCTTATCGCTGAGCTAGCTAGTCTAATGCCCTTGACAAATTCGGGAAGCCACCATAAGTACATAAATTGAGAGAAAATATTTCTGCCAATTTGATCCTGATCATTTCTTCTCAAGGTTATAAATTTGGGTTTTCATGATCTAGATGTTAATTTTTTTAAGTGAAAAAAAAAAATATCCCAAACCAAACCAAAACAACAACTCTAGATTGTCTGAAGGGGTTCCTCCTTGATCTAGGAAGGTATTGTAGAGTGAATGGGCCACCTACTGAGTACCCAGAAGCATGGAGACCTTTACAACATTCATATAATTCCAACATATAATCACTTTGTCAGGCCCAGTAAGTTAGTGAAATCTCTCATAATGCTAGGATAATTAAATATTTCAGTAACCATAAGCTAGAAGGTAAGAGGCAAAAGTGTTTTTTATTGGGGAAACTATGCCAAGACAATCTATGAATTATTTAAGGAGGTAAATAGATAGGTAAACCAGCCTACTGCCCTAAATAATCTATTTAGTGTTAAACATAACATATTGTCCAGATGCTATATCACAGTCTACTTTAGAGTGGACTTGTAAAGAGGGACTATTCCAGAGACAAGGAAAAGAACAGGGGAGTTATTTGTATGGGAAAATATAGTGTGTGTCCATTTAGTATGTACCCGTAATGTGAGAGATTATACCAGATGCATTAAACTTGTCCCTTAATCCTCAAAGCAATTTTATAAATTGGGTATTGTGACCCCCATTGCCCTGATGAGGATATCAAAGCTCTGAGTACTTGAGTCACTTACCTGAAGTATGACTGTCCATTTTGGAGTTGACCTTTGAACCCAGCTCTGTCTGTGTTCCATATGCAGTCTCTTTCCCCTACATCGGAAGATCCACCCACATTGGGCAAGTGAGACGCAAAATAGCAGAAGGACTTAAGTGTGGGTAAATGTTCGATAATGTACTTAACAAAGAAACCATCCAAACTATTTGTAGGATATGAGCTCTTAGCTACTAATTACAACTCAACAAAAGAAACCTGAAAGCCAATGTATAGGCTGTCGTGGGACCTGACCATTGGCTATCCCCTAAAGTCAATTAATCGAAGAGTATTTGTTCAGTACTTCCTTGTGTGAAGATGGAAAGAAAATGTACTTGAACTTACATCTTTTCCCATATGACTTTTCAAATGTTGCTATAGTGAGAAAAGTCCCCTGTAAAACCTCTTTAAGCAATTCATCCATCTGTATGTGGAAGAGATGGGTAAGTGTACTCTTATTTAGGATTACAAACTGATTTGCAGTGTATTTTGGGAATGACGGCTGGAAGTTAGAATAAGTTTACTTTGATCTAAATGAGGCATTTTCTTAGTAGAATCATTATGGTATTGTTTCCTAGCTATTAAAATTTGCCATCTTGATGCTTGGTTATTCGCTGTAAGTAATGAAATATTTATTAAGGTCATATCACTGTTGCGTACAAAGGGATCCATGGAGTGATTTTTATACCATGCTTTTTGGTAGGCAGCGTTTCTGCTGGGTTGCATCAATGTCTGTAGATTCTATTGATTATAATTAAGTCAGTCTGCATTGTCTCTAAGAATTTTACATGGGTTTAAAAATCAATCCTTCATGTGTTCATTTGAAATAATTTGAAGAAGGATCTCAGTAGAAGGGACAAATCTGCAGTGATTAATCCTGTCATTTCCATAAGCCAGAAATGGTGTTATTTCTCATTAAAACATTTTCAGGTTTTAGGTGTTATGGTCCTTTTAGTTCTCTTTTAATTTTCTTTCCTCTACCTCCGATCTTTCAAAAGCATGTCACAGCTTATCCTTATTTCCAGTAGATTTCTGGGTGTGTCTGGAAACCCCCCTAGCTCAAATCTTGAAGGTTATTTAAATTCCAAAATTGGATGCTCTCCACATTCACAGATTTTGATGTAAAGTTAATAAGGTATGAAGATTTCATGCCAATTGATACCTTTCATTTACATGATGGATCAGACAAAGGACTGTGGAAGTGTTAATGGGTCTGGGTTTTGATTAGAGAGAGGAACATTATCAGGGCTTTTTATGAAAAGATTCCTGTGTTACCTTATGCATACACACGTAAGCCAAGTTTGACAAATACATTTATGTTAAATATTGAGGCATCAGCAGTCATACAAGCTTGTGGAATGAACTCCTACTGATACATGTAAGGTCTTAACCAATTGTGCAAATACCACCTACAAGACCTGTAACAATTAGTGCTTTTGTTGAAGTTGAAGAATTGAGCTATATGTACATTATTTTTCTGTAGCAAGTGATTTCAGGTACATCTGCTTCTGTACAAGTGCTCTATCTCTGTGTGTGCATGTGTATTATAGGTATATATCGAGAAATAGAGATAAAAAGATAATAGTTTTTGACACAAAAAAATACCGAAGTAAATTGCACTTTTATTTTTATGTTGAGGAGAGATTATATAAAAATAAAAGAGCATTATTTATAACATAAACTCAAGCTAAATATACAGCTGGGTGAGGCTTAAAAAAAAAATCTTTTTTGAGATCCCTTTAAGGAATAGTTTTAGCTTCCCAAACTGGAGACATGTGCAGATAAATGGACACTAGCATTTTTCTGTGGCTGTGATTCTTGAAGATATTCAGCGAAAACTTCTCCTGTAAGATTTATTTAAAACGACATTATATTTGTGTTATCCTAGGATGGTTTCAAGCTTCTGGGGTGGAGGGTATGTGTCTCTTTCCTAGGGGTTGAAAAATTAAGCCCTGGCTGTCATAGTCTTGGTGTTTCCTATAAACTCATAGCTTTGATCCCAAGGTTTTTAAAGCTTAATTATGAATGGCTGTTAAATATTCTCCTTTTCTCCAATTATCAGCATTTTGCTTTTTTTGCGGCAAGACTTGCTTCCTTTGCTTATGGAAGGCCCCAAGCTTGTTTAGAAAACAAAGTCTGTCTTATCGTAATTTTGTTGGAGACAAGATGTGGCTACATAAAACAAAGAACAAACCTGTGAATCCTTTGCTCCTCATATCGGGCCCTCTGTTCGCGGCAAGCCTAAATGGTTAAAATAGCAACTTGTTAAACTTAGCCCTGACTCTGTTTAAGGGGATCTTTTATTTACAAAATTCAGTTGATTCCTCCTGAAAGGGGGGGGGGGGGGAAGTAATTTTCGTGGATCTTGAAAGCTTCCAGATAAATATTACAAGTTTTTTCCCCCTGCTGCTGCAAGCTTAAAAAGCAACATAGACAGTCTGAAGCCTGGTTTTTCCAACTGTGTAACAAGCACAGAATAGAGATTCTAAATATGTATTTCCCCCGGCCCTGTCCCTTAATCTATTCTGTGTTCTAGTCAACTTGATCACTCGCTGTTTGTTTCTGGGACACTTTTCACACCGTGGTCTCTCAGTCCCTCCAGCCATGCCCTTTTTTCCACCCTCACTTCTTCTACGTTAGTCTGCATAGCAAATGCCATCTCTTCCCGAAGTCTCTACTCATCCCCCAACTCTCCCTTTTGGAAAGGGGTCTGTGCTTTGCAGTGCGGTCACCTTACCGACTTTGTGGCTCCTTTTCTGCCTTGTGTTTTAGGTGTTTGTGTATGTAGTAGTGTTCAGGGGTCAACAGGTAGTTATTAGATATTACTTATGGGAGAAAACAGAAGGTTTGAAAAACGTGTCCTGTGAGGTCATAACCTCTTGGTCTTTTCTCTTCCCAACTTGGCTCTGAATTTCCAATGGGTAGAAAAAGCTTTGTGATTCTTTCATAACCCCTGCAAATCTTGGCTTCTTGCACATAGTAGCTACTCAGTAAATGTTCATCTAGTCAAATCATTGAGTAAACCAGTTTTTTGTTTTTGTTTTTTTTTTTCCAGATTGAATTTTAACAGGAGAGATTAGCTTTCCTCTTTGGGATTTGAATTAAAGTAATGTTATTTATGCCATCTCCAATTATACTGTGATCTTTTTGTGGTATATAAAGGAAGACTTTCCCACTGCTCCTGCCATGTACTCTTAGATGTTTGCTATTTATCTTGGAAGGCATGGCAACAGCTAGCATAGGCCAGACAGTCAGAATTTTATTGAGTACCAGTAGGCACTGTGTTGGCCTCTTCATCCGGCCCCACAGGGCTACCCTGGAATCCTTATGCAGAGACAACTTTCCAACTACAGCTTCTGGATATCATCAGCCGTAGCTTTCGTCAAGTTCCCAAAGGCATCCGTGATGCAGAAGAGGGTAAGTGAATGAGTAAGTTAACACTTGTCTCCCTGAAGGACCAAACATGTAGGTAGCATTTGGACAGGTTCACAGTTGCTCCGATCCATAGCAATGTGGCAGAATTTACTCTTTCCTGCATGGTGGGGGGGGGGGGGGGGGGGGGGCGGGGAGGAGTAACACCTGTAAATGTAGGTAGATAGTCAAACTAAAGATGACTTCCCTGGAGCTGTAGGGATCTTGGGCAAATTATGACTAAGACCTACATTATTAGGCTAGCCCCAGAAATCCAGCTTGCTAGTAAATGGTCTGTGACGGTAGCTTACAGCCTGACTGTAGCATTTGGCATTTTCCCTGTACTCCAGCCAGTGTAGGATTTCTGCATGTTTAGGACTGTAACCTAACCGGAACTCTTGCCTGGGAATATGCTCCCTCCATCCCCCAACCTGCTTCTGTCATCTAAATGACAATAAGATAACTATCAGTAACATTGGAACTTCCCTGCAAAGTGGTGTTCTTCACTGAGTGTAGTGGGAAGTATTGTTTCTTTACTTTGGAACTTCCTAAGATGTTCTGAGCTGAGCAAAAATTAGTGTCACTGCCTTTTCAACGGCTGGACACTTATCACCACACTGTGCCAACATCAGTGATGGTGCACCCGCAAAGGTGTTTGGTCTTGATAAGCTTCTGAAGAAGCAGACTTTGTTTGTTTGTTTTAAATTAGCTACTGGACTCTTTCAGTTTCACTTAAAAAAAAAAAGAGAGAGAGAATTATTTCCTAAATAGAAAAGGACAGAAAGTTTATAGAAAATAATGCCTAAGCAACTAACACAGTATTTGCTTTTGCTCCATGGTGTGTGTGTGTGTGTGTGTGTGTGTGTGTGGTATGCACGTGCGTGTGTGCACGCACACATGGCTGCCTGAGTTCATACTTAGTCTAAGCCTTTGAATGGATACCAGATTGGCTCTGTAACCTTGGAAGATTTATTTACTCTCTCAATTTCTTTTATTCCCAATCTTTTATCAAATACTGTTTATTATGTTCTCTGAGATGTTAAATAAAAGCGACTGTGGAAAAAATTCTAAAATGCTAAATTTATTCCAGGCTGAAAGTATTACAATAGGATGATGCTGTTTAACCCATCTACTTGAAATAAGAAGCCAAGCAAATGGAAATGTGATATATTTAAGAGGGCACTTCTTAGAGGAAAAAAAAAAATGTTTGATGTTCTTTCTAGACTGGCATTATTCATTGTATTTTTATTTTAAGCATAATTTGCAAATATTTTGAAAGTAACTATAGTGACATGTCTTCTCTGGTTGAGCTAAAGGATAATAAGAGGTAAATGTTATCTGTAATTCAGGCTGCATTGAATCATTAAAGCCCCATCTTTGTTAAAACATTAAATATCGGATTTGGGAGGAGGAGGAGTTGCTTATTTAGGAAAGATTTTTTGTAGGTCTTCCTTAAAGAAATGAAGGAAGTGCCCTGCTGATCTAATCTGAGAAAGCATAAGAGAATCCACCTCTCTCTGGCCACCATGCCCACAGTCTTGTGCTTATTTGGGTGTGGATGAGATGTGTGCTTTTGTTGGGGAAAGAGAATACTGGAGTAGGTTAATATATCCTTAATTCTAAGCTGCCATCCCCCTTAGGAAGGCTGTGCTCTACTGGAGACAGCAACATGTGATCCTTGAAAAAAGGGGGGATGTCCTTTGCCCGCCCCCCACCCCCTTAGGGTTTCTCAGGGTTTGATGCAAAGGGTAATTTGAAAGGATTTACCTTAGGAGCTTTGCCACTGAGTGCAGAGAGAAGAATTTCTATGAGGATTCCATACTTAGCGTAAATGCCGGGGAAGAATCCATAGAGTTCCAAGGACTTCAACCTCCAGGGGAGAAAAGCAGTAATTTATGGATCTCTCTAGAAATTATGGTTAGGTTCTTTTCCCTCTGAACCCAGTCTTCCTTAGTCATGTGACCGGAATTCAATTATCAGTGCCATAAATAATCTTGTGAATGGAAGCAGTGTGTTTGGCAGTGAATTTCTGCTTCCTAAAGAGAAAGGAACCTTTAGAAGTTATTAGAAATAATGCTGCACTAGCTATGATTCTGAAGGCAAATGGTCACAGAGGTACAGGACTGGGTCCCTGAAGACAGTGGGTTTTAGATGAGTCAGATATGTGCTGGTGACGGATGGCATGAAGATTGGATATGTTTTTTTTTTAAATGCATATTTAAAGCAGGCTGTATTTAGAAGTTTATTTATAATTGGTTTTAGGATAAAGCCAGCCTGTTGATGCATAACGGAGTTGATCTTTTGGTTCCATTAGCATCCTTGAAATATTTAACAAGAAGCTGAGTTTAGCATAGGAGCTCTTTTAACCATTGTTGGAGATAAGGCAGTCCATGTTGGATAATTCTTGTTGTAAAACCAGCAGGCAGCCCCTTTGTTTTTCCATCTTGCCCTCATGCTCTGTGTTCTAGACTAGGGAAGGTCAGCTTTTTATAGGCAGAGGTCTGTATGCCTTTGAAAATAGCCATTCCCCTACCTATCCTCAGCTAGTAACAATTTATGTCCCGAAGATAGCAAAGAGTGCTGATTTAATTCATTTTACAACCAGTGTCCTTTCGTGGGAGCGAGCAGGCTGGTAAAATTGTTTCAGGAACCAGAACATTTTTCTTGGTTATTTATAACATAACTTGACCATCCAGCTACACAGGGCTTCTTTCAATTGAGAAAGTCTATTGAATCCAAAAATAATAATCCTTTATATTTGTACAGTATTTGCAGCTTTATAAGGGACTCTTCACATCCATTCCCTCATTTGATTTTTCTGACAACTCTATGGGGTAGAGAGGGCAGGTATTGTTACCTCCAAATTACAGATGAGGAGTCTGAAACCTAAGTGCTTGTGAATCCTGCCCAGGGTTTCACAACCAGTAAAATGCCCGGGCCTTGAGCCCCCTAGATTTTCTTCTGGCTCAGAGGCCAGTGCTCTTTCCACTGTTTGTTTTGATACCCTTGGAAGGTTCATTGCTCATCTAGGAAAGAAAAATTGGCAGCTCTTGCTGAGGAACATGGAAGTCTGCTGGGAGAGACAGATCTGAGAGAGTTGTACTGGCTAATAAGTAAAATGAGAAAAGACCAAGGGGGTCAAGGGACTTGGCTTCTCTCCCTGGGCCACTCCCTGTGTGATTGCGGGCAAGTCACTTCCCCTCTCCATGCCGGAGAATTCTCTTTTGATTTCTCCAAAGGCGACAGTCTCTCATCTGCCACAGCCGTGCCATCCTGCATTTCTGTGGTGAAGGTGACAGAGAAGTAATTTCTATGAGTGTTCCTTGGGAAGATGCACATTCCTATGTGAAAGGTGGTATCACTGTGTACACTTGACGTGTGAGGTGGAGAAGCAATCATTTTCCATTTATAGAGCCCTCAGGTCTACCCTCAAGGGAAGAGTAAGGGATTGCTTTATTTGCCTTCAATCAATCCTTTACTCTTTGTGATTCTCCTGTGTTTTCTTTCTCTCACCTTTCCAGACAGGACTGGTGAAGATGTTCCTAAGTGTTTCCTGTGAGAGGTGAGGGTGCACCATGGAAGGAACATCAGAGTTAGAGCCAGGTAGCCCGGCTCAGCCACGTTGCAGCTGTGTGACCTTGGACAAGTGACTTTACTTCCCTCATCCTGTTACTGCCCCGGCAAGTAGGGATGAGGGTGATACCTGAGGGGACTGAGTGAGGGAATGGATGCGTGGTGACTGGCACTCAATGTGCTCTCAATAAATATTACTCCGTATTAGGGAAAAGTGAATAGAGATTGATGATAGGGGCAGAGCTGATGAGAGAAGTAGATGGAGAGAGGGATGGCTTTGGGATCTGGCCGTTTTTTTCCACTTTAAGCACTGTTTTTTTTTAATTATCTTTCAACTTTCATTTTGTCTCCCATCTTTTTTTCCTCCCAGATGTGAGGGGTCTTAAAGGAAAAGGCAACCTCGGAGGTGAAGGCGTCACGCCAATGGAGGGGTCCAGGGCCAAATGCACTAATCGAAGCTGTGCCCTGGGCCTGTTCTCCACCCTCCTCAGTCTTGGAACACGTGCACTCTCAGCAGGCCAGGGGAGTTTGCAAAGCTGTTGGGGAGGCTTTCCCCAGGCAGTGTTACCTTCTCCAAAAGTGACGTGTGTGCCCACACATACTTCATGAGGCAGATGGTTTCTTTTATTTTCCGTGTGGTCTAAAAATGAAATGGACTTTTAATGGAATGGGTTGGGGAATTCCAGTACCAGGATAGAGATGTAGTACCCCACAGCTTTTAGAAGAATTTGTCATCTCCGGTTTTGTCTGGCTGTGGGGTGGGGAGATGAGGAAGAGGAAGTGAGTGGATGGGCACTACCATGTGGTCCAGGACTAGTTAGTAGCCAGGCACCTGTCATTTGCATTGAAAACTGAGAAGGAGAGGGTATGTTTCTGCCTTTGACCCCCACATAGTGAAGTGGGAGGGAAGATTGGGTTGGTTCTGTCTGGTAACCTCTGATGTCCCAGGCACTGTGATAGGTGCCCAGGGAATAAGAAGGGAAGATACAGATCTTGTCTTTGAGAAGGTTCGTTCGAGCCGCACCTGAGGGGGCCGAAGTTATACCTTGAACTGTAAAAGTTCGGATTTGGGGAGGAACTTCTTTGCTAGGGCACTGATGATTTGTTCTTTTGAGGGGCACGCTGGCATGCAGTGAAGAGCACCCTCTGTAGCTAGAGTGTGTTTTAAATATTGGTGTTCTTGAAAATGTGGCTTTCTCCCTGATGACAGTGTCAAGGGTTTCAAAAAATACATCTCAAAGACTTGGTGTTGGGTGTTAACAGACCAGTCGCCAAAACATTATTCACTCTTGACTTTTAAACTAAGCCTTTCTGTGTTGTTGTGTAACGTCACGTAATCACAGCCTCTTACTGGGTCGTTGTCACACCTTCTGTGTGCCACACGCAGTGCTCGTGTGCTCCTGTCATCAAGGAGCTCACTGTCCAACGAAGAGACAGAAAAGTGAATGATACAGCTTTCTTTGTGAGAGACTTACATGCGGTTCTCAGGGCTGTCTCTGAAAGGGGTTTCCTCTAGCTCAGTTGTAGAGGATGAGTGGGAATCCAGAGGCACAAAGGGCTGTCACGGGGTGGGGGTAGCAAGGATAACGTGTGTAAAGAAAAGCAGAGAGGGAGGCAAGAGTCCATTTGTGAAAGCCCTTGTGTCCTTCTTGCACCTTTGGTGAATGGCTGTGTCACCAAGAGCCAAAGCTACCGGGAGGCTGGTGAAGGGCCACCGGATGGGCCATACTTCTTCTTTCCCAGATACTAATTCCCCCCCCCCCATGTATGTATGTATGTATGTATGTATATATTTAATGTTTTTAAATTTATTTTTGAGACAGAGAAAGAGCATGAGCAGGGGAGGGGCAGAGAGAGAGAGACGGAGACACAGAATCTGAAGCGCCCCTCCCCCCTTTGTAAATGTTGCCATTGTCTTTATTGTAAACGTTATTGTTTTAAGTTGGGTCATAAACTTTGTAGGATGAGGGGGGCAGGCATGAGTTAGTGAATGGTAAATGCCTTTAAATCTCCTTATTAATGCAGTTCTAAAAGTTCCTTCTTTCATCTCAGTAGATATTTTATAGGATAGAAATGAATTCCTTCCTAACTGCTTACTTCTATTTAAAGGTTTTCTTCCAGGGGCACCTGGGTGGCTCAGTCAGGCATCCGACTCTTGATTTCAGCTCAGGCCACGATCTCACGGTTCTTGAGTTAGAGCCCCACATCGGGCTCTGCACTGTGTCAGCCAGGAGCCTGCTTGGAATTCTCTCTCCCTCCCTCTCTGTCCCTACCTCCCTCATGCTCTCTCTTTTTTTCTCTCTCAAAATAAATAAACTTAAAAAAATTAAAAAATAAAAATAAAACAATAAAGTTTTTTCATATAAATGTGTTGACATTAAAAATAATGTATTTCTTATTGTAAGCAGGTAATATTATCTCTAGTATAGAAAATCTAGAAAAAACGCATAGAGGAATATTAAAAGTAACTCTAATTCTGTCCCCTTTTTTTCGTTTTTTCTTCCATTCTTTCTTTCTATGCACTTTTAAATAAAAGTGGGATCATAGTATAATAAATTGATTTTAAAAATCTACCTATTCAAGAGATATTTGTATTATTATGTTTCCATGGCAAAATAAGCCTTCTAAATCCTTTATAGGAAACTCTGACAATTATTGGGAATACCAAAATGAGAAAAGCAGCATTATCTGTATCTCTCTCCTTCCTGCATTTAGTTTTCTGTATTTATGAGAAAATTCAGAAGATGCTTATCAGGAGTTAGTTGAAAAATAAGTTCAAATGTATGTCATGGGGTTAAGTTATTCCGGTTTCCCATACCTTCTATGTAGAATTTAAACAGTATTTAGTAAATTCATGATGACAGTCATAGTAATAACCCTGACTTAAAACACATTTATACAGTACCATTTACCTAGTGATGTCATGTACATTATTTCATTTAATTCGTAACAATTCATTATTGTTATCACGATTCTAAAGACAGGAAAACTCTGCAGTATTGAGAAATTAGCCCTATACCACGATAGTCAGGTGTGTTCTGAATCATTAAAGAAAGTTCTATTATATTTTAGTATAGTGTTTATATTAAAAATGTTTTCTATCCCCCGAGGGTATGTTTTGGAAGTCTGTGCTTTCTATACAAATCCTCCTTGATTTTAAGCTAGTCAGACTCCCCTGTCCATAAGCCTCCTCCTCAAATTTAAGGTATCCTGAATAAAGACGAGCTTTAATAAACCATCTCTATTATTGGTTCTGTAAGACCTTGACATTTGCAAACTTTATTTTTTTTTTGTCTTTTGTCCCACACAGTAGCCACTCTTGCAAATCAACCTTGGGAAGTTAGCATTCTTAATGAAGATCTATAGGAGACTTTCTCTTTAGACAGTAAATCAGCTCTTTCAAGGCACCATTCATCTCTTCTTTCGAGCGCATGAATTGGTATGTAGCACCTTACAAGAGCTCATTTATCTTACGTGGGTCCCTAGTTATTCCCTCTGCCCACTTCCCCTAGATCGCCCGAGATCAAGGCTGGAGTGCATTAGAGTATGGCTTTGTGCTTTGAAAGTTGCCAAGGTCAGCCGAGGTGCCTGTGGCATTGACTTACAGAGAGCGGTGCTGAGTATCACCCATAACTTTTAGGGTGATATCACGCAACACCAGCAAAGGAGTTAGTTTGCTAAAACATTTGAATTACTCTTGGTTAATTAAAGGTGGCTTAGAGGATAGACAAAACAGTAGGGGAAAAAGTTTCTTACCTCGTATCCTACTGTTAGAGAATTTTTTCCTCTTTAACATTTGTCCACATCATATTGGCTTCATCGTTAGTTCTGTAACAATGGTAACGATGAACTGTTATGAACCTAGGCTATATGCTGGGTGTTTTTACAACTGCCCTATTTTTTTCTTAACAATCCGGCCATGGTGTAGAAACCATTATTTTCATTGCTCACACAGGAGCTGATCACCACTAAGGTTAAATAATGTGCTGAAGAATATATAAACAAAAGGGCAGCATCAGGAGTCAAAACCAAGTGCCTGCAACATTTGCCTCTGTGACCATCTTTTGGCAAGGCTACAGCGTTATTAGAATCACTCACTGTTTGAAGGATGTTTGTACGTAACATTCTGGTAACAAATTAATCAAGGCAGAATACTAGTATTCGGTTACAGTTAATAGTGGACGTGGGAGCCAAGCTTACATCGCTAATCGTGCTGATGTTTGTTTTTATAGTTCGAGTTTTCTTGCTAGCAGACCCTGAGATAAAGGTTTGGGTGCAAATAGTTTATTTGGGAGATGATCCCAGGAAGTATGGGGAGGAGGTAAGTCCAATAAAAGAGGTCTCAATGAGCAGATTATAGCCGTTAGCAATTGGGGTTCGATCCTTCTGCCCACCCCCACACTCCCTTAGAGACTACAGAACATAACTCACACTTGTTTCACTAAGGGCCAACTTGTATCCTTCACTGGTTCAGGGTCGCTCTTGGGTACATTAATTATCCTGCACTTCCAGCCTGCCCTGTGGACAGAGAAAGCCCCAAGGCAGAGAGAGAGACTCAGGTGTTTGTGTTTGAGGCTGGAAAGCATGTCCATCCAGCTGCGAGTGACCTCCAGGGTGGGGGGCAGCGTGTGGGAAGGGCACCAGTAGTTCCTGTTACCTTTGTTTTTGAAGCCAATACTAGTGCTGATAAAGATGCATCCAGACTGGTGACCCTGACTAGGGGGTTGACAACCTTATATAAGTAAAGCTAGGCAGCAAGGGTGGGGTAGGGGTGGAGGGGGGCGCAGTGAAGCTAAAATCAGACTTAGGGGCAGAAAAGAGGAATTGGAGTAGTCGGGTAGTCTTGGGCTTGGTCCCAGTTCTGCCATTCGTTAGCTGTGTGTTGGGTGAGTTACTTCATTTCTCTGAGCCTCACTTTTCTCATCTATAAAGTGGACACAGCTGCCTTACAGGGTTCATAAAAGCCTTTGTAAATTATGCAGCCTTTGCACTGTTCCCACTGGAGCTCCTGATTGAGGCGTCTGATGGAGTACTGGGTGCTAGTAGAATTTGAGGGCAACTGTTTGCTTTATGTGAAGCTCCTTGAAGAGTGCCCTCTCAACACCTCAGGAAGTCTGTCTTCTAATATTCTGACACTTTACAAGTCATGGGTGAGTTCAGAGCCTATCTAGGCCCCTCCTTCTCAGTATGGTTTCTGGCCAACTGAGAATTGGTAACCCCACTTCTGCACCATAGTGAGATTGTATTTCCGATAGTTTCCTATGGAGGGCACTTTTCTTTTTTTTTTTTTTTCTGGTGAAAGATTTGGATTTGAGAAAGTACTGAGGTGTTTTGTTTTGTTTTGTTTTGTTTTTTAGTGTTTATTCTGAGAGAGAGAGAGCGCATGCGAGAGAGAGAGTGAGCACAGGGGAGGGAGAGAGCGGGAGAGAGAATCCCAAGCACACTGCCCTGTCAGCACAGAGCCCGATACGGGGTTCGAATTCACAAACCAAAGCACTGGTTCTTCTAAAGGTCCATCAGCCTTTAAGATGTCAGTGAGACTTTCATCTCTCAGTCTCACTTTGGTTTCTGACCAAAGGCCGACTCATCCACAGGTGGCTGATGTCAAGTGAATCAGGACTCTCTCCACGTGTGCATTTGGCCCTAACATAGCCAAGAACTGCATGGATAGCTGGGAGCACGTGTTGGGGTCCGTCCTTCAGTACCCCCTGGCTCCTCAGGAGTCAGACTCCAAGGAGGAGGGCAGAAGGCCCTGACTGTGCATCCTCACATCCAGCGCCATGCCCAGCACCGCCGTTCCTTCACCCCACTCACCCAGTCAGACCCTGGCTTGAACTCCATCACTCAAGAGGGAACATTAAAAAACCCACACCTCTGACTCATGCTTTGATTTTGCGGCCTAAAGAGGCAAAGACGCCGTAAGGAGCTTTTAGGGGCCATCACCATGGAGCCTCTTTATTGCCTAGCAAGAGCCTTAAATGATAATGGGAAACCTCACTATTGATTGGCTGACTCTTAATTCTTCCTCTTTGGGTTTTGAAGTAGAAGTGATGGTCCAGAATATTTATATTACTCATTGGATATATTAAATTAAACATACGAAAGTCCTGAAGCCATTTAAGATGAGGTTGCAACACTGGTGAATAGGACTTTATTACCAAAAGAGGGAATAGTAGCTTTTAGTTGTGGCTTAGCTGGAAAGTATATTGATGATAAGAATGGCCCAGCAGAGGTCTTAGGGCTCTCAGAAGGGGCTCAGAGTGTGGTTTCTCTTAAGAAAGTTCTTCAGGCCCATCCTGTATAAACACCCAGGTCTATGGTGTGATGGAGGGTGTGGTGGCAAAGACAAAACCTCTGTCTTGGTTGAAGATAAGCCCCACTGACGCGGTGGCAAAGGCTGTTGTTGGGCCGTTAAAGGACTTGTGCTTGAGTTCTGGAGGTGAAAGTATCCTAAGAAAATGTCTGCTCGCTAGAAGAAGCCACTCGAAGCACAGCTTCCCTGTGGGATTTAGATTATTTACCCCTCTCATCTTAAGCCCATTGGAAATTAGAATGGATGAGAGGGTTGGCCGATTCTGTTAAATGACTGTGGCCAATATAAGGGGTACAATTTTTGTCTTAAAAGATTTTGACCCCTAGAAAAATTACAGGGCCTGAGGCAATGAAATGGTTAATATGACTGCCTCCCTTACAGGTTTCCCCAGATATGCTTACTCGCTGTACAATGGATAATTGTTAGCTCTTGTTGTGCAGATGCTGTTGCAGATGGAGTCCTGTACCTGCATGCATAGCAAATGAATTAGACTGGCAATCCCCTTTATAAAGCATAAATATGTAATTTGTTCAGCTGTTGTAATTAAATATGTATGTGTGAAACAGCCACCATTCAGGTCATTAATGATGCGCCATGCCAAATTAGAGCTTACAGACAGTAATGTACATTGTTGTGCAATGAGGGAATTGCAAATAACATAACTAAGCCTTTCCTAGTAAAGTGATGCATTCAGCAGCTTTAAAAGGAATATTTACATTTGTAACGTTTTTATTTAGAAAGTACATTTTTGTTCAGTGTGAAAGTCTGTAAGACAGAATTACTTTTATCACCAGTTTAGTTTTATTAATGTTTTAACATTTTATCATGCAAATGCCAGAGACTATTAAACATGCCGTTTGTTGATAAGTCTTAAGTATCTACTTATATATAAAACAGCAGTTGCCCCTGGTTTTCTATGTGGTTATGATAGAACCAATGTATCATAGCACCTTAGAATGACTTGATCGTTTCATTGTATTAAAAAAACAACAACAACTCAGTATTTCAACTCTATTCCCCACTGATAGATAAAGAAATTCCTCTGACAGTAAACAGAATTTTTATTTCCATAGAAATTGAGCTGAGAAAAATGTAGTTATCAAAATACAAACAAATAAAAGTGGTAAATTTGCCTCTTGTGCTTTAATTCCCAATGAATTACTTGTGAATCCAAGGAATTTCCTAAGAAAAGTGTCATCCATGGGTCAGAATGATTGTTTTTTTTTTTAAATTTTAAGACTCAAAGTTTGTGAAGTTAATACACTTGGGAAAATTACTGTTCTATCCTTTTTCTCCTTGGTTTCATGTTACAGTCTTCAAGGTACTTGAAGCTGAAATTTAAATATATTAAAACTATCTTTATATAAAATTTTTTCTACATTTATATTTTAGTTGCCTACAGACAATCTATTTTTAACATGCGTGTTGTTTTGACGGTTGGTACTGAGACTGTAGGAGCTAACCATCTTGACCTTTCTGTCCACCCCGGGGCAGCAGGAAGAAGCGTCTCAGAGTTAATTCTGTCTTGTTCACAGCTGGGAACAGAACATTCCTCTGTGATTCGCTTGCCCATGATTCGTTGGGATCTCTTGGAAGCCAAACTTGATACTATAAGTCCTGGGCTTCTGAGGTCAAACACAGATCAACCTTAGTGACACATTTGGTTAAGAGTTAGATTACACAGGACCGATATAATCGTTAAAGTTTTACAGACAATCGAATATGGAATTATTTGGTATATTTTTTTTTTTGTTTTGCAACAAATTCAGATGCAGAAATTTCTTTAAGCCTAAGATCAACCAAGATTCAGGACCTTGAATTTTCAAAGTTAGAACTCTAAATTGTGTACGGATGTAAAATCTTTATTTTCAACAAACAGCAAATGTTTCAATTAAGCAAATGTGTATTTTATTCAAAACAGATGAAATCATAACAGCTTGGCTTGCTTTACCTAAATTATTGTTCCATTACATCAAAAATTTTACTTAAAAGAAGTTCTTACCTTCATACTCCTTGATTTTGCTGTCCCGTTTTGCATATAACTTTTCAGCTCAACTAAACAGAAACATTTCTTTTGCAACATTAAGGAAAAGTTTGATTCATTCATTATTGTTTATGAAGATAGAAATATTATATGGATGACAATGATTTAAAAATTTTGTGACTTATGTTGATTGTATTCGAACTGCCCTGAATACTGAACACCATGAAAAGACTTTGCCCTGCTGGCTACATGCTTAGCATAAACTATGAATTCATAACTTCTCTGAAAAGATCCTCTTCGAGATCTGTTTCTCATTCAGTTCCTTTATCCTTATTGAAGATCTTAATCTTTTGATGGGCAGCTTCTCTTATTTCTACGTATTTCAGAACTATAGAGCCAGTAAAATAGCGCGGTGTATATTTTGTTTTTTGGAGAGAGCATTTGAAGGATACGTGGCTTTATTTAAAATACCTATTGTAGCTATCTATCAGAGGTCGCTCCTAATTTATTTTCTTGCAGGAATTTCAAAGATGCTTAAATTCATCCAGTGATGCTGACGGAGGAATCTAATTGTAGAATACGTAGGGATGAGAACTGGAGGTGTGCAGGCGGCCCTGGACCTGAGAAATGCCCGTGGTTTTGTGAGGCGGGAGTGTGTAAAAAGGTCACCGGCCCCACCAGGGTAGTTGCAAGGAGCAAACCCTTGTTTTGCAGTAGTGGTAGCAGATATATGGGTGGTTTGGCTCATTCAGGCCCCTTGCTGTGGAGGAACACATGTGAAACCATCAGCATGTCTCTTGGTCTTGTATTAACTGTGGCAAGGCTGTGCATTAAAGGACATAACCATTACTGAAAGGGTGGGAACACTCCAGTGGCCAGTGGCCAGAGGCCAGGTGCTTTATGATAACACCACAGGCAGGCCCAGCCAATCAGAAGCGATCTTTTGCTGGCAGTTGCTCCTTTGGCCACCACTGCAGTAAACACTTTCCCTTGGATGTTGGTTTTCTGTTGTGTCTGGCAGCCACACTGGGCTGCTTGAACTTTAGCCAGAGGCAAATATTTATACATCAGAGTGTGCAGTGTTCAACTGGTCAGGCCTGAGAGGGAGAGGGAGAGACCTCCGTGCCTTTTCGCCAAAGAGGATGTGTCCTTTTTTTTTTTTCTTTTTTTTTTCCCTTTCCCTTTCCACTGTGTGACATGGTGAAGTGGGACCATCCTGGAGGTCATTTGAGCTCGGGCTGCATGTGCTTCTTTGCAACACGCATACAGGCGGCAAACTTGGGACATGCTTTCAAAAAGGAGGGCTTCCTGACATTTCTGCCTGTTCCTTTAATTCCTCTTGGAAAGTTTACAGTTAATATTTTCCCTGGAACATTGTCAAGCTTTTGACAGAGCCTGAGTGTATGCCGAACTGTGAAATTGAGCCGGGGAAGCAAGTTGTGAGAAATCTGTTTCTACTCAAATCCGTAAGGTTTATTTAAAAACAAAAACAAAAACAAAAAACTTCAGGGGGGAAATTGAGAGTGGGACTCAGCTTGCTTCTCCTGGTGCGGGCTCAGGCCGCCATTTTAAGAAGCCAGCGAAGGGCGACGTTCCGCTCCTTACATGGCGGCTGTATTTACTCGGCCGCAGCCAATCACGCCGGCCGTGCCAAGCCACGTGACGTGCCACGAGGGCACGCACAGCCATTTCCTTGTTTCTAAAAAACTTGCTACCTCCACAGAGCACTTTACCTTGTTTTGCATGCCAAATGTTCCTGCAGAATGTGTCTAGCAGACTGGCATTTGTCCATAAAGTTATTTTAGTAGGTAAAAAGTCTCTGAGCACTTGAGCTTTGTGCATTCTTTATGTAAAATGGATTTCCCTTCTTGGCCAGAGGCCAAGGGTACAGCACACTCGCTGGGTGAGAAGAGAGCTTCTCTGCTGAGAAACTGGTGGACCGACACACTCTAATTTTTTGGCTTCAGACCAAACAAGCTAGATGGATGCCAAAATTCAACAAAATAACACATTATTGTGTGATAGGAGCCGTGCTTGAAGAGAGCAGGAACTCAGAGGAACTTCATACTGGCCCCCCTCCCCTTTTTTTTAAAGCATTGTCACTTTGGGGAGCTTTCTTGGGGAAACGAGAGAAAAATGGCAAAATGCAACCTAGAGAGTAAGGTATAATTTACACATAAACACGAAGGACGGAACTGAAAGAAAACAGAAGAGTTTAAAATTACTTTTATGAACTTCTCCCAGGCATAACCCACAATTCTGACTTGACTCTACTTACAGTCTTTTAACCCTGTGGGTTCCATCTACGTGTCTGAGCTGAATGCTGGACTACGTAATATTCATAATGAGAGTTAATGTGAGGTTTAAACAGTGTAAAAAACTGGAAAGGAAGGAGTGCTGCAGATTTCAAATATGGAATCTTGGCAGGCTTCTAAGGAACAACAGAACATTTTGTAAACTTACATGTTTTATTATGCCTTTGCCCCCTGATGTCTGACTTTAAGTGAGTGAAGTCTGCTATAAATTACTTGCATGAAGTTAGCGAGTCCAGTAAGCTCTCTGTACCTCAGTTTCTACGTATGTACAATGAAGGCAATAGAGAAGAAAGGTAAGATCTCTCTGCACTCTGAAGACACTAGAAGTTGAATTTGGGTAAATAACTAGAGTAAGTATAGAACGCATCTCCTGTTTTTGTATGGAAACTTGTCAATCGAAAGAAAAAAAAGACAGTATCTCTAGTCCAAGTCGCCATCATCCTTGCTGAGACTATGTCAGTGATCCTGAGTATTCCCCCTTATTCTATTCTTGCTTCTTCACACAGTAGCCAGACTGGTCTTTAAAGAATTAGTTTTTATCATTCCTCTGCCTAAAAACCTTTCACGGTTTCCTATGGATTTAGAAGAAAATCCAACTTGTTTCCATGGCATAAAGATGCTATATGGTCTCCCTCTCCAACTTCACTGTATTCTACTGACTCCTTGGATGCCTTACTGATATCCATTTAATTTTTGGAACCTGCCAAACTCTTTGCTACTTGTTGACTGCTTAGAATGCACTTCCTCCAGATCTTTCTATGGCTAGCTTATTGTCACCCTTCAGCCCTCAGTTCAAAGGATAAATTTGTGGAGGAGCGTTCTATCTAAAATTGTCCTTCATATTTATATTTTTTTATAGAACTTTTAGTAATCTGAAACATTCTTGTTGACTTATTTGATTACTCATTTGATACCTGTTTTTAGTCCTACAATGACAGGAATCATATTTACCACTTTGTTTTCTACTTTTTGTTTTGTACCTAAGCACATTGGGAGTGAAATGTTGGGCAAGTTAGAGCACTCCAAAATCTGCACTTCATATGCCTTAATTTCACTGAAGCATCCCATATTTTATTACCTATATTCACAGAACTTTTATTATAAAATGCCTTGTTAGACTAATGCTTTCACTTATCCACTGAGAGTCAGTAGATCATATTTGTTCAGAGAGTTCAAAACTTGTGGATCTTCAGGTGGCCTGTACTTGAATCTTGGCCCCGCCATTGATGAGCTATGTGAGCTGAAGCAAGGTGAGTCAGCCCCTACATTTCAGTTTCCTTGGCTATCAAGTAGGATTCCAAATAATTCCTACATTATAGGATTAGTGTAAAGATTAAATGTGATGTCATAGTTAAAACTCTTATGACAAAAGTGTTTATTGCGATTGTTGCTGCTGCTAATTAGTAATAGTACGGTGGGCTCAGTATTGGCAGCTGGAGTGCAACTGTACTAAGAAACAGTCCTCTCCATTAAATAGTTCAGTCTGCAGAGAAGAGGTATATGTAAATTACCTACTGTAGGTGAAACCCTTATAATCCATTGTGCCAATAGCTCTAACAATATCTCAACAGAGTATTAAACACAGAAGGGGAGGCAACTACCTTTCGGTAGACAGGAAAGGTGCTTTAGGGGAAGTAGCATTTGAGCCAGATTAAGTAGCCCTAGGTAAAATATGTTTCTTAGAGACAATAATAAAGTAATAGCTTATACCTATGTAATTCTTTTACTGATACACAAAACTCTTAGCATTGTACATATATTATCTCATTTAATTCTCTCAGCACCCCTGTGAAGTAGTGCTATTATCAGATCATCTTCCCCATTTTACAAAGAAGGAAACTGAGCCCAAGAGAGGTCAAGTGGCCTGCTCAAGGTCACACAGCTATTAAATGTCAGTCCTGGGATCACATGCATTTTTGTCGTTAGAACTTAAGTACCACCCCTACGTGGGCACTGGGGCATTCTAGGAGCGCTCCACTTTTGCTTTCTTAATGTATGGAAGCCCCCAAAGGATTCCTTCAAGAGCAGGTCTCACTCTGTTAGCCCTGTTGACTTATTTGGTAAAATGTCCACCTACCTTGTATAGTGATTATGAGCTTCAATGAGACAATTCAGGTGAAGTGCTTAGCATATTGCTTGGCATATGGTACACATTTAACAAATGTTTGCAGTAAGTATTATTATTATTATTATTATTATTGTTATTATTATTATTATTTAGCCACATTGAAATGAGATCCGTGATCCCCTGTGACCGTCCAGAGCCTCTCTCCTCATGTTCACCTCCACACTGGGATATCCGCCTCCAAAGAGAGCAAGATCCCGGCAGTTGAAATGGCATGCTACCCAGGTTGCTAGCATCGTCCCTCAGCTGCCTCTCCAACTGCCATAGCTGCCTTAGTATTTAAAAATTACTCTTCCCGTTTTATATTTCAACTCAGAAATCGATGCATCTGTGAGGCAGTTTGTTTTCCTGGGGAAGTGTAAGGAGCTGTGGTGGTGGTATGGAGACGCGCTCGGTTTAGACTCAATATTGCCACCCACTCCCTCAGCAGTGTCAGAGAACAGTCTCAGAAAGATCTGTTCCTTCCCCTCACACACTTGGTACTGCAGACTGGCCTATCCTCCATGACTTTGCTTATCTGCAGGAGTAGGGAAGTATTGATTGCCCACAACTTGCCTCTGTTTCTCGTTTCTCTGGTGCACGTTTTTACAGAGGCATCTCACGTTTCTTTTCCTTCAAGACTTTTCGAACTGGATAGATGCCCCTGTTTCAGAAAGCTAGTGTTCTGTGCCTGCTAAAAACCAGGGCAAGGCTCATCACAGCCCAATTTCTATTTCCCTTTTGTCGAAGTGGGTTTCCGTGAGAGGGGACTGTGCCCTCTCTCTCTGTGACTGGGACAGGGCAGTCTTGCAAGGAGGAGGCTAAGCGACCTCTCTTACTTTGGTTTCCCGGTGGAGGTGGAGGTGGGGTCTGTGTTTCCAGACGTGGTGGGCCTGGCGTGGCTAGTTGTTTAACAGAGTTAAACACTGGCGTGGTTAGTTGAAACAGAGTTAGCTCATCCTGGAAGTTTTCTTAAACGCCCATCTTTAGATTTCAGAGAAGGAAGAACACAGTCCCCAAAGGCACTGAGAGTTACAACATATAAATAGCCCTGCTGAGCTGAACAAAAGTGCCCATTGTGTGGTGTACTGCAAAGCAAGATATAAACGGGGAACCAAGAACAAGATACTAGAGATTTCTTTTCTTCCCTTTCTTTTTTAATTTTAGCTTGAAAAATTTGTTTTCCCCACATGTATAGTGCACTTACTTTGGAGTCTTAAACAGGATGATTTAATAATGCAGGTTCCAATCCTGGGCTGATCACTTGGCAGCTGTTTGATTTTAGGCAAATTATTTAGCTCTGTGCTGTTGTTATTGTTGTTATTGCTATTTAGGTGCATTTTGTAATCTTCGGGGGCATTTACAATGGGTAGAAATCTGTTCTTCTAAGTTAGTAATAAGTCACTCACTGTACCTAAACACTTGGGCCAGTTTTAGTCACCATTTTACTATAATTTTTGCTGCCAGGACATACCTAGTGTGTATTTTTTCCAAGTTAAATAAATCACGTGAGGTCACAGCCTTCTATTCAAAGTCCGGTGTGTCTGATTCTGTCCAGGAGCAAGTTGTTTAACGTAGGTACAGTAAATGTTTCCTTGTCTATAAAATAAGGATAGTAATACCTCCATAACAGTCTCATAATAGGCTCATCATGAAGATGACACATAACACAGGCAAAAATAGCCAATTTGGTGCCCTTCACAGACTTGGGGGCATCATGGCTGGTCAGGCAATCGAGCTGGTAAGGAGCCAGATGGATCATCTGTGATCAGTTTGAGGTCCTAGAGTCTGCTGGTGTGGGAGGATGAGATGGTAGAAAAGGTGAGTAGTCTTCTGTGGCCAGGAGAAAGCAAGGCAAAGTGTGCACAAGATGGAGAGGAGGCAGATTTGGAAACTAAGGCAGATGAGGCCAGGAGTCCTGAACATTACAGGGGGGTGGGGCCTGATCTTTGGGCAACAGCTCCTGGGCTCCTGCTTTTCTTTCTGCCCTCTGTTTAGGTGGCACATGACTTCAGAACTAGAGTATAGGTACAGAGAGAAAGTTCTAAAATGTGGTTCAAAGATCTGCCACACGTCGCTTCCCCAGTTTTCAAATAAGGACTGTGTATCTAAATCAGGAGGTTCACCAGCAGTGTTTTGTTATACAGAGTGATTTGCTTATATTAAAAACAACTTCTTGTCTTCTTACCTGTGAGGAGTGCTGGCTAACAGGAGTGCTGGGATGTTGGCTCATAGGACTCATTAACCACTTGCTGATGGACTGATTGGGTTTGGATCGTATCTGGGATTGGGGGACGTCTCATTCATATTTAGTTGTAGGGTAAGGGAAAATGTCCCATATTGCTGTTTCTGATTATAATGCTATTGAATTTTAATAATACTACTAACATTTATCCAATGCTGCTGTGTGGCAAGCAGGCAGTCTTCTAAATCTCCGTGTCAGTTATCTTATTTAATCCTCACAATACCCCCTGAGCGAGGTACTATTATTCCTCCCGTGCTATTTATTATTCTTGTGCTACTGGTATTGAGCTAGGCATGGACTGGAATGTGGAATCATTCCTGGAGGCTAGATTGTTTTCCTGAGTAGGACTCCAGTCAGAACTGCAATTTAAAGATCCAAGTTCTTGTGCTTGTAAAACAGACACATATACCTTACCTCATTTTTATGCTTACATCACAAGAATGATTTGCATTTAATCATTGATTTTTTTTTTTTTTAAATAAGGGTTGGGCTTTATCAGGGCATGGGATCATCGCAGTGATTCCTGTTCAAATTTCTGTTGGCTTTATGGACCAGATCTAATAGGCTTGCAGAGCAGCTCCAAACACGAAGCTGCTGGGAACAAGAGGGGCAGAATGGTAGCTAATCTTCTATCAGGATTTGTTGCAAATTTTATCATTTATGCATCCTATGAGGTAACTGATTGGGTTGGATTTGGGGCATTCACCGAAACAAACAAATAAAAGAAAACAAACAAACAAAAAGGTTTTCTGCCCTTTAGAGAGTTACAAAGTTTGGGATTAGAATATGTGAAAAAATCAGGACCTAGGAATATGAATTGGATAATATACTTAAAACATAGACTATATTTGGTTGCTGTAGCACTAGGGATTTTAGTTACATGACTTAGACTTGGATTTCTTGCAAGAGTAGCTCCTTTTCTTTCCTTCCCCATCTGCAGGCTTTATATCATTTTTGGTACTGAGCACCAAACTCTTCTGGCACTTTTTTAATTGAGGTTTTGTAGTTTTAATGGTCTGGTACTATAAAAAGCCAACTTTGTGCCAAAATTCTTCTAAGACCAGACATGGGTTTTGACACCACAATAAATTAAAGATAAATAAATAAAGAAACATGGCAGTGAAAATGCGGGAAGTGGGGTTTTTTTTTTTTTTTTTTTAAACTAGCGAGTAGGGCCTACTTGTAAATTTCAGGCATGTTTTCTCAGTACTCAATGTTACAATGCTTAGCTACATTAATCTGTTACTGGGTAACTCCAGAAAGAATGTTAGACCAAACCATTAGGAGATTGGCGATTTTTCCCCCCCTTGAGCATTATTGAAATTTGACAACATTCTCATAGCCTCTGCTTTCATTTAAGGATTTGGCTATCAAAAATACGGCCAAATGAAAGGAACCAAGAGAAACTAATGACCAAATGAATAGTAGTATTTAAAGGCACAAGTTGCTATGATACAGGCTTCACCGTGACCTGGATGGATAAGGGCTAAACAGGATTTGCTTTCTGGAGAATCTGGGTGCCTGTTCTACCAATTCTGTTTGTCCCCAGCCTGCCTTGTTGGCCTCCTTTTCCCAGCACCACTCATTTCGGTTCTGAGAAACAGCTTCCTCCCATTACATGTACCAATTCAATTAGCAAGAGAGAGTGCTGAAGGTTTTTGATTCCATCAGCTTCTGGTATGTAGACAGTAGCTCTGTTTGAGAAAACTTTGTGAGGGTGTTGTGATGTGCATCTTTCTGGAGTCTAATCCCTTCTTGATGACTTTCAAATCAATCAGTCAATGAGTCAATCAGTTTTTCTCCCTTTCCCCTCTTTTCCCCATCTCTCCTCCCTCCCTCCTCCCATTTCTCTCTTCTTCTCTCTCTCTCCCTCCCTCCTCCTTCATCACAAAAAGTGGAGGTGATTGCACTGATCAAACCCAAGACCTGCCTTGGGTTACAAATACCGGTAAATCATTAGGAAGCCATTAATTTTCTTTTAGATGCTAAATAATAATACTTTGAGCTTGTGAGTTTGGAATTTTGTTTGCCCCTGCAGGGACCTGTCTCCTATTTCTAAACTGTGCCTTAAAATTTACAAAAAAGGTCTGAACAAGCTTTGAAACG
This sequence comes from Leopardus geoffroyi, assembly GCF_018350155.1. Classification (NCBI taxonomy): domain Eukaryota; kingdom Metazoa; phylum Chordata; class Mammalia; order Carnivora; family Felidae; genus Leopardus; species Leopardus geoffroyi. The sequence goes on from NC_059328.1 coordinate 50,100,354, forward strand.
TATTAAAAATAACCCAACAAAAAACTTCCTTTTCTTTCTTTATTTTACCAAAGTTTGTCTAATTTTAAGCCACCATGTGGAACCGAGCCTTTATTGAGGTTTGAAATGTCAAAATAAGGAGGGATTTGTGTATATTTTCACTTTTGACTTCATTTACTGGAAGTGCTAAAGCACCAAGTGGGAGGTGGTTTTGGAAGTATTTCTGATGTAAAGAGGAAATTCCATAAATCATCCATGGTAATGTGTCTCATTTGGTATTCCAAGGAGGTGTTGACCACTTTCATCAGGGATCCTGGCTTTTGACCACATACCTGGCCCTAACCTGGATTTCAGAATTTGAACATTTGTTTCGCACTCTTGAAAACTTTTGTACTGAGATTCTTGAAATCTTCTATTAAGTATTCTCCAGATTAACCTAATATAGAGTTCACAACTGGCAGGCACTGTCAGAATCCTCTGATATGAGGGAAAAAAACATGGCTATTATCATTGAGTGTGCTTGCAAAACGTAGCAAAGTTGGCAGGTGACCATGTGTTTGGTTTGGACCAATTTGTAAAATGTTCATGTGTTTATGAAAATTTTAATCTCTGCTACTCAGAATAGTTGAGTATAAAATGGAGCAGAAAAGCTTAAGAAAAGAAGCTTTTCTGTGACTTCCAGTATTTCTCCTTTGATCCATGAGTGCTATGAGAAGAGTCTTTCTCATTTACAACTTTTGCTAAGTCTCTTAGAGTTGCATAGTGTGGTAACTGAACTTACTATGTCTGGTGTTCTTCTGTCTTCTCCATGACCCCCTCTTTTCCCCATCCAAAGAAGGATAGAGTGGTTTCTGAATTAGGTATAGCAAATAAACGGCTTCTAATATCAAGTCAGAATTAGTCGGGGCACCTGGGTGGCTCAGTCGGTTAAGTGCCCGACTTCAGTTCAGGTCACGATCTCACAGTTCAGGAGTTCGGGCTCCGCGTCAGGCTCTGTGCTGACAGCTCAGAGCCTGGAGCCTGCTTCGGATTCTGTGTCTCCCTCTGTCTCTGCCCCTCCCCTGCTCACACTCCGTGTCTCTCTCAAAAATAAATAAACATTAAAAAATTTTTTTAAATCAAAATTAGTCATTCTATTCTCTATTGAAAAAAAAGTGCAGTAGGAGCTTTTCAGTGTTAATTCTGTGAATGTTTCTCTGTTTATGTGGTAGAAAAGAGATGATGAAGGATTATCCTCCAAAGTCATTTGTATTTTGCTTCTACCAAAGAGGATATACAAACGTGATACATTTACTGGACAGGCTATAAACCATATATCTCAGAAATAAGTTCTGATGGTTAAAGTACTTATTTCATCATCTGCCCACCTTTCCCTTTAAAAATTTCCCCTTTAATGTCTTTCATGGAAATACCAAAAGGCAAGCATCCTATGCACTAGGACTGATGATTCTAGTACGGATTCTTAAGAGTAGGTCTCTTTATACTTCCATTTTTATTCAGGACTTTGTCTGTATACATCCAAAATCAACGTAACTTTTGACCCAATTAACTGATTGGCCTGATGAATTTAATTAAAACAGGGGAAGTGCTTGTGCAGAGAGGAACAGCATTAGTATAATGCGGTAGTTAAGATTAACAAGATTGATTTGATTTGATAATTAATTCATTTGATAATTTGATTAACAAGATAATTTAGTGTCAGTCAGAGACCTGGGTTCAAATCCATATTAGCTAGATGACTTTGCCTTAAACATTTTCAGTGTCGTTTCCCCCCATCTGTTAAAATGGCGTTAACAGCACGTACCCCGTAAGAGTGCTGGGAGGCTTAGTGAAATCAGTTAAGTGCTTAGCACACTTGGCCCAAAGTCACTGGTATACGACAGTACCTTTTATTATGTTCTAGGATTTTAAAATATGTGTCCTCCAAAAGACACCGTGTCTCAGACGGCTGTCAGATTTGTTTCTGGGTGAACAGAGTGCCTTCTGTCTCTGAAGACGTTAGTAGTGCAAGCATCACATCGTCTCTCAACTGTCTCCACCATTTTGCAGCTGAAACACTCCTCCCTCCCTCATTCACATCAACTTTCGGTCCTAACAATAGTTTCTATATTTTAAAAGAAGAACACTTGATAATTTCTACGCAAGCTTATTTTAATTTCCCAAAAACCCAATAAGGTAGTCAGGGCGGAGCTTAGGTCATAGTGATGGTGGCCTCGGCTCCACCATTATTTGGTAAAGTGAAGCAGAGCTGTGCTCAGGTTCTGTGTAGTTAGTAGCAGAGCTGGTGAAGCAGGTCTGAGTTCAGTGGCCTCTCTCCTACCCCATGCTGATCACTTCTCTGTGTAATTAAAAATGCCCTATCCCTGGCCTCTTATTGACAAGTTGCTTATAGCTCTTACTTTCTAGGGGTTCCCCAAACTGTCTAATGAGTGTATCTGGATGAAATCCAGACACTCTGACCATATAGAGCCCCTTTCAGTTTCAAAGATACCAAAGCAAGTGCAGCATAGAATCCATAACAAGTTCCTACCGATTTCCTCTTTTCAAAATCTTGGCTCTTTCTCTGTAGCTCTCTGACAAATCAATTCTGTAGACCTCTGCTTCCTTCTATCACCACTGCTTGTCACATATGCTGCTCTGTCACATTGAAGATAATGGTAGCTAGGAACCTATAGTGAAAGATTTGCCATTCGTTCATATTTAGTCTGCAGTAGGGACATTCCTGGGCTTCTAGGTATGCATTTATAGATTTCCCTTTTCTTTTTTGTCAAATGTTAATTTTGGTCAACTCGGATTCCTTTGTCAAAACCACTCTGATCCCAGAGTCTTAGGCAATCATGAATATCTTCCCCTTGTTACTTACTATTATCTTAGCCACATAAGAAAATTACCAATATATGCGATTCATATGTGAAAGGGAGCCCAAAGGGCTTTCACCTAAACTTTCATTTCCTTGGATCCTTTGCATTTCAAGGTCTAATCCATCATTTACCCCCTTTCTTGCATACTTGCCTGTGTACATTTGTCTTTTTCTTATTTTGCGTTGTATTTTCTCGCCAAAAGTTAAGAAATTTAAAAATACAATTTATGGCCTTCTCCACATTATCTGTATTTGAACTGTTTTAAACATTAAACATTTTACTTTTGTATCACATTTATGAATTATTTTATCCTCTGACAGTTTTAACCTATTTAAAGGCGATACTTTTGTAGATGTTCTGTAATTTGGCATTCTGTGAGATGCAGTGAAAATTTACACTTAATTAGCAGTAGATTTTTTTAAACCATAAGAAATATGTTTTCTAAGTTGATTTTTATTAATTTTGAGAGAGAGAGAGCACTGGGAAGGGGCAGAGAGAGAGAGAGAGAGAGAGAGAATCCCAAGCAGGCTCTGTGCCCTCAGCACAGACCCCAACACAGGAACTGTGAGACCATGACCTGGGCTGAAATCAAGAGTTGGACGCTTAACTTACTGAGTCACCCAGGCACCCCAGAAAATACCTGTTTCAAATGTTACTTTATCATATTTCAGAGACTAGAAATTCAGTTTTAGGTTTTATTAACCTAGTTATATTCACAGAAAAAAAATTAATGTATAAATAAAGCAGAGTAAAATACTATATTTAACAGTACTTTAATGAGCCTGGTTTTTCTTATAGAGTAAATGAATTTTTTTCTGTAACACAAACTTGATCTTTTTGGATTGATTTTGCTTTATCTATCTACATGTGGATTCTGTGTCTACTAATTTTGATTGGAATGTGTATTTTAAACTCTATAGTTCACACTTTTCTAAGTTTTTAATTTTATAAAGAAAACTAGAACTGAGTTTGCTTTGGGGGTGTGTTTATTCTTTTTGTGTGTAGGTAGGTGCTGAGGTGGGTTTTAAATGAAATTTAGTGGTATCTTTTGAGAAAATTACAGCTACAGTGTGCTATTGAAAACCTAGGGTTGGGAATCAGTTCCTAACCGTTGATTTAGACAAGAAATTTGGATCAATTTTATAGAAGATTTTAGTAGGACAAAAAATTGTGTCTCCAAGGCCGTATCCAGCACTAACTACTTAGTAAACTCCTTGGTCATGGCTGTGGAGCCCTTCCTCAAGTTATAGGAATCTTCATTCGAACCAGTTAAATCTAGTTTGAGATAGATTCGGTAAAGATCTAGAATTGAGAATATATATTTGCCTCAGAGCAAATCTTACAGGCAATATGACTGAACAGTGGTGTTTTATTTCAGAGAGCTCATGCTAATATGTAGAAGGCTATAGTATTTTTTTGTTTGTTTTATCAGCAGGCTTTATTTTTTTAAGGGTAGCTGTATGCAGAATGCATATTTGCTGTCCAAACTAGTTAATGGGCTTACAACTAGAGGGTGTAAATTCTAGTATCTGTATTTTCCAGCTTGCAGCAGTGTTGTCTGAAGCCTGAAACGGCTGATGTTAATCTTCAGCTTGTTTTGTTGCTTTCCAAAAATTAAGTTGAAGAAGAATAAAATGTGATGTAAATCAATTGCTCTGCATAATAATCGCAATACCAATAGTAAAATATAAAGTGAAATTTCCTCTATGTCACACTGTTTAAAAACTTGAAAGGAGTCTGTGTGTGTGTGTGTGTGTGTGTGTGTGTGTTTAATTGAATAGGAGGAAGCAGTAAATTACTGGCTTTTAATCAAATTGATGAATTTTGAATTTCCACTTCAATGATAGTTCTACCTTAAATTCATTTGGCTGATTCGATAGCAGTATTTGGAATGCAAGGAAGAGATAAGGATTTGGCCCTCATGTTTATAATATCCCAGAAGAATTTCATTGCTTATTGGCTAGAAACTCAGATCCCACAGAGTTGTAGATGGTACAATTTGGCATGTACATTTACTTACTCTGGGTCTTTACAAAGATTTATAGCCCAGAAGGAGTCTGTAGGTAGAGAAGGATCTAAAGAATGATCCCCTTAACATTGCATGGTTCAGCTAGGAAACCGTCTTGTTACTCTGCTTCCAGTGAGTCCTCGACTTGCCTAGAAACAGCAGACTTCGACTGTTCCCACTTCAAACGGACTACATAAGCACAGCGGGCAAGGAAAAGCGGAAGAAGCAGCCACAAGGCAATTCATTAACCCATTTTAAGACAATTTCAGACGACTTGTTCAGCTTCAAAGGTCAAACTGACCAACATTTAATTCATCATGGAAAAAAAAAAATTCTGGTAGAAGAAAAAAGTTAGCCAACTTGACCTTTAATGCTTAACAAGTTGTCTTAAAATGTTTTTATTCCATCTTGATACTTTGCTAACATGATTCATCTTCTAATCTATGTAAATGTGACTTTTAAATCATATTTAGTTTTATGTAAGGGCTTAATGCTTTGGACTTTGGAGCAGGTAACGCACTTCTTAATCGCCATGCCCTGATGTGTCCTATCCCAGACACAGGGTGCTTCCTGCAAGGATGATTTAGTGTGAACGTCCCAGGGTCTCTGAGACTGAGAAGTCACACACACCAAAAATCAATGGCTCTGCTGTTGGGGACATTTTCTGGCTTAAAACTGTGAACGAGGCATGGGGGGGGGGGCGGGGGGAGTTAATCTTTTTATTTCTTTCTATTTGCTCTTCACTCTGAATTGCAGCAGAGGTCCCTGGCAGGCAGCGTCTACAAGCGGTGGAAGGCAGTGCTGCCTAGGGGGGTGATGTTGGCAGAGCACTTTCCAGGCATGCTAGCACCTAGCGCACAAGCGGAGAACTTTGCTGCTGCCAACTGTGACTTCAGAACCCAGGTCTGTTCCTGAACCTGGACGCCCAGCTGTCAGTGTGTCGCCATATGTCACCAGCACATGGCACCCTAATTAAAATTTCAAATTGCATGCATTTGTGTTTGCTGGCTGGCTTGCTTAAAAGGCAGAGACCTCCCCACCCCAGCCTGTCCCCCCTCCTGCATCACTCTGAGGTATTATGTTTGCCATCCTGAGGCATGGGTTGGGGAACGGCCTTTCCTCACTAAAAAACCAGCATTCTCTCATTCGTTCACCTCCCGTTTTGAAGTAAGAATAGTCTCTATTTTAAGGGACAAGGAGGAGTGTGAGCAAATGTGGCTGGTGGCCTCTACTACAATTCTAAAGACCAGAAATGTGGTCCCTGTGTCACCAGTAGGTTGTACAGGTTACCCTTCAGTCTATACCTCGCTTTTCTCAAAAGAAAAAAAAAAGTGAATATTACTATCCCTTAAACATAGTGTAAAAATTTTTAAATGAAGCTTGTTTATTATGATAAATATTTATCTTTTTGGATTAGACAGTGTGGTGTTAATAAGTACATGTATTTCCTTTGCGCTCTCCATTCTCTGTGTCTATGTATCATATGTACATTGTATATTTATCTTTGCGTGTTTACATTTGAAATTTTAAGAAAGGATTAGATTCAATTCGACTGGAAAACAATAACAGCAACATTCTATGGAAATAGGTCCCTGTGTTTAAAGCAGAAAAACATACTACTGGTTGGAGATCTCAGCTGTTAATAGCTACCATTTATTGGTCATTTACAACATGCTAAAGGAAGTGCAAATCAACTTACGTATGTCTCACTTCATTTAATTATCACACCATCCCTGCTATATCGCGACTGCTAGGGTCCTCATGTCCGTAATGAACGTACTATGGCTTGCTTATGAAGCTTTTCCAAGTTAACATACTTAGTATGTAACAGAAATGAGATTTGAACCCAGATCTGTTTGGAGACAGATTATACTGCTTCCTGTCTGGAAAGAAAATGCAAGGTTTTTTTCTGGTTTATTCCAATCCAGGTTTCCTAGGTAGGAGGCATATACCTCCAAGTATAAGCATTTGTGTGTCATCTTAGTAAGTTTTGCTGATATGCTTGAGAAGTTGAGCTAGAATTACATGATTTATTTCCTATCAACTCCTAGCCACCATTTGCAATGATGATGAGCCAGGGGTATTTTCAACCACAACCAGGTTGGGATCATGCTGTCTCATGGTAAAATGTGCCTGTGGTTTATTTTAAATCTCTGATGAACTCCAGCATTAATCTCTAGGAGGACATTCATGCCAAAGATGTCACTGCTCAGGCTTACATGGCTGATCCAACCCATCCCATAAAATTTATTTATTTATTTACTTACTACGTTGTGATTAATGGTGAGGCCACTCATCTACAGAAACAGGTGTACAAGTGGTTTTCTTTCTATTATCTAGGAGGGTGTTGACTACCTAAGGAGGCAGCATGGTCATTAGTATGGACTCTGGAGCCTGATTGCTGGTCCAGATCCCAGCCTCCCAGTTAAGAAATTTTCTTTTTCTTTTTAACGTTTTTAATTTATTTTTGAAAGAGAGAGAGAGAGAGAGAGAGAGAGCACGAGCACAAGTGGGGGAGGGGTAGAGAGAGAGGGAGACACCGAATCCGAAGCAGGCTCCACACCCTGAGCTGTCAGCACAGAGCCCAACATGGGGCTCGAACTCGTGAACTGTGAGATCATGACCTGAGCCGAAGTTAGATGCTTAACCCACTGAGCCACCCACGCGCTGCCCAGCCTCCCGTTTTACTAGCATTATAATCTTGTGCAAGCCAGGTGACTTCTCTGTGTCTCAAATTCTTCATCTGTATGAGAGGGATATTAGTAGGAGTTATTCGTGTAAGACGCTTCAGAATGTTGCTCCTGGAACATTACAGTACTCCACAAATGTTAGCTCCAATTAATCTTCACATTTAACACTTGACACAGAAAAAGAAGTTACTTTTCAGGAAGATTAGTCAATCCATTCTATTGAAAATTCTCATATGAAAACATAAACCTTTTTTAAAAGTGTCTGACTAAATAAAACAAGTTACCCTCTTAATTTGATCTGCCAGTCAACAAGGGTACATGGAGCTTCTGCTGTGAAATGGTGTATGGAATACCCAAAATAAAAAATATCATCACAAACCTTAAACAGCTATCAGTCATGTTGGGTAGACAAGACTTATCTACTCACTTAGGTTTCAACAAGTGCTCTAGAATATTTACATGTTCAGTACAGTGAATTGTCACAACCACGTAATTAAATTTATACGCATCGCCCAGTAATGACACAGTGATGAAGAAAAGCTGAACACATAAACAAACAAAAAATGCCCAGAAATGTTGCTAACGTATATAATGCTAGTAGTAATATTTCTAACAACGGTAGTAACAGTAGTAGAAACTGGCGGGACACATTTAAGTAGCTTCTCTTATGGCTCCAGACAAGTTATTTACATACTTAGCAAAGTTATGAAATTCTATCATCTATAATCTTTTCAACCACAAACCATTCATTTCTTGTAAAACTCCCATGTATTCCACAGGGTTGCTGAAACACAGCAGAGTGTGAAGGAGAAAACAACTATTCCCTCTACGTTTTCTTTAAAAATAGAAAATTCTGATGAGAATCTGCAACACAGGCCAAGATATGTATTATGATTTCACACACGTTCTCAGATTTGGCTTTCTTTTTTTTAACCCCAAGTATCATATGGAAGGAAATACGTCCTGATAGCTGAGAGAATCAATATCCTTTACTACATCTGTGGAAAATACAGTGATTGTGGATAGTTTTTGTAGGGTTCATAATACTTATTTTAATCCACACATCCTCCCACCTAGAACATCACTGCCTTGAGATAAAACTGGCTAATGACCCATTAACTGACCTGTTTTCTTTCTTTCATTGAGCTTTAAAACGCAGCGCTCTCTCCAGTGTTCAAAGAGATATATTTGTTTGAGCCTTTGTGTATATTATGTATCATTAAGAAAATTACAAAGAACTTGATGAAAGCTCAAGGCAAACTCTTAAAATAGAATTTGTCATGTCAAATTCCTGCCTCCTTTGAGCTAAAAAAATTTTAAAAAGAAAAAAAAAAAAAAGAAAAAGAGTGAGGGCCATTAGGAGGATAGCAGGTAGTAAAAGCCTGTTTAATGTAACATCAATTGTGGAGAAAATATTAGGTACAATTACATAAGGATTGCATGAGAGGGAGCACCTTGAGAAGCGTAATTTAATTAGAATGAATTTATGAGAGAGATCCTGTGCCATTAGACAAAGGGAAGGCGGTAGTGTTGTGCGTCGCACTCTCCTTTCACAAGAGAATTTTAATGAGTTTCCACACAAAGTATTTCAGGTAAAATATTTGTAGCAAGTGGGAATAGAAATGTAGTGCAAAGCAAAAACTGTCAAGAGGCTCCAGTGGCAATTTCTGAATTAAGAGTATTTCATAAAATACTTGAACATTGGTATTCCTTAATGATGATTTTGGTGAACAGCTATCACAGCAAGGTAATCCTTTCCTTTCTTCTTTAAAAATCAGATGCCAGTGCATTCTTTAGTCTGTCAGTGCACATCAAGCTGTGCATGTGACTCCCATCTTGGACGTGTGATACGTCACACCCGACTTTAGTGTTGCAAACTCATCATCTGTCCTGATACTCCAGAATGGTAGATGCCAATGATGACTTCAGATTGAGATTTGAAATCTCAAAATTGAGATTCAAAACATGCCGTCAAGGAATGTTTTCTGGTTCTGATAAGAGGGAATTAAAGTGTTACCTCCCTGTAGTAACTGTGGTCATTAACTTTATCAAGGTTCTTTTAAATAAAAATTCAAGTAGGTGAGAAGGAAGGAAAGCACTATGTGAAATTGGGGAAAGGAGGATGCAATAAAAGATATAACCTTGGAGCACATGGGTGGCTCAGTTGGTTAAGTGTCCGACTTCGGCTCAGGTCATGATCTCGCAGTTTGTGAATTTGAGTCCCGCGTCAGGCTCTGTGCTGACAGCTCAGAGCCTAGAGTCTGCTTCAGATTCTGTGTCTCCCATTCTCTCTCTCTGCCCCTCCCCTGCTCATGCTCTATCTCTATCTCTCAAAAGTAAGTAAATATTAAGAAAAAAAAGACACAACCTTAACCTTGGTCAAAATATGTTCAGTAAGACTCCAGGAAATCACGTTCATAAAAGATTTCTATGGAAGGGTTTTTTTAAAAACCGACAATAGAATGCTTCATTGTTTAAGGATTTGTGTCTGTTCCTCAGAAGGTATGTTTTTGGGATTTATTGCAAGTAATTCTGTTAATCTTTTCTAGGTATTTTGGCATGCCAGGTGGTTAAAGAAGGATGACATATACCAGGTCTATGGAAATGCCATAAATTATTACATAGTAATATAAGTATTTGTGGTATCCATGACTAACTTTTAGAATGGCAAAGTTATAAATATCTATACAGTCTATGTGCAGTTGTTACCGATTATTGTGGCATTAATGTGTAAAGAATATGTTTTGTTTGTTTTCCACGCTTAAATTTTATTTATAAAACAAAATTTTTATATTTGCACAGGAAAATTAGCAGGGTGTAAATTAAAGGCCAAAGGGAAAAAGAAGCCCTCAATAGGGGAGAATATTTTAAACGTCTTGCAGGGAATGGAAGAAAAAGTTTTGCTTAAAAATTCCACCATATGCTAACTATATACAGCACTTCAAGTTTATTTATTGTTAAAGCCTCATGTAAATCACGTCATTCTGAAAGTCATGGAAACTGCACATTTGTGCATTAAACTATGTAAACAACAAAAACTGGTCATCCATCCAATTGTTGCTTCACTTATTTTGAATTATAGTGCAATTTTGTGGAGAGTGAAATGGGGATTACACAATATAGCGATTTCCTGTAACACCTACATTTTTGCTGATCTAGCAAGGTCTGTTGGTATGAGAGCTTAACCTTTATTTTATTTCAAAATGTGTTTTTTATTCTGAGATCCATTGGTGCCTATGGTTTCAGTTTTCTCCATGAGCCACATGTTAAAGCCTGCCTTGTCTAAATGAAGGAGTCAAGTGGTAGAAAAGACATTGTAGGCAGGGGAATTTTCTACTGGAATGCGTTCAGAAATACTTTGAACTTATCAGTAATATTATTAATAGGGAGACAGTGTAAATGCTAACACTTCAAATGCTCAAGTGTACATGTCAAAATTAAAGCATGAAGTTACATGAGACCGCTCACCACCCTCCTTTGTTTACAAAACAGATCTATCATTTATACCTGACTTGTCCCTCTCCCCTTTTTTCTCTGCCTGTTCAGTGTCTGGAGTGCTCAGTTCTTCCTCTGCCTGTAGAAATCCTGCTCAGCCTTCAAGCTGCCTCCAACCTTTTGTGGAATAAGGCAGGGAATACATGTTTCTTCTTCTGCCCAGCCTCCCATGATTAGCCTTCTTTAAAAAAAAAAAAAAGTTTTAGCATTTATTTATTTTTTGAGAGGCAGAGAGAGACAGTATGAGCAGGGAAAGGACAGAGAGAAAGGGAGACACAGAATCCAAAGCAGGCTCCAGGCTCTGAGCTGTCAGTACAGAACCTGATGTGGGGCTCGAACTCACAGTGAGATCGTGACCTGAGCCGAAGTCAGGCACTTAACCGACTGAGCCACCCAGATGCCCCATGATTATCCTTCTTCCTTATCCTTTTACCTACTGCACATGCCTTAGGTTGCCATATGGTAGTTTAGTCTGGTTTGCATTTGTATTTAAATGAATGAGAATTGGTCTTCCACACTGGATCTGTTTTCTTAGCACATGTGACAGCTCTGTAGTGGTGGATACTCAATAACTATTGTTTGGACTGAAAGGGGAAAAATGAGAGTAATCTATTTCAGTAGGAGCCAGACCATAAAGTGGTGAGGATACGTTTAGGGAAATCTGTACATCTCCAGGATCATGGCCAGTTGCCAGGCTCCAATAGGACTGTTTGACCTCATGTCTCAGGGTAGATTTTAAGGTGCGTGCATTTGCTGGTGCCTGTGAATACTCATTTTTGACCAAAGAAGTTGTTTCTTTGCAGATGTTCCTATGAATCCCCCCTTCCATAAATTCTAAAGGATTTTGTTTTCCCCACCAGCTACCTAGCAATTTATGAACAAGGGCCTTTCTTCAGACAGGTCTCATCAAAGTGACCTCCACTTTCCCTCCGGCCCCCCTCAAAGTGGATCTAGTCTAGAAGAAACCTCTGATTTGTTTACTGTCTTCAGATTTTTATCTCTGTGAGCACAGGCTCAAAGGACCAGAATTAAACTTAGGTTGCAGTGAGTGAGCTGAAGCTGGTTAGCTGATGGACTCCAAGTTATTCAAGCTTGAGCTGATTCACACCTCAATCTTCGGAGGTTGTCCTGGGCCACAGAACTTCTATGGTCATTCTGACCCGTACATTCATTTGGATTTAGAACATGCATGTAAGGCACCCTAAAGGGTAGACCCTGAGATCAGGCACAGCAGGAGGACCACCTTTTTTTTTTTTTTTTTTAAAGTGCCTTTACCGTGTAATCCTAGATGGCTTGTGAAGGGAGTTTCCTTTTATTTGTCTCTATCTTCATTTCTTATAAAGACAAAGAAGCAGACATGCACTAATGTTTGGTTGAATTTCTAGTTGTGGATGTTTGTCGGTACCGTATCTGCCTTGGCCCACCGTACGGACCCCTTGGGTTGATGCAGTTACTGAAGATAATGAAGCTGTGTGGACATTGGATACTGGGCTTCACTTAGTAGAACAAACTTAGCTACTGTTCTTACCTCCCAGGGCCGGTGAGTTGTGGACAGCAGCAGCCTGCGGTTCTGTTGCTGTGCGAACATTCCTCTGGCCTGCGCAGGAGGATCCTGCAAACACTTAGGTAGAGCTGTTTTCTCTCAGAGCGTGCTCATTCATTCACTCAGCAGCTAGTCTCCCCATCCCCACTCTTGTAGGCACTGAGGTTGCATTCTCCTAGCTCAAACATAATCTTCTTAGTGCTACGACACATGGTTGCTTTAAAGCCCATTGCCAATTATAAGTTTATTTTGCTGTCGACTCAGGTGTGCCCTCAGTGGCTACCCTATGAAGCCATGCCATTATTTTCCTCCTTCGACAGATGAGGAAACTGAAACACAAGAGGTGAATCAATTTACTCCGGGTCATGCTGCTAGTACATAAGTTGTAGAGCTGGATTTGAACCTGGCTAGTCTTCAACTCTGAGTCTGTACCCTTCTATTTTTATTTATTTATTTTTTGGTACTCTTGATACTATGCTAAGTTGCCTAAGACTTTTAGAAAGCCTTAGCCTAAATGATACATAGCATTGCAATTTTTCTAAAAGTTCATTTAGCAGATTTTCTGAAACGCTAGCTCTCAGAAATGAGGCTTTCTCATAGGTATTGTAATGATGATATCAAAATACAGCAAGTTTTAGAATCATGCAAACTTACAGTCCCTGGAGTGATCTAGCCCCTGGATTCTTCATTTTAAAAATGTGAAAGTTGGAGGCACCTGGTGGCTTCGCCAGCCAAGCGTGTGACTCTTGATTTCAGTTCAGGTCATACTCTCACAGTTCATGAGCCTGCTTGGAATTCTCTCTCGCCCTCTCTCTCTCTGCCCCCCCTTACCCGCCCCCCTCAAAATAAATAAATAAAACATCAAAAAATATTAAAATGTGAAAGTTGAAGGTTGGGAGGTTATGAGACTGGCACAGCTCACATCCTCGGTTATCAGAAGAGATGGGACCAAGAGGTTTGCAGAAAGAACTGAGAACCGCAGTTCACTGTGGTGTTTATGTCACTGTGGACATAGGTCTCAATATTTTACATCAATTCTTAGTTTTACAATATTCAACAAATGTCCTGCAGTAAGGTTTTACTCTATTTTGCAGGATTTTGTAGACACAAAGTTCATTTATTTGTAACTTAAAATTTGTTTTTAATGTTTATTATTGGGGGGGAGAGAGAGAGAGAGACAGAGAGAGAGAGAGAGAGAGAGAGAGAGAGAGAGAGAATGAGTCAGGAAGGGGCAGAGAGAGAGGGAATAACAGAATCCAAAGCCGGCTCCAGGCTCCAATCTGTCAGCACAGAGCCTGACGCAGGGCTCCAACTCACAAACCACAAGATCATGACCTGTGCCGAAGTCAGATACTTAACCGTCTGAGCCACCCAGGAGCCCCCATTTATATGTAAGTTTTCATGGGTGAAAGTGTTTTATTTTTCAATATTTTATCTTCATTTGAAACCAGTCTTTTTATCAACATAGGAAATCTTGTCTGACTGGACACTTGGTTTCTTGCTGAGAAGTTTTCAAGGTTTCATATCAGCCATTACTAGGAAGAAAAGGCATAGATACTACCTTGGCAGCTAGCAAGACTTCTGATCAGCCCAATTTCACTGTGTTGACAGCACAGAAGACTGGTTGGGCTTCTGCGAGCTTTATGAACCCAGTGACTGGCATGTTATCTCTTCCAGTCATAATCATGATTAGAAATCAATCTGAAAATTGTCTTTCCCCAGTTTTGATCCTATTTGTTAGTGTGACCTCAGAGATACATATTTCCTCCTTTGCTGTGCATCCTTTGACCAGATGGAATCTCTCCTACTTTGGATGTTACCAGAAAGCATTTTAAAGATGCAAGGTGTGTTCTAGATAAATACGAATTCATTAGGTACTAACTTTTGAAAAGAACGAAGGTAGTCACAGAGCTCTTCTTCTCTGATTTGTCTTTCAGAACTATTATTTTCTGCTTGTCTTTATACTCCCAAACACACCCCATGGAAACACACACACACACACACACACACACACACACACACACACCATTGCATTGTAGTTTGCAAACCTTTGCATTGAGACCAACATCCCTGTTGTTTTGAAGAGCTGTCATATGAAAGAATAAGTGACTTCTGATAGTTGCAGGTACGTATTTAGGATTAATGCCGGGGAGTTAGAGGCAGACCGAAATCAGATCAGTATGAAGAAGGTCATTGTAATAAACGAAGGAGTCTAACGTGGCTTGTTGAGAAGCTGGGGACTCCGTGTCTGGGAGGCAGTGGTTCTGGTGAAGTGGTTCAGAGATTTTGAGGCTGAGATGGCTTGAGAAGCTGGATAAGAAGACCTTCCAAATTTTGTACAATTTGTAAGATTTCAAAGTGAAACTTAGTGAATTGGTTTGCGGAACAACCGGTGTTTTTCTTTGGCCTTTTTATTTTTTCTCAGATTTAAGTAGACACTCACTGGGGAATTAATTATTCCTGAGTAGTGAGCAATAGACTCATTTCACATATATCCCTATTTGTTCTTTCCCCATGATTTTTAAATTTAAAAACAAGAGCACGAGGCAATTTAAAACTGTATAGCTGTGATGTACATGTTTTCCTGTCCTGTCCTTTCCCTTTTCGACTTTATGATATTATCCTAGAAAATTTGACTAATGCCACTCACATGTGACTCCCTTCCCAACCTGGTAACTATCATTAAAAAGCAACCTGGGTACTCCTAGGACATTTAGGGGTCAGTTGACAGCCTGGACGTGCAGAAGGAGCCCAGGGAAAGAGGGAACTGTGAGCACTCATCTTTGGCCACAGAGACACTGTTAAGATGTGTCCAGATGGAATTCTTGTGACTCTCTCTCCTATGAAGTGGGACTTTTGTGGCACCAACAGCAAAGTGATTCATGAATGAGAAGCCTTCTCTGGTGTTAACCATTGCATTCACTGTTTCTGCCTCCCTTTGCTTTGGTTAGGCATAGGCCTTTTATTTATTCCCACACGAGTTTTTCAGAGATTAGGGTGTACTTCCATGTTAATAGTATTCCATGAATTATCATTTTGGGGGCAAATGTGCACATCCCACCTTGGTGTTAGTGTGGGGTTTTGCTGGGGAAAACAGAATCGAACAAACTTTCATTCAGCATGTGGGATAGGAGGCATGCCTTGGAAATGTACTAACCCTTTCTTTTTTTTACTCAGCTTTGCATAAAAGGATAAGGAAAGGCACTATCTACAACATGTGAAGTACTTCTTTAAAAGTGAGAGTTCTCAGTAGAGCCATGGTATAGTAGGATTGGGTCAAGTGCTTCCTTTCTTCAATATTTAGCCAAGAGAGACCACTTAGCTGCTCTGAAGCTTTCCTTACAACTGATCACCCCTTTCTTTTCTTTTCTTTTTTCTTTTCTTTTCTTTTCTTTTCTTTTCTTTTCTTTTCTTTTCTTTTCTTTTCTTTTCTTTTCTTTTCTTTCCTTTCCTTTCCTTTCCTTTCCTTTCCTTTCCTTTCCTTTCCTTTCCTTTCCTTTCCTTTCTTTTTCTTTTTCTTTTTCTTTTCTTCTTTTTTCTTTTTGTTCACAACATTATGGTCAAACTCTTGTTCTTATACACCAATAAATCCTTGCTTATGAAGATCCTGCTGCAAGAAGGCTCTGACCAATTTGACATTCTTTCTGCCATGTTCTCTGCCTGAATACAGCTGGGTTCATGTCAGACTAAGAATGAGCTCAGCAGAGGAAGTAGAAATAGGTAGTGGTTTAAAAGCATGAAGAGGAAAAGACTATTCTGGTGGTTTTTCTGTCTTCTTGGTTGCTTTGTTTTTTAGTTTTTTTTTTTTTTTTTAATTTTTTTTTTTCAATGTTTATTTATTTTTGGGACAGAGAGAGACAGAGCATGAACGGGGTAGGGGTAGAGAGAGAGGAAGACACAGAATCGGAAACAGGCTCCAGGTTCTGAGCCATCAGCCCAGAGCCTGACGCGGGGCTCGAACTCCCGGACCGCGAGATCGTGACCTGGCTGAAGTCGGACGCTTAACCGACTGCGCCACCCAGGCGCCCCTGTTTTTTAGTTTTGAAAAGATCCAAACTCCCCCTCTTTTTTATTCAAAGGGAAGCAGTTTGACATATGAGAAGCATGGTCTTTGGAGTCTGGAAGATCTGAGTTTGGAGCTGTGCCTTGTGACCTTAGACAAGCTACTCAGTCTTTGCAAGGTCTAATTGGATGTCTGTAAAATAGGAACAATAGTAGTATGTAATAGGGTTGGTAGGAGAAGAATATTGCCTATAACGTCTATAGCATGTAATAGGGGGCTTGCAATTATTCTTGTATTAACAAAGTTTGTCCTGGTTTTTCTTCCCATGGTTAATTTTCATAAAATACATATTAAGTTTTATGATTGAATATGATTTAACATTAAAAAAATTTTTTTTTTCAACGTTTATTTATTTTTGGGACAGAGAGAGACAGAGCATGAACGGGGGAGGGGCAGAGAGAGAGGGAGACACAGAATCGGAAACAGGCTCCAGACTCTGAGCCATCAGCCCAGAGCCCGACGCGGGGTTCGAACTCACGGATCGCGAGATCGTGACCTGGCTGAAGTCGGACGCTTAACCGACTGCGCTACCCAGGCGCCCCATATGATTTAACATTTTTTTTTTATTATATGAAATTTATTGTCAAATTGGTTTCCATACAACACCCAGTGCTCATCCCAAAAGGTGCCCTCCTCAATACCCATCACCCACCCTCTCTGATTTAACATTTTTAATAAACATATCTAGCGTCTAAGATTTAAAACTTTATAAAGGGCTTACATATGAGCCCTTGGTTTCTTGCTGATTAGTAGTGGGCAGTTGAAAGATACTTATTTCATGAGATGTTTAGGAGAAAGTAGTGAATGAGGTTCATAATAGTAACAGACCCTTTGATTAGATGACCAGATAGAGAGGTCATTCCCAGTGCTGCCTGGGAAGACGACGGATCTCCTGCTGCATTGGATGGAGTAGGAAGGACCCAAAGAACCTGTGAATTAAGGGAGCTTGGAAACTAAAAAATCAAATATTTCTTTTATTTTCAGAAACTGATCTATTGCATTCTACTGATATTAAGAAGTTGATTTTTTTTTTCAGAGGAAAATAGCTGTCCCTCAAGAGGGTTGCATTGTCTGTCACATTTACCTGTTTGATTTTGAAGAAACTGAAACTTGTTTATTCTGTAAAAGCAGTTATTTGTGTCCAGATTTGCTCTTCCAGAGTCTGTCATGAATCGTTTAGCGTTAAATACTTTTCTCTCCCCTAAAAGGTGTTAGTACATTATTCATTTTTTTTTAATTCATTATTCCATATAATCTCTTTGAAGAATCAGGTAGCCTTCAAAGTACACAGCACAGTATGTACCTAGGCTGAAAATTAATATCTTAATTTTTAAGTACTTCTATTATAAAAAATAATAGCTTATTATAGGCCATTTGGAAAATAGAGAAAAATGGAAGAGAAATCATAACAGTTCTACAAGCTAGAAACAATGATCATTAACACCTTGGTGTGTTTCCTTCCAGATCTTTTTCTGTTTGTACACAGCACTGTTGTACATACTCGTGATTATAAATACATATGTAAGATCCTCGAAGATCTTCTCATACTGAGGCCAGGTGGTGTTAGACAGAAACTGGTGGTAGCCAGACACAATAATAAGGATGACAGAATCACAGGGAAAGATAGAATACCCTTGGCTTCCTCAGCCCAGGCTCCCTCCTTTCTGCAGTGGGAAATGCGGTTCCTCGTGTGGAATAAGATTGTAAAGGGAAGGGAGGCAAACTCAAGAAAAATCTTCCAGTTGCCCCTGTGGTAGGTCACCAGGGCAGTACAACAACCCAGTTCTGCTGTATTGTGGTGTTCCTGTTATTCAGGAAAAAATCATTAGTTTCCACACGTCCAAGTTTTGAACGTAACTTTTTCTCTCTGAACATTTCTCAGTAGAGCTTAAATTATTATCGTTAACTTCAAACGGGAGGTGGACATAAACGTGAGAGAATTGTTAGCATATACATATTTTAGCAGCATCTATCACAGTCCTGAATCATGAAAAACTATTTTTATTGAGTTATATCTTTATTTATAGATGCTTTCTTGTATGGCCCATGAATCTCTGATTTTTCTCATGCTGAATCATACTGAATTCTGTTATACACACACACACACACACACACACACACATGTGCGCGCACACACATACACACACCCATCCATTATCGTACAAAGACTGGAAAAATGGATATGACATTTGGGGACTGTGCAAGGTTTCCAAAGATCGTATTGAGAGGTAATTTTCGTGCAGTCCTTCCTGATTGGACACCTCAAACCTGTTATTCTCATCTGCAAAGTGAACGTTTTTATTCATTTTCCCTTGGCTCTCATCTCCATCTGCAATGCGTTGCTCAGGTGGACTTCTTTACTGAAGGGAAGAGCATAATATTCTTCTAGTTTGCCTAGCTCTTTGGCATTTAAACAAGCTAGAGAGATGCATAAATTTAGCAAAGGATCGGGGCCAAAGTGATGGCTGAACTGGCATCATTTCACATTTTTCATGCTCTGTATTTATAGCAATAAATTTCAAGCAAGGAAATAGATTGCAAGGAGTATGCTGTATTAGGAAGGAAGTTTGTACACTCTTGTGGCTTATTGGTATCTTAGTATAACCTTCTTCCCACTTCCCTGGTTGAGTGAACTGAAACGGATAAGTTCAGAGACTTTTTGGGTTGTTCATGTGTCTGGCCAGTTAAGGGATAAGCTTTTTTTTTCTTTTTTCTTTTTTACACTAAACTATGTAAAAGTTACACTGAACAGAATTATGGTGCGTGGTTATTTGTGACTTTCTTCTAAGGAACTTACCCCCATCACACACACAGACACACAGACACACACACACACACACACACACACACACACATTCACAACCTACCCCTTCCCCCCCCCGCCCCCCCTCCCCCGCGTCTCGCCTGAAGATACACTCTAATAAATGCTGCCTCCATAGTTATAATTTTCTAGGGCTTTGCAATGCATCGCATGTTAACTTAAAAAACAAGCAGTACCCATTTTTTAAGGAGACGATTACAATGGTGCAATCAAATTGTGCTTCCCAGTCATTGAGAAGCTTTAATGATATTGAGAAAATTTTGGTTCCATGATTGTCTTGCTCTTTGAATCAGTGGTTGGTTACAGTTTAGAATAAATTGCCAAAGGGCACCTGGCTGGCTCAGTCTGTAGAGAGCGTGTGACTCTTGATCCTTGCGTTTGTGAATTTGAGCCCCATGTTGGATGTAGAGATTACTTAAAAAATGAAGCTTGAGGGGCACCTGGGTGGCGCAGTCGGTTAAGCGTCCGACCTCAGCCAGGTCACGATCTCGCGGTCTGTGAGTTCGAGCCCCGCGTCGGGCTCTGGACTGATGGCTCAGAGCCTGGAGCCTGTTTCCGATTCTGTGTCTCCCTCTCTCTCTGCCCCTCCCCCGTTCATGCTCTGTCTCTCTCTGTCCCAAAAATAAATAAACATTGAAAAAAAAAAAAAAATGAAGCTTGAAAAAAGAGAAGAAATTGTCAAGTTACTATTTACTTAATAGCAGTAATATTTAAATGATGATAAACAGTAACAGCTTATTTTTTTTTTAAATTTTTTTTTTCAACGTTTATTTATTTTTGGGACAGAGAGAGACAGAGCATGAACGGGGGAGGGGCAGAGAGAGAGGGAGACACAGAATCGGAAACAGGCTCCAGGCTCTGAGCCATCAGCCCAGAGCCTGACGCGGGGCTCGAACTCACGGACCGCGAGATCGTGACCTGGCTGAAGTCGGACGCTTAACCGACTGCGCCACCCAGGCACCCCTACAGCTTATTTTTTAAAAGATACCAAGGTAAATGCTTTCATGAATTACCTCATGTAATTTGCTCAACAACCTTTTAAGTGTTATCATCATTATTCCCATTTTACAAATGAAAAAACTCAACAAAATTTTTTCTTACTTATTTTTAAGAAAGAGAGAGACAGGTGCGAGTGGGGAGGGGGCTGAGAGAGAAGGAGACACCGAATCAGAAGCAGGCTCCAGGCTCTGAGCTGTCAGCACAGAGCCTGATGCAGGGTTCGAACCCACAAACTGTGAGATCATGAACAGCAGTAGGCCGCTTAACCAATGGAGCTACCCAGGCACCCTGAAGAAACTTGTTTTTGATAGCTTTGGTAACTTCTTTTAGAATGTAGGTCATAAATATCTAGAGTAAGTGATACCAGGAAATATTCCCCTCAACTAAACATGTTTTCTCCCACATAGTCCATCAGTTAGAGATTTCTGGAAAAGAGGCCTGTTTTTTTAAAAAGAGAAAACCCGGTAGAGGTTTTAGTCTTCATTAATCAGATACACTCATGGTGTGAATTTGAATGAGCAAATTGGGTTGTTGGATGTGTTGTAGGAGAATGGGGTTGGTTGTGAGAGATTTAAAGGAGAGGGGTGATGGTTAACATAGTTTGTTTTTAAAAGAGGATAAGCCGGGGCACCTGGGTGGCTCAGTCGGTTAAACGTCTCTTCGTTTTGGCTCAGGTCATGGTCTCATGGGTGTGGGATTGAGCCCCGCATCAGGCTCTGTGCTGACAGCAGGGAGCCTGCTTAAAATTCTCTCTCTGCCCCTTCCCTGCTCTCATTCTCTCTCTCTCTCAAAATAAATAAACATACATTTAAGAGAGGGACAAGCACTCAGGCTGGGTTTCTGTGCTCAAGGGCACAGGATGAGGCAGAACATCAAACACAGATTCCACCTACTGCTAAAACTTCACCTTTGACCCCAATGAAATTTTTTTTATATGTCGCCTTTGAGACACACACTAAAACTCCGTGTCCTATAGAGCTGCCAGATAAATTACATTTATTTCAAGGACAGTGCAATATTAATCTAAAAGGATATTTTAGATTTAGAAAGCATTATTTTTGAATTCTGTGTGTTTCATATCCAGTGTAGACTGAGCCCCATGAGTAGGAACTGAATTATCTTTATTTTTATGTCCAGAGTGCCTGAGACAGTGTCCAACAGATAACATGGTATGGGTCTAATAAAACTTTTTGAGTTAATAAATGAGTGAAGGAATGAATGAGCAAAATTTATAGTTTTCTCCTATCATCTACTAAGCATCTGCCTAGAACTTTATAGAACTTTAATCTCATATAACATTCAAAAGAAGGTATTCATTCATATATATTGCAGTTGTCCCTATTGTTAAAAGAGAACTTTGTATCTTGGTTCATGAAAGAAAATTCACAATTCAATAGAGTTGGGACCACACCTTCAAACACAGACACTCCATTCAGACTTGCAGACCCCCACCCTGCTTGGTGTCTGGGTTGCAGCCCAGACTGAGGTTGGGCAGTGGGAAGAAGGAAGCCGTGTGGTTAAACCACTTGGGATAATTGAAAGTCGACCATACTTATTTTCAATTT
The DNA here is from genome assembly GCF_018350155.1 of Leopardus geoffroyi. Lineage (NCBI taxonomy): Eukaryota > Metazoa > Chordata > Mammalia > Carnivora > Felidae > Leopardus > Leopardus geoffroyi. The sequence goes on from NC_059328.1 coordinate 50,122,378, forward strand.
GGCAGCTGCATTAGCTTTTTCCTCAAGTGTGTAGTTTTCCCTGGCTGTCTTCACACTGTGGCCCTCTCACCATTGGTGACCTGGCAGAGGCCTCTGAGGAGGCTCGCCATGGCTCTTCCCTGATGGTTTCCCCCAGTCCAGCATTTTCCCTGACTTCGCCATGCTCTCTGGTATCAGGGAGTTAGATCAGTTTTTGTGTTTGCAAAAGAAGTTAAAGAAAGACAAAAATTGGGGAAGCATAACATAATAAGCATAATTATTTTTATCAGGGATAACGATAATGAAATTTTAAATTTAACATGGCCTGAGTCGGACTCTATGCAGATATTTAGAGCATGTGAAAATGCTTCTGGCCCCTCCGGCCATTTCACATACTTTGACTCAGACCCTTAGAAATTTCTGGTGGGCAGTTGATATTTGAGCCGGCTGATGTATCAGTCCTGATGCTCCAGACTCGGATACCATTCTAGTTAGAGGCACAGCATGCCTGCGACAGACTATGTGTGAATGTTTCAATGTCAGCACAAGAGGAAGGTTGTGGGACAGGCTGCAAATCCAGATCTCCAAGGACGAGCTAGTGTACATAACCTTGTTCATGACGGGCCTGGGTTTTGTTTTGTTTTGTTTTCCTTTTTCCACTTTCATCGCAAGTTGATGATATGTCATTTAAATCTTCGCTGTCACATGGGCGTTGTTTTCTACCCAGGTGGAAGCCGAGTTAGAAGAACCTCAGCTCTGTGGTGATCTTATTTTACTGTTTTCCTTGGATAAAATGCCCTTGATACCAAATAACTGTATGCCGAATACTTATTATTATTGTTCGAGTATAGTTTCTTGGAAAGGCTGTCAGGGTTTTCGTAAAGGGGCAGTAAAATCCACTTTTCCCTTTAGCATTTACCAACAACTTTGCAATTCTGGTGGCTTGAAATATGGTCAGAGTGCACGTTACTCAACCTCTGGCTGCTCTTGCTGTTTCACACTGCACGCGGATGGTGCCCCCCACCCCCGGCCAGTCAAACAGTGTAATGCCTGCTGACGCATCAGGGATATGTAGGGTTTTGGTTATACGTTTCATGACTCTGGCAGTGAAGGATGTATGCCAGGAAGGTGAGAATCAAACTACCGACCTGCCTGACTTAGAAGATAGATAGCACCACCGCATTTCATTGGAAGCATGGAAGTTTGGAGGTGATCCCCTAAACATGCAGGTCGTCAGCCAGGTTGGGCTTTCTTCTTATAAGTGCATGGAGGACATTGTTTCATGACTCTGCCTAAGCTTGAGTGGACAGATGATTAAAACATATAAATTTGAGGGGGGTCACTGGATGGCTCAGTCGGTTAAGCATCTGATTTTGGCTCAGGTCATGATCTCACGGTTCATGGGTTTAAGCCCCACGTCAGGTTCTGTGCTGATGGCTCAGAGCCTGGAGGCTGCTTCAGATTCTGTGTCTCCCTCTCTCTCGGCCCCTCCCCTGCTTGTGCTCTGTTTCTCTCTCTCAAAAATAAATAAACACTAAAAAAAAAAAAAGATATAAATTCATGGATGGCATCTGAGAGAGAGAATTCTACCCCGTGGTCAGAAGTGGGGCTCACCCCTGTGTTCTACTAGGGTTGATCTGGATGTTTCCTGCTGGATGTTGCCTTTCTGGTTTGGATTGAACCCACTTGAGTTAAATGGAGCCCCACCCTCAGCCTTGCAAGTAAAAAAAGAAAATCCTGGAAAAGAAGGGTTATGCTAATATCTTGTATAGGATCTCAATGACGGAAATAGGGATTAGGAGCCAGGGAGTGGTGTGTGACTGATGGAAGTTAGAAGTTGGGCTAATAATAAGTTACATTTGCATATCAGTTAGCAGCTTGCAAACTGGCTCACGTACCTTATCTGAGCATTATAACTGCTCACTGAGGAAAAGAAGCTGTTATCATTATTTTTACTATTATCCCCACTATCACATTCCATTTTACAGATGATAAAATTAAGGCTCTGAGAATTTAAGAGATTTTTCTCAAATTCCTAAACTGTCACTTCTGAATTTGGGTACATGACATGGTCTCTGACCCGAAGTTGTCATCTAGCTTCTTGAGGACTTCCCTGTCTTTTATTATCTCATATTTGGCATTCTAGCAGAACTAAAGATGTTTTATAAATGTATATTTTACTTAATACTTCCATAGCCAATATAGGGAATGGCACCAAAGTTGCATTCTTTGCTTGCTAAAATCAGCACCTTTGTGAGATAGGCCTAAACTCGTGTAAACTTTCTTAGCTCCCTAAGGCTTCCCTGCTATATTATTATAAAGTTTGCTAAGCACTGCAAATATTAAGAGACATACTCTTCCCCTTTGCTAACACCAGGTAGTGCTGTGACATGTCTGAAGTCTTTAGCAGAAGACATGACTTGCAGTGATAATATGTATCAAAATTTAGTGTTTCCCAGTGAGTAAATTTCTTTGAAAGCTGAGAAAACAATTTGTAGCATTGCTTTACAATGTGCTTTTAATGAAGAGAATTAAAAAGTACATTTGATAGATTCTTCAATATTGCCAAACTTCTAAAAAATGATTATACCATTATTTGAGGTATAAAATCTTGTATATCATATACAGATATTTTCTTTATTTGTAACACAGCTGGAAAATTCTAACGGAGCCATGTCTGTTCAACTACTGATTATGTAATGCTATAAATTTTTGATAAGCTTGTTCCAAATTTTCTTGTTCTGAAAAGCATTAAAATCACCCCCTATTGAAGACAAAAGACCATAATTTCTTTAGGAGACATCATTAGATACATTTAGAACTAGGGAAAACATCAAAACTAGATAAAAAAAATCAGAAGACAGCCCCACTGATAAAAATTGAGTTCCTTTGTAGCTGATGAATAGAAAAATCCTTTCCAGTCATGACCACTGAACAAAAAGGCTTGTAAAGTCCACCTCACCATTTACATTGTAGAAGTGTAACTTCTTCAAGCAGGTGAGATACACCAGCTCTCCATCTATCAAGCTGTGATTGAACAAGGATGATAATATCTGACCTATAAATGACTTATTTTTTTGTATTGCCTGTACACATCAGGTCACTACAAAATAGCTGTTTATTATCTTATTTCAGTAACATGATGGTCTGAAGTGTTTCATGACTTGTTCATCCCTTTTCCACATGACTCAGAATCAGATTCTGCCTTCTGCTCTGCCAGGGTCACTCCCACCCCAAACAGGTAAACTAAACAGGAGAATGTGAGGACTTAGGCACATGTGATGTACCTTGCTTTGGTTGAATAGACCCTTGATATACGTGTTTTGTTTTTTGTTTGTTTTGTTTTGTTTTTGAGAGAGAGAGAGAGAGAGAGAGAGCACATGCGCGCATGCACATGCACAAGCAGGGAGGGGCAGAGACAGAGGAAGAGAAAGAATCGTAAGCAGGCTCCATGCCCAGCATGGAACCCGACGTGAGGCTCCATCTCACAAGTGTGAGATCATGACCCGAGCCGAAATCAAGAGCTGGATGCTTACCCGACTGAGCCACCCACATGCCCTGACCCTTGATATATTTGATTGCTTATTTACCAAGAACCTGATAATCCAGACTGCTGATGTTACCAAGTGCAAGGAAAAAATAGTGATGGTTATGAACTTGGCACAGTGCTGCTGCACTCCAGTAGTGCTGTTTGGCACAATTCAGCCTTCTTGGTTCATTTTACATTCACTCCATCAGCATTTAGGCCTTTAGTGAGCATCACTGTATACCATTCTTGGTGGTACATAGCCCACATTTCTAGATGGGCTGGGAGGGTTGGGTCGTAATCCAGTGCTATCATCATATAATCTTTTCTGGGAAGGTGCGTCTATATAACCTCAATAGCTTTTAACATTGGGATACCAAACTCAGTTCTGTGGGTTCCTGCTTTTTTTCTACCACCCCCACAGCCTCCAAGTAAAAAAATAAAATAAAATTAAGGTGAGTATAGGAGTTTCAAAGAAAGGCATCTATTTCTTATTCTGGCGACAAGTAGTAGATGAAATGTCACTGTGGGACATGTAAGTTGTTCTTGAAACTTGAAAAAGTTTCACTGCTTCAGCGGCATTGAATTGTCAGTTTAGTTTTTAAAACAACTGATCAATTCAACAAGATGTGATTGATTGCTCAAGCAAGTTGCTTCTGAGACAAATGTTTGGTATAATTATTCATGTACTATCTCTGGTATCAGTGTGTAGTAATAATCTTTACTGTCCTATTTTGTTTAATTGTCTGTGTATATATTCTCTAGAAAGGAGGTTGATTAAACCTTGAAATAGCTTGTATCTATTGTATGAACTCTATTAATGTGCACAATTATGCCTGGGAAGAGAACTATAAGTAATTCTAAAAATTATGGTTAGAACAGGTGATCTGTACATTTTCCCTTTTTAGCCTTCTTTCAGCTGTGTTTTAAGAGCTGCTCTAGAGTACAAGTTTTGGTTAATAATCCATGACAGAGCTAAAGTCAGGATGGGATGGGTCCCACAGGACCCGAGCTGGATTTTGCTGGGAAAAGCTCAAGATTGGGAAATAGAACTTTGGACACACAGGTCAAAGGAGGATATGAAATATTTGCCCCATAACCCCGTACATGACTAACCTTTATTTTGGAGAGGAAAGGTTTCTCAGACTTACTGAAATAGCATTAGATTAGAGCAAACCTGACTTCAGTGGTTTATAGACTCATAACTGTAACAGAATAAAGGCTTAAGATCACACATTGCATGCAGTCGGACCTCTGCCACTTAGGAACTTCGGGACTTTAGGCATGCTTCTTATTATCTGTTAACCTCAATTTCTTCAACTCTACAAAGGGTAATGACAATATCTATATTGTGGCATTGTTACCAAGAAGAAATGAGGTAATGTCTGAAAGTGTTTAACACAGTCACTGGCACACAGAAGATATTAATAAATTTTGGTTTCCTTCTTGTTCAGCAAAAGCTTAAGGAGAAAGCTGGTGGGGATGTTTATAAATTTCATTACTTCAGTAGCATTTGCCAAACGTATTTACCTTATTGTTTCTAAGTAATTAAAACAGAAATACACATATCTAAATATGCAGATACATATTTTATAATTAAGGCATCACTCATTGTTTGTGATGCATTTGGAGTCTTTGCCTCTGCACAGCTGAATGTTTCACAGTTTTAAGATATGTTGATAGCCTCATCTGGGAGTCTTCTGATTGAAAAGGAGGTTCTTCACCTTCATTTGTGTACTGACTTCGCAGTATCTGAGAACTCCCTGAATTGTCACACAGAGTAGTTTGTGTTTGTGAGTATATGGATTTTCTCAGGGAAAGAGGCCATGGCTTTCATCCTTTCCGGAAGAGAGAGGGGACTCCAAAAGTTTAATACTGATTCTAATGACAATCTCCTACTTGCATTTTTCAGTCCAAGAATATAAATATTGCTGTTAATATCTGTTGAAGATTTATTGTATACTGGGCTAAGCTTGTTATATGTCTTATGCTAATGGAAACTGGGCCTTTTATGAACCTCAAGTTCACAGAGACTCTTTAGCATGCTCAGGAATGGAAAGCCCCGGCACGGTTTGCCGTGGCACTATAGAAGGCCCAAGTCAGGGCAGCTAATTCTGCTGTTCACTTTACACGTAATTTCTAAACTATGTGACTATAATGATTTAATAATAGTGTTTTTATACCATGTAGAAAAGATACTTGAGTTAAAAAAATTTTTTTTAATGTTTATCGATTTGAGAGGGAGGGGGGGAAGGGGCAGAGAGAGAGAGAGGGAGACACGGCATCCAAAGCAGGCTCCAGGCTCTGAACTGTCAGCACAGAGCGGGGCTTGAACTCATGAACCATGAGATCATGATCTGAGCCGAAGTCGGCCGCTTAACCTACTGAGCCACCCAGGCGCCCCACTCATGTTTTTTTTTTTAAAGCATTTAAAGGATGTGATTCATTTCATGAATCATGGTGTGCCCTGAACCTCAGTTTTTAGGGTTTTATTTTAACAGGCACGAAGACCACCATTGCCAGAAAGATTAGCATTTGTCCTTCATCCCCTCTATGGGAGTGGGGAGTGGGGTGGGGGATAATCTATGGAAGATTCAGATGGGTTAGAAAACCCACAGTCGTGAAGTGTCCCATTTATAGCTGGGAAAATTAGGAATGATACATAGGGCCAAATATTTGGACACTGGCCAGTTTGAGGAAATCTTTAATATAGGGATTTAGCAAATTCTTGGTTTGTTGTGGAACTGATCCATCATGATATGTACATAGCTTGAAATTATCAAGACTTGTGAGTCGGAGATAAGGTTGTATTTGCTGTGATTAGAATTGTCAGCCTTACTGGACATCTCCTGAAATAGCTCTTCTGTATGTGGGTATTTTTTTTTTTATGTCTATTGTATTTTAAACATTGTTAATAATATAGTCACAGCACCTCTGCAGAGTCAGTTTTAGTGGTGTTTGCCATCTGGCTTACCTGGTTACTTTTGTTGGGAGCACAGGTAGAATTCTTTTCATCTATTATGCATTTCTTATGGTTTCTGTACACTTGCCCTCAAACTTCATGCATTCACTTATCCATTGTAAAAGCATTGAACAGCTATTATGTGCAAGACACTGTTCTGTATTCCAAGAATTAGTTCATTGTTGTTAAGAGTACACATCTGGACATCATTTTAGAATTATTAACTGTGTTTTGTCCAGAGGAATAGATGAGAGAGAACAAGGTAATTCAGTAATTTTGTCAGTGTTCAAGCATCGAAAGTGGTAACTATCAAATAGAATATTCCGTTTTCTGACCACCCCTGAGCCCCTAAAGTTTCACATCTAATGTGCATTATAAAGTGTTTGTAGTAGAATTGGTGTTTTTCTAGAGCCATCTTTAGAAGATTTCTCAAAGGATTTTGAATTTTTAGGGAAATACAGAAGACTTTTGCTTTGTTTTGGCTGGAAATTTGGTGTCTCTATTGAAACTTGGAAACCAAACCAGACAGCTTTAGGTTCTCATTCATCATTTAGAATGTCAAAGAATGTCAAAGTGAAGAAGCCAATTTTGTCTTAATTCTGCATATTCATTATATTTTGTTTATTTTTAATTTTTACCAAATAAGACTGACTTCACTTGCTTCTTATGAACTGAGCCTAATAATCATACACTTTTCAACTAAGAATGTTAACTGAATTATGTATCCTTGAACAAAATCACATAAGCTTTATGGCTCTCAGTCTACTTCTTGACAGTTTTTAATTTTTAAGAGTTATTCTTTAATTTTTCTAGAAGAGAATTTCATGGTAGTTATCTAATAACAGTCTGCATGTCCTGTGTTTGTGAACCTGTCTTCCTTGTTGCATTTGGAAATTTAGCACAGTTTAGTAAGTTGTGATTAGCACCAACACACACTAGAAAACCTACTAACAATGTCTAAAATGCATCTACTATTAGGGTTGAATTTGAGAGGAGGGATTTCAATGTGTGGAACACAAATGCCTTGTGCCTCATCTTTTTAAACAACAACGAAAACTTACCCCTGTTTATTACTACCAGACTTATCTGCCTTCATCATAATCTGCATCGTACATCCCAGTAAAAAGAAGAAAATAAAACCACCTAGGGGAAAAGATTATAAATAAAGATCACCTAGGGAAAACCATTGTTAAAATTTTGCCATTTCAGGGTTTAGCCTTTTAAACATATGTGTGTAGTTTTAAAATCCTTCTTAAAAATGTGACGCTATGCCACAAAGACCTTTTCCTCTCATTGTCTATTTTCCTACAGCATCGTGTTTAACGGCTGCATTATATTTCATAATATAGATTGGCTGTTATTTGTGAAATCCATGCTAAATTGGATATTGAGTTTGTTTGCAAATTTTTGCTATTGTATTAATGTGGCAATTAATATCAACATGGTACACAGTTTTATTTATTTATTTATTTTTTCTTAATGTCTTATTTTTGAGAGAGAGAGAGAGACAGAGCATGAACAGGGAGGGGCAGAGAGAGAGGGAGACACAGAATCTGAAGCAGGGTCCAGGCTCTGAGCTGTGAGCACAGAGCCCACTGACGCAGGGCCCGAACTTAGGGACTGTGAGATCATGACCTGAGCTGAAGTCAGATGCCCAACTAACTGAGCCACCCAGGTGCCCCATCACAGTTTTATATTTATAGATCAGCTTTATAAAAAAGCGGTATTAACTTGCCATTGATGTTTTTTTTAGAAAAAATTGAGTGAGATGGCATTGGTCAATTCATCCCTTGTATACTTTTTCTGTTCATACACTTTGTAAAAATTATTTTTCAAACTACACTTTGTAAGAATTATTTTTCAAACTACTAACCTCAGTTATTTTAAAGCTATTTAAAAAAATTTATTAGCCATGTAGTTATGATATGTTGTATGACTAATAGAGTTGTTAAGCTTATGGCTATCTTATGTTTAAGGAAAATACCAATTATCTTACATTATTTTCACTAATAGAACAAAGTCTATGATAGTGTCTGGCAGGTAGACTAGGGCATTTTCCATCAGTAACATGGGAGCATGTTTATGCCATTGTCTGTCTGGTGAGAAGTGAAGAATTTCTTGGGTCTTAAGGAAGAAGAGGGACCACACAATCCACAGTAATTGTGTTTATATTTTTAAAATAATCTCTCATTGCCTGTTTCCAAAACCTATGGGGCTTTAACTGCATGTGTGTGTTTTTCCTTGCCCATGTGCCTTTCTATCCCTCATAGAATATCTTAAATGCCATTGGAATACTTTACCCTGTCCCCTCCAATTTGTGGGTTTGTGGCCTAGTCCAGCAGCAGGCTTTGGAGAAGTTACTTGCTACCTTATTATAACATACTTAAACTCAATAGCAATTCAGGCCTTACTGGGTATTTACCTAATTTATTGTGGCAATGCGGTATTTAGACCACTGATTAAGTGAAGTCTGTCAGTATAGTTAAAAGAAATTAGAGACACTATCATTGCTAAATCACTTAACAATTCAAAGAAGAATTGTAAACATATGAATCCATTTAATTATAATAGTGCCAATTATAAGAGAAATTGTAACGCGGAGAACAGTGGCTTTTATGTAATCATAATAATGGCATGTATTTATCTTGGTTTGGCAAGTTAGGCCTTTCTTTAATACTTGGCTTTGCCTAAATAGAATGTGGTTTGCTGAAACCCACAATAACCCCCACACCCTCCAATTTGTTATTGCAGAAAATACTGAACAATAATCATGCAGTATGAATGATTAATGTATGCATGGGTTAGTAAGTATCTTTGAGGTTTAAAAAGTGTTTTTATTTACATTCTTCTGTTGGCTGAAGGTATAAAACAAATAAATACAAATCCACATGTGTTAAATATTCCCATCCCTTTTCACACAAGTATTTGCAATGTGAGTACAAGCATAGCTTTTTCCTTGCTTTCTATGCTGTTTTTATTTACCCAGTGCATATCCTTTAATTATATTGCAACTATAGTATTTGATATGTAATGCGTTTTTAAATTCACTAAGTATTTTGAATATAGCTTCCCCAAAATATAAAAATAATCAATGTAATAATATTTGAAGATTGGCCAATTTAACTTATAATGTTGTGTTCTAAAATAATACCTATTGGAATCACACTTATTTGAAGAGCATGTGTAAAAAGATTACTCACATTCTCTGTTTAACAAGATTACAATTATTATTGAGGACAAAGTGCTATCTAGTGGTATAAACAAAATTACTCTGGAATTGGAATATTTCTATGTTTTAATCTTGGGGCTTTTCCATCTTTCTCTTTCCTGCTTTCAGAAAGATAATTTGCTGTAGTTTCACACTGTGCCTTTCTAGAAGTTGGAAGGAAATCCTACTTTTCTAAGCAAAGAAGAGAGGAATTTAAGTTTGAAGAGAGCTCTGATAAAAACTTACTTTGAAAAATTCAGACAGGTCTTTGTTTTAAGAGTAGCCCTTCCATGGACACTTAGAATTCATTGTATAAGCTATATGTTATAGAAAACATCAGAAATCCAAAATCTTGATTTTTTTTTGTGTGTGTGAGACACAGCTGAAAAAGAAACAAATAGTAGATTTAAAAACTTGGTGTCCAGAAAGGGTTAATATTTTTATTACTTGAAATTTGATATAAAATTGTGGGCAACCCATGACATGGTTTGGAGTACTTGATTATTCTTTTCTCAATAAATAAGAGTGGCATACAGTTAATTTCAGCACTGTAATTGAGCAATGCATTCTGGGAAGTCGAAAAGCACTGTAAGATGAGGAAATGTTTTAGGGCCTAATCATGAGAAGAAAGGAGCCTTTCATAGCCCGTATGATGCTGTTGTCAGAGCTAAAGGCAGATAATGATTCAGTAATAATGGCACATTGTGAATATTTAAGCTGAAAAGATTTGGGCAAAATGAACAGACATTGTTGGTTTGTGAAAACTGAACAGTTGGTCTTTGGGCTTCAAAAGCACTCTGAACTCAGTACAACATTTTTATTCAAAAATTTTCCTAAAACAAGATACTTTTTTTGAAAGTTATATCACACACCGTCACTGTGAGGAGTTTTAAAATGATCTGCTTGTTTAGTTTTCACTAGAAATTGGTAGCATGGCCTCTTTTTCGTTACAGAGAAGTTTAGAAGTTTCACGTGTTCCTTCTTGACACATCTTTCCGATGTAGTCGGCAGAAGCAACACCTTCAAAGAACACTCTCATACACAGCAGTGATGTAAAATATTAAATATAAAACCAAGAGTGTCAGATTGCAGAGAAAGTGAAGTCATTTGCACTTTGTTCCTAAGGTTTCCAATACACCCTTAAGAAGAGTCTTGGAGCTGGGTTTCTATGTACCTTGGCTTTTCTCCTCATTAGTATATTTTCAACCTGTTTGTTTTTGTTCTTGAAACATCTGTGAATAGCAGGTTTATACAGCTATAGTTTCCTATTTTGGGGTGAATGTTACCAGAAGCCTAAGATTGGAGTCCTGGTAGCCTTCCATTAACTTAGGAAGAAGAGAGAACTCAACCCCGGTCCAAGAGCAGTATATTTTAAAGCTTACCAACTTTAATGGTAGATTTTTAGAGTCAGTAGCACATCTGGTAAAAAAGCTAGAATCCTCTTTGCCAAAGTATAGGTAAGACAGTGTGATATTGAAATAAAGCTTTCTGAGACGTTAAAATCTGATTCAAGTACAAAAGAAAACTTATAGAATAAGTTTTAGGACAGAATTCAGCCTTTACGTATGTGAGATATGTATATATCTCCAGTGGACTCTCGTGTATTTTGTATACGTGCTACAATCACATAAATAATTTGAAGTCTGGTATTTCTTTTATAAATATACTTCTCATGTGCAGTTTTACACAAAGACTGAAATGAAACAGATTTCTGAGGACATAGAAATGTTTTTCCTTGAATAAAAAAGATTACTTATTAAAAATGGCTCATAATTTAAACCAAAATAACTTTTTTGGGGGAGAGGGGTTTCTTCTCTGGGATTTTTTCAAGGAAAAAAAAATGTTGCTGTATGTTTACACTAACATTCATTTTTGCCCATATGCTTTAAATCTGTGTATTTGTTTAACCAAATATTGTTTATTTTTAGAACTGTTTGATTTTTCTTTTTAGCTGGAATTTTTAACAGCAGTTCTTTTTAAATTAAATTAAATAAAATTATACTATTTAAAGGACATTTTCATCAGGAGTTGGAACCAAGAAATAAATCCTTTGTTACCATTAGGTGAGACTTTGGGCAGGAAATAGGCAGAGTCCAGAAGCAAAAATAAAACAGAAACAAATGTTTACCAAGAAAGTGTGATGTGATCCAGGCAGATTCTTGTATCATTTTTTGAAAGTAGCTTTTCTTAAGGCACTCAGTGCAGCTATAATCAGTCTTCTCTGTACTTCTGCAAGAAAACCCAATTTAAATTTTGACCTGCACAAACTTATACTTTCTTAAGCTTTTGGGAATTGAGACTATAAAATGAGATTGTTTGCTTGGAAGCTCCATAAAATTTAACTTGGTTTTGGAATGTATGATCAACATTTCAAATAGCATTTTTAAAAAGTCTCTAAAATCACTTTGTGACTTTTTTAAAGATTCCACATAACTGCAGTATTGTTTGTTTTAATTTTTTGTTGTCTGATTATGTGTCCAAGAGTGTGGATTTCTTATTTGATGGCAAGCAGTAGTTTTATTTGGAATGTTGGTTATTATCCCCTACCTCTTCCACTGTATTTCTGTTTATTCAAATTTATGTTTTTTATCAGACAACTCTATGGTCAAAATCAAGGGAATTGGGGATGCTAAACTGTATTAACATTTATTTACTCTGAGGTTTTCTGAGGATATCAACTAAACGTTTATTGGAGGAACCTTCCAAGAACATTAACCTTAAATTTTGCTATAAATAATTTAAAGCCCATATTCAGAAACCAGCCTGTTTGAAAACTGGCCTTCCCACTTGCAAATTACCAGATGGTTCTTGCCTAATATGAGAAGAAAGGCTTGAGTTAGAGCTTTAGTGGGGAGGTGGAGTGATTTTTACTGCTGATAGAATGGCATTTTATTTATTGAGGTATAAAACGGTAAGATTAGTTAGATGAGGTACTCAAATTAGGAAAAATTATGAAAGAATTTCAATTAGTTGTAAAAATTTTTAAATTAGTTTATTATCTTGAATTGGGCTTTTCAATTTTAAACAGTTTTACTTAATACATTTCAGTAAAATTAAATAGATTATTGAAGTAAAATAAAATTTATTTATCCTAATTAAAACCCTCATATTTATACCAACCAAAATCCATTTTTCGATATTTGCATCTTGTGGTATGCTCTATGGAAAAAGGGAGCTGTGTGTGCGTGCGCGTGTGTGTGTGTGTGTGTGTGTGCGCGTGTGTGCGTGAAATACCTCTAAAATATAAATGCATACTGTTGTCCCTCTTGAAAAGTCACAGTGCACATTAATACATTAAAAGGTCGGAGAACTTAGTTTAACCTAGCAGTTCCCAAATTTATCTGTCAGCAGAACTTTTTGCTTGTAACCCTTGTTAACCCCCCAAAACACACTTTGCGAAATTATGCTTTTAACCTTTTCTCTGCATTTAAGTGAAGAAACTTAGGATTTCAGTCCCTTTCGCTGTAAAAATTATGTTCCGGCTGACCCTGCTGCCCAGCAGGAGCCGTTAGAAATGAATACGTTCCAGTCTCCATTTGTGTACCAAGTGCCCCCTGGAGGGGGACTTTATCTCAGAAGCAAGGCCACTTGATTCAGTTGTCCCACCTCTGCTACCCATCCATCCAGTCCATTGCAATTTACTTTAAGTACTTCAAACTGCGTCCTTGGAAGACAGATTTGCCTGGAGCCGTTCCAAGTTGGCAAAGGGATGTTCCAATAAAGCTCTAAGTGGTACTACTTGCTGATCAAGAGGAGAGGGTAAGGGTGGTGACAGTGTGATGCTACAAAGGTCATTTCGTGTGATCCTAAAGTCCATTTTTAAAGGCCTCCTTTCCTTTCACCCCGTAATTTTGAGTATTGGAAAGATTTGTTAATGAAGCTCTTTTTTTGTTATGCCTACCAAGAAACAGACTTTTAAAAGACACTATTTTTGAGATTCATGACTTAGGAATCCATTGAACACTTGTGCTTTAATTTGCCCCATTGCTTAAAAAATGTTTTTATCCCTCCTATTTCTTTGAAAAAAAAAAAAAGTCTGTGAAAAGGAAATTGATTTGAAGATTTTAAGCAAAAACTCAGTAAATATTCAATGTAAAGCCATTATGTGAATTTTTATGTACTTAGTATCTTTTTACATGGGAAAGAAAAGGAGCAACTGTAGCTGGGAATTCTGGTTGTTGTTTTTTTTAATCACCAAAAAGAAGTTTGCTGTCCTCATCTAGATTGTTTTCATCTTCAGGATTTGCTGAATAAGCACAGATGATTTTTTTTATATCATAATATATATGTTTGCATCTATAAAAGATTTTAGATTATTAATGTCTGAAGCCCTCACTAGTATGAGAGAAGAGTTTATGTCAGTGTGTGAGCTGTTACCAAGCTAAAAAATCTTACACACACACACACACACACACACACACACACACAACCGACCACATATACCACACCAACTCTATAATCTTCCCACCAAGTAGACTATAATAATTCCAGAGGATTTAATACAGTTTATTAGATAAATGACTTGCCATTTTAAAAGACCATAAGCATACATTTTAAACTTTATACGTGAAACAGGATCTTGACAATAATTCATGTAATCTAATTAGCTAATGTATCAGTTGTTAATACTTTCAGGATATCTAGTAAACTAGAATGAAATGTTGGACACCAGCAAACATGTCTGACAGAAGGAAATCCAACCCCAGCAGGAAACTAGTATTTGTGGAATATCTAATGTGGTGCTACAGCAGTAACACAGAAGATTAGTGACCAGCTGGGGTTATTAAACCTCAAGTTTGCCTCATGCTATTGACATTAAGGCAGCCACTTGGTAAAGCCTGGAGAGTACCATGTGCCTCAACAGTTAGCGCGTGGAGACTGTTTTAACAAGTCTCCAGATATGGATTTACATGATAGACCATACTCACACCTTGTAGTGTTATCTGTCAATCAAGATTTAATAATGTTCCTTGATAAAACGTATCTGGTGTTCATTTCCATTGAGTCACCCTACTTATTTTGTATTTTTATGTATTCGTTAAGAATCCATGGTCACCTGACCTCTTGGCAGCCTTCTGTACACTGTGTGTTAACCCTGCTCCCCGGCGATTGCAGGGGTCATTTTAACCCTTGTGAAACAGGACGTTCCAAATAATCGAGTCCAAAGACAGTTGAGAAGGGATCTGCAAAATCTTCCCCCAAAAAAGGAAAGGCTTAATTTATGCCTTTGGCAACCACTCCCCTCCCATCTTTTTATTTTTATTTTTGGGAAAAGGATTTTACATCAGACAGATATTATTAAAAGATTTTATTTAACACTCACATGCATTTTGTTCTAAAACGAATGCTTGCTCAAGAGTCTAAGAAGGCTTCATGGGAAGAGCAAAGCAATCTAAGCCATATGTATTGGGCACATTGCCAGTTGTTTGCCAATATGCCCAAGCCACCTGGCTGTGCATTCAGCCAAGTATGCCATTCCGACCAGCCAGCTTTAACCTCCCGGCTGCTTTTCAGCGCTTAGGAAACTCCAAAGGCCTGGAGCTGCACTTCATTTCTCTCGTGCCAATAGTCTCCGCTCAGACACACTGCACGGCTACACTGACCAGCAACTCACAAACGCCCACTTTGAATGAGCTCCCCTTTTGTTTAGAGCACCATTCACTGGTGTTGAACCAGTGCCATAAGATGAGTCTGGAGATAGCAGACTGAAACCTTTACCCATATGCCATAGACAGACACTTTGACTGACAAGCAGTATTTATTCCCAAGCTTGCAGTGACAGGGTTTTGTGATTCTGGTTTGCGGAGATACAGGTTGACTTCATTTGCCGCTGGTTTCAATTTTTATTTTGGGCGCTTCTAAGTTTTAAATGTTTGGAAACATTTGTTCATTTGGTTTTCCCTTTCTGTTTAGTTTAGAAATTGGTTGTGCTCTTTCATAATTTATTTATCAAGTCTGATTTCATAATCTTTGGCAATCTAGGTCAGGAATTCTGCGGAACAGGCAGCCTTAAAATCGTCGATGGAATCTTGAAGACTGATCTGTTCTTTTCGAAAGTCACAGTAGAGAAAGTTTTATTCCTAAAAGGTGGTATTCTTTCTTCTGGCAGATCATAGGAAGTATATAAATATGTTGTCCCTTTTTGCCTTGGCTTGCAAGAAACTCAGAAATAGATTTAATTCTTAATCTCAGTAAATACATCAGCCTAGGTTTTTGCCTTCATTACTTCTCTTCTTTAACCCCTGTTGTTTTTGTTCAGATTTTTTTTTCTTTTACAGCCTCAGATTTGCATGTGTTTGTATATGCATATGTGCATTTAGTATATGTTGGTGAAACATCTCGAATCGTTTTGAGAAGGTAGGTGTGATAACTGAGAGGGAAATATAAACTCAGCGTAGAAACTTTAGTCTATTTCTAATTAAAATCTTTAAGTGGACTTTTCTGGTGTAATAAGCAGCAGACTCAGATTAATTATCACATGATTTAAATAAAGGAGGTTGTGATGATTTCAGCCTACAACCTCCATTATTATAAATTTCCGTGGTAGCCTTTGGACTGGCCAATTTATTATTTCCCAACAGTATTGTGGTCTGTACATTCTCAGTTGATGCCATTTTCCTCTTCCTGGCTCAATGACCACTATCTCTCAGATCTTGAAGATCTGTTTTGGCTTGGCTCCAATTTAATCAGTCTGAATGGATCCTATTGAGTAACTTGACTCATTCACCCTGCTGAAGAGAGTCTGAATACACTATTTCTGAGGGTTTAAAAAAAACTATTATAATGTTCTTTTTGATTAGAATTGTCTGTCATTTCAGGAGAAACATGTGATCTGTGTGTGTGTGTGTGTGTGCGTGTTGTGTGTGTGTGTGTGTGTGTGTGTGTGTGTGTGTATTCTGGGAGCCCATTTTTCATTCCATTAATAAGACCCTTTCGGATGGTTACATTTTGGCCAAAGTCCTGTGACACACTCAACAAAGCCCTGAGCAAGGTGGAGTTACACCAGCTCACAAGATGGATAGACGGAGCTGGGGGAAGTGTCCCAGCGGATTTTTGCAGTCTGTGAGAGGAACTGCAGCTGTAACCACCCATCTGTGCATCCTTGGCTTAGTCTGGGCTTCAGTATTGAACACTTAGAAAGATGTTCAAAAGGAATGGATGGTATGGTTCAGATAATAATGACCCAAATGTGACGGGGGTGATGTTTAAAGACGAAAGCAGTTATATTCCACAAACTAAGATTTGGCTCTTTGGCATTTCTGAAATTCTAAGATTTCTGCAATAATCATTCCTTTGCTTATTTTTCTGGATCATACTAAAAAGAAATAGTGGGCTTTCAGTTTATTTTCTCACATGTACATGAAGATTTTCAGCATAATGTTTAAGTGCAAAAGAATCCCGATGACCATATTCGTAGTGTCTTCCCTGATTCATGTTTTTAGCTTATGAGTTAAGCTTTCTGTAATAGGTAGTCATCTTACTTACATATCTCTGCTCCTCAGCATTTATTGTCTCCTCATTCATTTTGGAATACCAGTTTTTCTTTTGAAAGCATTTGTGTACAACACAATGAACTCAATGATTCTGGACAAAGAAAAGGCCATTGATTATTTGTATTTTTTAAGGTTCTTTATCAAAACTTTAAAAGAACCTTATAGGAACCCACTAATAACCAAGAATGTAAATATTCCTCTCAAATAATATAAAGTTTCTCTCCCTCTTTTTGATATAGGCAAATGATATATAGCATACTGTATTTATCTCTATGTTTAATGTGGGCAAATGAATAGGTTTCATCTGAATTGTCTAAAATAAGTCATTAATGAGGTCAGAGCAAAATAAAAGGCAGACCTGGCAAGATTCATTCCCTTATTGGGTAAAAAATTTCATAATTCCTCCATACAAATCAGAGTGAATTAAAGAGCCTGTCACTTAACAGGTATTCTTGGAAAAACAAATTACAGTTGACCCTTGAACAGCACAGATGTGAATTGTGCATGTCCGCTTGCATGCGGAATTTTTTTCTCTGATAAATAAAGTACTATAAATGAATTTTTCTTTTCCTTATGATTTTCCTAATGCTTTTTTCTTGTACCTTACTTTCTTATAGAAATACAGCATATGAAACATATAACATACAAAATGTGTGTAAATCGGCTCTGTTATTAGTAGGACTTCCCAACAGGAGGCTACTAGGAGTTAAGTTTTGGGGGAATCAAAGGTTATACATGGAGTTTTGACTGTGTTGGGGGTCAGCACCTCTAAACTCTGATGTTGTCCAAGGGTCAACTGTACTGTTTCCCCGATACAACTTCCCAAGCCAATTACTCAACCATATATTCTTAAGGAAAAGAAACATCTTTTGTATTTATGCCTAAAAATTTGTTACATATTTACAGTGCAGTGAGATTTATATCCCATTTCTTGAATATTCTCCCATACTCAGAGGCCCCCAACACATCATTGATGTCTTAGGCAAGATCCATGGGTGGTGTTTTTGTTTTTTGTTTTTAAATCCCTTTATTTGATTTCACTAAAGTAGATGAGCTTATCCAGCAGACATGGAATTTTAAGCCAGACCTTGTTTCAGTGAGATAACTTTTATGGATTTATTTATTGAGTGCCTACTATGGTAGGTGCAATAAATCCCATCCCTGCCCTGTGGAAGATGAATGTATGGTTGAGTCAGGAGCCATGTGTCTTTCCTTCCTCCCCAACATTCATTTATTAGCCGTTAATCTCATTTCCTCAAAAAATCCTTAAAGGTTGAGTTTTCTATTAAAATCTAGGATACAAGTGCAAAAACTTTATTAAAAATCATTGTGGACAAAAAGGACTTGATAAAATGCAACACTGATTCCAAGACTTTCAAAATTCCTTGTCAACCCGTAACAAAGAAGAGTGTCCTTAACAAGATAAAATTATGTCGTATCAACAGAAGGAATCACACTGAATTATGAAACATTGGAGTCATCCTCACTAAAATCAGGAACAAAACAAAGATGACCATTATCAAGATTATTCTTTAATGTTCTCCTAGAAGCTTTGGCAAGTGTAATAATATATGAATCAGAAATAAGAGTTAGGGCTGTTGAGAAGACAAAATTATCACCATTTGCAAATGATAGAATTATCAACTTAGACAAGCAAAGGGTTCAACCAAAAACATGTGGAATCAATCAGAAAATTTAATAGAATATCTGGCTAAAACATAAAAGCCCTAAAGCAATATGTTTTCTTCATTCAGCCATCTCCATTTAGGAAGCTATGGTGGAAAAAAGATCTTGTTCAGGAAGAAAAAGCACAAAATATCTAGGAATAATCTTAAAATAATTTGGCAGTGATTTGATGAAAAAGCCTGCCTTGAAGTTAGTGTTCTGAATTAAAAAGGTTATAGGATTGGAAGGGAATGGCATCTGATGAGTTTACCCCTTACACATTTCTCTCATATTGCAAGCTGGAAGTTACCTCTTACTCTCCTTTCATAGTGCTTCATGTCTAATCAACCACCAAGTTCTGCCAACTCGGCCTTCTTACTAGCATGCAAATCAATTCCCATCTTGCCCTATGATTCCTTTAGTTTTAGACCCTTATTATGTCTACCTCACACTCTCTGTAGCCTCCTCTCTTTGCTCTCATTCTTTCTCTGTTATCCATCCCTTCCATTCATTATGCTACTACCAGAATGATCTTTCCAAAAAAAGAATTATCACTCTTTTTACTGACAACCCTTCAATGGCTCCCATCACCTGCTGTATAAATTTCGTGTTTCTCAGCATTCCATACAAGGTTCTTTATAGTCTGGTCCCTCTTTTCCTCTTTGGTGTCATTACTGCCACACCCCACCTTTCACATTTGGATACATTATTCTCCAGCTCTCTGCTGAAATGCTTGTGGTTTACCAAGGCTCTGTGCTTTTCACTGCCTCAATGCTGCGTATCAGTGTGGTGCCATTGCATATTGTAGTTCCTCTGCTGTGAATGCTCTCCATCCAGATGGTTCCACAGCCTGCAAAACTCCAGGTCCTCCTGCAACACTCAGTGAAAGCACCGTTTCATTTGGAAGACCACTGGAGACACCTTCTTGTAAAGATAGAGACTATTGTCTCTGTTCCGTGAGCGTCTTGATATACTTTTGTCATTGCAATTACCACACTATTCAATAGCCATAAGTAGCCAGTAGCCCCCATTAGAGTATGAAACTCATTGCATCTCTAACATTTAGCACGGTGACTGGAACATAACCGGACACTCTATTATTTGCTGAAACAAATATTAAAAAAATCCCTTAACTTTGAAATTCATGAAGGTCTGTGTTTCTGAGATAATTTTGTAGCTATATAATTATTTTCTGGGACAACTGCCTTAAAATTTCTTAGTTTTTTGACATTTTGGAACTAAACAATGACTGGACATAAAATATAAGTACACACATATTTTATGTCACAGCTAACGTATGACATGCTTAATGTTTTTTCGGGAATAAATAATAAAGTTTTATGAATTAGGCTATAATTTGTGTTTATATTGTCAATGCTAATCATTTCTTTATTAGATGCCTGGGTTAAGGTCATTAGCTTATTTGCTGACATTTGCAATCACATAACAGTGTTTTATTTAAAGTAATAAATGACACTGAATCGTAGATATGTAAAATTTGGATCCATTTAAAATATTTATTCAAATTCTTTTGTATGCTTAGGAAGGAATTTGGTGCTGTTGCGCTTCAGAAAGGCATAAAACAAATCCATCTTTAAGAAGGTTAAGACTTGCTTATATAACAGCTAAACCAAGACAAAAACAAAAGGGGATTGCATCCTGAGAAACCAAGTATCATCATCCCCATTTTATAGATAAGGAAACTGAGTTTCAAAGAAGTGTAGTGATTTCACTAGCATTACAACCAGCTGTTCACGACGGGTTTGAGGCTGGGACCTAGGTTTTCAGTATCCTGTTGAAGGGCTCAAAAGAGAGTTTAATATGCTAAAAATTAATTTAACGAATTGGAAAAATGTAAAACAAGCCCACAAAGATCAAGAAACAGAACAGTTGATTCATGATTTTTCTAATTGTTTTCCCCTATTTTATTTAGGCATTTATAGAAGTAAATTTTGAGTCATTTATATCTGAATGATTACAGGATGGCATTTGGGTGTCTCTTGTATTTTGTAGGCATTCCAGAAAAACTAATTAATCTAACTTCACAAATATTCCTATGAATGATTGGGCTAGACCCATTCTCACTAAAAGGGAAATTAAGCCATATACATTATATATGTACATATTTATGTAAAGCATAGTCGAGTAATATTACATCGGCATTTTATTGCTGTGAGTTGGGTGACACGATAAGTGGTAAAGCCACAAGTGAGTTATGCAGGCCATCTCAACTAAATGCCAATAAAATGTTTTTACTGTACCACATCATCCGGGATTCTGCCTATGCTACAAATTTAAAGGGAACCAATTTTAGAAATTTCCAGAGTTGTAAAAGTTTTTATTGGCTCTATATTTCAAACTTGCTGGCGTGTAAATATTAGTTCCATTAATTGTGGTAAAAATTAACACACAGATTTAGAAAAAATACTCATGATAGGGGTCTTTCTTTTAAATGAATTTTAGTCCAGTTTGTCTGGTTTTAAGTATAAATGCTTTCTCCTCTTTTCCCTTTTTTTGTAAATCCCTTCCTCTTTTCAGTCTTTTTTTTTTTTTTTTACATTTATTTATTTTTGAGAGAGAGAGCCTCTGAGCTGTCATCACAGAACCCCATGTGGGGCTCGAACTCACCAACTGTGAGATCATGACCTGAGATGAAGTCGGATGCCCAACAGACTCAGCCACCCAGGCCCCTCCCTTTCTCCTTTCAGAAAGCGCCTGAAGCCCCATCTCCGAAGAGCTCTCCATGGCTAATGTTACCCCTAAGTTTGATCTCATTTTTCTGCATGCTTCCTTTCACTTATTGCTCACAAATTCCTTTGGCAATTTTTTTTTTTATTCCTTTTAAACCACTGTTAGTTGTAGTTTATTGTTAAATTGTTAATTTGCAATTTTTCATTATTACACTGTTGAATACACTCTCTCTTGCCAAATCAATTCTAAGAGAGGATATTCAGTGGTCTTATGTTGTCCCTGAGCTCTAAGGACGTATTTTGCTTGTTTTTACTGTCCTTTTTCGTTCCCTCCCTTCCTTCCACAGGCATCATTTGAGTGCCTGCCATTTTCATGTCTAAGCTATCCGTTGGCTACTGGAGATGGGAAGCTGTCTAGTAAAGAGCATATAGAAATGATTCTCAAACTTTTGTGTGCATCACAATCCCTTGGAAGGAATTGCTAAGCAGTTATATCCCTAAGCCTTGTACCCAGAGGTTTTGGCCAGGGACCCAAAGATCGATACTTCTAAACAATAGGTAATTCACAGACAGACTTGGAGAAACCCCAGTTTATAGGTGAGGGGAGAAAGTTCCATAAAGTGATTCGTTGTTCTATACTATTTAAAAAGCCCTACGATAGCAACATGTTCCAGGTGTTTAAGGAGTCCAGGGGAGGGGAATCTACTGGAACTGGAGAGGTCAGAGGAGTAATGCCATAGTTGGTGCTTAATACTTGCTCTATAAATAAATGAATGCGCCTTTGAATTTAGAGTTAGACGGAGGTGGTTGAAATCTTGGGACTTGACTTTTCTGAGCCTGTGTAGAGTGACCATAGGTTGGCACGTCCCCAACGCTATTTCCGTTAAATTGGTCTCAATAGTTGCTTGGCATAATTTATTATTTTCTTCTGGAATCCATAGGTGGATGCACAGAGAGCTGTGAAGCAGTCTTTGAACTCTTAACTTTTTCTCAATCTAAACAATGTGGACAGAAGGGGAGGAAGAGTCTGCCGTGGCTCCTGGTGCTTTGAAAGGCCTGGTTCTCAGGGACCTAAAATAAAGAGTGGATCCTCAGATTCTGACCCTAGAGTTGCAGTTTGGAGTGCTTGATGCTGGTTCATCCTTGCTTATGTGGGTGCCTGTGTGCTGTGTCTGTTCTCTGAGTGCCAGCTCTGCTTTGAGCTACAGCGTCTGCTCTCGTCTCTCGCCTCTACACACCTATCCTGCTACTTGGCCCTCGGGAATCCCTTCAAAATACTGGCATAGAAGCAAAATGCATCCCTCAGAGAGGCCCCTGGTCGCTAGCTGCAGCCCCAGCAATAGAGACAGTAGCTAACGGCTTTAGGTTAAAAAAATAATAATAAAAAATAAAAAGTTTGTGCATTTCCTCTTACCATACAACTGTCACTATTCCTGCCTCTGTAGCTGTGCTGCTCAAATAGTTAAAGATCTGATGACTTACACGTTATTCAAGAAGACTGAATATGTATTTTGACTGCCAGTACTTGGAGAATGAGATTTTTATTAAAAGACAAGAAGAAACACATTTGTGTTACAGTATTTTTACTTTCTTTTTTTTTTTTTTTTGTCTTCAAAAATGACCACAACTGGGTTATTTCCTGGAAATAGAGCCGTAATAGTGACAGCCATACCAGGCGTGTGAAGGCTGTGACATCTGTCTTTGGTTTCCCTGGCTTCATGTTTTAGTCCCTCCCTCTCCCTGGTGGGTCCTCTCTTAAACAGAGTCAAGCCTTTATACCGCTTATAAGACTCCACTCACAAGGAAGCAGCTATTCCCACTAAAGGAAGTTACAACTTGTGGGAAGGATATGGTAGCCAGGAGGACCAGTGTTTGTCAAGTGAATAAGGGAATGGACCAACTCCATCACAAGCAATTTAAAAAGGGTGAAAAAAAAGTAGATTTATCAGCTTATAATTTCATTTTTTTTTAATGTTTTTTTATTTATTTTTGAGAGAGAGAGAGGCAGAATACGAGCAGGGGAGGGGCTGAGAGAGGGGGAGACACAGAATCCGAAGCAGGCTCCAGGATCTGAGCTGTCAGCAGAGCCCAATGCAGGGCTCGAACACACGAACCGTGAGATCATGACCTGAGCCGAAGTCGGACACTTAACCAGTGGAGCCACCCAGGGAGCCCTTGTCATTTCATTTGTAAGAACGGAAAGGGACTAGGTGGGTTCCCCTACTGAATTAAGGATTGTTTTGCTGTCGTGTGGACTCATTGTTTTTTTAGAGTTAGTATCTGACAGTGTAGGCTATAGATCAGTGGGGAAGGTTGTTCTCTTATTCATATGGTTTTCTCATCTTCCCTTCCCTCTCTGTAGCCCCTGCTCCGTGACGGAACATGGGGGCTGCTCTCGTGTTCTAATGCTGATTCGGAACACATTAAAAGCATCCTGAATCATCTGTGTGTCCAATGCAAGATCTACTTATCATTTCAGAAAAGATCCATCTTTAAGAGGAAGGTGGGCAAAGGGGAAAGAGAGAAGTCATTTTTTTTCTAGATCGGTGTCAACATGGGAACAGCTGACAAGCACAGTCACGTGAGAGAGTTCTTCAGTTGAATAGGTGTGAAGTGGAGGGTGTATCTTGAGTGTCCTGCCAGGGAGGGTCCCTGAACATGTAGCACAAGGTATCCTGGAAAAAAATAACAGTGTGTGCTGGCCTCTTTTAGGGCAGGTGTTGTATATAATATTTATATCTTTTCTTTGATGCAAGTTGTCACGAGGCGCTTTATCATATCCAAACCGCAAATCATGATCCTCACCTACAAAAACGTTAGCTAGACAAAGAAATAGAAAAGCCTGAAGTTGTCGGGTTGACAGATACCTTCCCTCCATACTTTGCCCCCCTGCTCTAACTTGAATACCTTTTAACTGTTACAAAAGAGGAGTTTTCCTAAAAATGACCTATTTCTGGTTTCTCATCATTCAATGCCTTTATTTTCGTGACTCCTTTCTTTTCCCTGTTGTTGATTAGTTTCCAATGACTGTGGATTCATTTGCTCTATTAATGCACGAAGGGTACATCTCAGGACTCTGTGCTTTTTAGTCTACAGGCAGATATTGTCCACTTCTCTAATTATGTCCAGCTCAGTGAGCTATGTCAATAGCTCTTCTTTTTCTTGCTTTGCATCAGTGAGGAAACCTTAGAAAATTAACCCTTAGAAAAACTTTATGAAGTTTTATAACTTTATGAAGCTATTGCCAATGACCTTTTCATGTTTTCATTCCAAGGCCCAAGATGTTTGCCGACTATTGCATGGATGGATCTTTGTTTTTGTTTTTTCATTTTTTATTTTTGAGAGAGACGATGCGAGGAGGGGAGGGGCAGAGAGAGAGGGAGAGAGAGAGAATCCCAAGCATGCTCCTTGCTGCCAGTGCAGAGTGTGACGCAGGGCTCGAACTCAACGAAACTGCAAAATCATGACCTGAGTCGAAATCAAGAGTCGGATGCCTAACCGACTGAGTCACCCTGGCGCCCCTAGAATCTTTGTTTTTCACTACAGTGTCATGTAAGGTTGTGGAGGACAAGGAGTTTTGTCTCTGGTTCACCACTATATTCCTAACACCTAGAATGCCGTATGGTACATGGTGTGATACGTGTGCCGCACCTCTCCTCACTGCCCCCGATGGTGAATGAATGAATGAATGAATGGGTTCAAAGCATTCCTTCGCCCTCAAAACAGTCAATCACGTGTGGTCATTTCTAATTCCTGGTATCAAGAACCTCAGACTCACATAGCCTTGTTTCAAGTAAGAGCCTTCACATAATTCTATAAAATATATATACTTACTTTTATAATTTCTAAGTCATTTTATTAAACCAAACAGAATAAGAGAACCTTATCTTTGTTGGGTTCTATTAGTGATAGCCTTAATTATTTTAATGATCAACGAATAAATAAATTCTTAAGTCTCTATCGTGGGCAAAATATTGTGCGTAAGTAAATTAGAAATGGAATTCAGAAAAATTTACAACCTTTTTAGGGGCAGAATAGGTAAAAGCAAACAAATAAACAAGACCCATTGTTTGATTTTTTTTTTTTTTTTAAGCAACAAAATCAACAGGAGATAAACCAGATTGCTTTTTTGTGAGTTACACAAGTTGTTTTATTTTTCCTATCACTGTCTTCAAATATAAATTCAAAAAGTGGAATATTCTGTAACTTTCCCACATTCTTATTTTCATTCTTGTGTATGCCCTGGGATCTTGGTTTACCATTATCACTTTGCTGTGCCCCAGCTTTCCCAGGTGTAAAACTGGCCTAACAATGTTCATCTACTAGCAAGGGGGGTATGAGACTTAATTAGCAAACAGCTGGAAAACCCCTTGAGAGCTCTGTGAGTCAGAATGGAAGTGCATTGTTATTAATCATTATTATTATTGTTATTATTTTTAAATGGCTCAGAGCCATCTCTAAATTTAATAGTAAAATGAATGCATCTAATAATTCTTTCCATGTACATGATCTGTGGTCGTGCATTTCACAAATTAAATGGCAGAATACTTGTAGGATATGATTATAATGATCCAAGTAAATGATCCTCAACCAATTCAAAATTACGTGATTAAGACCCCAAGGAGCTAAAGCAAGCACTTTGCTTTGTTACCTTTCAGCTTCTCGAATAACCCATTTTGTGTTAATTTATGTGAAGGGGAAAAGTTAGCTTTTTAAAATTATTAACTTGGACTTCTCTGTGTAATTAGTTGGGAATTTGAGAGTGGGCGGCTCTCTATAATACACATATACGTTGTTTCAAATATGATTGGTTTAGCTTTCTATCGGTTGTTGAGTCCAGTTTAATTTGTGAACTTTTGAAGTCAGATACCTTCAAATACCAGCTGAAAAGATAATCCTATGTCTTATTTCTCTGGTTGTTCCCTGTCTCCTCCTGTACCCTTCTGTCAAGAAACACTTTTGGGTCTGAGTTAGTTTCCATTGCAAGTCAATGAAGAATCGGCTTCTACTGCAGATCCGAGGCCTTTAGCTTGAATTATCTCAGGCAGACATCCTGGATCCTGCAATGCAAAACTCAGAGGGCTCAAGACTGGGAAGACCTAAGGTTGGCAGCCCACTAAGTTGGAGAAGAGAGAAGAAAGGGGAAATTCTATCTTTCCTGGTGCTTTTCCCCTCCTGGTTTCCCCACGAAAAATCAATAGCGTGGTCGATAGTTGGTTTTGAGTTGTTCGCTATGTGATGGAGTTTTTCTGATGTAAACCTTTGGTGCCTGGGCTTCAGACATTATAATGTATCAGGGAAGGTTTGCTAGCTGCCGCGGCCCTCCTGGGTTACATTTTATTCCCTGTGACAGCTTTTGTAATGTGAAAGGGGAAGTGCAGATCAATTTTTACACCATTTAGTTGTTGGGGGAGATTTTCTTCCCACAATTTGACTGTTCTTCTACAAATTCACCATGTTTATGTATTTTTCTTTGAAACAGTTGAAGCTACTAAAATGAGGCCTTTTCATTAAAGAATATTTTTAAATAAAAATAATTCAGGTCTTTCTTGAATTGTTAAGACCCAGTTGTATCCTGTTCAGAATTTCTCAAATTCTCTTTGCATGACTTGGAATGACAGACGCTTTTAATTTTAAATGTATCCATTTGGGAAAACCTGGTGTCCTTTCTTAGCGATACTCTGGACTGGTGATATCAGGAAGAAGGTGGCAAGTGTCACTGTCACCAACTATATGTGGTCTTAATGCAGATTCTGGTTTCTTGGAAACAATATGGTAGCTTTTACAGATGTTGAATAATTATAGATGACAAATACTCATTATAAATGATGTCTACTACAAAGTTTTCATTTTCATTTCAGTCCTTTCTGTTAAATCTCTTGCTGTCTGCATTAGCAAATCATTAAATTTTCTCTTCTAAAAATAATATTTTAAGTTGCCCACCTATTTTCCCTTTCAGTCTAATATTTATTCTTCTTCAGCGTAATAACTCTTGTCAAAATTTTTCTTGAAAAGCTTTAAGGTAAACCTCTAGTATATTCAGTGAGTACAAGATAATAAAGTTGTGTTTGTAAGATGTCTTCAAGTTTTGAGAGATCAATTTCTAAATGGAATGGAAATGTTTCTGTAAAATTGTGTGGAAGCCGCATTACAGAAGTACAAATGCTAGGTCTTTAAAATACTAAATTCATTTATTTGAAATAATTGTCAAATATTTGGACAATAATATTTAAGGACGAGCACTAGAATCAGGCTTCTTATTCTCAGACAGTGTGAGATATCCATCATGCTGTATTAATTGAAAGGATTTAGTATAATCTCATAAAGAAACAGGCAAACTCTGGGCTTTCCTCTCTAGTAAAAATATATCATTCATGTCTTCCATTACTGTGCTATAATTATGGTAAGTGAAGCAGAACGGAATCAATAGAGCAATTTATCAATGCATTCTAAAGTATGCTAGCACCGTTTACGTCATCTGCTGCAGATACTGTCATTCAATAAAGAGACATCTAATAGTATCAAGACTTAAGGCTGATCCATTTCAGCATAATGTTTTCCCATGTAATGTTCTAGTTTTGATCATGGATTAATGAATTGTTTCACTTGTACGATATAATGTGAAGTAAAGTTATTTCCTGATTTAATTTCAGTAGAAATTTAAAACTTCAGTCTTCAAGTTCAAAAAGCACTGCAACATTGTAAACATTGGGAGTAGTGCATGGATTTAGCCTTTTTAGGGGCTATTATGAATGATATCTTAGTTGCGAAGAGAATACAAGCCGGCTATCCCTCTTGCCCCATAACGCATTAAAGTTTAAATGACAAATATTTGGCTGAGGATATTATTTAATGACTTCAAATTATTTTCTTTTGGGGTGCTTGGGTGGCTCAGTCGGCTGAGCATCTGACTTCGGCTCAGGTCATGATCTCACAGTCCGTGAGTTCGAGCCCCACGTCGGGCTCTGTGCTGACAGCTCGGAGCCTGGAGCCTGCTTCAGATACTGTGTCTCCCTCTCTCTGACCCTCCCCCCATTCATGCTTTGTCTCTCTCTGTCTCAAAAATAAACATTAAAAAAATTATTAAAAAAAATTTTTTTTTATCACAAGATTCAAAATTATTTAGGCTTTATCTTCATATTTCTGATTTAACTATAATAGTAGATTCATAGGAAGATTAGTGCATTTAGATTTTTTCAAACTATAAACAATATGGTCTTTTTACCATAAACACACTGCATACTAATATGATATTAAATATTTATGACATTGAAGGGAAGATACTAAATTCTATATTAAAATGTTATTTATTTCAGTATGGAAAGGATATTTCAGATTATTAGACTGTTATTTTCATTTTCCATATGGTGGTAAAGTTATCTGATATCATTTCAGGTAATTTGTCCTTCTACAAAACTACATAAATCTGGTAATGATGCCAAAGTTATACCAATGCATAATTATCATTTGTATTTCAGATTTGTAGCCGTCAAAAAAGGTTTTCAGGTACAGAACTTATTTTTCATCAATTATAACCAATGAAACTGAGGTGAGGTTAAATATAACAGCATTATCAGAAAACATTTATAACTCTTGATTTTGGAAAAATGTCATTATCTACAAGTTTTTCCTTTTGTTTTCTTTTACACAAGATATTAAGATTACTGTTTTTTTTTAAGGTAATTTCCTTACCAAAGGAAGAGTTCTGTACTACATGGCTCCCTAAGATAGTTTCCATGAACTCATAAAACATTAAGTAGGATATATTCTGAAGTTGTGGGATCATTTTCTAGAATTATACTGCACGGAGTAAGATGACATCTATTTTATATCTTGAACTAGAATGGATTTGTGAATGTTTTGATGTAAATTGTGGCTATGTTTTCGGCCATCTCTTTCATTCTTTATACTTGCCACTTTCCTACTCACTGGTGCCCCTCCAATATTGATTTTTAAGAACTTGTCTGCTAAAGGGTTAAAGAGTCAGCTTTTAAGCTGCTTTAGCGCTAAGTAGTTAAGAAAATTTGGATGTCATTTACCTCAGTGAAGATGTTATAAATTGTTTTGTTGGCAAGATTTATTGAGGGTTATTCTACCTGATATCACATTGTATTGCTTAACGTGGACTATTTTTAACTAGCATTCTATTTAAACAGTGTCAGCGAATTTTGAGAGCTTGCCAAGCAAATTCTCAAAATGGTTGCCAAGCTGTAAGATGGCTGCCAAGGTCTGAGCACACTGAACAGGTTCAAAATGGTGACCAACTTCTTAGGGTTTGTTGGTCACATTCCCCCACCGCCACTCTCTCCCCCACCCAAATACCACCCAAACAGGAAAGGGGGGGGGAACCCCGAAGATGCAAGACTTGGCACCAACTCCTTGGCACGAGTGGTTGTAGTGTCATCCAGATATTCAAGTAGTCACCGTGTACTACTTGTTTCACATGCTTGGCAGAAGACTATTCAGGGGAATACGTGAGGTGAAAACACCACCGTCCAATAACATGGCCATTTTCTCTACCTGATCTCATAGGCACCAAATACTTATTTAGAAAGAGATCTGGGGGAAGACTAGAAAAGGCAATACTTTCAAAGAGCTTTCTAAATGAGATCGAAAAGCGTTCACCAAGACTTCAGGCTGTGCCTTTTTGTACTGCTTGCCTAAAGTGGCACAAACTTTATATACAACAGGTTTAAGATTTATTTTAGTTTTGCATTTGTTTACTTAAGTTTATAGCAATTGCTTTCTGGCAGTTGTGCTACTTAGCAGATTGAAATAAAATCATAAGGGTGAATTAAAACATACTGCTGTTAGTGCTGATTAGAATTTTAGCTTAGTGTAAATACCGGATGCAGGGTCCAACTTTTCAGACACTTGGCATGAGCTCAATAGGGATCTCCAGGCTACACACAGGAGACAGTGTGTGTGTACTTGGATGCTTTTAAAATTCTTGGATAGGTGGAGCATACTACTTCTGCTGGCATGTTAGTTCATTGTGCTGGCTGCATAATGTGCTTCAGTTCCAAGGTAGATAGAGACGCTGGGGAAATGATAATAAGGGAAAATAGTTTGAACTCAAAAAACAAAGCCTGGAGAAAAGGATTTTAATTAAGCCCCATGCAATTTTTACTGTGTGTTTTGGTTATTAGGTGTAAATAACTAATACCAAACTCAGTTGAAGAACGGTAGAGTTTGTGGTATTTTGAAGAATGATCTAATAGCGAATGTATTTCTGCACCTTGTGAAAAATTTTCTCCGTGTGACACTTTAAAAAACGTACTGGTGAATTAACTTCTCCAGGCAGGCAGTTTACTCGGTGAATTCCTGAAGTAGGTCTTCTGTTTCACATCAGCTGTGGACTTGGTCTTCTATTCTGATCGATATTTGAATTTCTAAAGGTATTTTATAATTGATATGAGTATTTTATTTAATTCTTAAGTAGCCTTTCAGGAAAGCTGTTTGTCATGAAGGTGGTGGTTTTATGTCCGTAGGTAGTGGAATCCTCCAGTTATAGTATTATAAATAGTAAATACTGTATACAGTTTGAACTTTTGGAAATCTACAGTTTAGGATGTGTTCAACCATGGAGCCCTTGGGTGATGAGAGGGATACTTGGTATACACTTTTTGAAAGAGGTAGCCAAGAAATGTCATTTTTCAGTCCTTTTTTTTTTTTTTTTTTTTTTACTTATTTCCTTTTGCTGTTTAGTCAACAGTGTTTGTAGCTAGGACTCTTGTAAGTTCCTTTCTAGTCCTTTCTAATGTGTTAGACAATTACCAACCAAGACCTGATCATTCAATAGGTGAAAACAAATGTTATTGACAGTGCTGAAATCTGAACTCCGCATCCTTCAATGGAAAAGATCAATGCCATTAAGATGCTTTAGCTCTGGAAATTTCAACATTGAGCTACACAGGCATTTAGAGGTTAGCTGGGCCAAATGTGTGACATGAACGTTGCACGGCAGGTCCTTCAATACATATTTACAGATTATATTCGTAATGTATGATATTACAAATGTAAGGTAGTTTCATTAAGAATTTTTCTTGCTAATTCTTATATATCTTGCTGTCAATTGGTGACAAGGAACCTGAGTAAAACCTTTCTTTTTAAATTAAAAATCAGGAGACTGTGCCTCTTTATAGTAAATCAAAGTACATTTTTCATCTTCAAGTTAGGAACTGTAAGTAGTACTGATTATTACCTGTCATTTTTTCCTGTTCTTTTCTATTCCATGTTATTCATGGGCAACGTATTTAGGTGAATCATATTATTGTAGCAAAGGTAAAAATTAAATCATTAAACATTTTTTTACCTCATCCATAATGGATTATATCTGTGAATATGTAAGCAAGTAGAATTGTTTCAAATCACCTGAAACATGAGATAATTCTAAATTTTATAGTATAAAACGCCAATCAGGCAATGTCTAGGGAGGTGGAATAAGGGATATTTTTGAAAATTCTCAAAGAATTCATCAGCATTCTTGCTTATATAAAAAGCACCATACTTTTTCAGTATTTTAAGAAAAAATTTATTTATTTTGCCATTGTTAGGCATAGTCCATATTTTAAATTGGTGAATTATAAAATCTTTTTTTTTTTTTTTCGGGAAATTTATCTATTAGTCCTTCCAAAGTGAGTATTTTAATTCAAAAGAGCTGTTTGTGTTTTAAATTTATGTCATGGTGTGTTTGGATCTTACCCTTTTGTACATGGTATATGTGTATAATTAGTACATGGGGTGTCCTTGTGTGCTTGTGTCTACCCGAGTATGTATAGAGATATAAATTTTACTTTCTATATAGTAGCTTTCTGCATAGGGCAACCCAAACAGCTGTTATTCCTTTTTATAGCTTCTTTAATCTATGTGCCAACAAGTCAGTTTACAAAATCTGTTTTGTTGATGACTGCTGTGATAATAATTGTGGTGTTTTGTGGCTTGGCAAAAGGCTGGGGTCTCCTCTGAGGACTCTTGCCAAAGGCTTTGAAGGGGTTGAGGTGGATTCACTGCCAAAATGAGTCACCACTCTCTATTTTATTTAGTGTCCTTCTGCCAAGGCCTTAGACACTTTCTGTTTTCATTCTTTTGTAGGCTTTCCTCCCCACATTGTGGTTTTCTTCACAGCCAGAGGCCTGGGTCTGCCAGGATAGGTGAGAGAAGCTGGCTACCCTTCACTAAACGCCAGTATGCAGTGAGACTAAAGGGCTAGGGGGTTAGCTGTGGTGCACCTTGAATCAATGTGAGTTTAATTATACAGTCATGAATTATATATAAAATGATGGGCCTGGATAAAATGATGAATCTAGTATACTGTAGTCACCTGGGTTTGGATCAGAAATTCTCAGAAGACTAGTTATTACTTACTTCTAAGTAGCATTCAGAAAATGTGACAATGTTGTAGTGCTGTTCATAATTGATTGTTTAAAAACCGTAGATTATTCATGAGTTCTGGCTGTAGGCCCGAATCTTGCATTTTTCCTCAAACAAAAGAGTACCAGTCCCCTACTTTAAATGCCATAATATTTTGCCTCACGTAAACTATTTTCTACATACACTAATGGTTTTCAAGGAATAGTCCTAAAAGATTTTAGTTCTACCTGTCTAGATTTAAATTGTCACTGGTGAGTGGACTCAGAGATATGAATTGCTAGCCTATTATTTAAGATATGTTAGAAGTTTGAATACTTTTTGGTCATGAAATACTTTGGATAGATTGAAATAAGTTGGATTCAACGTCCTCTTGCCAGGTTCTTCCACCTCAGATATATATTATCGATAGAGCAAAAATGCCTGTGATCAATTGGAATCTCCAAAATGTGAGCAAAAATGGCATTTCATACATTGAAATGGACCTCGTCATAGGACCTTTGATGATTTCAGCTTCATAAATTCAGATGGCTTTTTCTTGACTAGAGTAAGGACACCCTGCTAAAATCTAATAAACTCCGTGTGCAGAATTAAATTGAGAGGTGTGGCTTTTGTTTCCTTAAGTACCCGTTCATTGTGTTGGATCTTTAAATGTGGTAGACACACAACTTCATTATAACGTCCCCTCAAAACATTTCCATAAATATAAAGTATATTTTTCAAAGTTCAAAGTCCTCACTGTGGGGCACCAAAATATTTTCCACATATTATGGTCCAAGCTTTTGTTCCTCAGGAAAACAAAATATGCTATAAACTGACTTTATTTAATACTTTGTTTACAAAATAAATCCTATTAATAATTGATTATTATTCCTTATAAATATTTCAGTTAGAGAATGTATAATTACATAGGTGAAGAGTCTGAGATAATATTAGGATGAAACTGATCTAATCACATCCTACAAAGGTCAGTGGTTAGCATTCAGGCAAGTTAATACATGTGAAAGCCCTTTGTAAACTGTAAAACTGTAAAATAGTGCTAAATATTAAAACATTACATTTTTAAAATTTCTTTTTTGTTTTCTTAAACTTCAAATATTCAGACTCTTCTCTCCATGTATCTACCTTATAGTTTTCATTTTAAAAGAGCAAAAATAAGAAAACAGAAACAGATACTAAAAACATGCAGTCACTTTTTGATGTAAACTCACTTGGAATTTAAATACTTAGACTTCATAGCAAGACTCCAAGATAGAAATTCTTTTGGATGATCTATAAACCACTCAATCCCTGGTTAATGCTCAAACCATGTGAAAAGTTCCAGGCAAAGTTCACTTTGAGCCTTGTCTGAACCCCATAAATGGAATGAAGTCCTGTAAATGCTGTGTGAACCCCAGAGAATGAAAATCACTAACTCTGGTGCATCTAATTAAAATGTACTGTTTTCTAGTTGCTGCTCTGTGTGTCTGAAATTTGAAGACAAAATTTAAATTTGGAAGTGAGCTATTTTATTTTGGAAGGTATGAATCATATGCTATGAAGTATTTAGATGCAGTTATATTGCTGTGAAGGTCTGAGAATACTGCCGTTTCAGAAAAGGAATAGAACGTCCTTACGTGTATTAATACTCCCGGGATCTCTTACAAAGTCGGCGAGACATAAATATTGTAGTAGTAATGGTTATTTTCGTAATGGTATTGATAGTAAGATCTTCATCAACAGTATTTTGAAAAAGTAATGTTATTTTGAATTCACACTGAGCCTTTGTGCCAGATACTTCAAATAAAACTTGTGCTACATCATTTGTTGGGAAAGTGTGAGTAGATAGGCGTAAGTATTATTGGTCCCTTTATGCAAAAAGAGAATCACTGATCCATTATGTCACTTGGCTTCCACCTAGTTGTGTGACTTCAGATACAGGTATAGAAATTTGGTTTCCTCTTCTGAAAAATGAGGAGATTGAACTTCTTAGATTCCTTTCAACTCATAAAAAAAGATCTGGAAATACTATCGCTATTGGTTACAAAAGCCTATCCCCAGAAGCAACCATCTTTGTATCGTTGTTCATTATATCCCTTTTGAAGAGGAGGTGACTGATCCATGAGGACACCTTATAAATCACTAGCCTAACTTTACTTATTAATCACCATAATCAAAAGTATAACCATAGTTATCACATACCTAGTGGCTACTCTGCCTTAGACATTGTGTGCTCTTTTCATGAAAATTTGCTCACTGGTCCTTCTGTAGTTATTCATTAGCCTTAGGATCTTGGTATAGGAATGATTTTACTGAGTTGACTAGGCATTTTGTATGACTATTTTTATAGTCCAGCGTCCTTATGTGTTGAAGAATCCTGAAATCATCCCTCTCTGTCAATGTTGATAGTTAATCAAAATGAGGACCCTCTTTCAATCGCATAACCGTTTTTTCTTTTTTGACTGTTTCGTCGCCTGATAAGTTTTGTAAGGGTTAAGTAGTTTTCATATATTCATCTGCCCATCCATCTACTTGAAAGATACAGCCTTTTGCTCACTGGAGAGAGCTCAATGAGAGAGAAATGCTGTCTACTTTAAGAGCGTACAACTCCCAGCGTTACAGGTCACAGGTGTCACACCTTAAGCTCATCACCAAATGCATAAATTCATCACTTAAATGGCACAGAGAAATATTTTCAGAGGAGCAAGATATTGAAACTGACAGTGAAGTGTGTGCTTCGTAGATTTTCATGTTTCATTTCCAGATGAAAGATGGCGCTGTGAAGAACTGTATGTATTTAGCCCAGTACTAGGTGCTAAAGAAAGTCAATAGTTGCTGAAATAGTCCTCTGTCCAGTCGCTACATCCACCGTACTGCACTAGGCTCTGTCTGTTGTAGGGGCAGCTCATTAAAGCTACTTTCTGGGTCTTTGTTAATGTCATGCAGACCTTGTGACAGGTGTTACAGCTGCCAGCCTGGCACAGCCCATTGGGGGTAAGCTGTAATTGCTCTTGATGCCACCCTTAATGGGTGGGGGAGGAAGGCAGCATCATGGGGGCGGGGAGGTGAAAGGATGCCCTTAGGCCACTACTGACATCTGGTCAGCACTGCTGTCTCACTGCAGTGTCTGTTTGGTGCTTACAAATATTGGACCTTTGGGTTGAGTTTGCTGCCACCATTGGATTGCTGGCAGCCATCATGATTTCACAGCTGGGCAATGATTTTAGCTTGGAAAAGGGGTGTTTCTCTTAGGGCCAGAGACAATGTACTGCCAACATGACCCTGAGAACTTTTTTTGTGTTTATTGAGAGAATCAGTATCCTCGGGACCTCCTCTATTATGTGTTTCCTGGTTGTGAACTTTTGGGTTTTTGTTGAGATTGTTATCTTTCGTCGTGACTTCTGAACCCATAAAGGATGAGATTTCCTTTTCAAGAGTTCCAAATGTTTCTTGTATGGATGTAGTAGGGTGATAAGCAAACATTGATCTGAGGAAGTTCTGAAAAATCTTACTCAGCCAGCGTTCACTAAGCCCTTCGGTATCAGCCACTGAACTAGGTGCAGGAAAATTAAAGGCCTGACCTCAACCAACTCACACTCTTTCTGGAGAGGCAGACCCATGCATGATAAACCATAACATCAGGCGGACTGTGATTCCATGAAAAATGAAATAAAAAGTGTAACAGTGTGAGTACAATTATCCGTGTGCACAACAGTGCAAGATAGTGCTTCTAACTAAAAGTTTGGGTGAGACAGATTTCTCGAAAGCTTCATGCAAACTTCTCGATGCACAAACGAGACAGCTCCTTACTATTAAAACACTCTTGAGAGCAAAGGTTTCGGGTTGTCTGAAACCCCAAACTCGAGTTTTGCCCACCGAGCTAAATTAAAAGTGAGTACCTTCCCTTGTGATCCTCTGTTCCTCCACAAATGCCATCTTCCTCGAGCTCTGTGTTCTTTTGGTTAGAGCAGAACTGTAGCCTGTTGCTAAATCGCACTGGAAAAGCTCTGAGACCATTAACGAAGAGGATTTGCACGTTTATTTAAAACCAGTCACCCAGTTCGTCCTTGCAGAAGATACCCATCCTGCCATCCTAACTTCAATACCAACTTAAACAAGAAACTTGACTTTGGGTGTGCTCAATAAATATTCAATGACCCTTTCTGGGGTATTAGACGACACTTTTAAAACATTTAATTATAAAGATATTAGTAACTAAAAAATTGCCAATTAAAGCCCCCTCCCCTCATTTTCATGTTTCTCTGTTGATTACCCACTCTAAATGCTCGTGGAGACATAACATTAAGGCTCTAATCTAACCATAGTGATTTTACAAATGTAAAGGTAGCATTTCATAGTCCCTGAAGTGATATATTATTGTAAGAGCATTCATACAATTTTGTTTTAATTGATTCTAACTCTTAAGTATGCAACCAATCTGTGTATATCTCCTTTTAATTATTTATCTGAGCTGTGAGAGAGAAGTAGGCAATCATTTGGTGATCCACTCAAATATCTTGAAAGGAAGGCATCCATCTTTTGTATGACAGACATACTGGAGGATAGAAAATGCATTTTTATTTAATAATTGCATTGTTGTTTGTAGTGCAACCCACAGCTTATATAAGATGCTCAAAAACCATTTTTTGATTGAAAAGAGATGGCCATAAGAATTAAATTTATGAAATTAAGTGAGGAAAAAAGAACATAAGAACATGATAAATAAATGAATAATTTCTTTTCAGAAGGAAGCAGAATGTTACAGTTAGTATGAACAATAAAGTAACCCCACTGTAAGGGAACGAATTCAATCAACACATTTATTAAGTGTCTTCTGTATGCTTAATTTGGCAAATATGACTGGAGGATGTGGAGGAAATGTATCAAAACTGAAAAATATTCATTACCATGTTCCTGTTGGCATGTTTGAATACACAAGATATGCTAGTGATAGAAAATTCAAGGAAGCAAGCATAATGTAGGTTGGAATCATCATGGATGGATACTTCCTAGAAGAGGCAGAAAAAAACCCATATAATTCCTTTTCTAGGAAAATATTTGTAAATTATGCTTGGTTTGTACAAGCACACAGAAATCATATGGAAGTTTCAGTCTATTTTCCATAGTGTTTGTAAGATGCTGGGTGTAGTGTATGGGTCCTTGTCCTAGCCCTTTGTGCTGAAAATGAGCATTTTAATTGGATTGCTTCTTTGGAAACAAGACAAAGAGTACATTGCTAAAAGCTTCTGGAGGCCATTTTCAATATTTGCAATAATATAAGTGCTAGAAATGTGCTTCCATT
The DNA here is from genome assembly GCF_018350155.1 of Leopardus geoffroyi. Taxonomy (NCBI): domain Eukaryota; kingdom Metazoa; phylum Chordata; class Mammalia; order Carnivora; family Felidae; genus Leopardus; species Leopardus geoffroyi. The sequence continues at coordinate 50,160,552 of NC_059328.1, forward strand.
TATACGTAAAGGCAGTAGAACCTTTCGTAAGCATAGTCTCTACAAGACTTTTATAATATTGTTTATTTAAATGCAAGCAGACAAAATTTATTTTCAACTTTAGCGGACTAACCTCATCTTTCTCTTCTGCAACTTTTTTTCCACTTTTGTGATTTCTGCTCCTAAGAACAATTTAAAAGTCACTTTTTGTTTTGCCAAAAAGGGAATGGTTATTTCTACAAGTACCTTGTCAGTTTCATGTGCACTGGGAAGTGTGTGTCATAAATATAATTTCTATATGATTGGGAGAATTTTTCACCTTCAAGTTAAGGTGTCTGCTGTAGCATAATACTTGGAAATGTTTGCATTGAGGAATAACTTAGACTTCATTACCTTATTTTTAAAAGTACCTCTGATAATATAGATTTAACTGTTCAGTTATAAAGTTCTATCATCTATATATAGGCATATACATGAAACAGGTTTAGAAATTAAATGGCCTATGCCAGATGATGTATTTTTAAAAATTATTTAATGTTTATTTATTTTTGAGAGAGAGAGACAGACAGAAGACAGACAGACAGACAGACAGAGCACGAGCAGGGGAGGGGCAGAGAGAGAGAGAGAGAGGGAGACACAGAATCTGAAGCAGTCTCCAGGCTCTGAGCTGTCAGCACAGAGTCCAGTGCGAGGCTCGAACTCACGAACCGCAAGATCATGACCTGAGCCAAAGTCAGAAGCTTTACTGACTGAGCCACCCAGGCACCCCACCATAGATTTTTTTTTCAGGATTTGAACTTGAACTTTTATGATGTTATATATACATACCAGACAAAATTTGCAATTTTAAGAAGACGATTCAATGTACTATTGAAATGTACATTGGGATATTAAAATGTAGAGCATTATGAGTATAAAATGAAAAGGCTCTCTATCTCTTTTCTGAAGCCAAGTCAAAAATTTTGCTTTCATAACTTACCACTGAAAAAGATACTATAAAAATATTTTATAAAATCTTACCTTGAAATTTTTTTCTTACAAGTGAGGAATTATGTTTAAAATTATGGATTTTACTGGAGGATAATATCATTATGTTTCACCTAGAAAAAAAATCAGTGAAAATATGTGGATTTGGTTCATCTGAATTATAAGTTGGTAAAACTTATTTTACTTTTGGATAGTCCATAAATTCCAGATGTCTTTTCCTGTCTGTTCCGTGGATGAGAAATCCATACACAACAGAAAAAAGATGGAAAAGATGGAGAGCTTTCATTTCCCTTATTTTCACTTTTGTTCCATCCCTCTGTGCTTGTTCTTTGTTTAAATAAACTTTTGTGGTATGTCTTTCACACATCATCGCTCCTTGCTTCAAAGCCTTCTTTTAATAACTTAGCCCTGGCTCACTTTTCTTTTGCATATGAAATTAATTTACTAAAGTTGTGTGTGTGTGTGCGTGTGTGTGTGTGTGTGTGTGTGTGTGTGTGTACATGCCATCATGCACACACACATCTGTGCAAATAAAATTTCACTGGAAAGGAAAGTCTGTGATCTCTGGTTTACTTTAAACACACACACACACACACACACACACACACACACACACACACCCACACACCCACCCATCCACCCCTCGTTGAAGTGAGAAGCCCAAGCTTGGAGTTGATCTGTTTTTGAGATCCCAATTTTTCTCTTCATGTGGCCCCAGTTTCCTCAACCTGAACTATGACAAGTAATACTTACTTGCAAAGTTGCTGGGAAAGTTACATGTATGTCAATCACTTAGCTTACAGTGCCGGCCACTTTTATCATTTTTAAGCAGTTAGTAAATGCTTGCTGTTACTATCGTCATCATATGTGGATGCAAGTAATACATTTATCTTAAAGCTGATAATAAACTGATAATAATAAGCTAATGAATAATAAGCAGAAAGTTGAGATTAAGCTTTTTGTTCCTAAAAAAATTGATCTAAAGTGTAATCACATGAAAAGTAATAGTTACATTAATCTAAAAATAATAAAATATTTTAAAAATCATGACAATATTATCTTTGTGACTATTTTCAGTTGTCAAGCCAACTGATGTTAAAATGGGAATTAACGTTTTCCATTATCACAGTGTCTCTGATTTTAAAAAATGTTTCACCAACCACAATTTTAAATCAAAACAGCAGTAATGATATTCTGGTAGTTGTACAAAATAACAAAATATAAATATAGTTTATAATTTGAAAATACTGTATTAGGAGCTGAGCTGTCCAATTAAGTTTGTTGATGTTGTCTTTTTAAATACATTTGGATCAATTTAAATATTGTCTTCTGTAACAAGTGGATAGAAATACCAATTCAGTTACCATTCTAAATACAGTAACTTTGAAACGGTCTTCTGGTTATTTCTTACGTTATTGGAAATTAGGGCTATATGAGAATGCAGGGAAAGATGTCTTTTTCAATATTGCGTCCATCATCAAGCACCATGCATGTAGCATCATTGCCTGCTCATAATATCCACTCAATGACCATTTGAATTTTATTTTCTTCGGGTGGACCCTCTCCGTAGAAGCTTTATATTAATCAGCTTGCAAGATTCACTAAGTCTTTTTATTTTCTTTGTAACCTACTGATGCCTGTAGCATGTTGATTGCTAATGGCCAGTAGTTACCTACTAGCACATCCGAGAATTTTTGTTTTTACCTCGATCCCACGACCCTGGGAATATGACTTGAGCTAAAATCAAGAGTCAGATGCTCAAGCGACTGAGCCACCCAAGCACCCCTTTATCCAGTTTTTTAAAAGAACCAATCAGCTACTAGTCCAAACAGTACTGGGCAAGAGTGCTTCTACTTCTCTGTATTCTTTTCAGAGTCCTAGGGATGTTCTGTTTCCTTCCTACCAAGGAAAACTAGAGGGAATTGACAGAGGGAGTTTATACCTTGGGATATTAGATTCATAAATGGCCACAACTTGAAATTATTATGTGGGAGTTGATAGTCTAAAGTTGGTCTAGTTTGGGGGTTCCCTAAAGAACTTCAGCCCAGCCAAAAGAGATTCCAGATGGTCTGTTAACAGAAATCGACTGGTAGCTTAGTGGAACAGTGGACACCATGGAGGTCTGACTGGCAGAAAGTGAGTATCCCAGAAGTTGGGTAGATCCCATAAATAGACTACATGGGCAGGTGACATTAATCCAGGCAGATAGTTAGCATCAGAGAAATCTGTCAGCCATTAATAGGGGTCCAGGTGCCAGTCTCGGTCTTAGTGTCAGAATCTTGTTCTTGAGAAGGAGGGATGAAAACCAAATTAATGTCTCCAGTGCTCGACCAAGCACAGGTACAGGAAAGAGTTTGCACTTAAAGCGGAGCCAACTGGTTGGAGACCGTGGCACAAATTACCGGTACCAGAATTGGTGCCTGAGGTCAGAGGCTAGGGGTGGCTTCATGCTGGTGAAATTAAGTTTCTCACAGCCTCTCCTATCTCCTGAGGGTGGATGTGTGTACAGACGGGGACTGTTGTGCCACTGGATGTCAAATGGTTTAACTGGGGAGCGCCAGAGGAGGACTAGCAGTGTTCCAATGGGAAAGAAAATAACATTGCTCCATGTATGTCTTCATGACGACAAAACCCAACAGCCAAAGAGTGAAAGCTTTCCCAAAGAAACTAGTCTTTTTGAAAGGACAGTGGAAGATGCATCTGCGTCCCGTGTTAGAATAACCACATCTAAATAGGTTAAACTCTTTGTCTTCTGTTGTTACTGTTGTTGATTTTTGTCTTGGCATCTACTATTGCTTGGCAGCAAAAAATAGCAATCAGTAATTATTGGCTAATTTGACCTTTCTTGATGGTGTTTGTAATTCATATACAATCCTTCCTTAAAACAAGTGCAAGCATTATTTTTTTAAAATGTTTACTATTTTTGTAAATTTGGGTTTCTATTTTCTTTGACTATTCTGTTGTTGTTGCTGCTGCCGCTGGTATTTTACAGTGGGGCACACCGGCAGCTCAACTGAGGTGTTTGAGTCAGACTTTATAAACATAAATGAACCTTGCATGAGTTTATTTCATGTCTTTCATTTTACATCATTTGCGGCACTAAAAGTGAGACTGTAATTCCCAGAGGGTTGGGACAGTTCATACAAAGGCTAGCCCACCTATGTTTATAGTAGTTCTCTATAATATAATTGTAACTAATTTCCACTGTTGTTTTTGGAGAAAACAGTAGACTATAATTATGTGCTAGCACTTTTTAAACAGCTCCCTGCATTGTCATATTATTTTAAATGGGCTCTGTTTTAAAATAACCTTTTATGTTTTGATTGCAAGAATATAGCTTACCCGGGTCTGTAGTTAACAAAATACAAGGATCTAGTAAATGATAGAGCGTCGACACAACTCTGAAAGCATGTGTTGAACATCTCTAGCACTGCTCTAGGTTTAGAGGGGACGGTAGGGGGAAAGCAGAAATTCCTTGTTCTTTAACGGTTGATCAGTTCTGTTGGGTAGGCAAGATACTAAATGGAATAGCTAAGCCCCCACATGCTAGTTTTGCAAATGTCAGAATGCTACATATGAAGCATATTGCATTTCATTTTTGTGGTTCACTCTCAGGAAGTCTTGGGGCAGAGTTAGGGTAGAGTCCCATCTTCCAGGATTAAGAGCGGCAACACCATCCTATCTATTGGCGAATGTTGCCCCGTATCTTCTTCAAATGGCAGATATCTGCATTTGGTTACTCATCTGGACACACCCTTCCCCTGCTACATTTCATTGCCATATTAGTAATAGAATTTTAGTGTTGATTTAAAAGACAGTCTGCCTTAAAGCAGATTGCATAGTTTACACACTGTGAATTGTAATTAAAGTGTAAGGGGTTCTTATTATGTCAACAACTGGCATGAGAACTCCCAAGCAGCAGGTGACCCCGAGCATGTGACGTTTGTGACAGCTAGGATCCCCTTTTCACTGGCTTAGCAATCTGAAAGTCCAAATTGAAAGAAGCCCAGAGGCTGTATATTTCATTAGATCCCAGGGGAAGTACAGGATACAGCTTCCTTCTGTTTTCCTGGGAGGTCGCCAGAAAGTTTGTAGAGCTCTGTTTCTGTCAGAGGCTCAAAAGAGAAAAGAAAAAGCACACACAAAACAAAACAAAACACCATACACACCACAAAACCATCCACCAATCACCCCCAGGACCATAAATTTGACATTTCCCACAGTCTCTCTGAGACCACAGTGTTGCTGTGTCAGCAAAATGCCCGTTCCTTTGAATTGTATGAAAGGAAGGCTCAGTGTTCTAGCATTTAAAAAATGTCTAGTCCTCCATAGGCAGTGATTCTTTTGGTATCAAACCATGAAAAAGTATCAAGTACAGATATCCTATGATTTGCTTTAAATACTTTTGCATTATGTATTACATTCTCGTCCCCTTCTAGAATGGGGTAGAGGTCCAAATTTAGAAAGATGAAACCGCATGAATAATGAAGGAAATGGACCAAGGAGACATGCCATATTTATTTCAGTTCTTATTGTGATGGGTACACTGTTTGAAATGTGGTCCCATTAAAAGTATTTTACTTTAGGAGGGTCAGAACCTTTTCAGACAAGTGTTTTGTTGTATTGCACAGTGAGGACAGACCCCCCCCCCTCCCCGAGGTTTTAGCTTTGGTGGAAGGTTCTGGTCTTTAGTCACCTTGGAACCTGACTGGCAGTTGCTGGGGTGAGTAGAAAAGGTGCGTCTTTTTCCGTGGCCCCTCATGTTGGGTCATAGGTTTGCTGCCACAGATTTTCCATATCACAGACGTGGAAGCCATGGTACTTTGTTGCTTTACTTGGTAATACAGACTCTTCAGTAGTTGATGTTGAATTTGAGACTTAAGCTTCCCACGTGACCTTGATGTGGCTACTGCTGGTCTGCCCTCAGGAAGACCCAAATTTAAGCCCAGTAGGAAGTATTCCTAGCCCTCCCTATATGTAGCATACCTTTTAGTCCCTAAAGTGTTGTTAAATTTAGATCAGAAAATAAGAATTCTCTGGACACGGACTTCATTTTCTGCATGCTTTATTGTTTTGGTCAAGAAAAGAGTGTTGGCAGTCACCATTTGTGTGCTTGTGTGTGACTGCGTGTATGTGCTCATGCTGGCCAGGGAAGAGAATTTGTAAGGCTTGAGCACGGGATATGTGCCATTTTTATAAATCTGGTAAATAAATGAAAAATTTCCAACTTTAGAGCTGCATTCAAGGGTTGTTATTAAGGAACTACCAGTTGTTGTTTATACAGTGCACCCATTTTAGCAAATTTGCCAATAATTAGCTTCTTTTTATTTATATTTTTCAAGGTCAGGTCCTTTATTCAGCCAGAGGGAAACCCAATACCCTTAGCAGAATTTTATTTCCGTTACTCAGAAAGATAAGGGAAGAATAGGTCCGGGGGGCAGAGGTGGGGGTGGGGGGTGGGATGTGACAGAAATGTGTCTGTGTGTGTTGCCTAAGGCTAGATAACTAATCATCAATTTCTATAGTGGTATACACATGCAGAGCTGGGAAATTGTCCTAGGTCATGAATTTTCCATTTTTTATTTAGCTTCTTATGTGACGTTTTCTTTCCCTCTCATTATGTTACCTAAATGCTTAATCTACACTCTTAATACAGCACCCTTTATCATCTGTCCTTACCTGCCTTGAAAATGTGCCATATACTGTTTTATCATCTGTACAAAAGCACGTCACTTCATGGATATTCTAAATGTAGTCTGTTAGTAAGTAGCACCTAATAAAAGGTGAATATTCTTAAACATAGGCCATTTTCAGAACTTTTGGCTAATTTTAGAGATAGCATTCTCAACTTTAGGCCAGGTTTTTGAGAAGAGGATTTAAGAGTATCTGAGGTTGAGCCTATATCAAGCGAAAGGTAAAAGCAATTCTGTTGAGTCAAACAGAGTGTGAAACATGCAACATATCGGAATTGGTCTCTAGCCTAACAACTTTTTCAACGCCATTTTGATAGCTGTCTCCTGAAATGCATGCTACAATGAAAACCGTATCTTATCTTTAATGATCTAAATGTAACCTCTGTTGTCCTTTGATGTTGTTGTTGTTATTCTCACTGCCAGCAGCTTTACTGATACACCAGTCCAAACACACTACGTCACTCCTTCATGTAGTTAGTAAAGTGTTCTTCCTTTCGGGTATATATAGCAAGGAGTCTTGCGTCATTATGAAGCCAGAGATGCAGAAGCCTGTCATCACATCCTACAGAAATTGTCTATAGTATTGAAATAAAAGGATTTACATTAAATAAAAAGTTAAACTTAACTTTATTTCTTCTGCTACAGATAACAGGAAATGTTTTTAAAGACTGGTCCCAAAATATCTGCCCAAGAATTGTCAGAATTGTCTCATGATTTCAGTAATCTGCTTCCCTTTTAGAGTCTTATTTTTGTTGGCTTATGTTTCAGATATTACATTAATAAGATTATTGTGAGCACGAGGTGAGACATTTGCCCATTGCTGATAGAGAGAGAGAAATCGCCCTCTCATATGTAACCATTTCATGAATTGTAGCCTTAATTGAAAAAAAATCCAGCATGTTTTCTTTTTCTTTTTTTAAATTACAAAAAATTTTTTTAATGTTTGTTTATTTTTGAGAGAGAGAGAGAGAGAGCAAGCAGGGGAGAGGCAGAGAGGGAGACACAGAATCCGAGGCAGGCTCCAGGCTCTGAGCATCAACACAGAACCCGACGCAGGGCTTGAACCCACATACAGCGAGATCATGACCTGAGCTGAAGTCAGACGCCCAACCGACTGAGCCATCCAGGCACCCCTCTTTTTATTAAAAAAATTTTTTTTTAATGTTTACTTATTTTTGAGAGGGACAGAGACAGAGTGTGAGTGGGTTAGGGGCAGAGAGAAAGGGAGACACAGAGTCTGAAGCAGGCTTCAGACTCTGAGCTGTCAGCACAGAGCCCGACGCGGGGCTCGAACTCACGACCTGCGAGATCATGTAACTGAGCCCAAGTCAGACACTTAATGGACTGAGCCACCCAGGCGCCCATCCAGCATGTGTTCTAACTGGATTTTGTTCTGCTAGGAGACAGAAAAGTCTGTAAGCCATCTTTGGGATAGCCCTTGTTTAAAAGCCTTACCCAGCCTGGCCCCTCTCTTTTGTCCCTCTGTTCAAGGTCACTTATTGAGCATTTATTATGTGCAGACTTTCTTTAGGCAAGTAGGAGCCTTGTGCCCTCAAGGGTTTACAGCTTGTTGGGAGGGCCAGATGGGGATTACACACACGGAGAAATGATATAGGAGCTGAGCCCTGTTCTTAGTAACCAGGCTGTAGGGAGCCAGAGGAAGGAGTGATTAATTCTGCCAAGAGGAAGGGAGAGGATTCTGTCTTCATCCTCTTCTATACCGAATTACCTTCTAAATTCAGGACAGGGATCGGCGCTGTATAAATGACCAACAGGGATCGGGGAAGGATGCAGTTACTGTGCCTAAATAGGGTGTTGGTGAAAACAGAGTGAAAGCAAAGTCAGAACTGTACAAATTGACTGAAATCATTTCAAATATTTGATCGAAGGCCTTGGGTTAAGTGTTACAGTTTTAATGTCTTTTAATGGCAAGTGAGGGTTAATAAACCCAGTGGGCATTGTCCTAGTTATCAACATGTCATGGCTGTACAGTTGGGAATAGCAGTGTGGGCTTGTTTGTGTAATACCAGTGGGTTGTTTAAACTTTGCAGTAGCTGTCACACATCCCTCAGGCACAGGGACTTTCAAGTTTGCAATAGATCATCCTGTGTTGCAGTTTTGTTTGTTTGTTTCTTTATTTTTAATTTTTTTTATTCTTTATTTTTGAAAGAGGGACAGTGAGACAGAGTGCGAGTGGGGGAGGGGCTGAGAGAGAGGGAGACACAGAATCCGAAGTGGGATCCAGGCTCAAGCCGTCAGCACAGAGCCCCACACGGGTCTCGAACTCCTGAACCATGAGATCATAACCCAAGCCGAAGTCGGACACTTAACTGACTGAGCCGCCCAGGAGCCCCCAGTTTTGTTTTTAAATTCAGCTAAATTTGAGTCTGCTGAAAAAAAAAAAATTTTTTTTTAATGGAAAAAGTTGAGTTTTGATTCGATGAATTTGTTCAATCAGGGCAGAGGTCGGGTTTGAACAACTTACAACATAGACACCTTTCCCAGGAAGGCTGTGTCTATGCTTTCCCGGTTATGCTTTGTGTTGCTAGTTTGAAAGACATCATGCCTATTCTCCATATATTTTTTCAGCAAATGCTTGTGCCCATTTATTGTATTTTCTCAAGGAACTTTTGAGCAGATCTTTCAGTGAAGTGAGCACCAAGGACTGTGTTTCTCTTGTGGTCTGTACTCTCCTGTTCTGAGCAGCATGCTGATTTGCTGTTGAATTCTGCAGAGGATAAATGTCCTAACTCCGTAGACGGCAGGGTTAGTATAAAGTATGTGTGATGAGTACAGACCTTTGTGAGCCTTTCACTCACTGCCCTGTGTCCAGTGTTCCCAAGAGTGTTTGGCACACAGTAGGTACTCAGCACATACTTGGTTTTACTTATGGAATGATAGGCTACTGAATGATTAGAGTATATTATTAAGGAATTTTGGGTGAGCTTGCGTTTCGTTGGTTGCTAGATTTGTAATATTTTAATCAGTGTAGGACAAAGTTCCATAAATTATTTCAGATTCATCAGTGTCATCTGAAGCCCCATTTACTCTTCTGCAATCAGTAGTTTCTTGGGACATACAGTTCTTGGGAAAACATGATTTAGACTTAAAGGATTTAGAAATTTTAGGAAAAAACCATGTCTCATTTACTATCATGGCCTTAAAGATGAGGTAAAGGGAACCCAGGTTTAACAAGCTTTTAACGATCGGTTCTGGATCCCAGATTTCCAGATTCTGAACCTCGTGGGTTTTTTTGTTTGTTTGTTTGTTTATTTGTTTTAATTCGTTTTGGGGTTTTGTTTTGTTTTTGTTTTTGTTTTTTTGGTTTTTGATTTTTTTTTGGATAGTAAGCCAAATACCTTAAAGCTTTTCCTCTCTGATGCTCTCACATTTGATCTCTCACTTGTGAATACTTTCTTTAGACCAAACAGGGAATAATAAAGTACTCCAGTACAAGAGAGCTCAGAGGTGAATGTCACGTGGAAATGGTACAGGCCAAGCCAACAACAACAACAAAATAACCAAAAAAAAAAAACCCAAACCAAAACAAAACAAAAAACTCACAAAAAACAAAAAAAAACAAAAAAAACCGCCCAAAATAGAAAACCCAAGCTGGAGATCCGCCTTCCACGGAAAGGTTATTTTTCTTATTACAACAAAACTAATTAGTGGATTTTCTAATGTAAGAAAATGTTGCTGTGAGTAAAAGTTCCTTCCGTGTGCCAGAAAGCAGATGGTGGCAGTGAACACTGTTTTCTTTTGCCAGGTTTTGTATATGCTTTTTCTAAACCTGCAAGAGATTTTGCTTTTCCAGATTCAGACTTCTGATCTTTTTTATTTTTAAGCAGAAATAGAAACTTATATTTAAATGTACTTGCATCATGTGGCCTGTTTGACATATCATGGTTACTTGAAAATGTTGAGTAACATTTGATGTTCTGCATGAATCTCTTCTCTGGGAGTCTTGTTGTCCATACTTTCTCTCCTTATGGAAATCAAAAGTTTGTGCCTTGAGGGTGCCACAAAATGAGTTTTGATGGGGTCCTCAAAAGCAGTGTGTCAGATTTTCTTTATGGGGAAATCTTTTTTATCTTGTTTGGTTTTGCTCCCAATTACTGGGTAAATACCAGCTTTTCTCACTAAGGTTCCTGAGGGCCTGCCTCTGTTCATTATGACATCAGTGTTTGTATCGTTTTGAATAATTCATTTCCCTATCTACTACTGGTGAGATGTTACTCTCTGTTAATTTCGAATTTTCTTTCTGTCTGTTTTTTAAAATGAAATTCCTTCCGGATACGTTTGTTTCAAGGCTTCCCCCGTGAAGTCTATGCATGGCCTTACAATACCACGGTGGCAGTATTAAAACAGAGTGCTCTCTGATTTTAAGACCAGTTGGCAGAATATGTGACTGCAGTGGTGTAGATGTGAGGCAGTTTTGTATGGTAAAGACGCGTATGGCCTCGGTGACTGAGACTCCAGACGTTTTCCTCTTTCTACAGGATTTCCACTTAGAGGGAAAAAGGAAATCATTCAATCGTTAGGTTAGTTGTTACAGTAGAAACTAAAAGTGGGAAATGGAAATCAGCTCGGTGATATTTTTGAAATCATTTTGGGTGAAATGTTAACAAGAGAGAATTGTCTTCAAGTTACTAAATGGAAAAGTCTTAGGAAATTATGTGCTGTTTTTGGAGATGATGGCCAGAATCAAAGAAAAGCAAAGAAAGTGCTCATCCCGTCTCTTCTATCCTTCCCATGTGAAGGGGCTGCTGATTCTACTGCATCCATTGCCCAGTACTAAGCTGGCAGTTCAGAGACCCTGTGCGGGGTGTTAGTTAACCCTTCCTCACTGCATAAACTGATTTTTACTCATAGCTTCACCCATATCTATTGCAAATAAAACTTCCCATCCCGTTGGAAGAATTGCTATTTCCGACCCCTGTTCGAACGATAGCACTTCTTTTGTTACTGCTTCTTTTTTTCTTTCCTTTTTTTTCTTTTTACTGTTTCTTCTTTTTCTTTGTTTTCCCCACTCACTATTTGTTTTTCTCTTCTTTTGTAGTGACCCCAAAATAAAACAAGATAGAGTTTAGAGAGGACATTCATAGGCTCCAACCAAACGATGATCCAGCCACTCTTTATTCTTTGCGATCTTTAATCTTAAAGATTGTAAATCTGAAAAGATGGAGGTGATACTGAAGTCAATGCTGTAGGGGTTTAAATGTTGCCTCCTGAAGCCCAGCAGGGAAAGGGTGTAGAGGTGAGAATGTGTGCAAATGGAGGCATGATGGGAAGGTAGCTAACTTTTGTTGTATACGCTGGTTGTTGCCCTTCCATATAAGCTTTTGCTTATACATGGGCTTCCATCATGGCTAAAAAATGGGAAGAACCGTACATCCCAGAGATTTTTCATTTTCATTGACTATAAAACAAACAGATAAGCCATTTCTTACATAGAGAAATAGTTACCTCCCGCATTTTCCCCTGATAAACTTTGGAAAGGGCTCTAACTTGGAAATACTGTTAACTATCACCAGTAGAGATGGGGGAAGTGGCTCCTTTTAAAAAAACAAGTAGCATACACTTTTTTTTTTTAACATTTATTTATTTTTGAGAGACAGAGGCAGAGCAAGAGCAAGGGAGGGGCAGAGAGAGAGCGAGACACAGAATCTGAAGCAGGTTCCAGGCTCTGAGCTGTCAGCACAGAGCCCGATGCGGGGCTCGAACTCATGAACCATGAGATCATGACCTGAGCCGAAGTCGAACTCTTAAGGGACTGAGCCACCCAGGCGCCCCTGAACACTTTTCTAAATGGCATAGGGTTGAATGAGTGAAATTCTTAGTCAACATTGTGAGCTACCTCGGGACTGAATAAAAGCCCACAGTGCTTTTGCACGCAGTAGGTGATCAAAAAATGTTTGATGGACTGAAATAAGTATCTTCCCTCTAAGAATGATTATTAGCTATTGCTTAGAGTGGTGATGATATTTGAACAAGAAATCAGAGCCAAGTTCCAATCACCCACTTAGAATTTTTGATGAGGAGTAGCTCTTGAAATAGCACCTATATAAGACTTCCCAGAACACAGGATTTTTAAAATCAAAATAAATCCAGGTGACAAGAAACGCTTATTTTAATAGCACATCCTGAAGAGAGTTCATTTGGAAAATCTGACCCAAACTATTAGCAGGCATTGTATGGAAGACAATTTAATTTTAGGATTATTACTAAGCAAATTGTTCATCCATACTGAGTTACTGAAATGGATAGTTCTTATCCCTCATGTCAGCATCACTATGCATCACTACAGAAAAGAATGTAGATTGTGTCCTAAAATGAAAACAAAACTGCAGACAAATGAACTTTACATGAAAGTGAGAACACATGAGCTCAACTGGTACCTAACTGTGTTTAAGTAGGTAGGACCCCACAATCAGTGTTGGATTCCTGAAAGCTTTTACGGATGTCAGAGCCACGCAAGTGGATTCATATGTTTTAATTACCTAGTTTTTTTTTTCTTGTTACGTAGAATATTTGCAGTTTATCATTTGTATCAAGTCACACATTTTTGAAATTTTATAATTCAGTATAGTTTTGGTTATAGATTAAAGTTCACTGACTAATCTTTTTAGCATGTTCAACTGCTCCCTGAAAGATACACAGAACTTGATGGCTTCCAAGTGTGGTTCAAACATCCAAAGCACTTGAGATTAGCACCATGTGAAGAAATTTTAAAATATTGTACTGCAATTAATTTTAAATAACTTAGCACTGCATATGTCAAGGAGAAAGCCATGATAGGATCCAAATGGAAATTCCTGAAAGTGAAATGATTCAGTACATTTAAGTCATTTTATCTATCATAAAGACATAGAAAACATGTATGATTATTTCTGCTTGCAAAAGGCTTGGGTGAATTTGTACAGAATCAGGTATCACTTGAGCTTTATTATGATACTATGGGAGGATGGAGAACCATTTTTTGGTTGGACAAATGATAACTCCCTATATTCATGCATGTTTGTTATAGGCCCAGAAACCAAGTTATTAGGGAAAAGTTATTATCAATGTGAGAATTGAAAGCACATTATTTTAAAGATTATTGTGTATAGTGTGTGTGTGTGTGTGTGTGTGTGTGTGTGTATGGAAGTATATATTTTTTAACAGGTATGGTTTTAAATCCTAGGACCTAGGACCTAGATGAAATGCTTTAAGGATACCTTATTCAGTACCTCCTAACACACAACATTTTCTGGTGGTCTGGATGACATAGTGGGTTAAGATATAAAGAAAAAAAAAGATATAAAGAGAAAACATTGCTTATTCTGTGATCAGAATTGGCCAAGTCATTGAAGATAAACATTTGTGACTCTTAGCGAGCTATTTGTGGTCATTTATAAAGAAGAGACAGTCTTTGACTTACAATGATTAATACACTCATGTTATTTCTAATTGCGCTTAATATGATCAGCAGTAAATAAAAAAAAAAAGATTACCCAGACCCTTTAGATAAAATAGGGGTCCCAGGCTTATATGCAGCCAGAAGACCAATAACTGAATTGCTTATGATCTATTTAAAATTAGAATTCTAGGGCTGCAAAGAATCTTTACAGGATCCCTTACACCCCCTCATTCTGGTCCAGAAAGCAGGCCTTCTGACTCCTGTAGGGTCCCCAGAGCCAGAAAATCCATCTAAAAACATCTGTTGACATCGCCTAAGATAAGCCCTGGTTTATTTCATGGCCCTAAAAGAGCTATTTTTTTCACCTTCTGATTTCAGTTCCATTTCAATAAACATTTATTAGTACCTGTATGCTCTAGATACTGTGCTATCTGGCAATAAAATAATGAGGCAGGAAATAAAAGTGGGTAGTCAATGTGATTTTTTCACCAGTTTATATACTTTAGAAAACCTGCTTCTGTGCAGTGTGCAGTTAGAGAATTATCACTCTTATAATTCACAAGGCATTGTAAATAATGCCATTTAGTTCTTCTCGCCTTGAAACTCAGGCACTCAAAAGATGAAGAGAAGCAACGAGACTTGCCCAATTGCGGAGAAAGGACTCAGACCCAGGCTTGCTAAAACCTTTCCGTCTTTCACTTGTACCACAGTTGCCTCTGTTAGAGCTGTTGTTTCTATTAAAAGGGAGGACACCAGGCCTGATTAGGAATAGCATTCGGTACTATCTATGAAATTGTTTCTACAGGGAAAATCTTACTTTAAAAAACTATTTTGGTATTTTACACCATGCCCAACAATGATAATTATATAATAATAGCTCCCTATTTCTTTTAAAAGGACTCTGCCGAAACTTCCTGTATCTCACTAGAAAAACAAATCCCAACCATTACCACCAGTAGTTAGTTAGTAACCAGGATCCTGTAAATTTTGCTACAAGGCTACCTTTAGTGGTACTGATTCCTGCTAACAGTAAGAGAATAAAAGCAATTACATTGTGCACAATAACATGTTGCTGTACGTTGATTTCATCAGGAGACAGGACTTAATCAAGAGGAGATGCCAGAGAATCTTGATTGTATTATTATTACCCAGATAGACTGAGCGCTCCTTGAGAACAGAGAAAATTTTGTGTCTCTTGGGGCACCTGGGTGGCTCAGTCGGTTAAGCATCAGACTTCAGCTGAGATCATGATCTCACCATTCGTGAGTTCGAGCCCCGCATCGGGCTCTGTGCTGAGCGCTCAGAGCCTGGAGCCTGCTTTGGATTCTGTGTCTCCCTCACTCTCTGCTCCTCCCCCACTTGCCCCTGCTCTCTCTCTCTCTCTCTCTCTCTCTCTCAAAAATAAACAATAATTTTGTTTTTCATTTTGTGTCTCTTGGTAGACAAGGTGAAAGGCAGGCAGTAGATGGATTAATGAATGCAATGAATTAATGAATGGAATAGTAGGCCCAATGACAAGGAACTAAAAGGAAGCAGTACTCTTCAGGAGAATGTCCCAGTATCATTGTCCCCTTTGATTAGGAGTAGTGGTGTGAACATTGCTAACACTGCAGAATCCCAGGCTTGTCCAAAATCTCTAGTTCTATCTCTCACCAGTAGTGGAACTCCACACACACTGATAGACAGTCCTGTTTTCTCAAATGCTTCAGGGGAAAGACCAAAAAGAAACAAAAGACCACCCCCCCCCCCAAACTTCCTGATTTACCCAACCACAGAAACTTTAACCCTCTCATAAAGGTGTCTGCATTTTTTTTTTTTTTTTAGGCAAATTGTTACTATGCCATTCTGACTCCTGTTGTTCACAGAAGTACTTTCTGGTACGGATGTGACAGGGTCCAGTCATCTGATTGAGAGTTCAGTTGTACAGTCAGTGGATTTAAATCTCTTCCCCTTGAGTTTTTCTGTGTGCACCTCATCCCTCGCCTCCCCCCACAACCCACTCTTAATCCCCTTTCCTCCCTTTTGCCTTTCCAAGCAGGAAAAGATCACAACACACCCCACCACCTTGTCATCCCAAATTCCGTGGGGGCCTGAGCTCTGGGGGTCTTCTTCGTGAGGCCTTAACCTTACTTTTAGACAGTTGTCATTATCTTTGTCTAAAGGTCATAGCTAAATTGAATAAAAGGAAAGCTGTGTTTTCCTGTCGATGCACAAAGGCAGTATTGACTTCCCTAATCCAGTTTGCTGAGGGGTGAGAGAATTAAATTAGATATCTAAGCACAGAAATTGAGAGCCTTTGAAAACAAAGATAAGGAGACAAGACTATTTTCCCTTTTCCTGGGAGCTCTGGACTCCAGATTTTGCAGGTGTGTCACCTGATCCATGGCTTGCATTGATCAGAACTGTGCCAATGCATATTTAATTAGCAAGGGGCCCCTGGATGCATTATAGCCATCATCCCTGTACTGAATGGACTGTCAGACTTTCTGCACACTTCACCCCCACCCTCCCCTCCAACCATGCCCCCTCCCTTGCCTCCTTGTTTGGGAAGCTTCTGCATTTTGTCTGAACAGCTAAAAAGTTTCTTTGTTTTTAGCTGCTGATGCATACAGCACCACTGAGGAGAATACAAACAAGTTGAGTCCTAAAGTGTTTATTTTGTCTAGGAAGACAAGCTAGACCAATTCGATTCCTTTGGTAAGGTTTTCAAACCCTGAAGAAAACCAACAAGAAAAACAAAAAGAAAAGAAATACACTGTTCAATGCTTCATGTATAGATTTTTTTTTTAAGTTGGTTATATTAGGATTAAAAAAAAAAAAAAAAGAAAAGAAAAGATCCCAGGGTAAATAATAATAGGATTAAAGAATAAATTCGTTTTTATTATGCTAGAAAAGTATTTTCTTTTTTAAAAATCTGTTTTTTTGATCATTAGGTAGGGCATATTAGCAGTTTGTGTTTTTTTTAATCAGTCCATGTTGCATGATAAAAATTGACCATTCTGTCCTGAGTCTGTCATGCCCTCAGGAGAGCGAATGAATGTAGAAAAGTTATTTAAGATAGAAGGTGGATAAAAAGTTAGAGCTCAGGGAATTTTTGTAAGGTTTCAAAGGTCTCATGGGAGCTTCTGTTGGTGGGGATTCTTAAAGCGATGGGAGGTTTGGAGTTTTGCCTCAGACAGGTTATTTCATGGGATTACAGTCACCGTTCATTTTCACACAGGTTACAAAGCCCGAATACCCAGACAGAGTGTTGTCTGATAAACAGATGTAATACACCAAGTCTGCTTAGAATAAAGAGCAACAGACTGTGAGCACATGTTTAGGACTCATTTAAACTAATCAGCATAGTCTAGCTCATAGTTCTGTCTCTAGTCTACTTTTGAGGTAGCTTCTTGCTGGTAAAGTAACAAGGAATTTTTTTTTTTTTTTCTTGCTACAGTTTGCTGCAGAGACTCATGGGAAATTCATTTGCATACATCTTGTTACAAAGACTGACTACTTCCTGGCTTAGACAAAGTGTTGCCTGATAAACAGACTTAACACACAAATGTCTGTCTGGAATAAACAACGGCAAGCTGAGATTTACATTTCCATTAGCAGAGATAATCTCTTTCCCAGTATATGGGAATTAAGAACCTTTTCTTTAAAACCAGGTCTGTGGTGCTGATGTTTTATACCAGAATCACATCATGCATGGGTTGGGACTGATTTTTAAAAAGAAACAAAAACTCATATCGATGGGAAGATTTATACTGTCGTGGTAAATGTACATTTGGGGGAGGAGAGGACCTTATAGTTTTAAAACCAGGTTTTCTTGTATTTTTTTATTTGATCTCTGCAGCAATCCTGTTAAGTTAGGCAAAATGGTAGTTAGTGTCCCCATTTTACAGATGAAGAAACTGAGATCAAGAGCAGTTAAATTGTGTAGCTGAGATTTTGTAAGACGCCATTTTTTTTTGGTCAATCATTCCGTACTCCTTTTGGTAGTGAAATAGGAATGCAAGAAAAGCTAATATTTAGTGTATATCCTAAACTTAAATAGCCTGGTTTTCCTTGAGAGAGGGCATTTTGTCATTGTAATAAATTTCTTTATAGATAGTCAGATACAGGAAAATAATGCATATAGACTATAACTCAATTATGCCTCATTTTCATTTGACATGTTTGTTTTTATAACATGAGAGTACACAGGGAACTTTTCTGTTTTAAGTGGTGTAGGTGACTATATGAGTAACCTTCAAGTATATATTCTTCTGTTTAAGAACTCCAACAACTTACTGTTATAATCAATTTTGTTTGTGACAAAAGTGGCTAAAAAGGGATGCGAGGGCTTTTTAAGCAGGCCTTTGTTTACACACGAGTGGGTGGGTGAACAGGTTGACACAGTAACTTTGGAGTTCTGAATTGATCAACAGGTTACCATCACATTTCCTGTTATGGGAAAAACAAAACTCAAAATGATGATCTAAATACTATAGCTTATTTTAGTCACAGACCCTCATCGAAGAAAATGTAAGAAATTACAGATTTAGCATCGTGCTTGCATATCTTTCAGAATCCTATTCTTGCCATCGACTTCATTTATAACTTCATTGAAAACGCTGATCATTACTTGAAATCAGCCTCATGCAAAGATTGAAGGTTTAGGATTGAGTCATTTTGTCGTTACTTTCAGAGTGACTGAATTTGTAATTTTTAAAGCTTAGAAATGATTCCCCCTCACTGTCATAACACAATAGTTACGCCATTTTATTTTTTTCTCAACGTGTTAAAACTGTATCATTCCGCAACCTCCCTGTGCACATAGAAAAATAACACATTTATGAGTAGGTGATAAGACAGTTGACTAACCCTTCATCCTAACGGCCTCATCATCATACACAGTCCCGACCAAACAGATGGGCTCTGAATACCAGTACTAATGCCAAAAACTCGAATTCCTGCAAACTTAATATTTCACAAATTCTCCTTCAGAAAGGCATTAAAAAAGAAAAGTTTCAAGGAAAAGAAATGGTGGTAACCTAGATTGTGTAACACTCTTAAGTATGCCCTAAAACTGCTATCCAGGGGAATGTCTAAGAGGTGGATGTCCTGAGCAGCTGGCAGCTCCCAGGGTGGTCTGGGGGAGTCCTTCCAAGTCACTGCCGCCTGAACACAGCCTGCCCCCTCCGCCTGAGTCTGGATTAGAGGAGAAGACCCACGTGAGCACCCTAGCCTAGTTCTTTTGGAACGAGTTGTTTTTCCTCTGCTAGGTCTCCCCATCTCCCTTCTGCTGAAGAACTTTGCGTACTTTGATTGCTGTGGTTATCAGGCACATGCACATATCCATACGAACACTCCGTTCTAGCTTCCTGGGAAAGTTATGGAGATCCAAGTTTGTATTTTAAATACAATAAAGATAAGACTTCCCACTTAAAGGACCGGGGAATGTTTCCATTTTTAAAGCTAAGAAAACTTTC
This sequence comes from Leopardus geoffroyi, assembly GCF_018350155.1. NCBI lineage: Eukaryota > Metazoa > Chordata > Mammalia > Carnivora > Felidae > Leopardus > Leopardus geoffroyi. Next base: position 50,180,069 of record NC_059328.1, read on the forward strand.
ACGGTGTGACTCACTTCATGATTTATCTGTGTTAAAAACTAAGTTATTGTATGTTAATGTTTCATTAAGTGGGTCACAATTGTGGACAACAATTGACATTAAATTTTGGTTTGGTTATTCACAGAGCTTAAAGGATTTTTGCCATTCTCTGGAAAGCGAATAATAATTGAATATATTTAGAGGCCCCAGACTGAATGATGGTATTATAAATTTCTGTTTGCTCTTCTCCAGACCATGATGGATAATGTTAGATTTAGCTGATGGTACTGTATTCATCAGTGTTCACATGTAAGCTACAAATTGTATCTACATATGTGCACCTATACACTGACATTCTACATTCTCAAATAAATGTTTTTCAAATATTTCCTTATACCTGAGTCTTTAAGGTCAAATATTTCCTTACACCTGAGTCTTTTAAGGTGATGCTGGAAAAAAAAGAAAAGACAATCGTCTTAAATATTATAAAGTCGTATTTCTTTTATAACTGTAACTATAATATGACTAACAAACAAATGTGACTATCATAGCCATTTGACTTTCCAGATTTCTTTACTATCATAACATGTTATGATACCGGATGGTCACAGTAGAGTGATTCTAAACAAAGTAGCAATCAGAAGGAGAATTATTTTTCTATTATAACATCATGGATGTAGAAAAATGAATCTTGGTGTCCTTTGGCCTGACTCTTGCGAAGAACTCTGTCTTCCTGAACCATAAGAAATATAACTTAACCTATTTTTTTTAATATCTTCAAGGGCTGCAGTTGTGGAATGTAACTGTTAATTATATTCAGAGTATAATCACCCCCTTTCCTTATTTTCTTGTCTTCTTGAAATGCTCCTAACTCTTCATTTATTTGCCGCAAAGCACTCATTCCTGTCTTTGCCTTTTCTTTACACATCACAACTCCAAACTCTGTTAGGTGGAATTTTCACTTTATTTCTTTCATTTGGCTAACTCATTTATGTTCCTCGATGCCTTCTGGCTTCTTCATTTCACCTTTAAATTTAGGAGATTTAGAACTGGACACAGAAGTTTAACAGAGGCTTTTCAAACTTCATTTTTAGCCAAAGCAGGTCAGGAGGTTGAAACTTAGGCTAAATTATTTTTCTAGTGGAAACAGAATTTTACTCTCATGGTCCATCGACTTTTGTTGATATCATGTTAACTGAATAGGAATTATATTGGTTTGTTTCAGGGTGGGAAGGGTTCTTCACCACCGCAGGTCTGCTCTTCCTTTATCAACTGTTCACAGAAGTCCCTGGGATGTTGGTATACTCTTCAGGTGTTAGAAGTCGGCAGATTTCTCTTAGCTTTATATTCTTTGCATGTGTGAAAAGGTCCTGTGTCGTCCGTCGTTTCAGATTGTACACATTTCTGGGAGGCCTCCTAGGTGTCAGACACTGTCCTCCCCTCTTGTTATTCCGAGAAGCCTCTCGTGCAGTGTTGGCCAGGGGATCATAGGAGGTGATTGTCTGCAACTTCTAAACACTGGGCAAGATTTCCCACCCCCGAACCAGAGGGAAGTGCCTGTCTCTCTCTTGCCAGGTCCAACGAAGGGGAACATCAAGCAGAAGTAAAGTCCTTTTCTGCCCTCCTTCCTCATTTTATGAGAGTCCCAGTCTCCTTTTAGGTGTGAATTTAGTATGTTTTTCAGTTGTTGGCAGCATCCCAGTGTTAGAAAGCTGAACGACAAGTTTATCTTATTCAAAATTCATCTCTTTATTTCAGCAGTTAGTGAATCCTTGGGGAGGCCAGGCACCCTTGGAAGGTACTGGGAATAAGACAAGAATAAGAAAGGAACTCTTTTCTTTCTTTCTTTTTTTTTTTTTAATATTTATTTTAGGGAAAGCACAAACAGGGGAGTAGCAGAGAGAGGGGGACAGAGGATCCCAAGCAGGCTCTGCACTGACAGGCTGACAGCAGTGAGCCCGACGTGGGGCTTGAACTCACGAACCACAAGGTCATGACCTGAGCTGAAGTCAGACTTTCAACCGACTGAGCCACCCAGGTGCCCCAGAAAGGAACTCTTTTCTTAGGGAACCCAAATTCTCATAGGAGATCATTTAAGATCACCTTAGTATAACATAATATGAAGCTTACCATAAGAGATGTATGTACAGTGAAAGGAGCGGAGAGGAGAAAGTTGGATGCTAAGTCGAGCACAGGGAAGATTTAGCAACATCCCACCTCTGCTCCGTGCCTAAAGAACATAAACTACACAGAAGTGAGATCTGTATTTCTTTTTTCCTGCCCAGTTTTACCATACTGACATGTTTTTGTCATTCTTCCCCTTTCCAAAAGGAATGTTCTCTGGAAGTCCATGCTGAGGGGGAGCAAAACTGAGGTTGGGGCAGCTGAATAAGTGGATAAGTAGCAAATCCAGTACATGGCTTCTGTTCTTGCATTGCACAAGCTTATGGAAGCAGAGACTAATATGTAGGCATTAGGATTTATTTTATTCCTTTCCCCAGTGATTATATTGATAGTGAAATATCTTTGTCTGAGCACTCCAGCAATATAGCTGTAGGCGCCATAAAAATGCATAGATAGATGGCTACCAGTTCAATTAAGAGGTCTCAACCCAGCCTCCTATATGCAAACCCTGTCTATTTTAGGTTTAAGTTTCTGCTCATAAATTTTTTAAAAACCAAAAGAAACATTGCTTTTCAAGGTTAGGTTGAAGTCTGAGATTCCTTAAACAAAAAGCAAGTCTCTAGATGGGAAAAAAATTGATGACCCTAATGTACTTCCTTACAATAGCATTTCCAACTCCATCATTTAAACATACTTTAAATAATATTCTCTTCATTGTAATATACAGATCTTCTGGCTTTCAACCAGAGAACCAGAGGAAGTCACTGCCAGATATATGATAGAAGCTATGAGATATGGCATCCAATTCCATGCTGTTGTATCTGTTTTCTGGGGCCTCCAATTATTTCTGGAGGTGGGAATCAACTGACCAAGGGAGAATTGTCCAAAAAAATAAGCTATAAAGCTAACCTAGGCTTCCGACAGGTCCCTACCAAGTATAAGAGAGAAATTAATTGTTAACCTTCATGAGAGTGTTTTAATGTAAATGCTTACAAAAGAAATCTTTCATTGATATCAATTATGCACGGGTAGAAATTAATTTGTAATTTTGGTCATCTGGTTGGCTCCATACCTAGCAGCATCGGTGACCTTTTGCAATACCAGGGAAAGTGTCCATGCATCCTCCGCATAGAATAGCCCCGGGACTGGGTAGTTTTGTTCCTTGTTGGTTCAAAAAAGAAACGGCATGAAACAGCCTGTAGTAGGAAATAATTACAGAAATTCTTAGATCATTTACATTTCCTTGTAGATCTTTGGCTCTGCCTATCCCTTACCAGGATGCTGTGCTTTAGTGTGCTGTCCTCGGTGGATAACAGTGTCTCCAGCTTTCGAATAAAACTGGAGAAATTAAATTCCGTTTTCAGTTTGGCTAGATGCCTCCTCCAGTGTATGTATCTGAGCTTTCACAAGAGCGCTTCAGCCCCTTTCCGGCCAACTCTCAGTCTTTTCTTGCCTCTCGGTCATTTGCTGTTTATTTGCTCCTTTTTCTGGGGCCTGGAATTTTAAACTTTCTTTGAACAGACCTACAGCCACCTTCTGTTGCCGTCCATGTTTTCTCTAAACATGTTACGTTTCTACAAAGATAGGATGGTGAACCAAATGTAAAAGAAAAGAGAACAAAGAAGTCCACTTCTCTATTATTAAAAAACATTTTTTTTGATCTCTTTATCCTCCTTGTCTTAATAATAGTGGGTACGTATCAGAGAAGTAATTGGCTCTTGCATATTTAAATTAATTGAGATGAAACATGTTTCTCTGTTTGTTCACGAGGTGATTCGTTGTAAAGATACACCTAGAAGAATGTCGTTGGGCTAAGCTGTCATATGGAAAGTTAGATTTGCTAGTATTACTGCAACATAAATGTTCTGTTTGGCAGAATTCTATGGATCCTTTCTGGATATGATCAAGAAGAATTTCAGCTTTCCCTAAAACAAAATTTAAATTTTTTTAAATTTAATTATGGGTATTAATGATTTGAAATTTTCTAGGACAAAAATAATCAAAGTATGCCTTTCTCCTAAAACATGTTGAAATACTTCTCAGAATATTTAATTTGTAATTTTTAATGGCAAAATTGTAGGATCTTTCTTTAGAAAAAGAGAAGGTAGTCATGCCATATTTTTTAATTGTTTGCTGTAAAAGAAATGGTAATTTATGGAGTTAAAATTTCAAATACGGTCCAACATAAATTTGCATTCCCAATTTTCAGTGCAGCCTCCATATTTAACTTGGGTGATCATTCTGTGGGATATCTGAAGCCTTTTTGACCTGTCATGCTTTTTTGTGTGTGTGTTCACCATGACAATTGTTACAAAGTGATGAAAGCAATCACTTGGCCAGACTTAAATAAAAACTCACATCTTCACATCTTTTTTTATTTGCACCTTTGGATCAACATAGGATTTTTGCTCTAGTCACCAGGTTAAGATCATTTGGAAACTTAAAGGTAGACATTTTCCTTATAGTACTTCCCTGTAATTAAAATCCTCATTTGCTTAAAAGCAGAGAGCCTTTCTAAAGTAATAAATTAGCATTTCTTGGCCTAGGATAACTAGGAACGTACTTCTTTTTTGCAGTATCTCCAAGAAAGAGAATAGTAATGCTTACAACGCTGTTGAAATAGAAGTGGTATTTTCAGTTTAATCATAGTTAAGTGTCATGACCTTCTGATCTTGCACTGAACTTCTTGCTGAAATGTGGTCAAACTTTAGACAGCCAATTCTAACCCTGTGAGGCCCAGGTAAAGTTATTAGCCAAATTTTCCATAGATAGAGAGGTTTTCCTTTAAAAAGGTGGGGGGGGGGGGTTGTTTGTTTTTAGATCATGTTATATACCATTTCAAGTCTCAGAATATGTTTCACATTACAAAAGTTTACCCTGGAAATATTTTGCCTGATTTTTGTCTCCTCTCTCCAAGAAATGTCTAAGTATGTTTACTTCTGATTCTATGAAATTCCTTTGCTCTAACTGAATTTTATCTTTTTTTAAAAATTAAATGTTATTTTAAAAAATCATCCCATTTAGAAATTAACTGAATTAATTTTTTAGTTTGGAAAATAATTGTATTTTTTAAGTAAAAAATAGATGGAATTCAGTGAAGGTGTTCAAGAACCTGTTTTTGCTAACAAGCCCTCTTAGGAGCTCCTGGAGGCATTGGTACGAGAGGAAAATGATACTTATAAAGCGGAGGAGGAAACGTGTAGCATTCAGGAAAGATGCCTTTGAGTTATCCTGCGATTTCAAGTAAATGCGCTAGAATATTAGGACTCTTGTATTTAATGGTGTTAGTCTGCATAGTCTGTTGCTAGAATACAGAGCTAAATATCAACAGAACTTGTTACTGTTGTTTGGGTTGCTTTTATATACCAGCTTCAAAATATGTTTTGACACTTTATTATGTTCTGAATCAAGCTTCAGATGTGTGTAATGAAGGATGAAGTCTTTATCAGACTCTAGTGTATAAATAATGGAGAAGAGCAGTTTGGAAATGGCTTTTCTGTAAGAGGATGGTTTCTGAGGAGTTTCAAGTTATGATCTGGCGCAAGCCAAATGCCGCTGGAGGCGTACCCAGAATGGAGCGTCCTCTCTAAAGGCACGGGCTGCTGCTGCTGTTGCTGCCTTCTTTTCCCTCCCCCCCCCCCCACCTTTTGTTTTCATTCATCTCATCATTTCTATAACGTTCTCATTCCTGCTTTACATGCTGAACTTTTTGAGAAAGTCTGGCACTTCTGCTTTTCCCTCACAGACCCTGTAATTTTTGGCTGTATTTTTTATGTTTTTCAGATTCAAGTCAATCTGAAAGTCCCAGCCAGCCAAGTGACGCTGACATTAAGGACCAGCCAGAAAATGGTAAGTGTAGTTGGGGACTCTAGCTGCTGCTGTTTTCAGAGTCCAACAGTAGCCAAGAGCCAACCGAGTACAAGGATTTGGGGTCTGTCTGATGGGCAGCTCACAGTAGGAACAACTCTGAGGAGTCAGGGAGTTCTCTGGATCATTCTAGCAGCCCCAAGCCTTCCTCCACCCCGCTCCCAAGCACCGTCAGGGTTCTTGTGAGTACCGGACTGTGAGAGGTGGGGTTGCTTTACCAAATCAGAATCTTCTACAGCACAAGTAAGGAGCCACAGTCTGTTGGTTTCATTTTAGTTCCTTCTGAGGTGGCAGGTGCCCCGCGATCTTCTTCCCTGGTGATATAAGTCATTGACCGACAAATATTTTTGTAGCCTTTTCAGAGCTCAGCCCTTTCCTAAGTGCTTTCAGAAAACGATCTCTGCCTTTGAAGGATTTTCCACTTTAACTTGTCTGAAATAAAACAGTACATGGCAGCATTAAATTCCTAAATTGCAGAATTCTATAAATTTTCTGTTGCAGAAACCTGATTAACATAGAATGCACACACATTCTATACAAATGTGATCGTGTCCGGTAAAATACTAAATTTGTGGTATGTGCTCCAAGTACAAAACAGATGGTCATAGGTTGGAATTTAAGATTGAGTAAAACCATCGGTTTCAATAAAAGCTGAGAAGTGAACCGGCAGTGCCTATCATATAGGAAACGCTGTACTACGTACTTTTACAGATACCATCTCCTACAACTCCAAAGTGCTCTTCCTCAGTGATAATACTAAAGGCTGTAATGGGGAGGCTTGACCTTGAGGGGTCTGTGAAGGGCTTATGGCATTGGGCTTAAAAGCTCGGGCTGTGGCATCAGAACTGTGTTCAAATTCTGCCTCTTCTGTTTCTTACTTGTGTAATATTGAACAGGTTATGTAACCTCTCAGGGTGTATACTTTTCCCTCATCTTGAAAATAGTATGGTAAAAATAGATAATAATAGCCTACCTGTTGAAGAACTAAACGAGACATACATATTCATATAGTTTACTAAAAATTGTTGGCTCTTCAATATTACTCATTATTTTTCTTGTCATTATCATCCTTACCATACTTATTTTTCATCTACTTAGAATGAGCTCATTCCTCTGGTCTCTCTTTTGTTGTTCTGTACATTTTTCCCTGTTGATCTCCATCTGATCTTTTGGAACAGACAGGTAGACTGAATTCTGTCAGCATTGTGCAGTGGAGGATTTTTACCACATTAGATATCCTCTCACTAATTTTATAGGATTTGTTTCATTTCACACGTGTGGTAAATTCCTTATATCATTGATGGATTCTAGCCTTAAATATGGACTATCTGACTATTTATATTCCCTTCTCATTCTGGTGTTTTAATGGTATTTTTCTTATCAAAGTTGTCTTTTCATAGCAAGCATAAAAAAAAAAGAGGGACCCCTGAAGTCTTGTTTTTAGTATCATAAATATCTCTATCTTATTTTTTGTTGACATTTTAAGGTGACATTAGCGTCATCATTTATTTCCACTGGACTCGTAGGTGATACCTTGAACGTTTCATTTCTCATAGTTTATATTTCTATATAATCTGCCTGAGATATTCACTTTATTCTCATTTCACTTTTTAAAAATTTGTGGGCCGTACGGGTCTGTGGTTGGTGTATGTAGGTCTGGCCGCCCCACTAGCAGGCCTGCGATTCATCTGTCTTCATAAAATGGCCGACAAGCTGTTCACATGCAAATATAAATTGAGAGCACGAGAGGCTGGCAATGCCTTTCTGGAGCTGCCTGCAATACTGATATTGTGCGCTTCCCATTCCAAAAAGCAACCAGGATTGAGCCTGGATTTTTCGGCCAAAGGCACAGAGCTATTAGCCAAGTTCACTTTTAACCCCAAATTGCTTGGTGCTACTTCAAGGATCCACAATACTATTTTGGGAGGATCGTATCTAAGTTCAAAGAAAGCATTGGTATCTAGAAGGGAAAGTAATAAGTTCCTATGTTTCAAATTTCTATTCATGGCAAAGAAAAAAGTCGAAGCTGCTTTGTCTTAGAGAACTCAACTGAAGCTTACTTAGCCTAGAGGAAGATCAGCCTACTCAGTATCCTCTACCTGCCTTTTGTCAATCTCAGATGAAGTTATTGGAGGAAATGTGATTTTACCTCTTTTCTAAAGACACATAATCCCTAGAGGAAAATAAATGAAGAGTTGAGGACCAGGTATTTACATGCATTAGAGAACTTTCTAGTGTTGCTTTGACCAAGAGCGATATTTCTTTTTCATTACCTAGGCTATGGATGACAAGTTCCTGAAAGGTTTTCATTTGTTTCATTTTTGTTTTTAAAAAGGCAGCTCTCATAAATGTATCAACCAAACTCTAAGCACTTTGAGAATCTTGGTGGGTGAACAAGGGACAGACTCTCGTCTTCAAATAAAGCGGGAACACATTACTCCTTCTTTATGTATATATGCGAGGGGAAATAATATTCTTTTTATCCTAGCTCTTGAGGAGAAAGGTAATGGGAAACGAATGGTATTTTCCTAGTAAACCATGGAGAATGAATAGACAAATGGTAACATGCCGTTTCATCCAAAACCATAAACTAGGCCATGTAACTTTACCTAAAGTGGATGCAGCTGTTTCTTCCCTGTCCAACTAGTCTGGTTTTTCCTGTGGAATTTTTGCTTTCTTTTCTTGTACTCCCTTAAGACTCAACTGTAAAAGAAAACAAATCTTTGTCCAATTAGAGTATTAGATGGGAATTTTGAAGGAATTATTTGAAGCCCAGAGATAAAATATCAGAATCTCTGAAACTCAAAGTTGGTATAATATATAATGATTAAAAACTCTCCCTCTAGAGTCCGACACACCCGAATTCAGATGAAATCATGGCTGGGTGACTTTGAATAAACTATTGCCCCAATATCCGTCTTCTTATCAGTAAAGTAAGAGTACTAAAACAACATACTTTGTATTAAAATAAGAATATGTACATGAAACAGCATCATGCCGGGTTCACGATAAAGACTCAAAGAAAAATAGCTATTACTACTTTTGGTTAAAGCTCATATCTGTATAGAGCATACATATTGGAGAGACCAGAAGCTCAGAGATTTGGAATGGAAGAGGGATAGTGTCAGAAATAAACCAAGACTTTTAGAGACATCCTTTGTAGGTACCTACTCTGTTCTGGAACGTCAGACATACATCTCCTTAAATCTGTCCGTAATTCCCACAGTGCCACATCTGTTTTATTATGTGGACTAATCCTCACATTTCTTCACCTCCGAGGAGTCGACTACCACAAAAGTGATTCAGAGTTGCTAGAACGTTCCAAATGAGCACTGCAAGAAAAGGTGATTCTGGAAAGAAGGGACCCCACCTAGATGGGTTTAATTTTAGCCGAGTTTTTTTCCTTGGCACAAACCAAATAGACTCTGTCTTATTAAAAACTCTAAGCTGATTAAGGGTCGGGTTCATGGCAAATTCCTTTTAAATCTTGCACAGCATTGAACTTAGCAGGTACCTGGTATTTATTTGCTTCATGAATAGAATTAATAAATAGGTGAGTATGGTCTCATTATCCCCAAATATTTTGTGAGTGTCTGCTCACTGTCGATTTTACCAAGAGGTTTTTAAGGAAACAAATATCAAAAACAAACCCGACAACTGGAGATACCAAAACTCTAATTTGGGTGTGGAGGAAGGTTGTACACAGACACATGGACATACATGCACAGACATGGCTGATAGTGCTAGGAAGGCCAAAGCCAGAAGCTATACTAATGTCCATAGCAGATCACCTCTGCCCCACTCACAGGAACAGGTGTGAGCAAAGATATGCAGCACTATCATGTTAACTTATGCTTGCTTACCACAGGGAATGAAATTCTGACGAAGTTCTCAGCTCAGACTGGAATTACACAGTTAATTCTTTCACATATTACTGAAACCTCCTTTCTGGCTTTTCAAGAGAACCTGAAGGTTATAAGCCTTAATTGTTGGACTTTGACTTAGAGCATCTACTCAAACCACCTTTGTTCGTGAACTCCCATGAGGTACTTTGGCTACTGTTTAAAATATTTGTGGGACAGAATATTTGAGATGACTGCTCGATATTTACAGGACCTGTGAACAGTCCTCTTGCATTCTGTGGTGCATCAGGTCGGTCCTTAATGAGGAAAAAGCTCACGTAATAACCCTCCTACTTAATTCAAGTCATGCTTCTGTGGGGCCACACTGAGTCCATGTCTGAGGGAATAGCATAGTTCAGCATTGGCACTCTGAGAGCACCCTCCCCGCTGAGACTCTCTGTGAAAACACCCTTAACTGAAAAAAGAAAATGTGGGGTTCCCTTGCCAGAAAAAGAAAAGCTGTGTTCTCATGTTTTTTCCCCTCTTTACTCTGTCTCATCACCTGCACAGACTACTATTAATAACCTCATTTTAGTGGTTTTTAAAATGTGATATTTATAACAGGCAAGTGGAGTTGGTATTTGGATTATTTCCTTTAGGCTTAATCATGTTTGTTCTTCCTCATTTATCTGGTAGTCGCACATATGTTGGTGGCGTAAACCCTCAGATGGGCCTTTGCAATCAGTGGAAAGCCATTAATCACGATGCTTGCCCCAGATTTTGAAAATTTCCAGCTCTACCTGCCAATTTGAAAATAACCCCGGGAGAATTGGTCGAGTGTGGCTTTCATGGTCACCACCTTCATTTGTGTCATTTCTGCCTTGTATCGCTACACTAGATATTATTGCTGAATGTTTCTCGATGAGCAAGGACTATCCTCCAGCCATATCTCACTAGTTATCCATTAACTCATTTCTGTGAGAATTTTGAAGGTTTCAATAGTTCGGAAAGAGCCCAGAGCCACCAACTCCCTGACTGAAGATTTATGTATAGGATCCACTTTGTAATTTGGGGGGTGAGATAAGAGAACTGTGAATTTCTGTTTCTCTTGTGGACAAACATCCTTTTATCTGAGGGCATTCTCTTAAAAAATTGTAGGCCCAATACTTAACTTTTTTCACACCTCTTCAAATATGTAGTAGATATATTGCAATGTCATATTACAATATTAATGCATCGCGGAAAGTCACAATAAAATTCATAATTCCAAACTCTAAGAATTGTCTCTTGCTTACTGCTGGATGGACTGCTCGTTTTAGGAACTGTTTTGATTCATGTGTCATTTTAGTTGGGTCATTTTAGGAGTTTTGGAGGCAATGCAGCCTTATAATTTGCACTTTACTGGGAAAGCAGGAGCATTCTAGCACCATTGACTTGTAAATACAATTTATCAATATTTCATAATTTGCATGAGTTTCCTTTACAATTACCTAGCAGCAGTTATTCTCTGCAGTGTTCTTTCAAAAAAAAAAAGAAAAAGAAAATGCAGGGACAGACACAGTAGAGTGACCACCAGAATAGCAGCAATAACAGTAATGATCAATATTCGAAAATATGTAAAAGTCCCAACTTAGGGAGACATTAAAACCTAAATGCCTTCTGGTTTCCAGATCTGTGTAATTAAATTCTGATTGATGGGTTTTCGGCAATATGCTGGAGCTGGTCTCTCTTCTTTAAGAGCCCAGAGAACCAGAACTTGGTTTGATCTGAAAAATCAGTCCGAGACCAGGTGAATTGTGCTCTCTTAAATATTGTTAGCAGATGTGACTCATCATTGTTTGCAGAGGCTCTTTAGAAATGCCTCCAGACAAAGGAAATTCTTGGATCTTGCCTCTTGAAAGATGAGGCACCAGGTGAGGCCGCAGGGTTTCCCCCGCATGCATCCCGCAGTGTAGAGAGAATGCTGAGTTGACCACAGGACCCAGTGCAGTAAAGGAGCTCTTTCAACGGAAAAACAGAGAGGAGATTTGTAGTCGTTCTAAAGAAGTAGTTTTACCTCACACGTTATGGGTATTTTATTGTCTACATACAGAGGATAGCTAGCTGAATAGACTTTAAGTGGTTGGCTAGGAGCCAAAATAGGGAGTGTTTTAGAGCCACGTTCCCTGACGTCTAAATTCTAAAATGGACTGGATGGGTGGTCTAGTTCTGACATCTTCCCTCCTCCACGCGCCCCCCCCCCCCAGTCCCTCATGCACAAATAGTTAACAGAGGAAAGAAGAGGTAAAGGGGTTTCTTTCTGGTCCTCAAATTTATTTGTGCCTGTAACTCTTGTCCCGGGAGAGACAGTCATTTGAGTGCCTAGTGGATGTAACATTTTAAGTAGAAAAGCATTTTTAAGTGTTGATTTATAATTTATATGGGATGGTGTCCATCTGTCCATAGATCTTGACTCCAGAAATAGGAAGCAATACAATTCATGTAGTATTTGAATTGGGCTCAGAGAAGCGACCGAATGAGGAGCCGTCATCAAATCACAGTGTGGTAGAAGGTACACCTGGAGTGTGTCTGCAGCTCCCATCTGCTATTGTTCTGTTTTCCCTGTGATGTAAGCCTGAACAACTCTGGTAGGACCCTTTGACAAAGAAGGACCTTAGAAGGACCTACAGTGTACTTTTAATGGTCACTTTCGCATACCTCCCCGTGAGTTAAAAATCAGCACAGGGAAATATCAGGGAGACTGGTGTGGGTCAGGAATAGCGTATGAGCTTTTCCTTGCCACAAATAATAGGGTCTGATTTGACACTTGAGTGTGAATTTGTTGACTTAAAGCCTGTATATTATTTTTTGGAAGGAATTATCCATTTGTGGATAATATTAGAAATCTGACTGTAATATAAATAATTTATTTGGGGATTTGGAGTCACTAATCCAGATTGATTAGTTGTCTGCTACAAAAATTCATGTGGCCACAAGGATTTTTGGCACCTTTTCTCCCTACAGCTTCCTCGTTCTTTTTCTCTTCTTTAGGATTTACTCAGCTCCAGGCAACTCTGTTCCCTTGGCATTAGCTTGTCGTTAAGGAAATCTACTGGGATATCTCAAACAGAGGTGGGGGAAGGGGTAATATTTACTGCAGATTACTCTGCCCCATCTCTGTTGTTAAAATCTGTACTTGGTTGATTTGAACCTAGAGGGAACAAGGAAGTCTCATATGCCTTATCTTCAGGCATCGTATGGTGAATATCCCAAGACAGAAGTGTAAAGGATGTCGTGGCAAAGTAGGAATAGGCTTCCAACAGTCTCTCCATGAAGGAGAGTCCGTGTTTTCTTAGATCTCTCTAGGTATTTTGCAACCAGAAAGCTTCTCAGCAAGCAGCATTTGTAAACTCAAGAGAAGAAGAAGGAGAAGCCAAATCACAGCTGCTGAATAGGTCAGATTAGCAAAGGAGAGTTGGCCATTACAAGCCTGACACTGAGCATCTGCTAAAGGAAAATCAGTTGTCCAGGTCACTTAAAGACTTTGTGCCTCAGTCTTCTCATAAATGATTCAACAGAGAGTTATTAAGACTGCTGGGTCTGTTTGGACTATGGACTGGATGCATTGAGGGAATACAACAATGGATCAGACATCCTGTTCTTGAGGACTTGATAGTCTAGTAAGGGGAGAAGGACTTAATTCATCCATTCATTCAACAAACTTTTATCTAGTGCATCTTTTTTTTTTTTTTCAACGTTTATTTATTTTTGGGACAGAGAGAGACAAACCATGAACGGGGGAGGGTCAGAGAGAGAGGGAGACACAGAATCGGAAACAGGCTCCAGGCTCTGAGCCATCAGCCCAGAGCCCGACGCGGGGCTCGAACTCATGGACCACGAGATCGTGACCTGGCTGAAGTTGGACGCTAACTGACTGCGCCACCCAGGCGCCCCTATCTAGTGCATCTTAAGAACCAGACACTGCCATGAGCAAAACAGACAAAGCTTTATCTTTTGATGGGAGGAGACAGATGATAAACCAGTATATATGTAATGTGCCCAGTGGTATTAAATATTATGAAGGGAAATAAGGCCCAATAAGGGGATAAACAGTGGAGAATATGGGTGCTATTTTATGTAGTGTGGTCAGGGAAGGCTTTTCTAATCTGTTGACATTTGAGCTCAGACCTAAAGAAGGCAAAGAAGAGAGCTATGCAGACATTAGGGACTTTGATTCTAGGAAGAGAAAACAGTAAATGTGGAGGCTTTGAGGGATGCTGGGGGTACAATAAGGGGTCAGTGTGGCTTGAGGGACATGAATGAAGGAGAGAGCATTTGGAGATGGGGGTAGCAGGAGACCAAATTGTATCAGACCTTCTAGGCCAAGGAGAGGACTTGGCAAATCCTCGATAAGCTATGATATGCCCTACAGAGGAATGCACATACCAAATCCATTTATTTCTTGATATAGGAACTGTATCTTGAGCCCCTACGATAGGTTAGATACTTAATGTTTAGTGGTGGGCAGAGCAAGCATAGAGTCTAGTATGGAGCTGTAGACAAAGGCCTGATTTGTAACATTGCCAAAGAGAGACACTCTCTCATCTACCATGGCAACATCCTTTAGTATCCCCAAAGGTTTTTTCTTTATGCATGTAATACTAAAAGCTGAGTTACTTACATGGGATACTTGACTTCACATACTACCCACTCATGCAAACGATTCCTTTTTCATTTAATAGAAATCTAAATCTGTGGCTTCCAACTTATCCCTTATCTCCTGACACCATTTAGATCATAAGCCCCCAGGTCTCAAGTACATTTATCCTGAAGCTTCATTTTTCTCCCTAATAGTTACCAGATTTAGCAATAAAAATAGAAGACACCAAGTTAAATTTGAACTTCATATAAACAGTGAATAATTTTGTAGTATTACATGGGATATACTTATACAAAAAAAAAAATCTCTGTTTATCTAAATTAACTCCTATATTTTATCTGGTAACCAGTCCCAATTCTCCCCACGGTCCCATGGGCAGTAGTGACAGCAACATATGAAAAGGTTTGATTAGTCTGTGATGACTTCACTGATCACAAAGGGTCAAACCACGGGAATTTAACTCACTGAAAAATGAACCCTGGGAAGAGTACCACAAAGTTCTAATGAGTTGACTGCTTAAATTCCATTCCTCCTGCATCTGCTGGTACCTAGTCCAGTAGTTATCTTGGAACAATAAGCCTCTTGTAAGGCACAGTCAATAGGTACAGTATAAGAATTGAGAGCCATTGAATCTATGCAAGTAAATTTGTAAGTTTAATTAGTGGGATATCAATTGAGTAAGCCATTGGACAGTATGTGAGTCACTTCTTCAGAGCAAGTACGAAGGAAGTATACTCTGTTACAAGATTTAGTTACCAGCAGATGATTTGCTTCCTGAAAGATGATGAAAGTAGAAAATCAGTCAAATAGTAAAGCACTGGGAAATTCCACATTCAAAGATGAAGTAGAGAATAGGCATTTCAAATAGACTTGAAAATAGAAGGTGCCATATTTTTTGTGTGCTGTGTGGGAAACAAAATATATATGTTTTCATTTGTAATTGAGGAGGTGTGACAAAACTTATCAGAATATGTTACAAAAACGCAGTGTGATCTTTGAACCCTCCCATTAAAAAAAAAAAAAAAGAATAACGTTCACAGATTCAGGGAAAACAGTTTGGAAAGTTACGGTTAAACTCTGCTGGGCTTTAGAGCCAGAAAATGATAAAAAGAATGGTTTGGGTGATAATCATAATAGCTTACATTCATTGTGGACTTTCTGTGTGGTGTTTTGTTACTTTCTGCCTGGTGGTCTTCCAAGAAGACTGTGCCCTGATGGAATTATATGTGCAGGGATTTATTGGGGGTAAAGCCTATGAAATATAAGGAGAGAGAGCAAAAGTCAGCTGGGACAGCTTTTAGACCACTCTACTGACCTGATAACTGTGAAAGGAGATGGGGAAGGGAGGAGGATTGAATGGGAAGAATCTCACATAGCAGTAAGCTTCTAAGAAAGTTTTATATAGGCCAATGGAGAGTCTTTGAACCAAAGTTACTTGTTATAAGAGTTCTGTGTCCCATAGAAATGGGGTATTCTCCCCCTTAGTCATTGTCTGGGAGCCTGGAGGAAGGGTGACTTTTGAACAGAGGGGTGGTAGCTGGAGTTATCAGGCCATTAGGCTCCTTGCAGCAAGTGATCTGATGGCTCATTTTTATGGCCACCATGGCAAAATGTTATGCTAGGAGTTCTGTTATTCGTATTTAATCGTAATTAGCCACCCTACAGAGAGAGGTAGCATTGGTGTGCCCATTTTACATGTGAGGAAACTAAGACACAAAGAATTTAAATAGTTTGCCCACAGTCAAGAAGGTGGAAAGTGTATTTAGGTTTATTCTAACTCCAGAGTCTACTTGCATATCCATTACACTGTATTATAGAAAGAATGGTAACAACCTCCAGTTCCATAACTTATTGATTATGTAAATTTGGGTGAGCACTTTGAACTCTTGGACTTGTGTTTCCTCATTTGTAAGGTGGGATGTCATCACCTTCCCAGGAAGTGTGTTTTGGTCGCTGTTTTGTTTTGAGCTTAAACAATGTTAGTTCCTTTTCCTTCCTCATGTTTTTCTCTCATCTGGGATTGTCATCTCTTCCTTTATTCCTTATCTCATCCTCCCAGGTATCTGCCTCAGCCTTGCTGAGGCTCCCACAGGTTGAATTATGTCATCAGAACTAACAGGACTGTTTCTGTGCAGATTATATGTATGAATGTATGTATGCACATGTAAAGTACCCAGAACTTGTAACGGTCCATAGTAGATACTCAATAAAGTGTAGCCCGCCTTCTCTTTCATCCACCTCATTGCCTCATGGACGTGAGCTATATGCCAGGTGGCAATCCAGAACACATTTTTTTTCTTGCTTTAGATATTTGGAGAGCAAAATTACATTCTTATTTTTCTTACTAACATTCTTTACTCTTTTCCCTACAATCTCAAGTGTTATGAGTGTTTGATTCTTTAATATATGGTTTAATTTTTTCATGTTTATTTATTTTTGAGAAACAGAGAGACAGAGCACGAGTGGGGGAGGGTCAGAGAGAGACAGAGACACAGAATCCGAAGCAGGCTTCAGGCTCTGAGCTGTCAGCACAGAGCTCTACGCAGGGCTCAAACCCGCGGGCTGCGAGATCATGAGCTGAGCTTAACTGACTGAGCCACCCAGGCACCCTTTTAATGGATGGTTTTAAACAATGGACTAAATTTTCACTTGATTTTTCTGCTGGAGATGGAAAGTATAGAATGGGATGAGTTGTAAGGTATTTATAACAGATGCCATTATGTTTGTTGAATAGCATAAAACAATTATAATTTGCAATAAATTTGAAAGTATTTCAATGATACAAGGTGTTGGAATGTATTTATTGAAAATATAAAATGTTTATTGCCATTCCCCATTTTTTGTGCAGTACAGTCGAAACTTGCACCCTCATCCCTTTGATTTTAGATTTCTGAATTATTTAAAAGAATCAGTTAATTCTCCATTTCAAGTGAGGAAGACCAAGTTCATTAGGATATCTGATTCCTAGCATGTCCCACATTCACAGATCATGTTAACTCCATAGAGAGGTTTATCTTCTTTTAAAATTGCAAATGCTGCCCAAACTGAAAGCTTTTCCATTAAATGCATTCTTGCAGCTTTGGACTATAAGAAAGATCCTTAACGACAGAGAGGGAGACAATGAGGTACCTTGTTGTCAGAGCATCAGCCAGTTCTAAAAGTGGCAGTGTTCAGAATATGCATGTCCTTTGAGTTCTAGTGGATTTGCAAATTGATGTCATGAAATACATATAAGTAAAACTCAGCACACACTAACACATTCTTTTGACCAGTGGTTGCCAACTGGTCGCTGAAGGGGGCAAAAGAAAAATATTAAAAGAAATTATGCATTCCCCCCCCCCTCCCCGAAAAAGCGACGTGGGCTAAAGATTTTTGCTTTTGACTCTGTGAACACACTGGTTATCTTACAGAGATTTGTAATTTGGATTCACGTGATAAAAGGTGGGGAACAGATGAATTACCCATTATTTAATAAAGATGGCAAATTAAACACTTTGAGAAACAGGCTCCATGACAGGAAAATATTATAAAGTGTCCTTAGTGAAGAAAAGATACAGAAGTCTCAGTGAGAGACCAGTGGTTGAATAGTAGCCTTTATGTTTCTCTTACAGAAGGAGAGGGAAGAAGAGAAAAGCAGGTGCCAGTAAGAGTCATTGAACACTAGTTGTGCCCACAGGCTGCCCGTCGTCTCTGTACTATATTCCTCCATTCATTTTTACAGTGGATATTGTCGAATTCAGTTCTCCCTGAGCAGAATGGATAGTGAGGGTCAGGGCTAAAGGCAGCTCACAGGAGGAGCCTGAGACAGCACTTTTCTACATACATTGATCAGGAAAACATACTTTCGGAGTACAAGATCCAAAAAAAGTTTGGGTAGCCTAATCATACATGACTGTGTAGAATATTTGCGTTCTGGGCTTAGATCTCTCTCTGTATGGATTCTTTCTGTGATCCATAGGAGAGACAAGAAGATCAACCGTGGTTGAATAATATTGTGTACTAGAAACTTTAAGCCATTTGAGTATGTTCTCTTATCTTGGCATAATAAATCTAAGAGAGGACAAGAAACATAAGGTTCAGGGATGTTGAGGCACAAGTACATGGTCAACAGCAAGTGAGTGTCAGGGGAAGTGAAGTGCTGCTTCATCTTCTCAGGTCTGAGTCTGAGACCAAACAGAGATCATGGAGAGTGAGGAGCTCTGAAATGTTTTGGAAGGCTTGACACCCAGCAACTATAATAATCTCAAATAATTTGTATTGTAAGGTTTCTGATGCATTTTCTGTATGTCCTGTCCCCTCTGCCCCCAGGGAAATTACAAACCTGGGGTTAGGTAATGACAATGGTAATGACACACTTGTGATGGTGGTAGCAATGGTGGTTAACTAGTTAAAACTAGACTATCTGCCAGTTCTTTTAACTGAATCCTGGCACCTGGAAACAGGAATATGTCACAGTGTGTTGAAAGCGCAAACATTAAGAGTAGGTGTGCACCGGTCAGAGTGGCTAAAATGAACAACTCAGGAAACAACAGATGCTGGCGAGGATGTGGAGAAACGGGAACCGTCTTGCACTGTTGGTGGGAATGCAAACTGGGGCAGCCGCTCTGGAAAACAGTGTGGAGGCTCCTCAAAAAATTAAAAGTAGAACTACCCTATGACCCAGCAATAGCACTGCTAGGAATTTACCCAAGGGATACAGGAGTGCTGAGGCAGAGGGGCACTTGGAGCCCAATGTTTATAGCAGCACTTGCAACAATAGCCAAATTATGGAAAGAGCCTACATATCCATCAACTGATGAATGGATAAAGAAGATGTGGTTTATATATACAATGGAATATTACTTGGCAATGAGGAAGATTGAAATCATACCATTTGCGGCAGCGTGGATGGAACTGGAAGGTATTATGCTGAGTGAAATAAGTCAGGCAGAGGAGGACAGATACCATATGTTTTCACTCATGTGGATCTTGAGAAACCTAACAGAAGGCCATGGGGGAGGGGAAGGGAGAAAAATAGTTACAAACAGGGAGGGAGGAAAACTATAAGAGACTCTTAAATACAGAGAACGAACTGAGGGTGGATGGGGGTGTGGGGGAGAGGGGAAAATGGGTGATGGACATTGAGGAGGGCACTTGTTGGGATGAGCACTGGGTGTTGTATGTAAGTCAATTTGACAATAAATTATATTCATAAAAAAAAAGGTGTGCAGAATTATTCTGCATTTTTCCAGGGATACCTTGTGTATTATGGGCAACACGTGACCATCTGACCTAGGTACCAAGCGAGGGAGATGGCATTACTAGTAACTAATTATTATGCAAAATAGATATTAATAGAAACCCCGTTGTTTTCTTTAGGTACCCCTAACATGTGTTTTGAGGAAACCACTGTTATAACTGTATATACTCCTTGAGGGCAGAAACTGACGTTTGTGTTTTCTAAGTGCAGGGTCTGGCACTCAATAAATATATTTGGAGTGAGTGAATTAGTGAGTAAATGAGTGAACGAATAGATCTTGTCCTCAGGAGTTTAAAGTCTTTTTATTTTTTTATTTTTTTTAAGGTTTATTTATTTTTTGGCAGAGAGAGAGAAAGAGAGCATGAGCAGGGGAGGGGCAGAGAGAGAGGGAGACACAGAATCTGAAACAGGCTCCAGGCTCTGAGCTGTCAGCACAGAGCCCGTTACGGGGCTCGAACTCTCAGACCGTGAGATCATGACCTGAGCTGAAGTCGGACGCTCAACCGACTGAGCCACCCAGGTGCCCCTAAAGTCTTTTTCAAAAAAATTGAGGTATATTTGACATTAACTTGTGTAAGTTTAATTGTATACAACATATTGATTTGATACATTCACATTGCAGTATGATTGCCATCATACCATTAGCTAACACATCTATTTCATTACATAATTACCATTTCTTCCAGTGTTGGGAGCGATTAAAATCTAGTGTCTAATAATGTTTATAATGCAGTTGTTTTCTATAATAACTGTACTGTGTGTTAGGTCTCTAGGACTTATTTATCTGCTAATTACAACTGTGCACCCTTAAACAGCATCTCTTCTGTTCCCCCTCCCCGGCAACCACCAATTTAGGATTTTAAAGCCTTTTAAGGGAAAAATAATACATAATTATAGGTAATTCCCCCTCCTTTCAATTCATCCTTGCCTTATCATACATGTATTTATTAATCTATGTGCTAGTCCTTGTGTTAGGCAATGGGGCTATAAAGATAAATGAAATGCAGAGGTAGTTCTCATTGGGTACATATTCTAGCAAGGAAGGCAGGTATTTAAACATACGTTTGCCATCAAATGTGACTGTGCTCTCCTGAAGGTATTTGAGTAGTGTTTGGGGCATGTGATGAAAGTAGGTACAAGTGATAAAATCCGTGTAAGAGGCAGCAATAGTTAGGTTTTAGGTTTTCATAGAAGAGATTTATTTTGTATTTAATCTAAACATTGAAATGTATGTAGGGGCGTCTGGGTGGCTCAGTCGGTTAAGCATCCGACTTCGGCTCAGGTCATGATCTCACAGTTCGTGAGTTCAAGCTCCGCGTCGGGCTCTGTGCTGACAGCTCAGAGCCTGGAGCCTGCTTTGGATTCTGTGTCTCCCTCTCTCCCTGCTCCTCCCCCATTCGTGCTCGTTCTCTCTCTCTCTCTCTCTCTCTCTCTCTCTCTCTCTCTCTCTCAAAAATAAATAATAAACTTTAAAAATAATTTAAAAAATAATAAAAGAACACAAATGTATGTATATTCCCAGATGTTACCTAGGGTCTCATTGCCCCTTTGAATAAGCTCAAAAGCCCCATGCCACACTCTAAAGAGATAAATGTAACGCGCCTACTGCAGGATTTTTTGCATATTTCTAAGAGGGCTTTCAGGCCCAAGTTCCCTTCCAGCTCTAGGTTCCTGCATTTGTTGGGTTAGGTTAAGTGACAGATCTCCACAGCCACATCCTGCTTTCTTCCCTGTCCTGCACCCCACGTATCAGCCCCTTCCTCATACTTAATTCTGTGCTGTGTACACATAGAAATTATGTAGGTAGTTAACTTTGGTGAAATTGTAGGGGAGCAGGGCTGGGGAGAGAGTACTTGGGTCATGTCTTAGAACACACAGACCACTTGACATTGATTTTAAACAGTTCTGTTCTTAAAAACCACTTAGGCCACTGTGCTGTGTCTGAGCCTCTTCTTGCTAAGTTCTAAATGCAGAGGAGTTGCACTGTCTCTTATTTCCTTGAATTTTGCAGATATATGTTCTTGGGAGTCGGCTTTATCAGTGAAAAAAAGTACCACCGCTATATTTTCCTACTCAATGACTTCTAGCACTCTTGATTAATAAATGGGATTCACAGTTTCTGCCTGCGTGAGAAGGAAAATACAAGGTCCTTGTTAAGCAAAAAGAACATTCAGCCCACCACGTAAGGCTCAGTTTGGCTAAGGCATCGTGTTTCCGAACAGTCTCTGATACACCAGTTGTATCCTGTTTAATTCTTGAATGGTCTCCCTTGGAACAAAGCTTGCTGACTGACTGGCTGACAGATAGAAAGCATCCGTTAAGGGAGAGATGGAGATGAAATTAAAATGTGACTTCTTTGGCATCCACCTTTCGAACCCAGGCCTTCCCCACTTTACTCTAATTCAATTTAGTAGATGTTGGATGGAAACTAATACAGTTAAAAAGAACTTCATGTAATCTCACTAACATTCTTAGAACATGATGCTCAAGGTTTTCTGGTCAAGGATATTTGCATTTGCATTTAGAGAATAGTTAGAGCCAGAATCCTGTGAATGTGAAAAGTCCTTGCTCTAAGGATGACATTTCCAAGCTGTCAAAATCTGATGTGCTCAAGGCTAAAACCGAAATTGCCTTTTATTCTGTAAATATTGAAAAAGAAGGCTTAGTGTGGCACCGGTGAATTTGCTAGCCAAGGTACTAGCCTACCGGGTTGGAATCAGAGAAAAAAATCTGTTTGTTGAGTTTAAATTGTTATAAAATTCAAGCCTGAGGGATGCAGTACGAAGGTATAAAGGGCAGACACAGTCCCACATTCTCCTGTTGGCCCTTGGCCGCTTTGACACTATTTACTAGTGCAGTCTCATTTGGGGCATACGCGCATTACATGAATTTCTATTACTTGACTGTTCTTATCTCTAATTTCTTCATGTGTACTGTGAACTGCAGAAATATTCACACCAGATCTTCACATATTATATTAACTCACTCAACCAACATTTATTTAGTAAATATCTGCTGTCTGCCAGACACTGTGCCAGGCATCAGTTACAGGACTTCTCTGGATGAAGAATTAAAGTGATGTGCCTGACGCCTGGGTGGCTCAGTCGTTTAGGCACCCGACTCCGGCTCAGGTCGTGATCTCACGGTCCGTGAGTTCGAGCTCCGTGTCGGGCTCTGTGCTGACAGCTCGGAGCCTGGAGCCTGCTTCGGATTCCGTATCTCCCTCTTTCTGACCCTCCCCCGTTCATGCTCTGCCTCTCTCTGTCTCAAAAATAAATAAACGTTAAAAAAAATTAAGAAAAATAAAATAGAGTGATGTGCCTGAAATAACACATGGATTCGTGGTAGAACTGAGACACTTGGTGCCCATCCCCTCGTCCTGATTTCTTTCTACTCTACTTATATTACGCTGCTTTTCTTCGTCTTCCTGCCTCTCCCCCCAAAATAACCTGAAATTGGAAAGTTACTTGAAAGGCTACTGAAACTGGGGCGCCTGGGTGGCGCAGTCGGTTGAGCGTCCGACTTCAGCCAGGTCACGATCTCGCGGTCCGTGAGTTCGAGCCCCGCGTCGGGCTCTGGGCTGATGGCTCAGAGCCTGGAGCCTGTTTCCGATTCTGTGTCTCCCACTCTCTCTGCCCCTCCCCCCGTTCATGCTCTGTCTCTCTCTGTCCCCCCAAAAAATAAACGTTGAAAAAAAAAATAAAAAAAAAAAAAAAGAAAGGCTACTGAAACCATTCCCTTAATTTGCCAACGAGTTGTGAAGTTCATTTGGAAGTCACTTATTTAGAATTTTGAATTGAATTATTGCTGTTTTAATATCACAGTTTTGTTTTGAGAGAGAGAGAGGGCACAAGTGAGCAAGGCGCAGAGAAAGGGAGACAGAGAGAGATGGAGAGAGAGAGAAGCAGGGCTCACCTGAAGTGGGACTCGAACTGACGAACCGTGAGATCATGACCTGAGCCAAAGTCAGATGCTTACCCGACTGAGCCACCCAGGAGCCCCTTTAATATCACCATTTTTGTGATTCTCCGAGGAGTGTCTGCAAAGGCCAATATTATTATAGATTATAAACGCCATGAAGGGAAGGGCTGTGTATCCTTTTTTACTTACTGTCTTTTTTTTCCTTAGCACAGTGCCTCCCATGTAGTATGTGTCGACAGTTATCTGTTGTAAATGCAGAATGAGATGAATCTCTCATGCCTTACAGTATCTCTGTTGCCTGGTGTAGTGTGTATGCAGTGTGAACTCTCCATAAAAGCCTGAAGCAGGTAAGATCATAAATGATGTCGTCCATATTCAGTGGGCCTCTGCTTCGAGCATGAACTTCCCGACCCATCTTTGCCTAGGTTCAGTGCTTAGATGGCCAGTCAAGCAGCTTGCCGTTTTGCTTGCTGGATGGTGGTGGGTGCCTGTGATGCTGTCTGGAGCAGACACAGCAAGGTGGTTTTTGCAGCAAGGCGTGAAACGTTTGCTGCCAGTCAGAAAGGAAAGGTTTTCCCTGGGTCTTGGCTGGGACTGGCAGGAGTCCAGGCTGCACGTTTGACAGTCTTTCCCTTTCGCCACCACCACTGCCATCCTCTGCCCGTGGCCATCCGCTTCCCTGAGCACAGCCCTCCAACAAAACAATGGTGTGTGAGACACAACTGGGTGTAAATGGTCAAAGTGTGAGATAAATACATGTTATGTGGCAAAGCTGACTTTGACATGAAAAGAACTTCGTGCTGTAAGTGGTTGAGCAGAAGAAAGGGACGCAAGAATAAACAGAAGTGGGCTCTGTGTTAGCATCTCAGCAAGTACAGGTGTGAAAAGAAAGGCCAGCTCAAATTATTTTCTCGAGTGACTTAGCCCATACCTTATGGAGAAGCATAAATGCAAGACATGGTGTCTCTTTTGTGCGTTCTCCTTTTTCATGATCTTGTAGGGTCCAGATAGTGGGTAAAATTTGAAGTAGTGATGAGTTTGATAACTTTTCTTACTGGAGGAACTGTTTTTTTGAAAGGAAGAGTACGGTCCTCTCATTTGAACGCTGACAGGTGCATGGGTAGAAGAGGGTTGAGAAAGCTAGGCCGGAGCCTTGACTTTGTCCCTTGCTGGGCTGTGAAATGCTTTTAAAACATTCAGACCTGAACTTCCCCACTTACTAAATATACCTGACCTTGGGAAAGGTACTTAACTCCTCTGTGCCTTAACTTCTTCATCTATGAAATGGGACTACTGATTCTTGCCCTTCTTACTCCCAAGCATTCAGTAAGGACATAACGAGATATCTGAAAGCACTTTTTAAGAAATCAAGCCATATATAGAATGCGCTATTGCAATAATATCAAATCATCAGGAATTCCTTCATTTCCAGCCCTGGTCTCCTGACACATGCTAGGAGACAAAATGAATACATCCCACATCTTTTTCTCGGACAACCTAACGGGACTCATTTTCAAGTGAGTATGGTGACAAAGCTATTGCATGGGAAATGGATGCTCCCCTCTTCTGGGCAGCATTTTACCATTTGGCCCACAATTTCACCCCCATGCCCACAGAGTGGTAAGGGTACCTAAAGGTATTCTTTTCCATACTCACTGCTTTTACCCTTATTCTGAACTAACCTGGAATTCTAAAATTTTCGAAGGTAATTTTTAAAAATGTAAGCATCCAGAATTATCTCAAGTAGCCCAAATAAATAAATGAAACCCATAGTGTCTAATAATAATATTTCACTTAATCCAGAATACATTAAAACAATCATTAGACTATGTTAGTATATTAGTGTTTGACTTTATTCTTAAACTCCTTTGAGTCCCCAACCTTTTTTTCTCGTTTGCAGTAAATATATTCACTCCAGTAGCATTTAGATCCACTTTTAGTTGACTTTTATTTAAGCTTTTCTTTTTCTGGGACAGTCACCTCAGAGACCAAATAGGCTTGAACCCAGCGTGTATGTGGTTTTGGCGAATAGATACATTTCACCAGATGGTGAGGGCTATAGGAATACAGCAGTTTTTGGTAATTCTTATGTGTTTTTAGCCGTCTTAAAAGGAAATATTAGTGTCTTCTTTCTTAAGCCACTGGTCTGAAAGATCTGTCAAGCATAGCGTTTAAATCTTTAGCAAATTATGTCTAAGGTCTTAGAAAGAAGTTTTGAGCACCTTTTGATTCCAACTTTTATCTCTGCTTTTGAGCCTCCATTTCTACTCACCAAACACTTGTGTTGTCAATACATCAAAGCTCATTTTAAAAAAGAAAAAGATAGTAAGTTTCATAGACAGAAAATGTCCAGTATATATTGGGAGGACTATGGTACATTTGCCTTTTCCTGCACTTTTCTGGTTGAAGCAAGTTCTTTCACCTCCCCGTCTCAGAAAAGTCTTTGACTATGTCCACATAGAGGTGCAACAAGACAGTCAAGATTCAGGCATTCCCGAGACCTTGTTTGTGCTTCGTGGTACCTACCGAACAGGCTATTTATAATCTGACACATACGACATAAATTGGTGGAGAAGAGCCGTCTTCGTTAAATGGTTCATTCATTTCACTGGCCTGATGAAAGTTACGTGAACCACAATGAATCACAACAATTACCAGTTTAATTCGTTTTTTGCCCTGTATTCATTTAACAGGTTTGCTCTATAAATATAAGACCTGTAGATAAAAGGTTTCTCTACAAAAATCACTCTCTTTTCAAGATGTTTTCATTAGTTGGGATTCATTTAAGTGGGTTCTACGCTGCATACCATTAAAGGTGTGTGTAAATGTTTTTATTGGTTTCTTCCCTATCTTCCACTTTTATATTTCCCCTATCAGAGGCAATGCCATTAACCTTAGCAATGCTGAGTGTGATTGTCTTTCGATCAGCCCCATCATTGCAAACCACTGATCCATAGCTTACATTACTTAAACCACTGGTTCCTAAACAGAAAAATAGCCCCATTACCTTCCTTGGAATGGCGATAGCCTGTCTGAAAAATCCTTTCAAAAAGAAGAGTGGGCAAAAATACTTGCTGCCTCCTTTGGGAGTAGCCCTCTTTTTGATATAAATGTTGCAGTAGTAGGCCCTGAGTTTCCTATTTTAACTATGCATGAAACATTTATTGAGTGCCTGCTGTGTTCAGGGTGCTGTTTAGGGTACACGGATGCTACAAAGATGGTTTTGGGTTCAGCCCTTTAAGAAATACACTCTTGTCTATGGGGAGGGGCATATATGTTCCTAATAATAACATAGGGTAAAGATGCTAAGTGCTCCCAGAAGGAAACAAAGTTCCCTGAGAAGGTAGAAAAGAGAATGCTTGAATTTTGACTTCAGAGACAGGGAATGGAAAGTTAGATTTCACCCCAGCAGAGAAGAGTGAGGAAGGTAGAGGAGGAAGCACATTCCACATCAATAGAAGTAGCCCCCAATGGCTCTGTGTGGCCCAAAGGTTTATGGTGAGGTGGAAAATAGCCAGGTAGTCTGGTATGACTTGTGCAAGGTGACGATGAGGGGTGATGAGAAGGCGTGGTGTCCACAAGTGTGGCCTTCATGTTTCAGCCTTCCTTTTAGGTTCTCCTTGCAACATAAATCAGAGATGCTATCAGTTCACACACATTGGTAGATTTACTGTCATCAGAATTTAAGTCTTAATCCCACCCCGTCATTCAACCAGAGTGTTAGAAACGGCCTTGGATTAGGAACCCAGAAAACTGGGTTTCATTGCTGGCTCCGCTCTTAAGTGGCTGTGTTCTCGGATGTGTAACTATTCTTCTCTGACCCTTGATTTACTTTTCTGTAAATCAGAGTCATGATAGTGCCTACCTCATGGTTTTTAGGAGCTTAAATGAGATAATGCATAAAAGGTATTTTGCATAGTGCCCCCAGCATGTAGCTAGTGCTCAAAAAATGGAAATTACTAATTTTAAGTAATATTTCAATAGTATTAAATAATTTCAATCACATTAAATAATTTGAGAATATTTAAATAATCATCTCCCATCTTAAACGAACTGGACTTTATTTTAGTTATTGATAACTTATATCACACTGGGGAAAAAAATCTCTCTGTTCAAAAAATTAATGGTTGCATTAATTTAGAAATAAGATCCTATTTCTTTCCTTCCCTATAAAAAGCACCCTAGAAGTAGGCTCGCTTGTATTTGTAGAACAGGCATTTTGCAGATTTCGAGATCTGAAGCTTAGGAAATTGGACTTTCGTGCATGTCTAAGATAATCGTATAATACAGCTCTTTTTCATTGCCTGACACTTGTTCCTGAGCGTTCCAGTGAGTTTACAGAAGCCGGAGAAGATGGCCTTCTCTAGTTATGTACTAAGTGCTGAAGTTTTCCTTCTCGCATGTTCCCATCTTGTATCAAGAGGTTCTAAAGATCCCTCACATTGCCGCTAGCGTTTACTGCCACTATGCAGCAATTTTGCACCCTGATCTTTTCATTGATTCGTGTTTTACCTTCCCTTTCGATCTTTTGAATTCTTTTCTGAACTTTGAAAAGACACCAGAGTATGAAAGCTTGACCTGGATCTGTCTGAGGCTACAAGGGAGAGTATTAACGCATGTTCCAAAACTGGGACGCTACCTCTTCCACTTTTCAATTTAATCTCTGTGTCTGTTGAATTAAAGTCTTTTTTTTTTTTTCTTCTTTTACTTAAAGCACAACCTTTAAGAAAAGCGTTTTTGTTAAAGGGAAATCTTAATGGGGAGAAGGAGAGATAACAAATTTGAGGAGAATGTCTGGCAGCACAGACTTCTGCAAGTTTGAAGCTCTCGGTGAAATTTCAAACAGTCCAAATGGAAAATTACCCAGTCTGTTTCCTCAAGATAGACTTGTTTGTACAGCTACTCAAAGTTTAAATGGCAGAACAGTAGGTACACACGCTGTACTTATAAGCTGTGTTTGTATTACAATGCTGTGTTTTTAACCTCCTTTTAGTTTGGAACACAAGCTGGTTAATGTCTTAGTTCTGTGCTTCCTGGATTATTAGGGAATAGCTCAATTGTATTTAATAACCAGAAAGAAAGGAACAAACAGGCAAATAACTTCACTAAAAATATCTCTGTTTTTACTTCTGTCTTATAGGAAAAATATTTTAAAATTAGACATTGAGTCCCATTCCCAGGAGACCAAAGAATGTTCAAATATCTGAGGGTTCTTGAATATATCCTTATTTTGTAGAGACCCAATAAAGGAACTTACAGGAAAACTTTCCATGAGCAGACCCAGTGCATCTCTGATAATCATGTTTTACATGATTATGGGCAATGGCAACAATAGCTAACATTTGTATTATACCTTGGAATTTTACAAAATACCTTCCTATGCATTATCTTCTTGCCTATCTTCTTCTACGTGTGATTACATGGGATTCAAATAGATCTCTACCCACTTCACTGGAGTATGAATAATAAACATAGTGAATTTCTCAAAATTGACACCTGTCTGAAAATTTTGAGAACAAGGCCATTAGAAATTAGATTCCAGGGGTGCCTGGGTGGCTCAGTTGGCTGAACATCCAACTTCAGCTCAGGTCATGATCCCACGGTTCACGGGTTCGAGCCCCACCTTGAGCTCTGTGCTATCAGCGTGGAGCCTCCTTCAGATCCTCTGTCTCCCTCTCTTTCTGCCCCTCCCCTGCTCATGCTGTCTCTCTCTCAAAGATAAACAAACATAAAAAAAAAATTAAGGGGCGCCTGGGTGGCTCAGTTGATTAAGCATCCAATTTCAGCTCAGGTCATGATCTCATGGTCCGTGAGTTCAAGCCCTGCATTAGGCTCTGTGCTGATAGTTCAGGGCCTGGAGCCTGCTTCAGATTCTGTGTCTCCCTCTCTCTCTGACCCTCCCTGCTCATGCTCTGTCTCTCTCTCTCAAAAATAAACAAACAGTAAAAAAATCTAAAAACTCAAAAAGAAATTAGATTCCATGAAGTCTAAATGCTCATTTGTATTAGGTAAAATAATACTACATAAAATGCTGTTAAAGTGTGACACAGCTGTTTCTGCATATTGGTAGGTAGCCCACAGATTTATTGAACTTGTTCAAATAATCCTCTACAGTGAATAATCCAGTACAACCAATTTTCTTTCTATTTCATGTAACAGTTCTTTCCCATGAAAATAAATATATTATCAAATTGTAATCTTTCTAATTACGGGGCTTACATAAAAGGGGAGTATGTGTGTATGTGTATAGTTTGTATGTATGTAATCTGTTTGGCATATATAATAAAATATATATACATAAAGCTCCATTTTGTAAAGATCAGATTCAGATGGCTTACAAAGAATAAGTATACAGTAAAATGGAAAGCATAAATAAGTTTTAAAAAACGAGGGATGGGAAATATATAAATTAAAATAGAAAGGTAAAATCAAAGAAGAACTTGAACAAAGACTCTACCATATGGATCTACATAGTTAATAACATTGAATTATGTTTGGTTCTGAATTTCCTGGCAGCCAAAGGCAAAAGAGAAATATACATAATTAATTATGTGATTCTTATTACTTATAAGGTGATACATAGCAGTTCCTCAGGGAGAGAGTTTTCTGGCACATAGGTCTGATATTTTCCTATAGAACTTCAGCGGGGGGACTCTGAGGGATTAAGGGGCATTCAAAGCTACTGAAGTTGATGCAGCAGAGGATTTGGTAAGATAGCTTCTTGTAGGGCCACTAACTAGGAGCTGATAACCTAATGCAAAAGTATAACTCAGTGAAAATAATTTTGAGTGATCCGTGAAGGTAACGTACTCCTAATCCATCACGAAATGTATAAAAGCTAGAGGACTTTACATCATGATCTTTACAAACTGTATATAAGTGGTAGATCTCATGGTCTTCAAGTGATTTTAAATATTCTTCACAGCTAGACTTTCGATTAAAGCTGAGCCATAAACAATTCCCATTGATTTTGTTTTTTTTAAACAACTGAGACTTGCTTATAGACTGGATCCATATACTTTACACAGTAGGCAAGCAGAGTTGGCTTCACAAGGTAGAAACTGTGGCTTTTTAGGAAGAGTCTTGCTGAGGAGAACAGGTATTTGCCCTTGTGGTTATTTTTAAAAATCCCCTCTAAGTGTCTCCCCAGTTGCTTGAAGATTCCTTTAGCAGTGAATAAAGTCTATTGTTGGCTAAAGAGAAACAAGATTTAGAATACAGAGCTCTTTGAGAGAGAGTGAGAACAAGCTGATTTAATTCTTCTCCAAATAGAAATGATGGATATCAGTTTGTTGTCTGAAAGCGCTTTCTCCAAGTGGAAAGAACTTCGGGTTCTTCAAGGGGGAGTGAAAGGGTCGGTTCTGTCTGAGCCAGGTTACCTCTAAAAGCAAATACCGACGCTGCTTCCTAAGGGGCTTGTTGGCAGCTCTCAGTCTCTGCTGGCCTGGTGACCTTTTCTTTGAGTTCCATCCATAACATTCCTCTGAGAGAATACTTTCCCATTTGCAGTATTACGTGAATGTGCTACTGTTGCTAAGGACCAAAAGGGTTATTTACACACGGGACAGCGTGTTAGGTGCGAAGGTATGAGTTTTGACAACTGCCATTTCCCCATTTCTTTTGACCTTGTCCACTCACTGCAGAGAGAGGCTGGTACCTGTATCCTCATCTGGTCCTGGGCACTTGGGATGCAAAGTCTAGAGAAGTCTGTGTTCATAGTAAAAACCGTATGGAACACAGTAATGATAAATTATTGAGCTGTGTACCGTGATATTGTGCTGTTAAGTGTAATAGTACCAAAAGAGGGTTTTGCTCTCCAAATATCTAATCCCTAGCTGTGGTTATTTTTTCGTGTACAACGTCAGATTTATTTCACCAGAGAGCACCCGGGAGGTCCCAGGACAGTGACTAAGTGGGAATGTGCAGCAATGACGAGTGAAAGCTTAGTTTCTAAGAATTTCGTTTTGGTGGAAATCCCCCTCAGACTAACGATAGAAAAGAAAACATGTGGTGTGCGTTGGGTAGATCATTCCCCAACAGGATGTTTTATTTTTTGTGTTTAGTCTTCATCCATAGTAACAATTAAAATGGATGCATCAAAAATAAAGTATGCAGACCTTGTGACCTATCTTGTAATCAGCACAAATTAGTTTTGGGGCAGGAAAATCTAGCTGCATATTAGTTTTATTAGATGTTCCCAAACATTTTATTGCACTATTTTGGGGGAAAAAAAAAAAACAACAAATACAAACGTCTAAAAACAAACCTAAGTTTTCAATGTGTTTCCTATTCAATACATACTTTGTTTCTGAAGATTAATTAAGCTGTATGTTTGTAATTTTTTTTTCTTAATTCATCACAATGCTGCCTTTTGGAAAACTGTGTCCCCACCAACTTGTTCCTAGAAAGGGGGATGTATCTTTAGCAGCCCCACTACCCACCCCCAAATGTTCTGCAAACTTTAAATACTTTTAAAAGTTCAAACCATTACCCTTCCTTTGGTTCTAAGGATATTGAAATAAGTTTTTCTATTCCTGTGATCACAATTGCTACTGTTGAGTGAGTAGAATGAACTGAGCACTATGCATGCTTTCATCTTTTTTAATCCTCTTTTTATTGATGAAGAAACTGAGGCTCCGAGATGTTAAATACAAGTCAATGACTACCAAGCAGCAGAACATAATCATTCCTGCCTCCAACACTCAGCAGATATTTATGGAGCACCTGCTTTGTGCCAGAGACCTTTCTAGTTACACGGAGTCCATCAGTAAATAGAGCACCTAAACTCCCTGCTCCCCAAGGAGCTTGCATTCTAGTTGACGGAGACAGAGAATCAAAACACAATATAGTGTGTCAGATGGTGAGAAGTCCTGTGGAGAAAAATTAACAAAAGGAAGAGAAAGAGGGAGTCAGGGGTAGTTTGTGTTTCGTAAAAGATGGCCACAGACACATCACTGAGAAGTTGACATTTGAGCAAAGCCCTGAAGAAGGTGTGTGAGTGGGATTTGCAGATAAGGGGGGGGGGAGCAGGGTAGATGGGGTGCAGTGAGTGAGGATGAGAACAGAAGGGCTGGGGAGGAGGTGCAGTTCATGCAGGACAGTGGTTCTCGAAAGCTCTTAACAGCACCAGACTCGCTTGGAAGTCTTTTTAAAACGCGCGTTGCTGATCCCTTCCCCTAGAGTTTCTGATTCAGAAGTTTGCCTTTTCCCCAAGGTTTCAGGTGATGCTAATGCTGCGAGTCCAGGGATCACATGCTGAGATCCACTGGGGCTGTCATAAGAGTCTGGCTTTTATTGTCAATAGCATGCATGTTGTTGGGAGCTTGGGAGTATAGGAGAGACAGGTCTCTGCGCTGCTGAGAGTAGACTGTAGGTGTCAAGGCCAGAAGAAGGGAAACCAATTAGGGCTCTCCCACAGTAATCCAAGTAAGAGGTCATGGTGACATCATTAAGCTTTTGTTATCTCCATTCTAAGTCTATTTGAGGTTGTCCTCTAAAGCAAAACATGCTAAGCATCAGTTACGTTCAACCTAAAATTCCTTTGGTTAAATCTTTAGCTTGAATATTATGTGAATTCCTCTTCAAAAAGCTGCTGATCTACAAGTTTGTGAAAAGGACCAAAAAGATGGGGAGCTGAGAGTTGAGACATTTTTTCAATAGAGCTGACAAGGCTCTGCCTAGGAACACGGAACTTTGTAAAGAGATCCTTGTGGAGACAGTGGGGACACCAGTGAGGATGCAGTGAGAATGGGGGATTGGAGGGAACCCAGAGTTGGCCTTCAGCTTCTTGCCACTCTGTCTACGAGCTGATCCTTGGTAGGGCTGGAGAGGTGAAAATTCCCAGCGTCTCAAGAAATGCTGTTTGTAGTGCCTACACAGGCTCCCTGAGACACCAAATCTGTAAGGGTTAAATAAGGAAAGAGAGAACTGAAATGTGACACCGCCTTTTGCTTCCTTCCTGATGTGCAAAATGAGGGAAGCAGTGAGGGAAAAGAAAGTTGAACTTGGAGTCCCCAGTCTCCAATTAATAACTGTGCAACTTGGGCCTGGTCTCTCAATCTCATCTGCAAATGGGCTTAATGGTAGTGCTTGTCTTGCTGTAGGGGTCGCGTGAGGATACTCATCACATGTTAGTTGTAGCTATCATTCTTATCACTATGAAATTTAAGTAGATTTCCATCCATCGGCTTTTCAAATCTGACATTTCCTGGTCCCTTACCAAAATTCACACTATACACAAAAATGGTATAGTGTAACGTAAAATGAGGGACAAGGGGGAAAGGAGTGGAAAAGCTGTAGATGTTAAAATGCATGGTGGGCATGGGGGAGTGAGCAGCTGTAACCCTATGAGGGAGAGAGGAGGAAAAGAAGAAAGTGGAGATATGGAAAGTGGAGAATGGGCAGGAGAGGTGTTAAGGTAACCAGAGGCAACAAAAAAAAAAAAAAAAGAGGGGGATAAGAAAGAATGGTAAGGTGAGAAGAACCACAAGGTCTTGAAACTGCTTAGCAGAGCAGGGGATGACCCTGAGGCAACTCATTACCAAGCCCCAAATGGCATCAGGGCAGGTGTCCCTTCAGGAGCCGCCGTTACACACAGGAGGGCCATTGGCTGGCATTGTGCAAGTCTCTACAGTTTTGAGGGGCAGCAGAAAACAGCATGACAGGTATGAGACAGGTTGCAGCTTAGACTTTGGAGAATACTTAGTTAGCTGCGGTGTCTGTGACGTGTAGACTCATGAAATCTGAGATCCATGCAGACCTCTTGGTCAGATCATCTGAGAACGCAGACAGCTTTTAAAGTCCCCCGTAGACACACGAGGACCAGGATCCCTTCTTCTGCACATCCTGGGGCCAAGCCCTGTGTGACCTGCTCCTCCAGTGGATGGAAATGACAAGGACAACAACCACCATCCCTTCAGGGCCCACCCTCTGATTTGATGCTCAGAAGGGCACTGTTGGTTGCATTTAGCAGATGGAGACTGTGAGGCTTGGTTTGTAAAGGGGTATGGAAACTCAAAACTGGACTCTGGCTTTAAAGACTGCCTTTCTGTTAGCAAGAAACTCTCTTTTGATTGTTTTCAGGAACTCATTACTCAGCTTTTTTGCTTCTCTCACTTCTCTGCCTGCCTTTTGGCTCTTTCACCCTTACACCCTGGAATTGTTCTTGAATGGGAACTATAGGATCTGGTGTTGAATTTCTTTTTTTCCTCATCTGTTGTGTCGAGAGTGCTTTCTCCCCATCATCCACCTCTACTTCACTGCTTACCATTATTGATTACTGGGGTTACCCATACAGTGACCTTGGCGCGTGAATCAACTGGTTTGTGGAGATTCTTCACTGGCCCCACCCAACCTCACAAACACGTAGTGCCCACATTTTGGCCTGGGAGTCCTAGAAGACTTGTACCAGGGGATCAGCAAGTCCGTGCACAGTCCATTGTGTCACATCAGGCTATTCAGAGCTCCTAGGCTAGGGACACCTGGGTGGCTCAGTCAGTTAAGCGGTCGACTCTTGGTTTCAGCTCAGGTTGTGATCTCACAGTTCGTGGGGTCGAGCTCTGTGCTGACAGAGTGGAGCCTGCTTGGGATTCTCTCTCTCTTCCTCTCTCTCTGCCCCTCCCTCACTTGTGCACATGCTGTCTCTCTCTCTCTAAATAAATAAATAAATAAATAAAGCTCAAAAAATATATTTTAAACTCCTAGGCTATAAGAAAATTCATCCCGTGCCAAAGTTCAGGAAGCACTCTGCCCTTAGCATGTCTTTCTGGGCATCATCCTTTTCTAACTCATCTTACCTTCATTTACCACATCTCGCACACTACTTTACTCACGGTTCAGGAAGTATTAGGTTGATTCGTGGAGACTAGATTAGATTTTAGACTAAAGCAGTGTCTTTACAAAAAAAACTGGTGTTGGGGCGCCTGGGTGGCTCAGTCGGTTAAGGGTCTGACTTCGGCTCAGGTCATGATCTCGCGGTTCGTGAGTTTGAGCCCCACGTCAGGCTCTGTGCTGACAGGTCAGAGCCTAGAGCCTGCTTCAAGTTTTGTGTTTCCCTCTCTCTCTGCCCCTCCCCTGCTTGCTCTCTGTCTGTCTGTCTGTCTCTCTCTCTCTCTCTCTCTGTCTCAAAAATAATAAACATTAAATTTTTTTTTTAAAAAACTGGTGGTATGGCATCAGCATGGAAGGATTCATGCATTCTACAATAACCACATGGCACTCTAACACCAGAAAATGTGATTTTTTTTTAACTATAATGAAAATCAGTCACCTGGATAAGTGTGTTGAGTGATCAAGTGAATCGGCCATTAATCCATAAAGAATCATTTCCAGTATCTAGGTGTGACTGTGTTTCCTTTTTGTGTTTTTATTAAGTTGCTCTGGAGTAATACTACTGGGAGTGTTTCCCCAGCACAATGAAGTTGGCAATTGAGTCACCTGTTTGTGATAGCTAAACTTTTATGAACCCTTAGCAGATCCATTTGCGGGCATCTTTTAAAGACTCCAGATTTTCCCGAGCCTTTTGTGGTAATAGCTGATGCATCTGAAGTAGAACTGGGAGCTATTCTTTGTCAAGAGCTAGAAAATATAGGCAGCCTCGTCTTCCCTATAAATGTAAGTTGTTGTTGTTATTATTATTATTATGTCAGCAGTGAAGTGCTCCCTTGAGAACTGAGATACAGCATCACAGACAGAGCGCGCCTTGCTGGGGAAATGGGCAGTACAAGTAGGATGATATTATCTTGTGGTAATGAATTTACCTTTATGACAGATCATTATCCCCTTCTGTAGCTGAACCGGATGAAGGACAAGTCTAGCAGAATAACCTAGTGGTACTTGGAATTTATTGGCTTTAAATTTTTAAGCTGGAAAAATGCAATAGCAGCCAGGTTATCTCTGTATGAATGTTGCAGAGGGGGACAGATATGAAAGAAGTCACATTTTCTTACTGGTAATGATAGAAAGCAGGTGGTAGTGACAATCTTTAGCAAAACAATGAATGCAGTTTCTCCTATGCTTTGCCATTTTTGTGTTTGAGTCAAAGGATTCAATGAATGGGGGAAAAACATAGGACATCATCATCATCATTGATAATAAAAATTACTGGAGGTCGCATTGGGTGTCATACCATAAGAAGGAGCAAAGATTTATTTTTTAAATGAATGAAATGAGATTTCCCTCCCAGGCGTGTATAATCCAAGTTCACACTTTCAAGTTCACACTAAAATAGAGCCTGTCGTATATTAGTGAGCTATTGGAGTTAGTAAGTTGTAGTTTCACATAGAGCCACACCGTGGTATATAATGAGATAGGTATCCCAATGGGATAATGATAAGCTTAGGGGCACCTGGGTGGCTCAGTCGGTTAAGCGTCCGACTTTGGCTCAGGTCACGATCTCGTGGTTCATGAGTTTGAGCCCCACATCGGACTCTGTGCTGACAGCTCAGAGCCTGGAACCTGCTTCAGATTCAGTGTCTCCCTCTCTTCCCCTCCCCTGCTCATGCTCACGTGCTCTCTCTCTCTCAAAAATAAATAAACATTAAAAAAAATTGAAAGATAGGCTTAAAATAATTTAGGTTTACATCCTGGCTTTGTCCTTTAGTTATGGGTGACCTCAAGCAAATCACTTAAACTTTCTGTCTTAGCTTTCTCGGTTAGGAAGCAAAGAAGTGAAAACGTGACTCAATTTTTTTTTTTTTTAACATTTATTTATTTTTGAGACAGAGAGAGACAGAGCATGAACGGGGGAGGGGCAGAGAGAGAGGGAGACACAGAATCGGAAGCAGGCTCCAGGCTCTGAGCCATCAGCCCAGAGCCTGACACGGGGCTCGAACTCACGGCCCGTGAGATCGTGACCTGAGCCGAAGTCGGACGCTCAACCGACTGAGCCACCCAGGCGCCCCTCAATTTTTTTTTTATATGCTTTTGTGTCAGGTACCTAGTAAGTCTTCAATAAATGATCATTGTTGGTGTTCCTGCCATTGTTATTGCTGGTCTTACTGTCTTGATTCAGGAGCCCTGGTGGTGACACTCTATGCTAGATTCCAAGTAGGACCCATACCTAATTATTTTGAATGGTTGGAAGTCAATATTCATATAAAACTCCTCAAACCCAGCACTGGACAGGAGCCATAAGAAATCCATCCCGTTGCTTAGTAATCCATATTGTGGGGCCAAACTCTCAAACCATTTTCCATTTGCACAATCATCAGAAGAGACAGAGACCAAGTGTGTGTTATCTGTTTGTAAGCACCCTGTAGAGTTTTTCTCTTCTTCCTCTCCTTTGTTGTGTTTTTCATCTGAGCTCAGATGCTCTGTACATCATGTTAATTATGTGGAGGCAGTGCTAAACAGTATAGAGGGGCTTTGCCAGAGTTGAATGCAAAGAGACACTGATCCATGATCCCTTTGTTTGCCCCTGTGAATCCCAGAATCTCAGTCTCCTCCTTCAATATCAATATCCATTATCTTTCATTTTTGGCAAAATGTGAGTACCCCCTCCCAACCACCTCACGCCAAAAACTCTCCCTGACCCACAAATCTGTATATGCTTCTTCCTTATGTCAGTCTTCTCATGTTTCTGGGCATATTCTCTTTCCCTTCTTCAATTTTTTTTCTCTTTTTTTCAACTGTGAGAGAGAAAAGCCGGAAAATTCACATGAGGGTTTATGTATATAAAGGCTTGGTTAAGACGTTTCCCTTCCGTTCAAGGAAGGGAAAGAAACCTTCAAGAGTGTAGAAATTTAGGTGAACGTTTCCTTCTTCTTTGCTATTTTGTAGAATGATTGCACGAAGTAGAAGCAATGGCTTCCCTTTTCCCTGTTAGTAAAGCGGAAGCCTGTTTTAAAATCTGTGTACTGGGAAATGCATAAGGATACCAAGAAAGTTTTACTGTGGCCGAGATCATTGACAAAGTAACACCAGGTTGGAGTTGTTCATTCAAGATGTGTCTCGGGTGAAATGTTTATCCATTCAGTGCGTCTTTGTGTTGTGAAAGGTCGCTTTAGTGCGCTGGGCCGGTGGCCACATTTTCTGGCAGCATAGATGCGGTATTAGACTTTGACAAGTCTGTGCCGTGGTGCAATGGTAGGAAAAGACCACTGGAAGCGGAGGGGCTCAACCTCCTTCCAGTTTGAAGTGTCGTTTTCACCTTCTGTCTGATCGCGTGGCTGCAAGCCTGACACTCTTTGGGTGCCCTGCAGTGCTTCAGCCCAGCTCAGACTGAGCAGTGATTCTGAAGCTTTGGGGTATTGGAAGTTAAAGAGGCTTCCCTCCTTGTCGAAATGCCTGGGGAGGAAGCCTCTTCCTGCTCTTTAGTGCCTGGGGTGGGGGTCAGGTAGGGGGCAGTTAGGGATGCTAAATATCTTGAAACGCTCTGGGTAGTCCCGCCTAGTGAAGAATTAACTTGCCCCAAATGCCAGGAGTGTCCCCATTAAGTAAGGCCCCCCCAGACTCTTCAGTTAGATCAGCATTCCCAGCTCCTAGCTCCAGCCCCCACCAGCATGCGGACCATCTGCTTTCTTTCCTTCCTCATTTTTCTCCTTCTTTCCTCTTTCTCCTCCCCTCTTCTGCCTGCCCACCTCCCTGCCTCCCTCCTATTCTTTCTTCCTTCCCCTGAATCTCCTATACCTCGTTTAGGAACAAACACAGGTGTCCCCCACCTCTGGGAGGCCTTTCAGACACCCCCACACATATTCTTAGGGGCCACTTCCTCTGTGCTTGCATTGCCCTTTGTAATACACGACTTCATCCTCATCCGCTGCATGAGGTCTCTACTGCTCTGTGACCGTGTAAGCTCCTGGTGGGCAAGTGCCTAGTCTTCATCCCTGTGTCCCCAGTACTAACACGATCCTGGCAAATTGTAGGCCCTCAGTAAAGCTCAGTGGAGTGAATGGATGCAGTTCAGTCAGTATCGCATTGCATTTTCTGAAAGTAACTGAAAATATGTATACTATGCTGGAGTTGAGTAAAAATGTGGTCACCGTCTCTCAGCCACAGCGTTATTGACCCTTTGCACAAGACACCTCCTTCCTCTGGGCCCCTGTCCTGGTGCCTTGTGGGATGTTTAGAAGCACCGAGGCCTCTGCCCACTAGATGCCGGGAGCACCCCTCCCCAGTTGTGACAACCAAAAACATATCCAGGCATTGCCAAGTATCGCCTGAAGGCAAAATCATTCCCAATAGAGAAACCATAGGATTAAGGTAAAGGAAGAACTAACGTGCATTAAATTCCATTTAAGAAACAAAGTGTACGTATCTTGTGGCATCAGTAGTTCATTAATTCATTTAGTAAATGCATATAGAGCTCTCTCCAAATTATTGGGCTTGTGGTCTTAACTGTTAATGCTTGAGTAGTGTGTAATCATCCCCTCCTGGCAGAATTTTAGTATTGTAAAATCACCCAGCAATGTCTCTCTGATACTTGAAGCCCCTCTGTACACGGTGAAGAGCCCTTTAGAATCACCGTGGATGTCTCCGGTGTCTAAACATAGCACCAGAAATGTTAGGAAATGGTACCCGCTACACTGGTCATGGAAGCATGTCCACAGCCTTTGCCAGGTACTGTGCTGGGGTTTGTGCATTATCTCATTTAACTCTCCAGCAGTAGAATAAGAATTTGAGGACCGCAGTGGTCCAACAGCTTGCGCAAGGTCCTCAGCCATTGAGTAGAAAAGAATTGGGATTGGAGTGCACGTCTGCTTGGCAGCAAGACCTAGGCTCTTTCATGCTGCCTACCTCTCAGATGAATGTTTCAACTCAGTGCAGAACAGAGGTTGCCCACGTCTGTCTAGAGGTTGGCCACCATCAAGACGTGGAGAGACATTTGTTACCTATTCTGTACCTCTACTTTTTTGTATCTCTGGCAAGCTGATAAATACCTGATCATGATTAGCCCAGCTATATGGACTTGTGGGTACAGCGTGGGTTTATACCTTTCCAATTCTGGTGTCATCTTTTCCCTACACCAGAATTTTTTTAAGTAAGTGCAGTGTCCATATCTCTGAACGGGGCCTCAGATGAAAACAGAGGTATCAGCATTGCCAAAGTTGTTCTTTATTACAGTTCTTTATTACCTGACTTGATTGGCAAAGCCAGATGAGTTTTCAAATTGTGGTTCTTAGTGGCATTCTATAATTCGCTGCTGACCCACTCCCCAACATTTTGACTCAAAACCAAAAATCAAATTGGGATTTCTTTATAGTAAGATTAATTATATACAGAGTTTCATTTGATGAATAAAAAATACAATAATTCTGTTTAATAATTCTGTTCCCCAAGTGTTCAGTCACAGCTTCCACTATTCAGTTGGTACAGCTTTATATTTGCACAAAGGAACAAAAATACAGTTAATTAAGTAGTAGGCAAGGATGGATCAAAACCATATGTATGGTAGAGAGGCCGGAGAGAAGTGGTGTCGAAAATGATACACATTGTTTCGAGAGATCGTAGTTTTAGTGCTGCTGATAGGGAAGAAATAACCTACCCACAAAGTTGTTGGGTGAGAACAACAATTTTACTTTACTCTTCCCTTTGAGCATAAAATTGAATTTCAGTTTGAGTAGCATCTAGTGGGTCCTTCATCTGGTGGTGAAAAAAAATCTGTCGATTAGAGCTGCAGATCAGGGATTTGTATATATACATTGATGACAGTACTGGTCCTCACAATCATGCCATCATCTCCTGAGCCCTTTCTCAGTGCCTGGGCCTCTGGAGTAGGTATTCTTGTCCATGCAATTAGGGATAGTACCAGGGTTAAGAACATGGGCTCTTCACTTAGATTGCTTGGTTTGAAATCCCAACTCTACCAGTTACTCTTTGATCTTGACTCACCTCGTTAGGCTGTCTGTGCCTCAGTGGTCTCATCTGTAAAATGAGTACATAATAGTACCTACCTCCTAGCACTAGAAGATTATAGGAAAATAGCACATGAAAAGGCTGAGAAGAATAACGGGCAGACAGTAAGTACTCCGTAAATATTCGCTGTCATCATTTTATTGTTATTCTTACACCCACAAAGAAAATGTGTCACTTTCTTCCACTTCATGGCGCTAATCCTGCTGGTCACTGGGGACTGTATAGGCCATCCTTACTCTTCCAGGAAGCCCTCCCTAACCCTCCCAGACTAGTCTAGTGCCCTCTCTGTGCCAGAGACTGCTTCCACTAACACGGCTGTATCATGTTGAATGATAAGTGTCCCAATACTTGACCTTCTTCCCCAACTAGCCTGCAAGTCCCTGAAGGTCAAAGAGGTACACCTTGCTGCCTACCACAGTGCCTGGAACAGAATAGATATTCAATAGATGTTTTTATTTTTATTTTTGGATTAATTAGTGAGAGTTTGGTTAACTTACTGAAGATCACAAAACTGAATGGGAGCCACGTCTGGCTTATAAAATAATAAGCTATGGAAAATATTCCCCTAATAATAATAGATTAACTTATGATTCAGGGCTAACCATTACTTACAGGATATCATCCAAATTGATTGAATCAAATTGATTGAATCAGTTTTGTCGTCCACGATTGCTATCATCTAGCAATAGTACTTGCTGTCTCCCCTGCCCCCAACATACGCACGTGGCTCCCTAGCTATAGGGTTATCTTTGTTGAGCCCCATAGTGTGACTTACACTTTCATCTTCTCCTCTCAGGCAGTCATCAATATTTATTGAGGCTACAATGTAGAGGTCTGTGATGCTCTCAGGGTACAGAAATGAAATCAAAAGGTGGTGACATTTGAATTGAGTCTTGTAGAAGCGAATCAGGTCTTCTCCCTAGTTCTTCTTTGAAGGGTGTTTTTGCTAGCCTGTGAGCCCTTGAGGACAGGGAATATGTTGACATTTGTTCCCAGTTCATCATCTGTATACTTAGCTCATAGGTTGGCATCAACAGATATTTGTTACATGAACGAATCAGGCTGTAGAGAGAACTTTAAGTTTATAGTGAACGCACCTTAAAAAACACTTTTAGCTTCTCCCTACCCCTCTTGGTGGTCGTTGGAACCTCACAATTGGCCATTGAGCTTACTGACATTTTCAGACGATTTACTGTATAATAGAGCAGAATGCTGTTGGCTTCACCAGCTGTGTCCAGAAGGGCTCCATGTTCAAATTAGCCACAAATCATGTCCCTCACGGTATTGTTGCTAATGGCAACACTGAAGGCCAGAAATGCCTATGTTAGTGGAAAAAAATATTTTATTTCAAGTGCTCCTGACAGTTTACATCTGACAAGAAAGTGCTTTTCTCTGTCTCAATTTTCGAGAGAGTAAACTAAATTAAACACACATACGTATATGAGTACACATACACATCCATGCACATAGGGTTCTCACCTGGTCTGTGACTGTTCTACAACCTAGGAAGATTTTATGGATTCCCTAGTGTTAAGGATAAGAATTGAGCAAAAGGGGTGCCCCTTGGTAAGCAGAAGGACTTCCGTGCAACCTCGCATTGGGGAGCTGCCCTTGGCTCTTACTTTTGGAAGAATGACAGGTATTCAATAAAGTATCAGAATGATTAGTGGAAAAAAAAAAATTAGAGCTGGAGGAGATGCCCTCCTCCTGAATAAGCAGTTGAGACAAAGGCATTCATTCGAATTCCTGGTTGCTTGACAATGTGGAGCCTGTTGTTGCTTAGTTTTGTTTCCTGTTTATTTTCAGAGTGTTGTTGGTTTGGCTTTGGCAACAAGGGCTTAGGTCGTTTTGACTCTGTGTCTTTTATTTCACCTAGGTCCTTTCATTGAGAGCAGAGAGCAGAATGAATATTTATTTTCAAGCTTTACATGTTATTTTATTTCTGCAGGGCCTGTGGATGTTAGATGCTATGATGTTGTCGTGAACAGACAAAATACTATTTATGTGATTCACGAGAGTTTGTTCACAGTGAACACATCTCCTCAGCAACAAAAGGAGATCAGGGAGCCTTGGCCAACGTGTTCACATACATGTACAGACTGATGAGCCAATGTTTGAAATCAAGACTCTTCCAGAAAGTCCAAAGTGTGTATTTTGTACTTCCGGACCATATGTATGAGCCCTCCCTGCCAACAGAACAGAACAGAGTAATTCAAATATAATTAATTTTTAAAAATCGACTTCTAACTCTAATATCTGAACTAGATACTCCGTTAAGGGTGAAGGATAGAGGGCATGGCCAGCATTGCAGGGGAATTTAGAAAGAATTGTAATAATCTGGCCGGTAAGAGTTTGCATTCTAGTTATAGAGACAATAAGTCAGTTCAGTTGAGGTCGAAATTGCGCAGTATTAAATACCTAATGAGATCCATAAGACACTGTTTATACACTACAGTGTTTTTCATCAAAGGACAATATGGCCCTTCATGAGAGGTGATCAGAATGTGTGAGGACACGTTTGGTTGTCACAAGGAGGGGATGTTGCTGGCAGTCAGTGGTGAAGGCCCAAGGATGCTGAGTGTCCTACACTATACAGGTCGTTCCGAGCATTGGTAGGAGTCCCCCCTCAAAAGGCTGACAACCCTGATGAGAAACACTGAAGAAATTCCGAGAACTCCAGGGCTCTGACTTAGCTAAAGCTGAGTTGAAGATGTGCTTGGTCCATTCTGTGGGTCAAACAAAGATCCTGTTCCCTAAAATGAAGGAAATGGCCTGCATCATAAAGAG
This sequence comes from Leopardus geoffroyi, assembly GCF_018350155.1. Classification (NCBI taxonomy): domain Eukaryota; kingdom Metazoa; phylum Chordata; class Mammalia; order Carnivora; family Felidae; genus Leopardus; species Leopardus geoffroyi. The sequence goes on from NC_059328.1 coordinate 50,224,320, forward strand.
CTTCAGTGATCAAAGTCAGTGAAGTGAAACATGTCGATCATTCTTCTGCCTAAAAGGGCAAATTCTTTTAGCATTGATTTAAAGCAATAAGGAATCAAGACCCTTTCTTTAATGATGCTTTCTGATGGCTCTCCATTTATATGGAAGTGAGGAGCTAAAACGTGGAGGCCCTGGACTAGAGAGCGGTGCATTTCAAGATGGTATTTCTACATATAATGTTAGTATTGTTTATTTTGTATATGGACTTTCATACCACCCAAAATATTTTCACATTTTAAAAAAATTTAAATACTTTTTGTGTGAAAAATACTGGAAAACAAAATTAGATTTCTAAATACCTGTTTTCTCAGACAGGCAGCATGCATTTAGTTACCAATAAGAATTTTTGACACACCAAATTCTTTAAAAATAAAGCATAACTGGGCACACACACACACACACACACACAAAGCAAAAACCAAAAACAACAAAAAAAGTAGCCATTTAAAAAATTTGTCTTTCTCTAAATTCTCCTATATATTGTGATTTGAAAAATTAGGTAAAACTTGATCGACTGAGAAAAAATTGACCTAGGGTTCATTTCTACGTTGAGTATCTGTAGTTATCACTGTAAAAATGTAAAGCCAAAATTAGTGTCTCCATATGTGGGCTAATTCTTAGCCCATGTAGATGGTCACTGTGCATTTAAAGAATAGATTTATATTTAAAATTATTTTAAGAATTACAAATAACTATATTTTTGTAAACGTATTTGTAAATAAATATAGAACTTGATTTCTAAAATTTAACTCTAGTTATTAAAATAATGGATACTATGTACTCTTATATCCCACTTTAGAAAAACCTAAGAAATGCCAGAGGACTTGCTTTTAATGATAAGTTTTGTGTTACTTGCTTTAGAAAATACTTCTATTTTGCTCAAAAATTCACCCCAAATTATATTATCAACATTGTTATTTAGATGCACACTTCTCTGTGAATAGCTATGTTATTTACTACTCCATGTCAGAAGAACATAGTTATTTCTACCTGTTGTTTCTTTTTAAAGTTTCTTATATGATTCAAGATCTAAGATCTAAAGAACATAGCTATTATTTATAAGAATAGCTACTCTTTTTTTTTAATACATTCTGTGTTTTAGGCTCTTTGCTAAGCATTCTAAGTACTTTATCTTATTATTCCTAACAAACTTACGAGGTAGGAATGACTATTAGTGTCATTTTACAGATGACGAAACTGAGGTTTAGGATATTTAGGATTCTAATTTCCATAATAGTATCCCTCCTGCTCTATTATATGTAAATAATGCCTTGCAAATATAATTTTTTGAAGCACAAGATAAATGAACATGTTGCCGTATCACTCCTGTTACGGGCGAAAAGAAATACATTGCAGGTTTGTCTTGATTTGTGCTTAGCCTAGAGTGTTTGGTTTTTCTGATCACAAATGACTAAATGAAACTGAGTGTGTTTGATAATTTATTTAAATTAGATATATAATTTATTTAACTTCAAAAGTAAGTCTGGGGGCGCCTGGGTGGCGCAGTCGGTTAAGCGTCCGACTTCAGCCAGGTCACGATCTCGCGGTCCGGGAGTTCGAGCCCCGCGTCGGGCTCTGGGCTGATGGCTCAGAGCCTGGAGCCTGTTTCCGATTCTGTGTCTCCCTCTCTCTCTGCCCCTCCCCCGTTCATGCTCTGTCTCTCTCTGTCCCAAAAATAAATAAAACGTTGAAAAAAAAAATTTAAAAGTAAGTCTGGAGAAGCTTGCTCAGTGAGGCAGCATCAGCTGCATTTTGAGCAAACTTTCATAAGCAATGGTCATAACTTGCTGAGAAGAATGGACACTGGCAGGCTGAATCCTTGGTTGCAAGCTGACACTTTAAGGGAATGTTCTTAGCAAAACACTCACTTCAACGGAAATTAGGTCAGCCTTCTGGAACATTTATCATGTATACCTGTCACCAGCAAGACCCAGTCCTTAAAGTGAACTGAGATCACAAGCATTGGTCCCTTCTGCTCTCAGTTGCAAAGGACACTCTAAACCAATAGTTCTACAAATATCTGAGCTTGGCAGAAACTCCCATAAAGCCAAAGCCAGCGCTCATATAGTTGCTGTGGGAATTGAATTCCTTAATACTCTGTTTATAGAATTTTGAAACAGCGAATGGATTCGGTCTGTTCTGAAAAACAATCTGTCCCATGGCTTGTTTGGAATAACATCTAGAGTTGCTATAGAAGGGTGTAAGCAGACAACCCATGTCTGATTTGGAAGTCAGTTTCACCAGCCTCTGTCTGTCCCATACCTCATAGCCAGGTTGGTTTTTGCCCGACTCGAGGTATGATTTGCATAAAAGAAAGGCCACCTTCTACTGAAGCTAAGGAGTTGCTAATTTGGTATAGAAACTAGAGGAGTTAGCAAAATCCAGAGCTAGAGGAGTTAGCAAAATCTGGAGCAGTAGAAGTTAAGATAGAGTGTATGGTAAAACCAAAACAACACAAATGAGTCATAACCCAATGTCCTTTCAGTAATCATGTGGCATCATTCTGGTGGTTTCAGAACCATGTCAGCAAGTATGAGGATCCTACAGAGGAATTTGAGATTGTATCTGGGTCGGTTTAGGTGCATTTCTGCTCAATGAATGCCACTCATTGAGAGTCTTGTGGATTGAAATGACCATGTTCACAAGCAGTCAAATCTCTCTATCTACTAGGTTAAGTTACCTTATCTTTGAGAGGAAATAATTACTTACCTCTTCATATGCTCTTGTTGGGTAAACACATGTATAGACGTCACTACAAATTTGCTAATGAATATGTGAAATTGCTTGAAGGAAAAGATGAAATTATTGACTGTGTGTTTAAGAGTCTATCTATGCGTCTCAAGAAGGATAAAAAGACTACATGGGTAAGAATAAATGTTTCATCTCTCTGCCCATTTGTCCTACGTATTGCAAAGACCCACCATTTGGTGCACACTGTACAAATGGTAGCATTAAAAAGGTGAGAGAGAATGGGGCGCCTGGGTGGCTCAGTCGGTTAAGCGGCCGACTTTGGCTCAGGTCATGATTTCACGGTCTGTGAGTTTGAGCCCCGTGTCGGGCTCTGTGCTGACAGCTCAGAGCCTGGAGCCTGTTTCAGATTCTGTGTCTCCCTCTCTCTGATCCTCCCCCTCTGTCTCTCTCTGTCTCAAAAATAAATAAACGTTAAAAAAATAATAAAAAAATAATAAAAAGATGAGAGAACTACAGTTCCCACTTTCACTGAGCTCTCATTTAAGTTGTGTGTGTGTGTACATGTGTGTGTGACACATCCTTAAACAAAAAAACAAAAAAATGATACCCTATGTGAAATGCCATGATAGGGTTATTTTGAAACTCAGGAGAGAAACTCAAGCACTTTAAGAAGTTTTGTCTTTGAAAAAGTAGGTTGTAAAACAAAGTTGTTTTAACCCTATCCATAAGAAGGATGGGCCGGTTACATATGGAAGCTCAGAAGATTGGAGGGGCTGAAGGAGAACGTGGGTATGGAAGAAATCTACCGATGATTTCTTGTTGGAAGAATTAAAAAAAAAAAAAAAAACAAAAAAACCTTTCATTATCACACTCTATTAAGCCAGGACCAGGAAACAATTTCTAATCAGCACTCCGATCTGGGCAGAGATTGTGCAGTCTTTTGTACGAGGCCTCAGATCCGTGTTCTCTATTCACACATGCTCACTTCCAGCTGTTGTCACTGAAATCCCACATAATCTTTCAAGGTCAAAGGGCAGTCACCCATGGCTGCTGCAGTTAAAAGGTTATGCTGATTTCTGTTGTCAAATATTGGCCCTTTTCTCTTCCAATCACTCCCATTCTACTTTTTTTAACAAGAAAAATCCAGCCTAGAATTGTATTACATGACTTTAAAGTCTTAAAAGTGTTTCTCCATTGTGCTAGCACGACATGGCCTGAAAAGTGTAATTCATTCTGTTATATTCACAAAGAATTTTCTGGTACTTCTAAAATACTTTGTGTTTGTGCTAAGCCAGCAAACTTCAACGTATAGTGGCCCACACGATTTGTGGCATGCTGTAGTACCTGCATAAATGTATAATATAGAGTCTATAATTTAATAAACGCTGTGAATTATGGCATCAGTAATTAAGTAATTGCCGGGTAAGCAGGCAAGAATTGCATGAAACGAGTGACTTAAAAACATGAAAGCTCTTTGTATTTTGTGGTCGTAAACATTAACTAATTTTATTATATATTTGGAAAACTACATCTACCTGTTTGTAATTTTCTTTTTCTTCTTGTACTCTTGGACAAGTAATTGCAAGGATTCTTTTAAAATATATCGCTTCAACTCATCAATGATTTTCTTTCCACGCTTGGTGAACCAAAATCAGTGTTGACTGTCTTAAAATTAGCACATGGCCCCTGGTCATCTTCTTTCCTTGTCATTGCGTGTGTCCTCAGGTGGTTTAGCAAGCAGGGCTCTCTGTAATGTTTCACAGCCGTGTGAATTAAACCTAAAAACGAAGAACAGGACAATGCACATTAAGGTTTTTTCGCTGTTTTACATCCATAAACCGGGGTAGCCTTCGGGTGATCGAGTTTCATGTCTGTTTCAGTTAAGGTAATCAGTTTCTCATGTATTCAGGGAATAAATTTCCTTATTTTTCCTCCAGTATATGTATGAGTTCATAAACAGAAACTGAAGCTATTACAAATAGTTTGATCCATTTGTAGATTACCAGGTATTACTGTCCAAGTTTAGAGAAAACGTTGATTCAGAACATCAAAACAATAAAGTTGCTTAAAAACCCCTGTTAGTTCAACACCAGGTTAATTAAAAAATACTTTTAAAAAGTACCTCTAAGTACATTAAAAACAACAACATAATTTAAAAATATTTATAAAATACTAATTTTATAATGCTTATTATACTTAGGAATTTACTTTTACTTACATGAAGCAAAAGTTTTTTTCTTTTCTTTAAATTTTTTTATGGTACTTAAAAAAATATTCTGTAAAGCAAGTGTTTTCTGTGTTCTTATATGCAACTAATTTGTTGGGTCCACTTGCAAAGTATTTATTTCTGCTTATAACAGGCCCTGTAAATGTATGATTCCAAGTGTTGAGGGACAATGAGGAAATTAGTCTGTTGACCTGATAAGAAAATGAAAGAAAGGATGTTTAGCCTTGAGGAGAGAAAATTAGAGGCTGAGAGACTATCTTCAAATACTTGAAGGGTAGCAAAGTAGAAGAGAAATTAGATTTATTCTGGGCTGTTCCAGAGGATAAAATTGAGGTAAAGAGGAGAAGTTATGGGAAGGCAAACTTATCTTTGTTACAATGCAATGATGATTGCTCTGTTACTGGACGATCTTTAGAATATCTTTGCTTCTAGTTCATTCCACATTGTCATACATTCAGTATTTCCAAGCATGCAAATAAGTAAAAATCATTTTTCACTTTTTATTTAGATGTTTTGCTGTTAGACATCGTCCTTTAATTAAGTGCTTAATCCTGTAACTCAAACTCATAAAACCTCTTTATGTGAAGTCATTGAGCAGTCAAATTTAATTTAATGAAATACTACACTTCCCTTATTAAGTGCAGGAATTGGTGAAAAGATATGATAAGGCCTTTGGGTTAGACTGGATAATCAAGTCTCCGGTATTATTTATGATGGATTAAAAACCAATAACATTTATTATATAAAGAGAACTAAAGGAACCTGTGTTCTAATCCTAAATTCTGCCACTAGCTGTGTGACCTTCAGCAAGTCACTTAACCTCTCTGAGCATAAGCTTCCTTTTTTTATAAAATCAGACTACTGCCAACTACACAGAGTTGCAGCAGGAATTGGAGCTAATATGTCTAAGTTGCTTAGCAGGGGGCCAAACACAGAAATACCAGATAAAGGAAAGCTATACTTTTGATGAAAATTAATATGATCTTGAGACGTTCTGGGAATGAATTTTCAGATAAGCAGCCTACCTTACAACACCTGTCCCTGGCTGGATCCACTTTCCTAATGTAGGTATGTTAAAATGATTGGGAGTAAAGATGTGGCATGTCCTTCGGCCTTGAATTAAAGTGTGAATTTGCTTGAAGAGCTCAGATTCTACTTTTCCCTCAGCACATCAGTACCTAAACCAAGTGGGGAAAATGGGAAAAGGAGAACAATCTAGCTGAAGAACAACATTTGCCAAAAATAAATGGTATCCTTGTCAAGTTAGTCGAGAAATAGGGAGTTAAGTAATACTAAGAAACTGTATTTATTGCAGGAACTCTCAGAGGCTTTAACATGTGAATATTTGTTGTCATTCTCCAAGGGTGGGTATGATTGTGTTTCCTGAGTTTATCTTACTATGGAAATCTTCATTTTACGTATATGTGTATCTTTGTGCTTATTTGCTTGTGGTGGAGGATTTGGGGAGACTGTTGCACATCACACATTTTGGGAAGCACTGAGATGAATTCCAACGTGAAGGATATAACATATCAAAATTTGGAGATCAGCAGGTGGGATATCTTGGCTTGCCACATAGAGAGCATATATTTGGGTAGTATTGGAAATATATCTTAAACACTGGAAAGGTGTACCACAGGACAGATTTTGAAGGGCTTTAAATACCTAGCAAAGGAGTCTAAACTTAATTCTCAAAGAAATCATGAAAAACTGATGGGCTTTTTTTTTTTTTTTTTTTTTAATCATCAGACAAAAGACACCAACCATCCATCCATTCTCTCCTTACTGTGCTAGCAGATTAACGTGGAGAGAAAATGCCTAACAGGCATCACAAATTTATGTGCCTACAGGGGCCTTACAGATCATTAAATAAATGAAATACAATAAAGAGTATTGGGGAGTGTGGTACATTTGTAAGCTCATGCCCAGTTTAAAAACATCCATATGTAAAAAAAAAAAGAAAAAGAAAAAAGAAAAAAAATTAGTACTGTGCTAGCCAAGCAAAATCTGTCAGCAGACCAGAATTGGCCTGTGGGCTGCTAATTTGCAACACTTTAGATTCTAAAGGGAAAGGTTGGCATTTGTTGGTTAAGGTAAGTAGTAGGCTGCTATAACAAAGAGAAAAAAAATACAGTGGTTTAAGTACACTAAAATCTCTTTTTCTTTTTTTTAAATTTACTTTAATTTTTTTATTTTTTGAGAGACAGAAAGCATGTGAGCCAGGGAGAGGGGCAGCGGGAGAGAGAGAGAGAATCTATTTGTTTAAAGTTTATTTATTTATTTTGAGACAGAGAGAGAGCAAGCAGGGGAGGGGCAGAGAGAAAAGGAGGGAGAGGACCCCAAGCAGGCACCGCACTGTCAGTGCAGAGCCCGATGTGGGGCTCGAACTCATGAAGCGCGAAATCATGACCTGAGCTGAAATCAAGAGCTTAAACTGACTGAGCCACCCAGGTGCCCTGAATGAAAGGGAGAGAGAGAGAATCTTAAGTAGGTTGGTTCCATACTCAGCACAGAGCCCCATGTGGGGCTTGATCCCACAACCCTGGGATCACGACCTGGGCCAAAATCAAGAGTCGGACGGACGCTCGACCGACTGAGCACCCCCAGGCGCCCCTCTTTTTCTTTTTGTCAACTCTTCCAGGTGAGCAGGCTGAGTGGGCAGGGTGGTTCTACTTCACACTGTCATTCAGGGTCCCCTGCTCCTTCGCTCCCTCTGCCTTACTGCTCTGCCCTCCTATGGGCACTGTCTTTGTCTTCATGGTTGACACTGCTCTAGCTCATAAAAAGAAGAAGAAAGAGTGTCTAGGGCAGGAATTTCTTTTCAGACAGGTTGGGTAGGAGTTGATTGTATCACTTCCATTGACTTTCCAAGTAGTGGCCACTTCTGACTGTAAAAGACGCTGAGAACTACGGTCTGTAACTGTCAGCCAAGGATATGTATGGACAACCAGCAGGCTTGATACAGGACATTGCAAGAGTCTTTGCTATAGCCTTTCCTAGAAAGGTCTTATAAAAAGACCCCATTTTGTTTGTTTGTTTGTTTGTTTATATGGTGATACGCTTATTTATTTGGTTATTTATTTGTTTACTTACATTTATTTATTTAAATTCAAGTTATTTAACATACAGTGTAGTATCGGTTTCAGGAATAGAACCCAGTGGTTCACCACTTCCATATAGCACCCAGTGCTCATCCCAGAAAGTGCCCTCCTTAATGCCCAGCACCCATGTAGCCTATCCCCCCACCTGCCTCCCCTCCAGCAACCCTCAGTTTGTTCTCTGTATTTAAGAGTCTCTTATGGTCTGCCTCCCTCCCTGTTTTTGTTTTTCATTCCTTTCCCCATGTTCATCTGTTTTTGTTTCTTAAATTCCGCATATGAGTGAAATCATATGGTATTTTTTTTTTATTTTTAGAGAGAGAGAGAGAGAGAGAGAGAGAGCACAAGCCGGGGAGAGGGGCAGAGGGAAAGGAAGATAGAGAGAGAATCTCAAGCAGGCTCCATGCTCAGCACAGAGCCCAATGCGGGGCTCTATCCCACGACCCTGAGATCATGACCTGAGCCAAAAATCAAGAGTTCAACATTCAACCATCTGAATTACCCAGGCACCCCTAAAAAGACCCAATTTTGGATAAATACATTAGTGAAATCTTGGTGTAAACATGTTTCTTAGCTAGGAGCATATCCCCCCCCCCCCCCGCCGCCCATCAACCCCCAATAGTAAAGACCTTGTGGTATTTCTTCTTGAATCCCCAGGGCCTAGGACTGTGCTTGACACATAATAGACATCCGGTACATATTTGATGAATGAAAGCGGTAAACCAAATATTGACTTTATGGATATGGCAGAACAAACAAATTAAAAACACAGATTAGTGTTGTGTTTTTATCGAATAATAATTAGATAATAGTACCTGAGCAGGGCAGGGAAATTTGGGGCAACAAAAAAAGGAATCAACAGTACATAAGTCCCACGACCCATACTTCTAAAACCTTATCTTGTCTCACTCTCCTTTTCAGCTAAGACTACGTTATTCCCATACTAGAGACAGTTCCTTGCTGTGTTGTGATAAACCAAAATGACAATCATGACATATCCAAATGCATTTATGACAACCCTTTTCATCTGAGATTCTCAAAACACAAAGAAATGTTATTTCTTTGTTTTACACATTCTCAGACACAACTTTCTAGACATAGAAGTATTATGGTCTCATTGACGGTCCAACAACCTATGTCATTCTTTTCATGTTTACTGTAAGCAGACTACTGAGTGAAATCTCCACCGTTGTAAAGATTAATCACACAAACAGAACATCTATATATTTTTATTACTACTGCATTCTTTTTAGTAGATGTCTGAATTTTTGGCATTTGTTGTAATATTAGGAATTATTCTAAAAATAAATAATATCTCAAGTGTTATCCACGAATGACAGAATAATTTAAGTCGTCAATGTATAGTCAAAAATGAGACCCAAAGTTTAGAATTTGGGCTTACTGGACCACCCCATCCTTTAAACACCTGTTTTCTGGGGCACCTGGGTGGCTCTGTCGGTTGAGCATCTGACTTTGGCTCAGGTCATGATCTTAAGGGTTGGTGAGTTCAAGCCCCACATCAGGCTCTCTGCTCTAAGGACAGAGCTCGCTTCGGATCCTCTGCCTCCCTCTCTCTGTCTCTGTCTCTGTCTCTGTCTCTCTCTCTCTCTCTCTAGCTCTGTCTCTCTCAAAAATAAATAAAAACATTAAAAAATTTTTAAACCCTTTTTTCTAAGATATTCCAAATCTTGGGGAGCCTAGGCAGCTCAGTCGGTTGAGCGTCCGACTTCGGTTCAGGTAATGATCTCACCATTGTTCAGTTCAAGCCCCGCGTCGGGCTCTGTGCCGACAGCTCAGAGGCTGGAGCCTGCTTCGGATTCTGTGTCTCCCTCTCTCGGCCTCTCCCCTGCTCGCACACTGTCTCTCTCTCTCTCAAAAATAAATAAACATTCAGATACTCCAAATCAAGAGGACAGAAGTAAGGTGTCACTGGAGGTGAGCCAAGAATAATTTGCACTGTGCTTTAGAGGGCTACTAAGTCAGGGTACCTCGAGTTGCTCATCTGGATCAGTAAATGAATATTTCTTACACACCTAGACAAAGTGACTGTGCTGGGCTCTGTGGACAATGTACAATCACAACCTATAACCCTGCCTTGCTGGGTTTTTGGTACCAGTGTGGAGCTAAGGCAGATAAACAAGTAACTCCCATGTAAGGTAGAAAGAGGCTATGACGTGAGACAGGTAGGGTAGAAGTTCTCCTCAACAGTGTTGGCTGAGCACATGTGAAGTGCCCCGACTGTAGGGAATGGGGAAAGTGTAAGAGCCACATTCCGTTTCCGTAGGTGGCTCATAGGCCAGTGGGGAGGTTATGCAAGGAGAAATTCAGTCGTGAAGGTAGACTTTTCTTTAGAGGACGAGCATGTAACTTCTGTGAGAGCAGTGTCCTCAGGACGTAGTCAGGGTCTGTCATCTCTAATACTTTCACAATATAAATGCATGAGAACAGGGGAACCCTTTTCCTTTTGAGGAGCCCAGACGCACAAATGTGGAAAAGCCCGGTCCTTGGCTTATCTTTTCCTAGTGATGGAACCTTATTTACCAAGGGGAGAATAGAATAGAGAGGCATTCTTTTTGATGAAATGACCTGTGTATTGCAGTTTGCATCCTAATTAGCCAGATGAGATTTGATGATTCAGAGCTGAGAGCCCTTTGCTTAACAAGACAAACAGAAATACCATCTAGTGTGTAAACTTTCTTCCTCAGATATATCCTCTGCTTCATGGACATTCAAATTTCCTTTCAAGGCCAACCCTCTGGATGGTTTGTCCCCAGCTGTTTCTTCCCCTCGACCTCTGAACAGTTCTGCAAGGTCACCTGTCTCTGCAAATCGAACTTGTTTCCTTCCCTGCCTGTTAAAAGGTAGATAGATGTTCAGTCCCTTTATAAGATGAGATTTGGTCCCCATACTATGGCATTTTCCCTAATAACTGCTGATATCATCGAGGCAAAGAGAACTGCTTTTCCTAACCACCCATAAAAGAATTTAGCTTTTTATATTGCTGCCTCTCTTAGAAAGCCTCATCTCCCCACTGTGAGTATGGCTGACTCCAAGGTATTGAAATCTGTACTCTAATTGGGAATTCACTGAACAAGACTTCAGTGAATGAACTTTTTTGGCCATTTCCTATAAAATGGAAAAGATTCTGCTCCTCCTCTGAAACTACAATACGGTTGCTTCTGAGCAGTAGTTCAGGATTGGAGGAGATCACTGCGAAATTCGGGTTTTCAGCTAAGACATATTTAACAAAAGTATGTTTTGCGCTCATTTCTGAGAGGCTGTATTCAAAATGTAAATCTTGGGACCTTTCAGGGATGTTTAATCAGCTTTCCAACTGAGGATCTTTTCATGTGAATGTTGAAGGTTGGAATTACTGGAATTGACCTTTTTATTTTCTTTTCCATTTTTCTCTCATCTGGCAATAAAGTAGAACACCCAGATTAGTGTTATTTCCCTGCAAGTCATTTTTACGACTTGGTTTGTGTTAGTGAGAACGAAATATTAATCTGCTCAGGTTTGCTTAGTAATTACATTAGACGTGTCACTTTTTCCATCATTTCTTAGGTTTCATTTCTCGTTGCTGTCTTCCTCTAGAGTTCACCAGCGGGTTTCCAAATAATTGGTGAAGGAACAAAACCAGTTTCATAGTCCCTCCAAGTTCCATGGAATGTTTACAGAGACCTTTCCCCAGGGACCCTTTATAGACAAGATGGTCACATCAGGGCTTGTACAATCATTCTACGTTTTATTTTATTTTTTTCTGATTATTTTACATCCACATATAGTTCACCTTCTAAATTATACACATTCTACTAAAATAAGCCTGAGGGAGCAGGTTGCTGAGAGGACAAGGAGGATCCCGTTGTGATTTTTGTGGCGACTTTATCAGGATCACACGAGATTCTAGTTGAAGCTTGGGATTAGACTCTTTTGGGGGCAGGGCTTATGTCCATTAAATCATGCTGCCCTTTAACACTCTAGTTTAACTCAGTCCCCCCAAAATAGGGACCACAATCACACTAGGACAACCCCCAGGCATTTCTCAGCAGAGGACCTGATGGCACCTTCTTGACTGGAAGCTCCACCCTGCATGGATGGTCTCCTCTGTCCTTGTCCTCCTTAGTCTGGAGGGATGGTTTGGATTTTTCATTTTAACAGTTTTCAGATGTACAGTAGCTCCAACTTAGTTCAAACTGTATTGCTAGAGATGAGAGAGAGAAAGAGACAGAAATAAGTTCTGTCAACATTTCTATAAAAAGGAAAATAAACATCCTCAAGCCCAAATTGAGTTGTTTTCCCTCAGAGGCACCTCTGGAGTGCTTACTGCCGACCAGGCACTGTGTTAGGGACCTGGGGGGCCTGGAGACACAGAAGATGCTCTTTCTCACAGGGCTCACAGCCTAATATGAGAAAAAGACAAAATGACAGTTCAGTGGGCTAGCTCCTAGATGAGAGCCATACTCTGCAGACCTGGTCAATATTGAGAAAAGAGAAAAGGAGTCTTTGCCAGCAGTGCCGGTGAGCAGAGAAGGCTTTTCATAGAACGACAATAAAGCTGAGTCCTAAAGGACAAGTGGGAGGTTGGCCAGGCAAAGAGTAGGAAGGACAGACAGTCTGGGAAGAGGGAACAGTGTGGGGAGAGGAGTGAACCAGGGCCATGGTAGAAAAGGCCCAAGAGGGTAGGGCTAGAAGAGAGAGAGAGAAGAGATTTTTTAAAAAATGAACCTAGAGAGGAAAAGAGATGCTATGTCAAGAGTGGTATGCCATATGATGGAATGTATACTGTGCCCTGAGTTCTCTGTGGGGCTCTGGCAAGATTTCTGACAGGGCATTGGATTTATCTCAGATTACCCAGCATCTCATTCTTTCTTACCCCAGGGCCTTTGCAAATTACTAATCCTTCTGCCTGAAGAGCTCTTTCCCCATCTTTTCATGACTTTCTCTTTAGTATTTTTCAGATGTCAGCTCTTAAGAGACACCTTGTCTGACCACCCTTTCTAAAGTGTTTCCTAATTGTTTTCTTCATTTCATTTGTACCATTTATAATTTTTAAATTTATTCATTTGTTTTATGTGTTCAGCTGTCTCTAATCTTAGACTATAAACTCCCTGAATGTAGGGACTGTATCTAGAACCCCTAGCACAATGCCTGGATCACAGTAGGTGCCCCCAAAATATTTGTGGAATAAATAAATGAGCCTTCAGATTTGCCTGTGAGGGACAGCTCTAGCTGCAGAGTGGACAATGGACTAAGGAGAAACCAAGACTGATAATAGAAAACATAGTTAGGAGGCTGCCCCATCTGTCTGGTGAGAATCGGGAAATGTCTGGGCCAGTCATGGAGGGAGTGGAAATGGGAGATGTACTTGGAGTCAAGAAATGGTAAAGCATGGAATCAGTGAGGAGTAGTTGGATGTGGGTTTTATAAGAAGCAAGAGTTAGGGATGGCCCCAAAACATAGAAAGCTTGATGGTGGTAGATGGTCCACTAAAGAAGGAAATTCCATAGAGTCAGAACAGATTTTGGGGGGAGAAGAAAATGAGCTCGACTTTGGACATGTTGGGTTTGAGGATACCTGTAGGCTATCTGGGTTTAAATATCCAATAAACATTTTGAGAGAGATCTTGGTAAACGGCCAAGATTTGAGAGTCATTGGCCGACAGAGTCGTTCATCCACTCATTGAACAAATACTCACTTACTAACTGCTTTGTCCCAGGCATTAAATACAGTGGTGAATGAAACAAACATTATTCTAGTTTTTAGAAACATCCCAGTCAAGACTGGTGACTGGTATCATGGAAATAGAGGAACTAGCTTAGGAATACACCTTTTGAGCACAAACCCCGGGGAGCACCACATCTAAGAGGTGACCTTACAAAAGAAAAGGGGCCATCAAGAGATGATAGTTTGAATGAGCGCAGGTGTTTCTCCCTCCCAAGTCCTTGCACCCAAGTAAACTTAGTTTTCAAAATATAGTGCTTGCTTTTTTGGTGGCAGGATTGAAGTACACGTGTTCGCATTCACTCTGTACAGAAATTCTTGTTGAGTTGTCCTTAAGGAATTCCAAAGGTTGGAACTGAGACAAGAATCAGCCCGCAAGCAAGAGACACAGGCAGAGATAAACAAGAGTTGGAAATCAACCCAGAGTTTCCCATTCAACTATGCATTTCCTTGTCCTTGTTAGATGTGTTTTAAGTCAAACTTAATGTACATTATGGTTGGATTCCCTTTGTTAGAGTCCATGGGGTTAATGCAATGTTAATGTCGTCACAATAGAAAGAGATGTTATAGTCTGTTTTGCCAAGACCAGTTTAGAGAATTTTGACTTATTTGCTTATTTTTATTTCTCAATTATCTTAATCCAAGAGACAACACCTCAGGTGCTTACCGAATAAAAGTCAATCAAAGACCTGGGTGGGAGTTGTTTTGAGAGTTGAAATTTCTTAAGCACATCTTCAAGTGAAAGTTTGCCCATTTACTTTAAAACACAATTTGTATGTAGCTACTGCACATTCTAAAAATTAGAGTTGTTTTATCTGAAATATCATAGATTATGTTTGATACAAAAATTAACTGAAAAAAATTTTAAACTCAGCAAAAACAAAAATATCTTTCTAATTCTAATGCAACCAAAAGAAAAAGGATAATTTGTACATACTTTTATAATTCTCCAAACGTAGTGATTTGTTGCATGTGTTTATGTGTGTGATATTTAATGAATTTATTGGTGTATAAACCATACCACAGGTAAATTTGCTTCTGCTTAGTAGTGGGTAAAATCTATTTTTTATCAGTAAATCTTATATATGGACTGTTATGTATTAAGTGTTTCTTATGTTGCATTTCTTAAGGTATGTTTCTAATATGAAAGGAAATTTTTCAAAATCCCTTTGGCCAACTTCTCGTTTGGCCCTAATTTTAAAGCAGGTGATTATGCTAACCCTATAGACAGATCTCAGCTAGATTTTACCTATGTGAGACTCCAAATCAGAAAACTTGAGAGGCAGAGAAAGAAACAACATATCATAAATTATGGATTCCTTGCTATTTATAAGTTTTATATTCCTAAATGCACCATAAAAATAAATAAGCAGTTGATAAAGAGATGTAATAGATATGTTAAAGGAATTAATTAGATCCAGCAAAAATAAAACAGATGCAAATTCAAAGATTGCCATTTCGAACCATTGATTTATTATCTTTTCTAAAAAAAAAAAAAAAAAAAGACTCAACCCACCCACTCATGAAAAAACTCTTTTGTTTGTGCTCAGAAGTCTTTGTTTTCACGTCTCAAGGGTTGGCAAGGGTTGGGGTTTGCTTTTTCTACGATGGCTTTTTAAAGATTCACCCTGTGGTGCCTCTAAAAATGAAGAGAACATCCTTAAATCTTATTTGATTTGAATGAATGGATAGCTAATGCTGATCAGATGTTTCTTTAGAGAATAATGTTTAAAAACTGGTATGGAACTTAGGTATCCTGGCTGATTCATAGGTAGGCTGTTTTCATCCCAGCTGTGAAGGTCTCAGAGATCAGCCAAGGTAACCATTTATTTTAAATCTTTTGTTTCAGATTTCCTGTTTTTTTTTTTTTTTTTTTTGACCATTTCAAAAATCACCCAGTTGTGTCATAGCTTTCCATGACCCCCAGATTCAAACCAAAAAACCATCTATATAACGAAGTGACTGTACCCTCCCACATAAACTCTAAGTAGAGCAGAATATGAAATTAGACCTTGCCTTTTTTAATCACAATGAAACTAATATTTAGAATTCTCTTGTCAAATGTCTTCTATTTATGACACCGTTTCTTTTGTTTTTGTTTCCCCAGGACATTTGGGCTTCCAGGACAGTTTTGTCACATCAGGTGTTTTTAGTGTGACTGAGCTAGTAAGAGTGTCACAGAGTAAGTATAATTTTGCTTTGATTTGGTACACATTTGCCTTGGGTTTGTGCTTACTTTCTGCCTGGGCCTCCTAGAGACATAAATAGCTTTCAGAATCCCTTTTTCATTCACCCATTGGAAGAATTTCGCCACGCAGTTTATTTGACAGCCAAGAATTTAAATCAGGAAAAATTAAATATCATTTTAATGTGAGACATAGGGAAAGAACTGAAATCCTGACTGTCTCACATATTCCCTACTTTATAGTGTGAACCTGGTTAAAAAAATTTTCTGAGTCTTCCCTGATTTCTAAGAAATTCTGCATTTTAAAAGAATTTGTTTTTGACCTTTAAAGAATGCTAATGCCCTCAGCATGAGTGACACAGTACAGCATGATCATTACCCAGTTGTCAATAATCACCAACAACAATGAATTAAGAGTACCTGTCACCACCCTGTTCCATTGATCAAAAGGGTCATTGATTATATTTTTGCTATGACATAATCCAGACAGTCCAAGGAGAAGATATAGGATATTCTGTCTCTGTGTTTCTCTCCCTCAGTCTCTCTGTCTCTGTCAGTCATACACACACATACACACACACACACACACACACACACTGTTGCCTTCCCTCAAAAAACATCTCTTTGTTTTTATTTAAATGCATACCTACAATGACTATAGTGTCATAGGTGGCAATAACAAGAGGAAAATTTAAATATCAAATGTTACAATTTTACTTTTTATTCCCCTCCTACTTCAAAATACTGCTTATAGATAAAATTTACAATGTCAACATTGGTTTCGAACTGCATCAAATCCTTTGTGGAATGAGGTGGAGTAAAAATAAATATTTTCATTTCAAGTCCATACCCCCCATTCACTTCATTACAGTCTTGCAAATTTGACCGAGTAAACCAGTCAATCTCTGACAAGATGTCGGGTCACGCAAGCCATGCCATCCCAATCGCACAAGCTCAGATTCTCTCTCCTCTTATTTCTTAATGCTGGAAGGCTGTGAAGAATCCAGAAAGTGGGATATAAGATGTGGGGGCAGAGGATGTGGAGTTTGAGGGATAGATAAAAAAAAAAAAATCCAATGACTGTTGAGCAGTCACTATCTGCCAGACGCTGTGTTTTCATGTGTGTTATATAAATTAATCTTTGCCATAAACTTGTTAGGTAAGTACTTACACTCATTTTCACAAATGAGTTAAATTGGGTGTCTATTTAAATCATTCACCAAAGTCAAATAGTGGGCAAATAGTTAAAGCTAAGTCTGTGTCTTACAGATGTGTACTCTTGCATGGGCCCAACAGAACTTGAGAAAGTGTACAATGTGAGACTAGACAGGGAGACTAGGGGAAAGGTAACTTTGTGGATGAGAATTCTGGCAGTTGGGACCCTCGGTTGATCCTGGGGGTGTTCTGGTGTTAGGGAGGTGGAACCATAGGGAATGAGGTGTCAGGAGCAGTGAGGGTATGAGTTGGAATGGAGACGTTGCTTCCATGTTATCAAGTATGCTTCAAGTATCAACTGGTGAGGAAGAGACTAGATTAGGTTGGAGGATATGTGCCTAGCACAGCTGACTAGCCAGTCATTTGCCATGGATAAATAATGCAATTTTTTTAAACTGTTTTTCACTGGGGCACTGGGTGGCTCAGTCAGTTAGACGTCTGACTTCGGCTCACGTCATGATCTCACAGTTCGTGGGTTCAGACCCCGTGTCAGGCTCTGTGCTGACAGCCCAGAGCCTGGAGCCTGCTTCGGGTTCTGTGGCTCCCTCTCTCTCTCTGCCCCTCCCCTGCTCACTCTCTGTCTCTCAAAAATAAGTAAACATTAAAAAAAAGGTTTTTTTGAATAAAATTGTTTTTCACTTTGTAAGACTTAAAAAGGACCGCTATCCCACATTTTCTTATAACTTTAATAATAATAGTAATGTAGAATATATGCCTTTCAGAGGGTAATTACCGTAATGGCATTCCAGGTAAATACATTCCTTGAGCCCTTACTTAACTCTAGGATTGGCGCACTCGAGCTTTTTATTCTACCCTGGCTGCTGTAATGCTTACATTTGGTCTTCATTACCATCAGTGTCCCAAGGCCTGGATGTTGTATGAGGAGGCCCGCGCTGCTCAAGACCGTCCCCGGCATCTTGTCCCCCTTCCATTTTCTGTATGCCCCTTTAAGGTCTTCTATCCCAAGGCCTATCAGTTCCAAGCTAGATTAGCCCTCTATTCAGTCTACATAGCATGGTTGCCAAGTGAATTCTAAACCTGCCTTCAAGACTGCCAGAGGGTATGGGCAGACCACAGATTGAATTTGCAGAGGGACCTGGTTTTGTTTCCTGTCCCCATTTAGGGGGTTATGTTGCTGATGCCCGGCATCATGAGCGTCCTTCGGCTCTTGAATGCTTTTCGATTCTGCACACTGCTGTGTAATCGCTGTAGGACTCACTCACACATGGCCTCGTGCTGACTAAAACTGTTTGGCAAGAGTGGGACTGGGCTGTGTCAGCTAACTCATGGCTTCAAGCCAAACTGCTGTCCAGAGCCCCCCTCCCTCTTGCAGATCTGTAATCCAGGTTTGTCAGGGTATATGTCACAAGATTGCCTTGGCTGCTGGGGTTACGGACCCACCCCCAGCTCAGGTTGCCTCACCCACACACCTTTCTGAAAGACTTAACACTCGAGCCACATGATGAGTCAAAACCCTTCACCATTCCTTACAGCACTGCCCCCTTCCCTGAGCTGGAAGAGCTAAGGGTCCATGTTAGAGGTGCAGTGGGCACTTTTTACAAATGAGCAGGGCTGGGGTGCGTTCCACAGCCTTGAAATAGAAACAAGCTAACTGGCACAGAAGTTGATTAAATGCACCATGTTAGGCCTGTTAGGAACATGATGCAACACTAACATGAAAAATTACGGTAGCTAGTATTTACCAAGCATACACTATGTACCAGGCGTTGTGCTAGGCACTTTGTACACATCATCTCGTTCAGTCCTCCCATGGTTGCTATTATTGTCCTTTTTATAGTTGAAGAAGATGATGGTGCTCAAAGAGGTTAAGAAACTTGCTCTTTTGACTTTGCTGTGCTCAGCTAACTGACTGCAGACATTTTTGTCGTGACCTCTCCTGTAACTGCATTAGAGAGCTACGGAATCTTTGGATTCTGTGTTTTTATTAAAAAACCACTTCTTGTTAGAGTTGATAAACTTTTAGCTTGTTAATCTGTGCATTAAAAAAAGGGTGAAGCTACTTTCATGTAAACTCAAACACTTAATTAAACTTCTTTCCCTGGATTGGTTTTCAGTTCTGATATATTTTTTTTAATGAATAGGCTTTATTTTTACAGCAATTTTAGGTTCACAGCTTTAGGTTAGTGAAAAGTACAGAATTTTAATATTTACACCTCCCCAAATAGTTTCCTGTATATATTAACATCTGTTGTTCATGTGGTACATTTGTTACAAGGGAGGAACTGATATTGACCTGTTATTGTTAACAAAAGTCCATAGTTGACATAAGGGTTCAGTTCTTTGTGTTCTAGATTCCGCGTGTTGACAAATGTATCTTTTATTGCAGTGTCATACAGAACAGTCTCACTTCCCGAAAAATCACCTGCCCTCCAGCCGGTCATCTCCCCAAGTCTCCAGAATTACTACTCATTCTGTGAATAGTTCAGCCTTTAACTGGATGTTTTTAATGGCCTCAGAGTCTTAGAATTTCTTCCACTCTGCTGCGCGTTTCTTCTTAACCCCCTCTTACTGATCTCAGCCCCACCCAGTTCCCCCCATCACACTTATGACCACATATGTGGCCTGGAAATGTCAAACTGGTGGTGGCCTCAGTTCGAAAAATTTCCCTCCTCCTGAATCTTTAGTATTCAATGTTAAAATCTGCTGATGTAAATATTTACTTTCCTCAGGTTTCCAGTTAGTTTCTGTTTCTCGTTTTCCTCCTTTTAAATTTAACAGAGGAGGGAGGTGCTATTTCAGCATTTCCTCCTGAGGATTCACTGAAATAACCGCGTGCTAAGTTTGTTGTTCATAATCGTGTTACTACAGGGTGGCAATGGCAGAGAAACTCAAGAGAAAAGCTGCTGGTTTAGCTTCACACATTCAGAGGTGAGGGTCAGGCAGCGAGGTTGCTTGACATTAGATTATAGTGATCAGATGCATGGAGCTGTTAGAATCAGGGGCTCCCGCTGTGGTCTCTCACTAATTCCCCTCTCACCCTCGCCTCCCGCCTACCCACCTACCCTTTCAGTTTTTGCATTATGTCGAGTCCACGAAAGGCAAGAAAGGAGAGTTCTGTTTCTCTTAGCAGCAAAGGAAGTACCACAGCATAAAAGTAGATGTATATATGTGGTCCTCCTTGTGACAGGGCCATCTGAAAGTCGTTCGAGTAATTTATTACTTTGTTCCAGGAGAGGGTCGGGAAGGGGGAATACAGATCGCGAGACACTGTGCCAGAGGCAGAGAGAGGTCTTCTCTGCTCCGAGGGAGGGGGGTTTCCAAGTGCTAACAACGCAGTTCAGAATCACTAAAGTTGTTTCAGCAGAACACTGTGAGGAAAAGGACAGGAACCATCTGTTGAAATGGTTCTTGCGTGATGCTGCATTTTCAAACAAAGCCCTCGAGAAGCGTTTTTCAGATGGGTCTCTTTCCCATGAAGCTGCCACCAAGAGAGCGCACTCGGCTAGCTGCTAAATGACCCCACTTTGATGGCCGACTCGGTCAGCACCCGCTCTTGTTTATTTTGCATGGGTGTTCTCCTCCAAGGGTGTGCTTTGAGGCCGTCAAATACCCTTCCTGGTGTGAACCCAGAAAATCCTCCCGAAAAATCCACTGCTTCTGCCCATTTCCTTCTCAAGTGCTGACTCTTCTACTTTGAAGTTGGTGGGGGTGGCTCTGAATCCGTAACTACTTCGTGG
Source organism: Leopardus geoffroyi (assembly GCF_018350155.1). Lineage (NCBI taxonomy): Eukaryota > Metazoa > Chordata > Mammalia > Carnivora > Felidae > Leopardus > Leopardus geoffroyi. The sequence continues at coordinate 50,245,194 of NC_059328.1, forward strand.
GGAAAGAGGAAAACCGCAAATACACACAGGCCATTGTGACTCTGGCCTGGCGGGGTCTCATTTTCCAGCCGTGGTTTGTACACCCGAGCAGGCTGCAAGGGTTAAGTAAACTTCGTGGCTAGGAATGACTTCACGGCCCTGGAATTTGGAAGAGCCAGGGTTCCCAGTACACTGTGGCCAGCCTTAGCATCGCCTTTGGGTGTAAAAACCACTCTCAGTTACCCAGACCGAATTTTTGGTTCCTATCACGCTGCTGCATAATCTACGAAATCCGGCAGCTGAATTGTCCTGGCTCTACCACAAAGCCCGGCTGCTGGGTGGCTACAGGACTCCCGACTTGTTTGTCAATGGAGAGGGGGAGTGAACGGAGCCAGGCATATGCCTCAGCCTGGCATGAGGTAGCACCCTAGTGGCTGTTTGCTGCCTTCTGCATGTGCACTCTTTCTGTATTCTCACACGAGAATCATCACTCGGATCCGAGGTGCAGTTCCCTTTTCAACTTCTTTTTGAAGTCTCTAGGTCCTTTGTGTGTCTCTGAGAACCCATATCCATAGGCACGGATTTTCTGGCCAGCAATGCAGTAAGAACAACTGGCAGTATTCTAACCTGACACGATGGAACTCGTACAGCAGAATTAACTCAGCTCCAAGGTGCCGTATGAAAATGCAGCTCTTTGATACGAACAAGCCCAAACTTGGAAATTACAAAATGTTCTTGCAAAGAAGGACGCGTGAGGAAATCGGTATAGGATGAGGGATTCCAGACGTCCAGGCCTTGGGGGGTGCCATTTAAGTAGTTGCAAGATTTTAGATCCTTGTTAGAGAAGAGAGTTGAAACTTTCTTTACTGAACAAGTGGCCTATTGGCTATGATCATTGCATGGGCATTAATTTTAAAATTCATATTCTTAAGCAAGCCCTTCTTTCCAAAGAAGCCATTTGGGTGTAAGCATTAAAGGAAGAAACAAAAAGATTATAATAAAAAATAGACTTCAGCCCTAGCATGAACAGTGGCTGTGACCTTGCCTTTTGTTTGCCATTACACAATTCAATGGCAGTCCACTCAAACTATGCTCTCGATCAATATCCTATTAAAGCGGCACAAAAAGTCTCCATAAACTTAGTGGTTAGCTATGTTTATAAATGGAACTCGGCATAATTAGATGGTCAATAGCAGGCTCTACTAGTAATTTTAAAATGAACATCACACATTTTCTATCTGTAGAAGTCAATGGCACCTCTTCCACATTGAAGGTACGGTGTGCCGCGGACGAAAGGGTGGGCGACCCTTTAAAAAATCATAATGCCTGTCGCTAAAATGCAGTTTTTAAGGAAAGTCTGTTAAGTTCTGGAATAGAAAATACTGACTGGCCCTGTATATGTTTTCATTTTGCTTCCCTAAGCCACCTTATTCTGAGTATATTATGACATTGCAAATGTTTTCTAGTTTTAATCAGCCCCTCATGGAGATACAAAATAACAAATATTACCATACTGTTAGGAAGGAAAATATCAGTCTGGCTGGCTTCATTTAGCAGGTTTCCTCTACTCTAATTCAATACATTTTCAAAATAAATACTGAAATTGAATTAGTTCAGTTTTGTTGTATAATTTTTTTCTCTTAATTTTCTTGACATATTTGGGGTGACTATTTGGACAGCAAAGCGAGCGGCCAATGGACTAGACTGGCAGTAATAGAAATTTTCATCAAACTCTTTCTTTCGAATCCCAGCTCACAGAAGGGGGGGGGGGGCACACGTGATTATTCCCATTCTGTTCTCATCGAGCAGAGAAAGAGCCACACAAAGTGAGAGGTGTCCCCATCCTTACCACAAATTGAAATGTACAAGACACCTTGTGTTCGATGTGGCCCTGTCAGTGGCATTATGCCCACCATTCCACTGATTTTGAAACTGGTTAGAGGGGCGCCTGGGTGGCTCAGTCGGTTAAGTGTCTGACTCGATTTCGGCTCAGGTCGTGATCTCACGGTTTGTGAGTTGGAGCCCTGCATCGGGCTCTGCGTTGGCAGTGCAGAGCCTGCTTGGGATTCTCTCTCTCCCTTTCTCTGCCCCTCCCCCTGCTCTCTCTTTCTCTCTCAAAATAGATAAATAAACATAAAAAAAAACTATGGTTACAAGAGGCTTATGACATCAGCACATCCATTAGACAATGCTATGCTTCAAATTCCAGTTTTTTTCTGTGACACTCCTATCCCTACAACCTTCCTGATTAAAGCTGTTATAGAGAGTTCCCATGGCAGGATCTTAGGGACCCTATGTTTCTGGTTCTTAGCTGAAGCTCTTGCTAAAGTGACCAGACTGTGAGCATTCTCATTTTAAACATTTGGCTCAGAGAGAAGCAAAATACATTAACACTTTTTTTTTAACATTTAAAAAAAATTTTTTTATTGTTTATTTATTTTTGAGAGAGAGAGACAGAGACAGAGAGACAGAGTGTGAGTTGGGGAGGGGCAGAGAGAGAAGGAGGCACAGAATCTGAAGCAGGCTCCAGGCTCTGAGCTGTCAGCAGCGAGCCCAGTGCGGGTCCTGAACTTACAAACTGGGAAATCATGTCCTGAGCTGAAGTCAGGAGCTTAACCAACTGAGCCACCCAGGCGCCCCAAAACACGTAACACCTCAGCATATGTATGAATTTGTTATAGTGATCTCTGATCATATGTTCGTCTATTTCTGATCTTTTCTAGCTAATTCGTGGGTTATGCTCTCTAGATGTAATACGTTATGTAAAATCCATATTTAAGACGGCAGCGTGGTATCATGGCCCAGGATATAGAAGTGAGGATCTGACCCTGCCATTTACCACTATATGACTTGGGGCATTACTGATCCCCCTCTCTCAGCTATGTTCTCCTCCTAGTCAGCAATCATTTATTCAGTCAGCAAATCCATTCTATACCAGCTGTGTTCTAGGCCTGTATCTGAACGCAGTAACACCTCTCAGGAGTGTTTTCAGGATTAAGTGAGAGAATGTCAGGTGTCTAGCATATCCTGGATGCTCAACAGTGGTGACTACAATGGTTATTATTGAAAGAAGCCTCTGTCCCTGGTCTTTTACTGTGTGTGTTCAGAGCTGATCCTTTAGGGGATCACACTATCAGCAAATTTATCAAAAACGTGTGTGTGTGTGTGTGTGTGTGTGTGTGTGTGTGTGTGTCTGTATGTGCTCTGTGTGCATGTATAAATTAAAAAGGACTGATTTTAGATTCAAGTTCTAAAAGTCCATTTATTAGAAGGACCATTCCTGTGACCCCTTCCAAGTTACTAATTCTGATGGAATAAGAGCATGCCGATATGAGATCTAATTCGTCTGCTTTAGGAAGCCAGAAAATTCTTATTCCTCAACTTTTCAGCCCAACCTGTACTTCTGCGTTATTCTGGAAATTTCTCTTCCAGGGTATCCTAATGGGTAGCAAGATGTTTTAAAATTCTCAATCTAACACTGACACGTTAACAACTTTTTAAGTCACTAGCCACACCTTGGTTATTTGTAATCAGTTTTTTTTTAAATAGTACTCAATTCTATAGTATTTGAATTTTGCTTTCTTATATATTATGGACATAAAAATTCCCTGTGAGGAACAGGGGCACCCTGAGGTCATTGCCAGCAATGTGATTTTTTCATGAACTTTTCCGTATGAACTCATAAGCCTCAATTTTTTTTTTTTAAGAGCAGATATTCCTATCCAATAGGTAACATTGGAAAACTAAAAGGTATTTTTGAGATTTTCAAAAGCCTGACAGAAATTCTACATTACCAGCACAATAAGACCACAAATATTATTGAGATTTTGGCTGGCATATATTTCCCTAGCTAACACCTGCTGATTAGAAAGACTCTTGTTGGTGACACCATCGGCACGTCCAGGATGAGATCACTACAGCCCCCGCTCAGCAGAGCCACGTGTTAAGTCTGACACGGGAACTGAGTTAATGCAGTCTGTGATTGATAGGAGTACCTATTAACACCCAGGATCTTCCAGTGGATGGAGGAGGGGGACAAAATAGTTCTTAGTGAAAATATTGAGAATTATTAGTATAGACAGCTGGATTTGTAGGTTGTTGGGATGAGACCGTTGATATAGTTTGGTTTCCTAACAGCTAATGGTCAGACAGTCCCCGTGCACTCTTGGTAAAGGGGCTTATGTTTAGAAGCCCTTCCCTGGTTATAGATCACGGTGGTGGAAAGGCGTCTTAGGCCATCACATCCATCCCCTGTCAGGGAAGACTTAATCCCATGGCTGAGGCTGTATCAGATACTAAACGGGTACCACATTTGACCTCAACCAAAAGCTAAGATGAGATGATACTCTAAAATGCAGAAAATCGATTTCAGTCCCAAAGGCAGAAGCCACTAATGCAGGAGCTCAGTCAGCATTGCCAACCCCACTGTGGATTGCTCTGCCCGACCAGTGTCAGGCCCTCCATCCCGGGAAGCCCTGGCCAATACTCCCAGCTGGAAAGCCCTGGAAACGCAAAGAAGGAAGATGATGAGATAGAAGTTTCCCACTTAATTGATAGGTGATCTTTTTTTCTATATAAATCTTGTTGAATCTATCTCTCTAGTTACTGATGATGAAGGAAAGACAGAGTAGAAATGTTAAGTTTCACTTCTGTTTCTTTGGGCTGATATCTGGAGATATTTAAGGCTCTCTGACCTAGCTGTGTGATCTTGAACACATTACTTAACCTTACAGCTAATTTTCTCATTTGTAAATGAGAATAAACAAATACATGTTCTGTGGGGATACTGCAAGGCTGAAGTGAGATAATAATTCAGGTAAAAACACATAGCACATCAGCCTGGCACATGATAAACGATCAATAAATATTAGTTCTTAGCTGTTTTTTATTAATAAGCTCATATCATTTTCATTCAATTCAGCAAACATTTGTTGCATGTGTGATATATGAAGCATCTCATGCTGTGTGCTGAGGAGAATACAGAAATGAGTAGAAATAGTTCCCTCATTTATAAAGTAGATAACCTAAGTTTCTTGAAATCCAAGACTAAGCTTCCTTCATGGCAATAAAGTGACTGAATACACTAACTTCACAAACTGAATTCACAATCATCAAAGATAAACCATCTTCAAGATTCAGAGTGGGGAGGAAGAGGGTATCAGAGAATTGTTCTTGTTTTAATGGGAAGGAAACATTTTTTCCGAAATAAAAATTTCTCTGTTCACCTCCTCCTCCCCCTTCTGACACCACAAACCCACATATTTCTTAACTTGTGTCCACAAATGTGGATGTGTGAAAACGGTGCTCTGTCTGCATCCGCAGATGCCGTTGACGGGGTTAAAACATTCTGCTCGCTTTTGGCACCTAATACTACGTTTCATAAAAAGCCTTGCTTAAATCTCATAATAGCAGGGAAGCTCATTTCCACATAGAGGGAAATCCTTGTTTTGGTCCAGTGCCTTTCTTTTATGTTCCATCTTGGAAAACCATACTCCTAGCCTGCCTTGGTCAGACCTTTTAGAAAGGCAGGGTAGGAAAAGGAGATCAGCACGCGGTTTACAGACCAGAAATCTGCTTGGCAGAGGAGTTGCTGAAGACGGCGGCGTAGAAGCTGCAGAGAACGTACCTTTATGATTGATTTCCATTCAAGTCAGACTGACTGCAGTGTGGTCATTTTTCTAACCCATAACTGCTCACACTGCGGCGGTCTGCTATCTGCAGGGTGTCTGAATTATAGCCGTGTATGTCCGTGTTACCTCTTACACAAATTACTTACACTGGTTTCTTTTTCCATGCAAATTCATCAGTTTTACAGCCCCTCATAGCCACAGTCAGGAAACTCTGGCCAACAGCACAAATTGATAAAATGAGTTAATTTTACTATACTTATGTGTTTTTTTTTTTCTTTCTAAAAGCCCTCTCTCATAGGCAGTGTTCAGGAAGCATATTACAGTAAAAGGAAGATAACAAAGGAGTTGAATTTTCTTGCCATAAATTACTTTCCAAGTTAATTCCCTTTAACGATGATTCCAGATTTGCTTGAGTGTTCATAGCATTGTGTATTTTACAACTGTGCCTTTGATAGAAAGAAGACCAAGCATTTTCCCATGTTCACTCCTTTTGTGCCAGTGACATGGACTGTCTTATGAGATCTTTGCCACTAGAATGCAAAACAACACTAAATTGTGCTGGGCCTCTAGAACTGTGTGCTTGTTGTTGGAATTTTTTTTACCCCCAAGCCTTAATAGACAAGTTCCCAAAGTCCCAGTGAGTACATAAGATTACACAATCTGGAGAGAAATACACCTCTCTTATTTTTTCCTACTTATTTAATACGTTGAAAATGGAGTACTATATCCTGGTAGTCTTTTTTGAGAGTTACCTATCAGCCATGCGTCCATATTCCTTAGTTGCCATGGAGTTTCGAGGAAGGGGCAGCTATGATCGTTCATCTCTAAAATGTAAACCCCACAAGGGTAGGGGGCCCTATATATCTTGTCCAATGATGGATCTCAAGCATCTGGAACAGCGCCTGACACATGAAAAGTGCTCCATGAAATTTGTCGAATCCCATAAGAGGCAGCATCTCAGAGACTATGGGTCGTTAGCAATAGGCTGGCCACACTAGTCACTCAGTTAATGCTCCCCACGGATTCCTGCTGAACAAGTTGTAAACTCAGTGTACGGTCATCCCCCAGGCAGAGTAGCTTGAAATTTTGGATAGAATTTTTTTTTTTCCATCACCCTCTCTTTTCCAACAACGCAAGCCCGAGCAGATTGTCTCTGGTGGATGGCAGAAGTTCAATAACCACAACCTTATCCAACTACTAATGTGTACAGAAGAGCAGGTCATTAAGAGGGTTGGCTACTAAAGTAACCCCTTTCTTCCAATAGCCCACATTACTATAATGATTCCTTAATAGCAAACCATTTATTAAAAAATGACACAAAGACTGCATTCTACTCGTGAAAGGAAAGAAGGGGGTGGGGGGGGGAGGGACAAAGGGCTTAGAAATGACATCCGATGAGACAATTCCCAAAAGTTAATCTTTTGAGAAAAACTCCTCTATGAAACAAAATCCACAAAAACTTCAGGTGTGAGTCATTGCAGTGCTACTTAAGAAAGTCGAGGAACCAGTCCTCACGCTCCTGTGTAGATTTATGGATTTCTGAGTTTCGTTTTGCATTGTGTAAAGTTGGGGGGCACAGAGGGCAAATGGAGAGGGTGACTGCTGATTCCCCTTAATTCAGGACATATTTATTGATCATCATCTGTTGTGTTGTGTTGATTGTCGTACAAGACTCTGCAGAGCTGTTTATGAACACGGAAAAGGCTATTGGATCTGTAGGATTAAAGGTCCTCTGGTAGGACCCTCTGACTTCACGACCAGGGAACGTTACTTCACCTCTTTGTGCTTCAGTTCTTTCCCAGGAGCGCTGTGAGTTTAAATGAGATGATGTGCTTAAAGGGCTCAGACCGGCATCTGGCCCGTAAATGATGCTTAATAAACATTAGGCTTTGTCATTGTGCTGGTTATGGCCATGGCAGTGCTGGTGAGTTTGCATTTCTAACATAATTATTATGAGAGTTGTGAGGCCCAAAAGTTTAAATGACTTCAGCTACACGGGTGGTTGTTGGCAAGGCTGAAACTCTAGACAGTCTCACCCAGGCCGAGACCAGCACTTTTTCTATGGCCTAGGATGTCTGGTCCTCAAAATGCACTCAATCTGGCTGGGGAAAAAAAATGTCATGTATGAGATCATTTAAGAATGATAGAGCCTAGGGTCGAGTGCAAGTGGAACAAAATCAGGTTTCACACTACATGGAACAGACAGAAAGTGTTGTGGTTGGTCCAGTCCTTCCTTATCATCCCCACCCTTGATTGGCAGTGGCTACATAATCTCTGTGACATATCAGCAGGCTGTTAGTCTTTGGCTTCAGAAGCCCAGCATGACATCCTAGGCAGACATTGTTCAAGTCATTTAACCCTTGACAACTTTTAGTTCCCCAATTTGCAAAAAGGACTTATTCCTATTATTAGCTAAGAAGTGCATTGTGTTACATACATCTTATTGATATTTTATATTTGTTAGAATGGTATGATCCATATGCTTGTGTATGCCCTTTCACAGTGCACAACTGGACACTGATCTTTTGTACCTGTTTACCAAGGTGACAAACATCCATTGTGAAAATTCTATTTTCTTTCTTGGCACCATGGTTTAGGCCTCCATTCCCTCTTGCCACAACTCCTGCATCAACTTTCCAACGGATTTCCCCACCTTAGTCCCCTTTTGTGCATTCTGTATAATGTTTCTCAATTCAACAATGATCATTTCCCTACTCACAAGCAGTCATGGATCCCCCAGGTCACTAACTGTACTTCCTGCCTCCAAACTTACGCACATACTCTGTCATTTGCCTAGAAACTCTCTTCTCTGCCTCTTCAAATCCTGCCATCCTTGAAGCCTAAGTGTAAGTGTCCAACCCTTCTTGAAATCGAATCTTTTTTTTGATCCCGCGAGCCAATATGATCCATCATGCCTTTGAATTTTCCTAACACATCCTTTGCATTTCTCCTATGAGATTTATCACATTCAGCCTTGAATTTGATGTTCAAGTATTATTTCATCATTCCGCTCTGTTGTAAACCTTGTGAGACAGAGACACTGTATACCTTTTTATCATCTCAAGTTTAAGGCAACTATTGTAAATGAGTGGCAGGGTAGTATGATAGGAAACGCAATGGGTGTCGCAGTGAGACATTCTAGAGTTTTAATCCCGGACCTCCCTCTTTCTTGCCTCTCTGTGATCCATGGCAAGCAAGTTAACCTCATTTCAGGGCTTAGTTTTTCTCTCGTAGAAAAGGTACTGTCCTCTAAAAAAGGTTGATTTGTGGATTGAGTGAGGTATAAGAAAAAATGGTCCCTAGGTACTCAGGAAAGCCGACTGAAAGCCCACCTCTCCTAGTTACCTCTCTAAGGCTCTTCCTATTCTCCAGTTGAGAGGCACTGAGAATACCCAACTCACTGCAGGGACACTTGATGGTAACCCCTACCCACAGGTCTGAGGCTTTCTCTTTAACTCTCACCGTACCACTGAATCTGATCGCATTCCAATCGGCTGACCTTCATGTGAGACATATGCACCCAGACACTCCCGGGGGATGTTTCCTCACCTAACTGTTCTGAAGAACGCAGAGTTTGGGTTGGTGCTTTATTAGGATGATGTAACCCAGGTTGTGAAACCCATTCTCATTTCAGAAATCTAATGATGTCATAAAACTTTTCAGGCGCTCATAGCCAGTTTGCCAGGCCCTGAAGTTACACACCATAACTGCAGTAGACACTTCGAGAAGCATCATAACGCTGCCAGTCCACCTGATGCCGTTTGCTAGATCACACACACTGTGCTAAGTGCTTTAACAGGAAGTCAATATATGGGCAAGCGAAGGAACATTTCTGTGGGTTCGTTATTTTTTTTTTTAGTCTCTCTGAGAGGTGTGCGCACTATATTTACACTGTATCTTCCATTCTTCGCCTATTCTGGCTCCCTTGACATTTTGAAAAGATAATCTAGGCAGAGGACCTTTTTCCAGAGTAGAATGTGGTAAATAGAATGTTAAGTGTAAGCACCGCTGGGCAGAGGGCCCCAGACTTCTCTCAGTCCAGCCAGGCCTCTCACTCACATCTTGCTTTATCTTTCCTTCCGAGACTGGGAGTGAGGCTTGCGCACTGTGGCCGGTGCTCAGGCATGATGCACCTGCTGCATTCGGCGGATGCCTGAGCCCCATCCCAAGGCTTTGAAAGAAAAATCTAAATCCATACCCTCGACACTGATCAGCTGCATCTCTCTTCTTTAGTTAATGAGACGTGTGGATCTTTAAGCTCCACGGAGGCACAAACATTAATAAGTACCTGTTATATGTCAGGCTGCTAAGAGAGGTGAGCGGTGATGTATTTGAGTAGTCTCCTCCCCACCCCCAGAGCTTATTTCATACATAAAATATTATGGAATAAAAGGGGAAACTATGCAGATAAATTTAGTATAAAGGCAAATTGGGGAATGGCTAGCAAAATTATTCATTGGAACTCTGTTTACACTTATTGTCAAGTCTAACCATTCGTCTTTGAACTAAAGGCCTTTCCTCCATTACAGCCTGTCATTAAGAGATATGTTTGAATTTCAGAAAAGTATATGTGAATTTTAGAGCTTTCTATTTCTTAGCAGTGACTATTTTAATATAGTTGTGATTAAGGTCTAGCCATTGCTATTAACCCAACAACTCAGTGTTTATTCTTAGATATTATTGTATCCCTTCCCCCCTTTCCTTGATTACATAGTTCTCTTATGGTACTACATTTCACCCAGTTGCCCAAGTGGTAATCCTGGGAACCGTCCCATATTCCCCCTTTTCCGTTATTACTACACTGAAGAAGTTAACACATTTTCCTGATTCTAATTCCTAAATAACTTATACTAGGCTCCTCCTTCTCATCCCTTGAGTTTAGACCCATCCCCACCTTGTCGTTTTTAAATGACTCCGCTGGCCTCTATGGCTTTACTGATTATATTCTTCAACTGCCGTCCTGTCCCCCATGCCTACCCTCACCACAGGATGATGTTTCTAGGTTATAAAGGCAAGTCTGATGATGCATTCTCACATTCTGCTGGTTCTCCTTTAAGTAGCAACCAGTTCCAGTTGACCAATGCTTACTGACTGCCTCGTGGTGTCAGGGATTATATTAGATGCTGGCAATATAACCCCAATGGCCCCCCAATTAGTAGAGTGTGATAAAGCGCTTTGATAGCTTATAAACTAGGGAATGTGCTGGACTCACATCCACTGTCCTTAAAGAACCCTACCAGGGCCTTCATAAACTGACCTTAACCTTCCCCTCTTTTTCCCATGTATTATAAACTTTATCACACCAAGTTATCAGAAAACCGGTATTCATTTTATGTTCTCTTACCTTTATAAATGCTGTTCCCCCTACCTAGCATGCCTCTATCCCTCTCAGTTGGGTGAGCCCCACTTATCCTTTTAACATCTTCCCAGGCATCATGTTTTCTGAGGCCTTTTTTGCCCCCTGGAACTTCTTATTCCCCAGCTGGGTTGGATACCCACTTCTGTGTGACCGTATAAATTTAGGAATAACTCGAGCAAAGGACTTATCACACTGTATTGAAATTAACACGCCAGCCTTCCCTCTAGAGTTGTTTCAGGGTGGGGATATGTCTTTCATCTAAGCGCCTTCCTTACCCTGCACCATTCTTGGCAATGAAAGTCATTGGTTCATGATATTTCTAATTATCCCTTCTTCTTATGGATATTAGCCTCTGTTTAATTTATTTATATATCCACTTACCTGGGCTTAACTCTCAAACCAATGTCTTAGTACAGTAATACATGAGTCTGTGTCTCCCACTTTTGCATAATCTTTCAAAAGAAGAGAATATTTGTACTAATATAGTTGTACCACTAGCTGTGCACAGAGTTGTTTTAGAAGATTGATAGATGTTATTTATTCATTCAAAAATATTTATTTAAGCTGCTACTGTAAACAAGGTGGTCTGGAGGCTCCAGACCATAAAAAATACAGAGAATCACATCTCACCTAAGGATCAGCTCTGAAAATCACATATAGTCAAAATTATCCTTACCAATCCCTTAAATCAGACCTCAGCAACTTCTACATAAATATTTTCTGGTTTGTGAGCCATATGGTGTCTGTTGTGGCTGCTTGTCTCTGCTATTATAGTGCAGAAGCAGAGACAATATGTAAATAAATGGGTGTGACCATCTTCCAGTAAAACTTTATTAAGAACTGCACCCCAGGAACCATGGTTAGAGGACACTGCCTCCAGGGAGAAGGTGGGACAACTAAAGTAATGGCATATGTAGGTGCCATGGCAATTCAGAGTAAGGAGAAATCACACATTTTTCATCACAGGAAATTGACAATGGGAAACCCAGAAAGTTGAGTTTGTGGTTCTGGACTAATTCCAAAATGCTGATGAGTGAAAGCTATCAAGATCAGCCAAAATTAGGAAAGTCCAGAGAATGTTCTTGCTGGTCATCCAAGAAAAGTTTCAAAGCAAAACATGGAGGTGTTTTTGTTAAAAGCATCCAGGAATGTTGCAGTCTTGGTGACAATTTGCCATTATTACAAAAAGAGAAAAGATAAAAGGTAAAATACAAAACAGAGTCCTTCTGTTATAGGTGATTTTTGTTGTCAACAATATTTGGAGGTCAGAGTTCATTACTGATGATTTTGGATAAGCTTATCAAAGAAATTCAGAAATAAAATGTGTTAAATGCAACAATGATATGTGTCCTCGTTGATCATTTATTCACAGAACATAACTTTTTTTTTTTTTTTCCTAGCACCAATAGCTGCAGGAACTGGCCCAAATTTTTCTCTCTCAGATTTGGAAAGTTCTTCATACTACAGCATGAGTCCAGGAGCGATGAGGAGGTCTTTACCCAGCACGTCCTCTACCAGGTAATTTGATTGGTGGCTCTCCCTAGTTACACACCTTGATTTTGAGCCTAGAGGCACTTGCAATGTGTGTTTGCTGGTAGAAGATACTAGAGAAGTGTGTTCAGCCCCATCAGACTTTTAGTCTCATTGGGAAGAGAAAGCAAATGCACATACAGCAGAAACAAAGAAAACAAACATCTATACACACACACACACACACACACACACACACACACACACACAGTGTGGCATAGGCTAAAAATAGTTAAGGCTTTATTCAAAAAGACAGACTTGAGTTCAGTGATAAATGTTGGTTAGGGTTGGCAAGATGGGAAGGAAAAGGAATGGGGTCTGGGTGGGGTAAAGACATGAGCAAAGCGTAGAGAAAGTTGCATGATGAACACAGCATGTTCTCAGGAGATTAAGGACAGCTCTTGACCAGGGGAAAGGGCACCTGTTTTGGCTTGTTTGGCAAAATGTTGACACTGGCGACACCAGTTCCAGTCCCCATGCCCACAGCAGATATTACATCTCAGTACCTTCCCTTTTCCCCCAAAGGCCTCAAAATCCAGGCTACTGGAGTTGCCTGTGACATTGATATCTAGGTGTGAGGTTGCAAAAATGAATGCAGTCCTATGGCACAGGGAGGGGTGGGGGTGCTGGATTATACATTCTGTTGCACCAGGGGACCTTTAAAAAAGTGAAACTGGAAGAGCACAACCAGATAATGATTCCAGGGTTCTTGATCCCCTCGAGGTCACAAAGCCCAAATCAAAACGAAGCATTTTGCAAGACTCTGTTGTCTCTGGATAACCGGTACCAGAAGGAAAGGGATTAGGCATTAAACCCACAGTATTCTTTTACAAATTGGCTTTAGCACTGGACTGTGACAACAAAGAAAAGAATGGTGTAGAATGATCTTTAATGTTTGTGTACTTTGCAGAAAAAAAAAAAATGTTTCACAAAGGTATATTCTTCTTTAAAGCAAGCCCCAGAATTTTATAATTTAAAACAATGGCCAAATTATAGAAATTTTCCTTGGTAGAGATTCCTTCTTATCTTGACTTTATATATTTTAACCAGCATTACTTTAAGAAAGACAGACAGAAAGAAAGAAAGAAAGAAAGAAAGAAAGAAAGAAAGAAAGAAAGAAAGAAGGAAAGAAAGGGAAAAAAGAAAAAGAATCAGCTTAGTCATTACTAATACCTCGAAGACAGCTAAAGAAACAGTTATTCCCTAAATACAACCACCAAATCCTCCCCTCATGTTTCATGTCGTTTAAATGTTCCCCTTAGGTCACTGTAGTATCAGATCCTCAGGGGGGAAAAAAAGTTTGAAATCCAAAGTACATTTATAATGAAAGAATGGGATTGTGAATGCATTCGGGTGTTAATACATTTTGAGGATTTTGAATGTTTGCTGATGGAAGGGACATTGTGTGTAACGGCACTCAGTCAACATGAAAAAGCTTTGCAAATACTTGTGGCAGTGATTAATTTAAAAGTTGATGGGCTGTTTGTTTTTCATATGTGTGCTACGCATGTACCACGGACGTCCCAAACAGTGCTTCTCACCCCCATCCTTTGGACTTCTCCAGCTGTTTGATTGCCTTTTGTTGTGATTCTCTGAGTGGAAACCTGGTTTTTAATGTCGTTTAAAAAGCTACTGTCATTCTCATATTCTGCAAATAACTAACCCTGATAAGGAGCTAATTATAAACAGCAGCAGTAGTTAATAACTTGGTAATATGTTTGTTTTACTCTCATTAGGCTCTCCTAGGATAATTTTTTTTAAAAAAAAATCATTCTCTAAATATATAGACTCAGCAGAATTATCTGTGTACAGGTTAGAAAATGTGCCCAGAAGAATACCCCAGATTTACATATAGAAAAGTTCATCCACCAATCAATATTTGTTCATGCTGTGCCAATATTAATTGGTCACTTGCTCTGTAGCAGACACTGTATTAGATGCTTTACATACCTGATAAGATTTAATATTCACAATACTTTTACAATATAGACAGTGTTGCCATTTAACACTGACAGGATCAACCCACAACCCAGAGAAGTTAAGTAACTTGCCCAAGGTCACAGATCTAGTAAATGGCAGAGTCTATATTCAAATTCAGGTGTGCTGGAACTTTAAAAACACGGTATTCTAGGGCCGCCTGTGTGGCTCAGTCAGTTGAGCATCTAACTGTTGATTCTGGCTCAGGTCATGATCCCAGGGTCATGGGATCAAGCCCCATATTGGCCTCTGCAGTGAGCTTGGAACCTTAAAGTTTCTCTTTCTCTCCTGTCTGCCCATCTCCCTCACTTGTGCACTCTCTCTCTCTCTCTGTCCCTCTCTCTCTCTCTCATAATAATTAATTAATTAAAAACATGATATTTTCCCATTGGATCCCCTGAGGAATGGGGCTCACTCTTTCAGTAAGGAACACTAGAACATAAATCCCCCCAAAAAGGAATATCTACTATCCCTATTTTTCCTGGATACTTAGTGTTTGCTACCTTGAATTATTATTACCATCTTTTGAGATCTGTACAGGTCCTGCCTCCCCATCCAGACTGTTAAATCCCATAGAGGACGATGTATAATTCGGCAACATTTATTTATTTTTTTATTTAAAAAAAATATTGTGTTTATTTGTTTTTGACAGAGAGAGAGACAGAGCATGAGCGGGGAGGGGCAGAAAGAGAGGGAGACACAGAATCTGAAGCAAGCTCCAGGCTCTGAGCTGTCAGCACAGAGCCCGACGCGGGGCTGGAACTCACAAACCGCGAGATCATGACCTGAGCCGAAGTCGGACACTCAACCGACTGAGCCACCCAGGCACCCCAATTCGGCAACATTTATTAAGTAACAAGGGTATTGTCCTAGGCACTGTGGATATAAAGTCAAGTAATAGGACCTTCTGTATCTAATGGTAGAGACTGACAAATAAATGAAAAATTTCAGTTCAGGGTACTATGAACGTGCAGGAAAGAGGCATTTTGCAGTTTTGTGAGTACAAGGTAAGGCTTCTATGCTTTGCATATAGTAGGAATTAAACATTTGGAATGAAGGTAATAGTTTTACCTTAATTTCTAGGTGGATTTTCTAGGAACACAACAAATTATACACACAGAAAGAGATGGTGCATCACTCCTCAAAAGAGTATTTCTCTTCCCTCTTGTGTAGAGGTCTTACTGGTACTTTCTTATTTTCCTCAAATGTTTCTGGGAGAATAGAATCAGTGTATTCAAAAGTCAAGAGCAAGAAACCATAATCAATGACTGATGCATTTCTACATTAAAACAAATAATAAAGGAGATTGATAGGCATTAACTGTAGCTCTGTACCTCTTCATGGTAAACATCTCCAAAATCATAGAAGGGGTTGTATAAAAATTGGGATAAAATATACTTTTTTCTCCCAAAGAACTTCATCAAGATAAACTAACTGTCAAGGTTGTGAAGTCAGTAAACTTTGTCTTCGAAGCCTTCCACTTGTCCATTTTGGCACTGCTGACTTTCTTCACTCCTGGATCTTTTTCTCTCCTCCACTCTGTTCCTCTGCCCTGCAGACATTTGTCCTGTATCAAACCTCTGAAAAGTCCTTGCTTTCATGCTAAGGTGAGAGCTAATAAGTACAGACTTCCACCTTTAGGATTTAATACCTGCACAGGGAATTTGCTTTTTATTAAAGGACATCAAGGAAATCAAAAGCTTTAGAAACTCAGAAAAATATTAATAACGGAAGAATGATGGGCAGTGAGTGGAGTTGGCCTTTTGCGTTAGATCTCATTGAATCATGACACTTGGCAAATGCTTGTAACAAGTACTCATGTGGCTGTTTCTAAGTCAACAGCCCAATTCAGCAGTTTTTTGAACATCTGCTATTAGCCAAAGACAGGCAGTAGAGATTTAAAAAAAGAAGAAAAGAAAGAAGGCCCTTTCCCTACAGATCTCACAGTCACATCAGAACATAAAGGTCTTGCCTTTTATTAACCAGGAAACATCAGGGAAATATGTATTTTGTTTTTTAACTTCTATTCTACCGGCTTCCAGAATGATTTCAAGTGGCTTTCAAGTTTTAAATACAGCAAGTACTGTTAAATATAGAAAGAGAGGCCAGAGACCATGTGAAAAGATTGGAGAGATTGTTAGATCAGAAACCTCAACCAAGAGTTTAATCCTGAGATTCCTGGTTGCCAAGGCAAGAAGGGAAAGCACTATGTTATATAATGTGCATTTCTGATAAAAGGAAACAATAGAGATTAATTCAGAGTGTCCATATTTTTTTTCTGGCTTATGTATTTGGAATAATTTTTTTTTATATGCACTTCCTTCTATCAAAAATGTCTAGGGGCACCTGAGCGGCTCAGTTGGTTAAGCATCTGACTTCAGCTCAGGTCATGATCTCCTGGTTTATGAGTTCAAGCCCTGCATCGGGCTCTGTGCTGACAGCTCAGAGCCTAGAGCCTGCTTCAGATTCTGTGCCTCCCTCTCTTTCTGCCCCTCCCCCACTCATATTTTCTCTCTCTCTCTCTCTCTCTCTCTCTCTCCCTCTCAAAAAATAAACATTAAAAATATTTTTAAAAATTTTTTCTCTTAGATGTAGTTTCACATAAAATATAGAAAAGTTGTTCCAGTGGCTATTTTTCATTGAACTTCGAGGAAAGCCCAGCAAAGGACATAAAATGAGTTACAAAAGGTATTTCCTTTGGGTACTAAGCTAGCATGCTACAGATGTGTTGCCTTCCTGTGATTTGGCTTTAATGAGAACAGAACTAAAAGGCAAAGAATACTGGAATACCAACTTTAATCGTTAGAATTTCTTGCCTTAAATTGGGTCCTCCACATTTTTTTATTCAGATTGCTGCAATAGCCTCTTAAACACCTCCATGCCTGTAGGTTCCGTCTCCTTTTTCCTTTGCTTTTCCAAAGCCATCATCTGCAAAATGACCAGAGTGACCTTTCTGAAATCGACTCTAATGTCACTCCCTGGTGAGACTCTTTCAGGGAGTCTCCATTGCTTGTAGGACAGAATCCAGATACGTAATTTCTTCTGTAACCTCCACCCCACTTCTTTCACGATGGCCCTCCCCCGACTTCAGCCAGGCCAAACACCTGGCAGTTCTCTGTGTGTGTCACGCCTTCCTCATGATGTGGCTTCTGCTGGATACACACCTCCCTCCTGGGGGTGACGTTCAGAATGTCCGATAACCTGTGTGACGTGAGCATACCAATTAGAACAGAGGTCGCTCTGCCACAGTGCTCACGCTAAGTCCTGGAATGCCCCAGATGCACCAGAGATGTTAGCCCTTTAGTTTTTGGATCATGAGGGTCTCCTGGGGCAAATACCAGGGTGGCAAAGGTGGGGAGACTTACAGGGCTTGAGACAGTGGCACTTTGCCAATTGATATAGAAGTATTTCAATATTTTGAAATAATAATGGCTGCCTGAGTGGTGCATGAGCTGAAAAGCAGCCTCTCTGTGCCCTTTCCTTCCTTAAACCCTGTCTCCTTGACACTCAGTCTTACAGCTCAGGAACTATCTCCTTCAGGAAGCTTTCCCCAACCTTCCAGGCATATCATTGTTTGCTTCTTTCATTGATGAACCCGCTGTGTCATACATGCGCTTGCACGATAGTACCTGTATTTCTCTTTTGCACAATTTTATTTACGTCTATGAGACAGGGGCCATGTCTGATGCATCTCTATTTCCCAGCATTTAACACAGCCCCTAGTACATAGAAGGGACACAGCATGTGTTTGATAAATGAAAACATATTAAAAATTCTGTACCCTGACACATGAGGAAGAGGTTTCCCAGTGGGCACTCCCACTAGGTATGAAATCTATTCATTCCGCTAGTATGTTAGTGACATAATCAATTAAGACAATTAGAACATAGTAGCAACATGGCATTTCACTGTGTTTTTACTCCTGAAGCCTCAACTTGGGAGAAAAATTCAGTCCTTCAACTGAAAGAAATGAGATACATTCTGGAAATTTCCCAACCATGCCTTTACAAAAATAACAAATCCAGAACTTCATTTTGGGAACCTCTGTAGAGGCACAAAAAGAGGAAGGGCATAAAAAGGATAGGGCTGCTCTTTTTTCCATGTCCCCGATTCTCAGAGGGAAATGCACTCCTTGCCCCTATTTTTTTTTTTTATCTGTCTTGTTCACTGTATTATCTCTAGCATCTACATCAGAACCTGGACTGTTGTAGCTGCACAGCAAATATTTTTTGAATGAACAGACCCAAGTGGAAAATGAGAAAACACAGGGGGGAAAAAAAAAAAAACAAAAGCAATCCAAGCTTTTCTCAAAGAGCTGTCAGCCCTGATTTTTACCCTTTCTGGGGTGCCAGAGGTCTAGGGACATTGCTGATGGCTAGGGGCCAGCTGCTGCCTGAGGAGACACGAAATGTGGTCTTCCTCCGGACACTTCCCGGTGGAGACAAGAGCAGGAGCCAGCCACCAGTTCCTCAAAGGAGAAAGGAACAGGATGTGGCAGTGGCAGCATCTTGAGGGACAATAAAAATCAAACCCGACACTTGGAACAACACAGACCCACGACTTTGTTCCACCTCCAGTGACTCACTAACCTGAACCTGAGCCTAGAGAGAGTCCTAGAACTCCACCGAGTTGCCCAATTGCTTCCTCCTTTGGCTTTCTTTCAGCCAGAGATGCAGTGTCCAAGAGAGGTGGTTTGGAAGGCTTTTAAACATGTACCCGTTTATTATTTCAGCTCCACAAAGCGCCTCAAGTCCGTGGAGGATGAAATGGACAGTCCTGGTGAAGAGCCATTTTACACAGGCCAAGGGCGCTCCCCGGGAAGCGGCAGTCAGTCGAGTGGATGGCATGAAGTGGAGCCAGGTAAGTGGAGCGGGCGCGCTCAGGCCTACAATGCACATGGCGGCCATGCCGCGTGCAGTGAAGGAAGCAGGCTCGAAGCAGTCGACGTGCTGAACGCGAACACTTGTTTGTCTCTGGCTGCTACTTTCTTGAAAGGGCAGCCGTGCAAAGCAGCAATTCAACTGAAATGAAAGGCTGGAAGAACAGTGTGTGTGTGGTTTTTGACGCTTCCATATTTTTACCTGCACTACAATCCCATATGCATTTGCCTTTGCTTTTGTCTTTATGCCAAGAGCCTTTGGGGATTGGCTTTTTGGATTGTCTTGGAACAATCTTAAATAGAAACCTGTCAACTTTTTCAACTGGACTAGGCGACTGGGCTCCCTGTGCCACAGTTTATACTTAGATTTGTGTAAAAGGAGGACATGTTTAAATATTTTTTTCCTAATTTTGGCTATCATCATGATTGTTTTCCTATTTAAATGGAACAACTATCTTTATGTCCATCTCTAGTGAAATAAGCAAATGATGACTGCTATTCTGACCTCCTGGGATAGTCTAGTCTTGGCTCTGGAGTCTTGAGAGGAATAGTTTGGATAGCAGGAACCTTTTGAAACCTTAATCAATGTCTAACCTCCACATGAACAAGGGAGAGTCTTCTCCAGTGCCTTCCTCAATCTGCAAAGTCAGATGAATCAAGAGGTTAGAGTGTGGGCTTTGGAATAGATAGACAGAATGTAATCCTGGCTCTAGCTCCTGCTGGCTGTGGGATTATGGGCAAATGGCCTAACCTCTCTGAGCATAAATGTTCCCATTTCTTTATTTTGTCAATAATAATAGTGGTTTCAGTGCTCTTGAGAATTAAATAAGGTAACATGTATGACCCATCTAAGAATTATACATAGCACAGAGTAAGTTTAAAACAAAATGCTTTCTGATCGTTCTCCCCCACCTATGCCTCAGAGTGATTCCTTGCAAGAGCAGACAAGCACCAAGGAGATTTCTGAGCCCACCCTTTGGTCTTCAGATCTTAACTTCTGTCTCTCCTCCCTGCCGTGTTAAAAAGGAGTCCTCAGAGGCAATAGCATGAGGGAGATTTGGGGGTTGATGGAACTGTCCTGTATCCTGATTGTGGTGGTGGGTTCAGTAATCCATGTATACGTGTGTTTATGTTCACAGAAACGTACACCTTCCACCCCCCACCCCTGCAGTTTTATTGTATGATAATCGAAAACAGAACAAGACCGAACAAGACCTCGGGCCCCATTGGACGAGTCCTTTATTTCACTCCCCTTACTAAAAGGCAGAAATTTCACTTGGCCTTTCTTCTACCTAGCAGGCTCACTCACTTATTCAGCCATCCTCATAGGGAGCTTTCTGTGGATGAGACATCGCCTGGTTCTTGGAACTCCGGGGTGAATGGGAAGGCTGTGGCTTTTGCTTTCAAGGAATTCATGATTGGGGGTCGGAAACCTGCTTAGGGAGATCATTACATGGTGATATGGCAAGTAGGGAGATGGGGACATTAGTTTCCTTTTTCTCATTGTTTCTAATTATTACCAACACAGCACTCAGGGTGTGGTGGACCGTCTGTCAAGGTGCAGCTTCGTGCCACACTTAGCCCATGCCAGTTCACTGGAAGTGGCTAAGAAATAAGCCCAGGCTGGGCACCAGGGTATCTCAGTCTGTTGAGCATCTGACTCTTGATTTTGGCTTAGGTCATGATCCTGGGGATGTGGGATTGAGCCCCACGTTGGGCTCTGCCCCAAGCATGGAGCCTGCTTAAGATTCTTCTTCCCTCTGCCCCTCTCCCTGGCTCACACATGCTCTCTCTCTCAAAAAAAAAAAAAAAAAAGAAAAAAAAAAACCCAGGCCTAAATGAAAATGCTGACTGCTGACTGCTCATTGCCACTAATGGCATCATCAGCAAGACCTCAGGATAGTGCCAATGAAAAGTTTATGTGCTATTAAAAAATTAAAAGATGTACAACTTCTTTGAACCCTTTTTAAAAGGCTAATTAGAGTCCTATCCAGTTCACCTGCTTCAGTGAAAATCAGAATCAAAATAGATAGGTTTGGTACATTGTGTTTGAGTGTTGTACTAATGCAGTTTTATACATATTGAAGCTGCTTTGCTGTGTTGATATACATGAAGCTCCCCCACCATGAGACTGTTCTCTGGGTCCTTAAGTACATTTTTGGGGAGCCTATTGGGGGCAGAGAGGCAGGTACTTTGACCTAGTGACTCTTGTTTTTAGAGTAATTCTATTCCTGTTTGCACCTTGTGATTTAAATGATCATAAATTTTAACATCTGAATGCCTGTATCCTTCACAGTTATTAAATAATGGAAGTTTAATGGCTGGATTATTTTGGGGTAATGATACTATATATGTAGCATAATAGAGAAATCCCCCACAATTATAGTATATTCTTGGATTGGTGCTCCATTCTCTATCCCTGTTTCATTACAGAAAAATGCAGTTTCATGGTATATGTGTTGGGAGTGGGGCAGGGGGGAGGACAGTGGATACGTTTATATGTGGCCATATTCAGCATAGAAAGTCATAATTGAAACAGGGCCTGAGGGGACATTAAAACTCAACCAAAGGATGTTGTACATGTTCGTGGTGACTTTGGTGTCATTAACTCACACCATCCATTTTAAATGGATAATTTATGCTGCCAGATGGTCCTTTTTGGGGATTTTCCATCTAGCCCAATCCCCTTTTTGGCACAGAGAACACCCTTATGTTGTTCCCACACTGATCCGGGCCTGCATAGCTTTTCCCCAGGGGTACAGTTCATTGAGTAGGAGGCTTTTAGTGGTTCACTCATGTAAATTACCTTCAGAACATGTTGGGAGTTATGTATATCTGAATGCACCGGCAGAATCTTGGTTACCTACATTGGAGATAATTCTCTAAAACAAATACTAAAAGATACTTTCTTTTTGCCTCAGAGGTGACACAGGAAGCAAGGCCTGTCCTTACTCCTCACTCAGAGAGCTTTGCATCTGTTTACCTGCCCTCAAATGCTTTTTTAGAACTCCCGGCCAAAAGAGGGCCGAAGGTTGCCAGAGGAGACAAATTTCCTTGAGCAACAGGAAGGCTTTGGAAAGTAAAACAAACCAGACATGCAGTAAATTACATGGGCTCTTTCAAATGTCTTTTGTAGTATCCTGTTCCCCATTAGTTTATCTCAGCACTTTTAGCGCACAGCTCTTATTATCTGGGAAGAAGGGCATAGGAGATGAAAGATGATGTTAGTTTAAGAACATCAGACAACCTCAAGCTGACTTTTGCTTCTCTTACAATGCTACATTTGTTCCCTCCACTTAGTTTCATTTCCCAGTTATCTCAAAACTGGGTTAGATTCGAAGCTTTGAAGCTAATCATGCACTGATGAAATGAGTCCTATGAAATTCTATCAAGCAAAAACTCACATACCATCAACTCTTGTTTATCTGTACAAATGAAAAATTGCAGAGAAACTGATAATGCACATAAATAGGAAGGAAACCAACAGGCAGGCGCCTACATTGAATCAGACACTGTGCACAGTGCTTTTGGATATATGGTAAAAATTATAGTTAGCGATTGTATGAGTACCTAGTGTTTATCAGGTGTTTTATTTAATTACTCTAAATTATGCAAGATAGAATGATCTTGCCTCTGTATAGATGAAAACGGAATTATAAAAGGATAAGTGGGGCACCTGGGTGGCTCAGTCGGCTCAGCATCCATCTCTTGATTTCGGCTCAGGTCATGCTCTCACAGTTCCTGAAATTGAGTCCCGCATTGAGCTCCTCGCTGACAGCATAGAGCCTGCTTGGGATTCTCTCTCTTCTTCTCTTTCTGCCCCTCCCCAGCTCATGCACATGCACTTGCACTCTCTCTCTCTCTGTCTCTAAATAAATAAATAAATAAATAAATAAATAAATAAATAAATAAAAGAATGAATGAATGAATAAGTGACTTGCCTAGGGCCATACAGATAGCAAACCTGTGGATACAGGATCCAAATTTCAACCTAAATCTAAGTTCAGAGTTTAAGTTTTGTCTTCTGTGCTCAGTAACCCCTTTTACCATAATGTTTATGCTTATAATTTAAGGTCTCATGTCCTGGGCTTGTATTGAAATTAAAACCATAATAATAAAAAACAAAAAACTCATCAGAAAGACCTAAAAAGTCCCCCACTTTCCTTACCCCAAGCCCTTGTCATACAACTGAAACCAGAGAAGGAATGTGGGTTATGAAATACTCAAAGGACACAATAGATGAGCAAATAGTATTAACTGTTAACAGAGTAAAATATCATTTTTCCCATAAAATCCAATCATATTCAACATCCTGATCTTTCTTCAAATAATATCTCACTGGAGGGGCCCCCAGTGATCTAAATAGTTGCTGTTTCTCTTCCATCGTTTTATAATTTGTTCCCTACTATTTTTCCTCTCCATACCACTGTCCATTGCTGCTGTGTTCTGTCTCTAGAATGTACACTCCATGAGCAGTGGGACTCAGTGAGTATTTCCCACTGCTATATTCCCAGCATCCGTATAGCATCTGACACGTAATAGGTACTCAGTAAATATTGATTGATTGAATGAACGGAGCCTATAAAGCTCCATTGGGGTGTTGTCAATAAACCTGAAAACAGAATTTGCCACCAGTAATCCTCCTAGAATTGATATTTACTATATTCTCAATCTGTAGACCGTTAGTCACATCCAGATACTAACAAGTAAGCAGAACAGTCTCTGAGCCTCAAGCATGGGCCCCATGGACAGGTAATAGTGTGCCAGACTTTATTACAGATACCCTTGCCTTCAAGGGTATTCCTTTAAGTGAATCAAACCTTTATTTTTTTAAGATAGTACTTTATTTTTTTTAAGATAATTCTTTTTAAGATAATTCAGTGTTACAAGTTTTATAACAAGAACCACAATAGTGAATTTTTATAGAATATTTTATGTAACCACCCTGGTTTATGTCTGATATTTTTCAGATTTCCATATCAAAGTTTCTCTTACACAAGTATGAGGAACACCCATATGAGACACTATATCGTATGAGGTATAACCTAGCTACTCAAAGTGTGGTCAGAGGACTGGCAACATGGCAACATCACCTGAGAACTTATTAAAAATAAAGAATTTTATGGGGTGCCTGGGTGGCTCAGTCGGTTGAGCGTCCGACTTCGGCTCAGGTCACAATCTCACAGCTCGTGAGTTCGAGCCCCGCGTCGGGCTCTGTGCTGACAGCTCAGAGCCTGGAGCCTGCTTCTGCTTCTGTGTCTCCCTCTCTCTCTGCCCCTAACCCACCTACATTCTGTCTCTATCTCTCTCAAAAATCAATAAACATTAAAAAAAAATTTCTTTAAATAAAGAATTTTAGGCCCTACCCAGAGCAACTGAATTTTAATAGCTGATGATGTTTATCTGGGTGATGTTTATATGTGTTAGGAATTGAAAAGCACTCACACAGACCCCTCCCTTGACTGTTCCCTGTGAACAGTGGTGACTATTTTCACCACTCAGTCTTTGTCTAGAGGCACCCTGAACTTTCCATGTTGTACTCCCCAACCTTCCTCCCTATTTTAAATAGGAATGCCTTTAACATTTTTCTAGATAGATAAAAATCTAACCTCTTTTAAAACATATCAGAGAAGGTAGTACCCTCATGCAATGATTCATGCAGTGTTTAGATACCTCACTGCAAGAAAGAACGTTCGCCTTCTCTCTCATCTTCCTCCACTTTAAGTGCACGAAGAATGGTTGATTGGTATAATTCAAGTCAAACCAAGTCATTGAATACTAAGTGCCGACCGGGTGCAGTTATGGAGTACATACAAAGACAACTCCATCAAGTCCCTGTTTTTATGGGCACATCAAATGTCCTCACTTGTCAGTCACTGTCTGTGAGATGAGAGCTGTTGTTTCTGCCCCGTCTCTGTCACAGAGTTACCACGGTCAATGAGGTAATGAATTTGAACTTGAACATTCCAAGTGCCAAAGTCCTTTTTTAAAGTTAATGTTCTCTAATCATGCGAAGTATCATTGAGATTGTACTCAGCTGATGGTAGGTGAAAACAGGCAGGGTTAAATCCTGTAGAAGTAAAAGAAGGCAGTTGTTCAATCTGACTGGAGAATTAAGGACACTTTCCTCAAACGGCGGCCATGGAACGAGGTTTCACTTGGAACCCAGATGAGAAACATTCAGATACTTGAACGTGGGACTTGGTATTTCGCAGCCTTTCATCTATTAGTATATATAAATGTAAGTGCTCTTTCTGCCTCTTTCT
Source organism: Leopardus geoffroyi (assembly GCF_018350155.1). Classification (NCBI taxonomy): domain Eukaryota; kingdom Metazoa; phylum Chordata; class Mammalia; order Carnivora; family Felidae; genus Leopardus; species Leopardus geoffroyi. Next base: position 50,270,814 of record NC_059328.1, read on the forward strand.
TCCTAAGTTGCAAGGCAGCTTTGTGGTTGTCCTATGACCCTTCTCAGGTTCTGTGTCACCCAGAGTGACTCATTGAAGGGTCCAGTGCACTTCACAGATTCCTGAGGGCCACCACTTACTGTGCTTAGGACCACACCTGCATCAAGCATATGCATTTCAGTGTAGTTGCAGCAGAAGTTAAGATCAATTTCTGTTGCGAAAAAACATGAAATTATGGGACTTTTCAGTGAAATCTAGTACTGTGCCTGAAAACAGGAGTAAGAGGCTCCTTCAATTTTCTCCTGTAGAAAATGTTCAGAAATAGCATGGCCTTCAATTATATTGGGATTGCAAAACCTTGCTAACAGACACAATTGCATTAGCCACGTTGTTGGACGTTCTACACAGTTCAGTGAAACATTTGTAAGTCAAATTTGATAAATAGTAAGTTTAATTGTAGTTATTTTCATAAAATCTTTCAGTGATAAACTTCTTTCAGAGATAAACTTCTTCCCAAAGACTAAGTAGTCTTCATTTTTGAAGGTCAAAATCAAGCACTGCAGTAATATGTGGTCTGTTCTTACCATAATTATTAAGTAAAGAAATACATTTTTTAAAGGCATTTGTGGAAGAATGGCTTCGTAAACATCTGGTCAACCCCTAGCCTGGGAGCTTTAGAACCAGAGTTCAGTGTCACCGCTACTGCCAGCACAGTTGCATTTTTCAGACTTCTGTTCATTCGTTGTAACTTTAAATACCACACGTTAGGTTCACTTGGATTCCCAACTCTGCTGGTCCTAATTTGACTGCCAGCCGTCATCCATCAATTGTAAGAGTGGGGGAAGTTTACCAACTTAAACTTGTAGTTGAGACACATAAGGAGGAGGCCTATTATCAGTGCCAATAAAAAGGCAGCAGGCTGGTAGCAGTAGTACATTGATCACAGACACTCCACTGCACTAGCATATATTAGGGACAGTGATTAAATCTCCCACAGTCTCCTGCCGTAATAAGAATAGTCACTGTTACAGAACACTGCCATAGGATCAATGTCTTGGCTTTTCTTCTGCATTTATGGAGCAGTGGGGAAGCATCATTCTGCAGCAACATTTTCTTCCATTATCCCTTGAGTATTGGCACCTGCTCGTTAGAGATGGGTACACCAGGGAACACTGGTAGAGTAGCAAGGGGGCTGTTCTTTAGTGACCCTCCTTTATCAGAGAAATTTCATCCAAACAAGGGGTTATGACAGGAAAGCTATATTACACAGTAGCACTCTAACCACCCTTCCAAAATGTCCTTACTTTTTTTTTTTTTTTTTATCAAGGCTGTTTTTATTTTTTAAGGCCAAATAAAGGGCCCAAAATAACCTATTGTAATCGGGAGTCCAAAAGGTTACCTATAAAAAGAAAAGAAATACTCTTCCCACATATACATAAATGTATCATATACGAGGAAGCACAGTAAAAAAAAAAAAATTACTGTTGTTTTCCTGAAGCCCAGTATAGTACGTGGCACAGGGTACCCATTCAATCAATATCCGTTGAATAAATAAACGATAAGATGGAGGCCACGCATGTCTGATCTCGCCCTTTGCGCAGGGTGAAGTGCTCTGGAGGCAGAGTGCCGCGTAGGTTTGTTGTACGAAGGAGTGAAGCTTCACTTGTATCCGAGAACCCAGATGCACAATTTTGTGAATACAGAGGCTCCCAGGAAAACAGATGCTGCATTTCAGCTGGGCTTGTCTGAGTAAATAAATTATCCAGATCTCCAAATTTTTAATTTCATGTTTGAAATTGAGGCTGTGTAAACATTCCAGAAAGAAGGAAGAAAGAGATGTAGCTTATACCTTGGGTGTGTGTGTGTGTGTGTGTGTGTGTGTGTGTGTGTGTGTGTGTGTGAAATCTTCTGCCCTGCCCTGTTCCTGTCTCCATCTTCAGCACAGCCCCAGTGGCCTCTGTTAGCAAAGTGCTGGCTCATCATGTGGCCTTATTTAGCATGTAGTAAGGAGGAACCGTAAAGCAAATTTTATTCCAGCCACAACAATCTTCACAGGCTCGCTGAGGAGGGAGAAAATAAGAGTGAAATAGAATGCGTTGCAAAGAGGAAAGAGTACAAATTAAGAATCAAAACTCTACAATTCTTGTATTCTGCCATGAACCCAACCCGCCTGGGAATTTTAGCCGAGTACTTCTCTGAATTTTCATTTCCTCCTATGTAAACAACTGGGGGCAGGGGAACAGCTTAGCCTGCATGATTTGTAAGTTTGAAATGATCAGCTGAGATGATAATAGAAGTAGGGACTGCCATTTATGAAGCACCAGCTGTGTGCAAGGTTCTGTGCATGGCACCAGACATATTTTTAACATACGTAAAGTAGACATAATAAACCATAAAGCTTTATACAAATCCTATATATCTTTTTGTTCCGGTAAATACTTTGAAAACTCTGAAGTGCTGTATGAGTTTAAGATACAAGCATTCCTCAGTTGTTTGTGCTCCCCTTTATTGTACTTCTCAGATATTGTGTTTTTAACAAATTGAAGGTTTGTTGCAATTCTGTGTCAAGCAAGTCTCTTGGCATCATTTTTCCAGTAGCATTTGCTCACTTCATGTCTCTGTGTCATATTTTGGTAATTCTTGCAATATTGCAAGCTTTTTCATCACTATTATATTTGATATGGTGATCTGTGATCAGTGGTTATGTTGTAGGAAGCTCCGATGATGGTTAGCATAGAAATAAGGTATTTTTATTTTAAAGTTTATTACTTATTTTGAGAGAGGGAGAGCATGAACAGGGAACAGGCAGAGAGAGAGGGAGAGATAGAATCCCAAGCAGGCTCTGGGCTGTCAGCATGGAGCATGACACAGGACTGAAACCCACGAACCATGAGATCACGACCTGAGCCGAAACTGAGAGTCAATCGCTGACTTAGCCACTCCGGTGCCCCAGTAATAAAATATTTTTAAATTAAGTTATGTACATTGTTTTTTTAGACATAATGCCACTACCCACTTAGTAGACTATCGTATAGTGTAAATATAACTCTTGTATGCACTGGGAAACCAAAAAATTCATTTGATTTGCTTTATTGCAATCTTTGCTTTATTGTGGTAGTCTGGAACCGAACCTGCATTATCTCCAAGGTACACCTGTAGTCACATGCTCTACCACTGAGCTGTACCCCCTCTCTGAGGCATGCCTGTACGTGAAATTAAGTTGAAAACATATTGCACATATCTGTGTCTTTTTTATGCAAAGCACTATGCAAGGTGATACAGGGAAAAATAAACAAACAACCCAAGATAGACCTTGCCCTCAAACTGCTTACAGCCAGCGAAGGAAGGAGGGGTAACTGTTTAAACAAGTATCCAGTGGCTACAATACAAGGCAAGAATAGGTTGATTTATGCAGGGTAGGAGTTTATTCATTGGCTTGGGCCACAGTCCTCCACTCTGTCAACCATTCCATTATTAAAGGAGCATCAGTAAATGCTAGTCCCTTCATAATACAAGTCTTATCTTTCTTTATCTCTAAAAAGCATGCAGAAAACCAGTGTGCTAGAAACCTCTCAGGAAATACACAGATCTTTCTGCACCCATGGACTCAAATCTCCCCTTCCTGAAAAAAGAGTGTTCTGATTTATGGGTAATGAAATTGGGCAGAATCTATGCAAATGTTTACTTAGAGGAAACACAATTATTCTGAATTAACATTCAATTCACCAAGGGGAAGAATAATCAGAAAGTATAGTTGGAAGAGAAGAAACAAAAGAGATAGGTATTCATAGGTAACTAGATAGATAGCAGATCAGACTTACCTAAGAGTTCACTGTGCTGGTTTTCCTGTATCTAATACATTTTATTTATCTAATAAACATTATTAGATATTTGTAGAACTCAAACAGAAGGTGGTTTTAAACTCTGATATAAAGAGAAAAAATTCTTCAGTGTTCTTACTTCGTCTGTTCTTTGAACATAATGTAGATATTTCATAGACTCAAATAGTACCACAATTTGATTAACAATGAAAGGTAAATTAACCTGTATTTTGTCATTAGAATGCTGCTGGAATTTTAAATATGTGTTTTATAAGTAATAGCCACTGTTTATTGAGTGCTTACTATGGGCCAGATATTGTTCTAAGACATATATATTTTTAATTTGTAAAAAATGATACAGGTCAGTAATAAGTCTGTTTTCAGACTTACTTCCATTTCTCATATGTTTTTTATACTTTTCCCACATACTGAGTATTCTATTTAAATGTTAAATAATCAAATACAACACCATCGGTCTATCTAGGAATAAAGTTATCTTTTTTTTGGCATCAGTGTCTTTACTTTATTAAAGACACTGATACTCCAGAATAGTATCACCATACTCCAGAATAGGGGCTTTATGTGGGGATTAGAGGAGAGAGGAAAGAAAGAAACCCTCCTGCCCACACAGATCTCAAGAGTCCATAGCTTTTCTGCCTGTGCTACATGGCAGTTTCTGATGAGGTTGTCCACATCCCAATTGCTTTCCTACTCAGCAGAGGATTACAATAATGTCTATTTATCCAACTCGATCCAAACAAGGATTTCAAATACATCATAAACTCATCAATTAATCAAAGATATGGCACCCATTTCAAGATGAGAGATGATGGGTGAATTACATCCCACAAGATTACGAGAAATGCTCACATTGACATAGTAAATCAGGGGCTGTCCCCTGATGGATTCCTGAACAACACAACAAGTCCTAAAATGGAGAGGGTTCTCTCCAGCGCTGAATCACAAAGTGTGTCTCTCAAATAGGAGACTTCAGGAATCAAAAAGTCACTTTATTTCATAGCATCATTTAACCTTGATGAACAATTAAACTGCCATAGAAACACTGAATCTTTTGAAATACAGTTAATTGGCTTGTGTCTTCAGAGAAAAGTATTACTGACCTCCCTTTATTAACAATTGAAAGCCCCTCTGAAACTTCTGGATTTAAAATACTGGGTTACTCTGGTTCTTGGTTCTCTGGTCTATTTAGAGTGAGAACTCTGTGTTGTGATCCGGTTCCTTCAGCCCACTGTGGAGAGCGGGCTTTACAGACAGCTGTGAATGTGTGGTAGTCATTCAGATACTACTGCAGCTCTTCCGGGTTTTAATGTGGTCCGAACATCTCATTGCCCTTCATTTTGAAGAAACATTGCTGTCTTTAGCGGTTGTATGTAATGAGATGTAGTTAAAATTTTCATTTGCATCGCTGGAAATGCACTCAGACCATTAGGAAGTCAAGGAATGACAACCCAATATCCATTTCTAATCTGAAGTGTCCTCTGTAATACCAGATTACTCCGCCTTGTTGGGTATCCCAACCCAGAAATCACTTCACTGTGATCAGCTTCCAAGATTAATGAATTCTAGTATACCAAGATTACTTACGACTCAATGCCAGTCGGGATTTGCCATCTGCCTTTCAGCCATTTCATGAACCCAACTGAAGAGAGGGTTTATCAAAATGGCTGTGCAACGTCTCCTGTGTTTTAACACTCTTTAGGGACTGATATACGCAGCTCTTCGTGTTCTTATGTCAAAATACATATGTAAGGATTAAAAGTAGTATGGGTTGCATAAGAGTGCTTTTCAGGGCCAGTTATTCTTTGATATTTATCACTTCATAGTGGTGACACCTGCTTCTAATTTTAAGAGTTCTCTTTTTCAGTGGGTGATTTTTTTTTTTCTTTTCAGAAAAGAAATCTTATCCTCAAAAGACTTAACTGGTAATTTTTCTCCTTTTGATGTGCTTGATATTTTTATGAGTTTGTCCATCAGCATTGAAGCCTTAACATGCCTTTAGGTAAAAAAAAAAAAAAAAAAAAAATCTTTATAATACATAATCATTATATTGGGTTACATAAATTTATGTCCTGGCCACACATTTGGAGACTTTTCCAGAGATATAGTTTGTTTTAAATGTCATTATCTGCCACTTGGACTAGTTTACAGTTGTCTTAAATTGACAAAGCCATAGAAACAAACTCTGCCTTGTGGGAGCAGTTCAGCAACTTACATTCAGTACACAAATTTGGTTATTGTTTTTTACGTGCAGGGACACAGTTGCTGACAACTGTCATTTGAGATTGGAAAGTGGAAGGGAAAAAAAGAAAGGACCCTCATTTTGTCTCTTTAGACACATATGGAAATAGTCCTTTGGTTTGACAATAGCCAGCCCACTTGTAGAGCCCAACATGGTTTGCTTTTCAGTTTTTATCTTGTGTAAAGACCTTTTCCTAATAGATGCTGGGTAAAGTTAATTACACGAGTAGAAAAAGCTGCAAAAGATGGTATATTGCTAGAAGCCCTTTCTGATTGGCCTGTGGGGAGTTGTCTGTATAAAATTGGATCCTTGTGTTGGGATCCAAAAAAAAAAAAAAAGGCGTGAATATGAAGGAGAAGCGCTAAATCATGACTCCAGAGAGAATGTCGGCCACGAGCAGTTTTTAGTTTAAGTGAAAACCAAACTTTAGGATTTGGACAAATAAGACAAGGAGAAAAAAGCGTGAATCATTAGCTTCCATATAAAAGCATTATGGTGATCACCAAACTTAAATAAGGTTCTCTACAAAGGCTGTGACTGAATGGAACGAACTCCTTGACTTAATTGATATGAAAAACTGTGCCAAGTATTTACCCTTAGTGTCAGCTAAGTAATTTTTAATAAAATATTTCCAAGATATGAAGACAGTTAAGAAAACAGCACGGTTTTTAATAATTGCACTCCTAAGTAAACGGATCTATCATTACGTTGTCACAAAGAATGACAGTGAGCAGAAACATCCTGCTAATCCCTCTCAGATAAGTGTTCAGTGTAATTAGACAGACGCTGTCTCTTGTGTTGAGTGTAGCATTAATCAGGAGAAGTGCAACTTTACACAGAAAAATTTTTTTTTCCTGAAATGTCATTGTTAAAAAAAAAAAAGACTATTTTGTCAGATATTTTGGAAAATGATTTATGTAGTTGTGTATAGTTATTTCCCTTTTTAATTTTAATTTTTTTGTTTTAATGGTGTTTAATCAGAGCGTGGTCCTTTTGCATCCACAAAGCTGCATTTGAGATTCGTGGTTCATTCTGTTTTACATAATGAGCATAACTTGCAGTGTTTTTAAGCTTTGAAATGACCTTGTGGCTCATCTGTCTAAAATGAAGGCATAACTCTTGGAAAGAGAGGTTTTCCTTATAAAGAAAGGGCCAGGAGTTTTCTGCATTAAATAAGAGCTCAAAAGAGAATCTCTTTCTGTGAAAAATTCCATGTTAAAATGATGAAATGTGTTGCCCCCTTCCAGCATCCACAGGCATTGCCTTTAAAAAAAAGGAAAAAAAAGTTTCCTTTTGCTGTGTAGCGTCCTGCTTGAACTATGAACTACTGCATAGTTATAAAGTCCTATCAGTTCAGCTCCTTACACAGCTCTGTCTTCCCAGTTTCTCGACAACTCAAACGCCTTTGATGGCAAAGAATAGGGTTATTGAAGGATGGTGGGCAGATTTCACTAAGTAACAGGTGGAGGTCAAAGTAGTTTATTTGCGGGGATGAACACAGTACAGAGATGAAAAATCAAATGCTTTGCCATAATAAGGTTTAGCAGGAAAATGCTGACTACACTAAGCTTAGATTCTAGCTGACAGAACCTTTTCTAGTGTTCATTACTTGATTTCACACTTCAAGCAATTTGAAGAGGCCTAAAATTATATTTCTTTTTTCCTCTATGAAATGTTCCAGTCAGTTTCAAATTTTACCTTAAGTAAAGTGATGGGTGTTCTGCTCGCATCCAAGGAACGCAGGGATGAATAGATCCCCGGTGCAGGCTTATCCCAAACATGGAACATCACAGACGACATCTCTAAAATTAAATTTTACCAGTACGACCCTTAAACTCCAAGCTTTTGATCATGTTCTGACTGACAAAATCAGTGAGCATATTTTAATAAACACTTAACTTCACATCACCGAAACTGGTATTCTAGATAGAGAAAACTACCTATAAAGATGTTCACCAAGCTTGAGCACTGGTTTATCCCCAGCCTGTTGGCAATGGGGAGGAGAGGGCTACTGATCCTTCGTCCCCCCCACCCACCACCACAATATGTAATTCTGTATTTGCATAGTACCTATGTTTTACTTTTGTAACTTACAAAAGGGCTAAACATGCTGAAAAAATATAAAAGTAAGATTTACCCCTTATACAACAATAGGACCAAAAAACTGAAAAATTATTTGGTGGCATGTAAACCAGGGCTGTCTAATAGAACTTTCTGCAGTGATGCAAATGTTCTACATCTGCACTGTCCAGTACTGTAACAACTAGTCAAATACGGCTTTTGAGCACTTGAAATGTGGCTGTGCTGAGCAACTGAATTTTTAAATTCATTTCACTTTAATTAATTTAAATTTAAGTAGTCACATGTGGCTAGTAGCTACCATATTGGATAGGGCAGATATGAACCAAACATATGTATGATTGAGTTTTTTACTTTTCAGCTGGGTATCTAGGCAGGATGAATAAAACATTATGCTATGCTATACTATATTTATTTTTCATGCAAAGGAAATTACTTGGTTTTCTCAGTAATTTCTTGTTTATTCTCAGTCCTCTGTGAATATGTGTGATTGCTGTGTTGAGCCAAAATCAATCCTTCCCTAAACACATGGAGGATGGGATAGAGGCAAGAGAGAATGGATAGGGAATCTCCAACTTGTAAATATTAGGAGCATGAAGTACAATTTTTAAACTTCAGTCCTGACACTGGGGTGTCTGTACTTATCCTGAAAGGAGAGGAAATCCCCTAAAAAATCAGGGAACTTTATTGTTGGCCCAGGAACCAGATCTTTACATGACATTTTCCTTGTGTCTATTCTTTACTCTCTCGGGTTGTAAATTTTCACTCACAAATGAACATTTGGAATACATTAGAGAACTCATCATTTCTTTTCTCCTGAATAATCCATATAATTTTTACTCCATTCTCCCATTTTAAAAAATTGAAGAAATCACTTGTATGCAAGCCTTTTAAATTACCTGAACTTCTTTATGATGTGGTAATTCTTTGGGGGGTCCTTTCTGCTCATCTGAAATGGTTGCGTATAGAGTAAGAAGGATGAACCTCAGAAGCTGTATTAACTCCCATTTTATTCTCCCCATCATAAAAATGATTTTAAAACGTTTCTATTCACTGAAAAAGGGTAAAAGTCAAAATAGTCTGAATGTTTTACCTTTTTTATTGTTGAGTGTGTTAATCATAATAAATTACATTGGAATGAACCATAATGGATTTTATCATTAAGACACAAATCTAAGACGAGTGCAGGATCTTGAACTACTCCCCGTAGCACACAGCATGTGTTTCTACCCAGAGGAACAGAATGGCCCTTTAACTGTGGGATTAATCTGTGCAATTACAGCCTTTATTTAGCATCACGGTTGACGATCATCTCCATCACAAGGTACAGATGAGATGGTCCTAGAAAGGTCCTGTTCTTGCCTGTGTAGCAGCTGCTTATGGAGTGCTGTGTTCTCTCCAGCTGGAAGAGGTGAAGCCAAGCATAAATTTGCTGGTGGTAGATGACTTGTAAAATATGGTACGGGTACTATTCAACTTTCATCCTGAGCCTGAGAAATGACACTGATGCCTTCAGTCCAACAGATGTGACTGGGGTACCCATTGCCCACACTTCCACCAGGAGGTGCAGGGGAATCTGAATGGCCAGCGGTGAAGAAAACAGCCACAGTAGCAGTTAGCATGCCATTTAGGCTGTAGAACAATATATAAGTATCCTTAATGAGCTCTGTTTTAAACGAGCTCGTGATTAGTCTGAATTAGGAAGATAGATAAATGATCAGAACTTATTTCAGGAGGAGGCGCCTTGGTGGAGCAGGGCACCGGAAGCGGAAAGAGTTCTCTCCTGCTGGGTTCAGATCCCGGCTTGGAGTAGTGACTGTGGCTTCTCGCCTTCTTCGGGACTTCCTTCCCTCAGCTGTCCTCTTTCTGAGTCTTTGCTTTCTGTCCGTCTCCTGGACTGTTCCTACTGGTAGGCAAGCATGCTTCACTGCCTCCCATCTTCAAGAAGCTCTGCCTTGCTTCCCTGCATCTCCTTAGAGCTAATACTCTAGTTTCTGCTTCCCTCCAAAGGCTGATTTCACAAAGAGTTGACTATGCCCATTTCCTCTGCTTCATCATTCCTGATTTTGTAAAACATTCTAACCTGTGTTCCGTGGGCCTTACTCCCCTGGAGCTCATTTATTCTCATTACACGTGATCTCTCAATAGCATTTGATTGACTCCATCGTAACCTTCTCCTTGAAATGGTTTCCATAAAACTTTGCTTTCCTAGGAGTTAAATGACTCTGCTAAGTTGCCTATTTTGATCCTGACTTTAGTAGTTTAGGGGCCTCCCTTGTTGTCAAGACTTACTGAATTCTAGACAATTGTGTGTGTTAGACTCTACCTCTGGTTTAGGTAGTATTTACTGCATTATAACACAGAGAAGGTTTGGAAGGTACCAGTCTCAAAAAAGAATTTTGGTCTTTCTTATGTTTGTAGGAGGCTTTATAAAGGAAGCAACTTGTTGAATAGGCAAGAGACCTATTGTAAATATTAAATGTATGTATTTACTCTTTTACAATTTAACATCTTTGGATCATTATGTTCTTCTAAGACTGTGATATTTATTTCTTGGAGATTCTGTTTTAGAATTACTGATAATAAGGGCATGTGTGTGGCTCATTCGGTTAAGCTTCTGACTTTGGCTCAGGTCATGGTCTCCCAGTTCATGAGTTTGAGCCCTGTGTCGGGCTCTGTGCTGATAGCTCAGAGCCTAGAGCATGTTTCGGATTCTGTGCTTCCCTCTCTCTCTCTGTCCCTCCCTACTCACACTCTGTCTCTCTCTTTCAAAAATATATAAACATTAAAATTTTTTTAATTAAAAAAATTTTTTTAAAGAATTCCTGGTAATAAATGCAGTATGTTTAATAAAATCCTAACTAATCCCTACTAATGCCAAGAAAAACCTTTGGTATAGAAGATACAATGATTCTTAGTATATTTCAGATTCTTTTTTATTTTTTGCATGTTCTTTTGCAGTTGATACAACCTTCCTTTGAGTTTTTTCTCTGCATAACCAAATTAGAAACTTCAACTATAAATATACTTTATTGACTTAAATAGGACACTGTTTTTATAATATACAAGGGAAACTATATGAGGGTAGTGTGATGTATTACAAAACATACAAGTTTCAGAACAAGAGAGACCTGACTCTGAAATACCACTTAATAGCTGTATGATCTTGAACAAGTTGCTTGACATATCTTGGTATCTAGTTTCTGCATTATTAAGTTATAAGTAGGCAGGATATTAATACCTAAAGTGGAAGCATGAAATACATGATTACATGGTACATTAATACATGAAAATACAAGCATTTGAGATGTTTGTAAATACATGGTACATAGTAGGTACTCCATAATTTGTAGATTTTACTATTTATCTGTTTTGGGGAAATGATAAATATAAGAGGTTTGACGACCATCTCCTTAGCTGCCTCCCAGCCCTCTTGAGGCCACTAGATGGATGAGGCTTCCAGTAGTCTTTAGGTCTGGTATAGTAATTGCTCTGCTAAAGCAGTAGTAAAGATAGGTCATTGGGAATTAGATGAAGGCAATGATCTGGAGAATATAGAAAGTCAAACGTGAACAGCCAAACTTGCAACATTTTGTAGTCCTCTCTAACCTGCTTAAATATTGGATTTTAAAACAAAAGTGCAGAGTCTACTTGTTTCCAGCATTCTTCCCAAACAGATTGCGACTATAAATGAACATTACTGAAAATTTTCTGTTCTTGACTTTGATAGTTTGAAGAAAGAAATACATGCCAGTTAAATCTTCCCTGACAACTTGAATTACAGCACCCCCAACTCCTACAACAGATGAGATAAGGTCCTGCTGTCCTGAGCAGCATTACCAGGGATAATTTTCACAGGACAATGAATTTTTGATAAGTCCTCCAACAAATCCAGAATGTTGTTCCATTGTTTCTGGAATAGTTCTAGTCTATTGTGTGATCTCTCCCTTCTCCCCCTGCTTCCCATTAGTATTGTACCTACATTGATGCCTAAAAATCCCCTTTAAGAAGCTTCCTTAAGCAAAGAACAGCATTATGCTTCCTTCTCATTCCTGTAGGACTTGCTTCATAATTTTCCCTATAAAGTTCTTAGTCAAAGTGTTTAGTAAATCTCATAATTTGGGAGAGAGAGGGAGTTGAAATTAATTATGTGTTTTTTTCCCTGTGTCTTATTTTTACTTTTTGTAACATCAAGTTATAGAAAAACTTACCAAAAAAAAAAAAAACCCTTGATTTTTTATGAGACCCCAAGAATTATTTTTGAGTTGATTTTCATGTCATTTGATCTGATTTTGTTATTAGTATGTTTTTTTAAGAATCAGAGGGAAATAGAAATTTTCCAAAGTGTTTATGCCTTTGGAAATAACCACTTATTTGCCTCTTTGCTACATGCAGAGATGTCTTAACTGTTTTCTCTGGGTGAGTGTAGACTAGTGGAAAACCACACTACCTAGGATGCATTTGCTAAAAATCATGGAAGCTTCTGGAATTCTAGAGAGTAATTAGTGCATAGTCAGCATCTTTAATGCACACATTTCTAGGATGGACTGTAGTCTCATATTTGAATATCATCTTAGTTTGCTATTGCTGTATAACAAATTACCACAAATACAGTTTAAAAAAAAACACATTTATTACCTGACAGCTTCCATGGGTCAAGAGTCTGGACACAGCTTAGGTTGTCCCTCATCTCAGGGTCTCACATGGCTGCAATCAACATTTCATCCAGACTACATTCCTTTCTGGAGCTCTGAGTTCTCTTGCAAACTCTCATGATTATTGGGAGAATTTAGTTCCTTATAGCTTTACGACTAAGGTTCCACCTTTCTTAGAGCTGGCTATCAGCCAGGGGCCTTGCTTAGCATCTAGAGGTCCCTGCAGTTCCTTGCCATGTGGCCCCCTCACAGGCTCTTTCCCCTGGTGGCAGCTTACTTCTTCAAAGCCAGCAGGAGAACCTCTCTGACCTCTATTCTAGTCCCTCTGTTACAGGGTTTACCTGATTAGGTCAGGCCCACCCAGAATAATAATCCTTTACTTAATTCAAAGTCACCTGATTAGGGACCATAATTACATCTGCAAAAGTCCCTTCACCTTTGCAATACAACAACCTGATCACAAGAATAGCATCGATCATATTCACAGGTACTGCCCACATTCAACTGGAGATTACATTAGTATGTACCCCAGGGGCCAAGAGGCATGGGGCAATCTTAGAAATCTGACCACCACAAATATTAATGATAACTGTAATGGAATCTTTGCAGGTACTGTTTTTGGCCTGTACTTTCAAAGTTTTCTTGTTGGGCTTCTCACTGCCTTCAAGGATAGAGTCACTGAATGACTAGAATTTCATGCTTGCCTGTGTCCTCTGGACACTGAAATGACTCAGGTAGCTTAGGAAAATGGCAAAGTGAGAGAAATCTGGAAAGTCTGGTGAATAGTGAACTAATGACAAGCCAAAATGCTTCTTGAAATCCATCTTCTATTTTCTTTACCACCATTGGGGTTTTTATGGCAATCAATAGGAGAAAATGTTCCATTTAAACACACCATTCTGGGGGCGCCTGGGTGGCGCAGTCGGTTAAGCGTCCGACTTCAGCCAGGTCACAATCTCGCGGTCCGTGAGTTCGAGCCCCGTGTCAGGCTCTGGGCTGATGGCTCAGAGCCTGGAGCCTGTTTCCGATTCTGTGTCTCCCTCTCTCTCTGCCCCTCCCCCGTTCATGCTCTGTCTCTCTCTGTCCCAAAAATAAATAAACGTTGAAAAAAATAAATAAATAAATAAATAAACACACCATTCTGCTCAATTTCTGCTTCTTGTTCTATAAACTTCTTTATTTTACATATTGAAAAGAACTTTGAAATAATATTTTGTTTGTTCCAGGAAAAGGGCAGTATTATTTTATAATCCTTTTTAAAAAATCTGAGAGTGAGGGAGGCAAACCATAAGAGACTCTTAAATACTGAGAACAAACTGAGGGTTGATGGGGGGTGAGGGACAGGGGAAAGTGAATGATGGACATTGAGGAGGGCACTTGTTGGGATGAGCACTGGGTGTTGTATGGAAACCAATTTGACAATAAATTATATTTAATATGAAACAAAAAAAATCTGATACTTTTTTTTAGACTTTTTTTAAATTTTATTAGTTTTTTTAAATTTGCATCCAAATTAGTTAGCATATAGTGCAACAATGATTTCAGGAGTAGATTCCTTAGTGCCCCTTACCCATTTAGCCCATCCGCCCTCCCACCCTCACCTCCAGTAACCCTCAGTTTGTTCTCCATATTTATGAGTCTCTTCTGTTTTATTCCCCCCCCCTGTTTTTGTATTATGTTTGTTTCCCTTCCTTATGTTTATCTGTTTTGTCTCTTAAAGTCCTCATATGAGTAAAGTCGTACGATATTTGTCTTTCTCTGCCTAATTTCACTTAGTATCATACCCTCCAGTTCCATCCACGTAGTTGCAAATGGCAAGATTTCATTCTTTTTGATTGCTGTGTAATACTGCATTGTGTGTGTGTGTGTGTGTGTGTGTATACACACCATATATATATGGTGTGTGTGTGTGTATATATATATATATATATATATATATATATATACACATACCATATAAAGATGTGGTATATATATATATATATATCTTTATCCATTCATCCATCAATGGACATTTGGGCTCTTTCTATACTTTGGCTATTGTTGATAGTGCTGCTATAAAAATGGGGGTGCATGTGTCCCTTCAAAACAGCACACCTGTATCCCTTGGATAAATGCCTAGTAGTGCAATTGCTAAGTCATAGGGTAGTTCTAATTTTAGTTTTTTGAGGAACCTCCATACTTTTTTCCAGAGTGGCTGCACCAGCTTGCATTCTGAAAAAAATCTGATACTTCTAAAAAATACATTGAAATTAAAGTTTTGATTTATTAAGAAAAAGCCAGTCAGTCATTAATCCTTACAGTAATTGCATAACAATTGTGCATAGCTAATTGGTAAAAGAAATTCTAACAAGAAGCTTATTTTTAATCTATGGGGCAGAAACTAAACTTGATTTCGAAAATATAAGTCAGGATTAATGTTCTCTCACTTTTAACATAAAGTAGTTTACTACCATTTTGAAATTTTATCCTGTCAATTGAGTATACGAAGCAAATTAACCAAAACATACATTATGCATATGGAGAAAATATTAAAGTATATAATAAGGAAATGTGCTCGATACAAGTCTTTAAAAATTGAAAACACAAAGTAATTTTGAGATTCATGACAGCCTTAGGGATCATATTACTTGACTGCGATAAATTTAGAAGATTATACATAGTTTGGCTTCTTCTTGCGTGCAGACAGTATTTCTTTTCTCTTTAACTCTTTCAAAAAAAGATTCCAATTTTGCTGTTTTTGAGTCCATTTACCAACTTAATCATTCTTTATGCTTGTTATTCTCTAAATTTTACCTATATTCATTCCCCTTTTTAAAAGACTAAACGTACATGGTGGATTTAAGTCGTGTCAATATTTCTGCAGTATTTAGAATGGCATGGGATGGGACACGTGAACTTTTCAAAGAAATGATAACTTTTCCTTGAGTCCAATCATTTGCTTTCTTATGTAAGGTTAGTTCAGATACTGCATTTCATCAGTGATTCCATTGTCTGAAAAAAATCCTGCCATCTTAAAAGTTTTGACATTTTCATTTTCTGTTCTCTTTCTGTTTCGTGACACATAATTCAGGCATTTGACTGATTTTAAATCAGTGGACTGGTTGACAGCCTAAAAATGTGTTTTGCACAGGAGAGGCTTAAATGAATCGAGAAGTTTGTTGACATTTGGGTAACTTTGTATTTCTTCCCTTTAATTTTTTAATTTGAAATCTCCTTTCTAATGTAATTATGTGATTATACCTTAGGCTAGGTTACTTGGCATGAATGTTGATCCAAAACCTCAACCCATCATAATGATGTTAAGATATTGGTATGGTGTGATTTTGGTTACTGATTCAAAGAGCAAAGAAACATAGCTAAAGTTGCTTCGTGACCCACTTTTTCATTCAAATCACATAGATACTGATCTGGAATGGATGGGATCTAGATTGGTAGTGTGAAGTTCTAGATTGGTGAACTTGTTTCACACACAAGTTGGTGTGAAATCACACACCACTTCATATTGTCTTTCCATTGCACCACACAGATATGCTCACCAACTTGCAATTTCTTTCTTTCTTGGGGTCACACTCCCTAGTTTTACTAGGCCCCCACACATCAATGAGTAAAGCCACAGATAAAGCTGCAACCGTTACAAGTAGTGTAAATATCTTTTCAGGCCACTTGCTGTGTCCTAGACCCTCTGTTGAATATCCTGAAAACGGAAGAGGCAAAACAGACATGGTCTCCATCCTTATAGAATCTGTAGTCACACTCGGAGCTTGTGTGGTAGAACCTTATTAAGGAAATCTGTGATCGGAAATAACAAGGACACATTTATATACAGGCCGAACTAAGTTTTGGAACAAATCTATACCTACAAAGTGCTTGGCACAGTGCATTGTAGTCAGTAACTACTCAATAACAGGTACATGCTAATATCATTATTACTTTTATATCCTATTTTTCCAGCTCACCCAATAATTCTCTGGTCATAGAATACAACACATATAGACATACGTAAGCAAAGGAGATCTGATTCTTTTGACACGAGTACAGACCAGTTTTGAGCTGCAAATTTAAGAGAGCCCAAATTTGTCCTGTGATGTGGAGACAAGAAGTCATTTCCTTTATTTTTATATCCAAGTTTTCATTGTTTTAATTGGCACCCTACCAAACTGATAGATGCCTCCAGTTGTGTATGTCAGCATGGTTGCCGAGAACATTACAAACTCAGTAATTACAAGAGACTATTTTCCCATTATTTTCTTCCCGAAACATTTTCTATGCTGGAAATGTTATGAAAACCTCAGAAACTATAGTAAAACTACTATTTTTAAAAACAAGTTTTTATTGTATTTTCTTAACATAAAAGTGTAATATACGTTCATCATAGAAAAAACAAGTAAGCAAAAAGAGGCAATGAAAATCACCCAGATACAACACACAGAGAGAACTACTGTTAGAGTTTATGTGTATTTCCTTCCAGCTCTTTCTCTGTACATAGAAATATATTTTTAAATGGCATCATAGCACAACATCCTATTTTATTGCTTTCCATGTCTTTATTCCATGTCATTAATTATCTTGCCATGTCATTCTTTTACAGTATTATTTCCTTGGGTTCTATCATATTTATTTAACCAGTTTCAATTGTTAGGAGGCATTTAAGGAGTTTTTACTTATATCTTTTCTTTCTTTTTTCTACTATAAATGATCCATCAGATGAACAACTAACTGAGTTGCCATTGTTGAGGGTTTTTTTTTTTTTTTTTTTAATGTTACAATAGCTGAATTATTTAAAATGTGGAGAAAGGGCCTTGGTGCTTAAGGAAGGTACCTGGCAAGATGAAGTGACTGCAGATGAGGTCTTCATGTGCCTTCGAGAGCCTTCTTCCTCAAGGGTCCCAGGAGCCACAGGCATATAAAAACTCTCAAGCGACACTGGAAAGTGGCCCTCTGTAATTAGAAAGATCAATAATGCCAAAATGGACTGCGATTTAGTAAAATAAGTTGAAATCAGTTATAGTCGGATTTATCAGGGAACCATTTTGTCACCTGTTTTGTTCCCATGACAAATTCAAAGCAATTCGGAACCAGTTTTGCGCTCACAGGTGGATTTCTTTTTTTAATTCTTTCAGTTTTATCTTTTAGGTTGTACAAGCTGTCGTGCCATGAATTAAAGTGTGCTTATCACTCCATCCTTCTTGCCAGGAATGCCATCTCCAACCACACTGAAGAAGTCGGAGAAGTCTGGTTTCAGCAGCCCCTCCCCTTCGCAGACCTCCTCCCTGGGAACAGCATTCACACAGCATCACCGACCTGTCATTACAGGACCCAGAGGTGAGCTGCTCCACGGGCTCCCTTGGTCGCGCTTAGATCATGGCCTCGGGAGCAAGGGTAGCAAAGTGAGAGACAAGGAGGCCTCTCCCAGAATGCTCCTGAGGGCAGTGAGTGTTCCAATTTCTCATCCTTGGGAACAGCTTTGGCACCAAAGCCTTGATCCGTACCTAAGGCCAAAAAGGGACCAAAACCTCTCGTTACCGGAGGGATATTGCAGAGAGGTGGGAGGTAATTGGAACCGAACCAAAATCAAATCTGTCCTACAGGTTGTACAAAAGGACTGTGTGTGTGTGTGTGGGTGTGTGGGGTGTGTGTGTGTGTGGGGGGGGGTTAGGTGAGTGTATTTTCCTGTAGTTAGTTACCTGTTTGCATGTAATAAGCTGTTTTTCATTCTCTCATCCCTGCTGATTCCCTTTCCTTAAAACCTGATTTCAATATGTGGCATTTTGCATTGAGATTGTTTGCATCACGGTGTTGACGAGCAGTCTTCACTCACTCCTTTTGAAGTGGTAGATAGTTTGTCTGGTTTTCATTGCAATGTTTTCATTATTTTTGTCCCGTGTGCTTTTAAGTTTATTATTAAAATGTGTCCACAAGAAATATGATTTGTATTTCGCATTAAAGACAAGCTTTAAACCTCAAGAGAATGTCAGCAAATCACTTAACTCGATCTTATTGCAAGATGAAAATATTTATTAGTTTGTTTATGAAACTCCCCACAGTAGGAGTATGAA
The DNA here is from genome assembly GCF_018350155.1 of Leopardus geoffroyi. Classification (NCBI taxonomy): domain Eukaryota; kingdom Metazoa; phylum Chordata; class Mammalia; order Carnivora; family Felidae; genus Leopardus; species Leopardus geoffroyi. The sequence goes on from NC_059328.1 coordinate 50,289,667, forward strand.
TAACTGTAACCACGTTTACTTTCTTCCACCAGATCATCACTTAGGTAGGTCTGTGATCTACCAGCTGGTGTTATAAAACAGCCTAGAAAGTTACGGTCTCTTGTCTACCTTAACATACACCTGGGGAAACTGATATTTCTTGCATTAATCTCAAAGTGAGACCCACAAATCTGAATCCCTTTATGAATACTCTGGGTGCATCTCAGGGAAGTATGGAAGTTGAGAGGGCCGGCCAGCGCACACGTGCAGAAATCACATTGAAGAAAACAAGTATTTGGACTATTTCGTGAAGCAATTACTATATTTACAATTATGAAAACGTACATGCTCCATCTTTAAACATGTGATCTTGATAGAATTTTCTCAAGATTTCTTATTATTTTCAATTGTGTGGTGTGCATGCGTGTGTGTGTGTGTATGTGTGTGTGTGTGTGTGTGTGTGTTATAATTAGAAAGGCAACATACGTATTTTTTTCTGACTTGAAAACCTTACATCTGAGTTGGATTATACAGTCCCAAAATGAGTCTGTTTAAATGGGGGTAGTATTATGATATTATCCTCACAGTCATTAAGCATCTCAACTGTGGTGGAAAATAAAAGATATGAAGTCCTTTTAGTCAGAAGATTTTTGGTCTCATGGAGATAAGGCATGTGATGTTTCTTATCTTTTTTATGGTCATTCTAAATGCTAAATGAATGTTAAAAGTAGAAATTTCTGCAGGAACTCAGAGGAGGGGACTATGGAATTTCATTCATTCATTCAACAACAGTTCCCTGAGTGCCTGTCATGGGAGTTCAGTGGTTCCTGTCCTCATAAAGCATACAGTCTAGGGCAGAGAGAGACACAAGGAAATAAGCATTCAGAAGATAATGTGGAACATGCTATTACCACTTTTTACCTAATAAAGAGATTTCAAAATATAGATAGCATTGAAGTCAAATCTTAAACAGGTGCTTATGTGAATGGAAGGCATTCCAAGCAGAGGAAAGATTCATGGTGTAGCAAAGTAATAAGGATTGGGAAGAATAATATGGCAGCAATTAGGATAGCTGGGTAAGGTGCCTCTTTGCCTTTCCACTTATCTTGTGGATTTTTTAATGTCCTCACCAGTAAAATGGGCCAATACTATTGTTGAAAGAACTTTTCCTCCCAGCCGCCTATGCTTATGTAGAAACACGATAAGACAGTATTTGTAGAGACTCTTTGAGGAGCATAAAGCAATGTGCATATATTACCATTTATCCAGTAAATATTGAGTGCCTTCTATGTGTCTTGCCTTAAAGCTGTAGTTCTACAATTATTAAAACAATTCTACTGTTTACCTGTGAGTGCCAAGATTGGGAGCTTCTTCATGCTACATACTTAAACATATTTGCTGAAACAGCCCATGCTGGGTTGAACCAGAGTGGACCTCCCTAGCCTTCAGAACAATGAGCTTTTTTGATCTTATATTCATAGCGTGAACAGTGTTTATGAGGAAAAGAGACACCTAGTTTAAGAATTATGAAATACCAAAGATTCTTTGTTTTCACCAGAATTCAAGATGGTTCCCAGTATCCTCGGTTCTCCTTTCTGGAAAATCTACTCAGGTACCCATTCTTATTGCACCCTGCCCCCCCTTAGTGGTCTGGTAAAGGGAATTGGAATAACGTAGATGAAACTCTTTAGTGGTGTTGTTGTGGCAAGAATCTGAGTGGAGATGGGCTAACACGAGACGTTTGGGGGCTAAGATATTTTTTAGGGTTGGCATTGAGCGTCTGGCTGTCTGAGAAATATTTGCTGCAGGTGCCATATTGTCCTTTATTCTTCTCTGAACCAGTTGGAAAGCTAATGCTTGGAATGGGATCACAGGATTAAAAGTTGATATTTTAGGAAGATGAGGCCAAACTGAAAGAGAGAGTCTGACCGAACGAGCCAGCGTGGAATAAATGTGACGTGTACATAAAGGAGACTTCAACCTCACATGTTCCTTTTATTGTAAAGAGTTGCCATAACCCAAATCAGTAAATCATTATAGAGAATCCAGACAGACAGCAGAACTTCAAAGGGCCTGGAAGAAGAGAAAGGGTCCTAGAGCACAGGGATGGGGGAAGGGGGTGGGGTTGTTTACTGCACCCTTGCTCAGAATCACATGATGTATTCACCTCTGGGTAGGACTCAGATTGCAAGGATTCTGCTGCCTTCTTTAAAACTTTCTTAAAATACCTTGACTAGACAAACCCCAGTTCATAAACAATAACTGTGTGACATATCTCAGTGCTCAGGCCAGAGGTGATATTTTAACAGAGCAACAGCAAAGCAAGGTCACCGTGCTTAAAAAACAGTGGCCCTATTTTTGACTACAGATATAAGCCACATTTGGAAATTTGGTGGCCAGTTGTTACAAAGGAAACCTCTCTTTGGAAGTTCAAAGCAAGTGCAGAAAAATAGGACCGTGAGGGAGGCAGCATTGTATAGTGGGTAAGCATAAAGGTGTGGGGGTCAAACGGACCAGTGTCTGAATCCTGTCTCCACCACTTTTACCAACCGTGTCAACCTGGTACAGTGCTTTACTTCTCTGAGTCATAGATTCCTCCTCTATAAATTGGAGATGGTAATCTCTGCCTCAAGAGAATCATGTTGTCTCGGGAGCAAATGAAATCATGTGTTTGCAGTTGTTTGCCCAGTATCTGGAAATAGAGCGTGTACTCAAGTCATACAAAGAGTTCAATCACCCATTTTCACCCAGGCTTTGAAAATTTTCATGTCGTCCCTCTTGCTTTCACCTATCAACATTTTGCCCATCCCAAGACCGGTGCAAGTACAATTTTTACATGAAAACCCTTAGCTCCACACAGGCTGCCATCCCCTCACGCTCTGTGAAGTCCCATAGCCTTTCAGGTCTACAGATTTCCTCCACTGGTGCCTTGCTTTGTTATTAATGTACATGCCTTGTCGTTCTCATAGAATGAAACCTTTGAAAGGGAGGATCTGTAACTTACACTTTTTATTGCCTTCATTGTGTCTCATTCAATGGATATTATGCTCAAATATTGGTTGAATAAATAAAAAGTATCAGATTGCACATAAATGTACACAAAAGACATCATCCCCTCCCCCACACTGACAAGATCCCATTGCTTCACAAGAACTAAGGGTGATAAATGGCTAATAGTTTATGCAGGGCTTCTTTATAAGGAATGTCCACGGGGGCGCCTGGGTGGCTCCGTCGGTTAAGCATCCGACTTCATCTCGAGTCATGATCTCGAGGTTTGTTAGTTCGAGCCCCGCGTCGGGCTCTGTGCTAACAGCTCAGAGCCTGGAGCCTGCTTCAGATTCTGTGTCTTCCCATCTCTCAGTCCCTCCCCTGCTCATGCTCTGTGTCTCTCTATCAATAATAAATAAATGTTTAAAAAAATTAAAAATATGTATATAAGGAATGTCCACGATGGGGAAGAAAACCTTTATAAGATTATATGAGTAAAACTTTGACATGGAAACTATGGTTTTTCGTATTTTATGCTAGTCTAATCACTTCCCTATGTACATCATGAAGGTAGAAATATGTGTGTGTGTGTGTTTGTTTTTTTAAACAAATCCCCTCTCTAATATTGGCTTTCTTTGTGGCTTTGATAAATCATTTAACCTTGTGGTCTCAGTTTGGCCATCTGTATCATGGGAAGAATACTTGGCCATCTATGTAGTTAAAATTAGGTAAAGGGGTTAAAGCATTTTGGAATACCCTGGGGAGTGGAGAAGACATTAAGTTTCCATAAAAGCATCTACATGTCATTGTATATTATTACAATTATTGTGTACTTTAAGCTGAATTATTGGGCTTTCAAAAACTTTCTTTTGCAAGCACTCAAAATTTCAGCCATAACAAAGTATTTAATCACGACAGTTTGATTTATGATAATCAAAAAAAAAACCTTTGCTTTTTAAACAAGTCTTCCCTTTGCTTTTTAAACAGTTGTAAATTTGTCCTTTAAATTTGGAGCAGTAATATTTTAGAGTTCCTTGAAAGTTTGTCTTTAGGTGTCTGCCTAAAATCTTTGCTATTTTCAAAAACAAGCTAATGAACGATACTTAATTTAAGTATTTCATTTAATTGAATGCTTTACACTAAGTAAAACAGCTCTGTGCTCTAGGGAATTTAGAAATGGGGAGGGGCAGGCACTGTCCACATCTCAAGGCAGAGGTTGAAAGTAATTAGCGAGTAAGCACTTACGGAGCTTCCCCTAGAACCACAGACTTTCAGAAGAGTGCCCTGGAAATCTGGTCTAATTCATTTCCTGTATCAGCTAAGAATGCGTTTGACTGCAAGTAACAGAAAATCTCACCAAACAGGTGATATTTTTTCTCATATAAAAACAAGTATGTGACTCAGGACCGTTTGAGTCCAAGGATTGAGATTTCTTCTTTTAGCATTGCTGTAGTCAGTTGTGTCCATCCTCATGCTGTGACCTCATGGTCACAATGTGGCCACTGCACTCCTGCTTTACACTAGCATTCCAAGCAGAAAGAAAAGCCAGCTCATTCTGCTACCTTTTGTAGAATGTTAGGCTGCATGGCCAGAACTATGTATTCCACAAGATCACCTCTAGCTGCAAGGGAGGCTGGAAAATATATATATATATTTAAAAATTTTTTTTTCAACGTTTATTTATTTTTGGGACAGAGAGAGACAGAGCATGAACGGGGGAGGGGCAGAGAGAGAGGGAGACACAGAATCTGAAACAGGCTCCAGGCTCTGAGCCATCAGCCCAGAGCCCGACGCGGGGCTCGAACTCACGGACCGCGAGATCGTGACCTGGCTGAAGTCGGACGCTCAACCGACTGCGCCACCCAGGCGCCCCTATATATATATTTTTAAGCTGAACATATTGCCACTCTGTATAAAAGGGGGCTTTATAAGTAGCTAAGTAGTGGAGAACTCTGCTGGTTAGCAGTTAGTAACTATTCCACATTATTCTTGCAGATGAGAGAGATCTCAGCCAAGAATAGAAATCAAGTCTCCAACTCAGTGCCTTTACCACTATATCTGTAGGTGCTACCTTTTTCTACCCACTGGGAGAAATAAACTGCATTTATTTAAACAATTAATTTGTTTTCACATTTTTTATTAGTAAGACATAACATAGTCATTTAGATCTTTTGATAAGCATGACATAACCCATGTTATCACACTGAGTTTTTTAATAACAGCCATAAACATATCATGTGACCTTTTTTTATTAGCCCACAAATCCTTGCTACTGGTAATGTAGGATTTCTGTTAGATGCAAATCACTTCAAAAAACAATTTTTGAGGTCAGTGTGACTTTTTTGTTGTTGTTTTAACAGTAACAAGCAACTTTATTAGATTTTTTTTTTTTTTTTTTTTTTTTTTGCCAAGCATACATTTACTGTTTAAAAAAAAAAAAAAGGAGTGGTCAAGTTGAAGAAGTTCAAAATCTAGAAACCATATCTGATTTCATTAGAGGTTTCATTAGAGGTGTGTTAGGGTATCTCAACTTGAGCACTTGGGTAAGCTGAGTCACTCAGGCATACCTCTTCAGCTCATGCCTGAAGATGTGCTAATTCCTATGAAAACGTGAGGACTGCACGAAATCCTCTTCAACTGTGCCATCTTGCAGCATAGACGCAAAAGAGATACTTCAGACATTGTCCTCATCTGGAGAAACATTTACAAGTAGCCCTCTCAAGCGTCTGGCCCTGTTTCACTCCACCGTATTCCCTGACTAGCTCTACAGTATGACTTTTTCAGTATTAAAATCGACTTGCAGACTCCCATTACTGTCTGGGGACCCATTAATTTTTTTCCACAAATATTTATCAAGCACTTAACAGTGTGTACAAGGGGCTCTACCATTGCTGAATAGAGTGAACACGAGCAGCTTGGACTCTGGCTGGAGAGTGCTGACCTCTCGGTGGATGACGGGACAAGAAAGCTAGCAGTTGTATTACTGTGACAAGGGAAGCACAGGTGTTGTCGGGGACAAGGGCATCCTGACAGAGACCTCTGTGGCATTTGGCACTGCGAGAGTCCAAACAGGCATAAGACTTAGCCCCCGTTCTCCAGCAGGGTACCTTCTAATTGCAAACACACCAAACAAAGCAACAGCAAACAAGTCATGCTTTTATACAACTAAGTACTGAGGAATTAAAGACATACACGATGTGAGCATGAGACTAAACTGCCCACTTCTTTAGGAGTCAAAAAACATATACAATGAAGGCAGTTTAGAAGTAAAATTGTCCTGGGGTGCCTGAGTGTCTCAGTTGGTTAAATGCCTGACTTTGGCTCAGATCATGACCTCACGATTTGTGGGTTCGAGCCCCACATCGGGCTCTCTGCTGTCGGCGCAGAGCCTCTTGGTATCCTCTGTCCCCCCTCCCTCTGCTTCTCCCCTACTTGTGCACTCTCTTGCTCTCTCTCTCCCTCTCAAAATAAATAAACATTTAAAAAATTGCCCTAGTACCGAAAATATACATAAGATGTGCTAAAACAATAGCCGTATAAACCAAAGATTTATCGTGCGGCTTTCAAAGAGTCATGCCAGTTTTGGTTTGGAGAGGTAGGCAGAAGCATATATGCTCTATAAACCTCTCTAAGTCCATGATCCTCATGATTCAAGCAGGGATCCTGCTCTCAGTGATGAAATGTCTGAGGGTCTGCAGTTAACGATATCTCCCAGTGTGGCCAAGAAAAACATACTGCAGAGAATTATGAGAATTCAGATCACCTTCCAGGAAGCTGAGGTCACCAGGAAAGGTTGGAGGAGTGTAGATCCATAGACAATAATAGAGGAGGAAGGAAGGAGAGGTAAAATATGAAGGCAACACTTATCACTAGATGGCAGGGCCCATTAGAGCAGGAACTATGGCTTTATTCTTCCTATCTGTGTCCCTCAGCCTCGTGCCTGGCGTAAGGAAGACACTCAACAAATATTTGTTGAATAAATGAGTGATTGCATGGATTTGATTGAAGGCACACAGAAATTTTGGGAATAACAGTCCTTTCCATCCCCCATGTGTAATAATGATAGAATATTCAAGAGCATGTATTTGGTAGCATTTAGGGAGATGCATTACATAGTGAATAAATGCTCAATATATATTTGCTTTGTCTTCATGCAGAGCTTCTACTTGATGAGCATTAAGAGGAATACTGAGCTCAAAATGATTATCTGCTGTAAGGTTACAGTTTCTCTTTGTTCAAGTAAAGGACCCACAAGAAGACATACCCCCTTTATCACCACCATAACCGTGGGACCTGTCCCTTGGCATAGCCCCCTCCCCCCCCCCCCCCCCCCCCAGTACCTAAGTGGTCTGCAAACTTCTTTGCCTCTTAGGAAAGCTTTTAACTTAGTTGTAGAACGGTGCTCCTTTCAAAGGACCTGAATCTAATTTGCCTCTCCTGGCTTAGTGCAATTGAATCATCTCAGGGAAACGAGAAGCAATTAAGTACCTGTTGCTAACAAGGTGCTGAAATAATCTGCCAACAGATGCAAGGTGTTTATTTATTAGTGGAGTATGCCATTTGAGAAGACATTACATTGTCACTGTACAATAGGAATTGCCAGAATTGATTTTCAAATGGAGGCATCATGGGCCTAAGAACACTACCTCTGAAGTGCACTGAAAGACAAGAGGGCTTGTGAACACTGGTCAAGGTTAAGCTCAAGTGCTGGTGTCCAGCCCAGTGGGAAACACTGCCGGTGGGATTTGAAGGATCTGGAAGGTAAGGAGGAAAAGCAGCTTTTTAGCAAAGGCCCTTTAAGTCCCAGTTCAGGAAATTATTAAATTCATTAGCCAGATACTTACAACCAGCTATTACTGCCCAGCCGAAGGAAAAAACAGTGCCAGCAAATGTTTTAAAACTACAACTAAACAAAAGTCAGGAAGCGTGTAATTAAAACTGTACCTTTATTGTATTGTAAAGAGTTTCACTATGACATGGAAAATATTTAAAGGAGAAGGCTGTTTAGCTAATTTGTCTGCAAGTGAACTGCTTAGTGGAAAACTATCCTAAATTAACTGTAAGGCCACCCACCGAGCGAACCTCATAAAAGGCCATGGCTGCTCAGCTTGGTTCTGTGTCGCCATTCAATAATTACTAGATAAATGCATAACTAAAAGCTCTATTACACTAATAATTTGTACCGAGATAGATGTGTGGGACACCCTGCTGGGTTAATTTGTCATCCCGGCAGCAAACTTCTAAAGAGAGCTCTTCTGTAGGGGAATCCTGCTAATATGTGGTCCCAAGGAGGACACAGGAGAAAGACCAGTTGACTCCTTAATCTCTTAAAGAGGCAAAAGGCCCCCAGGTGGAGTGCCAGAGAGAAAAGTAGGGTGATTAACCACGTGGGCCTAGATTTAAACTCATCGTGAAGCTGCCCTCCCTTGGGATTGTTTGCCCCTTTCTCTCCACCTGTCTCCATCGCTCTCTCCATCTTTCCCTCCCTCTCTACCTCCCCCCACCCGCACCCCCACCATAGACCCACATGTGCACACATGGTGAAGGCAGTGGTTCTGAGCAAGGTTGCTTTGAAATCCTCTCATTGATAAGACTTCCTGGTATCGCTTGAACTATAAATCACGTAATCAGCTGATTCCCTATCAGTTCTTTCTTCTTGGTGTAGCTTAATGTAACGTTGATTCCATGTTTTGGACTCCTTTATTTTCCTTTTTTTCGGAGTAGAGTAACAAAGTCAATATTGGACTCGTATCTCCTCTTTATGTGGAATGTTTTCTTCTGTCACACACACACCCACGCACACACGCACACAATTGCTGTTTTAAATATGAAGCTCACATTGAAGCTTCCGTGCACGGTTTTCAACCTCCCCTATTGACAGAACCATAAATCATGTTAAAGTTAAGTGAATTACTGTAGCATGGAACTGTGGCTTTAACAATGTTTATGTAGTATCAGCTTATCATCCATGTAGGCAGAGGGGGGTGAGCACTGATATTTGAAATGGGAATGTACGGCCCTATTAATGTGGTTGCAGTATCACAGAAATCACCTATTTCATGCTGCACCCTTTGTAGTGTTGAAATTAGTGTACTTAATCACGCGTATAGAATGGTTTTTAAAATGTATATTTCCACAGTAAATTTACATTTGACATGTGCCATTTCTTCATATTAAATGGCGGTTGCCTTTTCCCCCCCATCAAACGCTTCCTTTTTCTTATGTGCAAAACACCCATGAGCAACATCAGAGTTGCCAGGTTGCAATACAATAATAAGGGACCCGAGAACAAACACTGCTGAAAGGAAATAAACCGGTTGACCTCCAAAAAATAATTCAAGTGGGAGCAGCGGAGTGCAGTGAAAAGTGCATGGGCCGTAGAGTCGGCCAGAATAGAATTCGGATCCTGGCTGGCCACTTGGGATCCGCGTGTGCTTGAACTAGTCACCTGTCTTCTGCCTGCCTTTTGTTTTCCCACCCGTACAGAACTTTAAAGCATGAGGAGGAGGAGGAGGAGGAGGAGGAGGAAGTGAAATGACATATGGAAAGTGCTGGGTACTGTCACAAGGATGTCACTAAATGTTCACCACCTCTGGGATGTCTTTTATCCTCACTTTGAATGTGGTTCTCTTGAGAGGGTCCTTACTTCCTTCATTCCCCATTCCTCCTCCCCAGTTGTCTTCTACCTGCTCTCATGGGTCCTCTCCGGGAGGAGCCTCATGTGCCCAGACCAGGAGATGTGGTCCCAGGGAAGTGCACCAGCCTGGTTACCCCGTCACACTGGGAGAATAGGGGAATCTCCCCAGTGGGGCAATAAATAGCTCCCTCCCGGGATGGGTAGCCCTTCAGCCATGGTAGGGACTTCACTTTGGCATGTCTTCATTCAGGCATGGCTCTTGGTAAAGTGAAGCACCGTTTTTGTTCGCAAGAGTCTGTTGTTGATAGGAATCAACTCAGCATATAATTATTGAGCACTTCCCATCCACCAAGCAGTGTGCTAGGCCCTGATGAGCAAACCAGACAAGTCCTGTGCCTGCAGTCTAATAAAACAGACAGATATGAAACAGATTACTATTAGTGTGATGAGATTAATGAGAGGGGAATTCAAGAAAGCGATAATATAGCACAGGTATGTAAAGTATTTGTGGGGGTCCCTTCTATTGGCATGCAATATGAATTTAGAAAACCTTGGCATCCCTGAGGGATATCTCCAGATCTTCCCAAATCCAAGTTCCTGAACACCATGAAAAGTTGCAGAATTACTGCATACCCTGTAATGAATGGCTTTGAAGATATGTTAATATAGACTCTTTCACGTGAAATATTCTCGTCAGTGAGAGAAACACATCCAACTTCCTTAACCATCCCTCTACTGCTCTGAAAGAAAATCACGGACTGGTGGTGCCTGTAACCAGAAAGTCTAGGGGTTTTTGGCTTCAGGTAGAGCTGGATCCAGAAGCTCACTCAGGTGATACCTTCAGAAATCTGTATGTTGTTCTCTCCCCTCAGCTCTGCTGTCTTCTGTGTGAACTTCATTCTTAGGCTGAATCTCTTCGGACTGTGGCATTAATGATGTGAGCAGCTCCAGGCTTAATTCTCACCAATTTAACAATCCCAAGGGAAAGAGAACAGCCTTTTCACAATAGATCTAGGAAAGGTTCTACTCCTGGATGCTTATGGCTCTGTTTGTCCCGGTTTGGGTCATTCGCTTGGGTCACTTTTGGAACAATCCTTATGTTTAAAAGATAAAGGGGTTTCTTATTGGCGTAGCCTGAGTTGCATGCTTACCTGTGGAGCCAGGGGGTAGGGTTAAGGCCACTCTACATAGACTGAGGCTGAGGGAAGGATAGGTATCCCCTCCCCCAAAATAAAAACCATAAGAGCTCTGTTTCCAGACTTTCTTACCAGCCAAAGTGACTTACTCCTGCAGTTAGGACTTGCAGAGCACAGGTAAGGTCAGGTCCTAGAAAGTGACTATTAGCCCATGCCATGAAACTCCGGGTCCATGAAAACAGTTGAACACAGTTCAACTCTTGATTCCCAGTTATCTCATGTTGCTACATTGCATTGTATGATCCTGATTATTTCTCACGTATCCTAATTTATTCTAAAAAAAAAAAAAAAAAAAAACAATGCTAAGAATGAATAACCCACAGTCTAATACACTATCTAGCACAGAGCTGATTCTCAACACATACTTTTTTTTTAATTTTTTTTTTTAACATTTATTTATTTTTGAGACAGAGAGAGACAGAGAATGAACAGGGGAGGGCAGAGAGAGAGGGAGACACAGAATCTGAAACAGGCTCCAGGCTCTGAGCTGTCAGCACAGAGCTCGACTCGGGGCTTGAACTCACGGACCGTGAGATCATGACCTGAGCTGAAGTTGGATGCTTAACCAACCAAGCCACCCAGGCGCCCCTCAACACATACTTTTTAAGTGAGTGAGCCCCACTATGTACTAGAATTAATTCTAGTCTCAGATCTTTTCTTCTGTGCTATTTTATCCAATTTATAGATAAAGAAAGGTGGGCTCAGAAATGTTCAGTAATTTTCCCCAGATTAGGAAAGGGAGTGGTGATTTCAAGCCCAGGGTGGTTGAGCTGTAAAACCCACACATGCCATACAGTTTCCATCTTGCAGTAAAAGAAGCCAGGAGGCTGACACAGAGCTGGTTGGTACCCAACCAGGGATCAAAACGTGAACCCCTGACTTCAGACACCGGACTGACTCTTCTCACACTTCCTCCCTGTGTGTGTGCAGTCTACCACAGTAGGAATAAACCCTTCAGTCCTCCGGGGTGTATTCAGGAAGATACTTGGCATTCAGGAGGACACTTTGAAAGTAACATATCTCCCAGAAATAGGGGCTTAAACTCCAATGTAAACCTGACAGTTTGGTGAGGGAGATGCCGCAAATCAGCCCACACTTGTGTGTTTATCATGGCTTTTGTTGTTGTTTATTTGCTTGTTTTTTTTGCCTTTTTTCCCCCCATGTCAGCAGACCACTTGCAGACCACCCAGGCCCCATCCCTTGGTAATCCTCCAAGAGGCTGGAGCACCCCTGCAGATTTTACTTGGGAAATTCTCCTTTGCAGAACTGCAGTTTGTAATTCCAGTGCATGTCCAGCCGGTTGTTAGAGGACTCCCTGCCTATTTCCATTAACCTCCATGCTTGTCCATTCTGTGAGGTTGCTTTTTTCTCCAGTGTTTTGCCATGTTTCTTATTCCTCATCTCTCATTTTGTAGGATTGCTTACATATTACGTAGAAGCTCACATTCCTGGGGCACCTGGGTGGCTCAGTCAGTTGAGCCTCCGACTTCGGCTCAGATCATGATCTCGCAGTTTGTGAGTTCGAGCCCCGCGTCAGGCTCTGTGCTGATGGCTCAGAGCCTGGAGCCTGCTTTGAATTCTGTGTCTCCCTCTTTCTCTGACCCTTCCCCACTCATGCTCTGTCTCTCTCTGTCTCTCAAAGATGAATAAACGTTAAAAAAATTTTTTTTTTTTAAAAAAGCTCACGTTCCCTTCATGGAATAGGATTCTTTTCAACTCTGCTCACTCAACAGTCCCTCTTCATATTTCCAGTAATCATCACTGTTGTGTGGTGTTTGAACGCATCTCACCTTAGCCATCATGGCAGCCTAGGCAAATAGTGCACAAATACCACGTGTTAGAGAGAAGGTGGTCAGGATCCAAAGGCTGGGGCACTATCATACAGAGCTTGAACAAACACACTCAGAGGTCTTAAAGCTCTAAATATTACAGCCTTCCCAAAGTCAGGGTGTCTTAGAGACTGAGTCCAGAAATACTCTATACCTTGATATCTCAGAAACATTTGAAAAATAATTTCTTTCAAAGGGCATGTGCTCCCTTGTTTCAGATGTTTTAGATTTCCGTGTTCTCACTAGGGACCAGTTGTACTCAGTATTTGTGTGTAATTCCAGAGACGAGATTCCACTGGAATGTAAAGCTAGGTGAGCCTCAGCAATTGGGTTCAAACTCTTCATTTTGCAGAGGAGAGAACTGGAAGAGAAAGAAGTTGCCTATATTTATTAAAAATTTTTTTAAATTTTAATGTTTATTTATTTTTGAGAGAGAGAGAGAGAGACAGAGCATGAGCAGGGAAGGGGCAGAGAGAGAAGGAGACACAGAATACAAAGCAGGCTCCAGACTCTGAGCTGTTAGCACAGAACCCGATGTGGGGCTTGAACCACAAACTGCGAGATCATGACCTAAGCTGACGTCAGATGCTTAACTGACTGAGCCACCCAAGCACCCAGAAGTTGCCTATATTCATAAGCCAAGTAGTGGCAGAAACAAAACTAAAAGTCCCTTAATCTAGTTAGAAAATTTTCAAAAAAAAAAAAATAGTAATAATAAATTTTTCTTAAAAGTACTCTAGATCTTCTTTAAAAACTTTTTTTTTTAGATTTAACATGTATTAGATCTCCAATAAACAATTCCCCAAAACCGACGTGGTGGCCCTTTCAAGGGAATGATAGAAATTTCTATTGTATTCGGGTTTGGGAAGTCCAGGAGGAAGACATGGGTAGACTCTGGTTAGCTCTGAAGTGTGCTTGGATAGCAGGGGTCTACGTGGTAAAGGCGAGTTCAGTATGGACACTCACGGATTGTAGATGTAAATGAAAAATAGAGTCTAGAGGGAGATAGTTGTAAGTTTCTAGGGTAAGTGTCGAAAAGTTTGAGATCTAAGCAAAGGTACAGATTCAAAGCATATTCGGTCAAAAAGAGTCTTCAATGACCTAGTCATTGTATCTATGGTATCTATGACTATTAGACCAAAGTTGTTGCTACTGTTGTTTTGTTTTGCATTTTGTCATCTAGAGATTTCTTTTCAAGATGCTTATGTCATGTCCAACTTGATAGTACATACTCTTTCATCAATATTTATGTATTTATTTGTCCAAGAGACAGGTAAACAGAAGGTACCTCTTATTCTTACTTTTCTTTCCCTTGTGTATTCTGTGATCCAAACAGGTCTTAGAAAATGGGAACAAATTTCAATTTATTCATCTCCCATCCTCATCTCCATCCCTATGATAGTATAACCAATAAAAGAAGCTATTGATTGATCACTTACGCACATGGTCAAGAACTACACCATGTGCCTTATACACTTTGTCTCATTTGATCCCAACAACAAATCTATGAGATATTATTAGCCCCATTATACAGATGGCAATACTGAGTCATAGAGAAGCTCAGAAACTTAAGGCATAACTGGTTTAAGTGGAAGATCTAGAATTTGAATCTATACCTATCTGGCTCTAAAGCCCATGGTCCTCATATTATACCTTTCCCTTTTTTTTTTTTTTTACTCATATGTTTAACTTGAAATTATACGCACACAGGTGTGGGAAACTAGCACAGACCAAAGCAGGTTAAATAATGGTGAAGAGAGATAGCAAAGAGCTACAGTGGGGGATGGGAGGAGTGGGTATAGGTGGTCAGAAGGTACAAGCTCCCAGCATAGAAAAGAAGAGTGGCGATGGGTAGTTAGTAGAAATACAGAAGGCAAGCTGATTACTTTGAAAGCTTCCGAAAGGTGAGGCTTCAGCAGAAAGGCTGATCAGGACAAGAACAGGGTCTGATGGGGAAGAGATGAAAGTGATTGTCAGGTGCTCAACCCATGAGCAGAGCATAGCAAGTGTTTGGAGAGTGAACAGGAATTATGTGGGTCTACACCAGGGGCCAGCAAACTGGGGCCCACAAGTTAAATAGAGTCTTCAGCCTGTTTTTGAAAATAAAAATGTAATTGGCACAGGGCCACACTCATCTGTTTATGTAATATCTGTGGCCGCTTTGGAAGCATAGCTGCCGAATTGAGTAATTGCAACAGAGACCGTGCAGCCTACGAGGCCTAACCCCTTCACTCTCTGGCCTTTACAAAAAACGTTTGCCCACCCCTGGCCGAGGTTATCAGCCAGGGCCTCAGAGCAAGAAGAGTCTTTAGGTAAAATTGATCTAAATAAAAATTTTAAAAGAACTTCACCTGTTCCCCCCGCCCCCCTTTCTGTCTGCTTTTGCAGAAGATGTTAGAATTCGGTCTCCAACCTGAAGATCCCCTTAATTAAAATGGAGCAGAATACACCAATCATCTTAGAAATGTAGCATAGAATCGGGGCACCTGGGTGGCGCAGTCGGTTAAGCGTCCGACTTCAGCCAGGTCACGATCTCGCGGTCCGTGAGTTCGAGCCCCGCGTCGGGCTCTGGGCTGATGGCTCAGAGCCTGGAGCCTGTTTCCGATTCTGTGTCTCCCTCTCTCTCTGCCCGTCCCCCGTTCATGCTCTGTCTCTCTCTGTCCCAAAAATAAATAAACGTTGAAAAAAAAAAATTTTTTTAGAAATGTAGCATAGAATCAAGTTTACTCTGGTAGCAGCAATATAAAAATACTGGTGCTTTCCCCATCATCACGCAAGGTCATGTTTCTCTCATATGACACCCAGGTCTTTCACATGCATCTCGGCGACGTTAAAGGTATGTACTGTGTGTTTTGAAAACCTTGGCTTGCCTCAACTTAAAGGTTTATGATTTAGAAAAGGCTCCACCTCCTAATGGTTTAAAAACCATTGCTAATTCCCCTTTCCTTGCGTCTCCGTTAAAATAAATCCCATAACTCCAAACTCCTGGGCTTTCATAAGTGGCAGGTCTGATCATGCATGATTTATAAATTGCAGCTATGGACCATTAAGATAGATTTCTCAGCTTTAGGGCAGGCTACAGTGGTGTTATACACTGTGGTTTTGAATTTCTGAGGAAGCCAAGTACATAGTAGTTGACAACCCAAATAATTCAAATTCCATTTGCCTTTGTGGAAGGCTTTTTTTTTTTTCTTTAATGCAGTATTTTTTTTTTTCTTCCACTTTCCTCTTTTAAAGTTCTGCCTTATTAAAACCTTTACTTCTTAAACATGAGTAGTCAGGAGTTCTTAATGCCACCCATTGCTTGATGGAAATGGTTATTTTTGTGTAAAGAACATCTTACTACTGAAGAGAGATGAGTGGCTTTTTCTGGTAATGGTGCTAACACAGAAACAGTTTGGACTCTCACCTGTTGCCACTGACTCAGTGTTGATTAATGGTAAGACTGTGAAGTTTTACAAATGCCAAGGCTTGGGAGTGATCATTCCTTCTGTGAGGGAAGAAGGCCGCGTGTAACACGGTCTTAAAAGCACACACCTGAAGGGGGATTAGGTTTTATTGTTTTATTGTTTGCGCTGCTCTCTTGATAGCTTTTCTTTGGAGTCTCGAAAGCCAATGCTAATGTGAAAAGAATCCAAGTCCCTGTCCAATCTGTGAGAATCTGTGACAGTTTGTGGACGAGGAGTAAAGCAATTAATCCTGTGTCAGGTTAAATACAAGAACATATTTCACCCATAAAATTTTGGTTGGAAGAAAAATGTGGGAAGGTTCTATGAGTTTGGGCAAAACTAAAAATGGTGAGGAGGGATTACTTTCTTCTCTTTTTTTTGTTTCCTCAAGATTTATAAAAGAATGAAATACAAGTTTCCAAACTTACCTGGCTATGCCTCCCTGACGTCATCTTATTTTGAGCTAGAATATGTGTCTATAAGGCCTTCCCGCTATGGAGGACTCATAGACCAAGAGTCACTTGGATCAAAAAAGTCTCTCAACATACATAATAACCTAGTAATGACCTTGACCTTTTCTGTCTCCAGTTCTAAATCTGCTTTAAAGAAGAAAATATCTTGGGGCACCTGGGTGGCTCAGTCTGTTAGGCATCCGACTTCAGCTCAGGTCATGATCTCGCAGTTCGTGGATTCAAGCCCCACGTCGGGCTCTACGCTGACAGCTCAGTGCCTGGAGCCTGCTTCGGATTCTGTGGCTCCCTCTCTCTCTGCACCCCCCACCCCCCTCACCCCCGCTCACGTTCTGTCTCTCTCTCAAAAATAAATAAACATTAAAAAAAAATAAAGGAGAAAGCATCTTTAACTTACATATATAGTGTCAAATTTTTAGCTTTTTCTCTTTCAAACTAAAACCAAGAAAATCTTTTAAAGAAGCGGGGTGAGGGGAGGGGAATGGAGTACAAACAAGTAAACCAACCTGTCTGACCTGCTTTCTCTTTTATAAGTATCTAGTAATATGATCATTTTGTAATAAATAACTGAGCTCTACACCCTTTGGAAAATTCTGGCTCCCTGTTTTTTTGAATTGTGGCTACTTTGTTCAGAATGTGTAGGCAGTGCTATTCTGGCCAAAGAAAACCTGATCAAATTTCCTTCCTTCTTACTCGTATTGTTTGTGAAAAGCCTAGCAGTTGTTTTAAATAAGTCTGGCCTCTGGTTAAAGTTTAAACCGGTAGTGAGATCCACCCAGAGCAGGGTGTTTCTGACACTCTCTGCTGCTCCTGGCCTAGGGTACTAAGAGTATTAGACCCCAGAAGCAGCCAATTTTGTAGTGCCTTTTAATACACAAAATTGTATTAACATCAACATGGATACAGACGGATGCACTGCAATAAACTGTAACCACTTGAGAAAAGCCTTTATTGACTCTCAAGTAAATAATGCACATTTTAAAGGACCTAAATATGCATTTACATAATGTGCTATATTATTGTGTCAACTACTCACACACACACACACACACACACACACATACGTCCATAAGAGATGTTTTCCTCTGTCAAAAATCTGGACTTTTATCATTCTTTGTGCATTACGTTAGCACCACACCAGATTCATAATGGTAGTTTCTTTCTCTCTGTAGGATCCCTGACTGGAAGATCTCAATGTACCTTTAATGAATTTCACTGATTGGGCGATTGATTGGTTTAACCCCAATGACACTTGCTAAAATGATTTGAGACTACTTAGACATAAACATATAGGCACACTGAAAACATCTAATCCAAGAGAAAGGAGAGAAGACAAGAAATAAGAGAGAAGAAAATACAAATTTAGATGTTGCTGAAGGCTGAGCTTTAGAGAACGGAAGAGCAAGGGTCTCATCCAGTAAGAGTAATACTAGCAGTTTATCTAAAGAAATAGCATGTATTTAATAATATTTAAGAGAGCTGTGCGATGTCTATAACACAACTATTTTCTGTTTGAAGAAATCAAAGCTCAGGATCTTGAATGATTTATACCCAGTTTCACAGTGAACTAATGGCTGAACCAGAAGGTCCAAGGCATGAGAAAGTAAGGGTTGTGAAGGATAACCCTCTGAAATGCAGACTCAGCAATTGCTTAATTTGAAACTACAGGTTAAATGATTTCCTGGTGCTAATTAAGGATTAATTGGTCCTTATAAGTCAGTCATTGTAGAATTAATTTCATGTAGTACCATGTGTTCTTAGGTTTCTGTTAAACTTGGGGCCACAAGGGAAATTGTTTTAGGAAAATACAGTAAACTAAGATCTAAATTTAAGTTGCTAACGATGTTCTTTTACGCATTTAACAACAATAACAAAAAGGGCAGGGATGTTTATTAACATTAACGGAGGGATCCCAAGATGAGTTGAATGATTCCCTCTGTCAAGTTTCTTTAACTTTTATCCACCTGGTATTTACTCAAGTGATTTTTTGCCTTGGGCAGCATTCTCTGTTGGCCACTACAATTTCATAATTGAACAATCATTTATCACTTTCCTTCGAGCACCTGAAGCATTGCCGCTTTATCATTAAAGTCTGCTTCCCCGGGACTCTTGACAACGAAGTTCCCACGTTTGTGTTTGACGTGCTGCAGAAACCGAGCCTATCATTTTTTTGTGCTTACTACGTTCCCAGCCTTGTTTGGGAAATACTACATTCTGCCCCTGACTAGAAACTATTTGGTCGGATGTGATGCTGGGTCACATCTTCTCGCTACCAGTAGAGACAACCATACCATATCAGATGGTATGGTTAGGTTAGACAAAACTCCTTTGGCTCTTTAAAGCACAATTGGCCAAGTAAGAGATGACCAGAGCCATTTAACGTTTTAGCCTGTGGGTTTAAGCTCAGAGGCAGTAATGCATCACCAGATTTATCATTTATTTTGGGAAGTCCTAAGTTTTACTAGTTTTTCTATAACCCCCCTGGCTTTTTTTCCAGGTGGGGAAAAAACCAAAGTTTTAAGTCTATCTGTATGGTTCTTGGTTTCTGTACCACTCTTGTATGCAATCGCTGGTTGTACGTTCAACTAGTATTTATGGAGGGCCAGACACTGTTCTGGGGATCTGACAGTGAACAAGTAAATAGAAATAGCTATTTACTCAGATGGGAAAGACTGGAAGAAGAGCACGTATAAAGGGTAGAAGATCACAAGAATTCTAGTTTCAATAGGCTATGTTCAAGATGCCCTCGATTGCATGACTGAAGATGAAACTTCGTGTGCTGGCACCCTTCTGTATCCCATGCCCATAGTAGCAGCCCCATCAGTGTTTATGGGATAGATTAAAGGTTGCATGAATGAAGGGTCCCCTCAGATCATCTGCAAGACGTGGATTAAGACTATCGCTTCTACTCCAAACCCCCATTTGCACTCTTTGCAAGCTACAGATGCTATTCTGAACCCCCAAGTCCTTAGCCATTTCAATTATTACAAAGCACCCCAATACTAAAGATATCCCAGTAAAGAACAAAGAACCCATGGCCAGTGGTCAATGGCGATGTATGATTTTTACAGTCTTCAGCCATGCTTACGGGGTAGTGGAAGAAAGTGTGGCCTGTCTTGCTTCGTTTGTTCCACACTTTTATGAGTCCCTCTCGGTATTAGGAAAATCTTATTCCCCAGACATTGGGGCATCCCTTTGTTTGGTCTTTGCGGGGACTCCCAGAGTTTGAAGACTTAAATTGCAAAGAGTAAGGCAGGATAAACACTCTCCCCTGCTTTTATTTGGGGGCTGTTTCTCTGGCCCTCCCTGAGGAAAGCTGCTGCTTTGGCGTCACTTGGTTTGAGTATCTCCGACCCTCCCTGTGTGCTGCTTTTATTCTCCAGCAGATTTTATCAATCACCCTTCGAATTCAAGGGGAGAAGTTCTCTCAGGAACATTATCAAGCGGTTCACATAAGTTTTTTAATCTAATGTAATCTTCTTGTACAAATAAAATTTAGCAGGGCTCAAATAAAAAGGAGTAATAGTTGTGTGAGATCTTGTATCAATTTTTATGGGCAGAAGGCCCACAGTTCAGCAGGGGTCACTGCCCACTCAGCCTGTGGGTTCCCCTGTCTAACATTTATGCATTTCTGACTTTGGCTTTGAATTGGCCAAAAAAAAAAAAAAAAAAAAAAAAAAAAAGAGAGAGAGAGAGAAAAGAAAAAGAAAAAAAAAGGCTACGTGAACCTTCCATGTAAAGTGAGGCATCCAAATTACACAGGTTCATTAAGTGATCATTTACTACATACTTCAAAAAAATTTCATCCTGTATTAGTCCCTAGAAATTTCCTTGAAAGGGGTATAAGAGCTTTAACAATGAATTATTGTCTATGGGTTAGCTCAGCATGGAAGAGGATCCATATGTGCAAACTAGAATTTGTCATATGTAATGTCAGTTAAATCAGGTCTAATCTACCAAATACATTTTTTATTGCTTGCTTCATTAAAAAGGCTCTTAAGGTAATGAATAATCTTCAGCTTCACCAAGGATTATTAATGCCTTTATAACTCATGTCCACTGAAAATGGAAAGACAGCCTGAAACTCTACCCTAATCTAACCTCCATGTTTGTCTTAGAGCCTTGAGGAAGAAAATCTATCAGACGTACCCAGTGTTAAATTCAGCCACATGAGCAGTGGTATGAGTTGGGTCAGGAAAGAAAGAAAAAGGAAGCTGGACCGGGCTTAGGAGCTGTGGCAGAGCGGGTCTGTCTCTTCGTGACTCTGACGCTTTCTTTTCCTACAGCAAGCCCGCATGCAACACCGTCGACTCTTCATTTTCCGACGTCGCCCATTATCCAGCAGCCTGGACCTTACTTCTCTCACCCAGCCATCCGCTATCACCCTCAGGAGACGCTGAAAGAGTTTGTCCAACTTGTCTGCCCTGATGCTGGTCAGCAGGCTGGACAGGTGGGGTTCCTCAATGTAAGGAGACCTCCTTTTTTTTCCAATTTCTTTAGAAATATTAACCGAATGTAAAAATAACAAGGGGAGACCTTATGACCATGTGACATTGTGCTCTAATGTTGTGCTGATGGACTGCAGGCAAATGTCATATTTATTCTAGATTGTGGGAAAGTTAACTTGCTCTAAGAGTGATTGGCCAGGGTTTAAAAAGTGTTTGTGTTAAGTTCGCAACTGTCAAGTTTATGGATATAAATCATCTCAAGGGTGAACTGTATAACCTTCTAAGGTCTGTGGGCTGATAATTCCACCTCACGCACACTAACCCTCGAGCTCACACAGTTAACAAAATAGAAAGACCAAATAATTTTAAATAATGATTTGGAGGGGAAGGGAGGGGTAGGGGGATGAAGGGGGCACAGATGTTTCAGATCAGCTAAGTTGATATTTTTTAAAAATACAGTCTTCTAACACTTTAGATCAAGTTGACCAGTACTTGAACTCAAGATGCTCGAAGTACAGTTTATTATGGTTTGTTATTTCTGCAAGTAGGTTATCTTTCCCACTTATCTTTGTATAAAGCTAAACAGTATTCGGCAGCTTCAAATGAATATTTTCGTTTTTTCTCTAAGCAACCAAATAATCACGATTTGAAATAATATTCCAGATGTAAAAGTGATTTTAAGAAAATCACAAATTTTGTTTCAAAATGGAACTAAATGTTTACAATTGGATAGCTGCATCCCAAAGCCAATCATAATAATAATAATAATAATAATAATGAATAGTAAATAATGACCAACAGAAAGCTACATGTGATTTTCCTTTTCTCCTAATAGCTGCACACGAAGCCGCAGATGAGCCGTAATTATTATTGCCTAATTTAGAATATTATATCACACGGCCCTGTCACTGATTTTCCTCCCGTGCAGAAATACCTGATTCTGCATATCTGAGACAGAACAGGCAGCTTTGACTAATGTCTGGTGATGTGTTAGCAGATACATTTCTGTCTAGACAACAAATCAATATGGGGCCTTTTTTCTTTTTGCTTGTGTATTCATTTGCTTGGCTTATTCCAAAGCATTCACTTATGGACTTTCAGCCCACTCAGAAATAACACACGGACAAGTTTGCTAGCAAGAAAGCACAGCATTCTGATTGTCAGACAAGATATCTTTGAGGAACAATACCAAATATATAAGAGAGTGTAGATGAGGGTCTAACTGAGGCTGCGTCTGCAGAATTATTAAGCTTACGCTCAAAAGCCTGGGACAACTGGATCTCCCTCAGCTGAATTTTGATTCGGGACTATAGCCTAAATACCAGGTGTTATTATTGGTTGCACAGTATCACTGAAGTCTGGAGTCAGAAAGGCCACCTGAGAGACCATGAAAAGTCTGAAGTGACCACCAGCATCAAGAATCTCACTTTCAAATTTCTAACTTTTTAAAAATAGTCATGACATTATCGTATATAAGTATCAAACTCCTGGTTTTGTGGTTTGATCAATATTTTATAGGGTTTAAGGCAGGTCTGTTCGTGGGACTATTTTGAAAAACTTGAAAATAAAATGGATCTTATTGCTTTCTTCAGAGGGGAACTTTCTTTTGTTAAAGAGCTGTTATTTGGTTGTTCTAACATCAGGCAGCCAAATAAATATGACTTTTATGGCATATGCTTATATAATTTAAATCAAAATTAGAAGTGATATTTTTCCCTAGCAGAATTTTGACAGCTCAATTCTAAAGTTTCTGTGCCTGATGTTATACAATATGTGAAAGAAATTTTTCATGTTCACTTAACATATTTATTAAATGTTATATAATATCAACTTTGAAGAGTGAAAATAAAATATTATTTTTAATTTCCGACGCATATTTGGGAAACCTTATTGTATCTGTGTAAATAGACATGACGGAATAATTCCACAACCTATAAAACACTTACATATGAAATAAATAATACTCGTGGGAATGATGATGAAGGTAGCAGTTCATACAGAAGTGAAACATTCCAAGCACAAGTTGGCAGGTCGTTTTACAGAAGCAGGATGTAAAGAAGGCCAAAGTAATTCGAGAGATAAGTTGAGGCTACGTTGAGCATGTGTGCCTAAGACTACACTTTTGCGGAATGCCTTAAGGACAACCCAACAGTTTTTTAATCCATATGCTCTTATGCAAGAACTCAAGCAGCTAGAATACTTCGTAATTTTACATAAAAAGATGGACTAATGCATGTTTCACTTGCAGAAGCCGCTAATGGTCGGTATGTGTTTCTTCTTTTCCTTCTGCGTGTTTGTTTTGTTCCCGCCCTCACAGCCCAACGGGAGTAGCCAAGGCAAAGTGCACAACCCATTCCTTCCCACCCCAATGTTGCCACCGCCGCCGCCACCACCGATGGCCAGGCCTGTGCCTCTGCCGGTGCCAGACACAAAGCCTCCAACCACATCAACAGAAGGAGGTGCAGCCTCCCCGACCTCACCCAGTAAGTACGGCTGAGACGAGGCGCCGGTCACTGATAAAGCTCTGTGTACTTGAATCCTCATTTAAAGTTTCGTCCCAACTGCACAGGCTGTAGTGATAGGCACTCATCCCCAGCGACGGTTGTAGCATGGGTTTGCAGGGCCGAGACAAGATCACAGCGAACACCGCTCTCGGGTACCGTCAACTACACCAGATGTGGAAGTGACTGGGTGTTTGGGCGGATAACGTGGTGCAACGATATGCCCAAGACTGAGAGCAAGATATGACTCTTAAATTTTGCATATTATTTCAGTAGCTGTGAGCGCTCTCAAACACAGAGATCATCAGACAGCATCTACTTGCATACATTCTTATTAGCAAAAAGCTCCTTTTGCTTTTGTGTAGGCCTGCCTTCCAGCAACTTACAGTCCAAGAGAAATGCATTTGATGAGCTGTGCACCTCATACATCACACAGGAAAAAAAGGTTTGAATCAAAGTAACAGTTCAAAGGTGTGTACCTTGACCACTCACCAAGAGCAAGAGCCTGGCAGAAGATCAGAGCTGATAACTGTGGTGCATGGTCAGGTGTCGCAGGGGGAGGTGATAGAAAGTATAATGGGATGGAAAAAGAAAAGAAACTCTTGGCTCTTCTCTGAATAGTATGGGAACATGTGATCAGATGATAAAAACCTTTTTAGATGATAGGAATGATTAGTTGCTGAATTAGAGGGATACTTCCTGATATTTTAAAGATGGCAAGGGGATAGGAATAGCTCGATCACATGAATTTGTCTTTTGTTAGTACCTGGAACGATGTCAAAAAAGAGTGATGGCCGGAGACAGAGTTCTGAGGTGTTGGATGGACAACCTAACCTTGACAGATGATGCGATGAGCACCTCCTTAAACCTTTACTGAGGGATCAAAGTGTAAGAAAGGATAGGAATTGTGACACTAATGCTAAGGAGAGCAGGTCTTCAAGGAGGTCTTCAAAGGTGAGACTGGAGGCAAGGAATCCATTGAGGAAAACATGAGAGGAGACCAGGAAAGAAATGTTAAGATCGAGAACTTGAGCAGCAGTTACAGAAGTTGAATGGACAGGAGCATGAGGAGGGATATTTTGTAGACCTCAGCAATGAGTGTAACAAAGGATGACTCTAGACCTCCTAGGTTCTTAACTTTCAGTTTGGGGGACATAATGATATTGGGTGCAGGAGGGAAAGGGCCAGAGAGGAAAAATAAGCCTATGTTGACACTATGTCACTGGATTTAATTCTGGGGACCCTGATTCCAAAATGTCTGGAATTCCTCATGGACATGTGTCTGAGGGTGAACTTTGGGTTATTGAGTATTTATTTATTCTGATAACACCTGTAGAAGTGAGTGGCATTTTATATGGATTCTGATATTACAGCAAAAAGATTGGGGGCCCAGGGGCAATTTTGTGGAGACCGACTTCCCTTGATAAGAGGTGGTTCAACCCTTGTCAACAAAGGAGAAAACCCAGAGTGTCTAGTGACATAGGAAACAAACGAGGCCTGTTCCACAGATCTTGGAAGCTCAGCTTCGAAAATAAGCTTCTGAGAAGCAGAGGCTCATAGGTGTGTCCTGTTTATTGTATATTAACGTAATGTCTTCAGACAAGTTAGAGAAATCACCATCCCCAAACTCTATTTAAATCTAGTCACGGGGGGATAACGGCCTACAGACTGGTAGTCACATAATTACTGTGCCCCGTACATCCCTCCGTGTACCACTTTTCTGTTCACCCTCTCCCTCTCTGCACGGGACAATGACACGGTCCTTTAAAAGCCTACCAGTAATACTCTTCCTCTTCATTTAAACACATATTCCTCTCCACTGTCAGTGTCCCGTGCATTCACAGTACATTTTCCAGTAATGGGAGGGGACCCCTGTGGCCCTGTGGAAGAATCAGAATACCATGTGCAGTTACTGAAGTCTGGAAGATAAGGTCTCAAATCCCCCCACCTTTTAAATTACTGGCTGTGTGTCTCTTCAAATCTGTTTCCTCATCTGTAGGATGTGGATGATGATACCTGCCTGGCAGGGTTGTGTGAAACCTGCCCTGATAAGCGCCACCGTGAAATAAATTGTTGAAGTCTTTTATTATCTGCCAAAACTCTTAGTACAGTTTCCAGGCTTGGGTAAGGATGAAGTATGTCTGTAGGACACATATAGCTACTCAACCCGAAATCAGGCTGATGCCTTTGGGTCCATACTTCTGGATTCCACACCATGGATTAAATCAAATGGCTTGTATAGGAAGGTATCTGTCATCTTCTCATGCCCAGCCTCAAGCATTCCTTCAACATTATGTGAAGAAGCGTGGATGGGGTCCTGGCGGATCTAATTCATATGGTTGCATGCCCATTAGAACAGGGTTTAAAGATTTGGGGGGAAAGGAGGATATCAGGAGAGGGAGCCCAAAAGTTTGACATAGGTAATTTAATACTTTTGAACCATATGATTCTAGGAATGTAGGCAAAATAACATGTTCTACTGGTGGCATAGAAAGGCTTTTATCATCATGACTTGCTTCTGGGCTTTTCTGGGGTTTGCTGAATTCACAAGAATGTGTTGTTTCACAGCAATAGCTCGCCTTACCATCTTCTCCTTTATTGATAAGACAGTTGATAGGCTGGAGGACATGTAATTTATAGCATAGGGGAGCCTTTCAAATTAAAAATCTCAAAGCCTGCTGGTCCACACTGGGAAGACATTTAAGGAACACCTCCCCCCCCACCCCCCGCCACCACAGGCACACGCACAAACTCCTCTTCCATGCCCTGATTTCTGAACCAATTGGTAAATAAAATACAAGAAAAAATCATAAAGAAGACCAGACTATCACTTCTACTATCAGAGAATTTAGTTGATAACTGTAAGCAAATGTGCTTCCTAATGCTGAACCCCTGAGTTACACAGACCGATCTCTAGTGGCTGGCAATGTCTGACCACCACAGGCCTTCCCAAGCAGGGTCTGCCCTCCTGTTTAGAGCTGATAGCTTGGAGGTCCAGGTGGCTGCATGTTGCCTACCAGCCCCTGTCTTCCTAAGAGAAAGGAGCAGGACAAGTCATGTCTGGTTTTTACTTCTAAACTCTACAGTCTAGAAAATAGAAAGTGATCAGAGGGAAAGAGGCCACAAAGATATAGAAGGGAACAAATATCTGAGTAAAATCGCTTCCCCCTCTCTCAGCATGCATCTTGATGACTACCTTCTTTCATTCACTCATTCAGCCTTCATATAGCGAGCACTTATCATGTGCCAAGGACTATGTTAGCTGCTTGGAATACAGAGATGGTTAATCCTTGCTCTACCGAAATGTAGGATCCTCTGGAAGGAGACAGCTGGCAAATGGGCAGTTCCCAGGAGACAACGCTGGGACAAAGGCTTGGGTTCTACAGGAGCACTTGGGAGGGAGTTTGGTCTAGGCACAGAGTCTTAGCTAAAGATGATTTTGGAGAGGGTAACTTCTATTTAGTAGGGATAATAGTCTGGTATTTTAAATCTGAGGAGGAAGGTAGCACTTTTCTTCAGAAACCAGCCTGGTGGGGGGAGGGGATGTCTAAAATTAGATTACCACTGAATAAAAATTTAGGGCAAAAAATATAGTTTCATAAATTATGTACCTTCTTAGAAATTAAAATCACAGGGTGGTTGGATCCTGTTTATCTTTGCCAGTTTATTAGAGCTCAACATTAGCAAGAAGAAATATCATGACAAGGTATTAAGTACAGATGTTCGAGATCCCAATACCATGTTGGAAATTGAGGCTTTTTTCAAAAACACTAATTTTATGATCCAGGACAGCCTTTTCTACCTGGCGTTTGAGATGACTTCCAGTAAGATAAAATTTTCAAAATACAAGTAGGAAATCATGCCAAGGGTCTCCTATATTACCAACTTTTCTGGGCTTCAAACTCCCTTATCTGCTAATGGGAGTATCACTGGCTGCTATACCCACTCTCTTAGGCAGATTGACAGGACAAACTGGGGTGACAGATGTGCCGTGCCGTAGACAGTTAAGAGTCCAAGGCATAATTTTTAATATCATCTTATAATGAAATACAAATGGATGCCAGCCTAAAGCAGAGTATGTATTTTAACCTAATCAGTTGCCTCTGGCATCAAATATTCAACTTTGCAGCTGTGGCCAGAAAAACATGGGTAAGGCAGATTTGGGAAAAAATTTGCCTATGAAATAAATACACTTTAATGGGAGAAATCCTTACTAGTGCCCTAAAACAAAACAGAACAAACAAAACCAGGGGCGTGGGAGTAGAGTTAACAGTTATTTGGAGAAAGATTGATGTACTACTATGTCAGATCTTTTTCAGATACCATAACAAATACGGATAACCCGTAAGAGTCATTCACAATGGGTGTGTTCTGTTCCCGCTAACTACCTTTGGTGGGTTTAGATACCTACTGAGAGAATATTGCTTCTTTCGTTCATTCAATAAATAGTAATTGACCATCACCTATTTGCCAAGTAGTGTTCTAGGTGCTAGGATTGAACAGGAAATGAAAGAGATTTTAAAAATTCCCTGATCTTGTGGAGCTCAGATTACAGAAGGGAAGAAAGTCAATAAAAATAGTGAGTATAAAAGGTAGGGTGATGTAAGTCGGTTGTCTGTCGGCATACGTAGGGGTCAGGAGTGGTGGAGGTAGGGGACGACTGTCAGGGTGGGCAGAGAAGGCCTGTCTGAGAAGGGGACATTTGAGCAAAGAGCTGACGGAAGTGAGAAGATGAGCCATGAGGCTGTAGGGGGAAGAGCTTTTCAAGCAGAAAGAACAGCCAGTACACCTGGCCAGGGTGGTGAGGTTGTGAGAACAGAATGAGGAAGCAAAAGTAGAAGGCAAGGTCAAAGGTAAGGTGGATGAGTCTGGGAGCTGGGAGTGAGGTAAATAATGTAGGCTCTTGTAGGCCCTTGTAAAGACTTGGGCATTTACTCTGACCGAGACAGGAAGTAGAGAAGTGATAACTACCTAGTTTTCAACAGAAACACTTTGAAGGCTTTGTTGAAAATAGATTGTAGGGGGCAAGAATTAAAGCAGGGGGACCAGTTAAGAGGCTGTTTGTTTGTTTTTTTTTTAATCAATATAATGAGTGTCTTCAACCTGCAGCTGCTATTTTAGGCACAAGGGATGCAAAAGTGAACAAAACAGTCTCCTTCCCTGTGGACAAACAATAATCAAAGTATAAGTAAATTAGCAACCTAGGGACCATAAGGTCTAATGGAGAAAACTAAAATAGGGAGGGGAGGTGGCACCCTGTTGCAGAATCCAGGAACTAACACGGGGCAGGAGGTGTGGTGAGAATTATTTGAAGGGAGAGCTGATAGGATTTGCTGACACCTTAGATATTGGGTTGAGGGGGGGAAAATGAGAGGAAATCAACAATGACTTAGGTTTTTTACCTGGGCCACTGGAAAGATGGAGTTGCCCTGAACTGAGAGGGGAACATTGCAGGAAGAGTCATTCTGGGTGAGGGGTAGGGACCAGAGTTTGGTTTGACCAAATTATGTTTGACATGTCTATTAGGTATCTTACCAGTTGGTACAAATTATAGTAGCATGATACCTATGAAAGCTCTTTGCAGTTAACTGAGTTTTTCCATGTGCATCATCCATTAATTGGGAAGGGATTCCTGTTCAAACATGCCATACATTGAATGGATAGTCCTCAGAGTCTTGAGGACAACAGTTGAAGAATAGGAGAAATACCTCATTACATTTGGGTCTGTTTGTGATATGATGATTCCAAATGCAGTATTCTTTTTCTTAATTGTATTGTAACATCCAATTTTTATATAATAGGTTAGTACCAAGATCATACTATAAAAATGGACTTATCCAGAAAAGAAATTGCAGATTGGCATCATAGCCTAGAATTATAACAGGGAAAAAAAAATGCTTTTGGATTATGATGGAAGATAAAACATGCATATTTTCTTTTTTTTAATTAATTAGGAACACAAAAACTCAATTTAAGAATGCATAAAAGACTCATAACATTTTTCTCCATGCCTTCTTAGCCATGAACTTTTGGTTTTTTTAAAACTAGAATTCTATTAAAGAAGAAGCATGCAATAACAAGTTTCCTTTATTATTTATTTTTATATCTACAGTGAATCTTACATACATTCATTATGCGAATGAGTATGAACCTGTTAACCAAGAATATAACAATAATCTATGATGGGGATGGAAATTTTGCAGTATAATAATTAACGTATGTTCAATGCTTTTTGGTTAGCAACACTCTGTACACAAATACGTTATCTTGTTCTGTCTTCCTAAGAGTCCTGGTTGGTCAGGATTTTATAGACAAGGAAGATGAGATTAAAAAGTGCAGATTACTGGGGCTCCCGGGTGGCTCAGTCAGCTAAGCATCTGACTCTTGGTTTCGGCTCAGGTCAAAATCTCTCAGTTTCATGATTTTGAGCCCCACCCCTCCACCCCGCCTTGGACTCTGTGCTAGCACCGTAGAGCGTGCTTGGGATTCTCAATCTCTCTCTCTCTCTCTCTCTCTCTCTCTCTCTGCCCCTCCCCCACTTGTGCTGCCTTGGTCTCTCTCAAAATAAATAAATAAACTTAAAAAAAAAAAAAGTGCATATTACTTTACAAGCTCGTACTCCCATAGTCACCCGGACTGGACTCAAATGCAGGCCTTCCTATGCTCTTTCTACTATCTCATACATACCTCGTACAAATTACAGAGCAATATGACATGATTTCTGGTTGCTATTAAGCCACAACTGCCTGCTTATCTGAAATTAATCACAGCACAACAAAGTATTGAGCTTTTTACTCATGTGCCACGCACCTTAAAAGTATTTTTGTATGTGTTGTCTTATTTTAATTTTCACAATAATCCTATGAAGTAAATACTTCTGTTACCCTAATTAAGGGTTTCTTAGCCAGGTATAGCGGCGTCATGATTCACACCCAGCCACCTTGACCCTGTGGTTCATATGCTTGGCCATAGCATCCTATGGGGTATCTTTGCGTTAGTCCAAAGCTTCTGTGTTTTTTTGCAGTGAAAACCCTATGGGAAAAATATAGAAGAAGATGTTAGTTGGCCATTTATACTGCAGTATGAATTGGTCTCTGTTTCTGAGAGTAACTCTTGTTATCAGGGAAAGGAAGAGAGCAGAAGATTTGGAAGGAGATCAAACAAAAACAGCAAAAAGACGAAAAATAGGAGATGTTGATCAAGGCAGATTTCCTTTATTCTCCACGACTCCCGAGAACTTGGACTGTTGATGAGTGCTTTGAAGAATTATTTTCTGAGTTACCACCCAAATAATGACCCCTCTCCTTTTCACCAACACTTTTCCTTAAAATGTATAACACACTGTTGTAATCAATAATTGGATTCAGAACAAGCTAGTGAATGATATGTCATATTTTCACAATTTTTAGGTGACATAAGGACTGTTTCCTCTTTCAGAGAAAAACCAATGGATAATTGCAAGAGAAAATGGGGGAAAAAATAAGTTAGTGGCTTCCTTTCACAAAACACTTTTTCATTAGTGACGCCTGAACTGTTCCATTATTCTTTGCCTTTAAATTTTTTAAATTACATTCAATAAAATCCATTCTTTGCTGTAAACTTCCACAAGTTTTTATATTATAGATTCTTGCAACCAATTCTACAGATAGGATAGAGAACAATCCCAAAACTTCCTTCTTTTTCTTACCTACTTTTAATTCAATGTCTGAGGTTATTTAGTGCCAGGGAACTTGATTGCAATCCATTTCCACATTGCTATCATTTTTTGTTTTGTTTTGTTTTGTTTTTCCACACTGGTTTTAATTTCTCTACCAGTTCTGCTGCTATCTCCGTTACATTTCAATTTTTTATATTCTTCTGAATTAGAAAGAGACCTATATAATATGCAATATTTTAATATTTGATGATAGTGGCATTTCATATGAGAGGAAGGAGAGTATTATTCAATAAAGTTACCCAGACAACTGGGTAACTTGTCCAGGAAAAAAAATAAATTCCTTACACCAAAATAAATTCTAGCTGGAGTAAAAAAACAAACATACAAAGGTTAAGCCTTAAGTGCCACATGAAAATATAGAACAATTTTTAAAATAATATTGGAGGTGGGAAGGCCTTTCTAAATAACACACACAAATAAAACCCAAAATCCATGAAAGGAAAGACTGATAAATTCTACTTTAAGAGTATCAAAAATTTATGCATGGAAAAAAATAACAAACAAAAAGACAAAAATGAAAGTGGGAAAAATATTTGCCACACATGTGACAAAGGGTTAAATTATGTAAACACCAACAGTCCAATAGAAAGACCAAGAAACGGTATAAACATAGAGAAATGGAAAACATTTGAAAGATGGCTCATTCATGTAGCATAAGAACAATACAAATTAAGACTTGGGTGGTATTTCTACCCGTCAGATCAGCAAAGATCAAAAAGTATCTTCCACAGTCTTGGCAAGTGTGTGGAAGATAGGCAGTCTTTTGCACTGTTAGAGGACTGTAAATTGGTTCAACCACTTCAGAAGACAATTAAATTTTTCATGTATATGAAAGTATATGTGAGTCATACATATCTTTACGTACATAAATGTTAAATGTAAATGACAAACATAGTTGGACCTGAACACAGATGTATAAGTATTCATTGCAACATTGATTATAATAGAAGATTAGTAATAACCTAAATATCTACAAACATTATATACATTAGGAACCCTTTAAAAACAAAGAGACAAATCTATATGAATTCATGGAATAATCTTGGGGTTGTGTTAAGTCAGCAAAGGAGAATGCTAAGAAGTGTGTACAGAATACTACCATATAGGGAGGAGATGTATATACACATTTGCTTGTGTGTTGAAAGACAGAAACTGGTTTGTCATAGGATACCTCTTTGGTACCTTATCCAAAGAGAATGATATTACTGAGTTTTTAATCCCCCTTTTATAGCAAATATGATTGTTTTTTTATTTTCAAAAATATTTGTCTAATGATCCAGAAATTCTTCTTTCTACCTTAATCACTACAGCGACCAAAACTCAGGGTGGGGAGGGGTATCCCATAAAAATCTTGGCAATTTTTATACATCTAGATTTTAGCTATATTAACCGGCACTTTGGATATGATAGCAAAAAATGTGTGATCTTTCTGGTGAAGGGATTCTTTTTCCCTCACCTATAGCAGGGAGTTAAGTGTAAGGTTAGCATTTGCATTCTCCATTGCCATTATTTGGCCACTATTTCTGGTTTAGGAACCCATTGAATACAAATGGGCACATACTACTTAAATCATAATTTTTCATAAATGCTTTTTGCAAAATATTCCTCTTCTGTGTACAGTGTAATTTTACCATGTTTAAATATGCAAAGGAAAAATAACTGTTGGAAAGCAGGTGCTTTGATAGGTATTTTCATAAGCATTACCTTAGTTTCATTTGATTATGATTATAAATCTGCAAAATTGGGATTGTTAGTCCTCTTTTTAAAAAGAGGAAACTGAGATGAAGCTGGGCTTCAAACTCAGGTCTGTTGGACTCTGATGCTTCGTACTTACCCTACGCGGATATATACCTTGTTTAGAGATAAAATACTGTACCTACATCTGTCCTCTGAAAACCCTAAGACACTCCATAAGGAACTTTTATATTATTACAAGAATAACAGACTCTTGCATACACTGAATTGGTGAAAAGTCGAGGAACAAGAGTGGAGTAAGAGATGGACGTTGTCAAGAAAGAGTGACCAGAGAGAACAGGCAATAGGTCGTTCCCTTCATTTAGGTTTTCATAACCCGTTCAAGTCTTGCTTTTGCCTCAGCTTTTTACTTTTTCAGATGACAGAAATGACAAATGAGTTTTAAGATACTCTTCAGAAAATTAATATATATGGTAGCATATAAATAAAAATAAAATTATATTCTCCTATAATCAACTACTATTAACATTTTGGTGCATTTTCTCCTTAATGCATGTTGATGTGTGTATTTGTATGTAGATGTACACACACATACATAAGATGATTGCTACCATGCTGAATATAATATTCTGTATGCTATTAATTAGTATTTTACACCTTTCTTATTTCATAAAAAAATTAGAAAATGTGATTTTAAACAATTTGTACTTATTCCTCTGCTCTAGAACATTAACTTTTGTCCCAATCTATGAAATAGGTTCCTGCATATTTTTGAAAATACGTTTTGTCCCCAACTTTAATAATTTCATTAGGATAGATTGCTACAATTGGAATCACTAGTACCAACAGTGTGACTATTCATTTTGGTATACATCACCAATCAGCTGGGTTGTACCGATTTATAAGTTACTTATGAGTCTGATCATAACATTAACCCTTGATTGGATTTTTTATTTTAAGTGTTAGAAGGCAGATGTCTCAGAGTGTAATACCCTTAATCAGATATTGGAATCAATAGTCCCCGATTGGATGCCTTTGGCATTTTTCTTCAATCCTTTTAATATTCAGTATAATGGAATTTGGGAGATTTCCCATCTTGCTGGCTAAGCCTGTCTTAGGGATTACTTTCTGAATGGCTTCTGTAGAAAATGTAACCCATTAGATATACGCAGAGGGATGACGCCTTAAAGGGCCATGCCTGTGTGAGTAAATGATATTTATTATGCTGGAGTCTTTATATGTAGGAGCTGAGAGAGGTTAATTGGCTTGCCAAGATCACATTTCAAGGAAGAGATTGAATGCATTCAATCCAGGATTTTCTGGTTCTAAAATTCATTTTCTACCTACCTTGCACTGCTGGAAAAACAAAAGTGTTACTTGGGTTTTCAGGTTCTGTTTATGTTTATTTAAGATTAAAAACT
The DNA here is from genome assembly GCF_018350155.1 of Leopardus geoffroyi. Classification (NCBI taxonomy): domain Eukaryota; kingdom Metazoa; phylum Chordata; class Mammalia; order Carnivora; family Felidae; genus Leopardus; species Leopardus geoffroyi. Next base: position 50,323,997 of record NC_059328.1, read on the forward strand.
ACTGGACATTATTTAAAAATCATTTACAATGCCGTTCTTCAGAGATAACCGCTTTCTGTGCTTATCTCCCAGTCATTTTCTGTGCATATTTTAAACATAATTGATCATGATATATGTGTGTGTGCATATGTGTGTCTATATGTATACATATACCATTTGGTAAACCGGTTTTATTCGTTTTATCTCCTATTATAAACATGTCATGATGCCATTGTTATTTTAAAATGTGTTTAATGACTGCAAAATACTTCAACATATGAGTGAAGCACTAACATATAAGGTGGTTCCAATTTGTTCCTCTTTATAAGTAATACTGTAATGAACATCTTTATCTGTACCTTTAAGTATTTTTTGAGGATAAATTCCCAGAAGTAGGTTTCCAGAGTTACACTGCCTTTGGAGAGGCTGCAGAAGCCTTTCAAAAGGGAGCAATCCAATATATTGATCTAAGTTTCTTTTTTTAGTAAACCCCAGTTGAATCCAGTTTATTCCCTATGGCTATTTAATATAACTTTCACCTGTGCCTCCTCATGTACATTGTTGCTTCAGATCAATATATATGTTCTATCAATTGGACAGCACACAGCGTATACATAAAAATAAATGACAGTTTTCGAATTTAGATTAGCCACCAGAAGTAAATTTAAATTAACTGAAACAAGTCTGTATTCTTATCCTTTACAGCTATTATGAAAAACAGTGTTCTAGGCAGTTTAAATAGACTGCATATAAGAAATAGTATAAAGCGCCTGCTTATGACACAGATTTGGGTAGCAGAAGGTCAAAGCGTCTCCGGTTTACGTGTTCTGATCCCCTTCTGTCTGTGTAAACACATGAATGGTCTTATACCTTCCTTTCTGCATATTTTACCCCAAATCATGATGTAGCTAGAGCCCCTGCCTCCCTGTGAGGATCCTTAATACAAATAGAAATGCCAGCAGAGCAAAACCATCTGGCTAAATTGCTTCTTCTCAAGATTTTTGTGAACTACTGGCACATTAGACATGTCATGCAAATTGTTCCCATACATGTTAAGTAATGCTAATATATTAAAGTTCGAATTCATTAGCTTTTCAGGAACAAAGATTATGGGTGTGTTGTTCTGTAATAATTTACTAGCAATAAGTAGGTTTTAATTTCATGCCCTGAGGGCTGTGTCTTTTTTGTTGTTGTTGTTGGTAACTTGTTTGTGCAGACAAAAGATTTACAGAGATAATAGAAGGAGGTAACTGCACAGATGTGATCAAAATACTGGAAATTCAGTGTGGTTATCTTCTAGATTCCAAACATCTGGATGACAACTACAATATCCAGCCAATCATGTGGGAATTTCTAAATCTCTGAATACTGGATCATGTGTAGGAAAAGCTGTATGTGTTTCCTGGGCTATATAATGATATGAATAATGCTAACCCAGGCCCTGTAAAGTTGTCGATACCAATAGATTTCTTTAAAGGAAAAACACGCCAATATCCTCCAGCATTTCTTTGTGACCTTGCAAGAAATAGTGCTGTTCAAGTTCCTAAATGAGTTAAACTGTAATGGGTTTCATTTAGAAATTAGCCAATCTATTTCCTGATAGTTACTGCATTTTTTTTTTTTAAGAAATGAAAGTTTTCTCACGGGGCTTCTCTCTTTTTTTTTTTTTTTAATAATGTAATAGTGCAGTTAAGATTCTAGAAACTATTTCAGTTAGGTGCTTAATCATCTCACTGTTTCAAGTTTGCCACTGAACGCTGTCTCATGCACTTTTTCTTCACTGTCAGGTGTCACTGATAAACATTTAATAAAATTGCAACTTGAATACACAGGGATCTGTTCAAGTCTGCATTCCTGAACTTGCTTTGATTACCTCTGTCCAATAACGAGCACATTCCTGGGCAGGTGGTAGAGTCACATTAAAGTCTATGAAATTGAATTTTTGACTAGGTATTTTTTGGAGGGAAATCCCCACATGTGAGTATGTCTGAGTTTCTGAAAACGAGGGAACATGTGACGTGCCTATTGATATTTGAGATATGAAGGGAAAAGTTTCGAGTGTGGGGAGGTCAAGCGATCTTAGTGGTGTTCAGAATGGGAAGTTGATAACTTTGTTCATTTTATGAATTATTTATTCTTCTTCTTAAAAGAAAAACAATTTCAATGGACTTTTTCCCCTCCGTTTTCAAATAGTTCAGGTTTCTGATTCTTAACATGTTACCTTCCTGAGCTAAATGGCAAAACGTGGTTTGCACTGTCCTGTCTTTTCTCCTTTCCCTCTGTGATTGATCCTCGGATTCCTGCCTCCAGTTCCTGCTTCCACGCCTCTGCCCATGCTGCTTCCTGTGGGACCCTCTCCCCCCATCCATCTGAACCTGTCAGCCCACGCCATCTTTTACAGCATGTCGCAAAAGCCATCCCTATTTCCTCTGCACAGCTTTTCCTGTGTGTCCCTTTTCTGTCCTTTTACATCTCACCGAGTTTTATTTGTATCACCTTTAATACCATATTTTCATTTTTTACACTCCTCTCTCACCACTAGATGCTAGCATTCTCAGATAGCACTGTGTCTTGCTCATCTTTGGCTTTCCCATAGTGCTCAGTACAGAGCCTGGCACAGAGCAGGTGTTCATGAGAGACAGACAGAGAGACAGAGAGACAGATGGAGAGGGAGAATGAATATGAATATTTAAATATATTAAAATATCTCTCTTTGTGGCACTCTAGAGGTTAGACTTGGTAGAGTTTAAGGGAATGAAAAAGGGGATGTTCACTCCTTCTGTAGAGTTGGAGTCTGATGAAACAGAACCCAGATCTCTCTGCAAACTCCGTGCCAGTTTGTAGGCCAGGCTACCAAGGTTTAGGGGACTTCATTGCTTCCTGTGTGTGGAAGCAAATACAGAGCCTCAAAGCTCACCAGGTCTCTTACATTTTCTTTTCTGCCAACGTGCCTCACTGTGTCACTTCCCCCTAGTCAGGGCAGGGGGGCTGGCCATCGCTCCCCTCAGGTAGTTCAGCTAGAGGGGAATCAGCCCCTCAGCCTCCCTGTGGGCACTCCCTGTGGGCACTCCCTCCCTGTGGGAGTCCTGATGAGGCTTCAACCAAAAGGCAGCTCTCCCTTTACACTCACTCCCCGCAAAGACATCTGTCTAAATGTTCTCCCTTTTTGCCCTTTCAGTGATTACACATATTTTAGTGGTTGCTAAATTTGAACTAGACCTTGATTCTGTCTGCCTCCTTTTAATTTTCTCGTTTGTCAGATTTGGGTGATTTTAATGATACAGTTTTTAACTTAAGGAAATGTCAACTGACAATGGTACAAATATTTTAATATCTTTTTCTTCGGTCATATTTTTTTTTCCCCAAAAACAAGGAAGGCTCCAAGCATCTTTGTTCAAGACAGTTTGACCACCTTGTTAACACCGTGGTCAGATTTGATTTTATAGGTGAAGGCCATTGCAGACTCAAAATGGATTTATGTGGAAATATCATGATTTCTTTATCTGGACACATCCCTTACATCTTCTCATTGAGAAAAAGAAACAAAACAAAACAAAGCCTTACACCTTGGGAACAATAAACGTAGGAATTCTTTTAGGCTTGCAGGCAGTCAGTTACATCATTTCTGAAGACAAAAAGGCTAAGTTCTCCCAGGGAACACCTACCTGCACAGTGGTAAAGAGCAGATTTAAAGGGCAATCTCTGCCACTGTCCTGCCCACTGCCTCATGCCCGCCTCATAGTCCCCGCTAGAGATAGATTCTGGCATCCTCAAGAGGCCTTGTAAAAGTATTACTTATAAAGAATGAACAGTTCTTGAGCCATCCTTCCAACTGACCATACTAAGACAGGATTTGCACTAAGTGAAGGATAATATAATTAGCAACGTGTATGGTAAGTGGGTAACGCAGAAGAATGGGATTTTCTGGATATAGGATCAAATTCTGGTCTAGGATTTTGATACTTATCACTATGGCTAAGGCCAAAGTAAGACTATTGGATAATGGGAAGAAATACAGTAGAAAGAGGAAAAATATGATCTTATTAGTGCCAATAAAATGGTGAAAGCTTCTCATAGGAATGTTCATCCATAACATTAGGAAAATAGTCCATGATGATACTGCTCATGTGGGTAAGAAGACTTGCTTAAAAAAAAAAAGCAAAAACAACAACAACAACAAACAAAGCTTCTGCTTCAGAAGCAAATAATCAATAATTTGATTTCTAATAGTCATCTTTGCCATGAGGACTTTTACAATGAGATTATATAAGCAAATTGATTTCCCTTTCCTGATTGACTTTATCAGAAAATTGTCAAATGCCCCTGAATCATCCCTCCAGAATCCTCAAAAAAATGCCTATAATAATCTTCCCAGAAAATTATTTTCTGGATTTCATGATTCCCTGAAGCTCTTTCTGCAGCATTTGATTATTGCTGCTGTAAATAACGCCCGAATTATAATTAAGAAAGATATGAATGTGATATAATAGCATAATAAATACAGTTGTATATAATTAATTACCACATTGCCCCCTTTACTTGATTTTATATTCATGTTGAAAGCTCTTAACTATGCATGTATAATTGATTTGCTATGGTATATGTGGTTGTTTTAATAAAAAGTTGCAATTGAGGTTTTTATTCAATAGTATAACTCCCTTATTCCACTTTTTCTTTGGAAAAATCAAATTTAACTAATGTCACCTCATTTCTGGAACTACATCCTGTTGTAGGTGAACACGCTGGCTATTGTAACTACCATAATGGAAGATGAGTCAGACTTTCTTTCTTCCTTCCCTTGTTTTCCCTGTGTCCTTGAGTTTTCCCAGAAGCTACATTTCTATAGAATAAATTTCCCTGGGCACCATTTCTTCCATTTGATGAGTTGGGTACTCAGAGATTCCCAGGTTTTTGTAGTTGTAATATCCTTTTTTTTTTTTTCCTTTTCTTTTCCTTCTCTCTCTTTTTTTTTTTTTTTTTTTTTAATGCTAACACACTACCACCTCTCTCACTGTTGCTCTTGTTTTAAAGACCAGACTAAACTTTGAAACAGTTTTAGGATGCCTATGAAAGCATTAAAGGCCTTCTGGGATATTTTGAAATTGAGAATTCAAAGTTTGTCTCTATGCCTGAAGAAGAAAAAGTAGCCAGTTGTTAGCAGTTTTGAGTGGCTAAATTATTTGTATGCTAAACCTTCCAAATGGCACCATTTAGGTCTGGCAAACAATAGAGAATGGAATGGAGTGCAAGCCTTTCCGGGTTTAGTAAAAGCAAACAAACAAACTTACAAACAAACAAACAAACAAAACATGAATCCTGGGATCAGTCAGCGTGCTTGTTTCTGAAGTCACCAGTGCGGCAAAAGCATCATAGGAAATCCTGTGGTGTGTCTGTTGTGACCAGTGCAGACCTGCACACACAGTTCTCTAGGATTCAGATCTCTGCGTCTGTCATCAATCACTTAGTCTCGTACCTTTTGCATACTCCTCATACTTTTATTGTTCCTTCTCACCCTCCCATTCTATTCACGTGTGAAGGAACACTCCCCCCGCCCCCCCCCCCAACCAACCACTGAGAGGTTTGACAGGTTATTTCATCTACTAGCTTCCTCCTTATCTCTCCCACATCCTCTTTATGCCCTAGGAGCAGGTAAATTCACTACCAGGTAATTATAGTCCATCATTTTCAATAATAATTTTCTATGGAAACTTCTTAAACCATCTCGAAGCAAAGCACTAGGCTGAATAAAGCAATTAACAAAAATTCTTTTACTGAACTTTTAAAAACTTAAATTTCTGCCATACCAGTGAGTGAGAGGTACATACAGAAAGGCTACATCGACAGGTATTTTTCCATTGTGTTCAATTTAGTCTAACGTTGGATGGGCTGGGAAGGAAATCAGTAGATTCACATGACTAGACAGTATAACATATCATACATCTAGATTGTTTTATATAAAGCTATTACTGGACAAATCCTTCTAAAACAAATACTACAACAAAACTTTCTTATTACTAGACATCAGAGGATCCTCATGTCCATCCACTGTTCCATGCTGGTTTAACACAGCCACACCATGCGACCATCACAGATCGGTGGGGGTGACTTAGCTCTTACCAAAGATGACCAACAGGACTTGGGCCAAACTGGTGGAAATTTTATCTTTAGATATCTTTTGTGCTTCACAAAAGAAACAAGAAGTCTGAGCGGTTTTCTGTAAAACAGAAAATCAAAAACAAAGCAGATGATGCCAAAAAGGAAAAAAGAAATCTGGCAAAGGGATTTGGTATGATTCCCTCAGTTATCTGTGCTTTTTCAAAATTGAAGACCCTTTTCATCTTTTAGATGGTGTGTGTCTAGAGTTCGTTCGAAAAATTTGGCCCCTTTTACAAGCATTGTTAACAGATTTGAAATGAAACAAGAGTCTATCTGAAAGTTCTAGTACAAAGAAAGAATGCGAATAAATATTGGGAGTTTGTGATAGAGAAGGGTATTGCAGGACACCAATGCACATTTGGATTTATAAGCCAACAAAACACCAAAGCCTCTGAGTTTTTTTCTCACTAAACTAGAGTGAAGCTCTCAAATATAAATGTAAAACCCAAAATATATATACAGTTCTGTATATATAAAAACCAACAACAAAACTTTACTGTGAAAGGATAGGAAACTGAAGTGTGGTTCCAGGGTGATAGCTTGGTTTACACAGGATCTTGATAGTTTGTACCTTTAACAGAAAGGTTCTAGGCTCGGAAGACTAGATGTTAATGTTTTTTAAATATTTATTTATATTTGAGAGGGGGGAGGGCAGAGAGAGAGGGAGACACAGAATCCAAAGCAGGTTCTAGGCTCTGAGCTGTCAACATAGAGCCCAACGCAGGGCTCAAACCCACGAGCTGTGAGATCATGACCTGAGCTGAAGTCGGACACTTAACCGACTGAGCTACTCAGGCACCCCCAAATATTAATATTTTAAGCACATTTCGTGCATCATAGAGATTCTAGACACTCTCCTGGGACCTATAAAGACAGCTGGTTCTAAATGGTTTTCCACCTCCTTTCTGGAGAACCCATTAATTTCTTCTATAAAGACTCCTCTTCAGTATTTAGCTATAGAGGCACAGGAATGTCTCATGATTTTGGGGAATGCAATAGTGTGAAAAGCAAGGTTGTAAAATGAACTGCTTTCCTCCTCCTTTCTACCTAATTTCTCTCTCCCTGTGCCGTAAGGACTAGGATATCTCTTTCTGACTCCTGAGCTCATGTTTAACTCAGAAAGTATAGTTTGCAAAAATGTCCTGCATGTTCTAATTTGTATGACGGAAGGAGAAAAGAACTCATCTGAGCACCAATTTGACATCGTTTTACTCCAACAGTCTTTAGAAGCCAACACCCCTTCCCTTTTATGACTGTCTCAAATGCCCTTGCTAGCCAGATCCCTTTTGCTAGCTACAGTGTTTGCACATTTCCTTGTTAATCAGCTGCGTAGGCTCAGAGACTGTGTGTTTTGGTGTTGTTTGTGTGTGCAATCTCGTGCTGCTTCCTGAACGCATGTGTCCCTTCCCTTCACAGCCTACTCGACACCCAGCACCTCCCCCGCAAACCGATTCGTCAGTGTTGGACCACGGGATCCAAGCTTTGTAAATATCCCTCAACAGACACAGGTGGGCCGCTCTCATCTTTTCTGTATGTGGTGCAGCTTGTTTTATTCATCAGGTGCATTGTAATTCGTCTTTTGGCACAACAGGCTGCATTTCCCAGCCCCTGTTTGGTCCCCTTTCCTCCTGACCCCAACCTTCCTGGCCCTACAGCCACATTTCCCTGTGTTCTCAGAAATCGTGGAAAACGCTGTCTGCGATTTTTCGTTTCTCGTATCGAGGGTAGAAGAGGAAGGCTTCTGTGCCAGAACTCCTTTTGCGGTGGCGAGAAAGGTTTCCCAGTGCTAGATAGCGTGTTTCCTTGTCTAGGAATTCTGGTCTCTCTGCATGCAAGCAGATGGAAGTATACCTCTACCCGGAAAAGTCCACTCTGGTTGCTGTTAAAATCAGAGTGCATCCAGGGAATGGGGGAACCAGCCACTCTTCCGTATTCACTATAGGGTCCCCAGGAACCTGGCAAACTTTCTGAAAAAAGAAAAGAAAAGAGAGGGTTTCTGAGTCCTATTAAGTTGCTGGTGTTGGTGCAGAAATAGGTGATATTTGTTACTGGTTACGCTGGCCACTAGAGAGCAAGGTGCAGCGGGGTGGGAGGGGACATATGCGACTATAATGTCATATGTTGAGGTAGGTGATTGAGAAAAGAGTGTACGACGACATCTAGAGCTTGTTTTTCAGTAGACAGTTGTGTTTTGTCCTAGTATAGGTCAAGGAGAAGAAATCCCTTTTAAAAGTTTTGAAATGGCTGCTGTTCATTAAGAAACAGTGAGAGGCTTTTGGAGTTCAAAGGTAGTAGATGTAGAGATATTTGAAGTTTGTGAAATAGAATTAGGTTAAAGTTTGGAAAGGAACTACTCTCTGATTTCCTAATTAGAATGGAACTATATACTATCATAATTGACATAAAGTATGTTCTTTGTGAGGTTCTCAGCATGTTGTTTGAAAAAATTCCCTGGGATATTTTGTGCATATGCCTGGGTGTGTAATCTCCAGATGCCAAATTTGTAACTACTCATCTTTGTTTATAAGAATATGACCAGATGCTTATCAACGGGATAGATTTGCCTTCCTGGGTCCATTTGCTCACTCTGTAAAGGATGTTAGTTTATTGCTGTGTCGACAGTGCAGGTGAAACTACATTGCATCTGAAGCCTTCCTTACGCCAAAGCGGGGTCACAGAAAGTACATCCTCAGAGGAGGCAGCTGGGAGGGGAAGGGGAGCAAAAAGGGGAGGCAGCAGGTTAACTCTTGAATTTCCCACTTCTGCTGTTCCTCCTGAAGCGGGCATATCCTTGGCTTCTGGGATTAACATCTACTCTGGACCTGCCATAAAATTGTTCCGGTTTATTGCTTATTTTCCTACACCTTCAAATGCCTAACTGGTGAATTGGAAGTTGAATAATTACCTCAGATGCATTAAAATTTGATTTTGTACTTTTGGCTCATGTGTTCAAGTTCAGTGAGAGGGGGGAACCGGGGACAGTGGCTCTATATTGAATGATTGCTTTTCTTGAAGCCCCAGAGTGCTTGGGTTACTTCATTAAGAACCTCAAATATGCAGTTTGGAAATGTCCTGTTTGTACTTTACATAGTATTTTTTTATACAATCTGTGATTCATAGCACTGAAATGGTACCCTGTGTTCCTTTCAATTTGTTTCTCTATAATCAAAACGTGTTATATTCCAAAAGGCTTTGTTTCACAAATGCCTTATTTAACCCAGAAACTGAGTCTTCATGATGTTGACCGCAAAAATTCAATTCTTAAAAATCCAGATTCTCCACGCATCTGGATGAATGATGTCATTTAGACCCAATTTTGGCATCTGGAACTGAATTTTTTTTGGTGTCTGTTAAATATTTGGCATCATAGGGACAACAGCTTAAATGTTTCTTACCACAGTTACACCTGCCACATTCATCTTGAAGAAAACCATCCCAATTGTCTTATGAGAAACTGTACTAATGGAGTTGTCATTTAAAAAAAAAAAAATGTGTGTGTATATATCCTAAGGTAAAAATGATACGCTCAAAATCTTTTTTTTTTAATTTTTATTTATTTATTTATTTATTTTGAGAGAGAGAGAGAGAGAGAGAGAGAGAGAGCGCAAGCAGAGGAGGGGCAGGGAGAGAGGGAGAAAGAATCCCAAATAGGTTCCTAGCTGTCAGTGCAGAACCCAGCCCGGTGCAGAGCTCAAACTCACAAACTGTGAGAGCATGATCTGAGCCAAAACCAAGGGTCGCTTGGTTTAACTGACTGAGCCACCCAGGTGCCCCTATGCTCAAAATCTTTTAATTTTAAGGAGTATATGTTAACTCTTTAAAAAAAAAAAAAAAAAAGGAACTACTTTCCGGAACCATTTAAAGTGTTAGACATGTATAGGTGTAGATAAAAATGGTCATATTCTTAAAAAATAATCTCCTTTTTGAGAAGACATTAGTTCAGAAGTGAGTCTGGTTTTTCTTTTTTTACAGGAATTTTTTAAGACCTAATTTGAACATGGCCTGCAGATTAGTAATTTTCTACACAAGCTTGCATTTTTTTCTACCTTTGATGCTTTTGTTGATGAGGCATGAAATGTGTATTAACTGAATTATAGAAAAGTTTTCTGGAGAGACGACATTTTGCTTTCTACCTTTAGAGAAGTAAAATTGAAGGGTCAACCAAGCAGGTACTTGACCTTTACAAATGCAGAAGAGGTACACAAATGCATGAACAAACGCAAGGTCAAATGGTGTCCCTTTCTCCAAAAGACCAGTTCCCAGTGGAAATCTCTTCAACATAACTGAAGCATTGACTTATAGGAGACAGATTAGATATGGTCTCTGTTGTTTTGTAGCAGATAGAACTTGAACGACTGTGTAGACCTTTTAAATAGGCAGCTTGCAGTTTATAAAGAAAGTAGGAACTTTGTTTATAAAAAGTACTCTTGGGGCACTTGGGTGGCGCAGTCGGTTAAGCGTCCAACTCTTGGTTTTGGCTCAGGTCATGATCTTGCCGTTCGTGAGTCTGAGCCCCACATCAGACTCTGTGCTGACCATGCAGAGCCTGCTTGTGATTCTCTCTCCCTCTCTTTCTCTGCCCTTCCCCAGCTCTCTCTCTCTTTCTCTCTCAAAATAAATCTTAAAAAACCAACAACAACTTTTAAAAAAGTATTCTTTAATTATATAGAGCTTCTATTCATTGAGCATTTTCTGTGTACTAAGTACCTTAGGTACATTTCCCAGCTAATCTTTGCAGCCACCCCAATAGGGTAGCTACAATTATCTCCACTCTATATGTGGAAACTGAGACCTAAAGAGATTATTCATTCTCCCATGGCCATAAGCAGTGAGAAGTAGAGGAAGAATTTGTACCCAGTTTGCTGACTGCAAGGCCTGTTTTCTCTAACCATTGTGCTTCACGAAGGCCTCACATGTTGGTGAGCCACACTGACTGATGCTCAGCTCTGGAATACTATGAGCATGCTCCCTGCTTTTAAATCTGAGACCGTATTAAAATCTAATCACCAGTATATATCCAAGAGATGGAAAGCAAGGTCTTGAAGAGGTATTGGTACGCCCACGTACTTGGCATTATTCACAATAGACAAAAGGTGGAAGCAACCCAGGTCTCCATCCACAGACACATAGGATAAACAAAATATGGCATATACATTTTGTTGTGCCTACACCATTTTAATGTGGTATAGTGCATATGATCTGGCCTTAAAAATGAAGGAAATTCTGCCGTATGCTACACGGATGAACCTTGACGATGTCATGCTAAGTGAAAGATGCCAGTCCTGAAGGGACAAATACTATATGATCCCATGTATGTGAGGTTCCTGAAGGAGTCAGACTCATAGAGAAAATAGAAGGGTGGCTGCGGGATGGGAGGATGGCGGGATGGAGAGTTGTTGTTTAAAGGGTATGGAGTTTCCATTTTGCAAGATGAAAAGAGTTCTGGAGATGGTTGGTGGTGATGACTGCGCAGCAGCGTGACCGTACTGAATAACACTAAACTGTCCACTTAAAATTAGTTTAAGACAGTCCAGTTTATGTTATGTGTGTTTCACCACAACTTTTAAAATGTAATCGTTCGATAAACTCCGATGGCCCTTTCACCTCTGAAGAGCGTGAAATTCTGTAAAGCAAATAGGAAAAGTAGGCAGTTTATCAACAAAATCCACAGTAATTGTGTGCTGACCTCTCTCAAAGTACCGATTCTCATGCCCAGCACATAGTGGGTAGTCAGCATACATTGCTTGAATCTAAATGATTCATAAGAAAGTTTAAAAATAATGACTTTCTCTCATTACAGTCATGATGCATGTTAATTGTGGAAAATACAGATGGGAAAAATAATAAAAATCACTTGTAGTCCTACTGTTAACATTTCCATATAAATCCATGCAGACTGTTTCTATGCATACAAGTATATTGCAAAAATGAGATCATATTACATACCCCGTTTGATAACTTGCTGTTTCTTCCCTTTAACAATATATTATGGCCTTCTTTCCATGTAAATTGGAAAAATTGAATATTGGCTTTTATTGCACCAATTCATCATCTGTAATGATTGGTAGGGAAAGATAACGTGGATAATTGAAAGCCATTTTTTCTCCTCCTTCCCTTCCAGTCTGTTTTTTTTTTTCCTCCAGTGAATTCCTCCCTTCACTGAGATGGAATCGCCTTCTTTTTAGCCTTGCCTTGAGCTAGTTTTCTTTCAAACCATCTTGCAATTGCATTGTACATTTCACCGCAGCTCGTGGCTGCGTTCGAACATTCCTGCCAAGTTATCTGTCCCATTCTTCTGCCTCACTTGCCTGCTACCTCTGCTACTATCATTATTTGACTCGTATCCCTCTGCATCCCCCACTTCGTAACTCATTAAAATAGGGGTGGCCATCTCCCTACAGCTTTCAGAACATCCGTCTGTTTTGAGACACCATGACCGCTTGGTCCCACCCCAAATCTCTTATTTTTCAAATTTGTCCTAGGAACAGTTGATATTAATGTATAGAGAAGTCTCTGGGGCATAGAGTTTTTACTTCACTTTGGACACTATTAATGTCCCCTGCACGCCCACTGAATGATATAATATAATAGAGAACATGCTCTCATCTCAAATAGCAGAAAGCCAATGGCTATTTCAATTGCATCCCATAATTTAATCTGATCCCTGAAAACGAGAGCCATTAAGAGGATGCATTTATTTAGAGGAAAAAGTTAATATTTCATCATCAGGTAATAAATAGAAATACCAATTCCCACACAGAAGGACTGAGCAAAGAACTCATTTTGATTCAGGTTCTAGTTTAATCAGAATGTTCAAATAAAATGCTTAACCTGCAGAACTCCAATGAGAACTAATTCTTTAAGATGAAAAATGAGTGCAAACAATATTAAAAACAGGCATTTCTTCCCTGCCACCCAAATCTATCACTGTTCTGCATCAACAGAATTGTGGTATCTGAAATGCTATTTAAAACCAAATTACCATTTGGGTTATTAGAAGAATCGCTTGGCATGGCATGGGCCTGATTTGTTGACAAAAAGGCACAGGTGCTGTAACCTTTGCTTAATAAATCATTTAGCTGCTCGGCCTGCGAGCAGTGTGACTTCACTGCCTTTGCTTCATGAAATTTATAAACGTAGGCACAAGCCACACACTTCACTGTGCTGGAAACCCCCTGATCTAGAGAGGTCCCTGCATGGCTAAATTATGGGCATGTCACCCATTGTCTGCCTCTGGTGGGGATGCATAAGGAACGTGGGGAGGCAGCGAATATGGAGAGCATTTCCATCTGTTGACATTCTGTGTCATATTCCTGAAGTTCTGCTTGAGAGACAAAAGCATAGGCAATCCACAAAACTCTTCATAAGTTCCTTTCTTTGCTTACTCACCATTTCTTATAGTATTCCCAACACCTACAGAATGTAGGATGTAACAATTCTCCTCAAGTTGTTCAGAGACTAGTAGAAGACACAGATGTTTAAAAAAACAATAATAGTGGGGTGCCTGGGTGGCTCAGTCGGTTGAGCGTCCGACTTCAGCTCAGGTCATAATATCACGGTTTGTGAGGTCGAACCCCACATAGGGCTCATTGCTGTCAGTGCACAGCCTGCTTCAGATCCTCTGTCTCCCTCTCTCTCTGCCCCCCCCCAAAAATGAATAGACATTTAAAATAATAATAATAGTAATGACAACAACAACATTAATAATGCAGCGTGATGCCAGTTACAATAAGATTTGCCTAATTTGCCTAAGAGGCTTTGAGACCATAGTATAAGAACTTTTCAAAGAGTGGAAGGGGGCAGAAAGGCTAAACCATTTTTCTACCCATATCTAATTTTGATGTGATGATATGATTCTGGTTTTCATGTAATTCACCCTTTTTTTTACCCCCCTACCTTTAATTTTTGCCCATTTATGCTATGCATGAGCTGGTAGATAAGGCTTTATTTCGCCCCTCCTAGGAAGAGCAACATGTTTATTGAGTTCTGTCTTCTCTGGACCAACCAGATACGCAGTCATGTCCTATAGCTCCGTCACCCTTCATTTCCAAGAAACTCCCCCTCCTTGTGTAATGCCCTTGCCCAGGGCACCAAGGTCGCCTGAGATTACACTCAAGTTAGCTGAAGCCTTCTCTGCCTCCTCCCCAACGTGCCCCGTGCTTTCTGCCTGTAGGAGGTTGGGTACCCACAGAAGTTCAGGGAGCAGTCAGAGAGCTGCAAAGGCAGGAAACTAAGATTTCTTAGAGGCAAAAAAAAAAAAAAAAAAGTAGCTTCCCCTTTCTAGTTAGAATTGAATTTGAGCATTTCAGTTACAAGCCCATACAATGACAGACAAAATTTCATTTCCTTGTGACTTTGGACGAAGTTAAGAAGACTTACTGGTCAAATGAATACTGTGTCTTAAGTACCCACATGTGCCAGGTTCTGTGCCTGAACTTGCTACCGGACTCAGAGTCGTCTGAGATTGGTGCTGTTATCCCCATTTTACAGATGAGGAAACTGGCGTTTCAGAAGAGTACCTTCGTCCCAGGCCATTGAGGTAGCCAGGATTTGAACCGGTTTGTCTCTCAAACTTCTCTTTCCCAAATGCCATCTGCATGCTTACTTACTGTTAGTGAAAAGTTATTGACCATTTTCTCTTTAAGATGGCCTAAGATTGACTCCTCCTCTTACATCAAGGAATCAGAAGCCTAGGAATCGTGTGAGGACCGATGCCTCACTTGGTCTTTCTGAAGACCAGTTTCCTAGTAGTTCATGCATCTGTAAAATAAGACTAGGCTCATTCTGTCATCCTGTCTGGGAAAAAGACCTTTACTAATGATGTTGGTCCACATCTGTGAGAACAGCTAGACTCTGCCCAGAGACCAGATAGCAGAGCAGCTGAGATTGTGGGCTTCCTTTTCAGAACTTGGGTAGAACTTTATTCGTTCAGTTAGAAGCAGTATATGTTTTCATTTTTTGGTTATTTTTTTTTTCTTTTTTCTTGGTAATTCAATTTTTTCTAGTCTGGTTTATTAACTGTAGAATGATGATTATGTGATCTCTAATGGTTGTTTTAAGTCTTAGTTCTGTTGGTGTAGAGAAAGTAAATGCTTGACTCCAACTAAGCATTCAACAAATGATAGCTTTTATTGTTTGGTTGATAACTGAATTCATATTTATATATTTTTTTTAACGTTCATTTTTGAGAGAGACACGGAGACAGAGCGTGAGTGGGGGAGAGGCAGAGAGAGAGAGGGAGACACAGAATCCGAAACAGCCTCCAGGCTCTGAGCTGTCATCACAGAGCCCAACGCGGGGCTCGAACCCACAAACCGTGAGATCATGACCTGAGCTGAAGTCAGTTGCCCAATAGACTGAGCCACCCAGGCGCCCCTAACTAAACTCATATTTTATTTTCTGGATTACAAACTATTTTCTCATTTGATCTTAAGAGCAACCATTAAGTAGGCAGACCCATTATTGTTGTTACCCCCATTATACAGTCTTTCAGTTTTTAATTTAGCAGCACCTTTGAGATGTCCTCAGCCACACACTTCACTTCTGGACAAAGTAAGGGCATCAGTTCTAGATACTGGTCTCCTTTTCTCCCTCCATTCTTATGCTTCTGTAATCCCATTACCTTTAACTCTGTGTGTTCGTGCGGTGTTAGTCTTTTTTGTTTGGTTGGTTTTTGCCTTGCTCCAGAAAGATTTGGGGAAGCTTCTTAGTTACAGCAAATGGATGATTATTGAAAGAATTAGGTGCCTACTTGGGATTTGGCACACAATAGGTGCTCAATAAATACTGGCTCCTTCCTCACTTGCCTCTTCTCAGTATTAAAACGAGATCAGTGGCCACGGAGAAGGGTATGATAAGAGGGAGCCTGCATAGGAAATAATTCGATTTTACGGAAGAAGAAGGGTAAAAAATCTGGTATCCGTTAAATTAGCCTTGGGATCGTGGGAAAAGGGGGCCCAAAAAATGAGGTGGGAGGAAAGCTAGAAAACAGAAGGTGAGAATTTGTACAGAGAATTGAGAGGAGTGAGGTCTGAATTTGATGATAGCCTTTCAACGAAGCCAGGAAACCCTAGTTTTGGTTGCAGAATTGCTGTCAAAATTCCCAGTCTTTAGATGGCTCTTGATGATGATGCTTCTGATCGGCAGAAGTTCCAAGATACCAAGGGAAACATATTTGGTACTCATGGCCTGATTTCTTTGTGGGGGCGAAAGGGGAAAAGAATATGAATTAAAGAGGAGGATAGACCTATTTTCACATCCTGGCTATGCCATTCATCAGCGTGATCTTGGACATTAGCCTTTAAAATTCAGTGCCTTCATCTATGCAATGAAGGCAGTGCCCTCTACCTCCTAGAAAAAAACTCACTTGAGCGTGGCCTAAGCCAACTGGAGTTATTTTCCTGACGTGAAATTCTGAGTGGCTGTTGGCCTTATTTCATCTGCTGTATGATGCCAGCGGGAGCCCATGCTCTTTCAGAGATTCTACTACACCATCCTCAGCATGTTGTCCATTCATCCTCGTGCCTGGTGCCTCTGGTTGCAGAATGGCTGCTGCGGCTCCAGATATTATGCCCATATCCTTCTCCACTATTCCTCTGACATCAGGGAAACAATGGTCCTGCCATACTCCTCCCCTGTTTCCTGTTAGCAAATTTCTGTTCAGGTCTGACTAAAATTGGATTCCATTTTAATCTTTAGCAGCACAGAATGCTGGGAAAGCTAGCACAGAATTATCTTGATCGGCTAAAATCATGATCTGTTGCCGTGGGCTGGTTACATTGTCCTCCCTAAACAAAACTGCCTCAAGAAGGAAGGGGCCATCAATAATAGGTAAACCGTTAACAGTATTTGACATATTCCTTTTTCCTACTCTCTGCTGGGTTTCATGTGCTTTTAACTCCTGTTGTTGCACTTGACTCCCTTCATATCTTGATGCTTGTCTTTTTACGGGGCCTTTCCTCTATACTTGCTCCCCATGTGTGTAAGAAACATATATACTGTGTAAGTGTCTGTGTGTGTGTGAGAGAGAGAGAGAGAGAGAGAGAGAGTAGTGATCATGTCATTTTAGCCATCTGTCTGAGTCCAGGATTCATGCAGACATACTGGAGTTTTGTGCAGACCAGCTCCCACGGGCTGGGTCAACTTTCTCCCGGTAAACTAGAATTCTGCAAAGACTGAGTTGGAGGACATGTGCCTTTGTAATTGCAAGGGAACTCTGTGAAACAGTGCCCTCCATGTGCCCTCCCAGGTGCTTATCAAACAGTCAGCAATGGGTTCTGGGTTTCTCTTTTATGACTTGGAACCAGATGCTTCCTTTGCAAAAGAAAAGAGCCTGGTTTTGCTGAGCTTGAGTCAACAGAGTTCAGAGAACAGGAAAATGAGTTGATTGGCCCTGCTACGTGAACTGTGAGGCGAGAAGGCAATACAGGTGGTTTTGCCCCCTTTCCCCAAAGCCGCTGCATGCGAAAACTCCCATGCCCCAGGAATTTGCTTTACCAAATGTTTCTGAGCTCTAAAAAATAGGCTTTCACATTTAGGAGGGGTTCCTTTTGGACACAGGCTTTCCCAGGCTCTCTAATGAGCCTGAGACCTTGAAGGTCCCACTGACATACACAGCCTTAAGGCCGGTAGCCTATTGTCTAAAGTGAGATTTTCAAAGATCTCAAGTGAGTCCTCAGTGATTCTTCCTGTCCACTTTTCTCACACCCACTTGTTTACCTTCCTGTTTGTTTATTGAGGATGGAGGCACATTCTTTTATCAGTGGCCTCTCTTTTTGAGATCTAGCCTTTCAATGGAGGCTATTCACTGAGCTACATTCCACCGCACACGCCTCCCCAAAATATTTGCATGAGAATTTTTCCTTAGGCTTCACATTGCTTCCTTTACAGCAGAGATGAAATAACTTAGCACTTCTAATTAGCTTTCCACTTTCCAAATGCTTTACACATTAACTAATGAATCACAGGAGCCTGTGATAAGCTGGAGCCCTGTGTTGAGGCTGGGACACTGGGTTAGGACAGGCTGTCCTAGCCCTGTGTTCCTTGCCCTCACGCCCTCCCTTCCCGGAGTCTGAATGTGTTGGGATAACGGAGCTGCAGCCCAGGCATGAACTTGAAGAGCAACCTCAGCCCCCCACAGTGCTGCCTTAATGAAGTAGAACGTGCTCAGTGCTCCCTTCCAAGGCAGGATAGGCCAAGTGAATGTGTCTGTCCTGTTGCCTTGAGTAGTTGGGGGAAATTAAGGCCAGCTCTCATGGCACACAGCTCCTGCCTCTCTCATGTACAATTCCCCCTTCCATGGATCCCTGGCCATTATGGGGTGGGGGTGGGGGGTGGGGAAGGAGTGGTACTGGGGAGATGGAAGGACCGTATGATAGAAAATTCTAGTAAGGGAACTGTCTAGTAGGGACCTGTGCATCTTGGTAGACTAGGAGTCAAAATACTTGGATGCCTAGCTTATCTCCCCCATTCATGAGCATGTGATTAATCTTGGGGACGGGGGAAAAAAACTCAGAATTTACTGAGCACCTACTATATTCTTGGTACCACACTAGGCTTGAAGAGGGCCATTGAGATGCGCGCGCACATGTGTGTGTGTGTGTCCAGTCCCTTCCACACCTTGCTCACAGACGTCTAGGGAGAAAAGTAAACAAACTATAGTAAAGTATGATAAATGAAAAAGTTGAAGTATGTATGATCCGTAAGGAGTACACAGAGTAGGTTATTAACTCTGGAGAGAAGCAGGGGAGTCGTGGAAGCTATTCTAAAGGAGGTGACACATGGTTTTGAAGGAGACAGACATACCTGGTAGGTACAACATTCCATTCCAGGCACATGCAAAAGAGTAGTAGTGTGTGTTTGGAGAACTTTACTCTGTTTGGCATACCTGTCCATGTAAGTGGCAGAGAATGTTGAATAATGAGGCTGGGAAGTTAGGATCTGGTCATGAATAAATACATAACTTCAAACAATGGTAAGGCAACTGGACTTCATTCTGTGGACGGTAGGAAGCAGGTGAAGGACACAGTGGGATCTCTGCATGTGAAGAAACGTTAACCTAGATTGCTTTAACACTCATTAGGTACAGGATTTTACAGATCATAGTAGTTTGAAGACCCATGATCAGGAGGTACCCTCCTCTCCTGGGCAGTATCATACAGTAGAGAAGACATCAGCTTTGGAGCCAGACAGACTTGATATTGATTTATCTCCGTACGTGACTGCTGTTGAGCTGAATTGTGTCGTTCCCCCTTTCCTCCCACCCCTACCCCTTCCCTGCCAAAGTTCATAGGTTGAAACCCTGGGCCCCACTGCAATGGTTTTTTGAAGGTGGGGACTTTGGGAGGTAGGTTTAGATGAGAGTGGGGTGTCACGATGGGATTAATGCCGGTGTAAGAAGAGAGTTTGCTCTCTTTCTGCCACCCAAGAGCTCAGTGAGAAGGCAGCCATCTGCAAGCCAGAAGGAGGACCCTTAGGTACAAATCAGGTACAGATCAGCTGGAACCTTGATGCTGGACTTCTCAGCCTCCAGAAGCATGAGAAAATAAAGCCACCCAGTTTATGATATTTTGTTATAGCAGTCTGAGACTAGTATAGTGATTTTGGGGTAGTTTTTAGCCTTTCTGAACCTTACATGTCACATTTATAAAATTATAAATTGCTTCCTGCATTCCACTTAGAGTTTTATGAAGATTCAATATGGTTAGATTGTAAGACCCCCCAGTACCCCCCTGGCACACAGAAAGCTGATATGTGCTGTTGCTGCATATTCACCCCTTAGAACTGAACCTCTCTCAGCACCAGAGGTCAGGCAGGATGCATCTCATTCATCTTTAGGACCCGGGACCTGTGATTGCCAGTAGAAACCCAGAAATGTTAATATGGCAAAACTCCCAGAGGTAATCTGGTCATTTTCCCCCTAAGCTGAGTTTCTTCTCCCCCTGCCCCATCCTTCTACGTCCGTTTTCCATAAGTTGTGCCATTAATTCTCTCATTAGCTAGTGGAATGATATTTATTTATTAAGAACATACTTAGCATACTCCCAAGGAGCAAGTTAAAGCTCAGCTAACAGCTGCAGTTTCTGGTTGGGAGGCAAAATACGCGGAGGAATGCATACAGAGAATTTCTTTGTATGTTACAATTTCATATTAAAAAACTATTAAACTTTATGCTGGATGAGGGAGAGAAGAAAAAAAAAATCCCAGTGCAAAAACAAGTTATGAACCTAGGAGCACAGTTTCTGAATGTTTATTTTGTCAGATACACAGCTGACATGATTAGTTCTAATGGGGTGGTGATCCTCATTGAATTGCAGATCCGTGTGAGTGACTGAAATACCGCAGGGACCTAAATAAGTCGTGCATACGGTATTACTTAGGCTGCATCCTTTAGCCAAGTTGAAGGCTTCTTTTTCTGTCCCTTCTCAACACGCACATGCACGCACACACACATGCACACGCACATGCACACAGGCACACCGTGTATGCATTTATGTCTTCCAGAAACTCCACATAGAGCACTAATTACCTATCCAGAACAACGCTGACTTGCCTTTGCTGACTTCTCTCCCTTGCCCTCTGCCACCCAAGCACACCCCAACCCCCTACCTCCACGCTCCCCTGCAGATAATGGTGTATCAGATCAGTCTGCTTTGCTGCTGCATAAGACCCAGATCAATTTATTGACTCTGTCAGAGTGGCTGGTACAGTAATTGTTACAAGAGAAGAATGGAAAGTGAGAACACATCCACATGAAAAATAAAAATGACGTTTTGTTCTTTCCTGCCCCCCTTTGCTTTTTTTGCTTTTTTTTTTTTTTTCCTTTTCTTTCTTTCTTTTTTCTTTTTTGCCTCATAGATCTTTATGTGTTTACACAGCAGAGAGCACTTTACTTAAATTAATCAGCCCCTTCTACATTATTAATTGTGACAGTTAGGGTGCTACATGACAGGAAGAGTATTATGGGAAAGCATTGATCTCATTCAGATGGTGTGGACCTGAGCAGGTTTGGTATTCCTTCCCTTATCTCGCTGCTTTGGGGTCCCATCAACTCACATTTCCCTGATTGACAACACAGAACGCCTCCCATCAATACAATTGATTTTGTTGAAAAAGGACAGGGAACATTTTTCAGCTGGAGATAGATGAATTACCGTGATGGCAAAAGAGAACATTTCAGAAATCTTTCAGTTTAGAAATCCAAATTGGGAACTAAAGTACTATTATCATCCCAAACACACGCCTAATTTTTACCCTCACAAAAATAATAGTACGAGAGAAAACTTACTACAAGTGAAAAATAGAGGTAGTTGAGGCCAACCATAAACCTGAAGATATAATAGCTATTTTTTAAAGGCTATCTGCTGATTTTTTGTGGGAAAATTTTTGGCTAAGTGCACATCTTTGAAAGACATTTCATTAAAGTTCAACTTTCATGGCTTATACCTGTAGACCCTAACATAAATCCTAGGTGAATGGACAAAAGTGAGTGGGTGTCATTTGTGACCTGGAAATAAAAGGTCAACCATTGGATTTATAGCTTTTTTAGTGAAAAGAACATAAAGATTCCTGCCAACTGGAGTCAATCCATATTTTAATGTTTCCTAGTTAAGATTATAAAATCAAGGGATTAGGATCATGCTGTTCAGTGAAGGTCAAAAATTAAATGTGGTGGGCTAAGTGTCATTCCCATGGGGCAGAAGTTAATATTTCAAAAACCATTTCTACCACTGGCAGTCAAGAAATGAATTGTCCATGGTCATTAACCAAGGTAAGGGGAATCCCACTATCATTACTACATTTAATGATAATTATTACACTAATCAACTATATTGTTAAATTACTCTGCTGTTCTCCTATAATGTCCCTGAACAGTGATAGTGGATTGATTGCTATCAAATAATTCGCATATGCAGTTGTGAACAAGTCAGGATGGAAGATCATGTATGAAGGCTTCCCTGTGGGAAAAGAAGTTGTGGCTATTTTATGGATATAAGAGTGACAACATAGAATCTTATGCTGCATATAACACTCTTCTAAGACCGAGAATCTGTGACATTGCAGACCCGTTATTAAGTATGCTTCACCAGAACAGAAAGTTTTAAATACAAAACATGAAATGCATTTCTTTTTATCATGTGTAACTTTTCTATTTCACATTTTTGCATGTGCTGCTACCCTGTCTGCCTTTTTTTTTTTTTTTCTTTTTAGGAAAAAACAATTCATTTGTCACATCATTTCCTTGAAACCTCACATTTTTAGAAGTCTGGGCTCCATCCACTTTGGGTTTTTATTAAGCAAGAAGAAAAGTTATTTGAATATCTTGAGAGAATGACTCAGACACCTATACCCCATACCATTTTCAAATCCGTTTTAAGATGCCAGTATCTTTCGAAGTCATAGAAATATAGCATATGGAAGCTGGTAATTTTCTTAAAGATGATCTACTCTAGATGCCCTCATTTTCCAGATACAACTTTAAGTGCATTTTGGAATAAAGTGTGTATCATTGTGATCAAACGGCACCTCCAAATAAGAGACCCAAAGCCCAGGGAGGTGGAAATACTTCCAAGGGCACATGGCCAATCAGAGGCAAAGTGGAACTGAGATGCAGGGTATCTGACACCAGGGAGAAAAGGGACTGGTAGTTTAACATGTGCCTTAGGAAATGGGTACACGGTTCCTCTTTTACAAAGGTGTTTTATAAAAGCCCAACATCCGTTAAACTGACCCAAGTGCGTTGGAATCATCAGGAACAAAAGCACGCGGTTCAAAAGTCTACCTCACGGAATGTGTCTTCATAGACCGCCATGTGTGTGTGTATTGTGCGTACGTGGGTGAGGGTGGGTGGGCATTAAACCTGCATTTCTGTCTGTGCTCCTGGATTGCTTTTGCTTGCACATTTTTCTAACTTTTGTCCTTCACAGTAGAGACAAAGGTTAAAATTCCCATCTACCTTCACAGGCAAACACTTTAAAGTGCTTCCGCGGGAGGCAGAGTAGGGAGGACCTTTGATTTAAAGTTCAACATTTACATTTGTAATTTTGACTAATTTCTGTGCTCGCATTAATTAAATTGAAATTGTTTAATTAGAATAAAAGTAAAATTGATCATTAGGATTAATTTAACCTGATAGGCTTTGTGTGCCTTTCTAGACAAATATTATGAAATATAGAGATAATGAAGCAGTGAGAGGTATAATTTCACATCTTATAATGATTTTAATATCTGCCAGTTGTTCTCTCTGGTATCTGGATAGCTCTGAATGTTGCTATTTGTTACATCATTACCATCCAGCGAGGGCCATGCTGTATCTCACAGTTGGCCTCTTCCCAAATATTTTTTCCTGTTGAAGTCTAAAGATGTACCAGGTTCTCTTCACCCCACCCTCCTAAACACATCACTCTTCCCCTTTCCCAACCCCCACCATCTTCCAGGAAGGCTGTTCCGCCTGGCTCTTCCCCTGGGCCTTGCATCACAATGACCTTTGTAGACCAAGAACTGCGGCTTGCTCTCTGTTTCTTAAAGAAAACTGTAGAAGAATAAGGCTACTCCTTTACCAGCGTCCATTCAAAGCATTGGATATGCATCAAAACATGGATTCAGCATCCATTCAAAAACATTACCTTTGCATCCACCTACAGACACACTAATGAATGTACAGCCGTTTGAACGATCAAGTCAACTATCAAATTATTTTATCTTCAAAACAATTAAGGTCCACATTGGTAAATTAAATCCTCAGGAAAATCTGCACACCATCTTGAGTTTAAAATTCCTCCCATCCACCATGTTGCCAGAGTAACTTAAAAAAACAAAAAACAAAACACACACACACACCAGTGACATTAGCAATTGTGCTTAATTTGTTTCCTATAGAGACCTCGAACAGCAGAATGCAAAGGGCAGTGTAGAGTGAGTCAAAATTAGATACTTATAAAAAAGGAAAAAGAAACAAAAAACTAGGCAAAAGAAAGAGCATGATTCTCAGTAATCTGTGGTTGACTGACCGATGAGATTAGTGGAGACTGTCTCAGATGCAAATTATCATCTTTCTGCAAATTGGCCAGTCTTTCCTGGCCAACGTCTGAAAAAACTCTCAAGGTTGTAAGCCCAGGTTCCACTCAGTCACCATAAGTAAACCGCTGCCCGAAAGCACACTACTTTTACCATCCATTTCTTCAGACTATCATCTACATGATTCCACTCTTATTTATGTGCTTATCCAAAAGAAGAAACTTCTTATTTTCATAGCAAAGAGTTTTATTTAGAAGCTTACTCACATTTAATGTGGTTTTAGAAAATCCTTAATGTTTCTCAGCATTCGACCTAGTCTAAGTTCAGGAGATTGAGGGAAAAGAGTATATGGCTAGCATACTCATGCTATTACCGTATTTATTCAAGAAAAACGACTACCCATCATTGTACTAGGCCAAGCGGAGCAGTGGCCTGGCATATAAAGATGAGGTTTCTGTCTTCCCCATGTCAGGAAAGAATGCCATAAAAAAAAAGCATCGGTTCTGCATAGTCTAGTTAAGACACACAGCACTTTCATATAGTATTTCATTTTATTCTCACAACCACATGCCAGGAAGGTGGTCTTAATTCTTTTTTTCACAAGGCACAAACTGAGACACAGACTCATCGTGGACTCTTAGGCCATGCCCCCTCAGCCAGGTAGATTCTTCTCTAACCACCACCTCCCCCCAGCAGCGCTCACCCTTGAACTGTTTGACTCCTCACGTACCACTCTGCAGGGAGGCAGCTGCTGAAGCTGGGGACACCAGGACCTGCAGTGACACTGGATGTGCTCACCTGTCAAGAAAGAAGCATTCCAGTGTAAAGAGATGCTGTAAAGTAACCCTGAGGCCCTGCATCATTGGTGTATTGGTCCTATACCTACTTTCTTGCTAGATAAATTCAGAGAGAAGTTCAGTGGCAGAGTCCATGGTGCTGTTTCTCCGGTTCTCTTTTCATTTCTGCCCATGAAGACCATGGCTGCTTTCTCTGAACTCCTGGACTTAACCTTGACGCCACTGAGTCACGAAATCAGCTCTCTCCAGGTCGGTTCCATATGATAGCATTTAGAATCCCCACTTCAACTCCTCCTGGTTCCAAACCCAAAAGAGCTATTTCTTCCTCTCTAGTGTACCTTTATTGCCTGAAAAATTCCCGAGATCTTTTTGACCTGAAAAGCCCCTTCTGGGCTGGCACATTTATCTTCATAACACTCTTTATCTTCATTTTCAAGGCAGAAAAACAGTTTAAGCAAACCCTAGTTTTTATATTTGAAGGGAATACACATGCATTGAGAATGCTGAAAATGATCGCCAAGAAATTCGAAGCCATGGCTATGGCATTCTAGAACATACATCTAGAATCTGTTACTTAGTTTTTAACTGGAACGTTAACTTGAAAGCCTTATAGAGGAAATTAAGAGGATACAGTTAGTTCTCCCGGCCCCTGTCTTGTTGTCTTTCTTTCTCTCTTTCTTTGACTTTATAACAGATCCGAGGAAACTTTTAATACTCGCTAACGCTGTGCTGCCCAGTCTCAGAGTCTGAAATGCCTGAGAAAGCAGTACAGATTCCAACTGTAAAACATTCCTTCACCAAGCCTTGGAAACTGGTGTACTGAGGCTGGCAGAGCTCAGAGGGAGCACATGTAAATGAGGCTCACTTATAAACTCCTGAGGAGTGTTTTATTTAGTTCAAACCTGAACTTGAACTCCTAAACGTGTTCCTGAAGAACAACACCGAGAGGCTGATGGAGTACGACGGGAAGCCATATTTTAGCTCAGACAATTCACTTCTCTAAAAGAAAGAAAAATCTTCTATTTTTTAACTCAGTGCCTTTAAGGTAGCTAACGTGGTATTAGCTGCAAGATTTTTGTGATTGTAGAATCCAGCAAAAGCTAGTAGGTATCCCTTGAAACTACCACCATTCATGCAAAATGAACGATAGGATCTCCTATCTGTATAGTGATTTAGCAAGAAAAAAAAGGATATTTAGAGAGCCAATGAACACAGGAGCGCCTAGGTGGCTCAGTTGGTTGGGTGACCGACTTCGGCTCGCAGTTTGTGAGTTCAAGCCCCGCGTTGGGCTCTGTGCTGACAGCTCAGAGCCTGGAGTCTGCTTCGGATTCTGTGTTTCCCCCTCTCTCTGCCCCTCCTCTGCTCACGCTCTGTGTCTCTCTGTCTCTCAATAATAAATAAATGTTAAAAAAAAAAAAAAAGTTAAAAAAAAGCCAATGAACATAGAACACTCCAATGTGTAATTGCTTTCATTAAAATTTAATAAAATGATAGTGGAATGTATAGCTGTTCTTGATTAGCACTGTGTGCATAAGTTGTGGGTTTGTTCCTGAGTGTCAGTTACTGGACGAGCCCTACCAGGTAGAATTTATCTGAACGCAAAGTAGGTGATTTTGTTTCCATGGCTTGATTGTATAAACACATGCTTAAATCTGTCTTCAGTAATCTTTGCTTGGGAGATCTCCACCCTCTCTAAAGTCATGACTAAAAAGATAAAAATGAATCCAATTTTTCTATGTTAGTATAATATTACCTCTCTCTAAGAAGCATAGACTCCTGACAGGGAAGCCAGGTAGCACTGCCAGTCATATATATCATGTCTATGTCCAAGCCATTGAAAAGACCCTTCACACAGAGTATTAACGTTGTGGGACTTTGTTCAACAACCCCCCTCCCACCCCAGCCCCACCAAGAGGCTTCCCACTCACCTCCCTGAGAAATATTCAGGAAGAATCGAATTGTTTGTAGTAATGAATATTGCTCAGTTGTAAATTTAATCTACAAATTTAGAAGGAAATAAATCTGAACATAAAAAGCATTTGCTGTTTCAGCATTAAAAAAAAAAAAAAAAGTACTGTCATTTGAAACTGCCAACTCCCCCATGTGGGTTTGTTTTGCAAGTCACGTCTTAACAAAGACAAGTTGTGTTGCCATAAAACCCTAAATCCCACCACATTTTCAGAAGGAGGAGGAAAGCATTGTTCACTGATCCCTGGTGTGTGCTTTCGGGGATACCACATGGAGCTTTGACTGGGCTCGGGGAAACCATTCCATTTCTATGGAGGGTAGTTGGCCCAGAGGAAGCCTTGACCCCACCCCATGCCATCCAGATCCCAGCAACGCCTCCCGTGATGCTGCTGCTTGCGCTTGGGGCCGGCATTTCAAAGTCATTTAGGCCAGTATTTCAAAGTTTTGTCTTTTTATGTTTGTTATTTCCTGCCCCAAATGCTGAGATAACTGGTATACCCAGGCCTGTTTTGCAGATAAGTTAAGTTGGACCCCCTAAGTCACAGAGGCTGGAAGTTAAGTCTCTGGCATTTTCCATGGCCAAGCTCACTCCAGCCTCAATGAGGGACATGAGCAGTTTTACCCCAGCATCCCATCCACACTGTGAACGAGGAAAAGATAAGTCCTGGAACTAGTGAAATCGAAACGCAGGTGTTCCTGGAAGGTAAAGAAAGTTTAGGAATGGGATTTTTGTGAGTATGATCAGAGCGGCCTCCTTGTGTGCCTAGGTCCCAGGGCAACCAGCGACTGCAGTGGGGGGGGGGGGGTTCCCGATTCACAGTCCCGTGAGTGAGGAGGTGTATCTCCCCAGCCTCTCTTTCCTCGTGAATGAGAGAACTAAGATGCCCCAGCCTCCTCCACCTTCTGTCCCAAATCTGCTTCTGAGCCTCGTTTCTTTGGCTCACTCCAGAAGCCCTCCACTCCAGCTGCCAGGCGGGGTGGTCGTGGTTGCAGCTGACTGAGCTCTTCTTCGAGGCCTTTCTTAATCCAGTGAATGGAGTAGGAAGGACTGTTGGTTTGTGTGGACTTTGGGAGAGGAGGGGTCTGCCCTCATTCCTGTGGGGGGCTCAAACGCAGGTGGAGAGGGAGAGAAAGAGACTGGCTGGAGGGGTGGGAAGGGGGCCGGAAACCAGGCTGGAAAGGACGGGAGGAAGGAGCCTGGACCGTGAACGGAGGGCGCCTAAAAGGGGTAGGAAGCAAAGACCTGTGCTCTGGGCCTTCGCAGTTGGTGCCAGCTGGGGTGGAAAGGTGCAAAGGTGGCAGATGCCATCCAGTGCCTAAAAGGGGCTTCTTGGCTGAAAAGGTTAGTTTGGGAATTCGTTCCTGGCAAAGAACCAGATCCTCTGTCATCCTATTGCAGGATAGCTCTGCGAGAATTTTTGTAATAACTGGACTACTTTTCGCTTTAATGTTATTTTTCCCCTTTCCAGACTTTCTCTACCTGCACAATCCCAACACCAAATCTACATGATAGATGCGCTGTGAACCTGAGCGGTGTTTGGGAAGGTCTTTTCCGCTCTGGGGGAAGAGCAGGAGCAGAGAAGCACTGGGTGGAATGATTATTACAATGTGGCCACGCTCTGCTGAGCTCTGACCTCCACTCCCACGCCTCTCTTTTTAAACAAGAAAGGTTACCTCCCCCGGCCACCATTGGGCCAGCCCCAAGTGTGACTGTCTGTGCTTGTTAGACAACAGGCATTTAATTAAAGTTGGAATCTGATGTGTAGAAAACATACATTTTTTTCATTTCATAGCTCCCTAGGAAATCATATTCTCTCTGCCATCCCTACTGTACTCAACTCTCTCTGCCACCAAACAACAAAAAATAAAAAAAAAGAAGAAAAGAAAAGAAAAAAAAAGGAAAAAAAAAGACTAGAGGAAAGATGATCTTAAAACTGAAAATCAAAAATCACGAAAGGGTAGCTTGCCTTCTCTATTTTGGCCTTTGGGGCAGACATTAGCCAATAATAAAGCCTGTATTGTATCTTCAAACCAGAGCCAGTTTTTTAATGGCAAACTTCCCACATGCAAAAGGGTTTGTCCCATTTCAGGGCATTAAAACACAACGTTTAATGAATCTGTAACTAAAATCTTTCATCTTTCCTCTGTGCGGTAAAAGGGCTTGCCTTAATTCTTTCTGATATTTGGGTTGGACTTCGTAGACTCAAAAAACGAAAGAAAGAATGAAAGAATGGAAGGAAGGAAGGAAGGAGAAAGAAAGAAAGAGAGGAAGGAAGGAAGGAAGGAAGGAGGGAAGGAAGGAAGGAAGGAGAAAAAGAAAGAAAGAGGAAGGAAGGAAGAAAAGAGAAAGAAAGAGAGAGGAAGGAAGGAGGGAAGGAAGGAAGGAAGGAAGGAAGGAAGGAAGGAAAGAAAAAAAAGAGAAAAGAACAAACAGTAAACGCCAGGCCCTCCTGAAAATAAACCGCGAAGCGCCCTTGTCACTGCGTTTCCGAGGCAGAGCCATCCATCCGGGCACTGTCTGGGCTCCACCCAGAAAATCCGGCGGTGCTAACCCAGCCAAACAGATAGGAACTCTGGACGATTTCATCGGGTCGTTGTCCCCTTAATCTCCACGCTGCACCTCAGATCTCAAGCAGCTTCCGTGGCGCGGGCTCACTTTAATGGATAGAATCTATTTTTCATGAAAAAGCAGGAAATAAGCTGTCTCTTTCATAAAAAGATTTACAAAATGTAATCATTGTTGAAATATTCCCTTTGAACTGCCGTGTCCACGGGGGTCTCCGGCTCCCAGAGTCGTGCTTCATTAGAACCCCCTCACAAGCGGCTCCAGAAGGCAGGTACACTGGTGGTGCCCGGCTTTGATGTCTTGAATGAATGAAAGAAAAGCACAATAAAAAAGAGCTGTTGATCAAGCATAAAATACTCTTTAAGCTGACAGAATAGCAGCGTTAACACACCCTAAGCTGCTTTTAGTTTTTCCCTTTTTTCCTCACATTTTCCTGTGCTTTGTGTACAGTGGGGGTTTGTATTTTATAAGAAGTCTCTGATCTATGTAGTATGCCGTTCGCTAACAAAAACCAAAATAGGATTGTTTCTGTCCCACTTGGTTGCCTGACTACTCCCTCCCTCCCCGCCTCCCCTCTCCCCCGCTCACCCCCAACTTCCAAGGCGTGCAGTTGAGCCTTGCAAGGCAAGGGCCCAAATGCCTTTCATAAACTTGAGCCAATTCCTTTTGTGTGGTTGGTTTCGCTGTTCTGATTTTAATACCGCAATTAAAGACAGATTTTTATTTTCTCAAGAACTTTCTCTTGCAACTGGGGAAATGGAACTGATGCAGCTGCTACTTTTAACTAAGAAATTATATCATTAAATGAGAGAAAAACGCCTTGTCGGGCCATGACTTTCCAAGGGAACCGGTCCTCCTTGCGTCTCACGTGGACCTTAGGGCCTGTCCACATGCTACAGTTAGAGAATCCAGTTACCCTGGCGTTCTGGTTTTCTGTGCTTGCCTCTGTCCAGGCATTAGCTCATCTAATCCCCATAAAAACTGATAAAGTTGTTATCTCCATTTCATGGAGTCTAAAACCAAGATTGGGGAATGCTAACTCGCCTAAGATGATTTAACTAGTACATAATGGTGCATACTAGTTAAATGATGAGGTTCTGCTAACTCGGCCTCCAGGGCCCCAGCTCTACCGCAATGCGGACAGCCCTCCAGGAAGTCTGCAGAGCAAATGTGAGTGGGCCCAAGTGCCGTTGTTAATTCAGAAGTCTCTGGTCTCGTGAGGTAAAAGGTTCCTCAGATGAAAATGTAAATGTAAAGGGGGGGGGCAAAAACAAAAACAAAAAACATTACTTGATGGTGAGGCAAACACCAGGGCAAGTTGGAATACAGCGAAAGAGTTAGACTTTGGAACAACGGTCGGAATAACTGGATTGTGTACGTACTCTCAAGGTTTGGAGGTGCCGGATGGCTCATTGGGTAAAAAGATTAGTGTTTTCCCGTCTTGAGGTTTGAACCAAACAGAGGTCTTGGCCGGGAGCAGCACGGTCACTCTCCAGGGAGCGGTGGTTTGGACAACTCCTCTGTGCTTGTAGTAAGTAGGCAGCAGTCCATGTTACAAAACTATTGC
Source organism: Leopardus geoffroyi (assembly GCF_018350155.1). Taxonomy (NCBI): domain Eukaryota; kingdom Metazoa; phylum Chordata; class Mammalia; order Carnivora; family Felidae; genus Leopardus; species Leopardus geoffroyi. The sequence goes on from NC_059328.1 coordinate 50,355,045, forward strand.
ACATGCTACTGACGCAGTTGGCCACAGTTGGTCCCACTGCAGCAGCTCTTTAGTCAGAACTGCCTGGGGCGGTGTGTGGAGACCTGTTCCTCTCTCTCGGGAGAGCGCCTGTCATTTGGGGAGGCATGGCCATGTGACGTGAGCACGGATATGGCACAGCCATGCTAGAAGTTATCCATCTAAATGCCCTGTTGGAGTAACTGATACCAGGCTTCCAGAACCTCTAAGATAGCTCGCCCTTTCCTTCCTTCCTTCCTTCCTTCCTTCCTTCCTTCCTTCCTTCCTTCCTTCCTTCCTTCTTTCCTTGACAGTATTTAGTAAGTGCCTACTCTGTGCCAGCCACTGGGCAAGACACTGGGGATGCCGCACTCAAGAATGTATCCATTTTCTTGGGGAGAAAACAGGTAATTAAAGCTCAGTGACTATGACAGAGGTAAACCCCGGGACGAAAGGCCTCGAGAAAGACCCCTTGGAAGAAGGGATGCTAATCTGAGAAGGCAAGAGCTAGCAAGTGTTAGCCAAGCCAAGGAGAGGGGGACAGCCTGTGCCAAGGCCCAGCAGGGAGAAAGCATTTGGCTTTGGGGGATCTGGAAGAAGTTTAACACAGCACAAGTGTTGAGTACAAGCAGCGAAAAGATAAGGCCACAAAGGTAAGTGGGGCCAATCATGGCCCATTAATGTTTTAACAGTTTCCTGTACAATAAACAAGTCTTGGTTTAGCGTTATTGAAAACAGGTTTTCTTTAATTAACAAAATCAGACAAGAAAAATGACGGCAGGGATCAAAGCCCATGGCTGGCGATACCAATAACTGACACCTGTGTACAGCATGGCACCTTTTTCAGAAGAAACCAGTGTGAAAATCTGCCTTCCTCTCCTGTAATGCAGAATGGCCCTCACAGCAACCCTCTGGGGGCCCGAGGACAGAGACCAGCTTACTTCAAATCCCACAGCTAGTAAAGGGAAAAAGTAGGACTCAATCCTGGGTCCCTGGGACATTGGATGCTCAGCCTCATCCGTTGATATTAAGTTGATAAAGATCCTACTGTGAGAACAGCAGTGAAAGCTATAGAACGCTGCAATTCAGTGCCTTCTTTCTGCACAACGACTCAAGGAGTCTCCCCCCAGAGCCTAGTGTACATAGCACCGAGCACACATTAGGCCACTAGTGCTTGTGGATTGGGGGAAGAAGTGCTCCAAAATGGTGTCTACTGATGTGAGAAACTCAGAAGGTGGTCCATTTCTGTTGTCTTGAAAGGAGGCGGGGGAGCTACCGGGCTTTTGGCTGATTTGCCAAGGGCAACTCATTTGGGCTAAACCTTGGGCTTTTTGCTCCTCCAAACAAGAGCAGGAAGCCAAAAATGACTAACTGGATGAGTGTGACCCCGCAGAGATACAGCATTTCCTCAAGAGAAGAGTCAAAATGGTGACCACAACTCATGTGGTCCTGGTTGGTAGCGTCCTCTTTAGGGCTGATGAACAGGTGGGCCTGCCCGCGGGGCGGGGACAGAGGCCCCCCTGTATCTGCATGTCTCCTTTTTATGTGTGTGAATGTCCTTAAATAACCCACCTTGTGTGGAGAAGAAAACGAGGCGTCACACCCAGTTCTGGATTCCACATTAACAGCCTCCTTCCGCAGTGTTCAACTTTGCCCTTGAGGCCTTTTGTTTAACTTTTTAATTTGAAAAACAGATTCTGCTGCGTCACAGTCTGTTCCACCCTCCCCATCCACACCCCCTGCACCCTCCCTTTTCTTGTTGGTTTTTTTTTTTTTTTTTTTGGTTAAAGTAAAATATTAGCTATCTCAAAGAGACTTGTATTTCCTTTTGTTGTTAAGATATACATCCTGCCCTCTTAGTGAGAAGAGTCTATAAAAGGCCTTTAAAAAAAAGTTGTTATTCACATTAGAATGTGTGTCGTTCACTAAGGAGTTGAGTCTTCTTCAACCATGTCTCGGGCCACCTCATGACCAAAGTTTGGAAGAGTTTCCTAATTGCTCCCCGTGGGGCATAAGGAAGGAGAGAGCCTGGCACTGCCAGAGGGTGCCAACTGCTATTTCAGCCTTCCTGTTTAGGATGCAGCCGGATAGATATTGTTTATGGCTCATAAAACCTGACTACTGTGAGTATTCCAGAATCCCAGCAGAATGGGATTCCAACTTTCATGGAGCTGTAAATTAAGGGGCGGGAAGTGTGATAAAACTCCTTAGAGAACGCTGAAAAAAAAATTTTTTTTTTTTCGCGCTGCAATGGTTAAATGAAATTTTATAAGCACATTCAGCGTGGAGCTGTTTTGCATTACATGAGTTGAATACCTTAGAGACGCCACATCTGCAGGCACTTTATTAAATCCTTAGTCAGCACTTTCCAACCTGATGAGATTACTTCTTCATTTGACTGGAGAAAAGGAAAGCTGAGCTCCGGTCCTGGACTGCAGGTTTCTTTTGATGTTTCACCTTGAACACTGAGAGAGGACAATTACCCTCCCCCGCCATTTCGCCCCCCCCCCCCCCCGCCCCAACACATCCCAAACTGTAGAAATTGTGAGTGTAGCAGGGTAATTTTACTTAACTAGCGCCTCTGTGGGAGTTGTGGATTTACGGACCTCCAAAACAACTAGAGCTGAAAGTCCCTGAGGAAAAAATAGATCAAAGCTCTGTGTTTACTTCCTTAATGTAAATGTATCAAGATAACATCATCCTATATTGTATTGTAATATTGGAACTCGCTGCAGATAAGGGACAGAGAGATTCCTTTGTAGTCCATCTGGATACAGTAGGTTAGATTAAGGGCATATAAAGTATGAAGGCAGAAACCATATAAAATATAAGCTTGCATCAGTGCATATCTGAAGACCATTTTTTGACTCTCCATCAATGAACTTTGTTTAGTGTGGCACCATTTTCCTGGTGATTTTTTGCTACCCAACCCCAACAATTTAACAACCTCAGACTGTTTTTTATATTTTGCTTGTACGACCCAAGAAGAAAATGCACAGAGTCATTCTTCAAGTGATATTTTGAAACTGGCACTGCTTGCGTAATAGATTTGCTAACAAAATATCGCAAGAAGAGAAAAGCAGGCTTTTCCACACACTATCTTGTCCATTTGATGTTAGTAGTAGTTCATGGAAGTCTCTAAAAATCAAGCGGCTTATACATGTGCAGCTATAACATTCCCCATAAAGGAATTAGGAATGTCTCAGTTACAAACAGATCATGAGAAAATAATTCGGTGAAATGGATACGTTTTTTGATTATGATTATAACTGTTTATCTGCTATCTCTGCAAAGGAATGATTTAATCAAAGAGACCTCATTTCCGCCCTCCCCCCCCCCCCCCCCCCCCCCCGCCCAACAAGAACTTCAAAAACCAAAAAAATAACAAAAAACAAATTCCCTGTATGGCTCCCCTAAAGGATTGACTTCCCATTTGGGGAAAGCCTTGGTCAAGTAGCTGGGTTCATTGTCATGAAGATTAGTGTGATGTTGAAATAAGTACTAATGGTCAAATTACAGGAGTGAAAAAGTTTAAGAATAGGTTTTGGTTTGGGCCTGAAAGGGTTAATTAAGTTTTTTTCACGGGTTATTAAAGACCCCCAACCCATGTCTTCAGGAGTCATATTGACACCACACCACAGGGCAACTCGCTTCTCTATTGACATGTTGCTGGTCAGAGCACAATAGCCTTCTGTGTCTGAAAATCATTGCTAAAATCATCTCAAGGAAAAAAAAAAGTTTGAAAGCTCTAACGTTAGACAAAAGCCCAAGAGCTGCAGTGCGCAGCTCAAAAACCCGGAGTCAGCAACTTCTATTGATTAAAAACTAACCTTTAAAGTAACTCTGAGAGTGTGTGGTTAGCATTTAAATTTAAACATGTCATGAGTTGATTTGTGTTACTGAATACCAACTCAGAAGGAGTAACATTCACATCACATTTTTTTTTTCTAATTCCCTTAAGCAGCTAAAGTATTTCATGAAATGTCAATAGGGCAAAAAGAAAAAGTGGGGGGGGGGGCAATGCTAGGCCTTGTAGTTTTCTTTCCCATGCAAATATTCACACACACACACACCCCCACCAAAGAAAAGTATGGAGAGTGAAACACAATAATTAGTCCTTTGTCTAACTTTCCCAAGTGCCAGAGAAAGACAGATTAATTAAATATACAACAGTGTTGGTTTTTGGAGTGGGGGTCTTTGCTTGCTGTGTAGGTCATAAATTAGGCAGAATAAATACTTCAATGTGTTTGCAGTGGGCCTGCTACGTCAGAGCCACTGGAAGGTTGGTGGGAGGAGAACGGAGGGTTTCTTGCTAATGATAGTCACGTCTGGGTCTGTCTGGTTGCTCTTAGCAACCAGACATGATGTAACACCAGGATGAACTTGAACTTGGGGGACTTGAAAAGAGAACAATAGACCAGAGCAATCAATAAAGCCTATTTCAGTGAAGGATTACAGAGCTGCTCTGGGGTAACCTTGTCGGCAAGGCACACACTGAATAGTAAGATGTGTGAAGAAACTTTTTTTTTTTTTTTTTTTTGCTTTGCTTTTTAAGAGAAGTGCAGAGGCATTGCAGATTTTTGTAGCACTCTGAGGTTGTGTCCAGAAACCGTGGTATGGAAAACTGCTCCCCCTGCTGACTCCCTGGGTCCCCAATGTTTGCTTCAAGAGCTACTATGCAGTGTCAGATTGAAGAAGGCTGGGATTTCACAACTGACTTAGAAAGTGTGAGAACAGAAAATCTGTAAGCGTGATTTGACGCACCCAAACTTTGAGACTGTTTTGTTGACGAGAGAATGCAGCTGCAGCGTGAGTCCATCAGCTACTAGGAGAGGCCTACTAAAAATACGGTTTGGGGGCTCGCCTGCCCTCTCTTCTCTTTCCCCCCTCTTCTTCCTTTTGTCCAGTTGGATTTAGGCCGTGTATTTGCCAGGATGATTTCCTTTCGGGACACAAGAGGCTATATTGTGTTCCCTCAAAGCATGTGGTCAAAGAAGAACATCGAAAAGTACCCAAGATGAGTCGTTTTACGGTTTAGGCTTAGGTGTTTCAAGTCCTCTGGAAATCAAAGGTAGCTTGTGTGACCAGGAAATCTCATACCCACCTCCATGTAGCTATCACTTTGCCATTTATCCCTGGTATCAGAGTCCTTAATTCACCTAATTGAATCTCCTGGGCACCGATGAACCTTCATTGGACTGAATCAACTCAAATGTACCCCCTTTCTGAGAGTGCCAACTCAGTGATTTTCACAGGCATTCACTGTTGCTGGAAGTTGATGATTTTGCTGTGAATGATGATGAATATGGTGAACTTGTCAGGGTATCACCAGAGAAAAGTTGGCGAAAGCCACGTGCTTCTGTATTTCACTTGAGAAACTGACTCTGATATTAGACCATAACTGGTCACTTTGTGTAGGCAACAGAGAAAGAAACCCCAGCATATAAAGTGATGTATCACCAGACTGTTGTCCAAAGCTCATCACCTGAGGATTTTTGGAAAGGTAACTGGTAACAGGGCCCAGCAGGCATATGGAAGGCTCTAAATAAATGCTGAATGAGCAAAAGCATGAACACAGGCTATGCAGTGGCCTCGTTTTTGTCACTTGGACCTCATGGCAGCTAATAGGGTGCGGTCTTGATATCATTTGATTGTTATCTGTCATTTTTGAAAATATTATTTTAGAAATAGTGAGCTGAAAGCATTTTGTGTCATAAAATCTACCTCATGCACATATAAGGAGACGGGGTATAAAAGAGGTGCTGTGACTTGCCTAAAATACGCAGGACTCTTGGTACGCCACTTTTTCTAATTCACCTCCACTTATTTTTGTATCACTATTGACCATCTGTACCTGTTAAAAGAATGTCACAATACCATCTTTAGTGCCTACATCTCATTGAAAAGGAGATGTGCTAGAACTACCCTGGGATCCAGCTATCGCACTACTGGGTATTTACCCAAAATGTACAAAAACTCTGCATCAAAGGGATACATGCTCCCCTATGTTTATAGCAGCATTATTTACAATAGCCAAAATATAGGAGCAGCCCAACTGTCCATCGCTTGATGAATGAATGAAGAATGTGTGTATATGCGTGCACACACACACACACACACACACACACACACACACTGAAATACTATTCAGCCATTAAAAAGAATGAAATCTTCCATTTGCAATGACATGGATGGAGCTAGAAAGTATAATGCTAAGTGAAATAAGTGAGAGACAAGTACTATATGATTTCACTCGTGTGTGGAATTTAAGAAGCAAAGCAGGGGCGCCTGGGTGGCGCAGTCGGTTGAGCGTCCGGCTTCAGCCAGGTCACGATCTCGCGGTCCGTGAGTTCGAGCCCCGCGTCGGGCTCTGGGCTGATGGCTCAGAGCCTGGAGCTTGTTTCCGATTCTGTGTCTCCCTCTCTCTCTGCCCCTCCCCCGTTCATGCTCTGTCTCTCTCTGTCCCGAAAATAAATAAACGTTGAAAAAAAAAAAAATTAAAAAAAAAAAAAAAAGAAGCAAAGCAAACAAGCAAAGGGGGGGAAAAAAGAGAGAGACAAACCCAGAAGCAGACTCTGAACTAGAGAATAAACTGATAGTTACCAGAGGGGAGGTGGGTAGGAATGGAAGAAATAGGTGATGGGGATTAAGGAGTGCACCTGTCATGATGAGTACCAGGTGATTAAAATAAAACGTAAATAACTAAAAAGAGGGAATATTAAAAAAAAAAAAAGATGTGAAAATCATCAAAATAGACCTTGATCAACCCGTGAAACCTCTCCCCTCACCCATTGTCCATTCATTGAACACTTTTTTGTTGAGAACCTTCTACTGCAGGCACTGCTGGGCACTGAAGACTCAGTGACCAGGTGATTGAGCTCCGTGCCCTCCTGTAGACTGCCATATGTGTATATATATATATATATATATATATATATATATATATATATGGCACACAAATACTTTATTTTTAAGACACATTCAGAATGTTGGCAAACCTCAATGAAGACATTGAGTTTTAACTTCAGAGGAATAAGATCAGCTTCAGTGACTCAATATTTACTACTGTTTGTCAACCTCTACCTCCCCAGAAAATTCCACCCCCCTTCCTCCCCTTCATTCCTGATACAGATCCCAATTTCTTGGTTGGAAGGGCAACTTCTAAAATACGTTACTTTCCAAATTGTACCTCTAATCACTCTCTTCCTTTTGTCTTCCAGTCCTGGTACCTGGGATAAAAGTCGCAGCGTCCCACCATCCACCAGACAGACCACCTGACCCCTTCTCAACTCTGTAACATGGACGCATCCTCAACCCAGCGCGGTTACAACTTCACTGTCAGTGGAAGGGGAGAATCAAATCAACTTGTACATGGAAACAGCGAGCATTATGGTCAAACAGCAAAGGCCATAACCTTTTGGGATTTTTTTTTTAAATACTTTAGGGACTGTTGTAATTTTCTCATATGGTGCTGGAAATGGTTGGGCTTTGTAACACGTGGAGTGTTCCCGTGGTAGCGTGAGCATTAGGTGATGTGGCTAGCGGAGGTCTACCCTTGCTCACTGACTTCCCGTTGTAACACACTTTCCTTACGGAGCCTGGCTGTTTCACAGTATTTCATGAATTTACCCACACAGGTGTGAGCCTCTTTGAGTCATCGGGAGGCACATGGAGAACTAAATCTTTTGTAGTAGCTGAGATCTGCAATATATAACTTACGGGACAGTCAAAGGGCAATGTTTTTCTGTAACATATTGGAGAAAGAAAATGCAGTTATGTTCCTTTTTTATTTTTTCTTTTAGTTTGGTTTTGGTTCAGCAGTCAGCAGTTAAATATATAACATGGCCCACAAGGACAGTGAATCCACTCACGTTGCAGAACAATTCCGAAATGACAAACTACTACTACTATTCAGTTTTTTAAAAGTTGTGAAATGCTGCACTTACATTTAAAAAAAAAAAACATTTTTTCAACAATTTCAACAATGACACACAAATTCACGTGGAAATGGGGAAGATGGTCTGTTTTGACAGAAACTGACAGGAATCAATCAAAACAATCGAATTTTGAAATGAGTAAAGTGCAATTTCATTGGATAGCTAAATATCTTTGTAAGATAGAGATTGTTGAAAATTCTATTTTTGTTTTTCAAGTCCTTCCACCCCAGGACTCTAAATTATTGGGGTAAAAAAACAGCCTTGCAAGAAAAAGGGGAGCTATTTTTGCTTTTTATGTTTTTTATTGTTAAACTTGTATCCCTTTAAAAACTGAAGGAAAATTAAAAAAAAAAAACAAAAAACAAATCTAATGGTGCTTTTACCACGATATGTTAACTACATTAAATGCTAATTAATTATTTTCTGTTATCAAAGCACATAACTAAAATGAAATCATGGTATCTGTTAATTTTATAAGCTAGAAGTCACTATAATGGATTATGCCAATTCTGAAAATTTTTACATGTATCCAGCAACATAGGATTTATCAGTTATCAGACACTTCATTGTACCAGAGATTGTCCAGAACTTTTAAAGACCTTTGCGCCCCTGAACTGGGCTATGGGAAAATAATAATAATAATGATGATGATAAAACCAATACTGACACAAATGCTGGTGCCCATTCAGATCAAGGGTACCTGTTAGGGAAAAAAAAAAGTTTGCACCCCCAAATGTCCTGTATCTTATGTAAACACACACACACACACACGCACGCACACACAAACACAAAAAAAAACAACAAAAAAATATACAAAAAAAAGTGCAAGTGATTTTTCTACCAGACAGCGAAGCACCCCTTTGCTTCCCATGCAACTTCAAGAAGGTTTCCTATACTATACATATATATACGTTCTGGTTGGCAAGCCCTGCTGATCAGAGAAAGTCTCTGCATGTTCTAGTGTTAGTAACTAATTTTTATATAGTTAATGTAGGATAAAGTAGAGTGCATTAAGACACAATATTGTAATCCCTACTCTAGGCACTTGCCTTTAAACTATGTTTTTCAGCCCTTCAGAAGGGTTCTACTACTGTCCTATACAATCAAGTAACTGAAATTCTTGGGAAGACACTTTGCTCCTCATCTTTCCCCCGAAACAATGTTGTTTTGTTTTGTTTTTTTTCCTTAATTTGCACGAAAACAAAAATTCCATATCAATGTGCCTTGCCCTGGATAGCGATTATTTGTGGAATTGTTGCACATATGCTCCTCTATTGAAAGGGGTTTTTCCCTAGTCAAGCATTTGGAGACACTTTTTGTAAATGTGACTTTTATGTCAGCCATCGTCAGTTTCAACATCTAGAACTAAATAGAAAGTTAGTTGTTCCGCAGATAGGAGTAGTCTTTATTGTCCTCTGTGGTCAGTGGCAGTGCTATTCTGAGATCTGTAGATGGCTTAGAATATCAGTATTTTGGATGTTGCTGCATTTTACAATTTATTTGGAGTCTTCCTTTATTTTCCCCCCAGATATATGAAAATATGCAATACCTGCTTATATCGTGTAGAAAAGCTTAGCGATTATTAATTTTTCTTTTATTTTTTTTATTTGACCAAAGTCGGTGCTGCACTTGACGCAGTGTGTTTTAGGTGTTTGTCTTTGTACTTTTTTTGTGATTTTTGAATGCACGTGCGCAGGAAGGGCTCCTCTTAGAGAAGCAGTCAAACTGTGAAGCACTAAGCTGACCCTGCTTCAAGCAATTTTGTTTTTACAACTGTTCCTTTCACAAGCAAGCCTTAAAAAAAAAAAAAAGACAACTTCCTTTTTCTTCAGCTCCCACACCCCATTTTTCTTAGCAGACCGCAGTCAATCCACATTCAATAAAAAGGATATAATGCCCATTTTTATATGCACGTTTTTAAACTTCCAAGTTCTGAAAATTGTTTACTGGTTATCTCTATTTAAGGAAAAAAAAATAAAATAAAACATTTTGGATTTTCATATGTGTCTGATAAGTGGTTGAATAGTCGTTTGACGCTCTTGTGTGGTGTGGTTGTCAGTATATGGTGTCACTTCCTATAGCCAGCCAGCATAATTCGCCTTCCCCGATAGCACTTAGCTGGGCATTACTTTCTTATGACATATGTGCACTAAAAAAAAGAAAAAAGAAAAAAAAAAGAAAAAAAAAATAGCAGCTTTCAGTGCTTCACAGTGAAGGGAAAAAAAGCCTAGACAAACATTTTGTCAGAACCTTTGCTATAAGCCAAGGTATTACCAGTAAATTGGTTGTATATACAATAAAATTGCACCCTTTTTTTAAAACAAAACAAACTAAGCAATAGTTTGGGCAGTTTTAGTTGTTTCTAGTGAGCATGTTGTAGTCATGACTGCAAAGAGAGAGGATAAACTGCCCGCTCAGAAGATATGTAATTTGTATTGTTGTATAGTTTTATTGATTACACTGATTTATTCTACCCTATTTTATAACGCAGGACTTTTGTAATGTTGTTTAAATGAGGAAACATTTCTGTCAAATTAGCCTAGTGAAATTTCTGATTGTCCATTATAAAGGCAGCGTTCATAGAATTGCTTTTCTTTCTTTCCCGCCCCCCGCCCTCCTCCCCCCCCCCCCCTCGGGAACTGGATTTAAGTTTAAAACTTTCCTGTTTCCTTTTTTTTTTTTTGTAAGTATTTAAATACAGTTATTTTTTTTTTTCTCTCAATGGTATAGCATATTCCTATGCTTGAGAAGTATAGGTCTACTGAAAAACCATTGTAAATGGACGTTACAGGTATGCTGTATTTTTGAAGGTATTTTGTTGTATTCAGTTTGATGAAGCTAAAATTAGGGAACTCTGAACAGATTTGCAGGAAAAAAAAATGTTTTAAAGGCTTTAAAACATTAAGGAGGCAGTCTAGGGTGATAACGAACAGGGGTTAAGTATTAAATACACTAAGTTACATTTTTGTTCATGTTTCATTGTCCAGAAAGCAGCAGGAAACTAGTTCAGTTGTGATCAAGCAGGAAAAAAGAAACACCAACAAGCTGAGTGTTTACCTTTTAGATGAAAGCCAAGCGAAGATGTTTGAGGAAGACTTTGCTACCTGGGGTGTGTAGACTGACAGGCTGAGGGCTGGCCCAGTGGAAAGGCCCCGCCCTTGATTCTGAGACACATTGGAATTTTTTCTCTCCCATCAAATGGCATTAACAATATTGGCAAAGAGAAGTCCCTCAAATCACTCTCCACGTTTTTTTCTTTGGGAACTGAAGTCAGAGGCACAAACACTAAATCTGATCATTTTTCTATATGCTTTTTTTTTTTTTTTCTGGCCCATCCCCTGCCACTAAAATGCTCCTTTTCTGATCATTCACAGGCAGAGGCCCTCTCCCTAATGCCACTCTATCCATCCCAGAGCCTTTCACTTTGCTTTGAGGTTCGGGCAAACTTTTCTGTTTCTTCACATCCTGGCATGGCCTCTATTGGTGTCAGCTCCTCCCCGCCCCCACCCCTGCAAGCCCACGACAACAAGAAAGTACACCTCCCCAAGCTTGCATCCTTCATTCTCTGACAGCCCAAGTGTAAGAGAACCCCGACTTTCCAGAGTCATGGTGTTCATTCAGCCCACAGCAATATGCAAAACCCATCCCTCAAAAAGCTTGTCTTTTGCTTTTCAAACCCTTATCCCCCTACACCTTGAATTCTGTAGTTACAGCATCATCAAGTATTTACAAAATCTGGATTAAGAAAAACATTCTTTCCCTTGTGATTTTTTTTTTGGGGGGGGGGGTGGGAGGGGAGGGATTTCTAAGAATGTCGTTTAATGTACTTTGCATCATGTCTCTGGAAATATCTTTTTGTCCATAATGGTGGTGGTCTCTCTCTCTCTCTCTCTGTCTCTGTCTCTCTCCCATATTTCTTTCTTTCCTTCTATCTTTCTGTCAGGTTTTTTTTTTTTTTTTTTCCCGGTAGCAGGCCTCCATAGAACAAATTCAAAACACCACTGGCATGATAGTGTAAGGAGAGCTTCAGTGGCGCCTCACCACCCCCCCCCCCACAACCCCGAGATCTGTCCCAGGACAGTCTCGTCTCAGAAAGCTGCACTGCCCACAGGCAGGGCTTTCATTCAAATCGGCTTCCGAGGCCAATTTCGTCCTGAAGTCAATGCATGTATTTACTGTCTGACGGTAAACCCGCTCTGCCTTCTCCACGTCCAAGGCTGTGCATTTGCCTAATTAGTGTCGCGTATGTTTTCCTTTTATTTTTTTTCCAATAAAAAAGCAGTGGGATGAAAATTGCTTTGATAGATAGCAGGTAACATTGAAGCTGTTCCATAGCACTTAACTGTAGTGAATACTGTGTCACCAATTCTGAAATCAATTTAATGTTTAATGCAAATCCATTACATGGTGCTATAACAGGCTGACAAAATGATTTACACCAATGTGACAACTTGGGCTCAATTCACTCTGCTTTCCAACAGTGTAAATGCATAGCAGTGTTTATCTGCATGAGAACTATGCACTAATCTATCTGAAGAAAAAAAAAAAAAACTATATCAACTTTGGTATCTACTTTCCGTTTACTTCAATCCTTGCCTTTTTGGTCATTGTTATAATGCCAGCTTTAGGACAGAAAGAATTATAAGAAAACCAGCATAATACCTGATATATTAAAATGTAGTGCCTGTGAAATCTGTATTATATTGCTCTTCTGAAGTAAGATTTTTCTACACCGGTAGCCTTTGCTGTCAGTCAGGACCTTCTGGTATAGGTGATGTAAAATAACCGTACAATATTAATGCATGCTATTCCATAATGCTTAGTGAACTGTATGAATATTACTCAAAGTTATGTTAGTCTTTTTTTTTTTTTTTTTTCTGACTTGGTTCTTGTCAGCTAGGTTTAAGGTATTTCACTGAGAACGCAAATTCTGTCTTTCTTGATTTCGGCTGTTTTCAGTATTTTGGAGGTATACATTTACTTAAATTCAGTATTACTTGTGTTTTTGTTTTCGTTTTTGTTTTTTGTTTTCTTCTTCCTAGGGGACAAGCATGGGTGGTTGATTTCAGAAATCAGTCCCTGGCAAGACTTTTGTCTCAAAACGACCATTTGTATTTCAAGAACTGTGCTACGAAGACACTCTGAGAACATTTCCAAGCGAGGGACATTTTCCTTGACCCTCGACTGAAGCTATGCCGACCCTGGAGCATTTTCTTAATGGACAATGTTCAGCCAGGTACCCATGCTTGATCCGTCTTCACACCAGACTTCCTCATATGAAAAGAAAAAAAAAATTGAAAAAAATCTTTAAGAAATCACATGGCTATTTAGTTTCATGCACAGTTGCAATATTTTCTTCAGAAATAAAACTCTGTACAAACTTTGGGCCCGATTCATAAGAAAAAGAAGTTTGCTATTAACACGGGATTTTTTTTAAATATACTTTTTTTTGGGTCTAAATTTGAAACTACTTGCTTCCCAAATTAAATGTTTCATCTCACCTTTCCTCCACCCTAAACCAGCACCCATCTGCCTTTTCTGCCCAAAAGGGTCACATAACCAGATGAGGGGAATGGGGAGATGGGGTGTAGATGCCGGAAATGCTCAGGAAGATAGGGGATCACCTGCAGTTGAGCTCCAGAACGGGGAGGCCGCAGCATGCGGGGGCAGGACCTCGCCTGTGTGCCAGGCATCGTGAGTTTCACATGTGGGCTCCTTATGCGTTTTAATTCAAAAAACACAATTTCCCAAGTGTGTCCACAGGACCACAGGACTGTATGGTGGGAGTGCCCCCTCTAATCCAACCAGAGCACCTGCGGGGGGAGAGGAAACACTGACCAGGTCACGCCCGGTGAACTTTTGTATCTGCACAGTGCTTTTAAGGGCAAATAGCTGCCCAATGAACTGGGCTATTTTTCCTGCTGTTTTCTGCTCGACTTCTCAAAATGACAGAAGCTTTTCCCCCTTTATTCTATTTGTGTTATTCTTATTTTCAATTTTTTTTAATTTTTTATTTTATTTTTATTTTTTTTAGTACTAGTCTATACATCAGCATGTTTTTTGTTTTGTTTTGTTTTGTTTTGTTTTAACATCTCAGTCGAAGGCCACAAGGCCGCTGGCTATGTTGGGGTGGAGGTTTGAGAGAGCGGTCGGCTCCCATTTTTTTCTCCCTGGTCTCAGACCAGCCTGTCTGCACTGTGAAGGCGTTTGGTAGAGTCACCACTGAGATACTAACTCAGCCTAGAGCTGGAGCTTTGTCAGGTTCTAGGAGGGCCTTAGTAAAGACTTTCAAAGGCAAACACGTGATTCTCCTTCCCTACACCCTTGACCTCTTAATGCAGAACAAAGTTCTCTGGGGACCTTTCCCACCACCCTTGGAAATCTGTCCACTCAAGATACCTCGGTTTTTTGGTTTTTTTTTTTTTTTTTCATTTTAAATGGTTGGGGGGTAGGGGACCGAACACTTCCAGAGATGAAAAGAGATCTGTTGTGAAACTAAACACCCCCCCGTGTTAATAACTTGGTTTGACATTTGTTTTTATGAGCCGGGCCCCCTGTGCCTCTAGTATACTTGTATTGACTCTCATAGCTACCCTTTTAGTTTTACTGTGTTCTGTGAAAATTTGTAATTGGTTGAGAATCACTGTGGGCGTCCATTCTTATTCAACTAAATCTCCACAGGTTTTTTGAGCTGGTGTGGATTAGTTTAACTCTTGTATTCAACCATTAGTGCTACCACCTTCTCACATTACAATACAATTACTGGAAGCAAGTACTGCATTTCCTATGCAACAAAAAAGGAAAAATAAAAAATTGCTAATGCTATGGAAGCTGTGTCCTCATTTGCCTTAAATCACACCTGGGTGCTCGTGTGAGTAACGGGGAAGAGTGGGGAAGAGAATGGACGGGTCCTTCTGCACCGGGGAGTTGGCATTATCCTGGATAAATGGCGAGCACGTCGCGCCCTCCACAGAGGTCTGATGGGCGCTGTTGGTTTTCTCACCTGCTTAGACAAATGCGGCGTTTACCCCGTGCTTCCTCTGTGCCTGATACTCTTCTAAGTGCTTTAGATATTGTATCAGTGAGGGCCCAGTCAGGAATCAGGAATAGGGTCTGGTAGGTGTTCCAAGAGGGGGCTCTGCGGTAGCCTACAGAGAAATAATTGTAGGCTTACAGCCACCAGCCCTGGAGCTGGGGACACAAAAAGGAAAAGTTGGGCTAGCGGAACCTAGGCATTCCAAGGAGGAAATCCACGCAGCCAGTACTTGGGTCTTTACTGAGAGGGGGCGCCATGAAGGTGGGACGCACCACATGCATGGTCACAGACTCCTGAGGGGACGTGGGGTGGCTGGTGCTAGGATCGCTGAGGGGGAAGCAACCAACAGTATCAGTACTTCTGAGGAGGCGAGGCACGGTGGGTGCTGGGAGAGCTGAAAGGAGGCGGAGGCTCTTGGCGAATGCCTCCTCTGCTGCTGTCACATGTGGGCTGGAGCTGAAACCGGAAAGAAATCCCCTCTCTCCCTTCCCTCGTATTCTAAGACTTCGCCAATGTCTCTGGCTTGATCTAAGCCTCGCCATCTGGGAGGAGAGTACGGAAAAGGTAGGAAGGAAACTACCAGCGCCCCCCCCCCCCCGCCCTGCCCAGAACAGAGTATAGAGAGGTGAGCTTGCAGACCAGACACAGAAAGTGCACAAGCAGCACGTATATCTCAATCCATTTAATTCTCACAGACACCTCAAAGACAGACCACTGTTTTCATCCCCATTTACAGATGGGGAAACTAAGGCAGAAAGAGATTCAATAAGTCACCCAAGGTCATACAACAACTAAGTAGCAGGTGGGATTCAAATCCAAGAAGTCGGCTTCCAACTTCCATCCCACAGTCACTACAATATATCAACTCAACTATTCAATAAAAATTATTCTAGTACCCATTATGTGCCAGAGACTATGCCAGGGGCTAGGGACGGTAAGTAAATAAAAACTGAGCAACTGTTCTTATAAAGTATACAGTCTAGTGGGCAAAATAAGCATTATCCAAATAAACATAGCAACAAAGGTAAGCTTGTAGTTGTGACGAGGTTTATAAAGGATATACAGTGCTGTGAAAGCCCATCGAGATGTAGTAGGACAGACAGATGTTAACTGGCAAAGGGGGCAGGCAGGAAGAAGAATGCTCTGGGCAGAGGGAACAGCATGTGCAAACAGCCTGTGGTGGATGGAGTTTGGCACCTTTGAGGGAGGGAAGGATGGCCCGTCTGGATGAAGAGAAGAAAAGGAGAGGAAATATGTTAGAAGATGAAGCCTGACATTTAAGTCAAGATATTGCAAGGCCTTCCAGGCATATTAGGGACTTTTGTCCTATCCCCTGAGAGCATCCTAAAACACGTGTCAGTCAGATTAGGCTGGATCTATGCTGTGATGCAAACAAGTACAGAACCTCAGTGGCTTACAACAGTAAAGATTTGCATCTTATTTTGCGTGTCCATCAAGGGTTGTGTGGGGGTCTTGATGCACTCTAGGACCCAGGGTGAAAAGCAGCTACCATCTCAACCATTGCTGGATGTGTTAGCATGAGGAAAATGGAGCATGGCAAGGCACCGCCTGGCTTTTAACGATTCTGTCTGGAATTGACACACACCACTGCCCCTCTCATTTCATTGGCCAGAGCATGTCATGTGACCATGCCTCAGTTCAACAGGACCAGGAAGGAGAGAATCCTCCCTGAGGGAGGGTTAGAGAACCCTTTTTTTTTTTTTTTTTTTTTTTTAGTGCAGTTACCATTTAGTGTTATATCAGTTTCAGGTGTATATTGTGATTCAACCATTCTATACATTACTCAGTGCTCATCATGATAAGTGTACTCTTAATCCCCTTCACCTGTTTCACCCATCCCCCTCCCCACCTCCCCGCCGGAAACCATCAGTTTGCAGCTGGGAACTCTTATAGATTATAGCTTGAGGAGAGGAGGGGGAGGTACAGAGCAGAGAAGGCCAGCGAGAGAGAGGACAGGACGGTCACCCGGGCTGTGGTACCTCTGGTGGGGCGGACAGATCAGAGAAGGTAATAAGGATATTAATGGCTACAGGGTATTGAGCTCTTTAATGTGATTTATCCCATTAAATTTCATATTTTCTCTCTTATTATTGCAGCTCTCAAAAAGGTATAGTCAGTCCTCAAAACACATTTCGGACTCAAGTGAATAGAGCAATTTCACACACGCATGGCTTGGAGTTTAAGTCGGATGGAATCAGTCATTACCTTTCAGTGACGACTCCAGCCAATAGAAGACACTTTGGTCTTTATTATTCAGAGTTACGAAACTGGAATTAAAGTCATTTAGCAACTCTTGTTGACAGGTCGAGAGTAGGTACAGGGCTTGGGGTGAAGGCAATGTAGAGGTCAAAGACACAGGCCCAGGCACAGGAGTGACTGGGCTGAATCTTGGCCCTGCATCTTACTAGCTCTGTGATGTTGGCAGGTGTCTCTGTTTCCCCATTGGTAAGATGGGAATAATAAAATCAGCCCCTACCCACCTCACAAGGCTGCTGTATTTGATGAGTTAACATTCATAAAGGGGTGAGTCGTGTGGCCTGGCACATCGTGAATGCTATATCGAATGCTGTAACTACAACGATAAAGAAGTGGTTCCAAAATGTGGCCATAAGGCGTTCTTTCAGTGCACTGATGGCATAAAGCCCTCTTCCTCGTCATTTCCAGGCCTCTATTTGAGCAAATCCTGAAAAAACTGTCATTCAACATCTGCCTCAACTAAGTAGCAAGACGTAGCTTAAAAAATGTAGTCAAAGGTTTGAGGACAGACACAGTTGGGTTTAAAATCTTGACATTTGGGACCTCAGGTTTTCTGTCTACAAAATGGGAATAAGGATAGTACCTACCTTCTGAGACCGTTAAGAGGGTTACAAGAGTTAATGTACGTAGGCCCTCTGACACAGTATCAACCACCTAACAACTATTATTATTTGCAACCCTGGGTTGGTGCATCCCTGAGGAGAAGAACTCTGGTACCTGGGAGGGTAATACTATATAGTGGAAAGAGGCTTGGGCTTGAAACCAGAGGACTCAGGTGTGAGTAGCCCTTCCACCATTTATTGGTATGATATTAATAAGTTATTATACCTCTCCCTGAGTTACAACTGAGAGAAAGGCCCAAATGGCTCAATGAATACAGATGAGGATGTGCAGGGAAGCACAATTCCAAGCACCAGGCACTAGGCTGTGTTGACTAGAACCCAGCTGGAGGGTCCCATCTGGCTCTGGTTCCTATGTCCCTCAATGGTGTTAAATGCCAGGGAAATCCATTCTCATCACTCAGGGAAAATTGGCCAAGGGAAGTGGTACCTAGTCATCATTTTAACCCTTCAAGTCCTGGCTCTTTGGTGAAAGAACATGGCCAAAGTATAGAGGTCTTATTGACCTTTAGGGAGAAACCAGGCTTTCCTTGACCTATGAGGAATGAACTAGCTTCTTTCTATTCTCCCTGAAACACATAAGCCCATTCTTTTTTTTAGTGTTTTTTAATGTTTATTTATTTTTGAGAGCGAGAGAGAGAATGGGGGAGGGGCAGAGAGAGAGGAAGACACTGAATCAGAAGCAGGCTCCAGGCTCTGAGCTGTCAGCAGAGAGCCTGACGCGGGGCTCAAACTCACAGACCATGAGATCATGACCTGAGCTGAAGTTGGACGCTTCACCAACTGAGTCATTCAAGCGCCCCTCACATAAGCTACATTGGTTTCCATCTGGCACATTCAGTTTGGATTTCAGGTTCATTACAGGGAGCCCTGGTAAAACAAATGAAAAGTAAATTTATTTCTACTGTCACATTTAAATTTTTATTATGGAAAAATACCATGTATGTACAAACTAGAATTGATTAATGAATTCCCATGTACCTTTTACTCATCACTTACAATTAACTCCTACCCCCTCTATACCCCATCCACTTCTTGACCACCCCATATTGTTTTGAAGCAAATCTCAGGTATCATATATTTCATCTGTAATTTCTAGACTACATCTCTAAAAGCCAAAGACTCTTTCATAAAACATATTCAAAATACTGTTTCATACCCCAAAATATTAACAATAATTCCTTAAAATCATCAAATAACCAATTAGTGTTCAAATATTTTCAACTGTCTCACAATGTTTTTAATAGTTTTCCAAATAAGAATTCAAATAATTATAGTGCATACAGTAACTGATTTTTATGTATCTTAAATCTTTAAATCTATAGCATCCCCTTCCTTTTATTTCCCTTGCAGTTATTTGCTGAAGAAACTGGGTTATTTATCCTGAAGAGTTTTTCCATCTCAGTTTTGTGAATTGCATCCCTGTGGCATAAACACATTCTACCGTTAAATTGGAAGCATGTTCGTGACCTTGGGAGTTGATCCATGGGATGCAATCCCAAGACTGCCTCACACACTGTCATGGAATGGACCAAAGAATTCACCTTGTGTTTGTGGCCCAACTCTGGAAGCTGTAGACAAAATAACTGAACCAAAGTGAAAAATGCTCCAGGAGCTGTTCACCAACTCCATCCCTAGCTAGCTTTTTTCTCTGCCAGGAACCATAGAAGCAAGGGAGAGTCTACCTGAATGACCTTAAAAAAAAAAAGAAGAAAAAAAAAAAAAAAGCCAGCTTCCACCTTAAAGGGGAACAAGACAAATAATTCTGGTTGGTAAAAGTCTTTCTGCTCTTGCCTCCTTGTGCAACAAGCATTCTCTTCCCTTGTGATTGTGTGGCTTCGGGGGCAGAAGTCAGTCCCAGGGCATGGAGAATCAGGCTCTATGGAACAATCTTTGGAGCCCGCAGATCACTTCATCTAGCTCATCTGTTATTTACACTACCACCATCATGGCCTCTGAACACTGGCCTGAGCCACACTCTTCTCCATGCAAGTACAAAATCTCATCCAAAGCAAACGGGACCAACATTATTGAATACCTCCCATGTGCCAGAACTTGGGGCTGGCAACGGTGATGAATCTGAGATCAGCCCAGAAGAGTACAGAGTCTAGCAGAGAAAACAGACGTGCAAATCAAATCATGGCCTTATAAAAGCCAGGAAGGCATCACATAATCTGGGGGACCAACTATTCCCAAGGGAACGAGAGTCATGGGGAGGAGATGTACAATCTAGGTCTTCAAGGATGAGCAAGAGTTCTAGAGACTGGCTAGAAGATACAAATAGCATTAGATATGCTAATAGTAATGACACCTAGCATGTACTGAGTGAGCCCCTCACACCACGCATGGTTCCAAGGGCTTCACATGCACAAGCACATATAAGCTAACCCCATGAAAGAGAAATAATTGTTATTCCCATTTTACAGATGCAGATAGTGAGGCACAGAGAGTTTCAGTAACTTGCCTTACTTATGTTAGTAACTACCTGTGTGGCGCCTTAATGTTAACGGGCTTAAGGGATAGATAACATTTCTAAATCACAATTAGTCCAAATGTAAGTCTGGTTCACCGTCCTCTTCCAAGTGCCTGGAATCATGCTCAGTACCTAAAAGGCACTTTGTACTCTCAGAGGACAAGCCACGGTTGGGTCAGTCAGCTTTTATTTGCCACTTCAGATCTACTCTCCACCCTCCTCCAAACTGCCCTGTGCTCAGAAGGCTGACCTATATGGACCATGTCAATGGGCTTTCTTGGCCTGGGCTTACCAGCTGGGATGAGCCAGTCAGAAACACTGGTAGTGGATTGTTGGGAGGGAGGACAGTGATGTCAGGGTATTTATTCTCCTGGCTCTCTACCTGGGTCCTCTCTGGCTGGTGACATTCCTCCTCAAAGGAAGGTCAAAGCTCCTCTCAACATGGCTCTCCATACCTTAATTTCTCCTTCCGTGTTCTGATAACAGCCCCCTCCCACTCCTCACCCCTTTAGGCATGGAGATATTAAGAGCTTTGAGTTACCATCTTTTATAATTTCTCTACATCTTACCCACACCTTTGTAAATAGTCTCTTTATTAAACCCCTCTCAAATGATCTTGAGTTGAATGTGTTGTCTGTGTCCTGTTGGAACCCTGATAGAGTGGTCAAGCCAGAGCAGGCTTCTGGAAACTTCTTTCTCCTCAAATTCCAGCAGAGGCTCAGATTTATTCACCTGATAGATGTCAAAACCATAAATTTTCCCATCTTAGTTTATCCTAGATTCAGATGGCTGGACTCAACCTTCAAAGGTCGCTGAAGTCCATTTCCCTGCCTCCAGCTAGGAATCCCACCTCCCCACCACCACCCCCAACTGCTCCTGTCAGAGGGAAGTATATCTTACTTTGAAGATCTCCAGGTAAGGAGATACCATAACTCATTTTAGTGTCTTCATACTCCCTGCCTGATAAATCTCCCTCCTGTCTGACACGGACCCCTCCCATTACAGGTGAAGCCCGTTGCCTTTGTCTTGCTCCCTGGCAAGAACTGAACAAAAGATCCTTCATTCTTTGAAAATGTGCATTAAATTGTCTTTACCCTTCTCTGGCTCCAAAGTGCAGATCAATGAAAGCAGATCATCTGCCCATGCTAGTCTCAGGTCATCAACCTGGACATTCTAGAACACTACGCCATAGCAAACTTCTGCAAGAATGAGATCTAAGAGTTTGCTCAGGGGAGGGGATGGACTCCAAACGTCCGCTGAAAGACCACGGACTGGGTTCCTGACAGGAGTGACGGGGGATTCTTCGTCTCCTTTGATATATTTATCCGCTTGGCCATTTATCCCCGCCTGTTATCCTGACCCTGAATTCTGGAGGGTGCCGATCTGCTGGTACTTACCGGCTCTGACAAACCGGCTGCTTTGTAAACAGAAACCTGCTATTAGCCTTCAGGCCTCTGCTGCTTCCCTTCATCAGTCTCCACCCGGCTGGGCTTTCACTGGACTTGAGCTGAGCCAGCCAGGAACGAGGACCAGAAATACACCCCAGGATCTGATAAACCGCAGATCCCACAGACCATTGCTTAAAAATAAATTTTACCGAATTTCAGAGTTTCTCCCCAAACTCCGATGCACACACACACACACACAATCCCAATTCCATATTTTAAAGCATGTATCTAGATCTTTAAAGTGTTCTCCAACCTGATATGCTTTGTTTTCCTCGTTCCTAGATTGGTAAACATACTCACAAGAGGCCTTTGCCTTGTTCCCATGAAGGCATAAATGACTGCTGTACCGGCCCTTACTTAGTCCTACTTCAACTAGACACACAGCTGTGAAACCCCAGAGTCAACACTGGAGCAGGTGCCCGGCTTTTGTCATTGGCTCAGTCCCATTTCACATTGAATCCTCCCAGGAACCCAGCAAGGTAGATGCGATTTGTCCCATTTGGTAAGTGAAAATATGATAAGGCGCAGCAAGATCAAAATCACCCAGCTAGGGGCACCTGGGTGGCTCAGTCGGTTGAGCGGCCGACTTTGGCTCAAGTCATGATCTCACGCGGTCCGTGAGTTCGAGCCCCGTGTCGGGCTCTGTGCTGACCGCTCAGAGCCTGGAGCCTGTTTCGGGTTCTGTGTCTCCCTCTCTCTGACCCTGCCCCGTTCATGCTCTGTCTCTCTCTGTCTCAAAAATAAATAAACGTTAAAAAAAAAAAAAAAATCACCCAGCTAGTGAGCAGGAACCATGAGATTCACCTCCGAGCCCTGAGACCTGAGTAAAATCTGTTTCAACAAAGAGAAGTACCAACTAATACTATGGAATATTTATACCCCAAAAGCGCTCCTAATTAGGACTTGGAGGCACCTCACAGCCCTTAACTTTTTTCAAAATCATCAAAGAGAGGGGCAAGTGGGGGTGGCTCAGTCGGTCGAGTGGCATCTACTCAGGTCATGATCTCACGGTTCTCAAGTTCAAGCCCTTGCTGCTGTCAGTGTAGGGCTTGCTTCAGATCCTTGGTCCCTCTGTCTCTGTCCCTCCCCTGCTGGCCCTCGCTCAAAAATAAATAAAACATTAAAAAATAAAACAAAGTGAAATAATTAAGGAGAGATCTGAATAATTTTAGCACCACTCAAGTGTGCTAAATTCTTGTTGAACAATTCGTGTTTTTGACAGTGGGTGGTTAGTATGTGAACCAACAAGGAAATCGCTGGTTACCCTGAGCACCATTTACAGGAAGTATGGGTCTGCAGTGGGCTGAGTGGGGAGCATGACTCCTGAGGACACATGGCATGACTATTACAAGGATGAGTGGAGTCCTAATCTTCAAAAGCTCTAGAAGGTAAGCCCAGGGAGAGTCCTCAGTCATGGCACAGAAAGCCGGGGGCTCACCAATGCACAGCAACAGGAAGTCAAGATTTGCACTCCCTGGCCCACCGCCCTTTGAGTGACTGAGCCTCATGTCGTCCTGGAACCGAAAACACACAGGATCTGAACTTAAGGTCCAGTTCAGAGCTGAGGGGTAGTCAACAGCTACCACCCGGCTCAGGAGGCCTGGGGGTGAATGTCTCCTCTGTTGCTCTCAGAGGCTCACTCATCTTGGCCACCGCATCTCTGAATCGCAGCACCCCTCCTTTGTGAAATAAAGCCTTCTCGAAGGTGTGAAAAGTCCTTGGTAAACAAAGGAAGGCCCTAAGAAGTTGACAAATGGATTTTAAGGGCTGTGAGAAATGAAGCAAAAAGATGGCATCCCTGGATCAGGCTCTGCCAAGGGGAAAGATGTCATTAGGGTCCTCACTCCCCACTCCCATCTAATGACACGGCACACTCAGTCCAGAAAACCCAAGAAAGGGTCTCCTGCCCTTTGGTATATCTGGCTCACTTCTACTGAGATATGAACTGGCCAAGCCCGAGAGTCCCTCCAGAAAGTAGTTAGCTCTGTTGTTTCTAAGCCAGCCTGGGCCTGGGGCTTTTTCGCTTAAGCTTCAGAGCTGTGATGCGGGGTCCAGCCCCCTTTATTTCCCCATCTTACCAGTTCTGTGCAAAAGACCCAAGTGTAATAGAACAAAAGGTTACCTTGCCCCTTCCGCCTCCTCAACTTCCTGCCTTATCGTATCTTATTAAGGCCAGATTCCCAATAATTAGTCGAGTGGAGGGCTTTTTCCAGGTCCCTAGCAACTGTGTTACTTGGCCTTGAAGCGTAAAAGAGAGTAATGACTCTCTGAGGGAAAGGAGCTCAAATCATGGAGGGTCTGCTAGCTTCTTGGAATGAGAGAACCAAAAATATCTTCCTTATTTCCAGACCTGACATAGTAATGAGAGTAAACTTCAACTTACTATTTCTGTAAATTAGCCCCATTCATGAAGACCAAATGCCAAGTGGTGTGCTAAGGGCTTCCTTTGCAAGTATTATCTCATTTGAATTGAAGATAATAAAATAACCCGTGCCTCCTAAGAGATGCCACAGAAATATTAATGATACGTGCTCCCATCGGCTCCCTTGGGGCCACTCGTTGCTTGTCACTCCCCACTCCCCACCAACACCCAAAGAAACATCCATATGTTCTGCTGGAAGTGAATTGATTGCTATGAACAGAACCTGTGACCAAAGCTAAGACCTGGTCTTTTATACATAAAGCTCAAAGGGCACCGTCCCCATTGTCTGATTTAACTAATTTGTACACCCTTCTGAAGAGACCCAAACTATCTTCTTCCCTTGTCCAGGGAAGAAATGGTAAATGGGCTCTGGAAAACGGGAGGTAGAAACAGTTTTAGAAGAGAGACAAGCAGTGATGAGCATTTGCCCATCTCATGTCCCCCTTCGTCTTGCAAGGTAGGGGGAGAGGCTGTTGGAGAGGGAGGGGAAGAAGGGCAATGAATACAAGAAAGTCCTAAGGGAAGAGGGGACATAATTTGAGAGCGGCCACCCCAGGCTACCCTGTTGGAGACATGGACCCTGGGAGAGTGGTCCTGTGTGCCATCTACAGGAAACTACCTGCTGGGGCAGAAAGGATGCACAACAGAGATGCCCATCAATGGGTTGTGGGAGTGAGGGAGAAAGAGGTGTCCTCCATGGGAATCACTCGTACCAGGGAACCAAAGGTGCCCTGGACACAGCATCCCCGAGGCAGTATCTGTGACGAGAGGTGAGACTGTGGGGACGGCAGCATCTCTGGCAACATACGAACGAGACACAAGAGAGACTGGAACATGATGCCCCTCCCTTTTTTCCACTTTTGCTCAGCTGTGGTTGCCCCAGTGCCCCTGGCGTTGGAACAGACACCAGAGCAGGGCAGAGAAGAAACCAGAAATGATTTTAAACTGGTTGTGGCTCTGATCATTCTAAAGTTAACAGAAATCACTGATGTGCCTGAATTTACCCCAAGGTGTCTAAATTGAGTTGCCTGCTGAAAGCTTAGAAGTTAAGAATCAGAAGTGAAAGACAATTACATGTTTTCCATGCCTAAATGAGAACTGCGAAGTCGCAGGCTGTCCAGGGCTGCTGGTGAGCAGGAGTCCAGGGAGCCAGGGCCGGAACTCGGAGGCGGACTGACTTCGTGGGATGGGAGAAGAAAAACAAACAAAAACTTCTCATGGTTTCGACTTTCCTGTAACAGCAAGGACAAACCACGAATAATATCTGAGTGAACTGTCCTGTAAAAACAACAAAGGTAATAACAAGTATGATTACCAAAATGGAGAATGGTGTGCCAGTCATTTACCAATGCTATTTATTGAACCAGTGCAAATGCTGCCTGCATCACAACAGAGGTGTGGTTCTGTGCGGTGTGGGTGAGGGCACACATCATGCCAGTCGATTGTTCTTTCCTAGGAAGGGCCCAGAGCTCAGAGTCCATATCAACTACAGAGAGAGCAAAGGTCATGGCTGGAGACCAGGGGCACGGGGGTATGAGATTCCTAATGTAAGGATGGCCCCATCTCCTCACTCTGCCCTTCTGACAAACAGACCCCTGCACTCAGGCTCCTAATTGACAGAGTAGACCAAGGGTCGGGGCGCAGGCACGGCAAGTTGGGTACTTGCTAAGGTGCAAACTTTAAGAGGGTGCCAAAAAACTCAGTAATCAAGATAAATAATATTTTGGTGCAATATTTTTTTCAATAAAAATTAATGCAGGGGCGCCTGGATGGCTCAGTCAGTTAAGCGTCCGATTCTCGACTTCGGCTCAGGTCATGATCTCGCAGTTCCTGAGATGGAAGATTGTGTTGGGCTCTTTGCTGACAGCACAGAGCCTTCTTGGGATTCTCTCTCTCTCTCTTTCTCTCTGCCCCTCCCCTGCTGGCACACTCTTTCTTTCTCTCAAAATAAATAAAATTCATTTTGAAAAAAGAAATAAATGAAGACAAGATAGTCATGATGAACAAAATATCACAATTTTCAATAAAGACAGAGTCCATATTACTGATTTTTCTTTTTGTCCTAGGCTACAGTATGGCTCAGCATGTCACCGTTACTGATCTTAAAGGAGAAAGAAAATTATCTGTATTCACAGGCTGCACTATTGTCTATAAGGTAAATCCAGAAAGTCTACAAAAAAATTTTTTTTAAGAAATTTAAGAATTTTCTTGGGGCATCTGGGTGGCTCAGTCGGTTAGGCAGGCGACTTTGGCTTAGGTCATGATCTCGTGGTCCGTGAGTTCGAGCCCCACGTCGGGCTCTGTGCTGACAGCTCAGAGCCTGGAGCCTGTTTCAGATTCTGTGTCTCCCTCTCTCTGACCCTCCCCCGTTCATGCTCTGTCTCTCCCTGTCTCAAAAATAAATAAAACGTTAAAAAAAATTAAAAAAAAAAAAAGAAATTTAAGAATTTTCTCTAAGAAATGAGATCAGCAAGTATATTAATCCGCTCAGGCTGCTATAACAAAACACCACAGACTGGGGGGCTGAAATAGCAGAAGTTTAGTTCTCACAGCTCTAGAGGCTAAGAAGTCCACGACCAAGTTTCCAGCAAAGTGGGTTTCATTCTGAGGTCTCTCTTCTCGGCTTGAAGGCAGCTGCATTCTCTCTGTGTGCACGCATGACCTCCTCTTTTTGCAGGCTTGAGACAGAAGAAGCTGTCTGGTATCTCTTGTTGCTATTAGGGCACCAATATCATCACGAGGGCCCCACTCTCATGACCTCATTTAACCAGAAAGCCCATGAAGGCCCATCTCCAAATACCATCACATTGGGTATTAAGGCTTCAACATATGAACTGGGCAGGGGAGGGTGGGGACACAAACATTCAGTCCGTAACAACAAAGTCACAGGATATGTGGTCAATATACAAAAATCAATTATATTTCTATGTAATAGTAATGAACTATTGGAATTCGATTTTTAAAACACCATTTACGGGGGCACCTGGGTGGCTCAGTTGGTTAAGCAGCCGACTTCGGCTCAGGTCACGATCTCACAGTTTGTGGGTCAGAGCTGTACTGTGCTGACAGCTCAGAGCCCGGAGCCTACTTTGGATTCTGTGTCTCCCTCTGTCTCTGCCCTCCCCCACTCATGTTCTGTCTGTCTCTCTCTCAACAATAAATATTTTTAAAAATATTTTCATGAAAAAAACACCATTTACTATTTCTCCCCCAAAATATTTAGGTATAAATCTAACCAGATACATTCAAAATGTCTATACTGAAAACCAAAAAACACTGGTGAATAGATTAGATAACATCTTAATAAATGCAGAGATACACCACACCCTTGGATCGAAAGCCTCAATGTTGTAAAGTGTTAAATCTCTTCATGTTAATCTGTAGAGTCAATTCGATGTCAACAAAAATCACAGCACAATGTCGTAGATATCAACAATCTGACTTCAATTTTTTTTATGGAAAGGAGAAGTGACTAGAAAAGGCAAAACAATTTTGAAAGAGAGGAACAAATGGGAGGTTTCACACTATCTGATTTCAAGGCTTACTGGTAAAAGAATAGATACAATGGAACAGAATACAGTCCAGAAATAGATTCATACAAATACAGTAACCTGATTTTTGGCAATGGTGCAAAGGCAACCCAATGAAAAAGTATAGTCTTTTCAACACATGATGCTAGTAAATTGAATATTCACACGCCAAAAAGAAGGAGGAGGGAGAGAACAACCTCAACGTATACTTCACACTTTGTACAAAATTGAACTCAAAATGAAACACAGAACTAAATGTGCAACCTAAATTTATAAAACTTCTAGAATAAAATATACTAGAAAATCTTTGTGACCTTGAGTTTGGCCAAGAGTTCTTAGATACAACAGCAAAAAGCACGACCCATTCAAAAAATACATTTGCCTTTATTCAAATGAAAATATTTTGCTTGTCAAAAGACACTGTTAAGAGAAGGAAAAGAAACACCACAGACTGAGGAAAATATGTTCAAAGAGTATATCTGGCAAGGAACTTATGTCCAAAATATGTAAAGAACTTTCAAAAATCAACAATAATAAAACAAACAACCCAATTAAAAATAGGAAAAATATTTGAACAGACATTTCACCAGCAAAGAACAGTTAATTTTACTATAAGTAAACTAAAAATAAATTTTAAAAAAACTCAAGAGGGGCGCCTGGGTGGCGCAGTCGGTTAAGCGTCCGACTTCAGCCAGGTCACGATCTCGCGGTCCGTGAGTTCGAGCCCCGCGTCGGGCTCTGGGCTGATGGCTCAGAGCCTGGAGCCTGTTTCTGATTCTGTGTCTCCCTCTCTCTCTGCCCCTCCCCCGTTCATGCTCTGTCTCTCTCTGTCCCCAAAATAAATAAACGTTGAAAAAAAAAAAAAAATTAAAAAACTCAAGAGATTTAGCTAGACCATATGCACATAACATTTTATAGCAAATAGAAAAGGATGAAATCAGTGGACCAAGGATCCAACTTACGAATATTTTTTAACCACTAAATTATGCCTGAAGAAAGTAGAAAGAAGAGAAAGATAAACAGAAAGATAAATAATGAAAGACAAAGCAAACATACAATAGAGGTCAACAAAGCCATAAATTGGCACTTTGAAACAAACAGTAAAATTGAATACTTTGAGGAGAATGACCCATAAAAGTGCAGCTTAAATACACATTAAGCAATGTCAGGAATGAGAAGAAGGATATAACTGTAGCTAAAGTAGTCATTAAAATAATATAATAAGAAAAGTTTCTTAAAATAGTTTTATCCCAACGGACTAGAAAATATTGGCCAAATTGATGTTGAACAAATTCCTTAAAGATACTAACACTAGACAAAATCGAAATCTGAACGGTCTTATCAAAATGAAAGAAATTACAAACCTTCCCACCAAGAAAACTCCTGGCCCTAATATCTCCAACAGGGACTTCTACCAAACATATAAAGAAGGAAGGATGCTAACAGTTTGTTACTCTTTTAGAAAATAGAAGAGAAACCCATCTATTTCACCTTGATGCTGACACTTGACAAGGATATTATAGGGGGGGAAAGTTACAGGCCAATCTTATTCACGAACAGAGGCGCAAAAACTGTAAACAAAATGTTAACACCGAATCCAGCCTGATGGTTAAAGGCCATACAGTACACGCAGCTTGGTTTTATTCCAGTAATGCAAGGTTACCTTAGCATCCCAAACTCAAAGTCCTTTACCATACCCACAGAATAAAGGAGAAGGTTTGCTTGGGATAAATCACTGCAGTATAGATCTTTATTTTGTGCACTTATCTGTATTTGGGGTATATTTCATAAGTTAAAAAATTAATACAATGAAGGCCCTCAGGGCAGAGCACCCTACCTGTGTAAAAAATTGACACATCTTCTACAACTAGAGATACTGATCAATCTGAAAATTTTTAAAGTGAATCGCATGGCCCAGCTTGCAAGGAAGAAAGAGAGATCTTAGGTTTTAGAAACACGGCAGAAACTGAGAAGATAGTGGAAGCATTTAATAATCTGAGGCAGCCCAGCAGGCAGAGGTTGGAGATCTTCATGCCTGTACAAGTAACAGGGGCTTGAGTATTACTGCTCGTGCTACTTTAGGGTGTGTGGGGGGGTTAGGAGCTCAATTTTAAGCCACAGATGCATGTGAGGCATTGAAGTCTAGGAGGCAGTCACTTGTTAAACGTTGGAAGCAGAGGGAAAACCAAATAAGCTAGAGACCGAAACTGGGGACTCTGGCATGTTGGTTGGGTTTAAAGACTGACTGTCTTCAGAGGCTTGAACCCCACAGAACTCTGTGCTTCCCTCCACTGCAGCACTCTCCCCATTAATAATGGCATTTTCAGTGTATATATCTGTCTTTCCCCCTCTAAGGGCAGGGAACATTTCTGTATCCTTAGAAAAGACATTCTGCAAACAAGCTATTGAACTATTGGTGACCGTGTCAAATGGCAGGAAGCTAAGGGAAGAATCTGTTCGGGCTTAAGGCACAATGGAAAAGCAGGTGAGCCTGGGAACGTGGGCAGGATGTGCTAAGGGAGAGATGTCCCTCCAAGGAACCAGCTGGAGAGGCATGAGGAAGGAGTGACACTGGGAACATAGGCGAGGATTCAAAGAGGAGGTTGGCGTTACGGGGTCCAAGACTGCCCTCTCGCTTCTGGGGTCTGGTTCTCTGCGTCACAGTTTGACGGATGGTTAGGTAAACCCCTCCACCTCCTACCACCCCAGCCTCCTGCACGCTGGCCCTGCGTGCCCATGGGGATGTGGTGTCAACAACCCATGCCCTAAGGTAGGATCCAAATTCTTGCCTCTTTTCCCATCGGAACTGGGTCTACTCTGCTGGCGCAAACCAGGGAGTCTCTGTACCATGAGGCCATAAATTCTGTGCTTTCAAGTGCTTTGAGCCACCTCTCTCCGGGTCTGTGGAAGATCGCTTAAAGTCTCTCCTTCCAGAGGTGAACAGCCCGGCTGATGAAAGAAACATCCCCCTGGCAAGCAAAGCCCTGGCCCAGGCCAGGTGCCGGATACAAGAGCCCTTGCCTGGCTCACCCTTCTTTCTGAAAGGCATTTGGCATCATTGCCAAGTGATCCTGAGGAGCACTCGGTCATCCTGAGGAGCACTCGGTCACACACCTAGACATCTGGGAGCAGACGGGGAGAGGAGAGGCATGCACCAGGCTCACAGTCCTAAGGCTGCTTCTTGATAGCTACTTGCTTTTAATTTTTGTGGAGGCCAAAGCACTACCAGAAACCTCCCCAAACCTGACTCTTAGAAACTGAAAGGAGGGCAAGGAGGATCCCTGAACTAGCTACCTTCTCCTCTTTAATAACCTGACTATAGCTGGAGGAGGTGTAGTTATAATGTCACCTAAAAAGGAAGAGAGGCGGACACAAAATAATCAAAATAATCTCAGGATAACATGTGGCAGACTCTAGCATGCAAACAACTCTGCGTAGAGAAAACAAACAAACAAACAACAACAACAACAACAAAAACATCTGGAGGAAACTGACCCACATAGCACAGTGTATGTCCCAAATAGTCTAGAATGTGTATGCCTACTCTATTTTCCAAATAAGTCTATAACTGGTATACTTCTTCTGCCCATATTTGGAAAACTACCAATGCACACTTCTTTTGATGTAGAGGAATATTTAATGCCATGAGAAATATTCATGATATAGTATTAAATGAAAACAAACGTCCATTTGTGTGTGTGTGTGTGTGTTTTGATTCCTTTTTTAATGGAACAATCTGAAATTGATGGGGTTCGAAAAGAAAATGGCTTACTTTTGACCGATAACTCCCTTTAAACATATTCTGTTGACTCTCCCTTCCCCGCCCCTATGATATTTTGGAAAGATGCCTTAGCTTTCCTGTTATGAACATGTTCTCCATAATTACCACTCCTTTTCAGGCATTAAAAGGCCTTTCCCCTACCCTTTTCCTGCTGCTTCTGGCTCCTTTAGGGCTAGGTAGGGGGAATGGCCAATGCACATTTTGTAAAGAAATAATATGGACATATTTATTATCCTGCACTCTAATTTGGCAGGCTGAGCTGGCATCTCTTACTCAAATAATTAGAACAGCAACTCCTATGAGTGAGTTGTCTATATATGCCAGGCATGGTGTTCATCGGGTTGGTAATGTGGAGATGGTCTATAACTTTGGTAGGAGCTGTCTCTCAAATTGGGGGTAGAAACCAGATGGTGAGATGGGACAAGAGAATAAAGGGTAAGAGCAAATTTGTTCAAGAATTTGGTTTTACAAGGGCAGCCCTAGGAAAGGTTTTCTATAACGAGGATGCATTGGTTTGCTGGGGGTAACAAAGTACCACAGACCGGGGGCTTAAGTAACGGAAATGTGTTTTCTCACAGTCCTATAGGCTAGAAGTCTGAGATCAGGGCTCAGCAGGTTTTGGGTTTTTGGTGGCCTCTCCCCTGGACTTGATGACGACCTTCTCATTACGTCCCCACATGGTCTTTCCCGTGTGCCCATACACCTCACACACCGTGCAGCCAAATTTCCTCTTCTTATAAGGACACCAGTCAGACTGGATTGTGGTCTACCTTAAAGTCTTCATGTTAAGTGAATCACCTCTTTAAAGGCCCTGTCTCCAAATGTGCTCACATTCTGCTGTACCGAGGGTTATGGATTCAACTATGAGTTGGGGGGGAGGAGAGGGGGGACAATTCAGCCCATGACAGAGGTCAGGGACATTTTTTTTTCTTTTAATACACAAGAAGCAGGATTATTTTGTGTGTGATAAAACTCTTTCCTTTTTTTTTTTTTTAATTTAAGTTCAAGTTAGTTAACATACAGTGTTGTCATGGCTTCCAGTGATTCATCTCTTACATATGACACCCAGTGCTCATCCCAACAAGTGCCCTCCTTAATGCGTGTCACACATTTAACCCATACCCCCGCCCACCTCCCCTCCAGCAACTCTCACTTTGTTCTCTGCAGTTAAGAGAAGAGACAGTATTTTTAAGTGCTGTAGAAAGAGCT
Source organism: Leopardus geoffroyi (assembly GCF_018350155.1). Classification (NCBI taxonomy): domain Eukaryota; kingdom Metazoa; phylum Chordata; class Mammalia; order Carnivora; family Felidae; genus Leopardus; species Leopardus geoffroyi. The sequence continues at coordinate 50,387,775 of NC_059328.1, forward strand.
CAGAGAAAGAGACTACCACTGATAGAGGAAAAGCCCTGAGGCCGACAAAGGGGTAGGAAGCCGAGCCCCGGGTGAAAGGAGCCGTGGGCAAAGGGAGACCTCTGCCTCCCCCATACTGTACTGGGAGAAACTGGAGACTGCTGGCGTGGCAGAGGACAAGCAGGTCTGGGAGCATAAACTGGAACCATTTTGAGGGCAGTCTGACCACATAAGTCAAAAGCCTTAAAAATATGCCTATAAAGGGGCGCCTGGGTGGCGCAGTCGGTTAGGCGTCCGACTTCAGCCAGGTCACGATCTCACAGTCCGTGAGTTCGAGCCCCGCGTCAGGCTCTGGGCTGATGGTTCAGAGCCTGGATCCTGTTTCCGATTCTGTGTCTCCCTCTCTCTCTGCCCCTCCCCCGTTCATGCTCTGTCTCTCTCTGTCCCAAAAATAAATAAACCTTGAAAAAAAATTAAAAAAAAAAATATGCCTATAAATTGAGCTAGAAACTCCAATTCAATGAATTGATCCCAAGGAAATAATTCGGGGTGTGCACCAGGACCTAGTAATAATGACTAGTCAAACAGAACCACAGGGTTGTTTATAACTTAAAAAGGGCAGAAAATGACCTCAATAGCCAAACAGGGAGGAATAGACAAACTAGAGTACGTTCTTTTTTTTTTTTTTTTTAATTTTTTTAACGTTTATTTATTTTTGAGACAGAGAGAGACAGAGCATGAACGGGGGAGGGGCAGAGAGAGAGGGAGACACAGAATCGGAAGCAGGCTCCAGGCTCTGAGCCATCAGCCCAGAGCCTGACGCGGGGCTCGAACTCACGGACCGCAAGACTGTGACCTGAGCTGAAGTCGGACGCTTAACCGACTGAGCCACCAAGGCGCCCCTAGGGTACGTTCTGAAAATGAAACAAAAACAACAGTAGGACTCTCAGAGTGTCTGCAGCCGCTACTTAATACAAGTGTGCTTATTAAGACAGAATGATGGGGACAGTATAGCCTTATATGAGGAGATGAGGGGCAGACAATTATACAAAGAATAATCATGCTTTTAAAAAGGCAGTAGATATATAAAAGAGGAAAGAGAGCCCCTGTGTGTGCTAGGCAAAGGTTAGCCATGGTTATCTCCGGGTGGTAGGATTTAGGGAGCTAATTATTTTCTTTTTGCTCACCTATAGTTTCTAATTTTTGCCATGGAGAACACATTAGTTAAGCAATATGGGGTAGAGGGGGGAGCAATAAAATATTTTATTTATTTATTTATTTATTTATTAAATGCTTATTTTTGAGACAGAGCGAGAGACAGGGTGCAAGCAGGGGAGGGGCAGACAGAGGGTGACACAGAATCTGAAGCGGGCTCCAGGCTCTGAGCTGTCAGCACAGAGCCCGATGCGGGGTTTGAACCCACAAACTGTGAGATCATGACCTGAGCTGAAGTTGGACACTTAACCGACTGAGCCACTCAGGCACCCCTAAAATGTTTTATTTTAATGCAACACCTGTATTTCTTTTCAGGGCTATTTTCTAAAAAAGACACCAATTTTTATTACTTGAGCGTTGTTGTGTAAATGATGCTGACTCATGGAAAATGATAAAGGAGATAGGAATGTGCTCCCTGAAGACTGAGATGTTCTGCAGCATCCCTAGGACAGCATTTTGCACACATTGGACCCACAAATAACCGGTTAGGAAAAATGATCGAATAAGGTGCTGGTGGAAGAAAAGGTTGCTAGGCCTCCCAAGTGAGAAAATCACTTGCACAGCAGCCTCCATGTGAGGTGTGTAAAGTCATGCCTTAGTAAATAACAAATGACCACATGCCGTTAGTCCCTGATGTGGCTCCAGAGTTGTCAAAATCTAGAATATTCTGTCTCTAAAGGTTTTGAGCCTGCGAGAGTGTGGATTCCAACTCCCACCCACCGCTCAGACTGCTGATCAAACTGGATTCCAGCCCCCATCAGAGGCGAGGCATTTGCTTTCCAGAAAGCCTCTGAGGCCAGAAGGCTTTGGTATTGATGATGTATCTTCCTCAGAAATGTTCCATCTTCTTTTCAGCCACGTTGTCATTACCATTATACCCTGAAGGCATTACTTAGATGTCATGAAACAACAGCCTTTTAAATTCATGTTATGGGCTGGTCTGGCTATTTAATCCCGTTCTTAAATGTAAATGTTTCTGATGCTATGGAGAGGAAGAGAATGGAAGAATATTACTGAAACAGGGGATGAGTCTAATGTCTTTTATCTGCCAGAGACACGCCAAGACTGAAGATATTTATTGGTTCAGTACTTCAGCAACATGGTATTAATTGTCTTTGAGTGTTTTGATAGGTAGTTAGCGCACGGGTATTAATGAAAACAGCCCCACTTCATTTTAAAATTAACTGCTTGGCCATTGAGCGATAGGAGCTGATAAATGATGGCAATAAATTTGTGATGGAGATTTATGTGCTCGTAACTCAGAGCACGGCTGTGGGCATGCTCAGATGGGGTGGGGAGATAGGAAATACCAAAAAGCAGCTTTATCCAAAAGAGCATTTCTCCCAAAACACTGCCGAGCCCATTATCAGTCACCTCTTTCTGGGATGCCACAGGTTGGTGGAAACTTGGCCTCCCAGGTGCTGGGGGCACGTCCCAGGCCATCCCGCTGGATGCAAACGCCTCCTGATCTGTGACAGGGTGTTTTCTGGGTGCCCATGGGGACTCCTACGCATGTTTTGTTTTCAGAGCCTTCATTCACCTGTGTTTCTGGAAAGCAGCTCCTCCCGGGCCGTCTAGGCTAACAAGTTGATATTTCCTCAGAGCTGCTCCCTTGCTAAGACAATGGAAAAGTCTACCCAGATGGACACAGCAAGGAGGGAAGGAAATATTTCTTGCTCCGTTGTTGTCAGGCTCTGGGCTGGGTGCCTAATTTACATAATTCCTTTTAATCTCTACACCAATCTTGAGAGGTAGTTCTCATTAACCTATTATTAACTCTGTTTTGGAGAGGAGGAAGCCGAAACTCATGAACTGAAGTGCCTTGCCCTGGGCCGGTGCATTCTGCTTGTATGGAGACCATGTGACGGGGAAAATGTGGGTTGTGGAGCAAGAATTTGAACCCCAGGTGTGCCACTCACTATCTGGGTAACTTTAAAAAAAATTTTTTTAACTTTTCTATGCCCACAGTTTTTTGTTTGTTTTTTAATATTTATTTATTTTGAGATAGAGTGTGATCAAATGAGGGACAGAGAGAAAGAGAGAGAGAGAGAATCCCAAGCAGTCTCTGCACTGACAGTGCACGTGGGCTCAATCCCAGAAACTGTGAGATAATGACCCGAGCAGAAATCAAGAGTCAGACGCTTAACTTAATGAGCCACCAGGCGCCACCCTGACCAAAATCTTTTAACATTTATCTTCAAGATCAGCATTTTTTTCCCCCTCACAAAGAAACTGAAGAACCAAGCTATGGTTCTTTTACTCAGCTTTAAATATGTAATTCTTTATGTCCCTTGCTCTTTCTCAAACTATAACTTCTCTTCTAATATAAAACAGTATCACATATATTTTGAGTATATTTTTTAATGTTTATTCATTTTTGAGAGAGATAGAGAGAGACAGAGCACGAGTCCAGGAGAGGCAGAGAGAGAGGGAGACACAGAATCTGAGGCAGGCTCCAGGCTGTGAGCTGTCAGCACAGAGCCTGATGCGGGGCTCGAACCCACGAACTGTGAGGCCATGACCTGAGCTCAAGTCAGAGTCTTAACCAACTAAGCCACCCAGGTGCCTCTCAAATATATTTTAAAGACTAAACTACCTATTAATCTACTACTTTGAGCCAGTAATTATTTTTACTTAATTTATTTATTTTTTTTATTTTTGTATAAATTGTCTTTATCTTTTTTAATATGAAATTTATTGGCAAATTGGTTTCCATACAACACAGTGCTCATCCCAACAGGTGCCCTCCTCAATGCCCATCACCCACTTTCCCCTCTCCCCCAACCCCCATCAACCCTCAGTTTGTTCTCAGTATTTAAGAGTCTCTTATGGTTTGACTCCCTCCTTCTCTCTTTTTTTTTTTCTTCCCCTCCCCCATGGTCTTCTGTTAAGTTTCTCAGGATCCACATAAGAGTGAAAACATATAGTATCTGTCTTTCTCTGACCAAAGGGGGAGGCATCACAATCCCAGATTTTAGCCTCTACTACAAAGCTATCATCATCAAGACAGCATGGTATTGACACAAAAACAGACACATAGACCAATGGAATAGAATAGAGACTCCAGAATTGGACCCACAAAAGTCTGGCCAACTAATCTTTGACAAGGCAGGAAAGAATATCCAATGGAAAAAAGTCTCTTTAACAAATGGTGCTGGAAGAACTGGACAGCAACATGCAGAAGAATGAAACTAGACCACTTTCTTACACCATTCACAAAAATAAACTCAAAATGGATAAAGGACCTGAATGTGAGACAGGAAACCATCAAACCCTCGAGGAGAAAGCAGGGAAAAAAACCTCTCTGACCTCAGCCACAGCAATTTCTTACTTGACACATCTCCAAAACCAAGGGAATTAAAAGCAAAAATGAACTATTGAGACCTCATGAAGATAAAAACTTCTGCACTGCAAAGGAAACAATCAACAAAACTAAAAGACAACCAACAGAATGGGAAAAGATATTTGCAAATGACATATCAGACAAAAAGCTAGTATCCAAAATCTATAAAGCACTCACCAAACTCCACACCTGAAAAACAAATAATCCAGTGAAGAAATGGGCAGAAAACAGGAATAGACACTTCTCTAAAGAAGATATCCATATGGCCAAGAGACACATGAAAAGATGCTCAACGTCGCTCCTCATCAGGGAAATACAAATCAAAACCACACTGAGATACCACCTCATGCCAGTCAGAGTGGCTAAAATGAACAAATCAGGAGACTATAGATGCTGGAGAGGATGTGGAGAAATGGGAACCCTTTTGCACTGTTGGTGGGAATACAAACTGGTGCAGCCTCTCTGAAAAAGTGTGGAGGTTCCTCAAAAAATTAAAAATAGATCTACCTTATGACCCAGCAATAACACTGCTAGGAATTTACCCAAGGGATACAGGAGTGCTGAGGCACAGGGGCACTTGTACCCCAATGTTTATAGCAGCATTGTCAACAATAGCCAAATGATGGAAAGAGCCTAAATGTCCATCAACTGATGAATGGATAAAGAAATTGTGGTTTATATACACAATGGAATACTATTTGGCAGTGAGAAAGAATGAAATACGGCCTTTTGTAGCAACATGGATGGAACTGGAGAGTGTTATGCTAAGTGAAATAAGTCATACAGAGAAAGACAGATACCATATGTTTTTGTTTTTTATCTGTCAACAGAAGATGATAATACAGTCATGGTAGTATTCTTGGGCAGGTTAAATTGCATAATGAAATGAAAGTCGAAGCTGGGTTCCTCGGATTCCAGAGCTCTCATAACTGAACCATAGAAACTCAAGACCCTGGAGAGACATAGAGGCCAAGGCAGCGTGCCAAAGCAGCCAGAGCTGATGAGGAGGCAAGCAAAGAACAGAGGGTGGGGCCCATTAGGGTGCAAGGTAGGGCTTGGATTGGGACAGGAGCGAAGTTGGAGAACTTATTCCTGCTACAGAAAGGTCACAGCAACATCAGCAGTCAGGCATACTTGAAGGTGGACTACTATATCCTTGCCATATGGCAATGTTAGAAAAGTACCCTCCCCCCACACACACAAATTGACAATGAGGCAAGTAAGGCTGGTCCTTGAGAGTTAAACTATAACACAGCAACAGCCCCAACTTAAATCAGAGCAAGTTCAAAGGTCTAACAAATATATGTCCGAGACCTAATGTTCTGAGAAAGGACGAACCTCTGGAAGGACAATAAGGGGTGATAGAAAATCAAAGTTGGTGGTCACGGGATATCTCAACCAGAGTTTCCTTGGGGTGAGCAGGGCACTGTCGGCCACCTGCAGCTGCTGTGGGACATCACTAACAGAAGTCATTCTCACTGGACATTCTCTAAAGCAGAAGTCATTGTGTTGCAGGAAGACTGGTGGGGACCATGACAAAGAATTAGGAAAGGAAGTTCATTTCCAAGCTGTAGAATTGGCTGAGAGATCCCAATACTGGGAAAGTACTGACAGCAGGGTTAGGACATTGGAGACTACTGGCAGACAGATTACAATTTAGCAGTAGAGAGAATGTGCTTTAGCTCTAGGTCACTGATGCGGCACCCACTCTGGCAAATATTTAGGATTCAGGAAAACCAACATGAAATTGGAGGATGAGGGTACAGAGGTGCCAAAAACTAAACAAACGAACAAAAAAAAAACCCATGATTCCTGCCCTCAGGAAGTCCCACAAGGAAGATAGTGAATAGGCATTTGGGACACGATGTGGTTAGTATCTATCCCCAGAACAGCCTGGAGGAGAGGACCCTAAGCCGTAAGGAAAAGGTCATGGAGAAAAGGTTCGTGGAAAAGGTTCATGGAGAAGCTAGCACCAGAAATGAGCCTTAGAAGCAGGCAGCAGCTAGTCAGGAAAAGAGAGAGGATGTCCCTGCCACTGTCCTACTTAAAATCTTGTTCCATTCAGTAACATGGTATATACAATGAGCCACATTCACGATTCACCTCCTACTCCAATCCCCACACTCATTCCTTGTCGCTCTCTGCCTCACGCCTTTGGCTCCAGCAACATCAACTGCTGTATCGCCTACACACTCCTGCTGCTTGCTGGCTTTTGCTTTAGATTATATACTCCTCTCTGCCTAAAATACTCCACTACCCCTTAGGGTAGCTAAACCTTCAAGAGTCTATTAACAATTCTTTTCTGCCTACCCATCTGGTTTTAGGTGTCACTCATGGACACCCCTGTCTGTATCTCTATCACTATGCTTATGACCTGGTATTAGATTTAACTATGTGTCTTTTCCTCACTAGACAGTGCACTAATATTCTTATTTATAGTCAAAGCATCCAGCACTTAGCTACTGCTTTATAAATGCATTCATTGTATTGTACTGTTGTATGTATTGTATTGTATTGTAATTCCAGTACAGGTAACATACAGTGTTTTATTAGTGGCAGGTGTACAATATAGTGATTCAACACTTCATACATCACCCAGTGCTCATCACAAGCGCTGTCCTTAATTCCCATCACCTATTTCACCCATCCCCCCCCCACCTCCCCTCTAGTGACCATCAATTTTTTTCTTTATAGTTAAAAGTCTATTTCTTGGTCTGCCTCTCCCTTCCCCCCGCCTTTGCTCATTTGTTTTGTTTATCAAATTCTACACATGAGTGAAATCATATGATATTTGTCTGTCTCTGACTTATTTCACTTAGTATTATACTTTCTAGCTCCGTGCATGTCAATGCAAATGGCAAGATTTCATTCTTTTTATGGCTGGATAATATTCCATTGCATATGCATTTATCTATATATATGCTATATCTTCTTATCCATTCACTTGGGCTGCTTCTAATTTGCTAATTTGCTTCTAATTTGGCTATTGTAATAAATACATTTTGTAGTGATTGGTTGCTAAAGGTAGACAACTTTAAATTAAATACTTCTTTCCTCCTTACAATTATCAGATAGACACAGGACACCCAGCTAAATTGGAATTTGAATTTAATTTTGAATTTTAGTTAAGAACAAAAAAAATTTTGGAAACACATCCCAAATATTACATGGGACACACTTACACTAAACAGCATGTGTCTCAAATATTTTATGGGACATACTTACACAAAAAATTATTTTTTATTTACCTGAAATCCAAATTTAACTGGCATCCTGTATTTTTATTTGCTAAATCAGGTAGCCCTACGTCTTCTGTTAAATTTGTCAGTACTAAAAAGCACAAAGGATGTGGAGTAAGAGCCTGCTCAAGCTGTTGATGGAAAATATGTTTGATGTGGTGGACAAGTCAGCAAATATTTTCAAACATAATTAGGTAACTGTACAAAGATAATGAGAATTAATTCTTATATTTGCAATGGCTCAAAGTTAAAAACAATTTAAATGTATACCAATAAGGGGATTGGTTAAATGAAATGGAATTTTTTATATTATTTTATTGTTTTTAAGTAGGCTCTACACCCAACATGGGGCTCAAATTCATGGTGAAGAGATGCATGCTCTACTGACTGAGCCAGCCAGGTGCCCCATGAAATAGAATTTTATATGCAACGCAACAGTCAGATTAAGAGCACAGAAGTCACAGTCAAAATGCCCAGATTCAAATCCTGGCTGCATAAAATACTGTTTCTGAGATGCTAAGAAAGGTTACTTAATTTTTCCATGCCTCAGTGTACACATTTATAAAATAGGAATAATACAAGCGTCTACCCCATAAGTTTGGGAAGCTTAAATTATTAACATATGTTCAGCCCTTACAAAAGGGCCTGGCAGATAGTAATGATAAATAAAGATAGCTATTACTATTATCATCATCATAATTCCTATTGTAGAACACTATGGTTCCGTTAAAAATGACTTTATTGGCTATATTTATTGACATGAGATGTTCCCATTACACAATGGAGGAAAAATTATCAAGATAGCATAAATAAAGCATCAATTTAGCAAATAATTTTTGACCACCATCTCTGTTAGGCTACTGTTAGAGGTTAGCAGCAACAGACACAGCAAAGAACAAAGCAGGTCTAAAGGATCATGAACAGACAAACATTACAGAAAATGCATGCAAATTAAAAGAAAATTAACATCCTGATAAGAGCAATAGAGGAAAATATCTAAGAGAATGTAAGAGGAAAGGTGTACTAAGAAAGATCTATTTTACCTGTAGCTGCAAGGATGAGTGAAGTTAGCCAGGGCAGAGTTGGAACAAAAATATTTTGAGCAAAGGAAACAGCATGTGTGAAAGATGTAGGGAAAGGGAAGTCCAGACAAGTTTAAGGAACGGGAAGAAGGCCAATGTGGTTGGAGACCAGTGGGAGAATGGAGCAGGTGAAAATGGAAGATAAGTTAAGACTTTGCTCATAGTGAGCTTTGTAAAAAATCAAAAGTCAAATTAGGTAGGGTTGACTATCAGAGATTAGGTTGGGTCTATATCCTTAAGTCCCCCAATACAATCTCACCACCCGGATTTTTGTTTTACTTGCTCAAGAAGCTGACTCTTGAAGAACAAAGTTGGAGGATTGGCACCACCTGAATTCAAGATATAACTATAAAGCCACAGTAACCAAGACAGCCTGGTCTTGGCAAAAGAGTAGGCAAATAGATATAAATGTAACAGAACAGAGAGCCCAGATATAGACTCATATAAATATAGTCAGCTGACCTTTGACAAAGGCTCAAAGGCAAAACAATGGAGCAAAGATAGTTTCTTCAACAAATAGCGTGGGAACAACTGGACATCTACATGCAAACACAGATGAATCTCTACACAGACCTCACACCCTTCACAAAAATTAACCCAAAGCGAATCATAAACTTCAGTGTAAAATGCAAAACTATGTAACTCCCAGAAGATAACATAGGAGAAAATCTAGGTGACCTTGGTATTGATGATGACTCTTTAAATACAACCACCAAAGTCATGATCCATGAAAGAAATAATTGATAAGCTGGGCTTCATTAAAATTAAAAACTTCAGCTCTGTAAAAGACAATGTCAAAAGAATGAGAAGGTGAGCCATAGACTGGGAGAAAATATTTGCAAAAGAAACACCTGATAAAAGATTCAGAGGGTTGGAAAATCTCAGTGGCTGAATTAAAGCCACGTGTTCCCAGGGAGGGGACAGGAAGGAATCCCCCTTCAGTTCCCATCTCTGCCTTTGAAAAGCTACGATGTGTCCTTGGCTGCCCCGCGTTCCTCCCATCCCTACTGAACCCAGAAACCCCATGTCAACTGCAGCTTCCATCGGAATCTCCAGCCTCCAGATAACAGTGGCCATGGTGAAGACATTGGTGTTCCCCTCCTCAAGGTATTTCTCAAGACTTTGGCAAGGAGGATGTCCTCTGCACTCCCCTGGGAGACATAGTCAGGGAGTGATAGGGTCAGTTGCACATGATAAATTCACTCCAGCATTCCTATCTCTCAGAGTCTTTGGATTCTTTCCTTTACTTGATATCAAGGAATTTATGACATCTCAAATCTGTTTAGTGTTGGCCACCACTGAGTCCAGACTTCTGTCAACCAATTGAACAAACAACGGTGTCTACTCCCAGCTGCTGGAACTTGCATCAGAATCTGGGGTCTATGCTAAGTGAATCCATGTCAAGGACTTCAACTTGGTCTAAATGATATTCTTCTCATCTTTAGTCAAGAGCCTACAGGATTCATTCCCACACATATTCCCCAGATCTTTGAAGGTGCAAATTAGTAAAGTTTTGCAAATTACGTGTTATATATGCCTTCTGCTCCCAGGTTTGATTTTTTACTACCCACCTCCCCCATGGGTATTCTGGTCTGATCCTGAAGACAAAGGAAGGTTGCTGCATTGCAGATCATTAAAAAGAGACTCTTCCTTTCAGTGTAACTCTTTAGGGTAAGGAAGTTATAGTACCTTTGGGCAAAAAATAAAAAGGGTCAACAGTCAAGGGAGGAGGGAGGCTTTGGCTGGCATGGAAGGGTTAGTGAGTTCTCTGGGCCGTCCCATATACCCTCATTTCAAGTCTTATCCTATCCATGCTTTAACTTTCTCCTAAGAGGATAACAAGGCTGAGAACTTAACTGATATAATTCTAGAAACCTCAGAATCCAACTTAAAGTTTTTCCCCATTCTCTCAGCTGTGTGGCTTTTAGAGGTTGGAAATCCATTTGGCCCAGTCATAGTAAGTTTCTGGATGTTAATATATGCCTTAAACTGAGAATTCCAGGATTTAAATCTATCATTCTCTTTTAATCGACTAACCAGGACCAGTAGAAGCAGCCAGCCCATCCCACAGTCTTCGAACTCCTTCTGTGTTTTATAATGTCCCATGACAGTGGTTAGGGGGATTTTGAAACTTGCTTTTCATGAGCCCTTCAAAAACAAATCACCACAGGTAATGATTAAGATGCTTTGCTCCTGTGAACCATGGGCTTCCAGGTTCTTATCTCTGAATCCTAAAAAAAAAAAAAGATAAAAGTGATCATCGCCATCAACTCCCCATTGAGGCAACATAATCAATCTGAAATTTCTACCCTACAGCTCTTCTGACTTGAAGAGACTGTGGCACATACACGTTCCTGTATCCGAAAATTTCAGGGAACAGAAACAGATTCTAACTACATTTCACAAAAGAAGAATTCATTGGAAGGTATTGGGTACCTCACAGGTCTGGAAAATTGTCAGGAACCAAGCAAAGCTAGGCAGCAAGAAAAATCGGCGAGGATGTGGTCACAACCAGTTACATCAGCCACCCTGTGGTTGGTCTCCTCTTCCCTCTGCCTTTGCTTCACTCACTGAAGAGTCAAACATCTGGGTAGAAGTACTTAGTGACCATAGGTCACATGCCCTCCCTCTAGTGGGGAAGAGGGTGATGGAAAGAGGGAATACTTCCACTTAAGACTTCTACCAAAATCTCAGAAAGGGTTTGGTTTTGAGAAGCCAAAAAATGAAAAAGGATCAGTGCTGTGGGGTGGGGCTTCTCTTCAGGGATGTTACATGGCATAACATTGGCAGGGCGAGGCAGGGGGATAGGGACACCCTGATCCTTGGTCATTAGTCACCTCCATCAACTCACAGAGATGCTGCTACTTGTATGTGACTTTATGTCATGAGTCCATGCAGGTTCCACGGAATCCACCTCCTCCCACCAAGAAGAGCTCTGTGCTCCATCCTCTCTCTCTGTGTTTGGGAAACGTCCCTCCACCCACCATCACGCGGTGCTACGGGAAAGTCTGAGGGGACATGATGGATCTGTTTTCCTAGACAATACAGGTGGCTATTTCTACTCTGGTGTATTTCCTCCTTTCACAGACTCTCCTTAGGAAAGGAAAGAGGACTCTTGACTTCCTCAAACCTGTCTGGAATATCTGTGTCTCCTTTCTTCTAGGACCTGACTGAAGGTGGAGTGTGACGTAGGATACATTTCTCAACACCCCACTGTGTCCAACCCCTCCATGCTTCTCCTGTGACTTTCTGACCTCTTCACCTGGAGAATCTCTTGTTGTTGTTGTTGTTGTTGTTGTTGGCTGGATGGTCTGGCTTTACATCTATATTCCTGAATCTATTACTTATGCCCTGACTTTCCTTTCTTCTCTGCATTCTGTGTGACCTTCCCTCTTCCAAGGCAGAAAATACAGAACATACAAGCTGTTTGCCAAATCAGGGGAAGGTTTTTAGAATAACAGGAAATACTGAAAAGCAAAAAAATAAAAATAAAGCATAATAAATAATAAGTTAAGATAATAATATAAAATATTCTACAACATTACTGTCTGTGCTTATCTTTTTTATTTTTTCATTAATTAGATCAGATTACAGTATAATTTAAAAACAAAATTGTCTGCCTTATGAGATAGTGAGATCTCCATCAATGGAGGTAATCAAATAGAGGTAGGATGACTACCTGTTAGAGATATAGTAGAAAGCAATTCTCCACTAGTGGGAGGTAGGATGAAATGATGTATAAGGTCTATTCTAAAGTTAATATTTTATGCTTTAATTTATTTTTTATTACATTTCTTATTTGCTCCACAAATTTTGGCATCTTAATAGCACTATTTTGAGGTTCTTACTAATTATAAAAATTTTTAATGGCCTCCCTGGTTTCTCATAAATCAGTCAACATTTTTAATAGAGCTTGTTCTGAATGCCCAAGATTGGCTATTTCCAATTCTCTTGGTTCTATTGGCTTTGGTACAACTTTTTCTGTTACAATGGCTTTATTGTTCTTCTCAATTCCTCTGGCCTTGTCTCCATAAATCTTCTATGGAGTGGGTGTTTGCTTATTTTTCCTGGGTAAAGAGAAAAAGTATTGCTCTGACCCAAGTGTGGGGAAAGCATCTTTGAAAACACTGAGGAAGCCCCAAGCTTGAAGTGAAGGAACATGTATTTCCATCCTAGATGTGGCTCTCTAGCTGTGGGAGACTGAGAAGTTCTTTAACCTACTGACCCTCAGTTTCTTATGTGCAAAATTGAGAAAGATATTCCTTACTGTATCAACTCAATCAAAATTAAGCAAAATGACATGTTCAGGTGTGCTTCCACTTATGGTAGCAAAAAAATGACAGTCAGACCCCTCTTCCATACAGTCTATGTTCCAAAGGAAGAAGACTTGCCTCCTCCAGTAGTTACCGTGGATGAAAGAGGAAACGTCTTTCCTAGAAGTCCCAAGAGCTATTTCCTCACACCTCAGCAGCCAAACTGGGTCCCATATCCATCCTGAGAAACCCTTGTGGCCCAGAGTGGGCTGAGCTGAACAACCTAAGCCAACCAAACCCCCATCTGAGATGAAGTAGATGGCATCCCCTCCACATTGGGGAGCTAAGCCTAGGAAGAGACTTCCCTCCAGATGAAGACATAGGTGCATTTTCTGGGAGAAAAAGGTGGAAAAATGGGGGCTGGGGAAGCACACACCAAATGGCCCCTATTCCTACACAACTGTCTAGGTTAATTTAAAAGTCATATGAGGGGCGCCTGGGTGGCGCAGTCGGTTAAGCGTCCGACTTCAGCCAGGTCACGATCTCGTGGTCCGTGAGTTCGAGCCCCGCGTCGGGCTCTGGGCTGATGGCTCAGAGCCTGGAGCCTGTTTTCGATTCTGTGTCTCCCTCTCTCTCTGCCCCTCCCCCGTTCATGCTCTGTCTCTCTCTGTCCCAAAAATAAATAAACGTTGAAAAAAAAATTAAAAAAAAAAAATAAATAAAAGTCGTATGAGATTATGAAAATGGCAGTGCCTTATACCTGTAAAAACGCCACATTCCAACAAGCCATGTGGCCTCCTGAGACTGATTTGATTATTTGACCCTACTTACCACTTTGGACAATTTCCACAACTTCTTTGAGACTTGATTTTCCCATTTGTAGAATGGAAGTGCCACCTGATAATGGGACATGCTCACAAATATTCATTTATTATAAATTGGTTTGAATGGAATCCATGCTAGAATTGAGTCAGCTGTTATAAAACCAGTTTAGGATGGTACATTTGGAGGTCCGGCTTGCAACCTTGAGAAAACCACATCTAGGCACACCAATAAGTTTCAAGCAACCATGGAACTGAGATTTCAGAGGGAAGGAATGCTTTGTGAACCAAATTTTTAGTAACATATAGAAAATCATATTCATGTGTGCATAAGTCATCACACCCTGAACACTTAATCTCCACATCTCTGATGCAGAAAGATTAATCTTAGAAGGAATAACTGACAACCCTTTGCTTCAGGCTGTGGAGAAAATGAATGTGTCCTCTACAAAGGTGATTCATATTACAATGCTTATGCACATTCTGTGCTATCCGGTCTTGTCCAAATGAAAGGAACTTAGTCAACTATTCTGTTGGAAGACACACATTTTTTTTCTCTTTTTCCTTTCAAATCGCTCTCAGAATTGTTAGAAGCTAAAAAGAAGCCTGTTTCTTGCTAACACAATCTTATCTTTGAGCCAGGCATTCCCAGGGAGGCAGTATGGCTCAGTGGGATTTTGTCAGATTGTCCTGTTACCAAATTCTGACTCAACAATTTCCTTAACCACTACAAGCTTTGGTGTTCTCATTGGAGAAGTTGAGGTGATAACAGCATCCACTTCAATGTAAGATTTAAATTCATAAAAGAGAGCCTAGGAGATTTAATACTGTTAGCCATCACTGTTTTTGAATTTCTGATAAAGAAGAGATGTGTTTATATTAGAAAGTACCAGGGTAGGTTGATGCTTATTCTGATTTTAGACCTTGTTCCATCATGGCTGATATGTTCCAATATTTGAGGGTTCTGGAGCAAGCATACATAGATGGGCTGCTGGCTCAAGGGTAGCCCTTTCTTTTTACTACCCTCAACTCAGCCCTGCACTCTGAGGAGCCCTGTGCACACGCTTGAACATCCCAACCTGAATAGCTAAGCTCTGTCTATACTCTCACCCAAATGCAAAGAGAAGCTCCAGTCTACCCCCTCAAAATTAAGAGTATACATACCTGTGACAAAATCTGCCAGTGCCTTTGGGAAATGGACAGGTGAATAGACTATACAAGCCAGGAAAGCATTTTGGGGCCTGTTGAGAAGGAATTCCAGGGAGCCTAGAACCAATAACATGAGTTATAAGGGGTAGTGAGGGACTGGTGAGCAGGTCCCTTTAGCCCTATGGACACTCAGTCGGTGGGGAGGATGCAGCCCTAGGAAGGCCAAAGAAAGAGACCTCTAAAGTGTGGCACTCGTTCAGAAATGAGGGATGTATGCCTTTTTTGAACTAACAGCTTTATTGAGATATAATTTACATATGTGCAATTCACTCATTGAAAGTATACAATTTAATGGTTTTTAGTGTAGTCACAGAGTTAGGCAACCATCACTACACTCAGTTGACTTCCATTGCAGTAGTAGAGGAGATTCTAGTCATTGTGCTCAACACAGCTAGCCCCGGGGGGAGTGTAGGAAGGGGGCCTGGAGTTGGCTCATTCTCAAGGACCTCTCTTCTCCACAGCCTCTCACAGAGTGTGTAGCTGCACTGAATTTGATTCTAGTATTTAAAGATAGGACTTTCTGGTACCACATGGTCACAAAGTGTAACTCAGCATCTTCACTGGGATTCAGTTAAGAAATAGTGATTCCCCACCCTCAAACTGAAGCAAAACCTGACCACATCAGACTTACTAACAGCAGGTACATCAACTTCCAAAACATATTTGGATTATATGAAGTTTTTACACTATACACTGATATCAGAACCTAGTCCTTGAGGGGCGCCTGGGTGGCTCAATTGACTAAACCTCAAATTTTGGCTTAGGTCATGATCTCATGGTTCATGAGTTCCAGCCCTGCATTGGACTCTGCATTGATAGTGCAGTCTCCTTCAGATGTTCTGTCTCCCTCTCTCTACCCCTCCCCCACACTCTCACAGGCTTACACACCCACTCTCTCTTCTCAAAAATATATAAATAAACATTAAAAAATTAAAAAAAAAAAAAAAACCTAGTCCCCAAGAAACATACAGCTTCATTCTATACAGGAGCATTTTGCCTGGTCTGAGGTTAGCAGAGATCACCTCAGGATTTTGTGAGCCCTGTGACTTAAAGTCAAACGTATCGACATGGTCCTCCGCTGTGGTGGTCTCCTAAACTCTTTTCATAGTGAATCTTAGTCTAAAACCAAAATCTGGCAGCTCTGTGATTACACACGACTATCCTTCATTATCCAAATCTTGGTTCCTGGCTTGGGATACCATATTTGGATAGTGAGGAATACAAGCTTATCCAAATCTATTTGGGTTCCTGAGTTTCCAACAGCAAGTAGTCTGAGTTTGGACAGCAGAAAATTCATCCTAAAATTTAGCTGAATTGATTCGACTCTTGTGTTCAGATAACAAGAGTTTGGGTAGTAAAGACAGTAAAGATCTATTTATTTTAAATTATATTCATGTACTTCTGTACTAAGGTATTATGGACATTATAAAAAAATCACACAAAACAGTCATTTTTAATAGAAGAAATAAAAATAAATGCAAATAGAAGTTCTAATCCTTGTACGTGTCTCCACTTTGTAGATCATTCTAACAGGTCAAGAACCAGGAGTCTCCTCTGGTCACCATGCTGCGTGCCCATAAAACAGCCTGATCTATTCACTGATTTTCAGAATAATTCTCTGCTCTCGTATATATTCACAGCTATTAGCATGCCTCATGCATGCTTGGGATGACTGCCTTTTCTTCATGCAGCTTCATTTTATCACTTTATAAGTTTTGATGGTATTAGCAAATTTGTAATAGCTTCTCCCTTCTCCCTTTCACAGAAGATCAAACATTAGCGTTAAGTGGGCAGTTTCTGAATTTCTCCTTAAAATAGAATCCTAATTGTGTTTAAAACTACCTTCTCCCTGGGTGGTTTCTCAATAATTGCCAAAATGTTGAAAGGTTTTTGTCCTTCGAGAAGTAACAGTCTATACCTGACCCTTTGTTGTCTCATCTTGAATTCCAGGTAAGTGCCTGGCCTTTGTTGACCCTGAGAGAGGCAAGCAGGCCTTCACTCGTGAACTACACTTGCCAATGTATTTGAGACTTTCAATTCAATTTACTCAATACTTTTGAAACTCTACCATGCACGAAATTCAGTAGTCGGCTTCAGCCAGATGTTCCGGTTTATGGTAGTATTAGGTTAGTGAAAAGCATTATTTACGTGGAAAATGGCTAATATAAAAGAACCAGGTCTTCAGCTAGCATTCAGATTTTTCATGTCATCTTTATATCCAGTTGCCAGTGAAAGGAAAATTAACTTGTCTTTTATAATGGTCTTCAATGTGTTTTAGTGGCCCAAGGTCTTTTCTCTAATATTGCATGTGGACTGTCATGTGTGAAAGAGAGGAGAATGTTCTGGTTAATTTAGAGGCAGGAGCCCTGGGTCCCACCTATCTGGCCTTCTTCCCCCCACCCCACCCCAGCTCCTGATTCTCTTCTTTGTAGAAGAAAAGAGAAGGGTATGGGTGTGTGTGTGGGGGGGGGCGGAGATTGAAACACATAGACTAAACTCTCTGCTCTGCAAGAAATGATATGAATGTGTGACATCGAGAAGAGTGCTCAACCCCTCTTTGCCTCTGTTTGCTTGTTTTAAAGATAGAACCAATAATATTTACTTCCTGGAATGATTATGAGCCTCACAGGAAAAGCCTGGCTCCTCGTTGTATTTCAATTACTCTGCTCCAAGCAGGCTCATTTTCCTGGGCAAGAATAAAAGAGCAGCCATTACAATTGCTCTCAACCCAAGCCAAGGTACACAGGTGAGAAGGAATTTCTGCCTGAGGCTCCTTCTAGGCAGCAACACCAATGGGTGAAAAAACAGACCAAAAACTTGGATGTGCAGCCATAAGATTTATGATCCATGCTGACTTCTTCCTGTCAGTGAGAGAAACCACAGGTCCACAGTCCCCAGATGTTCTCCATAAGGGCTTAGTGACTAGTCCACTTTCCCCTAAATGTATTAATAATGTACTTTGCTTCTAATAAGTACATTTTATGTCTTCTCCTCCTCCCATAACAGAGTCCTCCAGATTCTCCTTCTGATCAGTCCTGCCCCGACTCAATGAAAACAATTGTGAATATGCTCTGAATTTCTCACATGCTGTTCACAAGTTAGTTACTATTATTGTGTCTTTTATACAAGTTTCCAGAAATTCTACATATCATACTTTCTCACATGCATTCATCATTGGCCTAGACCAGACTTGCTTTTCCTTCGCCTCCTTTCAAACATAGCTGATGTACACCTCATCTATTCCTCTAGAGCCCTTGAAACCGACATCAAGACAGACTTATAACTGGTGTCTTTGCAAGGAGAATTTGGCTTTTTTTGCTCTGTCCTTTTCCCCCTACCAGCTAGTTTTGTTTTCCCACGGTAGAGCCAAAATTCCACACCAGATATGCTGCTGCCTGGGATTCATATCATTAACAGGCCATCCACCGCTAGGATTCATCAATTACTGGTGGTGCAGAGAAGCCACAGTCCCTCCCAGTTCTGAAGGCAGTGAGCCTACCAGGCCTGAATTCATCTCATGTCCCCCTCTCTTCTATCTCCACCTCTGGGTTTCCGAATCTGCACTGTTTTGAAAAGGGGCTCATAATGGTCCAGATACTGGCTGGGATTATTTCTAGAAGCAGCCAAGGGAAGGTAGAAACTGTGAACAGAGAGTATAGGCAGCTGGTGCCCAAAACCTTCCTTCAACCCTGGGGGACCTTGGGCTACACAGCTGGGAGGAGACACAACCGGGAAATGTGGATGAAATGTGGCAGGCAGCTCATTGCTCAGGCCTGATACTCCAACCCCTACAGTATCAGAAGCCTTTGCCAATTGCCCCACCCTTCTTTGGAAATGGTGAGTTATTGCCTGTGAAGAAATAATGTAGGAATAATGGAGGCTGTTGCCATGCAGAGACAACATGAGACAGGGTACTCTTTGAGGTAGTAAGTCTTGTCAACAATGGCTTCCCTAAGTGCCTCCCAAGTGTCTATCCATTAGGGCCAAAGGAGGTGCTTTGATTCTCCCTCCAAGGGGAGAGCAGTTTAATAAATCAGCAAGTGGATGGAGCATCTAAATTCAATAATTGTGAAGTGCAGATAAATCACAGCTGTCAATGCTGACTTAGACTTTATTCATTCAAAAGAGTTAAATTCAAACAGCAATACTCCTCTTCAGCATCCAGACACACGCGGCTCACGGCCCCCACCCACTGGGCTAGAATATCTTCCCAGAGTCGGGCTTCATTCCTGGCCCTCTGCTGGGAAGTGGGGAAAGAGGTAAGAGGTTGAATTACAGCCTGAGAGATGACCCATTCTAGTGACAGAGAGATCATGGAAGTTCAAAGTGAATAATTCATTGTCCTGTAGGCTGTGTGTTAGGTTTCATCCCAGGAGCTGCTGATGGAAAGGAAATCAGTCTCTGGCATCTTACTCCAGCTGCACAACTGGGCCTTCCAACACATTATTTGTGGTTGATTTGCTCACCAGCAACATGAGGGCGTGAACAATGGTACAAGATTGTAGCTGGATGTTTTTCGCAGATTCGAGTGGAGCCAAGACTGGAGGATATTTCCATCTCCTCTCCCAGATTCTTTCCCATAAAATAGGGGGTGGTTTCTACCCCCTCCATTCAACTCCAGGTAAGTTTCATGTAAAATTCAAGAAAGTATGGCCCTCATATTTATAAACATGCCAACTTGCAAATGGTTGGATAGGTATTTGAATTATTGATTGTTAAATATTTAAGCTAAATTCCTCATCCATCAGTTCTCTTGAGAAGCCAGGGGACAGATTTACGATGCTGGAGTTTTTCTGGTTAGTTGGCACTTGGCATCTCTATTAATTATGGCCCACACGGTAGGGCTCTGTAGCGATCATTGCAGCATTCAAGTCAGTGTCTCTAATACTCCTTTTAAAGAAAGTTTGTGCAGCAAGGGCCGCTGAAATGAAAAAGGAAAATACCATTCGTCTCCAGATCATTGCTGCCACTGTCTGAGGTTTTAGTGGGTCTGATTGTATCTGACTGTAGCGTAACTGAAAGAGTGCCTGCTTAGAGGCAGACAGACTTGGACTTCAGTTCTAGCTCCCCCGCTTTCTGACTCTGTGAATCTGAATAATTTACTTCATTCCTCTGAATCTCAATTTCTTGATCTAAATAAAAGGGAATAGTAGCAATTAACAGGATATAAATATAAGTATATCCATATACCACATACATAATGTGCGTGTGTGTAGATAGATGGTTAGATAGATAAAATTGGAGTATAAAGCCTATTAAATAGTACCAAACTGCCACAAATCTTAAGCAATAAAACATAAACCCCATGAGGGGAGAGATTTTAGTTCAGTTTATAGACTGTTGATCTCCAGTTGCTAGAGCAGTGCCTGATACTGAGAAGAAACTTGATAAATATTTGAATTAATAAATGAGCACATCCCATGTTCTAGACACTGTGCCCTATGCCATTTAATCTCATGACAACACTATAAGGTATATATTATCTTTTTTTTTTTCAGATAAGGCCACAGAGACTGAGGTTGAAGAATATTCCCAGCTGGTAGATACTCAATGCTCCCACTAAAGGATACAGTGAGTGTTTAGATCTCTTTGAAGGTTTCTGGGCCCCATGGCTAAATGATCACATGTAGAAAGCCCTGTCTCAAGGAAGCCCTCAGTTACATCCCCACAAGAAGAAGAAGTCTGAGGCTCCTTTCCCCTTAGAGTTTCACAACTAAAGTCTCAAAATTGAGCAAGCTCCCCTAAACCAGTAGAGGTCACGAGAGGGAAGATAGGTGCCAGCTAGTAATGCCCATGGGGACTCTGAGAATGGGACAAAGGTGGAGGTACAGGAAAGAAAGCGCCTTGAAGTCCTAGGCTGCCTGTGGCCAAAATACCAACATCGTTCTCTCTTTCCTGAAAACAAACACTCAGCTGGGAGAGAGGGATGAAGAGACGATGTTGTTTGTCAACTGGATCCAGGAGAAGGAGCCAAGCAAGGGCTATTATGTTTCCTGATAGAGGTTGGGATGATGATGATGATGATGATGTGTGTGTGTGTGTGTGTGTGTGCACGCGCGCAATTTTTGGTGTGGAAACCATGAAGACCATGACTACACTTTATTCACCATTGTGTCCCTGGGCTTGACACAATGTATAGCACAGAGCACAGCCTCAACAATTCTTTACTGAATAAATGGACTCTTGGTCTGCCGCAAGCAGTGTAGTTATTATGAGCTAAGTGCTCTCTATGAGCCAGGAACTGGGTTACTCTACCTGTGTGATATTACCACCCCACCATATAATTGAGGAAACTGAGGCTCCATAACTCCAATGGTTATGTGGCTAGTGAGCCATATGGGCCAGAGTTCAAACCTTGACTCTTAGACTCCAGCTTGTGCTCTTTGTGACAACTACACAGCTGGGGCTCCAGCTACTTCTACTCTAGGGGTTCTCAACCTCAGCATCACTGACATTTTGGGTCAGATAATTCTTTACTGTGGAAACCTGTTCTGTGCACTGTAGAAGTGTTTAGAAGCATTCCTGACCACTAGAGACACTGGACCTTCCCCAATGTCTCCAGACACTGTCAAGTGTCCCCTGGTGGGAGGAGGACATATATGAGAACCACTGTAAACTCTCTGACTCTTCCCCACCCCATCCATGACAAAGTATGGAGAAGTCAGTGTTGGGACATCAAGCCCTGTATATCCAGTTGCTTCCTGGATATTTCCATTGAATGTCCCACTGACCCTCAGCCCAAAAACTGAGCTCATCATCCTCTCTTGACTCATATGATGGATCAGCCTCCCAGCTAGTATAAAATTTGAAGGCAGAGTTCCATTCTGGAAACAGCCTGCTGCTGTGGGGGGCAGAGAATAGAAAACAATGAACCCAAAACTTGGGTGGTAAAGGTGCTTATCCTTTCTGTTCTTCTGTGGATGGAAAAATTTTCCGATCCTTCTTGAATTACTTCCCTCCATTTATTATTTGCTATAACAAATGAAGTGACATGGTTTCTATTTATTAAAAAAATATATTAACAACACTCTCCCCCCCGCCAAATCTTCCACTCTTGCACCCTCAACATCCAATACGCCCCAAGTCCTGACAGTGTTATCTCTTTTGTAGCTCTTAAATGTGGCCATTTCTCTCTGACTCCACTGGCACCCACCATCATTTCTTACCCAGCCTCCTAATGGGCCTCCCTGAATCCAGAGTTTGCAGATTTCCCTGTAGCTCCAAATCTAGTCTCCATAGCACAACCAAAGAATGTTCTTCTAAAATGTAGATCTAACCACGCCCTTGTGCAGTTAGCACCCTCCAGTGACACCCAGTCTCCTCAAGGTGAGTCTAAGTTTCCTGGTATGGTTTGTAAGGCTCTTGATGATCTCCCCCTCCAAGCCCATCCTTTCCCCTTTGTCCTCTGTACTCCATGCCCTGGTCACACGGAATTCTTCCAATATGCCAGGCTTATAACAGCCTAAAGGAGCAGAATATGTGGCAGGGTGTGCTATTTTCTTTTCTATCCCTATCTCCTTTCTAGCACATGCTCACCCCTTTCTCCATGCTTGGCTCTTATCAAAGGTAGGATAACAGAAGGTAGCATTTCAAGTAAATATTAAGAAAGCACGGGACATATGCTAAGAGGGGCTCAGCTGGACAGTAAGTTGGGATGAAGAACTCAGGAGAGAGAAGGGGAGGTGGTCTACGTTGCAATAATAAATAAGGCAGTCAAGGTTGGTTTCACTGAAAAGGTCCAATCTGAGCAGAGGTGTAGAAGGTGAGAGAGCGCACCAAGCAAATATCTGGGGAAAGTCTTCCAGACAGAAAGGAGGACCTGAGTAAAGCCCCACTGTGTGATCTCAACGGGCTGTTTGAGGCATAGCAGAGGCTAACAGAGAGAGCAAGGGGTGGGGACTAGTGGAATATGAGAGGTAGGGTGGTATTGTATCTGCTGTGCCTGGCACATAGCTATTCTTCAATAAATATTTGTCAAGTGAACTTACCCTCATAACAATTACAGCTTTAGACATACATTTCAAGCAAACTTTCTCTCCCAGTGAATGAACGTATGTACGGTGACTATGATTTTGAGAAATCTCCTTCTTTCTGACCTTTGATTTTCTTATCCATGAAATAAAAAGGTTGGGCTACTTGGTCTCTTCCTGCTCCAAAATGCCATCACATCAGGAAAAGTGAGATAATAATCTCCATCATTCCTACAATGCAGGACTATTGAGATATTCATGGAAAAAGTTAACAATGATCATTCCTCGAGAGGTGAAGGTCTGTGAGAGCTGAAGCATGTTAAAAAACTTGAGTTTCTCTACCAATGAACCCATCCTTTCTGTGCCTCAATTTGTCCATGGGTGGAATGGGAATCACAACTACCATCTTACTTACCTTAAGAGTTGGTGCGAGGCTCTGATGAAGCAATGCACATGTCTCACTTTAAAGGTCTATAAATCGTGGAACATTGTGCAGGGTTATTATGGTCCCCTCCAATCTGCTTATACTCCTTCTGATTTCTGTGGCCTTGCTTGATATTCCAAAGATAGATGAGCACCCTGTAAAGCAATAAAAGAGGCTCATTGTTTGTGGATTATGCTGCTTGAAAGCCAGGATGAATCCCAGATGTGAATCTTCTAGTCCGGGGAGTATTCCCAGGAATTAAGAGTGAGGGCTTTTAGTGTCAGAGAGAGCTGGGAAGTCTTGAGCAAGTCACTTCTCTGAGTTGCTTGATGACACCCTTTCTCTGGAAACATCCCTGCTCCCCATCACATAGATGGAGTACTATTTCTGTCATGAGACTAAGCCTCAGCCATGGTTGACTGGACTAGAGTTGGAGATTCTTTCTATAGAAAATATACCTGAAGGACAGAACCTGGAGTTGGGCTGAGAATTGTCGTTGGAAGAACTCTAGAACAAAAGGCCTCCAATTCCTACTGTTATAATCCTAGAGTTACCATTCTTTCCCTGCATGAGTTGTAGGTGTTCAGCTTTTCCTTGGGCTCCCTGAGATACCAATGAGTCCTTCCAAAAAAATTCCTTTTTTATTTGAAGTCTGTTTCAGTGGGCTCTCTTTCTTGCCATCTTAAGAGTCTCAACTAGCTTTTAGGGAGCCATGTTCTTCTTCCTTGGGATTTTTTGTGACTGTGTTTAGAACTACAGTGTAAAGAACCTCCCTTTTTCTTGAAACCTGCTTTTAAATTCAGGGCAATGTTTTCCAAATTGTGTTCCCATAGAACACTAGTTCCATGAAACGAATAGTATTATATAGATAAAGGATTCCAAAATTGGTTTAAGAACAGTAAATTAAACAAATTATAATAGGCACAATTTACGGAGGGCTTGCTATGTGCCAAACACTATTCTAAATACTTTACATATGTAAGTTGTTTAATTCTTTCTTTTAAAAAGTTTATTTTATTTTTATTTTTTATTTATTTTTTATATGTAATTTATTGGCAAATTGGTTTCCATACAACTCCTAGTGCTCATCCCAACAGGTGTCCTCCTCCATGCCCATCACCCATTTTCCCCTCTATTTTTTTTATTTTTGAGAGAGAGTGCACTAGCAGGGCAAGAGAGACAGAGGATCTGAAGCCAGCTCCATGCTAACAGCAGAGAGCCTGATGCAGAGCTTGAATCGGGAACCGTGAGGTCATGACCTGAGCTGAAGTTGGATGCCTAACCGACTGAACCACCCAAGAGCCCCAAGTTGTTTAATTCTGGCAATGACACTTTGAAGTATGTACCATCTACTAGGCCCATTTTACAGATGAGAAAACTAAGGGACCAAAAATTTAAGGAACTTGTCCAAATTCATGCAGGTGATAAGCAGTAGAGCTGGGTTTTAAAGTCTTGCCTCTGGGCCCAATATAACTTTCTGCAATGAAGAAAATATGCTGTATCTGTGCTATACAAATGGTAGACACTAACCACATGGGGCCTTTGAATACTTGAAATGTGGCTACTAGGCCTATGGAACTGAACTTTTTTAAATAAATTTTTTTAAAATGTTTATTTATTTTTGAGAGAAAGACAGAGACAGCATGAACGGAGAAGGAGCAGAGAGAGAGGGAGACAGAATTGAAAGCAGGCTCCCAGCTCCATGCTGACAGCAGAAAGCCGTGAGATCATGACCTGAGCTGAAGTTGGATACTTAACCAACTGAGCCACCCAGGTGCCCTGGAACAGAATTTTTTATTTTATGTACACTTAACTACTTAAATTGAAATATCCACACGTAGCTAGTGGCAACGGTCTTGGGCTGTCCAGATCCAGGCTCTGTACTTCTAACCACTACCCCGCTGTAGGAAAGTTGACTAGCTTTCTTTCCTGCAGGACTTGACAGAGCCTTTATGCATTGGTAAGTATTGTGAAGCACAAAGAGGAAATAGAACATATCCAAGGGGGTATAACCATAGAAAAGTTTTTCCATAGGACATCTTAAGGGACAAGAGTTCCACAAAATATACTCGCCAAGGGGTGTGTCCATCAGTATGTGCTTTCTGGAGATGACAGATGACCTCTGTCCTGTCAGGGGAATGTCTGGGGGACTGACATAGCCAGAGCAGATGCCTGCCCGTAAAGTGTCACAGAGGCTTCCGGGGGCCCAGATGCTTTCCTAAAACTTGTATCATGGGAACTGCTCCTCTGGCAGAGAAATAAAAGCATTTCCTCCCAAAAGCACACAGGTAGTAAGAGATAAAACTTATCCCATGATCACATCATTATGTTAACACAGAATGGATGAATTAATTTAAATCAATTAAGACGTATACTTTACAAATTACAAAGCACTTCAACTTCTTCTATCCATGCCCCTCAGAGTGTGGTCCCAGCAGCAGCTGAACCCGAAACTAGTCCGAAGTGTGAATTCACCAGCCCACTCCAGACCTACTTAATCAAACCCTGGGGTGGGGTGGGGCGGGGGGAGGCCAGCATTCTGTGTTTTAACAAGTCTGATTAACAAGTTGATTCCCATGCACGTTCAAGTTTGAGATCCTTTACATGTATTTGTCTAATTTAATCTTTAGAACTGGAGAAAGAGAGGTCCAGGGAATTTAAATAACATGCTCAAAGTTACACAGCTGGAAAATTACCGAGCTGGAACAAGAACCCAGCTCTCAACCAGCAGACTGGAATCTGCCTGGAGCTCTTCCAGATTTGCTGGGGAGACTCCCAGCTGCTGGCTGGCCCTCTTCTTTCTCTGAGCTTGCCCAGGATTCAGAGCAGGGTGATGCCTATGATGCAGGAGAGCCAGTGACATGCTCCCCTGAACACTTTTCTCTCCCACCTCCACCCTCCCTACCTTCCCTCCTATCCCTTTCTGGTTCATGAGGTACAATGTCAGCAGCATTTTTCCAGCTTCCTTTCCCTCCCTTTACCCCTCATTTGCCCTCCTTCAAGGCCATTATACATCCCTGGTCTCTCATACGGTAAAGTAGAAATTCAGTGGGCTAATGGGGGTGGGGCAGATGCTTCTCTGCCCCTGGTTAGGAAATGCTGGATTAAACAAGGTAGATTTCTGTACTGAAGGTATTTTCAGAGCCTTTACTATGTATACATGTGAAGCTCTAAAATGAGGGTATAGTACAAAGCATTCATCAACTCCCAAGACCACAGAACCTTTTTATTCAGAGGACATTTCAGGAGACTAATGTTTTGAAGGTGATGGGTCCTTTCCCCATGGAAAGAACAGTACGAGCCCTAAGTGGATAAGGCATGAGACAGATAGGTTTTGAGGGTCATGGTAAAGGATGGGGGAAGTTCCAGAACGCAGAATTCCAGCTGCACTATCTCTGCCACCCCAAGCCCATCCTCAACTCTAGCCGCATCAGAGATCTTTCTAAAGTGCCAAGTTTTATCAAGCAGAGAAGAGTGATACCAGGGAAATACAAGCACTTAGGGTGGAGGGCTAACAGAGAGTGCCCCACAGCAGGGAGAGAGTCAGCTACCAGAGGCCCTACTGTGCCAGCTGTTAACCCTTTAGTTGCTGGATCATGGGGAGGTGGGGTGAAGGGTCCCAGGGGAGGGAACAGGATTGCTGAGTCAGGGAGGGGTGTGAGAGTATTCTGAAGGCTCAGAGCAGGAACATGCTGCCAAGGATGGAATTATTGCCACATTTGACAACCAATATACCTATTCTGGTACCTGCCCCCTAACCATTAGCCCTGAATTCACTTGAATTTGGCAACAGGCTTCAGGAAATCTATGTCCCTTCGAGGCTGAATCAGATGAGTATACATAACGTTTAGGGACCTGATGAAATACAAAGCTTTATTTTCCACATGAAATCAACTACATGTATTGTGAAACACAAGTTATGTTTCCATTCTATAACAATGTCATTATCTCAGATTTCGCTTAAAGATAAGCTCACTCTCATTTTAGGGATCCTTGCTTCTACTTGGTGGGCTCAAAACCCACATCTTTCAATAGGAGTGGTCCCACAGCCCAGGCAGAAGCCCCTGGCTTCGTCAATTGGGTTGACAAAAAAATACTTAAATTAGACACCAAAAACCTTCATGCTGGTTCCAGCTCTGCCACTTGCTAGTTCTATGGCCTTGGAAAAGTTACATACTTTCTCTGAGCCTCCTTCTCCTCATTTGGAAAATGGGGATCATCATAAGGTAATACGCATGAAAACAACTGATAATAATGCATGGTGCATAACATGCTTTCAATAAATGTTGCAAGAACTAAAAAATTATTACTAAGACTTGGAAAACTGAAAAAGTCAACTAATTAACTAACTAAAAAACCACATGCACGCACACATACCAGCTCATGCTGGGCCACAGGCTTCATCTGAAAAATAACGGCTGGTTTGGATTTGGATGTGGCAAGGAATCTGAGATTAACTGCACCCTTGCCTTCAGTTAAGGAAAAGCAGATGTACAGGAAAGGAGGTACCAATTTGAATGACAACACCAGGGCTGGAAGAAAGCATTCATAATCCCCATCCCCAGCAAACAGAGCGGTGCAGAAGGTTATCATGGTCACAGGAAGAGGGGGATGGTTGTGTGTCCTTGCCTTCTATGGACTGTGGTGTGGTCTTTAGCCTATGTTTCACTGATCATCAAAAATAACCACATCAGCACACTGTCACTTTCCCACCCTCACCTGATGATATTTCATGACTCATCAAAGATCCTGAAGAGATCTCAGCTCAGAGGCCCCTCTCCACTAGGTAAGTGGCAACTCAAGGTATATGTTAGCTTCATGCTCTGCTTTTGGGTAGTCTACCCCCACTTCTGACCCTTCTCAGATTCATGAACTATGTGATCCTCGTGTGTACAAACCCTTCATTCCTCAGGCAGGGAACCCCTTATTTAATGTCACACAACATATTTGTGACATGCATCAGTTAGCATTTGCCAAGTACCAACCACCCCAAAACTTAGTGGCAGTGGTCATATATTTAGCTCATTGTTCTGTGGATCAGGATTTGGGGGCTGGGCTCATGTGGCCCTGACAGGGCTCATTCATGCATGTGCAGTTAGATGCAGGGTGTGCTAGGGATTGGCTGGCCCATGATGGCCTCAGTTAAGATGATTCATCCCTGCTCCACGTGATCTGTCATCCTCCAGCAGAGTAGTCTGAGCTTATTTACATGGAGGGTGAGTAGGATTCCATGGAAGAACGGAAGTACCTCTTGGGTCTAGTATCAGAATTGGTACTACAACGCTGCATCCTATTTATTAGTCAAAGCAAGTGACAAAGCTAGCATGGATTCAAGGAGCGGGGAATGTCTCCGTCTCCTAGTGGGAGGAGCTTTAATGTCACACTTCTAGGGGTCAGACTACAAGGATGGAAATAATAGGGATTTTTTTGCCAACTATCCAACCCTAACTCTACCAAGAATTCTCCCCAAGTCTCCTGATTTTCAGTATTATAGATACCTGCTATTTGTCCCCCTACCATCTATTTCCACTTCTTCTTTTAATTCCACTACAATTTACTCTGAATCCAGTCTTGGTAGAACTTTTCATCAAAGACTCCACCCATCCTGGTCAGCAGGTAAACTCTCCAGGCAGTAGACCCCTCCAGGTGCTCTCTGCCTGGAATGTGACATTCACATGAAAGAACCCAGCAGAGTGGCATCATGACTCCAGAAAGACGGTCCTTGTATTCCTGCTACCTTACTTCCCCAGTGCAGCCGAGCCACTTCCATTCTCAAGCTTGAGCGTTTAGATTGACTTCAATTCTGTGCATTACTTCCCACAGTGGCTACTTTGGTGCAATGTCCAGCTACCCCCTCAGGACTGAAGCACTCATTCCCTCAGCTCCCAGAAGTGTTGCTTACTGACAGCCACAGATAAGTCTCATCCAAGAATTGCCCATTGCTCATGGGTGTTCTCGCCCAAGGTTATGCACCCTCCCTGGCGTGGACTCTCTTGGGATAGTTCTGAAAGGCCATTCTTATGGGATCGAGTTCAACTTTTCCATCTGCCCAATCCTGCTTTGCTCACTCCCTTGTGGGTTTTGTTGCCAAGAGCGTTCTCCAGGGAACGTCCTGCAGAAACATCTCCATCTGAGAGATGGTTTTCTGGGAGGTCCACAAAATGTTGTATATCACTTCAATAAATCCCATTTTTGCCTCAGTGAGTGCATAAGTTTCTGTTTCTTACAATCAAACACTATTGGGGCACCTGGGTGGCTCAATCGGTTAAGTATCTGACTCTTGGTTTTGGCTCTGGTCATGATCTCACAGTTCGTGGGATCAAGCCCTGCATCAGGCTCTGTACTGACAGCACGGAGCCTGCTTGGGATTCTCTCTCTCCCTTTCTCTCTGCCCCTCCCTTGCGCCTGTTCTCTCTCTCTCCCTTTCTCTCTCTCAAAATAAATAAACTTTTAAAAATACCGTTACGAATAAATTAAATAAAAAATTAAAAACAAATACTGTTATGAGACAAATGAACAGAAACAAACAACAACAACAAAACAGACTCATAAATATAAAGAACAAACTAGTGGTTGCCAAAGAGAAGGGAGTTAGGGGGGTGGCTGAAATAGGTGAGGGGAATCAAGAAGTACAAACTTCGAATGAGAAAATAAATAGTCGTGAAGATGAAAGCTATGGCATAGGGAATATAGTCAATAGCATTGTAATAATTTTGTATGGTGACAGATGGCGACACTTATTATTGTAAGCATTGCATAATGTATAGATTTGCCAAATCCCATGTTGTACACTTGAAACTAGTATAACATCATATGCCAACCCTACTTCAATTTAAAAAACTGTTATGATATATTTTAGTTCAGGATTCTTTTCACTACAGTTTTCTAATTATTTTCTTGCATAACTGCTATTTGATTCCTCAGAATAACCCTCTCAAATCCCCATTTTACAACGGAGGGAACTTCAACTCAAAAAATCTTAAATGAATTGTCCAAGATGAACAGCTGATAAGCAGAATCGTCAAGAAAATTGACTTTGGAGTCAGGCTGCCTGGGTATGAGTCCTGCCTTCATCATTACTACCTATGTTACCTTGGGCATGTTACTGAATCTGTCTAAGCTTCAATTTCCTCTTCTGTAAGATGAGGACGATCATCATACCCCTCTCACGGAGTTTCTGTGAGAATGAAATGAGGTACTTACTATACATAAAATGTTTAGAACAGTGACTGACAAACAGTGAGCCCTTCAGAAGTGTTTGCTAGTTGATGTTAGTATTATTAGTAGCAATGGTATTAATACTGGTATTTTTGATTCCAAAGCTTGTGCACGCTCTGTGTCTACTAATTTCCCCATGTAAGAACCCTCTTTCCGAAATTTCTCCAGCTCATCTTGCTCTCAGGACGCCAGAACTCTAGCAGAGACCGCGTATCTCTAGTGAAAGGGAATAGCCACACCAGCTCTGGTGACAGGGCCCCACTTTGCTGGCCTTCACATTTTCCTTTGTTGCGGGTTTGATGTACTGTCTCCTCCCCCACTCACTGGCTTTGCTGCAAGTGATTGTCTTCTTGGAGAACCTGAATGGCGCTCCTGTTCGGTAATTTGTTAAAGTATATTTATACACAATAGACTCCCAGTGTAAATGGGCCCACTGTGCGACCCAAGGAGCTGATTTAATTATTAGCATGGTTCTGCTGGCCATTCGCTATCTCAGGTCTGCCTCTGTTATCTGTGCATCTCATGATGGGACACAATGGAAATATCAGAAGCAATAAATTACAAGTTTTCAAGGATGAAGGCCAAACAACAGTACCCTGGTTACTGGGCACCAAAGCCAGCTTCTCCTTAGAAACCTTAATCCTTGAACAAGAAGGCTGGGCAGTAGGACATACTCTTGTTATGGGGCACACACTGTTCTAAAATTAAAAGAATGTAGGTTGGTCTTAAAACCTGGGACCTTGTACTTACAAGGAATGAATAGCTCTTAGTGAAAACAGATGCATTCCCAGGGCTTAACTAACTTCTGCTTTGAAATCACAATGCCAGGGTGAATGGGAACAACAAACATTGACTGAGCATCCTTAAAGGTGTGAAGGGTAAAGAGAAGGGGGTCAGAATCTGTGCCATCCTCCCAGGAAGGGAAGTGGAGAGAGACACAAGCAAAGCTTCTTTCCAGAGGGTCAGGGAGCTATGAAGGGAGCATAGGGAAGGGCATCTAAAGCCAGCTTGAGGGTAAGAAAGGGCTTCCCTGAGCTGAAGAATTTCAAGATGCAGAGGATGAGGAGGAGGAGGTGGAGGAGGGGAGAGCAGGGCAGAAGGAGAAGAGCTATCTAGATGGAGGAAGAAGCTCTCTCAGTGGTACCGATGCATGAACACCTTTTGGGAACTTCAAGCATCTTTTCAATCCATGAATCTATTCCCCTCCCAACTCTACCTCGTCTCTATCCTTTTCTTAGCTAGCATCCTGCAGTGGTCTTCTTGCTGGTACCGCTGTCTCCTGACCCTCCCATAACCTTCCCCACTACTGCTGTCACCTCCCAAGTCCATCCTGTCCTGAGTGATCCCATTCTCCCTCAAACGGACCTCCTCATAGGGGTAAGATCTAACCTACTCAGCCTCATAGCTGGTGCCCTGTGTGAGCTAATCCCTGGAGACCTCGCCTCCCACCTCTCCCCTACCTGGTGTTCTAATGACACAAAACTAACCTTGGGGAGCCATCTGTGTGCTAGGCACTGCGCTGAATGCTTTTGCTTCATATATTATGCCCTTTAATCCTCACAGCAACCAGGTGGGACAGAGCTACGTATCCTCATTTCACAGATGGGTCTAAAAAGTTAAGCCAGTTTGACCTTCACACCAATGCTACTCCCAGGGCTACAGTTTGAATTAAATTTGCTTATGTTCAGACTTGTAAACTGATGATTAAGAAATGCTTGGAAATAAAATTATGTTGGTTATATAAAAAGAAAGATAAACATTTATTCACAATCATGAAATGAATAATCCATTTATCTGAATCACCTTAAAGACATAGAATTGACACCTGGCACCGTGCTCAGACTCCTGACCACCTGTCTGACCTAATTTTCTAGCAGTCCCCCTCCTGCTCACTTTGCTTCAGCCACACTGGCCTCTTTGTTATTCTCTCAGGCGAGTCCAATTGTGAGATTTTTGTACTAGCTGTTCCTTTGTCTGGAAGTGCTTGTCCATCAAGTTTTTTCATGACTTGTTTTCTCACTTTATTGAGACTTTGTTCAGATCTTGCCTGCTAAGAGAGAACTTCATTGACCACATTCTCTTAGATGTTCCCATCATTCGGTTTCTCTTTCCTGATACCTTTATTCATAGCCTTACTGCTACATGACATAAAATTAGAGATCTATTTGTTTATATATTTGTTATTCATCGTCCTTACTCCACAGGGTTCTACAATGGTAGGATCTCCAGAACCTAGAACAGTACCCAACACACAATTCATATGGAATGGAAGAATATGGAATGAATGGTAAAATGGCTCTCAATACTCCAAACCTTGACTATAAGCTGACTGAGAGTATTAGAGTAACTAAAATTTATGAGGTCATGCAGATGTGGCTTGGGGTACTGGTGGACAATGGAAGAACAGGAGAGGCATGGAGGCCAAGTTAATGGTGTTTACCCAACAGTGCTTAGGGAAGAGCAAGGCCTGTTAGAGTCACATCTTTGATGGGAGTTTTGTCAGTTATGGAGATAAATACCTTATCTTTTTATCTCGAGTGCCTGGCATAGAGAAGACACTCAACAAACACCCAAAGTATTAGTGAATTCTAGAATTTTATAGTTGCCTCAGCCTGCCTCCAGAAGGTTCTACTCAAGTTCTGAGAGCTAAGGTTGACCAGTGATTCTACAAGTCATTGTTTCTTGAGTATGCACCCTTTCAATCTTGGCGTGGACTGACAACATTGGCCGTCTGATGTCTGGTCCCTTTACTGGATAGAAACTGTCCTGTAACTCTTCAAGGCTGGCTCCAGCTATGGAGTCTGGGAAGCTGAGGTCTGAATGACTATTCCAAACCCCTGTATGAATGGTTAGTGTTTTGGCAAACTTGTTGGGGATTCTTCACTGTGGGAACCACTTATTTCTCAGGGTGGCTTGGAATAGCTGGATGACCGGAGGGAACATTCTACAGCAGCATTTTTCAATCTGTGGATTTGCAATCATTTGTGGTGGGCTTCAAGCCACTTCAATGTCATGGTTTATGAAATCAATGTAATGAGTCACATACTACCTTTTAAAATAAAATATATTATAATAGAAACTATAACTGCCAACCCAGAATCAAAAATGCATTTCAATAACAAAGGCACAATAAGGACATTTTGAGACAACAGATGTGCACTAAAGACAATGCTAAAGATGTTCTTCAGGCAGAAGGAAAATGATACCACACCGAAGTGTGGAGATAAGGAAAGACAAGAAGAGCAACAGAAAAGATAAATTCTAGAATATCTTATATTAATGTTGACTGTATAAATAATAACAATACTGTCCTGTGAGGTATAAAACACATAGAAAATTAAAATACATGACAACATGAGTGCCTGGGCAGCTCAGTTAAGTGTCTGACTTTGGCTCAGGTCATGATCTCACACTTTGTGAGTTCAAGCCCCACATCAGGCTCTGTGCTGACAGCCTGGGGCCTGGAGCCTGATTCGGACTCTGTGTCTCCCTCTCTCTCTGCCCCTCCCCCACTCACATTCTGTCTCTCTCTCTCTTGAAAATAAACACTAAAAATTAAAAAAAATAAAAAATAGGGGCGCCTGGGTGGCTCAGTCGGTTAAGCGACTGACTTAGGCTCAGGTCAGGATCTCACAGTTCGTGGTTTCGAGCCCCGCATTGGGCTCTGTGCTGACAGCTTAGAGCCTGGAGCCTGCTTCCGATTCTGTGTCTTCCTCTCTCTCTCTGCTCCTCCCCCTGTTTGCAGCCCGCCTCTCTCTCTCTCTCAAAAATAAATACACATTAAAAATAAATAAATAAATAAATAAATCAAATACATGACAACAAAGCACAAAAGTTGTGAGGGTATTAAATGGTATAAAGATGTTCTAATGTTCTTGCATTTTTTGGATTATATTACATTATATTTTTTATATATAATAAGATGTTTATATCATATAATTGTAGTTATGTCAGATGTTATATTATTTATAAAATATAGATTTATATTTATTATATCAAATATATAGTATTCATACTGTAATCTCTAAGATAAACATTAAAGTAATAATAAGAGAATATATAACAAATAAGATAATAGAGGGTAAAATGAAACAATAAAAATCTTAACCCAAAAGAAGAAGAGAAAAGAGAGAAAAAGCAACATAGAAAAGGGGCACCTGGGTGGCTCAGTCGGTTGAGTGTCTGACTCTTGATTTTGCCTGAGATCGTGATCCCAGGGTCCTGGGATCAAGCCTCACATCAGGCTCTGCACTGAGCATGGAGCCTGCTTGAGATTCTCTCTTTCTTCCTCTGTCCCTCTCCCCCACTTGCACTCTCTCTCTTGCTCTTTCTAAAATAAAAACAGGAAAAAGTTGGAACAAATTAAAAACAAAGAGCATCATAGATTTCAATCCAAATAAATTAGTAATTCCATTACATTTAAATGGACTAAATATTCTCATCAAAATACAAAGACTGGATAAATCAAATTAAATTCACATTAAAGACTAGGTAGAATTAAGAAAATACTATATGCTGCTTACACGAGATGTAATATAAATATAAGCATATAGGAGGGTTGAAAATAAAAGTGTAGAAGAAATGCAATGCAAACCTAATAAAAATAAACAGGATGTAGCTATACCACCATCAGACAAAATAGATTTTAAGGCAAGAAGTATTGCTAGAGATGCAGAGTGAGATCTCATAATAATAAAGGTGTCATTCTGCCAAGAAGACATAAAAATTCAATTTTTTTGTTCCTAATAACATACTTGCATTTAAAACTTGACCAAAAAAGGAGAAATAGACAAACACATAACCATAGTGGGAGATGTTGAAAGTAAGATTGATTGAGATATAATTCACATATGAAATTCACCCTTTTAAAGTGTACAATTCGGTGGCTTTTAGTGCATTGACCGAATTGAGCACCCATCACCCTTACCTCAATTTAGAACATTTTATCTCCTCAAAAAGAAACAAACACATATTTCCATTCACTCCCCTACTCCCTCTCTTCCCAATTTCTGGCAACCACTAACTTGCCTCCTGTCTGTACGGGTTTGCCAGTCCTAAATGTGTCTCCATATAAAAAGAATCATACAACATGTGACCTTTTGTGTCTGGCTTCTACTTAACATAACGTTTTCAATGTTCATTCATGCTGTAGCATGAATTATTTCATTCCTTTTTATGGTCAAATAATATTCCATTCTAAGGATATACCACCTTTTATTCATTCATCAGTTGATGAACATTTGGGTTGTTTCCAATTTGGGGCTTTATAAATAATAGCCCTAGGACTATTTATATACAAATTTCTGCATGAACATATGCCTTCAATTACCTTGGTATATACCTAAGAGTAGAATTGCTAGATCCAATGATAACTATTTAACTTGAAGAATTACTAAACAATTTTCCGAAGGGGCTAGCTTATTTTGCATTCCCACTAGCAGTGTATGAGGCTTCCAGTTTCCCCACACTCTTGCCAACACTTGCTGTTGTCTAAGATATATTGTCTGTGGATGCAATCAGGTTGTCTGTGAATAATGACAGTTTTTTTCCTTTACAGTCTTTATCCTCTTCTATTCTTGTTTTATTGCACTGACTAGGACCTCCAGTGTGATGTTGAATAAAGCTGTTGATAGCAGGTCTTTTATTCTCAGTTTCAGGAAGAAGTTTTTAATATTTCAGTTGTAAGTATACCTATTTTATTTTATTTTATTTTACATTATTTTAATTTTACCTAAATCCAAGTTAGTTAACATATAGTGTAATAATGGTTTCAGGAGTAGAATTTAGTGATCCATCACTTTACATATTAGACCCAGTGCTCATCCCAACAAGTGCTCTCCTTAATGCCCATCACCCATTTAGCCCATCTCCTACCCACCTCCCCTCTAGCAACCCTCAATTTGTTCTCTGTATTTAAGAGTCTCTTATGGTTTGCTTCCCTCTCTGTTTTTATCTAATTTTTCCTCCCCTTCCCCTATGTTCATCTGTTATGTTTCTTAAATTCTACATATGAGTGAAATCATATATTTGTCTTTCTCTAACTTATTTCACTTAGCATCATATACTCTAGTTCCATCCATGTAGTTGCAAATGGCAAGATTTCATTCTTTTTGATCACCAAGTAATATTCCATTGTATATATACCACATCTTCTTTATCCACTTATCAGTCAATAGATATTTAGGCTCTTTCCATACTTTGGCTATTTTAACAGTGCTGCTATAAACATTGGGGTGCCTGTGCCCTTTCAAATCAGCATTTTTGTATCTTTGGATAAATATGTTTGGGTTTTAAAGAAAATTTTGATATGTGTGAGGATGTTCTTGTTTCTAATTTGCTGAGTTTTTGTTTGTTGTTTGTTATCATACATGGGTATAGGATTTTACCACCACTTTTAGTGCAATAAATCCAACTTTGGTTTTGCTTACATTTCATTTGAGAATTTTGCATTTAGGCTCATTGCCAAGAGAAAAAACAAATGAGATTATAAATCCAGAGTGTCATGTGCCAACAGTGAAAGAACTCGGGATTAGAGGAGAATGAGCCCAGCCTGGTTCTGAGAGTCAGAGGAGGCCTCACACGGGTTGTGAGCTCTAAGTTAAAGAGTTAGTGGAGTAAGCTGTTTGACGGTGAGATGGGCAGGGGACATAGTGTTTTCCAAGCAGAGTAAAGAATATGTTAGAGGCCTAGAGGTAGGAGAGAACCATTTGTACCCCAGGGTTGAAAAGACATCCAGTATATCTGAAATAGAAGGCAGGGGAGGTGGTCCTGAGAGGGGAGGAGGGGAGACCAGCTTAGGAAGGAGGGAGGCCACATAGAGGTTGGTCTGTTTGTCTCTTTTATTACTTGATCACTTACATCAACCATATGACTGATACTGAAGTAGTGTCCTGTCAGTGACTTTTCCACCTCTGTTCCAAGTCGTCTGGAGAGTAGAGACACCCATGGACACTGCCAAGAGGGTGGGAGGTAGAACAAGCCCTGCTCCTTCAGCATCTATTTTTTAGAACCACCATTCCAACCAGAGTAGCAGTTCCACGCTTACTTGATTCATAAAATGAACTTCTGTAAAAGGTTTCACCAAGTTATATAGAGAGATATATTTGAGTAAGATAGTCCTCACCCCCTGCAAAATGTTGTCTCCCTGAACTAAAATATCTGCCCCGAGGAAAGGACACACACTCTATCCTCCAAAGGTGAGCAGGG
This sequence comes from Leopardus geoffroyi, assembly GCF_018350155.1. Lineage (NCBI taxonomy): Eukaryota > Metazoa > Chordata > Mammalia > Carnivora > Felidae > Leopardus > Leopardus geoffroyi. The sequence continues at coordinate 50,425,734 of NC_059328.1, forward strand.
GTGGGGGTCTTCTTGGAAGGACAGCTAGATGTTTCCAACATACTGCAGTGATGACTTGAACCCTTCCAGAGCTGAATTGCAAACACTAAGGGGAGGGGGAGGCATGGGAGCAAGGGGAAAAGTCGTACACGTGAGTATGAGCACTTGCAGGGATCTTGGAAAATCTCTATTCTACAAGAATAGTAGATGTGGAAACTTATAAGGGATCCTTCTTAAGAGGACTTTCTGGACGAGTGAACGAGCTTCTCCTTGCTCCTTGTGCCTTTATCTCGGGTGCCAAAATGGTGCCTGAGACCAAGCGTTTCCCTTCCCATTCTCTCCATCATCACTTTCTCCACATCCCCCAACCCTGACTACTGGGCAGAGGATGATTTGAGTTTGGCAGAAAATGCAAAAACAGTTCATTTTCCCCAGAGTTTGAAAAACAGCAATTAAAAACATCCTCAACACCTTGAAAACTAATTAATTCTTTTCCAGTTAGGCTGCTAGCCTTGCGAAGGCAATGAATTCACCCTGTTAATATACATGGGAACATTTACTCATTATTTCTCCATATCTACCTGTCTTATCTATCTTTATTTAGACTTTTACAAAGTACTTACTAAATTGTGTGCACCAGTAAATATGTTAACTTGGTGCAATTTCATGGAGATTTATGCACCTGCGATGCCAAATATATTAGGTTCCCCTAAAAGCTCCGCATTTGGGGTGTGTTCTTTTCACAGACCCTATGGGGTACATTTTCAATGTGCTGAGGGATATGCAAGAACCAAAAATCAATGGGCTTAAATTATTAAAATTCTAAGCAGTCGTTACAGATTGGGTCAGGTATTATAAAACTTACAGTCCATCAATTTACTTTCAATATTAATTTTAGCCTTGTGCCTTGCCATGAAAATCATGAGAATGGAAAGCATGTAACATCTCACTTACAGCTGACGCAGAAGGGAAGTGACTCTGAAATATAGACCCTCCTGGCCTCGGGGGAAGATTTATGTGGCGAGGATCACTCTGCTCAGAGTAAGACTGCAGGTGAGTGGCAGGTCTGCATTATAAATGCCTGGGGTAACTATAAAAACATAAATGGTATCAGGTTATTGATTTTTTTTTTCTTACTGGAGCCCACAAATTAGAAAAGCCACTGCTAAAAATCACTGGTCTATCCACAAATTTTAATTAAAGCATAAATAAATCATTTTGGTTGCTGCACTTGCATATAAACAAAGGGGGAGATGGCATCCTTACAAATGCTTGTCAACATTTGGTGACTAATGGCTCACAGTGAAAATACAATCTGAAACAACTGAATTGAAAGCAGATTCTGGAGCTAACTCATATCACATGCAAACCATCTAAAGCTATTATGGCAAGAGGCATTGAAACCACAGATCAGGTTTTTGGGGATGGGTGGAGGGATGAGGATAATTTTGTTAAGTAGAGCAATACTATTTTTTTTTTATTAAATACAGTGAAGCCCTGTAATGAGATGTTACAGCTGCTGCACTCCTGCCACATGATGGGGAAATGGATACCGCACCCCTCACGCAAAACACTAACCATATGCTGCCATGGTTCCAAATGTTGATTTTATTCCTAAATAAATACATAGCAAGAACTAATATAAATTAGGTCTCTAGAAACACAGGGATTGAAGGGGATGTTCTGAACATTCCTAGATCCCATTACATAAAAAGAAGAAATTAAGATGTTGAATAGTAAAGGAATTCCCAGGGGATTTGCAGTATTGGTATGGGCACAGGAAGCCCGAACCTGGCATTCATGTTGTGCTCAGCTTTGATGGAAGTGTGTGGGATGCTCCCCTGCACACATCTACATTTCTTCCCAGGAACTAGTGTGATTGGGAAGCATTGGGACACCAGGCCCTGCTGTTGCTACGGGGGGGTGTTAAGTCTGCATCATCTGTGGCCAACACATCTTAATAGAAGGTCTGCACACAGTGGGAAGATGAACCTTGTGTGATTGTCCTTGCAGCCAACTGGAAGCTCAGTGAGAGCAGGAAGTATGTTGTCTGCAGTAACACCTTACTTGTCAAATGTTAGTAAAATGAGGAATAATTCCTTCCTTCCTTCCTTGCTCCCTCTCTCCCTCCTCCCTCCATCCCTCCCTCTCTTCCTTCCTTCCTTTCTTCCTCCCTCCCTCCCTTCCTCCCTCCCTTCCTCCCTTCCTTCCTTCCCTTCCCTTCCCTTCCCTTCCCTTCCTTCCATCTTTCCCCCCTTCAATTAGCAAACATTCCTTGCAAACCTATCCCTATGCCATGCATGATGTTAGCTATCTGAGGATATGGAAAGGTATAATACAAAAGCTCTGTCCTCAGGAACAGTTCAAGTTGAAAAAACAGAGAAGATTCAATGCAAGGAGGTAAATATTTTAATAGCAGCGTCCCAAGGACCTTAGGGGAGTCCAAAGAAAGGTAAACTTAACTTTAGAAGAAAAGCCGCGGGGCAAAGAAAGTTTTAAAAAGATGGTGATGTTTAGGCTGATGTTTAGTCTTGCCATAAGAATGTGTTTTGCCAAGTAAAGAGATAAAACAGAATATCTAAACAACTGGAACTTAACTTTTTGTGTGCTGAACCTTTGTTTTTTACCATGCACATGCATGCTCTCTCTTTCTCTCTCAATCTCTCTCTCAAAAGTAAATAAATATTTTTTGAAAAAGAATATACTGCCTCATTAACCCTAACATGACTTTTATTTTTTGCAAGATGCACTATTTTACATACCATTGAGGAAAATAAAACGCTGCCAATGAAACTGATCCTGCATATTCTTACCATATTTATGTTTTTTCCTTTATATCTATTTTTATTGAAGTATAATTAGCATACAGTGTTGCATTAGTTTTAGGTGTACAATGTGGTGATTCAACAATTCTATACATTACTCAATTCTCATCAAAATAAGTGTACTATTGGGGCACCGGGGTGGCTCAGTCGGTTAAGCATTCGACTTCGGCTCAGGTCATGATCTCATGGTTCATGGGTTCAAGCCCCGCGTAGGGCTCTGTGCTGACAGCTCAGAGCCTGCAGCCTGCTTTGAGTTGTATCTCCCTGTCTCTCTGCCCCTCCCAAATCACACTCTCTCACGCTCTCGCGAAAATAAATAAACATCAAAATAAGTGTACTCTTGATCCCCCTCACCTATTTTGCCCATTGCCCTCCACCATTTCCCATTAAACCACCAGTTTGTTCTCTGTATTTAAGAGCCAGGGGTTTTTGGTCTCTTTCTCTCTCTCTTTTTTGTTCATTTGTTTTGTTTATTAAATTCCACATTTATATCTATTATATGACACATCTCAACTGCAGAGATGTTAAAGTGGGAAATATGGGCTTAGAATCCATGAACTATGATAACTAAAATTGCCTTTATGATTTTATCAGAATAATGCAGTAATAAAACATGGGTTCTGGAGTCAGACCAAATTCCCGTCCTCAGTGTTTTCTAGGTTTGTGAACCAGAGCAAGTTACCTCCCTTCTCTGTGCCTTGGCTTTCTCATTTATAAAATGGGGCATTTAGTCCTACTCTGCTTTGCCCTGCATCATTCCTACATTTGGACTTTGAATGCTGAAGCCATTGTCTGTCTAGAATGGCCTATTATGTGATTTGATAAATATATGCTCGTCTGTCCAGTGTCACTTCCTTTGGTGGGCCAGCCTTCACCCCTTTCCAGTTACCCTGCTCAATCTGATTCTGATGGGATCGATGACATTTGTCTCAGTCCAAAGGAGGTGAGGGGGCTGAGGGAGATGGAGGGGGAGGGCAGACAGTCCAGAGAAGGCCTGACCAATCAGAGCACACCATGCAATTTGGCCACTGTGACTGACTGGTTCAAGCCAAAAATTAACACTAGAATTTTGGTGAGGGATTAAGAAGTTAATGTACAGGAAGCAGATGAACAGCGACTGTCCTACAGTACACACAGAATAGTCATTCATTATTACCATCACTATTACTGTGCTGGATGAGTTGCGAGGTTATGAAGCCCAAGTCCATCAGGGATATGCCAATATTCTAATTGTACCCATGGATTTCCCATAGCAACTAGGAGCTTGCTAGAATGTAAGCTTTATGTGGACAAATCTCTGATTTGTTCATTGACATATCCTAATTACCGGGAATAGAGCCTGGCATACAACAGGTGCTCCAAAAATATTTGTTGAATAAATGAACTCTTCTGTTTTTCTTAACTTCCTGGCTGTCTAGATGTAAGATGTCATTTGTGCTGATTTCAGTGTATCTGCCTCTAACAGCCCTCCACCCTCAACTAGCTTCCCTTCTTCCTTCCCTTCCCTTCCCTTCCTTTCCCTTGCCCTTGCCCTTTCCTCTCTTTCTTTCCTTCCTTCCTTCCTTCCTTCCTTGCTTCCTCTCTCTTTTTTCTTTCTTTCTTTCTTTCTTTCTTTCTTTCTTCCTTTCTTTCTCTTTCTTTCTTTCTTTCTTTCTTTCTTTCTTTCTTTCTGCTTCTTTTACTTCTAATCTGCTATTCACTGAAAAAATAAAAATAGCCATACATACTAGAATTGCTTCTTTAGCCTAAGTAATGCACCCCCATCTCCCTCCATGCCCACCTGTCAGTCCTCGTCTGTGTCCATCCTCTCCGGGGGCACCACCTAGGCCCAGAGGGAACCCAGGGGTTTATTTCTGAGCTGATCACCGTGTTTGTATTGGCAGAATCTTGCAACTTCAGAGACCACTGTTATGCTAGCTTCCTCTATGCTTTGCTCCTGGTGGCTTGGCACTGACAGCTGACCACCCTTAGAGACATTCCAAATAAGACTTGGGCATTTCAGTGGTCCTGTTTTGCTTTGGCCTCTCTCCTAGCTTGTTCCCATTCCCACTACCCATTCCTGGTTGATTGCAAACTTCAAACTGAAGTGGTTGATGCCATCATAGCCCCAGGGACCTCAAAAACAAGCTTCCTCTCCCTTCTCACAAGGAAGCACGCTCCATGGAGGGTAGAAGGCATTCCCCTCATGTAGGTTCCATTGCAGGAAGTAACATCTGGGCTTACCCTCACTGTCTGACACCATGGGGAGAATGAAACTGGCCCGCACTTACAGAGTGGGAAGCCCAGCAAGGTCTCAAGGAGAATGTCCAAGGACAAAATCCCTCAATAAAACCTCAATCCCCAAACATGGCCAGAGAGGTAAAAATGGGGTACAAAGCACTGGAATAGAAAACCAAGACACTAGTTAAATGTTTTTCCTCTAACAAGGGACATGTATGTGACTTGAAGTTTTCTATCACAACTCAGGGAATCACATTTTTTTTGTCCCACACGCTATGAGACACTATAGTGTGGAGGTTCCCTCTCTGGTCATTCTTGAGAAGGTGCAGCCTTGAGCATTCACGCAGCCTTCCAGATGGCCAGGGATGAGTGTGATTTTATTTTCAGACCTGGTTTCTTAGGAGTCACTCTTAGCTCAGAGGCACTTACTGCTCAGTCAGTGCTTGGTCAGAGGTGGTGTTTGCCTTGTGCTAGTGCAGTCCCTGCCTTATGTTAAGAGCTCTGTGTGCAGCACGAGTGACACTTTTAAGTCAGCCCCCGATCACACCTTGATTTTTCCTGAGTAGGTGCAACTTGGCACATGCATACATTCTTCCTAAGTCCAGAATTGACTGTAATCCTTGGAGGCCTCTTCTTAGCTATCTCTTCCTCCGGTTTCTCCCTACAAAACTTCCCTTCTGCCTTTTTTCTTGTATAACAGGGCTGCAAGTCTCCTCTTAATTGCCCTCTGCCAAGATCTCCATTGTTTTCAACAGTGGCTTCAGGTCTGGAGTTTTCCACACTGTTTCCAATGAAGTGAACCCCTTGGGCAGAGCTACGGAGCCCTTCGGTCCTTAGGGCCTGCCTTTGGCCTGGGCAGAACCCCTGTGCCACTGCATCAGAGCTTGGGCAGACACCTGCTCTTAGGAGGGTGCCACCCCCACTGGGTGAGTCAGCACTGTGGGGGCAGCAGGAGATGGCAGCCTCTGATCTTAGCTTGTCTCTCCTGGTACGAAACTCTCATCTTACAAGCAAGTTGGGAGGAGGGGCAAGAGAGCTCCAGTGCTCTTAGCCTCTGCACCTGGAGCAGAGCTGACAGCCTGAGCTTTAGAGCTGGGTGAGGAAGGGAAACTCAATCCCTTTGGCCATGCCTGCCTAGAATAGAGCTTCTCAACATGGGGCTAGGAAAGATAAATGGTGGCAGCCTGCCCCTTCTCAGGCAAAACTAACCCCAATCTGGGGGCTGGGGGCAGAGAGAGCTGGTGTCTGCTTGGCTGCATATGCCTGGAGGATAGCTCTGTAACAGGAAGCTGTAGGGAGGGGTAAAGGAGAAAGTTCTGGCTCAAATGCCAGACTCTCTCTGTTCTTACCAAGATTTAGAATCTTTCTCCATTTCCTATATCCCCTTAGGACAATTTTTGGAGACTTTAGATCATGGTTGCTTATAATTTTTACCAGTGAACTTCTTTTTCTGGGGAGAGGGTATACTCAACTTATTCCTCAATTCTGAAAGTCTCAAATCCACACTACCACTTGGTTAAAGATAAGCTCTATTCGTTCACCTGACAAATATTTGTACAGTATTAATTATATGGCAGGCAATGATTTTGCTGGTGGTTGACCTCTGTCGTTAACCTACTGTTTTGGGGTTATGTATATTAACCACTCTCCAACACGATCAAGTGAGCCTCACAGGAAGAAGCCATGTCTACTTGGTGTTTGTTAATCAGTTGGTGCAAAATGGGATGTATAGTTAATGATTTTGTTCAATTCCTTCCTTCCTAGTAATATCCCTACTCGACTAACGTCACATTTTCAAAACTATGTATTTTTCTGAAGTGCTCATTTCCTCATGCCTCTATTTAGCAAATCACTCTAAGATTTTCTTTTATTTCTCTCTGATATAAAAGCAATTTTTGAGCACCTAATATCCTTCAGGCCCTTCTATATGCAATCTCATTAATGCTAGTATTAACCCCGTGGTTAAATTATTCTAATCCCATTTTGCAGAGGAGAAATCTGAGGCTCAGAAAGGTGAATGAATTTATCTAACATTAGAGCAAGTAAAGTGGCTGAGCTGTGCTCTGAGCATAGAACTGCCTGACTCCAAGACCGGTGTTCTTTCCTCCAGACAGACCTATCCTGAAGTGAATACTCTCTATTTCTTAGAGAAAACCACAGTGAGTTTAAGGAAAATCGTTTTCAACACCTTGCGTCATCTAGAGCATTGCCTGCTTTGGAAGCCTGCTGCTTTTCCCAAAGCAAATGTGAGATCTGGCCTCTTTCACGTGTGAGGTGCGTTGGCGCACAAAATGACTAATGAAGGACCGTGGAAGTAAAAGGAGTGACCTTGTTGCACCGCCCTCTAAACCCCCAAATGACCCTCATTAAGGCAATGATTTGGCTGATTTACTAAGATGTAGCCCACAAAATGGCAAATATAACTCAACCACAACCAATCTGGCCCTTGTTAGCTGCGTTGTAACAAGAACATGTATGAATATCATTATGAAATGCTTAGGACAAGAATTATGCTGAATTCAGAATGTTCTCCTATAAGGGGAAAAAAAATAGCAGTCCAGAATGGAGAAGCATAACGACCCCTCTACTTTTTTTTTTTAATGTTTATTTATTTTTGAGAGAGAGACAGAGTGTGAACGGGGGAGGGGCAGAGACAGAGGGAGACAGAATCCGAAGCAGGCTCCAGGCTCTGAGCTGTCAGCACAGAGCCTGACGTGGGGCTCAAACTCACAAGCAGTGAGATCATGACCTGAGCTGAAGTCGGATGCTTAACCGAATGAGCCACCCAGGTGCCTCACTGCCTCCCTACTTTTTAAAAATTGATTTGAGGGACACCTGGTTGGCTCAGTCTGTTGAGCGCCCAACTTCAGCTCAGGTCATGATCTCACATTTCATGAGTTGGAGCCCCATGTCAGGCTCACTGCTGTAGTGCAAAGCCTGCTTGGGATCCTCTGTCTCCCTCTCTCTCTGCCCCCACCAAAAACAAATAAACATTAAAGAAAAAAAAAAAAGTTTTGATTTTAAATTAACATCTTCAAAACCCTGCGTCCTGAAACTCTTCAGGCCTTCAATGGTATTTGAGTGGTTCAGTTGGATCTCACTGGCTACTTCCTTTAAACTAATCTAATCTCGTACCTTCTCCACCAAGCTGCAGAATCAATAAAACAAGGTGGGGCAGAACTGGAAAGAATTTGAGTGGAAACCTCTGAGGAAAATGTGGGTTTTTTTCCTTCCGTGGCAAAAATAAACATTGACATTTCAATAAATTGTATTAGACTATAAACTTATGAGATGTTAGATTGCTTCTCCCCTAAGTTCCATAAAACACCTGGAATAGTATTATTTACCTATTGGTATTATTTACCTATCAAGTATCTTTTGATTATTGCAGCCCGATAGGACCAGGGTTAGGTCACTTGAAGAGTTTGCCCCTAAATCTGCTCTATTACCAGTCCTCATCTGCCATATGGCTTCTTCAGACTTTTTTTTTTTTTTTTTTTTTTTTATCTCTCTGGGAGTTCCAGGGTGAGGTTGGAATGTCTCACCTATAATTGGAGACACTCTGTAGTCATCTCTCCCTTCCCAGTCTTCTGGCTGTTAACGGCCACATGACTACCTGAAATCCTGGAGGGGTTTTTATTACTAAAAGATAAGCAATCCTCTGGGTTGGATTGGGAGGGCCCGAGAATGCTAATCCCTTCCTCAGCTACCCATTCCTAAGGAGCACCGAACCACCGAACCACCGAGGTTCCCCCAGGTGGAGTTGGTTTCCTGTGTCACTTTGGCCTAGAGAACAGAATAGAATGCTTGGCCCTTGGGGAAGCTTACTCTCAGAGAATAAGGGAGTTCAGCTGACTATGCCATTTATTCTTCCCCAAGTTACTAATCAGTTAATTTTTTCCAACTGTCCTAAGAGGGAGTGAATAAAGAAATAGAAAAAGGCCAGGAGTGTTACTCTCATTGGGCTCTTCCACAAAGAAGGAAACACAGAAGTGGTGGAGAAGCATTTACTCTCAAATGCCCTGTGGTGTTGGCTGAGAGCCCCCACTGGTAATGGGGTGATTCTGGTAATGCCCTTGGCCTCTCATGCCACTGAGGTTCCTAAGTCTAGATCTCTGGCATTCACCTCTCTCTCCTTCCCCTGTTCTTTTCATAAGGAAGAGGGCCACTGCCAAATTAGGGCAGAAGCCTGATTTTCTAGTATTTAGAGCTTTTCTAGTATTTTTGTTTTGATTTTTTTTTTCAGTTTGTAACCAGTTTATTGAATGATCTAAATTCAGTAGAATCAAACAGGAAAAATATTATTTATTCCAGTGACTGCTCCTAAAAAAGCTCTGTTGAATCTCATTCTCCTTTCCCTAAATGACATTTCAGATAAAAATTTTCACCATTTTTGGATATTAAAAAACGCAATGTAATACCACTGATCCAGCCCAAAGCCTCAAACTCATGCCCAACTTAATTATCTCCTGCCTAATTCAAGAGAGGTATTGTCTACTGTGGAAGGGAGTGTGCTTTTCTCTTTCACTTTCCTTCCTTCCTCCTCTTTCTTCTCCAGTGTTTTGGGACCTCAAGGAAGGGTGGGGAAGGGGGAAGCAAAATTCTTCTATTTAAGTGTTGTCTGGTCCTTCCTTCCTTGGCAGTCAACGCCCATGTACAGCAGAAGTCTAAATGCTGGATCTCTCATGAGCTCACGGTGAGTCCCTACTGAGATCCTCACACTGCCTGCTGTGGGAGATGCACTCTGCCATGATTCCTCATAACCCCCCACCCCGCCCTGAATTCCCATTCCCTTTGGTAAACCCCACAACATTTTTCTGGATGGAATATGTGGAAAATATCTTCAGCATTATATGTCATCTTGACCAAATATCGCAAAAGTTGTTTCATTGTGACAAACAGAATTGAGCTAGGTGAGTTCTCCAACCTGGATGGGAAGCTCTGCTCCAGAGGATCATTCAGGAATCCAGGTTTCCTCATCTATTTCTGCATTTCAGCCCACGTGCGGGAAGGGGCAAGAGAAAGTCAGCATGAGCAGTTTTTTCTTTAAAATGGTAACTTGGAAGTTTCCAGATGTCATTCCACTTCTATCCTGTTGGCCTGAACTTAGTCACACACAACTATGCCTAGTTGCAGAGGAGGCTGGGAAGATGTAATCTTTGGCTAGACGGCCACATGACTACCTGAAATCCTGGAGGGGTTTTTATTACTAAAAGATAAGCAAACAACAAAGGGGCGCCTCGGTGGCTCAGTCAGCTAAGTGTCTGACTTTGGCTCAGGTCACGATCTTGTGGTTTGTGGGTTTGAGCCCCACGTCGGGCTCTGTGCTGACAGCTCGGAGCCTGGAGCCTGCTTCAGATTCTGTGTCTCCCTCTCTCTTTGCCCTTCCCCCGCTATTGCTCTGTCTCTCTCTGCCTCTCAAAAATGAATGAAAACGTTAAAAAATATTTTTAAAAAAGATAACAGACAGTGGATATTACTAAAAGATAAACAGACAACTTGGGGGCAGAGTTCAGCAATCCCCGCTCAGGCATTTTGGGGTACATCCTCACATTGAACTTCAAACCACTTTGCCTTCATGCCCTATTGTCGAGTATGGGCCACAGCACCACTTCTTCCTGATTTCCTCCAGACTCCCAGTGACCCTCCCTGCAATGTCTCCCTGCTCCCATTTTCCCATGCATCAAACATATCTGTAGATACTAGAATGCCAGTTATAAACAAGTTTCCGTGTTCTTTCTTACTGGGACATATGAAGTTGGAGTCACATCGGAGTAACCTCAGGATGCTCTGAGAACACAGAGGAGACACCACACATAACCTACATGGCAAGGAAAGAGTTGGAGAAGTTTGCCTGGATGATAGAAACACCTGGGAAGAGTTCTGGAGGAGTAGAAGTTAGTCACTGGAACGCACTGTGAGCAACAAGATAAGCATGTGCAGGAACCACAAGAGAAGCCAGAAGAGTGCATTTGCGGAACAGCGAGTCACACACGATTGCTTGACAGTCAAGTGTCCGTTGAAATGAGAGATGTTTTTGGAAGACAAGGCTTACAGAGGCAGACAGGAAGCAAATGTGAACGCCGTTGTAGACCTGAACTTCATCCTGAGGGCAAATGGGATTTCATGGAGAACTTAAAGCAGGGAAATGACCCAAACCAATCTGCCTTTGTGGAAGACAAGTCTGACAGCTGGGGGAAGGGTGCATTGATGCGGGCAAGACTGGGTGCTGCTGGAACAGTTGGGAATCAATTGGACAGATCCAAGAGGAAAAAATTAAGGGCCTGAAGTAGAATAATGACAGCTCTGCCTCCAGAGCTCACATTCTTTCCATGATAATGATGGTTTTCTTCTGTTTGTTGGTTGGTTTGTTTGTACACTGTCTCATTCCAAAAGAGATTTGGGATGACCTTCACAAATTCATTAAGTGGTGCCATGAATATGAATTCTGGTCTGCAAATCTAGGTATACAAGAAATATTGTACTTCTTTGTTTTCTAGATTTCACACTCCATCTCTAATTCATGTTTACTTCTACTGGGCAGGTGGGCTGCCACCCCTCCCACTTGGGTTCTTGCCACTTCTGTGGACTCTGCCTCCCTCTGCTCTCTCTAACCCAGATCCAAATAGACTCTGGGAATCTCTTTGTCATTCTTGGGGAAATCCTCTTCTTTCCGTGTTTCCTTCAGGTGCCCTTTTTCTCCATGAAGGACACTTAGATCATTCTCCCTAAAGACTTTAGACTTTTCTAAGCAAATCCAAAAAGGGAAGCAAACCATTAGTTTGCCACCCATGAAGCCAGATGACCCAGAACCTGCAAGCCACTTACACAGAAAAGGGAAGAGAAGAAAACTCTCAGCTCAACATGTCAAAAATGGTCCTGTCATGATACCATATGATTATTTCAAATATCAATAAGTCATGGTGAAGGGAAAACAAAATAAAATAAAACTAGTGAGAGAGTTCATGTTTTGAAAACTTTAAATCCTTTCCAAAGTTAGTACCATAAGCGCTGAGCAATCTAGTGACTAAAGCAAAAATGGACACGTGAACTAATATTAGTTTCCACTAAAGAAGAGACACCTGGCAGGGGTGGGGGGGGGGGGGCTCAGTCAGTTAAGCGTCTGACTCTTGATTTCAGTTCAGGTCATGATCTCACGGTTTGTGAGTTTGAGCCCCACGTCAGGCTCTGGGCTGACAGTGCAGAGCCTCCTTGGGATTTGCTCTCTTTCTCTCTCTGCCCCTCCCCTGCTTGTACACTCTCTGTCTCTCTCAAAATAAATAAATAAAAGTACACCTGTTTTTCAAGAGTGACAAGGTTTTATCTATCCCTGGGATGAGAGGAAAGTTTCTCCCACTGGATCCTCATAAAGAGGACACTACATACGATGCAGGCCACCCCAAGTTCAACATCATCCCTATAATGAGTTTTGTCAGACGGTCTCTTATAACAATATGGACACCAGAGATTTAAAAGAAATAAAGCAAACAAACTCAGAAACAGTCCCTGCTCTTGGTGTGCCCTGATCTGGTCAGGAACACAAGTAAACAGACAATTGCCACATGTTATTAAAATACCATGGTGGAGGTGTGGTATAAAGTGCAAAGGGAGCACTTCCACAAGTTTCTAGGAGAAGAAAGGACAGAGGGAGCCCATCACCCAAACATCACGGGAGCTGGAAGGAGGACGGAAAATGTTCAGGACATGATAAAGCAGAAAAAATACAGGGCATCTGGGTGGCTCAGGTGGTTATCTCACAGTTTGTGAGTTCAAGCCCTGCGTAGGGGTCTCGGTTGTTGGCACAGAGTCTGCTTGAGATCCTCTGTCTCCCTCTCTCTTTGCCCCTCCCCTGCTTGCACACACACACTCTCTCTCAAAAATAAATAAACATTAAAATATTAAATTAAAAAAAATTTTAAAGCAGAAAAAATACAATCTTATATTTCAAAACAAACTTCCACAAAATATTGAAAGGAAGTACACAGCTAAATTATTCTTAGTTGTTGCTAGGTGATCATATTGCTGGTGATTTTTATATTTTGCCTTCAGCTTATCTACATTTTCAAATTTTTATGAGGAAAAGATCAATATTTAGACACTAGTTTTAGTTACAACGGAAGACCCAAATAAAAGTAGCTTTTAGTTTTTGTCATGCATGATGTAATCCAGAATAAAATAACATGAGGTCTGGGATTTCCTTCAAAATCACGTGGGACAGTGGAAAAGTGGACAGGGGCACAAATGCGTTAAGACTGGCTGTAATTTGCTAATTGTTTAAACTGGATGGCTGATGGCTACATGGGGGTTCATTACACAAGTCACTACTTTAGTATATACTTTTAATTTTTCTATAATAAAAAACAGGAAAAACAAATAAATAAGGAGAGTGGTCTTGGCACATGAACCCCTCACTGGTTCAGTTGACTCAACTGTAAAATGGAAATCTACAAAATTCCCACTTTACAAGATAGGTGTAATGATTAAATGAGTCAACATATATAAAATGCTCACAACAGTGCCTGACACTGAAATCACAATTAAAATTACTATGATGATGGCTTAAGCCAGGGGTACGACGACCTCTTCCAGATCCCAGGTTGCCACCTGGTCTCATGGTTCTATGATGCTGAAGCTGTTCTAGGCATCACTGTCTTCAAAGCCCTGTCTAGAAGCAGAGGAGAGGTGGGTCTCTGCCTTTTTGTGTGTGTCCTCTTTTAAGACACAGGCAACTTTGGGGCGCCTGGGTGACTGAGTCGGTTAAGCGTCTGAGTCTTGTTTCAGCTCAGGTCATGATCTCACAGTTAATGAGTCGGAGCCCCTCATCAGGCTCTGCACTGACAGCATGGAGCCTGCTTGGGATTCTCTGTTCTCCTCTCTCTGTTCCTTCCCTACTTGGTCTCTATCTCTCTGTCTCTCAAAATAAGTAAATAAACAGTTTAGAAAAACAACAACAACAAAAAGACACAGGGAACTTTGCAAGAAACCTCCTAGCAGCCTTCCCTTTACTTCTCATTGGCCAGAATAACATCACATACCAATGCCTAAACCAATCACTTACCAAGGAAATGGATCTACCAGATTCGCTCCAGATTAATCAAAACTTCTACCCTGGGGTTTTGTGAGGGCCCCTGAAGCATACGGTATACAAATGGCAGAAGGGAAGAAAATCATGATTCTGTTAGGAAGGAAGAAAGTGAGAAAGTGCCTAATGGACCGTCGACTGATAGTGACTTCTCATGGCATGTTAGCAAACAGTGTGGTTCAGTGTGACTACTACACAGTAAGTATATTGTAGGGAACAGAAAAGAGATGGCAGTAATAGGACAGGTGGGATAAGACTGTAATGCACCAGGCAGAGGATATTGCATTTTTCCCTGTAAGCAATGGGAAGCCATGAAGACTGAGGCACAAAAGCATAATTCAGGAAAATATCACTAATTTCATTTTAACCTAGAATTTTTCTGAAGATGGTATCACTTTATGCAAATGATACACATATCATATGCAAATGTACTTACTGCTCCCTAAAATATTTACACAATTGGATGTGGTCTGTGCAAAAAAAAAAAAAAAAAAATCTTGGTGGAAATATTTGACTCAGCAATAATATCTCTAAGTGGGGAAGCCAATTAGCCTTGGATTCAATATTTACATCCTGCGACACTGCTTTCTACCAACTAAGACCTTTTTTTAGCTTCTGTAGTAAGTTCCTTTATAATTTGCCTTCAAGGAGCTGGTGAATATCCATATCCCTCACCACAGTGTCTACTCTCAGTGCTGAGTGTAATTATCCCTACGTGAAAATGAATTCCACATGAATCTTTTGAGGAAGGCAGAGCCATTTAAGGTATTATTTAATTACAAATGAGAAGTGCATTATTTGATTCATTAAAGAAGATCATGATGCAAAGAGGCTGACCTCAAGCTGATGAAACTTTTCAAATTAAGATCCTGGGAGTGTCATTATTGGCATAAGCTTTGTTTATGGCAGGCGGGGTGGGGGAAGGGCTGCACACCTGATGAACCGCAAGCGCATCAGGAAGGAGAAATGAGGAGGTGTGCTTGTCACCTATGGGACTTTCTTGTATTTTTGAACAAAAAAAACCTTGATTTCAACCAGATATTATTTGAAAAAGGGAGATTATTACTTTCATTTCCATGAAAAGCAAGCTGCTCCTTCTCTTCTCCTCCACTGACACAAATAGTATAAAATAAGAAAGGTAATAAGTTCCATGTATCTGGTATTTTTGAGGACGGGGATGTTCTCCTTGATGCATAGAGCCTTGCAGAAGTTGTTATACACTCAATCCTGGTTTAAGCCAAATCCCAAGCCTGGGCACCTGAAAATCATTGTATATTTTACATGGATCACTACTTGTATCTTTCTTGTCATTTGTTCATTTATTCAACAAATTTTTATCTAATGCCTCTATGTAGCAGTTACTATTCTAGACACTGGGAATACAACATTGAATGAAACAGACAGAAATCTCTTTTTCCTTGGGGTTGACATTCTAATGGGGACTGATATAAAACAAACCAGATAAACAAGTAATGTATAGACTATGTGCAGATAGTGAAAGATACTGAAGAGATCAATAACGTAGGTAAGGGGAATAGGAGAAGTAGAAAGTGGTTAGGAAGGCATGTAATTTTTTTTTTTTAGTTTATTTATTTTGAGAGAGAGCTTGCACGTGCAAGTTGGGGAGGGGCAGAGAGAGGGGGTGAGAGAATCCCAAGCAGGCTCTGCACTGTCCACACGATCCTGATGCGGGGCTCACACTCACAAACCATGAAATCATGACCGAAGTTGGACACTTAACCGACTGAGCCACCCAGGCACCCCAGGCATGGCCAGGGAAGGTCTCAGTTAGATGATAGTACTATTTATCAGTATTTCTGGCTTTTCTTCTGGACACATGATAAGATTGAATTCCCTTGCTATACTGGAGTTAGAGAAGCCCAGTGGCTTGCTTTTGCTGATGAAATGGGAGTGAAAGTGATGTATGCTGCTTTGGTGTTTATGATTCTTCATGCTCTTTCTTTGCCTTCTCCAGGCATGTTCCAGTAGTGACTATTCTGTCAGCTTGAAACCTGGAGAGAGCCCAGCCACCCAAAAGGGACATGCAGTGTGACTTGTTTTAAGCTACCGAGGTGGTGAGTTTGCTTGTTACTGCAGGGTAGCCTAGCCCATCCCATCTGATTCGGTGAAAATTGATTGAAGATATGAAGGAAGTCGGGGAGTAAGAGGTGTGGACATTGGGAGAGGAGCACCCCCCAGCAAGGGTAATAGTACAAAGGCCTCGAAGTGGGAGTGTGCTTGGCATTTTAGAGTCAAATGGATGAGGAAAACAGTAATGGCAGGTGCAATCTGAGCCATGATGGACTTCCAGATCATGTAAGCTTGTGTGCGCCTTGTAAGGACTTTGACTTTTTGTCTAGACGAGATACCATTCATTAGAAGAGTAGTCACATTATCTGACTTAAATCTTTTTAACATTCCACTTGGCTGCTGGGAATAAACTGAGGTGGGGACAAGAGGAGCGGGGAGAACAGTAAGGAGGCTATTGTTCTAAATCCGGGTGAGAGAGGAGAGTTGCTTGAGTCATGGCAGTAACAGCAGAGATGTGAGAAGTGTTTGAATTTTCCATATGTTATTTTTATACGAAGCTGATAGGATTTCCTAGTGGATCAGATATGGGTTGGAAGAAAAAGAATGGAGTCAAGGATAACTACAAGGTTTTTGCCTTAGGTAAATAGAAGTGTGGAGCTGCTATTTCCTGAAATGGAGAAAACTGTGGAAAACTTGGGGAAAGCACAGGACCTCGATTTTGAGCAATATTAAGTTTGGGATGCCCATTCAACTTCCAAGTGGACAGACAGGTCCATGATGGAAACATACATTTGGGAGCCATTGGTATATCCATAGTATTTGAAATCATGAGACTCCATGCCCCAAGGGGAAAGGTGTAAAAAGAAAGGCATGCAGGTCTAAGAAATGAGCTTCTTAGCTGAATGCTAAGAGATCAGAGAGAAAAAAAGAAACAGCAAAGTGGACTGAGAAGAAGCTTCCAGTGGGGTAGCAGAAAACAAAACAAAACAAAAACAGGAAAATGTGTTGAAGGAAAAGTGTTAAATTCTGCAGATATGTCAAGAAAAATGAGGCCTGGAATGGAGCATGAGATTTAGGAAATGATGGTCACTTGTAACCTTGGTAAGAACAGTTTCGTGTCCCAACAGCATGAGGGAGCTTTGCACAAGAGATAATGAGAGAAAAGAAATGGAGACAACTCATTTAAGAAGTTTTGTTGTAAAAGGAAGTAAAGAAATGGAGCTTAACTGGGCAAGAAATGGAGCCAAGAGAAGAAAGGAAAACAGAGGGGACAAGTAATAGCTAGTTTGTAGGCAAATGGAAAAGATCCATTAGAAAGAAAAAAATTGAGGGGAGCCTGGATGACTGAGTCGGTCAGGCATCCAACTGTGTTTCAGCTCAGATCGTGATCTCGAGGTTCATGAGACTGGGTCCTGCGTTAGGCTCTGCACTGGCAGCACAGAGTCTGCTTGGGATTCTCTCTCTCCCTCTCTCTCTGCAACTCCCCGCCCCCTTCCCCTCAAAATAAATGGATAAACTTAAAAAAAAAAAAAAGGAAAAATTTGATAATGCTGGAGAGAAGGGGGAAATTGCTGGATCAGTGTCCTCAAATAGATAAGAAGAGATAAAACCTGGTGCATAAATAGGGGAGTTGGCCTTTGCTGGGGGTTCATCCAAGAGAAACAGGCATTGATGTAGGAGGTGGTGGTATATGGAGATAAGAGTGTGTGGAAGCTATCATCTGAGTGCCTATTTTTTCTTAAGCGACACTGGAAGCAAGCTCATGGGCTCAGAGTAAGTGTGGAAATTTGAGGAGAGACGAGAAGGTATAAAACAGTCACTGAGGAGAGGGAAAGTGAATGGATTAGGAAAATATACGATGATATCCAGGCAGCATTAAAGTGAGTGAACAAGAATTTAAAAGATCAATTAGCATGGTAGTGTGGTTTTCTCGGGCCACATTCAGCTGTGTGGGAGCAGGCGTGGAGCAGGTGGAGAGATGGTTTACTCGGATGGTGGGCCGCAGTAGTAGGATGGGAAGGAAAGGGGCAAGACAGTGAAGGGTTTATGCAAAAGTGCGATGATATGGTAATTACCATAGTGATAGAATTGGAGCTGGCCGATGAAGGAAGTGGGGGAATGAGCAGGCTGCGTTAAAGAACTGCATGAGGATCCAAGGACTTTTAAAAACAGTAAGCAGCGAGGGGTGCCTGGGGGGCTCAGTCGGTTAAGCATTGATCTCTGGATTCTGGCTCAGGTCATGATCTCATGGTTCGTGAGATTGAGCCCTTGTGGGGCTCTGTGCTGACAGTAAGGAGCCTGCTTGGGATTCTCTCTCTCTCTCTCTCTCTCTCTCTCTCTCTCTCCCTCCCTCTCTCTCTCTCTCTCTTTCAAAATAAATAAACATTTAAAAAAAAAAAAAAACCAGCAGTGACTATGGCTGACTGAGTACTTATAATGGACCACAGCTAGGGAAGGTGCTTCACATTAATTAATGCTAAATCACAATTAATACTAATTCACAACAACTCTACAAGGTAGGTATTAAGAATCCAAACATATGGATTGCTAACAGACTGACCTGACAAACTGTGACCACAGGTGAAGCCATGAGAGATATTTGAAATTCAATCAGTTATCATTTCAGTATCCACTATACAGTGCCTATAGTCAGTACCAATAACAAGTGTTATGTGACTCTAGGAACATGGAAGAAGCAGGGAGGCACTTACCGATCTTAAGGTTTTGCCAAGAAAATGCAAAACTCAGCCAAGAGACTAACTGGGGCAGGAGTTACAGGCTTCAGAGAAATGTGTACAAATGGACTCCAGGGACAAGAGCAACATAAACAGCTACAACCTGAAGTTGAGCTGCAGCTATAAAGTTCAGCACATCCAAGCAGTGTCAACAGCAAGAGTCCAATCAGCGTCCTGACTGAAATCTCTGGTAACATAGGAAGCAACCTCAGAAAGACAATGCGTGTATTACAAGGGGAGACACAATAGTTTTTCTAAGTGAGGTGTGAGAGGAACCACGGCAGGTGGCTGAAGCTCCAGGCGTCTTGGTTTAAACGATCTTGGGGACTTTGAATGATATTTGTATAGACAAATACAGAAAGGTTTAATATAAATATTTCAGGCTAAGGAATCCATACAAGTGTTTTATTTATTTATTTATTTATTTTTTTTTTTAAACAGTTCTTTTTTTTTTTTTTTCAACGTTTATTTATTTTTGGGACAGAGAGAGACAGAGCATGAACGGGGGGAGGGGCAGAGCGAGAGGGAGACACAGAATCGGAAACAGGCTCCAGGCTCTGAGCCATCAGCCCAGAGCCTGAAGCGGGGCTCGAACTCACGGACCGCGAGATCATGACCTGGCTGAAGTCGGACGCCCAACCGACTGCGCCACCCAGGCGCCCCCACAATAGTTTTTCTAAGTGAGGTGTGAGAGGAACCACGGCAGGTGGCTGAAGCTCCAGGCGTCTTGGTTTAAACGATCTTGGGGACTTTGAATGATATTTGTATAGACAAATACAGAAAGGTTTAATATAAATATTTCAGGCTAAGGAATCCATACAAGTGTTTTTTTTATTTATTTATTTTTTTTAAACAGTTCTTTTTTTTTTTTTTTCAACGTTTATTTATTTTTGGGACAGAGAGAGACAGAGCATGAACGGGGGGAGGGGCAGAGAGAGAGGGAGACACAGAATCGGAAACAGGCTCCAGGCTCTGAGCCATCAGCCCAGAGCCTGAAGCGGGGCTCGAACTCACGGACCGCGAGATCATGACCTGGCTGAAGTCGGACGCTCAACCGACTGCGCCACCCAGGCGCCCCGATACAAGTGTTTTTTTCTCATACAAGTGTTTTGTATTTCTGATGCTTATGTGAATTTGACCAGTAGAGACACAGTCTTGTAACTCCAACTTAAATTATGTAATTGAATACACAAATTAAATTTGTGATTTTATTTTAATTTTTTAATAATTTTTTTAATGTTTATTTATTTTTGACAGAGAGAGAAAGAGATGAGGTGGGGAGGGGCAGAGAGGGAAACACAGAATCTGAAACAGGCTTTAGGCTCCAAGCTGTCAGCACAGAGCCCGACACGGGGCTTGAACCCATGAACTGTGAGATCATGACCTGAGCTGAACTCAGATGCTTAACTGACTGAGCCACCCAGGTGCCCCTAATTTGTGATTTTGAATTTGAAGTCTCACTAAGTTTACTTAAGAGAACTACAGTTTCCCATATTTGTAAGTTTAAATTATGAGACGTACAAGTTTATATATATATATATATATATATATATATATACTAAGAAAGTTTTATTTGTTGTCAGGGAATTGAAATCCTTGAGAAAGAAAGCAAATACATGAACCATGTAAGTGCACTTTGAAATATTTGAAGATGTTCAATTAACCAAAGTCTGTAAATGAAAGCAAACATTAGTCATAGCCCCCGCCAAAAGTGATTGTTAAACTTACACATGGATTAATGATTTGAAACCAGACTTAAAAGCTTAAGGAAGTAGTCGAGTTTTCAGTTTGTAACTTCAGTAAAAAGCAGAATTTATAAAACCAAACTAAGCTTCTGATTAATCTTTCTGTGCACTAAAACTGGTCCTAAAGCCACCCCAAAACTCTTATCAACAAATATGAGGAAACTGAGGCATTCCTAGTGGCTGAGCTAGGATTTGATCCCCAGCCTGCCAGTTGCAAAACCCATGCTTTTCTCAGCATTATTCATTGCCTTTCCCTGACAAATAATTAGACAACAGTAAAGTGCAATTAACATAGAAACTTGAAAAGAAGACTTCATTCTTTCTCCCATGTCCTACAAAGCCTCAGGGTTATAATTATATCATTACCCCACAGTGCAGACTGAGGCGGAATAGGTGTTTAAGGATCAGGCTGAATTAGTATGACTTTAATTATAACACACCCTGGAAACGGCTTTTCTTACTAAATCCCTAATGTTGGTGCGTGTAAGTATGCTCTGCCAGTTTCTCATAAAAGTAGTGCATATAGAGAAAGAAGAAATCCAATAACCTATGGCTGATTATTTAAACTGTGTGTTTGTTTTATAGATAAACGGAGTTTCCTGTCCTCAAGCTTTTTCCTTAGATTGGTTCTATGTGTCCCTAGGAAGTGGGATTGCATGAAGGGGTGTTCCCTTTGAGCATTCTCATGAAAAACAAAATCCGATCTCCAAACAGATAAGATATGATTATTCTCATAAGCAGCCAGCGCCGTTGAAGCTCCAGTCAGAGCACTCAACCTATTATCAGGGACTACGCTCCAAAGATCCAGCTAATTTTAACAGAACTGTTGTAGATTACTCTATCGACAGCTTCGTCAGCAGTGCCCGGCTCCCACTGTCGCTTCATTTTCTGTTAACAGGAAGGAACGCCAGTGATGGCGGCTGAGGGCACAGTTGGTGGCCTTCCCAATAACCAGCAAGCCCTTCCCCCTTGCTAATAGATGTTCAGTGCTGCTCAGGTATCAGGCAGCCCCAGGGAAAGGCTGTGATTGTCCCAGTACTCTTTGCCAGTGAAAGGTGTATTAGTAGACACGTGACTTAGTTTTAGCCAATGGGAAATAAGGGTATGACTGCAGTAGTGGATGGGAAACTTCTGGGAAAGAGTTCTTCCCTGATACGAGGGTGGGGAGTGCTGTGAGCAAAAGCTATTCTGGCTATGCCTTCTGATGGGACACCGTCCTTTAAACAAGTGGTGACTGGAATTTCAGTAGCCATCTTGGATATGTATGAGGTAAAATTATCACTCACATCAGCACTTGCCTGGAGAGATCAAAGCTTTGTGTTGTGTTTCATCACACTAGTTCTAAGCAGTGGAACTTGATGAAGGACAATGAACTTTGAAAGACCCCAGGAATCAAATTCCCACTGGACCGAACTGAAGACCTTTTGCTGGCTGATGAACATTGAGACTGGTTTTGACAAATCCTGGACAAACTAACGGATTTACTCTGCTCTATCCAGAATACTAGTTTTCAGTCCTTAGGTAACATAACTACCACGAATCACTTCTTCAGATTTAGCACTTAAAACCCCTGACTTTTCCCCCTCAAGAAACTTTCTCAGTGAATTTCTTCACTGATACATGTCTCCTTGACTCTTAATTTAGTAAACTTGTATTTTAGATAATAGTAAATTGGGGGTGCCTGGGTGATTAAGCGACCAACTTCAGCTCAGGTCATGATCTCATGGTTTGTGAGTTCGAAACCTGAGACCAGCTCTGTGCTGACAGCTCAGAGCCTGGAGCCTGCTTCAGATTCTGTGTTTCATTGTCTCTCTGCCCCTCCCCCACTTGTGCTCTGTCTCTCAAAAATAAACAAATGTAAAAAAAAAAAGTTTTTAAAAACAGTAACCTGGTGTTTCTGTTCTATTTGCTCACATGACCATAAAAGAATCCCAGGGCTGATTCTCCAGCTTCCTTACCCTATAAGGTTGCTGAATCAACCCTGCAACCACCACTGTTGGTCACTTGCTAGTGACTTCTTCTAAGTGACCCGTAAGTATCCTATTATATCCCAAAGATCAACAAACTCCAACCTGTGGGCCAATAAATAAAGCTTTATTGGGACACAGCCGTGCTCCTTTGTTCATATATTGTCTGTGGCCACTTTCGTGCTACCCCTGCAGAGCTGAATAATTGCAATAGAGACAGCATGGCCTGCAAAGCCTTAAAATGTTTACTATCCGACCATCTACAGAAAAAGTTTGCTAACTTCAGTTTTAAGTACTATTAGATGGATTTTCTGTTACATCATATGGACGGCATGCCAAAATGATCCCTCTTCCAATTCCTAGATTCTCCCAGCAAACACCCAGTAAGATCATGGGTATTCCCCCATACACTGCTTCCTGGACCATGGACTGAATCCAACAGCTACTTAATCTAAAATCTTGTAGAACTGACCTCACCACTGTCCAGTCATCCCAGCTCTTTTTCAGGTCTGTGGCTGAGCCATGCTGTGTCTCAATAGGAATAGCACACATGTGGTCTGGAACATTCTTATAACTCTTCCCTTCCCCTTGGCTAGCTTCTATTTATCTTTTATAGCTTAGCTCAAATGCCATTCTCTCAAGAGAAGATTCTCTGATCCACCAAATAGGTCATGTCCTTATTTTATGGTCTCATGGGACACTAAATTTCTTTATCATATCACTTATCAAAAATTATAATAAGGCATGAATAGTATAATTAGTTTTTATTCTTTCCCTTCCTCTTTAGAAAAAAAGCTCTGTAAGTGCAGGGGCTATCTTATTTATGTTCTGTATCCCTAGTGCCTAGAACGATACCTTATTAGTAAGACCCACAAAATAGAGATGTAATAAATGAATGAGAAATAAGTGAATGGAACAAATAGTGCAATACATACTTTGAACCATGTGAAATCCTTTGTCCTTTATTGGACCATGTTCATCTTTCAGAAATATAGACGTGATTCAATTGTGTCAGTCTGGTGTGCTTTATATGAGTCTGAGAGTGTCCTGACAAACGTATCAAGATCTGGCACCTCAGCCACCCAACCCAGCCAGTGTGCTCCTCATTCTTCTGACATGTCAATTGCCTAATCCATTTACCTGGTGATCTTGCATTTATGTATATCAACCTCTGCCCAACCACAGAGGTAGTTCTGCCCCTCACTAGCTGCTATGTACCCTTACAGGCTACTGAACCTCTATTTTCTCATCTGTAAAATGAGGACGCAGTACATGGATCAGAGACTTCTCCTCCCACTCTGAAGAGGATATGTAAGGTCCTGCCTAAGCTCAGACACCATTACAGAAATAAGGAGGGGAAGAGGAAACAACTTGAGAAGGAGATACAGTCGTGATAGTCCTACTAACAGAATCCGCTGAACATTTACCTGGGACAGTTTTAAACCTAGAGACTATATCACCTTTCTCTTCTCTTCTCTTCTCTTCTCTTCTCTTCTTCTCTTCTCTTCTCTTCTCTTCTCTTCTCCTTTCTTTTATTTTTTTAAGAAACTTTATTTTCTATTAATCTTATTTTCCGCATTCAGTTTAAGAACCTATAGAAGAACAACTTAACACCACTTAGTGTTGTTCTTACCCATTCAATGGTCTGAGCAATGGGAGCTGCAGACCAGTCTTCAGTGGCAGACGAGGGGCTCTGGTCTGCAGTATGGAACTGCCGGATGGGCACAGAGGCCACCTGCGTGCCTTCAGGCCAGTCAGCAACCTGAGCTCGATAGCAGAACTCAAGCAGTTTGCTTGGGCTAGAGATGTCCACTCACCCTGAAATTCCTCCTTGGTCATGGCCTTTTCAGCAGTGGCCTGCTCTTTCTTTTCTATCTCTTTAGAATCTCTGTAGAAATAGATCAGGCATGATTTCCCATGGGTGTGCATGAGGGATGGTGGCACAGGTGCACAGAACTTCCCGCACCATCATGTACCACATGAGCCCCACTGAGCTCCCTTGTTGTTGCACAGGATGGCAATGTGCACACAGCATGGAGGAGAGTCTGTGATACACAGAGCAGTGGTTGGCAAGTTAACATAAGATGCCTCCACGGGAGGCTGGTGGTCAGCCCTGGGCTCAGTAACCACCAGAAGATGTGGTTCTTGGAAGTCTGCCTGGATCTGGTTATTGAAAGTTGTGGGAGTGAAGTACCCAGCAGTAGGAGTGGCTACAGTGGCACCAGCAAAATTCAGGACAGCCCACTGGCCGGTGTTCCTGGAGGCCGTGACACTGACACCAACTGGGTTTTCAATGGTAACAATGGCACAAGCCATCAGTGGAAGCTTCTTCCAGGTCCCCTTCAGATTTATGATGTAGATGCCATCACTTTAACTTTTGTAGACGTACTTTCCATTTGGAAGTCGAGTTGGTGCCACCTAAGTAGGTTCCTGCTGCAAGGAATTTAAGGATATCTTCCTTCTTCATTTGCAAGACATCAAAGGGTCTGGACATTGTGAAGTGAAATGAATGAAATAAAGCCTGCATTATTTTTCATTGGCAAATCTAAGTTTTCTCCCTCCATCATCAAGAATGAGATCTTGAGAGCAAAATGGATCCCCAAGGAAAATGTCATTTTCAATTATAATGGCAACTTTCATTGAGTCTAAATCAAAGTTTCAATCTCTCTTGCAATTAAAACTTCTATTCTCCCCAATATCCTCCAATTTGTAATCCTCAACACAGACCTGAGTCAAGGTCAGGGAACTCTTAGTAGGGAGTGGGAGTTGTGTGTCTGGGTCTGTTCTCCTCCCACCACTGGAGGGGAGGTGGAAGGGAGGGGAAGGGGAAGAGACAGAAACACCCTTTCCTAGCTGCTGCTGCTTCTGTCTTAGGTTTCCACTGGCTAAGACTGCCTGTCTGTGATTGGAGGCTTCCCCACCCTCAGTCTCTGGAGCACTGGGTGTGTGGGTTATTGGGATGCACCCCCAGGACTATGCAATGTGAAGCTCCCTGACATTAGTCGGAATGATGCACACTCCAGCTGATGTCTTGCCATCTTCCACACCAAGCTTTTGCAGTTACCCTGTACCATTTTCTGCTGGGGTGACCTTTAAGGAGCTTTAAATCCGGTTACCTTTGAAAATACTCTCTTGGGCTGTGGAAAACTGAGGCATCCCTTCCACACTGAATGGTGGCGTCACACTACCCCTTCTGATGCTTCTTCTGCTTGCCCTGATGTTATGAACTGCTCCTCTGGCCTCAGGGTACTCAGACAGGAAGTAGGCACAACTCTCTGGGTTCACATGTGACCCCCCCCCCCACTCTAGGAAAGGGAGTATGTGTCAAGCTCCAAGAACTTTCTCAGTCTACTTGACATGGCAAGCAGCACCTCCATGGTCCTGGGAGTGTGTATAATTCAGCCAGCATCCAGCAAGGAGTGTGAAGCCAGGCTCCCCTCCTGTAGGCAGTCCTAATTTCTATGAATTATTCTCTTAGGGCTACTCTCATTTGGCCCGAAAGGTGGGTAACTCACGGGGAATGGAGATGAAGATAACACAGAAGAGTTCTTATTCAACTAATAGCTCACTAGCAGTTCCTAGTGAAGCAAACTGACTTTGAGTTTCTTGTCTTTGCTTTTGTAGGCTGATTGAGGTGGTGGGGTAGGCTGGTCTACCTTTTACTAGCACTGCAGTTATGTACCTAGCATCTCCTTTTTAGAATGTGAGAGTTCCTTCAGCTTTGCATCGATAGCCTGGGGTCCGAGACAAGAAGAGTCCCCGGTATCATCCTATTAAAAAAAATAGTGATGTATACGTATCATATTTTACCAGATTTGGATTGTATTATTTTATAAGTTGCTTTTTCTTACTAAAGATGTGTAGTAGCATTTCCCATGCTACTAATTGTGCTTTGAAGTGTTTTTTTTTTTAAATCTGAGTACAGCGAACACACAATATGACATCAGTTTCAGGTGTATAACATAGTGATTCGACAAGTTTGCATGTTACGCTATGCTCACCACAAGTGTAGCTACCATCTGTCCCCATACAACACTATCACCTGAGAATGAGAGAGAAAGAATCTCTCACAGTACCAGTAATATCTGGGCTGCATCTAAAAGGCTGAATCACAGTTTTTTAGGGAAAAGGAATATCTTGCATGAAAAGATAATAGAGGGCACCTTGGTGGTTCGGTCAGTTAGGCATTTGATTCTTGATTTCAGCTCAGGCCATGATCCCAGGGTCATGGGATGGAGCCCTGCATTGGGCTCCTTGCTGAGCCCGGTGCCTGCTTGAGAAAAGAAAAAAAAAAAATTTAAGATAATAGAAGCAAGAAAGAACATTGAATGGTCTGGGAACTGGAAGGACAAGGAGGAGTCTTGATCTATATAACCCTGTGACATTTGAGTGTAAAGTGTAATTATTATTACTATTAATTTTCTTTTCTTTCTTTTTTTTAAATTTATTTAAGTTACATCCAAGTTAGTTAGCATATAGTGCAACAATGATTTCATGGGTAGATTCCTTAATGCCCCTTACCCATTTAGCCCATCCCCCCTCCAGGAACCCTCTGCTTGTTCTCCATATTTAAGAGATTAATTTTATTTTCAAAAGAGGAAACTGTGGTATAGACAGAGTAAGAGATTTGTTAAGATTAGCTAGCCAGTCAGTGGCAAATCCGGAATTTAAAGTTGGGATTTCTGGAAACTTGGAGGACACTGAATATA
Source organism: Leopardus geoffroyi (assembly GCF_018350155.1). NCBI lineage: Eukaryota > Metazoa > Chordata > Mammalia > Carnivora > Felidae > Leopardus > Leopardus geoffroyi. Next base: position 50,453,027 of record NC_059328.1, read on the forward strand.
AGCAGGAAAGGAAGAAATCAAGGAAACCTGAACCATGACGAAGGAGAAGGGATGCCCTAGCAGTGAGGAGTGGAAAGAGAAGGAAAACCGTCTGCTCCATGTCCAATTAAATCTCTTTTGTTCTCAGAGAGGCCTGGGAAGTTGACCGCCAGCTTCCCTCATCTGATGAGTGAAGTGTAATAAATGTGTGCACTTTTTTTTTTTGTAGAAATGTGAAGTAGTTTCCAAAATTAGCTCTGTCCAACTGTTAAAACCCCCAAATTCCCAAACTCTCTCAACAGGAAGCAAGCAGTGGACATCCAGATGTTTCTCCTCACAGTATTTGTCTGTGTAGTATTTACATTGATCTTTTTCTTGTCAAATCATGACTTTATGAAATGCTTTATTATGCTGATTGACCGTTCGCACAGAAGAACTGAGAAGGGGGAGCTGAGGGAAACATGGGTGCAGGGTGCCGTGCGGATCCTTAGCCAGTGCTCCATCTCGGAAAACCACACTTCCAGTAAACGCTCGGAGTTCAGAAATCCAGCAAGTACAAAACTCAGCAGAGACTGTTCCTTTTCTGTATGAAGAAAGATACTACAAGGAACAAACCTTGATGAACCCACCCTTTGGAGATTATGAAGGTAAATGAGGGGTTCCTGCGTAGCTCAGTTTGTTGAGTGTCCAACTCTTGATTTCAGCTCAGGTCATGATCCCAGGGTCATGGGATAGAGCCCAGCATCAGTCTCCATGCTCAGAGTGGGATTCTCTCTCTCTCCTCTACCTTTCTCCCCATTCATGCCCTCTCTCTCTTTCTAAAAATAATAATAATAATAATAATAATAATAATAATAAAGCAAATAAAAAATAATAAACATTTTAAAAAGAAAAGAAAGGAAATGATCGGTCTGCAAATCGTGGAATCTACCAAATCATGAATACCAAAAGAATAGCTTTCTGCAGGAAGAGAGTTGAATAAAGCCTGGGCTGATAGGTCATTAGTTATTTCACTTTCTGCCAGGAACTGGGCTACAAAGGTGCATGCATACCTCAGTTTGTCCTCACCACAGTCCTAAGAAAAAGGTATTATTTTCATGCCCTGTTTATAGACGAAGAAATTGAGACCCAAGAGAGGTTAAAAACCTAAAAGTTTACTGGGACACCTGGGTGGTTCAGTCAGTTGAGTGTCCGACTCTTGATTTCGACTCAGGTCATGATCTCACGGTCATGAGATCGAGCGCTGGGTGGGGCTCTGCATGGGGCATGGAGCCTGCCTGAGATTCTCTCTCTCCTTCTCTCCTTCTCCCTTTGCCCCTCCCTCTGCTTATGCACATGCTCTCACTCTCTCGCTCTCTCTCTCTCTCTCTCCCTCCCTCAAAAATAAAAAATTAAAAAATCTTAAAAAAAAAAAGACAAAAAAACTTCAAAGATTACTTAGCTAGTAAGCAGCTGAGCTGGGAATCCAACCTAGGTCTACCTCAGTCCAAAGAGACTATGCATTTAACTATTATATTCTGAATGTAATGTTACGTAATTCTGTTCTTAAAAAAAAGAAAAAAAAAGGTGGTGGACCCACTTGTTGATTCTTCAAGGAGAAGATGCCTCCGTTTCTAACACTGCCAGAACTGTTTTTCTATCTCTTAGTAACTCTACAATGAGAGTCATTCTCCACCACTCTCCACCCTCCTCCGTGGCAGCTATTGTGCTTAGGCAATGGGTCACTTTTGATCACCTTTCTTGTCTTCCTTTTAAGCTACCATTGTTTCATTCTTTCTTTGAACCCCAAAGAAAGATATAAAAGGTGAACAGCGTATACCTAGAAGGTCACAGTGCTTGGCAATGAACACCCAAAACCAAGACCAAAAAAACAGCTACAGGATGGGATCCTGGAAGCCTTTCTCTTGCTGGGTAACCAGTGACCAAAGAGATAATGTGTCAGACTTGCAACGGATACCCCTTTTGATTAATTAGTCTCTTTTCTTCCTCTTTAATTATGATCTTAGCCAAAGTTCCATGTTGTTTCTCCCACTATTAAAGGGAGGGAAGAAAGAAAAAAATGAAGATAAATATAACCAACTTCATTTGGATCAACTATGTCTCATTAGCAATTTTATGGTTTTAGTGTGGAGAATACTTAGTACAGAAAAGGCATTTTCTCTTTCTATTTTTTTTTAACTAATGTTTAATTGGTTTATCCCCTTTGGGCTAGCAAGAGAAACGCCTATACCCAACATGCACATACTGTATGTAAGAATGGGCATAAACAAAAGTCAAACATCTGCTTACCAGACCTGCCCCTCAGTCTTCTTCTTAAGCACCAGGAAAAGCATCTCAAGTTAGTCCCCAGTTTGACTTTGCAGGAATGCTGGATTCTCTGTAGCGTTTTTGCCTCTCACCTTTCCTAGGAGTTTATAGGGCGCTTTGAAGTTCCTCTGAACAAACAGGGTCTCTGTGTTTCACTTATTGCTGAGCCAACCCTGGGGCCTCGGTTCCATCAGCTCCTTATTAAGTGTTTAGTAATTTCAGTTTCCACCTTTTGGTCTTGCTCGCTTTGCAAACATCTGGAGAGAATTAGTTCCCAGGCCTCTGTAACATACCCATTTTGTGGTTCTAGAGAGAGTTGCGGGCTAGGGGATGTTATTGCCCTTAACGAGCTTTCTTTATGCTTTTTAACTGTAAAAGGTACCCTCGTTAATATTCACAGACAAAGAGAAAGTGAGACCAGCCACTCCATCCCTGTTTAGCTCTTGCCTTCTTGACTGTGAATGAGAACTTCATGCTGAAATGGGTAGAATAAATATCATGAAAGTGGGAATTAAATACAAGATAAAATAATGCATGATAATAATAACAACAATAATGTCTGGGCACCTGAAACGAGCATACGTCTCTACCTGGGTGATTCGGTGTGATCTCTGCTAGCCCTGCGGGCCTGTGAGCACTGAAAACGTGTCTAGTACATATTAAGATTTACTGTTAGGAAGTCACACACTAGATTTGGAAGAGACAGTATAAAAAATGAAAATATAGCGCTAAGAATTTTATGCAGATTTGATGTTGGAATAATTTGGAGATATAAGGTTAAAATTAATTTCACTTTTTTCCCACTTTTTCAATGTCGTTATTAGAAAGTTTTTAATCATATAAGTCACCCACTTTTGTGTTTTTCATCATGTTTCTATTGGACAGCAGTGCACTAAAGAACCAGACAAATTATTTAACAGGATATGACTAGGATTGGAAGATTCCTGTGACGGCATCCATGTGATATCAAAGTGGATAGGATGGGTATTGAAAGAAGTGTTAAGAAAATACCCTGAATTTCAATAAGTAGGAGAAGATGGCTATCAGATAGAAACTACTGATTGTTAACTTTTTCCCAGGACAAAATTCTAGAATAAATTATTAAATACAACATTTATAAGTAGGTTATAAGTAGGGGGTGCCTGGGTGGCTCAGCCAGTTAAGCATCTGACTTCAGCTCAGGTCATGACCTCGTGGTTCGTGGGTTCAAGCCCCATGTTGGGCTTTACGCTGACAGCTCAGGGCCTGAAGCCTGCTATGGATTCTGTGTTTTCCTCTCTTTCTGCCCCTCTTTCTCTCTCTCTCTTTTGAAAATAAACATTAAAAAATTTTTTTTAAGTATATTAGGAAACAAGTAGATGATCACAAGAAACTACTAAGTAAAATTACAACTGGTTGAATATTTGTATTCAGTCTTGAAAATCTATCTATAGAGAGGCCTTGGGGGGGACCACAAAACTAAAAAATTAATTGAACATGATGAATCTCAAAATAAGTACTCAAAATATAATGCATCAATAATGGGAATGTGATGTATAACTTCCATAAATGTAAAGTGCTGAGTTCATAACATGAATTGTGTTTAGGTACATCACTGAGGTGGCCCAGCTTAAAAATAATGCCCATGCAAAGAATTGACTTTTTTAAGTATAGCACTAACTAAAGGTATGATATGCTGTGGAAAAATATCATAGAGTGTAGAAGTCTCACTTTATTGCGCTGAACTGGCCAAATCTAGAATATTTTGTTCAGTTCCTGCATAACCACATGGTAAGGGTGTCCTTTTTTTAATTAAAAAAAATTTTGTTTAATATCTATTTATTTTTGAGAGAAAAGGAGACAGAACGTGCATGGGGAGGGGCAGAGCGAGGGGGAGATACAGAATCAGAAGCAGGCTCCAGGCTCCAAGCCATCAGCACAGAGCCTGTTGCCGGGCTTCATCCCACAGATCGCGAGATGGTGACCTGAGCCAAAGTCAGTCAGACATTTAACCGAATGAGCCACCAAGATGCCCCAGGTGAGGGTGTCTTAACAGCTAGAACAGGAAAGCCATTCAGCCGGGCAAAGAAGACCTCTGAGAATGTCACTTGACAGTGTGATCATTGTTATCGCTTGGAGAGTGTAGGTAGACATTCTGCTTTGCTACAGAAAACAGGCTGACCAAAGAACTCTTGGTGGATGTTACAGGAAAGGTAGGAACGGATCATTATAAAGGAGAATTTTTGAATAATTGTGGAGCCCTCCATGGGAAAGGCTGCCTGGAAGATAATAAAGTAGCTCCCTTTCCTAAGAGTGTTGTTCTGTAGAGGCCAAATGAGCATTCATCAGGTATGTTAAAGAAGATATTTCTACATTGGAAGGGAGATTAAAGTAAGTGACATTTTTTTTAGTTTCCAATTCTAAAGCTGGAAATCCTGTTATCAGTATAGTCATTCTAAGATACTCTACAGGCTCCTGCTTTGGTCAAACCAAGGTAAATATCATCTGGAAGCTTCCTAAAAATGATGGTGCATCAGAAATTAAACTAAGAAGACATCTAACACACGGTAGCTGCCTCTCTGTGTGTGTTTAGGGGATGAGGAGGGAGCAAAGTCCAGAGCCATAGCGTTTGCCAATTTCTGTGGTGTAAATACCCCTACCATAGCAAAATCTAAAGTAGCCACAGTTTAACAACTGGCCGGCAAATTTCCTGAGAATGTAACATGTCTCTCACAGGCCGGTATGAGCTGGCTCCAGTACGACACTGCTCACGTATCATTTAGCAGTTAGAACACAGTGTCAGCGAGACAGAATCAATCAATCAATCAATCAATCAGTTTTTTAAAAAATGTTTGCTATGGGTCACCACCCAGAAAGGTGTTAATATGTGACATGGTATTTTCCCTCAAAGAACTTAAGGCCAACTGGCAGAAGAGGGAAATGGGTTGGGGGACAAAGATTAACACATAGAGGAAAAATAGAAGGTATTTTAGGACATGAAACAGTGCTGACCACAGAGGTCAATGCTAGTGAAGCTTGGAAAGCAGCAAAGGGACAAAAGCTAATGTTTATTGAGCGTTGAAATGTTCCATGTGCTCTATGGGCCACCGTTTCTTATATCTGAAGAGACATAATCATAACCCAGTAAGGTAGATATTGTGCCGTCATATGGATGGGGAACCAGAGCTCAGAAATGTCAAGACACAGACCTGAAGCCACACCACTGGGAGTAGCACAAATCCATCCTTATCTACACATCCAAGTTCGGCAGCCAGTCCCTCCTTGGCACTATGGGGGAGGGGGGGGGGGTGCGGACGGGGGGAGAAGGGAAAGACTGAAGCTTAGCTGGAAGGACAGAGAGAATTTAATGCCTCCTCCTAATGCCTCTTCTTGCAAGGCAGTCCTGTTGCGGCTGACGTGAACAGCTTCTCTGTGGACAGTGTCTCACTCCCAGTCACCGCTGACTCAGAAAGCAAGGCAAGCAGACTGGGAGGCGGTCACACCCCCAAGCCCTGACCATCCTCTCTTGACCTCTTCTTCTTGCCACTCTAACAAACCCACCTAGGCGTGGGTTTTGAGTTTTTGTTCAAAATTCCAGCGGCTTGAGTTAGGGAAGTAAATGGCTCCCTGAGCCTCAGTTTCTTCTAACACAAAATGAGAAGAAATACTATCCAATTCATATTTTGTTGAGATTGTATGTGTTAATTAAGAAACAAAACAAAGCAGGGGTGCCTGAATGGTTCAGTCGGTTAAGCTTCTGACTCTTGATTCCAGCTCATGTCATGACCTCACAGTTTGTGAGTTCAAGTCCCGCATTGGACTCTGCACTGACAGTGCAGAGCCTGCTTGGGACTCTCTCTCCTCTCTCTCTGCCCCTTCTCCACTTGCTCTCTCTCTCTCTCTCTCCTCTCTCTCTCTCAAAATAAATAAGTAAACTTAAAAAAAGAAACACCTAGCACAATGCCAAGCACAGAGTAGATATTCAATAAATATTAAATTCCTTTCTTTCCATACAGCTGCATGGTTTTCTCCCTAGCTAGATTGTCATGCATATCTTTGTGTCCCCAACAACTAACTCGGGACATGGCAAAGAGAACAGGTTAACTCTGTTTAGTGACAGCACTGATTCATTACTCTGGTCCTAGAGATGCTTTTTACATTAAATAAAACAAATATACATGCACATGCAAAAGTCCATTCCTGTCCCAAGGAATCAGTATATGCTCTTCTAGGGGCTGGTCATTCCACACAGATGAGGGAGTGCCTGTTCTCTGACAAGATTGTCTACTGTCCTCAGTCTAAAAACTGCCGCTACCAGTTTATTTACATCAACAAGGTGTCATCTTTATACCATGATCTTTCAATTCTGGTGAGCTGCTTGGTTGTCCCATTACACTATCAAGGGGTGGTGCCGGGGTGATCACTAAGGGTCCAAGGAACAGTGTCATGCTGGATGCAAGAGTTCAGGTGTCATGGCGGCTCAAGGCAAGTTCGGTCAAGGAAACAGCAATGAAGGCCATGGGGCTGTTGGGGGGTGCCCTCGTGACCATCACTGCAACCTGAAAGAATTGACCAATGATTGCATGAATGGAAGCTAGAAGGAACTGCAGCTTTCTTTGAAGAGAGCAGAAAAGTGGTTGACGATGTACAAAGCTCCATAGGCTCAAGCAAAGCACCCAAATGTGCTCATTCACCCCTTCCATTCACTCATCTCCCCCTACATAGTGCTACTCACCAGAGCATGCCGCGGGCGCTCGTTCCCTCCCTGGGTGCTCCAGGAACCAGTTATGAAATCCACCTATGTATTTTCTGTGGAGTTCGGCTCTGATTTTAGCAGACAGCATGAGCTATCATCTGGTTTTTATTAAATTCCATAAGTGAGAGAGTAATTCATACTCCAAAATGTTACAGACTCACTATTTACATAGTGCGACTGATTGAAAACTGTTTTGTTCTTTTCTGCTTTTCTCTATTTTGCAAATTTCCTTCAGTGAGCGTGGACTACTTTCATATTCAAAATTGTAAACATTTTTTGAAAGAGTAAGAGTTTCATGTCAGAAACAGAAGTATAGGAACAGAACATGCCATTACTAATGGCTTTGAGAACCATATTCCTACAGCCCTGATGATCAGCAAGTCGTGTTATTGAGACGTTTTCCTCTACTTTCTGTGAATCTGAGTGAGCTTTGCTCCGAGACTGCCAATCGAAGAATGGGAAGTACACATTATTTCGAGAGGGTTGAGTAATTGAATCCCCTAGCACCTACCACAGTGTGAGTTCTAGGTTAAGTACTTGAAAATGATAACTTTTCAATAGCTGGGCTTTCTCCAGCATGGAACGACAAGATATGTGACAACTCTTTGTCCGGTGGCTTACTCGGTGTCAACTGTGTGCCAGGCACTGTTCTGGGCATTGAAGATATAAAGATAATTCATGCCTTCACTCTAGTGAGGAAGGTAGATATGAAAACACTGTAGCAGTACCAGAGGAGTGACTTGTGTACAAGAGGGTATAGGTGAAAGGTCAGAGCAGTTTTCATAAAGGCCAAGATATTTCAACAGTCTTCCCTTGAAAGAAGGAATTTGCTAAGCAGATCAGATACAGTTGGGTGGTAAAGGGATGGGTAGAGGTAAGGAGAATCCAGCGGAGGGAAAAATGGGAGCATGATTAGGGCTCTGGGACCGAAAATTTAAAGTTCTCAAAGACGTAGCAGTTCTTGTCCCAAACGACAAGCTAGGCTAGCGAACCACTGTGAACCCTAATTCCATCAAACACCCATTAGCCCTGCCGTGTACCCAGCATAAGTATGGTGATGATTGAACACAACGACAAGATATCACCACCCCAAATCACCTGATGATCAGAGCGTTGTCTTACTGTGCTACTTCCTGTCCTTTTGGTGAAATTGCAGAGTAAAGTTTAAAATGCTGAGGCTGCCCATTTGAGAATGAGGAATTGCATATTGGAATTAGCATAATAAATGCTTACATTGTATATAATCTACTGGAGATCCTGGGATGACTTTTCCCGAAAGACACTACAACCTGGATACTGTCCTACCGCCTAGACAGGAAAGAAAGGGAAAGGGTGGTAACACTGATGGTGCTTTCCTTGTGTCTTCGGCAGCCTTCCAGTCCAAGAAATAAGAATAATCATAAGGCAACTTTAATCTTCACCGAGCTCTCTTGAAGCATATCAAAGAGAATCCCAAATGCACAGCAAAACATCTTAAAATTGCCTTTCCCCATCTCTCTCTAGTCATATATATCATACATTTATGGTTCCCTCCTCCTCATTCTTCCCCCCTTCGCCCTGGATTCCTCCAGGCTCTCTTAAACCCAACTGCAAGAGCACTTATCCTTCACCCCCAGCTCCCTTCCCCCTTTCTGGATTTATTTCTCCTGTGGCTGGTAGCTCTCTCCCTTTTCTGAAGTAAATCAATTTCACCTTCCTGCAATCAACACCACAGTATTTTTATATTTGTGGCAAAAGTTTAATAGGCAGAATTGGGGGATGCTTTGCAGAGGCTAGAATACCCCGGAGAATGATTTGTTTTCCTCATCATCTGAACGGCAAGCGTTTTTAGCCACTGCTGGCTAAGTTGTTTCTGATGGAGCCCACATTTTAGGTCTTGCTCGCCCTAAAAATATAAGGCTTCCCCTATCGGAGAAAGTCGATGTAAAATGATGTTCATAAGTCTATTTTCCCTTAAGTATGCCCCTTTTATTGGTAACAAACTTGAGCCTCCATTCCTTACCCACCCAAGGTGGTTAACTATGAGAATACTATTCAGTTAGTGCCCTTCTTCCCCACAATCCCCAAGGGCAGGGGCCCTGGACATTAGCTGGGGAAATAACCCTGGAAAATAGAATGGACTTATTTCTCATTGTATTTAGTATTCGTTGAAGTGAATTGAATGTGAGCATAAACTTCTCAAAGGTTCTTTTAGTCCTTTGAACCAAGTGTGAACCGAGTGTCACTGAAGTCATGAAACCTGGCACATACACAGTTGCATTTCACCCTGCCTCAAGCCACCACATGAATGGGTGACCAGGAAGCAATCTTCCCTTCATAGGATTTCCTCCAATGCCTACGCTGCAAGCCAAGGACCTGTAAGTACAGAAAAAAGCCATTTGCTTTTCCTTTCCTTTGAGGGAAATGACCAGATGCAAAGTTTTCAGACCCAATTCCTGACTCCTCGGTGCCCATTCTGGCATTTGAAGAGTTAATCTGCTGCCACCTAGTGGCTCTCAGCCAACCTGCGACCCCCAGCTCCCAGAAGAGGAATGAGTGAGGGTGACTGGGGTGAGGTTGCCTTGGTGAAGGGGGCAAGGTTCCCCGAGTGGCTTTGTCTTTCCACCCCAAAGTACTAGTTACAAGTGTTCGCTTTTCGAAAGCAGATTCTCTCTCTTCTGTCTCCCCCCCCCTCCTCACTCTCCCTTTCTTTCCCCTTCCCTCCCTCTCTCATTCCCCCTCTCTTTCTCACTTGCAACTGGGGCCCGTTTCCTCTAGACCTGAGGCAAAACAGTAGTACAGGCTAGGATTTCTTGCAAGTTTTCCACTGTGGGGTGCCGCAACAGCTGTGACCCTAGCTTGATTTTGATGTAGACTTCAAGGGCGCCGTCCCCAGCAGGGGGAACATTTTTACCTCAGGAGCCTATTCACATTGGTAGCCTTGGCAGGGAAAGTTCCAGAAGCTTTGATTACACAAATACCTCTGCTAGGTACAGGCCCCTTCTTGGCAACCTGGGGAGAGAGAATGTGCACGTGGGCTGATTAAACCAAATGACCCGTTTCCTTTGCTGGGGTGGAGGCTGGGGGCTGGGGCTGGGGGTCTTCGGCTTGGAAATGATTTTTTCCTTGGCTGTGTTGCCTGGAAACTTGGAGAGTTTAATTAGGACTGGGGAGGTTTTTGGCTTCTGCAGCTGCCTCTGCTCTCCCCCAGGGTTAGTGGGTGAGTGTGTGTGTGTGTGTGTGTGTATGTAGTGCAGGCCAAAACCGTCCTGAGAAGTGAATTGTGTACCATGGCAGATGTGACTCTTTTTATTTCAATTGATTTCAGTTAATAACTTTTAACCTTGTGAACCAGAGAGGCTGCGTGTGGTTTATGTATCACGTACTGAAACCTGGACAACTGGGTGGAAGGGGTAGCTATTACCTTACTTCCTATATCCATCAAGGGCCAATCTTGGAGAATTTTCTAAATGTTCTCAAGAAAGTCCAAGAAGGACTGCCCCAGGTCAGTGTCTCCCTGACTCTGTGAGTTCCAAGGGAAAAGTAGGACAGAACCCAGCCTGCCCAAATGCAGTTATCCTACTTTGTTAGGGAAAAAGAACAAACAAATTAAAATACAATATTTTAAATCCTTTATTAGCCCCAATACCATTTATCAGCATCAATTCGTTATTGTCCCATGTGGGGATTTTGAAGAATTGAGGAAGAAGAGGTTTTTTCATTTGGTGGGGGAGGGGTTGTATATGTTCGTATCTACTTATTTTTCAAATGTAAACATGATACATACATATGTTCCAGTCATAAAAGAATTAAAGACAGAAGTGAAACCCCTCTTGCTCAGAGGCAGTTTTTCTAGCTGGAGTCAACATCAGTCTAGGCACATTTTGGCCCTTCTCTTCTTCCCTTCCTCCTTTTCTTTCCTCTCTTCCTTTTCTTTTTCCTTCAGAGGAAGAGTCAGAGACATAGGTCTTTCTTTATGGAGTGCACGCAAGTGAGCCATAGCATACTGTGTGTCTGAGTTTCTGAGGGCGGCCATAACAATGTACCACACACTGGATGGCTCAGACAACAGAAATGTGTTGTTGCGTGGTTCCAGAAGCTGCAAGTCCAAGATCAAGGCATCGAGCTTCCGATGGCTTGCTTTCAGCCTTTGGTGTTCCCTGGCATGTAGACACATCGCTTGATCTCCACCTTCATCTTCGTATGGCATTGTCCCTCTGTGTGTGTGTGTGTGTCTGTCTCTGTGTCCAAATTTCCCAAAAGGCAAATTTGGGAAGTTTGGGACGTCAGTCATACTAGATTAAGTCCCACTCTAACGACCTCACTTCAACTTGGTTATCTCTATAAAGACCCTGTCTCCAAGTAAGATCACATTCTGAGGTACTGTGGGTTAGGTCTTGAGCATCATTTGAGGAACACAATTCAGCCCATAATACCAGGTAAAACAATAGCTATGTATGTTTGGTATTGCAGTAGTACCTAGGAGGGAGGTTTGGTTTTTTTGAAGCCAATGATGGGATATATTAACGGGACTACTTTTTTCTTTTCCTTTTTAAATTTATTGTACATTTTCATAACATTATACATACACATATATGAAAGAGTCAAGTAGTTTTATAAGGCTTATTATGAAAAATAGGAGTCTACAAGCCATAGCCAGGCTCTCCACCTCCGTTTTATACTCTTGAAGGCAACCTCTTTCAGCTCTTCTGATTCTGTTAACATTTAACTGTAAATTTCCAAACAACAGATTTATGTAGTTACATGATTTTTCAATTATAGATATTATTTACTGGTTTCCTAACATGGAAGATGGGGAGTCAGCTCTCTATAGGTACACTCCACCTCTAACACACACACACACACACACACACACACACACACACTTCTAGTATTCCATCTGCCCAATATAGTGGTGTTGTGACTCAGTGAGATTTAGCCGATGTTCCCATCACCATGACTATGTAAATGCTATAGATAACTAAGTTGTGGAGGATACCAAGAGTACTTTTTCTTTCCTGTACAAAGCTTCTCCCACCTGGAGTGAATAATTGACTTGTGTTTTCACTTGGCTGGTTTTTAATGTACTTATTATCACTTATCAAATCCCAATTCTGCCCCAGTTATGTAAAATCCTCTCAATACATTCAAACACATTAGTAATTATTGATTTCACCTTCTTGAAGTCTCTTCTAGAGCCCTCTGACCTTCTCCAAACTGGCACTGAAGGTCACATGACCAGACTGTTGCCTAGGGAATCTTCAATTTAGGCCTTTCTTCTTGGACCAGAGCTCCAGAGAAGACTCTGCAGTCCCTACTTGGAGAGTATATGCCTGGCTGCTATGTTCCGGGAGCTGAATGTGGGAAGAAGGCTGGAGCCCAAATAATTCAGTCAGATCATCAATATTCCTTGAGTCTCTCTGCTTTCAGGACAGCATCCACTCATGCCTTAGTTCGGCCTAGCATCTCCACTCAGAAATCCCCTGCTTTCTGTCTCTTGAAAATAAATCTTTCCTGTCATTTATTGCAGTGAAGAAGGAGTCAAGTGATTTCATGGCATAGGAGGTGGGGGCTTTGGGGAACACCTACCTGATCCCAAGCCCTCCCCACTAACCCTCTTGTGTCTCTCCCACCTTCGTGCTCACTTCCAGACATACCAAGTGTCACTAATTCCTGCACTTGTTCTGGGATCCAAACTGTCAACCAAGGCACTTCTGGAGCCTCCCCATTGCAGGCTTAGCATGTGGCTCTGCTAAACCAGTCTGCTAGGACAGCTGCCAGCTTCACAGCATTTCAGTCCGCAGGTTTTGTTGTTTGCCCCTTTTCTATTCTCTCTATTTTTGTGTCATTAGGTTACCAGGAGAAAGGAAGCTAAATAGAGGTGTCCCATTTGCCAGCTTTAACTCTAAAGCTGTTCTTGTCCTCTAACCAGCATGTTCTGGAGATAGTTTCAAATCCCTAAGGAGCGATCCTATTGCTGGGCTATCTGGAAGCTGTGGGTGAGTTTAGGGAGAAGAGAGGCTCTGTGACCACGTGCACGTGCACATTCAAGTACACAGTCATCCCAACCACCCACGTTGCACACAGTCTACAGCCAACCTGGGCTGGATATTTGGATTCTCTAGCTTTAGATTCTTATTTTGTTCTTTGTGTAATTTTCTTAGATTCCCCAGTTCTCTCTCCCCGTCCCCTCTAATTTATTCTTGAAAATACCACCAAAGTGTTCCTTTTAAAAATGCAAATCCTATTATTATGTCATTCCCCTACTTCAAAGGCTTCAATGCCTTCTCTTTACTTTTGCAATAAAGTCCCACACTCTACTCTTGTCTTATATGACTCCCACAGTCTGGACCCTGACAACCTGCCCTGTCTCATATTAGTTTCCTCTCTCTGGCTAAACTTTGGCTTCCTTGACTATTTGTCAGTTCCCTCAGGTCTTTGCACATGTTCTTGCCTCTGCCTGGAAAGCTCTCTATCTCAGAACCCCAAAAGCCCTAAGGGGAAAACATCCTATTCCCAGAGAGACCTTCTCTGACCACCTCTCAGCCCCTCCCCCATAGACATTAGGTTAAATTCTACCTTACGTACCCTCCTGACATCCTGCTCTTTTGCTTTGTTAACACTTTAGTTACATGTCCAGGCTAGAATGGAAGCATTAGGAGCATAGGATCTTTTTCTGTCTTGTTCACATCAAAACCCTGGAACCTAACAGCAGGCTAGGCTCCTAGAAGGTATTCAGAGATATTTAGGGGCCCATGTGTGGCTCAGTTGGTTGAGCCTCTGACTCTTGATTTTCTCTCAGGTCATGATCTCATGGTCATGGGATCCAGCCCCACGTTGAGCTCTGGGGCTGCTTGAGAGTCTCTCTCTCTTTCTCTCTGCCCTCCCCCACATGCAGTCTCTCACTCTCTCTCTCAAAAAAAAAAAAAAAAAAAAAAAGATGTTTATTTAATCAATTACACTTTTCACTTTAGATTTTTCTAATGTCTCCTCCCACCCCCACCCCAGTATACTCACGATTCTAAATCTACTGTTTTAATCAGGGAGAATATTAGCTAAATATCAAATGTGTTTGGCCTGAAAAGATACTCATAATTCCCTTTCTAGAAAACTAGGCTTGGTGCCTCTCTTCCTCTCTCTTGCGGAAAACAGGCCTAGATGTCCTCAGGACACTGAAGCTGGTGGCCAGGTGTCCCTTGGCTTGTTCTGCTGGCTCTAAAAGCAGAGATTATAAAGATTATAAACAGAAAAGGAAAGACTTAATTTTTGTTTTTCATAGGCAATCAGGGAAGTTGATTATAGTGATAAAGTTAGTAGGTCATACGAGGGTTCTCATAGAATAAGCTGAATGGAGGTCCCCACTACAGAACTCAGTTGTAGTAAGACAAGTACCCTAGTTTTTTTCTCATTGCTTTTCTTACATGAGAAAAAAAAAATGTAGCCCACCCTATGCAATAATTGGACGTTTGAAACCAAAACTATTTGTTTTCTCATCTGTAAAATGAGGAGGTTGAACTAAGTGCCCTCTAAGGCTGCTCTAAAACTCTCTGACCTTATTCTATGATTCTTTGTAAATGCTGTTCATGAGAATTTCTGGGTTTCTGAAAATACACTGCTTTTGAGAAAAGTCAAAGTTTTATTGCAAGTTTAAAAAAAAAATAGAAACACCTTTATGAACATGGCAAAGAATCAGGTGAACAATCATGTGGATTTGTGCACTGACAGCAGTGGTGCCCTTCTAAGGAGGCCGGTAGCCAGCATGTTACTGCTCAACACAGAATTGCAGCAGGGTGAGAAGGTCTAAAATCTTCAGAGGTAGCTTTGCAATGTTGTACCTTTGCACGAGGACAAGAAGGAAATCATACCTGCCCAAATGCGAAGGATTACGTACCCTAGACTTGGTTTTAAAAATAAATAAGGGGCGCCTGGGTGGCTCTGTCAGTTAGGCGTCTGACTTCGGCTCAGGTCATGATCTCACAGTCCGTGAGTTTAAGCCCCGCGTCGGGCTCTGTGCTGACAGCTCAGAGCCTGGAGCCTGTTTCAGATTCTGTGTCTGCCTCTCTCTGACCCTCCCCTGTTCATGCTCTGTCTCTCCCTGTCTCAAAAATAAATAAAATGTTTAAAAAAAAATTTTTTAAATAAAAATAAACAACTAAAATAACTGGGTGATTCATTGTATTATTATTCAGTAAATATCTACTCCAATCCTCACCCTGTCATGGGCCTTCACCTTCCTCTTCCATTAGTGCTGGGTTTGGCCATGCAATTTGTTTTGGCAGAAGAAATGTTTGTGGACATGACATTTACCTTCGATGTGCTTTCTCAGTTTAGCTTTGGTCTTTTGCCCTCGTGACCTGCCACAGATGCCCTGAGTAACGACTGTCCCATTTAAGAAAAAAAAATTTTTAACGTTTATTCATTTTTGAGAGACAGAGAGAGACAGACCATGAGTGGGGAAGGGACAGAGAGAGGAGACACAGAATCCGAAGCAGGCTCCAGGCTCTGAGCTATCAGCATAGAGCCCAATGTGGGGCTCGAACTCACAACCTTAAGATCATGACCTGAGCCGAAGTCAGATGCTCAACTGACTGAGCCACCCAGGTGCCCCATGACTGTCCCTTTAGCCTTGACTCCAAAATAAGAAATGTGGAGCAAATGTAAATTGGACCCACAGAGCCTTCCAGCTAAGCTCCGTCTAACTCAGCTGAATCATGGTTGATCTATAGACCTTTGATCATGAGATAAATGCTTGCTATTCTTAAGCTCTTGAGTTTTCAGGTGGTTGTTACACAGCATTATTGTGAAAAGGCTGGCCAATACAGGATGAAATGTGTGCTCTCATGAAATATAACATGATGGTTAAGGGTGCAGTTTCTCAAATTTAGCACATTTTGTTTTGAATCTCACTTCTCTTATTTACTTTATGTGAAATGTTAATGCAATTTGCTTAACCTCTCTGAGACTCAGTTTCCTCATCTGCAAAATAGAAAGAATCATGGTACCAACCCCATAGCAATGTTGTTAGACAAAATGAAACAGTACGAATTAAGCAGTTAAGACTGTGCCTGGTATGTAGCAAGTAAATGCTTGTTATTATTAACAATAATAATAATTTTAATTTCTATAAAATGAATCTTACTTTTCTAGTAACTTATATTATAAAACTTGATATATTTTTTCTATAAAACTGGATACAAAGACTTATTTAGAAATATTTGGTGAAGAAGGATGAAGGAGATAAACATCTTACCACGTGGCCAATAAGTTCCATATGGTATTAGAGTTTCTTGTCTATGGGAGGTGTATTTTCTATGAAGCAAGACGATCTGTGTGTGTATGCATATATAAAACAGTTTTGAATTACTCTGCAACAATCTCCCACATCTGAGCTCCTTTCACAATAAAAAATTTACATTTCCATATCCCAGCGTCCAGGATATGAAAGTGTGGTGTCACGTATTAACAGACTAGGTCTCACTCTACGCTCTGGGCGCCCAGAATTGTTCCTTAGAGTTCACGTCTAATAGGTCAATGCTGTCGTACTTCACCTTCATGTACTTAACAGACAGGTATTAAGTACTGGGTATTGCACCAAGGACTAGAGGTAGAAGATAAGTAAGACAATGGCGCTGCACTCATGGCAGTCATAGTTTCGCTGCAGACTGGCAAATATATTTCATATTGGTGTCAACTCTCACAGATATAGAGGGGCCGCCTGGAGCCCTGGTTAAACACAATTGTAAGCAGCATTGATCTTAGCAGGGAAAAGAGCTGTAGGCATGGAAAGAAGGAATGGTTTTGAATGCTTGCTAAGTCCAGGTTTAGCTGGGGACAGGAAAAAAAAACACAACAAAATATAATTTAATACAGTAAGCGCTATTTGGGAGATAAGAACACAAAGCAAGGAGTAATTAATTTTGCCAGGAGGGGAGTGGAATAAGGAAAGGCTTAATTGAAGAGGTGAAATTGTAGTGGGGTTTGGATGGATAACCAGGAATTTAGTAGGTGGTGAAGTGGGGAAGGAAGATTTCAGGCCAAGAATGCATCATGAGCAAAGGCACAGAGATGTGTAAGTACGTGGGGGGTTAAAGGAATTGTGAGCAGTCCTGTTTAAGAAGAACGCGGAGTGTGGGGCTGGTGCTGGTAAAAATGAGTTGTCACAAGGGTTTGGGACCAGATTGTATTGCTTTATCCTATAAACTGTGGGACTTGTTGAAGGCTTTGAAGCCAGAGCATGGTATGGCCACGTATGTGCTTGAAAGAAGTTGCTCCAGGAGAACTAGATTGGAAATGGACCAAAGAGAAAGAGGCATGAGAACAGAGCCTGTTGCAGCCGTGTAGACAAGAAACACAGGGCATCTGAACTGAGGTGGCATGGGATGGGGCAGAGGGAGAGGAAATAGCATCATCACACGGCACAAGGATGCTCTTCTCTCAAAAATGACCTATCATGGTTTCAATCCATATAAAGCAAATTCAATAGTCTAATTTTTTCATTGCTCATGTCCTAATATTACTGTTTGAATATGTATACATGTCATTAAATTACACATATAAATGGGACTTCCAAGAGTAACCTCAGATTTTTAGTTTTTTTATTATTTATTTATTTATGTTGGTGCAAAAAGGTGATTTTATTAAAGCATGGGGACAGGACCCCTGGACAGGAAGAACTGTCTAACCTCAGATTTTTTAATTTATCCTTGCAACAATCCTATAAAATAGGTACTGTAATTCCCATTTTGCAGAGGAGAAAACTGAGACTCAGCAATTTAAAAAACCCAAGATCAGTGATCTTGGACTATACATCTTCACAATGTCAAAGGTAGCACTTGAACCCTAGGCAACTTGAGTCCAGAGTCTATGCTCTTAATCACTACTCTACACCACAGAAACAATTAATTCCCCATTTCTACTCAATGTTAAATCTCTTCCATCCCTCTTCTTTTCAGTTTTCTGTATCTTGATCCTGGAGATAAGCTAATGAGTATCAGAGAAGTGTTGAAAACAGGAGAAGGTACCAAAGAGTTTAAAGATAACTGTGACTAAGACTAACCTCTGAAATCATCCAAATAACTTGGACTTGAAGTCTAAGAAAAGCTATTGATACTTTCTGAGTGCTTGAGAGATTTGTCAGGTAATCCTGAACCTCTTACTCTATTGGAATCAATGCATTTCAAGGCACTGCCAATGTACCCAGCAGCATGCTAGGGAATATATCACCTGTGACTTGGCCCTTAGCACAGACGCAGGGGAGAGAGCCCAGGACTGAGATGGGAGACATACTTTGGGGTC
Organism: Leopardus geoffroyi; assembly: GCF_018350155.1. Lineage (NCBI taxonomy): Eukaryota > Metazoa > Chordata > Mammalia > Carnivora > Felidae > Leopardus > Leopardus geoffroyi. Next base: position 50,471,322 of record NC_059328.1, read on the forward strand.
CTGGCTCTGCCATTCATCTGCCCTGTGACCTTGGACAAGTCACTTCCCCTTAAGGGGACTTCCCACCATAAGAAATAGCCCCAGTGATCACAAAGGTCCTTACCATTCCTACAACATTTTTTTGCCCGTCTCCAGGATTCATTTGAAGGAAAAATAAAAGCACGGTTAATATTCAACATAAAAGCATGGTAGGTAATAAAACACATTCAATGACCACGACTGGTTTAGCAATCACTTGGCCCCTGAAACAACCTCTTAACTATGCAGGGAGAGTGTTTATCATTTCTGCTCCTGCAGAAACTGACACTTTGCGAAGAGAATAGGCTTTACTATTTCTTCCTCTTTCAAAAACTGTTGCATTTGAAATCTCACAAAATATTGAAAACTTGTTTTAGAGGAGCAGAGGCACTTTTAAGCTGCGTTCCTGCTTTATCCCTCCTTTCTTTTCATCTGGCCTGGAGAATCCCCAGTGGTGATTTTTAAATATGTTTAGGTACTTAATCGAGGCTTTCGAGGCCTTCCTTCGGGGTTTGGGCAGCACGGAGTTTACTCTGAGGCAAAATATCTTTAACAATAGCCGGATATGCTCCCTGTTTCCTGGGGCTAAAGATTGCAAATAGATTTTTGCATCCCATTTCTTCCAGCGGGAGACCGCAGGGTGAATGGAAACACAAACTTGCTTTTGCCACTTGAAAAGCACCATCAGTTTTCTCGCAGCTATCATTTTGGCTTCCGGAGGAACCGAAGGAGCAAATGTTGAGTTTTGTAACAGTGCAATCCCAGCTGCCTTCCAGCTCTAACAATCAAGATCCACGTCTCCAGAGAGCACGGCTCCAAGCAATTATTAGAGACGATGGCATTCCTAGAGGGCTGGGGCCACATACTCTGCCCTCCAAAATAAACGCTTCTCTTCGAGCTTCATACTATGCGTTACTCCTTACATGTTATAACATGGGAGCTGACAGATAGGTTGCAAAGCTGCAACTAATATTTTTGAGGGCATAAGAGATGATTGTGCTAGTTCTAATTCCAGAGCCGATCTTTTTAGCAGATTATGATGGATGATTCGCCGCGGTGGTCAGCGACTCCTGTATATTTTAGGTGGAATGCTTTCTTTTGACACATACTTTACAGAGACATATGTGTATCCTATTTTAATTAATGGAAGAAATGATTCATTCACAAGTGAAAGATTTAATTAAATAAAGGGTCAGCATGGGTCAGCCATGAATTGCAAAATACCTCTGATGTTTATTATACTCTCCGCTGTCTCTGCATGCTGTCTGCAGTGGTACATGGCAGTAAAGGCAGGCCCTGGAAAGAAATGAAATGAAGTTTAATTAATTCATTCATTCAACAAATATTAATTGAGCCCCTACTGCGTTCTAGGCGCTGTGCTAGGCTCTGCAGATAAAATGGTGAACAGACATGGTTTTTGCCTTTACGACAGCTACAAGGCAGCAGGGGATGATGTGAAAATGTTGAGGTTCGGAGCCGACGGCCAAGAAAGAACTCCTGAGGCATCGTTGGTGCAGAAAGGTGATTTCATTAAAGCATGGGGACAGGACCTGTGGGGAGAAAGAGCTGCACTGGGGTTGTTACGGGTGACAGATTATTTACCTTCAGGTTGGGAGCAGGTTCAGGATAGAGCAAGTCTCTAAGGTATTTTGGAAGCAAGGTTTCCAGGACCTTGAAGGGCTAGCTGCTGTTAGAAAAGTCATTTATTACTGTTTAGTAAAAACTCGGTCATGACGGTGGGGTTTTGGGGTGGTCCAGGACCAACAGCCAAGAAAGAATTCTTGAAGACATCTTTAGTGCAAAAAGATGATTTTATTAAAGCACGAGGACAGGACCCGGGGGCAGAAAGAGCTGCACTGGGGTTATGACAGTAACTGATTATATACCTTCAGGATGGGAGGGAGTTAGGGAAAGAGTAAGTCTCTAAGGTATTTTGGAAGCAAGATTTCAGGACTTTGAGGGACTAGGTATTGTTAGGAAAGCAAGCCATTTATCACTGTTTAGTAAATCCTCAGTCATGAGACCCTTCAGATGTATATCAGGGGGCCATAAGCTTTGAGTATGATTGCCAGGATATATCTTGGGGGAGTTGAGATAAGGAAGTTTCCAAAGGAATTTTTATATGTTAAAGTAGACTTACAGGATCACGGGGGGTCAGGATAATGTTAAGCCAAGATTCCCTTTTGCCCCTAGCAAAGTGTCACCATCAAGGCAGCTGAGCTCCTAGAGAGAGGTCACTCTTCCTGTTTCAAGAACTTCCCAATAGGCTGTAGGCAGTAAAGGAATTTCATTTTTCATTTGCCTTTGTTTCCCACATCACCCTGGCAAGCACTTAAACCCCTTTCCTTTGTTCTTGGGTAGCCAGGAGTGTCTGAGGACTATCACACAAACCCCACCTCGGAGGTGGTGGTGCAGTTAGCCCGTGCTTTGCCCTCAGCTTGCCCCATGCTCCCTCACCAATGAGACCCTTCAGATGTATTTCAGGGGGCCATAAGCTTGGAGTATGATTGCCAGCATATATCTTGGGGGGAAGAGATAAAGGAATTTCCAAAGGAACTTTTATATATTAAAGTAGATTTACAGGATCCCGGGGGTTAGGATAATGTTAAAGTAAGGTTGCCTTTTGCCCTTAGCAAAGTGTCATCATCATTACTGAGGCAACTGCGTTCCTAGAGGAAGGTCACTCTGCCTGTATCAAGGACTTGTCAGTGGGCTCTAAGTTGTAAGGCAATTTAATTTTTTCTTCTGCCTTTGTTTCCCACATCAGGGGAAACAGGAAAACAATGAGAAACAAACAATTAGAATACTATTATTACAGATGGATTGTAACATGTCTCATGAAGGAAAAAGTCACGTGTGGGCTGTCTTCCTTGCAGAGTCTTGGAATTGTTTGGAAAGATCTTCATACCCAACTTCATGGTGCCATACTTTGTAAAATTTAGAATATACATCTGAAACCAACCTGACCCAAGTCCAGTATATACAGCTACACATACTGAGTTACCCAAACACGGCTTATCACAGTAGCTCCTTCCTGTAAGTAAACCTTGTGCTTTAGAATCACAGAAACATGAATTCGAATTCTAGCTTCAGGTTTCTTTGATTTCCGGCCCTGTGCTATTGCTTTGCTTCTCTGACCTCAGTTTCCTCAGTTACAGGAAAGAATAATAATAATAGTGCATAAGACATTGTGTCTTTGTGAAAAAAAATACATGAATAGCACCCAGGGCACAGCATTAATATTCAGCAGCATTAATATTTATAATTTGTGTTCTTTTTACATTTGTAGTAGTAGTAGTATTTTTGCCTCTCTTCTGGAATTTTCTTCGTTCTACTTTTGTTCAGGTTGTCCACGTCATTTTCTTATGCCCTCATTTGATGACAGAGGCTCCAACCTTATTTTTTTTCCTTCAGTTTTATAGATTTATATTCTAAGGGCAAAAACACTCAGACAATTTAAATCCAAGTCTACGCAGAATTACACCGTCAAGGTCAGCAATAATGCCAAAAGCACGTTCTCACTCCCAGGCACTCACCAGGATCTTGAGTCTTCTCTCAGTGAAGGAAAGGGGACTGATAGTTTATTCATGTGCATCCTTCTTATCTGCAATGTAATCTACATTTTCTTGTGGACATATTAGCTTCTCCACTTCCCCATCAGGAATTTCAAACCCAAATTCATCCTCCATGGCCATGATAATCTCCACTTGATCCAAGTGTCTAAACCCACATCTTTCATAAGGTGGGGATTTACCAAGCCTTCTTGGTACATCTTGCACAGAGTTTCAAGAGGAAAGAACATGTAATTGATCCCTGCTAACATCAAAGGGGGTGCATCAGTGTGACGGAGGCATGATTGGGTCACTCTACCAGAACCTGTGTGAGCCCCGAGGCTGGCAATGTGGCCTGGGTCTCCTCTGGCCAGGGCACAGGGTCGTGCTGGGCGGCTTGGCCATGGCCAGCGTGTGACCTGGGTGGGGCACGAAGGCCGCCTGCCACCAGCACGCACAGGTGGAAAGGTCACGAGTCACCATGGCTCCCCTGACCCCTAGAGATCACAACTTTTTAAGCATTGGACCCAGCCTGATGTATGGTTGGTATTCAATTAATAAATATCAAATGAATGGATGAAATTCTTTCTCTTTTTTGGAACTGGGTAGGAGAAAAAAGTTGACAATAAACAGTCACTCAAAGGCTTCTTGTGACTATTGTAATGAAATCTGTATGCCTTATCATGGTACACAGGAGCCTACAAGCCCTGGCTTCTGCCTACCTTCCAATCTCAGCCACCACCACTTTCTCTCCTGTACTCAGCTTCAGCCTCCAGCCTTGCTTGCGATGCCCTTCCCCTAGAACTGTGCATGGCTCACTCCTGCCAGTCCTTCAGTCCTTTAAATATATTCTCTTCACAGGGGTCTTCTCTGACCAGCCTGCCTCTTCATTTTCTATCTCCTTACCCTGCTTTATTTTTCCTCAAAGCATTATCAGTGTCAGAAATTGCATGATAAATTTCTGAGTTTACAAATTTACTATCTATTTCCCCCTGCTTATCACATGTGAGCTCCTGAGGGCAGGAGCCTAGTCTGTTCCTGTCCAGCCCTGAGTCACCATGACACTGAGTGAATCAAACAAATGAAGTATCCGTTTTTTATTTTCCTAGGGATATATACATATAAAAACTATCCAAATAGTTTCTGTAGTACAGTAGCTTCCAAAATTTCCGAAAGAAATCTTTCCTCCCCAAATCTTTCCTTGCAGCACGAAATTTAATTTTTTTTTAATATTTTAAAAAAGTTTTTAAATCTGTATTTATTTTTGAGAGAGAGACAGAGTGTGAGCAGGGAAGAAGCAGAGAGAGAGACACACAGAATCTGAAGCAGGCTCCAGGCCCTGAGCTGTCACCACAGAACCCGACGCGGGGCTCAAACTCACGAACTGTGAGATGGTGACCTGAGCCGAAGTCGGACGCTCAACCGACTGAGCCACCCAGGAGCCCCTAAGTTTAATTTTTTTTTTTTTTAACCACAGAATGGCAGCAAGAGGGAAAATAAATTATTCTAGTACAGAAAGTAAAGACACAGCCCCTGCAGGAGGATCTCTCACTCCCCAAATTTTAATAGAATTCCTACACGTTCTACCTTCTCATCATGAGCCTGGCTCTTTTGCAAGGCACTTCCTTTGAGCTTAAAAAGTAGTTTGTTACCCCTGTTCTCAAGGCCAGCAAACATGGATTTTCTCTAGTTTTCACATGATCTGGCGCAAAGCATCAGGAAACTTGGATGTTTCGTTTGGCATCTTTCGCTGACCAAGAACTGAAGAACTGCAAACAAGAGAGGTGTCTCCGTTTGCTCCGGATGTCTCAGCGGTGGAGAGGAAAGGCGAGAAGCGCACATCCCACAATATTGTCCAGGAAGCAGCCGCCGTGGTTCACGCTCGCTGGCGTGGAAGAAAGGAGGGACCCGGGGAGGTGTGCTCCACTCTTGCACATGTGAGCGCGGGGAGCCTGGGTGTGCCTCGTGCACTTTGCTGCATGGTGTGGCGCTCTTCTGCAGTTCTTTTGGAAGCACTGGGTCCAGGAAGTCTCTCCAAAAAGCCAAACAATGCCGGCTGTTCCTGGCAAGGCCAGGCCTGGCTTACTCAGTTTCGTGTTTTAGGAGAGGTGCTTTGGGGTAACAGAACTGGCTCCATGTCCACCATGACCACATCAGTCCTGGTTTCCGCTGTGCGAAAACAAAATTCTAAAGAATGTTACCATACCAAATTGTATGCGGCTTTTGTTTTATAAACAACTTTCTCTCTCTCTCTTTCTCTCTCTCTCTCTCTTTTTAGTGTGTGGAAACTGTAATAAAGACCAGTACCAAATCCAGTTGTTTCCCAGAAAGCCAACTCAACTTGGGAGACTTTCTCTCAGCACGAGGCCCTGTTCTCTTCTAGCAGATAGTCTTAAAATCCGACTCCAGGCGGTCAAGAGCACAGCAGTGGGTTCTCAGCACCTCATCTTGGAACGTGGGCTTCTTTCTGCTTCTGAAAGATAAGGTTTCAGTATCACTCATAGAGCACCGATAGGAGACGGCCGGCCAGAGTTGACAAAGTGTTCTCAGAGAGGATCTCAGCTCTACTGGGGAAGGGAGAGAATCGCTGTTTAGAGTGCCAAGCATTCTGGGCTCGCATATCCCACAGGTAATGAGAATACTTCATGAAGGCTCTGATATTCTCAGATGCCTAGTCATTCCTTGAAGCTCATTGCTTCCAAATGCCTTACTTCCTTCGGTACGATTTCATTTAAGACAAGATGAAAGCTTACGACAGGAAGTTACTGATTTTCAAACACAACGAAGGCGAGGTTGATAATATTAGTGGAATAAATATGTTTTAGGAGAAAACCTAGCAGATTCTTATTATTTACACACATGACAAATCACAAAATAGAGTTGAATGCCAGAAGCCTTTCCTTGGGACTAAGAAACTATGGGTTTATCTGCAATAATCCCCTGAGCATGGATCCGTTTACATCTGACTCCAATGGAGAATTTACAACGGAGGGAATTTGTGTTGTGCGTTTTCGTCCCAGATTGCATGACGCGGTGGTTAAGACCACTTTCTTTCTTTTTTTTTAAGTTTATTTATTTATTGGGGGGAGTGAAGCCATTTTCTTTCTTTTTTTTAAAATTTATTTATTTATTGGGGGGAATGAAGGGGCAGAGAGAGAGGGAGAGAGAGAATCCCAAGAAGGGATTCAGCGCAGAGCTGGTCTCAGGCCTTCATCCCATAAACCATGAGACATGACCTGAGCTAAAACCAAGAGTCACTTAACTGACTGAGCCACCCAGGTGCCCCAAGACAACCATTTTCAAATCGAGCTCTGTCTCGAAGCTATGCCTCAAATTCCACATCTACAAAATGGGGATAATAATATACTTATTTAAAAGTGTTGTTATGAAAATAAATAATATAATCCATGAAAGTGCTTGGCATAAGATCTGACATATAGTAAGTGCCAAAAAAACATCACTTATAAAAATTATTAGGATGATTATAACTTATGACATTATTACTAAATCTAATATTTGTTTCTAATGAATCCTAACTATTTCTTTCTAGTTCTCCTTCCATTTTTTTTTCTCTGCCTTTTGACTTCAGAATGTCTGGTATATTACGTAGTAAAATATAAAATCACTTCCTCAAGGCAAATTTCCTTGAGAAATAATATAGATCATGCTACAGATTTCTTTAAACATCTGGCCTCGCTAATTCCAATGGCAAGGTAACATTAAAATCAGCATTCTTTTCTATCCACTACTGGATTATAAGCTCCTGTTTAGAATCTTCTTTACTATTCCTTTTCCAGCTCCTGACACATGGGGCTGCTCAAAAAAAATTTTTTGAGTAAGTAAGTGCTCTTTATTCACACAGGGGAAAAAACAAGTACTACTGCCTTAGTAACCTCCACCATTCTTCTGTCTAACACTTTTCTGACAAAGAAGTTTCCCTGGTGAGTAGGAAGTTCTAAGATAGAAGTGATTGTGAGCAAGGGAAACTCTCCATTCTTGCATTTTACTCTTCCTGGTGGTCTGTTTTAAAGAGGTCACTCTTGGAGCGCCTGGGTGGCGCAGTTGGTTAGGCGTCCGACTTCAGCCAGGTCACGATCTCGCGGTCCGTGAGTTCGAGCCCCGCGTCAGGCTCTGGGCTGATGGCTCAGAGCCTGGAGCCTGTTTCTGATTCTGTGTCTCCCTCTCTCTGCCCCTCCCCCGTTCGTGCTCTGTCTCTCTCTGTCCCAAAAATAAATAAACGTTGAAAAAAAAATTTAAAAAAAATAAAAATAAAATAAAGAGGTCACTCTAGGGGTGCCTGGGTGGCTCAGTTGGTTAAGCACCCGACTTTAGCTCAGGTCATGATCTCGCAGTCCATAAGTTTGAGCCCCCCTGTGCTGACAGCTTGGAGCCTGGAGCCTACTTTGGATTCTATGTCTCCCTCTCTTTCTCTCTACCCCTGCCCCACTCATGCTCTGTCTCTCTCACTCTCAAAAATGAATAATTGTTAAAAAAAAATTAAAAAAAAAAAAGAGGCCACTCTTAGGAACAAAAGCTGTATGACTGGCTAGTACATCTCATTAGATGTGTCATTTGAAATACTGACTCATTATTTTAATAGCCCCTTTCTTAACTTAGGGTCAGAATTATTTTACCAGCATCACCCTTTTCATTTATTTTGGGAAAGAGCAGTCACTGTTTCATGGTCCCTCTAATTGGATAAGTGACTCTTCCTAACCTTGAAACAACTAAATAGAAAGTATACCCAGTGACCTTAAAAAGCCATCTCCTTTTCTAATTGGCATGTATAATCTAGAATTTTTTGAACAGTGCTCTGAGTTCCAACACCTTCCTGTAAATGGGCATGCATGTGAGTGGGTAAAAGACAGGGGATAGTGGTGATGGAAACATGCATCCCCTTCATTCCAAATCAGATGGAGAGGGCTTCCATTGGGCCACAAGATGAAAGCCACATGTTGGCAGATACAACCATAGCCTATAGTCTGACTCCCACTGGGATATCCAGAAGCTGAGCAATGGAATAACTGGCTACTTTGAAGGCGGAATCAGGAGAGGGCTGCTGAGTTGGACAAAGTCCTGTACACCCTTAGTTTGGGAGGACAAAGCGTGAGTATTTCCCCTGGAACATACCTGGCGATGCTATAGAGAGAGCCGAGTCACAGACCTGTTAAATTTTTTCCAGCTGAACCTTCTGGGTAAAGGGGTAAAGGGATTCCACCAAGTGTGAGCCCATGGAGAGTGGCTTCTCTTAAGCCAGGGTCTACAGAAAGGAGAACAGTCAAGTCAAAGGAAAATGTACATTGAGGTTGCAGTTGGAGGGCTGGACTCGGAAACTCCACAAGAGCCCTAGAAAGCACTCCACTGCAGAAAGAGACAGCTTTAAACATCTGTCAGTCCAAGAACATGAGGCCAGCCTAGATAGAACCAACTCAAATAAGGTTTTTCCTGACCTTTATGTCCTCCGCTGTCCCTTGCTCACACGCTGTAGGAGTCAGAAACTGGAGAGCAAGCTGAGGGGTAGGAGAAGGGAAGGGCAGGAGGAAGAAATATGTGAGGCTTCATAGCCCCATCCCCACCAAAGTCTCCCTTGCTCACTGTAACACAGCCCTCTTGACCTTTCCTCTGTAACTCAAACACTCCAAATTTGCTCACACCTCATGGCCTTTGTGCTTGCTGTTCCCTCTTTCTGAAATATTCTTTCCCTAGATTATCAAATTGTTGGCAGATTTTCTTTTCTATAGAAACATGATCTGTTTACATTTAAAACAATATTCTGAATCAGACAACACAAAGAAATTAAAGGCATCCAAATCGTCCAGGAGAAAATCAAACTTTCACTCTTAGCAGATGACATGATACTCTATATGGAAAACCCAGAAGATTCCACCAAAAAACTGCTAGAACTGATCAATTAATTCAGAAAAGTCACAGGATATAAAATCAATGCCCAGAAATTGGTTGCATTTCTATACACCAATAATGAAGCAGCAGAGAGAGAAAAATCAAGGAATCGATCCTGTTTACAATTGCACTAAAAACCATAAAATACCTAGAAATAAAACTAACCAAAGAGGTGAAAAATCTATACAGTGAAACCTATAGAAAACTTATGAAAGAAATTGAAGAAGACATAAAAAAAATGGAAAAAATGCTCCCTGCTCATGGATTGGAAGAATAAATATTGTTAAAATGTCTATACTCCCCAAAGAAATCTACATATTCAATGCAATCCTTATCAAAATAACACTCCTGTCTTTTTCACAGAGCTGGAACAAACAATCCTAAAATTTGTATGGAACCATAAAAGACCCCAAATAGCCAAAGCAATCTTAAAAAAGAAAACCAAGCTGGAGATATCACAATTCCAGACTTCAAGATGTATTACAAAGCTGTAATCATCAAGACAGTATGGTACTGGCACAAGAACAGACTCTGAGATCAATGGAACAGAATAGAGAACCCAGAAATGGATCCACAAACATACGGCCAACAAATCTTTGGCAAAGCAGGAAAGAATATCCAATGGAATAAAGACAGTCTCTTCAGCAAATGGTTGGGAAAACTGGACAGTGACATGCAGAAGAATGAATCTGGGCTGCTTTCCTACACCATACACAAAAATAAACTCAAAATGGATGGAAGACCTAAATGTAAGACAGGAAGCCATCAAAATCCTAGAGGAGAAATCAGGGAAAAACCTTTTTGACCTCGGCTGCAGCAAGTTCTTACTCAATATGTCTCCAGAGGCAAGGGAAACAAACAAACAAACAAAACTATTGGGACCTCATCAATATAAAAAGCTTCTGTACAGCAAAGGAAACAATCAGAAAAACTAAAAGGCAACCGACGGAATGGGGGAAGATATTTGCAAATGACATATCAGATAAAGGGTTAGTATCCAAAATCTATAGAGAACGTATCAAACTCAACACCCAAAAAACAAACAATCCAGTGAAGAACTGGGCAAAAGACATGAATAGACACTTTTCCAAAGAAGACATCCAGATGGCTAACATGCACATGAAAAGATGCTCAATATCACTCATCATCAGGGAAAGACAAATCAAAACCACAATGAGATACCACCTCACACCAGTCAGAATGGCTAAAATTAACTCAGGCAATGACAGATGTTGGTGAGGATGCAGAGAAAGAGGAACCCTTTTGCACTGCTGGTGGGGATGCAAACTAGTGCAGCCATTCTAGAAAATGGTATGGAGGTTCCTCAAAAAGTTAAAAATAGAACTACCCTATGACCCAGCAATTGCACTACTAGGTATTTATCCAAAGGATACAGGTGTACTGTTTTGAAGGGGCAAATGCACACCAATGTTTATAGCAGCATTATTGACAATAGCCAAAGTATGTAAAGAGCCCAAATGCCCATTGACAGATGAATGGATAAAGATGTGATAAACACACACACACACACACACACACACACACACACACACAGTGGAGTATTTCTTGGCAATCAAAAAGAATGAAATCTTACCATTTGCAACTATGTGGATGGAACTAGAGGGTATTATGCTAAGTGAAACTAGTCAGTCAGAGAAAGACAAATATCATATGACTTGACTCATATGTGGAATTTAAGATACAAAACAGATGAGCATAAGGGAAGAGAAGCAAAAATAATATAATAACAGGGAAGGGAACAAAACATAAGAGACTCTTAAATATAGAGAACAGAGGATTACTGGAGAGGTTGTTGGGGGAGGCGGGGATGGGCTAATAGGGCAAGAGGCATTAAGGAAGACACTTGCTGGGATGAGCACTGGGTGTTATATGTAGGGGATGAATCACTGGATTCGACTTTTGAAATCATTGCACTACATGCTAACTAACTTGGATGTAAATTTAAAAATTAATTAATTAATAAATTTTAAAAAATTTATTCTGACTACCTTGTGGAAAAATCACAGTAAAGAGGCAATAAAGAAAACAGAAAGATCGAATGCAAGGCTACTTAACTGGTCTCCATGAGGTATAAGGAAGCCTTGGACCAGACCAACAGAGGTGGAAGTGGTGAGAAATGATTGAATTCAGAATATATTTTGAAGCTGGTGCCCATAGGACTTAATGCATGTGAGAGAAAAAGTCTTCTTCAACTACAAAGTCTTTGACCTGAGCAATTCTTTGGGTGAATGAATTCATTACTGAGTGAATGAATGAATGAGGATTTAATAAGATCAGATAAGATCAGATTTACATTTGAGAAAGCTCCCTCTGGCAGCTTCGTGAAAGATGGATTGAGCACGGGGACTGAAGGCCAGGAGACAAGTTGGAAGCCTACTGAGACAGTCCAGGGGAAAGATGCCAAAGCTCTGAGTTCTTGTGGGAGGTATGGAAAGGAAGGGATAGATGTGAGAAATAGTCAAGATATCCAATTATTAAAATGTGGTGATGTGATAATTGTGAGGGATGACAAACAGAATGGCTTCCAGATGCTTGGGCGAGGAGTAGTTCCACCACATTGATGAAGAACATGGAAGAAAGAGGTGTGAAGGAGGGAAAAAGAGAATAGAAGTTGTGATGTTTAATTTTATGTGTCAACTGAAGGGATTCCCAGATAGCTGGTAAAAACATTACTTCTGGGTATTTCAGGAGAAATTAGCATTTGAATCTAGAGACAGAGTAAAGATTGCCCTCACCAGTGCGAGTGGGCATCCATCCAATGTGCTGAGGACCTGAATAAAATGTATATGAACAACGTTTGCTGGGGGACAAAAATGTACAGGAAAGGGGACCATGTTCTCTGTTTGAGCTGGGACATCCATCTTCTCCTGCCCTTACACATCAGTGCTCCTTGTTCTGGGGCTTTTGGACTCAAACTGGGACTTGTCTCATTAGCTCCCCTGGTTCTCAGGTCTTTGGGTTTGGTCTAAAGCTACACCACCAGCTTTCCTGATTCTCCAGCTTGCAGACAGCAGATCATGAGACTTTTCAACTTCTGTAATTGCATGAGCCAATCCCTTATAAAATGTCTATATCTATCTATCTATCTAGACATAAATATATACATGTATGTTTGTTTTCTCTGGAGAACTCGAATACAGATGTTGAGTTCATTACTGAATGTTGTGGTAGACATGAAAATATGCCACCCAGATCCTGCTTCAAGGTAGAACTTTTTGCCCAAGCAGCCAGGAGTACTATCAGCAGACAGCCTCCAGATGTCAGTCCCTTCAGCGTTTGCCTCAGCTGCAGAAAGCCACCTTACCCAAGGTCATGCCGTACCTAGAGAAACCATGTCCAACATGTGATCCCACAGGGGTCTAAAGGCCTAGCTACTCTGCCCATGATGAGATAATTCTAACAGATCATATACACTCTGGAGCTCCCTGTAGAGTTGACTAAGTCTTAGTCAGGCCTGTACCACAGTTGGACTGCTCTCTCTGCCCGTTCCTGCTACCCCACCTGCCTTCCACAGGTGTTGACCACTAATAAACAGCCTGCATGTCAATCTCTGCCTCGACATCTGCTTTCCAAGCACCCAATCTGTGACAGTTGGCACCAGGAATGGACCAAAAGAGCAGGCTATAGGTTCGGATTTGGGAGCTGGATCACTCACTGTCCGGTTGGCAAGAAGAACTTCATCACTGGTGACAGGTGGAGTACAGATGGACCTTGGCAGCAGGTGGTGATCTAGTTGTGAACATACTCCTGTATGCTGAATTGGAAAGGTGTATCAGAGGAGGAGATTGTACTAGTTGGTGTAATACATTGAGAAGTATGGGGTAATTACTAATTATAAGGAAAATAGGACTGGGTACTTGTTGATAAGTGCCATTAGTAACTTAGAAAAAGATAATGAAGAGCGATATGAGATCAACAGGCATTTGAAAACCAAGTGGGAGGAGCACCTGGGTGGCTCCATTGGTTAAGCATCTGACTTCAGCTTAGGTCATGATCTCACGGTTCATGAGTTCGAGCCCCACATCAGGCTCTGTGCTGACAGCTCAAAGTCTGGAGCCTGCTGCAGATTCTGTATCTCCCTCCCTTTCCCTGCTTGTGTTCTGTTTCTGTCTCTCTCAAAAGTAAATAAACATTAAAAAACTAATTGAAAACCAAGTGGCAAAGCTGAAGAGACTCCCTGGTAGCTTATATGACAAGGATTCTATCTACTTCAGTGAGAGAGCAGAGAAAGTTGAGGCCCAGACCCAGGACTGAAGTCAAAGTGGCTAAATTCTAGAAAAGGTTAAATGACCAACCAAACCACACCTGTTACATAGGGACAAGGTTCTGTTTGGGGGAAAAAATGAGACCTGACACAGAATTACCTAGTTAAATGTCCCTTCAAGTTTTGAACTCTTAGACTCCTCTGAACTCTCTCAACCTTCAGAAATGTCACACCCTCTCCAGTAAGAGTGAGAATCCCCCTTTCTTGAAGACAATGCAAAGACCTCAGACTTGAAAGACAGCATGTGTCCCTCACAGTATCTTTGCCCCCCTCCTTCCCACCCCTGCCAGTAGGCTATAACTAAAAGTGGGTCACAATGTAATCCAGCTGGAGATATACTAGGACTAATAAGGGAGGAAAGGGACTATTCCCACTATTCTCCAATGTTATAAGACATAACCAACATGTACCAGCAGGAGCTGGAGAGTAGGTGTGGGCTGGATTCTGAAGGTGCATGATCACATGGGCTAGAACATGAAATTAGGTAGGGATGGGCTTATTTATTTGGGAGCACTCTGCCAAAATATAGGATTTAACACCTCAGCAAGGACTCTAAGAGATAAATACAAACTCACTTCTTGGATAGCTCCAAAAAGTATTGGAAAAAGCAATGGACCACATTAAGTAAACTAAAAATTTCAGAATTGCTGTGCCAGATGGTTGAGAAAGTGATTAAAAGGTTCACAGATGTAGGCATGCTGGAATGGATATAATAAGTAAGGCCAGAAGACTCACCAAATGATTGTTTTCCATGAGAATGCCAAGATACACCATTTACAAAGACCAGAAAGAATGTTGTGGTGAGAATGTCATAAAGCTGCCAAACTAATGTCTCTAAAACACACATCTGACCTTCTTACCCTCTGTTTAAAAACTCTTCAGTGACTCCCAATTCTTCTGGGCATCACCAAAATGTTCCAGAGAGTTGCACACTAGGCCACAGCTATTAGTAGGAGAGGCCATTTCAGAAATAGACTCACATAGCAATGGGTATAATAACCCTCCCCCCCCCCCAAAAAAAAACCAAAACAGTAGAGGTTGGGTGTGGTGCTTAATTACCAGAAGTCAAAAGAACATAATTATCCTAAGGAGACCATGGTTGTGTGGTAGCCAAAAGGGCTTGACCCACAAAGGTTTATTAAGATACCTAATAGAACATGGCATTCCTCAGCTAAAAAGGGTCTTAATCACCTTTTATCTCCTAAGTAATCAAGGATGGACAATAAGAGACTGAAGGCAGTTACCCTAATAAAAAGTCACAATCCCTAATTTCTAGACTTCAATCTGTTTTCAGACTCAGACTCACTAACTCAACAGGAGGCCAGGTCTCCAGGAGGAAGGACCCTGCAACACCCAAGCAAATATACATGGTAATGATTTCCCGATTCCTTCTCCAAAGGGACATATGGCCATGCACTTGGGCAACTATGCACTTAGGAAAAGGAAATATTCAAACATTTCAAGAACTGTTGGACACAGTTGGCATGAATACTAAGAGCTCGGAACAATCATCATGGCCCCTCCCTTAGATTAGGGAACTACAGGGACCTGGTAATGGGTGGAATCCTGGCCAAGGTCTAGTTTACACTGGATCCATGGACCCACCCAGTGGTCATTTCCCCATCCTTGAATGTTTAACTGGGTTTGATATACTTGGTGCAACTCCCATATTGAGTCCTTTACCTGTAGGACAAAAGCTACCATAGTGGGTAAAGTCAAGTAGAGGTCTCTGAAAATGCCCTACCTCCAGCTCCACCAGAAGAGTAAATCAGAAACAGTACCATATCCCGGAAGGATGGCACAAATTAGTTGAGTAATCTATTGTTAACACCTGGGAAACATCTGGTCTCTGCAGAGGCTCAACTGGAGAATTAAGTGAAGATATGGGGGGGGCCTCTGTGAAGAGACTACCGAGACAACTGAGGAGTAATAGAGCGGTAGGAAGAGAACCAGGAAAGAGCAGTACCACAGAAAGCAAGGGATTAAAGCATTAGTACTACCAGAGTACGATAGTGAGGTCTGAAGGTGTCCATCATCCATTTGGTAAGTGCTGTATAACTAATGGCCTTAGAAATGGCAATTCTAGCCAAATAATTCACTCATTCCTTTAAAAAATATTCATTGCATATGTTATCTATTGCTGATAGATGAATAAAATAGATATGATCTCTTCACCCATGAAAATGCATAGTCTCGTGGACAGTAAAGAAAGCCAGGTTGTGTGGAATAAATAATAGGAAAGGGAATGAAGTCAGCTAGTATATATTACTTAAGATTTGGAGATAATAGAAAAGAAGTATAAAAAACATGTGTACAATTAGAGCCAAAAGCCCATACCAAGCCCCATAGTCACATACTCATAAAGCCCCCAAAGTACCTCCTGATTAGTTGTTAGTTGGTTTTACAAGAGAGGGGCAAGCTTGCCCTCAGCAGATGTGCCTGGAACAAGCATAATGATCTGAGAAGTCAATGCTCAGAGCTGAAATCTGAAGGATTAAGTGTTAACTAGGAGAGCGAGGGCAGGGAAGGGGAGGGAAGGAAGGAAGGGGAGGGGAGAAGAGTATGCTCAGACCTCTAGGAAGGGTAAGGCTGGCTGGTGCTGATACTTGTAAGAGAGAATAGCACAGCTGGTTTGGGGAGTGCCAGATGAAGCTGGGGGCTGGGAGCCACAGCCACACCTTGTTGCTGTTGTGCTGTAGCGACACTCACGCTAGAAATAGAAAGTCCCTTCTTCTTCCTTCCATCTCCCAGTCCCCCTCCAGTTCTTCCCATTGGCAGTCTAATAGGGAGGCTAATAGGCAGGCTAATAGGGAGCCAACTGGAAAGAGTTTCTGAGAACTACAGTATGCAGACCCTGAGCCCAGCGTCACAGAGCACAACACAGAAGAGTTGTTTTGGAACTGACAGACAAGAAGTAAATAAACACCACAGCCATATCAGAGGAAATGGATGGCTGGAGGGGCTTATTCCAGGCTTACACAAGAAGACTGGTTTACAGTGGCTGGAGGGCCAAGAAGTATAAGTTCTTGTACCACACAGGGAGCCAGCAGGTGGGAGGTATGACCAAGCATTCCTTCTCCTCTTTGTTGGCTGGTATTGGCAGTTACAGAGATGCCACAGAGCCTGACAAGAGTGAGAAACAGCACTGGCAAGGGTGCCAAGCACATCTGGCAGGTGCCCCTTGGGGTCCCAGAACCTGCATTCTGTATGCAGAGGAGTTCAGGCAGACCTCCACAGTCTCTTCTTCGTTGTTAAGATTTTCCTGGGCAGAAAAGCATTAGCAGGGCTTTCTAGGACAGTCAGACCATATGAATGAAATTGAGAGGAGAATAAATTGCAAAGCATGTTTGGAAGATAGAGCATCTCCTCCCTTTTTTCCCCCTTTCCTTTACAAGATGGGAAGGAGATTTAAAAAAAAAAAGTTTTAAAATCAATTGCTTTCTTATGTGGCAGAGGCAGGCAATTGAAAAATACAATGGGAAAATATCCCATTGTTAGTATCAGTAGAAATAAATACCTAGAAATAACATTGATGGAAATGTGTGTCATTTACCCATAGATGAAAACTTTAAAAATTTAAATGTTTATTTACTATGGGGGGGGGTGGTGGGGACAGAGGATCTGAAACAGGCTCTGTGCTGACAGCAGTGAAACTGATGTGAGGCTCAATGTGGGGCTCAAACTCACAAACTGGGAGATCATGGCTGAGCCAAAGTCAGACACTCAACCGACTGAGCCACCCAAGTGCCCCAAAAACTTTAAAAATTTAAAGGACTAAAAATAGCACTGGAATAAGTGGAGAGACATAGTCTATTGGAAGCTTAAATATCGTTAAAATATAAATTATTCTTCAACTTATCTGAGTGTTTAATAAAGTTATACACACACACACAAGCTTTATCAGCACAGTTTTTAACCCGACATATGCTTAAATATCCTGAAAATTAATCATTCTCATGCAATTTGGTGATAATCATTCTCATATAATTTAATGAGAAATAAGTGGATAAAATTATTCTAGAAGCAATTTGGCTAGGTAAATCAAAGATTGTTTTAAATAAATTTCATATTAAAAAATAACTCTACAATTTAATTGGAATATTTAAATAATAAAATATTTTTAAGGAGTAAAAGAAAATAAATAAATGTCCACAATATTTTGATATAGAATTTTACTTTTATTTTTTATTTATTTATTTTTTAATATTTTATTTTTTTAATTTTTTAATTAAAGAAAAATTTTTTAAGTTGAGAGAGAGAGAGAGCACAAGCAGGGGAGGGGCAGAGAGAGAGGGAGAGAGAGAATCTTAAGCAGGCTCCACCCTTAGCATGGAGCCTGACATGGGGTTCAATCCCACAACCCTAGGATCATGACCTGAGGCAAAGGCAAGAGTCAGAAGTTCAACCAACTGAGCCACCCAGGTACCCCTTAAGATTTTATTTTTAAGTAATCTCCACACCCAACATGGGGCTCGAACTCACAACCCTAAGATTGAGAGCCACATGCTCTACTGACTGAGCCAGCCAGGCACACCCAGAATTTTACTTTTAAGAATTTATCTGAAGAAATAACCAGAAATGCTGATAAAATTTGCCTACGAGGATATTTATAAGATATTTATCAGTTACAAAAACTAGAAACACCCTAAATATCTACTACAAGAGAATGGTAAGTAAACTACATACTCAATTGATAGGTATTTATACAGGCAATTAAAAAGCATATTTTTCATAAGTACTCAAAGATTGGGAGAAAGTTTAGGATAAATTCTAAGTGAGAAGAACAGAATTCAACATTTTATATAATGAGATTCATGTGTGCGTATGTGTGCACATATGTGTGTGTGTATATATATACACACACACATATGCTTCTACATACATAGAGAAAATTGGAAAGAAATTCGCCTAAAAGTTATAAAATAGTTAATCGTGAGCAATGAAATTATAAGTAATTTTTATTTTACTCTTTATATTTATGAGTTTCAATTTTTACCATGAAAAGTTTATTTAATCAGGAAGAGAAAAATCATTTCAAAAAGAAGGAAAGATTCATTTGATTTTTTCCAATTTTCCTTTCAAAAATTCAGTAAGTCTTTAAGTGCCAGTATGTGCCAGGCCCTTTGTCACAGTGCCATTTGAAGGTCAGACCACCTTGATCAGAGCTGCATATCTACATGAGGGAGTGACATGAAATGGGGCTGGAAAGATGGGTCTGATCAAGTTGTTCGTGGCGTTGTAGGTCACACAAGAGAGCTCAGATCTATCTTGTATACTCTGAAGTGTCAAAGGTGATCATTATGAAGAGAAACTATAAATGTAGCAACTGCTTGCTTGAGAAAACTAAAGATAGCTTCTGATTCCATTCTGTGGAATGGAATGATTAAGCACCACTCTACTTTTTCTATCACCAGGCTGCTATCCCTAAATTATGAAGACTAAATCAATAAAGCATAGTATTAAAATTCTCTCCTGTACAAGGTCCATACATATAAGAACAAGCTGTATCAGAGCTGTGTCAGATATAACAAAGGTCACAGGAACTTGTGACAGTAGGAAGGTAAATGTGGTTAAAAGTAATTAGCGACAGACTCTTCACTGGGGCGGGCATAAAGGATCCTGAGAAGTCACCTTGTCCCTGTTTCTCCTCCTGACAAGCATGTTCTCTGCAATCTCTCTCGTGAGTCCATTTACCTTCTGGGGACACGTCAGGTTTGCATAATAAAGATGAATTTCCAAATCAAAATTCAGGATCTACCAAAAACCTCCTCATTCTTTATATTGGTGATTTACAACACCACCTGCCAAGTTACCAAAGCTAGAAAACACGTAGTCTTCTCAGACTTCTCGCTTTCTCTCACTGACAACATGCAATCGGTTGTCAAGTCCTGTCAATAATGTCTCCTAAAGGGGCACCTGGGTGGCTCAGTCAGTTGGGCATCCAACTTCAGCTCAGGTCATGATCTCACAGTTTGTGAATTCAAGCCCCACATTGGGCTCAGTGCTGTCAGTGCAGAGCCCACTTAGGATCCTCTGTCCCCCTCTCTCTCTCTGCCCCTCCCCCACTTGCACTCTTTCAAAAATAAATAAACATTTAAAAAATAAATAATGTCTCCTAAATTGCATTACTTAAATTACATCTTCACCATTTCTCCTTCCGATTACTACATGAGTTCTCTCCCTCTAGTCCATATGCCTTCCAATCTATTCTTCATCCGTTGCCATAAAGCACAAGCTTGATCAAATAACTGTCCGATTTTAATGACTTTAGATGCTTTTTGAGTCACATAGATTCCCTCATAGTCTAGCCTTGTATACTTCCTTAGCCTTCTCTCCTGAAAATCCCCCAAAACAAGCTGCAGTGGAGCTTTCCCAAAACAGAATTCTTCAAATGGGCTTTATGCTCTCTCCTCTCTCTGTTTTTGTTTGTGCTATTTCTCATACTAAAAATATATGCTGCACCCCCCTTCACTGACATCCCCTATTTATTTGTCCATCAAGATTCAACCAAGGACTCATCAAAATAAAAAGCTTCTGTACAGCAAAGGAAACAATCAGCAAAACTAAAAGACAACCAACAGAATGGGAGAAGATATTTGCAAACAACATATCAGATAAAGGTTAGTATCCAAAATCTATAAAGAACTTAGCAAACTCAACACCCAAAAAACAAATAATCCAGTGAAGAAATGGGCAAAACACATGAATAGACACTTCTCCAAAGAAGACATCCAGATGGCCAACCAACACATTAAAAAATGCTCCATATCACTCATCATCAGGGAAATACAAATCCAAACCACAATAAGATACCACCTCACACCTGTCAGAATGGCTCACATTAACAACTCAGGCAACAACAGGTGTTGGTGAGGATGTGGAGAAAGAGGATCTCTTCTGCACTGTTGGTGGGAATGCAAACTGGTGCAGCCACTCTGGAAAACAGTATGGAGGTTCCTCAAAAAATTAAAAATAGAATTACCCTACGACCCAGGGATAACACTACTAGGTGTTTATCCAAGGGATATAGGTATGCTGTTTTGAAGGGGCACATGCACCCCCATGTTTATAGCAGCACTATCAACAATAGCCAAAGTATGAAAAGAACCCAAATGTCCATCGATGGATGAATGGATAAAGAAGATGTGGTGTGCGTGTGTGTGTGTGTGTGTGTGTGTGTGTGTGTGTGTGTATATATATATATATATATATATATATATATATATATTACATATATAATGGAATATTACTTAGCAATCAAAAAGAATTAAATCTTGCCATTTGCAACTATGTGGATGGAACTAGAGGATATTATGCTAAGTGAGATTAGTCAGAGAAAGACAAATATCATATGACTTGACTCATGTGGAATTTAAGATACAAAACAGATGAACATAAGGGAAGAGAAGCAAAAATAATATAAAAATAGGGAGGGGGACAAAACATAAGAGACTCTTAAACATGGAGAACAAACAGACGGTTACTGGAGGGGTTGTGGGAGGGGGGATGGGCTAAATGGGTAGGGGGCATTAGGGAATCTACTCCTGAAATCATTGTTGCACTATATGCTACCTAATTTGGATGTAAATTAAAAAAAAAAAAAAAAAAGGTATGGTCCATAAAAAAAAAAAAAAAAAAAAAAAGATTCAACCAAGGAACCATCACTGATGTTCCAAACTGAGTTATAGGTCCCAACTCTGTGTTCACATAGTGCTCTGTGCTTATCTGCACTGTATTAGCTTTCATCTGACTATTATATATCCATCTCCCTCACCATACTCAGAGTTTCTTTTTTTTTTTTTTTTTTTAAATTTTTTTTTTTCAACGTTTTTTTTTTTTTTATTTATTTTTGGGACAGAGAGAGACAGAGCATGAACGGGGGAGGGGCAGAGAGAGAGGGAGACACAGAATCGGAAACAGGCTCCAGGCTCTGAGCCATCAGCCCAGAGCCCGACGCGGGGCTCGAACTCACGGACCGCGAGATCGTGACCTGGCTGAAGTCGGACGCTTAACCGACTGCGCCACCCAGGCGCCCCCATACTCAGAGTTTCTTGAGGAAGGAGCTGTTTTTTGCTATGGGCATCAGTTCTATTTATCTGCTGGGGACCATTCCTTCCATTGTGGAAGTGTCATCCCTTCATTCCATGTGATTCCATCATAGTGCTCTATCTACCTGCTTATAGTAGGTTTGGGCCTATAAAGCCAGGCCTGGCAAATTCTGGTACCATATCCTCTCAACACAATGGCTGATGTAAGCATGGGCATATGACTGAATAGTCTTTTCTGTGATATGTCTATATGGATCTTGGAAAGACAAGATCCCTCTTTCACTTTTGGATTAAATGCTATCATGATAGGGGTCTTAGACCACCACCACTCACCTTTCCCATCTCATGGACAGAGCATGTCCATGAAGTTAAGCTAGCCCTAGAGAAAGATGCCCAGTTAGAATACGGAAATGAAGGGGCGCCTGGATGGCTCAGTCAGTTAGGCATCCAACTTTGGCTCAGATCACGATCTCACGGATTGTGAGTTCAAGCTTCACATCGGGCTCTGTGCTAGTAGTATCTCAAAGCCTGGAGCCTGCTTTGGATTCTGTGTCTCCTTCTCTCTCTGCCCCTCCTCCACTCACTCTGTCTCTCTCCCTCTCAAAAATAAATAAACATTAAAAAAAAAAAGAATATGGAAATGGAGCCTAAATAATTTAGCCCCTGGATCACTATATGAGAAACAAGTACATTCTGCCTTTCCCTGTTGTATAAGCCAATAAATTCCCTTTTGTGCATAAGGTATTTGAGTTATATTCTGCTACCTGCAACCAAGAATTCTGACTAATATATATCTTTGGACTTTGTGCCCCGTCAGAATCACAATAACTGGAATATAGGACCCAACAAAACATGTTACAGGGACGCCTGAGTGGCTCAGTTGGTTAAGTGTCCAGCTCTTGATCTTGGCTCAGGTCATGATCTCATGGTTTATGGGACTGAGCCCCTCATTGGTCTGTGCACTGACAGTGCAGAACCTACTTGGGATTCTCTTTCTCTCTTGCTCTCTGCCCCTCCCCTGCTCACATGTGCTCGTTCTCTCTTTCTCTCAAAATAAACATTAAAAAAAATGTTACATAGATGAACAAATAACTTGGCAAAAGGTTTGGTAGTTATCTCTGTATAAAGGGAATTCTTTCTAGCCCCAAACCTGTTTAGTGTCTGCTGTTCATCAACACTGTACCCATTTCTCACATCTTGATGCAGAGGTTACACTACCTGTGTCTACATGCAGTTTCTCCTTAAACAATAGTTGCCTAGTTAGCAAGTGCCTAGAATGTTCATTAATGTGTAAACACTTGTAAAGACTCCAGTTTGTACTCTTGGTTTCCTAGTTTAAAGTACTAAGTGAACCTAAAGTTAAGAATGCTCTTATCAGAAAAGCCATCATGCCTGGTCCAATTCACTGAACAAAGAGATTTAGGAACTCTCCATCTGACATTGAACTTTGTAAAAGGAGCCTTGACTTAAGTGTGCTTGAGCCTTGTGACTGTGGGGGTCGAGTCTGAGGAGTGGTTTTCCTTCTCACAGGTATTGATTGGGTGAGTCCTCAAGTGCATAGCCACCGAGGGCTCTGTGTTGAATGGAAGAAAGTAGAGCTTCTAAACCATTAGTAGATTAATTCTCTTCCTTGGTTTTTGGAGAATAAAAGGCAAGTTTTTTTCTTCTTTTAATAAGCACATTTTATTTGATTTTTGAAATATTTCCTCCATACTGTATAAGGTAAATGTCCTATTCAAATGTATTTCTCCCTTTTCAAACACAGCAAATCTAATCCTCTTTCAACATACACGTGAAAGTCATAGCATTTTATATACTAAAAACAATTCAAGGTTCTTTGCATCAGAAACAATCCTGCTTGAATCCACTTAAGTCATATAAATATTTAGCAAGGTCAGCAAGGATGCTTCTGAAATTCTTCCTTTCAATTATTTCTTAAGGTCAATAATCTAAAATCACGGTAAGTGTGATATATTTTTACAGCAAAAGATAAACGCATAAAGAAAAAAAGAAAAATTAAAACTGCCTTATTCATGGGCTCTTGAGGTGCGAGGAAAATCTGAAGGTATCTAATAGTTTCTGCCTGGGAATTGAGTGTAATGGAGGAGCCAAAACTAGCAGAGAATGAGGAGGATGATCAAAGAACAAAGCAGTACGAGTTCTTGCACACAGTGATTCTTAAGCTTTGACTGAATTCTTGTATTTACAAAGAAAAGCCAGGGGTTGTGGGTATTTGGAATAGGGTGGAGAGACTTCGATTGCCTTGCATAGATATTGGGAAGAATTTGAGAAAGGCCTTTTGTTCTTGAGAGGAAGAGGACACAGAGGAGAGAAGGGAATAGAGAAGGGAAATAATGGGCAAGCAGCTGGAAGATTAGGAGAATTTTCAAGAACAGGTGTATCTAAGTTTTCTTTTAATCTAACCATACTGCTGAATCTCCCATTTGTTTAACTAAACCTCAGCTTGCGAAATATACAGAAGCCTTTGGTCTGATTAAAAAAAAAAAAAAAAAAGACACACAGGTATATGTGTTATATACACACACATATATGTATTATGTATAAACACATGTACACGCGTATATATGTGCATGTGAAGCGGAGGAAGTGTGTTTGAGTTCTTTTGGGGTCAATGCCAAAGTGAAGAAGAGAAATGGCCAACCACAAAAAGGCAGACTGGAAAATAAGAATTGACTAGAAATACAAGACTGGATTCAAAGAAGACTATAAGAAATTAAGAAATTAAGTTCCCTGAGAATCTACACAAATGCTAGACAGGGCATTAGATCTCCCTACAGGGTGTGGAACATGGTTCAGGTGAATCCTAAGAAGATGTTAAGAGGCAAGAGTGCCCCAGATAACACTCAAATTATACAAACATTTACATGATATGATTATCCCCAAACCCCAAGGTCTAAACACTCAACTAACTAGGGAATGGGTCATATTGATGACTCAAAATGAATTTATTCTATAAATTACATAATAGGAATTGATGGAAACAACTCAAGATGATTTGAAGAACCAGAAAACAGAGAAGCATAAAAATGTGGAATGGTAGCCTCTCAAATCATGATAGAAACAAGAATGAATCTATCAGGGCAACTGTGAAAATTAATAAATAACTAGACAAGCTTGGGCAGAAAAGGTTCAAACTGAAAAAAAATCTATATATTCTGTATGGCAATAAAAATAAATTAATACCATGTTATCATTTCACTGCATGTAGGCATATCATTTGTAAATACAGCTAGAAGCTGTAATTATAGAATACATCTCACATGGTTTTTAATATTTCATTAGTCTCCCCACTGGAAATCAACCACCTAGAAAAGAAATGCTTTCTCAATAGGTTAATATTAATTACTTAACAACCCTGACATCGATATTTATGGAATACTTATGAAACAAGCGTTCATGAAGTGGAAGCATGTTCATCCGTCTACTGGGAGGCTTACAGCATTTTTCAAAGTGTCAAATTCACTTTGTACTTTGCCTCTTTATGTTGTGAAAATTTGAAATTACTGTTGGTTTGAAGGCTCTTCAAAAGGCTCTTTTTTTAGCCCTAGCTGTGAAAAAAAAAAAAATCAGGACAGATTAATCTGGTATTCTTTAAGTATGTCATTTCTTAATCTTGCAAAAGAGAGATGATAACTCGGCGAGGAAAAGAAACCCTATGGAGTAGTAGAAGCTAGGGAGGTAATAACACCAATGTATGACACAAAAGTAAAAGTTAAAGGCATCAACCAGTCTTAAGAGGAAATAGAGGAAGAAGGTGAGTAACTGATATGATTTAAAAAATATTACAAAAAATGCCTCACCAATAGAATAACTTAGTTGGAACCATGGAAGTGTGGTACCTGAGACTTTAGCCCCTGTGCCTGGCAATCATTCATTTGTTCGATTGTTCTTACAGCAGTGTATATTGAATCCCCACTCGGCCCTACCTTGGCCTGCATGCTGGGGCACAGCGACAAACAAAGACCAGTCCCTGTCCTTAGGAGCTCAGAGTCCAGCTGGAGAGACATACAAGTAAGAAACAATTGTAGTTTTCTGTGCTAAGTGGCCACAAAGATAAATGAGAATAGGAATTCTAGGTAAGAAGTGATAACTTTGTGTGTAAATGTGTCTTGAGTATTAAATGCACAATTCAAAATATCTTTTCCCTTAGTACCTGACAGTTCTTTTTTAACTCATCATCATGTGAGAGCTTATGGGTAATAATGCAAACCAGTTTCAGTTCTGGCTCTACCTGCTACTGGCCCTCAGACCGCTAGCAAGTCCTGTGAGGCCTGGCAGCTTTGGTGGCCTCCTCTGTGAAATCAGAGCATTTGTTCTGATGATCTATATGCTATTTGCTGACATTGACAGTCTGAGAAGCTTCATTTAAAATGCAAATGTTATCCTCAAAGAGTGATGCATGAAACTGATGGGGCTTTATTGTGCATTAGTTAATTAAATTTACTAACCAGTCACCTTGCAGAGCCCCAAGAAAAAGGCACACAGGTAGGATTCATCTTAAAAATGGGAGGAAGGGCCCCACATTTGGGTGGGTAAGAAAATAGGATCCCTTGGCAAATAGAAGTGTAGTTCAAGGCATTAGGCCTGTGGTGGATGTATCAGGGAGAAAGGAGAATTGCAGACAAAAATTTTAACACAGAGGAAAGTGTTTTTCAACTTTGTTTTCATAATAAAGCATTAAGAACATGCATGTGTGTTGAAAGACTGTAGCAGCTCCACACTGTCTATACAGGAAGGTCTTGGGGTAACTGCTGGTGGAAAAGGGTTGCGTGGGAACTGTCTTCAGGGCACATTTGCATAACATTTGGACAAACCACTCTTAATTGGATTCTAGGTTTATTTAGGATGATGGATGTGTAGGGAAAGTGGGATGGGGCGGTGGTGGGGAGAATATATGGGACAGTTTAGAGCCAAGTGACCTCGTGACCCAAGACTGACCAAAGAAGAGGAAGAGGGAAATTGGGGATCCTCTCACTCTCCTTTGGAAATTTCCCTCCAAATCACCACCCCTCTCAATCAATCCGCTCAACTTTCACCTCTCCACTGGCCACCTGGAAAGACCCAATCACTGCACCTCAAGAGAACAGACTCGCCTGTTTCCACCTGTGCTTACACACAAACGCCCCCCTGCCCAGGTGTTTTAAAACTAACAGCCCTAACAAAAGACAAATGTGAAGGCAGGTCTCATTCTGCCCTCACCACCTGCTTTTGTTCTTTTTGCATAACCAGGTTCTTATCACATTGATTTCTAAGGGTAGACAGTTTTACTGGGGATATAACCTAACTGTTGCATTATTTTTCTGAACCAAAGCGAGCTTGCTTTTCAGGGCCTTGCAAAAAGCCACATCAACCATGGATAGAATTAAGTTCTAGAGATCTGGCTGGCTGGCAGAAATGGAGGCTTGAGTGCAGGCTTGAGCAGAGCGGGGCAGAGTCCCCACCAATCCATTGCTCCAGTGTTGGTTGGTTTCACACATTCACAAGAGTGAAGAATGCTGCTTCACAGTGGTTCCATTTAACCTGATACAGGTTGGATTCAATCTGTCCTATGTAAATATCTGATAACAAACAATTTAAAGTATTTGAAAGATGAAATGCCCCCAAAAAGTTCTTCATTTGAAAAAAACTAAAACTGCATGCACATCTAGTCATCTCTTTATACACAAACTACTCTTGTATGACTGATGTAGATATGAGTTTGCCTGTGATCATGCTCCCTGATTTCTCACACTGGCAGAGTAAAGCTCCATAGAGTAAAACTGATCCTTTTGCATCTCTGGTCTGAGGCCAACCTTGATGCTTGTAACCTTGATTCCTATCTTCCTACCTCCTACAGACCTTGTATGATCAATTGTCCCTCGCATCCCTATTCTAAGTCCTCAACCAACCTCTTCTCTACTCTTTGCTCCCCCTCAATGCATAACAATGCTTAACTCTCTTATATCTAAATAGAAACTGTTGGGGCACCTGAGTGGCTCAGTCAGTTGGGAGTTTGACTTTGGCTCAGGTCATGATCTCATCACTGGTGGGTTCGAGCCCCACGTCAGGCTCTGTGCTGATGGCTCAGAGCCTAGAGCCTGCTTCAGATTCTGTGTCTCCCTCTCCCTCTCTCTGCCCCTCCTCCACTCATGCTTTCTCTCTCTATCTCTTTCAAAACTAAATAAACATTAAAAAAAAGAGAGATTAGAGATTGTTTGATGGCAGTTACAGAAACTTTCCAATCTTCTATATTTGCCTAGAGTGTAGCATTTTTAAAAATGTACGTTGGCTCCTTTCATAAGCTCTCCAGGGTTTTAGAAGTGTTCAGCATGCCCCGTAGTCTTTGCCTCGTTCCTACCATACAAATCCATCAAAGACTTGCCTTCAATAGGCACTTAAGTCCTCCAAAAAATGTGATAATTTAAGTAACTCTATTTGCAACTGTGCCATGGACTGTCAGTTCCCATTTTTCAGTGGGAACTCAGTCATGTCTGCCTTCAAATCCAACCGAATCAGATAACCACTTCCAAATCCTTGTTGAAAGTCTGTTGTCTATAAACACTTCTGGTTTCACAAACTATATATTAGTCAGGGCTGGATGTCGATGATGGAAAATATCCCAGGTATTTTAAACATTAAAGGCTTTTGTATAAGAAATTGGATGCTTTAAGAAACAGCTAGAAATGTTAGAGTAGCATCAATCAGGAGATCACCTGATTGATCATTGGTACTATTAAGTTCAATGTTCATGATAGATGCTACTCAGAGATCAGGTTGTTGGGGTTAGGAAGCCACTTCCTCTGTCACCATCAAAACTCTCTTGACACCCATAGAGGTGTTAACCAGGCACTGGATCTGCTTATCACTGCCCCTGACTGCTTTTTGACACTTCTGTTTTTATGAGCTTGCTTGTTAGCAGTAGGAAGATAGTCTGTTCCATATTTGCCATCCAAAGCTTTTGTGAGTGTCTTAATTGGCAGAACCTAAATTGCATATAGAACGCTAGCTGCAAAAGAGTCTGGGAGATGCCATTTTTAACTTTCTAGGCTCTTCAAGGTAAGAATGGATGCTATCCAGTTTATTGAAAAACCAAACTTTTTTTTTGGCTTATGTAAATCAGTTTCTGTTGCTTCATACAAAATGAGAGATAAACTACAGTGAGGTGAAGAGTTCATGGAAATGAGGCTATATGAAAAGAAAAATAGTATACTCTTTTTAAAAAGTTTGTATATGAAGAGGAGAAAGATGTGATAGTAATTAGTAGAAGAATTCAGAGGAAAGGGACAGTTTCTATTTAATTTTTTTAATATTTATTTATTTTTGAAGGAGAGAGAGAGACAGTGTGAGAGGGGAGGGGCAGAAGGAGAAAGAGACACAAAATCTGAAGCAGGCTCCAGGCTCTGGACTGTCAGCACAGAGCCCAATGCAGGGCTCGAACTCACTGACTGCAAGATCATGAACTGAGCCAAAGTTGGACACTTAACCAACTGAGCCACCCAGGCACCCCAACAATCTCTAATCTCTTAAAGCCAACATGGAGGACATGTCCAAAAGTAAGCTGATCATGTGACTATTGAATCACAAATGAAATTGAATTTGTAGCCTCTCCCACTCTTTTATGGTCAAGACAGATTTTGATTAGGAAAGAATGGAACCCTGAGAACTGAGATGAGAACATTTGGATAAATTCCGATGAATATGGGGGCGCCTGGGTGGCTCAGCTAATTGGGCATCTGACTTTGGCTCAGGTCATGATCTCACGGTTCGTGAGTTTGAGCCCTGCTTCGGGCTCTGTGCTGACAGCTCAGAGCCTAGAGCCTGCTTCAGATTCTGTGTCTCCCTCTCTCTCTGCCCCTCCCCTACTTGCACTCTGTCTCTCAAAAATGAATAAATGTTAAAAAACTTTTTTTTTAATTCAGATGAATATGAGTCTCTGGAGCCCTCAGTATACACTGAGCCTTACTTGGTAGAAGAGGCATTCCTTCCTTCCCACATGATAACGTTAGTTCTGTCTTCTTTGGACAGCCTGTGCTGTGCTTAACAGAGGTATCTACCTTCAAGGAAATGCCAGTAAATCCCATGTTTCACCAGCCAGGGCCATGTTCCACCATTTTCATTGTCTCTTGCCTTATTAAAAAAAGTCAAATACCATTATGCCTCAAGGAGACAAGTAGAGAGTTTACCATTTAATATTATGATTTCCTACTTCCTTATATCTATAGAAACCTGGTAAATATGTGTGATAATGGATTCAGACAGGGGAAGGACTAGATCAATGAGAAGTAATTATCAACATGGATGCATTTACTAGAGATTTTTAATTCAGTAATCTAATTCAAGAGAATGCATCTGTTTGTTCAGCTGATCAATTTAAATCTGGTTTCAACAGAGACCTACCCCAAGTGAGATTGAAATGTCACAATTCCTTGACATAATGTAGAGGAGGGGGAAATAAAAGACTTAGGGGAGATAACAGTGTTGAAATGAAATTACTATTTAGGACCTGTTCATTCACCATCTAACTATGTCTGCCAAGAGGGCCCAAAGAATGCTCCCTTAACTAAAACCCAGAGAAATAGATCTTGTTGAAGTACCAATATCCTTTAAAACACTATAGTGGCTGCCCTATGTAGGAGATGCTGCTATTGAAATAGGTTTCCTGAGGGAGGAGCCAAGATGGAGGAAGAGCATGGAAGGTTTTTTGCATCTCACGTCCATGAAATAGGTTTCCTGAGATCAGTGGTGATGATGTGATTCTGGAGTGGCAGAGGTCAAGTGGTAGTACTAACTGGTTACTATATAAGCAGCAGGGATACAGCTGCAATCAGAATGGTCTGACCTTCAAGAATGAGATTATTTATGACAGGATACCTGGTATTGAAGCAAATGGACAATGAAAAAGTCAAGAAAAATAATTTGGGAAATTCTAGCCCTGATTTGAGTTGCCTCAACAAAAAGTCAGATTACCTTACCCAATTCCCAGAGATGGATCCAGTTCACAGATGAGCTTATTGAATATAGAAGCAAGGTAACCCTGAGCAAGGACCCTGTGACATTGTCTGAAGCATCAACTGCAAATTTCTCCTTTGTCCCCTTAAATAAGCCAAAGCCAATTGCCAGAGTAACTGTAAACTGGGAAAAGGGAAATACCCAGACTTTGGGGTATAAACGGACACCAGTTCTTAGCATTAATCTTTAGGGACACAAAAGGCAGCTGTGATCCACTAGTAAGAGTAAGGACTTAGGAGGGTCAAGTGATACATGCAGTTTTGGATGGGATCCATTTTGCAATGGGCCAAGAATGTCCATGAACCCATTCTGTGGTTATTTTCCCATTCCAGAAGACAAAGTTGTAATAACATTTCAGCAAGTAGTAGATTATCCACATTTATTCTCTTGTCATGAAGGGAAAGGACAAATGAAGTGAGGCAAATAGTGAATCAAACACAATGTCATATCCATGGGGGAATTACACACTAATATCACCATCAAAGACCTGAGGGTCTCACCTGTAGCTCACTACACTCTGTATTGCTTGAACTGCAACTCCTCTGCTATTCCTGAAAAAAACTCAATTCTGGTAATTCAGAGAGGAAAAAAAAAAAAAAAACTTGAAAGAGGAAGATGGTGCTGGCAGGGGCAGCATAGTTTGGAATCTTGTTGAATCCCCACATAAAAATATACAGGGGGGCCCTGAGTGGCTCAGTAGGTTGAGCATCTGACTTCAGCTCAGGTCATGATCTCACAGTTCATGAGTTCAAGCCCCACATCCTGCTCTCTGCTGTCAGCACATACCTGCTTTGGATCCTCTGTTCTCCTCTCTCTCTCTGCACCTCCACCACCCATGCTTTCTCTCTCAAAAATAAATAAACATTAAAATATATATATATATATATATATATATATACTCAACAATTTATATATGATCAATATTTATAATAAAACTAGATGATAAGCTATCCCCACAAACCCCAAACTACAAATGGGTGGAGGAAAAAACAACAGTAACTTGAACTCATGTCATCTGTTTGAGAAATCAGAGACATGCAACAATGCAACTGATGGACAGAAACCTGCCAAAAGGGCAACAGAAACTGAAAAAAGTACAGCTGGTCAGTTTGAGAAAGGAGCAGAAACTTCAATAGTGGGTGAGTGTACAGGGCCAAGAACAAGTCCTAAAAGGCGCTGGAGTTGTCTAATCCCTTGGAACTCAAGACAGACCTCCACAGGAGAAATTGCTGCCATAGCATCACATCTGAGTAGGCTAGGACCAACAGAAATGAGTGTAAAGGAAAGCCTAGGTCAAAGTGTGGGAGGGCGAAAGAGCCAGAAACTCTCAGAAACCAGACCACCACATTTTTAAACATTACATGAGAACAACAGGGGCGGTTCAGTGGGTTAACTGGCCGACTGTTGGTTTCAGCTCAGGTCCTGATCTCACAGTTCGTGAGTTCGAGCCCCACGTGGAGCTCTTTGTTGACAGATTCTCTCTCTCTCTCTCTCTGTCTCTCTCTTAAAATAAATAAACTTAAAAAAAAAGAAAACACCAGAAGAGGGTGCTGTGTAAAGTTAGAGGACCTCTCTGAAACAAGCCTCTTTCTAAAACTGCATTAAAAGCCAATTTATACTAAAATGAGTAACGAAAAAGTATCAAAATCAAGTCCCATAAAATGTTACTATATGAAAAAAAAAGAAAAGGAGCAGAATGATATCCCTACAGGCAATGAAAGAACACCTGAAAGCCATGCTCAAAGACAAATCAAAACTCTAATGTACCATTTCAAAATGAGGTAAAAGATATTCAGAAAATAACATAATATAAGGAAAAATAACAAAAGTCAGAATTAGGAAAACCCAGAAGTGATGTGACAGAACTCAAGAAAGAATTACCAATAAAGGGCAACAACAAAAAATTTTTTTAAAATAAAGATCACTGTTGGAGAAAAGTAAGAGCTAATAAATACAAGTGAAACTTTTAAAAATGGAGGGCAAAAAGAAGGAAAAATTTTAAATTCAAAAAGAAATGAGAAAAAAAAGTCAAGAGAAATGGATAAATACTGACAATAAGCAAAGAAAATCCAATATATGGATAATAGGAGTCCCTGAAGAAACCCAAAGCAGAGGAACAGACCAAATGCTAGAATATTTCCTGAAATAAAAACCAAAAATATTTGAAATTACATATTGAAAGAATACACAGTATGCTTGAGAAAAGATACCTAAAATGGTCATGCTATTTATAAAGTTACTGTCCCCTCTTTTATAATAAATTCTCCCCATTCTAATTATTGGAATGTTTTCTATCTCCTAACCGGACCCTGATCCAGAAATTGGTACCAGGAGTGGTCCCAGGAAATAGACCCTCAAAGATTGAATCGAAGATTGATTTGGTGGTGTCCTTGCTCTGGAACAGAGTGTAGAACTCTTTGCCAATGGAAAATGTTAGGTAATCCGTGGCCTGCAGTGGCATTCACAGCTAATGAAATTATCTGTGGTTGATTATAATGAAGTATCTACACAAGCACCAAGACATATTCTAGCAAAATTACTGAGCTTTAAGGAAAAATATATTTCAGGCTTCGGGCTTGAAAAGCACACGTGACTTACAAGGAAAAAAATATATATTATCATCAATTTTTCAACAGCCATATTTTATGCCAGGAGAAAATAAAGCAACATACTTAAAATGCTTGAAGTAAGAAAAGGTGAGCCAAAGATTTTATACACAGCAAAACTGACCTACAAATATAAAAGGTGCAGACAAATTATTGTCAACCTACAAGAATTCAAGGAGTATTGTTCCCATGAGTCCTTCCCAAGAGATCTACTTAGAGCTGAGCTGACCAATATGGTAGTCACTAGCTATGTGTTGCCATTTAAATTTCAATTTTAATGAATTAAATGAAGTAAAGTTAAAAATTCAATTCTTTAATCAAACTAGCTATTTTTCAAGTTCTCAAAAACAAATGTACCAAATACATGTACCAAACACATGTACCAAATAACACCTAAGGACTGTCAACTTTGATTAGGTCCTGGAGCCAGCAACAATTCTCCAGCTAGTGGTATCATGCTGGATAGTTCAGATATAGAACATTTTCATCATCACAGAAAATTCTATGGGATAGTACTGGCTTAAGCCAATGAGCTTCAGAGAACCGAATGACTGGAGAATCATCAACATAAAGACTGATGGTCTTTAATATATACTTAATTGAATAGCAAAGACTAAATGAGGATTAAAAGGCTGATAGTATATAAAAGCTGCATAATTTGAAAATTGACATATAGTAAAACCATTAAAATGGGGGAGATGGATTTGCAAAATAAAAATATTTTAAAATTATACTTTGAATAATCATAATCGGTGGTGGTATTTGCACTGTTAATCTGAGACCAATGTAATTGTAATGAGGGATGAAACAAATGAATAATTGTGGGATATTCTAATTCTATCATGTCTTTGCAAACCAGAGTCTCACTGTGGAAGAAAGAAGATACAGACGTAATATAGAAGAGGTCAAGTAAAAAATCCTGTAGGCTGAATTTAAACTGGAAATGTTAGTATGAACAAGAACCTGTGATCAGTAATCACAGGTACCCCTAGGGCCCACATTCCTCATTTAAAAAAACAAACAAACAGGGATTTTTGGAGAAATGACTGGATCTAGGTCTAGGTAAAGATTTACAAGATGTTCCTGGAACATCTTTACATAACAGATACCAAGGAAGCTATCAAAGACCACTGGGGTCATGTCATAAAGATTCAGGAGCTGAGGAACCTGGGTGGCTCTGTCCGTTAAGCATTCGACTCTTGGTTTTGGCTCAGGTCATGATCTCATGGTTGGTGAGTTTGAGCCCTGAGTTGGGCTTTGTGCTGCCAGTATGGAGCCTGTTTAGGATTCTCTCTCTCCCTCTCTCTCTGCACTTCCCCCACTCATGCTCACCTGCCCTTGTACTCTCTCTCTCAAAATAAAATAAACTTAAAAAAAAAAAAAAGATGCTAAGGTGGTGATTTTTAACATAGTCCCATTCAATTCACTGCTATGGCCAAGACAGAAGATGTATGGGCTTTGGAGAATGCCAGTGGATTCTCTTAAATTTAGTCATGTAAACAGCACTTGAATTGCAACTGCATTTTCAAATGTGGTCTCTTTACTACAGCAAATCAACCCAGACCCTGGCTCTTGGTATGCAATTATCAATCTGATAAATACTTGTTTCTCCACACCAATAAGCAGAGAATACCAGAAGAGTTTTCTTTCTCATCTGTCAGGAAAGCAATTCACCTGTACTCTTTTACCTCATGGCTGCGGCAGCTCTGACTGTAAAAATGTAGTCAACAGGACACTGATTGCCTCACCATTCCACAGGATATCATGGTAGTTCAGTACATTGATGATATCGTATTCTTAAGACATAGTAAATAAGAAGCAGCTGTAGTCTTAGACTCCTTGATAAAACACATGTGCCTAAAAGAGTGTGAGATAAACCTCATAAAATCCCAAGGCTCTGCCACCTCAGTACAGAGATGCTTAGAAGGTCCCTTAGGGTTTGGGAGGCAATTCATACCACATTGGGATAAACTGCTGGACACATGTACCAAATAACACCTAAGGACTGTCAACTTTGATTAGGTCCTGGAGCCAGCAACAATTCTCCAGCTGGTCCAAGATGCAAAGCAAGCAACTTGGACATATGATCTAGCAGAATCATGGTGCTCAGCGTATGACTGATGAGGATGCTGGACAAACAGCTCCAATAGAAGAATCAAGATACAAGCCCTGGGGGTGTGGAGCAAAGCTCTGCACTCTTCTATGAATACATAGTCTCTTTTTAAGAAACATCTCCCGGCTGGTAGAGACTGACTGCTTAGTCACGGGACACCGAGGGATCATGTGACCTGAGCTGCCCATTATCAACTGTGTGCTACCCAACACATCAAGCTATAAAATTGGGTATGTGTAGCAACACTCCGAAATCAAACGGAAGTGTTAAATATGAGATTGTACTGAAATAGCTGGCAAAGGCTACACAGGCAGGTCATTTGTGTTCCCAGCACATCTACTCCAGTGGCACCATCACCTCTTCTTTCACTGATTTTAATAGCTTTGTAGGGAGTTGCTTATCAAAAGTGACCTGAAGAAGCTAAATAAATAAATAAATAAATATCTGCAGAAATAGGCATTGGTTAAAAGTAGATGGCAGGAACAGTATGCCCTGCTTCAGGGTGACTCCTGAAGGACCGTAGAGAAAGGTAATTCTTTCCGTAGGCAGAGTCTCAAGCAGTACATATGCTGTCCCCTTCCTGAAAGGAAACAGAAAAGGTACAGATCTACAGAGATGTGTGGGTAGTACCAAATGGTTTAACTAGAAGGCCATAGACTTGGAAGGAACTAGATTGAAGGGTTGGGGACAGGGATCAATGGGAGAGAGTTGTGAGGTTGGATCTCACACAATGACCCCAGAGCGTGAGGATATTTGTGTCATGTGTGGACGCTCATTGGATGGCACCCGCTGCAGAGGAGGCTCTCCATAACAGTAGGAAAATGATCTGTGAATATCAGTCCGCATCTTTCCTAATAATGCCAGAGCTGGCTCAGTGTGTTCACAAATAAAGTAAGGGACCACAGTGGCAGAAATGGTTGTTATTTACAGACTCAATAACAGAGTAAGATTTCTCTCCTCACCATGTTGGATCTGGATGGCACCGCTGCTGAGTGCTCACTCTTCCAACAGCAGGGACCCCAGCTTAGCTCCCTATCTGATACCACACCTGGGGAGACCAGATAGGTACCTGGTGGCGGAATAATTGGACCATGCCCACAATGGAGGGGGCAATGATTTGTCCTCACTGGAACAGAAATCTGTCCTATGTATATAGTTCTACCTTTCTTGTCTGCAAGGAAGTATCATCACTATACTCTCTCTTAAGAAGAATAATCAGGGGTACCTGGTGACTCAGCCAGTTGAGCATCCAACTCCTGGTTTCGTCACAGGTGGTGATCTTGCAGTTCATGGGATCGAGCCCCCCCATTGGGATCTGCTCTGGCAGCTCCAAGCCTGCTTGGGATTCTCTCTCTCCCACTTGTACTGTCTCTGCCCTTCCCCCACTTGTACTGTCTCTGTCTCTCTCAAAATAAATAAATAAACTTAAAAAAAGAAGAAGAAGAATCAGATAATGATATATGGGGGAGGGATTAGATATAGAAAGACCAAGTAAAATGTACCATTAAAAAAACCCAAAAGCTACTTGAGTTTAGGTTATGTCTGTCATGATCTACCATAGTCCCTATAATTCTCCCGCTGTGGCACTTCTCATGCTTCTTTATAATGAAAACTCATGAGAGCAGGGCAGGATCTGTTGTTTCACTCTCTCCCTCATATCTCCAACCCTAGCACTGTGCCTGGGACATAACAGAGCTCAACAGATACATGTTGAATGTTTGTTGAATGTGTTCTACATTTTAATATTTATCATAATGCTTTGAAAATATTTTGGTCAAAGTAGGTGCTTAACAGACATTTGTTAAAGGAAAACAAAATATGATCATTTAGGTCAGAACTCAGGAAACTACAGCATGTGGGCCAAATCTGGCCTGCCAACGGATTTTTATGGCCTATGAACTAACAATAGTTTTTACATTTTTAAAGCGTTATGAAAAATGAAAAGAATAATAATATTTCATGACACAATCCAATTAAAAATGGGCAGAGGATCTGAACATTTTTCTAAAGACATACAGATGGCCAACAGACACATGAAAAGATGCGTCACCATCACCAATCATCAGGGAAATGCAGCTCAAAACTGCAGTGAGATATCACCTTATACCTGTCGGAATGGCTAGTACCGAAAGAAAAAGAAGAAACAAGTGTTGGAGAGGTTGTGGGAAAAGGGAATCTTCATACACAGTTGGTGGAGATATGAACTGGTGAAGCCAGTATGAAAAACAGTATAGACCTTCCTCAAAAACTTAAAAATAGAATTACTATATGATCCAGCTATTTGACTTCTGTGTGTGTACTTAGCTGAGGAAAATGAAAACACTAATTCTAAATGATATATGCACCACTGTGTTCATTGCAGTATTGTTTATAATAATGGCCAAACTGTGGAAACAACCTAAGTGTCCATCAGTAGATAAGTGGGCAAAGAAGATGTGAGATCTATATCTGTATCTATATCTATATCTATATCTATATCTATATCTATATCTATATCTATAGATAGATAGATATCTTTATGCATATATATATATACATATATATATATACATATATATATATATATATATATATATATATATATATATGCCGTTAAAAAGAATTCGATCTTTGTGCTTATGACAATATGGATGGACCTTAAGAGTATTTTACTAAGTGAAATAAGTCAGATAAAGACAAATATGGTATGATTTTCTTTATTTGTGGAATCTAAAAAACAAAATAAACAAACCAGCAAAACAAAACTCATAGATACAGAGAATATGCTAGTGGCTATCAGAGTGAAAGGGGCTTGTGGGGTAGGTGAAATGGTTGAAGAGGGTCATTTATATGGTGACAGATGGAGCTAGGCTTAATTGTAGTGATTACTTTGTAGTGTATACAAATATTGAATTATGTTGTGCACATAACTAAAACTAATATAATGTCATATACCAATTTTACCTAAATAAATAGATAAATACATACATACATATATACATTCGCCAATAAAGAGAGTGAGCTCATGAAACCGTAGGCTCCCACTCTCCATCTCAATTAAAACAGAACCTCAGAGCCATGCCCTCTCTTTCTCTCCCTACCCAGGGCCTTTCTGTGTGGCCCTGGTTTGCTATGCAATCTCTAGGTCCTTGTAAGTAATAAACCGTTATTTTTTCAAAGCTTCCTGATGGTTGTTGCCAAAGGGTATCTTACATTCTTAACAAGAACCACAAGGGCTGGTACTGCCACAACATTGGTTATTGATAGGCTGTGACTGGCACAAAACACTAGCCCTTTACAGGAAAAGCTCACCAACTCCTACACCAGACCTTCCAAAGCACAGAACATAACCATTTTTAAGATGGTTAATATGGTGCTGCCTCCTTCCTTTGCAGAGCACTACTCCTGCACTTCAACTCCACCTAAAAATATAAACTGTATTTTTTATATTATGGCTTCTGGGCGAGGTTTAGTGAGAGACTTGTCAACACCCTTAGGCCCTTTTTGCCATGTTGGAAACAAGAAGATATATAGTAGCCAAGGTAGATGGATACAGAGAGGTAGGAGAAAAAGACCATCAGAGGAAAAGCGGGAGGCCACACTTTGGCACACTGAATCCATAAAGGAAATTTTACTTCTGTCAGCATCATTTAAACAATGTAATGTGGTCTTTCCCAAAGCTTGGAACTACTTTCACTACAGCAAAGTGTTCATTGTAATTATTGAGAAAATTGTTGTCTTAAAACTGATGTTTTCTATAGGGTTTGACCTGTATTTGGTGAAGCTAGGTTTTAAAATAAGACACTGAAGTTTATGAAGGAAGCATCAACTTTTCCCAAGGAGAGAAACTGAAGAATTTCTTTTTATTTTTTAATTTTTTAATTTTTTAATTTTTTAATTTTTCTAGGAATTCAGCCTTTATACCTTTTTCAATGGTATCCAGTTCAGATTTGTAATGGATAATTGTAGGTTGTTAGCACTTCATACAGGTTGTGCTCATGTGTTATTTCTAAAAAGTCAAGGTTAAAGTAACTTCAGAAATAAGATTTTTCTAAATTTCCTTTAACATTTTGCATACAGAAATGGTAAGTTAGTTACAGAGTGAAAATGTATTACATATACAGTAATTACAGAGAAAATAAATGATCAATTTCTTCAAAGTCACAATTGATGCACTGTTTATTTGATGAAGACATCAGCTTTGAAGCTTTTGCTTAAAAAAACAACAACGACACAATCATTTGAAAAAGTTCACATGCTATTTGGAACAGATTACTCTAATTTTTAGAGCAGAACCAATTTTAAACTTTAAATGCAAGAATTTTTTCAAACTATTGTGGCTTTCTAGGAAATAGATTTAAAAATTTTTTGTGAATTTTATTTTATTTCATTTTATTTTATTTTTTAATTTACATCCAAATTAGGTAGCATATAGTGCAACAATGATTTCAGGAGTAGATTCCTTAGTGCCCCTTACCCATTTAGCGCATCCCCCCTCCCATAACCTCTCCAGTAACCCTCACTTTGTTCTCCATATGTAAGAGTCTCTTCTGTTTGGTCCCCCTCCCTGTTTTTATATTACTTTTGTTTCCCTTCCCTTATGTTCGTCTGTTTTGTCTCTTAAAGTCCTCATATGAGTGAAGCCATTTGATATTTGTCTTCCTCTAATTTCACTTAGCATAATATCCTCTAGTTCCATCCACATAGCTGCAAATGGCAAGATTTTATTCTTTTTGATTGCTGAGTAATATTCCATTGTGTGTGTGTGTGTGTGTGTGTGTGTGTGTGTGTGTGTGTGTGTGTGTATCACATCTTCTTTATCCATTCATCCATCAATGGACATTTGGGTTCTTTCCACACTTTGGCTATTGTTGATAGTGCTGCTATAAACATGGGGGTGCATGTGCTCCTTTGAAACAGCACACCTGTATCCCGTGGACAAATGCCTAGTAGTGCAATTGCTGGGTCATAGGGTAGTTCTATTTTTAGTTTTTTGAGGAAACTCCATGCTGTTTTCCAGAGTGGGTGCACCAGCTTGCATTCCCACCAACAATGCAAAAGAGATCCTCTTTCTCCGCATCCTCGCCAACACCTGTTGTTGCCTGAGTTGTTAATGTAAGCCATTCTGACAGGTGTGAGGTGGTATCTCATTGTGGTTTGGATTTGTATTTCTCTGATGATGAGTGAAGTTGAGCATTTTTTCATGTGTCAGTTTGCCATCTGGATGTCTTCTTTGGAGAAGTGTCTATTCATGTGTTTTGCCCATTTCTTCACTGGATTATTTGTTTTTTGGGTGTTGAATTTGCTAAGTTCTTTATAGATTTTGGATACTAACCTTTATCTGATATGTTGTTTGCAAATATCTTCTCTCATTCTGTCGGTTGCCTTTTAGTTTTGCTGATTGTTTCCTTTGCTGTACAGAAGCTTTTTATTTTAATGAAGTCCCAGTAGTTCATTTTTGCTTTTGTTTCCCTTGCCTCCAGAGACGTGTTGAGTAAGAAGTTGCTGTGGCCAAGATCAAAGAGATTTTTGTCTGCTTTTTCCTCAAGGATTTTGATGGCTTCCTGTCTTACATTGATGTCTTTCATCCATTTTGAGTTTATTTTTGTGTATGGTGTAAGAAAGTGGTCCAGATTTATTCTTCTGCATGTTGCTGTCCAGTTTTCCCAACACCACTTGCTGAAGAGACTGTCTTTATTCCTTTGGATATTCTTTCCTGCTTTGTCAAAGATTAGTTGGCCATACGTTTGTGGATCCATTTCTGGGTTCTCTATTCTGTTCCACTGATCTGAGTGTCTGTTCTTGTGCCAGTACTATACTGTCTTCATGATTACAGCTTTGTAATACGGCTTGAAGTCTGGAAGAATTTCTTTTCCTGAAATGATTATTTCATTAAATTGGAAAAGTTGATATAATTTTGTTAACTTTTTCAACATTTTCTATAAAACATACCACTGCATTTTGTCTACTATTCATCTGGAATAACCATGTGCTAGTAACTGACTTCCCTTTAGTTTTTGCTTTATGTATTCTTTATCATTTAACTTTATTACAGGCAGGCAGAGCCTGGTCCCTGTTAGAATGACAAGAACTGTTTCTTTAATTACTGTACAAAGACAGTAGTAGTATTCTGGCAGATCCTGTGCTATTCAATCAAGCAAGTTTCAATAAAAAAAAAAAAGCTGATTTGCCAAAATCAGACATTTGTTAAGTGAAAAAATTATGTAGACACTTATTAGCATAAGTGCCTACAGTGACATTCTATTTTTTGAGGTTTACAGCTCTCAGGGAGCGCGTGTTGCTGGAAGTTCTATTTAGAAATTACGTAAGGATTACGATACTCGCATCTACCTGATAGAGGAAAACGAGAAAGGCAAGTGGGTCATTTTAGAAATCACAACTTTTAAGCTAATTGCAATTTCTAAAGTAAACCTAATGGTACTGCAGAGAACAAGAACGTCTCTAATCTAATCTTGGCAGCATTGTGATTTCAAACTGCTAAGCCACACAGTATATTCACTTTTCCTTTGTGTGGGATGCCTATTAACCCTCACCAAGGATCTTTCTCTGTGCCTTGGTTATGTATTGCAGCATTCATGATTGATGAATTGTTGTCAAAGACAGACTCAGGCCCTTGCTTTTTACCAAAAGAACTTTTTACGGAACACAAATGTTTTTCTGAGGGAGAAATGTAGATTTGGTTTCATGCTTTCTTGGTAAGAGATTAAGGAGGATGGTCTAATAGAAACAGGGAATGAGAGCAAACTTGAGAAAGCAATCGCAAGTGATTGGCTTGAATAAGGGTAAATATGTGAACATCTTTCTGGACTTACAACTGTCTTCTGAGGAAAAAGCCAATGCTACTGATTGTTTTTCAGAAGTTAAGATGGCTATCACCCAATTGTTTTGCCTTTTACTTAGAACATTAGAAGGAGGGGGCTCCTGGGTGACTCAGTTGGTTAAGTGTCCAGCTTTAGCTCAGGTCATGATCTCACAGTTCATGAGTTCGAGCCCTGCTTCGGGCTCTGTGCTGATAGCCCAGAGCCTGGAGTCTGCTTTGGATTCTGTGTCTCCCTCACTCTCTGCCCCTCTCCCGCTCACACTCTGTCTCTGCCTGTCTCTCAAAAATAAATAAACATTAAAAAAAATTAAAAAAAAGAACATTAGAAGGAAATACTTACAACCCAATCCAAAATGTCACTTCTAAAGAAAAATTGTGTTCGTATGCCCATGATGACCACAAAGCACAGAAATATTTTCCTTTTTTTCTATCCTTTCAAAACTGTTAAGACAATTTCTTGATCTCTCTCCCCACACCTCCAGAAACCTTACTCCTCTATGAATCCTTGTGATCTCATCTACAACATAGATGAGCAATCCTTATTGAGTCCATCTCAACACATGAGAAGACTTGCAACTTACAGGTACTTCTCTGTAACAATATGTACATCCTCCTGATTCAAGTGTATCAAAGTATGTCAGCACTTAGTTGATAAAGCTCATGAAAACTGTGCTTTAATAAGAGGTAGTCTATCTTTGCTCCCAAAGAGAGAATAAAGAATATATAAGAAACAAAGACAAAAAAGCCAATGGAAATAGGAAAAAAATTATTGTTATTTCTAGGTGGTAGGTACTTCTGATGTTTTGTCTAGTTTTCTGTATTTGGAATGCTTCATAATTTTTTAATGGCTTTTCTCAAGAAAAATAAAGCTAAAGAAGTTCCCAGGTACTCAAATTCTAACTGAAGAAATGGAAAGGAAGAGGAGAAATTGCACAGCATTTTTCTTTTTCAGGGGCAGCAAGTTGAAGAAAACTCTGAACTGCTGTTGGATCGGAGGGACGGGGATCGAGGGGGTCCCTGGGAGCAATATTCTTATTCCACTGAAGGAGGTGAGCCAAGATACTTATAAGCTCTAGAGAACCTTTAACACAGGAAGCTATTTATCATAACAAGGTTGGTTGATACTGTTCCCATACTGAACCAATTAGGTTTGCCTATTTCGTCATACTTCATAACTTGGGATGATAGGTTTCCAAGTATGGTACAGTGTAGTAATTGAATTTTGATCAAACACACATGGCCCATAACCCAGTATGTGAAATTTTCAGAACAGTTCACAGCTTTTAAATATCCAGTCAACATGTTGCCAAAAGTACAGGATGTACTTGATGCAAGGGGGAGAGAAAGGGGAGGGCTGACTCTTGGTAGAGCTGTAAAACAAATATTTTTGTTCTTGTTCGCTTCTTATTTTTCAAATAGCAGTGGAGAAAGGCCGTGGGATATCATATCATAACTCAAGTCTTCTCCTTGCTTGTTCCATGCGCAAAAACATCTTTGAGTCTCATTTCAGATATTTCAGATTACCTTTTTTTTTTTTTTTTGCATGAAACTATTTTCATGTCACAGGACTGTTACACATGACCTGCTAGCATTTCTCATTGCAGAATTATCTAAAGAGTATTTTTTGACTACCTACCATATGTTAGACACTGGATCTATAGGTTAACTCTTTTAAATAAAGAGATATAATCCCTGCTTTCATGTGATCAACTGTGGATGGAGAGACAGGCATAAAATAATGAAAATATCAATAGTTTTATAACTATAACCTGTGATAATTAACATGAAGAAAAAGTAGAGGGGCATCTGGGTGGCTCAGTTGGTTAAGCGTCCAACTTCGGCTCAGGTCATGATCTTGTGGTTCGTGAGTTCCAGCCCCGTGTCGGGCTCTGTGCTGACAGCTCAGAGCCTGGAGCCTGCTTCGGATTCTGTGTCTCCCTCTCTCTCTGCCCCTCCCCTACTCATGCTCTGTCTCTCTCTCTCTGTCTCTCAAAGAATGAGTAAATGTTAAAAAAAAATTTTTTTTTAAAAAGTAGAGCATCAGGAAGGACAAAAATGGGGGTCTGATTTATCCAGGAGAGATGGAGAGGGGAAGAGAAGCAGGGAACACATCTCCAAGAAAGTACCATTGAAATTGATCCTTGAAAGATGAGAAGCAATCCAAGAGAGTGGATACATATTCCCAGGAGAAGCAAGCATATAGATAAACCTTGAAGTAGACAAGACTTTGGCAAATTGAAGGATCTGAAGGCTAGTATATTCAGTGAAAAAGAAGCTAAAAAGATAGGCAAGAGCCGGATAAAACTTTGTCATGTAAGTGATTATGCTAAGATTATAGAAGGATTGTTCAGCCATTCAAAGGTGGTAGGTCAGGGAGTGACATAAATGGGAGGCAGGCACGACAAGAAGCAGAAAGACTAACTAGAACACCTTGACTATTGTCCAGATCAAAAATACTA
Organism: Leopardus geoffroyi; assembly: GCF_018350155.1. NCBI lineage: Eukaryota > Metazoa > Chordata > Mammalia > Carnivora > Felidae > Leopardus > Leopardus geoffroyi. The sequence goes on from NC_059328.1 coordinate 50,516,132, forward strand.
GTGGCTTCGAATGGAGCAATGGCAGAGGTGAAGAGCAGTGGACACCTGTGAGCTATATTTTGGAGAAGTGACATAACTTAGTGATAACAGACCTGGGAAGTGAGGGAGAGGAAGCCCAAGGAAATCTTCAGGTTTGTGGCTTCAGCAGCTTAATGAATAAAGTCTAGTAAATACTAACCTGTTAGCATAATTCGTAAGAGTACCCCACAGGGATAGAACTACATCACTCTCACAAGCTCCCATGTCTGTAGTGATACTCTGCTCTCATCAGATTTTAAGGAACAGATGCCTTAATCAGATGGTGGGGATACAGAGAAATTTTCCACCTACATGTACATCAAACTGTTTAAAAAATACTTTTTAATGTTTATTTATTTTTGAGGTGGGGGGAGGGGCAGAGAGAAAGGGAGGCACAGAATGTGAAGCAGGCTCCAGGCTCTGAGCTGTCAGCACAAAGCCCAACACTACGCGGGGCTCGAACAAATGGGATGAGAGATCGAGACGTGAGCGGAAGTTGGACACTCAGTCAGTTGAGCCACCCAGGCGCCCCCACATCAAACTTTTCTTACCATAAGCAGGAGAATGTCTCTGAGATATGAAAATCAGACTTTAACATAAACTTAAAATATTTACTCTCACCTCTACAGACACGGTCATAGATGTCTGGCAGTGGAACTAGGAGAATCTGGAAAAAAAAATTGCTCCTTTGAAAATATTTGAAAACCAAGTTTATTTCTTTATTCATTCAATAGATTTTCCTGAATGTTTTTAGTGTGGAGCATATGAGGTAAATAAGATGTGTTCCCTGCCTTTGCAAAGAGTATATTCTATCAGGGGAGAAAGAGGCATAAAAAAAAAAAAAATGTCTAATACAGTGCAGCATGTTATATAGATCAAGTAATAGAGTTATATTTAGCAGATGATAGGAGTATTAATTTTCCGGGGGGGTGGGGGACAGGCACATGGGCGTGGCTACGAAGGCCTTCAGAGAGGTTGCATTTGAGATAAGTCTTGAAGGATAGACAAGAGTTTGCTAAGCAAAGAAGAGGATGGGGGAGATATTCCAAGAGAAGGCAACAGCACAAGCCAAGATATGAGGGTCCCAAAGAGCACTGGGTACTCAGGACTAGAGCCCTCAGGGTGTCTGGTCCAAGTTGGAAAAGTCACCCTTCCATTCTGAAGTCTGAAAAACACTACCAGCCTAGTCTGACTTACCTGCTATCACTTGAGCCAGACAGGGAATTCTAATTTGGGTGGGCCCAAATCAGCAAAAACCTCTTCACTTCATGTGACTACTGCCTGAATATTGCCTGTGTTCAAGCAAGTTTGAGGTTAACCTATTGAAATGGGCGGTCCTCCCTCCCACAATCAAAATCAGTCCAACAGCTTGGCCAAGGCCACAGGACCCAGCTTTTAATATACCTAGAAAGAGGCAGCAGTGGCCCAAGGTAATGCTTATGTGGCCTGGAGAGTGCAGATAATAGGATGATCCTGACACTTAGTCTGGCAAACATGTACAGCTGCCCTCGTACAGCAGTGAGGCATAGTGAATGACCGCCACCAAAAAAATAAATACAGTATGTGTGTGCATGTGTGTGTGCATGTGTACGTGTGTGATCTTTACATTTGTTTTTAATAGCTATTCAGACAGTCCTTAGAGAGGGAGTTGGCAGCTTCAGCTGGAGGCTGCTCCCCCACCTGTCTCCAGGCACTGCAAACACAGCTGTGTAAGGAGACAGCCAAAGCTTCCAAGGAAAGACAGGGTACAATCCAGGGGGTGGGGGGAGCCGGCAACGGGAGCGTCTTTCTCACAAACCCACTTGGGACAGGGCCTGTCTAGCAACCGCAAAAAATTAGCAAGGAGGACATGGTAAGGCCTTTTTTTTTTTTTTTAAACTTGACAATAAGTAAAGCCATTCAAGACCCAACTCAACGGCCACTTTAAAACCATCTATGAAAAGGGGAAGACAGAGCACTCAATGCAAGCAGAGGGGAGAACGAGGTAACAGGCATCTCCAGCAAGGCACACATTCAGGTTTTCTCCTTGCATCCAGATGACACGTAGAGGATTTATGCGCTATCGCAGAACTCGTGGTTCCTGACACAAAACACAGAACTTCCTGGCAAAGTACCTAGAAACTTCATTTCTATTTCTCCAGGCTGAAAAGCGCAGGCATTTTCAAAGTTCAACTCTAGAAAAGTCAGCAGGGGCGAGATTTCAGCAGCCGCTGATGATCTCAATGTTAACAATTCGACAGTGGTCAGGGGGTTGCCGCTCCCCGAACAGAGGGGACATTCGAAGAGGGAAAGATACAAGTCGTTTTAGCAGATGAAAACCAACAAGGAGGTATTTTCGGTATCATTTTAATCGCAAAATAGCACGAACGCGGTCTGTGCCTGCGTGCTACCCAAACGTCGATTTGAATACCACTGAACGCTAGTTTGAAAATTTCCATTTTTGTAATTTGCTTTCCTTTGTGAAGCCAAGACTTGAGAGGGAGCTGGCAGCCGGCTCCAAGTCTGGCACGACTTCACCTCAGACGCACTCGGTTGGTTTGGATGTCGAGGGAGACCGCACAAGAGAAACGGGGAGAGGGAGGAAGCGAGGCAGGGAGCGAAAGAACCTTGGCCGGGGCTGCCCGGCAAGCCGGCCTCCGCGGCGCAGCCAGGGGCTTTGGCTCCACCTGCAGGAATCGGAAGGCACACCGCTTAGATGCCCCGCTTCCGCAGAAACCGGGTGGGGGCGGGGACAGACCTCCGCCGGGGCCTGTCCCAGCCCTTCCCCACGGGGTAAGAGGAGGGGGTGGGGGGAGTTGGGAAGTAGGGATCTCCAACACCGATCAGGAGCGGCAAGCCCTATTCAGTACAGGGATTTGCATTTGGGGGAGAAAAGACATCATGCCCTCTGACAACCTGTTCTTAGTTAAAGGTAAGCCCCATTTGAAGGCCAAAGGCAGTATTCGGTTCTAGTACAGACAGAACGCATAGCATGTGCTCAATTATTGAATACATGAACAAATCCACTCTATCAAACAACAGAGATCGAATGTGATCAAAACAACCCCCCCCCTTTTTTTCAGGTGTATTTATGAGTTGTCAAGCATTTTGTTAATGGCTAGTAATGGCTACAAAAATCCTCCACTATCTACATTAGTACTGTGTTCCACCTCCAAGGTGGGCGGCACAAAGTAAGGGTCACCTGTTTCATCTGGCGCCCTTATTTTGCAGGTGAGTAAACAGAGGCATGGAGAGGATTTCCCCCAACCCCCCGCAGTCAACTAGTTTGATGATGATAGAAATGGTTTGGGGCTAAATTTTCCTAACCTCTCTGGAGTTTGGTTTCTAAAGCAAGAGACTTATTCTACTTTACTGTAGATTGGCCAGCATGGATATGCTCAGCTGATTGGCTATCTCAGGAGGAAATTGGCTTCCCTGCCTACCTGTTGTCCTGTCCCTGAGCTTCTGTCCCAGCTTCTGCTCTGGGCCAAGGCAGCTGCTCATGTTGCTTTACTCCAAATATCAAATGCTGCCTGGAGCTGATGCCAACCCGTTGCTAAACTTATGAATTCATTTTTTCAAGCCTAAAGGACAGAATCTTTGCACTTGTGGGCCTGTAACCTACAAACAGGCAGGTGCTTTGTTTTAGCAACACAGGTGTCTTCTATCCAGTAGCTAGCACATCTACTTACCCAAAGTGCTTAATAAGCAGTTCTTGAGCTTCCCAGTGATAGTTACAGATGAAGCTGGTATTTACCAATTGAAAAGGAATTTTTGCTGTAGGCAGTTAGCGCTCAGTTTCCAAATAAAGTGAAGAAGATCCTTCTTGTAAATGACTTCATTTGCGTTATGTCAAATGAATATGATCCAGGGAAAGTTGGAGATCAAAAGATCCAGACTCTAACCACAACCCATTTATAAAATGGAAGTAATACTGTCATGACCTCTGAAGGGATTAGAAATGAATCATTATTACAATAATCACAATATTAATAATAGCTTTGAACTGGGGCACCTGGGTGGCTCAGTCAGTTAAATGTCCGACTTCAGCTCAGGTCATGATCTTGCAGTTTGTGAGTTTGAGCCCCATGTCGGGCTCTGTGCTGATAGCTCAGAGCCTGGAGCCTGCTTTGGATTCTGTGTCTCCCACTCTCTCTGACCTGCCCCAGCTCACATTCGCGTGCTCGCTCTCTCTCTCTCTCAAAAATAAACTATTATTGGTGCTTACTACATTCCAGGCTCTCTGCTGAGCCCTGTAAGTACATGATCTAATTCATAACAACTCCATGTAGGTTACAATTATCCCCATTTTACAGAAGGAGATCTGAAGCTCAGAGAGGTTTAAGTACTCACCCATGGTAACAGCTCACAGTGGTGAGACCAGTATCAGAACCCAAATCCTACCTCACTCCAGACTCCTAAGCACTATGCTGTACAATAAATACCTATTGGCTGCTTCCATGCCAGTGACATTCAGATCTTTATCTCTATTTCTGAGTTCTCATGGGAGCTCTATACTTTATTTCCAATTACTGAAAGAATATCATTAATTATATATTTCACTGCTATTTAAAATTAAAAGGGCCTAAGCTAACCTCCTTCCCTCTTCTCGTAAGCATTTGCCATGAACCATCCATGTTCAGACCTCCAAACTCGGTCTAGGACACTGGTTCTCAAATGGGGATGATTTTGCCTTCTGGGGGATATTTGACAATGTCTGAAAACTTTTTTGGTTGTCACAACTCGGGTGAGGGGATGCTGCTGGCATCTAGTGAATAGAGACCACAGGTGCTGCTGAATAGTCTGCAATACGCATGACATCTCCCACAACAAAATTTTATTCTGCCCCAAATGTCAATAGTGCTGAGTTCAAGAAACCCAGGTTTAGGAATATGAAGATGCATCATCAGACAGATCCTATCATCAATCATCTGATGCATGAGATATATGTGCAAATTTGAAGCACAAAGTTTGCAGAGATAACTGTGTGGTGAGGCGGAGTAAATGCACCTAAGCCTGTAAAGTCCATAATGAGCTATGGGGTGTACTATGGGCTGGGCGGAGGAGGTGATACTTGAGCCAGGCACAAAGAAGAGATGAGATCTGGATTCCAGATAAAAGAACAAGCAGTGTGCAGGGTGTGTGGGTATACTTCCAGAATGTGGGCTGATTTTAATTGGAGCGGAGGATGTGTGAAGAGGAGTAGTGGAGAAAAGGAGGTAATGTTGTGCTGGGGCCAGATCAAAGCTCTGAGCAGAGAGAAGGACTTCAGACTTTATTTGTGAGTACTAGGAGGCACATCTAACGTTTTCACATAGAGGACCAATATAATCAAAATGTTCTGGGGCGCCTGGGTGTCTCAGTCAGTAAAGCATCCGACTCTGGATTTCCACTCAGGTTATGATCTCTCGGTTCATGAGATAGAGCCCTGCCTGGGGCTCTGTGCTGACAGCTCAGAGCCTTTCGGGATTCTCTCTCTCTCCCTCTCTCTCTCTCTGCCCCTCCACCGTTTGTACACATGGTAATTCTCTCTCTCTCTCTCTCTCTCTCTCTCTAAATAAATAAATAAATAAAATGTTCTGGGGGAGATGAATCTGGTAACTGAATGAAAATGGATTGCAGAGGGGCACCTGGGTGGCTCAGTCGGTTGACCGTCCGACTTCAGCTCAGGTGGTGATCTCATGGTTTGTGAGTTTGAGCCCCGCGTCGGCCGTGTGCTGACAGCTCAGGGCCTGGAGCCTGCTTCAGATTCTGTGTCTCCTTCTCTCTCTGCCCCTCCCCCCACTTGGGCTCGGTCTCAGTCTCTCAAAAAGAAATAAATGTAAAAAAAAAAAAATGGATTGCAGAGAATAGGAAGCTGGAGAGAGGAAGATAGAACACTACTGCCATACATCCTACTGTTAAAAAAAAAACCACTTAGCTATTTTTGTTCTTATTAGTAGCAACCGATAACTGCGTGATTATTGTGAGTCAAAGCTAAACACAGTTTATACACCCTACCTTAGGGTTCACTTACCATCGCAGGGATTTACCCACTTTACAGACACAGGGACGGTGTTAGCTTGGCTAGGAAGTGGCAGAATCGGGGTCTGGCCCCCAAAGCCGCTGCTCCTAACTGCTCTGTGTGCTGGGATTCTTAGCCTCTTGACCAAAGCAGACTGTTCTCTTTTCTAAGGCAGGGCTATAAAATGAGGCAGCCCAGACCCCCTACTGGGAATGGGAAGGTCTGGGACAAACAGCCTCAGGAAATCTGCTCCTCCTTGGCAGTAAGAGCTGACTGTAGGAAGAAAGGGATGTTTCTCTGAGCTAATTTTAGGGGTGTGGGGAGCATAGGCATGTGCCTTATTGCAAACACACCTACACAATAGATTCTCCAAATCGCTCTGGAGTGGAATCGGCTCTTCCCAGGGGGATGGTAAATGAGAGCAGAAATGGGGCCGGGTTGGGGCATCTGACTCAAAGATAGAGCTTCTTATGTCAGGCCTCTCCCGCCTGATGAGGTAGCAAGCAGAAAGCTATAAAGTGGGGGACTGAAAGGCTGTGACTCAGAAATTCCTTGTTTACTTGGCTCCTGAACAGATCGCTAACGGGATCCAGGTGTCTGCTCTGGTTTTGTTTTAGAGCCTTTTGGCCACAGGCAGGGGAAGAGAGGAAAGGTGTTGACCATATCTGTAGGCAGGGTGGGTGGCAGCACCAGAGTTGGTAGAGGTGTCGACAAAGGCATGGCCATACAAGCCAGCCGGCACCAGCGGCCACTGGGGGCTTTGGGTGGGTCTGCAACTAGAGGGTCTCTGGTGACTGAGCGCATGAAAGGAGGTTCATTACAAGGAGCTAGAGAAGTAAGGAACAAAATGGAGGCCACCACAAGTAACCAAGGACTGGTAGGTGGAGTATGCATGCGTGAGAACCTCCTTGGAGACTTCTAGGACTTTCTGAAAGCAATGAAAATGGTAGGGATTCTCACCAAGAGGGCAGGGAAAGAGTCAGAGAGACTTTGAAGGTGTGCGATGGCCATCCCCATGCTTCCATATGACTCCATTGCAGGTTAACTTTAAACTATTTTGGGAAGTTCATGATCTACAATTTAAAGGTCAAAGATGCTAGGATTCCAGGGCTCTGACTCTTCTTTCTAACATTCCACTTTAAAGCTTTAAAGAAACATAAATTCTTAATACAATCTCATATTTTGACATTATAAATATGTAGATTAAAAAAAATCAGGATACAACCTCTTTTCTGGACTTGATCTCCTCAAGGTCTGGGATTGCATCTATAGCACTAAACTCAGGAGGTCCTCAAGAAGTATCTGCAAAGTCTAACTCAGTATAACATTCTTCCAAAACATTAAAAGTATTCACTAAATGGGGGCACCTGGGTGGCCCAGTAGGTTAAGCGTCCAACTTTGGCTCAGGTCATGATCTCGCAGTTTGTGAGTTCAAGCCCTGCATTGGGCTCTGTGCTGACAGCCCGGAGCCTGGAGCCTGTTTCAGATTCTATGTCTCCCTCTCTCTCTGCCCCTTGCCTCTCACACACTCTGTCTGTCTGTCTGTCTCTCTTGTTCTCTCAAAAATAAAAAATAAAAAAGAGTAGGGGCGCCTGGGTGGCTCAGTTGGTTAAGTGTCTGACTTCAGCTCGGGTCACGATCTCACAGTTTGTGAGTTCGAGCCCCATGTCAGGCTCTGTGCCGACAGCTCAGAGCCTGGGTCCTGCTTCGGATTCTGTGTCTCCCTCTCTCTCTCTGCCCCTCCTAGCTTGTTCTCTGTGTCTCTCTCCCTCAAAAATAAATAAACATTTTTTAAAAAAATTTTTAAAAATTTTAAAAAAGAGTATTCACTGAATGCATTAAAGTAATTTTTAAATCCAAATTTTATTTTCACCTTAAAAAAAAAAAGCCTAACCTTATGCATCAATATGCCTGTTTTCACAAAGCCTTTGCCCACAGTCTGTAAGTTGTCCTAATACTAAGACCAAATGCCAAAAAGCAAATGTTTTTTCCTTGAGAAAATCTGGAAGAGACAATTATACTAAAACACACTACTCAGAAGGATCTGTTTCACTGTCTTTGCTTGTGTCCATGGCATAATTAGGCCTCTTCAAACCAGTGTCCTAAGAAAAGAATGAAAACCAGAAATGAAAGCTCTTATCACTATGGCCTCTCCATTTTGTTGCCCTACATGGGATATTCCTCATGAAAATGAGGGTTGAGATTAAAAGCACAGCTCTCAGGGCTTGAAGGTCTCCACACAACCGAAAATGTCCGTGGTCACTTCACACACACCCTACACTTCAAACGAGCTTGCTTGAATCCAATGTGGTAGATAATATAGTACTTAACCTCGAAGTATCAGGCGGGACTAGCACTTTCATCAGGTAGTCAATGACCCTAACTAGGTTAGCACCCTCAGAGGAAACAGGTAGCCTATTGTAGGTAGCCTATGAACCACTTACTGATTACTAATAATTACGCCAATGGATCTCAATACAGAAAACCTTAAGTCTGAGTGACCTGGAAGGGTCTCAGCATTTTAGCATCTCCTTACTGCTACTGAGCAATCCAGATCTCTCCACATGGGCAGGGTATCCTGAGCAGCTAATGGAGATGCCTCCTTCCAAACCCTATTTATATGCACCAAAGTCCTTCCCCCTAGTGAATTTCCAGTGGGGACAATGCCCTCTTGTTGGATCGTCAATCGTTTACATTTCTCTGATCTTTTCTCGCAGCTTCCAATGAGCATCAGTTTTGCGGCAGCCACCTGAGCATTGAACAGGCAATTAATTGGAACAGATTTAATAAATGTACTGGAGAAGGAAGCTATATGTTTAGGGACGACGGTACTTTCATGGTCATGCATAACGGACTGGGCACTTTTCCACCCACCTGCTTATGCTACCACAGTGAACACAAAATTTACATACCTGGAAGAAAACAGTATTTTCTGAAACGTTAATAATAACTGCAGAAAATGTGTCTATTATGAGTAAACATCTCCATGGCTTAACTTTGCACCATTCTATTCTGGCTAAAAATATCTACAGTGTTACCTCTTATCTTCCTTCTAAAATACACTGGTAGGGAGGCACCTGGGTGACTCAGGCGGTTAAGCGACGGACTCTTGGTTTCGGCTCAGGTCATGATCTCATAAGTTCAAGCCCCACATTGGGCTCTGCACTGACACTACAGAGCCAGCTTGGGACTCTTTCTCTCTTCCTCTCTTTTTGCCCCTCCCGCTCTCTCTCAGAATAAATAAGTAAATTTAAAAAAATTTTTAAAATTTAAACATTTAAAAAATTAGAAAATTAAAATAAAATACACTGGTAGTAATTGAAATGAATTTGAAATCCAATCTATTCCACAGAAAAACTGATAAATATACCCAAATATTTTGTACATGTGTATGTATATACATTCAAGGATATACACATACTCAAAGATATTTATGACTGTATTAACACAAAGACATATATAAACTTATGTGCAAAGACATTATATATATATACACACACACACACACACACACTACACACAAATGTGTGTAGTGTGTGTATGTGTATTCATTATGGTTCTGTTTGTACTGGCAAAATGAAATAGACACAAACTAAATGTCCATCAATAGGGGAATGTTTTTTTTTTTTTTTAGATTAAGGTATAACCATATAATGCAATACTATGTATCCATTAAAATACTGGAGTAAATGTATTAGGTTAACAATTCTTTCCTGTATAGATCTATAGAAACAGCAATTTTATATGGTTCAAATTAATGTATGTATAGACATGAAAAATTTATAAGTGTATTGGTAATTAGAAAAAGCAAGTTATAGAACAGCACATATTGATGTTAAAAATGTAAGAAATAAAAATATAAAAAATAAATGAGAAAGATACTTAGCAAAGAAGTAACATGGTTATTTCTGGGCATTTTGCAATGATAACTTTTTAATAATTTCTTTTAAAAATTTGCTCATTACAATTGATTCCAAAGTATTTCTATAACATTTTTCCTCGTCAACAAATTCCAGACACCCGGGAGCTCCATTGGCACAGATGAAGAGAGTAACGAAGAATTAGCCTTAATTATTCAGGCTAAGAAACCCAGATTATTATGAGAACAAGGGTAAAAAGCAGAACTTTGTCTTGGATTATCTCAAGACAATCATCTGAAAACTTCCTGCTTACTTTTCCTGTTTGAACCTGGCTTTTCAGATTAATGTGAAGTGATCTGTTTCTCTGTGATTCAGAACCTCACAGAACTTGGCAGGCAAAGAAATACAAAGAAAGGAAGAAAAGGAAAGGGGAAAGTGGGGGATGAAAGAAGATGGGCGGAACTTGAGAAGGCTTAATAAAGTAATAGAACACACCCCAGACCCTCGGGGAACAAAGGAACAAGGCTGGTGGGAGACAACAGATGTTCTCCTTCCCAAACCATGAAAGCACCACACTCTACACCCAAACTCCTCCTCACTCCAAGGAGTGGCTAATACCACTTACTGGAATATCTGTACAACAAAGGAATTGTTTTTCTGATGATGAGTGTTAAAGGAAAAATCACATTGCCAGGTACCGTGAAGAGCAAGTTATCCAGGTTGTCGATTTCTCTTGATTCTTATTTCTCTAACTCAACTTTATGGAGGTAGAGTTTACATAGAGTAAAAGGTATTCATTTTAATTGTACATACCCATGACTTGTGACAAAGCCATAGACTTATGCAACCACCACCATAATCACTTTCATGGATTCCATCATCCAAAAACGTTTCTTTGTGCCAATCAGATCCCACTCTCACCCCTCTCCCCAGACAACCACTGATCTGCCTTCTACCATAGATTATATTTGTCTCGTCTAACATTTCATATAAACAGAATTACAGAGTATACACGCTTTTGTGTATGTCTTCTTTCACTGAGCATAATGTTCTTGAGATTCATCATGTTGCTGTGTGCATTCATAGGTCATTCCTTTTTATTGCTGAGTAGTATTCCACTGTATGGTGACACTAAACCCACAGTTTATCCGTTCACCTATTAGAGGACATTTTGGTTGCTTCTAATCCGTGACTATTATAAATAGAGCAGTGGTGAACATTAGTTTGACTCTTATTTTTGGAGTGAGATTCAAATCTGTCCATTTGGTTGGGACATGGAGATGGGAGATGAGACTAATACTGCTTAAACATCTACTAGGTAACTTATCAAATATTCATTGATAAACTGTGAGGTAGACGTTATTCTTATTTTACCAATGAGAAAATAGAGGCTCCAAGAAGTTAAAGAACTTGCACGAGGTCACAAAGGTAACAAGTAGCAAATCATTTCAACATCAACACAGGCCCATCTGACTCCTGTTTGACATCCCACAACTCTGTTTGTCATTGCTGCATTTCGGGCAGATTCGGTAAAGAGATTCAAAGGCAGAAGGTTTTGAGTAGAGCTAATATGTTGACACATAGATGGGGGAAGCCAAAATAGGAAGGTGGCAGTGACTGGGCAAAGGAGAAAAGAGAAAGGAAATAGGAGAAGATAAAAGAAGAGAGAGAGAAGCGTTCTCTCCATCTCTAAAGAAAGCACCACAAGAGGGATTCTAAAAATCCAGTATGGAGGTGGCCTCCCTGCAAGTGGCTCAGGGTCTGAAATATTTCCACCCAAAGCAAAGCTTCAACCACCCATAGCAGCTCCCCCCCTTTACCAGGCCCTCGGCCATGAAGCTCACAGAAGGCTGGAAGGGGGAATGGGAGCATCTTCCAGTTGGGCAGAGTTGCTGGTTTGCATGGTGTGGATGCCACTCACATTGGTGTGAAGTCAAGAAAGTATCCTTGCTTGGGGTTAGAGAAACTGAAAGTAAATAAGTTGATTCATGGACACAGTTTGAAAGCTACAGAAAAATGAATGATTTGGCTCAAAATTAACTGAAAGCCTACAAAGAGAAAAAAGAGACAAAGGAAAAGAAGAAAATGAAAATGTATTGCCTTCAATATGTGTCATGTGGTGAGCTAAGAGCTTGGCATGATTGTGTTACTCTTCATCACCCTACGAAGTATGTACTATTTTTATTGCCACTGAGGAATATTTATTTATTTAATATTTATTTCCATGAGGAAATTGTGCCCCAAAAAAGTTAAGTACCCTGCCCAGGGTCACACAGTAAATGGCAGAGTCGGGACTCCAACTAACTAACCACTACTCTATCCTGTTCCCAGGAGCCGTATACCAGCTGGGCAAGAAAAATGTGTAAAACATAATCCAGCCCTTTGAAGAGCTCATGGCTAAACACTGGATGATACTTTCACTTTGGGCAAGTGGCCTAATGTTTCTGATAAAAATGGGAATTAACAACCTGTCTCTTACCCTCATCAAAAGGTTCACTTATTTATTGCACACGTTCTTATTAAACATTTAGTATGTGCCAGTCATAGTGCTAAAACTCCCTCATGGAGTTTATATTCTAGAAAGAAGGCAACAATGATGTATAAAATAGATATATAAGTAAAGAGAGCGAAAGAGATAAAGAGGGAGAAGGAGGGAGGGAGGGAGGGAGAAAATGTACTAGTCAGGGTTCTCCAGAGAACTGAACCAATAGGAGATACATAAGGATTTAATTATTAAAAAGATCAGATTGATAATAAGGAATTGGTTCATATAATTATGGAGGCTAAGTCCCATGATCTGCTATCAAGGATAGAGATGCAGGAAATCCAGGGTGTAATTCCGAGAATCAGATAGCCAGCAGTGTAACTCTCAGTTGAGGGTAGGAGAAGACCGAAGTCTGCAGCTCAAGCAGTCAGGCAAAGAGCAAATTCCTTCTTTCTGTCTTTTTCTTCTATTCAGGCTCTCACCAGATTGGATGAGGCCCACCCACAACTAGGTGGGGCAATGTGCTTTACTGAATCCACTGATTCAAATGCTAATCTTATCTGGAAGTACCATCACAGACACACCCAGAAACAATGTTTAATCTGGGCACCTTGTATCCCAGGAAAGTTGACACATAAACCATTGAAAGAAAGAAGGAAGGAAGGAAAAAGGAAGATATTTTGGACAGCAATAAGTGACATGAGCAAAAGGAAATTAAGCAATGGGATAAGGGATTTTAGATTGATAGGTAATTGTTACTTTGCAAAAGGCGGTGAGAGATGTTCTCTGTAAAGTGAGACGTTGAACTGAGACCTGATTAATGAAAAGGGTCCAGCCATGTGCAAGTCCAAGGACAGTGAGCTCCAGGTGAAGGGAACAACAAGTGCAAACACTGTAAGGCAGACAAGGTCGTGGCACATTTGAGGAACAGAAGGAAGCCATGGTTGGTAAAACATGATGACCAAGGAGAATGATAAGATGTAAAATCAAAGAGGCAAGAAGGGACCAGATCACAGAGGATTGAAATTTGGATTTTACTGTAACTGCAATGACAAGTCATGGGAAGATTTTTGAGTAAGGAAGTGACATGACCTTATTTCCATCTCTCACAGACCACCCTGGCTGCTCAGTGGAGAATGGGTTTGAGGAGCACTCAAGGAAAAGCAAACAGGAAGAGCAGTGAGAAACTCGGCATAGCAGGTCGACTGAGAGATGATACTGGCTCAGACAACGGTGGGGACTATGAAATGGAAACTAGCTGTTGGATGCAGGAGTTATTTTGGAAGTGTAGCCCATAGGATTTGCTGATGAATTGAGAAACCAGGGGTGACTTTCAGGATTTTGGCTTAGACAACTGTTTGAATGGTAGAATCCTTAGCTGAGAACAGGAAGAAAATACATGTGGTTAATTTTAGACTGGAAAAGCATTTACAAACTACAAAGTGCTCTCCAAAAGCAAAGTGCCACTGAAGACAGAAACCACAAGTCCCAGAGCTGCAAGGAACTGAATTCCACTAACAACTTCAATGAGCTTCCAAGTAGATTCTTCCCTTGTTGAGCCTCCTCATGAGAAGGTACCCCTGGATGGCATCTTGATTGCAGTCTTGGTGATTCTGAGCAAGGAAACCAGCCACCACATGCATGTACTCCATACCCACAGAAACTGTGACATAACTGAAGGTTGTTGCTTCAAGTGGCTAAGTTTGTTACACAGCAGTAGATAATGAATACAGGTAAAGAGTAAATTACTCAGTAGCAGAAAGCCCTGAAGTGCTTTTGATACAAACCCAAAACATAGGGACCCATTTGGTCCCAACAGGGCCCAGCCACACCTGGCTCTCCACTCCAGGGCCAGGAGCATCTTCTCCTCCAGGGAAAGGAGATTTGATGATAATATGGCAATCTTTGTTATTCTCTCTTCCTCGCCTACCACAACAGTCCCAATACTAAGTCACTCTCTTCTTTGCTCTGTCACCACATTTGGTTTTGCTAAGCTTGTGGAAATGCATTTAACTCAGGAAGAGTTGTGTCTATAAGACTGGGATCTCTTCTGCTAAAGGGATAAGAAGGAGTTCTTTTAAAACTGAGACCACAGCTCCCACCTGCTTCTTGAAATCTTTTCAGACCATAGGACCACAGGGCTGGGAGAGATGGTGATGAGCATACAATTAATTCTCCCAACAGGTGTCTGAATCCTCCACAGCCTGTCTGCCATGGCTTCCCACTTGAACACCTCCAAGGAGGAAGTGTGGAGACAGGTGAACCTGATTCTAAATTCTAGCTTTATTTCCTGTGCATCATGAACAAGTTCCTTCAACTCTCTGAGCCTCAGTTTCTTCATCTGTAAATTTGGGACAGGAATAGCTTTGCAGAGTAGTTTTGATTGACCTAACATGTGAAGCTCCGACCCTTGCTTCTCCCTCTGTCTCCCTCTAGTGATGAAAAACTCCAGCCCAGTTTATTTTCCTCCCTTCTCTGATTTCTTTTCATCTTTAACAACCATACTGGACACCTAATCATATGCTGTGTTTTATTGTTCCTCAATTACTCTGTACGCATGACTCATGACCTACTGAGAAGGTTGAGGACAGGCAGCCATATTTTATACTTCTGGGGGTCCCCCAAAGGATTTAGGTCGATCCAGGGCATACAGCAAGCATACAGTAAACCAGTAAAACCTGCCAAATTAAATTAATGATCCATCATCATCAGAGTAACTTAAAACTAGCCACACTCAATGAACTGTCATTTAATTGGAGTTTCTCGTAAAAGGGCCCCCTTTCTACAATATCCATTTTCAAGTTAAAAAAAAAAAAATACTGACTGCAAAGCCCGTTGCTTTTAAAAAAGAAATCTTTTCATGCACCTCACGTTTGCATTTGAAACACAACTTCCTAACCAAGGGGAAAGAAAGAAACTGAAAACGAAGCACCCTAAATTGTACAATTCAGGTATTGTTCCCTATCTTCAAGACCCAGACATACTGAGCCCCCTGATTCGCCCCTTTCCCGTCTCACATGCCTATCCATTTTTGCATTCAAGAGTTAAGATTTTTAAAGGTTGGTTCTTAAAAGAAATGAATCCCAAATCTACATATGAACTGTAAGGTTCTCATTTCAAGTGGATACAGGTTAGAATATGTTTGACCATAAAAGCAGAAAGGCTGGAGTAAAGTGCCATGAAGAATCTATTGGAAGAAATGGGATCAGATAGATGTGGTGCACTTCTCTTAAGTGCATATCACTTAACTGCATAATCAACTTGTGCTCCCAAGAATTATGCAGTCTCTGTCTGGCCCCCATTAGATTGAATGTGTTGCTACTCCAGTTAATTGCATATTGGCGAATTGCATAATTCAGCTCCATGCACCCTGAACCGAGTTCCAAATGCCATCCGGTACAATGTAATCAAACTAGGGAAGTGAAGAGCTGGAATACTTATGAGATTCTGCCCATTTGTCACATTTGGTTTAGATCGCCTGTGCTGTAAAGAAAGCAGCTCATTGGCCATAGACCTGTGTTCTTTGGACTCCCGTCCACCCGCTCCCCCTCAACAACACCTCAAGTAGTCCGCATCCAAAAATTAATTTAGAATGGGTCCAAAAGAAAACAGAATGTCAACACGTGAAAATATGATTAACAAGTTAAAAATCTGACTCATAACTATGGTGCTCTCCTTCCCAGGACTGACATTACTTACAAGGCAGAGCAGAAAAGGCTAGGACTAGTTTTGGCTCTGCCATTAACTAGCTGGGCAAGTCTCTTCCTCTTTCCAGGCCTCAGTTTGCTCAGCTGTACAATGGAGAGTAGGACCAGCCTTCTCTACCTCACTAAGCTGTTATGAGAGTTAAATGCAACACTGCTTGGTAAACCACAAAGTAATGAAGAAATCTATTACTAGATATAGCAAAGTGAGGATAATGGACTCCGTACCAAAGAGTACAGCGTGTCAAACTGATACAAAGAAACACTTCAATGAGGATCTGGGATAACGGCAAGTGGTAAAATAGAAATGAAAGGAAGGAAATGCTTCTGACTTTGTGGCAAACCCTTCAAGGGTCAAATATTGTTTATTTTATTTTATTTTATTTTATTTTATTTTATTTTATTTTATGTTAATGTTTAATTGTTTATTTTGAGAAAGAGGGAGAAAGAACACACGAGCAGGGAAGGGACAGAAAGAGAGGGAGAGAGAGAATCCTAAGCAGGCTCTATGCTGCCAGCACAGAGCCTGATGTGGGTGGGGCTCAATCCCACAAACTGTGAGATCATGACCTGAGCCAAAATCAAGAGGTGGGGGCTTGGGGTTCCTGGGTGGTTCAGTAGGTTAATCATCCGACTCTTGATTTGGGCTTAGGTCATGATCTTACGGTTCATGGGATTGAACCCCCTGACTTTTCTCTCCCTCTCTCTCTGCCCCTCCCCTGTTAGTACTCTCTCTCTCTCTCAAAACAAACAAAGTAACAAACTTGAATTAAAAAAGAGAGAGAGAGAGAGAGAGAGAGACGCTTAACCAACTGAGCCACCCAGGCACCTCTGTTTTTTATTTTAATTCAGTTCTGACTCTAAAGATTCGGTGCTCTTTCTCACCCACAACACACAATGAGCAATGGGATCCTCATTATAATTGCTTATTTAGCAGAAATGGCAGCATATCCACATTATCCAATAATAAGTTCAGGGGTGAGTTGTGAAAATAAAACACACCCACCACACAATCCTCAAAACTGTCCATATATCACAAGGGTTTAACTTGCAGGTGCCTGCATCTTGAAATCTGGAGGAAAGGCTCATAGGCCAACTTGAACCATTGGAGTGAACCATTGGAGTGAAAGTCCTCAAAGATCACTCTTTGCTCTTTACAGATTCCCATCTGCAGATACTTTATTTTTAATCTGTATCTATTAAGACTATAAGCAATTCTTCTTAGACATCTATCCTGCCTATAAAATATTCCCCCTGAGTCATCTGCAGGATTCTTAAAGTCACCAGTTGCCAAATGATAGTTAACTGCTCATTTGTTGACTATGGAGTGGTTAGGAAGACTGGTTTCCTAGCTGAGTCTCTTACTAGTTACATAATCCTGGCAAAGTTACTTAATCTCATCAAGTCTTGCTTTCCACTTCCACAAAATGGGTCCAATTAATAGTATCTACCTTTTTAAGGCTTTGGGAGAATTCAATGAGATCATGTATGCCAAGCAAGAGCACGATGTTAGGCTGTGCTACACTTGACTAGCACAGAGCTCTGAAATGGCATCGGTTTCAACAAAAATCTGGGGATTTAAGGCAATTCAACCTGTATGTGGTTTGTCTTAAGTGCCTGATAAATAAGTACCTTTGCTTTGAAGAAAAACATCATGGCATAAAATAAAATGTGAGCACAAAACATTCTAGAAAATTGCCAGGGAAAGAAGTGACTCAGTATTTCTACTCTGACCAGTATTATCAGGTGCAGCCATGTCTCACGGTTTGAGAGGACAGTGACAGTGTCTGCGAGGAACTTGAACAGAGAAGAGGTTTAAATGTTGGTTGAAATGAGTTAAGTATTGGTTGAGTTGAATTAAGGGGCAGAAATTCAACTAATCAGTTGTCCCAACTGGAAGAGTCTACTATTTCTCAAACAAAGGATCAAAAACTGAACAAATATTTTAGTCTAACATACAAATTGTTTCAAAATCTGGCTCTTCATTTATCACCATACTCCTAGCACTTCGTACAGTGCCTGGTAGATAAAATGTGCTTAACAAATAATGATCGAATAGGTTAATTAATTCATTAATTAATGATTCCAATCTTTGTTTCTAACCTTAGCTTCCACTATCTTCCAGCATAAGCCCCTTCACTATACCCAGGCCCATCTATTCATGGTTTCCTAAATACTAACTTACTCATTCCTACACCAGACCCTGCCCACAAACCTTCCCACATGCTCTGCTCACTCCTTCTCTTATGCAGATTTGTGCCACATTTTTGAGGTGTGATGTTTTGAACTGTGTCCACATGGCTAAGTTAGAACTACATCTCTCATGACCTCTTTTCCTGTATGATTGCACATTAAAGTTGACCCAAAAGACAAATTTGCAAGAGTTCTGGAAGGTTATAGTCTTGATTAGATGTGGTGAGAGACAAAAGCAGAAGCAGTAGCAGGTTCAAATGTGTCCCCTGCTCTGTGACCAGCTCTTCTTCCCAGTTGCTGGTCCTGTTGCCCACTCACTGCTCCAGCCCACCCCCAGATACAGAATCAGCAACCTTCCATGAGTTTCTCCAGCACTGTGCCTGCTGGTCCCATCCCAGAGGCTAGATTCGCCTGCCTTCCCAGGTATCCCTTGCAAGCTCCTACCCATCTATCAGTGTCAGTGTTTCAGCTGGGCTGGCCATTTTATTTCTGGTCCTCCAGTTCCCTTTTCTGGATCTTACTTCCCCAGACCCTCCCACAATTATGTCACATCTAATTGCTATAATAAATCCTTTATTCCATAATACTTATGGTGGTTCTACTTCTACAGTCAAGGATGAAACCTTGACTGATACACAGGGCTCAATTCAACTAAAGTTGTTCCTTGATGACTTCTGGACCATTCCAGAGCATTTCTCCACATTTCTTTGTTACAGTGTGTTTGTGATCATCTATAGGCATTAGTCACATGTTACATTTACCTTCACCTGCATATGCCTTCACGGTGCTGAGTACATGTTTGGTTGTGCAGTAAGGGTTTAACAAGTAAATGAGAGTTTACATGCATATATGTCACCATCCTCCCCTCTCACACTTACAGCAGACATAATTGGGGCACCTGGGTGACTCAGTCGGTTAAGCATCTGACTTTGGCTCAGGTCATGATCTCACAGTTTGTGGGTTTGAGCCCCACATCGGGCTCTGTGCTGACAGCTCAGAGCCTGGAGCCTGCTTCAGATGCTGTGTCTCTCTCTTTCTCTGCCCCTCCCCCACTCGTGTTCTGTCTCTCTCTCTCTCTCTGTCTCTCAAAAATAAATTAACATTGAAAAAATTTTTATAGCAGACATAATTTATCGATCTCACCATGCATTCCCATTCTGTTTGAGCTCAGCTCACAGTCCTTTACAACACAGTGCTACAGACAGACAATGGAGCTGGCATGGAAGAAGAAACCTATCTGCCATACTGAAAGCCTCTGATTATAATGAATTATACTTAGACAAATTATCTAAGCATAAAAGGAGACAGTGCAGGGGCACCTGGGTGGCTCAGTCAGTTGAATGTCTGACTCTTTATTCCGGCTCAGATCACAATGACCAGGGTCTTGGGATCTAGCTCCAGATGGGGCTCCATGCTAAGCGTGGAGTCTGCTTAAGATCCTCTCTCTCTCTCTCTCTCTCTCTCTCTTTCTCATTCTCTCTCTCTCTCACTCTCTCTCTCCTCCTCACACACTCTCCTCTGTAAAATTAAAAATAAATCTTAAAAAATAGGTAACAGTGCATGCACATCTGAAGCTCAGTAGATGTTAATCCCTTCCCTACTTCCTGCCTTACTGCAGCCAACTTTCACACAGTAGGTACCCAATAAATATTTGTTGAATGAGAGAATGTCAGTGTAACCTTCATAAAATGAGCTGTGTGGTCTCTACAAACCAAAGTGACTCACAAAAGTCTCACCTTTTAAAATAATGAATAAACAAAAGGCAGCTAGAGCCAACCTCCTGCATTTTAAGAAGGCCACTCCAGTCATTTACGGTCCTTTCGGGGCTAAAGAAGACAAAATACAAACAAGCCCAGACCCCAACCAATGAAAAAAATGTGATGTGTTGCCAAGTACTGGGAGAGAAAACCTTTCTGGCATCTGTCCTTCGGTGTCATCGGCCCACTTCTTGGCAGTCATGTAGGAGGAAGGCTGTGCAGGAGAAAACTTTGGAGGGCAAGTTTGTGTTCAAAGGAGTCAGGAAGAATTATTTGATAGGAAATACAGGGTCCAGAGAAAGATATGTTTTGTTCATCTCTGACAAGGGAAGAGGAATAAAGACATGATTGACTTGTCACTTGAAAATATTATTTTTGGTTTGTTCTCTTTTCCAGGATTTTGCTTTGCCAACCAAGGCCCATATCTCTAAGAATTCTGGCAGGTATTTCCTATTCCCATGCTTATTCTTCCATGTCTATTCCTGTGAATAGGATGTGATAACGCCCCTGGGTCACCCTCACAATCAATAGCTGAAAGCTTGCATGTGAAAAAAAACAAAACCAAAACCAAATCAGTGTGTTTATTCTAATGGGTGAGAAGGTAAGTGAAATAAGCTTACTCTATTAGGTAAATGATACCTGAAGTAAAAAAAAAAAAAAAAAGTTTCTTCCTAATCCTTGCAATGCACACACACCACCTTGGTGATAAACAGAAAATAAAAGACAATATTACAATATCGCCCCTCCACATTCTCTTTCTCACTTTAAACTGGTGTGTGCAACTTCTGTTGGTTTCCCATTGAGAGAGCGATTTCAAGAATACCTTAACTTAATGGACATGTATTCACACACACAAGTCTAGGGTGTGTTTAGCCTAATGAGTGCTGAATTGCATCCATTTTCTGCCTCTCCATCAATCAAAATGGCACCAAGCTTTGGGTAACTGTTAAACATGAGACGCTCTCATTTCCCCTCCACATTTTAAGAAGTACTATCATAAGATAGGTCCACTGCCAACCAAGTTCCTCCACTAAACTAAGAGCCATGTGAGAGGTAGATATTATTTTTATTTGTATTTGCAACCCCACGGACTGAAAAAAAGGTCTGATATATACTAGGTGATGAATAAATGTTTATTGAATGAATGAATGAGTTTTATTATATTGGTGTGGTAGGCAGAATAAGGCCTCCCCCAAAGATGTCTATATCTTAATTCCCAGAACCTTTAAAAATATTGTTTCAAGGGCACCTGGGTGGCTCATTTGGCTGAGCGTCCAACTCTTGATTTTGGCTCAGGTCATGATTCCAGCATCGTGGGTTGGAGCCATGTGTCAGGCTCCATGCTGAGTATGGAGCCTGCTTGAGTTTCTCTCTCTGTCCCTCTGCCCCTCCCCAGCTCACACATGCACACAGACTCTCTATCTCTCAAATACATATGTATATCATGTTCTTTCACATGGCAAAAGGGACTTTGGAGATGTGATTACATTAAGAATCTTGAGATGGAGAAATTATCCTGGATTATCTGGGCTGGTCCAAAGTAATCACAGGGCCTTATAAGTGAGACAAGAAGGAGAATCAGAGTTGGAGAAGAACATGGGACAACAGAAGCAGAGGTTGAAGTGATGTAGGACCAGGAGCCAAGGAATGTGAGTCAACTCTGAAAGCTGGAAAAGGCAAGGAAACAGATTCTCCCCTAGGACCACCAGAAGAACACTGTCCCACAGACATTCATTTTAACCCAATGAGACCCAGTTTGGCCTTCTGACCTCCAGAACTGTAAGATAATAAATATGTATTATTTTAAGCCAGAAGTTTGCAGTAATTTGTTACAGTAACAATAGGAAACTGATACATTAGCATGAACACTTATAAATTACACAATAACTCTTTCTAAAATTGAGATACAATTGACATGTAACATTATGTTATGAGTGAATAATAACCATAATGACAGCCAGCATTTATTGAGCAGTTAGAAGCATAGTACAAAAGACTTTACAGACATTATTTTATTAATTCTCAGAACTATACCATAAGGTCTGTATTATTATTACTCCTAACTTACACTAAGAAGACCAAGGTCTGGAAAAATTAAGTTATTTGATCCAGATCACAAGTTAGCAAGTAGCAGAACAAGGATTTGAACCCAGGCCACCTGACCCCATGTCATTCTACCTTCCCTGTCAGGGCTGAGAAGCGTGGAAAATAACAGAATTCTAAGACTCATTCCTGGCCTTGAAGGAACTTACAGATAGAATGGGAAAGAGCACTCCAACATGAATGCCACATTACAGAGAGTATGTCAAGAGGCTATGTGATCTATAGCCTATGTTTAATGAAGAGGACAAGAAAGCTGGAATGTTCAGGACTGGATGGAGCTGGACCTTACAAGGTCATGGGCTACGGACGGGCAGTGCACAGCGGAGCTTTCTTCAAGGCAGAGGAAAGGGTATGAGGGAAGGAACGGTGGCATAAATGAGCATGAAAATGGGGAAAGGAAATAAAAAGCCCGTGAGGGGAAAAATTGGAGAAAGAAAAACAAGAAAATGAAACATTTAATTATTTGCATGGCAATGCAACATTTATTGAACACCTACTCCACCACAAAAGGAACATGCGCATTTGTTTTTTTTTATTTAATCCTCACAAAACCTCTGCTAAATGGGTATTATTAACAAGGGGATTAGGGAATGAAATGCCCAGAGAGATTAAGTTTGATTCCAAACTTCATACTCTGGCCTTTGTTCCTTTTTGCCCCCATAGTAATCATCTCAGCCCTTCTCTGAGAAGGAGCAAATTCCCATTAAAGGAAGAACACAAGTTGGGGCTGTCTGAACCATTAGAAATAGCTGCTTTGGAAGGCAGGGGTTCAGGCAGCCACACAGAGTCTAGCTTTACCAGCTGGTTGTGCAAGAAGCATTTGTGACAAGCCCTGTGCTAAGCACTGGCAGTGGAGAGAGCACAGCAAAAGGACACCCATCTTCCCTGCTCATCCTGTGGCACCCAACCTGTTAGTGGGAGACAGAGGACTAAAGAGACTTTTTCTCACTGGCTTCAGGTTAGTGTTTACCTTCAGGGAGGAAAGGTGGAGAAAGGTTTGGGAGGGGTGGGGCTTCTGTTATGTCATAACCTCTTATTTCATAAGAGAAAAAAGAGAAATCTGAAACAGGTATGGCAAATCACTAACATATATTTAACCTGGTGCCGACTACACAGGTGTCTGTTACATTACTTTTCTTCATTTTAGTTTAGTTTGCGATGTACCACAAGAAGGCCCACATCAATGAATTTAAGAAGCATTGTTACTGTTGCCTAAAGAGATCATCACAATAATAAATCATCAGTGACATGCTCAAGGGAAGCACAGGGTAGTACAGGAGGACAGAAGAAGGCTTCGAACCTAACTCAAAAAGAAGCTGGAAAAGGCAAGGAAAAAGGAAGCTCCAGCAGGACATGTTCCTGCAGATGTTTCCAGTTTAGCCCAGGGACATCTGATTGGACTTCTGACTTCCAGCTGTGTCTTCAAGAAACTAAGGGTTACTTTGAAGTGGGTGACCAGAGTGAGCAGCAGTAAGGATAAGTCTCAGGGTGAGGGAGATCAGGGCATAGTCCCATCATGTCAAGGGGTCAGCTCAAAAGTACTGGCAGTGAAGGGAGGTGATCGATGGTGGCTGGGACTCAGTCAGGATAAACCCATTAATCCAGGAAAAGGGATTTTGATTTCACCTTTTAAAAAAACTATTTAATGTTTGTTTATTTTTGAGAGAGAGAGAGTGAGAGAGTGAATGGAGGAGGGGCAGAGGGGGGGCGGGCACAGAATCCAAAGCAGGCTCCAGGCTCTGAGCTGTCAGCACAGAGCCCAATGTGGGGCTCAAACTCACAAACCAGGAGATCATGACCTGAGCTGAAGTCGGACGCTCAACCGACTGAGCCACCCAGGTACCCTAGATTTGGATTTCATCTTAAATGAAATAGGGAGCTTCTGGAAAGTTGTAAGCAGCATAGAGATGATCAGATTTGCTTTTCAGAAAGATTATTGTGATTGGAGCAGGAATGGATGGAGAGGAAGCTAGGACTGGCCAGGCAGACCCAACAGGAGTTTGACACAAGCTCCCAGATGAGAGGGATTCAGGGGCCTGAAGAATACAGTTGCAGTGAGGAATAAGTAACTATTTAAGAGTATTTATAGGGTGGGATTTAAAAGGTTGGTGATCCATTAGATCCATTGGATATAGGGAGAGGACAACATCAAAGATAACTGCTGATTTCTATAACCAATAATGAAGCAGCAGAAAGAGAAATCAAGAAATTGATCCCATTTACAACTGCACCAAAATCCATAAGTTACCTAGGAATAAACCTAACCAAAGAGGTAAAGGATCTGTACACTGAAATCTATAGGAAGCTTATGAAAGAAACTGAAGAAGACACAAAGAGATGGGAAAACATTCCATGCTCATGGGTCAGAAGAACAAATATTGTTAAAGTGTTCGTACTACCCAAAGCAATCTACACATTCAATGCAATCCCTATGAAAACAATACCATCATTCTTCACAGAACTAGAATACACAATTGTAAAATGTGAATGGAACAACAAAAGGTGCTGAATAGACAAAGTAATATTGAAAAAGAAAACCAAAGCTGGAGGCATCATAATTCTCGACTTCAAGCTATATTACAAAGCTGTAATCATGAAGACAGTATGCTACTGGTACAAAACCAGACACATAGATCAACGGAACAGAATACAGAACCCAGAAATAAACCCACAAATGTATGGCCAACTAATCTTTGACAAAGAGGAAAGAATATCCAATGGAATAAAGACAGTCTCTTCAGCAAATGGTTTTGGGAAAACTGGACAGCGACATGCAAAAGAATGAACCTGGACCACTTTCTTACATCATACACAAAAATAAACTCAAAATGAATAAAAGACCTAAATGCAAGAAAGGAAACCATCAAAATCCTAGAGGACAAAACAGCCAATGACCTCTTTGACCTCAGCCGCTGCAACGTCTTACTAGACATATCTCTGGAAGCAAGGAAAGCAAAAAGCAAAAATTAACTATTGGGACTTCATCAAGATAAAAAGCTTCTGCACAGTGAAGGAAACAATCAATAAAACTAAAAGGCAACCAATGGAATGGGAGAATATATCTGCAAATGACATCTGATGAAGGGTTAGTATCCAAAATCTATAAAGAACTTATCAAACTCAACACCCAAAAAACAAATAATCCAGTGAAGAAATGGGCAAAAGACATGAACAGGCACTTTTCCAAAGAAAACATCCAAATGGCTAACAGACACATGAAAAGATGCTCAACATCACTCATCATCAGGAAAATACAAATCAAAACCACAATGAGATACTTCCTCACCCCTGTCAGAATGGCTAACATTAACAACTCAGGAAACAACAGATGTTGGGGAGGATGCGGAGAAAGGGGAATCCTTTGGCACTGGTGCAGCCACTCTGGAGAACAGTATGGAGTTTCCTTTAAAAATTAAAAATAGAGCTACCCTACAATCCAGAATTTAAACTACTAGGTATTTATCCAAAGGATACAAAAATTCTGTTTCAAAGGGGCACATGAACACCAATTTTTATTAAGCAGCACTATCAACAATAGCCAGTGTATGGAAAGAGCCCAAATGTCCATCCATGGATGAATGGATAAAGAAGACATGGTGTATATATATTTACAATGGAATATTACTTGACAATCAAAAAGAATGAAATCTTGCCATTTGCAACAAGGTGGATGGAACTAGAGTATATTATGCTAAGCGAAATAAGTCAGAGAAAGACATATACTATACGATTTCACTCATATGTAGAGTTTAAGAAACAAAAGAGATGAACATAGGGGAAGGGAAGGAAAAATAAAAACAGAGAGGAAGGCAAATCATAAGGGATTCTTAAATACAGAGAAGAAACTGAAGGTTGCTGGAGGGGTGTTAGGTGGACGGATGGGCTAAATGGGTGATGGGCAGTAAGGAGGGCACTTGTTGGGATGAGCACTGGGTGTTATATGGAAGTGGTGAATTCCTGGGCTCTGTTCCTGAAACCAATACTACATTGTTAACTAACTTGAATTTAAAGAAATAAGTTAAAAAACAAAAAATTATTGCTAATGGGTGCCTGGCTGGCTCAGAGGAACCTGCAACTCTTGATCTCGGAGTTGTGAGTTCAAGCCCCACCTTAGGCATAGAGATTACTTAAAAAAAAAAAAAAAATCTTAAAAAAAAAAAAAGATAACTGCTGAGTTTCTGTCTTGGCAAAGGTGCTGTTGCCTCCCATGCTAACGATGCAGAAGGAACATACTTAGAAATGAAGATGAGTTTTCTACAACTGGTGCTGGAACAACTGGGCATCCACATGTAAAAAAAAAAAAAAAAAAGATTGATATAGGACTTACACCCTTCACAAAAGTTAACAGAAAGTGGATCACAGATCTAAATGTAAACTGCAAAACTATGAAACTCCTAGAAGATAACATGGGAGAAAATCTAGATGGCCTCAGGTTTGGTGATGACTGTTTAGATACAACACCAAAGGCACGATCCCTGAAAGAAATAATTGATAAGCTGGACTTCGATCTAGTTAGAAATTTCTGCTCTGTGAAAGGTACTTTCAAAAGAATGAGAAGACAAGCCACAGACTGAGAGAAAATATTTGCACAAGACACATCTGAGAAAAGACTATTATCCAAAGTACATGAAGAATTCTTAAAACTCAACAATAAGAGAACAAATAACATGACTGAAAATGGGCCAAAGACCTTAACAGACCTCACCAAAGGAGATCTACAAATATCACGTGAAAAGCGGCTTCACGTCGTATGTCATAAGAAAAGTGCAAATTAAGACAAGATACCACGACATAGTGATTAGAATGACCACAAATTCAAAACACAGACAACACCAAGTGCTGGTGATGTGGAGCTACAGAAACTCATTCATTGCTAGTGGAGATGTAAAATAACACGGCCACTTTGGAAGACAGTTTAAAGGTTTCTCTCAAAACTAAACATACTCTTACCACACATTTCAGCGATCATGCTCCTTCGTATTTACCCAAAGGTGTTGAAAACCAGTCCAAACAAAAACCTTCCCATAGATGTTTATGGCAGCTTTATTCATAATTACCAAACCTTCAAAATGACCATGATGCTCTTCAGTGGATGAATGGGTAAATACACTGTGGTACATCCAAGCAATGGAATATTATTCAGCACTAACAGAAATGAGTTTATCAAGCCATGAAAAGACAGGGAGGAATCTTAGATGCGTATTACTGAGTGAAAGAAGTCAATCTGAAAAGGCTACATACTGTATGATTCCAGTTATGTGACATCCTGGAAAAGGCAAAACTATGGAAACAGTAAAAAGATTAGTGGTTACCAGGGGCTAGGGGGAAGGGGGGGATGAATAGGCAGAGCACAGAGGATTTTTAGGTCTATGAAAATTCTCTGTATGATATAATGGTGGATGCATGTTACTATACACTTGTGCAAACCCATAAACCCACAACCCTAATGTAAACTCTGGACTTTGGGTGATTATGATGTGTGGGTTCAGGTTTGTCTACTATAACAAAGTGCCATTCTGGTGGGAGATGTTGATAATGGGGCAGGCTATGCTTCTGTGGGGGCTCATCTCTACTTCTGCTCAGTTTTTCTGTGAACCTAAAACTTCTCTAAGACCTAAAATTATATTAAAAAAGAAGAAGATGAGGGGCGCCTGGGTGGCTCAGTCGGTTAGGCGACCGACTTCGGCTCAGGTCATGATCTCGTGGTCCGTGAGTTTGAGCCCCGCGTCGGGCTCTGTGCTGACAGCTCGGAGCCTGGAGCCCGTTTCGGATTCTGTGTCTCCCTCTCTCTGACCCTCCCCCATTCATGCTCTGTCTCTCTCTGTCTCAAAAATAAATAAGCATTAAAAAAAAAAAAAAAGAAGATGAGACCAATTTTGAAAATGTTGCATATAGGTCCTGAGGAAATAAAAATGTTTAATGAGTAGTTTGCTATTACTGCTTCCTTTCTGACTTATGGATGAGGAAACTGAGACTCGGAGGGGTAATATCTTGCCCAAGGTCATACACCATGTTAACTGCAGAGGGTAGAATTTGAACCTGGGAAGTTTAACGCCTGAGCCCACAGGGCTATGTGGCTGTGTGTGAAATAGGGTTTTGAGGCTTGTCTTAGTTTCCTATTGCTGCTATATCATTTTATTTTCACTTTTTTTAAATGTTTATTTAATTTGAGAGGGGATGAGCAGAGAAAGGGAGCTCTCTGTTAGCACAGAGACCGACATGGGATTTGAACTCATAAACTGTGAGATCATGACCTGAGCCAAAACCAAGAGTTGGATGCTAATGACTGAACCACCCAGGCACCTCTGTGACATTTTAAAAGTGGAAAAGGTGGGGGTGTCTGGCTGCTTAAGTCAGTGGAGCATACAACTCTTGATCTTGGGGTTATGAGTTCAAGCACCAGGTTGGGGTAGAGATTACTTTAAAAATATGTTTTTTAAAAAAAGTGGAAAAGGTAAAGGGACCTAATGGAGGTAAATATTGATACCAGTACACTGTGATAAGTTACGTATATATAGTGTAATGTCCAGAGCAACCACTAAAAAAAAATTATGCAGGGTGATATGCTCAAAAGCATTGTAAGTAAATAAATATCGATTAAAAAAAAAAAAAAGTTCAGGTAATGCCCACGAGGCAAAAAAGAGAAACAGAATGAGAAACAGAGAAAGACAAAAAACAAGTAATAAATGGCATACCTAAGCCCTAACACGTCAGTAATTAATTTACATGCAAATGGTCTAAACATATCCATTAAAAGACAAAGACCAGCAGAATGGAAACAAAGGGATGATCCAATAACATACTATCTATAAGTAACTCACTTTGAAAGTACCAACTGTAGTAGTTTCCTAGTGCTGCGGTAACAAATTACGGTAGACTTAGTAGCTTAAAACAACCCACATTTAGAATTTACAGTTCTGGAAGTTACTAGTCTGAACCGGGTCTTACCAGGTGAAAATCAAGGTATCAGTAGAGTTCTATTCCTCTGCAGGCTTCGGGGCGGTGCTGACTTGGGCAGCACGTATACTAAAACTGGAGGATCCAGGGGGAGAATGCCTTTCCTTCTTTTTCTAGCTTCTAGTGCCCACCTACATTCCTTGGCCCATGGTCCTGCCCTCTGTCTTCAAAGACAATAGTGCAGAATTCTTCAAATCGCTTTACTTTCTAGCCTCCCGGTCAGTCATCTATCTTCGGCTCTCTTTCCTCCCCCTTTCCTTCGTAAGACCTCTTGTAATTGTATTGAACCAACCCAAGTAATCCAGGATAGTCTTCCCATTTTAAGACCTTAACTTAATCACATGTGCAAAGTCCTTGTTGTCACATAAAGTAACATATTCTCAGATTCTGGAGATTAGGACATGGATAGCTCCAGAAGGTTATTATTCTTCTTACCACAAGATAATCAGGTCAGGAAAGTACATAATGACATATAATAATATGACATAAATTAGGTGATTTAGTAGCCCCCAGGCCCCCCCCCCTCCCCCCATCCACCTCCTTCCTATTATCTCTGATAGTCTACTTGCTGGCCTTTTTTTGAGAACCACCTCTAGCAATCACCCATTCTATGGTAAGAATTTAATGTTGATAAAATTCTTATGCTATGCCAGGCACTGTTCTAAGCACTGGGACCATCAAGGACTTGAGTAAATCGTCAGAGGCTCATTTCCTCCCCATAGACAAGAATTAGGGTTGAAATCATATTGGATGCCAACTGCTAAAGTAAATTATTCAAAGCAGGTTATTTAATCTCAGATTAATTTATATTCCTACTAACCCATTCTAGTGTTCCCATTCTAGTGAGAATATCCTTTGAGAACTTATTATGTTCCAGAGACTGTTCTAAGCACTGATGGTACCTCAATATCCAAGAGAAAGTCCCTGCCCTCACCAAGCTTACATTCTAGTAGAGGAAAAAAAGAGAAAATGAGTAAATGCACATCATTTCAGCTAGCATTAGTGCTGTGAAGAGAAATGAAGTGGGATAAGGACTCAGAGAATGATCAGTGGAGGACTGACTGGGGTGGTACTTGAAAAGGACAGTCAGGGTAGGGGGGTTGAGCAGAGACTCAAACAAATGAGGAAGCAAGCCTTGCAAAGACCTGGGAAAGAGCATTCTAGGCAAAGGAAAGAGCCCGTATGAAAATCTTGAGGTGGGAACCACTTTGGCATATTTGAAGCATGACAGGAAATCATTAAGAATTAGCAGAAAGATGGGGTGCCTGGGGGCTCAGTCGGTTGAGCGTCCCACTCTTGATTTCCACCCAGGTCATGAGCTCCACAATGGGCTCTGTGCAGACAGCACAGAGTTTGCTTGGAAGTCTCTGTTTCCCTATATCTCTGCCCATCTCCCTCTTGTTCTCTGTCTTTCAAAAATAAATAAATAAACATTTTTAAAAAATCAGCATGAATGTAACATTCTCATTTGCTTTTATCGCTTTGGCTGCTGTGTGGAGAATATACTGTATATATACATACATGGGCAGGACCAGAAGGCATACCCAGGAGGCCAATATATAGTTGAGAACTAATAAACAATAAATTCATTTGTTTTGAATTCCTTTTTAAAGACTTGCTGTATTTAGTTAGAACAATTTGTGGGATGTCTCAGGCCACTTCACTCCAACACCTTGACTCGATCACAAGTCATATAAAGAATTCATGCCATTTTCCCGAATGTTTCTAATGTTGCAATAATAAAGGGATTTCATTCATTCAAATGAGTAGTCAAATTTTGAGGTTTGTCTGAAAACCAAAGACAGTACCTTGAGCCGTCATAATCACAGCCTGTTAAATGTAAAACAGGCTCACATGATTAAAAGTTCCAAACGCCACACACTTTCTAAAGTGTTCTGGTAAGACAACATTTTTCTTTGGCACATGCAGCCAAAGAGCTCTAACATTAATCATTTTTCAAGTTTTAATTTCCACATGCTTGGCATATATTGCTAACACTGACAGGGCAAAAGCAACATTCCATTGTATGGCATAGCAATTGCTTGCAATTAACCTTAATTTGGGCTGAAAGTAGCAACATTTCTGCCTCATAGCAACCTTTCTAAATGTATTAGATAAATATCTCCACAGAACTTCATATTAAAGAGCAAAAACAAAATCTGCAACATTGCAGCCTTTCCTTATGTAAGGAAAGTCTTCAAGGAGTGACAGGTACCAACAAGACTACTTTTTTGAGAAAGACATTTTTGGCCCTTATTACAGAGTGGCTATGTATAACCATAACAATAGTGGAGGTAGGAAAAATGTAGGTACACAATGTCCCAAGAACACATCTTACCTTCTTTCTGTAAAAGGAACTTTCGAGTCCACTGGTATTTTACTCAACATGTGACCACACTGTAGCCCAAGTATGAGGAAGCCCTTGCAAATTCCACATGGACACCTGACCCCCACCCAATGTCTAACACCATCATTCTATTCCTTTAAAATATGTCAATAAGTAGTGACTATTATTTATGTCATCTTAATCTCTCAACATCACCTAATTAATATTATTATTATTTTTTATTTATTTACATATTTATTTATTTTTTACATATTATTTATTTATTTATTACATATTTATTTATTTATTTTACATATTATTTATTTATTTTACATATTATTTATTTTACATATTATTTATTTTACATATTATTTATTTTACATATTATTTATTAATTTTACATATTATTTATTTATTTTTTACATATTAAAATTTTTTTTCTAATGTTTATTTTTGAGAGAGAGAGAGAGAGAGAGAGAGAGAGAGAGACAGAGCAAGAGTAGGGGAGGGACAGGGAAAGAGGGAGACAGAATCCAAAGCAGGCTCCAGGCTCTGAGCTGTCAGCACAAAGCCTGACATGGGGCTCGAACTCATGGATCATGAGATCCTGACCTAAGCCGAAGTCAGATGCTTAACTGACTGAGCCAACCAGGTGCCCCATTATTATCCCCGAGTATATGAAGATAGGTGGGCTCAGAACCATTACGTGCTCAGTCGCAAAACAAGTGACAAAGACAGAAGACAAAAAGCCTTTTTCTTTTAAATGTACTATTTATTGTTTAAAGTCAGAGTCACATCAGAGATTAGGGTAAGTGTATCTTGAGGAAGGAGAGAAGACAAGAACAAGACTTTGTTGGTTTCTTTCT
Source organism: Leopardus geoffroyi (assembly GCF_018350155.1). Lineage (NCBI taxonomy): Eukaryota > Metazoa > Chordata > Mammalia > Carnivora > Felidae > Leopardus > Leopardus geoffroyi. Next base: position 50,548,384 of record NC_059328.1, read on the forward strand.
TCTAATTTACCCATACTATTACTTATTTTGCCAAATACGTGCATGCAAAACATGCATGTTTATTGTGGAAAAATTAGAAAATTCAGATAAGCCAAAAAAAAAATCACCCTAACTAAATAAAAATCACCTGCAAACATCTACAGATGTCTCTGTCATCATCTGACCTCAGCAAGACTAAAGCACAGCTGACAGTATGGTCCTACCTAACATCTCTCTCCCTGTCATACAAACATAATCAGACTTTTGGTCCAGAAAGTGCTGCAAATGTCAGATCAGGTGGCAACAGAAAAATCTTTGGGTTTTGGAAAATCATTGCTCTGTCAGTCTCATTTAGATATTCATAAAACATGCTGGCATCTGCATGATGTAAAGTGGAGAAGTTTAAGGAAGTAAGTTTTATTTATTTATAATTTTTTTACATTTATTTGTTTTTGAGAGGCAGAGACAGAGCATGAGTGGGGGAGGGGCGGAGTGGTAGGGAGACACAGAATCCGAAGCAGGCTCCAGGTTCTGGGCTGTCAGCACAGCCTGACACAGGGCTTGAACTCAAGAACTGTGAGATCATGACCTGAACTGAAGTCAGACACTTAACCTACTGAGCCACCCAGGCGCCCCTAAATAAGTTTTTTTTTTTAAACCAGCAAACTATTGGTTAAGCAAAATGGCTCAGTATAGGCAAATAACTGCCATACTGATAACACTAAAAAAACATGGTAAGAAAACTCTCTTATTACACAATCATTAGCAGTGTCTCATAGAATTAGATAGATATAACTATCACATTGCAGGATAGCAGATATAGACCTGGGTTTAAATCCTCGCTTCACCACTTATTTCATGGCCTTGAACAAGTCATTCAATTTTTGTGGGACTCAATTTACTTATCTGGAAAGTGGGGATAATGATATTAACTGTTTAGAAAGATCCTACAGAAATATTGCAAGGACTAAATCATTTTATTTTATTTTATTTTATTTTTTTAATTTTTTTTTTTCAACGTTTATTTTTGGGACAGAGAGAGACAGAGCATGAACGGGGGAGGGGCAGAGAGAGAGGGAGACACAGAATCGGAAACAGGCTCCAGGCTCTGAGCCATCAGCCCAGAGCCTGACCCGGAGCTCGAACTCACGGAGCGCGAGATCGTGACCTGGCTGAAGCCGGACGCTTAACCGACTGCGCCACCCAGGCACCCCAAGGACTAAATCATTTTAAATATAAAATGAGTGGGGCACCTGGGTGGCTCAGTCAGTTGAGCATCTGACTCTTGATTTAGGCTCAGGTCATGATCCCAGGGTTGTGGGATCGAGCCCTACATTGGGCTATGCAGTGAATCTACAGCCTGCTTAAGATTTTCTCTCCCTCTGCTCCTCTTCCCCATTCACACCATCTCTCTAAAATGAAAAAAAAAAAAAAAAGGAAAAAATATGTAAAATGAACTTAGTATAACATCTTGCACATGGAGAGTGATAAAAGGAACTTTCAACAAGTTAAAATCTTCTTGAAATGTTAAGACTTTAAGCCTCAATATTTTTTTTAACTTTTCTTTTTATTAGTTATTTATTTATTATAAGTCTGAATATTTTTATTTTTTTTCCTAAAAATATCTATTTTCTAAGAAGGCAGATAACATTGTTTCCATCAGACAATGACTAGCTTTAAGAGCATTGATAGTTTACTAAGAATTAAGATATTAGGCTCTATTTAGTATATGTGCTACCAAAGCAAACACGAGGCTCTGTTTAAAAAGACAATAGGAGGGGCGCCTGGGTGGCGCAGTCGGTTAAGCGTCCGACTTCAGCCAGGTCACGATCTTGCGGTCCGTGAGTTCGAGCCCCGCGTCGGGCTCTGGGCTGATGGCTCAGAGCCCGGAGCCTGTTTCTGATTCTGTGTCTCCCTCTCTCTCTGCCCCTCCCCCGTTCATGCTCTGTCTCTCTCTGTCCCAAAAATAAATAAAAACGTTGAAAAAAAAATTAAAAAAAAAATAAATAAATAAATAAAAAGACAATAGGAGGGCACCTGGCTGGCTCAGTTAATAAAGCATCTGGCTCTTGATCTCAGGGTTGTGAGTTTGAGCCCCATGTTGGGCACAGAGATTACTTACGCAAAAGAGAGAGAGAGAATAGAAATAACTGCTACCATGCTCATCAATTTAGCTACAAATGCATTAATCCAGGACTCATTTGGGTACTCAGTGCTGTTCAGAATTCTTTTTTTTTTTTTTTAAGTTTATTTATTTTGAAAGAGAGAGCGAGCAAGAGAGAGCAGGGAAGGGGCAGAGAGAGAGGGAGACAGAGGATTCGAAGCAGGGTCTGCACTGACAGCAGAGAGCCAGATGTGGGGCTCAAGTGCATGAACCATGAGATCATGACCTGAGCCGAAGTAGGATGCTCAACTGACTGAGCCACCCAGGCGCCCCCCAAATTCTTTTATTCATTCCTAATTAGTAACTTTTTTCACTTTCCAAATTTACCTATCTCCCTTCCCCTCTTAGTATGGGAGAATAAAGACCATTATGAATAAGCTTTCTACTTCTTTTTTTTTCCCAAAACAACATCAAAAACTGAGTGCATTTAACAATACTCAGTTCATAACAGAGCAAATGGGTAAGTGGAATAATAATTCATGCTATAGCATATTGCTATATGAACTGGCAACAGAAAAAAATGGTAAAGGAAGTCAGAGGTACTCTATCTTTTAAGAATTAGAAGGAGGGCTGGGGCACCTGGGTGGCTCAGGCTGTTATGCGTCAGACTTTGGCTCAGGTCATCATCTCACAGTTGTGGGTCCGAGCCCTGCATCGGGCTCTGGGCCGACAGCTCAGAGCCTGGAGCCTGCTTTGGATTCTGTGTTTCCCCCCCTCTCTGCTCTGCCCTCATTCATGCTCTGTCTCTCAAAAATAGGTAAAAGTTAAAAAAAAAAAATTTTTTTTAAAGAATTAGAAGGAGGGGCTCCATATTTATCTGGTTAGACATGTACATGATGGGAAACCAGGGATCTTCCAGATCCTTCCTTTAAGATACTGGTCAACTGTGGCCACAATGTAACACTTGCTGAGTTACTCTCTGTACTAAGCAGAGTGCATGATAATCATTCAAATCTTGGATCCTTAGCAATCCTTACTTCTGCCCCAATTTCTCAGTTTCGGCCATTACACAGTTATACAAGGGATCCGCCTGGCATATAGACAACAGTCCATCATTGACTGTACTAAGTTGAGTTTGGCTTTAATGGAAAAGTTGATAAAGTTGGTATCGACCATGACGACGGAAAAGGGGGCTCAGCTGTGTTTTAAGACTAAGCAGGAAGGATGTTGGGGGGCTTCTCTTTCCTTGAGTGCACTGGGATCTCTCTTTTCTTGCTTTGTTTTAATCTGTCCTTCTCTTTAAGGCTCTGATCTCTGCATTTGTTTCATAGTCACATACTTTTTTACATTCTTTTGCTTCCCCATTTCACGCCACCCTCTTGTTTCTTCTGGAATCACCCCCTACTTACTCCTTCTTAAAATGCCTCTGTCTTGAAGCTTTCTGGAGGGCGTTAGATAACTCAGTCAACTATTCAATATTCCATGCCAAACTAATCGATTTGCTATCATTCCCCAATACTCATGACCACATCCTTTCTCCAGCAGCCATCCTGTTCTCAAACAGTTGCTCTTCTACAGCCCCTTGGGGATGGGAGGGACAGAATTTAGTACCAATGAGCAGTGGCCTGACTGCAGAGCAGGGGTAGTTTTACAAGTCCCTGCAGTATCTGATCTACAGTTAATCTGCACCAGGACAACTGAGAGTTGACTATGGTTTTGTTTGAACTTGGCTCTGGGCTGTTTGACCTCATTCTTTCAGTTAACCCAGTTAACCCTGGTTAACTAGGACTAATATGGGTATCTAGAACTTTAATGTATGAGCACTTTTTGACTAAGAATGGCAATTCTAGAGAAAAAGAATCATAAACATGTATTGCTCATTTATTGTAATAACTTCAATACCAAAGAATACACAAAGGAATTACATAAATTATGACTTGGAGACATGGAGTACTCTGCAGCCATTAAAAATGGTGTTGTAAAAGAATATTTATCGAAATAGAAAAATCTTTACAATGTGAAGAAGCAGGCTACAAAACAGTATGGGTACTATATCATTTTTGTGAAGAAAATGTACATACGTGCACGGAAAAACTACTAGGACATACATAAAAACACTAACATTGTTGTCTTTGAGCTATGGAATGAGCTTTCTTCTTTGCACTTTTTGGTGTTTCCCAGAATTTCTGCATTAGGTTTGTATTAATTTTGTAAATAGAAAAAAGCAAAATAGATGCTGAGTTAATGGGAGAAAAGGAGAAGGTGTCAGAACCCTGAGGAACATCTACAGTTAAGACGTTTGAATCAGGAAGAGGAACCAACATCTTAGACTTGTACTTTTTAAGAACTAATTTTTCTTCTTGCTAGTCCTTGCTATTAGATCTGTTGTAGTTTCCTAGTTGCTTATCAGTATTATATACTTAACTTAGCCTTAAGCATCTAGGTTAAAATAAGGAGAAAAGACATGCATTTTTTTGTAAAGCAAAACAAAAACAAAACACACCCACAAACCGGTATTTCTTATAGTCCTAGAAATCCCATGAACAGATGCTAGCCATACACATAGCACAATCTTTGAAGTCTTAAAAAGATCTTTTATTCTAATATACTGTAGGTAAGAAACCCTCCTGGGTAAAGAGGTACTTCTGGAAACGGTATTAATTCTTTCAGGCTAAAGCAGTACCATTTGTAAATATTTCTATAGAAACACTAACTGTTTATGTAGCATTGAAAGAATCCATTCCATTCCATCCTAGAGGGTTTAGGAGTAACCCAAGGAATGATTGAGTTAATTCATCTCTCACAATTTTGGCCACTGCTCTAAAAGTAGGGTTATATAAAACATCTCCTACAGAGGCCTTAACACACAATTTGTACTCAGAGACACTACTAACAAATAGCCATAATAAAATGTGCTCCATGAAAGCAAAATAAAACAAAAACTGAAATCACATGTATTAAATGTATTCACATAAAAAATAAATAATAAGACACAGAAAAACCATTTGTTACAGAAGTACATATTTTAGGCAACAGGGAATTAAGCAAAGTGGAAAAGCTGAGGTGTTCTTGTCATATAAATTTAGGAAATTATAAAGAAAATAAAGTCTACAGGCTTAAGAATGCACTGTGAAGAGACTTTATTTCTAGATTTTACCTACAACCCTTTTGGAGTATAGCTTATTTGAATAAACACTTTGAGAAGCACCTGCTTTGAAACAGACTTTCCCCCTGGCCAAGTTAATAACTGGAACAATTATGCAAGAATCAAGAGGACTTTTTCAAGCTTCGATTGCAGGGATTTCTCATACCGTACACGGCTAGAGAAACGTAGACTTCAAATCTGGACTTAGGTGATCCTGAGGTTAAACTTCAAAGCACTGTCTGCAAACAAAAGGAACTAGGAAATACTAGAAACTGGGCATCTACCAGCTAGCTTAACTGCAGCCCAAAATACTATCGCTTGTGAAAACAGATCCCAGGGGAGCGTAAACTCCTTAAGGGAGGGGATGTTTGTTCATGTTTTTGTTCACTGCTGCATCCTAGCATCTAGAACAGTACCTCCCATGTAGTAGACACTCAGTATTTCAATGAAGGAATCAAAGGGCCCATTCCTTGTGTGTATGAGGAGTCGATCCAAATTCACTTCACATATCAATACTTAATAATCACCCGCCAACTGCAGAAACTGTTGCTGAGTGACTAACATGTTAGGAAGCCAACTGTACTAGACTGTATACTTTTGAGTAATATGAGTGATAAAAAAAAATTATGGTGTTACTCTTGGGGAGCCCGGACTCAAGTAATTGTGAAGCCGTTATGCCTGTTACTAAAAAAACCTCGGCGGTATTATGAGCACATAATGTTTCGTGTATTTCCACCTTCCCAAAACCCTTGTAAGCACGGTAAGAAGAGGCCATGCCAGCGTTCAGGTGCCGCTTCCTTCCCTTCAGACACTGGTGCACCACGTCCGGCACTTGTGCCGGCATCTGCCTGGCAGTGTTAACAGATGGAAGACATTAATCATCTGTTTGGTGTTCCCACCTTGTCTATCCAGCTTCAAATATAACTGCACTGAGCTAGACGAGTCAGCAGCTGGTCTTCCAAAAGCTAGTGCATCACTCCCAAAGCAAAAAGGAAAAAGTTCACACTTCAGAGGCCTGAATCAGTGCCAGAAGTATCCGCGTTGCCTCAAGGTTTCAGACTCCCCAGTGATCTTTCGCTCCCTGGATACGGAGGCAGAGACAGATCTGAAAGCCGCAGAAAAACAGGTGGGTTCTCATACATGACCGCAGCCCCAGGCAATATAGTAATGGGATTTGTTCACACTACAGATTAGCTGTTTTGAAGGATCAAAATTTAGAAGACAGCTACATTCAACATTTAAGGTTTTCTTGACAATAAAGAGCTAAAAAATGTGAATAGGCCATATTTTTATTTTTCAGAAGCCAAAATGACAAGTGGCAACCTGCCATTAGGAAAGACTTTAAGGAATATCGGGGTAATAAGCTATTTATCTCATAGAGACAGTAGCCAGAGAAAGACTCTATTATCATACAGCTCTCAAAGAAAGTCCAATTAAATAAATCTCAGAATAATATGCTTTTAAGTAAAACAACAAAACAAAATATCAACAATAATACAAAGTTATATAGAATCCATAAAGTGATGTGTTTAGAGAAAGGAAAATCTGGAAACCCACATACTGAGAGTGCTCTGTTAAAATCAAGGAAGCCCAAATCCTAAAACAGAAAAAAGAAATGCGTTAAAACACAGTATTTTAAGAGTCCAGTGAGGTTACCGTAGATGCACATTTTAACGTTTCATTTACTCAGGACATTTTTTTCTTTCTCTTGGAACATTGCCATATTTACTGTAGGAGATCATGTGAATGGCAGTGCAGAGATCTGCCTTCTCAATGAGCCCTTCAAGTTTTAAATATCAAATCGGAGTCTGGAATCCCAATTAAAAGTTGATCTAATAGGCCACAGAGAATGAAACTGCTTTCTAAATTGCAGTTGCTTAATTTCACCATGTTGAAAACAATCTGTATACTTTGAAAGAGACACAACAATTTACAGTATGAATATAGGGCTATGTGAAACCACACAACCCTTCCCATAGAGCAGGAATAACGATTTCCAAAATGAAGATGCATATTGCAAAATGACAGAGTTGGTGGGGCTGAGGTGGGGTGGGCAGTGCACAGCAACCAGTGGAAGGCACAGAAGAACTGATTCGAGAGGCAGTTCTGTACTGATTAGTTGTATCTTAGTCTCAACGTCCCCAGGGCTCAACTTATTCCCTGGCAAGAAGAGACAGATGGATCTCCGAGCTTCATTTCAATATTGAACCCAAAGACTCTTTATAGGAAAAGATTTGAAAAGCTTTTTGGACAGTTGAACAAATTCCTCACATCCTGACAGGGTCTGGCACTGTTCAACCCTCATGACACTAACTATAAAGCATATCTCATAACATTACTGTGAGAAGAGAAAAAAAAATCTACCTTAGTGGCAAAAATTATACTACATATCCTATTTATACACTGCAGCATAGAAAATAAATGTCTGTTCCTTTCCTGGCCTCTAGAAGCACTCTCTGAGATAGAATCAACTGAAAACCCTTGGGCTATGGCTGTGGCCAGAACACTTGGCCTGTGTTTCTCTCTCTGAAAGCTGCTAGGTGGTTCAATGTGAACTGTCACCTAAGAAGTACCCTGCACCCTACGTGTTATACAGGACTTCACCACTGCAGAGGAGATAGTGCTAGAGAATCATTTTTCTGATAGTCTACCAAAACCCTGAGAACAGCCTGACATTCTTGGAAGATTATTTATTAGAATAGACTAAGGTACAGCCCTGGAAATAAAAACCTTGGAGTAGCAGAGTTCTAGAGAATCAGAGAATTGAGCCAGGAAGACTGATGATATCTCTGACTTATCCAGGTATATCTTATTTTTTTTTTTAATTTTAAAATGTTTATTTATTTTTGAAGGAGACAGAGAGTGTGAGCAGCGGGGAAGGGCAAAGAGAGGGAGACACAGAATCCGAAGCAGGGTCTAGGCTGTGAGTTGTCAGCACAGAGCCCAACATGGGACTCAAACTCACGAGCCGTGAGATCATGACCTGGGCCAAAGTTGGATGCTTAACCGACTGAGTCACCCAGGGGCCACGGTGTATTACCTCGTTAAAGCTAAGGCCAATTAATAATTCTCATGGGCAGGGCCAAACTTTAGGTTAGAATAAGTACTTATTCAGGGTTGAGTCTCAATTAACCTTCAAGTTTAGGGAAGAAGAAAGAGGTTTAAAGATCATAGTGACCCCAGGAAAGCAGGACAGAAGCAAAGACATGCTGTACTGAAATGTCTACAACACATGCTTTCTCCAGAACCATCCTATAATACTATGAAATATCTTTTTGCTTTGACGTTATCTTTTTGTTGTGAACTCTGTCTTCTAGCCATAATGTCTGCAAAGCAAGAGGGACTGAAACAGGAACTGCAGGAACAATGAGTGTACATAAAAAAGCTTTACAAAAGACTAGAGATGTTTCAGGCAAATGGAGACCTGTGTTTCCACATAAGCAAAATGAGAGGTTTATAACATTAGATGGTCTCCTTAAATTTCCTACGGTTCGCAAATTTTCATAATTTTATACAGGTGATATACTATAATAAAGATTATATATGCATATTACTTACTGTTTCTTTTAAAAAATACTTATGGATATAGCTGTGTTTTTCTAAATGTCTCGTTCGTAATACTCAGTCTTGTAAGTCTGGTTCCATAATAATCTATAATGTAACTACTTCCATCTGAAGGTCCAACAATCTAGAAGAGAAAATTTTCAAAATTACCACTTTACAAAAGATATGTTCACAATAATTTGTGTTTACTTTTCTTGGTTCTTACTAAATTATTTCAGTAGCACCAAAATACACTTAAACTAACTTAAGCAAATACAGTAACTCAGTGGCTCATGCAGCTGGAAAGGATACTGGAGAAGTTCATAGGATCACAAGGCCTCAAGGACTGAAATTCAAGGCCCCCAGAGGCCCTTGGTTTGACCTCCCTGCCATTTTGCAACCCTTGCCTTCATTCTGCAGAGGCATTCCTGCTTGGTTGCCAGCGGCTCCAGATTTACATCTTCGAAGCTCAGCAGCTCCCAATAGAAAGAAAGTAAAATCTTCAGAGTTTATATACCAATTCCAGGGAAGGACTTTGATCTGTTTGTTTTTTATGCCTATTGCTGGACAAATTACTATAGTCAAGGGAATAGGATTAATATGATTGTCTAGGCCAGGCTCCCTGTAAGAGGTGAGGGAGTGTGACTGACAATCCTTCCAGAAACCACATGGAATGGAAGAGATAGAAAAAAACACATGCTCATTACAGTCATCTTGTCCACTTAATCACATTTCTGACAACCCAGTTGACAGGATCTCTACAAATTATCCTTCAAGGTAGCAATCTGCGAACAGTGGCCTTAGGAATACACAAAGACTTACCAAGGTAGTTACCCAGATGGTTTTAAGGGAATCAATTTTGAGATCCTTAATTCCCATACTCTTTGTAAAAGTGACCCAACTGATACCAAGCTATGGTGGAGATGTCGTGCTGGCTCCCCACTCCCTCCCCTCTCCCCGAGGTCCTCTCTCTAACGTGAAAACATTAAACCACACCTGCTATCAGAGCACACCTGAATCTTATGATGGTACATTGCCTCTAATGTACCAAAGAGATCACGCAAAATAATGGACTTCAGGAAACCTTTAATCAAGAGTCAAAAACAAAAAATCAAGAGTCCAAACATATGCTCTGCCTCATCTTGTTCAAAAGATGTATTCCCAATAACATTTTACTTTTTTTGCTTATAATTTGCTAAGGGGTGCCTTGTTGGCTCAGTCTGTTGAGCGTCCGACTCTTGATTTCAGCTCCGGTCATGATCCCAGGGTCATGGGATTGAGGCCTGTGTGGGGCTCCACACTGAGTATGGAGACTACTTGAGATTCTCTCTCTCTCCCTCTGCCCTCTGCCCCACTTGCAAGCGTGTATGCACACTCTTTCTCTTAAAAAAAAATTTGCTTAGATTTAGAATATGTTTATGCTGTTTTGATAGTATATCAACAATTATAATGACAACAATCCAGTAATTACAGAAAATTTTTAAATCTTTTAATTTTAATGAATCATGAAAATCATGATCATGAAAATGATCAGAAGATTTTTCAAACATAAAAATATATTACGTTAGGATAAAATTCCCTGAGAGAATGGAACCAGAAGTAAAAACTCAAGGAGAGAGGTACCTGGATGGTTCAATTGGTTAAGCGTCCAATGTTGGCCTAGGTCATGATCTCACGGTTCATGAGTTTAAGTCCCGCGTGGGGCTCTCTGATGTCAGAGCAGAGCCCACTTCAGGTCCTCTGTCTCCCTCTCTCTGCCCTTCCCCCAATCATGTGAGCAGGCACACACACTCTCTCTCAAAAAATAAACATTTTTTTTTTAATTCAAGGAGAGGGGCACCTGGGTGGCTCAGTTGGTGAAGCATCTGACTTCAGCCCAGGTCAGGATCTCACAGTTTGGGAGTTCGAGCCCTGTGTTGGGCTCTGTGCTGACAGCTCAGAGCCTAAAGCCTGCTTCGGATTCTGTGACTCATTCTCTCTGCCCCTCCCCAACTTATGCTCTCTCTCTCTCTCTCTCTCTCTCTCAACAATAAATAAATATTTTAAAAATTTGTTTAAATAAAAATTTAAAAAATTCTGGGAAATAAAGAAACTAAAAATTATAATGGTTAGCGAAGGGTTCATTCGTGTCTTTTTTTAAATGAATGATATTTAAAATTCTATGGTATTTATATTCTGTTGGATATATTTTAAAATTGATGTAACAGTTTTACTTAAATATGTAAATATTTGGAAACCAGAAATTACATCCTTTGCAACTATTTAAACTTATGATGTAAAACTTAAATGTCAACTTAAAAACGTGTGGAGGGTCGGGATTAAAAAAAAAAAAAATATATATATATATATATATATACACATATATATATATATATACATATATATATATATATATATACACATATATATATATATATACACACATATATATATATATATATATATATATATATATATATATATTTCAGGGGTTATACAACCAGAATTTGAAGAACACTGCTGGAGAGCATGCTTCGTTTTTACGTTTGGCTTTTAAAACTATTCGACAAGTACTGAATTGCTACAACACTCCAGGCACTGTGCTAGGCATTCTACACACAACCGTGAATAAGATAGAATCTCTGCCAACAAAGAGCTTATACCAGTGAACTATAAATGTTAATACTCATATAACATTTATAAAGAACTTATGTACTAAATACCATGCTAGGTGCTGTCATGCATTTTGATTTATTTTCCAAAGATGAAATTCATTTGGCTTGACATTTATGAATGTTATTTTTTTTTTTCAACGTTTATTTATTTTTGGGACAGAGAGAGACAGAGCATGAATGGGGGAGGGGCAGAGAGAGAGGGAGACACAGAATCGGAAACAGGCTCCAGGCTCTGAGCCATCAGCCCAGAGCCCGACGCGGGGCTCGAACTCACGGACCGCGAGATCGTGACCTGGCTGAAGTCGGACGCTTAACCGACTGCGCCACCCAGGCACCCCTATGAATGTTATTTAAGAGTTTAATTAAACCTTTTCAGTGGCCCAGGTCCCAGAGGAAACTACTTTGAGCATTAAGCTAAGAAAGAGAATGGTGACTAGGAGTTACAACGTGGTTTGAGACTGTGTGAGGGGAACAAAGAAAAAGGAAAGCCCAGCCTGTAGAAATAAATCACATGGCCAAAAACAGCCTGATTTGGAATATGTGCATAGAATGGAACCAGGCCTTTTATCCCATTCTTTTTCTTCCTTTGCCATCTCCCCTAACAATATTTATCCCCGTTGAAAAAAAATATTCAAAGCTGGAAATAAGGAAAATATATGATTAAATGACCTATTGATAACATGCATCTAATAAGCCTACCTGAGGCTCCCTTACTTCTTTTAGGACCCAGATGTTTTACAATCTTGTAAAGTTAGCAGTTAACATGTAGACAAATAATAATGTTTTCAGTTTTGTTTCCTCTGTTCTATAGAGAAGATAGCCCCCAAAGATACCATTTATTACCTGCTAATACATGATCCAACTTTGCAACTAACTTAGTCATCTTATCACAGCATTTCTCTCCACTCAAACTATGTTAATTCAGCTCCTCCACATCTAGTTCTAGCGAGGTAATTCCGGTCCTCCTTCCAGAGACTGGTTCAGCCTGGGCGTGGAATCTAATTCTAGCCAACCACCTATGACGCAAGTTCATTGTTGGCATAGGCACCCTTAGAAGACATGTGTGAGAGGAAACAATTTTTTGTCTATCTCTGAAAGTCACTGTACAACAAAGTGATGCTAGCCAAAGGAACTGAACATGGAAAAAAAAAAAAAAAAAAGAAGAAGAAGGAAGGAGAGAGGGAGAAATAGGAGGGAAGAAAGGAAAGAGAAAGGGGACAGTCCTTTATTACATCCTTTAGCTCTAAATCTTGGGGTGCCTGGATGGCTCAGCCAGTTGCATGTCTGACTTTGGCTGAGGTCGTGATCTCATGGTTCATGAGTTCGAGCCCCGCATCAGGCTCTCTGCTGTCAGCACAGAGCCCACTTCAGATCCTCTCTCCTCCTCCTCTCTCTCTCAAAAATAAATCTTTAAAAAAAATTAATAAATCTTAAAACTACCTTACCTCTAGATTCTTGGTATATCATATAGTAAACTATATTATTGAAGCAAATTGAAATTGAGGTTCTGTTACTTATAGCCAAAAACACTTGTTTTCAGTGCCTCCTACATGCTACCACCAGATCACCAAAGCACAGCACTTTCTCTGCTAAAACAATTGGAAGAGCTGCCCCAAAGACAACCAAATTAAGTCACTATGGGAAAGCACTAGATGAAAGGAAAATGTAAAGAGAAAGCAGTCAATAACTAGCTGTAGGATGAATCTTCTCTGGATCTCAGTTTTTCATATCCATGTGAAAAGGAACAGAATAAGTTGATCTATACGGTACTTTACAATTTCTACATCTTGTATGACCTTGCAATTTAAATATAAACACATGTATAAGGTGTTGTTAATATACTCTTCTATGAACTATCCCATCAAAGAAGAAATTGTTCATCTGATTTAATTTTTAAGAAAACTATCTGCTGTAAAATTTTTAATTATTCAAATCCATATTCCCTCATCAAAATCAAAACTTAAATCTGTTTTTAAGCATCTTATATACACTTATGTACAATATATGTGCCAATTATAAATTCCTTTATAATGAGTATATTACTGAGTTGTTAATTATAAAATCACAAGTCTAAAAATATCCCATACTGGGAACTTTTTTACTCAGTTAAATAGGCCTATGTCCATTTGTTCATTGACAACACAGTATAAAACCTAAAATTATAATTATGAGTCTGTTTCTCTGCTAAGAAATAGCCTGAAACCAGGGCACCTGGGTGGCTCAGTCAGTTGAGTGTCTGACTTCGGTTCAGGTCATGATCTTGCCATTCATGAGTTTGAGCCCCATGACGGGCCTGCTTTGGATTCTGTGTCTCCCTCTCTCTCTGCCTCTCCCCTGCTGGTGCTCTCTCTCAAAAAATAAACATTAAAAAAAAATTTAAAAAATAGCCTGAAGCCAAATTCTATACCATGATGTATTTCCATTTGATAAGCTGGGGCAGATTTCTGAAATCTATGGGTCCAATTAATGGAGGTTGCTACAAATCTTCATCTTCTAAGAAGGGAAACAGGAGGTCCACTACACTGTGGGAAGCTGTTTTGTACAATGGGCATCAACGTCTCTTGTGTGAGAAGCCTTAAAACCACAAGAAAGCCACGTCAAATACCTCTATATTAGATTCCTGGGGCTACTATAACAAGTTACCACAATCTTTAGTGGATTAAAACAATAGAAATTCACTCTCTCACAGATCTAAGGCCAGAAATCTAAAATCAAGGTATCTCCAACAGCCCCACGCCCTACAGAGACTCTAAGGGGAGAATCCTTTCTAAGCCTCTTCTAGCTTTTGAGAGCAATCAGCACAGCTAGGCATTCTGTGGCTTTTGGCCATATCACTCCAATGTGTCTTTACAATGCCTTCTTTTCTGTGTCTGTCTTTTCCCCTTCTGTCTCCTATAAGGACACTTGTCATTGGATTTAAGGCCTATCTAGATAATACAGGATGATCTCTTCATATCAAGATCCTTAACTTAATCACATCTGCAAAGACTCTGTTTCCAAATAAGGTAATCCTCCCAGGTTCCAGGGACTTAACACGGGTATCTTTTGTCCTACCACACCCTACTTCTATGAAAATGGTGGAGGTTTGAAGGAACTGAGTTCCTATTAGGATCTCTATCTTGTTAACTTGCAGAAATTATTTGTATATTCCACATATCAATTCCTATTGCTAGTATCCTTTTATTTAGTCTATTAAGTGTTAACTTGGTCTATGTCCATGACATTCTTTTTAAAACAGAATGTCTTAATTTTAAGGTAATCATACTCAATAATTTTTTCCCTTATGATTTATGTTTTGAGGATCTTGTTCAAAAAAATTTAACCAATCTAAGGTCATGAAGATATTCTCCTCAATTAGCTTTTTTTTAAAAAAACATTTATTTATTTTTGAGAAAGAAAGAGAGAGTGTGTGTGTGTGAGCGGAGAAGGGGCAGAGAGAAGGAGACACAGAATCCGAAGCAGGATCCAGGCTCTGAGCTGTCAGCACAGAGCCTGATGTGGGGCTCGAACCCACAAACCGTGAGATCATGACCTGAGCCGAAGTCTGGTGCTCAACCGACTGAGCCACCCAGGCGCCCCATCTCCTCAATTAGCTTTAACGTAAAAGTTCCTCTTCTCCTAGGTATACATCCAAAAGAACTGCACAGGGGCTTAAATAGATACTTGCAAACAAATATTCATAGCAAAAATTATTCACAATAGCCCAAACGTGGAAACAACCCAAGTATCCATCAACAGATGAATGGATAAACAAAATGTAGTATATACATACAATGGAACGTTCTTTAGCTATAACAGGGAATGAAGTTCTAATACATGCCATATTATCAATGAACCTTGAGAACATTATTTAAAGTAAACTAAGTCAGACATAAAAGGACAAAAATATGATTCTACCTATATGCAATATCTAGAATAGGCAAATTCATATAGGCAGAAAGTAGATTGGAGGTTACCAGGGGTTGGGAGAGTGAGAAATGGGGAGTTATTGCTTAATGGGTACAGAGTTTCCATTTCAGGTGGTGAAAAATTTTGGAAATAGATTGTGGTGACAGTTGTACAACATTCTGAATGTAGTTAATGCCACCAAACTGTGTAAGTTAAAAAAGGTTAAAATGGCAAATTTTATATTATATATGGATTTATTTTTTACCAGATCAAAAAAGAGCTTACTTCATTTGAACTTTATTAATGTTATAGTTTTGTTTGTAAACTTTTGATTTTGCTAGTGGAAAATGTATTTTGTTTGAGTATATTTAAGTAACATTCGAATAAAAACAAATTAATTCAAGAAAAAAATGTGGTTACCTGTAAGTACTCCAATATCTGAACTTCAGCAATAGCAATCTATGCCCTTGCATATAATGGCTTTGCATTGTCAACAAAGTCATACTGGCTTAGGTAACTCAAATTATTTTACAAATTTAAATGTTATGCAGAAACTAAAAAGGGAAAGGAAAAAACTAAGAACACTTTATACAACTGTATCAATGCACCATTTTTCTATATAATGCACTTAGGAGTTTCTCCATATTAAGAATGCAAGTTCAATACTGGCAAGATCAAATCATCTCCTAAAGACTTACCTGGTGAAAAAGTAAAATGACCCCACTGTCTGCAATTACAGGATCATGATGCAATATGTATCCACCTAGTTCTCCCCAAAAAAATACATGTATATTCTTTTAAAAGTCAAATTACAGGGGCGCCTGGGTGGCGCAGTCGGTTAAGCGTCCGACTTCAGCCAGGTCACGATCTCGCGGTCCGTGAGTTCGAGCCCCGCGTTGGGCTCTGGGCTGATGGCTCAGAGCCTGGAGCCTGTTTCCGATTCTGTGTCTCCCTCTCTCTCTGCCCCTCCCCCGTTCATGCTCTGTCTCTCTCTCTGTCCCAAAAATAAATAAACGTGGGAAAAAAAAAAAATTAAAAAAAAAAAAAAAGTCAAATTACATTTCTGTGTCCATAGCTGACTTCTGCGTGTGGTTAATTTTAATATGAGGCTATTAAAACTATCTGATTAGTCACATTTAAGCACCAGGGCACCTGGGTGGCTCAGTCAGTTATGCTTCTGATTTCGGCTGAGGTCATGTTCTCAAGGTTTGTGGGTTCCAACCCTACATTGGGCTGGGCTCTCTGCTGTCAGCACAGAGCCCACTTGGGATCCTTGGTTCCCCTCTCTCTGCCCCATTTCTGCTCATGCATGCTCTCTCTCAAAAATAAAAAATAAACATTTAAATTTTTTTTAACATTTATTTATTATTGAGAGACAGAGAGACACAGAGCGTGAGCAGGGGAGGAGTAGAGAGAGGGGGAGACACAGAATCTGAAGCAGGCTCCAGGCTCTGAGCTGTTAGCACAGAGCCCGACGTAGGGCTCGAACTCACAAACTATGAGATCATGATCTGAGCTGAAGTCGGTTGCCTAACCAACTGAGCCACCCAGGTGCCCCCAAAATAAACAGTTAAATAATAAATTAAGCACCAAAATTCCTACATAGTGCCAGAAGTTATACACTCAGACCCCTTGACTTCATCTGATTTAAAGACTTGTTAGTATAAATCCTTAATAACCAATATCAATATTATTCCTCAAGAAATGAGTAAGATTCATATATTATATATCTCCTGAGGAAAACACAGTTTTGGGATGATTCTGAAAACCAGTTTAAGATACTCTTTACTTTTTGAACATTCCTTTAATTCACTAAATAAAAATCTGCCCACCTGATAAATGAACTAAGTGAAATCTACCTAGTTAAGGTCACATGACAGAGCAGAGGCTACACAAATTATTAGTCTCCTCAGTTTCCTAGTTTATTTCCCCAATAAATCACACCAGGGTTAAATAAACAATACAGAGAGCTATTTGAAAGAACTGAGATCTATAAAACATCTACTGCTTTTTTATATTGCTGTCCAACATCTAGTGAACTATCAAGGACTTTGATCCACTTTTCCAGCACTGGTAACAGATTTAGGGTGATTACATGATTAGTCCTTTTTTTTGATCAATAGTATGTGTGTCCCAGGGCAAGGATGTAGGCTAGGCATTGGACAAAACAAACTGGCTTACACAGAAGTGAACCTACAACCTAAGCCTTGCTTATGTTCTACACTGAAAAACATAGGTTTTTAAAATTTTTAGTAAAATTCAAAGAATTTAAACAAGATAAAATCAAGATAACTCATTTTTTTTTAAGCCTGCAGTTCTCAAGGAAACATTTTATTTCTGATAAGTGGGATCTTATTATCAGACCACTTTGGGGATAGAGTATAAGTTTCTCTAGCGCAGGACCTCAACTTATTATACCTAACTGGTACTCACTAAACCTGTTTTCACTGATGGCATAAAACCTACTATTTATAGTTTATCGTATCCAATTTTATTTTATTACCTCTCAAGTGACACCAGGAAATTTAGAGCTTTAAGGGCCTAAAGAAAAAAAAAAGCACTTTTAAAAACTATCTTTTTTAGCTTCTCACTTTCCCCATAATTCGTACACAGCCACACTTTTCACAGGGTGTACTGCATTCAGTTCAAATCAGCCAAAACTTCTGATGGCGTACTCTTGGTTTAGCAAACTACCAGTGCTATAGGGAATTTTAAAAACTTTTTTTCTTTTTTAAATGTTTGTTTATTTTGGGGGTGATGGGGGAAGGGGGGGGGGAGAGAGAGAGAGAGAGAGAGAGAGAGAATATCTGAAGCAGGTTCCACACTGTCAGTGCAGAGCCAGACGCAGGGCTTGAACTCATGAACTGCAAGATCATGACCTGGGCTGAAGTCGGACACTTAACAGACTGAGCCAGCCAGGTGCCCCAAAAACTTTTCTTTTTTTCTAAAGAAATTTATGAGTGAAAAGTCAAACCTGGTGTTTGAAAGTTAAAAAAAAATAACACAGAAACAATATATAATGCAGTGCTAAAAAAAACATTATCTATATTAAATGCCAAACTAACAAGATATTTTATAAATTTTTAAAATTAATTAATGTCTTGAAATTATACTGCTTTTGTGAATTTCTACTATTTACATAGTTTACTAGTCCCTTAAGGAGATATACTCTGTAATGCTAATAGGAATAAAAATGAAAGTAATTTCTTCCATGATGCATAGAATTTTTTAAAGTGTCACAAAGCACCACTGATGTACTTTCTTCCAACAACTTTCTACATTCCAACTCATATTTCCATTTTCCCTCTACCCATCCCCGTCTTTCTGATTTGCGGCCATCTTGTCTCCACTTAAGAGAGGAAACATTCTTTTCTTTTTGTTTGGCACAGTCCACATCAGTGGTTTTGGTATTGTTAAAAATGTCCAAATTGTGTAAGTAAGGAAAGAAGTTTAAATGAAATCAAAATATTTTCATACTTATTCTGATAAAAAAATTAAATGCCTAATCTATCCATCATGACATACATATAAAAATGTACAAGCACAAAAGAATGTTTATTTTAAAATCCTCAGAACTGCCTTATAAATAACTATATATATATTGTAATTATATACAACAGCTACTTATAACTGAAAGACTATGCTACACACATATCACTGATTTAGATTTTTGTTGAATGCACAAAAGAGCTGAATTAATTCTATGTATTATTTCATACTATTAATTCACACTGCCATTTCCATACTTTTTAAGAACAGAAAAAGAAGAAACTTCAAAAGTTTATTACATAAACTCATTAAAGTATTTTCAGTAAATACAGTGACATGTAAAGCTTACTTTAGCAATATATACATTATACTTTATATTATTTTGGTTCAAAGTTGAAATAACTAGACCTATATTTTTAAAGAGGATTTTCCTAGATTTTTGTTATAAACACTGTGAAGCAAGTATGTTTTTATAGGTCTTGAGTTCATGCACAATATGTTTCTGGGATCACAGCCCAATAGAAAAACATTGCTATTCACTGGGGAACAATATTTAATGGCAAAAAGAAAAAAAAAAAAAAAAAAAACCAGGATGGAGAGACTGAGAAAAAACAATAAACAAAAAGATGATGGACAAATGTAAAAGGTCTATGAGAAATTGGAAAAAATATATTTGGGACAAAAACATTAACATAGTTTATAATATTTATACTAAAAACATTTGATTTGCTGAAAAAATAATCCTTAAAAACTAAAGCAGTCAACATCACATGTTAAGTATATTAAATGTCATGTAGAATAAGGCTATATCTCCTATTTTGGCTACATTTGAAAACTTATATTTTCTCCAATCTGAAAGCGGCCTAAAACTAAAGTGGCAATACCTATTAACATGCCTTACTTAGAGAAATTTATTGCAGAAATTCAAACACTCTAATTCTGCCTCAATATTTCTTAATGCGATAGTTTTAATTCAAGATCTTTAAGAAACAAACTATTTGTTCTCAAAGGTTCAGGCATTCATGTACCAGAAAGCAGTAGCTGAATCAAAAAACTCCATAATCTGATATAAATAAAGCTATAAAGCAATGACGTCACCAAAGAAAGAACCTAGTGTGAAAATATTACCTAATGGGTTTCAAAGATATTGAATTATGGATATCTTAAAGAATCCCAATAATACATTAAGTTCCTTGGATCCTCATTTGAAGTGAGAAATCCATTTCCAAGCATATGTGCACAAGTACCTTAGCCTCTTCATGCCTGCTTGCCTGTCCCACAGTCAGAGAAGGCAGGATATTTGGTTAGGCATATGTTTATGAATAAAGACAGGAAAATTCCAACTTTGAAACCAAATATTTTCCTTGTTTAATTCTGGTATCTTATTGGTCCATATGCTGCCTCCTCCTCACAGTATGGTACCCTCCTCACAGTATGCTACCAAAATCTCCTGGATTTTGACTTTCTTTTAAAACATAAGGATTAACATGAAGCAGACAGAATTGAGGAGTGGAAATATTGTATGAGAAAGAAGACCAAAACTGATGATGCTCTACATACATAATGACACACTTGCTGAAGACATTAGGTGCTCCATAAATGCGTACTGAAATGCTGTTTTGTGACATTTGTTGTGATAAATTTATCTCCTTCTCTAATTTAAGAATCCTCATGAGTTAACCACCACCAGTTCAGTGTAATTTAATGTAAAACATCTGGTGGCCCTTTTAAATGCTACAGGATAGCATTTCACAAACTTGCCTGCCTCCACACCAGTGCAGCAGGAGAAAATGAGGTTAACACAGAGAAGCAGAGATGAGTGTCAGGGGAGTCCCCAAATACATCATTTGATCCTATGGATTTAGTCTTGCCCAAGACCAACCCATTCCTAGATTTTCTTTTTTCTTTCTTTCTTTCTTTCTTTCTTTCTTTCTTTCTTTCTTTCTTTCTTTCTTTCTTTCTTTCTTTCTTTCTCTCTCTCTCTCTCTCTCTCTCTCTCTCTTTCTTTCTTTCTTTCTTTTCATTCCTAGATTTTCTACAGACCTCCTGGACATTGCTTTTTTCTTTCTGGTTTAAGCTAGCTGGATTTCAATTTCTGTAATTTACAACCAAGAGAATACTAATATACAGTGCCTGTCCATTAAAAAAAAAACAAACCACAAACATTGTTTCTGCCTATATATGTTCATATGCAAATATCAGATCCCCATCAATATTCTATTATAATAATTGACAATGTGGCTGTGACCATCCAGGAAAATAAATAATAAATCCAAGAAATAATCTTAATCCCTATTAGAGATTCATAATACAAATTATAAAGGCTCTTAGAAGTTATCTGGTAAAGAAATCTCAGTTGAATTCACATTTACAAATCATATTTGAGCACTGAATCCTTTCTTTATGAAGTTCTTACGTCTTTTAGAACTACGAACTGATAGAACACAGGTTGGGAAATGCTACTTGGAAACATAGCTATGATCCCTGAGATCTAGTATCTAAAGAAAAACTGAAAAAGTATTCCTAACTGCTTTCTAATATACTCATTCTTAGTTTTTGTTTTTTGTTTTTTTGAAACAAGAAAGGAATTTATTTCAGTGAGGCTAACATTGGTAAGACGATGGACTAGGTTCTCAAAATGCTGGAAATATTTGTAGATTTCTATCACAAAAATGTGGGTCAAAGGTGGGTGGTTACATGAAGGTGGGGCAGCAAAGGTCAGGTTGATCACTGTCTGGGGATCAATCCTGTGGGGTCTTGCTGGTTCAGGGCAGTTCTTATTGCTCGAGGGGGAAGTTTCAGTTCTCATCAGGGGATACTTTGCCCCACAGGGTGTTTTTGCCTGAGTTAAGAGATAAAGTGTGCTTTCTAATATATCTAAAATATACCAGGAAAAGATCACAGATCACAGTTTGAATGTAAAAGTAGTTCATCTTCTAGATTGAAACTAACTTACCTGCATTGAAATAAGAATGAAATCAATTAGGCTCCCAATTCCACAAAATCCAACAGTGCAAAACTTTAACAAACCTAGAAAAGAAGATAAATTCATTTAAAACTCGGAAAGTCTTATAACTATTAATTTTTGTTTTCCAACAAACCGTTAGGTATACTGTACCACAAACTCTTTATATCAAGAATATAAAATTAACACTTTAAAAAATCAAATCTTCACCTGCAAATATGAGAAAAGTTTAAAGGACTGTCTATATAAAAAAGACACAAAAAATGATTAGTTCACCTAAATAAATATTATAAAGTTAAATAAGAATTCAGTGTATGGATGCCTGCCTGAGTGGCTCAGTTGGTTAAGTGACTTTGGCTCAGGTCATGGTCTCATGGTTTGTGAGTTCGAGCCCTGCATCAGGCTCTGCACTGACAGTGCAGGGCCTACTTGGGATTCTCTCTCTCTCCCTCTCTCTCTGCCCCTACCTCACTCGCACTTTTTCTCTCTTCCTTCCTCTCAAAATAAATAAATAAGCTCAAAAAAAAAAAAAAAAAAAAAACCCACCTCAGTGTAATCTCACAAAATTTCTTAAGAGAAAAGGTCTAAAGAAATAAATCTTTAAATCTCAGTACACCAGAATTATAGAACATCTTTTAGTCCTAAAACCCTTATTTATTTATTTAGACTTAATACATATGTGATCCAAGTTTTAATACACATTTACAATAGAAAGTTCAAATAAATAAAGATTATCAAGGCACAGAAAAAATAACCAGGAAAAAACATTAATCTTATAGTTAAATTGCAAAATTTTATTAGCAACACAATTATCTTTATCCTATACTTAATTATCTTATAATTATCCTATACTTTTTTTCTAAGCATCTCATGATTATTAATACTATACTCAAAATCAATAATTCTGTGTACTATATACACTTCTGCCTTCAGTCCCAACCTTAGAACTAAGGTACTAAAACAGATAATAACAGAGCATAGAATCTAGGACATACACAACGATATTACACAAAACATGATGATGAAATAGAGGAGGCAGATTGGGGGTGGGGGTGGGATGAGTAATCTCTCTTCTATATTTAAACTTAAATTGCTTTCCAGACATTGCATTTGAGATATAAAAATGGTAGGAAACAAGACTTTTCGTGAAAGGGTAGTTCTAAGTATCAACTACAAATAGATGCCAGCTAAAATCACAAGAGTGGATGAGATCACCTCCTGCACACAATTTGGAAATACACAAATAAGACTGAAATATGTAGGTACATTACATGATTATTTCTCCCTTTTTAGTATTAGACAATTGGACATACAGCAGAATAATGTTTAAGTACTAAAATAACACATGTTGGAAATAATTTTAAAACTACTAAAATATATAGATTATATAAAATTATGCTTTTAGTTTTCTTCAAAACAGTTGTTATGTTCCGTCTTTGTCTCATGGAAGTCCCATCAAAGGACGGTCTTTTATCTGTTTTATTTACTCTTGTGTCCTTAGTACCTACAGCATTACATCATATCACAGGGAGGATGTTCAATATTTGTTACATGAATGGATAAATGGTCTCAGCTTTTCTGTTTCCTAAAGGCCTCTAACTTTTTAGCCATTATCTTATATAACAACTCCTTAAATTATTTTACTCATTAGTTATGTTTTATTATAGTTGCCCAGGGAACTTGATCCACTGACTTGGTATATTTTATCCATTCACTCATTCATTAAATTTCTGAAATGCGTCCCTCTTCATGTAGCATTTTAGTGTAAATTTGGAAATACCATAGAGGTTCCTTTCTTTTAATTTTCTTATAAAAAGATTAATGTCAAGAATGGTCCGAGAAAAGTTTCTCTTTAATTAATTGCTACTCTATGAAGAAAACATAACCATGTCAGATCCTCTACTCTTGTCATGACTTCTTCCAACAATATTCTGTAGCTCTTGTCATTTCTCAGGCGACTTCTTCAGAGCAGTCTTCCTAACCTGCCTGTCTAAAGCTGCATGCTGCTTCCTGCCACATTTCCCTTATTTATTGCCTTCTTGGTGCCAATTAAAAGTCTGTAACGGCCTCATTTGTTGGTTTTCATTCATTCTCTTTCTTCCACTGCCATGTAAATTCCTAAAGGCAGAGTCCTTATCGATTCCTTGAACAGTACCTGACAGACAGTAAAAGTCTGATAAATATTTCTTTTATGACTATCAAAAAACTAGAAACAATCTAAATGTTTAACAGGGAGGAACTGCCTCAGAAAGTCAAGGTACACCTAGTAATAGGAGAGAGTATTATGCAGCTGTTTAAAACAATGATGTAAAATATATTTATTGGCAAAGTGATGGGACAACACTCAAAAGAGAGAATGATAATGAGTTCATGAAAATCTTGATATTCTGCTGCTGAATCCCTACTTAAGGGTTCTTCAGAAGAATGAACATGAGAGGTTCCTGTTCAGATAAAGTATTAGATAAGGGAATGATATGTGTGTTTGAAACTTTGGTGAGTGTCACCTACTTCTAAAGTAACACACTTAAAGAAACTATAGAACATGGCAATGCAAGCTGGTGCAGCCACTCTGGAAAACAGTATGGAGGTTCCTCAAAAAACTAAAAATAGAACTACCCTACGACCCTGCAATTGCACTACTAGGCATTTATCCAAGGGATACAGGTGTGCTGTTTTGAAGAGACACATGCACCCCACTGTTTATAGCAGCACTATCAACATTGTGTATGGAAATATGTGTGTGTGTAAGCCACACGACATTGTGTGCAAGCCAAAGTATGCAAAGAGCCCAAATGTCCATCGATGGATGAATGGATAAAGAAGATGTGGTATATATATATATACAATGGAGTATTACACAGCAATCAAAAAGAATGAAATCTTACCATTTACAACTACGTGGATGGAAATGGAGGGTATTATGCTAAGTGAAATTAGTCAGAGAAAGACAAAAATCATATGACTTCACACATATGAGGACTTTAAGAGACAAAACAGATGAACATAAGGGAAGGGGAACGAAAATAATATAAAAACAGGGAGGGGGACAAAACAGAAGAGACTCATAAATATGGAGAACAAACTGAGGGTTGCTGGAGGGGTTGTGGGAGGGGGAATGGGCTAAATGGGTGAGGGGCACTAAGGAATCTACTCCTGAAATCATTGTTGCACTCTATGCTAACTAATTTGGATGTAAATTAAAAAAAATTTCTTTTAATTAAAAAAATAAAAGGATATATGCAAAAAAAATAAAGAAACTATAGAACAGATCCAATATGATACTTAAGTATTTAAAATATCTGCAAACTAACCTACAGCAACAGAAAGCAGATGAATGTTTGCTTGGTAAAGAGCAGGACAAGAGGGGCCAGAGATTACAAATGGGCATGAGGATGCCCTGGGTAGTGACATATATGGTCATTATCTTGATTATGGGGGATTGTTTCAAAGGTGTACACATATGTCTAACTTATCAAACTGTACATTTAAGATATGTGCATTTTTAATGTTAATTTATTTGAGAGAGAGAGAGTGGGAAGAGGGGCAGAGAGCAAGAGAGACAGAGAGACAAAGAGAGAGAGAGAGAGAGAGAGAGAGAGAGAGAGAGAGAGAATCCCAAGCAGGCTCCATGCTGTCAGTGCAGAGCCTAACATGGGGCTCATTCTTACCTACTGTGAAATCGCGACCTGAGCGAAACCAAGAGTTGGATGCTTAACCAGACGCTTAACTGACTGAGCCAACCAAGGTATGTGCATTTTAATGTATGTCATGTATACCTCAATAAAGCTGCTTTAAAAATTAAGGAACTAAGTTAACTATTAAAAAAAATTTTTTTGAAAGTTTAAAATCATCACAAGGGCACCTGGGTGGCTCAGTCAGTTAAGCATCCAACTTTAGCTCAGGTCATTATCTCGCGGTTTGTGGGTTTGAGCCCCGTGTCGGGCTCTGTGCTGACAGCTCAGAACCTGGAGCCTGCTTCAGATTCTGTGTCTCCCTCTCTCTGCCACTCCCCCACTCGTGCTCTGTCTCTCTCTCTCTTTCAGAAAAAAACATTAAAAAAAATTAAAAATAAAAAGAAAGTTTAAAATCATTACAGTGATTTACATCTTGTTTCACTTCAAATCCAAACCTATAATATTAACTATGGTTCATCTATTTCTGTAAATTTAACACAAGGGTTAAGTTTACTAAAGGAAATTGCTAATACTGCTACTTTAAACTTTAGTTTTCCAAATATAAAAATATTTTATGAAAATAAGATAGGAAGGACACTGAAGGTTAAAAGAGATAATGAGAAAAAGTAAAGACTCAGATTAATACATGACACATGGCAAACATCTGAAATGTTAGCCCAGTCATTACTTCTGTTACCACTACGATTATTATCAATTGAGAAATGTATACAGCATAAATCTACATTTTTTAAAATGTTTATTTATTTTTGACAAAGAGAGAGAGCGCGCGCGCATGGGTGGGGGAGGGGCAGAGACAGAGGGAGACACAGAATCTGAAACAGGCTCCAGGCTCTGAGCTGTCAGCACAGAGCCCGACGTGGGGTTCAAACTCACGGGCAGTGAGATTATGACCTGAGCCGAAGTCGGACACAACCAACTGAGCTACCCAGGTGCCCCTACGTTCTTTATAATAGGATCATCTAACCTAGTCTCATATCTTGTAAATTCCTTCTGCCTATGTTACTACCAAACTACCCAAAGTTCTCTTCCAATGTGCTGTGCACTCATAGTTTTCTCATTCATCTCTGCATTTATATGTGCTGCACTACTCTCTGCCTTGAGTCCTCCTCTGCACACCTTCTATTCCCAATCATCTAGCTCTAAGAGTTGGTTGAAACCTCTAGAAAGTCTTCTCTGATGCCGCCAGGATGAATTTAATACTATTCCTAGATGCTCCCAGCCCTGCCCTGAACTTTCAGCATAGCACATAGCCCATGGTATGACTTATTATATATTCTTATTTATCTGTCTTCTCCTATCCTTTCGTGAGCAACTGGAAATCAGTGCTGTGTCATTCCCATGCCTAGTCAATGTGATTACTGAAGGAACAAACTATATCAATAGTAAATTATCTTATTTGCAACCAAACGCTGATCAGAACACAAAGTAGCATATATTCTAAACAGCAGTTATCAAAATCAATACAAACTGTTACTCTTGTAGATTTCATTATTTTGAGCATAATACCAGTTTTTTAAGTATCTGTGAACTACCAAAACTTGATTGCCTTTTTTCCCCCAAATAAAAAAAGTGTTAGGTCTCTTTGTGCAGACCTTATTTACTAATTTCTTATTGTGAAAAGGAGTATCAATTTTAGATTTTAAAAACTATTTTAAAATTCCAAATAAAAGTGTTTCTCATCAAGAAGGATCCATTTTTATCCTGAACCATTACCATTATATTCTTTCAAAAAGATTATGCTGACAAATTATATTCATAAAACTCATGTTGAGTGTATTTTATTTATACTTTAGTAACCCAAATATTATATTTTAAAAACACGAATGCAATAAAAGGATTTGGGTATAAAATAAAAAGAACAGAAATTAATTTTGAGTATTTAAGAACATTTTTGGTATTTTTTCTTTTACTACGGGTTGAGTCTTGCAAACACTGCTCTCTGCATAACTGTTTTACAGAATGCAGATTATTTCGTATTGAAGTTGCTATTTGCCAAACCACAGGTGTTCTATAATGATTTGGTAATTAGCTATCATTATTCTTTTTGTGTCTGTACCTATAAAAGAGAGTTTTCAAATCTTAGAACAATCTAACCTACAAATCCCTTTATTTGTCCTATGATCTGTGGATATTATATACTAGTCCAGACTGGTAACTTCAAATTAAAAAAAAAAAAAAAAAAAAAAGGAATAATTAAGCAAAGATTTTTAAGATTTGGGCTTAAAGACACTTTGTTATTCTCATAATAAGAAAACATTTACATTTTAAAAGGAATACCACTGTGAAAAGAGTATCTCTCCTGTTAACTGCTTCAAAAGAGCTATTATCTTTGAGAATCCATAACAGTTTAATGCTACAGATGGGCAAAACAAAATATGCTAGTTATTCCATATAAAAAATGACAGATGTTACAGTTAAGAATACAAAGACAGATGGGGCACCTGGGTGGCTCAGTCGGTTAGGCATCCGACTTTGGCACAGGTCATGTTTTCGCGGTCCGTGCGTTCGAGCCCTGCATCAGGCTCTGTGCTGATAGCCTGGAGCCTGCTCTGAATTCTGTCTCCCTCTCTCTGTCCCTCCCCTGCTCACACCCTCTCTCTCTCAAAAGAAATAAACATTAAAAACAATTAAGAATACAAAGACAGAATGCTATTAGAAAAATAAGATTTCAGGGTGCCTGGGTGGCTCAGTCGGTTGAGCATCTGACTTTTGATTTTGGCTCAGGTTATGATCCCAAGATTGTGGGATCAAGCCCGGCCCAGCATTGAGCTTGGAGTTGAGTGTGGAGCCTGCTTAAGATTTTCTCTCTCTCTCTTCCTCTGCCTCTCTCTGCTCCTGCTCTCTCTCTCTCTAAAATAAAAAATAAATAAATAAATAAATAAATAAATAAATAAAAATAAAAACTAAGGTTTCATTATAAAAAAAAAGTTTCCAGCTAATGTAGCACTGGTATACTGAGGAATAAATCAATTAAAGATAATAAAGCTATACATAAAGTTAGTCATGAGCTAAAAAGGAATTTGAAATATCTGAAAATTTTCCTTAAATGAATTTTTAGATCTTATGAAATTTTACTCAAGCTCACCCCCACAACAAATTTCCCTTGTCTATTCTTGAAGTAAAATTTATATAATGAAGTATCACATTTAACACTAAATTACTTAGTAAAAGCAGATTTCATATTGCATGATTTACATTATTTATTCTGTCTTATAAAATTCCAATGATTGGGGCACCTGGGTGGCTCAGTCGGTTGAGCGTCCGACTTCAGCTCAGGTCATAATCTCACAGCTTGTGAGTTCGAGCCCCGCGTCGGGCTCTGTGCTGACAACTCAGAGCCTGGAGCCTTTTCAGATTCTGTGTCTTTCTCTCTCTCTCTCTGCCCCTCCCCTACTCACACTCTGTCTCTCTCAGTCTCTCAAAAATAAACAAACATTAAATTAAAAAAATAAAATAAAATAAAATGAAATAAAATAAAATAAAATTCCAATGATCATAAATGGTATTGAGGAAGTATTTTAAAAAGCTACCACTGCTTTTTATAACCATGAAAATTAAATAAGATTATAAGAAAAATATAATTTTAGACTTTATCTATAACTATTTTCATGTCAGTCAACATACTATACAGTTAAGAATTTTTTTTAATGGTAGTCATTTTATTCAAAAATACCAAAAATCTTTAACCATGGATTCTTAGTAAAAATTAAAATTTAATTTAAAAACATTTAATATTTTAAAATTCAAAAACATTATTACTTTACATATTAGATTAGATTAGTTGATAAAACATATCAAAATCCTTAACATTAAGACAGCTTAAATGCAAGTAAGATACAATAAAAATGTTTGAATGCTTACAGAGATAAGAGGATTTTCAGTTAAAGATCATGAATTTGACATGCCCACTTAGCTCCTCTCCAAGATCCCACTAAAAGATGGCAAGGAATTTTTAAAGTCCAAAAACCCAATAGAATAAAGAAAATAAAAGATAAGACAATAACAACAAAAACTCAGAAGCTGAAAAGCAGACGAATAAGAAGTGACAGACAACAATCTTGAGAAAGTTCTATCTTAAGCCAACAGTCAAAATATTTGTTGAACTAATGAACACACAAAAATTGTTGTGATAATAAAGTAAGTTATTTAAAGATTAAAAAAAAACCTTTTACGCTGAAGCATAACATCGAATGTTAAAAATTACACTCGCAGGGTGCCTGGGTGGCTCAGTCGGTTGAACATCTGGCTCTTGATTTCAGCTCAGGTCATGATCCCAGGGTTGTGGGACGGAGCCCTGCATCAGGCTCTGTGCTGACAGTGTGAAGTTGGCTTAGAATTCTCTCTCCCTTTCTCTCTGCCCCTCCTCTGCTCACTCTCTCTCACTCTCTCTCTCTCTCAAAAACAAATAAATTAAAAAAAAATTACACCTGCAAGTTTATGGAATCTCAGCCTCCAATGGAAAGGTTCTCTTTGACTGACCTAATAATAGATTGGAAGAGCAGTGGACAGAGAAAGGCAGCTCCTGGCAGGAAACTAATATTCACTATACAGAGCTTTATACGGAGGTTTACCTAGAATTTTCCTTTGCAGGAAGAAAAATTCACAATATACATACCAACATATTATTATGTGCTGCAGTAAGAAAAAAACATTAACTTACACATATGACATGACAGCTCATCCAACACACATCACAAAAAACCAAAAAGTCACTCGTTAGGCCAAATATTTAAAATTTAAAATAGACTTCGAAATCATCACAGAATAAACTGTTGTAAAGAACAGCGTTTCTCCTTCCCTTCTAACTTTTTAAAAACTTTCTGAAAGTTAGAAATCTTTACAAAATATATATATATAATTTTGTCTTTTTAAAAAAGTTTTTTTTGAAAGTTTATTTATTTTGAGAGAGAGCGAGTGGGGGAGGACCAGAGAGAGAGGGAAAGAGAGAATCCCAAGCATGCTCTGTGCTGTCAGCACAGAGTCCAATGCAGGGCTTGAACTCACCGTGAGATCATGACCTGAGCCGAAACCAAGAGATGCTTAATTGACTGAACCACCCAGGTAGTCCTATACAATTTCATCTTCTTAAAGACAACATAGAAGACAGGCACATGGGTGGCTCAGTTGGTTAAGCGTCCGACTCTTGGTTTCAGCTCAGGTCATGATCTCACAGTTGGTGAGATCGAGCCCTGTGTTGCCCCACATTGGGCTCTGTGTTGACAACATGGAGCCTGCTTGGGATTCTCTCTCTCCCTCTCCACTGCTCATGCTTGCACATGTACTCTCTCTCTCTCAAAAATAAATAAATAAAAATTTTAAACTTTTTTTTTTTTTTTTTTTTAAAGAAAACATAGAAGGAAATACAAGGAGGGGGCACCCGGGTGTCTCAGTCAGCTAAGCACCTAACTTTGGCTGAGGTCATGATCTCCCAGTTCATGAGTTCGAGCCCTGCATGAGGCTCTTTGCTGTCAGCATACTGCCTGCTTCAGATCCTCTGTCCCCTTCTCTCTCTGCCCCTCTCTAGCTCGTCCTCTCTCTCTCTCAAAATAAATAAACTTAAAAAAAAAAGCAAAGAAAATACAAGGATAAAGGCAGAAGGCTTCAGGTGTATTCTTACCATCACCATATCATTTTACTTTCTCATTATGAATCTAGTTTCTCTGTCCAACTATCCATCCTTCCTTTTGTCCATCCATCTGTCCATCCATCATCTAAAAAGAAAGTTAGGCTAAAGGGTTGTTATTTTAACAACTCTGAGGCCTTCTATGAAGATTATATGATTTTATATGGTCTTAGCCAATGAGAACTGTGATCTTCATCATTATTTCCAGAGCACGCACTTACTTAACAGGTAGTGAATGTTGAATACATGTCTATTAACTGGACAAATTTGTCCAGTTCCAAGTAAGGCTATCAGAAACATACTTCCCACTAACACCACAGTAAAGATTCCTCTTTGATCTCTGGTGGGTAGCAACATGGAAAGAATAAGATTAGCCTTGCTAGCTGGAAAGTAGAGCATTCAGACACTTTAAATTTTTCTCAGTTCAGGGCTAATAAAGAATCAGAGTACTACAGTAAATAAAGTATGATCTCTTGGGCCAGAAAATTTAGGTTCAAATTCAGGTCACTAGCTGAGCGTCCTTGGGTAAATCTCTTAATCTCATGACAATTTCCCTATCCATAAAACAAGGATGATAACAACAAATGTGTCACAGAATAAAGCAAGGCCTCTAGAGTAAGTAAATCCCTTAACCTCTCTGGTGACAATTTCCCTACCTGGTAAAGAAGATTTAAAGAGGTTGATAAAGTCTGAGAGCTGTAAGGTTTAAATAAGGGTAGGTATATAAAAGTATTGTTCAAACAAAAGCTATCATCAAATGTATACAGTTTGCATAAGCATTAGTAACTAGGGTAAATGCGAAGATTACAGCTATAAGGAACATATAAGGGGGATGCTAAGGGTACTAAAAGTCAGGTTCTACACCAGCTCATGCCGGTAGCTGGAGTTGCAATCCCAATGTCTCCTGAAAAGAAGTCGTTTCTATTCTCAAGGGAACACTGACAGAGGTTCAGGTAGAAGGCAAATATTTTTAGAGGGATAGAAGGGATATGCATTTATTCATAAAAGATTTATTAAATGTCTACCATGTTGCTCAGCACTAGCAATGACAGGAAGTACCTATACTATTTTGTGTGTTTTCAAAAAGATGAAAATACAGGAGAGGTCAATATTTCTTACCCAAGCTGAATTGTAGAGCTAGCTCTATATTCACAGAACATTAACTATTCAACTCCAGTTAGTTGGAACTTGTAACTATTAATAGTATGCAGAGATTTAATCTATAAGAATACATACATTTACCTACCGTACAGGTTTCACAAGGATTTTTTTTTTTTTTTTTTTTTTTGATGAAACATACTCACCCAAGGCAGGGTATCCAAGGTAAAACCGATCGGCTCCCAACCATCCAAGAAAAAGAGATAGTGCAACTGCCACTTTGTATGAATAGCCATTTCTGTACAAAATTAGAACCTGAGTGTTATATACATCCATTCTCAACATGTAGACATTTCAGGAAGTAAAACTATTAATTAATACTTATTTGTTAATTTGTTCATCCATTCATTCATTTACTTAATGCCTTTTGGGTGGTTACTGCATGCCAGGCATTATGCTGGGCTATTGGGATATATTAATAAACAAAAGAAACAAAGATCCTTGCCCCTAGAGAGCTTTCAATCTACAGGCAGCAAGCAGTAAAAATAAATGTATTTTAAAAGTAAACCGTATATTATGTTAGAAAGTCATAAATGCTATGGAAAAAAGAAGTGGAGCAGGGCATTTAGGGAATTCAGAATGCCAGGGATACAGACAAGGGTGATATAAGATATAAACAGGGTAATAAGAGTAGGCGTCATTGAGAAGGGGTCATATGCACAAAGACCTGAGGGAAGTCAGTGAGTTAGTGAGCCACACCACACCTGGAAGGGAAGAGAGCCCCAGGCAAAAGTAACCACTGTGGTAAGGACAGCATACCTGACATGTTTGAAGACTATAAAGGAGGCCAGTATAGTAGGAACAGAATTAGAGAACAGAAGAGTAGGAGCTGAGGTCAGAGGGATAACAAGGGGCAAAAATGGCAAATCATGTATGGCCCTGAATACCATTGTAAAGACTTTGGTTTTTACTTTGAAAGATATGGGAAGCTACTATAGCATGTTAAGTAAACATGTGGTATGATCTGATTTTGATTTTACAATAATTACTCTAGCTGCTGTGCTGAAAACTGACTGTAGGGGAGTACTTGTGAGTTACTGTCACAATAACATTGTATAACAAACCACACTAAATCTCTGTGGCTTACAACAAGGAATTGTTCTCATACTTGTAGACTGCAGCTGGCTGTGGTTCAGCTGATGTAGAGTGAGTTCAGCCAGGAGATGTTGCTTCAGGCTAAAGTTTGGCTCAGTTTAAATCCAGGCTAGTTCAAATCAGTTCAAATTAGTTCCTCTTAAGTTTTTCTAGGGCCCAGGCTGAAGGTATAGCATCTACCTGGGGCAAGTTCTCTTCAGAGCATGTCACCAAGGTTCAAGACAAAAGCGAAAACTCACAAGCACATTTAAGCCTCTGCTTGTTTCATACTGGCTAGCATTACACCGGCCAAATACAATCACAGGGTCAAGCCCCAAATCAATAGAGTGGAAAGTATACATTGCCCAGTTAATAGTGATTGAGAGGGATGAAATTGCTGAACAAATTCCAACTACCACAGAGACAAAGGGCTCTGAAAGCTCTTGCTGTAATCCAGATCAAAATTAATAGTGGCTTGACCTGAAGTAATAGCAAAAGAAACACTGATAAGTGATCAGATTTTGGATATATTCTGAAGTACAATATCCGGATTTCCTGATGTATTCAATTTGGGTTATGAAAGAAGAAAGGAGTAAGAATAAAGCTAAAGATTTTGTCCTAAGTAACTAGAGGGATAAAACAAGCATTAACTGAGTTGAGTAAGGCTGAGGGTAGACTACACCTTGGAAGGATGTTCAGGATTTCATTGTTGGGCATGTGAGTTTGAGATGTTTCTCAGACATCCAAGTTGAGTTGTCCAAAAGACAGATTTACAAGTCTAGAGTTAGAAAAAGAAGTCTGAGCTGGAGATATAAATTAGGGAGTTACAAGCATATACCAAGTATTTAAAACCAGGATATTGCCATGTAAGAAAAGATAGACAAAAAAAAAAAAAAAAAGATTCACAGAATGGGCCCTGATATACTCCAATATTAAGAGACCAAGAAGAGAAAAAGCTGGAAAGGAGACTGAGAAAGAGCTAACATTGAGGAAGAAGTTAAACTAGAAGAGTGTGATATCTTGGAAGTCAAGCGAAGACAGCACTGTGTATCAAGGAGAACAGAGTGATAATTGTGCCAAATGTGACTGATGGATCACATAAGTAACGGCTGAGAATTTACCACCAAATTTAGTCAAGAGAAGTTCAGCAAGGACAATTCTGGTGATGTGATCTCAGCAAGGACAATTTTGGTGATGTGGTAGAGGAAAAAGACCAAACAAAGCAGGCTTAAGAAAGCCTGGAACGAAAAAAATTGAAGTACAGGAGTATTAGACAACTATTTGAAGGAGATTTGCTGCAAAAAAGAACTAAACAGAGAAGTAGCTGGAGTTATTACTTTAATATCAAATCTGATTATGTCCATCTCCTGCTTAGAATCCTATATTTTTTGCATTTCACTCACAATTAGGACATTTTGGGGAAGATGGGGGATGATAGATGGCCCAAAGATCCTGTTCTTATAAGGATGTCAGATTTTATGCTGAGGGCAGTGGTTGTCCTATCTACATTGGAATGGGGCACCAGACCAGAAGTAGAGAAATAAATTAGTCGGCTTTTAAGAAACTCAAGCCATAACCTACTAGGCAGTAGCACTAGAAGAGTAATGTAAACAAAATTGGGAAATACTAAGAAGGCAGAAGCAACCGTGCTAAATGTGGGAAATGAGGGAAAAGGAGAGGTCAAGAATGACTCCAAAGTTTCAGCTTAAGAAACGGAGTAGAACATGGGCCATACACTAAGACAAAGGAGGAAATGATCTGAAGGAAAAGATGATAGATTCAGTTTGGGACTTTAATACACATAAAGATGGTGAGAGAAGCCAAAGAGGGGAATGAATGACAAAGAGAATAGGACCAAGGATATAATCTTGGGGATATCAAGATTTACAGAAAAAAGAAGAGGAGTCAAAGGGAATAGAAGAGTGCTTTATACAAAAGTCAAGGAAAGAAAATATTTTAAGAGAAGGGAATGCCAAATGCTGTAGAAAGATTAAGATATGGATTATAAAGATCTATTTGATATAGCAGCAAATTTCAGCATGGCCAAAAGCTTAGACAGAAAAACTGTCTTTACATTAGACAGAAAAACTCATAAAAGGGAAGTATTGTAGGAACATACCTTTCAAAAAGCTTGGCTAGAAAGGGGAATGAAATTGGAAACACAATGATCTATATATTAAACCATCCTAAAGAATAATCTGAAAATGGGTGGCGTAGCAGACATTGTCTAATTATTCTGAAACACTGCTCTTATGGTCACAGATGTATAGCTAAGCTATATATTCTAGCCCACCTTGAACTTAAATGCAGTCATAACTGAGTTTTGCCCAGTGTAATGAGGACACAAGTGATGTGTGCCATTTCTAGATCTGGCCCATAAAATACTCCTATACGGGGTTGCTTTTCCTCTTTCCCCCTTGCTGGCTGAATGGAAAGGACTGTGAGGACTAGAGGAAGCAAAGCCACAAGATGAAAGGAGCAAGGCTCCGGCATGGCTGCATAGAACAACAATCACTCCCCTTACCTCATCCAGACCTCCAAGCCAACACCATTTGGACCATGATGTAAATGGGAAATAACTTTTATTGCGTTAAGCCACTGAAATTCTAAAGACATCTGTTACAGCAGTTAGCCTGCTCCAGCTAAAATAGCTGGCCAGTATAAATAGGTGTGTGGCTTGGTAATCAATCAGACATGGTTGCTAGACTTTAGTTGCTGGAGAATACATTATAGAACGACTGTATCTGCAATATTAAGATAGGAGTTTTAATCAACTATCAATATTATATACAGGAGTAACAGGAGTAGAAGGAAAATATGTAAACTGGAAAAGGAACACTCAATGAGTAAGAATTTGTCAGTGAGCATTCAGTAGCTGACCAGGAGCTGGATCTTTGGTAGGCATGTACTGAATATCCTGATATAGAAAAATGACTTATGAGTTGATCTTAATTTTGTGACTTATCATTAAAATTACCCATCAATTTAACTCCCCTTGTTCTGATTCAATGCTCATTAAGTGAATTCTATTTTGGACCTGCAGATTTTACTATAGGAGGGGAATAAGTTGGCCAGTATACTTGCGAGTATCTGGTTTCCTTGATAATTACATTTCTTCTTATCACTGACATCACTGTTTTGTAAGCATGATTAGTATAGCTCAGTTGCACTGAGCCTAATCTACCCAGAGACACTGAAAAGAAATCAGAATTAATTTGGAAATTGATTAACAGACCATTGTGGTGTTACCATAACAGGTAATATAAACTTCCATGTCCAACCTGAGTGGTTAACTGTTCTCAATAGATGATTTTCTTAGTTGTTATACTATAATCTATGATATCTTGGACCAACGCTTAATAAATTGTCATTTGGATTTTTTATGGTAGAAATATCAATCTATAAATTCAAAACTTGGCTAAACCATATCTAAGTACTTGTGAAGTAAATCCTTTTAGCAATTTTTACTTTACTAATGAGCAATCTTTAAACCCAAAAAAGTTTAAGTGATTCACTTAGGATTACATGGCAAGATAGAATCTAAAGCCCGTCATTAACTCAGTGAAGTAGGGTCAAAAATAAGACTCTACTATAATTTCTAGGAATTCTAATAGAACTGGTAGAAATAGCCAAACAGTAAGGAAGAAAGAAAAGAAAGAAAAGAAAGAAAGAAAAGGAAAGAAAGAAATAACAGTGGTTATTCCTTGATACAACTGCAAATAGGTGCCATCAAATAAAACAATGTACAGTTCAAAGGTAAAAATATAGTGCCACCAAAATTAAATAAAAATGGGTGAAACTAAACCATGTTTTTAGTACAAAGCAGAAACAGAAGAATACAATGTTAGCTTTACCAAAGCAAAAATAAAAGGCAAACTTAAAAGTCCTTTAAACAAAGAACACTCTTGGGGCGCCTGGGTGGCTCAGTCAGTTAAGCATCCGACTTTAGCTCAGGTCATGATTTCATGACTCATGCAGTCAAGCCCCACATCAGGCTCTGTGCTGACAGCTCAGAGCCTGAAGCCTGATTTGGATTCTGTGTCTCTCTCCTTCTCTGCACTCCCCACCCCCCACCAGCCACTTGTGCTGTCTCTCTCTCTCTCTCTCTCA
Organism: Leopardus geoffroyi; assembly: GCF_018350155.1. NCBI lineage: Eukaryota > Metazoa > Chordata > Mammalia > Carnivora > Felidae > Leopardus > Leopardus geoffroyi. Next base: position 50,585,811 of record NC_059328.1, read on the forward strand.
AAAATAAAAACATTTAAAGAAATTTTTAGAAACAAATAAAGAACACTCTTAACAAAATAAAAGCCATTTGTCTTAATGTCCCAAACTTTTGAATGCTGTTTAACCATTCCTCATCCATACCTATTACCAAGAATGAAACAAAATTTCAAAATGCCCTTGAAATGCAAATGATTGATAGTTAACATTCTTTTACCATTACAGGTACACGATCCCTTATATGCACTCTAGAAACCCCCCAAATTTTAAAAACAGAATTTTTCATAACTCATTTAGTGGCATAAACTGACCGAAATAACATGGCATGAGGCTATTCACAGTCTTTATTTATTCCACATAGTGAACTACTATGCTTTACTTGGTGGTCAATTGTATTTATATAACAAAATACACTTAAAATAGAGGTTTTCTGACATAGACATAAAAGTTATATTAGTGTTGGATTTTCCCCACAAATTGCTCTTTATCTCTTTACACCATGCAGTCAAGATACAACACAGGCAAGTAATCTGAACATTTAGCTTCAGTAATGGACTTACACATTTCGGCAAGATATAGGCTTGAGAAAACCAACTTCGTTCCCAGTAAAATGTGTTTCATTGCCACCGAAATCCTTACAAGTTATGTTGGGTGCTGGAAAACAAGGAACTAAAAGGCAGAAAAAAAAGCAAGAAACCACTGTGTTTTTCTCTGCAGGAAAGGTATGTAATTATGCTTAAGACTAGCAAAAAAACACAAGAAAATATAAAATTATAACAAACCACATCCCAATATAATATCTGACATGAGACTTTAGATAGGAATATCTAAATGTATATATACATGTACAAGATAAAGGATAATATGATACAGTGGTCTTAACACAAACATGTAAGAATTGTCACATCGGGTTAGATGTATGACCCATCTACTTTAATCTCTCACCTCTGACAAAGGTGACAAGAATTGCACAGTATTATTGCCCTTTACTTTATCTGTAGGGTAAAGAATACTTCTCAAATTTTTGTTAGTAACTCATTGGGTAATTCATTAAATTTAATATGATCTGATTTTGTATTTCCAGTTTATATCAACTCTTGCAGAAGACAGTTTTCATAAACTAAGATTATTTTCATTTATTCTAAATAGATTATTTATTCTATTTTTAAAAATTAATTTGTTTATTAAGTAATCTCTATGCCCAATGTGGGGCTTGAACTCATAACCCCAAGATCAAGAGTTGCATGCTCTGAGGCGCTTGGTGGCTCAGTTGGCTAAGTGTCTGACTCTTTATTTATTTTTTTTAATTTTTGAAAGAGAGAGAGACAGAGTGCAAGCAGGGGAGAGACAGAGAGAGAGGAAGACAATAGAATCTGAAGCAGGGTCCAGGATCTGAGCTGTCAACACAGAGCCCGATGCAGGGCTTAAACCCACAAAAAATGAGGTCATGACCTGAGCTGAAGTTGGATGCTTCACTGACTGAGCCCCCAGGCTCTTGACTCTTGTCTGACTCTTGATTTCAGCTCAAGTCATGATCCCATGGTCATGGGATCGAGCCCCAGGTCAAGCGCTGCACTGAGCATGGAACCTGCTTGAGATTCTCTCTGTCTCTCTCTCTCTCTCTCTCTGCCCCTCTCTGCTGCTTATGTGGTCTCTCTCTCTCTAAAAAATAAAAGAGTTGCATGCTCTATGGACTGAGCCAGGTAGGTGCCCCCCTGGGTTATTTTAAATGTATTTGTTTCTCTATTCCCTCCAGGAATTGATGTAATATACCACTTCAGCATTTAACATTTTTGATCTTTACTTATACCCCAGATGACATAATAAGAGGAAGTAATACTTACAGAGCTTACTATGTGCTAGGCAGACATTGTCCTGAAACGTTTATAGCCTCATTGTGTAAAGAGCAAGAATTTTGGGATGTGAATAACCTATCTGTGCATTGCCTCTTTCAGAACCTTGGGTTCCTGGTAGATAAAAATAGCACCAAGATCATCTATGTCATAGGACTATTGTGGGGACTAAATATGATATAAAGTACCTAGTACAAAGCACAGCATAGTGTAGTTATTTGCTAAATGTTAGTGCCTTTTCCACCTTCACCGTTCCTGATTAAAAGGTACTAAGGTTTTTAGGCTAGTTTCAGTAATTGCTTATCTCTATGTTTAGGATCAATAATTACACTTTTTGTGTTTGTTTTTGTTTTTTCAGAAAATGAAAATCGAATTGTATAATAGTCTAAAAGAGACCCTAGAGTTTTATCATGAGAGGAAAATGGTATTCATTTTCTGTCTACATTATAATTATCTTATGATTTCCAACAAATCATTGTCCTTTTTTAGGCCAGAGTAGTACACTGAGAAAATGACGTTAGAAAAAAATGTATAATGACTTTGCACACTTTTGTTGGGCTATTGAAAGTTCAAACTATGTCACCCATAAACTTAATTTATTTAATGTATTCAAATTTCCAAAACAAGGTCTTACACTAAAAGCCACAGATTCAGTATAACTGAGAACCATTTAAACAAGCAAAAAAAGTAATAAAATGAAGGGAAGAGTTGAGTGAAGAAATAATACACAGCTGACTCTTGAAAAACACTGATTTGAACTGCATAGGTATACTTATATGTGGATTTTGTTTTCAATAAATACAGTACTGTAAAATATATTTTCCTTATGATACTTTTTTTATTAAAATGTAGTTTAATGTTTATTTATTCTTAAGAGAGAGAGACAACACAAGCAGAGGAGGGGCAGATAGAAAGGGAGACATAGAATCTGAAGCAGGCTCCAGGCTCCAAGCTGTCACCATGGAGCTGATGTGGGGCTTGAACTCATGAACTGTAAGATCATGACCTCAGCCAAAGTCGGATACTTAACTGACTGAGCCACCCAGGCACCCCTCCTTATAATATTTTTCATAACAGTCTTTTCTCTAGCTTACTTTATGTAAGAATACAGTATAGAATAATACAATATACAAAGTGTGTGTTAATCTACTGTTATTGATAAATCTTCCAGTCAACAGTAGGCTATTAGTAGTTAAGTTTTGGAGGAATCAAAAGTCACAGATTTTTTACTGCCCAGGGGTCAGCTCCCCTAACCCTTGCACTGTTCAAGGGTCAACTTTACTAGGAAACAAGAAAGAGAAGACATTGTAATTGGGCCACAAATTTGGGTCAGAGCTTCTTGGCAGTTAAGACAAAAAGCTTTATAGAGCTCTTGTGATATAATTGAAAGAAAGCATTCCAATTCACCTCTGAGCAACCGTGGGAACTTGGTTTGTTTGGTTCATGATCCAAGGGAAACACAGAGAAAGTCCTCAATAAGAACTTTTACAAAACAGGGGTGCCTGGATGGCTCAGTTGGTTGAGCATCTGACTCTCAATTTCAGCTCAGATCATGATCTCATGGTTCACGAGTTTGAGCCCCGCTTTGGGCTGACAGTGCAGAGCCTGCCTCGGATCCTCTGTTTCCCTCTCTCTTTGCCCCTCCTCTGTTTGCTGTCTCTCTCTCTCAAGATAAATAAATAATTTTTTTTTTTTTTTTAAATAGAACTTTTACAAAACATAGAGGCTTTCCACACAGCCATTTCTTGACTTCAGATATAAGCAAGGACTTCTAATTTACAGAGATGGGGCAAAAGTTAACAGACAATTTATACATAGCTGTTTGGATATATGCCTTGATACTGGGATAAAATTTATTGACTTTAGTGAATAAATTATTATCAATACCCTTAGGTGATATCTCTTGAAAATCTGTCATATTAGGTCATGTCTAGAGCTATATCTCAAAATTGAGATTAGCAGAGGCACCTGGATGGCTCAGTCGGTTAAGTGTCAACCCTTGACTTTGGCTCAGGTCATGATCTCACGATTCATGGGTTCAAGCCCTGTGTCGGTCTCTGTGCTGCCAGCTCAGAGCCTGGAGCCTGCTTCAGATTCTGTGTCTCCCTCTCTCTGTGCCCCTCCCCCATTCTCTTCACACACTCTCTCTCTCTCAAAATAAATAGGCTTTAAAAAAATTGAGATGAGCAAATGTCTGAAATGCTAATATATATTCTACATTACTGACTGAAAGGAGATCATTATACTCTATTTCAATGACCAAGAGCAATTTTGCTCCCCAGGGGACATTTGCCAATGTCTGAAGACACTTTTGGTTGTCACCTCTGGGGAGCTGCTACTGGCACCTAGGGCGTAGAGGCCAAGGATGCTCCTAAACATCCTACAATGCATAAAACATGCTCCTCACAACAAAGAATTACCTAATCTGAAACATCAATAATCCCAAAGTTGAGAAACCCTGCTTTAGACCAATGGGTCTTCAAAAAATTTTGCTCACACACTCCCTTAAGTAGCTTTCTACAACTAGGTATATTCCCTTACACATTTTTAAGTTGATACCTAAAGTTTTTCATCATGGACTTAAATGGTTGGAAAAAATATAATTTCCAGCAGATTATAAACACTGCCATTAAAATTTAAATGTTATAGCACTTTACAATGGAATCTAAATACCACAGCATTTTTTTTCCTTTTTTTAAAATATAGTTTGTTGTCAAATTGGCTTACTTACAACACCCAGTGACTCATCCCAACAAGTGCCCTCCTCAACGCCCATCACCAATTTTCCCCTCCCCCACCAGCCACCCTCAGTTTGTTCTCTGTATTTAAGAGTCACTTGTAAATACCACAGCAGTTGAATAGCCATCCATCCAACAAAGAATAGATATGAAAGAGCTCCTCTTTAAAATTCAGAGATTTTACATCAATTTTAGGAAAAGTAAACATAATATTTGAGGTTCTGGAATTCGATTCCTTTAAAGATACCTGTTATGGGCTGAATTATGTCCCCCGCAAAAAGATATGTGTAAGTACTAACCCTTAGTACCTCAGAGTGTGACCTTATTTGGAAATAGGGTCTCTGCAGATTTAACCAAATTAAAATAAGGTCATTAGGGTGGGCCCTAATCTAAGAAGACTGCTGTCCTTATAAATAGGGGAAATTACATGCATACATACACACAGGGAGAAGATGATATGAAGACATACAGGGAGAATGCTACATGAAGACAGAGGCAGAGACCAGACCTATAGAGTTACAAGTCAGGGAAAGCCAACGACTGCCAGCCACCACCAGCAGGTCAGAAGAGGGAAGGAAACTTGCCACCCAGAGTTTGAGAAGCCGCCCTGCTGACACCTTGATTTCAGATTTCTAGCCTCCAGAACCGAGACAGTAAATGTCTGTTGTTTTAGGCCATCTAGTCTGTAACACTCTGTTATAACAGCCCTAGGAAACTAATTCAACAATTATACCTGTTTACCTCTTGGATCGCTCTGTCTACCTCCAGGAGTACATGTACAAGAGTTTCGGCATCAGACATATAAATCAAAGGGATGTCTGGTTTAAAAAGTTACTTTTTTGCTTTGAAGTTCACAAAGAAGTGATCTGCAAGGAATCGATAAATACAAGTTTTTCCTCAAAATGTGCCTTTAAATTTTTTTAAATCCTCAAAGTAGTAAGTTCTGGATTGGCTGTGCCATAAACAGAATTCTACTGATAAATTTTGGATAATTTTCCTCTAAATGTATTACCTTGCCCTTACTTGCTCAGTTTGAAGCTGTCACTTTCTTGTCTTACATACAGCCTTGTGAGATTTTCCTGCAGACGATCTAAAGTCAGGTCTTAAAGAGATAGTTGCAATGCAAAACACTGTAATTATGATTCCAGTTGGGGTTATTGTCCAATACACCTTCCCTAATGCACTGTTTTTAGCAATGACAGTTTCCTGTACCTTTTAAAAGATCAAACATTTATAGGTGAGTTGTAAAAATGCCTCATAAAAATATTAAATAGTAAGAAATCATACTTTTCCATTTTCAGTTAGATACTATTTTTTGAACTCCCGTATTCTGACAATTTTAGTTTTCAATGATATTTTATCATTTCTACTATAAGAAAGGATTTGTATTTGACATGAGACATATAAGAAAAAATGCCCAATGCTCCAGGTTCAGAACCTTAGGAAAGCTAACAACAGTGGAAAGAGGAAATCACACTGCTACAGTGCTTCTAGAAATTTTAGAGAAGTATGTGAATTATTTCAAGGGATGAAAATTATGTACTTTAGTGAGAAAGGATAAGCTGTTGCTCCAAATATATAGAGAGTACATGAGAAAATAATAAGAGAAACATCAATACTGACTTAATCAGAAGTCTTTGAATTGACAGAGAAATCTGGGTTTAACTACAAATTCTGTTACTTAACTAGGTTGCTCCTTTGAGCAAGTTACAAAACCTCACTAAATCTTGTGAAATGTGGATAATACTCTTATAATGCTCAAGCATATGGTGTGTAAAGCATGGTACTTGGTTAGAGGAATTGTTCAACAAGTATCAGGTTCCCCACTCTAGTAAATTAGAGAACTTCAATATTGAGAAAACTAAGAGAATGAATCTGACACGAGAAATGAATATAACACTGTAAGTGGCTATATCACTAATGGAATTTTTTGTGTAATGAAATTAATAAATCAAAAGAAGACTACCACCCTAGAGTTTGTTTTCACATACTTTATGATAATTTCTTTAGACCCTTATTTTTTTTAAGTAATCTCTACACCCAACATGGGGCTCAAACTCATGACTCCAAGATCCAGAGTTGCATGCTCTACTGACTGAGCCAGCTAGGTGCCTTACTGACCCTTATTTTAAAAAATCCTATAAGTAGGCATAACTTTTTTTCCTTTTACAAACATGAAAACTGAGATTCTAAAAATTTAAATAGTTGAGGCACCTGAGTGGCTTAGTCAGTTGAGTCTCCAACTCTTCATTTTGGCTCAGGTCATGATCCCAGGGTCATGGGATCCAGCCCTGTGTCAGGCTCCATCCTGAGCATGGAGCCTGCTTAAGATTCTTTCTCTCTCCCTCTGCCCCTCTCCCCTACTCACACTCCTCTGTCTCTCAAAAATAAACAAATAAAGTGGCTGTACCATCAAAAAAAAAAAAAAAAAAAAGAAGTTAAATGAGTTGACAAAAGTCTTGTAAGTAGGTAAGACTCTTTAAGTCCTAGGCTAACACTCATTACTTTTTTTTCCCCCAGTTTTAAAATTTATTATCTATTTTCATTAAGGTATTATTGGCATACAACATTATATTAGTTCTAGTTCCAGTTGTATAACATAAGGATTTGATATTTGTATATAAACTGTAAAATTATCACTACAACAAGTTAGTTAACATCCATCACTGTACATAGTTACAGAATTTTTTCTTATGTTGAGAACTTTTAAGATCTACTCTCTTAGAACAAACTGGGTTTATGAGAGGGGAAGTGAGTGGGGTGATGGGGGAAATAGGTGAAGGGGATTAAGAGTATACTTATGATGAGCACTGAGTAATGTGTAGAATTGCTGATTCACCAGCAATTTTTGTATACCTGAAACTGATACAACACTGTATATTAGCTATACTGGAATTATAATAAAAATAATTTAAAAAATACCTACTGTCTTAACAACTATCAAATATACCGTACAGTGCTATTAACTATAGTCACTGTGTTATGCATTACATCCCATGACTGTTTTTTTTTTTTAAGAAATATTTTAAAAAATTATTTTTATTTTAGGGGCGCCTGGGTGGCTCAGTTGGTTAAGCGTCCAACTTCGGCTCAGGTCATGATCTCACGGTTTGTGAGTTCGAGCCCTGCATCAGGCTCTGTGCTGACAGCTCAGAGCCTGGAGCCTGCTTTGGATTCTGTGTCTCCTCCTCTCTCTGCCCCTCCCCAACTTGTGCTCTGTCTCCCTATGTCTCTCAAAAACTAAAGAAATGTAAAGAAAATTTTTTTTAATTTTTATTTTATATATATATATATATATATATATATATATATATATATATATATATAAAATTTATTGTCAAGTTGGTTTCCATACAGCACCCAGTGCTCATCCCAACAGGTGCCCTCCTCAATACCCATCACCCACTTTCCCCTTTCCCCCACCCCCCGTCAACCCTCAGTTTGTTCTCAGTATTTAAGAGTCTCTTATGGTTTGCCTCCTTCTCTCTCTGTAACATTTTTCCCCCCTCCCCTCCCCCGTGGTCTTTTGTTAAGTTTCTCATGATCCACATATGAGCGAAAACATATGGTATCTGTCTTTTTCTGCCTGACTTATTTCATTTGCCGTAACACTCTCCAGTTCCATCCATGTTGCTACAAATGGCCAGATTCCATTCTTTCTCATTGCCAAGTAGTATTCCATTGTATGTATAAACCATATCTTCTTTATCCATTCGTCAGTTGATAGACATTTAGGCCCTTTCCATGATGGCTATTGTTGAAAGTGCTGCTATAAATATTGGGGTACAAGTGCCCCTATGCATAACCACTCTTGTATCCCTTGGGTAAATTCCTAGCAGTGCCATTAATGGGTCATACAGTAGATCTATTTTTAATCTGGGGAGGGAACCTCCACACCGTTTTCCAGAGTGGCTGGATCATTACTTCTTTTTATTTATTATTATTATTTTTAATGTTTATGTATTTTTGAGAGACAAACAGACAAGCGGGGAGGGACAGAGAGAGAGGGAGACACAGAATCCAAAAGAGGCTCCAGGCTCTGAGCTGTCAGCGCAGAGCCCGATGCAGGCTCAAACCCACGAACCATGAGATCATGACCTGAGCCAAAGCTGGAGGCCCAACCAATTAAGCCACCCAGGCGCCCCTGCATCATTACTTCTTAATCAATACTCTTTCCAGGGGCACCTGGGTGGCTCAGTCGGTTAAGCATCCAACTTTGGCTCAGGTCATGAACTTGCGGTTCGTGAGTTTGAGCCCCACGTTGGGCTCTGTGCTGACAGCTCAGAGCCTGGAGCCTCCTTTGGATTCTGTGTCTCCCTCTCTCTGTTCCTCCCCTGCTCACACTCTGTCTCTTCTCTCTCAAAAATAAAGATTAAAAAAAAATTTAGTTTTAAATACTCTTTCCATTACACCATAATTCCTGGCTTACATTGATTTCAGAAACAAGCAAAAATAAATCAAGATGATGAGACTAAGGAAACCAGTTAACAATAAATGTTAACTGGTAGACAAAATTAAGCAACATGCTACAAACCTGAAAGCTACTTGATTCATAGCTTTTCTGTAACAAGTTTCATTCTGGCCAATGTCTACGATTTAGATGGCATCAATATAAACCAGTAGGTACACAGTATTTATCAATTGTTAAAAGTAGCACTGCTTTTTAAATGGAAAAAAAATTATCAGAAATAAACAATGAAGTTTCATAACAGTCAAAAGGACTGACCTAGGGAGTAGGTGGTTTGGGATCCTACTCTGGTTAACATCATGCCTGTGGACTATAATCTTGATCTGTCAGATTTAAGGATCAAAACCTGATCTACGGATCCTGTACTGGGAAAAAAAAATGCTATAAAGGCATTACTTAGGGTCATTTGATAAAATTAGAATACAGATGATAAAGCATATGTATTAATATTAAATTTACTGAAATTTACAACAACTGGAACATCTCTATTCTTAGGAAAAACACGCAAACATAGTTAGGGGCAAAATACATACAAATGCAGAGAGACAGAGATTGAGCACACATGAACACAAAATGAGAAAGCAAGAAGAATAATGTGTTAACAACTGGTGAGTATGGGCAAAGGACGTACGGGTGTTCTTTGTACTACTCTTCTTGCAACTTTTCTGTAAACTCGAAATTATCTCCAAATAAAAAGTCGAACAATAACATACTCTTTGCATAACTAATTTATGGTGAAGTTAGGGTTAATAGTTATCCATTAGGGCAGAATAGGAACTATTTCTACAGAGAATTAGTGGAAGCAAAGCAAGGAAATTATTTGATTGGCTATACCTTAAGAATTTATCTTATTTGGAAAGGTCTAACTGACTTTTTGTGATTGGTTGGCCTCAGTTCCTTTTTTTTTTTTTTTAAACTTAAGTATATAGCTGACACACAATGTTATAGGAGTTTCAGGTGTATAACATAGCTATTAGACAAGTCTGTACATTATGCTATGCTCATAAGTGTAGCCACCATGTGTTCCATACAATGCTATTATAATACCATGATTTCCCTTCGTTGTATTTGTCATCCCTGTGACTTAATTCATTCCATAAATGGAAGCCTGTATCTCTAACTGGGAACCATTTTAAGATCACATTAGTTTACTGTCACAGTTGAATTATTTTGCCTTTGGTCTCAATCCCTCTATCTTGAAACTCCCCTCTTTGTAAAACATTGTTCTTATTCATACCTACTTAAAAAGTACTGGTGAAGAAAATTAAACTGAGTTTGAGGATTCTGTAATAGTCCTTCACATACACAGTGAAAAAACAGAGGAAAAAGAGTCTTGGCTGGAGGAGGAGAGAAATCACGTCACTCACATTTTCCACAACTCCAATATTGTTCTCCTGCTCATCAGTTCCATGGTAGGACCCAAAAACATGTTTCCAGGGTCATTTTGATGTCCTCTCTGATCAGGACTTAGAAGTATTTCACCAGGACTACTTTACTAGCTTTTGTGCGTTTTAAAAACAGCAATTAAAAGAAACTTCCTGTAGGGGCACCTGGGGGGCTCAGTGGGTTAAGCTTCCAACTTTGGCTCAGGTCATGAACTCGCGGTTTGTGAGTTCGAGCCCCACATCAGGCTCTGTGTTGAAAGCTTGCTGTTTCGGATTCTGTGTCTCCCTCTCTCTCTCTCTGCCCCTCCTCTGCTCATGCTCTGTCTCTCTCAAAAATAAATAAATGTTAAAAAAAAAAAAAAAAGAAACTTCCTGTAGACAGCCAGCCTCAGGAGTGTTGGGCTGGTATGGTACCATCTATCCCAGCTCTCAGCTAGATAACCTGAGAGTTATCTAGCTCTCAGATAGAGAGATAACAAATTGTACCTCCATATGCAGAAGCCCCGTGACTCGTATTTGTCTAAAAAACTTTACTTTCTTTTTAAAGTTATAATGATTTAAAATCATTTATTAATCTACTTTTGTTCTCACATTCAGTAAGGCACTTGGTTTATTCTCTCCATATGAATAATCGTATCATTCCCTTATACAGAAAGTCTTCCTTTTACTTTCCTGTAACTCTCCACTTACATCAGCCATGACAGTACCATAATACCTCCAAGTCTTTTTACTTTCTATTTTTTTATTTTTTTTATTTTTTTTTTAGCGTTTATTTATTTTTGAGACAGAGAGAGACAAAGCATGAACGGGGGAGGGTCAGAGAGAGGGAGACACAGAATCTGAAACAGGCTCCAGGCTCTGAGCTGTCAGCACAGAGCCCGACGCGGGGCTCAAACTCACGGACCGCGAGATCATGACCTGGGCCGAAGTCGGCCGCCTAACCGACTGAGCCACCCAGGCGCCCCTCTTTTTACTTTCTAGTAGTCTGATCATTTTTGTACATTTATAAACTTACTTATTTGCACATTTGTGCACACATTTGCACAAGTGGACTCAAACTTATTTTATGCAAGATACACCTAAATGGAGGTCACAGCTCTTTGGGGCAGAAACTATTCTTTTTAGTTGCATAATTTCCTTCAAAATCCTCATACCTGCAAAGAATCCTACAGGCTAGGGGCACCTGGGTGGCTCAGGTGGTTAAGCGTCCGACTGATTTCAGCTCAGGTCATGATCTCACAGTTCCTGAGATGGCGCCCCATGCTGATAGTGCAAAGCCTGCCTGCTTCTTAATTTAGTTAGATACCTGAGTCACAATAGTATTCACAGATTTCTAACATCTTTCATATAAATGGTTAAGTATCTTGAAAGCTGAGTCTTCTTTATACACATTTACTCTATTGTCTGTGTTCCAAAAGCGTAATATAAGACAGAACTGTAAAACAGGCAAATCCGAGTATACTTCTAAATTAACTAAAAAAAGGATTCCTTATAAAGTCCCTTTAGCACATCTAAATTAATGTATACATGTTAAGCAATATCTGCTATACAAATCATACATATATATAAATAACCTACAAATTATATATATACATATAACTTTATATGGTAAAATTTCACTACTTCAAAGTAGTAGCTAAATGCCATTTATAAAAGTTTAACACAACTTATTTGCGAATATCTTTGTTGACAATATAGGGCTAGTAGTGTGCCAAAATATAAAGATATAAAAAGATAAAAGAAGATCTGCTTTTTAAAATATATACAAATTCAGAGGTGCCCGGGTGGCTCCGTCAGTTAAGATTCTGACTTTTGGTTTCAGCTCAGGTCATGATCTCATGCTTCGTGAGTTTGAGCCCAACATCTGGCTCTGCACTGACAGTGTGGAGCCTGCTTGGAATTCTCTCTGTCTCCCTCTCTCTGCCCCCACCCCACTGGCACTGTCTCTGTCTCTCTCAAAATAAATAAATAAACTTTATTAAAAATGAAAAAAAATAAACTTTATTAAAAAATAAAAAAAAAAATAAAATATATACAAATTCATAATCAAGGGGTGAATTACCTGAACATGCTGAAAAGCATGAACGTTTTCTGCTGTAAGGAAATAATTCCTTTAATCTCATTTTTACATAATGAGTTTAAGAGATTTTACTTACAAAGAAAACATCAATTACTGGCTTACTTCCTAATACATAAAATAATCAGTATATATTCAATAAATGTTCTTTTCTCAAAATACCATGTAACGGCCATCATTATGTACCATGTCAAAAAAGGTTAAATAGTTCCAACATACATCTTCCTCCCTTCCAACATATACCCCTTTGGAAGAAAAGACTAAACAGAATAATTTATTAGTTCTTATCTGGCATTCCACATATTTTAGAGTAACAGAAGCTCCCCAAAATCAGTAGGCTGAGGGTGCGATCTATTATCAAAACATCTCTATAAAAAATACTAAAGGGGCGCCTGGGTGGCTCAGTCGGTTAAACCTCTGACTTCAGCTCAGGTCATGATCTTGCAGTTTGTGAGTTCAAGTCCCGCATCGGGCTCTGTGCTGACAGTCCAGAGCCTGGAGCCTGCTTCAGATTCTGTGTCTCCCTCTCTCTGCCCCTCCCCCACTCGTGCTCTGTCTCTCTCTCTCTCAAAAATAAATACTAAAAAAATTAAAAAAAGAAAATACTAGAAAAAAATACTGATACATTGTTAAACTCCTAACTATACTGTTTTCGTAATTAGCATGTACCTAAGTATATTTCACAAATACATAATATGGGTGATATAGCTTCTTATTGGAACTTACTGGGCTAAAAGTCTCATTTCAAGTTCTTTTCAAGTAATGAAAAATCTAACTTAAAAAGCATCTTTGCATACATAGCTTGGTAAATAAAAAAGAAAGCTGATTTTAAAGGTTTAAAAAAAATGAATGAAAATATAAAACTCCCAATTCATATAACTAAGAATAACATTCTTCTTGAATTAAACCCCTAGCCAGTTCTCCAATTTTAAGCTGTTCTGGAAACTGAATAATGTGATTAACTCAAGAAAAAGCACATTTTATGACTTTCAGTGATCATACATTGATTTATGAAATAACGTTTTAAAAATTATTTTTAAAAACATGTTTCTGGAAATCTTACCATGAGCCGTGTAATTTGTACAGTTAACTGGTTCTTGTGTAGCATCATTTATTTTTGGATCTTTACAAATATATGTGAGAATAGTTAAGGAAATATGAATGACATTCCAACACAAACCATTATTATCTTCTCTTTAATATCTTGTATTATATACTCATGTTCACATTCACATGTAAAGAAAGGCTGTTACTTGGTCCAGAGCAACAAGCACAACCACAAATATACTTTTAGGGTCACTAAATAAAAATTGAACATTAATTTATTACAGGAAAAGTATATTAACTTAATACATATTAAAAGCTCTAACAAAGGATGCCATCCTTAAACAACGTAAGTCAAGGTTTAACCACAAAGCATAAAAGAAAAAGGAAAATCTTTACCAAATTATTCTAAGTGTGCTTTAGGTTAAAAAAAAAAAACCAGTTTCCAGATATTTGCCTGAACTAATTTATGGGGTCCCATTGTATTTATTGTCACATCTGTAACTTCATGTAACACATAACCCTGTGAGGTAAATTCTATTATTCCCACCTTACAGAAGCACAAACTGAGGCTCAAAGTTTGAGAGACATATCCAAAGTCATGTAAGTGATCAGGAGTAAAATCGGGTTTCCTGATTCCAAGCCTAGAGCACTTTCCATCAGACTGTAGGGAAGATAGGTCTTCTAGGTGTGTCTACATGGTCCGCCCAACAGGATTTCAAGCTTTTGAAAACAGGTGTAAGTATAATAACTGTCCTTTAACAGATGTCCAAAACACCTGTGCGCGGCTTTTGTTTCCAAAATATTTTGACACTGAGATGGGATAAGGCGTTCACAGGATGTCTCTAGAAAGAGAACCTACTGACACCTGTTTAAGATTTTTTAAACACTACTGGAAACCCAACTTCATGAGGAATAACAGACATTTTCCCGTTATCATCACCAAATGCTCAGCCATTTCTCTCTAGGGTTCAAGTCGTACAACTCTTCATACCATCTAATTATTTTCTTGCGCAGAACTATTCTGACATCTTTGCCAAAAAAAGACTCAATTACTAGGTCAGTGATTCTCAAACTCCAAGCATAAGGGTATTCAACAAATTAGAGCTATTATGTAAACATCTAATAATGGCTGCCTCTCTCCAACTCATATGAAAATACTATAGAATTTCCATAATTTAAAAATTTTGTCTAGTAGAATCTTTCCTATATTTCTGGCCTCTGTTATTAATTTTTCTGTTCCACAATTTGTATAAAACGATCTAATATTGTACAAAAATAGCTATTTTGACTGTAACTCCCATTTCATACTGTTCCTCCCTTTATCAGAGCTACTATAAAGAGAGCCACTGGGGCGCCTGGGTGGCGCAGTCGGTTAAGCGTCCGACTTCAGCCAGGTCACTATCTCGCGGTCCGTGAGTTCGAGCCCCGCGTTGGGCTCTGGGCTGATGGCTCAGAGCCTGGAGCCTGTTTCCGATTCTGTGTCTCCCTCTCTCTGCCCCTCCCCCGTTCATGCTCTGTCTCTCTCTGTCCCCAAAATAAATAAACGTTGAAAAAAAAATTAAAAAAAAAAAAAAAAAAAGAGAGCCACTTAACCCCCACAACCTCAGTTTTCTCATCTGTAAATAAATAACACAGATAGTCCCTACTATGTGCCAGGGGTTGTTCTATGTGACTCACTTGCACTAACTTATTACAACAGACTTTTAAATTGGTACCATTGTTATCTACATTTTCACTCAAGAGAAAACATAGTTCAGATCATTTGCCCACGGTTACAAGGCAGAGCAGGAATTTGCCCCCAATAGTCCAGCATCTCACGGAGTTTTAGAATGATGTAAGGCAATACACATAGAGTTAATGATAAATGGGCAACATACACTGGCTTAATCGTTATTAACTACTTGTCTCCTCCCTCCTCAACTCAGCAAACTTCTGGGGTAGAGCCTATCAATCGTTTTATTACTAGTGCCTAAAACAGACTTGGCACATTTCAGGATCTAGGTGTTGGTTGAACAAATAAGCTCGCCGGTAAAAACAAAACAAACAAAAATAAACTAAAACTAAAACTAGGTGGTTCAGAAAAGGAAGGGCCAAAAATCAGTAAAATCCCAAGAAAATCACACAGGATGACCGCTGTCCTTCCCACCCCCACATCTCTTTTCACCTCCCGGAGCCCGTCGATCATTAGAAGCCACAAGTCACCGATCCCTTCAGCACAACCCTGGCCCGTATGGAGGACCGCGACCCACTCGCAACCCCTAATCTACCTAGCCCCCAAGGCAAGGTTGCAGGGGGGTGGGGGGGTCCTCACAGAGGATATTGTCCCAATTTGAGGTCCTCGCACTTAAGCGTCTCCTCCCCGCCAGCGGCGGCGATGGCAGCAGCTCCCCAAGATCCCGTGGTGACTGACACGAACCACAGGACACCCAGGAGCTGGGCGGCCAGCGTCTCCTGCGCAGCCGGCCTGGAGGGCCAGGCGGCCGCCATGCTGGGGACCAGCAAGTCCCCCACCTCTTCCGCTTCCGTCTTTGCTTAGGCGGGGGCGGGAGAAGGGCGGAAGGAGCGAGGCTCTTAAAGGGACCTTGTCTTAGCCGGAGGCAGGTTCTTGTCTGTATAGGGCAGGGGATTTATGTGGAAGAGCTTTGATTTGTCTTTGAGATCCCGGAGAAGAAGGTTCGCTTTGAGAATCCGAGGCCGTGCATCCACTGCTTCCTCCCGAGCTAACCCTGCTTTGACTTTTCCGTCTACAGATGTGCCCGCGGCGCCCAGCGATTTGCTAAGCGCTTTACAGACATTATCTCGGTTGGTTCTGGTAGGATTTGGGTTTACAGATACGGAGCCAGGCTCCAAGACGCTAAAAAACCATGTCGACGTTAGTTATTGAATTGGAGTCAAATTGATGTTTGCCCGATTTCAGAAATCTGTTCTCTTACTGTTATGATATAATGGCCTGCCTGTTCGCTTAGAGAAGAATTTGTGGAAGGCTCTTACACAGAACTTAAGGACTCCATAACAAAAATAGGCATTACACTTTTATTTTTAGTAGTGGACATTTATGCGAGAGAGCCTATAGGAAAAGGAGTTTAAAGATTTTACGACTACACCAAGTAAAGTTGGAATTTTTTTCCCCTCCAGCTCTACCTTCTAAATTTTTATATATTCTAAAAGTTCTGTAGTGGGCCTTTTATACTGGGCAACACATTTACTTTTTTAGTGAAAGTTTAAGCCGTTTTATCTAACGTAACAATATTTGAATTTGATGCCTCCTCATTCACAGTGGCACTAGTTTTGAAGAATTGAGTTCTGCAGTGATTCTCAAGTTTTAGGGAGCATCAGAGTTACCTGGAAGATTTGTTAAAACACCAAGGATGGACCCATTCTCAAGTTTCTGATTCTGAAATTCTAGGGTGGGCCAGGATAATTTGCATTTCTAACGAATTTCCAACAGATGCTGAGATTGCTAGTCCAGAGACCACACTTTGAGAAGCATGGGATAATATATTATGAGAAGTGTCATTTTGGAATAGGAGGACATGAAATTATTTGCAGTAATATTTTAGTATTGTAACAACATTGAAAATTTTTCTTAAACCAACTTTTCAGCATTACTATGCTATTTTTATTTCCTTAAAGATTTTATTTAAGTCCTCTCTAAACCCAAGGTGGGGCTCGAACCTGAAATCCAGAGATCGAGAGACCATGCTTCACTGACTGACCCGGCCAGGTGCCCCTCAGTTATTTTTAAATTAAAATATTTATGCTTATTTAAGTGATAAGAAATTTGAAATTTATTAGTTCATTTTTTTTAATGTTTATTTTGGGGAGGGGGGACAACCCAGGGAGGGGCAGAGGATCTGAAATGGGCTCTGCACTGACAGCAGTGAGCCCTTTGTAGGGCTCGAACTCACAAACCTCTGAGATCCTGACACCAAAGTCAGACGCTCAACCGACTGAACCACCCAGGTGCCCCTTTACTAGTTCAATTTTTAAACTTAACTTTTTTTAAGTGGACTTCTTTCTTTTTTCTCTCTTTACTTCCACTATCCTTTCCTTTTTTTCTTTTCTTTCTTTCCTTCTCTTCCCCTCCATAGAGATATTTGTCAAGCATTTACTATGTACCCATCATTAGGCAAGACCTTACAGACTTAAAAAATGAAGAGACAAGAACCCAGTGATTTAAATACTTCATGTTTCCTAGGGGACAAGATAAACAGTTAAAGTACTATTTGATAATTGTTAATAGAAGCACATAGTTACAGGGGCACCTGTGTGGCTCAGTTGGTTGAGTGTCTGACTCTTGATTTCTGCTCAGGTCATGATCTCGGGGTCATGAGGTCAAGTCCCGCATTGGGCTCAGCATTAGGCCCAGTGTTGGATTCTGCACTGGGCCTGAAGTCTACTTAAAAAAAAAAAATGCAGCCAAGAAAACTTAACCATTAACTTTAAGTTAAAATAATACCAATAATATATGTAATATATGGCTCAACCCCCATCCTGAGATGAAATTTAGCAAAGGGGTTGAGGTCAAGGATTAGCTACACATATTAATTACTACACATATTATCTGGTAATAAAATACCAGAATATCTATTACACATATTTTCTGGTAATAAAAGACAGTGATTTTGCATTTTTTTTTTTCAACGTTTATTTATTTTTTTGGGACAGAGAGAGACAGAGCATGAACGGGGGAGGGGCAGAGAGAGAGGGAGACACAGAATCGGAAACAGGCTCCAGGCTCTGAGCCATCAGCCCAGAGCCTGATGCGGGGCTCGAACTCACGGACCGCGAGATCGTGACCTGGCTGAAGTCGGATGCTTAACCGACTGCACCACCCAGGCGCCCCAGTGATTTTGCATTTTGATTACCATTTTGATACTCTTTCAAAACATTCTTGTTTGATTTTCAAAATTCAATCTAAAGATAATCAGAAAGTAAAAGGAAGACTTTCTAGTCTGAGTTTATTGAAATTATAACAAAATTGGGTATTTTCTTTATGACTGCAGGAATATTGCTGGTATTTGTATTTGTACCATTTTTCATATAAATTTATGAAATCTGTTAACTCTATTTATAGAGTTAAATATTTGAAAATACTTAATGCTTTGCTGATTAATCCCATCATAAAATCTATTTTTATGGTTCTAATGATTATCTTCATTCTCTTTTGCAATGTATAAACTGAAAAGAAGACAAGAGTCTCCCATGAAAAGTAAAGAAACGATACAAAATTTTTAACTTTTGAAATGATGGTACACTTAAAAATTCACTTTCTCAGGTTACTACCTGCATTCTCCACCAACAATACAGATAAATAAACAAAAAAAAATTCACTTTCTCTTCTTACTGCCCCTTAATCTATTTTCTTGTGGCTCAGTAAAATACATTATTTCTTTGCATACATTGTCTCTAATCACATGATTACTACTTTTTCTAATTCAGCTAAGTTCTTAAATCTCAATGCCAAATTTCTTTGTCATGTAAGAATTATATAGAATTCTATAGAAAGCAAAAGACATGAATAGCAGTCTAATATGGAAATTGCTGTATAGAAGCATTAGGAAAGGAGATTACCAGTGAAGCCTGAAGCAAAGTTACCTTGGGATTTAAGGGCTCTGTACATTGGATCTTTCCACCCCTAAGATTCTATCATAGACCTAATTACATTAACAGATAGTTTCACCCTTAGCAAAACTTTCTGAGGAAATCAACCTGGGGGCACCTGGCTGGCTCACTGAGTAGAACATGTGACCCTTGATCCCAGGGTTGTGAGCTGGAGCCCCACATTGGGTGTAGAGATTACTTAAAAAAAAATAAAATCTTGAGGGGGAGGGTAGGGAAGGAAACCAACCGACTCCTGTTTCTGTGGTTAGGACAGAAACACTAAGAGATAAAAGATTGTTACCCCCCCCCCCCCCCCCAAAATTTTCTTTTTCATTTGACTGTGATGGGCAATTTTTTCTCCCGGTGATAAATTCATAGTATCAAGGCTCTGGTAGTGGGTTTTTTTTTTTGTTTTTGTTTTTGTTTTTGTTTTGTTTTGTTTTGTAGTTTTATTTATTTTTAGTAATCTCTACACCCAACATGGGGCTCGAAATCATGACCCCCAGATCAAGAGCAGCATGCCCCTCCCACTGAGTCAGCCAGGCGCCTCTAGGAGATATTTATTATGGTCAGCTGCATATTTGGAATTCTACCATATCCATGCTGCTGTCTCTCAAGTATTTCTGATTGTGTCCTCTCTTTGTGCACCAATCTAGCTGCCTACTATCCAATTAACTTTGACTCATCACTTCCTAAGGCCTACTCTGTGCCAAGTATATTTCATCTTGAATGTCAAATGTAGGCTCTAAAACTGACTCTATCAGAGTCTGCTTCTCAAAAACCAGACCAGAATAAGTTGGCTTTTCTCTGTTTCACCACCCATATCCCTTCTATCAGGTTCAAAATTTAGAATCCTCTTTACATTTTATTTTTCTCCTTATTTTTCAGTAACTCCTTTAATCAGTAAGTGACTGATATTTTTAAATGTTCATTTTTTTCAATCCTATATTCTTAACCCTATTTTGGGTTATTTATCCTTTCCCATTTACCTTGCTATCATGATTTCTTCCTTTCTCTCTCTCTTTTTAAATATTTTATTTATTTTTGAGAGAGAGGGAGAGTGCACAAGTCGGGGAGGGACAGAGAGAGAGAGACAGAGAGACACGTATCTGAAGCAGGGTCCACACTCTGAGCTGTCAGCACAGAGCCTGACAGTGGGCTCAAACCCACAAGCTTCAAGATCATGACTGGAGCTGATGTCGGATGCTTAATCAACTGAGCCACCCAGGGGCCCCCTCTCCTTTTTTTTTTGTTTAATGTTTATTTTATTTTTGAGAGAGAGCATGACTGAGGGAAGGGTGGAGAAAGAAGGGGACAGAGGACCTGAGGGGGGCTCCTTGCTGACAGGAGCGAGTCTGAAGTGGGCTCCAACTCAAAAATAGTGGTTGAGATCAGACCTGAGGCGAAGTCTGATACTCAACAGACTGAGCCACCCAGGCACCCCCTTCCTCTTTCTGATCCTAGGCCGTCTCTCCAAGTTTGTCCATTCATTTTTTTATACTGCTTCTGATTAATCTTTCATCAAAAAAAGAAAAACCTATATCATATTCAAAATCTTATTCAAAATCCTATGTAAGTTCCTTGGTATTGTTGACCTCAAAAATAAAATGGCCAGTTATTTTGCTAGAAAATGTTTTTGTTTTGTTTCATTTTCCAGAAATAGCAGAGGAATTGCAATTTGAGACCTGCAAGCTATGGCAAACCATAGTCAAATCAAGAGAACAAAAGAGATGAATGGTACTCTACAGAAAAATGAGAAAGTTGGGAGGGGTTGCTTTGAACAAAGGTCCATTGGAGAAAAATGGAGTTCAGGGTGGTGATGGTTTCTCATCAGTTGACTTGTGGCAGTTACTCATTGGCTAGGCTGTTGCTGGGCGAGGAGAAAATCTTCCTCTTGCTGAGGTAGTAAAGTAGGCTTCTTTGGAGGGTCTGGAATTGACCTTAAGTTGATAGGGCATGAACGCTTCATCTTCGGGTCTCTCAGCTCTATTTTAAATATTTCCTTTATTCAGTTACACAGTATTTAGCCAAAGGAGTTGAAAACTTATGTGCACCCAAAACCCTGCACATAGATGTTTATGACAGCTTTATTCATACTTGCCAAAATATGGAAGCAGTAAAGATGTCCTTTAGTGGATGTGCACTCTTCAGCAGCACAAATTCTAAAATCAGAACAATAAAGAGAAAATTAGCATGGCCCTTGCGCAAAGATGCCCTTTAGTAGGTGAATATATAAACTGTGGTACATCCAGACAATGGAATATTATTTATTGCTTTAAAAAGAAAGAGCTGTAAAGCCATAGAAAACATGGAAGAATCTCAAATGCTTATTTCTAAGTAAAAGAAGCCAGTGTAAAAAGGCTATATACTATTTGATTCCAACTCTCGGACATTTTGGAAAAGGTGAAACTACAGAGAGAATAAAAAGATCAGAGGCAGTCAGGAGTTGGAGGTAGCGTGAGGAATGAATAGGCAGAGTACAAGAGGAATTTTAAGGCAGTGAAAATACTCTGCATGATACTATAACTGTCACGATGCATTTATTTAATACATTTATATATGAGTATATATGCTTATATTTATATAAATACTTATATTAATACTATACATGTCACAATGCATTTATTTAAACCCATAGAGGGTACAACATCAAGAGTGAACCTTAATGTAAACAATGGACTTTGGGTGATTTTGATGGGTCAATGGAGGTTCATTAATTGTAGCAGGTATACCATTCTGGTGGGGGATGTTGATACAGGAGAAGGCTATGCATGTGTGGGAGAGACATTTGGGAAATCTGTCTTCCTTTCAATTTTGCTGTGACCCTAAAAGTTATTTTAAAAAAAGTCTTTAAAAGAATAGACACCAGTCATTAAATGTTAAAATAGATAAATTCTATTCAAAATTTTTTCAGTGGTTCTTTAATTTCTTAGAGATGAAGGATAAAGGATAAAATTCCCTAATGAGAATTAGAAGGGTTAAGTCACTTGCTAAAGTCACATATTTTCAGAAATGGTGGAGTCAGATTTCAAGCTCAGATCTTCTGATTGCACAGAGGTGTTCTTAAAAATTTTGTCTGTCTTCATTATTCTATGAATAAGACACTGGAGGGTTCTAGGAGATTAAAACAAACACAAACCAAATCAGTGCCAGAAAATGTTCACCATAGAGTAAGCTCCTTAAAAATCGCTGAATAAATTTTCATTGAATAAAATGCAAAAAAAAAAAATTTTTTTTTTTAATTCCAGGAAAGAGTCAAAGGAAAGCTCACATTAAATTAACATAAAAATGTGGAGAAAATTAGATTAAATGTGGTTAGAGGGATGTTTGCTGGAGTAGTCATGGAGGCAGCTTCTCTTTAGAGCAGAGACTTGAGTCTAGCCCTGGGGGGAATGGTGGGGCTTGCAGGACATTCCACCCTTGGGAAAGAGTAGGAATAAGCAACAGAAAAGCCCTGGTGTGGTGATTCTAAGGCCATAACCAGACTTGTTTGGCCAGAGTAGGATCTTGGAGATGTTAAGTGGGAGAATAGGTTGAAGAGTCAGCAAGAGGGGGTAGAATTTAGAAGATCTTGCATATTAAGAAGCTTGAACTTTGTTTCATGATCAATTCAAAGACATGTTATTTTGGGGGAAAGGGGAAATACATTCAAAACCACCATCACATGTTAGAGTAAGAAGAGACGCAATGCTTGCAAAGTGATGCTTCAAGATTAATTGGTCCCCACCTGTATGCTGCACCAGTGCCTTGGGAAACATTACCTTCTCCATTTTACCTTAATCCCAAACACCGGTAAAAAATCTGTTTAGGTCCTAACAGATGATTTCAACAAGCATAATCTCTTTATCTTGCAGAAGTTCTAGGTTCATTCTATTTGGTAATCTAAGTTACTGTATAAATTTATTTCCCTTAATAGTTCCTAAGAGGCAGGGCCATGCTGCAATTGTGTATCTCTTTTTAGGAGGCCTAGGAAGCAATATATCCTTGAAAACAAGCAAACTAACAACACTATAAATTATATTACAACAAATGTTCTTATGTTGCAGGTGTTTTGTATATATACCTCATCTTCCTTGAGGACAGGTATCTTTTTTTTTTTTTTTTAACATTTTGTAAGCACTGTGCCTAACAAACACCGCATTTATTCAATGAATACAGACCTGAAGACTGATTTTCTTTATGGTTAATGCATGGACCTTATTATACAAAGTAAAAGGCCTATCATAAAAATTGTTAGTTACATTAAAGAGAGTGGAATAAAGACAGGGGAATTGTAGGTTTTACACAGATCTTTCTCAAAGTCAAGTTACGGTAACAAGAATAAGAACGTTAAGATGTCTAGTGAAGTCAACGCTGGACCTAGAGTCAGACGATCCCATGTGGTCCCAAACTTTGGGCAAATCACGTAACCTATCAGGAGCGCAGTTCTTCCATCAATTTCTTCACTAAGGAAAATGAGATCTGTATAAGCTAGTGCCCGGCATATTGCAGGAATACTCCATATTCCTTTATTTCCCAACTAAATTTCCCCAGGTATACTTCTTAGAATTTAATGTTGGGTCAGACAATAAAGAAAACACAAGGAAGATATGACGAAACAGAAAGGAGAGGGACCATGGAGGACTCAGCCGGTCTGGCCAAGTTCTTTCATCATATCCTTCCATTTGCTCGACCTTGGGTCACGCTCTCCTCTCAGCCCTTCAACAACACCTGTCCGGCCGGATCTCCCCACCCCATTAGCGCCAACCGCCCCCACCACTTGGCATTTCACCTGCCCATGCGGCCCCCAGACCCCCCTTTTCCAGCATTTGTAACCCTCCCTCGCGCAGACGAACTCCACCTGCAGAAAACAGGGAAGCCCACCGCCCCCGCCCCCGCGCTCCCCTCCCGGGACTCGGCCTCCCAGTGCCCAGGCTCCCCCGCCCGCGCCACCCCGGCGCCCCGCCCCGGGCGGGGAGGGTCGGTGCGAGGGAAGGGCCTGCCAGGTGAGGCGCGGTCACCCAGGGCCTCTCACTTCCGCCCAGGTGAGGGAGGGCTGACGCCGAGCCGGCCCGCTCGCTCCCGCCCGCGCCGCTGCGGGACCAGGTAAAGCAGGGGTCCGGGCTGTGCGGGCGCGTGCGGTGTGGGGTGGTGGTCCCAGCGTCCAGAGGCCGGTGCGGGGCCGCTCGTCTTGCAGTGTGGAGCCCGCCTTCCCTGCAGCCGGCGCGCCCTCCGCCCGCCCTTCGGGAGGAGGTGCGCCCTGGAGACCCAGGGCGCCGCTGAACGCCGCGCCAGGCCCACGGAGGGTGCGGGGCGCAGTCCTGCCGCGCGGGGCCCTGGTGACCCCAACGTGGGCGTCCCCGCGGCTGGGTGCACAGCTCTCTGGGGGCACCCGGCCGCCGGCCGCGGTGCCGCCCCGCCTCAGCAGGCCCTGCCGGCCCTCAAATCTCGGCCCACTTCTGTTCCGGGATTGGCAGGGATCACAGTTTGCACCCAGATCGGTGCCTGCGCTTGGCCCCACAGCTGGGCGGAGTCTTCCTCCACTGGTGACGGCGAGAGGAGTGAACAGGTGGTGGCCTGCCACGGGGGTCCGGAGAAGAAGGGGGTTCCCAGATCTCGTCTGAGTGGACGAATTGGCCCTGGCCTCCTCTGGGTGCCCGATGGTCACGTAGCCGCGTTCCCAGGACGGCGGTCAGGCTCGGGCTCTGCTAACCTCCCTTTTCAGATGGGGGAGGATCAGATGGAAAGTACCGTGGCCTCCAGCCTTTGGGGGAATTTCTGGATTCCTGCTTTTAAGTCAAGCTCAGGAAAACATTTTCAAATCCTACCCCTTCCCCCACCCCAGGCGCCCCAGCCCGGCTAGCACACCTAGCAGGAGTGCCAAATTAATCTCCCCCAGGAGCGTTCGCTTGGCACTTTGTCGTATCTCCAGATGGTTCTTCTCACTTTGGATTCAAATTAGTTGTTTACTGGTTTGTCTCTGCGATTGAAAGAGTTCGACTTTCAGGGCCCTATGTCTCTAGCTAGCTTCTCAGCTGTATTTAGACTCTGGCCGTTGATAGCTATGCAACAAGCATGTGTTTCTTAAATTAATGAAGAAGCCTTCTGGAGACCTAGAAGAAGAAATCTCCGTTATGCCGAGAATGGTAACACCACATTCTAGGCTGTCTAAGCTCCTATTGGCTGCCAACTCATTTGTACACATTGTTTAAATTTTTTTTTTAATTTTTTAATGTTACTTGTTTTTGAGAGAGAATCTGAAGCAGGCGCCCAGCTGTCAGCACAGACCCAGACCCAAGGCTCGAACTCAAAAACGGCAAGATGGTGACCTGAACCAACTGAGCCACCCAGGCGCCCCTGTACACATCTTTTTTAGAAAAAAGCTAGTGGTTGTAAAAACTCAAATTGCTTCATTTTGCAGTATTGGAACCGGGGGATTGTGACTTTTAACTAAAATGAACTTGATGTTTCCCGGCCCCTGTGGCCTATATAAAGATTATTAAAAATTTAAAATAATTACAAAGTTAATAAATACCAGAGCTGGAAGGTACTTTCTGAGATAGAATTTGCAAACTATTCTGAAGAGATTTGCTCTTGCTAATTGAGATCCTGTTAACAGTCACATAAGATGACCTTAGCATTAGAATAATAGTTGTGTTTAAAAATGGAAAAGAAATTGTACTAAGCTCTTATCTGTGTTTAATACCCTAAATACGTTTATTATTTTCTAAGTGAACTCTACTCCCAAGATGGGGCCAAAACTCACCACCTGGGGAGATCAAGAGTTTCATGCTCTATCTGATGAGCCAAACAGGCAACCCTAAAGGCCTAAGTTTAAGTCATGTATGAATATTAAACTATAAACATCCTATATGCATCATAGAAAATTGAAGAGGATTTTTATAAAAGGAGGTAAAAGCATACACAAACCCACCTACCACTGGAAGTAACCACTAATAAAATTATGGTATATTATCTTTCAGTTAGTATTCTTAAAAAGGGAAACCTGTGTATTTTCCCATAGTGACTTCACTTTTGGAACCTTGTGATTCTGAGATGGGTTCAGCATTCAGTAATCCTTGTAATTGCATTTTTACTTAAAAGCTTTTGGGGCGCATGGGTGGCTCAGTCGGTTAAGCATCCAACTTTGGCTCAGGTCATGATCTCATAGTGGCTTCCAGCCCCATGTTGCACTCTATGCTGACAGCTCAGAGCCTGGAGCCTACTTTGGATTCTGTGTCTCCCTCTCTCTGCCCCTCCCCTGCTCACACTCTCTGTCTCTCTCTCAAAAAAGAAAACAAACAAACAAACATTAAAAACAAAACAAAACACCTTTGTTACTGGAGGTGCCTGGGTTGCTCAGTCTGTTAAGGGACGAGTCTTCATTTCAGCTCACGTCTTACCTCCCCCTCTTTTTGCCCCTCCCCTCCTCACATGCTCTCTTGCTCTCAAAAACAAACATTAAAAAAACCTAAAAAACATTTAATGCTAGTCCTTAAACTAAACAACCAAGTATTCTGAGTTTACTTGCTTTGTTAAAGTGTAACAAAAATACATTAGGTTGGTGAAATCAAAATTGGGTTTAATTTGTAAAGATTTTGTTCATCTTGGTAGTGTATTTTTGAGAGAATCATTCCGCCTTTATATTGTTTGACCATTGCTGTGTTTTTCTCATACTCCGATGTTTTTGTGTAGATTTGGATGCTTTTTTTAAGCCCTCATTTTAGGTTCTGGTGCAAATAGAAATTTAGAGCCTGTCAATACACTTTAGTCACTGGGATGGATCTATGCTGAACATGAAAGTTTCACTTCTGTTTTGCTGTGCACAACGGTGTAGACTGGATTTTGGAGACATGGTATTGAGTCCATTTACCATATAACTTGGCAAGTCACATAACCCTGGTCCTCTGTTTTCTCATCTGTAAATGATCTACCTCACTGAGCTCGGGGGAGGTTGAAATTAAATCTTTTTAAGAATGTATCTTGTAAACCGTGAGCCATTATTTCCCCCCTTTGTGCTCTTCCACTGTGATGTTTAATTCTGATAAAATTAGGGAGTTGTGCTATTTTTATTGGGAAGAACTGAAGGTTGTGAGTTACTTTGATGAAAGGCCTAGAGACCATATTAGCTGTTAAATAAACATCTTTGCTAAAAACACTGTACAGGGATCTTTCTGAAAAGCCATAGGTTAAAACTGCTGTCAACATGGTTAGCTACTTGTACATGTGACTATTGGGCACTTCAAATAGGGCCATTTGAGATGGTGATGTAAATGTAAAAATGCACGTCAAATTTTGAAGGTTTAGTGTAAAAAAAGAACTTGTTATATTTATATATTGAAATGTTTGTATATTTTGGGTGAAGCAAAATATATTATTAAAATTAATTTTCCCTGGGGCGCCTGGGTGGCTCAGTCAGTTGAGTGCCAGACTTTGGCTCAGGTCATGATCTCGTGGTTCATGAGTTCGAGCCCCACATGGGGTACACTGCTGTCAGTGCAGAGCCAGCTTCAGATTCTCTGTCCCCCCTCTCTGCCCCTGCCTCACTTGTGCTCTGTCTCTCAAAAATAAACATTAAAAAAAATTAAAATTAACTTACCCTGTTGCTTTTAACATTTTTCATGCAGCTACTAGAAAAATTTAAATATTAAAAAAGATTACTTATGTGGCTCACATTGTTTTTCTATTGAACAGCACTGGGTTAGGATTCAGTATGAGTATGTTTATCCTTAAGAGGGTTTAGTTGACTGAAGCACTTACATTCCTACCTATAAACAGGTTTTTTTTTATTCCCAAGTTATAGGCCTTCCCACTCCCCCTCCTTGTATATATTGCATTAGTGAACATTTTTATAGTTTAGTCTTCTGAGAAATAATCGTTAATGAGTACATAGCAAAATCTCAGCTACAATAGTTTTTCTGAAGCCCTTAAAATATCTTAAATAATTTTGGTTGAAAAGAGATGTTAATAACAATAGTAGCTCTTATTCATTGAATGTACACCGTGTGCCAGGCTGAATGTTTTACAATACCTTATTTAGTCCTTCCAACTGTACATATGTAGTAGTTTTCATTAACTATTATACAAATGAGGAATCTGAAGTATAGGGAAATTTAAACAACTGGCATAAGAACACAGAGCTGGTCCCAGCAGTAGAAACCAGGTCTCCATGATTTCAAAGTTCATAGGCTATAGAATCTTATTTTATGCATTGGTTATTGAATCAATACTGGAAAGGAGTATATTATTGAGGTAGGTATTTAGCTTCATCCTGTTTTTGTGTTTGTCACCAGTAGGAAACCATCCAAATACCCATCCACAGGAGATTGGGTGAAGAAATCATGGATTCCTAGAGTGGAATACTATATAGTAGTTATAGTAAATGAAAAGAAGCTATGTGTATCATCATGACTAATTTTATTTTATTTTTAGAAGGCAAAGCTTGTGGTCAGAAAGGAGACATTTTTATTTATATCTTTAAATTTTATTTATTTTTATTTTAGAGAGTGTGCACGAGTGAGGGAGAGGGGGACAGAGAGAGAGAGAGAAATAGAATCTCAAGCAGGCTCCCCATTCAGTGCGGAACCTGATGTGGAATCAAGCCCCATGACCCTGGGATCATGACCTGAGCCGAAATCAAGAGTGGGCTGCTCAGCTGACTTGAGCCACCCAGGTGCTCCATGACTAAATCTTAACATTGTAAAGTTAAGGTAAAACAAATTGCTGCAGGATAAATGTACAGTACGTTCACCATTTATATAGTTTAAAAACCATCGAACAATAATGTTGTAAACAAACATGTTTACATGTAGTGTGTGGTTAAGAATTTCAGATTTGGGGTGCCTATGGTCCAGGTCATGATCTCATGGTGAGTTCGAGACCCGCGTCAGGTTCTGTGCTGACAGGTCAGAGCCTGGAGCCTACTTTGGATTCTGTGTCTCCCACTGTCTCTGCCCCTCCCCCACTGTGCTCTGTCTCTTATCTCTCTCTCTCTCTCTCAAAAATAAGCATAAAAGAAAAATCTTTAAAGAATTTCAGACTTGAGGGGTGCCCGAGTGGCTCAGTCGGTTAAGCGTCCGACTTCAACTCAGGTCATGATCTCATGGTTCACGGGTTTAAGCCCTGCATCGGGCTCTGTAACTGACAGTTCAAAGCCTGGAGCCTGCTTCAGATTCTGTGCTTCCCTGTCTCTCTGGTCCTCCCCGACTCATGCTGTTTCTCTCTCCCTCTCTCTCTCTCTCTCTCTCAAAAATAAATAAACATTAAAAATTTTTTTTTTTTTACAAAAGGAAGAATTTCAGGTTTAAGGGGCTCCTGGGTGACTCAGTCGGTTAAGCTTTCTACTTCAGCCCAGGTCATAATCTTGCAGTTGTTGAGTTCAAACCTCCGCATTGGTCTCTGCTGACAGCTCAGAGCCTGGAGCCTGCTTAGGATTCTGTGTCTCCCTCTCTCTCTGCCCCTCCCCTGCTCTCACTCTGTCTCTGTCTCTCTCTCTCAAAAATAAACATTAAAAAAAAAAAGAATTTCAGATTTTAATTCTGTTTATGTTATGTTGATGACATGCATTTGTGAAGCTGCCTTCAGGTTAAAAGAAATTAGTGGGAGCATTTGGATGGCTCAGTCAGTTAAGCCACCAACTCTTGGTTTCTGCTCAGGTCATGATGTTTCACAGTTTGTGAGACTGAGCCCCACGTTGGGCTCTGCACTGACAGCAGGGAGCCTGCTTGGGATTCATTCATTCTCTCTCTCTCTCTCTCTCTCTCTCTCTCTGCCTCTTCCCTGCATGTGCAAGCTTTCTCTCAAAATAAATAAACTTTAAAAACAAAATTTAGTAAAATTTCCATGAGATGAGCATTCTCTTATGTTGGCCTTACTCGAAAAACAAAACCAGAGTCCCGTACTTTTGGTGTTTTGCACATCTTGCCTAGCTGGTAGGTAGCTTTCAGGTGCAGAACGTTTTTCATTTAGCTTTGGCCACTAACTGATGGGCATGACTTTGACAATAGGGGCAGGGTGGGGCTTCTGCCTGAGTAGGGTAGTCGGTGCCCTAGGAGTTACTTTCTGGAGATTTTAATGAAGCTCCCAGGCAGAGCATGGTAGGAGAGGAAGGTGAGTTGAGGGGTTGACAGACATTTTCACTCTGTTGTGAAATATCTGACACCTGTTTTTAAAATCATTAACAGTTGACCTTCCCTCCTCCCAAGGTCAAATTTCCCCTTTGTTGTTTTGAAATTGTAGGAAGGTCTCTGCATTTGCAATATGGGGTGATAATACTACGTTGTTAATTAAGATAAATGAGATGTTTTACAGAATGAAAGACCTTGAATTTGGTGCATAGTAAACACCAAAAGTTGAGTTACCTGATTTAGTGACTGATAAAATGGATTGGGAAAAAGGTCAGGAGAAAAAGGGAGGGTGAACATTGGTGGGAAGGGTGTCCAAAGCCTAGTTTTGTCTATTTCACAATTTGCTGCGACTGTTTTGAGTATCCCAAGCATGTCAAAAATGCCATGACCATATTTCTGGACAGAAAGGCATACAGCCTACAGTGTGGGGAGAATTGAACTGATTATTTGAGGTGGAAACTAATCATTTATGAATGCCTGGGTCTTTTCAGTGAGGGACTGGCTATATAGAGATCCATAAGGGTGAACATTGCCCTGATTTGGTTTTTCTTGTTTTTGTCAATTATTAGAGAAAAGTGCCACCATCAGAAATACAAAAGCATACTATAAAACAGTTTAGCTTCACTCTCACATGGTAGCCAATCACAGAGAGTATTGATATGCATTGATTAACTTTGAATAGTTCAATAAGAAAATTAGTGTATCGCCAACTGAATTATTCTGGAGAACTGACTCAATTTTCAGTTCTGATTCTGAGTTTAACATGGTATTATTTATCTTCAACTTCTATATATTCTGAATAGCATTAAATGGACTTAATTAAAAACATTTTAATATTTATTTTTGAGAAACAGAGCATGAGGGGGGAGGGGCAGAGAGGGGGAGACACAGAATCTAAAGCACAGAGCTAGACGCAGGGCTCAAACCCATGAACCCTAGATCATGACCTGAGCTGAAGTCAGACGCTTAGCCAACTGAGCCACCCAGGTGCCCCTAAGTGGACTTAATTAAGGATTGGCTATAGCTTAAGCACATGACCCCCAAATATCAAGATCTTTCTGGAATTTGTATATGTTTTCAGAATGCCAAGAATATAGTGTTTTGACAGCAGCCAAAAATACATTATCATTTACATTTAAAGGGTTTACAAAAGGCCTTGTCATTTGATAGGGGCACAAGACTATGACAACTGTCTTGAATCTGCATTAGCATGGTAGCAGATGTGTTTACTTTGGCTAGGAGAGTTTGTTTTCCATTCAATTGATACCTTACAAATACTGAGCTTTGAGAACAAAAGGCATGATAATTGGATAACCACCTGGGCTTTGTACTCCTAAGGAAGCAATAGAAACTTAGTTGGTCTTGACCTTCTGATTTTGAGCAACTTCTGAAATCATGACTTCGTTTTTACAGTTAATAGCTTTTAGGTTGTTCAAACTCCCTGGTTGGCTCTGGGGAATTCCCAGTGAGGCCTTTCATTGTGATCTCCCAATTCACATCTGCAGTTAGATGCTGAATACCTGTACTTTGCCAAGCTGACTGCCAGTGATCTTTTTTCCCTCCAAATTTGTCCCGGTGTGTTCTATTCCATGTGCTATTGGGAATCTGAAAAGTGTGTTTACCAGGGTCCTTAGTTTGGTTAAATTCTTGAACTGAGGAGATTAATAAATCAATTCAATAAGTTTCCTCCACCTGGAAATTTAAGTCAAATTACATTTCTATCTCTGCATCAGCTTTTTTTTTTTTTTTCACATACTCCATTAATTGTTAATGGCTAAAGGCATGGGTATAAAAAAAAAAGCCACAATATTATAATAATTTCCTTCAGTCAAATCCTACAGTGAACCAGACATGAAAAATTCATGGCTCAAACTCACTTGATCAATGATGGAGTGGAAGCTGAGCATAATAACTACTTCTCTGGAGGCTGTATGACTATGAGGACAGTGGCACACCGTGGCATTTTAATGTCTAGGCTATGACTGATTTTAGGTGGTCTATCTCTGACAAGCTAGACTCCACTTTACCATGTTTAAACAAACTTGAGATTCCTTGCTGTAAGCCTTATTTCTTAGCCTAGCCGAATAGATCAAAGTTGTTTGGTTGAAGATTTCTTAGGACCATGAAATGAGAGGCCATTTAGCCTACGTGCTGATTACTGGATGTTCAGCTCTAGAGTTAGGGCATTTCTTCCTTCTGTCGTCATATGCTCTTAAGGCTTTAGTGGCCTTCCCTAGATATTCCCTAACACGATGGAATTGTAGTAATTTTCCAGTAACCCTTCCAGTAATTAAATATGAGTCAGAGGGTTGGATGACCACCCATTGTCTACCCTTAGCGTTTCCGGAAGCATACTCTACCACCGTGGTTTCCAAAATGCACAGGATGATTCAATTGGGAAGATGGGAAGATGACAAGAAAACCTTACTTTTTTAGTGCTTTTATCTTACTGTCATGGTATTTTTTATTTTATTTATGTTTTAAAACATATGACATGTAAATAATAGTGATATGTGTTTATAATTATAAAAAATAAGGTGAATAGTCCACATATTTTCACTGATGGGAATGTTTGAATACCACTAATCTATCCTATTACCAGAATTACCTTTTTAAATAGAAATCTGGACTCAATACTTCCCTACTTAAAAGCCTTTAATTACTTCCTGTTGCTTACAGGATAAAGACCAGTCTACTTAACATTATTTACAAGGACCCTCTCAAAGTCTATTTAAGTCTGTGCTTCTTAAACTGTCAGTGGTAAGAGATCAGGGTTCCCCTGCACCCCCAGTCTTTCAAGGACTGATATTTTTGTAACATAATTTGTTACAAAAATGAATTGTTAGAACAAGGAGATTTTTTAAAAAGTCAAGTTTTTATTACTACATTGAATAAACATGACTGTGCCACACTGCATGGTTTTTAAGTACCAATTTTGGTACTTATCTCTTTGTGAGCCAAACATCAATTTGCAGTCCACATCTGCAGTAAAAACAAAAGCCAACTATTTTTTTGCCCTATTTTCAGAGACTTTATATACAATACGTCATTTAAAGCTGGTTAATATTCTTACGGAGAATCATGCATTTTTATGCCTGTGTACTGTGGTTCTCCAATTGTGGTCTCTAGGCTATAGCAGCCTCAGGGTAACATGGGAACTTTGTTTGAAATGCGAATTCTCTGGCTCACTTCAGACCTGCACAATCAGAAACTCTGGAGGGTAGCCCCCCCCCCCCCGCCCCCCCAGCTTGTGTTTCAACAAGCCATCCAGGTGATTCTGATGCCTGCTAAAATTTGAGAACCACTGACCAAGGGCATCCCTATATTTCATTCAAACTGTAATACTTAAAATTTTTTAAATCTGTAACTGGGAGTTTGTACCTTTTTAATCTTCTGTTTACCCATCCCTCCACCCACCTCCCCTCTGGCAACCATCAGTTTGTTCTCTGTATTTAAGAGGTTGTTGTTGTTGTTACTCATTTTTTTAGATTCCATTTGTCTTTCTTTGACTTATTTCACTTAGCATAATAAGCTTTGGGTCCATCCCAATGGGAGGGTCGCATTCTTTTTTATGGCTGAGTAATATCCATTGTGTGTGTGTGCGTGCATGTGTGCGAACGCGCTACATCTTTTCTATCCATTCACAACTGCAACACTTTTGCCAGTGAAATGAAACACTGTCAATGATGCTGGGTAATCTGAAACTATCTTGGGCAAATGGTCACTCTCCTCTTACACCCTATTCTCTTTAAGAGAAGTTTCTACTGTGTTCTCATTCCACACATCCCCACTCAGCCTTAGTCACTCTCCCTTTGTGATTTCGCTTAGTACATGGCACACACCTCTACTATTTATAGGCCTTATGATATATCCTGTTGTGTTGTCATGATCTTTGTATCTGTGTGCTCTCTCACTAGGCCACGTTTGCCATTATTTTTTTGTCTTTTTCAGTTATAAAATTAAGACATACTTTTAAAATAAAGTTCAAACAGCACTAAAATCTATAAAAGTCTAAGTTTTTAATCTCTGCATCCTTATTTTTACTTTTTAGAAGTTATCACTATAAAATTGACTACCTTTCTAAAACTAGAAACCTACGCATGAGTACATTTTTTTTTTTTATAAATTGTTTATGAGAGAGAGCTTGTTCTCCAAAATAAGCAAACATTAAAAAATAAAAATCCATGAACAGCTTTAAGTGTCTTTTGCTTCCTTTGGAGTGCAAAGGTCAGGTTGTACTATGTTCTGTATCCTGATGCAGAGTGGTTGAGAGAAGGCTGTACTTAAAAAGACTGGGTTCAAGTCCTAGCTCTACCCTTAACTTCTCATATGTGCTTGGACATGTTCCATTTTGCTTCCATTTTTTTTTTTTTTTTTAAGTTTGTTTTGAGAGAGAGTGTGTGGGGGAGGGGTGGAGAGAATCCCAAACAGGTTCCACGCTCAGCGTGGAGCCGGATGTGGGGCTCAATCTTACCACTGTGAGATCACAACCTGAATCGAAATCAAGAGTCCATGCTTAATGGACTGAGCTACCCAGATGCCCCAACATATTTTTTTTTTCCCTCACAAAAAGAAAATGCACCTATCCTGAAAGTTGCTGTTTTCCCTATTCAGTTGTGAGTGTTAGATAATATCCCTGTGTTAACATAGGGGGTTGAATTGTCAAAGCATGCTCATGTGAATGAGAGATCAAACTTCAAACCAGCACCAAAGCTTACTCATGATTCAGTGATTACAGGTAGGAGTTAGGCACAGACATTCCTTCCTGGAGGAGTACCCAGCCAGTAGGCATTCCAAAGAATGTCACTTTTCTTCTTAGGACATATTATCAACACACTTAAGAAACCTAGTTATGTGTAGACATTAAGTAACATATAAATGTATTTCTGACACACTTCAGCCACAATTTTTAATTTGTTTACAGGAATAAAGTACAACCTTAGGACACGTTGTTTTGTTTTAGATTACTGGACAAGTTCTCAACAATATATATGGAAACCTTTTTTTTTTTTAATGTGTATTTATTTGAGAGAGAGAGAGAGAGAGAGAGAGAGAGAGAGAGAGAGAGTATGAGCAAGGCAGGGGCAGAGAGAGAGGGAGACACAAAATCTGAATCAGGCTCCAGGCTCTGAGCTGTCAGCACAGAGCCCAATGCAGGGCTCAAACCCATGAACTGTGAGATCATGACCTGAGTTGAAGTCGGATGCTTAACCGACTGAGCCACCTAGGCGCCCCTGGAAACATTTTTCTATAAGGAAACCTTTTGTTTTTGGGGAATCCTGAGTTTTATACTCTACGAGTTAGACAAATGTAAAATATCTGTGTGATTATCTCCTATTTTCTAGTCAGCCATGCCCCATACTTCCACATATTCTCAGATTATTTACAAAAAGCAATTAGGACAGATCAGGTATTTCCTGACATTTAAAAACATGGGCTATTACCTATTAAAAATCTTTAGAGGGTTTGCGAGGGGGTTTGGTTATCAAGCTGGCTATCCCTCCCTGAAGGAGGGAGCCACAGGCTTACTGTTAACCCTTTCCCTCCCATTGTCATTTCAATACGTTCAGACCTACTTTATTGTAGTGACTGACTACTTTTTTTTTATAAGTAGTACTTTTTAATTTTTTTTTTTTTACATTTATTTATTTTTGAGAGACAGAGACAGAGTACAAGCAGGGGGAGGGGCAGAGAGAGAATGAGACACAGAATCTGAGGTTCCAGGCTCTGAGCTGTCAGCACAGAGCCTGACGTGGGGCTCAAACTCACAGACTGTGAGATCATGACCTGAGCCAAAGTTGGACGCTTAACCAACTGAGCCACCCAGGCACCCCATTGACTGACTACTTTTGATAGTTTAATTTTTCCAGGAGTTTTGTTCTTAAAAACAATGAAGTAAATATTCTTGTACACACATCTGTGTGCCCGTCTGCAAGTATTTCTTTAAGAGAGACCCTCAGAAGTAGATACTCTGGGTAAAAGAGAATGCAAATTTAATATATTGATAGCTATTGCTAAGTTGCTCTCCTAAAAGGTTGTGCAAATTTATATTCCCGCCTGTTTTTCCATGACATCTATGCTACATGCTGTTATTCATTTAAAAAAATTGCCAACTTGACAGTAAAAAATAGCATCTCATAGTTTTAGCTTGCATTCTTTATTTCAGAGTGGTTGATGTATTAATGACCACAAAGCTGCTCTTGTCAATCCTCTTGGGCCTTAGGCTGCTATAGAAAAGGACAGTGCCTTTGTAACTGTCTTTTGTTACTCAGTTACCTGTCAATGGGTAGTTGTAAAGGTTGCACAATTGAGATGCTGAGCTCATTGGTAGCGTTTCTGTGATGCTCTTATTCAGCAATTCTTTCTCACTGAATCCAGTGAACGTTTGGATGGAATACATGGACCTTTTATCAGTGCCGATGGCATCCCTTACTGGCTTTTAATATGCTTTCTTCTTAGTGACCTTGAATTGGAAGATAAAGACCTCATTCAGCAACTGTATCCAGAGTTGATGTAGGAAAATTTGGACTATATAATACTCCTGTTTCTCTGATAATTTATTACCATCTAGTGTACGATTAGGATAAGTGACCGCTCTGAAAGTGCCATTTTGGTCAGAGCAGAGGGTTTGCTAGCATTTTGAGTTGTTACATTTGAGTTGAGTTCCATTTTAGGCATTTAATTCATTTGAATAAATCACTGGAATTAAAAAAACAGAAAATGCCAATATATTGGGTGGTTACCTTTTGGAGACTCAGATGCACTTGGATCCGGGATCATTTGTGCAATTGGGGACTTTTTTCCCCCTAATCTCTCTAAAATCATCTTCATCTCTTAATTTAGATGTTCTTTTCCAGCCCAGGCTCCTTTTTACAAAATCAACTTTATTAAAGTATAATTTAGGGGCAACTGGGTGGCTCAGTTGGTTAAATGTCCGACTTCGTCTCAAGTCATGATCTCACCATCTGCTGTCCGTGAGTTCAAGCCCCACGTCAGGCTCTGTGCTGACAGCTTAGAGCCTGGAGCCTGCTTGGGATTCTGTGTCTTCCTCTCTCTCTGCTCCTCCCCTACTCAAGCTCCCTGTGTGTGTGTGTGTGTGTGTGTGTGTGTGTGTGTGTGTGTCTGTCTGTCTCTGTCTCTCTCAAAAATAAACATTAAAAAAAAATTAAAGTTAATTTACATACAATAAAATGTACTGATTTAAAGAATATAAGCCAATGAATGTTGACAAATGTATGCATCTGTGTGAATAGTACCCCATTCAAAACTTAGAACATTTCCATTTCCCCCAGAAGCTCCCTCAAATCCCTTCCCAGTCAGCTCCTTTCTACCCTGCCCAGGTAAACTAATTTATAGCTATAGATTGAACTTCATGTGAATGGGATCATACAGTCTGTAACCTTTTTTGTCTTGTTTCTTTCACTCAACATTTGAGGGATTTTTGAGAACAATCCGTGTTGTGTATATTCATAATTTTTTTCCTTTTTATTTCCGAATATTCTGTTTATGTTCTATAACATGTACACTCATCTGTTATTAGACATTTGGGGTTTTGTAGTTCAGAGCTTTTATAAATAAAAATGCTATGAACCTTCATATACAGCTCTTCTGTGAATTCATATTTTCATTTTTCTTGGGTAAGTATTTAAGAGTGGAAGTGCTGAGTCATACAGCAAGTGTATTTTTAACTTTATAAGAAACTACCAAACAACTTTTCAAAGCGTATGTGCATTTTATGTTCTTACTAGTGACGTATGAGAGTTCTGGTTGCTTCACATCTTTGTCAACAGTCAACAAATTGTCTGTTTTTCTTTCTAGTTTTAGCCATCTTAGCACCTCATTGTATTTTTTTTTAAGTATTTTTAAATATTTATTTATTTATTTTGAGAGGAGGAGAGAATCCCAAGCAGGCTGTGTCTGTCAGCGTGGAGCCCATGAACTGTCAGATCATGATCTGAACTGAAATCAAGGGTTAGACACTTAACCAGCTAAGCCACCTCGGTGCCTCAAATTGTAGCTTTTTTTTTTTTTTTTTTTTTTTTTTAATGTTTCTTTATTTTTGAGGGAGGGGAGGGGCAAAGAGAGAGAGACAGACAGACAGAGGATCTGAAGCGGCCTGTATGCCGGTATCAGAGAGCGCGGCCCGGGGCTCCAACCCACAAAGTGTGAGATCCTGACCTGAGCCAAAGTCGGACACGTAACTGCCAGAGCCACCCGGGCACCCCCCAAATTGTAGTTTTAATTTGAATTTCCTGAGTGAAGTCTTTTGATGAAGAACGTTCTTGATGTTTTCTTTAATTTTTTTACAGTACTATAGAAAAGTATATGCTAATTGAAATTCATCTTTTGTATTTTAAAGTTTTCTTTAGGTTTCTTTAGAAGAGATTGAAGACAGTCATTCAAAATGCCTGAAAATCCTGCTCCAGGTATGCTAGCTACACAGTTCTATCAGTGAATTAACGATTCAAATGATTCAAACGATGATGGGATTAACTTGTACTCTGGTTATCCTTCTTCAAACAAGATAAACTGCAGGTCCTACAAGTTCTTGATCGGCTGAAAATGAAACTGCAGGAGAAGGGGGACACATCGCAGAATGAGAAACTCTCTCTGTTTTATGAAACACTAAAGAGCCCTCTCTTCAATCAGATCCTTACACTTCAGCAGTCCATCAAGCAACTGAGAGGGCAAGTAAGTTACTCATCAGGGCTTTACGTGTTGGTATGTTCAAGCTG
This sequence comes from Leopardus geoffroyi, assembly GCF_018350155.1. Lineage (NCBI taxonomy): Eukaryota > Metazoa > Chordata > Mammalia > Carnivora > Felidae > Leopardus > Leopardus geoffroyi. The sequence continues at coordinate 50,624,799 of NC_059328.1, forward strand.
CAAAGAAAGAAAGAGATAGAGACAAACTTGTCTCTCGGTGCACTTAATTCAACAGGGAGACTGTACTGGGACCTGCGACCTACAGGTAGCATTGCACGGATAGTTTCAAATGTTTGCCACGGGTGCCTGTCTGGCTCAGTCCGTAAAGCATGCACTCTTGGTCTCAGGGTCCTACGTTCAAGCCGCACGTTGGGTGTAGAGCTTACTTAAAAAATATATACATTGATGATAAATTTTGTGTTTAGAATATAAGTTGTACTTATTTAAATATGTAAAGGTCAGATACCTTCAGACTTCCCAACATTTTCTTCAGAATATAAAATAGTGTTGAGCTTAAATATGTTTTCTTCATGAAGCCATTTTTTCTAGCGAGAAGTGATCATACCCTTATACCATATTACTTACACCTCCCAATTATCAAATATTTATCAAATAAATGTTAAATGTCATGGGTTTTCTGATTAGAAAGGTCTCAGAAGCAGTATAACTGGTGTTTTACCTGTGTTTTCTCCACTACATACAATATTGTACCCGGAGTCTTAGGGTTTCCACACACATGAGTGTTGAATTATAGATCACATGGCAGCACTTCTTAGAGTGATATCAATTAATAGTTTTAACTGTCCTCTTGGTTGCTGTTTTTTGGGGTCACAGAGGGCAAATTGATTTTAAATCATCTATTTTAGAAGGTGAGCTTGAAGAGTAGCTCTCCTATGGATTACATTGGGGCAGAGTTTTAATTTTTTTAAAATTTATTTGAGAGAGAGAGAGAGAGAGAGAGAACAAATGAGGAAGGGGCAGAGAGAGAGGGAGATACAGAATCTGAAGCAGGCTCCAGCCTCTGAGCTGTCAGCACAGAGCCCGATGCAGGGCTCAAACCCACCAACCGAGAGATCATGACCTGGGCTGAGGTCGGAGGCTTAACCGACTGAGCCACCCAGGTGCCCCTGGGCAGAATTTTAAATGTAATTGGAGATAATGTAGCAGAACATTGTTAAGTGAAAATTAACAAAATCTGGGAAAAATGGTTTTTGCTAATAAACCAAAATGGCTGCCCATAAATATTTAGCAAGTGATTTTTCTTATAACAAATTAAGGATTAAAGTTTGCACATATGTCTTTTTGTGAATTTCTTTCTCTGGATCAGATTTATACCATAATTTTAGAACTCCCCATGTTGATGCTTTGGTACTATAGTCCCTGGCCAGGGGATGAGTCCTATAGAGCAAGTGAATGCTATTAATAGCAATAGAAATTGGGAAGGGTTACTACAAATCTGTTGCTCTTATTGGACGAAGAGTGGAATTGACCAACCACTCCATCATAATAACTATCTTTTGTATTTATATAGTTTGCAGTTGTTATATGCATAATCATTGTATCCATTCAACTGTAAAATCTGAATTTTTTTGAGTGTTTTCATAGAGTTTTGGTGGGTATTGATTTTTTTTTTCCCTATGTGGTCCTATTGACATTCGTTCTTGATGTTACCTTTATTCCGATGTGTTGGCACTCCTGTGTATATATGTATATGTTTTTTAAGTTTATTTATTTTGAGATCACGAGAGCATGTACACAATGGGGAGGGCCAGAGGGAGTGAGAGAGAGAATCCCAAGCAGGCCCCAAGCTGTCTGTCAGTGCAAAGCCTGACATGGGGCTCGACCTCACAAATTGTGAGATCATGACCTGAGCCGAAATTAAGAGTCAGACACTGACTGAGCCACCCAGGCGCCCTTCAGCCAGTGAGATTTTATTTTATTTCTCAATTTTTTTTAATGTTTATTTATTTTTGAGAGAGAGAGACACACACAGAGCGTGAGTGGGGGAGGGGCAGAGAGAGAGGGAGACACAGCATCTGAAGCAGTCTCCATCCAGGCTCTGAGCTGTCAGCACAGAGCCCAATGCAGGGCTTGAACCCACGAACCGTGAGATCATGACCTGAACTGAAGTCAGACACTTAACCGACTGAGCCACCCAGGCACCTCTCAGCCAATGATATTTTAAAAATTAACTTCTATTATTCACCGTAACTATAGGTTTCTTTCCCCTCCCCCCACTTTTTTTCTATACCATGTAAGTATAAACAGTACTCATTTGCTGCTAATCTTGGTCAAGTTCCTTAACCTGTGAATCAGTTTTCATGTTCACAAAATGGAATAATATCTTTTAGGGCTATTGTAAGGATTAAATGAGATAATATGTAAGAGTCTGGTGTAGTACTTTGCTCATAGCAATCATTCATTAAATACTGTTACTGTTATTTTTGTTTCAATTACCTGTGGATCTTTTGTGGCCTTCTACATGGAAACGCAAAAGGGATCAGGGTCTTACATGTTTATCTGACTGGTTGTACCTGTGTATAAGAAGTGTAATGAGCTGTTGTACATGCTGTTAACTTAGGGTGATGGTAGAAGGCAGGAAGCAACATTTTAAACTATTAAATATTCTGTGCAATACTAAAAAAATTTTTAACCTTACAAACACACAGATTCATGTATCTGTATCTTATTTCTTTCTTGTGCAAATATTTAATATGCAATTTATACATGTAATGGGGAAAATAGAATATTTAATAAATAATTTCTTTTGTGTAGGTTTCTGTTAATGATTCTCTTGTTTTCTCTCCGACAGCTCAGCCACATACCCTCAGATTGTTCAGCCAACTTTGATTTTTCTAGGAAAGGTTTATTAGTGTTTACAGATGGTGCCATTACTAACGGGAATGCCCAAAGACCCTCTAATAACCTGACTGCCTCTGGGTTGTTTCCTTGGACTCCTAATCTGGGAAATGAAGACTTTAATTCAGTCATTCAACAGATGGCTCAGGTAAAGTTATATCTTGTCATGGGACTATTTTGCTATATTTTTCCTCTTATAGGTTAAAAAGGAAAACAATACTCTTTAAAAAAAAAAAAACTCTTTGCCTTAAAATTAGTTTCTGTGTGTGTGGTTTGCTTGCATTTTTATATTGTTAGGAGAGATTGATACTATTTTTAACCTGTGTATTAGATATTTATTGACTTAAAATTACGTAAGGAAAATATCTGAGTGTGGCAAGGAGTTTTTAGACAATTCAATTTGACATATCTGGAAAGGGATTCTTAGGATTTTGGTCATAGGAGGAAAATTGATGTCTACCAGAAGTGATGAAGCTCCTTTGAAGCTATTTTTAATTTTTTATCAAGACAGAATTAATGAGAGTTAGACCTAATATAATTTGGAAAATCTAGGGAAACATTTGAAGGAGTCATCCAGCTTTACCCCTTGTACTATTAAAAATTAAATAGTTGAAACTTTGGATGTGTTAATGTTTGTTTACCTCACCTTCTAATAAGTATCTTTAAAAAAAAAAATGAAACATGAGTTTTAGAGTTAAATAGAATCGGTTTAAGGTGTGATATTTAAATATTCTATACCTAATTCCTTTTTTGACTTTATAGCTCTATCCTATTAATTTGACTAATAATTAAAAAAATTTCTTTTTTAATGTTTATTCTTAGGAGGAGAGAGAGAGAGAGAGAGAGAGAGAGAGAGAGAGAGAGCACATGAGCAGGGGAGGGGCAGAGAGAGGAAGACACAGAATCCTAAGCAGGCTCCAGGCTCTGAGATGTCAGCACAGCTGACGTGGGGCTCAAACTCAGGACCCATGAGATCATGACCTGAGCCGAAGTCAGATGCTTAACTGACTGAGCCACCCAGGCGCCCCTAATGTAACGCTTTTGTTATGTGATTACATTTATGAACTTCTCATGTCATAAATGTAGTTATTAACTAAAGCAATAAAATATGTGTTTGTTACAGGTTGAACCCATTTGAATGGTGGCCTTTCCATAATATTTTGAGTTAACCTAATAAAGTGGAATATTAATTCATCACAATAAAATTAAAAATTAGACCCTAAAAAAATGCAGCTGGTTCTAACTTCGGCTGAACACTAGCACATTCTCGATATCTATTTTGCTTTCCTCATTGAAAAATGTATTTTTCATGGAAAGAATTTAGAGAAATTCAGTGTAAAAAGTAATCTAGAATTTACTGTGGAAAAGATGTTTTTCTTGGGAATTTTCATCCAGCTTGGGCTTCATGTCATAACGTGAATGAAGTGTGAAAATACCTCTCCGATTCCCTGAGGTTGCAGAATACTGCACATTCCCTCTCGTGTTCTACTGAAAATAACCAAGTGAGAGCATTTCCAGAAATAATTTATTGCTGAAATTCTGAGATTTTTTGGATAGAGATGACTTAAGAGAAGCTGTTTTTTGTGTTATTCACAAAAATAGCAATTTTAGTTCTTTGGAAAGGGTATGGTGGTTAAATATACTTTATTGACTTTTCCTTTTTTTTTTTTTTTTTAATCCCCCTTCATTAGGGTCGCCAAATTGAATATATCGAGATAGAACGACCTTCAACTGGAGGCCTGGGATTCAGTGTGGTGGCCCTTAGAAGTCAAAATCTGGGAGAAGTTGATATCTTTGTGAAGGAGGTGCAGCCGGGGAGTATAGCAGACAGGTGAGGAGGGCGTTCCCTCTGTGTTTTGCTAATTTTTTTCTGATAATTCTGAAAATGTTATTATAAAGCAAATAAGAAACTAGTAATGAAAACAGTTAACAGTAACAGCTAACACTTGCTCTCTTCCTATGCATTCGTCAGGCCTTTTGCAGATATTCTCCCATGTACTTGTGGCAGCGATCCAGCTGGTAGTATCATTGCCCTGTTTTATAGATGGGAAAGCTGGGTTTCAGAGAGGTTCAGCACTTCACCTGCAGTCACAAAGCTGTTGGTGCTGGAACCACGAGCCGTGATAGGATTCCAAGACAGCCGGACTCCAAAACTAGTGCTCTATTCCACCACATTCTCCCCACAGTTGAACATGGCATTTTAGCTATGTCTGATCAGTAAGATGGAAATACTGAAATTTGCATCTTAAGATTATAACAGCTGTTTTGGTGGTCATGTCACACTGTTGATTATTTCTCTTATCAATTAAAAGCTTCCTCAAATCTATGTGATTCCCCCTATTGTACCTGTACTATTTTATTAAAATAAAAATTTTTTAATGTTTATTTACTTTTTGAGAGAGAGAGAGTGAGAGAGAGAGAAACAGAGAAATAGAGCGTGAGCAGGGGAGGGGCAGAGAGAGAATGAGACAGATTCCAGAGCAGGCTCCAGGCTCTGAGCTGTCAGCACAGAGCCTGACGTGGGGCTCGAACTGCAAACTGTGAGTTCATGACCTGAGCTGAAGTCAGATGCTTGACTGACTGAGCCACCCAGGTGCCCCTTATTATTATTATTATTTTTATTGTTTGTTTTGTTTTACTTACTACTTTTTAAAAATTTATAGGGGCGCCTGGGTGGCGCAGTCGGTTAAGCGTCCGACTTCAGCCAGGTCACGATCTCGCGGTCCGTGAGTTCGAGCCCCGCGTCGGGCTCTGGGCTGATGGCTCGGAGCCTGGAGCCTGTTTCCGATTCTGTGTCTCCTTCTCTCTCTGCCCCTCCCCCGTTCATGCTCTGTCTCTCTCTGTCCCAAAAATAAATAAACGTTGAAAAAAAAAATATTAAAAAAAAGATAAAAATTTACATCAAAGTTAGCATATAGTGCAACAATGATTTCAGGAATCGATTCCTTAATGCCCCTTACCCATTAAGCCCATCTCCCCTCCCTCAACCCCTCCAGTAACCCTCTGTTCTCCATATTTAAGAGTCTCTTATGTTTTGTCCCCCTCCCTGTTTTTATATTATTTTTGCTTCCCTTTCCTTATGTTCATCTGTTCTGTCATAAAGTCCTCATACGAGTGAAGTCATATGATATTTGTCTTTCTCTGACTAATTTTGCTTAGCATAATATCCTCTAGTTCCATCCACGTAGTTGCAAATGGCAAGATTTCATTCTTTTTGATTGCTGAGTATATTTTTTTATTATTATTTTTAAGAGGTATGTGCAAGCCTTGTATTTTGTTTCTATATGATTCAGGTCCTTTGTTATTCATTTAACGAGTATACTGTTATTCATCATAGTTCTACTGCCTGTTAGAGTAATGGCAACAGTACTGGTACTATTAAAAAAAAATTCTCAGCCAATAATACATTTTTGAATTCACATTCTGCATTCATGGGGTATGAGTTCTAGTCTCTCTAACTGAAAGTTCAGAAATAATGGATTTCCATGACTTTGCAGCTTTTCTTCTGCCATTTCATGCAACATTTCCTCAAGTATTTTCTGAGGAACCTTAGCAATGGTTAGATATATTTGAGAAATTCTATCCTGTTCTTGGAGATTGGATATACATAGTTAGGGTAACCAAATAATTTATTGTCCATGTTGGGAGAGTTTTGGGACTGAGAGGGTATGCAGTTAGTGACACTGAGCCAGCAGGTATAGAGTAAGACTATTCTGACAAACCTAAGACAATCCCGGGTAAGCCTGGGCCTCGGGTCACTTACCATTAGTTTACCATAGGCTTTGAAGTCCCTGGACAAAAAGCCTATTTATCTTTGATTGGCCCAACTTTTATTTTTATTTTTTTAAAATTAAAAATTATTGGGATATAATTCACATAATATAAATGTCACTGTTCTAAAATGTACAGTTCACTAGTGTTTAGTGTATCTTCAATGTTATGCAAACATTTTGTGGTCAGTCCTGTGTCTGAGTTGGTCTGTATGAAGTCTGTAATTACAGAGTGAGGTGAGCATTTCCAAAAAGTGGGATTTGATGTGTCAGCATGTAAACAACCTTTACCAAGACTAAGTGGTCAGGTGACTTCCCAGAGACCACAGTGCTTGGCGGAAAACTTGAGACAGTGGGGTCTGCAAAGAGGAGAAGGTGTTAGAAGGATAAAGAGACTGTCTTGACAGTAGTCCTATGGAGAGATGGAACACAGCTCCTATTCTTGGAGTGAGGCTGCTGTGTATCTGGTGTAGGAATTTAGTGCAAGACAGTATGAGAAGAGACTGGAGAGAGGAGGGGGTCAGTTATTCATGACTTTCTAGGTCATGTGAAATGTATTCACGATCAGTTCTTCCTTTCTCCTGAGGACTTTCCACATAGAACTGTGCTATTTTAGGATCTTACCTAAGACCTACCTGTGCTATTTTGACTCTCAAAGTAATGGGAATCCATTATTTTCAAATGTTGCAATGGAGAGACAAGAATTGGTCTCCCCTTGAGTGAAAAATATGAATTCAATATATACAAACAGTATGGAGGAGTTAAATTATAGTAGCAGGAAAACTAATTCTGTTCAACTTTAGAATGCATCAAAATCATATTTTCCAGGAGATTTCACTTCTCTACAACTTGTTTATCTGGGGTTGAGTGTATATTCCCTGAGCAGTTACTAACTGGAAAGAAACTCAGTGTCTTTGCAGTCTATTGGGTAGGGGGAAGGTAGATTAATATAGGTTGATTTCCAGAAAATAGAAGATTTGAATGTGAGTAAATTAAGAACTTACACAAAATCAGTTACATCAGGGTTGAAAAGACTCAAGAGTATCCATTCATTTGGGATTAATTAAGAAATTTTCCTTAATGAACAAACTGTGAATAGGAATTTAGGTGAAGAAGTCAGAAAGGAGGACATTGGAGATGGGAAAATGGAAGTGATCTGGTATCGTCCTATCGTGGTCACATTTTAAAATAAATGTTTCTTTCAGACTTGGGAAAGGTTCACAAGCAACATTCTCAATTTAATATATGTATATTTCAAAATTATGAAAGTAATACATGTATATAATAGAAAATTATAGAATATATAATAAACTACTTTCCCCTCCCCCAAACATCTAGGACTTTGACTACCCTGAGACAATGAGGAAATACCTTAGAATGTTTTCTTTTTATAAAGACAAGGTCATGGAGCATATACAATTTTTAATCTTATTTTTATCTCTTAACACAAGCCTTTCCTAATATTAATAAAAGGACATATAAGCAACATTTTTTTTAAAAGTTTATTCTGAGAGAGAGAGAGAACACAGCAGAGAGAGAGGGAGAGAAAGACAGCGAACGCCAAACAGGCTCTGCGCTCTCAGCACAGAACCTGACTTGGGGCTCGAACTCATGAACTGTGAGGTCATGACCTGAGCCAAAACCAAGAGTCAGACGCTCAGCCAACTGAGCCACCCAGGCACTCCTATATAAGCAACATTTTTAATGGTACCTGATTTATCATGAGAGCCGTCCAAAATTTCGACATCAAAAGTAGATATTTCAATATCTAACTTGCTAGTTTCTTTTTTTTAAGTTTTTATTTATTTAGTAATCTCGACACCCGACATGGGGCTCAAACTCACAACCCTGAGATCAAGAATTGCATGCTCCTCTGATCTTGCTAGTTTCACAGGAGAATCTAAAACATGAGTGTCCTCAGAAAACTTAGAATTTTTTTTAAAAATTTTTTTTTTTTCAACGTTTATTTATTTTTGAGACAGAGAGAGACAGAGCATGAATGGGGGAGGGGCAGAGACAGAGGGAGACACAGAATCGGAAACAGGCTCCAGGCTCTGAGCCATCAGCCCAGATCCTGACGCGGGGCTCGAACTCACGGACTGCGAGATCGTGACCTGGCTGAAGTCGGACGCTTAACCGACTGCGCCACCCAGGCGCCCCAGAAAACTTAGAATTTTGAAGGATTTACCTAGCTCTGTCTACAGCATATTTAATATAAATGCATACTCAGTGAGTGGTAAATGAGTGGTTTAGATCATTGTGATAATGAGGTAAGTGATGGGGAGGTGGGGGAGAGAGAGAAAGAGAGACAGACAGACAGACAGCTGGATCACGGAAGGTGGATTGATTTTGGCCAAGTAAGTCAGAGGACAGTAAAGATGCAGGAAACCATCTACATGAGAGTGGGAAATGCCAGGCGTGTTTGAGTGCGGAAGAATAGATCAGAATAGTTGGAAAAGGGGTTTATGCAGGAAGGAAGCCAAGTTGGAAGGAGTGCTTGGGGACCAAATGTACAGGCCTTTGAATACAAACCAAGTTTATATTGTGTCCTTGAGCTCAGAAGTTACCAAATTCTGCCTGAGTACTTTTAAGAGGTGATTGTGAGGAGTAAATGAGATCATGCTTGTGAAGCATCTTGTGCAGTACCTGGCTAAATGACAAGTGCTTAGTAAATATTAACTGTAATAGAGGTGTTTTTTTCCTTAAGATTTGCTAAATTCTTTTTTTTTAATGTTTATTTAAACATAGAGCATGAGAAGGGGAGGGGCAGAGAGAGAGGGAGACACAGTATCTGAAGCAGGCTCCAGGCTCTGAGCTGTTGGCACAGAGCCCGACGCAGGGCTTGAACCCGCGAACCATGAGGCCATGACCTGAGCCAAAGTCGGACATTCAATCGACTAAGCCTCCCAGGCACCCCAGGTTTTGCTAAATTATTTTAAAAACAGTTTTTTTGTTTTTTTTTTTTTTGTTTTTTTGTTTTCCTTTTACCTTGGTTAGCAGTTGGGCAGTTGGTGATTGGGACAGAAAAGGGCTTAGATAACAGATTTAGAAGTAATGTCTGCTGATTTTCAAGGAGAGTGGGGCCTAATTATTGACAAGTGTCAGAAAAGCAAGGGACGATGGAGATAGGATGACTCTGCTAGAGAGGAAGTTATTGGTGAATTTGAGGATATAGTTACCCCAGTGTGATATATGTTGAAGTCAGATTGGAAGGGGTTCAGAAGGATACAGTTCTTGCGATAATGGGAGCAGTGTTTTACTTGCAAAACTTGGTAGTGGGGCTCCATACATTGCTTTTGCTTATTTTTCTAGCCAAATGTTTCTTTCTATCTATCTATCTATCTATCTATCTATCTATCTATCTATCTATCTATCTATCTCCATGCTCAAAGTGGGGCTTGAACTAAGGACTCTGACATCAAGAGTTGCATGCTCTACCAACTGAGCCAGCCAGGCACCCCCCGACCCCAAATGGTTTTTAAAGTGTGTGTGTGTGTGTGTATGTGTGTGTGGGTGCACGCACACATGCATACATCCATACATGTGCATGCACACATGTTCAGGGATGCACCACTTAATTGGTTAATTAGCTAATAAGTGCTTTTCTGAAAAGCACTCTGAAGAGCTCTGTTATATAATTATTTGAGTAATTGTTCTAAGTGAAATAGTGCCATAAGAAATAAACTGCTTCACTTGAATAGATTTTTTTTTTAATGATGCTATTATATTACAACAAAATTTTCTTATTAAGGGATCAAAGATTAAGGGAAAATGACCAAATATTGGCTATTAATCACACACCGCTGGATCAGAACGTTTCCCATCAGCAAGCAATTGCATTATTGCAACAAACCACTGGATCTTTGCGTCTGGTCGTGGCCAGGGAACCAGGCCACATGAAGAGCAGTACGTCCACCAGTCTAACTGATACAACTGTGCCGGAAACAGTGAGTTGCAAACTTAGAAAAATAACTCAATTTTGAATTATGCCACTGATTTTAATAAGTGTAAAGACATTTAGAAGGTGTCATTTTACTTGTCATATTTTGAGAAAGATCATCTCTAAATATAGCATTAGCATATTAAACAAGATATTCTGTTTTTTCAACATCCTATGATTCTCCTCATTTAAGATTATCAGTTAACATAGAGGATGAATTGTAGTATTATGTTTAACTTATTTGGTGAGGGAAAGAGTCTCGTGTTCCTTGGTGCTGTAGGGAGTTCCTTAATTAAGCTGAGAGTTTTATTAGAGATTTACTATTAAGTATCTTAAGTAAGATTTAGTTATTTTATTCCAAAAATATTGAAAATTATTATTGAAAAAAAATTTTTGTAAGTTAGATGGGATGTTTATGACTAGATTATTTATACTGCAAAATTACAGAAGTTTTCCTTTTCACGTAAGCATGTCTACTGAGCAATTTAAAAGAATAAAAGTAAAAGTCTCTTGGAAATCTTTAAACTTGGTTTATAACATTTTACGGATTTTGGCCTCCATCTTCAGAATGCAGGCTAATAAATCTTATTTTCTTATAACACTAAGTGCTAGCTGATTAATTTTCATTCACTGGGACAAAAGAAAAAATAGACCATCTGGGTACAGGACAAGGTCACAACACAAATTAATGTGTAGACATTTTCCCTCTTGCAATCAGTGATATTAATACAGCACAATTTACATAATAAATAGAATGTACAAAGTGGGAAAATGCTTTGCACAGTGGGTAAGAACAAGGGCGCCGGAGCCAGGCTAAGGTGGGTTCGAGTCCAGGTCTTCCACTTTCTAGCTGTGTCCTATCAGGCAGGTTTCTTGACTCCCCCACACCTCAGTTTCTTCTTTTACTTGGAACTAGGAACAGCATCCACTTCACAGAGAGATTAAATGTGCAGATTAAATGAGAATGCGTGTGAAGAGCTAAGCATGGTGCTTGGTACAGAATTTACACTCTATGAGTATTAGCTGTGATCATTAATTCAGGTGTATTTTAGCAAATCTTTTTACTCCGCAGATACTAGGTAGTGTTCTAGACGTGAATTTATTAAGTGTCCCAATATTCCTGATCATTTAAAAAAAAAATTTTTTTTTAAACGTTTATCTTTATTTTTGAGGCAGAGAAAGAGCATGAGCGGGGGAGGGGCAGAGAGAGAGAGGGAGACACAGAATCCGAATCAGGCTCCAGGCTCTGAGCTGTCAGCACAGCTGATGTGGGGCTTGAACTCACGGACCATGAGATCATGACCTGAGCTGAAGTCAGAAGCTCAACCAACTGAGCCACCCACGCGCCCCAATCCAATCTTGTTCTAAAATGTTTTGTTTTATTTTCAGGGAGAGAGAGCATGTGCTGGGGGAGGGACAGAGAGAGAGAGAGAGAGACAGACAGACAGACAGACAGACAGAGAATCCCAAGCAGGCTCTGTGCTGGCAGCACAGAGCCCAATACGAGGCTCAGTCTCATGAACCTTGTGACTTGAGCCGAAATCAAGAGTCAGCCACCCAACCAACTGAGCCACCCAGGTTCCCCAACTAAATCCAATCTTTTGACCACATCTTTGACTCATTCTGTTACCTGGTCCATCTTTGCTCTTACATTTCCCTTTTGCTTCAATGTATTTTTTCTCCATAGTGCAATTAAAATGCTACCTTTTTCTTGAAGGTTTCTGTAATTCTTCATTGGATTTGACCTCCTGTCTCTGCCTCCCCTATCTTTCCCCTGCCAACCTTTATAATATTTGAGGTTCTCTTTCAGTTCAGATAGACATATATTTATTGGTTCCTCCTGTGGGCTGAGCATTGTTCTAGATATTGGGTATAGACTAGAGAATGAGACATGTCTCTGTCCTCTTAGAGCTACATGTCTCTATCCTGTTAGATTCGATATTCTTTCCCATTTTAATTATTTGTGTTTTAGATTATCTCTCTACTGGAGTATAAGATTCTCAAGAGCAGGGACCATATGATCATCTTTATCTCCTAGCCTTTAGAGAGTTGCCTTAATTACTTGTATGAATGTTCAGTTTGTGGTATATCTGTTACTTCAGTAATTATCGGGAAGCTAAGCATCTATGTCTCGCTAACACTGTGGCTTTTATTTGCTATTAATTTGTAGGTTCATTGGGGCCATATTGAAGATGTTGAGCTCATTAATGATGGCTCTGGATTAGGTTTTGGAATAGTTGGAGGAAAATCGAGTGGTGTGGTTGTGAGGACAATAGTTCCTGGAGGATTAGCGGATCGAGTAAGTTGACTTGTTTATTTTCACTTTGGTATTATACAGTTTAAAATGTATGGTTTGAAATGTAATTTTATAACATGGGTTACTAGAATATATGATTCCATAAATAGAAATGAAGTGTTGCTAAAAATGTTTATCCCCCTCCCCCCCATAAATGTTAATACACACTCAACTTGGCTTTAAACAGTTCCTAAGTCAGCTTTCTTTTTTTGGTGGAGGGGGAGGTTCTGTTGTTGACAGTCTTCCTGATTCCATCAGAGAACAGTATTTTTGTTGAAGAATTGTTAATAAGTATTGTATTTTGAATATTTGTATTCTCTCCCAGCGTATCTTTCAGGGGCCTAAATGTTAAACTCAGAAGGTACAGTGATTATAAACATTTGTCCAAATATTGTATGTGGTAAATTTTACTTGATTATGATTTTCTGGCATCATAAGTCAAATGACTACACTTCATTATTTAGCAGTTTTTAAACTGAAAGTGAGCCTTTTTTTTTTTTTTTTTTTTTTAAAGTAGGCTCCTTGCCCAACGTGGGCCTTGAACTCACAACCCCAAGATTGAGAGTCATCTGTTCCACTGACTAAGCCAGCCAGGTGTCCCTGAAAGTGGGCCATTTTAAAACTTATTAACTATTTCTGCTTAGTTTTATATTGAAGAAAATGTTACACATTACATTCAGTTTTTAGAGAGTACTCTAGAAATTTGGTTATGACACCACTTAATGATAAGCCCATAGTATGTAGACTGTGATAATCAGAATAGTATGTAAATTTCACCGATTGATATTCAGTTACCTATACATTTATCCCTTCTAATAAGTGTAAGTAAAGAGGAACCTGCTATGCAAATGCAGCTTTGAGGCAATTTCCTTAGCGCTCCATTTCTATTCAAGGTTCTTCTCCCTTCCACAGTATTTAGAGAAGCAGCTCTCAGGGTTTATTCTGTGGGGGTCCCTGAGACTCTTGAAGGGGATCTGTGGGATCAAGACAGGCAAATGGCACCAAACCGTGCCAGTGGTCACTGCAATCTTCTCCACTGTGTGGTTGCAATGAGAAAGAAAAAAAAAAAAGTCTTACTACAGGAAGTGCAACAAAGAGTATTGTTTTTTAGTCAATTTTGACATTGAAGTGCATGTGTGACAAAACAGCACTCCTGTCACATACTGAATTTGGATGGTGGTTTTGAGACAAATATTTGTGAGACAAACTAGCTGCTTTTTTATACGGAAAACACTAACGATTTTTAAAATTCTTAAGTTTTGTGCTCTCATTCAACATAATTTTTTTTAAAAATGTTTAATGTTTATTTTAATTTTTGAGAGAGAGAATGTGAGCAGGGGAGGGGCAGAGAGAGAGGGAGACACAGAATCCAAAGCAGGCTTTGTCAGCACAGAGCCCCATGTGGGGCTTGAACCCACAAACCATGAGATCATGACCTGGGCTGAAGTCAGATGCTTAACCGACTGAGCCACCCAGGTGCCCCTCAGTCAAAAATCTTTTTTGCAATATGGTGATATACAGTGTTAGTTTCAGCTGTACATGATTCGATGTTTGTTAATACCGTGAAATGATCACCAGTCATCTAGTTAACCTCCGTCACCACACATATTACAGTTTTTTTTTCTTGTGATGAGAACTTTTAAGATCTACTCTTAGCAACTTTCATATATACAGTACAGTACTGTTAACTACAGTCACCATCCTGTACATTATATCCCAGTGACTTACTTATTTTATAACTGGAGGTTTGTAACTTTTGACGAGTTTCATACATTTTGCCCACCTACGCCCTCCCTCCCCCCCCCCCCCCCACCCCTTTCCGGCAACCACAAATCAGGAAAATCATTTTTATTTTTGAAAAAATAATTGAAGGAAAAATTACGGTTATTCAGATTTGGGGGCTTGGCAGACATTTCTTTGAAAATGGATGAAGGAAGCTTTTCACTTCAAGAAAAACGACTGACATTTGTTGGTGATGATAAAATTTGAACTTTCAAGCAAAAGTTAGAACTCTGGAAAAGTTGTGTCTTACCAGGAGTTGAAATTTCCCCATATTTAGACTTTTCTGATTATATTATTACTGATATTAATACGATTTTTAAAATATTATATAATGAAATATGTCAGCATTTGGAACATCTGCATGAGTCTGTAGATCAATATTCTCTGAAGACCAACGTGTGATAGGACAATGTATAGGTGAAAGGTCCATTCAGAATTCAAAATTGAGTAATAGATTTTAATGAATAGTATTTGAAAGTTTGTTGGTGTAGTTGCAGAGGCTACATTGCCACTGAGCTTTAAGAAACTACAACTTGTCAAATTTTGGTGTGTTATCAAAGAATGGGCCTGAAGAGCTATTAAATACTATAAATACGTGTTCTAACTATGTATTTTATGGAGGCCAGATTTTCTTTATATACTTCAGCCAAGCAACATATTGCAACATATTGAATGCTAAAGCAGATGTGAAAATCCAGTTGTCTTCTTTTAAGCCAGATATTAAAGAGATTTCCAAAAATATTTAAAACTACCACTCTTCTCACCATTTTGTTTTAGAAAATATAGCTTTTATTTTCAAACTAAAAAGTGTATACATCAATAGATAAAATATATATTAATATATTACATGTATTAAATATTTTAAGAATTTCTCTTTTCTTTTTGTTTTTGTTTTTGTTTTTTTTTAATATTTTGAGAGAGGGAAAGACAGAGTGCAAGCAGGGAAGGGACAGAGAGGGAAACACAGAAGCAGGCTTCAGGCTCTGAGCTGTCAGCACAGAGCCTGAAGCAGGGCTTGAACCCACAAACTGAGATCATGACCTGAACTGAAGTCGGATGCTTAACTGACTGAGCCACCCAGATACCCCTTCTCTGCTATTTTCTAATTCAGTAGATATCAACAAAAAGAACCACATAAATAAAAGTGCTTTGAGATTCTCAGTAATTTTTGAGATATAATTGACATATAATAAACTACACATATGCAAAGTATACAGTTTAATAAATTTGATGAGGTGCTTCGGTGGCTCAGTCAGTTGAGCCTCTGACTCTTGATTTCACCTCAGGTCATGATCCCAGGGGCGTGGGATCGAGCCTCATGTCAGGCTCTACACTGAGTGTGGACCCTGCTTGAGATTCTCTTTCCCTCTGCCCTCTCTCTCTCTCTCTCTCAAATAAAAAATAATAATTTTTAAAAGGTTTTGTTTTTTTAATGTTTATTTTTGAGAGACAGCACGAGCAGGGGAGGGGCAAAGAGAGAGGGGGGACAGAGGATCTGAAGCAGGCTTTGTGCTGATAGGGGCTTGAACTCACCAGTTGTGAGATCATGACCTGAACTGAAGTCAGAAGCTTAACCGACTGAGCCACCCAGGTGCCCTCCCCCCCAAATAATAATAATTAAAAAAACTAAATTTGAAATATGTTTACTGGCAAGTTTAAAGTGTGTAGGGCAGTCCAGCAGGCTGGAAACTCAGGCAGGAGTTGATGTCATGGTCTGGACTTGGAAATTTGTAGGGTCAGTTAGTAAGATTTCTTAGGAAACTCAGGCAGGATTTCTGTTAGAGTCTTAAGGCAGAATTCCTTTTTCTCTAGGAAATCTGTTTCTGCTCTTAAAGTCTTCAACTGATTTAATGGTGCAACCCTCCCCCCTTGTTATCAAGAGTAATGTTCTTAAAGTCAGCCAGTTATAGATATTAATCATATCTGCAAAATACTTTCACAGTAACATCTAGATTAGTGTTTCACCAAAAAAAACTAGGTACCATCGCCTGGCCAAGGTGATACATAAAATTTAACCATCATACCATCTGTTTCTTCAAGAAAATGAACATATCCATCACCCACGGAAGTTTCCTGTGCTTCTTTGTAATCCCCATTTCTGCATCCTTAATAATTTTTTTTTCAACGTTTTTTTTTTTTTATTTTTATTTTTTTTGGGACAGAGAGAGACAGAGCATGAACGGGGGAGGGGCAGAGAGAGAGGGAGACACAGAATCAGAAACAGGCTCCAGGCTCTGAGCCATCAGCCCAGAGCCCGACGCGGGGCTTGAACTCACGGACCGCGAGATCGTGACCCGGCTGAAGTCGGACGCTTAACCGACTGTGCCACCCAGGCGCCCCAATAATTTTTAAGGGTGTGAAGCGTTTCTGAGACCAAAAGGGTTGAAAATGGTCATTTTATGGGCCTTCAAAACACATTTGGGGCAGAAAACATATTCTTTAAGGGTTTTTTGTAAATTTTTTATAACCTGGAAAAGGATGAAGTATTGTGGAATATTTTGATATCTTTTTCCACATTTCCTCCCCAACACCCCCACCCCCCACTTTAGCAATTTTCATAGGCTTGTTTGCTGGAGTAGCATTTTTCAAGATGCAAAGTGGAGTAGTTACTGTGAAAAACAAAGGGTCAGATAAATTTAGAAAACACCAAGTTAAATCAAATAGACTTTTTTACTGTAAGAATTTTCTGAGCTTTTAATATCCTAATGTGCATTAAGAATTGTCACAAGGAGAATATGATGTGCAGTTTCCCAAATTAATCCCTTTGAGACACTGTTGGGAAAGGCCCAGGTCTGATATTTAGCCTTTACTGGAAGGGATTGTCACTATTTCAGGTCATTAGGGAGGGGGTTGTGGTATGCCCATCAGTCATGATGGAGAAGCAAGTGTTTATTTATACCCGACATTGTTATCTACCTAATATATATTATTCTCATGTAATCCTTGAAACAGTCATAAATTTTATTTTCAAATTATAGATTTGAAAGCTGTTAAGAAATTGCCCAAGGCTACTCAACTAGGAAATGACAAAGTCAGGATTGAGCCCACATCTATCTGACTCTGAAGCCTGTGTTTTACTGCTTAAATCTATTTATCTAACGTTCATCCTAATGTTTTTCTTTTTCTGATGTATACTTGTCCAGAGTTGGTCTAAGCTTATCAGGAAATAGTCAGCTCTAGAAGCAACAGAACAATTGGCTTTTTCCTGTAGGGAATATGGTGAAGTCTGATCATAGGGGACAGAGACATCCCCTCTCTCTTCTCACCTCGGCTAATGGCAGATAAAATCTCTTCAACAGATTCTGTGTGTTGTTGCTAAGCCTTTACAAGTTTTTGCTCATGTAGCCTGAACATAGCTTTAAATTTTTTTTTAATGTTTATTTATTTATTTGAGAGAGATTGAGACACAAGCACGAACAGGGGAGGGCAGAGAGAGAGGGAGATACAGAATCTGAAGCAGGCTCCAGGCTCTGAGCGGTCAGCACAGAGCCCGACGCAGGGCTCGAACCCACAAACTGTGAGATCATGACCTGAACCAAAGTCAGATGCTTAACCAACTGAGCCATCCAGGTGCCCCAGCCTGATCATAGCTTTAAAAGAATTAAAGGGAATTATTGCCTTTAATTAAAATGTACTCCTGTTTTGAATACTAATGTTCACTCTTGACTATTGCAATCTTTATGGTAAGGGAATACAGATGTCTTGGGTCATTAGTTTAAGTGTGATCAAGATTGATCATAAAGTGATACCTACGTTCAGCTAGTGGGGTTAATTAATATTACTTTCTTCAAAGAATATAAGATGAGATAATAGAAAGTTAGAAAAAGAAGTCCATATTATTTAAAAGATTTTTATGAAATAGCTCTTTAGTGTTTCTTTTTGTGTGTACAGATAATACACAGTTAAAAGGTGGGTACAGTTGAGGGAGTGTGGCAAAAAACACCTAACTGAGGTCACTGCAGCATAAAGGGTCATCAGAAAGCAATTGATCAGAAGCAATTGATGATTTGCTATAAGCAAGACATTAAGCTAAAGACTTTACATATAGTATTGAGTATAATGCCCACAACTCAGAGAGGGATTTATTCTCATTTTGCTTAAGAAGGATCTGAGATTTCGGTAGAATAAGTAACTGACGTTTGGTCATACAGCTTGATCGCAGTAGAGCCAGGATTTGAACTTGGGTGTGTCTGACTCCTAAGCTGGTCCTTGTCCTTCTGCTGTCTACTGCCTCTAAGAGTATAAAGTAAATGAAAAAACTATTGATTTATATGAGCTTTTTAAGAAACACTTACTGAGATTTAATTACAATGACCAGTCATTTAATGTAATCAGGCCCAATTCCATGGATAGGAAAATTGTATTGTGTAAGGGGAGTTAAAGACTTACAATCTATGTTATAAATCTATAATCTATAATCTATAAACCTATAGACCTACCTATAAACCAACCTGTAATCCTCAGTCTCCAAAATTCACAGTACCTGAAACATACATCTTTTGAGAATTCCGTTCAGCTATGACAAAAGTTTCAAAAATTTTCAGCAGTTAGAACTTTTGTTTTGTTTTTGTTTTGAATTAAAAGTGGGTAGTGTAAAACTTCATTTTACATAAGTATCTTTCTTGTGGTCTGGAGAAATTCTAGGGAAATCAGGTACACTGAGTTTATCCTGTTTTCTCTAGAAGGTAACTATAGCAAAGCAACCTATTTAAAAGTTTTCACGAATTATTGACATTTTGGAGTTAGGCAATTATGAGTCACATTAGCTCTCCAGTAATCTTTCATACTAAGAAAGAATGTAACCAAGCAAGGATTGGAGGGTGGGTGTGTACTATGAGGAATTTTCAGCCTAGAATAAGTGAGGCTCAGCTTGAGGCCATTGAATAGTTGGTTATTCCCAAGAAATTTTGCTTTGAGTCTATAAACAAATAATTTCCTTATCCTTAAATATTTGATGAGGGCTGTGAGAATTTGAGTAGAATAGGATAGATATACTTAGATGTATTATCTTCCTTTAATTCCTTAAGGAAAAGAGTGTTTATTTTATAAAGTCGCTGTTTTCTGCCAGTGTTAGGTTGTCTTTTGATTAAAGACCAGTGATAGAATTGGCCTGGCATTGAAACTAGTAATAATTTTATTTTCTGTTTTTAGTTTAAAAAAAAAAAACAAATTTATTTATTTTATAGCTTTTATTTTAAAGCTTGAATTCCTTTAGGTATTCAAATATTTTTATTTTATTATAATATATTTAAAAGTTTTTAAATTTATTATTATTTTTTTAAGTAAGCTCCATGTCCAATGTGGGGCTTGAACTCACAACCCTGAGATCAAGAGTCACATGCTCAGGGTGCCTGGGTGGCTCACTTGGTTAAATGTCTGGCTCTTGATTTTGGCTCAGGTCATGATCCCACAGTATGTGAGTTCAAGCACCACATAGGCTCTGCACTGACAGAGTGGAGCCTGCTTGGGATTCTCTGTCTCCCTCTCTCTGTGCCCTTCCCTGGCTTGTGCACAGGCTCTCTCTCTTTCTAAATGAACGAATGAATGTCACGTGCTTTACTGACTGAGCCAGCCAGGTACCCCTCATCCAGTCTGCCTATCAGAGAACTTAAGATGCAAAGTAATATATTTTTTTAGCCTATAATTGCTAACTTGGAATAAGTGATACTTTTAATGCTTTCACAATAATCTGTGGTACCCTATTACATCAGCTGTTATCATTATTTTTAATTTAATTTTGAGAGAGCGAGAGAATCCCATGCAGGCTCCAGGCTCTGCGCTAAGCCCGATGCGGGGTTCCTTTTCACGATTGTGAGATCATGACCTAAGCTGAGATCAAGAGTTGGACACTTAACTGACTGAGCCATCCAGGCACCTCTGCCCACCCCCCCTTTTTTTTAAGTTTATTTATTTTTGAGAAAGAGAAAGTAGATCAGCTGTTTTAATTTTTGTGCCTTCCATACTATTTAGCCTATATGCATAATTATTTTTCTCTTGTGAAAGAACCCATGGGTTAATAAATTTTTATACTTGAATGTTTGATTAGCATGCTCTGTGTATTTTTATTTTTAAAGTAATGTCCACACCAAATGTGGAGCTTGAACTCACAACCTCTAGATCAAGAGTCACACACTCCACTCACTGAGCCAGCCAGGCGCCCCAACACCCTGTCTTTGAATGTTGGCATAGCTATTTATTGGCTATTGCTGATTTATGATTTCTGTTAAAGAAAAGAAAGGATTCTATGCCTTTTTTTCCCTTGCACAGTAGACAGGTTATGGAAGGAGAATGTTGATCAGAAAATATCAGTAAAATGTAATGCTTAGAGCTTCAGGACTTAAACAAGGTAGCTGTCATTTTGGTGTCTTTCCTATCAATCTGACTGATGATTGTTTTTGCGCTTATGAATTCCTTAGAACACCTGTTTTTCTGGAAGAAGAAAATGTTTGACTTTCAGTGACAGATGCAAATTATCTACATCATTTTAAATTGAATTGAGGTAAAATAGGGAAAAAAATAGTGCCTAAGAAAGTAACTAAATATGTACTTATGGTGAAGTGCCCTTCTTTAGCCAAGTATGAAAACACTTATTTGACAAATTCTTTATTCTTTGGCCTAGCCATAATTTTGTTCAAGGATGGTTTGATTTACAGAGGCCACTTCACTCTTGTTTTTCATCATAAGCACTGACTTCTTCTTGAGTACTTGCTTTATCTCAAGTTGTTACATTGATAGAATATCAAAATTATCAGTGCTTAAAGTAGAAATCCACCATTTCTTTTAATTTTTGTTTTGTTTTTGTTATTGAGAGAGAGCAAGATAGAGTATGAGCAGGGGAGGGGCAGAGAGAGAGAGCGAGACAGAATCTGAAGCAGGCTCCAGGCTCTGGGCTGTCAGCACAGAGCCCGACATGGGGCTTAAACCCACAAACCGTGAGATCATGACCTGAGCCAATGTCAGACACCTAACCAACTGAGCCACCCAGGCGCCCCAGAAATCCACCAATTCTTTTTTGCTCTTTGCATCTTCTTTTTTTCTGAGTTTCTAAATTGAATTGCATTTCTGTTTTCCTCCTCTTCTCCTTTTCCATTTGCTCCTAGGGCCTTTTCCAGACTTCAAAACAAAGCCCATAGCTTTTTACTCATTCTTTTTTTTTTTTTTTTACATTTATTTTTGATAGAGACAGAGCACACGTGGGGGAGGGGCAGAGAGAGAGGGAGACACAGAATCCGAAGCAGGCTCCAGGCTCTGAGATGTCAGCACAGAGACCCACACGTGGCTCAAACTCACAAACCATGAGATCATGACCTGACCGAAGTCAGATGCTTAACGACTGAGCCACCCAGGCGTCCCAACTCATTCTTTTGATCTAATACCTTCATCCAAGTTTCTGCAAAATTGGAGAAAAGGAAGGATGGGGAATAGACTTTTTAGTCTTAAGATTTTTTTTTGTTTTGTTTTTACTTTTTTCTTCTGAATTTCACCTATACCTTACAGATAGTGCCTTCTGGAGCCAGGAATATGAAGCCTAGTACTGCACAAGCCTGATGGTCATTGCTGTATTCTCAGGCTGTCTTTCTCTCCCAGTTGCAAAATACCTACTTTTCATCTTCATTTCACTGAAGCTTTTTGACAGTTACAGTTTCTTGGAGAACAGGAAAACAGTAAATTGATCTCCTAGTGTCACTTTGAAGATATTGAAGTGTAAGATAAAGGACTAATGAGAACTGGTCTTCACTGGGACAGCTTGGGTTGAACCTAGGTTCTCTTATTAGCTTTATGACCTTGGTCAAGTCAGTCAACCTTTCTGAATCTCCATTTGTTCATCTTTAAAGTTGTCCCCCTCAGGGGCTCTTGGGTGGCTCAGTCGGTTAAACATCTGCCCCTTGGCGTTGGCTCATGATCTCACGGTTCATGGGGTCAAGCCCCACATCAGTCTGCACCAGCAGTGCAGAGCCTGCTTGGGATTGTCTCTCCCTGTTCCTGTCCCACTTGTACTGTCTCTGTTTCTCTCAAAATAAAATAAAATAAACTTTAAAAATTATAAAATAAAGTTGTCCCTCTCTGAATGAGATGATATATGAAAAGTGATTTTCGACCTGTAAGGCATTTTGCAGTTATAATTTTTTGTAACCAGCTATGTGTTAAATTTTGGTATCTTTAATATAGTAAAGATAAGTAAAGAGAATTCAAAATTTCCAATGAAACAAAATGCAGATGGGTCTGCTGTTTCAAGAATTTCACAGTTGGAGGTAGAATGGAAATGTTAAACATTTTGAACTGATGTGCTTTTTTATTGTTTTAAACTTTTCTGTGCATGAGATACACACATAGAAAAATGTACATAGGAAGTATGTATGATGGCTGTGCACGTTTTAAGTAATGAAATAATCACCGATGTACATATCGCTTAGTTTAAGAAATAGAATGTCACAGGGGCTTCTGGGTAGCTCAGTCAGTTAAGCATGTGACTTTGATTCAGGTCATGATCTTTAGGTTCATGAGTTCAAGCCCCACATAGGGCTCTCTGCTGTTGGCGCAGAGCCTGCTTCGGATCTTCTGTCTCCCTCTCTCTGCCCCTCCCCCACTGGTGTGCGTGTGTGTGCATGCTCTCAAAAATAAACATTTTATTTTATTTTTTTAAACATTTATTTTTTCGGGGCACCTGGGTGGCTCAGTTGGTTAAGTGTCTGACTGCAGCTCAGGACATGATCTCACGGTCTGTGAGTTCAAGCCCCGCGTCAGGCTCTGTGCTGACAGCTCGGAGCCTGGAGCCTGCTTCCGATTCTGTGTCTCCCTCTCTCTCTGCCTCTCCCCTGCTTGTGCTCTGTGTCTCTCTGTCTCTCAAAAATAAATAAATTAAAAAAAAATAATAAAAACATTTTTTTCTTTTTCTTTTTTTTTTTTTTAACTTTTATTTATTATTGAGAGACAGAGCATGAGCATGGGAGGGGGCAGAGAGAGGGGGAGACACAGAATCCGAAGCAAGCTCCAAGCTCCAAGCTGTCAGCACAGAGCCCGACGTGGGGTTTGAACTCACAAACCGCGATATCATGACCTGAGCCGAAGTCAGATGCTTAACTGACTGAGCCACCCAGACGTCCCTCAAGAATAAACATTAAAAAAAAATAAAAAATAAAAGAAATGGAACATCACATATCCTTGCTTTAAATTCATCCAGAATCCTGACTTTATATATGCTAATGACTCCTAAATTTAACTCTGTGGTCTGGACTTTTCTCCTGAACTCCAAATTTGTATATCCAGCTGCATATTTGACATTTTCACTTGCATGTCTAATAGGATCTCAGACTGGCTATCTCCAAAACTCCTCATTCCTACTCCCACCCATCCATTGCTCTGTAGTCCTCTATCTCCATTAATAGCAGCTCTGTCTTTTCAGTTGCTTAGGCTAAAACTTTGGAGCTTTAAGTCCTTTTGTCCCCTCACACCTCCTGTAGAAACTATCAGTAGGGTCTGTTGAAAGTTCATTAAGAATACATCTAGGATCTCACTTCTCAACACTCCAACTGCTAACCCAGTCTGTAGGCTACCACTATCTCTAGATTACTGCTTTAGTCTACTAACTGGTATCTCTGCTTCTGTTGCTTCCTCTCCTGTAGTCTATTTTCAGCACAGAAGCTTGAGGATCTTGTTAAAAGTAAGTCAGATAATGTCACTTCTCTTTCAGAACACTTCAGTGACTTCCCTTCCCATTGGCTCCGAGTAAATGCTCTGCACTGCTGACCTCAGTTAATACTCCCTTCTCCTCCTGACTACTCTCCTCTTTGCTCATTCTCTTCCAGCTACACTGATATCTCGCTCATCCTTACACATGCCACTGAGTTTTCTGGCCTTGAGAGTTTCTAGCTTTATGCTGGAGGCTTCTGATCCAAGCTCCTTCCCTTCTTAAGGCCCAGGGCTTTCTGATCTCTTCCTTACTTTTGTGGCCATTAATACCCTGGCTCCAAGCCATCAGGCATGAAGTGATGCCCTTGAGCAAATAAATGACTGTTTTAGAATTCTAGATACTATTCTCCTTTTGAACACATCCTCCACCCCATCTTTTTTTTTTTTTTTTTTTTTTTTTTTGGCAAAGATTTCCTTTTCTCTGTTGCCAGTTCAGCATTCATTAAGACTGTTATGTTTTATTTAACGTTTTATAGATGGCTTCTTTGTCAGCCATTTTGCCAGAATTGAAAGTCTGATGAATTGTTATTAGTGAAGTTAGATCATTGATTTCTTAGAATATTTTTTTATTGTTATTTTTCTTTAATTTAAATCCAAGTTAACACAGTGTAATAATTTCAAGAATAGAATTTAGTGATTTATCATTTACATATAACACCCTGTGCTCATCCCAACAAGTGCCCTCCTTAATGCCCCTTGCCCATTTAGCCCTTCCCCCCACCCCCTCTCCCCTAGCAATCCTCAGTTTCTTCTCTGTATTTAAGAGTCTTTTATGGTTTGTCTCCCTCCCTGTTTTTATATTATTTTTGCTTCCCTTCCCTTGTGTTCATCTGTTCTGTGTCTTAAAGTCCTTATATCAGTGAAGTAATATATTTGTCTTTCTCTAATTTCGCTTAGCATAATATCCTCTAGTTCCATCCACGTAGTTGCAAACGGCAAGGTTTCATTCTTTTTGATTGCTGAGTAATACTCCACTGTATATATGAACCACATCTTCCTTATCTATTCATCCATCGATGGACATTTGGACTCTTTCCATACTTTGGCTATTGTTGATAGTGCCGCTATAAACATTGGGGTGCATGCATCCCTTCGAAACAGCACACCCGTATCCCTTGGATAAATGCCTAGTAGTGCAATTTCTGGGTCGTAGGGTAGTTGTATTTTTAGGTTTTTGAGGAACCTCCATACTGTTTTCCAGAGTGGCTGAATTTTGTTTTTCTTTCTTGAATTAAAGGATGGAAGACTCCAGACAGGGGACCACATCTTGAAGATTGGTGGCACAGATGTGCAGGGAATGACCAGCGAGCAAGTTGCCCAAGTACTAAGGAACTGTGGGAATTCAGTCAGGATGCTTGTTGCAAGAGACCCAGTTGGTGAAATTTCTGAAACCCCTCCCCCCCCTGCAGCCTTACCTGTAGCCCTGCCTGCTGTAGCCAACAGGAGCCCTAGTGTTGTGAGTATACAAACCATTCTTTAATCTTAAATACTGGATATGAGATCCTGCAAGATTAGAAATCCCTTCAACTCAGAGTGCCAACGATTGTGAGTAGTGTGACCAAGGAAGTGAAGAAGAACCTTGCTAAGAGACCTTCGATAAGTTTGATTTTCTTTGTTGCTGTGTCTCAGGGTTAAGTCATTCAGCCTCCCTGAGCTTCAGCTACTCCTCTGTAAATTGGAAAATAATAGTACTTGCCATTTCTTTTTCTTAGATAAAGGCTTTTAAAAAACTTTTAAAATTTTGTTTAAAAAAATTCCTTTTTAATGTTTGCTTATTTTTGAGAGAGAGGGACAGAGTGCGAGTGGGGGAGGAGCAGAGAGAGACGGAGACACAGAATCCTAAGCAGGCTCCAGTTTCTGAGCTGTCAGCACACAGCCCAATGCGGGTCTCGAACCCATGTGCTGTGAGATCATGACCTGAGCTGAAGTTGGACGCTTAACCAGGCACCCCTTAAATTTTATTTTAAAGTAAGATTCAAACCCAACATGGGGCTTGAAATCATGACCCCGAGATCAAGAGTTGCATGCTCTACCAACTGAGCCAGCCAGAAGTCCTAGTACTTGTCATTATTATTTCATTAGAGTGGTGTTGAGGCATCCATGTATTGGAGGGGAAACTAAGTATTGGTCAGTGTATGAGTTACTACAGATAGGAACAGAATGACCAAAGGAAATAAATAATATTTGTTATAATAATCATTATCATCAAACACCTAGAATTGTTGAGGTCATCTGAAATCCTCACAGGAATTCTGCAAGATAGGTCTTAACCTTTCATTAAGATAAGATTGTAGGGGCACCTGGATGGCTCAGTCAGTTAAGTGTCCGACTTCAGCTCAGGTCATGATCTCACGGTCTGTGAGTTCAAGCCCCGCGTCGGGCTCTGTGCTGACAGCTCAGAGCCTGGAGCCTGCTTCTGTGTCTCCCTGTTTCTCTGCCCCTCCCCTGCTCATGCTCTGTCTCTCTCTGTCTCAAAAATAAATATTAAAAAAAAAATTAAAAAAAGAGAAGATTGCAATACATGAAGGAACTAAAGTCCAAATTACCCATTAAAAGTCATAAAGTGAGGGGTGTCTGGGTGGCTCAATAGGTTGAACGTCCGACTCTTGATTCCGGCTCAGGTGATGATCCCAGGGTCATGGGATTGGGCATGGGTTGGGCTCTGTGCTGTGTGTGGAGCCTACTTCAGATTCTCTATTTCCCTCTGTCCCCAACTTGTGCTTTTTTTGTCCCTAAAAAAATAATAAACTTATAGAAACAATCATATAGTAAGTTGAAGCTGGGATTTGAATTCAGGTCTTTCTGGTCCTTTCCAAACCCTTTCCAACCATCACACAGGCTCTGAATCAAGGGGTAATAAAGCGAATGGAGAGAAATAGTTTTTAAAAGGAGGGGCCATGGAAGAAAGAAGGAGAAGTGATTTTGGTGGGAAGAGGTGGAAGACCGTCATTCATCTGCATTCGAGGGGCTGTTCTACGAAGTTGTTGGCCTCTCCCTCTTTGGCATCTTGTTGCTGAAAATTTTCTGTCAGAGATGTTAGCATCATTTTTGTTTTCCTCCCCAGACTGGTTACAGCCACTTTCTTTCCTTCCATTACTTTAGCTCTCTTGAGCCTCCAATTCAGTAGTTGGGATCAATGTAGCTATGTGATAAGTGAGAATTTGATGCAATCACCCGTTTCCTTTCTCCTGTTAGCGTTTTGAATCGGATCATGTTTTTAGACACTTTATTCTTTTAAAGAACTATTTTATTTTTTAATTTATTAATTTTTTTAATGTTTATTTATTTTTGAGACAGAGAGAGACAGAGCATGAACGGGGGAGGGTCAGAGAGAGAGGGAGACACAGAATCTGAAGCAGGCTCCAGGCTCTGAGCTGTCAGCACAGAGCCCGACGCGGGGCTCAAACTCACGGACCATGAGATCATGACCTGAGCCGAAGTCGGACGCTCAACCGACTGAGCCACCCAGGCGCCCCAGAACTATTTTAAATTAGAAGACAAGTAATGAAAAAAGGTTCTAGGTCGACAGTTTTTGCTCACAATTATTACTCACAATAATTGTTAACATTTGTTTCAAAATTTTTCTTTACATTTGGTTCTTTTTTATTTATTTTTTGAGAGAGGAAGGGTAAAAGTGAGTGAGAGGCAGAGAGAGAGAGAGGGAGAGAGAGAAGCGAGGCTCACCCGAAGCGGGGCTCGAACTTAAGAACTTTGAGATCATGACCTAAGCCGAAGTTGGATGCTTAACCAACTGAGCCACTCAGGCACCCCTACATTTGGTTCTTTTAGATAAAAATTTATCCTGAGTTTTTTTTTTCTAAGTGGCTGTTATTAGTTTTCTGTTGTTGTGTAACAAATTATCACAAACTTTGTGGCTTAAAACAACATGCTTTGTTAGTTCACAGTTGTGCAGTTCAGAAGTCTGGGTAGGACGGGCTGGGTTCTCTACTTAGATTCCTGTGTGGCCAAAATCAAGGGCTTGCCGGACTCTTATCTGGATGCTCTGGGGACAGTCTGTTTCTAAGCTCATATAGATTGTTGGCAGAAAACAGCTCCTTGCATCTGTAGGACTGAAGTCTCTTTTCTTTGCTGGCTGTCAGCTAAGGCCCTCTCAGCTCCTCGAGGCTCCCCATGGAACTTCTCATAGGACCTCTTCATCTTCAGACCACAAGTCCAGCCCTTATACTTCAAATCTTTGTCACTTCCTTTTCTGCTGCCAGCCAGAAAACTGCTTTTGAAGGGTCTGTGATTAGATTAGATGCACCTGGATAGTCGTCTTTTTGCCACATACTGAAACATAAACACAGGAATAGCACCAGGAATCAAAAATCATGGGGACCATCTTAAGATTCTCTCTGCCACAGGTGCTAAAAAAATACTTGACAAACCATGCACAAATTGTGTACACAGTTATGGAACTAAATATATATCATTAAAAAGTTTTTTTTCCTTTTAAGACCGTTCTCTCTCTCTCTGTTTTTTTTTAGGACAGTTCTCTTTTTGAAACTTATGATGTTGAACTCATTAAAAAAGATGGACAAAGTCTTGGAATTAGAATTGTTGGGTATATTGGAACTCCTCATACAGGTAAATGAATCATTTCCATTTTGTATTTGGAAATAATTGTAAAGGATGTTAAGGTTTCTAGATAGTAAAATTAACTATCTGCAGACTTTAATTTAAATACTGAACAATAAACCGTGTATTTTTAGTGGCAACCAGTTACTTTTCAGTGATTAGACAATTACAGTTTTATCTCAGTAGTTTTATAGCTGACTTGATTTTCATTAACAAGGATTTAATTATCCAGCTCATCATATAGCATTTGAATTGTACCTTCTTTTATTTCTTAAATATATTTAAAATATTGTGACTGTTACATATTATGACACTTTAGATGTGATAAAATAAAAAGATTACTGTATTTCATATTATAAATGTCAAAAAAGTATTAGTATAATCACATATATATATAAAACAATTTCTTTGATTAGAATTATTTTCCCGTCATATAAAAGGGTTCTATTGTAATAATAAATACATGGCCCAAGTATTTCTGAATAACATCCCCTCAGCTCTTACATGTAAAGATTTGGTAACTTTCACTGTACGAATTACTCTGTTATTATAAGACAGTCATTAGAGTAAGGTAAAATAAATTTTTTGCACAAATATTTGCTAGTAACATGAATTCAGAGGTATGAAATGTTCTAGTTTTTTAAAAAATAGCAAGATTAGAAAGTTAATTTTCTTAAAAAATTATTATTTTGCATACTTACAGCAGGTGGAAAGATTAAGAGTGCTAATGTATTCAAAGTCCTGAATGAAATTCATGTCAGGCCACCTTGTGCTATTTTAGCCTAATGAAATAACTGTTTTCAAACCTTTAGATTTTTCTAAGTGCCACCTTTATTAGGTTCAGAATTTAAATGAGTTCCAAAAGAGCTAAGTATGGATTGTATAATAATGTTGGGGGAAAAAAACCTATATTGAATAGCTCTTAATATGCTGTCTGGTTAAAGAAATCATGACTTTGTTCCTAAACTTGTGGCTTATGACTCAAATACTCTATTAAGTTTTTAGAGTGTTCTTATAAAGTTAACAATATACACACAGAGTAAAATGAAAGTGAATAATAGAAGACTGAGAAAATCTGATGTTTATGTTACTGAATAAAGAAAAGAATCCTTTACCTTCTTTACCTTCAAAAGAAGTTTTGGAGACTGGGCGGGGGGCAATGGTAAATCCAAAAACTAGACCATTTAAAAACTCAAACTCAGCATACTATTTAACATGTAGTCTTTCAAAATAATATTCATTTTATTCCATTCATTGGACTTTTGAGGGGGTTACTTAGTTCTGAAAGGGATAGAAAAATGAATGTAAGAAAAGTCTAGTCAGAGAAAGAAATATGTAAGTAACTCTTAATTATTTAAGGATAAGTGAAATATATGTTTTAGTAGAGATCTAAGCAAACTATCATGACAGTTGAAAGATTAAATTTGATGAAATAAAGAATTCACAAAGAAAGGTATTTGCGCTAGTCATGAAAAAGGATTTTAGTAGAAGGGGTGAGGTTATAGGAAGAAAAAATGGATAAGAAAAGGGATAGCATCATGACAATACTTAGTGTTTTGGTGAAATCTCAAGTCTTGTGTGTGTGGACTTTTGTCTTGTTGGAGGGATGGTAGTTGGATGTAAGGAAAAAAAGACATTTGGGGCAGAGTATAGAGGTCCTTGAGTATGAGTCTATGAAATTTACAATTATTTAGGCAATAGGAATCCATTGGTGTTTAGTTTTCTTCTATTGACAATATTTTAAGTTCATTTGAAATGAAAGAATAAAAGTACAAAATCATCCAGAGTTATGGTTTTCATTTTCCAGTTTCTCCTCCAGTCTTTGCCCTAGGAACGCATGCTTTTTATATAGTTGTAATTTTTATATAGCCATTTGTTTCTATTTAAATATTTTATAATATAAAGATTATGTAACATTGTGAAGATTCTACTTAAAAAAACAAAACAAAACACTATGTGTATTTTTCCGTATCTGGGAAGCTAACAGTGAACTAAATGTAGGCCAGAAGACCAGGTAGGAGGGAGACTCTTGTCTTAGTGCTGGTGAAAAGTGACGAGGTCTCTGAGGCAGCAGGGAGAAGGGAGACAGCCCAAGAGAAGAGGCTGAGACTGCCTGGGCTCTCCTGAATTCCAGTTGGTGGTAGAGCACATTTCATCAAGGTTCCATTACTGATGATTTTTCCAGAAATAGTCATCAGTCACATCATTTCAAATTCGGGTCACTCGTGATGGTGACAGTTTGAAATAATCCATCAATTTCCCTGCTTGTGTTCAAGATAGTATTTATCAAGCCTCGAGTCAGCCCCTGTAGCTAATTAACCTCTTGATATGAATTTTGCAATCAAGGTCTAATTAGAGCTTTCTTCCTTTTTCCATATGTTTTCGTGCACCTCAGGGGAGGCTTCAGGGATTTATGTGAAAAGTATAATACCTGGCAGTGCTGCATACCACAATGGCCAAATTCAAGTGAATGACAAAATAATTGCTGTAAGTACCTGTTCTCTGTTTTAGAATGGAATCAACTTGGGGGGTCGGGGGGGAGTTATCTTTATTATGATGTGTGCGAGAGGAGAATGGCTTCGCATAATCTCATAATGTTTCAAAAAATTGAGTGTCATCTCATTGATTTGGACTCTTGGGGTTCTAAATTTGTTTGCTTTTTGTTTTTGTTTTTCATTGTGTGTGAAGAAACCAATCAATAACCATATTGGTAGGAAGAAAATATATATATATATACACATATATCTGAAAGATGGTCTGCCATTCTTCTAGAAAAGCCTTTTTTTTCATTTTTAAAAAATGTTTTTATTATTTATTTTTGAGAGAGAGAGAACGCGAGCAAGCGAGCATGCGCATGAGCTGGGGAGGGGCAGAGAGAGGGAGACACAGAATCCGAAGCAGACTCCAGGCTCTGAGCTGTCAGCACAGAGCCTGACCCAGGGCCTGAACCAATGAACCGCAAGATCATGACCTGAGCCGAAGTTGTCAGATACTGAACCGATTGAGCCACCCTGGTGCCCCTAGAAAAGACTTTTCAAGCACCTCTGTGTTTTTTAAACTCACTCATTTTTCATAGAAAATAGGCTATTAACCAGATCTTTTTATCTCTTCATGAAAGTAATTTTTCTACTAACCGTAAGTAATTTTGAATACAAACAAAAAAATAGAACTATTTTATATATTGGAGAATATAATAATTACCTTTTGTCAATTCAGACTGGTCTTTCTTCATTTAGTAGAAATTGGTTAAATTTTAAAGTTTATTTGAATAATATTTTTGAAGCATACACACACACACACACACACACACATTTAATTTAGTGATTTACATAGAAACAAATGTTCATTGGTGTCATTTGAATCTTCATCCTTCAGGGGCGCCTGGGTGGCTCAGTCGGTTGAGCGGCCGACTTCGGCTCAGGTCACGATCTCGTGGTCCGTGAGTTCAAGCCCCGCGTCGGACTCTGTGCTGACAGCTTGGAGCCTGGAGCCTGTTTCGGATTCTGTGTCTCCCTCTCTCTGACCCTCCCCTGTTCATGCTCTGTCTCTCTCTGTCTCAAAAATAAGTAAACGTTAAAAAAAAAAAAAAAAAAAAAATGAATCTTCGTCCTTCAAGTCCATGTAGGGAAGCACCTTTCATGACTCTTGGCTTAGGAAGCGTCTTGTGATTTGCAGGGTATGGAGTCAAGCAGTAAGCAGTGGATGCTTTGGAGAAAATACTTCTAGGGAAAACTAAAAGTAATGGTTTGGCCAGCTTGGGAGATGAGGCCTGTATGTTCTGATGGACTTCAGAAATGAGGAATTGGGCTTGATTTAGATTAGCAAATCCGTTTCTCGCATATACTTCTTCACAGCACTAGAAAACCCAATGGGGGGAGATGTGTGTATCTCTTTTGGAAACTACCACATAATGATATGATAGAGGGATGAAGTATTGGATGACCTCTTCAATGTTGATAATACAGGCTTGTAGTTAGTACATCTTGAGAGCTGTGTTTAACAGTTGACCATCTTTGATGGCACTTTGAATTTTGAATAGCATAAGAGACTAAGACCTTTTCCCTCTCAGGCTGTCAGTTAAAATGTGTGACTCTCAATTACAAGTTTGAATTTGCTCTGTAGGTTTTCAGGACATTTGTCAGCATGTTTCACTACTAATTTTGCCTCCTATTCAAAAATAATTCCTTAGGTTTAATACAAATTCGTTTTGGCATAAAATGAATTGCCTGATTTTATTCTGCCTTGTCAGAGTTGGAAATAGTAGCTAACTTGAAGCTCCTGTTTAATGTGTCTCTTAACATTTTAGGTTGATGGTGTCAATATTCAGGGTTTTGCCAACCAGGATGTTGTTGAAGTGTTACGAAATGCAGGGCAAGTGGTACACCTAACTCTGGTTCGAAGGAAGACATTTTCATCTGCTTCTCCACACGAATGGCCTTCAGACAGAGGTAGTTCATTCCACGATCCCTCTCCCCACCACATAGTCTAGGTCTGGAAGAATATCTTATCTAGAGAAGTTGCTCTGTGAGTCTGGGAAGGAAAAACTGCCCACCTTGTGTAATGTAGTGATGGAGAAATGAATCAGCTAGCTCATTTGTGCATTGAAGAAGAACTTCCTTGTGCCACTCCAAATGTTAGAACATGAACCCTGACATGCATTAAGCTTTGAGAGCTGTTTGAAATGGAGATGGAAATCATTTTTTTTCCAAAAAGCTTCTAAATTTCATTTATTACTTATATTTGAATAATAAAGCTTCGACACCTTTTGTTCTAGGGGTTCTCATTTGTCTAAGGCTTTGACATTTTGCACACTTAAGATTTCATACTACTTCTAACAATATATTTAATTCTAATGTCTCCTGATTTACCCTATGAAATACAGAGGGGAGAAAATGAGGATTTCTATTAAGAACATTTTTATTTGTAAAATATTTGTTATTTTGATTAAAGAATAGCAAATTGTCATTATGGAACAAATGGTATGCATGCCAGTTTTTTAATTATCAAGTTATTAATGTGTAGATTGAAAAATTTGACAGTCCTGAAAACAAATTCAATTTAAAATGAATGACTAGGGGCGCCTGGGTGGCGCAGTCGGTTAAGCGTCCGACTTCAGCCAGGTCACGATCTCGTGGTCTGTGAGTTCGAGCCCCGCGTCGGGCTCTGGGCTGATGGCTCGGAGCCTGGAGCCTGTTTCCAATTCTGTGTCTCCCTCTCTCTCTGCCCCTCCCCCGTTCATGCTCGGTCTCTCTCTGTCCCAAAAATAAATAAACGTTGAAAAAAATAAAATAAAATAAAATAAAATAAAATGAATGACTAGTTATAGAACTAGTAAGAAATAATTCCATTAGAATTTGTCAGAAGATGAATATATTTTTTTCCTCTCTTCTGAAGATATAATAAGCCTGGAAGCCTTGTCTCAACTAATATTGATTTATATTTAAATGGGAACTTTTTAAGTTTTATGTGATAGTGAAAATTTTGCTGCTGAAAGACAGATGCCCTGTCAACTGCATCGTATGTATGAAATTAAACATTGCCTAAATAGTACAAATTGTAAAATGCTATATTGACCTTAAAAGGTTTACATAAATATTTATATCAACATAATGGTTTTTAATAGCTCTGATAGAGCCCTTGGCTTCAGTCTACTGTATCAAATAAAGTACGTTCTCTGCGAATTAGCAATTCTTTCCTGCGCATGCCTCCATTTTAAATTTATGTTGGGATAAATTTTGACTCTAAATTCGCACTTCTTCCACGGTTGAGATGTCCTTCATGTGGGTTTTACTAGCACCCTTAGAAGAGCGCTGTACTGTAGCATTTATCACTCTGTTTTGGGATCACCTGTTTCATGTGTAGTCACTATAATGAAAGGAAATGGTGATGCCTTTGTTCCCTGCCCCACGTAACACATTTTCCTCTGCCTTCAGTCTTTTACTGAGGGAAACTGCACGGCTTCTAGCGCTTGCCTAATACTTGCCTCTACTATTCTAGATCTTACTGTCTTTCTCTCCTACTGTTTGTATACCTTATATATCTTTTTGGTGTACCTGTTTGTATAGTAGCATACAATTACATCATGTACTGCTCTGTACTATAAACTGTGGTATGCAACTATTCTCCCCAGTTACACTAGCAACTTTGGGCCTCATTACTTTGGCTAGCACTAGGCTGTGGTTTTAGTGTGTATCAGTGGATTAATGATGTAAAAAATATCATGTGGTTGAAAATTTCATGCTAAGATCATAGGAACTTGTAACTGGCTATATTTTTCAACATTTTATAGTTGACCTCTGAACAACACAGGTTTGAACTGTATAGGTCCACTTATGTGTGGATTTTTTTCCAATACAGTACTGTGCTATATTTTCTGTAAGTGTGGTTTTTTTTTCTTTCTTAAAATTTTCTTAATAACATTTTCCTTTCTCTATGTTGCTTTTACTTTTTCTCTAGAATACGATATAATACATAATAAACAAGTTCTGTTAATTGACTATGTTGTCAGTAAGGCTTCTGGTCAACAATAATCGGCTATTAGTTACATTTTGGGGGGCATTCAAAAGTTACATGTAGGTTTTCAGTTGCATGGGATGGGAAAGTGCCTCTAACCTCCACATTGTCCAAGGGTCAACAGTATTGTAAAAATTTTTGTAGATTTTTTTCAATGTTTATTTTTGAGA
The DNA here is from genome assembly GCF_018350155.1 of Leopardus geoffroyi. Taxonomy (NCBI): domain Eukaryota; kingdom Metazoa; phylum Chordata; class Mammalia; order Carnivora; family Felidae; genus Leopardus; species Leopardus geoffroyi. The sequence goes on from NC_059328.1 coordinate 50,660,217, forward strand.
AATAGCATGAGATGGGGAGGGGCAGAGAGAGAGGGAGACAGAGGACCTGAAGCGGGCTCTATGCTGACAGCGGAGAGCCCAATGCAGAGCTCGAATTCACAAACTGTGAGATCATGACCTGAGCTGAAGTCGGATGCTTAACCTACTGAGCCACCCAGGCGCCCCTGTAAAAATTTTTAAACATACAGAAAAATTGAAAAACATATAACAAATACCCACGGACCCACCATTTAGATTCAACAGTTAACATTTTGCCATATTTGTTTCATCTATTTGTCCTTTTCCCTGAACCCTGTGAGAGTGAGTAGTAGACATCATGGCACTTTAGTCCTGCATACTTTATAGCTTCTAAAAATAAAGATATTGTCTTACATGATAACATATCATTATCACAACGAAGAAAATTAATAGTAGTCCCTAATATCCAGTGTGCAGCACGTACTTAAATTTTTTTAATTGCCCCAAATGTCTTCTGTAGCTTCTTTTCCCACTCCCCACTCTCTGAAAGAGAAACCTCATAACATCAAGATTCAATCATGCGTTATGTTTCTTTGGTTTCCTATGTTACGTTTCTTCAGTTTCTTAATCTAGAAGAATCCCCGACCCCTGCCTCCACCTCCATGGCACAGACTTTTCATGAAAGGATTTGTCCATTTTGTCACCAGAACACTACATTCTGAATTTCATTGTCCTTGTGGTGTAATTTAACTTGTTCCTCTATCCACTGTGTTTCCTGTGAGAAGCTAGATATAAAGCCCTAGTTAGATCCAGGTTAAATGTTTTTGGTAAGAAAACTTTGTAAGTCATGCGTGACCATTTAAAAATGACCAAAAATGACTCTTGTTCAACCTTTCTTGTGTTTAACAGATACATAATGACTTGCATGCTTGAGATTGAAAGTTTTGGATATCCTATTACTCAGCTCAATTTAGCTAAGGGAGGAGAACCCTTAGCTGCAACCAGGGGAATTCTCTCCAATTCCCTTCCAATTCATAAAGTTACCTGTGTAGACTTGTTTTTTTTGTTTTTTTTTTTAAACTTATGATGGTGTCATGCCAGAACTTAGGTGAGCCCAGAGCAGTGGGAAGGGCTTATTCTGCATAACCTGCTCCTTACCCACCACAAGTGCAAGAGTATATACAGACCTTAGTGTTCTTTTTCTTTACCAAGGCTATGTTGATAAGTATCTTTTGTAGAATGACTTGGCCTTGCTCTTCTTCCCCATCGCCTGGTTCCTTATCCTTTCCAATGCTACCAGAACTTCCTTATTTTTTTTTTTAGGAATTGAGTGGTTATCACACATGACACTTTAAATAAAGTATCATATATGTAAGTTACCTGAGATGTTTGTAATGAGGTGGCCAAATGGGAGAACAGGACTAGAATGAACTCACTTAAATATGGTCTTCAGCTGCTAGTGATTCAAGTTAGTAATTCTTTTTTTTTTTTTTTTTTTTTTTTTTTAGGAACTGTCATAGAATCATCGGAAATACCAGCCCTCTATTCAACTGGAGCAGTGGAAACGGAAACGAACTTGGATGGTGGGGATGAGGAAACTGAAGAAAGAATGGGTAATCTAAAGGCCTCAGAAAAATTAGGTAGGCACAAAGCATTCAATTCAAAACAATCAAAGTAATTTGACTTTCTCTTATTTGTTAACTGTTTTCTCCCTTTAGAGCTAATACGAGAAATTTTAGAGACATTTTGGAGATAGGAAACAGGATATTCTTAATATCAATATCTTACCGCTTGTGACAATTGAAGACCAGTCGTTATTGTTTAATCTTTGTTTAATTAATTTTTTTAAAACTTTGTTTTGAGAGCACAAGTAGCAGAGGGGCAGAGAGAGAGGGGGAGAGAGAATCCCACGCAGGCTCCATGCTGTCAGCATAGAGGCTCGATCTCACAAATTGTGAGATCATGACCTGAGCCGAAATCAAGAGTTGGATGCTAAACCAACTGAGCCACCCAGCCTCCCCTGTTTAATTAATTTTAAATGCATTTTTATTAGTATGTGTTAACCCTTTTCATCTTGCTAGCATTTTAACAAGCTTACTGCATATGTTAGCTTATGTATTGTCGTTGATACAGTTATAGATATCTAGGTATCTGTATACATATAGCAGTGTTTTTTAACATAATAATTTGTAATCTATACATATGTATGTTTTATCAAACTGCCAGATTGTTATATATTTATACTTTAATCTTCTTTTCAATTGATGTGCAACTTTGTCCTCTTTGTACTTTGATAACTTGGCTACATAGTTGACTGTTCTGCAAGCATTTTGAATAACAGTCTCACACAATTCCCTGCACAGCATTGCTCAGGAAAGCCTTGACAATTGAATGAAATGGGATACTTCACACCATCCTCTTCCAGAGAAGTTTTGGCTTTGTCTTGTGTCAGGAAAGAATGGCCTGAAGGAAGGAGTAGCCCCTCATTCAAGTTAAAAAATTTCCTATAATTTGGAAATTTACCTTATTCTTTTTTGACCCAAGTAGATTGTATTGTAGTTTGATCTTTGCTATTTAAATTCAGGTGTACCCGGATAGATTGTCATGGAGCTATTGGGTGAAAATCAAATATGTTCTGAAATTAGAAGTATCTTTAGACATTTTTATCTGCTCTTTTTGGATCAATCTCACTGCATTTTTTTCTTCATGAGTATGTTTAATTTCAGTTTGAGAGTAAGACCAAAGTCATTGAACTGCTAGAAGTTAGCTTTCTTGTTTGCTGTAGGGGCAGAAAAACTCTCCCTTCTTCCCTTCTAGGTTCTTTGGTCTAATAATTAAATTGACATAAGACAGATTAACAGGAGAAAAACACATTCTATAAGTATGGAAGCCCCATAAAAATATGAGACCCAAGAGTAGGTTGGGCAATTGAGGCTTACACGCTATCCTAAATTAAGGAATGTGATAGAGGCCTGTGGCTTCAAAGACAAGGAGGCTAATTTGCAGCGTGATAAGAAGAGCAAATGTTTGGTGATTAAAAGTTTGCTCTACCGTGACAATAGGTCTTTCAGATAAAATAATTATCTCTGGTAATAGCTCTTTCTGGTATAGGCCTCCTATCTAAATTCTTTTAGGTAGTTAAGGGAGAGGTAAAAGTTTCTCCTAAGTCTGTTGGGTCTTGATTGTCTTTAGTTCTAAGTATTCCATGTGCTAGAATGGCATATTTTGGGGTGGCATATTCTGCTCCCCTTCAAACATTGGAGTAATGTTTCAGATCATCATAGTTTTCATTTTCTTAATGTTTATTTATTCATTTCTGAGAGAGGGGCAGGCAGAGAATCCTAAGCAGGTTCCACACTGTCAGCGCAGAGCCTGATGCAGGGCTCGAACTCACGAACCGTGAGATTATGACCCTAGCTAAGATCGAGTTGGTCACTTAACTGACTGCGCCACTGAGGTGCCCATACTATTCATTTTTCAAGTCCTTTTGTGTAGCTCAGGATTATTGGGCTGCTGAAATTAGTCTTTTTCCTCTGGTACTTAGCTTTGTGCTGTGCTTTAAAACTCAATGACTCTCTGTGCTTCCATTGTACAACTGAAAGATGAAAAAGTTAAAAGGAATTATAGGTGAAATATCATTATTTTATACATGTGTGTGAAATGTCTTTAAATATCATGTTCTTAAGCTTACCAATTAGCTTACCAGATAAGAAACTGCTGCCCGGAAGAAATTAACAAAGATGGTAGAACTCTTAATGTAATTTCTTATGAAGGTGTTGACAGCAGTAAATAGACATACAGTGCAGAGCCCACGTGAATGATATTTTGTTTTTAATAAGACTTCCGGTTAGTTATTCCCTTAATGTAACCTAGCGTCTCAGTTGATAGAGTTACTTCATGGATATTCTTTTGTACATGTAGTGAGTTTAGCTCTTTAGTGTTAGTCTTAGTCTCTTAATTCTGAGGTTAGCCTGTTTTACTTGATGATTTGCATTATGTAATTAAGCATTATATGCACCCAAGATGAGCTGTCCAGACTGAAGACTGAAAGAGCTGATATTGCAAGTTATGTTTGATTTTAGACAGATGGTTATGTCATTTGGAATAAGTGTTCTGTGACTTGTTTAATCTTGTGATAAAATGGAGAGTTTTTCTTTAACTTACAGAAAAAAAAGTGAAGGTTTGTTTTTTCTGCTACTATGGATATAAGTTGAAATTGTATTTTCAGTACTTTAACTTTCACCTATTAGGCATTATTCAGACTATGAACGGTGCCCTGAACTTCTGGCTAAGATCATATGGAGGACAGGCAGGATACTTAAAATCTGTCTTGGTTCTTGAATGTTATCTTACCTTTGCAAAAAAGGTAATATTATACTTAGGAGTCAAAAAGGTATAACTAACCACAGAAGACCAAAGTAAAACCAGAGTTTCTATTATATTAAAGCTCATGTATCTCCGTGGTTGAATTAAACCAGACAAGCCTTTATATCCGCCCAAGTGAGAATTCTGACTGGGTTGTGTTGATATGTCCACTTGATAGTAAAGATATCTTTTGATAAATCTGTACTTTTTCTATGGGTAAGTGGAAAGTATTACTTTGAAGTGATTAACATTTAAATTAAGTCCTTGTTTGCCTTAACATATTGTAAAGCAAAGCCAGATGTATTTTTCTTATAAACGGCAGGATGTTTACATCTAAAGTGCATATATTTCAAATTTCATTTCTAAGTCATCATTTCCTTTTCCCTTGAAGATAGTTCTTAACAAAAAAGTCCCATTATAATTTGGTCACAATTGGCCTTACATTTTACATTAGTGTTATAAGTCACCTCTGATTTACTTTACCTGGTAGACCCAAGTTAATGCATTTTCCTTTTCATTTGTTTCCCTTTTACTTACTGGAACTGTGTGGTTATTGAAGAATTTAGTAGTTAAGTGTGTTTGGCTCACTGTCGCTTCAATATTCTTTTTTTTTTTTTTTTTTTTTTTTTTTTTAATCCAGAAAAAGTTCCCGACTCTCTAGAAAATGAGCTGAAATCTAGGTGGGAAAACCTTTTGGGTCCAGATTATGAAGTAATGGTATGTTAAAATGTTGCAATAAAGAACACTCATATCTCATTTCATGTTAAGCTCCTGACACTGCAGTTCAAAGAGATGGGAGAGCCCAAGAAGAGCCAGCTTGCCTTTGTTTTTTACCTCCTGCCTTTCTTCCCTAGCAGATCAATTGATCTTTCCCCCCCTCTTTTAGCATTTTAAGCTATAAGAACAATTAAGGACTGCACGCAAGTTTCAGTTACAATTAGCAGACACTCAGCTCATGTTGAAAACATTTAAGTCAACAGTAGGCAGAAGAATCTTAGAAAGCTTGCCTTTAAATTTATAACCTATATCAGCTGCTTAAAATTGCTGGCATTTTTATGATTGCTTTTATGATCTGTTTGTTTTATTGTACACTGAAAGGGCTGTGGATATTAGTCCTATGTTTCACAAAGAATCTTACAGTTTTATGAGAAAAATGAAAGAATGATTATCAAATGGATTAGGGAGAACAGGAAGTAATTTAGGTTAGGCAGAAGTTTATAGTGCCAGTGGTCCATTAGACTTTCTTTCACCTGTTATTAGATTCATTGAGTAAGGGATTGATTACATTCCCCCCATGAATCCACATGAAAGCAGAAAGCTGTGCTTAGAAAAGCCTCTACAGTGTTCACTAAATGCATTAGTAATAAAATATTCTATTAAATTTCTATTGTCATTCATGTTTTCTTACATATGTTTATCATTAGCACTCGTTGGCTGGTTGGAGAATTTTTTTCTCTTCTTGGTTCAGAACATACAACCACTATCTAGTGTGAGAAAATTTCTAGTGTTTTTAAGATGAGTTAAAACATTCAGTGCTCTATTCTTGCTAATTTTGTACTTGCATGTTGGTTGTTATGAACGCCCGCTTCTTTACTTCATAGATTTCAAATGCTGTTTTGTCATTAGGCTATCTATCACCTTAGCCAATAACCTTTTCTACTATTCTTAGTGGTTTGATATTCAAAGTAATTTGGTGTCTGAGTATTTATGAATGGCCAGTTTTGTCATGGGCTCTTTTTTGTTAAAATTTTACTTTGCCCTTATAACTGTATTTCCAAATTTCATTTATCATACAGTGAGGTCATAACAGATTAGGTAGAGAGGGGAGACATACTTTGAGACTGGGAATTTAAAGTGACAGCTTATTCATTAAGGGTTCTTGCTGTTTTGAGGGATGAGAAGAAGAAAGGAGAAACCAGGCAAGATGAAAAATGCATGCACATATGCATGTACTCCAGTGTTCCTTACTTCATTTTTCTTCTAGAATCTACTTCTGTGAAGTGCAGTACTTCTAGAAGCTTTAAGTTGGATCATTGTTTAACTTACTCCTCCCTCCAGATGTACCATATTTTATTAACAACTCACAGATGCAAATCATCAGTAAAGTATTTTACTTGCTGGCAATTTACTTCTGTGGATTTCCACCACTGGAGCTTAGAACAATAGTTTTAGGCCAGGGTTGAAAGCTTTAAGTATTCCATGAGCCTCTCACCAGGCCAGGTCTTTCTGTTTGTGTCCTTGCCAGCCAAGTCTCCTAGGGAAATGGTAGAGCTTTTCTGTAGAAAGTCAGATGCTTCAATTTTTCCAAACACATCTTACTGACCTTGCAGTCTTTGTTTTAAGGCCTGGATTTAAAAACAAAAATGACGATAACTCTTGGCTTTGTGAAAAGAGTAAAATTTTTATGGACTCCTTCTAACAGAACATTATATTAAAATTTTAGGGGGCATGGCTTTTTAAAAATAGTGTATGTTTTTGCCCATCCCCTTCTGGTTCGACTTCTGAGTAATTTGGTGGGGGTGGAGGTGGGGGTGGGGGAGGGGAAAGGATTGCTGTAGAAAACAGTAACAACAGAACGGGAAATATTTGCTGAAATTCTACATTATGTGCTATACTTACAGATTTCAGAAATATCAAAAAAAGATGAGAATGTAGGTCCGTTGGTATTATCAATATATAGGGTTTATAGATTATTTTCAGAAAACCTAAGAAGAAATAAAGTTATGCTTTTACAGATACTGGATTTTTTTTTTTTTCTTGTAAATTTAGGTTGCGACTCTGGATACCCAGATTGCAGATGATGCTGAGTTACAAAAATATTCAAAGGTAAGCATTATTTTTTAAAAGGTTACCAGTTTTTTGTTGCTTGAAGAACTTTCTCTGAGTCCTTGTTGGAGAAACTATGTTTCCAGAATTTTAGTCTTAGATGATTTCTGGAAATGTGGTAGGTTCTCACTGTTCTGAAAGGTGATGGTTACATATGCCTGGGAAGGGCATGGCATGCCTGGAAAGGGCATGGCGTGCCTGTGCTTTTTTCAGAAGCCAAACCCAGGTTTAATTACTTTGCCCACTTTAAAGGTAGTGCACAGAGTAACATTGTGCAGAGTGTGTTAGCCTTTCAGATATTATTAGCAGACCTTTTAAAATGCTTGCCAAGGGGCGCCTGGGTGGCGCAGTCGGTTAAGCGTCCGACTTCAGCCAGGTCACGATCTCGCCGTCCGTGAGTTCGAGCCCCGCGTCAGGCTCTGGGCTGATGGCTCAGAGCCTGGAGCCTGTTTCCGATTCTGTGTCTCCCTCTCTCTCTGCCCCTCCCCCGTTCATGCTCTGTCTCTCTCTGTCCCAAAAATAAAATAAACGTTGAAAAAAAAAAAAATTAAAATGCTTGCCAAAAATCAGGACCACAAATACAGACTTTTTTTTTTAATTTTTTTTTTTAACGTTTATTTATTTTTGAGACAGAGAGAGACAGAGCATGAACAGGGGAGGGGCAGAGAGAGAGGGAGACACAGAATCTGAAACAGGCTCCAGGCTCTGAGCAGTCAGCACAGAGCCTGACACAGGGCTCGAACTCACGGACCGCGAGATCATGACCTGAGCCGAAGTCAGATGCTTAAGCGACCGAGCCACCCAGGCGCCCCAAATACAGACTTTAAAAAATCTTTCAGGGGTGCCCGGGTGGCTCAGTCAGTTGAGCGTCAGACTTCAGCTCAGGTCATGATCTCACGGCTCGTGGGTTCAAGCCCCAAGTTGGGCTCTGTGCTGATAGTGAGGAGCCTGGTTGAGATTCTCCGTTGTCTCTCTCTCTGCCCCTCACCCCCCTCTCAAAATAAATACATAAACATAAAAAAATGTGTAAATGCCATCTTTTTCTCTATTTCTTGAACATATTAATCACAGCTTATAAGGACTTTAAACAGTTAATTCTAATATCTAGATCAACTTTGGATGTGTTTCTATTGTTTGATCTTTTCTCTTATTGTAGTTACTTGTTTGTCTCTCACATCATACCATAAGGTAATTGCCCAACATTATGTAGGACAGCTACAAAAGGCTTCAGGTGATGTTATCGTTGTCCAGGGGGACTCATTCTTTTCTTCTTTGATAAGTATGGTGTGTGTTGGGGGTGGGTGTGGGGAGTGGATGATCTCCAAGATGTGGCAGAGGTATGGTTCTGGTAAGGTTCAGACTCTGTCTGGTTTGCCTTTGCTCCTAAGACCTAGCCTTCCAGGTATTTCACACAAGTCTGGAATGTTTTTTACCTGTCCCCTCTTCTTGGTGGGACCTGAACTCCAGTTCTATCTCCTCAGTACTTCAGTCCTGCTAAAATCTTGGCTTTTCAGAGGTTTTCTTTTTTCCTTTCCTTTTCCTTTCCTTTTCCTTTTCCTTTTCCTTTCCTTGACAATGCGAGTGGTCAGAGGGCAGAGAGAGTGGGAGAGAGAATGTAGAGCTGAAAGTGGGGCTCGAGCTTACCTGAAGAGGGGTTCAAATTCACGAACTGTGAGGTCATGACATGACCCAAAGTCAGATGCTTAACCAACTCTGCCACCCCAGGTGCCCCTTCAGAGGTTTTCTGATTGGCTTTTAGCCTTCTTGCTCATATAGCTTTCGAACTCAAGAGACCTCCTTGGAGGAAACCTGCCTTAGCTCAGGCTCAGTTCCTCATGCAGCTAAGCTCTAGTTGTCTGCCCTCCCATGTTCAAAGCCATTAAGACCCTGTGTCATCATACTCTACGATAAGTTAAAAAAAAAAAAAAGTATAATAACCACACTTCATGCACCTCTTACATCTTAAAAAAATGGCATTGTCTTTTTCCGGGCGTATGTTCTGTCTCGCATTCATTCCCTAGTTCCTTTCACCAGTCTTACTAATTTCATTTTCTTTCCTGATTAACCTCTATACAATGTATATATTTGTACTCAGTAATTCTTGTATAAAGACACAGAAAGGCTTTGAGTTGAATAGACTTTCAGAACTAACTCCTAGAAATTCACCAGTGCATTCAGCTGTACATTCATTCATTCATTATTCATTCATCAAATATTTATTAGTATCTACTTTGTGTCAGGTCCTCTACTGGGTGCTGGCGTTTCAGAAGAGAACGGAGGAAGAAAAAAAAAACACACAAAAAAACACCTGCCTGCAGAAGTTCTGTTTTTTATAAAGATTTATTTTATTTTTAGAGAGTGTGCGTGAGCGAGTGTGCACAAGCAGGGGAGAGGGGAAGGGGGAGACAGAGAGAATGAATGAATGAATGAATGAATATTAAGCAAGTTCCACACTCAGTACTGAGCTCAATGCAGGGCTTGATCCCATGTTCCCAGAATCATGACCTGAGCTCAAATCAAGAATCAGACACACAACCAACTGTGCTATCCAGGCGCCCCTAGAACTTATATTTTCATAAGGGGAGATAGGAAATAAGTAAGTTACACAGTATTGGTGATATGTGTCATGCAGAATATTGAGGCAGTGAAGATGAATGAGGAATTCAGGACAGAGGGTAGGTTTGCACGTTTAGGTAGGTTGACCAGGGAAGGCCTCATTAAGAAGGTGACATTGGAAGGAAGCATTTTAGGAGGTGGAATAAGCAGCCTAATTTTTCTTCTGTAGAACATGAACAATAATACCTTTGTTGGAAGGTTAAGTATAAATATACATAACGTATGCCTTAATATAGCTCAGTGCTAACACATAAGAATTGTTCAGTAAATGGTGATTTTGTTTCCCAGTTGTGTGCTTCATTTTTAGTTTCGAATTTTTTTTTTTACAAGAAAGCTATTTTAAAACATTTAATCATTTAATTGAACTTTTGTTGTGCCAAAGTATTTAATTCCTTAAATTTTTTTTATTCTGGGAGAGTTCTGCATAATTGCACTGTTCTCTTTTCATGTTTAGTTGTTACCTGTGCATGTTTACATATTTGTGGTTAGTATGTCCATCCTTTTATGTAACATATGTGTGAGGGAGAAGGGACGTGTACTTTTCCCACATCACGTTCTCACACATCTCTACTTTTTTTCTATAATTTCTTGATGAAATTAATCAAGATGTCCACAGATTATTTCTGTATGTTGATGAAATTATGGTTTTTAAAAATCCTCTTGGGGCGCCTGGGTGGCTCAGTCGGTTAAGCGTCCGACTTCGGCTCAGGTCACGATCTCACGGTCTGTGAGTTCGAGCCCCGTGTCGGGCTCTGTGCTGACTGCCTGGAGCCTGTTTCACATTATGTGTCTCCCTCTCTCTCTGACCCTCCCCCGTTCATGCTCTGTCTCTCTCTGTCTCAAAAATAAACGTTAAAAAATTTTTTTAAAAAAATCCTCTTGTAATTAGGAGTTTAGTTGTTGGCTCAGTGCCTTGTTTCCCCCTGCAATATGTAAGGACACTATCCTAGCGGTGCGTCACAGAGGAGGACACTCGAGTTTGCGTAGGTGCAGTGTCCCACCTCAAATTACGCAGCTAGATAGCAGGTGCTTAGAGCACCTTCATTCATCTCTGAAATATTTGCTGAGTTCCTACTCCGTGCTGGACACTGCTGCCAATGGTAGGCAGCAAAATGGAAAAGGCTTTTGCTCTCATAGAGCTTAGACTCTGGCTTTGGGTAAGGGCATGATAATAAACAAGTGAAAGGTAGCTTGATCAAATAGTTGTAGATTGTAAATAGTGATGCAAAGGAGTAAACAGAATGGTGACCTCACAGCTGGGGAGGAGGGAGCATTTTGGAGAGAAAGCCAGAGAAAACCTTTCTGAGCCCAGGCCTGAAGGATAAGGGCATGTGGGGCTGGGAACCTGGTGACTGGCAGGTGTAAAAGTCCTTCGGGAGGATAGGGCCAGCTTGTGGGAGAATGGAAGTTGTTAGGGTCAAACTGAGTGAAGATTAGAATTTAAAAAAAATTTTTTTTATCTTAATGTTTATTTACATGAGAGAGTGAGAGAGGGACAGACAATCCCAAGTGGGCTCCTTGCTGTCAGTACCGAGCCCGATGTGGGGCTCGAACCTATGAACCATGAGCTCATGACCTGAGCCAAAGTCGGACACTCAACCGAATGAGCCACCCAGGCGCCCCGAAGACTAGAATGTTAAATGAGGATGGTGAGGGAGACCAAGTGCTACAGGGCTTCTAGATCCGTGGTGCTAAGCCTGGGCTTCAGTTGTGGTGCCAGGTAACACCAGTGGAAAGATTAAGTGGTTCAATGTGGAGATCTGTGGTCAAGGCTGTAGGTTTTTCTTCCATCTCCTCAGGTTTCTATTTAGGGAATCCATGTTTCATGGACATGGCTGGTGTTCCTAAGGGTCTGGCTGTCTTCAGGTGGTCACTCCAGTTTGCTTCTCCATTGCCACCACTCTTGAAGGGATGACGATTCTGGAAGCATCTTCACGAATTACTTACTGGCCAGTGTAACAGATAAGCTTTTCTTATGAGGTGGATGGAGTTGTGGGGAAAGAGGGAGGTGAAAGCAATTTACACTGGCTTGAGCATTAGCTGCACTGCTTCTAGGAAGCCGTTAATCATGACATGAGAACGGTTTTCCCGCATCTGGGGAGACTGTACTTTTAGGGATGGCTTTCTTGGCAACTGTTTACTATTAAGATGATCACAGCACTGTGAGGGAGAAGCATTTAGCTCATGCTGGTGACCTTTCCGCTGGCCATCAGTTGTAATTTGGAGTGAGCATTAGTAATATCCCTGGTGTGGGAAACAAACATAACAGGTCCTGTTGTCTGGTTTTGACAAGACAGGCTGGCAGATTTCACTTTATTTCCTTCCTGAATTATATTCTCTGAACCAAAGGACATTAAAACATGAGTTTCCCCCTCACTCTATATAAGCAAATCTAATTTTTAAGGCAGTGGGATGTACCACTCCCCCACCCACCCCCACTCCGGGAGTTGCAGTGGGTATTAACACTCGATTACCAGGATCAGTTCTTTGCTTTATTATTTATTTAATTTTTTAATTTCTTAATTTTCATTTTTTTGAGATAGTGTATGTGGGTGAGCAGGGGGAGGGGCAGAGGGAGAGAGAGAGAATCTCAAGCAGGCTTCATGCTCAACATGGAGCCCCAGTGCAAGGCTCAATCTCATGACCCTTGGATCATAACCTGAGCCGAAATCAAGAGTCAGATGCTCAATTGACCTAGCCACCCAGGGGCTCTCAGTTTCTTTGCTTTAAACACGTTTTCTCCTGGGGCGCCTGGGTGACTCCGTCAGTGAAGCATCCCACTCTTGATTTCCGCTCAAGTCATGATCTCATGGTTCATGAGATTGAGCCCTGTGTTGGGCTCCGTGCTGACAGCACGGAGCCTGCTTGAGATTCTCTCTCCCCCTCTCTCTCTACTCCTGTCCCATGCACTCTCTCTTTCTCTTTCTGATAATAAACATTTGAAAAAAGTACTTTTTCTCCTTTATTTCTCACAGACACCCTATTGGTCAGCAAGTGTTTTCTTCTTTCCAATTTTAATATGTGGAAACTGAGTGTCAGGCTAGTAGAGTGACTTGTCCAAGATCACATGCAGCTAGTAAGTGGCAAAGTTAGGTAACAAATCAAGGGTTACGTGGCTTCTACACCTGTGCTATTTTTTTCTTTTGAATAAATAATATATGGATATGACCTAAAATTAAAGGGCGCCTGGGTGGCTCAGTGGATTGAGCATCCAACTTTAGCTCAGGTCATGATCTCATGGGTGGTGAGTTTGAGCCCCGCGTCAGGCTTGTTGCTGTCAGCGCCCAGCCTACTACAGATTCTCTGTCTCTCTCTCTCTCTCTCTCAAAAACAAATAAAACATTAAAAAAAAAAAAAAAAGACCAAAAGTTAAAAAGTTACATAAGTATATACTGCAAAAAGTAAGCTTCTCTCCCATCCCAGTCCCCTTCTAATCCTCTGCAGACACAACTACTGTGTCAGGTTCTCAAGAGTGTGAATTTATACCTCGCTGGTCTCTTTTTTGAGTGGAGAGCATACGGCACAGAATCCAGTGCTATAGTAACTGTGGTCCTCTGCTAGGGTAGTGGCCTATCAGAAACAGGAGCTTTTTCAAAAGACACATGTCCTATTTTCTCCTCGTGACGAGTATTCTAATTTTGTCATTTGTGGTGAGGCCCTTAAAGGAAATTGTGATCCCTTCCTTTCCTCCATTGAGAATTACTGTGCAGGTATTGCTAAAAAGTCTTTTCATTCGTTCAAGGAAGGGGACGGTACTTCCTCAGTATAGGTAAAGGAGGTTTATTGGGAGGATGGCGTTTGAGTATATTCTGAAGAATGGATGTGGAGAAATAACTGGAGATTCCAGGTGGAGGAAATACCAACAACAAAGGTAGAACAAGAGTCATAAGTGCAAAGTGTTTGTTTTTTTTTTTAACATTTATTTATTTTTGAGACAGAGACAGAGCATGAACGGGGGAGGGGCAGAGAGAGAGGGAGACACAGAATCGGAAGCAGGCTCCAGGCTCTGAGCCATCAGCCCAGAACCTGACGCGGGGCTCGAACTCACGGACCGCGAGATCGTGACCTGAGCTGAAGTCGGACGCTCAACCGACTGAGCCACCCAGGCACCCCAAGTGCAAAGTGTTAAATCAGGTGTCAAAAGCTCAACTACCATGTGAGCTAGGCAGGTAACATCAATGATATTTAAAACAATAAGTGCCAATGGATTCTTGAGTTTGGTGTTAGGTGACCTGAAAAGAACCTTCACTGCATTTCTGTACAAAAAGAGTATATAGTGTATATTTTTTGAATATTTAGAATTAAAATTTTAGATGGGTGAGAAACTTTAATGCTGTGTTCCACTGTTAGTTGAAAAGTTGCAGCTTCATTCTTGGTAAGTTTGTTTTTATTTATGGTAAATTTAGTAATTGTTTCCCTTTTATTTTTTTAATCTTTAAAGTTTTTTTGTTTAGTTTTGTTTTTTTTTTAGTTTATTTATTTATTTTTGAGAGAGAGCACAAGCTTGGGAGGCACAGAGAGAGGAGACAGAGAATCCCAAGCAGGCTCAGTGCTGTCAGTGCAGGGCCCCAAGCAGGGTTCATACCAATGAACCTTGAGATCATGGCCTGAGCCATGCTTAACTACTTTAGAGTTGATACTTAACCAACTGAGCCACCCAGGTGCCCCTCCCTCTAACTTTTGAACATAAATGGCATTTAACATCTTCAGTGTGTGTGTCTGTGTGTGTGTGTGTGTGTGTGTGTGTGTGTGTGTGAGAGAGAGAGAGAGAGAGAGAGAGAGAGAGAGAGAGAGAGAGAGACAGGCAGACAGACAGACAGACAGACAGACAAGGACCAATCCTGGGGTTCTTTCTGTCCTGTTCTATTTTGAGTTCAGCTTTTTGGGAAGCATCCTCCCCCATCCTGCTGACATATCTATTCCTCTCCAGAAGGGTTTTTTCCCTTGAAGCAACATCATTTATATTCCCACTTGAGCATTCTGATGTCTTGTTTTCGGGTCCTAAAAGTAGAGCTTTTAACAAATGAATAACCTATGGTTTGCTTCGTGACAGGTCTCTCCACTCACAGGTTGAAGGGCTCTAGCTTGCTTGGTCTCATTTGATTTTCATCATCCTAGCACTGACAGTAAATCACACAATGGTCATACTTTTCCTTGGATATATTTCTTTGTATCCTTTACTTGTCATATCAGGATCATGAAAATCCCGCTGCTCATTAACTTTGTCAATTTAAATAGGACCCCCCTCGCAAAGCGCATTGAATAAGCATCAATAAAGCATAACATGTGATGTGCGTGAAGGCATCAATCATCTGTCTGTTGCACCCACTTCTGTCATTTTCGCACTTTCTGCTCTCTAAGAACTCAGAATACCAAAGGGGTGGACAACTGAAAGAGACAGATGAAACGGTTGATTTGTTTAGTTGCTAAATGCAGCTGGGACAGGTAATTAAACAGTCCTGCTCCTGCAGAGAAGCCTGCAGCAATGTAACATGAAGTCTCAAAAACCCAGCTGTACTCAGATTTAGATTCAGAACTAATATTAGGTAGGCCTCTTTTAGATTGACAGATTTCATAAACATCGTTTCTGGTTTATTTGTTCAGCGTGATTGAAGATGGAGCATGTGTGTTTTGCTCATGGTTTAAGTTTCTAGGGAGCATGTACTGTTTATAGACATCTGGGAGAATAGCCTAGAAGGGCACAGCCCTGTATCTGGAAGGTGAGGGATTCCATGGGCGACCCTCTGTTGTTCCTCTATGCTCCAGTCTATTCCTGACTTGAACTGTTTCGTGGATTTGGGGAGTGGGGTCAGCCATGTGAATAGATCAGGATTAGTAAGGGGGCAGGATGAGGAGATTGGATCAGTTTCTTCCTTAACCCTTTTATTTTTTTATGGGCACATATTGTTATGTAAGTAACTGATCTGTGTGTACAGTAACGTCTTTGGGGCATTTCTATGCAGAAATTGCTATCACTGTCAGTTGCTTGAGTAAAAATTGAGCAATTATCTTTTTCATTGAC
The DNA here is from genome assembly GCF_018350155.1 of Leopardus geoffroyi. Classification (NCBI taxonomy): domain Eukaryota; kingdom Metazoa; phylum Chordata; class Mammalia; order Carnivora; family Felidae; genus Leopardus; species Leopardus geoffroyi. The sequence goes on from NC_059328.1 coordinate 50,676,004, forward strand.
CTTCTACAAGCAGTCCCCTGGCAGGCTTTTTGTAGGGCAGGTGCATTCTTACCCTTCAATTTTTACCGCAAATGTCCCTGACTTTGAAACCTACCCCGACCAACTTTCCAAACTGACCTCCACCAGTTGTGTGTGGTGTCTTGACTCTGATTAGCTCCTTCATGGCACTTATCACAATTAGCAATTATTTGCTTTTCATTTTTTTGTTGGTGAATTGTTTTTTTTGCTTGTATCTGCTTGCCATCTTGTTTATTGTGTTTCACGATGGATATTAGTGCCGGGGGCGGAGGTCAAGACTGTTTCTTTCATTCACCTAATGATTCCAACTCATAACTCAAATCCTTGTACATAGTTTACATCCTATAAATATATGCTGGATATGATGTCCAGACTAGATTGTAGATTGTGGTATGCTGGTAAATGTCTAGCTCTCAAAACAAAAATCAAAAACCAGCCCAAATTTGTAGCATTTACCAGTATCCGTGGTGTTAATAATCCCACCATGGCAGATTTCAAGCTACCAAAATGACATCATGGATTGCTGAGCTCCGAAACAATTCACAATAGCACTTCAGTGTTTCCAATTTCTCTGTGGGAACAGGACTGTTTAACTACCTCACCCAGCTTTATTTTGCAGCTCAACATATCCACCATTTCATCTGTCTCTTTCAGTTGCTCACTCCTTTAGGATTTTCTAGGTTGTTTTTTTTTTTAACTTATTTTTTAATTTACATCCAAGTTAGTTAGCATGTAGTGCAATAATGATTTCCGGAGTAGAATCCAGTGATGCACCCCCTACATATAACACCCAGTGCTATCCCACAAGTGACTTCCTTAATGCCTCTTGCCTATTTAATCCATCCCCCCACTCACAACCCCTCCAGCAACCCTCAGTTTATTCTCTGTATTTAAGAGTCTCTTATGTTTTGTCCCCCTTCCTGTTTTTATATTATTTTTGCTTCCCTTCCCTTATGTTCCTCTGTTCTAAGTTTTTAGACAGAGAGTATTTCCACTGTACATGTATAACAGAAGTCCCTTAAAGGAGGTAAAGTGTGGTAAAAATAATCAGGAAGTGATGGATTTTGAATACTTATTGCATTTGTCTTTAATATTATTTAATTGTAGTTGTACAGAATTTTCAACAGCTAGCTTACAAAATTCCTGAAAATTGAACAGTCTGTTCTTACAAGTAATCTTCGCATCGTAGAGACGACCTGTGGGTGGATCCGCTGACCACTCTCTGTGCTAGTGTTTGCCTTATAAACAAAGGGAGATGGTTGGCAGTTTCTTATTACAGACAGATTCGAGAGTTTTTATTAACTTTTTTACTACTGAAAATAAAAAAAACTCCGAAAAACCCACACATGCGTACACACACACATACACTAATAATAAGGAAACTATGTCTCCTTCCTTCTTTAAGGATGTGCATGACTTGGTGCAATGACTAGACAGGAGGATGAGGTGGCAGTGAGAAATAAATCACAGAATGGGAACAAGGGTAAAAACAATGTTAACCCTTCATTTAAAGTGCTGGAGGGGCGCCTGGGTGGCACAGTCGGTTAAGCGTCCGACTTCAGCCAGGTCACGATCTCGCGGTCCGTGAGTTCGAGCCCCGCGTCGGGCTCTGGGCTGACGGCTCAGAGCCTGGAGCCTGTTTCCGATTCTGTGTCTCCCTCTCTCTCTGCCCCTCCCCCGTTCATGCTCGGTCTCTCTCTGTCCCAAAAATAAATAAACGTTGAAAAAAAAATTAAAAAAAAAAATAAATAAATAAAGTGCTGGAACATCTTTTTTTTTTTTTTTTTTAATATTACAAGTAAAAATTTATTGACCCTGAGAAAGTACTTCTATTTTGATGTTGCTTCTCACTTATCACAGGAATTACTTCCCAAAAGAGTGCTGGAACATCTTCATGCCAGAGATGGTGGTAGATCCTGAAGTGCTCGGTGGTCAAGAGCACTTAACTTTCAGAAAATTAGCCCAGGGCCGGAAGTCCCTCATGCCTGTTTTAAGTCCTTGAGGTCTTAGTCCTTAACATTTGTCTGTGTGTATATGGTGGGAAGGAAATGAGCCCCAGATGGTGTCTGAAGAAAGGCCTGTGGATCTCTGGGGACTCAGAGCAGATGACTACGGGGAGGTGACAAACTCAGAGATAAGGGATTACAGAGAATAGGATATATGAAGGAAGGAGCCATGTTATGGATGCATTGCCACATTCTGTAGGGTTTTCTCCTTAAATGTACAGTTAGAGGTGGGCTGGTACTTTTAGAGAAATAGACTATTGATATAAGAAATATAAACCATAATTAGTACCATGTAACCACATTCGAGTTTGTAGCCTCAAAGAGAAATCATTAGCTCCATCTTTGAAAGTCAAGGGAGTGGATTTGTTAGTGCCTTTTTGACCTTTACAGCCAACAACACTGAGTCTCATCTCTTTACTTAGACATTGGCTAGAATTTCTTAACCTTTGACTCATCTGAGCCCATATGAATTCTTTTAAGCCAACGGCATCAATCCTAGGATGGAATAATGATTGCCTTCCTTATTACATAACTACTCTTCCCTAACTGGAAATTGTTCTCACTTAAGTTGGTGAAATGGGAAAGGAGTTCTTTTTTTTTTTTTTCTTTTCTTTTTTTGCTTTTGTTTGTGGAAAAGGAGTTCTTGAGTGAAGTGCCATTTTTCACAGATTAATTCAAAAACACACGAGCCCATGTTTAGTACCCGGTACTATTGTAGGGCCTGAGGTTATAGAGAGAACATACAGACTTTGCACTTAACCAGGGGGGAGCAATCAAGAAAATAGAAATTATAAACACCATAGGTTGTGAGCTGTGAGAGATGTGTACAAGGTGGTCTTAGACCCCACACAGAGGCACATTAACTTTGATATTAGGAAGAGCTTCCTGGAAGTGACACTTAACACTGGAAGTGTGAGTGGAAATTAGGTAATAAAGAGGAACTAGAATGTTCTGGGAGATGGGAAGCCCTGCAGAAATGTGAAACACTGAATACATACTGGAAACTATAGAAGGTTTGGAATGCCTGTTGCTTCGAATTGAAGGCAGGACTTTGTCTGTCTCTCCATTTCTAGGGAATCTGAAAGGAAAAGAGTAAGAATAAGCAAACAAATCTTGCATATTTTATTGGTGATTAGTTTTCCCATTATTGTCCTCTACTGGGATCTTCGTGATCTGATTTAAGAGGTGGGGCTTTCATGCCAAAATAACACTTGACAGAGGGATTAACAGTTGGATATGCCCTTGTCATGTTTGATGTTATTGCTTGTGTTTTGCTACAGTTGCTGCCCATTCACACTCTGAGACTTGGCATGGAAGTGGATTCCTTTGATGGGCACCATTATATATCTTCAATTGTTCCGGGTGGTCCTGTTGATACACTGAAACTTCTGCAGCCAGAGGATGAGCTTCTTGAGGTAAAATTTCTGAGAGATAAAAGACAGGACAGGAATTTCTAAGTTGTAGGAAGATGTATTTTTACCAGAAATTCACTGAGTTTACATCACTTCCAATGTAATGTGAGCTACTTAGGTTGAAAAATACTTGGGGACTATTGTTAACAATACTGTGTTGTATACTTGAAAAATCGCTCTAAGAGTAGATCTTCATGTTCTCCCCACACATACACAAAATGGTAACTATGTGAGGTGATGGATAAGTTAACTAACTTTATTGTGGTAATCAATTCGCAATATAGGTGTATGTGAAATCATCACATTGTACGCTTTCAACTCACACAGTGTTATGTGTCAATTATATCTCAATAAAACTGGAAAAAAATGAAATAAAATGAAGGCAAAGAAAAATACAGCCTGTGTAATGACAGTTCATTTTCCCTGTCATTTGGAAGTCCTGAGATATTCTTTTGAGTGCTTATTTAAGTCATTGAGAAAAAAGGCTAATGGCCTGTTTTAGTTTTATAGCATAATTTCTTCGTTTTAGCAAATTTTTTTTAAAGATTTGAATCCCTACACCTTGTTTGCAGTATATGGTCCCATTCATTTGCAAGTTTTATTGGTTATTTCTAATAAGAATTAAGCTAGCTGGATGACTTCAAGCTTATGTATTACTGAGTGGTATTTATATGGTCTCCTTGAGATTTGCTCACACAACATGGCAGCCTCAGTGGGCTCACTCAGGCTCCCCAGCCCGTCTTCATTTAGAGCAATTCTACAGCACTTCTGCTTTGACAAGACTTTCTTGAGAGATTTTGTTAAATCAGACAGTTCTATAGGTAACACAAAAAAAAACAAACAATATTGAATCCCCTAATTTTACAGACAAGAAAATAAGTCATTGATTATTTCCAACTTTATATCCTCATGGCATGATGACTTTAGTTCATGTCTTCTAACTCCCATTTCACTTTTTTCAAATACATCACACTACTTCCTAAGCTCCAAAAAAAAGTTAGTGGAGGGCGGGGGATGTGGGGAATAGTCACACTTAGAGAAGGCTATGTAAAAGAGGGTTCTCCCAAGAGTTAGAAACCACAGGAAACCCTCAGTTGAGCTTAATGGAATCAACTTTGTAGCCTTAGCCAAGATTAGACTCCCATGGGCCTTGATTTTAGAGATTTCTTTCTAAAGTTTATGTTTATGCAAAGTGAAATGACAAGGGTAGCAAGTAAGTTTGTTGTTCAATGCAACTGCATTTTTTAGCAGTGTCTGGCCACCTGGAGAAGAATGTTGGGAATTCTGGACTGACTTTTGAGGTCAGAGGGAAAGCTGCTATGACTGGTTGTTGTATTCTGTCATAAGCAAGGGAGGGCAAGATGTTGGAGTCCTGTTTTAAGATGTAGTAAGTTACAGGGTACCTGGAGGGCTCAGTTGGTTAAGCATCTGACTTCCTCTCAGGTCATGATCTTGCAGTTTGTGAGCCAGAGCCCTGTGTCAGGTTCTCTGCTATCAGTACAGAGCCCACTTCAGATCCTCTGTCCCTCTCTTTCTCTGCCCCTCCCCTATTTGTGTGCGCTCTCTTTCCTTATCCCTCTCTCTTTCTCAAAATAAATAAACTTAAAAAAAAAAGATGTAGTAAATTGCTTATTTTTAGAAGTGCTCAAGTAATCATACTGAGATGCTTACTGCAGATTAATGCCCTTAGGTTTTACTTACATGACTCAGGGTTTTTTGTTCTTTGCTTATTGTTTTGGTTTTTGTTTTGGTACTGAGGTCATATCTTTCTCTTCTGATCATCAGGGCATGTAGTATAGCTTTATGGATACCACACATGATAATCTGGAGATTGGAGACCATTTCTTTTTAAATTTTTTTTTTAATGTTTATTTATTTTTGAGAGCAAGAGAGTATAAGCCGGGGAAGGACAGAGGGATAGAGAGAGGGAGACACAGCATCTGAAACAGGCTCCAGGCTCTTAGCTGTCAGCACAGAGCCTGATGCGGGGCTTAAACTCATGAACCATGAGATCATGACCTGAGCCGAAGTCGGACACTTAACTGACTGAGCCACCCAGGGTCCCCTGCAGACCATTTCTATAATATGAAGTGAGTTTTGTTTTTGTTTTTGTGTTGTTTTTATTTATTTATTTTTAAAGTTTTTATTTTATTTTTTTAATGTTTTATTTATTTTTGAGAGCATGAGCAGGTGAGGGACAGAGAGAGAGGGAGCCCCAGAATCCAAACAGGTTCCAGGGTCTGAGCTGGCAGCACAGAACCCAATGCGGGGCTCAAACTCACAGACTGTGAGATCATGACCTGAGCCGAAGTCGGATGCTTAACTGGCTGAGCCACACAAGGCACCCCTATGTTTTTTTTTTTTATTTATTTTGAGAGAAATTGTGCCTGAGTGGGGGGAGAGGCAGAGAGAGAGAGGATGAAAGAATCCCAAGCAGGCTCTGTCCTGTCAGTGCAGAGCCAGACATGGGGCTTGATCTCACAAATCATGAGATCATGACCTGAGCCAAAACCGAGAGTTGGCTCCTTAACCAAGTGAGCCACCCAGGTGCCCCTATAATATGTAGTTTTTAGGTATTATTGAGAAATGAGAGATTTTTGTTTGGAGAGAAGTGGAATTAGTAAAAATCAGTATGATGCTCTCTTTTTTTTGTGAGAAAGATACATACGTTGTACACCTGAAACTAATGTAATGTTGTATATCAACTACAACTTAAAAATTTTTAATTCCAGTGTAGTTAACATACAGTGTTTTGTCAATTACGATTAAAACAAATACAATAAATTACTTTTTCTCCAAGAAAAAAATGTATATACATAACAGAATTTGCCATTGTAACCATTTTTAGTGTATGACATTAAGTATGATTCACTATTAGTATATGATAGGTGATAAAGAAATATTGGCAAGTATGGAGCAAGTGTACATGATTCTGGCCATCAGCTGAGTCCTCTGAGCTTTAGCCAAGATTAGAATCCCATGGGCCTTTCCTCTTATAAAGGAATGTGGTATAGTAAGGTAGTATCCTTTCTTAAGTATAATTTTCTGGTGAAGAAACTGGAAATAGGGAATGAAAGATAGGTTTGAAGTCAGAAGAGCTGTTCTGGTTTTGAATTTGCCGCAGCTTCACCATGTGTCCTTTGACATGTCAACTTTTTTGAGAATTGTTTTTTCATCAATAGATGCCTACCTCACCATGGTTTTTGTAAGGATGTAATGGAATATTAACTTTTTTTTTTTTAACATACCGTGTTTTATTAGTTTCAGGTGAACAATATAGTGATTCAACAATTCATACATCACTCAGTGCTCAAGACAAGTGCACTCCTTAATCCCCTTCACCTATTTAACCCGTCCCCCCCTCCCTGCCGTCTGGTAACCATCAGTTCTCTATATTTAAAAGTCTCTTTCTTGGGGCCCCTGGGTGGCTCAGTCAGTTGAGCATTCAACTTCAGCTCAGATCATGATTTCACGGTCCATGAGTTCGAGCCCTGCATCGGGCTCTGTGCTGACAGCTCAGAGCCTGGAGCCTGCTTTGGATTCTGTGTCTCCCTCTCTGCCCCTCCCCTGCTTGTGCTCGCTCACTTGCTCTCTCTCAAAAATAAACATTAAAAAAATTTTTTTTAAGAGTCTGTTTCTTGATTTTTCTTTTTTTCCTCTTAGCTCTTTTGTTCCGTAAATTCCATGTGAGTGAAATCATATGGTACTTGTCTTTGACTGACTTATTTTGCCTAGCATTATACTCTCTAGCTCTCACCATGTCATTGCCTAAGATTTCATTCTTTTTTATGGCTGAATAATATTCCACTGTATGTATACCACATCTTTATTCATCAGTCTATGGACACTGGGGCTGCTTCTGTAATTTGGCTATTGTAAATACTGCTGTAAACATGGGGGTAGATGTATCCCTTTGGATTAGTGTTTTTGTATTCTTTGGGTAAATATCCAGTAGTGCCATTGTTGGATTCTAGTGTATTTCTATTTTTAACTTTTTGAGGAACCTTCATACAGTTTTCCACAGTGGCTACGTTCATCCATGCAAACTTGAAAGCATAATCTCACGGTGAGATCTTGGCAGTATTATCACTGTGAAAAGGCATAAACAATCGTGATGGGATAAGATGAATGAGGATTGAATGAGGTAATGCAGTGGGACAATACTTGTACAGTATTATGTACTCTGCAAATGTGTATGTGTGTGTTTTCTAATCACAAAGTCTGAGTAATTGAGACTTGATGCCACTTAAGAGGGTCTCCACTTGGAGGGCCTAGAGAAATACTGTGAACTCTAAAATAAAAGTTGGCTTATTCTGAATAATCAAATATAGAAATAAAAAAAAGCTGTCTAAAGTTAGCCAATAAACTCTTGAACTTTGTGTGTGTGTGTGTGTGTGTGTGTGTGTGTGTGTAATGTAGCATACTCCTTAGAGCTTAAAACCAGAAACACAAATGTGCTTTGGGGTTAGAACATTGTGCCAAGTCTCAGCCCAGAGCAGCTATTTACAGCAGCCATAAATCCTCTTAGATAGGAATTGGTAATGGGAAATGTGACCAATCCCTTTAGCAGTAGAGAGTAGTGAGGAGGACTACCAGGCACCTGCTGTAATAATTGGAGACAATTCAAATGAATAAATAATGAGCTAAATAAATATTTAAATGTACTCCAAGATAAAAACCTGAAAAGTGATTTTCTAATTTGTTGAAGTAATGTGAAACACAAACTAATACTTGCATATGGGTAGAATTCCTGCTTTGGTTATATCTGCTTGCTTTATTTCCAGTACAGGGTACTACCCATTTGGGTGATTTTAGAACTTCCTGTGTTTGTGGTACCAGTTGGCACTGTGGACATGATATGACCTGTGAAGGTTAACTGTCAGCTCTTCCAAGGAAAAACCTTTATTAGCTGTTGAACTTGCTGTCCCCTGGCTCCCTTTCATCAGTCATAAAGTCTTGGGAGACGGTATTTACTTTCCTACTAGGACTAGCTCCCTGAAGCACATATGGGTCTCTTTACTAGGTGGTGATTTCTCTGTAAATAATTAGGAGGCAGAGAGATGGCATCCAGCCTGATCGCTAAGTACTTGTATGTTGCAGGCCTGCGAGTAGTTCCCAGGGATGATTGACTTGGGGCTCCGGCAGCTGCTGATGAGATACTTCCAATGACTCACAGTGTCATATTGTCTGAGAATGACAGATTTTGTGCAAAGGTTTCTTCTCCCAGGAAGTCAGCCCCTCCAGTTATGTGGACATTAACACTGCACCTGTCAGAAATTAATGCCAGACCAGAGATAACTTTAAAACTAATAATGTTGCGGAACCCTCCCAGGAAGGTAGGAGTCCAGTCCAGATGTGAAAAGATGATTTGATGCCTGGATGTATTCATGCCTCAACTTTGAGGGAGTAGCAGACAGGTCAGCTTTTGGTGGCATTTAGTCAGAACTGGGAGAGCTCCTGGAGCTTAGGTCATATATATAAAAAGTTAGAATAGGTTTATCTTTCTAAATCATCTTTGGTGTAAAATATTGTGACTATGCACTAAAATAGGAAATTTAGGAAATTTTTTGGTGGTAAGCACTAAGATTAGTAAGGAGTAGTTGGTTATCTTTTTGTTCTTTTAAACATATGGGACACACAGGGGCGCCTGGGTGACTCAGTCGGTAAAACATCAGACTTTGTCTCAGGTCGTGATCTCGTGGTCTGTGAGTTAGAGCCCTGCATCGGGCTCTGTGTTACCAGCTTGGAGCCTGAAGGCTGCTTCAGATCCTGTGTTTCTCTGTCTCTGTCCCTCCCCCACTCGTGCTCTGTCTCTCTTTCCCTCTCTCAAAAATAAAGAAAAAAGAAAAAAAAGCAACTTAAACACATGGGACACACAAAAAGCAATTGGAAAACTGGCACACTTCCTGTACTTGATGGCTATGTCAGAGCATGTAAGAATAGAATAGAGGCACTCTTATACGTATTTCTTTTTGATCGACAGGGTTTTTCTAGGATTTTCTAGTTTATGGCATGTGAAAAAAAATTTTGACAGCTGAGTATCCTAGATTTTGTTACCTACACATTATAAGCTGAGCAGGTTTTAATTTTAGCCTTAAATTTAGTGTTAATATCTGTTAGTGGTGTTTTTATGAAATGAAAAAGCATAAGGAGACCATCTTAGAAAGGTTATCAATGATGTTTAATGTTTAAAGAGAGATGTGTAGATGATAGAATTCAACATTGGAGTCTAGAAAAGAGAAACCATGGAGGTGTGAAAAATTAGGCACATCACTTGTAATCTTCACACGTTATACTTTGTTCACTGAAATTCAGTCAAGGTTTAGCTTTAATTTTTATGCATTTAGTTTTGTACATTTATGCATTAGTTTTTTATGTTTGGTTACTGCTAAAATAACGTGAATACATTTAAACCCTTTGTTCATAGGAAAAATAAAATAATACTGTTTTGATTCTGATGTAAGCATGGGACTTTGGTTTTTTCATCGGGGCCTCCTCAGTTCTGACTTGTCCCTTGACTTTCTAGGTCAATGGTGTACAGCTCTATGGGAAATCTCGCCGAGAAGCAGTCTCCTTTCTCAAAGAAGTGCCACCTCCCTTTACCTTGGTTTGCTGTCGACGACTCTTTGATGATGAAGCCTCTGTAGATGAACCAAGGACCACTGAAGCCTCTCTTCCCAAGATAGAGGTACAAACTGAATATGGTTCCCATATGCGGTTCTCATAGGAATGCCTGTTCATCCAGGATGCCCTGGAGAGAGTATTTGGATAGGAAGGGAGGGGAGACACTTCTTCCCTCTTTTATATGACTAAAGTAGCACTTACAGGCAACAATGCATAGCTTTTCAAACTGTTACTTTTCATTTAACATCATAAAACTTTTTTTTCTTCCTTTTTTAATTTTTTTAACTTGAAATGGTGGAGATATTAACATGCATGCACTTTGATTTTAGAGAATTTTTTTTTTTTTTTTTTTTTTTTTTTTCTTTAAGTAATTTCCTGGGCTCATTACTTCTGGATCCCAGTTCAACTCAGTTCATCTTAAGTTTAAGATGGTGATGAGTGTTAAATATCTAATGGACTTCCCTTTTTCAGAGCCTTAAAAATATGAAGATCTATGACCGGTTTTGAAGTGAGTAAAAATTGCTATAAAAGCCTTCAGAAGGTCAGAGAAGAATATAACATTTTCTGTGCTTTTGGTACTCTTTTTTTGTTTTGTTTTGTTTTTTAATTTTTTTTTATTTTAAAGAACATTGTGATTATGAAAACAGTTTTAAGCACATGCTTCCCCATTTTATACCATTTGTAACCTCATCTTTCATGCCACTTTCCCTACCCCTCCCCCCTTTCCAGACTCTTACAAATTATAATTCTATTAACACCAGTTTACATACACAGAGCCTTTCTTTTACCTGCCTGTGGTCTGAATTTCAACATATATGGACTCTAATTGTGCCTTTACCACTTAATGATTGTGAATCTTGGAGCAGATAACTTACTTTGAATATTCATCTTCTTTTGAAAATTGGGGATGCTTATAGTACTTACCACCCTCATCAGTTTGTGTGAGAAGGAAGTGAAATATTATGTGCACAGTTCTTAGTGCAATGCCTTCCACGTGGAAAGTGCTCAGGAAAAGTTAATGATAGCTCTTGGCTCTTCCAGTCCACCCATCTTTGTTTGCTAATTTCCTAAAGTATGTAAGAGGCTGGCACTGTCGTAGGTCACAAAGTCTTTCATGTGACGTGACAACTCCGCTCCCGTGGGCAGAGCCATATCTTAAAATTAATTTGTGTCTCGGGGCGCCTGGGTGGCTCAGTCGGTTAAGCGTCCGACTTCGGCTCAGGTCACGATCTCACTGTCTGTGAGTTCGAGCCCCATGTCGGGCTCTGTGTTGACGGCTCAGAGCCTGGAGCCTGTTTCGGATTCTGTGTCTCCCTCTCTCTCTGACCCTCCCCCGTTCATGCTCTGTCTCTCTCTGTCTCAAAAGTAAATAAACGTTGGGATGCCTGGATGGCTCAGTCGGTTAAGTGTCCGACTTCGGCTCAGGTCACGATCTCGCGGTCCGGGGGTTCGAGCCCCACGTCGGGCTCTGAGCTGATGGTTCAGAGCCTGGAGCCTGCTTCCAATTCTGTGTCTCCCTCTCTCTCTGACCCTCCCCCGTTCATGCTCTGTCTCTCTCTGTCTCAAAAGTAAATAAACGTTGGGGCGCCTGGGTGGCTCAGTCGGTTAAGCGTCCGACTTCGGCTCAGGTCACAATCTTGCAGTCTGTGAGTTCGAGCCCCATGTCGGGCTCTGGGCTGATGGCTCAGAGCCTGGAGCCTGCTTCCGATTCTGTGTCTCCCTCTCTCTCTGCCCCTCCCCCATTCATGCTCTGTCTCTCTCTGTCTCAAAAATAAATAAACGTTAAAAAAAAAAATTTAAAAAATAAATAAACGTTAAAAAAAATTAAAAAAAATTAATTTGTGTCTCATAGTGTTTTTATTCTGTACTGGGTGTACAAGAATTGCCCCGCCCATTATTGATTATTGATTGAGAATCTTTTTTTTTAATGTTTATCTTTGGTAAAATCTATTTCAAAGAAGAGACTCGAATCACTTTTGTGATTCTTACTATCGTACTAAAATTCAGTGTGGATGAGGGCTTACCTCTAAAGGTTGATAAAAATGCCTTTAATCAAATCTTACAGGGTGTGTAAATCACCAACCCAGCTTGCTGACTCTGTGCTCCCATCTGTCATCCTTTACCACAATGGGTAAACAACAGCTTTGAATTATTCTAAATGTCAACCTTGCTGCCCATTAGTTGATTGCTTTCTATTCTGTAAATACAGAGTTAGGCAGAATTGATTCTATCAGAGTGATATATCTCAGGTTGGAGTTTAATATCCTACATACCTTAGATGCCTTGAAATTTCTGTAAGCTTAGGTTTTATAAGTGTATGCGGTTTCTTAAAATCCTGGCTTTCTTTTCCATCTGTCTTTGTGTTTTTTTTGTTTTTTTGTTTTTTTTTTCCATTTATCCCTATATCATCTTAGGTTCTTAAACCTTATCTGGTTAGACAACTTAGCCAAAATTCTAATGCTCATTAATCATTGAGGATATTAAATGCACAGCAAAACATCAATCACATTGTATTAGGTATTGGAAGTTTACTTTTTTGGAAGGTATAATGTTTTTTAAATATCATTTCCTCACATCAGACTTATATATACAGAGGTTCCTGATTCAGTGGATCCCCCTAATTTCAAGTTTTGTAATTCAAGAACCCAGAAATTGTTCCCATGTTTCAATTCAATCCACCATGAATTGAGTATTGACTTTCCATGTCCTGTGGGGACAGTTTGAGATCTGGACCAACCCTAATTTTAAAAATGTTTTTGTACTTGCTCTGGTGCCTTGCTCTTCCACATTAGAGGGGCCCCCTCCCTTTGATTTCATTAAATGGATTTTCTTATGCAAGTCACTCAAAATTACATTCATAGGAACGATGCACTTTGATTTTATTTACTAAGATCACCCAAAGTTTTAAGAAGTCTACTTTGAAAAATTAGTCCATAGCTTTATTTAGAAAGTTTCAAGGGAAATGCAAAGATGGATGATTTGTTAATGTATTGAACAAATATTTATCAAGTGCCTAGTGCACGCCAAGCTGTATTGTGGGCTGAGCAGATAACCATCGGTAAACTCCATGGTAGCCCACACAGAATTTCCATTCTAGCCTGTCATTTTGTTAGTTGCTACAAAGAAAAAGAAGATAATTTTTGAGCTTCAGGTAGAAGTTCAGAGTATTTTGAGCAAGATAGATCATATAAAAAATAATACCATGCTATAAATAGTATTGAAAACTGAAAGCAGCTTCTCTCCTTCTGTGTAGTTGACTCATTGACCCACTATGATTTAGCTTCCTAGAATTCCCTATAGCAGTGACTCTTTTACCTGAAAGGAGGGAAGGAGTCTGGAATAGGGGGACTCAGGAGTGTGAAGTCAAGGAAAATAACCAAGGATCTCTGTATCGAATAGTTTTGCTGGCTTATGTCCTCCATCCAAGACCAGATTTTCTTTATTTCAACTCAGTGATTTTTTTTTTTTAAATCTGATATTTAGACCTTCACAGTTCACAAGGACTTGGGGTTTTTTCCACTTTGTTTTTCTAGTGAAGTTTTTCTTAACTTCCAGGAGCCAACAGAAGTGGTTTCCCTTTTGTCTTACACTCTCTCTCTTTGTTGGCATCTTTCTGTCTCTCACTGTAATTGTGAATTCAGGTATTGCTACTCAAATATCTTATAAACTTTGACTTTGTATGATATTTACATTTTTTCTTAAATCACATATTTTTCCTTTTATGCTTCTAATGGGATGACAGACCTCATTGAAGTATAAGAGGTCAGTGTTAATATTTTGAATGACACAGTTACTTACATTTAAAAAAAATCCAACTGTATGAGCAGCCTGCATTTTTAAGTACTTGAATTTTCTTGAGGATCTTATCCTAGAGTGTGTGTACCCCAGCGCATGCCCCTTTTGAAAAGATTATAAACTATGCATGCCAAAGAGAATTCCCAGTTTGAGAAGAAGCTATGAGATTCCTGATATGTTAATTCTTTTCAGAATTGAAAGGACAATGTTTTGAAGCATTTATCTTCTTTGGTGTTTCAGGCTGACCACAGTGTAGATGTCCATACTGAAGATGATGATGATGGGGAATTAGCATTATGGTCTCCTGAAGTGAAGATAGTTGAACTTGTAAAAGATCATAAAGGCTTGGGATTCAGCATTTTGGATTACCAGGTATAAAAATCTATATTGAGTTTCTGGAGGGATTTGTTTGTTTTAAAGGTATGTGAAAAAGTAATTATTTAAGGCACCCACTAGGGAAAACTGAATGATTTGATGTATAATGCTATCGTCCAAAGACAGGTGTTAAAATTCCCATTGTTACCTTTGCAACTGGTAGCTTTCTTAGTGAATAAAATGATGGGTGATATAATAATTGAATAGTGAGGGAAGCAACAGTTTTATACCCATGGATGCTTTTAGAAACTGGAGCTTGAAGAATTTTTTAAAATTATTTATTTTGAGAGAGAGAGAGAGAGAGAGAGAGAGAGAGAGAGAGAATGTGAGCAGGGGGGCAGGGAAAGAGGGAGAGAGAATCCCAAGCAGGCTCCTCTCTGTCAGTGTGGAGCCCGATGACGGGCTCAGCCTCATGACCGCAAAACCACAACCCGAGCTGATATCAAAAGTCCAATGCTCAACCAACTGAGCCACCTAGGTGACCCTTCAAGAATTTTTTTATATGGAGGGATTGTTTTCCCCAGCTTAAAAAAATTTTTTTTAAATATTATTTATTTTTGAAAGAGAGAACAGGGGAGGAGCAGAGAGAGAAGGAGACACAGAATCTGAATCAGGTTCTAGGTTGTGGGCTGTCAGCATGGAGCCCAACACGAGGCTCGAACCCACAAACCGTGAGATCGTGACCTGAGCCAAAGTTGGACGCTCAACTGACTGAGCCACCCAGCTGCCCTTCCCCAGCTTTATTGAAATATGTTTCACAAACCATAACATTCATGCATTTCAGGCATGCCATTTGGTTGTTTTTAGTATATTCAGAGTTGTGCAACCATCACCACAGTCTTAATTTTAGAACACTTCATCACCGCAGAAAGAAACCCCATCCACATGATAGTCATTCATTCCTAATTCTCTCTTCTCTCTCCCCTTCACATGAAGGTTTTTATTGTTTTGCTTTTCTGTTAACAGAAATGTTCTTGGTGAAATTATGTACTTGTATTTAATATAGGACACATGACATTTATTTATATGTACTCCAATTATAATTGGAGTCAAGTCACTAATGTATTTGGGAGGAGGTGTGTGTGAAAGATCCCAATAAGACATCTATCTATATGTTGTATCAGTTTACCAGTTTACAGTATTTTTAGACCTTCTGATTATCATGGGGAATTTAGAACTGTTGGCAAAAAAGCTCTTCACTTTTAAGATGCATATTTTAATACTTTAGTGCTGCCTAAACACATTGTGGTTTAATAAAGCAAAATGTACTCTATCAAAGCACATAAAATGCCAAGTGATATAAAAATCAATTTTTTTAATATAATAAGGCATTCGGGAACAGATTAAAAGAAAAATACTTTGTGCATTATGTAAGAACATTAAATTCCATATTTAGGCAGTATGATTTAAGATTACTGAAATAGATTGTTCATTTTTGCTGGCATATTTCTATGCCAGATAACCCTCTCTGTTATTAGAACTTTTCTTTGGAATATTACTGAATTATGATTTGCTGATTCTAAATAATGCATAATTGGGGAGATATTTTTATCAAGAAGTATCAATACTGGGGCGCCTGGGTGGCGCAGTCGGTTAAGCGTCCGACTTCAGCCAGGTCACGATCTCGCGGTCCGTGAGTTCGAGCCCCGCGTCGGGCTCTGGGCTGATGGCTCGGAGCCTGGAGCCTGTTTCCGATTCTGTGTCTCCCTCTCTCTCTGCCCCTCCCCCGTTCATGCTCTGTCTCTCTCTGTCCCAAAAATAAATAAACCTTGAAAAAAAAAAAAAAAAGAAGTATCAATACTGTAAGATTCTAGAAGCTTATATATTGGTTAATATAAGGACATATAAAACAAATTTTAGGCACTACCTCAATTTTTCTTCCCCCGTATATCCTTATTACCTACCATATGGTAAATGATAAATATTTGCAGAATATTTTAAACTGAATAAAGAGAGCGCATGTGTGTGTATGTGGGGGAGGGGCAGAAAGAGAGGTAGAGAGAGAATCCCTCTGACAGTGCAGAGCCCAATGCAAGGCTCAAACCCATAAACCGTGAGATCGTGACCTGAGCAGAAATCAAAAGTCTGACGCTCAACTGACAGAGCCACACAGGCACCTCTAGGTTAGCCAAAATTAACTGGAACTAAATGAACACATCCAACGAAATTTATTGTTTACCATTTTGATCATTAGGATTTAGTTTAGAAAACACCTTTCAGATGTAGTGTTAGATATTCAGGTACATTTCCATTATCATTGGAGCTATATGTATTTGCATTATTACATAAGGTATTAAAATGGTCATGCTTACCCTCTTAAATGACATTATCTGCAAGCTTTATATTTCGAATATTGCCCATGTTAAAGCAGAGAAGTGTTTCAGAAATAAAAACCAAACCAAACTTCAGTAAAGGATAGAAAGAAAAGTTTGATAGTCCTTAAGAATTTAACCTCTAGTTAACAGAAGAATTCTTTTAGCAGTTCTGAGCTTTACACTTAAAAATAGTTCCAAATATGGAAAATTTCTTTCTTCACCACATTCCTGTAGGTATGACATGTAGCATACTTGGGTTTTTTGAAATTTTATTTTTATTTATAAAATTCTAGGGGCACCTGGGTGACTCAATCAGTTAAGCATTGGACTCTTAATTTCAGCTCAGATGGTAGTCTCACAGTTGTCAGATTGAGCCCCATGTGGGCTGTGTGCTGGGCATGGAGGCTGCTGCTTAGAATTCTCTCCTCTCTCTTTCTGTCCCACCCTTGCTTATGCTCGCTCTAGCGTGCACACTCTCTCTCTCTTTATCTCAGAAAAAAAATGCTTACATATAAATGCCAATGAGGGGTACCTGCCTGGGTGGCTCAGTCGGTTAAGTGTCTGACTCTTGATTTCAGCTCAGAGCATAATCTCACAGTTGATGAGTTTGAGCCCTGTATTGGGCTCTGCGCTCACTGTGTGGAACCTGCTTGGGATTCTCTCTCTCCCTCCCTGCCCCCCCTCCCCCCACCCCACTCTGCTGCTCTCCCACTTGTGTATTCTCTCTCTCTCTCTCTCTCTCTGTCTCTCTCAAAATAAACTTAAAAAATAAAATAAAATTCTAGGTTTTTTCCCCATCTTCCTCATAATCATCATTACGTATACAGACATTTCTGCACAAATTATATAAAGTAATTTTGCTGCAAGAGAAGTGTTAGATACTCCTTTTGCCTTTGTGCTTCTCAGAGAACTGATGGAAAAATATTTCATTTTTGAAATGCTACTTTGATTCATATTAAAGTGCTCAGCTTATTTACTTCTGTAGCTAACCCTTGGGAGAAAAAACATTGAATCTTGAACTGAACTTTTTTCTTAAGTCCATTTACTTACAGCTGTATTCGGCACGTTTTCACCATTTGTCAGTGGTATGTAGAACTATTAAACACTATGACATTTAGATGACACATAAACACAATTTAAAATTTGGTTTGGGGCAAGTTAATTAATTGGTTATATTGTCTCTTGTTGTAATTAGGTAATAAATTCTAAAGTTCAAACATTTTTTGCAAGGCCAGGTGAAGGTGTAGCAAAAGTCATGAAAGGCCATGTTCCTGGCTATTATTGTATTTAATATATCCTGTATGAATTTATTAGGTAGCTGAATAGGACCAATGCAAACCCACCCCCATCCCATTCCCCCTCTTAGTACATTTAGAATAAGAATACCGTAGAAACATTTTGGCCACCAGAGGAAAGTTTTAGGACAGTGGGAGAGCTTCCCGGTGGTAAAGGACTGCATTAGCAGTATTGAAGAGATTGAAAATTTACTTTGCAATAGTAATTTCTCACCAGTTTTTCTCTAGAATAGTAAGAACTTTCTCAAGAACCTGACTAAATGAGGGGCGCCTGGGTGGCGCAGTCGGTTAAGCGTCCGACTTCAGCCAGGTCACGATCTCGCGGTCCGTGAGTTCGAGCCCCGCGTCGGGCTCTGGGCTGATGGCTCAGAGCCTGGAGCCTGTTTCCGATTCTGTGTCTCCCTCTCTCTGACCCTCCCCCGTTCATGCTCTGTCTCTCTCTGTCCCAAAAAATAAATAAACGTTGAAAAAAAAAAAATTAAAAAAAAAAAAGAACCTGACTAAATGATATACAGCATCTGTTGTACTGGTACTTATGCAATTTCTTCATCTATAAAATGGGGATAATGTCTAGCTGAAAGGATTGGTGTGGATTAAGTAAATTAATGTGTAAAGAAGTGGGAAATGTTAACATTACGATGGGTATATGAATATCGATAATCATCCAACTTAGAAAATAAACTACAGAAGTCTTGATATTGTCCTTTAATATATAGCCGTACTACAATATATTTGTACCCTGTCAATTTTTAGCCATCTATTTAGGAAAATTAATAAGTAGATGCCTTTGTTTAGTGAAGTCTAAATTTAATTGTAAAATTACATTCTAAAATGCAGCCAACTCTTGATAAACCATATGTGAATTATCCAATTGTGGATTATTGGCCAGCAATTTGCTTTTTACATAAATTGAACTGAGCCTTAGGAAAAGATGAGCGAGCAGATAAAGGATGCTGAATTGGCCATGGAACCATGGGGTGGCTTCCTGGATAGGTGAAAGTCTGGAAATGCAAAGTGGAAATACATTTTCATGAAAGGCATTTAAAACAGATTGGGACAAAGCAAAAGGAGATAGTGACAGGGAAGACATCGTAAATGTGATTCAGGTGGTAAGCCTCCTCATTAGATTTTAAGATAAAGTGATACTAGCTTTATTGGCTGGGATTCGAATGGAGGTAGAATATTTATTAGTTTCAAATATTTCTAGGCACTACTCCATGTAGTGGTTAGTTAAAATCCTGTCCTACATGTGTACCATGTTAGAAGGGTCATTTGTCACTATAATATCATATCGTGTAAGATAGTGCCATGGAAAACAGTGATGTGCCTAATTTATCAAGAACATGAATATAATGGCTTAACTGTATACTCTGTTTCTAAGCAACATAAAACTTCAGAAATTTTTTATAATTTTTTATGGTATAATTTCTTGCCAGTTTCTAGATGTGGTTTACATATTGCGCTCGAGTTATCTTTGTCTCAATCGTGTAATGTCTTTATTCCTTGGAATAGTACTAATACTCATACTAATCCTAATATTAATACAACTAAAACTAATACAAATCCAGTAATAATCGCTAACGTTTACTGAGTGTTTACTGTTTGCTGGGCATTGTTCTGATTGTTTTATGTACGTATTCCTTGCAAGAACCCTATGAACTAGGTGCTATTATTATTTATTTTTTTAATGTTTTATTTGTTTTTGAGAGAGAGAAAGAGACAGAGCATGAGTAGCGGAGGTGAAGAGAGAGGGAGACACAGAATCTGAAGCAGGCTCCAGGGTTTGAGCTGTCAGCACAGAGCCCGATGCTGGACTCAAACCCACAAACCATGAGAACATGACCTGAACTGAAGTCAGACGCCTAACCAGCTGAGCCATCCAGATGTCCCATGACTTTTTTTTTTTAATGTTTATTTATTTTTCAGAGAGAGAGAGAGAGCATGAGCAAGGGAGGGGCAGAGAGGGAAGGAGACACAGAATCTGAAGCAGGCTCCAGGCTCTGAGCTGTCAGTACAGAGCCTGATGAGGGGCTCCAACTCACGAACCATGAGATCGTGACCTGAGCCGAAGTTGGACGCTCAATTGACTGAGCCACCAAGGTGCCCCAAGAGTAGATGCTATTATCCTCATTTTTGAAGTGAGGAACCTGAGGCACAGAGAGGTTACATAACTAGTCCAAGTTCACACAGCTAGTATGTGGCAGAACTAGAATTTGAACTCAAGCAGTTGGCTCCCAGAATCTATGCTTTTAGCTACCGTATTATGCTGCTTCTTTCATGATGCATGCATTTTATTACAGGAGATCTTTGTACTAAATTTATTACAGCAGATCTTCCTGTTTTTCCAGCTTGCAAAAAAATTTCATATCTTAAAGACAAGTTGCGAGATGGTATTCTCATTTTTAATGCTTATCTGGAAGTTTAGTAAGTATTAAAAATTAATATAGTGTCCTCATACACATTTTCTAAGAGCTAGTGTTTATTGTTTCCAATGAAAATAATTACAAATTTAAGTATCCTAAATTAGTGCTACTAATTTGTTGTGGGTTAGTGTTCAATAATGAAGCAATTATTAGGTAGTCTGAGTCTGTAATTTTTAATTTCTACCAAAAATCTTGAAATAAATTTAGAATTGTGTGGATTTCACCTTAGGTTGACCTTACGTATTAAAGACAGCAAGTGGATATTTTCTGGTGTTTTGATTTATGTTGAACTTCGAATAACCCCTCATGATTATAATTCACTGGAAATGTTTGACATTAGCCAATTTTTGAACATTAGCCATGATATTGCCATTCTTAGTACTTTTGAATTTCAGTGATTTAGAAGGTAAAATTTATTAACCAATAATTCTCCTTCCTCCCACATCCCAGTCCTCGTTTCTCTCCCCTCCTGATATGGACAGACTCAATTTTTGCCAAAGCCGATATTTTTAAAAGACTTTGGGTTTATCTCAGACTCTAAGATAGATAAAAATAGAAAGCATAATAGCACAGCCATTGAGAGGTGATTCACACATAAATACTGTTAGCAATATTTTAAAAAGTTGTTTGAAAGACCAAAGACGAATGATGATTCGTTAAAAATAATAGTGAAAATATTCCTCTGTATAAAAAAAAGATTAATTTTCCTTAACAGAAGAAATGGGTTATAAAGCCCAAAGAGTATGAATATGAATGACTATAGTATTGCTGAGTCTTGGATATGGTATGGCTTAGTGTTTGTTAGAAAAACTTAGTATGTAGTTTTTGCCTTTTTCCTAACTCCATTAGATGAATTCTCTTTAAAAGATTTAAAAAGTTGTAGGAAGAGATTGTGTAAATTTCATGTATTTGGCATTAAATTGGCTTTATTCTAAAATTTTTTTAATGTTTATTATTTATTTTTGAGAGAGAGAGACCGAATGTGAGAAGGGGAGGGGGAGAGAAAGGAGACACAGAATCCTAAGTAGGCTCCAGGCTCTGAGCTGTCAGCACAGAGCCTGACGCAGGGCTCGAACTTACCATGAGATCATGACCTGGGCCAAAGTTGAACACTCCATTGACTGCGCCACCCAGGTGCCCCTAAATTGGCTTTTTTCTTATATGTGCAACAGAATGACTTCCTCTGAACGTAAGGAATGTTTTTAAAATAAGTAATACATACATATGGCATAAAAATTCAAAGTACATAAAGGTATCCTGTGAAAAGTAAATCTACCTCTGACCATAGTCCCTTCACTTCTCCTAGATAAAAACTCCTGTTTTTCTTGTCTATCCTTTCAGAGATATATTATACATACAAAGTAATAAAAGTAGTAGTTAAAACAAATTTTTTTTACATATAAATGGAGTATGTCAAACATACTTTAAGCACATTGCGTTTTATCTCAGTTATATGTTCTTTCATTTTGGTATTTATAGATCTATGTAATTCTTTTTAATAACTGCATAGTATATTATTGTTGATGTATAGTAATTTATTTAACCAATCTCCTGTACCTATTTAGTGGGCATTTCAAATGTAGCTATAGTGGATATCCTTGTCATACTCTTTCGTAAAAAGGTGGGGATGATTCTTAGGATGAATTCCTAGAATTGCTCATCAAAAGAGCACATATCTTTTAAATTTTGGTACATTTTTACTAAATTGCTTGCATATAATCATTTGTGAGACTCCTATGTATTTAGACTACTTAAAATTAATGCCTTCTTATGTAGTGTCATTTTTTTAATTAGATAATTCTCTGGAAAACAAAGTCTAAGCAGGTGCCTAATTCATGAATTTGCTAATGATTTTCCATGCTATGGACAGATTAATAAGTGATAGCAAAGTATAACTATTCATTTTGTTTCGACTTTATATTGGCAGTAATTAATTGTTGTATTTAGTTTAAAAAATTTTAATGTTTATTTATTTTTGAGAGAGAAACAGAACGTGAGTGGGAGAGGGGCAGAAAGAGAAAGAGACACACACACACACACACACAGAATCCAAAGCAGGCTTCAGGCTCTGAGCTGTCAGCATGGAGCCTCACCTGGGGCTCGAACTCACGAACTGTGAGATCATGACATGAGCTCCGGTCGGACGCTTAACTGACTGAGCCATCCAGGCATCCTGGCAGTAATTAATTTATTGATTTTTGAAGCTAAGGGCATAAATGGTTTATATTCATACAATGCTGCTAGTGCCCAAAAGTCTATTCCTATTTCTTCTATCAGTTTTAATCTTGTTTATGAGAAAACTTGAGTTTATAAAGAGAAGCAATTAAGGATTTTAATTTTTGCTATTTTAGGTGAGTGCTGTTAAGAATACATAGTGTTCACTAACTTGTGGGAAGTCCAGTATCTTTGTGTTCTTATTAGGCGATTAGTTCATAGACTTTAAGATATAGAATTAGATAGGTATCAACATAATTTTAACATATAATACAGCCTATGTTAGTAACATTAAAAAGCCAATTACAAACCTACACTAATTCCAGAATCTAAGACACGGAGGATATACTATATAGCTACAGTTTCATGCTCAAGGGATCTCATAACATGGACACCAATATCTTGTTGATTTTTTCTTTTGTTGCTTATGTCTTTTTTTTTTTTTTTTTTAAGGAGTTCTTTGGGTTTACTTCACCCAGGTAGGATTAAGACAGTAAGACTAAGAAAAATGCCATCAATCTGCTACTAATGGTCGTATACATGTTCTCATAAATATATCCTCCTATAGCTTGCTGTTGAACAAACCACACATCTGCATTTAAAGGTCACTTTTGCTTAATGGAACTTGGGACTGATAAAGGCTATTCTGTGCTCATCCCTGATTCCTGTCCACATTTATTTTTATTAACATCAAAGTACTGTAAGCTTCAGTGCCAACTGGGGTGAAGATTTCTTTTCACAGAGGATTTGCTCCCTTTCCCTCTATGGGAAAGTTCTATATCCTTTAAATCATTTTAAGCTGCTTCATTTGAAAAATAATTCTTAGTAGTGTGTTCATGGAGTGGATTGATTGTGGCTAGTGGGGAAATTCTCTCATGGCTTAAAGATTGCTTTTCAAGCCTGCGAAGTGGGTGAATGAAGGGAGCCCACTCCTGGTGTGTGGAGTTTGTACTGTGCTCAGGATGATGACTGACTTCCAAAAACCACAGTTCAGCAAGACTAAAGGCATCAGGAGACCAGAAGCCACTTAATAAGAGATCAAAGAGGCTGTGTGTATATCAGCTTGAAATCCAGATAGTACAGATCAAAAGCTTGCCTTAGCGAGGCAGCTGCAGGGGGATGAAGTTAGCAGGAGGCCCCAAAGATCTTAAGTCAGGCCTGATGTTGAACTTTACGGGAATTTCATGGCTCCTCTGGAATACGAATTTGGCAAAAAAAAAAAAAAAAAAAAAAAAATCCCATTGTGTCTAATGGTGGGGAGAGAGAATAGAGGGCAGGGAGCAAATGCTCATCAGCTGGTTGGTGCTTTCTAATAGGGTGGCTCCCTTTTTAACAAATGTTTCTGCTTTGTACTAGAAGGCAATGCTGAGGAGGAAGAGATCCTGTAAATGGTATATTTGTCATATTACCTTTCATGAGTATTTCACAAATAGCCAAACTGTAAATATTAGTGTTTATGAAACAACCACAGAGAGCTGATTTACTGCAAAACCTGGTAATTACATCTATCTTGTGAAATGCTGAACATATTCCAGGAAGTTAGTGGATATCAGTCTAGCTATGTATCTGTTTCCCATGTAATTAAAAACAGAATAATAACTCAAGAAACAATGTTGGTCTAAAGAAGAAATTCATTCTTCAGAGCTATTTCATGCCCCGTCTTCCCCTACCTCTGCGTGTGGGTGTCTTGTAGAAGTCCTCACTTGGTTGTGATGTCAGCCTCAAGAGCCATGGCAGTAGATGACGGTCATAGCCCTTCCTAGAGTATGGCAGAAAGAGTGAATCAAAAACACCAACAGGTACTGAGAATCTGTTTTCCCAAGGCATGGTGATTTGTACTGCTCTGCCCTGTGTGTGGGTGTCATTTGGAGCCAGGCAGTGATCCAGAGAAGCCATGCTATTCCCAGTGAGGGCTGGGAAGTGTGCTGCCTCCTTCTGGTACCAAAGGCCTAATTTGTTAATGATGCATGAAAGGGGATTGGCTGCCTGATCTTTACACACCATGTTCTAGGGCTCAGGTTTCCCTTTCAGCTGTTCCCTTTGTATTTTACTTTAGTCAGATGTTACATTCACCCGTATGCCACTGTGAACACATAGGATGGTTAACAGCACTAGCTTAGGAGTCAGGACCAGGATTTTCATTCTGGCTGTGACTCCCTAGGACTTTGGACAGGCTTGTTAGTCTTCCTTATTCTCAGTTTACTAAAATAATAATCTCTAAGATAGAAATCGTATTTGCCTTATAAAGTTATAAATATTAAATAAAAGATGTATATAAATGCCCACACTTTCTAGGCACAAAATAATATGTTACCAGTTACTGAAAAATGACGATTCTAAAACATAGAATCTGAGCACACAGTGACTATACCTGTTACTCATTGTCTCCCTCAAAAAAAAATTATTGTTCAGGGGCACCCGAGTGGCCCAGTTGGTTAAGTGGCTGACTTTGGCTCAGGTCATGATCTCACTGGTCGTGAGTTCAAGCCCCGCGAGCCCCATGTCAGAATCTGCTATGAGCGCAGAGCCTGCTTCAGATCCTCTGTCTCCCTCTCTCTGTCCCTTCCCCACTCTCACATGCGTGCTCGCTCTCTTTCTTTCAAAACTAAATAAACATTTAAAAAAAGTGTCCATTTAGTATGACCTAGTATGGGGCATATAAAGATGAAAAGAGATATTAAAGAACTTTAACAAATATATACTATCTTCTATGGCAGGCACTGTTCTAGACAGGAAGAAGATAGTAGTGAACAAAGTAAATCATAGACTCTGTGTCCTCATGGAATTTAAATTCAATCGGGAGTAGAGAGTCAGTGGATAAATAAACATATGTTAAATATAATAAAGGGAACAGACTTGAGAACAACTCTGTATAATACATTATGGTTTTAGCAGTGCTGGAAGTAAGACTGAGACTCTGTGATGATTGTTTCTTAGGATTCAGAGGGGCCTCACAGGGAACTGAGGTATGCCTTGTAGACAAACAGGTAGTGGACACTCCAGGCACAGGAATTTCCTGTCCTAGAATTGATTACTTGGTCCTTATTTCAAGTCTTTTTTTCTTTAGTATCTGTTAACTATGTATCTAAATTTGTGAGTTTTATTCCTTTTAATGAAAAATCCTTTGAGAAACTTTGTGTTCTCATATTTTATATGAAAAACAGGACTCACATTTCACATGGTAAAAATAGTAATTATGAATTATGTACTGCTTACTCTGTGTTGCACATTAAGGCCTCAATATATACATAAACTGATTTAATCATCCCTACCACCCCATGAGGTAGGTCCTGTAATCATCTTCATTTTATGACTTAGGAAAATGGCAAGAGGTTAAGGAATTTGCTCAAGATCACCCAATTAGTGGGTGGAGCTGGGCTCCTAAGTCTGTGCTCTAGTAGTGTGATAGGAACAACATTGATTCTTCATGACTGTGGCTTAACACAATGATAAAAGACAAAAAAATTTCCAGTTGTCTTTCCAGAGAAAAATACTTACTACAATTCCAAAAGGTTTACTTGAGATCATTTCTGAATCTTGCGGTCCCTCGCCTCTACTCTTCCCACTTGGCCTGTGCTTTTGAGGGACCTGGCGGCTTTCTTACCAGCAGAGAGTACAAACTATGTGTGTTGCATCCTAGATTTTCCAGCAGGACTCTGTGGCCTTTTTTCCTGAACAGTTTCAGAGTTGGCAAAGTTTTATTCTGCCCGTTGCATGCTACATACTACAGAGTATTGGTTGCCCTTTCAAGGATTAAAAAAAAAAATCACAGAATTTTTTCTCAAGAGTGAATGGCATCCTGTGTCCTTGCTATGGCTATGCTTGTCAGCATACCTCCCAGCCTGGAGACGGCTCCTGTCTTTCAGTGTCTGCTTGAAGAGAGGAGGGCTGA
Organism: Leopardus geoffroyi; assembly: GCF_018350155.1. Lineage (NCBI taxonomy): Eukaryota > Metazoa > Chordata > Mammalia > Carnivora > Felidae > Leopardus > Leopardus geoffroyi. Next base: position 50,702,373 of record NC_059328.1, read on the forward strand.
GGATGCCGTGCTGCTCTGAGCTTCCCTTCTGATGCAGAGATCTTCGTAACCTGGAGAGTGTAGGGTCAGCTCTTTATTTCTGTGTGTTACCACATAAGCATCATATCACAAATAGTTCAGTAGTTGATAGAACTGTTGGTTTAAATCACACATGCTCAGTTGAATTTAGAAGACTGTAAACTCAGTGGTAATTGTTAACTCCTCAATCTCCTATTTCCTACTGACTTCTCCATCATCATCTTCACAGTGATAACCATAGAATAGGATTAGCGCTTATGAAGTGCTTGCTGTGGACTTATAAAGCCCCTTATGTGACCTGTGTCATTTAATGCTTTGCACAACTCTATGAAATCTGTACTGTTGTTCTTCCCAGTTACAGACGAGAAACCCAAGTCTCAGCTAGTATTTCTAAATGCTTAGGCTGAGAATGATTTGTATGGAAAATGAAAATAAATTCCAAAATTAACATTAGAAAAGCTTTTACAAATTTTATGTGTCTATACTTGCCCTGCATCATAGTAGCTTTCAATTTCTGTAGTTTTTTCCTTGGATGATATTGCAATATTTATTTATAAATTCATTTCCTACTTAGAAAATTGTTTGTAAAATACACATATCATAAAATTTACCATCTTAACCATTTTTAAGTGTGCAGTCCCATAATGTGAAGTATATTCACATTTCAACCAATGGCATTTTTTTTTCAGCTACTGTAATTTTAATAGAGGGTATGAGTCTGTACTTGAGTACTACTGTCTGCCTAGTGGACTTTCCAGACAAATGAGGAGACTTACAGATAAAGAACATTTGTGTGGTTGATTTTGTTTTATTTTCCTTAAAACCAGCAAAAGTCCTGGGCCAGGAGTGAATGGGAAACAATTACAGCATGACAAAAAATTTTCAGTAGATGAAACCTCCAAGCAACAGATCTAATATCCAAGGAAAATATCTAATCAGAGACTAGAGGGGGATAAAAGAAAGCAATAGTCTTCAAGAAGCAATTTCCATGGGACTCCTGGTTGAACCATTTAAATTATTATAGGGCTTAAAATAGACTTGAAGTACCAAGCTATGCAGAATAAAATTATGTGCAAGCTTCTGTATTTTTTTTCCTGTTTGCAATATATTTTGAATTTTTAGCAAGTTTCTCTGTCCAGTTCTCTTTCATTGCACTTTTAATTGCCTCACATGCTGTGCTTACTGTGCTGCTCAGGGACTGTTCGGTTCTATGTATGATGCATGGAAAAATCTATTCTTAATGCCTAATGGTATTTAGGAAGTAATAAGACACAAGAAGCCAGGAACCATATCAGTTTAATCTATCTTGAGTGCACTGAATGTATTTTGTGGGTACTTTGAACACGATGGTGTTGCGGTAATTGGTACGATTAGTGTAATACTTGGCTATATTATAAAATAGTTAAAAATGGGATTAAATTCTAATAAGGTAGCTTGCCCATTATTCATCAAATCATTTATTTATTGCCTTGCATTCACTATAAATACATTTATTTCTCTTTCCTAAAAGTAAATGCTTAGCTTGTTGGTCAAATCAGAAGCTCTTTGAGTGTAATTAATTACATCCCACTATCTTAAACCAGAACTATGTTAGTGATTTTAATTCAAGTAATAGTCCCTGACATGTCTTTGTTGCAATCTAAAAATCGCAAAGGGAAAAAAACATAAGTTGTTTTAAGATTCAACTTATTTAAAAAAAGCACATGTCATAAACATTTTGTCATATGTTTCGTTTTGATGGTACAATATCCAGGAAGTTAGATCTTATGTAGTCAGTGGCCTTTTTATGAGTTCTTAAAAGACCCCACTAACTGAAATTATACCATATTTGTGACCAGAGTGTGCATCTTTTTCATTACTGAAGCTGTGTTTTGAATTAACTTCCATCATTCCCTACTTTTTACAGTGGTTTTCTGAATGTTTTGGTAGAAATTAATGACAAATTTGACTCAAGATAGTCTGTCAAATTTAGTTACAGGATTTTGGAGTTGGGGAAACAGATCCTAACTGTCATGTATCCAGTGTTCTCATTTTACAATTGAAGAAACTAAGAGAAATGAACTTCTGAAACTATACACAGCCAGGCTGGCACCAAGCTGGGGCTCAAAACTTGTCCCCTGACCTCTAATCCATACCCATCCTACCACTAGTGGATTGAATAGCTGTCTTCCTTGTCTTTCTCTCCTATGTATATTTTCTCCTTAAAAAAAAAAAAAAAACAAAAAAAAAACTTTGGATTCCTGTTTCCTGATTGACGTTGCTCACAATGGAAATTTTAATTCATGCCAGCTGTACCTCAGAGCTTCTGCAGATCACTGTTTTTTTTCCTGTGTGTGTGTGTGTAAAATAAACTTTCCTTTGCCTTTCTTTGTACCAGTTGCTTCTTCCGCCTACCTCCAGGATGGAGAAGTTAGTGGTCTCCCTTTTAAATTTAATGGTTTCAGGGGCGCCTGGGTGGCGCAGTCGGTTAAGCGTCCGACTTCAGCCAGGTCACGATCTCGCGGTCCGTGAGTTCGAGCCCCGCGTCAGGCTCTGGGCTGATGGCTCAGAGCCTGGAGCCTGTTTCCGATTCTGTGTCTCCCTCTCTCTCTCTGCCCCTCCCCCGTTCATGCTCTGTCTCTCTCTCTGTCCCAAAAATAAATAAAACGTTGAAGAAAAAAAAGAAAAAAAAATTTAAATTTAATGGTTTCTTTCAGTGTTCTCCATTTTAGTAACTTCCTTGAGATCGTTGAAAATCTACTTATTTACGTTTTAACTTAATACTCTTTTGAGATCAAAGATTTTTTTTAATGTTTCTTTTATTTATCTTGAAAGAGAAAGTGTGATCGGGGAGGGGCAGAGAAAGAGAGAATCTCTAGCAAGTTCTGCACCATCAATGCAGAGCCCAATATGGGGCTCAATCTCATGAACAGAGAGATTGACCTGAGCCGAAATCAAGAGCTGGATGCTTAACCAACTAAACCACCCAGGCGCCCCTAATAATCTTTAGTTCAAATAATAATGGCCACATTTAAGAGTATGCTCTTCAAGAAACAAATATTTGCTGCTTGCTACTTTTATAGTTTTCTCTCAGTTGAACATTACTGATTTGGAACAATTCTCTGATCAAATATTTCATAGCTACCTAATTCATGTTATCCAGAAATTATGTAGATTCTTTAAAATTATCTTTGAAATATACTTCTTCACACTGATCTGAGTATTTGTGGAGTTAGGCTCAATTATCTAATTCTGTGATAATGTATACCAAGACATTGAATTCATTGATTAGGATATCTGTTCATTTGTAGAGCACTTTCTATTTCATAATTATTTAGGTTGTATTCCTAGTCTTTTTTTTTTTTTTTAATCATTTCATTTTGATGAAGGACCGCGGTAATATGGGAGAGCAGTTATTTTGGTGTGGTGAGCTGTACAGCAGCAAAGAATTTTAAGAATTAAACTACTTAGAGTAATTAAATGTAGGATTAAGACTATATGACGTAACCATATTTCCTCTCATGAGTTTACATAGGCCAATTTTATATTTTAATATACTGTACTCAGTTAACAGTGTCAAAATTATCAAAGGTAAAGCAATTTATACACATTTTGAAAATTATTGAAGTGTAGTTGGCATACAGTGTTATGTTAGTTTCAGGTGTACAATATAGTGATTTGCCAATTCTATACATTACTCATTGCTCATCATGATAATTGTAGTCACCATCTGACTCCATACAACAATATTACTGACTGAATATATTCCCTATGCTGTACTTTTTGTTTTTGTGACGTATTTGTTTTATAACTAACTGGAAGTTTGTACCTCTTAATCCCCTTCACCTATTTCACTGATCTTCCTTCCTACCTCCCATCTGGCAACCACAAGTTCTCTGTATTTGACAGTCTGTTTGTTTAATTTGTTTTTTAGATTCTACCTATAAGTGAAATCATATGGCATCTGTCTTTCTGTGTCTCACTTATTTCACTTAGCATAATGCCATCCATGTTGTTGAAAATGGCAAGGTTTCATTCTGTTTAATAGCTGAGTAATATTCCACTGTATACATATACCACATTTGCTTTATTCATTCATCTATTGATGGACACTTGAGTTGCTTCCATATGTTCGCTGTTGTAAATCCCGGCAATGGGATTAGGGTATTTATTTTTAATTTTTTGAGGAACCTCCATACTGTTTTCCACAGTGGTTGCACCAATTTATATTCCCACCAACAGTGCATGAGGGTTTCCTTTTCTCTACATCCTTGCCAACACTTGTCACTTCTCATCTTTTCGATACTAGTCATTCTGACCAGGGTAGGATGATATTTCATTGTAGCTTTGATTTTCATTTCCCTAGTTATTAGTGATATTGAGCATCTTTTCCTGTGTCTGCTGGCCATCTGTATATGTTTTTTAGGAAAATGTTCAGGTCCTCTATCCATTTTTTAGTCAGTTTCTTTTTGGTGTTGAGTTGTGTAAGTTACATATTTTAGATATTAACCCCTTATCAGATATATCATTTGCAAACACTTTCTCCCATTTGCTAGGTTGCCTTTTGTTTTGTTGATTTTTTTTTGCTGTGCTGAAGTTTTTCATTCTGGTATAGTCCCAATAGTTTATTTTTAGTTTTGCTTTCTCTTGCCTGAGGAGATATATCCATAAATACGTTGGTAACGCTGATGTTTAAGAGATTACTGCCTGTGTTTTAAGAGTTTAATGGTTTTGGGTCTCACATTTAGATCTTTAATCCCTTTTGAATTTATTTTTTGTATGGTGTAAGAAAGCAGTCCTTTCATAGAGCATGTAACTGTCCAGTTTTCCCAGCACCATTTATTGAAAAGACTATCTTTTCCCAATTGTATATTCTTGCAGCTTTTGTCTACATTAATTGGCCATATAAGCATGGGTGTATTTCTGGGCTCTCTATCCTGTTCCATTGATCTATTAGACACAGATTTTTATCTGAAATAAAATATGCTCTTTCTCAATGCCATTCTACTATAAAAATTCATATTCCATTTCCTTAATGCTTTTAAAAATTAGGGTGTTAAATATAGAATTAAAAAATAATCAAAAAGTTGTTCTTTATTTTGAATTCATGTAGTAAGTTCATTGTTTACATTTTCTACATTGGAGTAATACTACAAAGCATATACATGTTAAATGTCAGAATAGTCCAGGGTATACGTCTCATGTTCCTCTTTAAAAAATACCTCTTACTGATGCACTGGCCAATTTTATTAAATGTGACCACTTTTCTTGTTTATTTCTTCTCTCTAACATTCCCTGCTCCATGCCTTTCCAGTGAGCTTGCCGTCGCTGCTTGCTTGTATTGGTAGTTTTGCTTATGTGACAGCATCATGGCTAGAGCTCCCCACATCTTCAGGTTGATAGCCGTCTCTCACAGAGCCTACATTTCAACTGAGCCACCATTCTGCCCTAGGTGATCACCCTGCACCTTGCCTTATCTTATGTGAACTCTGATCTCTTTGATCTGTGGGAAGGTACACAAATATTCATATACTACATTTTATAGACATTGTAGAAACTTGGAATCCTATCCATTTGGGCATAATTATTGTCACATGTATGTATCCCTTCATGTAAAGGTGTCTTCAGGTCACCAAATGAATGGATTCTTGAGAAAGTAGGTATAAATTAAAATTTGGTAAACAAATACATGTTTTATTTGTACATGGCAGCCAAGCTCTACATTCTGTGCTAAACTAACTTCATCAACTAGGTACTGATATATAAACCTGTAGTGGCCAAGTGTCATACGTAAGGGCCTCAGTTTACACACTTTGGCAAGGTAATAAATATATCTTCTGTCAATTTGCCTTCTTTCAGTACTAATTCGTTTGGCAAGTACTTGAAGATAGGGAAGCTGCATCACTTAGTGGCTAAGAGTGTAAACCCTGGAACTTTACCAGGTAGGTTAAATTCTGCCTCTGCCATTTCTCAACTGTGCGCCTTGGGTACTTTTCCTCTGTCTTAGTTTTCTCATCCTGAAAGTAGGGATAGTAATGGTACTTACCTCATGGTGGTGTGAAGGTTAATAAATGAATTCTAGTAAGATTCCTAGAACATTCCTGGCATGGCAAACACTCAGTAAGTGCTAACCATTGTTGTTCCTATTCATATATGACAGGATGTGGCCCTTGCCTTTGACTTAACAGTCCAGTGAGGAGAGAGAAGGTAAATAGTTTGCCATTCAATATTTCAACTACTATTCAGTACCTTCCATATGGCATTCACTTTAGTAGGTCCTGGAAATAAAGCAGCTAATAAGTAAACACACCCTCACTCTCATGAAGCTTATTTTTAATAGATAAGACAGTTAAAATAATTTCTGAAAAATGCCAGAAGTGTTATAATAGAGAAAATGCAAGGTGCCATGGATACATCTAACAAGAGGAGACCCAACTTATTTTAAGAGATATGGGACAATAAGGAAAACTATATTATGACAAATGCTGTATGGAAGTCCTCTTCTAGAATTAGGGGTATCACAAGAGGAGAAAGTCAGGGAAGGCTTCCCATTGGTGGAAACACTTGAGTGGACTCTGATGGTGCAAAGGTAGATAAGTGGCAGTGGAGCAGAGAAAGTATTCCTGGCAGATGGAATGGTTTGTGGGATGTCAGACAATGCATCAAAGCATTTCACAGTCGCTGGATTTCAGTAGTTCTGTATCTTTGGGACGATGTGCGGAGCAAATGGAAACGGGCAGTCTCACGTGTAGGGAGAGCGATAGGAGCCTAGACTCCTCTGCACATCTGAAGGAATTGCTCTCACAAGCAGTTAAGACATGGTCCGAAGGCAATTGGGTGTCACTGAAGTGTTTCAAACAGAGAAGAAATTATGACCACATTTTAAATTTAATTTTTATTTATTTTTTAAAATATTTATGTTTGAGGGGGAGAGAGAGAGCAAGAGCAAGTGAGGAAGGGAGGGGCAGAGAGAGGAGGACAGAGGATCCAGAGCAGGCTCCGCATTGACAGCAGACAGCCCCACGCAGGACTCAAACTCACAAACTGCAAGATCACGACCTGAGCCGCAGCCAGACGCTAATCGACTGGGCCACCCAGGTGCCCCTCATCACATTTTTATTGTTAAAGATCATTCTTTTATTTCTGTGGAAAATAAACCGATGGGAGCAAGAGTGGAGACAGTGAGACAAACAGTTGCAGAGGCAAGAAATAATGAGAAGCTGAACCAACTTAGTTGTGGCGGAAATGGAGAGAAAGGGTCAGGTAGAAAAGATAGAAGTTCAAATTGACATGCCTTAGCTAGCAACTCAGTGAAGGGGTTAGGGGAGAGGGATTAAGTGAGTGCTTGGGTAAATGGTAATGCGAGTCAGGGATTATGGGAGGAGAGAAGTCTGTCAACTTGGATTTCCCCCAACATGGAAACATCCTGTGTTTATAACATCAAATGTTAGCATCACTTCAAGAAACCTCAAAAATTCTTATGTGCACTTTTCTTCAGGCAGGCACACTGATTGTATGCACTTATGAGACCGGGTATTTGGATTCTCAGGATTTCATTACTAAATAGTGAGAAGAATTCAATTCAGATCTCCTGTCTTGGTCTGGCATTCTGAGGGAAGTTAGCTGTCCTTAACTGAATGTCAGAGTTTGCTAATATTTTTAAGAGCTGTAGGCGACAAGTTTCATAAGTGGTTAAGTTGAAGCAAGCATATGGAATACTGTTATAATGTGTATAATAATATAAGTCTTTTGAAGAAAGAAGAAGAACCAAATCCTTCAGAAGAGAGTAGTTGTCATAGTAAAAGATGCTGTTTCTTGTGTTCTGTAATTGGTCTTTAGTGCCCTCTATTGACTGCTTAGTCTAAAACAATGTCTTGATTTTGGAACACCATGTTCCTTGCAGTGTTATTTACCAAAATAGGAAGAATCAGAGGTTTTAAAATCATGATAAATGGTCATAAGAACTGATGGGAACTTAAAAAAAAATTTGCATGGGGTCTCAAAGTTGGGTAGAGGTCTTTAGAAACAACCGTTATAACATTTTGTTTGCTACAACATGGGTATGATACTGTGGGCTAGAGTTTTCAGAAAACAGACCTTTCTGATGATGAGTAGCCTAAATCGGGCTGGTTTTTAAGCATTTTTAATGCAGCGAAGCCTCAAGGACAGCAGTCGCCCCAGTAGGCAGTAGCAGCTGCTGTTTTTCCATAGGGCGGCTGCTGCATGTGATGCCCCATGAAAGGAAATGACTGTTACTCATTAAAGCAACTTCATTCGGCTACATAGGAAATCACACAGTTAGAAAAGTCATCACAGAAAATGAAATAGTGATTATGCATAATGGGGCATCTTCAGAAATGGATGGCTTTTCTTTTTTTTTTTTTTTTTTTTTTTTTTTAAATGACAAAGACGCTGCCATTGGGTTCTCTCCTCCAGGAAAAGCAGTGGTAGATTGGACTTAGTGTTCAGAATAACTGGAGGTCTAAGCCTGAATAAATTTTAGTAAGGAAGCATACCTGGTACTAGCTTGAGGTCTAAAGAAGACTGCCCTTTGTATAAATGAATGCTCACCACGACTTTTCTGTAATAAGGCAAATGTGTTAATCATTCTATTTCTGTTATTTCCTGGTGAATCTTTCTTTCAAATGTTTCTGATTATCATTTCGGCTGGTTGCATTTTGAAAACCTGTTCACCCAGTTGAGGTTAAAAATAGTACTTTCTGATTTGGTGTTCTATGACTCTGCAAAGAGATTGCTCACGCCAACCTAGTGAAATCATTTATTTGCTTTTGGTATATTTTACTGTTGCAGTTTTCCCTAAGAAAGTTTAGTAATTATTAAAATGAAGTAATGCTAGCTGCTTTCTGGGCATTTCATGAGAGGAATATGCTATTATGTAGTTTCCCTTCCCCCCTAATAAAAAAGCCTTTCATCATAAACTGACATCCTAAATGAAGGACATAATTGTACAGCTTATTTATTAGTGTGTCAGACTTAAAATGTAATGGTTTCATATTTCAGAATGAAAAGTGTGTTGTGATTCATGGTTGCTGGTGACAAAACAGACAGCTCTTTTATATCTGCACTGATTGCCTGCTGATATACCACTGTACTTTTTTTTTTTTTTGTTCTTTTCTCTTCTCTTCCTATGCAATAGCTCCCTCTACTTGAAAATATTGGTGTAATTATAGTTTAGCACTATGTACTTTATTAGTGAGTACTCATGACTATTTTTACTTTCAGTCCTTTTCCTATATATGAGGTGTTCTACATCAGGGCATGTTAGAAATTTACCAAGAGTATCTTGACCTTGGAGCAGAAAAGCAAGGTTAAGGAGAGTAATGACAGTTATGTTTGAAGGCATTTTTCAAGGAATTAGCTGTGTGGCTTTTGTTGATTTAAACATGATATATTTGGTTAAAATTCCGTATAGTACTTGAAAATGAACTCTGATGTCCAAAGCACAGAGGTATGGAAAACTGGATCAGAACACTCCAAAAGAACCATCAGTCATATCAAACTGACAAAGCCTGGAACTTGGCAAATTCTCACTTTGCTAATTCCTGAGCCTTCTGATTCTAACACAAAACATGACAGTTTCTCTTGTATTTGTCGGGAAGGGTTCAACAGTAGTAGAATCTCATGTTACTACATCTTGACTTTATGGAATAGTATGTGCATTATGAAACTGTAGAAACAAAATAGACAAGTGTCATGATTGGGATTTATTTTTTCTCTGTAGTACCATTATTTTAAAGTGGGGCAAGTGGCAGAGCCTGATGGTCTAGAGTAAGAACCGAGGAGCCAGACTGGCTGAGTTTGAATCCTAGCTCTGCTACTTACCACGTGGGTAATCTTGGCAAGTTTCCTGAACTTTCTGAGCCTTAGTTTCCTCATCTGTAAAAACAGAGACAAGTGTTAGTGTAAAGCACTTTGAATAGAGCCTGGCACATAGTAAGTGCTGTATATGAGTGTCCAATAAAATAAAAAAAATAATGGACTATAAACTGGTTATTAACCAAATGTATTTATTGAATGTCAACATTATCTTTAGTGCTGCTTAATAAAAAGAAAAACGGGGCCTTCCCAGTAGATGGGAGAGATTTTCACCTTGGTTTTGTTGACAAAGTGACGCTCATTTTCTTATATCAGAATAGTTCTCACCTAGGGTCCCTATATCATGTTATAGATTATAAATTATAATTATGTTATTTTTAATTTTTTTTAACATTTATTTATTTTTGAGAGACAGGGAACACGCAGAGGAGGGGCAGAGAGAGAGGGAGACACAGAATCTGAATCAGGCTCCAGGTTCTGAGCTGTCAGCACAGAGCCCGATGCGGGGCTCGAACTCACAAGCTGTGAGACCATAACCTGGGCTGAAGTTGGATGCCTAACTGACTGAGCCACCCAGGTGCCCCATAATTATGTTATTTTCAAAATACTTTTGTCATGCAGTTGGATATTCCATGGATTCCATGTCGGTTTTGAACTTTGTTGATTTAACAGGAGGATTTTATACTGGTGCAATACATAAAAATGAAGTATCATTTACCATAGTACACTTCTCTTAAAGCCTATTTATTGCCCAAGAGCAGACTTGTCTTTAGTCTATAATATGGGCGCTTGAGGATGTCAGTGAATCTTACTCGACTGCCCATAGACTTGTGGTCCAACAAAATAGCAGTTTTCAAAAGTTTAAAGAAGAAATTTGTATGTATTGAACCCTCAGATATGTAACTGAAATTGTTAGGATTATGTTTCCACCTTGATAGAAGCTGATATTTGTGTGGATGTATAGAACGATATTTTAACAGAAGAATTTGGAAGACTATCACCAGAATGCTGGACACTTATAATAAATAGTCAAATGAGAATCATGAATACATGTATTTTCAGAAATGCACTCATTGTTTCTTCTTTACTTGATCCTTTAGGACCCTTTGGATCCCACACGATCAGTGATTGTGATCCGTTCCCTGGTGGCAGATGGTGTTGCAGAAAGAGCAGGAGAACTCTTACCTGGAGACCGCCTGGTTTCAGTCAACGAATACTCTTTGGAGAACACCACACTTGCTGAAGCCGTGGAAGTGTTGAAAGCCGTACCACCAGGCATTGTACGCCTTGGCATCTGTAAGCCCTTGGTGGTGAGTGTTCAATTGTGTTACTATAGGAAGTGATAATAGTGTAATAGTTGAGAACATGGATTTGGAGACAGATGCACCTGCTTTCAAATCCCTGTTCCACTGCTTACTCTCTGTGTATCCTAGGACAAATTTCTTATGTCCTTGACTTAAAAAATTAGCAACATAACGTCTACCTCGTAAGATTTGCAGGGACAAAAAGATTATGTTCATTAAGTGCTTAGCACATTACATAAATAGTAGCTGCTAACGTTACTAGTCCTCCTACCACTTTTACTATTATTTTTAGCTTCATGCTTTTAGCACAGATCTGTAAGTTCTCATCACATTCCTTATGATATAAATTAAAATCTGTGCATTTTAACTTTCACTTGGGAATGATGTTGAGATGTCATGATAAGTTGAAATCCAAGTAACTATATCGTTTTAACATACAGATTTGAGATTTTAATCCACTTTTCTGCCCATCAAAGTGCCTCATAATCCCTAGGATCTAGAAGTCTATGTGGCCAAGTCATCTTTAAGTGCTCTTTCTGCGTAATCTTCTTTTTGGGTGGCGGGCATATGGAGCCCAACATGGGGCTTGAACTCACGATCCTGAGATCAAGACTTGAGCTGAAATCAAGAGTTGGATGCTTAACCGACTGAGTCACCCAGGCACCCCTTTCTGTTTAATCTTTTTTTTATGTTTATTTTTATTTTGAGAGAGAGACAGACAGGCAGAGACAGTGTGTGAGCGAGGGAGGGGTAGAGAGAGAGGGAGACACAGAGTCTGAAGCAACCTCCAGGCGCCGAGCTGTCAGCACAGAGCCCGATGTGGGCTTGAACTCCACAAGCCGCAAGATCATGACCTGAGCTGAAGTTGGATGCTCAACCAACTGAGCCACGCAGGCACCCCACTTACTGTTTAATCTTTTGTATGGGGTCAGATTAGTGTTTATGACTGAGGGCCACATTACAGTTAGGGTGCTTTTGAGGTTCCCCAATTAACAAAATACTTCAAGATAATTCTCAAGCAGTATGAAAATATTATTGAGTGCTTACCATATGTCAGTATATTAAACCCTTTATATGCATTAACTAATTTAATGCTCTTGGCAACTTGAAGAGGTAGTTCTTATTACCCTCATTAGAGATGAGCCTATCAAGACACAGAGAATTGAGCATCTTATCCATAGTGATGTAACTAGTAAGAGACAGAGTATAAACTCAGCAAGGTGGCCCCAGACCCTGCACTGTTAGCCACAGTGCTATATATTTAACTTGTTGCTACCTTGGTTTGCATAGCTTGTGTGAAACAGACAGATGGTCTTCATAGAGTGCCAGGACTGGATTTTAAGAAACCTGGACTCTGTTTCTAGCTTTCTTATGAGTTAGCCTAGTGGGTTTCAACTCAAAGATATGTAATATACTTAATCACCTGGGAGGTGGTTAAAATGCAGTTTTCCAGGTCCTACCCTCAGAGATTTTCATCTAGTCATTGTGATGGCTATTTAGGGATCTGCCTTTTCAGTGAATCACCCATGTAATTCTGACGCCGAATTTCACACTTTGAGAAACATCATACTAGGAATTTGATGATAGGTACACCACTCTTCTTCCCTGAGCCTATTTTTTTCATTTCTGAAAAGACTGAACAATCCTAGAGAACTCCTAATATCTTTAAGAAATACATCAATATACTACATGAGTATGTTAACATACTTCATGTGTCCATAAGTATAGGTAGATACAGATATGTTCATATATAGATATAGATTCCTGTATTTATGTACTGGGGAACCTCATGGCCTTCATGAATTTCCCATAAAGATGCCAGTATATTATACTATCCAGCACTCTAAATATTTCAGAATGGAGTATAGCACACAGCTAATCAAGTTCTCGACTTTGTATTGCATATTTGCTGTTTGACTGTTGCCGTAGCCAACACCATGAGATGCCTGGTTTGATTTCTGGACAAATTAAGTTGGTGGGGGGGGGGGAGGAGTGTGATATTTTTATGTGGGCTCTCATCTTCTTGGTATTCTCATTGTGGGGGGGAATTTCATATAGATTTTACCCGATGATTATTTGCCTAGTTGTTTGGGCTGCCAGAGGAATTCCCAAACTATTTATGTCCTGGAGGACTTGGACGGCGTGACTTTACTGTGAAGCAGTTTAAGGGAAGTGTCAGGTAGTGTAAAAAAGAGAACTTAGTTACCAGTTGGGTGTGGATTCCTGTGCTGCTCCTGGCAGAGGTAGGGCTGCAGAGATTTCAGGATATCAGAGCCACATTCTGATAGGGTTTTGGAATGTAGTAATTGTGAGGTAGACCTTTGCCTAGGCTTTTCCCGGTGAGTAGAAGTCTTCCAGCATACCTGGGAGCGGGAAGCCACAAAAGGGATGAGGAGAAAGGTCACTTTCAGGATGGTAAAAAATTCTTAGTGGAACGACCATTGATTCCTTCTTTAACATCTGGGCACTTTTAGCAAAACTGTTTGCTCACGAGCTGTAAATAGTGATGTGTGGATCTTCTCTGAGGTCTCTTTCTCTCTTGTCCACTTGGTGGTCACTTACCTGATCACATAAAGTTTACTGAGCTTTCAACTCAGTCCTCCGCAGAAGTGGGGTAGAGTGTGTGAAGAAGGTGGCCCAAAGTCAGCTTGGGGCAGAAAGACTATGAATATATAAAAGTTAAGAGAACGTGACTTTTTTTTTATTAAGTCATATATAGATATACATTATACAAATATAACATCTTTATATATTTTCATGTTAACTGTGAATGGGGCTTATTCTTTCATTTTTTTAACGTTATTTATTAAAAAATTTTTTTTTTTAATGTTTATTTATTTTTGAGAGAGACAGAGCATGAGCGGGGACAGGGCAGAAACAGAGGGAGACACAGAATCCAAAGCAGGCTCCAGGCTCTGAGGTGTCAGCACAGAGCCCAACATGGGGCTTGAACCCACAAACCGTGAGATCATGACCTGAGCTGAAGTCATATGCTTAACCGACTGAGCCACCCAGGCTCCCCTAACATTTATTTTTGAGAGAGAGACAGAGCGCAAGCAGGGGAGGGGCAGAGAAAGAGGGAGACAGAATCTGAAGCAGGTTCCAGGCTCTGAGCTGTTAGCACAGAGCCTGATGTGGGCTCGAACTCACAAACCCTGAGATTATGACCCAGAGCTTAACTGACTGAGTCACTCAGGTGCCCCCTGATACATTTCTTAATATTAAGGTCCTTTTTTTAGTAAGGACCTTACTTACTAGTAAGTGATGTTTTTAATTTAAGAAATACTTTTTTTTCCCCTGTAAACATAGTATGTCTCTTTATTTAATCAGATCTTCTTTTACAGTTTTCTCCTTAAATGTTCTGTGCAGTGTTTTTCAAATTTAATTCTGAGATAATTTACTGAGTTTTCCCCCTTTGTGAATGATGTCTTGTTTTCTATTACATTTTTATTAAATTAGCTACTGCTGAAGTGGTGGTAATGATACTGACTTGGTAATTTGATCTTCTGACAACCTTGTGAAACTTCCGTTTGTTACTCTGTTGAATTTTCCCTCTTTAAAAAAATTACCATTTCGGGAGCATCTGGGTGGCTCAGTTGGTTGAGCATCCAACTTTGTCTCAGGTCATGATCTCACTGTTCGTGATTTTGAGCCCCACGTCGGGCTCACTGCTGTCAGCACAGAGCCCACTTCCCTGTCCACCTCTCTCTGCCCCTCCTCCGCTCATGCTCTCACTCTCAAAAATAAATAACCCTTAAACATTTTTTTTTTAATTTTTTTTTCTCATGGTGAGCGCACTCTTAATCCCCTTCACCTATCAACCTCCCCTACAACCCCCGGCAACCATCAGTTTGTTTTCTATAGTTAAGAGTCTGTTTCTTGGTTTCTCTCTCTCTCTCTCTCTCTCTTTCTCTCTCTCTTTCTCTCTTTTTCCCTTTGCTCGTTTGTTTCTTAAATTCCATCTCACTGATAGGAGTGAGATCATATGGTGTCTTTTCTCTGACTTATTTTGCTTAGCGTTGTACTCTCTAGCTCTGTCCATGTTGTTGCAAATGGC
The DNA here is from genome assembly GCF_018350155.1 of Leopardus geoffroyi. Lineage (NCBI taxonomy): Eukaryota > Metazoa > Chordata > Mammalia > Carnivora > Felidae > Leopardus > Leopardus geoffroyi. The sequence goes on from NC_059328.1 coordinate 50,717,568, forward strand.
AAGATTTCATTCTTTTTAAATGGCTGAGTAATATTCCATTGTCCATATATACCACATCTTCTTTATCCATTCATCTATCGATGGACACTTGGGCTGCTTCCATAATTTGGCTATTCTAAATAATGCTGCAATAAACATGAGAATGCATATATCTTTGCAAACTAGTGTTTTCATATTCTTTGAATAAATGCCCAGTAGTGAAATTACTAGATCATGTGATATTTCTTTTTAACTTTTTGAGGAACCTCCATACTGTTTTCCACAGTGGCTACCCCAGTCCACATTCCCACCAACAGTGCACAGGGTTCTTTTTCTCCACATCCTTGCCAACACTTGTTGTTCCTTGTGTTTTTGATTTTAGCCCTTCTGACAGGTGTGAGGTGATATTTCTTTGTAGTTTTGATTTGCATATCTCTGATGATGCATGATGTTGAGCATCATTTCATATGTCTGTTGGCCATCTAGAAGTCTTCTTTATAGACATGTCTGTTCTGCCCTTTTTTAATTGGATTATTTGATTTTTGAGTATTGAGTTGTATCAATTCTTTATGTATTTTGTATACTAACCCTTTATCAGATATGTCATTTGCAAATATATTTTCCCATTCTATAGGTGGCTTTTAGTTTTGTTGATTGTTTCTTTTGCTGTGCAGAAACTTTATTTTGATGTCCCAATGGTTTATTTTTGCTTTTATTTCCCTTGCCTCAAGAGACCTATAGAAAAATATTGCTATGACTGATGTCACAGGCAGAGAAATTACTGCCTGTACTCTCTTTAAGGATTTTTATGGTTTCAGGTCTGATGCTTAGGACTTTAATCCATTTTGAGTTTAATGAAAGAAAGCAGTTAAGTTTCATTCTTTTGTATGTAGTGTAGGGAATACTTAAAAAGAAAACAAAAATTTGAGAAGCTTTGACCTGAATATGGTTTTCTGTTTAATTATTAAAGTTCATTCTAATGACATAATTTGCATAAAGGTTATTGCATTTAATGCGTTTATTGCATTTAATGGAAAGATGAGAATTAATCTGAAGAGAGTTCAAAACTAAGGTATTTTCTTGGTTATGAAAGTGCTTCTTTAGTTGCCAGAGGTGAGGAGCGGTGGGCAAGATGGGTGAAGGTGGTCAAAAGATACAAACTTCCAGTTATAAATAAGTCTTGTGGATGTAATATACAGCATAGTGACTACAGTTAATAATACCATATTGTATATTTGAAAGTTGCAGATGTAACTAAACTTATTGTGATAATCATTTTGGAAAATATATATCGAATTATTATGTTGTACATCTAATGGATACAGTGTTTAATGTTATATGTCAATAAAAAATAGCTTCAGAGTTGACAAAAACATGTCTTCAATTGTGCATAAAAAAAAAATTGCTTCTATTTTCAGGAAGATGATAAAGAGGGAGAAAGTCATTATATTTTACATTCAAACAGAAATGAAGACAAGACTGAACTTTCAGAAACAATTCATGATATAAATTCATCTTTAATACTCGAAGCACCCCAGGTATTTAGTAAATTGATTTCCTATTTGAATGGTTTATTGTGAGCTAACATTGCTATAAAAAAGAAGACAAAAGCTTGTTCTCACTCTCTAGGCTAAAGAGATTCAAATTAAATGATCCTCCTCTCTTTTTAATTTTTTTAAGATGAAATGGTTTCCCTCTTGTATGACATTGGCTTCATAAATAACATAGGCCAGATATGAGTCATTTTCAAAGCACAAACATATCTGATTTTGTATCGCTAATATACTCTTAAATTTTTGAGGGTAGAACATATGTTTGAAAATAGACCTGCATTTAAAATGCTGTAGAAAACAGAGCTATTCCAAAGGACTTCTCATTCAATACTTTCTAAAGAAAAGTTATTTAGTCAAAACCATCATTATGCTTTAATTTTAGGAAGTATATTTTGAAGCTTTTCCTTTTTTATTCTTAAAATGAATTGTGCTTATTTTGCTCTTTGCAGGTAGAGAATGGTGTATGGTTTTGCTTTACTTGATAGCAACCATCTGGTGATATTTTTTGCATAATTTATTGACAGTGTCTCAAACTGATGTTTATTTCTTTACATATTTTTTTAATGTTTATTTTTGAGGCGGGGGAGGGGCAGAGAGAAAGGGAGACAGAGAATGTGAAGCAGGCTCTAGGCTCCAAGCTGCCAGCACAGAGGCCAACGTGGGGCTCGAACCCACAAACTGCAAGATCATGACCTGAGCCGAAGTCGGAGACACTTAACCAACTGAACCACCCAGGCGCCCCTGATGTGTATTTCTATACTGTACATTGTGGGTTTTTTAATGTCAACATTTTTTGTTAAAATTTCATAAGTATATGACTTCTTTAAATATACCCTGTAAATACACCTTTAAAAAAATTAACTAGGTTGCTGTATTTGATACGCTATAATAATATAAAGGTGGGAAGTAGTGATTCATTCCATGAATTTACATTTGGTAATATTTAATGAATAGGTCTCCAAATAGGAAATGCCACTGATCTCTCAGGAGGAATTGGGCCTCATTGTGGTCAGCACTCTGAGGATCCTCCACGGTTAGGTTAGAGGCTCAGCAAACCCATACATTTCTCAGGCATTACCTGGGAATTCAACAAAGTTTCTGCACATATGTGACTATTTAGTTTCAGTTGCATGTACTTGATCTTCTAATTAGTAAAATATAAATTAATTAGAAAGCATTCTATATTCATTCCTTTTTGCCATGTAATTTCAGTACAGATGAAAAAATTACATGTCTGTTACATAGGCATATTATAAAATAGTCATACTCAAAGTAGTTGAGACCTACTTCCCATATCTTTAGTTTATGGAGAATGCTTTTTGATAATTTCAATAGCCATAATTGATTTTGAATTAGCTAAGCTTGAAAATCCTGACTTTTTAAGTTTTTGCTTTCTTAGGGAATAGAATGATGTGTATCTATATTTATGTACTACTTTTCTCTGAGATGCATGAGTTAAATATTCATGTAGCAGTTAACAAAATTCTTATTTCTGATTGAGAAGTTTCAGGTGGTTAATGTGTAACGAACCTTTTAGAATAGTCATTCACCTTGCCAGTGGCAGATTTCTGCCTCTTAACTGTTTGTCCCTTTCCTGCTTTGAGGGTTGTGTGGGAGTGAGCATTTATTTCTCCTCCTTTGTGATGGAGAGCCGTTCAAGTTAACTGTGGCTGGGCATGGAATGTAGTCACTGTGGTTCTGTCACGGGTTAACCTTCCAGTTAATGTATAGAGTGCCACTTTAAAGGAGGGGGAATTCAAATTATTTTGCAACTTTTATTTACAGGGATTTAGAGATGAACCCTATTATCAAGAGGAACTTGTAGATGAGCCATTCCTAGATTTGGGGAAGACTTTCCAGTCCCAACAAAAAGAGATAGACAACAGCAAGGAGGCCTGGGAGATGCGTGAATTTCTGACTCCCAGGTTGCAAGAGATGGGGGAAGAAAGAGAGATGCTTGTGGATGAAGAATATGAACTGTATCAAGATCGCTTTCAGTCCATGGACTTGTATGCCTCTTCGCACCTTCAAGAGGCTGCTCCTGTTCCCTCTGTGAAGGAACTTCATTTTGGCACACAGTGGTTACATGACAGTGAACCACCTGAGCTTCAAGAAGCAAGGTCCATGATGAGTATCTATTCCCAGGAAACACAGCAGTATGGCTACAGCGCTGAAAACGTGGTAAGGGTTGAGAACAGATCTTCCACATCACCCATTCTGTTCCCCTCCCTCTCTATCCCTGTTGCTAAGTCCTGTGCATTTCAAAAAAAAAATGTAATGGAAAAGGTAACTTTTGTAATTAATCATTTTTCCAAGATACACTGTACTGTGTATTACTGTAAGTATAAACTCATTTTTTCTGTATTATATAACTTCTAGTGAGAGTCAATAGGCTGCAGTTGCCTTTTATAGTGGTTTATAGTGGTTTTTGCCTTGATTTTTTTAGTGATTTATTTCTCCAAATTATCCATTTCAAAAAAGAGCTGTTTGGCCATTTGTGATTTTTTATCTCTCAGAGAAACACAGCGTTGTATTTCTCACATAGTATTTATCAGGGAAAAATCAAGGCAAAATTAATTAAAGATCTCTTGTTTATGTCTTGCTTACCCACACTGTTCTGTGTTATATGTCATACTAAACAGAAGGTCACTGAACTCTAAAAAATTATCTTTACATTTGTGATACTACCTGTTTTCAATTTGACAGGAAAGCATTATATTTCAATAGGTTTTGCCTTTGCTATTAGATAACCAATAAACTTTATTTTTATTTATTTTTTTTTAATTTTTTTTTTTCAACGTTTATTTTTATTTTTAGGACAGAGAGAGACAGAGCATGAACGGGGGAGGGGCAGAGAGAGAGGGAGACACAGAATCGGAAACAGGCTCCAGGCTCTGAGCCATCAGCCCAGAGCCTGACGTGGGGCTCGAACTCACGGACCGCGAGATGGTGACCTGGCTGAAGTCGGACACTTAACCGACTGCGCCACCCAGGCGCCCCCAATAAACTTTATTTTTATAAAATTAGAGTTAACTGGTCACCAATTGGAATCTTTCATTAGGGACATTTTTTAATGTTTTGGTTTGTTTGTTCATTTCATGCTGAAGATTAATTTCCAGGTGAATGAAAAGAAACTTATAGGGATATTTAAAAGGCCACTTAGCAATACGTTTAGGTACAGTGCACTGTTCCCTTCACGGAGGTCAGCCACTTTCTTGCAGTGCTGTGGGGAGTGGGCCTTTCTTTGCTCTATTACAGGGCTCATGAGGCTGGTTTTTGTGCTCCCTCCTCCTTCAAACCTATCTTCCTTTCTCCCCTTTTGCAAATGCTATGGGTCCTTCTGCTATTCAAGGTGCTCTACAAGCTGTATTTATGGACCCTAGAGGATTACCCATGATAAAGGACTCTGGGAAGCCTACCAGAGAACAGATATTTTAAGATTATGTGAATAATACCTGGTTATAGGAAGAAGTAACAGAGAATCACCTGGTGTGTTGCCATTGACATTGGTGCTTTCTTTCCTTGCTGGTCCCGTTCCTATACCGCTAAGTACTTGAACTCAAACAGAATATCCAGTTATGTGGAACAAATTCTAATCACAGATTAGTGAATGTTCACAAATAGTCACTTGTGGCTTTATTCTATAAGGAAAATTTTCTATTTACCCAAATACAAGGCAACCTGAAAAAGAGGCCCATTTTAATGTATAAATTTTTAGGGTTCTAGATGAAATAGTCAAAGCTACATTCACAATATTTACATCATAAATTTAAACATTCACATTTTAAACACTGTCAAATGTTAAATTTTTTTGCTTATTCTTACATTTAATGGCAATTTTATTTGGATTCTTTCAACACATATTGAATGTCCATATTTCCATTACCACTACAATCACTTTTTGGTCATTTAACACAGCTTTCTGGATATACCATCTTAATTTTCATCTAAGTTGTTTGAGATACAGTAGTTTCTTTTTAAAGTTTATTTTATTATTTTGAGAGAGGGAGTGCAAATAGGGGAGGGGCAGAGAGAGAGAATCCCAAGCAGCCTCCATACTGCCAGCGCAGAGTCTGATGTGGGGCTCCATCTCACTATCTGTCAGATCACGACCTGTGCTGGCTGAAGCCAAGAGGGATGCTTAGCAGACTGAGCCACCCAGGCACCCCAAGATACAGTAATTTTTGAATCCATACTATCAGTCAAAACTTTATCCTGATCTCAACTACTCATTTGCAAGGCAGTAGGCTTTAAAAGAATTCCATTCGTAAGCACATAGCAATGATCTTCACAATACAACCACTTACTCTGTTGTTTGTTAAATTACTGTTTGAAACGCTGGTTTATAACAACATTCAATGCTCACAGTTTGAAAGACATACATTCTAATTACTGAATCTCTGTTAAATTTCCTAGTTTCCTTCTTTTTATTTTCCATTTCCGATTCTGTGAGGTGACCTCTGTAAACCCTCTAAAGTGGCATTGATTAAAATTGTTTCAGAGCTAATGTGTCTAGTCTGCACAAAATTTTATTTTCTTTAAATAATTATATGGTCTTGTTTTGGGCACTAACTCTTTTCCTCCCTTTCTGGACTCCACAATGATGACAGTGTAGGGGAGGGACAATTTTTTTTCCTCTAACCTCATTGGTTTTGTGGCTGGGCTGTGGAAATTAAGCTGATGAAAGATTGGCAAAAGGAAAACAATTTATTAACAAGTGTGGCATGCACACAAGCAGAAGAAACTCAGTGATGAATAACTCAAAGGGGTGCTTAGAACTCGGGCTTACGTGGCATTTTAACAAAGAACAATACATTTCTAGAGAAGTAACAAGACAAAGGAAAAGGAGTTTAGGTTTTAGGGTCAGAGCTGTAGGAAGGTAAATATAAGGGGGAAATTGATGGAAGATAAAGGCTGTTTTGTTATGTATGTTTCTCTTGGTGCCATCTCTTAGCAGAACAAAATCTAGTGTCCTCTCTAGTGATCAAGAATCAGGGGAAGATAGCTTTTCTGTGTGTGCTGTTTCTCATTTGTCTTCCTCTCAAAATAATCCTTATGCCAAAGTGGCATGTTTTTGATAGAATATTCTGATTCTCTATAAGAGTTACACACATAAGATCAGGATGGGCTTGAATCTTTATTTACCCTCCTCTCAGAAATATACTCCTGTGATAAAAATTTATCATCTAATATTACAATCCCTGGGTAGATTGTTAAAACATTTGATAATTTTATAAATATATAATTCTCAATACTCTTGTTTAGAGAGTGCCCTCCAGAAGGGTAGAGGAACATTATCATTTCTGTCTTTATTGTAATATCCATTTTGGGGTACAGACGTAACTATATTTATAGTACCTGCTACTTAAGTTTACCTTTCTCTATCACTCATTTCTCCATTTTAATTGAAGGGTAAAACCATCAAGATTTACAGATCTGGTTTTTTATTTTTAGTTGTAGTAAAATATACATCCTAGTAGTCCCTGTGGTTTCCCTTTCACAGTACCGTTACCTGCGGTCACCTGAGGTCTGGAAACAGATGATCCTCCTTCCAACAGTGTCAGAAGGTCACTAGTAGCCTAACATGTGCCTACACCATTCACCTCACTGTTTATCATTTAGGCATTTTATCATCTCACATCATCATCATAAAAAGAAGGGTGACTACAGTACAGTAAGATATTTTGAGAGAGAAAGAGACCACATTTACATAACTCTTAATGGAATATATTCTATTTCTTTATTAGTTATTGTTAATCTCTTACTGTGCCTGATTTATAAATTAAACTTTTATCATAGGTATGCATGTATATGAAAAAAACAGTATATACAGGGTATAGTACTATCTTTGGTTTCAGACATCCACTGGAGGTCTTGGAATGTGTCCACCACAGATAAGGAGGGGATACTGAACATAAAATATACCATTTTAATCATTCTAGGCTTACAGTTCCAGTAGCATTAAATACACTTTCATTATTGTACAATCATTATCACCATCCATCTCCAGAACTTTTTCATCTTCCCAGATTGAAAGTCTGTACCCATTAAAGAAGTAACTGTCCATTCTTCCCTTCTCTCATCCCCTGGCAACAAACTATAGTTCTACTTTCTTTCTCTAAGAATTTGACTCAATATCTCATATAAGTGGAATCATACAATATTTGTCCTCTTGTGTGGGCCTTATTTCATTTAGCATAATGCCTTCCAGTTTCATCCACATCATATGTGTTGGAATTTTCTCCCTTTGTAAGGCTGAATAACATTCCATTGTATGTATATACCACAATTTGTTTACTCCTTCATCACTTGATGAACATCTGGGTTTCTACCTAAGGCTATTGCGAATAATACTGCTGCAAACACTGGTATACAGTATCTGTTCAAATAACTGTTTTAAATTTTTTTGGGTATTTCCCCGGATGCAACATTGCATATGGCAATTCATATGGTAATTCTATGTTTAATTTTTTGAGGTGTCACCATCCTGTTTTCCACAGTAGCTGTATCATTTTACGTTCCCACCAGCAGTGCACAAATTTTCCAGTTTTTCCACATGCCTGCCAATACCTGTTTTCTGTTTGTTTGTTTTTTTAATGTTTTATTTATTTTTGAGACAGGGAGAGACAGAGCATGAACAGGGGAGGGTCAGAGAGAGGGAGACACAGAATCTGAACAGGGTCCAGGCTCTGAGCTGTCAGCACAGAGCCTGACGTGGGGCTCGAACTCACAGACCGTGAGATCATGACCTGAGCCGAAGTCGGCCACTTAACCGACTGAGCCACCCAGGCGCCCCTGTTTTTGTTTTTTTAAATAGGTCCCAAGTAGTATCTTATTGTGTGTTTTTTTTTTTATTTTTTTAATGTTTATTTATATTTGAGTGAGAGAGATAGTGCACAAGCAGGGGAGGGGCAGGAAGAGAGACAGAGACAGAATATGAAGCAGGCTCCAGGCTCTGAGCTGTCAGCACAGAGCCCAATGCAGTGTTCGAACTCACGAACCGTGAGATCATGACCTGAGCCAAAGTCGGACGCTTAGCTGACTGTGCCACTCAGGCACCCCTTACTGTGGTTTTGATTTGCATTTTTCTAATTATTAAGAAAAGTTGAGCAACTTTTCATGTGCTCATTGGCCACCCGCTGAAGAAATGTCCACATTTTTTGCCCCTTTTTAGAAGATCTGATTCTTGGGGCACCGGGGTGGCTCTTTCGGTTAAGTGTCCAGCTTCGGCTCAGGTCATGATCTTGTGATCCGTGGGATTGAGCCCTGTGTCATGCTCTGTGCTGACAGCTTAGAGCCTGGTGCCTGTTTCGGATTCTGTTTCTCCCTCTCTCTCTGCCCCTCCCCTGCTCACACTCTGTCTCTCTCTCAAAAATAAATAAAAAACATTAAAAAATAAATAAATAAAAATAAAATATCTGACTATTGCCTGAGGATTAATTACCTAAGACTAATTGTATGTGTTTTTATTTTCTTCTCTATTTAGAAAAACTTTTTTTTCCGGGGCATCTGCGTGGCTCAGTCAGTCAAGCATCTGACTTCAGCTCAGGTCATGATCTCACAGTCCGTGAGTTCGAGCCCCATGTCGCACTCTGTGCTGACAGCTCAGAGCCTGGAGGCTCCTTCGGATTCTGTGTCTCCCTCTCTCTCTCTCTACCCCTCCCCCACTCATGCTCTGTCTGTCTCAAAAATAAACATTAAAAAAAATTTTTTTTCATAAAACTTTTTTTTCCTAAAGATCTTACCCTTTTATATTGAAATTCAGATTCAGATATCAATTATCTTATTCCTCATATAGTTGCCATAAACTTTTTTTAATAAGTCCCAAATTGCTATAAAATATAAATATTCAGTGCTTACTATTTCGTCCTTATTCCCTTCTCTAAGAAATTCTTATTTTATTCTAGGCAACTAGATAGTTGTATCTCCTTTCTCACCCCAATTTAATATTTGAGTTGAATATCTCCATTAAATGTCTGATACAGTTCTATACTTAGCTATATTCATAATCTGTATGGAAAAAGCTAGCAGTGTTTGGTTCACCAGTTTATGAGAGATCCTTCTCATACCATTGAGGTCTGACCAATATAACATAATGAAAAAAAATGGGGACCCTGTAAAAGATGTCATTCATGTTTTAGTTTTGAACAAGCTAAATTTCCAACAGAGAATGACATAGGTGTTACTTGTCTTAAATGAATTGCAGTATACCCCTATGGTGGCCCTAACATTGTCATTTAATTTTATGCTTATAAAAGTTTTTAAAATATGATAATAAAATATTTCAGCGAAAATCATATGTTCTGGAAGGTTGCAACTTTGGAAAACCAGAGAAGACATGTATCAAAGGAAGACAACTGGAAAATGCAAAAATGTGCTTATCTGTAGGTTTTAGGTTTGGGTAGCTGGTGTTTGCCGGGCAGATAAAGGTGTTAGGGTAAAGCAAGAGCTCAGAGCTGTGAAAATCCACCAGTTGGTTTGGGATTGTCAGTGAACCTATTGAGGTTGTGCTCCAACATACTCTATGAGTTAGTGTGTGTCAGCCATTGACCTTGCTTGACTGGATAGATCTTTATTCTTATACCTTTGTGATTGTTTACTTAAATCCACTCATTAATGTTTATAAAACAATTTTTTTTGTGAAAAAAAATCCAGTGTAAAAAAAAAAAAGAAAAAAGAAACTATTAGCCTAATAGTACTAAAAAACTATTAGTACTCTTGTGGAGATTAAGTTACCAGCATTCATTACTGCTTACCACTGCATAAACCACTACTTGAGGAGGCCTGTTTGCAGGGCCAGTTTTCCGCAATCATTATCTGGTTTGAACAACATTATGATGTACCTCATTTTATCACGAAGTACTAATGCATTTCTGTCTTTCTTCCTCTCAAGATGAAAGAAAATTTTGGCATTGATTCCCTACCCTCCATGCCCTCATCTGAAGGAAGCAGTCAACAAGGCAGATTTGATGATCTGGAAAATCTTAATTCATTAACACAAAGCAGTCTGGATTTAGGTTTGTGGTTTTTGTTTCTCATAAACACAAATTACATTATTTTGCAATCTTTCAGCTTTGTTTTTATAGACGATAAGTCTTACTGTCCTATTTTCATTCATAATGATGCAAATTTAAATGTTCATTAATCTGCTTCAGAATATCTGGAAGAATAAACCTGGCTCATATTTCAACATAGAACTTAAGATTCTCTTTTCTGAAAGGGCTATATTTTCAATGCCTGATTTTGCTTTTTATAAGCAGCGTGGATTAAAACTAAAACTAGTACCTTACGTGCTAAGTTTGAAATAAGTCTCTACTAATATATATTAAAACCTCTGATGCTATTAAGTGATACTGTTAGCTCATTGAATGAGGTTGTTAAATATTAATAAAGAGAGTCATATTTTAAACATTTATGAAACATTTTTATAGCCATATATTATGGTCAATTTTGGTGCATTAATAACTTAGTTTCCATTAAAGAATCCTAAAAGTATAGTGCTTCTCCTTGCCTACCCCCAATATTGACTCTTACATAATTTTGAAAACTCAACTGTGAAAAATAATTTTTCTTCATCCAACACTGAAATATCAAAGGCTGTTATATTATTGAGATCCCTAGGTAAGACTGTTAAGTCCTTTCACAGTACTGGGATTTATAGAGCCATTGTTCAAGATTTATGCTGTCCTTCATGTGTTATGACTGTGCTTATAGGAAAAGTCTTTCTCTGGACAATTCTCATGTTGTATGGTAATACATTGGAGGGGATGGAGTGCATTATAGAAAGCCATTTAATGGTTTTTATGAATTCAGCATTCTGTCGAGTAAAATCCAGAGAATGGAGTCATTAACAGTAAAGATTCAAGTCCTCTCTGAGATGATAAATAGTTGTCAGTTCCGAGTCAAAACAGAGCATGGGTAGTTAATTTTGAATATCTAAGATTTGATGAGTTTATCCAGTTTTTCATGACGTATAACTGATTGTGACTAGGATAAAAATGGGACTTTTCCCCCCAAAAGTGTTCCATTAAACTGTTTTAAAATTTTTTATCACATTTCCATAGTCCTTTAAGTACTTAGAGAAGATTTACTGCACAAATGAATGAATCGTTGAATTAATAGGCCATATCTGTTTGATCGCCACTGATACTTTATAGCAATGTCATTACTATTTTGGACCAGATGATTCTTTATGGTGGAGAGCTGACCTGTGCTTGGTAGAATGTTAATAGCTTCCCTGCCTTCTAACTCTGATGCCAGTGGTACTCACATTCCCAGGCCTGATCAAGATCACGTGTCTTCAGACACTGCCAAATGTCCCCTGTGGGGGGCAGAGTTGAGAATCACTCACTGCTCTACACTGTTAGGAATGAAAGGATAAACTGGCTATATGGGGTGGGTGTTTGTGGGGAAGAGCAGCAGAGTTGGGAAGAAGACGGAGAAGGTAGTTCCTCTTGAGCTCTGCTCTGTGCGTTATCTAAATGGCTCCAAAATTACTTCTGACCTCTACTGGCTCTCGAAGTTTTCCAGGGCTGCTGTAGCAAATTGTCGCAAACTTGGTGGCTTAAAACAACAGATATTAATTCTCTCACTGTTCTCAAGGCCCAAAGCCCTAAATCAAGGTGCTGTGCTCCCTCTGAAGGCCCTAGGGAATAATCTGTTCTTTTCCTCTTCCGGCTTCTGGTGGCTTCAGCCTTCTTTGACTTGTGGCTGCATCACTGTTATGTGTGCCTCTGTCTTCACACGGCTCTCTTCTCTTGACCTGTGTCTTCTATTCTTTGTCTCCTATAGGGACATCTGTCATTGGATTTAGGGCCCGCTTGGGTAATCCAGGATGGTCTCATCTCATGATACTTAAATGTATCTGCAAAGACCTTTTTTCCGAATAAGGTCACATTGACAAGTTCTCTGACTTGGATGTATCTTTTAGAGAGGTCCCCCCATTATGCCCTCTACTCGGCCTCAGTCTGATACTTTACAAGGATCTGGGAATTTATTTTTTTAGAGATTATAGTTTTGGGAATGAAGTTAAACTTGTATATTTTAGATCTGTCCTCACTGGAAATGCATTCATAACCACATGCTTTTAGGAAAAAATTTTGAAAGCCTCTAGAATGCCATGTGGCAGGCATGACTATTTGAATTAATGCTAACTGTGGGTAGGCTGAGAAATTATTAATACAGAGTCGATACAGATTTCAGCAGCATACATATTGAATTTATTCTAGTCAGAGTTTGATTTTGTTCTTGAGATCCTTTCCAGCAAAGGGCTGACTCTTAGTCCCACGTCCCTCTGTACAAAGCAGGTACCCTGCTGTGTCACCAGGCAATCCTGCCAGCTTCTCCTAAGTAAACTCCCCTGGGTTAAGTATTCTCTAAGCGCTCTTTCAAATCTGTAATTCTTTGACCTCTTTATTAGTATCACACAGTTTTAGGTTTATCTCTGAACAATTAAATTTCTTTTTCTGAACAATAAATTTTAAAATTATTTTTGAGAGGGGCGCCTGGGTGGCACAGTCAGTTAAGCGTCCGACTTCGGCTCAGGTCATGATCTCACAGTCTGTGAGTTTGAGCCCCACATTGGGCTCTGTGCTGACAGCACAGAGCCTGGAGTCTGCTTCAGATTCTGTCTCCTTTCTGCCCCTCCACTGCTCACGCTTTGTCTCTCTCTCTGTCTCAAAAATAAACATCAAAAAAAAATTATTTTTGAGAACCTTATATGTGAAGAGCTATTCTTGACCCTATATTTAGTCCAACATTAGGTAGCTTCTAAGAGCCTTTACTCTTCATGGGCTTTGAAAATAAACCTATAATGAGCATAATTAGTAAGGTAAAGCTTACAAGATAAATTCCAAATCAATAACACATTTAGTATTACAACATTTCAAAAGGTTTCTGACAGAAGATAGTTCTGATTCCTAATCTTTGACTGCCCCTGTCTGGATGGTGCCCCCAGGGAACCCTGGATGATTCTCTGTCATTGCACTCAAGGGTCAGGCACACATACTCATTTGCATGCCTACCTCTTCCTGTAAATTAAGCTTCTGGAGGGCAAGGCTTGTATCTGATTTTTGTTACCGTAGTAGGTGCTCAAGAAATATTTGTTGAATGAGAGAGTGAAATGCTGCTCATGTGTGGCTGTTCAACAACATTGCAACCCCCAGCCCTCCCTCCCTCTGGCAGCGGCCAAGTTATACAATAACCTACCCTCCTCTCTACTTGGATTCTCGTTGCCTTTATTTTGTTGACCATTCTGTTCTTGCTCCTTACCAAGTATAAACTTTTTGAAAGTCTCCCCCATTCCTCTCCTATAAACATTAACCTCCATTTGTCCAGGAAAATTTTTTTTAGCTTCTGTTTTTCTAACCTTTGTGCTCCTATTATGGCCCTTCCCTAACAACTGCATAGGTCCTCGAGGACTTGATTTGTTTTATGGGCTCTGGGAACTGCAGTGCACTTGGCGAACAGCTCTGTAAAGTGTGAGTGTGTCACGCACTGTGACAGATGAGAAATGCGTGCCTGAGCACCAGCACCCAGGGTCCATGGAGGAGGAGTGGGGCAAAGGGCACAGCAGCCTTTCTGTGGAACAGGTAATGAAAAGTTTTAAACAAACTGCAGCAACCTATGAAACCCAATGCCATAATTTAACAGTCTGCTTTTACCAGTGTGGGTGGATGAGAACCAGCTCTGCAAATAAAGCCAGTTCCCTCTTCTTAACACTGGTTTCTGGCCATTCCGGTCAGAATCTAGTCCCACCCCTGGTCCCTCCTCAGTGGGGAAGAGGCAGACATAGGCCAAGCTAGAACTCTCTGGCATCGAGATGGATTAGAGTGCTTTTCAGGAATGGAGGCCCCAGAGAATAGGAGTGAAGGGTGCATAGGGATGGGGGACAGACCCTGAGACTTCTTTAACACAACCTGAGCATTAAAGTTAAATTCACTCCCTCTTCAGATTCTGTTACATTACCAACTGATTAGACCCCAGTTCCAAAGTTTCTAGACAAGATAAAAAGCAGTAGTAGTGAGTTTACTAGAAAATTTGTTCATTATGAAGAAATGGAAAGAGTTGAGGTAATGTTTATAGGAAAAGTTTTAGGATAATACCTATGTCTTTTAGAAATAATTTGTGATTTTCTGATTAGACAGAGCTCCAAAAAATACTATAAATGTGTGGATTTAAGGAAGACATTTGATCACAATTCATCATATTTGTAATATGCTCAAGAAGGATTGGCTGAGAATCGGGTGTATCCTAAGAGTGATTAATAGACCTATGCCAGTAAGGGTCCTATGAGTCATAGGACTCTATGCACAACTCTGCCCCAGTTATTCTTTTTTTCAGGAAATGTGGAAATAACACAGATGGCATGTCAGGTAAACTTGCACATTCCATTTGGCAAAATTCCTTAACTTGAATTTCTCCATCTATAAAATAACAGTTGTTAGTATCTTTTCTAACTCATAGTTTGACACGAGAATTAAATAGGTAACAACTGTAAAAGAATTATGAAATTTGTAAACAAAGCCCCTTTAAAAATCTGTTTTCTTACCTGATGAGCACCGGGTGATGTATGGAGTTGTTGAATCACTATATTGTATACCTGAACCAATATAACAATGTGTGTTAACTACACTGGAATTAAAATTAAAACATTTTTTGATGTAAGATTTTTTATTTGGTTATTTGTCATTCTGTGAAATTATTTTGTGTGCGTGATGAGGACTTCTAAGATCTATTCTCTTAAGTAACTTTCAAATATGCAATAGAATATTTCTTTAATGATTGTTTACTTTTGAGAGAGAGAGAGAGAGAGAGAGAGAGAGAGAGTGTGTGTGTGTGTGTATGGCGAGGGGCAGAGGGAGAAGGAGACACAGAATCCAAAGCATGCTCAAGACTCTGAGCTGTTCAAGTCCAGCATGGGACTTGAACTCACAAAATGCAAGATCATGACCTGAGCTGAAGTCAGATCCTCAACCGACTGAGCCATCCAGGCACCCCTTATTTATTTATTTTTTTTTTAATAAGTGAAATGCAGGAGTGCCTGCAGTTGGGACAGCTGAGGTTGATAAGGGAAAATGTGTAGTGAGATTAGAATACCATCATTAAGGGGATTCTTTTGGTAAAATATTTATATTGCTAAAATGTCCTCTTTTCAGTAAGGCCATGTGTGAAATGCAACTCTCTTCCACTGAGGAGTCCCTGTCCTCCTTCCTTCCTTCATTTTTCACCATCTGACATATTAAACATTTTACTTAATAAGATTTCTACCTAGAAAAGGCCTGTTTGTTGAATGAATGAAGGCTAAATGAAAGCATCTTGTGTTCACTATCATCTGGGTTTGCTGTGTAGGTATGATGATTCCAGATGATGCCCAAGGTCCTGGCTTGCTTGTTGAACTTCCTGCTGTGGCTCAAAGAAGGGAGCAAGAAGATTTGCCTTTATATCAACTCCCCAGGACTCGAGTTGTTTCCAAGACCTCGGCATACACAGGAACACTGTCTTCTAGATATACCACTGATGCATGGTATGATACCATTTATCTTTGTTTTCACATTATAAAGTAGTCTGGTTTTTTTGCTCTTATAAAAAAAATGCCCTATAGTAGACAATTACTAAGAGATTAGGAGTTTCACAACATAAGCAAGACATACAGACAAATTAAGGAGGGAGTGGATTTAAGAGAGAATTTGTTGGAATTGGTGACTAATAACGTGTGTCAGGGTGAGAGGACATAGTTGAGGGTGACTTGTGTCTCTGGATTAGGACAATAAATGCATTGCAGTGCCATTAATTCTTTAACAAGACTGTAGGAGCAAAGGAAGCAAACTCAGTGTCCAATGATAGATGAATGGATAGAGAAAATGTGGTGTATAAGAAAGAATTAAGTGCTGCCATTTTCAACAATATGGATGGACTTAGAGGGTATCATGCTAAATGAGGGAGGTCGAACAGTGAAAGACAAGTGCCGTACGATTTCGCTTATATGTGGAATCTACAAAGACAAAACAAACGAACAAACAGAAACTGTCTCCTAAACACCAAGAACAAACTGGAGTGGAGGGGAGTGGAGGTGGATGGATGAAATAGGTGAAGGGGATTAAGAGTCACAGACTTCCAGTTATAAACTAAATAAGTCACAGAGACAAGTATAGCATGAGGAATGTAGTTAATATAATTTTTATGATGACAGGTGGTAGCTACACTTATGGTGAGCGTTTTGCAATGTATAGAACCATTGAATCACTGTGTTACACACCTGAAACTGATATAACATTGTATGTTATATTTTAATTAAAAAAAAAAAGTTTATAGGAGCATGAACAGGTTGTAAGGGAAAACGAATTCAGTGTGGGACAAGACGAAGGTTCCAGTATCCATAGGACAACAAAGCGAAGTGGAATCAATTAGGTGTGTGATTCTGGGGATTCATGTTGGTATCTATCCTGATGTTAATAATTCGGAGCAAGATCAAGTGTAGGTGAAACTGATATAACATTGTATGTTATATTTTAATTAAAAAAAAAAAGTTTATAGGAGCATGAACAGGTTGTAAGGGAAAACGAATTCAGTGTGGGACAAGACGAAGGTTCCAGTATCCATAGGACAACAAAGCGAAGTGGAATCAATTAGGTGTGTGATTCTGGGGATTCATGTTGGTATCTATCCTGATGTTAATAATTCGGAGCAAGATCAAGTGTAGGTGAAACTGCTAGATTTGAATAGTCAAATCCAGGGTAAGCTCAAATACTAAGAAGAGCATGGGACCAAAATTAGAGTCTTGCAGAGCAGCAATATCACAAGTAAGAACGGAGGCAGAAAATAGTGAAATGGAGTGAACAAAATGTCACTCAGAGGAAATTAAACCTAGAGGTTGTCGTAGAAACCGGACAAGAGAACATTTTACCAAAGGTTTTCACAGACCTTCGTCATGGCCTACAGAGAGGTCAGGGCAGATAAAACGGAAAAGTTTACTTGGGGTTTGGCCACACGGATGCACTAGGTAAGCATAGAACAATTTAAGTAAAGTAGAAATCAGAGAGTAGTAGGTTGAGAATTGAACAGGTCCGAAATTGGGCATAGTAAGTCCAGTGAGACTAGTGTTTTCAGAATCCAGGTCATGAAAGAGACAGAATGTGTATCATCTAGATAGCTAGAGGGTATTTTTGGATTGAGGTAAAGAAGAAGGGGTTATGCATACATAATTACATATATATTGATATATGTATTGTGTGTGTGTCTTTCTGGGAAAGATCCAGCAAAGAAATATGTAGATGCTGGAAAGGAAGTTATTAAACACAGTCCCTGGAGAGAGGAGAAGGAGAGAAAGACATTGCACACCTAGAGAGATTAACGTTTGGTGGTTAATCCACAGAGACAGGTGCCAGGAATGAAAGCAAAGTACAAATGCAAGTGCTATTTGTATCCTGTAGATAGGAATCCAAAGAGATTTTTTATTTTTTATATTTTTTGTCATTTAGGTAAAGATTATTTGAAAAGAGTGATAAGGTGGTAGTAATGTGTACATTAAAAGTAGAGGTGTCACTTTTGAAACAAGGGTAGGAGAGTAATGGCTTAGTGGTTGGTGGAAAGCAGTTTAGAAAAATCTTGCTGCCTGCCCCCCACCTTCCAACTTCCCAAGGTGAGAGAGTGAGTATCATTCACCTGAACATGGTATCTGTGGCAGAGAACCAGAAGCTGTTGAGAGAATGTTTGGTGAAGATATCAGAGTGTGGAGTAGTTTCTTGACAATTCAAGGAGATTCTGTGGAGTGTGATGGGTAGTTTGGCCTGGGGGCGGGGAGAAGGGAAGGGGTTTCCATGGGGTGTATGAGAATGGAAGGAGAAACCAGAGCAGCAAGGAAGGAAGGAGTTGGAGGTGTTGGCCAAGCATAACAGGGATGAGAGATAGGGTAGATTTATTGGCCTTCGTGTTTTTATTAAACCTTTAGTCCAAGAATGATTTTGTATTGACATATGAAGTGTCTTAGAATGATACCACTTCTCCATTCAGCAACCTGTGACCTTTGACCCTTTTTATTGACCTTTACATTTAATTTTATTTATTTATTTTTAAGATTTTATTTCCAAGTAATCTCTGCACCCAGTGTGGGGCTTGAACTCAAAACCATGAGATCAAGAGTCACGTGCGCCACCAACTGAGCCAGGCAGGTGTCCCTCTGCCTATAGTTTTAGACAGAAACTTCATATTGCAAAAAGTTGGTCTCTGTGCTTCAGCAAAGCTCCTTTCTGAGTGTAAAGGAAAAGACTCCGAGGTTCCTGGCTGGCTCAGTCAGTGGGGCATGCGATTCTTGGTCTCAGGGTTTTGAGTTCGAGCTCCATATTGGGTATGGAGACTGCTTAAAATAAAATTTAAAATTAAAAAAAAAAAAAAGGAAAGACTCAGATAAGCTCAACCACTTGGAGAAATCTGATGGCTTTTCATTCAGCAGAACTGGACCAGTGTTCAGCAGGGAGGTGCTGACAGGTCCTGTGTCCTGGCGTGAGCAATGTAACCAAGCTCCTGGGGAAATGCATAGTATTAAACAGGCAATAGGTTTGTTTCTTCAGGAGGGATGGTTGCAGATGGAAGTACTGGAAGGCTTAAAAATATAATTTTATAGGGGCACCTGGGTGGCTCAGTCAGTTGAGCATCCGACTTCAGCTCAGGTCATGATCTCAAAGTCTGTGAGTTCAAGCCCCACGTTGGGCTCTGTGCTGACAGCTCGGAGCCTGGAGCTTGCTTCTGATTCTGTGTCTGCCTCTCTCTCTGCCCCTCCCCCACTCATGCTCTGTCTCTTTCTCTCTGTCAAAAATAAATAAACATTTAAAATATATATATGTATATATATAATTTTATGACTTATTTTAAATTTATTTTTAATTGTTTTAATGTTTATTTTTGAGAAAGACAGGGTGTGAGTGGGAAAAGGGCAGAGAGAGAGGGAGACACAGAATCTGAAGCAGGCTGCAGGCTCTGAGCTGTTAGCACAGAGCCCGATGTGGGGCTCCAACCTATGAACTGTAAGATCATGACCTGAGCCAAAATCAGCCACTTAACCAATTGAGCCATCCAGGTGCCCCTGACTCTTTTTTTAAATTAAAAATTTTTTTAAGTAATCTCTACACCCAATGTGGGTCTCAAACTCACAACCCTGAAATCAGGAGTTACATGCTCCAGTGACTCAACCACCCAGGTCCCCCTAATTTTGACTACTTATATGGTCAAATTACTTTTCAAATGAGACCGTTTTATTTTTTAAATTTCTCTTCTGCTTGGTGTCAATAATTAAATCTCACAAAGAATTCGGAAATGAGACTGCTTTTTTAAAGGTATAGAACTGTAATTGGAAAATATCTAAACAAATTTCCAAAACCACCCCCCCTTTCTTATGCAGAAGTCAAAATGGAACATCCATTCTGTCTTACTCAGTTCTTACCACTTTCAGAAAGGGAAGATACACTTTACTCCTACCTCATTCCTTTCTTATTCTCCAGAGGTAACTTTGACAAGCTGATTTCTTATGTGGGCACAGGCATTCAAGAGTTTCAACCTAACTTTTGAGAGCTCAGTCTTGCATTTGAATGTTGTTTTTTTGACTTGCTGTTATAGATTCAGGATATATTAAAATTTTAGCAGGTAATAGAAGAGTTCCTGTAAGTCATGTTTTCCCCCTTTTAGTCTTTAAAGGTATGTCCCGTGGAGTTAGGTTCATAGGTGAATATTTATTGCCACTCCAGAGCTTTTCTGACTAATGCATAGATTCTTTTGGAAGACAGTCTTTCAGATCAGGGTATCATGAAGTGCTAAATGATAGTTTAGAGTTTCTACTTTGCATTAATTTTGGTGTAGAACCCAGCTAAGTTATTTAATATATACTGTGCTTCTGCATCCCATTGACTTCCCTGTACCTTTAGAGGCCTAATTTTTTGTTTGTTTGTTTGTTCTAAGATTAAATTTAAAGGGGGCCTGTAGTGCAATGGATAATGTGTCTGACTACAGATCAGAATATTTATTCAATTTATTTAAACTCAACAAAACAGGGGTACCTTGGTGGTTCAGGTGGTTAAGCATCCAACTTTGGCTCAGGTCATGGTCTTGTGGTTGTGGGTTTGAACCCCGCGTCTGTCTCTGTGCTGTACAGATAGCTCAGAGCCTGGAGACTGCTTCGGATTCTGTGTTTCCTTCTCTTTCTGCTTCTCCCCCGTTCACATTCTGTTGTTTTTTTTTTTTCTCTCTCTCTCTCTCAAAAATAAATAACATTTAAAAAATAATAAACTTGGGGCGCCTGGGTGGCGCAGTCGGTTAGGCGTCCGACTTCAGCCAGGTCACGATCTCGCGGTCCGTGAGTTCGAGCCCCGCGTCGGGCTCTGGGCTGATGGCTCAGAGCCTGGAGCCTGTTTCCGATTCTGTGTCTCCCTCTCTCTCTGCCCCTCCCCCGTTCATGCTCTGTCTCTCTCTGTCCCAAAAATAAATAAACGTTGAAAAAAAAAATTTAAAAAATAATAAACTAAAACAACACAAAAACAATTCACCCATTTCTATCTCTCACGCCCTGCCTCTTGCAACTACCAATCTGTTGTTGTCTGTATCTGTGAGGTTTTTGTTGTTGTTGTTGTTTATTTTATTTTTAATGTTTATTTATTTTGAGAGAGAGAGAGGGAGTACGCACACAATGGGGGGAAGGGTAGAGAGAGAAGAAGGAAAGAGAGGATCTCAAGCAGGCCCTGTGCTGTCAGCCGGGCTTAATCCCATGAACCATGAGATCATGACCTGAGCTGAAATCAAGAGTTGGATGCTTAACCAACTGAGCCACCCAGGCACCCCTGTTGTTTTAGATTCCACATATAAGAGAGATCATATGGTATTTATCTTTGTTTGTCTGATTTATCTCACTTAGCATAATACCCTCAAGTTCCATCCATGTTGTCTCAAATAACAAGATTTCATTCCTTTGATGGCTATATAATATTCCATTTTAAATTCCATGATTTCTTTATCAATGGACACTTTGGCTCTTTCTGTATCTCGGCTATCATAAATAAATGTCATAAATAATGCTACACACGAACATGGGAGTGCATGTATCTTTTGTAGCAGCGTGTTCTTTTTTTAAATTTTTATTCATTCATTCATTCATTCATTTATTTATTTATTTGCTAAATACTCATAAGTGAAATTGATGGATCATATAGTGATTGTATTTTTAAATTTTTGAAGAACCTCCATACTTTTTCCATAATGGTTGCATCAATTTACATTTCCAACAACAGTGTACAGAAGTTCCCTTTTCTCCATATCTTTGCCAATCAGCACTTGTTATTTCTTGCTTTTTTGATAATTTCCATTCTAATAGATGTGAAGTGATACCTCACTGTAGTTTTGATTTGCATTTCTCTGCAAATTTTCATGTACCTGTTGGTCATCTGTATGTTGTCTTTGGGAAAAAATGTCTATTCAGATCCTCTGCCCATTTTTTAATTGGATTGTTTGCTTTTTGGTATTGAGTTGTATGAATTCTTTACATATTTTGAGTTTTATTCTCTTATCAGATATATGATTTGCAATTATTTTATCTCATTCAGTAGGTTGCCATTTCATTTTGTTTATTGTTTACCGTACTGATTAGTTTGATGTGGTCCCACTTGTTTACTTTTGATTTTGTTCCTTTTACTTTTGGTGTTGGATTACAAAAATCATGACTAAGACCTATGTTAGGGAGTTTACCACCTATGTTTTCTTCTAGGAATTTTATGGTTTCAGGTCTTATATTTAAGTCATGAATCCATTTTGGGTTAATTTTTGTATATGTTGTGAGATAGTGGTCCAGTTTCATTCTTTTGTATGTGGCTGTGCAATTTTCCCAACACCATTTATTGAAGAGACCATCCTTTCCCCACTATATGTTCTTGGTTCCTTTGTTGTAAATTAATTGATGATCTAAGTGTGGGTTTATTTCTGGACCCTATTCCATTGATGTGTTTCTTTTTATGCCAGTACCATACTGTTCTAATTACTATAGCTTTGTAATATAGTTTGAAATCTGGAAGCATGTTACCTCTAGCCTTGTTCTTTCTCAAGATTGCTTTGGTTAATCTAGGTCTTTGAGGTTTCATATAAATTTTAGTATTGTTTATTCTATTTCTGTGAAAAGTACCACTGGGATTTTAATAGCAGTTGCATTGAATCTGTATATTACTTTGGGTAGCATGGACATTTAAAAAATATTAATATTTTTAATCCGTGAGCATGGAATATCTTTTATTTGTGTCTTCACTTTCTTTTATTAATATATTGTAGTTTTCAATATACAGGTCTTTCATCTCCTTGGTAATTTTATTTTTAGGTATCTTATTCCTTTTGATCGAATTGTAAATGGATTTGTTCTTAATTTCTTTCTCTGATACTTTGTATTAGTGTAAAGAAACACGACTGATTTTTGCATGTTGATTTTGTATACTGCAACTTTACAGAATTCATCTATCCTAACTTCTTTTTGATAGAGTCTTTAGGATTTTCTATATATGATATCATGTCATCTGCAAATAGTGAGTTTTACTTCTTCCTTTCCAATTTAGATGCCTTTGGTTTCTTTTTTGAATAAAAGTGGTAAGAGTGGTCATTCTTGTCTTGTTCCTTATCTTAAAGGAAAAGCTTTTAGCTTTTCACTGTTAGGTCTGATGTTAGCTGTGAGCTTGTCATATATGGCGTTTATGTTGAGGTACATTTCCTCTATACCTGCTTTTTTGAGAGTTGTTATTATAAACGGATGTTGAATTTTGTCAGATGGTCTTTTTGCATCTATTGAGAGATGATCATATGAATTTTAGCCTTCATTTTGTTAATGTGGTGTATCACATTGATTTGTGATTGGTTGAACCATACTTGCATCCTTGGAATCAATCTTACTGGATTATGGTGTATGATCCTTTTAATGTATTGTTGAATTTGGTTTGCTAATATTTTGTTGAGGATTTTTGCATCTTTGTATCTTTGTCTGGTTTTGGTATCAAGGCAATGCTGGCCTGTAAAATATGTTTGGAAGAGTTTACCCCCTTCATTTTTTGGAAAATTTTAAGAAGGATTGGTAATCAATTGTCTTTGAATATTTGGTAGGATTCACTAGTGAAGCCTTCTGGTTCTGAATTTTAGTTTATTGGGAGGCTTTCAATTACCAATTCAATCTCCTTGTTAGTAATTGGTCTATTGAGGTTTTCTATTTCTACCTTATTCAGTCTTAAAAGATTGTATGTTTCTAGGAATTTATCTATTTCTTCTAGGTTGTCCCATTTGTTGGCATATAATTGTTCATAGTAGTTTCATGATTCTTTGTATTTCTGTGGCATCAGAGGCATTTCTGAATTTATTTGAGACCTCTTCTTTCCTTGAGTAGTCTAGCTAAAGGTTTGTCAATTTTGTTTATCTTTTCAAAGAACCAGCTTTTAGTTTCATTGGTCTTTTCCATTATCATTTTAGTCTCTATTTCATTTATTTCTGCTCTAATCATTGTTATTTCCTTCCTTCTAAAAACTTTGGGCTTCATTTGTTTTTCTAGTTCCTTCATATGTAAAAGTTAGGTTTGAGACTTTCCTTGTTTCTTGAGGTAGGCATTAATTGCTATGAGCTTTCCTCTTAAAACTGTTTTTGCTGCATCACATAAAGTTTGGTATGTTAAATTCCCATTTTTGTTTATCTCAATGTATTTTTCATTTTTTTCTTTCATTTTTTAAAAAATTCTGTTTCATTTTCTTTTATTTCTCTTTGGATTGACCAGTGGGTCAAAGAATGTTGTTTAATTTCCACATATTTATGAACTTTCTAGTTTCTAGTTTCATACCATTGCAGGTGGAAATGATGCTTCATTTAATATCAGTCATCTTAAATGATTAAGACTTGTGGGGTGCCTGGGTAGCTCAGTAAGTTGAGCGTCCGACTTCGTCTCAGGTCAATGATCTCACAGTTGATAGGTTTAAGCCCTCTGTCAGGCTCTGTGCTGACAGCTCAGAGCCTGGAGCCTGCTTTGGATTCTGTGTCTCCCTCTTCTGCTTGTGCTCTGTCTCTGTCTTTCAAAAATAAATAAAAATGTTAAAAAAAATTTTGTTTTAAATGATTAAGACTTGTTTTGTGAGGCTCAGTCAGTTAAGCATACAACCTCGGCTCAGGTCGTGATCTCAGGGTTTATGCGTTTGAGCCCTGCGTGGGGCTCTCTGGTGTCAGAGCAGAGCCCACTTAAGATTCTCTGTCCCCCTGTCTCTTTGCCCCTCCCCCACTTGTGTTGCATGTATTATCTCAAAAATAAACTTAGAAAAAAAAAAACTTGTGGCCTAAGATATCTATCTTAGGAAATACTCCATGTGCACTTGAAGAATGTGTATTCTAATGCTTTTGGAATGGTATATTCTGTATGTATCTGTTAAATTCACCTGGTCTAACATGTCATTTGAGGTAGATGTTTCCTTATTGATTTTTTGGTCTAAAGTCCCCTACTGTTATTGTATCACTATTTTTCCCTTTAGGTCTATTAATGTTTGCTTAATATATTTAACTGCTCCTGTGTTCTATATTAATGTTATATTTTCTTATTGGACTGATTACTTTATCCTGATATAACATCCTTCTTTGTCTCTTAATCATTGTTTTAAAGTTTATTTTGTCTGATAGAAGTATGTCTGCTCCAGCTTTCTTTTAGTTTCCATCACATGGCATATACTTTTTCATTTCTTTACTTTCATTCTGTGTGTCTTTACATCTGAAAGGAGTCTTGTAGGTAGCATGTAGATGGGTCTTGTTTTTTCATTCAGCTACTCTGTGTCTTTGGAGATTTTAGTACATTTACATTTAAAGTAGTAATCGAGAGGTATGTGTTTATTGCCATTTTGTTAATTGTTTTCTATCTGTTTTTGTAGTTTTTCTCTGTTCCTTTCTTCTCTTATTTTCTTTGTGGTTTGGTAACTTTCTTCAGTGGTATGCTTATATTTTTAAATCTTTTGTGTATTTACTATAGGTTTTTGGCCTGTAGTTACCATGAGACTTACATATAACAATTTACATCTATAATAGTCTATGTTAAGTTGATAATAACTTACATTTGATCCCATTCTAAAGCTCAATCTTTTTACTACTCCCCACCATGTTTTATGTTTTTGATATCATAGTTTACATATTTTTATCTTGTGTGTCCCTTAACTAATTATTGTAATCATAGTTATTTTACTATTTTTTCTTTTAACCCTCATACTAGCTTTATAAATAATCCACGACCTTTATTATATATTTACTTTTCCAGTGAGATTTGTTCTTTCACATGGGTTCTCATTACTAATTAACACTCTTTCTTTTCAGCTTAAAGAAGCCCCTCTAAGATTTCTTGTAAGGCCAGTTTAGTGGTGATGAACTTCTTTAGTTTTTACTTGTCTGGAAAACTCTTTATCTCTTCTTCAATTCTGAATGAGCATTTTGCCAGATAGAGTATTTTTGGTTTCAAGTGTTTTCTTTCAACACTTTGAATATATCATGCCATTCCCTTGTGACCTATAAAGCATGTGCTCAAAAATTTGCTGGCAATCTTATCATGGGGAGTGGGTTTTTTTTTTTTTTTTAATATTAACAAGGTTTTTTTTCTTTTGCTACATTTAATAGTCTTCCCTTGTCTTTAACTTTTGACATTTTAATTATAACATGTCTTGTTGTGGGTCTCTCTGGTTTCAACTTGTTTGGAACTCTCTGGGCTTCCTGGATCTGGATGGCTATTTCATTTCCCATTGTAAGGAAGTTTTAGCCATTATTTCCTCAAATGAAATTTCTACCTCTTTCTCTTTCTTTTCTCTTTCTGGGAGCCCTATAAAAAGTGAATATTAGTTTATTTGAAGTTGTCCTATAAGTCCCTTAAGCTATTTTCATTTTTTCTTATCCTTTCTTCCTTTTGCTTCTTTGATTGGTCTTGTCTTTGAGGTGATTGATCCTTCTGTTTTGTCTAGTCAGCTATTGAATACCTGTAGTGTATTTTTCAGTTCACATATTGCATTCTTCAGCTCTGTGACTGGTTTGGTACTTTCTTATGTTTTCTACGTGTTTGTTGAAGTTTTAATTGTGTTCATCCATTCTTTCAACTTCAGTGATCATCTTTATGACCATGACTTTGGACTCTTTATATCACGTATATTGCTTATCTCCTTTTGACTTAGGCATTCTGAGGTTTTGTTAAATTTCATTTGGAACATTCCTCTGTTTCTTCATGTTGCTTGACTTTCTGTGTTGGTTTCTATACAGTAGATGAAACTGCCACCTCTCCCAGTCTAGAAAGAGTGGCCTTGTGTAGGAGGTGAAACTTTTCATTCAGCCCTACCACAGCTCTTGGTTGTTTCCCAAATTTCTGTGCTTGTTCAAGCAGGCTGTTGTATTTTTAATAGCTCCTGGTAGTTGAGGATGTGCCTCAACTGAGGTTGTCAGTGTCCAAAAGGGGAGAATCAGGCTTTGACTAGAAGCCAAACCCTTAGGCAGCAGCTTTAAAAGTATGCAAATGTATATGGTCCTGAGGGACCACATGTGTAAGCCCCACTGGGCACCAAAGACAGGCAATCTGAGGTGTGCCTTGGGTGGCAGTCACAAAAATTTGGGCTCCAGAAGAGTGTTTATAAGCTCTTTTTGGGGAGATACCAGCAAGCTGGAGCAAAGCAGAGGGAAAGTGCCAAGGTGGTGTTCACAGCCTATGTTCCTTTAGAGCCACACTGTAGGGCACTGGATGTGTGCCAAACCTGAATCCTGCCCCTTAGTCCAAAGCTCCAGGATGAGCAAAGTGACCTTTTTCACAGAAAGCCTGGGGCATATGCCTCAGTCTGCAATCTTTGAAGTGCCCTGGTGATGGTAGCCTACCAAGAATGGTCCTCTGATTGCCATAGTCCTGTGGAACCCAACAATGCAAGACCCTTCATCCACCAAAGCCAGGCAATCAAAGGGTGTCCCTGGACATCCGCTGCGAACACCAGGCATCAGACTCATGGAGAACTCTCCTCCCAAGAGTCAGTGGCTCTCTGGAGCATGGCTGATGATGAGCATGATGCGAGCACTTGCCTCTCTGGAAAGGCTTAGTCAGCCCGAGGTGTGTCCGTAATTAGACCAAATATTTATGTCTTATTATCACACCTGTCATGATTTGGGATACAGGAAAGTAGAAAATAGAAGGAAAGTTTCAATGTTGGTTTGTTTGGGGATTTTTAATTTTTAATCCTCAGTTAATATTTAAAGGGGAATTCTAAAATAGAGCATGACAGTATTCCTTGCAGTAATGTCCATATTCTGAAAACCAGGATATAATGTAAAGTATCATATTTGGGATGGCAGATAAATTACATCAATAGTATGGGCTATTAAGATGCTGTTAAATAAAAAAAGAAAGATTACGATACATGGGGAAAATTTTTGATAGAAATACAAATGAAAAAAATTGTAAAGGAAATGAATATTAAGCTTCCACTAAATGACAGTCACGTCATTTAATCCTTGTTACTGTTACATAGGGTAATCAAAATATGAAAGCTTCTGCTATTATAGCTATTCAGTGAACATCTATGCACATGTGCAAAGAATAATATAATGTGATAATATGAAGACTTTGCTTAAATTGGTAGAATCCTGGGTATCCTGTAGGGATTGCATTCAGCTGCTTATAAAACTCTCCACTTGGGGTGGCTTAACCAAGTGGGGCTGTAATTTTTTTCATGTAAAAACCCCTGAAGAAGGTGATCTGCTGGGGTCTTAAACACCTTCCTTTCTGCTCTGCTGTCTTTAATGCATTGCTTTAGTCACTGTTTCTTCATGATTTTAAAATGCATGCTTCACTGCCAATATCATCTCTGCCTTCTAGGCAAGAAGAAAGGGAAGGTCGTAGCATGAAAGGCTCCTGCCAGATGATTCTCTCTCCATGTAATGAGTTTTTCTGGAAATCTCTGGGGACTTGTACTTCCATTTCAGAACTGTAGCTCCCAGTTAACATTAGCTGAAAGGAAGTCCAGAAAATGTATTTCTTTAAATCTGGGCATAGTGCCACCTGGAATAAAGGAGAAGTTATGTTGGTAAGGAAGGAGGAAGAGGACATTAGATAAGTAATTGGCAAGTATCTGCCAAACTCTTTTTCCTTGAATACTGTGATGCTCTTCATCATGAAATCATTGACTGGCTGAGGCAACAAAACCATCTGGGAATAGGTGAGATGTTAACGACCCCTGATGATTCCAATTTCTTAACTAATACTTGGATTCTTTCGGTATTCTCTTTTTCATTCAGCCTGAAACCATTCTACCCTAGAAAGTCTGTCTGTAGACATGCAGGTGGGTTTGGAGTTTTGCTGCTATTTATAGGACTCATTTGAGACTTCAGAGAAAAATGGAGCATTGAAACGTTTAGGCTGCAACACAGATTTGGATACTGTGAGGAGGTTGTGTAGTTGCAGCCTTCCCTGAGCTTCAGTTCCTCAAGTGGAAGAATAAAATAATAATATGACCTGCAGTGCCTGCTTCACAGGGTTTTTGTGAATGTGAAATGGAAGAGGTAGTACCTACATTTTTGTACAGAGTAATAAAATGTACCCTTCAGACCTATTATCTCAGGTGGTGGTCCAGAGTCACACATGCATTTCATGGTGAGGGTTAGACTGGAGCTTCCAGATAATATATGGTAATGTCTCTACCCTATTAGATAGCATTACCTTTATAAGTACTTTGTAATTCAGCATTTTTAAAAGGATCTTTTTTTTTTTTAAGTTTATTTATTTTGAGGAGGGAAAGGGGCAGAGAGGGAGAATCCCAAGCCCTGACATAGGGCTCGATCCCATGACCCTGGGGTCATGAGTTGAGCCAAAATCAAGAGTTGGATGCTTGTAGCACCTGGGTAGCTTGGTCTTACTTCAGCTCAGGTTGCGGTTTGCACATTCAAGCCCCATGTTGGGCTCTACGCTGACAGCTTGGAGCCTAGAGCCTGCTTCAGATTCTCCTCCTCTCTCTCTGCCCCTCTAACCTCCCCCTCAAAAATAAATAAACATTAAAAAAGAGGTGCTTAACTGACTGAGCCTTGCAGGCACCCCTGTAATTCAGCATTTTATGTTATCACTTCTATACCAGCATGACTTGATGGGTGAAAGTATGGCAGTGGTAGGTGGGAGGATCAAATTAGATCTACCAGAAGGAAATCTCTCTGCAAACTGCAAAGTGATGGATAATGACACAAGACGTTCATGGGATACACATCACAGGGAGTTACTTAGTGCCAGGATGACAGATCTACAAAGAGGGATTGTGTTTCCTGTTTAGCCATTTCAGCTACGTATGTTGGTTTATGCTGGAGTGTTTTCTTTGCTTGTCGATCAGGACCAAGTTTTAAGGAATATATGTTATAATATTTTGTACCTTGATCATGAAACAAATGTGAAGTTGTACAAATCACACATAGATTTTTAGGAAATAGCATCTAGACTGTCACCAATAAAAGTGTTTATAATCTGTGATGTTTCTGGTGCCAGGTGGATTGTTTGTTGAACATTAAAAGTAATGTATTTTTGTTTTGTACAGATAGTTAACTGTTGATGTAAATATTTTAAACCTTAAAAATTAAGAACTATTTACCTACAAATAGATTGCTCAACTTCAAAACTTTGTAAGAACCTTTAACAGCACTGTTTTACAAGGTGCATGTGTGTTTTTCCTTTGTCTCTCTTCAGTGAGTTACCTGAGAGAGAAGAAGGTGAAGGAGAAGAAACTCCAAACTTCAGCCACTGGGGTCCACCAAGAATGTACGTTGATGATGTCATTGGCTTTCTCAGTAGGAGAACACAGCTGGTTGCTCTTTCCTTTCAGAGTGTCATTTAGACGTTCTCTACTGATTAAGTATTGCCATAATGTACATCTAGGCTGGTCTAAGGTTTTTTTGTTTTTTTTTTTTAATTATTTTAATATGAAATTTGTTGTCAAACTGGTTTGCATACAACACCCAGTGCTCATCCCAACAGGTGCCCCCTCAATGCCCATCAACCTTTCCCCTGTCCCCCACCCCCTATCAACCCTCAGTTTATTCTCAGTTTTTAAGAGTCTCTTATGGTTTGGCTCTCTCCCTCTCTAACTTTGTTTTTCCCTTCCCCTCCCCCATGGTCTTCTGTTAAGTTTCTCAGGGTCCACATAAGAGTGAAAGCATATGGTATCTGTCTTTCTCTGTGTGACTTATTTCACTTAGCATAACACTGTCCAGTTCCATCCACATTGCTACAAAATGACCTAAATTTTAGTTTCAATTTGTCTTCTCTAGAGATTTTTACCTGGGCAAAATGACTGTAATCAATATTAGGAAAGTCTTTATCATACCTTTGCAGAGAAAGCAATTTGCAATTGTCCATGTATGGTAGTAACCAACGGACTAAGCATATTTTATTACTGCATCCTTGAGGAAGGCAGGTAGGACTGCCCTGAAAGGACTAAAATTCCTTCCCTTATTTTTTTTTTAAGTGAACAACAACATCAGTTGAAGTTTCTATCATGTGTCAATTTATCTCTATCCTCCTTCCTTCCCTTGTGTTAGTTCCAAGTTTGTGCCTAGTTTGAGCTAACAGTATATAAAAGTCTTCCATTACCTGCTCTATTCCGCATGCGTTATTAATGCCATAATACCTACCAACGTTGTCTGTTTTCTTCTTGCACTTCTGAATTTTGTCTTTGGGAGCCGTTTTCTTTTCGTTTTTCAATGTTTATATTAGTTTGAGAGAGCTGCCCACAAGCAGGGGAGGGGCAGAGAGAATCCGAACCAGGCTCCACACTTTCAGTTCATAGACCCAGGCTCCATCCCACTAACCTGGTTCATGACCTGAACCAAAATCCAAGAGTCAGATGCTTAACCCACGGAGCCACCCAGGTGCCCCTCTTGGGAGCTGTTTTCTGAACTACTTTTTAAAAATTTCAGTTAATCATTGGTCACATCTGTGCAGTTTGAGCAAAATTCATAACCAGAGAAGAACAAGTTTTATTCCATTCTTTATTTTTTAAAGTTATGTGGGGTGCCTGGGTGGCTCATTCAGGTTGCCTGGGAGGCTCAGGTGGTTGAACATACGATTTCAGCTCAGGTCATGATTTCATCGTGAGTTACGAGCCCTGCATCAGGCTCTGCGCTGACAGTGAGGAGCCTGCTTGGGATTTCTCTCTCCCTTTCTCTCTCTCTCTCCCCAACTTGCTCTCTCTCTGTCTCAATAAATAAATAAATTAATTAATTAATTAAAATAAAATAAAATAAAATAAAATAAAGTGATGTGGAGGTAGGAAGAAAAGAGAACAACTTCCAGCCTTAAGAGCAAAATCTGTCCTCCACTTAAAGAACCACAGGTTAAACCTGCTGACTGGAAAAAACAGTTTGGGTAACAAGATTTTTGGTCAGAAATTTATTTTATTATGAAAGTTTGTGGTTTTTGTCAAAATGATATATGTGACTTTCTTGATTTTTTTTTCACCCATTTATTACTTTCTTCATTCTTTGCTAATGTTACGGATATAGATTAAAAGAACTAATTACAGAAAACATATTGTGGTAGGAGCTGTGAACATTAAGAATATTAAGAGGTGTAATTATTGTTTTAGAAATCTTTTTCCAAATTCAGGCTTTCACATGTGCCACAAATCACTGAAAATATCTTAGAATTTTTGAACGAGGTAAAATTTTGATAACATTTGTAAAAATATATTCATATAAGATATGAGTCACAAGGATATGGTACAAAGTGAACACTTCTAGTGACATTCCAACAAGTTATACTAACTTATTCATGAGTGAATTTATTTTCTTTTTACAGTGTTGAGATTTTCAGAGAACCCAATGTGTCCCTTGGTATTAGTATTGTTGGTGGACAAACTGTAATAAAACGCCTGAAGAATGGAGAGGAACTTAAAGGTATATTTATCAAACAAGTTTTAGAAGACAGTCCAGCAGGAAAAACAAATGCTCTTAAAACAGGAGATAAAATACTTGAGGTAAATGATGTTAAAATTTTGTTTTCATTTGAAACCTGCTTTAAGACAGTAATATTTAACCAGAAGTCCTCCCTTCATTGTTGGGGTATATGTATGTACAATTGGTGTATTTTCTTCCCATGCCTTAGTTTGTATGTTGTTTGCATGATTGTATGTATGTAATTATAACATCAGGGTGGTAGCATACAGAATGCTGCACAAAGGCGTAGCTGACTGAAAAAACAATTCTACGATTTAACAGAATGAGGCAGGTGATGGGCATTGTGCTTCTCCCACAGTCTGACAAGTTGTAATTTTTTTTCATCATTTAAAAAATTTCTAATATTCTCTTTTTTGTAGGTGTAGTTGATCTAGAATGAATGCTACATTAATTTTTGTAGGTGTAGGAGGTGTACAACATAGTGATTCGACAATTCTGTACATTCCACAGTGCTTGCCCCAAATGTAGTTAGCATCTGTCCCCATACAACCTCGTTACCATATTATTGACTAGATTCCCTAGAACAAGCTCTACCTTTTATAAATATGTGTCAGTGGAATAGCCACGCACATCCTCCCAGATTCCATTGGAGGGAGCACTGGAGGTCATGGGGTGAAGTCTTGATTGCCCTGTTTACTTTGCATTTGTTCTTGGACAAATTATTAAATGCACCTTATTCTCATGGAAATGAGAATTCAAAACCCATAGCATTATTGTGAGTATTAAAGCAAAGAACTGTGTAAAACCTTTCTGTATATACAAATATTAGGTTATATTTGTGTTTTTTTTTTTTTTTTTTTAAATTTTTTTTTCAACGTTTATTCATTTTTGGGACAGAGAGAGACAGAGCATGAACGGGGGAGGGGCAGAGAGAGAGGGAGACACAGAATCGGAAACAGGCTCCAGGCTCTGAGCCATCAGCCCAGAGCCCGACGCGGGGCTCAAACTCACGGACCGCGAGATCGTGACCTGGTGAAGTCGGACGCTCAACCGACTGCGCCACCCAGGCGCCCCTATATTTGTGTTTTTGAAACTGAAAAGAAAATTTCAAACACACGGGGGACATGGCAGTGAAGAAAATGAGCAAAATTCCTACTCCTATGGCATTTACATGGTAGTAGGGAAGATATTACATAGGTGATGTGTAGAGTGTTAGATTGTAGATTCTATGGAGAAATAGAACAGAAAGATAAGGAATGGAGGTGGTAATTGCAACTGATAGGTTGGTTATGGAAGATGATACTGAGACAAATACAGGAAGCGTGAGAATGAGCCCTGTGGATGTATAGGGGAAGAAGGATCCAGGCAGAGAGAACTAAAAGGCGAAAGCTCTGAGGTAGGAGTTCGTCTGGCTGTGTTGAAGGAGCAGAAAGCAGACTGGCACTGATAATGTATCTAAAGGGAGCAAGAGAGCGCGAAGAGAAAAGGTCTGAGAGGTAAAGTGAAGCCACATCACAGAGAGCTTGGAAGGTTGTCTTTGAACGCAGTGAGAATCCATTAGAAGATTATGAATGCATACATATTTTAAAAGGATTACTCCTTCTGGGGCAGGTGTGGTTTCCATTATTAAGTATTTGCATGGTACATTGGTTTGCTTTTTGTTTTTTTTCATTCCTTCATTTTCACCCTTATTTGTGATTTTGTTTTAGTTGTATGTTTTGTAAGCAATACATAAGGGATTTTGTCTTATTAAATCTACATTGATAATCTTCATCTAGTAAATAAGTGGCACGGATTAATTTTTTATTTTGATTCCTGATATATTTGAACTTAATTTTTAAATATATGTTTTGTATTTTGTTTGGTCTCTCCCCCACCTTAACTTTCTATTTTGAAATACAGAGTCATGGGAAAGAAATTGTAAAGAAATATACAAGGAGGTCCCATATACTCTTCCCTCAGCCTCCCTCAATGTTAATGTTACCTTAACAGTAACTATAGCCATAGTATGATAGCAAAATCAAAATACTGATATTGACATAATTCACAGACCTTATTTCCATCTTACCAATTAGGCACACACCAATGTATAACTGTATGTGTTTTTATAGCTCTCCAGTTTGATCACACGTGTAGCCTTGCATAACCACCACCACAATCAAGAAACTCAACCGTATCACCACAAGACTCCCCTGTGCTACCCTCTGCAGCCATTCCTCTTCCCCTCTTCATATCCCCCCATCCCCAACCTCTGAGAATCACTGATCTGTTTCTCCATGTCTTTAATTATCTCATTTCACAATTATCACAGAAATGGAATTATGCATTCTGTATCTTTTTGAGATTGGCTTTTTTCATTCTGTATAATTTCACTGAAGTTCATTTAATCTGTTGTGTCCATTAATAGTTGATACCCTTTTATTATGTCTGAATAGTATTTCATGGTGTGGAGGTACCACAGTTTAACCATTCATCCACTGAAAGCCACTTGGGTAGTTTCCAGTTCTTGGCTTATTGTTATGAATAAAGCTTCTCTAAATATTCGTATACAAGTTCCTGAGTGAAAATAAGTCTTCATTTGTCTGAGATAAATGCCCAAGAATGCAATTGCTGGGTTGTATGGTAAGTCCATTTTTAGTTTTGAAAGGAGCTGTCAAAACTATTTTCCACAGTGGCTGTACTATTTTACATTCCCACCAGCAATGTATGAGTGGCCCAGTTTCCCCACATCCTCACCAACATTTGGTGTTGTCACTGTTTTTCATTCTGCACATTCTGATGGGCAGATAGTGATACCTCATTGTTGTTTTGAGTTTCCCCAATGGAAAATGATAAAGAACTTTTCACACCTTATGTATGTGTCCTTTTCAGGGAAATGTTTGTGCCGGCCTTTTGCCTGTTTCCTAATTGGATTGTTCATTGTTTATCTTCTTCAATTTTGTGGGTTTTCCCCTCATCTCTCTCTGCTGTAAGATGAATGTATTCTCTCACTTATCCATCAACACTTTTATATCACTGTGGTGTCTCAGATTTAGTAAATTTCTTTAAACTCACACCAGATGTGAAATGTTAATACTTGAATCTTTATTTTGTCAAACATACTGAGTCATTTGTTTACTTTTTTCCCGTGAAGAGAATTACTCATTTGTTTTTAAGTAAAGCTTAATATTTCTTTCTGCCTTGAAACAATTGCACAATTGCATAAAGGATTTAGGCCCATGTAGAGAAGAATTTGTTTAAGTGGGAAATTGGAATTTAATTTAATTTTTAGAAATGGGTCTGTCTTGTGTGAATGGGACACACTTTGGGTTATAAATTTACAGCTTAGAAACACTCAGGTTATTTTTTTGTTGTAATAGAATTCCATTTTCCCCCCTAACTTCCCAACTTTAGGGATTCACATTTAACCCTGTGGAAATCTGTGTCGGGGAAACCGAAGCTGGTTATTACTGGAAGATGAAGTGGTTCTTTTATAGCTTCTACCTCATTTATTGTAGAATGTCATGGGGATCAGGTTATTCGTAAGAAGCTTCATCAAACCATTGTGATTGCTTTTAAGCTTCAGTTAAATTTTTTTCTATATGCATTTACTATTATCCTCATCCTTCCTGAGTTCAGATGGGAAAAGGCTTTACAGAGCATTGAAACCTCCCACCGGATGTCTGTTAGAATAAAAGGCCAAAGTTCCTGCCGTGGCTTTTGTGTGGTGTGCCTTCAGCTGCCTTCCTGACCTCACCTCTCTCTCCTCTCCATTTTGCACTGTGCTTTAGACTCACCTGCCTTTTTTATTTTTTTTATTTAAAAATTTTTTTTGCCAATCATTTATTTCTTTTTAGAGAGAGAGCAAGCAGGGGAAGGGACAGAGGGAGAGAGAATCTTAAGCAGGCTCCATGCTGAGTGCAGAGCTGACACAGGGCTCAATCCCATGACCCTGGGATCATGACCTGAGCCAAAATCAAGAGTCAGACACTTAAGTGTCTGAAGCACCCAGGCACCCCTGGACCCACCTGCCTTCAGACCTCTCTCACATAACGACGCTCCTGTCTCATACCTTCAGGCCCTTACCTGTGTGTCCCTCAGCTTCAGAGGTGCTCAGTTTTCTCTTCACTCTGCTCTGATTCCGTGATTGATCATCCTTGTCGTTTCCAGCTCCCTGGATCCCCTTTGCTTTTACTGAACTTGTCTGGGGGAACCACATCCTAGTTTAATGCAACTCTTTGCTTATTTCAGGACTCTGGCATGGCTGGAGAAAATAACAGTGCTGTCTGGTCTCATTTTAAAATTCATGAGCTCCTTCTCAAGTGAGTCTTTAGTTCTGCCCTGCAATCCTGTAATATGTCCCTAGTTATTTCATTTTCCTGCTTCCCGACGTAACTCCTTCATACCTCCTAAACTGCTCAGTTTATGGTCCTTGTTTTTTATTTCATGGAGAAAATGAAAGCAGTGAAAAAGGAACTTCCCCTTGCTGCCACTGCGTGCCAAATCTTTTTTTTCCTAACTGTATCTGTAACAACAAATGAATTGTTTGTGCTTCTGTCTAAAGCCAACCTGCCTGACTTGTAGCACAGAAGTCATTCCCTCCTCAGTGTCCAAGGATTTACTTCTACAGGTGTCACTTCTCTCTCTCATATCCATTTCCTCTCCACTGCACCACGATTACTGTAATACCTCCCATCTCAAACACAAAAGCCAACCTTGATCCCACATCCCTATCCACCTACAGTCCGATTTCTTTGGTCTCCTTAACATGAAAAAGTATTCACAAACTGTCATTGTCTGCTGACCATAGGCACCCCTGCATTTACCAAGGCCTTGTTACATTATCGTTTTGAAAAACTGGTTCTGTTAAATATGGTAAATACAGAATGCTCTTGGAGATTATGGACGTTTGCATGTTAGGTTTTCTGAAATCTGTATGATGAGGAGCTATTTACACTTACCCCAATTTACTGAACAGAGAACACTTTTAGTAAGAGAACCCATGGATATTTTCATAGTTCTTTTTTGAACATCATTTGAGAGATGTTCCGCTACTCAATTGTGATAATGTACAGTGTGCTTAAAATATCATACTTCTCAATTCGAGAGAAGAGTCCAGACCGCCCTTCCCTGTCCCCACTCAGAATTATGTGCTGTGTTGGTGGCAGAGGTGACACCACAGCACAGAAGCTTCTTAGGATTCTGTCATGAACTGAGCTACCTATTTTGGATAATTGTATTTAACCAGGGCTATTGTTACTAAGATGTTTGTCTCATTCGCTTGTCTTGAAGACGGAATGTTATTTTCCTTAAATATGTTCTCCTAAAGCAACAAAGCTTTTTATGGGCCAATCTTAGTTTTTTGGCTTTGGTCTCATTCATTAGACTCTGGCTGTTCTCATAGCTGGTTAATATATGTGAACTCGACAGCCTTTCTAATTGAAGTGACTTCTGTGTTTCAGGTGTCTGGAGTAGATTTGCAGAATGCCTCACACAGAGAAGCAGTTGAGGCCATTAAGAATGCAGGAAATCCTGTGGTGTTCGTTGTTCAGAGCTTGTCGTCCACTCCAAGAGTAAGCCTAAGTTAATATTTTCAAAGCGTTTAAAAATACTCTCTGCGTATCTATAGACCAAGCTTTTCCTCTGTGTTTTTTTCTATATTATTTTCATTTTGATCCTACTATTACCCAGAGAAAGCATTACTTCATAAAAATTTAGTTATTTTCTTTAGTTATTCACTTTCCCCTTTTTTCTTTGATTGTGGTCGTTTGGCCAAATTTGAGTCATTCCAGCTTGCACTGGTTTAAGTCACAGGCTGTGGAGTCAAACCGACCTGTTTTCAATTCCTTGATTTCCCTGTTTACCAGCTTTGCTAACTGAGAGACAAGTTACTTAACTTTTCTGAGCCAGTTACTTTATTTATAAAAATACTTTGAACATAAAGGGGTCAGATATAACACCATTCTAGAGGTACTATCATGTTCTGTGTATTTATTAAAGCATGCAAACATGGTGCATTGTCGTATGTTCTTTTGGACATTCCGAATTCAAAACCAGCAGTATTTAATCATAACGCTTGCTTCTGTAATAAATTACTCTTTTGGTATGGAATTACAACTCTAATGTTAGTGGCAGGGTATGTATTTTGTATTGTAACATGCAGCAGAAATATCACCCATAAGCCCTGTAACGGGAAGAAATGTTTATTTTTCTTTATTTTATGGAAGACAGCTGTTCAAAACACAGGCACTTCTGAACAGTAGAAAAACTGTGCATGTTTTCTAAAAATGCTTTTCAATAAGTAAGGCAGTGTTTTTCAACCTTTTGTATGTCAAGGCATACAGAGAATAGTATTTGGGTGGCAAACCGGACAGACAGATGTTTGGCTGCCCTGAGGGCGGGGGTGGGGGGGCATCGACACACTTTGCCACACTTGAACCTCCCTGCACACAGTAGGCTACATGCTCCCCCCACCGCTCTGCTGTGGTGCACTGCATTGCAGTATGATCCCTCCTAGTCCAAGACTGACTGACAGAGGTGAACTGAATAAAGTCTTTTCCCTCTGATACAATTTGAAATTTTTTGGAATCCACTTTTGAAGTCTTTTTTGGAATCAACGTTTTTAGAAGCCACTTTTTAACTCTTACACTAAGAGAAAGTTGTGGAGGCTATCACTTTTATTTCTGGAAACTTGAGTTCAATAGGAAAAATGGCCAAATTATTCCTTGCCAAATGGCACTTCTAAAGAAACCGTTTTGAGCTAGAATGAGCCAATCAAATTATACCTTTATGTGGCCACTTGTGAATGCCCTGCTCAAAAAATGTTCACAGCTTTTAAGTAAGTTATAAAGTCAACCAAAAAGGCCAAGCAAGCATTTAATCCAGCCTTTGCTGGTGAGCTGAAGTGGAAATTTTCACTCAGATGACAAACGGTGCAGTTTCTTGCAACTGTTCAAAAAAGATCTTCTCTGCATTGTGCCTTGCTCGAATCATTCAGCCCCGATGCGGCACAGCAGACTGCCACATGGTGCATTCAGTTCAGCAAGCATTGAACTGTCTCTGATTCTAGGCAAGGGAACATATTCAGGTGATGGTGTTAATTATTATGTCCATGACTTACTCCATTTTTCAACACAAAATGATTCCTGTTTGAATGAGGCAATGAAAGAAATCAAGTTTCATATCTTTGCAAAATGGCGCTCTCTTTGGCTTATTTGTTGTTGCAAATAGTATTGACCCTCACAGGAGTAGAAAATATAGCCACATGCTTAATCAGTTTTGACCACTTTTCATTAAACTTTGAGACTTTCCTCAAAACCCCCAAAGAGGTCATTTCGTAATGGGACTATCAAAGACCCTATTGTCTATTTTTTTTTTTTTAATATTTATTTATTTTTGAGAGAGACAGAGTGTGAGCGGGGAAGGGGCAGAAAGAAAGAGGGAGACACAGAATCTGAAGCAGGATCCAGGTTCCAAGCTGGCAGCACAGACCCTGATGCAGGGCCCGAACCCATGAACTATGAGATCATGACCTAAGCTGAAGTCAGACGCCCAACTGACTGAATCACCCAAGCGCCCCCAAAGACCCTGTGTCTCAAGTGCCCCTGTTACATGTAGATTGTCATCAACATCATGAATTGAGCAGTGGTGTTTATATTTGTGCTTTTTTTTTTTATTCTTTGAGTTGTAGTTTACTTTTTTATATTTGCACTTTTAACGGATGCATTAGGCATATCACCAATATGTGACCTTTTTAAGCTTTTTCTCCTGAATTTCTCAACTGTATTTTCAGCATCCTAGAAAGAAATGTGTGTATTAAATTTATTTGGCAAATGCTTATTTGAGAGCAGAACCCGTGATTTTTTTTTTTTTATTTATTTTTTATTTTATTTTTTTAACGTTTATTCATTTTTGAGACAGAGAGAGACAGAGCATGAACAGGGGAGGGTCAGAGAGAGGGAGACACAGAATCGGAAACAGGCTCCAGGCTCTGAGCCATCATGAGCCATCAGCCCAGAGCCTGACGCGGGGCTCGAACTCACGGACCGCGAGATCGTGACCTGGCTGAAGTCGGCCGCTTAACCGACTGAGCCACCCAGGCGCCCCAGAACCCGTGATTTATATTGCACTCCTCTATAGAAAGTTTTTATGCCAAGGTAATTTTGTTCGACTTAACATAACTACATTTCACCGTAGCATCTCATATTATTTTTCCACATTCCAAAACAAACCTGTTTGAAATTGGGGGTCATCCCATCAGTTCACTAAGTTTATTATCATGTGTTGTTTTCTTTTTCCCTGTATTCCATTTGTACTTCCCTAATACCGTTATTTCATAACGGCACCTAAATTTTTCTGATGGTACGTTTGCATATTAATCATATAAAAATGTAGTTTTTTCATAAGAAATATGGAGTCTTCTACTTTCCTTGAGGATGCAGTCATCCTGGTGAGCTTTTGTTCTTGCTAATGATATGTTTACAGAGATACAGTTCTGTGCTATTTAAAAAACAGTAAACCTTATGAGTGGCAGCTGGCATCGTGTCCCACCCCAGAGCTTCTGCTATTCAACTTCAGCTGGTTTTTCCCATGGGAGAAAGTAGGTCCAGTGTGGATAGGTATTCTGACTTGTCAGGGAGGCAAAATATTTTAAGATCCTTCAGGACAGGAAGTGCATGCCTGTAGACCCACCAGTTTTTGACGCTGACTTGGATTGTGGTGTGTATTAAGTAGAGGTATAGGGGCGCCCGTGTAGGTCAGTCGGTTGAATATCCGACTTCGGCTCAAGTCATGATCTCACGGTTGGTGAGTTCGAGCCCCGCGTCGGGCTCTGTGCTGACAGCTCAGAGCCTGGAGCCTGCTTCAGATTCTGTGTCTCCCTCTCTCTCTGCCTCTCCCCTGCTCATGCTCTGTCTCTGTCTCAAAAATAAATAAAAATATTTTTTAAAATTTAAAAATAAATATAAATAAATAGAGGTATAAATATTAAGCACTCAGTGTCTGTTCGTATACAAAACATTACATATGTGTTGATGTGTGATTAGTATTGTTTTTTATTTAAATGAAACATTTCTGAGACTTGCTCATTTATTCCAAAATTAATTTATGTCTTTAGACTCTATAGTAAAGGTGAAGAAAATTTAATTTTAAATTATATCCAGACACAGGTGGGTTTTTTTTGTTGTTGTTGTTGTTGTTATGTTTTGGCTTTTAAATTATCCCAAGGCAGGCAGTTTCTTTACATTTCTGAGAAAGGAGATTTTTTTCTTAGAATCTTCATGTTAATTATTAGATTCTATGGCAAAATTATTTGTGTTAGTTATTCGTGGAGCCTTTTAAAAATCACTAAAACTGTTGTATTTTCCTAAGATGTTTCATGGATTGTTTTATAAGAAGAAGTGAGTACAAAAGTAATCTATGCTGTTGGCACCATCGATAATTAGAATTGTTTCTATGAAATGGAGCTGTTTTATTCACGTGTAAACATTTATTGAGTGCAAGCATGTAATGGGTTCTTCCTGAGCATTATGTATAGTGATAACAGTGATCAATCATTAAATCCCAGCTCTCACTGAGCTTTTATCCAGGACTGCGACTAGATTTATAATTCATCTTCCTGTTAACAGTGATGCTGAGATAGTTATGGAGTATGCACAGTGTGCTAGATAACATACTTGAACTGGGGTACAGTGAAGAAAAAGGTAAACCTACCAAATAAATGGTGCATCCCATGTTCTAGAGACTAACATAGGTTGCCTCTAAAACTGCATTTTGGAAACTGAGCTGTGTGGATGACAGTCGATGTCATGACTTTCTTTTTTAGTCTTCTCTGTCTTCACTTTGTGGATCTACACCAGCTTGGGAACTTACTGCTCTTTGATGTTACACACACACACACACACACACACACACACACACACATGCACACACACAATATTTGGGGTTATCTAGCTTGTAGTATTTTTCAAATTATATTGTTGGCCTTGAATTCTACTTCTCAGGTCTTTACTTTTTAGATGAAGTCAGAGACTTAGTTAAGTAAGATTTTAACTGTTTAAAGAAATAGTGTGATGACTGTGACATTTAAATGTTTTATCCCTTTTCCTTCCCCCCCTTTTTTTTGTGGTCCTAGGTTGTTCCTACTGTGCATAACAAGGCCAACATAATCGCTAGTAAACAGGACCAAAACACCGAAGAAAAAAAAGAAAAGGTAACTTGAACCTCTCAAACCTTTAAAAAGTGTTTTGGTGTCTTCTTGCATATCTGAGCTGCAGTTAATAAGAATGGTTTTTTAATTAGCATCAGGGTAGAAGGACCATACTAATAATGTTTCCTTCCTGAGAATATAACTGGTTCTGGCCATGAAGAAGGTCAGAAAAGTAGTGAAACAGGTGCAAAACCATGATGAAGCACCAGTCATCCATTGTCATCTTTGTCTTTCTTTGCTGTTCAGCTGGGCTGGTTGTCTGTCCATTCCTAGAAAATACTTCTCACTCTTGGGACTTTCTGGGACAGCGATCTTGCTGTTGTCTCAGCCTGGAAGTCCATTTCCCACATTGTTCTTCCTTTTATCCTTCAAGGAGAAGCTCAGAGGTCATCTCTCTGAGAAAACATTCCTTACCATCGATCAGAACCAGTCATCCATTCCTGTTTTCCCGCCTCTATTTTAGTAGAATTAGGTGATCTACAATTTATTTTAGAATATGGT
This sequence comes from Leopardus geoffroyi, assembly GCF_018350155.1. Lineage (NCBI taxonomy): Eukaryota > Metazoa > Chordata > Mammalia > Carnivora > Felidae > Leopardus > Leopardus geoffroyi. The sequence goes on from NC_059328.1 coordinate 50,760,702, forward strand.
ATCTGGTAGGGAGTAATTTTCGTTTTTCCCCATCAAGATAACTAATTATCCTACTATTTTAAAATAGCCCCTCCTTTATCTACTGACTTATAGTGCAACCTCTATCCTATCTCAGGTTATCGGGGGGAGTCGGCCTCTGAGTTTTCTCTTTGTTCCCCAGGTATGTCCCAGTACAAATGCTGCACTAGCTCAATTATTAAAGCCTAATAATAAATCTTGTTTTCTAGTAGAGCAATTTCCTTTACATATTTCTTCTTCCTTAGAAATGTCTTACCTATTTTGTCCTTCTTTTTCATATGAGTTGTAGCTCTAACTTGTCAAATTCCACAAAAAAAAAGTCTTTGAGGATTTTGATGGGAATTGTGTCATATTGGTAGATTAATTTGTAAAGAAGTTATATCTTTATGAGATCCAGTCTTATTAATCATTAACATGGTATATCTTCCTGTATATTCTTTTATTTCTTTGAATTTTTATAATTTTGTTCAGAAAGGTATTGTAAATCTTTCAGTTGATTTATTCCTAGATACCCTTAGATTTTGTATTGCCTTTATTTTTTTTGTTTTTGTTTTTTGTATTGCTTTCAAATATTTTAAATTGCATTTTCTGTTTGTTGCTAGTGTATAGACATAAAATTGATTTTTGTTTGGACATAAAATTGATTTTTACATATTTATTCAACATCTTATAACATTATACTGTTATTCTTTTATAAAATAAAATAATCCAGTGCAGAACATTGGGAAAACCAAAAGGGTGAAACAAAAAAAATAAAATCTCCCATAAACCCACCACCTAAGGATAAACTTATTAAATATTGTATGTAGAGCTTTCTAGTATCTTTATGTCCTCCATAAGTGTACATAAAGTAATTTTAAGAATGTGAATCTCAAATTCTAATACTATGTAAATTTTTATTTCTGGATTTTCTGTATAGGTAATAATAATCACTTTGGATAAAGGCAGTTTTCTTTTCCCCTTTGTTCCAATCTTTTTCTTATTCTATCTGCTGAAACTTCCATTGGGTTTACTAAAGAAGTAATGATAGCTAACATTTTTGTTGTGTTTCCTCCTGATATTTAAGAAATTGCTTTTAATAAAGGTGCCTGGGTGGCTCAGTTGGATAAGTGTCCGACTTTGGCTCAGGTCATGATCTTAGGATTTGTGGGTTCGAGCCCCATGTCAGACTCTGTGCTGACAGCTCAGAGTCTGGAGCCTGCTTTGGATTCTGTGTCTCCCTGCCTCTGCCCCTCTGCCATTTGCACTCTCTCCCTCTCTGTCTCAAAAATAAACAAACCTTAAAAAAATTTTTCTTAAGAAATTGTTTTTAATATTTCACCATTGAATATGATGTGTTCTGTAAGTTTTTGTAATAATCCTTCAGGTTAAGGGGCGCCTGGGTGGCTCAGTCGGTTAAGTGTCCGACTTCAGCTCAGGTCACGATCTCGTGGTCCATGAGTTCGAGCCCCGTGTCGGGCTCTGGGCTAATGGCTCAGAGCCTGGAGCCTGCTTCCGATTCTGTGTCTCCCTCTCTCTCTGCCCCTCCCCCGTTCATGCTCTGTTTCTCTCTGTCCCCAAAATAAATAAACGTTAAAAAAAAAATTAAAAAAAAAATAATAATCCTTCAGGTTAAGGAAGTATCCCCTTTCATTCTTATTTTGCTAAGAATTTTTTGTCACGAATGGCATTGGCATTGAATTTCATCACATGTATTATCTGCATTCACTGAAATAATTGTGTATGTATAATGTATTTTTCTCCTTGAATCCCTTACTGTGGTAACTTACATTAATAGATTTTTTTAATGTTGAACCAATCTTGAATTCTTGAATTAAACTTAATCTGGTCATGATCTTTTTCACACATTAATTTTTCTGGCATTATTTCTTTTAGGATTTTTGCATCTGTGGTTAGGAATGAGATTGGCTAGGGATTTATGTACTATCCTATCTGCTTTTGAATAGATGAGACTACCAAAATGGATGGTAGGCGTGTTTCTTCTTTTTCAGTTCCCTGTGTAAAATGGTAATTATTCATTCCTTAAATCTTTGGTCACACTAGCCTGTAAAGCCAGTTTGGGCCTGTGTTTTCTTTCTTTTTTTTTTTAATTTTTAAAATGTTTTACTTCTTTTTGAGAGAGAGGGAGACATAGAGTGATAGAGAGGGAGGCACAGAATCTGAAGCAGGCTCCAGGCTCTGAGCTGTCAGCACAGAGTCCAATGTGGGGCTCAAACTCATGAGCTGTGAGATCATGACTTGAGCCAAAGTCAGACACTTAACCAGCTGAGCCACCCAGGCACCCCTGCGCCTGTGTTTTCTATGTGAGAAAATCTAAAATATTGATTCAGTTCTTTAATAGTTATGGAACTATTCACATTTTCTCTTCTAGAGTCAGTTTGGGTTACTGGCTCTTTTTTGGGAATACTGATATCACTTAATTTTTACATTTTTTGGTATAAAGTTGTTTATGTATTCTCTTAGCTTGAATTATATATGTTCTATCCATAGTTCTTTTTCATTGTAAATATAGTTTAATTTTTTACTTCTTTCTTAATTTTGAAGATAATTTTCATTTAATTTATCTTAAAAAATTTTTTATTGAGGTAATAGTTGACATTACCTTTGTTTCAAATGTATAATTCCTTTATGTAGGTGTGTATGTATGTATGTATATTTGTATGTATTTTGAAGTTTATTTATTTGACATAGAGAGCACAAGCAGGGGAAGAGCAGAGAGAGAGAATCCCAAGCAGGTCACACTGGTAGCACACAGCCCAAGGTGGGGCTCAATCTCACAAATAGTGAGATTGTGACCTGAGCTGAAATCAAGAGTCAGATGCCTAATCGACTGAGCCACCCAGGCACACCTATAATTCCTCTATTTAAAGTATTAATTTTTGAACTGCGTTAGTCATCTCTGTTTATCTTTATTCTGCTTAATTTTGTTCTCATCTGTATACTGCCTTACTTCGTTTGCTTTTATTCTTCTACTCCCCTCCACTCCCCACTGTAATCTTTAGAGAGTTATAGAGGTTATTAATTTTTAGCCATTTTTTTTTTTTAATAATCATTTAAGACAAGTCCCTCTTTACATTCCGAGATTTTAGGTTGAATTTCTGTTGTTCAGTAGTTAGGTTTGTTGTTTTTTTAAAGTCCCCATCTCATGTCTTTTTTACTCAAACTTACTTAGAAATGTATTTTTAAATTTCCATATGACTATTTTTAAAAACCTTTTATTTTCTCATGGATTTCAGTTATAATCAGAGATTGTGGTTTATATAATACTCTTTAAAAAAAAATTTTTTTTAATGTTTTTATATATTTTTGAGATTGAGAGAGACAGAGCATGAGCAGGGGAGGGGCAGAGAGGGAAGGAGACACAGAATCTGAAGCAGGCTCCAGGCTCCAAGCTGTCAGCACAGAGCCCGACTTGGGGCTCGAACTCATGGACTGTGAGATCATGACCTGAGCTAAAGCCGGACGCTTAAGCGACTGAGCCACCCAGGCACCCCAATACTCTTTTTTTTTTTTAATGGAAGCAGCTGTGTTCCTTTTTTTATCTCTCTCTTTTAAAAAAAAAAAAGTGTATTTCTGAGAGAGAGAGAGAGAGAGAGAGAGAAAGTGAAAGAGAGAGAGAAAGAGAGTGCAAGCAGGGTAGGAGCAGAGAGAGAGAGAGAGAGAGAGAGAGAGAGAGACACCCAAGCAGGCTCTAAGCGCGGAGCCTGACGGTAGGGCTCGAACTGTGGAATCGTGAGATCATGACCTGAGCCAAAATCAAGAGTCAGACACCCAGGTGCTCCTATGTAATACTCTTTTGCATTAGCTGAGACTTCTTATGGCCTATCACATTTTCTGTTTATTATAAATGTATATTTGTGATTAAAATAATAGGATAAGGGGTGCCTGGGTGGCTAAGTTAAGTGTCCGGCTCTTGATTTCAGCTCAGGTCATAATCTCACAGTTGGGGAAATCGAGCCCTGCACTGGGCTCTGTGCTGAAAGCCCAGAGCCTGCTTGGGATTCTCTCCCTCTCTCTCTCTGCCCGTTCCCTCCTCATGGGTGTGCTCACTTTCTCTCTCTCACAAAATGAATAAATAAACATAAAAGAATAGTATAAAAGAATTTAAGATTTTATTTTTAAGTATTCTCTACACCCATAGTGGGGCTCAAACTCATAACCCCAAGATCAAGAGTACATGCTGCAGTGACTGAGCCAGCCAGGCACCCCTAGCATTAATAGTTATTGGGTATAGGTTTATATACAAAGTCACTAGGGCAAAGTAGTTAGTTAAGTTACTCAGATATTCGTTGCGCTTACTGATGTATTTTGGAAGGGGGTCAGGGCAATCTAACAATCTCCCATTTGATAGTAAAATTAGTCTATTTGTTGTATGTTTAAGTTTTTATTTTTAAAAAAATGTTTTAACGTTTTATTTATTTTTGAGAGAGAGAGAGGGAAAGAGCGAGCAAGCAAGCAGCTGAGGGGCAGAGAGAGAGGGAGACACAGAATCTGAAGCAGACTCCAGGCTCTGAGCTGTCAGCACAGAGCCCAACATGGGGCTCGAACTCACAAACTGTGAGATCGTGACCTGAGCTGAAGTCACACACTCAACTGACTGAGCCACCCAGGCGCCCCTTATATGGTTTTTATTTAATATCTTTTGAAGTTCATTTATTAGGTGTGTACATATTTTAAATTTTTATACCTTTACTCTATGTGGCATTATATAGTAATGCTATGACATATATTTCATCTAATATCACTGAGTCTGGTCCAGCTCTCTTTTTGTATTTGCCTGGTTTTTGGCTTTAAATTTTTTCAGCCACACACAGAATAAATTCAGGTCTCTAGCCTGAGTGAGTCTGGGCTTGTAAGAAATTCTCAGGGAACACCGTTTTCCTATTTTCTTCTCTTTTTCTTTTTCTTTTTTTTCTTTCTACATCAACTTAAGGCCAAGGTCAGGAAATATCCCAACTATCTTCTGTTGTCAAGATTTTGGTTTGTTGGTTCGATTTGTCTTTAACTTCACTCATTGCAGGTTTCACCCTGTTTGAAAAAAAAAAAAAAAGCTATAACTGAGTTTGAACATTTATTTATAGACATGTATGCAGGGATCATTCAAGGCGCCTTAAGGATTTGGGAGGAAGGGTTCTTGAAAAGGATAAGAAATAGTAGCATTGTTCCCTTACCAAATTATAGAATTGTTTTAACCTGGTTGGTTACCTTCTTTGAATTCAGATTTTAATCACATAGATTATAGTCAGGTTATCAGCATATGCTGTGTGTTCAGGATTCTAGTTTGATTTTGGCACCTTTTGGTACACAAAGATAATATGTAGATTCTGGAAGACCATAGTTATTGCTTCTAGAAATATTATGTGGAGGAATCTAGGTCATTACTTGCAGAAATCTTTCTCAGCCTTTTGCAAGTAATAGCCTTCATTTGAAGGGATTAAATGTCTAGAATATAAAACCAATGCTGACAAAAAGGAGATCATGAGAATGGGGCACCAGGGAAAGGGGCCAGAAGGAGGGATTAAGACAAAGCATGGAGAAACTTTTGGGATTGATGGTTATATTCATTATCATGATTGTGATGATGAATTCAAATTGTACACTTTAAAATGTGTGCAGTTTTTTATGTCAGTGTATCACAGTGAAGTTTTTAAAGACAGACAAAAAGTCCTTGCCCTTCTGGGAGCTTACATTCTAGCTGGGGCAAGGCAAACAATATAGAGTTTAGTGACTGCCACCTAAAGCAATTTGGGGACAAGACATGAAGACTCACAAAATGTGGCATTGGAAAGGGGCTGGAAAAGAAATTCCATGAAGACAGGGAGCTCATCTATCTCAATATTGCCCTATCCCATTGCCCAAAACACTGCCTGGTGCCTAACAGACACAGAGTATGTACATACTTATTGAATGAATAAAAACAAAATAAAAAATCTCTGGCTTTACGTCACCAAGAATTGGCACATGCCCTCTGGGCAAGTGCCACCTTCTTGTGCACCACTTGACCTTCTGATTTGGGATTTATGGTCGTTTCTGGCTTCAGTCATATGTTGCAAAAGCACATTTTTGAAATTTTATCTGTCATCTTTGTGTGGTTAAGGTGGTTTTCTCAGAATATTTAGTCTATTCTGTTGTTGGAATTTTGTCAATTTGTATCTTGGTTCCAAGATCTGAGCATTTCTCAAATGTCTGCTGGAAACCCATAGTGTGGCCCATTACTACTGTGCAGAGCAGTCCAGGGAGATGAGATCATAAAGGAAGCAGGGAAGAGATTAGTCTGTGGGGACACAGATAATAACCACACACATATGAATAAACTGGTTACTAACTTAATTGGTTTGGGGAACAGGTAGTTAGGTGATTCAGGATAATTCCACATAAGATCCTAGGAAAGAGAGAGATAAATATATGATTCTTACCAACTTTGGCCTGTACCATTAAACTAAATTGAGTCTCAAAGAAAGCCAGGATATTTGCATTCAGAAAAAAAAAAAAAATCCAGTTAGAGCTTGGCAGTACCAAAAGTCAGTGAAGTTCTGTCCAGCTGAGTTCTTTGGTTCAGAGAATGACTAACCACTGAGTTAACGTTGCAGTGAGAGAAGTCAGATCAGTATCAGCATCTCCCCTTACGGGATGATGTTTCAGTGGTTACAGGATGTACCTTACCATGTCTCTTATCTGAAATTATAGTTTACATGCTAAGCACTATACTACATTCTAAAATAACAAAGCACCTTTACTCTAAGAGGTGCACAGATGAATGTGACACATAGTGAAATAACCAAAAGTACAATTACGATGAAAAAAGCATGCCTGGGATACTATGGGAGCACAGGCAGACAGACTTCCCAAAGTTGGGAGGTCAGATGATTACAAATTATACTATCTCTTTAAAAGTCTCCTTTAGGTAGGTGATGGGCATTGAAGAGGGCATCTTTTGGGATGAGCACTGGGTGTTGTATGGAAACTAATTTGACAATAAATTTCATAAAATAAAATAAAATAAAATAAAATAAAATAAAATAAAATAAAATAAAATAAAATAAAAATCTCCTTTAAAATTGTCATCATTAGAAGTAATTCCTTTTAGGGGCATCTGGGTGGCTTAGTTGTTTGAGCATCCGACTCTTGGTTTCTGCTCAGATCATGGTCCTTAAGCCATGGGATTGAGGCCTGCGTTGGGCTCCATGCTAAGAGTGGAACCTGCTTGAAATTCTCTACCTCCCCCTCTCCCTCCCTCCCTCCCTTTTCCCCTCTCCCCTGCTCACACTCTCTCATAAAATAAGGTAAAATAAAATTCCTTTTATGCATTGTTTCCTCAATACAAAAGCAGTGCTTATTCTCTAGAATTACAACCTTAAAAGAGACAATAAATGTCACCTGAAACCAAATACTAGGAAAGGTGTAGGCTAGAAATCTAAATTTTGGCTGCTTTTCATCACGGAGTGTGAAATGACAGACCATCAGGATTCATAGACATACTAATACTCACTATATGCTTGTAACTCCTTGGCATTTTCCTTCTAAAACTTGCTTCAGTGTTACTTCATATACTCTTTTTCTCAAGGAGTCATGGACGCTGATACAAGTAGGAGATGTTCTTTCACAGAGAAGTGGTCTCCTGTTGTTCTCTTTATTTTCTTTTTATGTACTACCCAAATGCAAATATTGTGTCCAACCAAACATAATAGTCCTTAAAAATACAGTCATGTTAGGGGTGTCTGGGAGGCTTAGTCAGTTGAGTGTCTGACTTCAACTCAGGTCGTGATCTCATGGTTTGCGGGTTTGAGCCCCGCGTCGGGCTCTGTGCTGACAGCTCAGAGCCTGGAGCCTGCTTCAGATTCTGTGTCTCCCTCTCTCTCTGCCCTTCCCCTGCTCTCACTCTGTCTCTGTCTCTGTCTCTGTCTCTCTCTCTGGCCCTCTCAAAAGTAAATAAACATTAAAAAAAATACAGTCATGTTAAACTTATAAAAATGTATCTATACCAAGTAAGTACGTAAACTGAGTACATTAAAAAAAAATTTTTTTTAACATTTATTTATTTTTGAGAGAGAATGAGACAGAGTATGAGCTGGGGGAGGGGCAGAGAGAGAGGGAGACACAGAATCTGAAGCAGGCTCCAGGCTCTGAGCTATCAGCACAGAGCCCAACACAGGGCTTGAACTTAGGGACCGCAAGATCATGACCTGACCCAAAATCAAAAGCTTAACCAACTGAGCTACCCAGGCACCCCATGAGTACATTTTATTGTATGTAAATTATTCCTTCATAAGATTGATGTTAAGACTCACATCTATTTCAAGTGAGAAATCTGGACTTGCTCGAGTCTGGGGCTAAGGAGAACCTCATGAAGGTTTTTGCAAAGATCAGAATGATCTTTTGTGACCCTCCTGGTGGCACTTAGAGTGTTACAAGATGTGCTCTTTGATTATTCTTAACAGTAACAGGTGATACAGTTTTCTATCACTATACTCCACATTGTGCTAGGTCTTAGAATTGGCTGACAATACTCTGCGATGTGTAAATATTTGTGATATTCTTTTATATATTATATGTATGCATACGTGGCATGTAGACATGTGGGGATCATGCAACATTGGTGTAAATGTTTTTATAGTCTTACTTTGCTTTATACTCCACATCAGTAAGATCAAGGATATTAGGGAGAAAGTATATCTGTTTCTAAATTCACCAAATCACTTTGATTTTGTGACTCTGAATTGTTATATTAAAATGCCTCTGAGTTCGTGGTTTCTATGGAAAGGTATTTTGGTTTTCAGTTAAAAGGCTGACACATCTAAGGTCATGTGAGGTTAGTTTTACTATTTTCTGGAAAACTGGGAATATTAGATTTAAATAATGCTTATTAGTCTCTATAAACCAATCGGAAAGAGATTTTTTTTTTTTCTAATTTATTAGCACCCTCTGAAGGTAGGAAAATATTTCTCACAATGAGAGGTAGGGGCTTTTCTCACTTTCAGATACGCAGAGATTTTTCGGCCTCTACCCTATAGCTTGAGCCATAGGACAAATGTAGATAGAAATGTACATACCCACTGGTCTTCATGTCAGAAAGCTATTCTTTCCAGTGGACTCCAGACCTGTTATTGTACAAAAACACCAACAGGGAAATAAGGACTAACAACCTATTTTCAATTGTCTCTCAACCTAGAGAATGGATCCCCGTAGAACCAATATATAATGAGTCCTCAAATACCACTAAATTGTCAGACTGTAAAACCCAAACTCCATTTACTACTCCTGCTAATGGGAAATAATTCACAGCCCAAGTGACCTATGAAATTATGTAATATGTACAGGGGCCAGTTATTTACTTACCTCATTAAGGAGGGAACCACCAAGATAGCCCGGTTCTGAGAGAATTGGAGAGAGTGAAGTATTTATTACTTGTTCAGAGAATGCATGAGTAAGATTCAAATTTAGATACAAAACTGGTTAACATCTTGACAGGGCAATAAAGCTATAACCTTTGGAGTTATCCTTTTTACAGGACTAAAATAATTTTCATCTCTACCAGACAAAATTACTATGCAATGCTATTGGACAAGAACCTTTTCCATTACTGTCATTTTTCTAGAAGTTAATATGTTAGACCTAAGCAGCATGACTGGCAAGCAGTTATTTGCTCATTCAGACTATAGTTTGGGAGGCCTGCTTTATACCAGGCACTGTTCTTGAAGCTAAGGATACCACACTACTATTCTCTGCTCTCATGGAGATTATATTCACCTGGCCTCCTTGTATGTCCCTTGCTCCATCCTTCATTGCCACCAAGAGAGCCTGGCCCTCCCTACAACCTTCCCTTATGAGCAGTAGAAATATGCCCCAGGTATCTGGCAACCCACAATCAAACGATAGGGTGACCAGGACATGCTTATCCTATATTCTGAGTGTTGGTACTACATGGATGGAACTAGAGGGTATTATGCTAAGCGAAATTAGTCAGAGAAAGACATATCATAGGACTTCACTCATGAGGACTTTTAGATAGAAAACAGGTGAACATAAGGGAAGGGAAGCAAAAATAATACAAAAACAGGGAGGATGGACAAAACATAAGAGACTCTTAAATATGGAGAACAAACAGAATGTTAGTGGAGGAGTTGTGGGACGGGGGGTCGGGGGGGAGCTAAATGGTAAGGGGGCATTAAGGAATCTACTCCTGAAATCATTGTTGCACTATATGCTAACTAACTTGGATGTAAATTTAAAAAATAAATTTAAAAAGTGTTGGTAGAAGTTAATTTTAATAAAATCAGTGGTGTAACAGTTTCCTCTTAAATATGTTTTTTAAATGGCATTAAAGAGTTCATATCTCTTAATATTAAAAGCTGTCTGTCCTTGTCCCAAGTATTGTCTTTGACCTGGAATGATCTGGTTCAGAGGAAAAGGTTTACTGAGGGAATACATGCACCTTCTTGACTCTTCAGTTAACCCACTTTTAAGTTTTTTCAAGCAAGAATAAAGACGTAGCATGATCACACTTCTGTATTCTTTTGTTGCTTAATCTTAAATAAATTTGGGTGTGTGTTTTTCTTTGTGGATCTCAGGTAATGTTTTCTGCTTTGGAGGAATTTATTACAGGCCTGCTTTCTGTAATGGACATTTACTGGATTGTATCCTGCCATTAGTGGTTTTGTCATATAAAGCATAATTGAATGTACTCTATTGAAACCCTGTAGCAAACAAATCTTAATCCAGTTATTTTGATATTTGTGGAGTGCTTGGATCTATCAGCTCCTATTCTTTTTAGCAGCTTGGATCTCTCCGTAAACTTTAGCATGTTTTATTTTTCCCAGCATTCAAGAAAATGTCTACATTCTGTGAAGGTAATCTGACCGTAGAGTTTTGTTCTACTTTAAGTCTGAGGCAGATATTTATGTGCTGTATCATTTGGTGGCTAAATTTAAAGAATACGTCTACAGAAATACAAAAAAATATTCATCATAAAGATTTGTTTTTTAAAACCTTAAAATGTGTATGTTGACTATCTGCAAATTACAGATGAATATTTTTACAGTTAGAAAATCTTGGTATTTCATTTCAACTATATAAGAATGAAATCTGTGTCTTCTGCAATTGAGTAAACATTTTAAATAGTTATAGAATTAATATAGTGGATAGTTTTTACATTGATTTTGAAATGTCTTTCATTTGAATTATTTGGTTAATAACAGTGTAAATAAAATATATATAATTGGCATTCTCACTGGGGAAAGGAATGTATTCTTCTGGGCAGGTCAACCGTCTTAAATGTTGCTTTTGAATTCCTATTTTTCTATAGTAGTATGTTTATATCACAGGGTCACTTACATAATAACATAAATATAAGAAGACAAATTGTATTTGTTTCACAGCCCTTCTTATGTGACTGAAATTGGATACAGTCAAAATATTTAGATTATCTTCTTATCCTGTTTGTCACTGAGGACAGGACTGTGCAAAGGCAATTAACCTTTCTCTCAAATTTTGCATTTTCAGAGACCAGGAACCGCTCCACCTCCAATGAAACTTCCACCTCCTTATAAAGCTCCGTCTGATGACAGTGACGAAAATGAAGAATATGCCTTTACCGACAGTGAGTTCCTTTTCATTCTTTGCAGTGAATGCAGAATTTGTTAAATTGTGCTTTCATGATGGTTGTCAATTATCAATGCCATTCTGTGGGTTCTTAGAAAATGTGTATTAGCATATCATGCTGAAAAAGAAAATTTACATCTCCTTAATTTTTCACTTAATTTACTAAACTTCCCTCCTTTAATACTAATAGTAGAGTGAATGTCAAAGGCAACGGGTTATACAGAATTTTATCTACATTTCCTCCTACTGTTACTATTTGGTTATGAACGGAAAAATGCTAAGAAGTCCTTTAACTTGCACTTTGACCCACAATAAGCAGAGTTGGATGTGGATGCCAGCTCTTGATGACTTTCTGTATTCAAACCGATGGTGATGTTGCTAATGCAAAATTACAGAAGGCTGGAGTCATATTCTCCTTTAGAATTCCTTTCATGATTTTCTTTGCATTAGCTGTATCAAATATACATTCATACATGTATTTAATGGAGGCTTTATTTAAAAGAATTTGCATTTCTTTTATGCATGTAAAGTATATACAGTTAGATCTGATTGCTATTGTACATGGAATTTCCTTTGGGGAGGGTGATGAAAATACCCTAAAATTAGATTGTGATGATGGTTGCACATTTTGTGAATTTAGTAAAACCCACAGGATTATGTATTTAAATGGGTGAATTTTATGGTTTGTGAAATACGTATTTATATATGTTATTTTAAAAATAACCTTGTTCCTTCCACGATTTAAAAAAGGAGTTTGATAGAGAAATCGAAAGAGTTAAAATTCTGACTGCAGGACTTCTTAGTGGATGACCTTCAGCATGCCCTCTTGTATAAAAATCATGGTTCTTACTTCCCAGGGTTGGGGGTGAAGATTAAAATAAGGTGGTAAAGCCTTTGGCTTGCCAAACAGTGAAATTTCAACAAGTATTATAGCTCTTACTAATAATTATTGTTAAGTTGATTTTATAACAGTATTTTCCCAAATACTGTAATAAGTATGTGAATTAAAATATAAATAGATATGTTTATAATCATTTAGTTGGCTTTATAAAAACTTGATTTGCACTTTGTGGTTTTAAAGAGCCCTTTCTCATGCAGCATTTTCTTCATTTATTCCACAAATCTTTGTTAAAAGCCAACTGCTTTTTACTAACGGTATTGAGTCTGTTATGAAATATATAGTTTTACTGGGGTCACCAACTTGGAAGGGAGTGTACAAAGGCATTGGAACAAAATATGACAAGTGTGCTGTAGTGTTTCTCAACCTCTTCTGGAGAGTTACACTGATGGATATGATTGATATGTGTATGCACATGTGTACCATAATCCCTTGTTCTGATATAGGTGTTAGGACAGCTGCAGCAGAGTGGAGATACTTGTTGGTTATTCATAATTTCCAGGATGCTTGAATGCCCATATTTGCATAGTTAGGAAATCTGGTTTGGGCATGTGATAAAGACAATGTTCTAATCCTAGTTCTATTTGTGAATTCAGGGACAAGTGAATTAACTCCTTCATGGCTCACACTTGCTCATCTGTAAGTGGGGGAAGGGATGTCTTATGATAACCTTCCTCACAGCGTAGTTATAACCTGAGGAGAAAAGCATTTAAAGAGCTTAGAATAGGGGCGCCTGGGTGGCGCAGTCGGTTAAGCGTCCGACTTCAGCCAGGTCACGATCTCGCGGTCTGTGAGTTCGAGCCCCGCGTCGGGCTCTGGGCTGATGGCTCAGAGCCTGGAGCCTGTTTCGGATTCTGTGTCTCCCTCTCTCTCTGCCCCTCCCCCGTTCATGCTCTGTCTCTCTCTGTCCCAAAAATAAATAAACGTTGAAAAAAAAAAAAAAATTTAAAAAAAAAAAAAATAAAGAGCTTAGAATAGGGGCGCCTGGGTGGCGCAGTCGGTTAAGCGTCCGACTTCAGCCAGGTCACGATCTCGCGGTCCGTGAGTTCGAGCCCCGCGTCCGGCTCTGGGCTGATGGCTCAGAGCCTGGAGCCTGTTTCCGATTCTGTGTCTTCCTCTCTCTCTCTGCCCCTCCCCCGTTCATGCTCTGTCTCTCTCTCTGTCCCAAAAATAAATAAACGTTGAAAAAAAAAAAAAAAAGAGCTTAGAATAAGGATGTGATATCAAGTGAGCAATCTGGTGTCCATACATCAGGCCTTTATCTATTATTAACTCAGTTAACGTCTAACAACTAACCTGTGAGGTCTCTAATTATACAAATAAAGAAACTGAGGCTCAGAAAAATTAAGGAATGTGTTCCAAAGTTACACAGCTAGTAAGTAGCGGAAATGGAATTTGAACCCAGACTCTGATTCCAGAGCCTGTATTATCATCTATACTTCCTGTTACTTAAATCTCATTTAGTATAGCAGAAGTAGGTACAAAGTGGTTAAGATTATCCAGTAAATATGGCTTTGATGCCATAAGACAGTAGCACCCTCCCCAAAGTTCCAAGTTGGCATACATGTGTTTTCATACATGTGCACAAACACATTCACATATTAGTGGGGTTCAGGAAACGCCATTTTACACTGAATGCAGAAAAAACTTCTAATTCTTAAGTCATCCAACTGTAACATTTCACAGATTCTCCAGCAAATATATTTAGCCTGTGAATATGACTTTCCATTTGTTTTGCTCCCTAATTTTATTTTCCCAGCATACTTTTCCCTTTCTTCAGAAGGGTTTGAACCATATGGGGTATTAGATGGTTCACATTTTAAATGTAGGTGAGCCTAAAGCCTCTAGCTTCCTATATTTCTTTGTGAAGTGGATCCCATGGCTTTTTTCTTTGTTCCTTAACTCTTATTAAATGACTACTCTGCACATCCATCCAAAACTAAAAGTAGATTGGTTCACTGTTTTATCAGATTCTTACTGTCCCAAATCTAAGCATTTCTTTTTAACAGTTGTGAAAGTATGATTTTCTGACTTTCCCATGGTCCAGGACTATGAAGTGGATGGCTGGAATCCAAGCCTTAGGCCCACTAGGAAGTGGTGATTGTATTAGGTCACAGACATGAGACACATAGGATTTTAAAGTGTAGTTACAATCTAACTTAGGTGATCTTTGATAATTACTTCTTTATAAACTTCATTTTTGAGTGGATATTATAGGTGGCCAGAGATTGTTCTAGGTGTTGGGAACATGACAGAGAGAACAAGATCTCTCTCATTAGCTTTTATTCTAGTAGGAGAGAAAGATTATAAACAATGAGATAGATTAAATATTGATAAATAGTCTGAATAACTAAAATAAAACAAAGTAGTGAGAATAAATGCTTTGCAGGAGTCAACATTAAGTAGAATAGGAAACAACGGCCAAGATAAGACCAAAGTGACAAGAAGGAGCCAGACATACAAAGAGCTCATATAATCCTATAGATCTGAGTTTTAATCAGACTGTAATCCATGGTAATCTATATCTTACTTAACAATCGGGTATAGATGTGCGCGTGCACACACACACACACACTTACGTGCATATATAATTGAAATAAAAGTTTCACAAAATATTACTTACCTTTATAACATATGAAGAACTTTATTATTTTTCTTTTTTTTTTTAAGTTTATCTATTTAGAGAGAGAGAGGGAGCATGAGCAGGGGAGGGGCGGATAAAGAGGGAGAGAGAGAGAGAATCCCAAGCAGGCTCTGTACTGTCAGCCCAGAGCCTGATGTGAGGCTCAAACTCAGGAACCGTGAGATCATGACCTGAGCTATAATCAAGTGTCTGTCGCTTAACCTACTGAGCCACCCAGGCACCCCTCTATTTCATTTTTTAAAATGCTGTTTGCAACTCAGTTTATTTCTTGACGGTTTAATAAGTTGCAACCTGTAGTATGGAAAACACTAATCTAGAAGTCTGGCTTTCAAACTTCAGAGTGCATCAGAAGCATCTAAAGAGCTTGTTAAAAGCACTAGCTGCTGGTGGGGTGCCTGGGTGGCTCAGTCGGTTGAGCGCCCGACTTCGGCTCAGGTCATGATCTCACGGTCCGTGAGTTCGAGCCCCGCGTCGGGCTCTGTGCTGACAGCTCAGAGCCTGGAGCCTGTTTCAGATTCTGTGTCTCCCTCTCTCTCTGACCCTCCCCCGTTCATGCTCTGTCTCTCTCTGTCTCAAAAATAAATAAATGTTAAAAAAAAAAAAAAAAAAAAAAGCACTAGCTGTGGGCCCCCTCCCAATTTCTGATTCCTTACATCTGGGAGGACTTGATAATTTGCATTCCTAATTATTTCCCAAGTGATGCTGATACTCCTCATCCAGGGACCATATTCTGAAAACTATTGATCTAGGTAGTATTTTAAGTCATGGGAGCTGGTGAGTTTACTTAGGATTGATGTATAGACAACAACAGGAAGCTAACCCAGCATGGGCCTCATGAGCCAGCAAAGGAGCATCCTAGCACACTAGCATTTCCAGAAGATTGTAGAGTTAGGCAGTTTAAGAGAAGAATATGTTTCAAGAAGGCCTCTGTCCCTGAACTTCAGTAGCCAAATATGGAAATGATGCTGAGAGTTTACGGAGGTTAGAATCATGGAAGTAACCATTGAACTTAACAACATAAAATTTTTAAGAAGAAAAAGAATACTTGATAAAATACTGTACAGATTGTTGTGAGAATTAGATGTGACAACTAATATAGTTAGTATGGTACATAATAGCTCTTTATATTATAGATCCTTTATCTTACATAGTTGAGCATAATTCATGACATTCTGGTATCTAATTATAGGAAGGCTTCTAACCATCCATTGAATGAAAAGTGCTGAAAATTTTTTTTAATTATTTTTTTTAACGTTTATTTTTGAGAGAGACAGAGACAGAGACAGAGCACAAGCAGGGGAGAGGCAGAGAGAGGGGGAGACACAGAATCCAAAGGAGGCTCCAGGCTCTGAGCTGTCAGCACAGAGCCCGACATGGCGCTCGAACTCATGAACCGTGACATCATGACCTGAGTCGAAGTCGGACGCTTAACCAACTGAGCCACCCAGGCACCCCAAAAAGTGCTGAAATTTTAATTAAGGATTATGAAACAATTATGAATTAAGAAACAGTATCCACATAAATGCTTAGCTATTGAAAACTGCCATTATCACACCTACAGGATTTATCCAAGGGAAGTTGCCAATGTAGAGAACTTCCGACTTAACTTTATGGTAATTGTCTTTAATACCTAAATTAAAAACTAGATTGTCTCGACAAAGGTTTAAGATCACTGAGGGCATGAAGTGTCACTCAGTTGACTATCACGTGGTGACTTTCAAATCTTCATTTTTAGCCATCCTCTTTCACATCCTGACATGTTTTCAGTTGGCTGCCAGAAAGATATGATGTCTTTTTTTCTTCTAGCATTCTAAATCTTTTGTGCAAAACAAAATGTATTTTCTTCCTGAAGGCTGACCTTTTTCCTTATATTCTCAATTTTTCATAAAGCCCTTACTCCAGACTGAAGCTTCACTTCTGTTTGTGGTCTCTTTTCCTCAATTAATCTTCATTACCAATTTCTCCCACATTTGTAGCTTCCTTTGCATTTTTATTGCCACAATTTTAGTGGCTATATAGTTGTAGTCACAATTTACTGAGTACCTACTATGTGTCATACATTTCCCCAATTCTTTAAATGCTTTCTCTTTTGATTTACAGAAGAGCTCTAAAAGGATATCTTGGCTTTGGGCTGATTTCAGCTTAATCTCACCTTCTTTGGAAAACCTTGCCTCATTCCTCATTCTAATATATATTCTTGCATTTTTTTTTTATAACACAACGAAATGTGATTATTTATGTGATTATTAGTTTGTCTTTCCCTTCAAGTTCCATGAGTCGAGTGATCCTCTCTGTTTGGGCCTGGCACATTATAGAAACTCCATATTTGGGACAAATTAATGACAGAGGGTGTGTAACTTGGATAGTGATGTTGGGGGTGTGATGAAAATCCAGGTCCGCTCATAGTGCTTTAGAGATAGCCTTTCTACTGAGCTGTGCCATCCATCTAGTTTCAGAGCCTTCTGTCCAGAGCAACTTGCCTTCTCTTTGCCAATATGCCACCCCTCACCTTATCTAAAAGGAGTGATCCCCACAGAGAGAAGCCACTATCTCGAAAAAGTCCCACTTTTGATCCCAGACATTAAACACTTTTATATCCGGTCTTTCTAACCTGTTGGTATTCATTATTTAAACTACATTTTTAAACATCAAGGAGCAGAAGGTTTTGGAATGACTTTTTGTAACCTATAAGAGCATGATCATAGAGAAGCAATGAGAATCATACAATAGACATGTTTCTTGATGTATATTAGGTTCTAGAAACTCAGAATATAATTGACTTCTCTGACACTTGACTTTTAAATGGTATAGCAGAGATGAATGGAACTGCATGCTGAAGGCCTCTTAAAGCCTTTTTTTTAATACTTTAATTTCAGAATAGCATACTCTCCTTAGGTGCTTTGTTTTTCCCTCTCAATTTTTTTTTCTTTTGCTCTGATTCCTTCCCCACCCTCATGAAATTATATGTTCTAATATAATATTTGGTAAAAAGAATTTATTTTGGTTAAAGTTTAGAGGGGATGCCAGGGGCGCCTGGGTGGCTCAGTCAGTTAAGCGTCCAACTTCGGCTCAGGTCATGATCTCATGATTCGTGAGTTCAAGCCCCGCATTGGGCTCTGTGCTGACAGCTCAGAGTCTGGAGCCTGTTTCGGATTCCTTGTCTCCCTCTCTCTCTCTCTCTGCCCCTCCCCAGTTCATACTCTGACTCTCTCTCTCTCTCTCTCTCTCAGAAATAAATAAACATTAAAAAAAATTTTTTTTAATGTTTAGAGGGGATGCCTTTTTAGAAAATTACAGCTTTAGGGCACCTGGCTGGCTCAGTTGAAGGAGCATGCAACTCTTGACCTTGAGGTCATGAGTATGAGCCACAGGTTGGGTATAGAGATTTCTTAAATAAAATCAGAAAAGAAAAAAAAAAAGAAAATAGAGCTTCATTGAGATATAACCCACATTACTATATAACTCATCTACTTAAGGCATGTAGTTCAATGGCTTTTAACATATTTACAGAGTTCTTCAACCATCACTACTGTCAGTTTTAGAACAGTTAGAACATTTTAATCACCCATCCCCCACAATATTCCTACTCATTAGCAGTCACTCCCATAGTTATTCAGAAATTCTTTACATCCATATATAAAATATACACACATATATATTCTAATTTTAAAAAAGATTTTGTAGATACTCTGCATGTGTTCCCATGGATTGGGTTGGGGAACCTGCCCCAAACCCTCCTTCCTTTTACCAAAAATTGAAATCTGCATCTAAATTTGGAAGAAGACAAAGATATGTTACTGTCCTCAAATCTAGCAGTGCATTAAATCTCACCTCCTCTGCCCCGCGCAAAAAAAAAAAAAAAAAAAAAAAAAAAAAAAATTTAGAGAACAAATTATTATTCACAGATGGTATAGTAGTCAATCTTAAAAATTCAAAACCTTAAAAAACTTTTTGGCAACAGTAAGTAAGGCTATATATGAGTTGCACATATGAAAATATTGGCTAATCAGTTTCATCTATTTAAAAATATAAAAATTTTCTCTCCCCCCTTTTGTTAATGTTTACTTATTTTTGAGAGAGAGAGAGAGAGAGAGAGAGAGAGCATGAGAGGGGGAGGGGCAGAGAGAGAGGGAGACACAGAATCCGAAGCAGGCTCCAGGCTCTGAGCTGTCAGCACAGAGCCCTATGCAGGGCTCGAACTCACAGACCACAAGGTCATGACCTGAGCTGGAATTAGATGCTTAATGCACTGAGCTACCCAGGCACCCCTTTGTAAAAATATTCTAATAGTGATAACAGAAAAACTAGAAAATATCTAGGAATAATACAATTAGAAATGTGAAACTCATGGCAGTGATCCATAAGTTTGTCATTTACTTCTTTGGCACTGTGACAAAAACTCTAAAACTACTCTCCCCCCCCCCCCAAAAAAATGTATGCGGATACACAAAACCATTGTCACCTGTACACACACCCTCAGACACATACCTGCACTCACACTCACTCACCCATACACACACACACACACACACACACACACACACACACACACCCCTACCTCATTTTGAGTAGGCATCATTTTGCCTGTTTAGTGAAAGTCCTGAAGCCCATTTAAGAATTCATGGACCACAGGTTGACAACCTCTATAGTTTCTTTTTTTAAAGAAAACTGGAATTTTATTAAAGAAGATTCAGGGGAAAATTAGAGACATGTTCCTTTCCAGATTGGAAGAGGAAGTATATTAAAGATTTCAATTATTTTTAAATTAGTCTTTAAGATAATTTGAATCCAATTCCTAAATATATATATAGCCCCTCCTTTTTTTTTTTTAAATATGAGGATTTGATTGAAAATTGATTTGGAAATGAAACACTACACAGTTTTGGAAAGTGTCCCTTGTATCTGAATATATTCTAAATTGGTAGTTTTCAAACTGAATCTGGAACTTTCAGAAATGAGTGAGAGTGTTTTTGCTTGTCTAAATCAGCTTTTCTCAACCTTGGCACTCTTGGCATTTTGACCAACTCTTGGCATTTTGACCAGATAATCCTTTGTTGGGTGGGGAAGAAGGCTGTTTTCCGCATTGTGAGATGTTTAACAGCATCTCTGGTCTCTACCCACTTGATGCCAGGAGCTCTCTCTCCCACAAACTTGTGGTGACAGCCACAGATGTCTCCACACATTGCTCAGTGTCCCCTGGTCCACAGGATGGGGGGTTTTACTGTCATTTATGAGGATGCCAAGAGCACTGCATTTTATGGAATAGTCCTCTACAATGGAGAATTATTCTGCTCAAAGTTCTGGGAGCACTCCTGATTAGAAACCTTGCTCAAACTACAGTAATTAGGGGCACTTGGGTGGCTCAGTCAGTTGAGTGTCCGACTTTGGTTCAAGTCATGATCTCACAGTTTGTGAGTTGGAGCCCCACACCAGGCTCGCTGCTGTCAGCCCAGAGCCCGCTTGGGATCCTCTGTCTCCCTCTCTCTCTGCCCCTCCTCTGCTCTCACTCTTTCTCAAAACAAATAAATAAAATAAATAAACTACAGTAATTAAATCCGTTTAGTATTTGCAAATGAAGATGGTCTAGAAATAAACCCAGATGTCAAGAATTTAGAACATAAAAAATACATTTTTTGAAATAGAAATAGGATAGATTATTTGATAAATGATAGGGTATATAATAATTTGGGGAGAAAAATGTAGAGATCTCCATTTCTCATCAAAATTGCAATTTAATTCTGAATACTGTCTACTTCTAAACACTGAAAACATAAAAATACTGTAAAAAATCTAAGGTTTTTTTAAGTTTACTTATTTTGAGGGAGATAGAGAGCAAGTGGGGGAAGGGTAGAAAAAGAAATAGGAGTTCTTATATACTGTTGGCAGGAATATGAATTCATGTACCTCTTTCTGCAGACCCATTTGGCAGCATGTATAAAAAATTTAAATGTGCATATTCTTTGACTGAATAATTCAACTTCCAGTGATAATAGCTTAAAGAATTCAAGGCCCATGTGAATATATGTATATGTACATATACCTACAAAGATGTGTTCTACATTTTTCACAAATAGCAATTATAGCAGTATATATTATATGTAATTTATAAAATGCCCTTGTTTAAGTTACTTACCCTAAACATTTCTAGACATTAGACTTGAAACAGGTTGCATCCTTTTAGTTTGGATTCCTCATTTGTAAGATGGAAATAATAATAGTACTCCTTTGACTGGGTTGTTTTGAGAGACTAGAAGAGTTAATGTATATAGCATCCTTCTACAGGAAGTGACACATAGGAAGTATTCCAGAAATGTGAGCTACTACTGTTTATTATCATCAATAGTAATACAACATTCTTCAGTGTTTGCCAAATATTGCCAATACAGGATGAAATTTCTGGCCTTTGTACATATTAAAATTTTACCTAAAAATTACTATAGTTTAATTTTTTTAATGTTTGTAAAGTTTTTTCTTTTAGGTTTATTCATTTACTTTGAGAGAGACAGAGACAGTATGAGTGGGGGAGGGGCAGAGACAGAGGGAGAGGGAGAATCCCAAGCAGGCCCCGGGCTGTTAGCCCAGAGCCCAACGTGGGGCTTGAATTCACAAAACCACGAGATCATGACCTGAGCCAAAACCAAGAGTTGGACACTCAACAGATTGAGCCACCCAGGCTCCCCTGTAAGTTAAATCTTCTAAGTTTAATATTATTGTGTGGGATCAATACTTTATTAAGAACTCTATACAAATGGGCTGCTCCTTCATCACCCTCATCACCATTGTATGTGACACTCTTATTCTCCCACTTTCATCTGTGATCACTGGAAGAGAAAAGCGTTTTGGAATACTTCCTTTTTCTTGAGTATTTTTCTCTTCTGTATTTTCTTTGGACCAAACATGGAATTATCCTAGAAGTTTTGTATATGATTTTGTAATTTTTTTCCTTCCAATGTGGGCAAAATAGAGTTTTTTGAGAAAAAATCATGGCCCAAATGGAATTTAAAAACTAAAAATCTAGCTTTTAAAGATTACTTTGTTTAGTATGAGTGATAGTTTTCCAAATAGTCCTACAAAGCTTATAACATGACTTAATCTCTCTTATTCTGCCTTGTAGTATTTAAATATTTATAAACATTTGTTGATTCACAAAAGTTATAGTGCTCTCTGTAGAGTTAATTCTTTTAATATTAACATTAATTTTTAATATATTTTCCTATTTAACCTTTAAAAATTTTATTTAAGAAAAAATTTTTTAATGTTTATTTATTATTGAGAGACCGAGAGAGACAGAGCATGAGCATGGGAGGGACAGAGAGAGGAGACACAGAATCCGAAGCAGGATCCAGGCTCTGAGCTGTGAGCACAGAGCCCGACGCGGGGCTGGAACCCACAGACCGTGAGATCGTGACCTGAGCCAAAGTTGGACTGTTACCGACTGAGCCACTCAGGTGCCCCAACCTTTAAAAATTTTTTAATTAAGGGGCGCCTGGGTGGCTCAGTCGGTTGAGCATCCGACTTCGACTTCGGCTCAAATCACGATCTCGCGGTCTGTGAGTTTGAACCCCGCGTCGGGCTCTTTGCTGAGGGCGCAGAGCCTGGAGCCTGCTTCGGATTCTGTGTCTCCCTCTCTCTCTGCCCCTCCCCTGCTCATGCTCTGTTTCTCTCTCTCTCTCTGTCAAAAATAAATAAACATTAAATTTTTTTTTAATTTTTTTTAATTAAAAAGTTTATTTATTTGAGAGAGAGCATACTCATACAAACTAGGGAGCCATGGAGAGAGAATCCCAAGCAGGCTCCGTGCTGTCAGCACAGAGCCTGATGTGGGGCTCGATCTAACAATCTGAAATCATGACCTGAGCCAAAACCAAGAGTTGGACACTTGATCAACTGAGCCACCCAGGTATACCCCACAATTTTTATTTTTAAATCAAAATGTTAGCAGCTTTCACCCCCATCTTTAATTATCTGTGGTATGTTACTCTTACAGTGATGAACATTTGTACTTCAATTAATCAAGAGAATTTGAACATATCAGGCATACAAAGAAATGTTCCAGTCTCAGTTACATCAAGAATTTTAACCTAGGAATTAACAGTAAATCAAAATTGCAACCTTGTTTGAGTTATTGCCATTTATACACAGTTTATTTTCTATTGTTAATCCATGCCCAGAATCACTGATCCTGCATGGGTTCAGAGGGGCCTGAATGCTGAGTGTCTTTCAGATCTTTGGCCTTCTTGAAGCCAGTACCTAATAGCAGTTTAGTAAAGTTTTACAGCCAAAGCTGAATTTTGCAGAACCCCTAGTATTTTTTAATTGAAAAAAGTACAAAAGCATGTATACTAACTCCTTTGAGAGGGGAGTTTTGAGAAAAATCTTGTCCTTTCAACTTTACTTAATCCACTTGAATTTTGTATAACAAAATATGTTTGCTTGGAAGAGAAAAACCATTTTGTCTTACAACTCAATAAGAAAACAAGCAACGCAATTTTTAAAAATGTACAAAACTGAAATGACATTTCAACCAAAGATCTATAGATGGCTAAGAAGCACATAAAAATGCCCAACATTACTAATTATTAGAGAAATGCAAATTAAAACCACAACACATTCATAAGAATTATTTTAATTTTTTTAATATTTATTTTTATTTTTGAGAAAGAGAGAGAGACAAGCAGAGAGGGGTAGAAAGAGGGAGACACAAAATTTGAAGCAGGCTCCAGGTTCTGAGCTGTCAGCAGAAACCCAATGCAGAGCTCGAACTCACCAACCACAAGATAATGACCTGAGCCGAAGCCAGATGCTTAACTGTCTGAGCCACACACAGGTGCCCCTTCACAAGATTTTAATTAAAAAAAAAAAAAAAAAGGACTCTACAACTAGAACCCTAATACACTGCTGGTGGGAATGTAAAATGATATACCATTTTGGAAAACAGTTTGGTCATTTCTTAAAAAGTTAAATATAAGTTTACCATACAATCTAGCAATTCTACTTCTAGGTATATATCCAACAGAAATGAAAACCTATGTCCACACAAGACTCCTACAAGTATATTAATTGTAGTGTTAGCCATAATAGTTCAAAATTGGACATAGCCAAGTATCCATCAACTAGTAGAGAAACATAGTGTTGAATATCCATATAGTAGAAAAAAAGTTAAAAAGAGCAAAATACTTATATATACCATTATGCAAAGTAAAGGAAACCCAGTGCAAAAGACTATATACTATAAGATTCCATTTATATAGAATGTCCAGGGGCGCCTGGGTGGCTCAGTCGGTTGCGTGTCCGACTTCGGCTCAGGTCATGATCTCGCAGTCCATGAGTTCGAGCCCCGCGTCGGGCTCTGTGCTGACAACTTGGAGCCTGGAGCCTGTTTCAGATTCTGTGTCTCCTCTCTCTCTGACCCTTCCCCATTCAAGCTCTGTCTCTCTCTGTCTCAAAAATAAATAAACATTAAAAAAAAAATTTTTTTTTTAAAGTTTTATATAGAATGTCCATAAAAAACAAATTATAACTATAAACAGCAGGTCATTCATTGCCTAGATTTGGGGCTGGGATTGGGCTTCATCGAATTTGTTGAGGTAGTGGAAATGCTCTAAAGCTGGATTGTGGTGAGAGTTGCTCATATCTGTAAGTTGACTGAAAATCATTGAAGTATATGCTTGCAGTGGGTGAATTTAATGTATTATATTAAATAAAACCTGTTAAAATTATTTCAAAGTTAAATATAATTTTAAATATTTATTTTTGAGAGGGGGGGAGAGAGAGAGAGAAAGAGAGAGGCAGAGAGAAAGGGAGACAGAGGATCCAAAGTGGGCTCTGCACTGACAGCACAGAGCCCAGTGAAGGGCTCGAACTCGTGAACCGCGAGATCATGACCTGAGCTGAAGTCAGACACTTATTTGAGCCATCCAGGTGCCCCAAATATAATTTTAAATTGAAAAATCACATTTGTGGGTGAAGGAGTTTAAAATTGTAAAAGCACAAGCTTCCATAGGGCACCTGGGTGCCTCATTCAGTTAAACATCTGACTTGGTCTCAGCTCAGGTCTTGATTTCAAGGTTGAGAGCGCAAGCCCCGAGTTGGGCTCCACACTGGGTGTGGAGCCTACTTAAAAAAATAAAATAAAATGGATGCCTGGGTGGTTCAGTGGGTTAAGTGTCTGAGTTAATTTCGGCTTAGGTCATGATCTGGTTGTTCGAGAGTTGTAGCCCCACATCAGGCTCTGCACTGATAGCATGGAGCCTGGTTGGGATTCTATCTCCCTCTCTCTCTTTCTCTCTTTGCTCCTCCCTTGCTTGCTCTCTATCTCTGTCTCTCAAAAATAAAGAAAAATAAACTTAAAAAAAAATTTAAAATAAAAAATACATGGCACAAAAACAGACACATAGACCAATGGAATAGAATAGAAACCCCAGAACTAGACCCACGAACGTATGGCCAACTAATCTTTGACAAAGCAGGAAAGAATATCCAATGGAAAAAAGACAGTCTCTTTAACAAATGGTGCTGGGAGAACTGGACAGCAACATGCAGAAGATTGAAACTAGACCACTTTCTCACACCATTCACAAAAATAAACTCAAAATGGATAAAGAACCTGAATGTGAGACAGGAAACCATCAAAACCCTAGAGGAGAAAGCAGGAAAAGACCTCTCTGACCTCAGCCATAGCAATTTCTTACTTGACACATCCCCAAAGGCAAGGGAATTAAAAGCAAAAATGAACTGGGACCTTATGAAGATAAAAAGCTTCTGCACAGCAAAGGAAACAACCAACAAAACTAAAAGGCAACCAACGGAATGGGAAAAGATATTTGCAAATGACATGTCAGACAAAGGGCTAGTATCCAAAATCTATGAAGAGCTCACCAAACTCCATACCCGAAAAACAAATAACCCAGTGAAGAAATGGGCAGAAAACATGAATAGACACTTCTCTAAAGAAGATATCCAGATAGCCAACAGGCACATGAAAAGATGCTCAACGTCGCTCCTCATCAGGGAAATACAAATCAAAACCACACTCAGATATCACCTCACGCCAATCAGAGTGGCCAAAATGAACAAATCAGGAGACTATAGATGCTGGAGAGGATGTGGAGAAATGGGAACCCTCTTGCACTGTTGGTGGGAATGCAAATTGGTGCAGCCACTCTGGAAAACAGTGTGGAGGTTCCTCAAAAAATTAAAAATAGACCTACCCTATGACCCAGCAATAGCACTGCTAGGAATTGACCCAAGGGATACAGGAGTACTGATGTATAGGGGCACTTGTACCCCAATGTTTATAGCAGCACTCTCAACAATAGCCAAATTATGGAAAGAGCTTAATGTCCATCAACTGATGAATGGATAAAGAAATTGTGGTTTATATACACAATGGAGTACTACGTGGCAATGAGAAAAAATGAAATATGGCCCTTTGTAGCAACATGGATGGAACTGGAGTGTTATGCTAAGTGAAATAAGCCATACAGAGAAAGACAGATACCATACGGTTTCACTCTTATGTGGATCCTGAGAAACTTAACAGAAACCCATGGGGGAGGGGAAGGAAAAAAAAAAAAAGAGGTCAGAGTGGGAGAGAGAGCCAAAGCATAAGAGACTGTTAAAAACACTGAACAAACTGAGGGTTGATGGGGGGTGGGTGATGGGTATTGAGGAGGGCACCTTTTGGGGTGAGCACTGGGTGTTGAATGGAAACCAATTTGACAATAAACTTCATATATTGAAAAAATAAAAAAATAATAAAATAATAAAATATAAAAAAAATAAATAAAATAAATAAAAAATACAAGCTTCCAGCTATAAAATAAGTGAGTCCTGGGGCGCCTGGGTGGCGCAGTCGGTTAAGCGTCCGACTTCAGCCAGGTCACGATCTTGCGGTCCGTGAGTTCAAGCCCCGCGTCGGGCTCTGGGCTGATGGCTCAGAGCCTGGAGCCTGTTTCTGATTCTGTGTCTCCCTCTCTCTCTGCCCCTCCCCTGTTCATGCTCTGTCTCTCTCTGTCCCAAAAATAAATAAACGTTGAAAAAAAAAATTAAAAAAAAAAAAAAGTGAGTCCTAGGGAGGTAATGTACAGTGTGGTGACTATAGTTAACAATGCTGTATGGTATATTTGAAAGTTGCTAAGAGTAGATCTTTAAAGTTTTTATCACAAGAAAATGTAACAATGTATGATGATAGATGTTAACTAGATTTATTGTTATGGTCACCTTGCAATATATATATAAATCACATCATTGTTGTATACCTAAAACTAATATAATGTGATAAAGTCAATTATATCTAAATAAATTTTTTTTAAACGAATATCATTTGTAAAGGATAATGAAAACTTACTATGAAAAGATCTATGTTAAAGGAGGAGGGCAATCAAATAGCAAATTACTTTGAAGAATAGAATTAAAGTGTGTTCATGTCTTCCTTGACGGTGCTGGGATTTGAGAACCCTAAAATTCATCTGGTCTAATTTTACAGTTAAGAATCGTAAGACACCCCCTACCCCAGAGTAATTAATTTGCCCAGAGTCACAAAATTAGTTATTGTGAGGTCAAGAATAGAATGTAGGTCTCATTTGATGTTCAGGGCCATATTTAAACTTTCCCTTCTGGTGCTTTCCTGTTCACGCCATTGCCAATTTTTAACATGAAGTAGACTCATGGTCACCAGAGACTTATTGAGCAACTAGTGGATTTTAGTTTAAATTTTTGTTTTGCTTTTTTTTTTTTTTTTTTGGGGGGGGGTATTGTTGTGGACTCTGTAGTTGATCTCTACCTTGCCAATAGATGTCACTACAATCAACAGCAATTATTATCTGGGATTTAAGGAATGTTAAGAATGATCACTTCAAATAGGCAAACAGCATTCATTAGTGGCTTCTAGCAGTATTTACGTGTTCTTTTTATTAGATCTGTGGACTTATTTGCTCCCTCCTTTGTTTTGTTTCTTGGTTTTGATGCAAAATAGGAAAGATTAAGAAATAAAGGCCAAGTTTTAACTTTTTAGTTTTATGTAAATTCTTTTTCTCATTTCCTGTAGTTAATCATCCTTTTCTGAACGCTTTATCTTTCTAATTAAGTGAAATAAGTAGAATTCTTATTCCGGTCCTATGATGGAGACTGGTGAACGTCGCTTTCTATTTTAGTGGATTTTTTGTTCTGAAAACTCCCAAAGCTCCAGCCCTTGATAGAATTGAGATGCATTTATTGTAATTATAAATAAAAAATTATATTGTTTAAGATCTTTTGAGAAGCATTTAAATTATGTTCAGGTGTTCTGAATTTTAATATTATTCATCCACATGAGAGGTGATCAGGTATTCTACAGTTTACAAAGAAAGGTTAGAGAACCCTATAGTACTTAATAGATAATCATGAAGTAATTGCAGTTACTTGATTCTGTCCTGGTGTGCTGGGGATGGGAAGGAGGAGGGGACGCAATGAAGCATTTAAAAAAAAAAAAAAAGTTTAAGAAACTACAACCATTTTTCTAATGATTTTTCTGAAGCTTCTATTTTTTTGATACATTTTTGATACATTTACCCCTGAAAGGTAACTTTAAGACCTGACTGCTTAAACAGAATCTTTACTGCACATTTAAAACATTACTGAGACACAAATGAATCTCGCTAGGGATACCACATGTTCAGTACGGTTCACCAGTTTCTTTGTTATAAAAATGATTCAGTGATGTGAGCAAGAAGGAGAGAGTAAGTTGATGACTGTTTCATTCACTTCAGATGGGCTAAAATCCACCACAGTTTCCTTTTAATCTGCATTCGAAAGATGCAACTAATGCACTGCACTATTTCTCAGCAGGGAAACGGGGTCATTAAAGTGATATTAATTGAAGCTGGCCACAAAATAAACGGTCGTGTTTATATTGCCTCCTGCTCTGGAACAGAGCAATCATCCCGATGTGAGCAGGGTAACTGAGTGCCACAATCGGCAGTGTGAAGCATCTGAGGGTCAGATGTGGGAAACCAGGGATTTTGCTTCTCCCGGCATACTTTTCCAGGCAGCTTCTACCTACTGACAGATGTGACTGGTAGCTTGAGTGGTCGCTTGAAATTAGCTTAATTGATTGCTTCTCATGATAGAAATAGACTGACAACTTGCCCTAAAGGAGAATAAAACCTGAGGGGGAGAAAAAATAGGCCCAAGGTCGACAGAAGAGAGAGGACAGAGTCTGGTGAGGATTTCAGCTGCTTCCAGCACTGAATGTTTATCAGGAATGCAGATACCCTGAAGGGAACACTGGTACAGCAATGGTCCAAGGGGGTTTCCCAGGTAAGATATCTGTGCCTCTGTGATCTGTGGCTCTTGTGGAATGCAGTCTTAAGCTGTTTTAGTGTTGGTGCAGAATGTTGTTTTAAAGGTTTGAACAATAGTAAGCTAAGGCATTTATCTTTAGTGAGAGAGTGAGGGTACATATGCATGTGCAAGGCAATTGTATGTTAGAAAGAAACCTCTAAAAATTTCCTTTCCTGTGTATTGTAGCTGGAATTTTCCTGGTAATGTTATTGAAAAGTAGAGCAGTTTATCAGACTGTCAAGGATATACTAGTGAGTTTTGGTGCCAAAATTCTTAACACTGTGTTCGTGTAGTAGCCTCTCCTTTCAGACTCGTAATTGAGAAGTAGATCTCCTGGACACTTATTATTGTTGTTGTTATTTGTGACTTCACCATAATCAAAAAGGAAGATGATTTACATTAGAACAAGGTTATTCTGATTAATTTTTAAAAACTGACCATTCAGCATTTTGTTAGAGATGAAAGTAGAATATCGTTAAGGAATCCTAGTAGTAAACAAAAGGCTGCTTTTTCTAAATTGTAAACTAGCATCGTAAATAATACTTGCTAATTGTGATCGAAGTCCCATTCGTCTAAACCTACAAGTTCACATTCATTAGGGGTGGGGGCTCAGCACTTGGAAGTATTATCAGGGACTTCCCTGTTAACACATAGTTCTTGAAATCATTGCTACAATAGTAATATAATCTCATACAATAGGGTACTCTATGTCTATGTTTTTGCTTGATTTCTAGAAAATTAATTTAACAGAGCTTTTTATCCAAGTAAGGTGTGGAATATTTTAGACATAATAGGGGGATCTTCCTGCCTAAACATTATTACCTAAGGGAGACAACTGTAAACTCAGAAGAGTTAGACATCACATTATGGCTTTTTCTTTTCAGCAGTGCACACGCAAATTAGGTTATTTCTACTGCAACAGCAGGATATATGCTGCATACCTGATTTAAGCTAGCAGACCTTATCCTTGGCAATGCTGTGAAAATAATTGAGCAAGAACTTTTCTTCCGCCTAAAATACAATTTCTGAAGATCTCAGTGTTGGAGTCTTGTGCTATTTAGTATCCAAGTTTGTGATTTTGATTTGGAGGAAATGTTATAGCCCTTAAAAGGATGCGTCACAGATTCCCTGTAGTGACAACTGTCCTGATTGTTTCTTTTTATCTTATAGTTGGAACTGGTTTCATTTGTCTGAAGGTCATCTTTTTAATACTACTTCTCAAACTTGTATTGACAAGGCAGCTATAGGAATGATCCTGAACATTGGTGGACCCTACTTGCTTTTCTTCAGACTCTCTGGAACAATTTGCTCCTGTTCCTTTTATTTTAGGAAGTGTCATTTTAAAAATCGGTTTCTCCAGATTAAAAATACATGTGTGCTTAGTGTCCTCAGAGTGATCTCTCACCCCTGATAATTTTCTTAATCTCTATCTCACCAACTTAAAGTTGCTGCTGTCTGGCTTCATAAACCACAGTAGAACCCTCAAGAATCCCCACAGTGAGTTTTCCAGAAATTGCACAGAATATGTCTAGTCGGTAGGAATTTCTGTGTCTTTTGCATTTTATTCAAATAATATATGAAAATATTTTTTATGTTATTAACTATAAATGTGCCTCTTAAGTAGACATATATTTGTGTGTTAAATATAAGTTCCTTTTCTAGTGCTCCTGCTCAGGATTAATTGTTCGTGATTTACATAACAAATATATTCAGCATTTATTTAATGTTTCTTTTTACCTTTCAATGTATATATACATTTAACTCCAGAGTATTTAAATGCTTTGTAATTGTCTTTATATTATGTTCGCTACTCTGTATTCAGTTAATTTGAAAAGCATCCTTCTATTTCATGTGTCTTTTTGGCATATTTTACAAATAGTTATACATAAGTTGATAAATAAAAGATGAGGCTTCAGTCTGCAGAGAATTTACTTCTTTTTTTTTTTTTTTTTTTGGAACTTGCTTGGAATCATGATTGTTTGTTTGGAGTTTTGTTTTTTGTTTTTTTTTTTAAGTAGTCTCCACACCCAGTGTGGGGTTCAAATCCACAACCCCAAGATCAGGAATCTCAAGCTCTACCAACTGAGCCAGCCAGGCACCCATGGAAACATGTTATTTTAAATGAGTGCATGTTGCTTTGATATAAGTGGTTTTAAACAGGCCACTTGAAAATATTTCTTGTTTGCATATATGAGTATAGGTTAACCGTTCATCATTTAAATTGATCCAATGTTGAACAAAGTATTATAATTTAAATTAGGAAGGTAGTGTATCAAAAATTAAGTATCATTTAAAAGTGTGTTTTGGAGAAAACTACCTCTTTTTTTGGTGAGAACAGTGGGGAGGGAACGTAAGAAATATCATTTCTATTTTTGATTATATTTTCTTAGTTAGATAGTTACGTACTTTTTTTTGCAAATATTCACTTTATCTCTTTTCCTTTACATGTATGCTTTGACAGGACTCTAAGATACTTACATAGTGTGAAGAATTCGCATTGTATATTCTGAATGTATCTGTGCCAAGTCAGTCTTATTATTTCCCTTGTTGTAGATAGTGAAACTCCTTTTCTAGAAAGGTTAGAGTGCTTTATTCATGGGTTGGTGGAAGTATGGCATAACCTCAGTTACTATAATGATATGACAAATTTTTGGAGCTCTAAGAGCTTCCTAAGACTAAGGGGAAAAATACACTAATGGGGCTTCTGCCTTCAAGAGGGTTATAATCTTCCTAAAAAGAGAGGATGTATGCAGGTAGAGACACAAATTCACTGCAAGGCCCTCTGGAAGAACCTGAGGTTGAGAAGTTGGTGGGATTGGCAGGAAGATCGTAGCTCCAGACATGGGAGTCCACTCAGGCAAAGGAATGTTACAAGCAGGAAAGCAGAAAGGACAAAGTAAGACCAGGTTTCAGAGGAGTAAGAATTTTAGAACTGAAAGGTCACAAATGTATTATTTCCTGAAATGGAAATTAGTGGTAGCTAACCCATGGAAATCACATTTTAGACTAGTCAAAATAAAATTTGTAGTTTCCTTTCTTAAATTTTTTCAGTACTTATGTTCCAGGCACTGGGCTAACTGCTTTATGTACATTATTGTCTTCAATCCATATTATTTTATAAATTTCTTCCTTTTTAAAAAATGTTTAATGGTTTTTATTTATTTTTGAGAGACAGAGACAGAGCATGAGCAGGAGAGGGGCAGAGAGAGGGGAAGACAGAATCCTGGCAGGCTCCAGCCTCTGAGCTGTCAAAGCCACCCAAGCGCCCCTATAAGTTTCTTTCTTAATGTCTCATCATTTTATTGATGAGGTCTAGATGACTCCAAAGCCTGTACTTTTACTTAGTTTTAACACATCTTCAAGGATCTTGTGAAATAGTTCATTCCATTGGCAAAGACAAATTGATTACTCTCCTCTTTTTCAGTAATTGGGTAGGTAGACATGTAATTCAAATTCCGAAACAAAACAAAAGCATGCTGACATTCCAAATTCCAAAAAGTGTTCACTGTATTCTTCAGCAAACCACATTTTAATATTGAAAGTTCCAATTTGAAAGAAAAAGTCACAAACCAAATGAAGCTGAATTGGGGAAAAATACAGTAATGGAGGTGTGCCATTAGTCGTTAGGGTACACATCACTGTGGCATCACACACTGCACAGCATGAATCAGGCTTCTGAGCATAAACAAATTTCTCTTCCATTACTGGACAATTTCTACATTTGGAAAAGAAATAACAAGTCTCTTGACGCTAACCAGAAGGAAATGGGTAAGTATCTAAGGTTGATCAGATACTTAGATAGAATTTCTAAAAAATTATATTTTGAGTGATTCAGTAACTTCAGGTTCATCCTAGGTGACATGGAAATGTATTAGCACTTTGGTAAGTGTTTTGAATTGCATTGGGGTTTTGGCTCTGTGTTGCCTATACCTGCTTCAGATTTTCAATATCTGCTCCCATGAGTATTTCAAAAGCCAGTGCAGATTTAAGAGCTTGCTGGGAATGAGAAGGTAGCAACTTTCAGCTTCATAAAGCAAAAGATCACGAGGTATAAAAGTTTTTTAAAAATTTATATCTGATGGATTGTTTCCTAGCTTCCCATCTAAGCGTTTGCTTGAATACATCTGATATTTCTTGGAGAGGTCTTGAGTATACCTGCAGGGATTAAACACGCACATAGTGATAGTCTAATAACAAAATTATACTGGTTATAGCTGTTCATCTGTGTCATGGGAAATCTCTGAAAACGGCTCTCTGCTCCTGTGCAAAATTAAGTTAAAGGCTTTGGTTCTTCAAATGACAGACAATGGATTTGATTGATTGCCAAGGCTCATTTATATAATAATTCGCAAGTTGCTTAGTCCTCTTTTTTGATTGTTCTTCAAGAAGAATCATTTTGGCAAGTAGATAATCTGTGCTTTCACAGGTCACAGAACCTACAGAATCTGGCTTCTCATTCTTTAGTCCCTGGGGAATCTATAACTTTCATATGTCTGTGCTCTTTCTTCTTTCAGTTAATGCCTAAATAATCGCTTCCCATGTGTGAATATGGCTCTTCACGTGCTTATGGTGCTGTGTTGGGGTTAGGTCTTCATGCATCTGTTTCCTCTATAGCCAAAGCTAAGGTCCTTGTAGACGTTCAGTAAATGTTCTTTGAATGTAGAAAAAGACATTTTTGCATGTAACCTAATGAATATTCATGAGAGAATGGCCAAGTCTATTCAATTTATAAAGGGAGCATTCTCTTGGAACAGTGGCTCACCAAAGAAGATGAAATTATTCTATCATCTACACGTATTACTTAGAAGGTTCTTTTTATAGACTACATAGTGTGCAATGATAGTATGTAAGGAAAGGACATTTTCTCCCAGTGGAACAGTGGTTTTTCTTAAAAAAAATTTTTCAGTAATTGTAAAGAAGTTCTTATGAGGAATTTGTATACTTGGGGAGAGTAGGAAGTAGAATAATGGGGTAGATGAGTTTATTTTCCTGCTCTCAGTCTTTGTTTGTTTGTTTTAAATCATTTTGTGTGCTGCTTCAGTGGTTTCTGAACAAATCTGTAATATGATTTATGCATTGTTAACATGTTCAGGGCAAGCTAACTGGATAGTTTCTTGATCAAGTAGGTAAAAGTAGCAGCCTTTTCACTTCGTTACTAGCAAACTTTTGGTGAGGGTGAGCTTATTTAAAATGAATCATTTATTCCAGGATTCAGCAAACTACAGCCTATGGGCCAGATTTGACCTCCTGCATGTTTCTGTAAGAAGTGTTTTTGGCGGGGCGCCTGGGTGGCGCAGTCGGTTAAGCGTCCGACTTCAGCCAGGTCACGATCTCGCGGTCCGTGAGTTCGAGCCCCGCGTCGGGCTCTGGGCTGATGGCTCAGAGCCTGGAGCCTGTTTCCGATTCTGTGTCTCCCTCTCTCTGCCCCTCCCCCGTTCATGCTCTGTCTCTCTCTGTCCCAAAAATAAATAAAAACGTGGAAAAAAAAATTAAAAAAAAGTGTTTTTGGAATATGGCCATACCCATTAATTTATATATTGTCTCTAGTGCTTTTGAACTTTAAAAAACAGAATTCAGGGCACCTGGGTGGCTCAGTGGGTTAAGCATCTGACTTCGGCTCAGGTCATGATCTCACAGTTCGTGGGTTCGAGCCCCACGTCAGGCTCTGTGCTGACAGCTCGGAACCTGGAACTTGCTTCAGATTCTGTGTCTCCCTCTCTCTCTGCCCCTCCCCCACTCGTGCTCTGTTTCTCTCTCTCAAAAATAAATATTTTTTAAAAATTTTATAAAAATAAAAAACAGCAGAATTCATTAATTGCATTAGAACCCATAGAGCCCACAAAGCCTAAAATATGTACTATCTTTTCCCAGAAAGTTTGCCAGTCCCTGAGTTCTACCATAGAAGTTAAAGCTTTGAATCAGGTGTAGGTTCAAATCCTGCCTTCCAGCTTGCTTTCTGTGTAGTCTTGGGCAAATCACTTACTAAAAAATTGTCTGACCTTTGATTTCCTTTTCTATAAAAAAAGATAATATTCCATAAGTTTTTTCCTGGCAATTAAATAGCATAAAATATATAAACTATTTAATATGTCACTTTTAAATGGTAAGTACTCTGAAAAGGATAGCTATATACAAAAGGTATATATATTGGTATATTATTTTCCTTCATGCAAGATGGAAAGTTGTTAATTGTGGTATACTCTTACTATGAAATAATTTGTTTGCATGTTTATTGTGTTACATATTTATCTTCCAGATATGATTAGTGATACACTCTTCCTAACTCTCTGTACTTTGATAGCATAAATTATGTCTGTCGGGTTATTCAAGTTTCTTACATGCCATAAAAAAATCAGCTTTAAGCACTCTCAACAATAGCCAAATTGTGGAAAGAGCCTAAATGTCCATCAACTGATGAATGGATAAAGAAATTGTGGTTTACATACACAATGGAATACTACGTGGCAATGAGAAAGAATGAAATATGGCCCTTTGTAGCAACGTAGATGGAACTGGAGAGTATTATGCTAAGTGAAATAAGTCATACAGAGAAAGACAGATACCATATGGTTTCACTCTTATGTGGATCCTGAGAAACTTAACAGAAGACCATGGGGGAGGGGAAGGAAAAAAAAAAAAAAAGGTTAGAGAGGGAGGGAGCCAAACCGTAAGAAACTCTTAAAAACTGAGAATGAACTGAGGGTTTTTGGGGGGTGGGAGGGAGGGGAGGGTGGGTGATGGGCATTGAGGAGGGCACCTGTTGGGATGAGCACTGGGTGTTGTACGGAAACCAATTTGACAATAAATTTCATATATTAAAAACTAATAAAATAAAAAAAAATCAGCTTTATAAACCTTAAATTAACTTGTAATTAAAACATGGCCCAAATTCTTTCTGACAAATGGTGGTGTCAAATATTGAGTCAAATTAATCAGGTTATTTTTAAAGGATCAAAATATTTTAATGTAAAAGTAATTTTATTCCCTAATGCTTGGTTTTTTTTTTAATATTTATTTATTTTTGAGAGAGAGAGTAGGGGCAGCAGGGGAGAGGGAGGGGCAGAGAAAGAGGGAGACAGAGGATCCAAAGGAGGCTCTGTGCTGATAGTGCAGACAGCCGACATGAGGCTCCAATCCACGAACTGTGAGATCATGACCTGAGCTGAAGTCCAACCCTTAACCAGCAACCACCCAGTCGTCTCTGCATATATGCTTGTTTAATGTTCGGAAACTATGTATAGAACTAAAGCCCTCAGTGCTTGAAGTACCCTATGATTTGAAAATTCTGTAGCTTTACTTTGAGGATTTTCTCAAGATTTAAGAGGTGTTTTCTAGTTCATTTGACAAATTATTCTATCTGTGCATGAAATACCCAACATGGATCTGGCCTCACTTATGTGTGAAATTCTCATTTTCCTCAGGGATTGTGGAGAAGAAATTCTAGTCCTGAGGGATGCCCTGGTATTCCTGGTAGAGCAGAGGGAGTGAGGCCTAGAAATCATGGTACTGCCTCTGGTTTGTAGCAAGTCACTGACTGTGATG
Source organism: Leopardus geoffroyi (assembly GCF_018350155.1). Classification (NCBI taxonomy): domain Eukaryota; kingdom Metazoa; phylum Chordata; class Mammalia; order Carnivora; family Felidae; genus Leopardus; species Leopardus geoffroyi. The sequence goes on from NC_059328.1 coordinate 50,797,724, forward strand.
CTTCACCTCCTTATCTCTAAAATGAATGTGGCGGGGCGCCTGGGTGGTGCAGTCGGTTAAGCGTCCGACTTCAGCCAGGTCACGATCTCGCGGTCTGTGAGTTCGAGCCCCGCGTCAGGCTCTGGGCTGATGGCTCAGAGCCTGGAGCCTGTTTCCGATTCTGTGTCTCCCTCTCTCTCTGCCCCTCCCCCGTTCATGCTCTGTCTCTCTCTGTGCCCCCAAAATAAATAAACGTTGAAAAAAAAAAAAACATTTTATCTCCAAAACTAATGTAAGCTGTAGTGCAACTTAAGAAAATTAAATAGGTGAATTTTCAAAGTTTAGGAAGTACAATTCCCAGTTCTATAGAAAACTGCCACGTTTAGAATGGTTCTGTCACATGAGTCCCAACACAGTCCTCGGTGTGTAATAATTGCTTAATGTTGTGTGAAAGAATAAACGATGTTTTAAGGTTCTTTATTCAAGATCAGTATTGTATATTCTGATGAAAGTCTAATTATCTTTGACTTTATGTAAATACATATAACTCATCATTTTGTGGTTAAGAGAGATTGGGGTTTGGGTTATATAATTGTAGTCCCACGTCATCTCTTAATCTCTCTACAACTCTTTCCTTAACTATAAAGTGGAGACGAAATGACCTACCTCACTGAATTGTTTAGAGGACTAAGTGACATAATGCATACAAGGTGGATAGCATTCTGCACGTGGTAGTTTTTCATCATGACCATCCTTTCCCTCATTCTTTTCTGTTATACAAATCTAAGCTCATCATAAAATTTGTTTTACCTGTGAATGAAGTAGAATTTTTATGGAGAACATTTCAAATCCCTCTTAATTCTTTGGCAGTTGCCTACGGTCTTGATGTAAATTAGTACCCCAGAAAAGATCATTTTCCTGATTGTTTTTCTCAATATTCTTGAATTCATTCATTTGCAGATAGATGGGAGAAACACTGATTTCTGACGCTTTTAGTTTTGGTAAAATGCATCGTCACTGAAAGGGGTGGGGTTAAAGGTGCACACACTGATATCTTGTAACAGTTCACCTAGGATGGGACAAAAATTGTATTTGACAGAGAGACTTTAGGCAGGTCTGCTGACTGCAGGATCAACAAAGGAAAAGTATCAATCTGACAGCAAAAGAGGCAGAAATACTCTGTAGAGCAGACACAAGCAATATGAATACAGCAGCCTGTGTTTGCTTGCACATGCAAACAGCCCTTCATATCAGAGCTCAGACGCTACCATCTTTTCTTCTTGCTAGGAAACCTTTCCTGACCGAGCTAGAAGTGTTGTTTGTCTTCCATTACTGGCTCTCCCAGTTCTTCTCTTATTTCATGTTTACTTTTACAGACCACTGTGATATTAAGGTTATTCATATGTGGCTCTTCATTGTATTTATAGCTTCACAAGGATAGTATATCTTGATTGACTTTTAATTCAGCCCATCTTGTTAATTCCTTGTCCAGAGGACACACTCAATAAATATCAAATGAATGGGTAAGTGGATGAACATGAAGTTATGTAAAATTATGCAGAAGGTATGCGAAAGGTTTGACATGGACTGTTTTGCCGAATCTTTTTCTGCTTACAGTATTCCTTTTAAATACCGTGCCTGGAGTTTTTCAGTTAATTGCACAAAGCAGTTTTGTGGTAAACAAAGCAGGTATAAATTACATCAACCCAGGTGTGGAGGTAGAGTAGTTGGATGAGGTTTGTGGAGTGATGCTGCAGGGTTTTGAACAAAGAGACTTGTTCTTGTAGTCAGTAGAGGACTATTCAAGCTCTTGAGCCGGAAGAATAATCTGACCATAATCTTAAAGGAGAATGAACTTGATAAGAAGGGGAGAATATAGAGAATTGTGTAGAAGATGCATCAGTTAGGATTAAGTTCCAAGTGTGGGTGAAGGAACCCCAAAATAATAGTGCTCTGGAGGACAGAACTTTACTTTTCCCACAAGTATGAGTCAGGAAGTGGACACAGTGTCTAGGATCCAGGCCTCTTTCGTATTGTTGTGTGACTTCCATCACCTCGGGGTCAGGAGGACTCTAGCTTTAATTATCAAAGCTGCATTCCAGCTGTCAAGGAGGCAAAAAGAGAAGGGAAGGACGACATTTCTCCTTGAATGATATTTCTGGAAAGCCGCCCATAATTCCTTAATTTATATTCCATTGTCCAGAATTTAGTAATATAACTAGCTACAAAAGAGGCTGAAAAATGTTATTTTTCTTCTGGGCAGATAGATGCCCAGCTAAAAATATATGTTATGTATTTCTCTTACTCAGGAAAAAAGGTAGAATAGAATGAATAATCAGAGAACAAATTAGTAGATTTGCCAGTGGCGAGGTTTTTAAATGTTTATTTTTGAGGGGCGCCTGGGTGGCTCAGTCGGTTAAGCATCTGACTTCGGCTTAGGTCATGATCTCACAGTCCGTGAGTTCGAGCCCTGTGTCGGGCTCTGTGCTGACAGCTCGGAGCCTGAAACCTGCTTCAGATTCTCTGTCTCCCTCTCTCTGACCCTCCCCCGTTCATGCTCTCTCTCTCTCTGTCTCAAGAAATAAATAAACGTTAAAAAAACTTTTTTTTAAATAAAAATAAATGTTTATTTTTGAGAAAGAGCGAGAGAGAGCGAGCAAGCATGCATGAGCAGGGGAAGGGTAGAAGTGGGGGTGGGGGAGGTGGATAGAGGATCCGAAGCAGTCTCTGTGCTGACAGCAGCAAGCCCAATATGGGGTTTGAACTCACGAACCCTCAGATCGTGACCTGAGCCAAAGTTGAACACTCAACCAACTGAGCCACCCAGCTGCCCTGAGATTGTTAATATTCTAGGAACTACAGAGAGAAGCCCATAAGCTAACGTAAGTAGAACTTTTCTTAGAAAAGAAGATACGCATTCATTCATTCATTCGACAAGAATTTATTGAGAGCTGTCCCGAGAGCCTTGTGTTGTTCTAGGTATTAAGGGAGTCATTGGTGTAGAGCCATTGGTAAAAGCTGTAAGGGCAGGTGTGATGGTCACGGAGTGTGTGTGAGGCCTGCCACATAACCCCCCAGGGACATCAGAAGGAACCTTTAGGAGCAATGCTAAGACAGTGTGGGAGAGGTGAAGCTTTTAACCTTAGGTGAGATGAAGAACAGTTCTTTGAATTTCACAAAAGGGGCTAAAGACCTTAGGCCTGTGTATTGCATCAGGAAGAGCCCAGCTCCCTCTCCCTCTGCCGCATCAGCCTGTGATTTATTAACCCTCTTTTCTGTTCAGTTCTGGCCTTGACCATCATTTTGTGTTTATAGCATAAGTTTAAAACTTTCGAAGAATAGGGAAGAAACTGTAGTTTAATATTACATTTCCTCCATTCTCAAGTGTATATTTTTCTATTTGTGGAATGAAAGCAAAATATACTTTATATATAGAACTTCAAGCACTTTTTTTAAAGAAGGATAGTATGAAAAGCGGTATACATCATTCTTTTTTTGTTTGTTTGCTTGCTTGCTTTTATTTGTCCAAACCAGAAAAGAGTGGACATTTTGGCCTGTATATAGTATTTTGATTTTGGTTTATGATTGTAGTTGAATGTTGTTTATCCTAATATAATGATATCTAGAAGGTAATATATAAAGAAATCTTTCCCCTGAACTCCTATTATGTTTTTAATTTCCTTTTAATGTTTATTTATTCTGAGAGAGAGAGAGACCGAGTGAGAGTGGGGGAGGGGCAGAGAGTGAGGGAGACACAGAATCTGAAGCAGGCTCCAGGCTCTGAGCTGTCAGCACAGAGCTCAAACCCACGAGCTACGAGATCATGACCTGAGACGAAGTCAGACGCCCAACTGACTGAACCACCCAGGCACCCCTGCTCTTTCAACTCTCTTAACTCAAATCTCACTTCCTTAAGGAAGACCTTCATATATATATATATATATATATATATATATATATATATATATATATATATTTATTTATTTATTTATTTATATTTATATATATATATTTCATATATAAATATATATATTTCATATAAATATATATATTTCATATATATTCTTTTTTATATATTTATATATATTATATATATATATATAATTAGTTTTTTTAATTTACATCCAAGTTAGCATACAGTGCAACAAGGATTTCAGGAGCAGATTCCTTAAGCCCCTTACCCATTTAGTCCATCCCCCCTCCCACAACCCCTCCAGTAACCCTCTGTTTGCTCTCTATATTTAAGAGTCTCTTATGTTTCGTCCCCCTCCCCGTTTTTATATTATTTTTGCTTCCCTTCCCTTATGTTCATCTGTTTTGTCTCTTAAAGTCCTCATATGAGTGAAGTCATATGACATTTGTCTTTCTCTAATTTCGCTTAGCATAATACCCTCTAGTTCCATCCACATAGTTGCAAATGTCAAGATTTCATTCTTTTTGATTTCCAAGTAATATTCCATTGTATATAGAAAGAAATATTCCATTGTATATATATACCACACCTTCTCTTTTTTTAATTTTTTTTTTTAACGTTTATTTTTGAGACAGAGACAGAGCATGAACGGGGGAGGGGCAGAGAGAGAGGGAGACACAGAACCGGAAGCAGGCTCCAGACTCTGAGCCATCAGCCTAGAGCCCGACGCGGGGCTCGAACTTAAGGTCGGTGAGATCGTGACCTGAGCTGAAGTCGGACGCTTAACCGACTGAGCCACCCAGGCGCCCCTATACCACATCTTCTTTGTCCATTCATCTGTCAATGGACATTTGGGCTCTTTCCATACTTTGGCTATTGTCAATAGTGCTGCTATAAACATGGGGGTGCATGTGCCCCTTCGAAACAGCACACCTGTATCCCTTGGATAGATACCTAGTAGTGCAATTGCTGGGTTGTAGGGTAGTTCTAGTTTTAATTTTTTGAGGAACCTCCACACTGTTCTCCAGAGTGGCTGCACCAGTTTGCATTCCCACCAGCAGTGCAAAAGAGATTCTCTTTCTCTGCATCCTTGCCAACATCTGTTGTTGCCTGAGTTGTTAATGTTAGCCATTCTGACAGGTGTGAGATGGTATCTCATTGTGATTGTTTTTTTTTGTTAACGTTTTTTATTTATTTTTGAGACAGAGAGAGACAGAGTATGAACGGGGGAGGGGCAGAGAGAGAAGGAGACACAGAATCGGAAGCAGGCTCCAGGCTCTGAGCCATCAGCCCAGAGCCCGACGCGGGGCTTGAACTCACGGACCGCGAGATCGTGACCTGAGCTGAAGTCGGACGCTTAACCGACTGAGCCACCCAGGCGCCTCTCATTGTGGTTTTGATTTGTATTTCCCTGATGATGAGTGATGTGGAGCATTTTTTCATGTGTCGGTTGGCCATCTGGATGTCTTCTTTGGAGAAGTGTCTATTCATGTCTTTTGCCCATTTCTTCACTGGATTATATGTTTTTGGGGTGTTGAGTTTGAGAGGTTCTTTATAGATTTGGGATACTAACCCAAATAAACGTATCAGATAAAGATCTGATACGTTGTTTGCAAATATCTTCTCCCATTCTGTTGGTTGCCTTTTAGTTTTGCTGATTGTTTACTTTGCTGTGCAGAAGCTTTTTATTTTGATGAGGTCCCAGTAGTTCATTTTTGCTTTTGTTTCCCTTGCCTCTGGAGACGTGTTGAGTAAGAAGTTGCTGCAGCCAAGATCAAAGCAGTTTTTGCCTGCTTTCTCCTCGAAGATTTTGATGGCTTTCTTACATTTAGGTCTTTCATCCATTTTGAGTTTATTTTTGTGTATGTTGTAAGAAAGTGGTCCAGGTTCATTTTTCTGCATGTCGCTGTCCATTTTTCCCAGCACCACTTGCTGAAGAGACTGTCTTTATTCCATTGGATATTCTTTCCTGCTTTGTCAAAGATTAGTTGACCATACGTTTGTGGGTCCATTTCTGGGTTCTCTATTCTGTTCCATTGATCTGAGTGTCTTTTCTTGTGCCAGTACCATACTGTTTTGATGATTACAGCCTTGTAGTATAGCTTGAAGTCCAGGATTGTGATGCCTCCTGCTTTGGTTTTCTTTTTCAAAACCGCTTTGGCTATTTGGGGTCTTTTGTTGTTCCATACAAATTTTAGGATTATTGTTCTGGCTCTGTAAAGAATGCTGGTGTTGGGGCGCCTGGGTGGCGCAGTCGGTTAAGCGTCCGACTTCAGCCAGGTCACGATCTCGCGGTCCGTGAGTTCGAGCCCCACGTCGGGCTCTGGGCTGATGGCTCAGAGCCTGGAGCCTGTTTCCGATTCTGTGTCTCCCTCTCTCTCTGCCCCTCCCCCGTTCATGCTCTGCCTCTCTCTGTCCCAAAAATAAATAAATGTTGAAAAAAAAAAAAAAATTAAAAAAAAAAAAAAAAGAATGCTGGTGTTATTTTGATAGGGATTGCATTGAATGTATAGATTGCTTTGGGTAGTATCGACATTTCAACAATATTTGTTCTTCCTATCCAGGAGCATGGAATATTTTTCCTTTTTTTGTGTGTCATCTTCAATTTCTTTCATAAGCTTTCTATACTTTTTAGTGTATAGATTTTTCACCTCTTTGGTTGGATTTATTCCTAGGTATTTTATGGGTTTTGGTGCAACTGTAAATGGGATCGATTCCTTGATTTCTCTGTCGCTTCATTGTTGGTGTATAGGAATGCAACCGATATCTGTATGTTGATTTTATATCCTGCAACTTTGCTGAATTCATGAATCAGTTCTGGAAGTTTTTTGGTAGAATCTTTAGGGTTTTCCATATAGAGTATCATGTCATCTGCGAAGAGTGAAAGTTTGACCTCCTCCTGGCCAATTTGGATGCCTTTTATTTCTTTGTGTTGTCTGATTACTGAGGCTAATACTTCCAATACTATGTTGAATAACAGTGGCGAAAGTGGACATCCCTGTCTTGTTCCTGACCTTAGGGGAAAAGCTCTCAGTTTTTCCCCATTGAGAATGATATTAGCGTTGGGTTGTTCATATATGGCTTTTATGATCTCGAGGTATGTTCCTTCTATCCCTGCTTTCTTGAGGGTTTTTATCCAGAAAGGATGTTGTATTTTGTCAAATGCTTTCTCTGCATCTATTGAGAGGATCATATGGTTCTTGTCCTTTCCTTTATTGATATGATGAATCACGTTAATTGTTTTGTGGATATTGAACCAGCCTTGCATTCCAGGTATAAATCCCACTTGGTTGTGGTGAATAATTTTTTTAATGTATTGTTGGATCTGGACAGATATGAGGTAAGGAAGACCTTCTTGATGTCCACTTCAGAGACTTATACTTCTTCTACACACTCCCTGTGGTGCTTTTTCTATTTTTATCTGAGTTAATTCTGTGATTATTAGATTAAACCTGTCTCTTCCACTATAAACTGGTAAACTCCAGGGTCAGATTTCCATTGCCCATCAACATCTAGCACCATGCTCGCCATGTGGTAATTATTGTTAAAAACTTTTTTGAGTGAGCGAATGAATAAGCATAATACTCAGCTTTTATACTTCACACTGGAGAGCTAAGCAAAGTTCACTTTCATATTACTGATCCTAACCAAGAAAGATGCATACATTTAACTCACTTTTATCTCTGGAAGTAAAAAACCATATAGCATATTCAAAGAGCCTTTGTGTGTAGAATCAGAAGATATGTACTGAAATTTCACCTTAATTACTTTTGTTGTACAACTTCAATCGAGCTGCTTGAATTTGGGGTCTTCAGTTTATTTATCTTTAGTATACATGGCTAATGCCTACCTTGCATGTTAGATTGAAGATTAGGTGAGAAAACAAATATATGAAAAGAACCTGGGGCAGTGCTTAATATGAAATTCATTCTCAGTAGATGTTATTTGCATTTGAATATAATTATTGTCTTTATATCTTCTGCATTCATCTCATAACTGTTTTTGAGATCTCTAAGGTATAACTCATAGAATCATTTAGTGAACACTATGCATCTCAAAGTGCAACCCCACTTCCCCTCCTCCTACATGTCAATCAGTAGAAACTTTTGTATTTTTATTCTTTGAATCTGTGAGCTAAAAGTAGGGACCCAGGGAGTTAGGTAGTTCAGTTGACCAGGGACAGAGCTAACCAGTGACAGGGCAAAAGACAAGGAATATAGAGAGGGCATAGTAGTCTGTGGGGTATGGGGTAATTATGCAGAAAATTTGCACATGGGGGGAGCTCTGGGATTCTGCATGGTAAAGAAAGTATAGGGTAAAGGTGGGAATAGGACCAGGTATTGTGTGAGGTTTCAAATGCATTACCTCACATAATCCCCCAAACAAACCCAACACGTGGTAATTTTCACTTTCTACATGAGGTAGCTGAGGAAAAGACGGAGGTTAAACGTCCCAAGTTTTTCCAACTTCGAGTGACAAAAGTGGGATTCGAACCCACAGTCTTAACTCCAGAGCCCCTGCTCTTAGTTACTGGGTTTTATTGCCCCATTTAACTGGATGGAGCATTGCTTTGGATAGTCAGAGCATGAGAGATTTGTACCAGGAGAGTTGGGAAGGGTGAGACAGGAACCCAGGCTCCCAGGAACACCCACATGGGAATTCTTCCAGGAAGCTATTCTATAGGCTTTAAAGGAGACTTTGGGTGCCCTTTGTACCAAGTACCTTGAATTTTCTCCTGCCAGTACCCCCTTGTCTTTATTCTTAAATGGTGATCTGTTAGGGCCATAGATGCCATCAAAATTTAATACAAGTGAATTGCTAGGAAAGCCAAACCTGAAAAAATATTGTCCCTCATCCTTAACTTCTTGGGGCTGCAAATCAAGTATTAACCATTTAACTGATTACTCTGTGCCAGATACCATGATGGGTTTGGGGGATACAAAATGAGTCTGGTTCCCAAGGAACCCCAGTCCTATGAGGAAGATAGATAAGTAAATCAGTTTCACAGGGGATGGAGAGCTTTGACAGGAAAAGGCTCAGAATACCTTGGAAATGAGAGAAAGGACATCTGCCTGAGGGGTCATGGAATGCTTCTTTGATCATTAAACAAAGTTACTGAGGCATAGAAAATGAAGGAGCCATGATGTTATACTCCAGCTATAGAGCATCATACAAGGCAGCATGGCAGAAAATGGAGTTATAAAAGAAACATTTGCTGAACACTGTCATGCATCTTGTGTGGAGCTAGGAGTGCCAGGGATTTAATGAGTCTATCAAAAATATAAGGGGTCATTTTATATTTATTTGGCCACACTAAGTTAAGAACTCTCCCTTTGATTCTAAAATTTTTAGCTTTTTCTTTTTTTTTTTTAATTTTTTTTTCAACGTTTATTTATTTTTGAGACAGAGAGAGACAAGGCATGAACGGGGGAGGGGCAGAGAGAGAGGGAGACACAGAATCGGAAACAGGCTCCAGGCTCTGAGCCATCAGCCCAGAGCCCGACGCGGGGCTCGAACTCATGGACCGCGAGATCGTGACCTGGCTAAAGTTGGACGCTTAACCGACTGCGCCACCCAGGCGCCCCTAAAATTTTTAGCTTTTTCTAACCTTGCTTATGATACTTTTGTTTACTGATTTTACCTTAAATTGTCCTTTTTTTAAATCGAGGTACAATTGACGTACAACATTTCTTTTTTTTTAAGTTTATTTATTTTGAGAGGCACCTGGGTGACTCAGTCAGTTCAGTGTCTGACTTCAGCGCAGGTCATGATCTTGTGAGTTCGAGCCCCGCATCAGGTTCTGTACTGACAACTCAAAGCCTGGAGCCTGCTTCAGATTCTGTGCCTCCCTCTCTTTCTGCCCCTACCCTACTTGTGTTCTGTCTCTCTCTCTCTTTCTCTCTCTCTCTCTCTTTTTTCTCTCTCTTTTTCACTAGAGAGTGCACTAGTGGGGGGAGGGGCAGAGCAAGAAGGAGAGAGAGAATCCCAAGCAGGCTCTGCACTGATCTCACAAACTATGAGATCATGACCTGAGCTGAAATCAAGAGTCCCACACTTAACCAATTGAGCCCCCCACTGCGCCCCTACAACACTTAAATTCTTTCTTAAGAGTTGAACTTTCTCATCAAGGAATGATGCCTTGAATACACATTCAGTACCTGCTTTCCATAAGATTAACTTGACTATACGTTAGAAAAAAGATGAGCAGGGGCGCCTGGGTGGCTCAGTTGGTTTAACTTAGGCTCAGGTCATGATCTCGCAGTTCGTGGGTTCGAGCCCCTTCCCACCCACCCCCGCCTGGCCCTTCCCCATCCCAGTGGGCTCTGTGCTGACAGCTCAGAGCCTGGAGCCTGCGTCAGATTCTGTGTCTCCCTCTCTCTATGCCCCTCCTCTGCTTGCGCTTTTTCTCGCTCTCAAAAATAAATAAAGATTTAAAAAAAAAAAAAAAAAAAAAGATGACCAGAGTGCTAGATACAGTTTTATATTGCCTTTAAAGAAATATGTGGTTTATAATTTATAAAAGAGACAGTGATTTATGTTAAAATATCAACTCCACCTTCTACTAGCTAATGTTCTTGGGCAGTTCACCTAATCCCTCCCAGCCTCAATGTTTCTTATTTCTAGAAAGGATGGTTGAAATACTAAATGAGATCATTTATTTGAAGGTAACTGTCACTGAAAAGGCAGCATCTGTTATTGTTATAAATCTGAGTTCAGAATTGCCCATTGGAGATTTTAGATTAGTCTCCAAAAGACATTTCCTTGCTCACTTTCCTCCGCTGCTGTTACTTTTGCTTTTCTGTTTTGCTTGCTTCTTCCTCTCAGTCCCTTCCTCTCTCATTTATCTTTTCTTTTATCTTGGGAGAAAGCAATTGTTCACTGATGTGCAAGATCCTGTCCAGGTTCTGACTGTCAGCTTCTTTCAGTGTGTGATCAGTCTAAAGATGAGACATAAATGAGAACAGACTGGCTACGATGCCTGAAATAATTCCTTTTTCATGTTATCATCTTGACTGCCTGAAAAAAAGCCAAAAAGATATTAAAGCCCAAGGGATAAAGAATTAAACGGTGAAAGGTTCCAACAGCAGAGAGAAAACAAGTGTCTGTTCCTCCGTGGGAAGTACATGAAAGAGAAATGTTGCCAGATTGTTTTGACAGTCTTTGGTATCTTTTCTTTGTCTTTATTATAATCATCTTAGCTGCCAGCTTTTTAGAACCCAATCTTTTGGCATGTCTAGGTGTCTCCTTCCCCACACTCACTTGTCATGTTGGTACGTGCAGAGCTAGATCACAGTATGATCTTCAATACATTCTCAAGGGGTAACTTCTTTTAGTAGGTTCAGTTATTCACTCCTTTGTCTGTTTTGTGTGATGAAAAACTATTGTGAATAAGGTTGCTCTGAACATGGATGTGCAAATATTTTCAAGACCTACTTTCGGTTCTTCTGGGTATATACCCGTACGTAGGATCACTGGATCATATGGTAGTTCTTTCTAAAATTTTTTTTGAGGAACCTTCATACCGTTTTCCACAGTGGCTTCATCATTTTACAGTCCCACCAACAGTGCACAAGGATTCCAACTTCAACACATCCCCACCAACGCTTCTTATTTGTGATAGAAGCCATCCAAATGGGAAGGAGGTACTGTGTGAGGTACTATGTGATTTTGATTTTTTGTTTCTCTGATGCTTAGTGATGTTGAGCATCTTTTCATGTGCTTGCTGGCCATTCATATGTTGTCTTTGGGAAAACAATGATTGAAGTGCTTTGTCTATTTTTTATATTAGGTTATTTAATTTTTTGTTGTAGAGTTGTAGGATTTCTTTGCATATTCTGGATGTTAACTCCTTATCATATATATGATTCGCAAATATTTTTTCCCATTCCATAGGTTGCCTTTTCATTCCATTGATTGTGTCTTTCTGATGAAAAAAAGTTTTTAAGTTTAATGTGTCTCCTTGGTCTGTTTTTGCTTTTGTTGCCTTTGGTGTCATATCCAAGAAATCATGGCTAAATCTGAAGTCATGAAGCTTTCCCCCTGTGTTTTCTTCTAGGAAGTTTATAGTTTTTTTATAACATAATTTTCATTTACTTATTTATTTTTTAGACTTGATTTTTTGGAATAGTTTTAGGTTCACAGCAAAATTGAGCAGAAAGTATATAGAATTTCCACAGATCTCCTGCCAGTACTCCTCTCCCCTATTCTGACCCCCACCCCACAGTTTCCCCCAGTATCAACATCCTATACCAGGACCCTGTACAACATTTGTTATAATTGATGAGCCTTCACTAACACATTATTATCACTCAAAACCCATCATTTACACTAGGGTTCACTCTTGGTGTTTTACATTCTATGGGTTTTGACAAACGTATAATCGTATGTATCCATATATAGTATCATACAGAATAGTTTCCCTGCCCTAAAAATTCTGTGTTCCACCTACTCATCTCTCCTTAGCCCAAGGAATTAACTTTTAGCCAAGAAAATTTTGAACTGTTCAGAAGATACCACCATCCAAGCATTCAGTGTTCAAATTGCAGGACTACAAGTTATCTCCAAGATAACTTTTCAGTCACCTGATTTAGTTGTCATTTGAAGTAGAAATTTAATCAGGATGGTGTTCCCTTACTCTCAGTAAATCTTTATTTAAAAAAAAACTTCAAAACCAAAAACTATTTAAGACGATTGCCAGCTCATTTACATTCTTTTAGAGCATGACTGTTTTTAACATAATTTCACAAGTACTTTTAATCATTTTAAAAATCCTGTAAGATGCTTAAGGCAGGCAAGATTATTTTCATTTAACCCATGACCATTCAGAGACTGGACTAAGGCAAATGATTTGCCCAAGATTTAATGGCTAGAAAGTAGAGTCCAGGATCGTAACCAGTTCTCTCCACTGTACCAACTAGCTTCCCATTGGACTTGGAAACATATGTGAATATGCCATCAGCCTATTGCAGCAGTAAAGGAGATCTGTCCCATGACTGGTTTCTTTGCCTAAGCTCTGTTTATAACATCATGGAATCTCACATGCTCTGGGATGAAACTGTTAAACAAGTTTTATTATTGTTTAATATTATTTGAACAAAATTAATTATGTTTAATTATGGCAAATTATAGAATTAGTGTTCTTCTTTCCTATAAAACTGTTGAAAAAGTCTCATAGGATCTTTTCTTGTCCTATTTAAAAATCAAATGTACCATGCAACCTCATGCTTGGTACCCAAATCCTCGTAGCCTGTTTCCTCATTTTTTAAATAAAAATGATAATTTTAAAAAGCAGTGCAATGTAATTAAGGCTGGTTTATGTGGTACTTTAAGGAGCTCTCCAACTGCAAAAGAGAAGGAGGGAAAGTTTTGTCTGGAAAGCTTCTCTATGCTAGGCATTAAGCTAAATATTTTAGTGTATTCTTTAGTGCTGTCTTCTCAAATTCCTAGGATAGGAAAGGTTATCTTATTTTAAATTTGGGAATGTGAGGCTAAGGAACTTGCAAGAGATCAAACAGTTAAAATGCAACATCGATGGAATTGGAACAGTAGTACTTTCTGACTTAAGGGTGTGCCTTTTGAAGCTCTTTCTTGACTCTAAACTTCTCGCACTATTTTTTCTGAGTCTGGTTTAACATACCTGAAAGATTGTGTTTCTAATGAAGATGAAACATCTTAATTATTCCGAGAAGATGTTATTCTCAGTTTAGAGTCCTTTATTATAATTTAATTCTTAGGGAAGATATAACTGTATTAATTAGAAATTTTGATTAAGTTAACCCGTTTATTGATACCAATTCAGATAACAAAGGATTTGTAAACTTTTGTTTCTGTAATTTATTCATATATTTATGCTTTGCCTGCTTTGGGCCAAGAGCTCTACCTATGCAAAAGAGGCAGTTTCTTCTCTCATAATAGTGGGGAAACATAACAAATAAACACCTAAAGATGACTACACAAAATACTGTCAGATCTCAGCTAGAATTCTTCTTCCCTAAACCTTGCTCTGATGGTTATTGGAACCAATAACGTATGCACATGGCCCTGGGTGAACAAAGCCAGATGGTTTCCTAAGCAGGAATGCAGAGGGAGGTTTGCTTCCAAAGAATCAGTCACTAAGGGGACCAGGTGAACTTGGAAAATACCGTGTTATATTCCTTTTTCTACATTCTACGGTTCCCTTTAATTATTGCAAACTGCCACTTTTTTCCCCCTCCAGGAAATATAATTAAACACCTTAATGCTGTCAGTGCCTCTGCTGATTTCCTGATCTGTTGCCAGTGTGGGGCTTTTGTTGAGCATTACTGCATGACTGGGTAATGACCAGGGAGCAAAATCACAACTGCAACACAGTTCTACCACACTATAACCATAATGAGCTTGCGACTCAGTGCTTTTATAGTGATTAAAGAACCATATTCTGTGTTCTCCTGATATTTAAAATGTGCAACAACGGATTGTTAAGAGTGTTTTTAAAGTTGCATTTGGCTTTTCTCGGTGCTGTCTTCAAAATCAACATGTTTTTGGTCTCTCTCAAGACTTAGTAAAAATCTGAAGTCACTAATAATCAGGGCGCCTGGGTGGCGCAGTCGGTTAAGCGTCCGACTTCAGCCAGGTCACGATCTCGCGGTCCGTGAGTTCGAGCCCCGCGTCAGGCTCTGGGCTGATGGCTCAGAGCCTGGAGCCTGTTTCCGATTCTGTGTCTCTCTCTCTCTGCCCCTCCCCCGTTCATGCTCTGTCTCTCTCTGTCCCAAAAATAAATAAACGTTGAAAAAAAAAAAAATTAAAAAAAAAAAAGTCACTAATAATCAAATCCTTTTTTATACCTTGTTTTCAGTCCTCTCTAAGGGCCACAAAAGCGTTTTGAGCATGGAGAGGAATTTATCTTAGGTTTTTGGACAGTATTTTTTAATGTGTATAACAATTACATAGAGATCTTTAAAAAAAAAAAAAAAAAGGTGGTGACCCCTTGTCTGCATCCTAAGATTTAGATTTTGTAGATATGACATGGAGCCCAGACAAATGTGTTGTTCTTGTTTTTTTAACGTGTATTTATTTTTGAGAGAGAGAAAGAGCACAAGCAGGGGAGGGGCAGAGAAAGAGGGAGAGAGAATCCCAAGCAGGCTTTGCACTGTCAGCGCAGAGCCCAACATGGGGCTTGATCTCATGAACCCTGAGAGCATGACCTGAGCCGAAATCAAGAGTCAGACGCTTAACCAACTGAGCCACTTAGGTGCCCCAAGTGTGTTTTGTATAGAACTACTTAGATGATCTGTGGACCACACTTGGGGAAACACTGGTGTAGGTGTGATGGTGCTGTTACAGAAAGCCTCAGTGGATATATCCATCAGGACTGATTACATGAGCCTTTGTGTTTGAGCATAGGTGCAAATATGATCTTCCCTAATTAGGATGGATAAACTTTCTGTGTACTAAACTAATTTCATTTCTTATTGTACACCTAAAGGTGGTCAAGGAACTTCTACTCTGTAGATAGATTAGTTGCTGATTGCACGTCCCCACTGAATGATTGCCTGACCCCACATCCCTTGTCATCAGAGGGATTTGGCAGAGCGATCAGTCTTCTTACGGCACGACATAAAAAAGGAATGGGGGTAAGGTTTAGGAAAGTGAGACGTGTAAGTAGCACACCTCTAACCTCACTTTGGACTGGGTGTAATTGCCCCAATTATCTGAGCCTTAGGATAGTGAAACTAATCAGTGAGGACTTGTGGATTCTGTTCCTGGTTTTGCTATTGGTTTGTGATTAACTTCAATGATCCTTGGTACCCTTGGTTGTGGATGCTCTGGACAGGTTTCCTTCTCCAAACTAAATGTGATTCTTAACCATTTAGGTACTGGTTACAGAAGTTGAATCTTTGTTGTTATGTGACTGGAAGATCCCAATCAATCTTAATTGGGATTTCTTATGCTTTTGATAGAACCTAATTCAACCTTTATTCCTTTATCTTTTAATTCACCCTTCTTAGATCCTTAGTGAGTAACACAGTGCCTGGCCCAGAGCAAGCATTTGATGTTTTTCTTAATGAATAGATGGAGTCAGCTGTTAAGTCCTTTCTTTGACTCTTTGAGTTCCATTTTCTATTTCAGTTGACACCTAAACCCAGTTTGCAGTCAAATGCTCTACCACTGAGCTATACCCACTAAACCCAGTTTGTATGTATTTCCTCTTGGGTGGATAGTAATGACATGATCAGGCTCCCTACCCTTCTCCCCTGAGCACTCACGCAGCTGGGTGCAAATTCATTTTCAGACACTGTGTAAAGTGTTTCACCTGGCTTTGTTTTACCAGGAGGAGTTCTGGGCTTACCTCCCCTTCATCCTGGAGCTCCAGGCTCAATTCAGCAGCTCTCTGTTGTTGATACCCAAAACCAGCCCATTCAAACTAAATTGTCTCCTCCTCATGCTTCACTCAACTCCTGGTCTCTAAGGATCGGTTTCCTTGTTCCCCTTCCTGTTCTGCTTCCTCTCCCCCTTCCTTTACCTCAGACAGCCAAAGAGTTCACCAGCCTTATTGGTTTTGTGTATCACTTTACTACCACCACATGCCAGCTTTACCTCTATTTTTTTCCATCATTCTATTTGTATGGTCTTCCTCTTGATCTTCCTATTTCCTCAGCTCCCCTCCTCAAGTCACCTGTGTGTGCTCCCAAACTAAACTTCCAAAGGCTGGGCTCTGGGGATTGCTGATATGTGTTCCGTGTCTCCCACCAAATCGTAAATTCCAAAAGGACTAAGACAGGTTTTAGACTTCCCTTCTGCCACTCTCTCAGATGTGAACACAGCACATATCTTTATTTTCCTTTTGTGGTAGGTAAGCACATGGGATTGGGAGTGAGGCCGACCCGAATCTGAACCTCAGGTCCACCAATTACTAAATGCAAGTTTGGGTGAGTTTCATAACCTCAGTGAGCCTCAGTTAGCCTCAGTTTCATCATCTGTAATGATGAGATGATTATACCTTATAGGATTGTTAGGAGGGCTTTTATTATTATTATTTTTATGTTTCAAGTTTTTATTTAAATTCTAGTTAGCTAACAGATAGTGTAATATTGGTTTCAGGAGTAGAATTTAGTGATTCATCACTTGCATATAATACCTAATGCACATCACAACAAGTGCCCTCCTTAATGCCCATCACTCATTTATCCCATCTTCCCACCCACCTTCCTTCAACCCTTAGTTCTCTAGAGTTGAGTCACTTAAGGTTTCTTTTAGTTGTGAAAATTTTCAAACATTTGCAAACATAAATAGAAAAGCCTATGATTTCCTATACATTTTCCCCCAGATTCAATAATTAACAAGGTTTTACTGTATCAGTTTCATTTCTCCCTTATTTTTCTTTATGGAAGTAGTTTAAAGCCATTTCCCAGACATCATGTAATTTCTTCCTTACATATGCATCTCTAGAAAAGCAGCTATCATGCCATTAATGTACCTAATAATAATTTTTTGGTTTTATCCAATACATAACCCACAGTCAAATTTTTTTATTGTATCAAAATGGATTTTTATAGTTGGTTTGTTCAAATCAGAATTCAAATAAGGTCCTCACATTATTTTGATAAGGCTTTTTCTAAAAAAGTAAATTTACTGGAAAATAAACAGAAAACTGTACCACAGTTTGAATTTTCACCCACCATCCAGGTCACAAAAATAGAAAATTACTACCACCCAGAAGTTACTTTGTGTTTCTCTGATTCACTGTATCTTCCCTTTTCCCCAAATGTCAACACTGTCTTGACTTCTAAAACCATAGATTAGCTTTGTATGTTTTTGAACTTGATAAAAATGGAATCAGGTGTATACACTTTTCTGTGTTGGTTTGTTTCCCCCCAACAGTATGCCTCTAATATCCAACCAAACATGTTGCATGTAGTAGTACTTGTTTTCATTGTTGAATAAAGTTCCGTTGTTTGAATATGCCGCAATTGATTTATCCATTCTGCTGTAAATGGACTTGTTAAAGATTATATTTCATAATACCGAATATACCAAGGAATCAGCGTAGTGTCTAACAGTGAAAGTTCAGTGTATGTTGTTTAAAGTTTGCTCGTTGCATATGGACTTGATTGGATTTTGATTCATCTAATGGAAAATTTTAGATTTTCATTATGAGTTGAAGTTTTGTTTTGTTTTGTTTTTCCTTCCTACTCTTGAGGAAGTAGTCCTAATGATTCTTGTTCTAATTGACTGCCTGAATTTTGTCACTTTAGATTTGTGGTTGATTTTCTTTTCCATTCTTAATATCTTATGATTTTTGAATTTTTGTGACTAAAAGGAATGAAATTATTTGATTTCTCTGTTTGCTTCTGAATTCTTTAAGTAAGTCTTTTTGTTTAATTCTGGTCCTGACTTTCACCTGAGATCATGGACTCTGGAGTCAGAGTCACTGATTTCAAATCCCCATTTTACCCTTCAGTAACTGTATTACTGTGCACTCCCTGTCCTGTCTGTGCCTTAGTTTTCTCATCTGTAAAGTTGGAGAGAATACCTATCTCATAGAGTTTTCATAAAGATTAAGTGAGCTCAACAGAATGAAGTAAACAATATCCAACTATTATTATTATACTCATGTATGTGTGCTTCAGTTACTAATTTCTACTTATAGGTCCATAGGATCTTATCAAATTTATATACTGGCAAGAACATCTACAACATTTAAGAGAGGAATTTACTTGTTGTTATGTCAAGTATAGTTTCTTTACATTGACTTATTTTCATTATTTCCTCTCTTTGGTCTAGACTTTCACTTGAGATTTGCTCCTTTTTGCTGAAGTGCATATGCTGTTTTTTATCGTTAGTTATGATTTTCTTTTCATATGTTTTTACTTCTCAAATCTGAATTAAAAGTTGGTTACTGCATAAGAAAATTAAGTTTATTATTACCTGCTTATCTAAAAGTGGGATCCTTGTATTTAATATATAAGAAAATGTATTTAAATATTTTCTCTGCATTATCCTTTGTTATTTAGAAACAGACCAGGTAGCTAAATGCTTCTGGAACTGTATCAGGTCATTATTCTGGTGTATTGAACATTTTCTATTAAAATACTGGACAGTGACTTGAATTAAGGTTGTTTCTTGGGAGAAAGGCTCTGTTACTTAGCAACACCTGATATCCTAGGATGATAGGAAAATACCCTGAGACCACCTTGGAGAAATCTTATTGGCTTTCTTGGACAAGGAAAAGGCACTGATGCTTTGATATAGAATTATGAGCAACTTGGGATTCCTTTCTTCAGATAACACTGTCATGGGGCTAGAAAACCCATGTTTAAAACAAGCGTGACTGTTCGGCTGAGTAGAAAAGACTGTTCTCTCTCCAGTTATTCTAGGCTGATATTTATTAAGGGTTACTTAAGTAAAGCCTGCTGCCAAAGAAGTATGTTCCTTGTATCTGAATGTGATCTGTATTTAGAAACGGAAAGGCATCTAGGTTTTTTGGGATAGAAACTACTGCCACTTGACTAACATATTGTGAAAATCAATGAAAGTCAGTATAAAGATTGGCTATTTATCACAAATAGTTCCAGAAAATACAGGTAATGGGTGCAGTAAGATCCTGGATCATTAGAAACACTTCTAATATTTTGGTGCTGAAAGCTGGTACTTACATAATCGATGGGGGGGGGGGGGGTGCTTGTATACAGGAAACAAAGTATGGGTTCTTTTTTCTTAAGTTTAGGGGAGAACCCCATTGAGTGCAAAGAAAATAATATGCTTTACCCCACATCTTTAATTGCATTTCTCAAAATTGATAAAAGATTTCAGAAAACCACTCTCTATACATTTTCTTCCTACTTATCCCCTTCTTCAGTCACTGGTTACCCTGGAAACGACTCCCAGCAGCCCCCAAAGCAAATGCCAGGCAGTGTGGGTTTCCCCTGCGGTGGAGCCACATGCCTGACACTGCAGAACGGTTTGTGCCGAATCAGCCAGAGGAGCTCGACTACAATTTCTCAGATTCTGAATAAACCAGCTGGCATGCAGTGTCTTGATTTTTCAGAGACACTGAAAGGGTTCGGATCTGCTTTTCCCGCAAAGGCTAACTTTGTTTCCTTCTCCCCTTTTGAAATTCTAGCTCACCTTTTATTACAGCTATAGATTAGAAACAATTAATAATGGAAGTGGCAGAAAACATCTGATGTAGGAGAGGAGGGAGGGAGGGAGGCAGACAACCTGGGAGGGGGTGGGGGAGATAGAAGCAGAAAGGCTGAGATTGAGATTCTAAAGAAACCTGTATAGTCAAAGCATTTCTTATTTAATCCTGAGGCGTGATTGTGGAGCCAGAGGTATTCTTCATGTTAGATTAGTCTTGTGAAGGATGTACTCAAGGTTGCCTGAAATTTTGATATCTGTGAACTTTATGACTGACTGTCATGATAACTATAGAAAAAAATTTTGTACTGCATGGGAGATAAATCATGTTATTCACAGACCTTAGCTGCCCATGAGAATCATCTAAGGACCTTGTAACAAAGAGAATTTATTCCATTACTAAACTTCAACTCATTGGTTCAGAATCTTGGCTGGGGGAGCCCAGTCATGATTCTGTTTTATAGACTCTAATGGTGATTTTTAGGTAGCCAGCCTAGCAAATATAAGGAGTCTAGGCCTGGGAACCATTATTTGAGCTCTTACAAGGGGATCCTCTTATTACTCAAAATTCTGCCAGTCTAGGGGCTCCTGGATGGCTCAGTCGGTTAAATATCCAACTCTTGGTTTCAGCTCAGGTCATGATCTCTCAGTTTGTGGGATTGAGCCCTGGGTCAGACTTTGTGCTGACAGCTTGGAGCCAGCTTGGGATTCTCTCTCCCTCTTTCTGCCCCTCCCCCTCTCATATTCTCTCTCTCTCTCTCTCTCTCTCTCTCTCTCTCTCTCTCTCAAACAAATAAACATTAAAAGAAAATTCTGTCAGCCTAAGAGATAGCTGTGAGTTGGTGTGATAAAGACAGCACAGCACTTGACTCAGCAGACCTGGCCCAAACACGGACTAAATGGCTTTACCTTCTGTCAGTCCACTCATGTGCAAATGGAGGTGTTTACAAAAGCGTGGGAAGGATTCATTGACATGGTAACCTATGAGATGTTTCTTTCATATAAGGAGGAATCATGAAGATTATAGTTTCTTTAACTGAGGGACAAATCTGAACTCTTTTTTTTTTTTTTTTTTTTTAGTTTATTTATTTTGAGAGTCGGGCTCTGCTGACAGCACAGAGCCTGATGCAGGGCTCAACCTTATGAACCATGAGATAATGACCTGAGCCAAAATCAGGAGTCCTACACTTAACCGACTGAGCCACCCAGGCGCACCTAGCACACCGTTGGAAAGCCACCTCAGTGGCCTACGTAGCATGGGACTAACACCTGATCCAGTGGTGTTACTCCTCTGCACCTGCAAAAGTTGTCCTGACAGCTCCTCAATAGGAGTAACTCAGGGAAAAGACGCTGAGGGAGAGGGATGCTAACCCCTTCTAGTGATTCCCATTGAGTTCTGTGTGACCACTTCCTTTGTGTCGTCGGGGAGGGGGGATTGCTTCCTGTCACAAATCTCTATTTTCCTCAAGATAGACAAATGTAAAGAAAAGTAGCTTTGTCACCCACTTAAGACCAACTTAAAACCTCAACATAGCTAAATCATGGAATAAAGTCCTGGTTGTATTTTCTCCTGGCACTATTTGGACCCTGTATCCCCAGGCATTTTATGCTAACATCCATTTTCAAGGCGACAACCCCACTTTACAAATAAGAAATCTGCTGTTCATGAAGCTTCAGTAATTGGTAGAACCAGGGATGTTAAGTGCCTCTGCTAGGATTGACTAAATTCTGACCCCTTAGCCCCTGTCCTTCCTATTCTGCCACAAGAATGTGTTGATAGAGATGCACCATTTGTAGCAGTTAATTTGAGTTGTTCACCAGCTGTGATGGAACCATATTTAGCAATGGAGGGTCCCTCTTATCATTAATCATTTCCATGTCTAAGTACTTGAACATATAGTTAATGGCCATGAAGGTTAATTTTTTTCTCTGAAGGTTGAACAAGTCAGACAAGTTTTGAACCTGGAGGTCTTTTCATATTAATACAACACTGAGGCTTTTCTGAGCATCTTTCTTTTTTTATTGCCCGGGGCCAGAGAATTGCATTAAATATATAATCTTCATAGCATGTTACCATCATTGGTCTGCTGGGGGTCCCTGACTGGTTTTCTTTTCTCCCTTGTATTCCTGTTTTTTTTCCACCCACCATAAATAACCATTCTAATGTGTTAAATATGTGCATCTTCATGTATGCACTTCCAAAACCTGTATTGTGTTTTGTTTCTGCAGTAATCTTAAATTACATAAATGGTGTTACCTAGATGGTATTGGCCTATTGTTTTCTTCCCTTTTCATTCAGCACTCTTTGAAAATCTCTCTGTCACTACTTCCAATTAATTGCTCCTACCTGCTGATGGTACACTGTGATGTCCATCTACCACATTTCATCCATCCTCTCTCCCAGTGACGTACACCTCCAGCCCCCCTACTATCTCCATCTATTACCTCCAACCCCACTACTCTCTCAAAGAACACCCTCTTAAGACCTGTATAAGAACTCACTAGGATATACATACCCAAGAGTGGAATTGCTGGTTTGTAGAGCATATGTATGCTTAATCTGATTAAGTAGTGTGTCAGACTGCTCTCCAGAAGGCTGCACCGTTCGACAGTCCCAACTGCAGCGCATGAGGGTTCCCATATCTCCACTAAGGCTTAATGATGCAGCTTTCAGATACTTGCCAGTCTAATAGCAAAAACTGGTATCTCACTCTAATTTGCATTTCCATAATTACTGATGAACTTGAGCATGTCTTTACATTTTGTGAGCATTTTAAATTTTGTCTTTGGACCCGATTTCTATTGAGGTTACTATCTTTTTCTGCCTTTCTGTATATTAACTCCCTGTTGATTAAAAAAAAATTTTTTTAATGTTTATTTATTTTTGAGACAGAGAGAGACAGAGCACGAACGGGGGAGGGTCAGAGAGAGGGAGACACAGAATCTGAAGCAGGTTCCAGGCTCTGAGCTGTCAGCACAGAGCCCGACGCAGGGCTCGAACTCGCAGACCGCGATATCATGACCCGAGCCAAAGTCAGCCGCTTAACCGACTGAGCCACCCAGGCGCCCCACTCCCTGTTGATTTTAAATACTACAAATATTTTTTCCTGTTATATTTTCTATTTGTCAGCTTAAGTCCAGAATGAACCTTCTATTCTAGTTTGCCAACAGTTTGTGTTTAAAAAAAAAAATCTTAAATGGATATTGTACTTTCTCAAATGCTTTTTGCCATCTATTAACATAGTTTCTCAGCTTTTCTGCTTTAATTTATCAGTGTGATAATTTCCTTGAAAAAAATTCCTGATATTTACCTATTCTTACATTCCTGGAATGCGCCCTTATTCATAATATAGTGTTAGGTTGAATCATATGAAATTGCTGTTTCTTAGGTCAGAAAATAGTCGAATACTGGCTATATCATAGAGGTTAAACTAAATATTTTCAATATACTCTCAACTTATTATTATTTTTTTAATGTTTGTTTATTTTTGAGAGAGAGACAAACAGAATGTGAGCCGGCGAGAAGGGGCAGAGAGAGAGGGAGACACAGAACCCAAAGCAGGCTCCAGGCCCTGAGCTGTCAGCACAGAACCCGACACAGGGCCCACTCACAAACTATGAGATCATGACCTGAGTCGAAATCAGACGCTCAACTGACTGAGCCACCCAGGAGCCCCTCAAATCATTTTTTTTTATATTTTTACATCTTATGACCTTAAGTTAAATATGACTGTACTTTCCTTTTCTCGATTTGTCTCTGTTTTGGGGATGAGAATCAGGATTATACCTGCCTCAAAATATGAAGTGGATAACTCCCTGCCCATCCTATGTTCTGGAACAATTTACATAGATAAAATTCATCAAAACTTGAAATCTGGTAGAATTCAAATGTAAAAATACCTAGAACCATGGGGGATTTTGTTATTTTTTCAAAGAGAATACTCTTGACTAACATTTCAGTTTCTTTAATAATTACTAGTCTATGGCAGTTTTACATTTATTCTTACACTAAATATGGCATTTCAAATTTTGAGAGATGTATCTGTCTTCTAGATTTTAAAGTGTGCCAGCATTTCATATCAATACACTATTCATAATCTTTTTTTTTTTTTAATGTTTTTATTTATTTTGGGGAGAAAGACAGAGTACAAGCAAAGGAGGGGCAGAGAGAGAGAGGGAGACACAGAATCTGAAGCAGGCTCCAGGCTCTGAGCTGTCAGCACAGAGCCCAATGTGGGGCTCAAACTCACAAACCATGAGATCATGACCTGAGCTGAAGTCGGACGCTCAACCTACTGAGCCACCCAGGTACCCCCATAATAATTTTATTAATCTATCTGTAGTGATTTCAACACTTTCTATTGCAAGAATTTCTGTCTGTCTTCAATTTTTTTCCTGATCAGTTTTTACAGTGTCTGTCTTCTTAATGTTTTCAAAGAACTGGGTTTCACTGACCTTTATTATAGTGTTTTTGTTCTGTGGATTATTTGTTTCTGATTGGTGGTGCTCGTTCTATTTTCATTAACACATGCCCTTTATTATTTTCTCTTATTTCTTTGCATTTGATAGGTAGCTCTTTTTCTAACCTCTTGGGTATACTGTTCTTATTTTCTGAAAAATTATTCAAAATTGTAAATAACCTTCTAAGTGCTGCTTGAGCTGTGTCCCTCAAGTTTGATACCTAGAATTATAATTTGTATTCATTTTTGAGTACTGTATTCCCTCATTTCTGTAATTATTTCCCTTTTAAATCTTGGGCTTTTAATAAACATTAATGTATTTCTAAATACCACGGAGTTTTAAAGTTTATTTTTTATTGTTGATTTACAGTTTTTCAAGACGCTGGGGTGGCTCACTTGGTCGAGCATCTGACTCTTAATTTTGGTTCAGGTCGTGATCCCAGGGTCATGGGGTTGAGCCCTGTGTTGGGCTTTGCTCTAAGTGTGGAGACTGCTTATGATTCTCCCTCTCCCTCTCTCCCCCTCCCTCCCCCTCTCCCACCCCTCCCACCACCCTCCCCCCATCCCTCTCCCTGACTTGTGCTCTCTCTCTAAAATAAATAAAATAATTTTTTTTAATTTATAGTTTTTCATAGTTTTATTGCACTGTGTTCAAAGACACAGCCTATATGATATTGATTCTTTTTGAACTTTCTTTTATGGCCCAGCACACTGTTTGTGTAACTGTTCTGTGTGTGCCTCCCCAGATGTGTGTATTTTCTGTCAGATGGAGAGCTCTCTTATATCCATTACTTAGAGCTTATGGTGTTGTTAAAGTCTTCAGTATCTTTTTTAAATCATCTCTTTCTGCTTTATTATTTTCTGAAAGGGATGTGTTAAAATTTATGTTCTATTTGGTTTTCTTAGCTGTAGTGGCATTTAACTTTCTTAACCCTGTAACTCCAACAGACAAAGCAGATGAAAGTGTTCAGTGGTCCCGTTGAATCTGAGAGAAGAGATCTTACATCGAGTGTCCTCTCAAGGCCCATCCTCAGGGGACCTCAGGACACCTCTGTAGAATCCCCAGCTGGAATTTCTGTAAACCTTGTACTCTGGTTTCTTATCACTCACCCACTAACCCAGAGAATTTTCAGTTCTCAGCCAAATGGGCTCTCACATGCTCCTCCTCACTCCACCTGCAGGTATGCTTCTAAATTTGCTATTCCCCCTACAAGGCTCTTCTCATAACCAAATTCTGTGCCTTACTCAAAATGTTTCTCAAATTCTGCTACTTCTGTGAAATGTCTTCTAGACACGTCAGTTCTTAAAACTCTAAAAGCAACTATTGCTCATAACAATTGAGTATTTATTCACTGACCTAATTCACTAATAAATGAGTATTCAGGACCAGCACCTGTGGTGATTGGAACTTCTATTTAAATAATTGTAGTTGTTGGGTCACCTGGAGTCTCAGTCATTTGAGCATTCAACTTAGGTCATGATCCCATAGTCTTGGTATCGAGCCCTGTGTTGGGCTCCACACTGAGCATGGAGCCTGCTTAAGATTCTCTCCCTCTGCCCATCTCCCCCACTCATGCTCTCTCTTTTTCTACAATATAAATAAATAAATGAATGAATGAATGAATGAATGAATGAATAAATAAATAATAAATATTTTTGGGGGGTTTAATATTTGTTGTATTTGTTTCCCTCGTTTTGCTGTGTAAGCATCTTGAGGGTAAGGCGTGTCCACATCTCTATTCATTAAAATAGTCACCTAGCATCTTGTTCCTGGTAGTTGAGCAACAGAAACACTTTGAGCTTACTTACTTTAACCTTAATATGACTTTATTTTTTTTCCTATATAGAGGGTGGTTTTGTTACATTGCAAGATTTGTATTTTACTCTATTTTGCTAAATGCGTTCTTTATTATTAATAATAAGCTTTATTTGTAAAAGTTAAGATTCTTTTCTTAAAGTGTTTTCATTTGAGAGAAAGAGAAGAGAGAGGGAGAGAAAGGGAGAGAGAATGTGTGGGAGAGGGGCAGAGAGCTGTGTACTGAGGATCCAAAGTGGGGCTCCGTGCTAACAGCAGAGAGCCCCATGCAGGGGCTCAACTCATGAACCATGAGATCATGACCTGAGCCGAAGTCGGACGCTTAACCAACTGAGCCACCCTAGTGCCCCAAGATTCTTTTCAAAATCACTGTAAAGCAAGCAGATTTATTCTCTTTTCGAAAATAAGCAGCCATTTATATGGTTAATTCTTTTAATGTGAATTTACATATAAAGTATTTTTAAATTTACTCTTATAAGGCAGTGTTTGTTAGGTCTGGTAAAATGATCCAATGGGCTAGGCACTTCTCCTCCTCCCCCTTGGCACTAATTATTCGAGTTCAGCTTTGAATTTGTAAGGTTCCTTGTAAGGATAGCAAACCTGAGTGAAGAAGCATTAGACTGAGCAGAGAGAGTTCTGAGATAGTCACAATCTACAAACTGGTTATTCAGCTGATAAGATGATTGTATCACACTGTAGGTATCAACCTTTGAGCTGCAGCAACACATCTGGCCTGAGCTGGGGCTGTATGGAGTACAAGACATGCTCAAAGTGACATCATCCCCCACTCCGATCTGCTAGTGTGGCTTTGTTGCACATAATCAACACAAAGCCTAACCAGCCAAATCCTAAAATAGGTAATTTAGACCATAAAGTAGAAAGAGCAAGGAAAGACAGAAGATTGAATAAAAGAATTATAGAGTATCTATAAGCCATGTGCTACTAAGTCCTTTAATGTGTATTTTTATTTCATTTCCGCAACATTCATGAAGGGGGTGTTATCATGCCCATTTTACAGATGAAGAAGTAGAATTCCACAGAATAATCTGTTAATTATTGGACCTTGAGTAAGTGGTTGATTTTTGTACTGAATTGAGATCCGACCGCTAAATCAACATCCTTAATTCCCCCTTGTGTTTACTCATTTAACATGCAAGGATTTATACCCTTTGTGTACTTAACTGTAATTATTTAGAATTAATTGTTGAGGCTCCTGGGTGGCTCAGTCAGTTAAGTGTCCGACTTCGGCTCAGGTCATGATCTCACAGTTCATGGGTTCGAGCCCTGCATGGGGCTCTGTGTTGACAGCTCAGAGCCTGGGGCCTGCTTCAGTTTCTTTGTCTCCCTCTCTCTGCCCTTCCCCTACTCACTCTCTGTCTCCCTCTCTCTCTCTCTCAAAGATAAAAAAACTTAAAAAAATTTTAAGAAGAGAATTGTTGATTTTCTTTCCTACTGGATAGCAAGTCCATGAGAATAGGAATGTTGTCTGTTTTGTTCAGCATGATATCTCTCTTGTCATATAGCTGGTGATCAGTATATGTTCTTTGTTTCCTGCCCACCCTCTCTCTTTTTTGGAAGGAGACAGGGAAGCCAGGGTTTCTACCACATTGTCTTAGGGAAGAAAATAATGCACGGAAAGTCTGGGCCAATGTGACCTGAACAATCAGAGAAGGTTTTATGGCTGAACTAACCTTTTTAGATGGAGATGGAATAATTAACTGGAACCTATACATACAGATATTAATGACCTCTACTACTTCGTTCTCAGAAAGAGACCATCATGGTGGAGGAATCACGGTATGGATGGGAACATGCCGACGCCTTTAAAATATAGATTCGAGTGCTCTATTTAAATTATTTTACCGTTTTTTTTTTTTAATAGAAAAAATCAGGCAAAGATATGCAGACCTGCCTGGAGAATTGCACATTATTGAGCTTGAAAAGGATAAGAATGGACTTGGACTCAGCCTTGCTGGTAATAAAGACAGGTCACGCATGAGCATATTTGTGGTGGGAATTAACCCGGAAGGACCTGCTGCCACGGACGGGCGAATGCGTATCGGAGATGAACTGTTGGAGGTGAGGGGCATAGATTTTTAATTTCTCTTTTGCTAAGGTGAAGGGGTGAAGAGAATACTCTGCAGGAAAATGAGGCGATGGGGAAGAATGTTACAAATTATGTTTTCTTTGACTATTCAAAATCATTTTCCAGAGGAAGAACAGAAATCGTATTGTCGCTTGCAAATGTTACTTGCTGCTTGAGTAAAAACTAGTCTTGAAAATAATTTAGGGACCCTTAAGTTAAAATCTCATGGAAGCATATTGAAAGAACAGGATTTGTTTTTAACATATATTCCAAAATGTTCAAAACTAAATTGTGTATTTATCTACTATTATTCATATTTATCAGAATTCTCTTTAGCCTTAGAATAAACTAGAAGTATGGCATTTGTTTTTGTTGTTGTCATTTAGTTTTTTGGGAAGGTGTTAGAACCAACAAAACTTTGTGAACTGGTTTTCAAGGCTTGGCTAATATCTGTGAAGTTGTTGACGTGGGCTAAGGCCATGTAGATTCCTTATTTAGGAATTGGATAAAGGTAAGAAGGGCTAAGGAGACAGCTCATCCTTTGCCAACTACTCTCTAGATGATTTCATCAGTAATCTGAAAAGGTTATTCTTGTTTTCCTCAACTTAAAGTCAGGGTTTTTTTTTTCTT
This sequence comes from Leopardus geoffroyi, assembly GCF_018350155.1. Taxonomy (NCBI): domain Eukaryota; kingdom Metazoa; phylum Chordata; class Mammalia; order Carnivora; family Felidae; genus Leopardus; species Leopardus geoffroyi. The sequence goes on from NC_059328.1 coordinate 50,826,727, forward strand.
TATTTTTTTTAAGTTCATTTATTTTGAGAGAGAGAGAGAGAGAGAGAAAGCAAGAGAGAGAGGGTGCACACACAAGTCAGGGAGGGGCAGAGAGAGGCAGGAGAGAGAGAATCCGAAGCAGACTCTGCACTGGCATTTCAGAGCCTGATGCGGGGCTCAAACTCAGCGAACCAGGAGATCATGACTGCAGCCCAAGTCAGACACTTGACCGCCTGAGCCACCCAGGCACCCTTAAAGTCAGAGTTTCTGTTCTGAGTTTATCTTACTTTGATATTCATTTGCTTGTTAAGAGTCTTTGATTCATTCAGCAAACATTGCTTGAGTGTCTCTTAGGACCGGACACAGAAAGAAAGATGAATGCATCCATTCCCTTCAGTCAGATAGCTCACAGTCTAGAGGAAGAAAACAGACATAAAAAGATAGTTGCACTGCAAAATGAAAAATAGTAACAGCAGCTTATATATACTCGGTGTCAGACAAGCAACCTCTTTTACTAGTGCGGTCACAGAGTAAACGCTGCTGGGATTCAGTATCAGGCAGTTTGACTTCTCAGCTCTCTGTTAACCAGTGCACTCCGCAGCCTCTGAGATAAGATGCTCCAACACTTGGACGTTTAAAGGACCTGAATCACAGAGGCAACGAGTATCAGGCTGCTCACTGAAAATGAGGGTTACTGATTTTGCATTTTATGATTTCCTCTTCAGACCTTGACTCAAAATAGAATTCATAGGCACCCATAATCTGACTTGCTTCATGATATTTACAGCCCAAACTGGTCAGACAGTTCACTGTGCGACCATGAACATCATGCCTCTTTCCTAAGCCTCAGTAAGTTTCTCCCCCTCTAAAAGCCGTTTCCACCAAGAAGTCACTTTTGGAATTACTTTTCTTGTTCTTTTGTAATACAGCATCAAGAAAGGGACCCACACTGGGTAGTAGCAATGACCTGCGTAATCATTAAGTAAGCAAAAAATCAAAGGTGGCAGTACATAATAACCAATATAATTCATCACTTCACGTTTATTTCCTTTGGCTGATGCTTAGAGACTTCAGCAGTGAGGCTACACTGATGGTTGTGGTAATCAAAGTGAAAGTAGAAGCAAATTTACTGAGTTATCACTGGTACGTAGGTGCTCTCACATTTGTATTCAGTATTCCCAACAGCCCTATCCGGTAAGTACTTGTACTGTCCCCATTTTGTCGATAAGAAAACTATGTAAGTAATTTGCCTAATATTACAGAACTAAGTTACTAGGTTTCAGTAAGAACCCAGGCTCACCGGACTCCAAGATTCATGCTCTAAGTGTGCCCTGTGGTACTTCAACCAAACCCCATTTGTTTTAGATCCATGAGAATCCTGATTTATGATCCTCTAACCTTTATGGAATCACGTATCTGAAGTTCCTCTGTTATATATACGTAGATATGGATTTCCTATCTTGTATGTGAAAATGTTCCAAAGGCGGTAATGTAGAACACAAAGATTCTAGTTCTAGTCTCTCTATCTTATTAAGACTCAAGATGGAGGGGTGCCTGGGTGGCTCAGTCGGTTGGGCGCCTGACTCTTGATTTCAGCTCAGGTCATGATCCTTTGGTTTGTGAATTCAAGCCCCACATCGGGCTCTGCACTGACAATGTGGAGCCTACTTGGGATTCTCTCCCTCTGTCTCTGCCCCTCCTCTGCACTTGTGCGCTCACTCTCTCTCTCTCTCTCTCTCTCAAAAATAAACTAAAAAAAAAAAAAAAAAAAGACTCAAGATGGAATAATGGCCCTTGGGATCCAGATCAACAGGATCACTGGTATGACTTTTGGCTGTAGGTCAGGGATGATGGGAAAAATTTTTGCGTGGGAAACATTTCCCTGGTTTCTTTTTATAGCTGAGAAAAATTTTGATTATTTCTCTATGATATGCGAGGAATTTGTATAGTGCATGATATCAAATCCAATGTGCTTTTTTTTTCATGGTTTATTTATTTATTTATGTATTTTTTAAAATTTTTTTAAATGTTTATTTATTTTTGAGAGAGAGAGAGACAGAATGCAAGCAGGGGAGGGACAGAGAGAGGACACGCAGAATCCGAAGCAGGCTCCAGGCTCCGAGCTGTGAGCACAGAGCCCGATGCAGGGCTCGAACCCACAGACCATGAGATCATGGCCTGAGCTGAAGTCGGACACTCAACCGACTGAGCCACCCAGGCACCTGTTATTTATTTATTTTTGAGAGACAGAACACGAGCAGGGTAGGGGCAGAGAGAGAGGGGTACACAGAATCCGAAGCAGGCTCTGGGCTCTGAGCTGTCAGCACAGAGCCTGATATGGGGTTCAAACCCACAAACCGTGAAATCGTGACCTGCACCAAACTCAGACAGTTCACCGACTAAGCCACCCAGGTGCCCTAAATCCAATGTGCTTTTGAACCAAGAGTAGGAAATTGATTTAACGATAAATACCAAAAAAGCCGAAAGCCAATGTTAAAATAGCTGTTCTTTGGATATTGCAGAGCAATAGATAGTAGAAGGACACTGCATTGTGTGGCAGGCATCCAGAGTGGGCTTTTAGATTACACTTACTAGGTCTCTGGGCTAGTGCAAATCTTGTATATTTGCTTACCCACCCACACTCCATTTCTTTTTGTGACTTCTCTCCCTGATGAGGTAAAGTCATCTGTGTCTTGATTGTTTTTCCAACTCCACCGTTTATTCCTGTTCTTTCTCATGACTGCTTTGTTGCTATTGTTGTGTTACTACTTTGCTCCGAGCTTCCTTTTATTTATAGTTGATCTGACTTATTTTAGGCCCCAAGATGAGGCTAATTTATAGGAAGGAGAAAAGAGCTTGGTCGAACGTGCATTGTGCCTTCTTTGAAGTCAGAAGCTCTGCTTCTTTACCGGAGCCTGTCTGCGACTGATTTCTGGCACGCCATTCACCAGCAGTGTTCTTGCTATGGGACTGCATTGTTACAGTGCAGGAGCAGCCAGCAAGTTCTGTCGATCGATGGCCCAGTTCATGTATAAAAGAAATCTTACGTTAAGCCCCCAGAAGACAATGTGATTAAATCTCAGCTTCTTTACCCTTTACCACGATGCTGGTGTGGGGGCTCTGAATTAATTTCAAAAGGCATTAGCATATAATTACCATGTAGACTGGAATGAGACTTGCACCAGAGTATTGGCTTTCCCTGAGCAATTAGTCCCAGAAAATACACAGGCCTGGGCATGGCGCTGTCCTATGAATATAGGATTTATTTATAATCTTCCCTACAGTGCAAGTGTGGGAAGAGAGAGTGGATAATGCTGCATGGGGAATTGGAGTGATTTGTCAGGTTAGAAAAGCAGCCAGAAGCAGCAGGGTGGGTGGCACAAGACCTGCACAGTTGATTGGGCCAGCCTGGAGAGCTATGTCTCATCGGGCCCCCATGCCCTGCGCCACAGAGCACGCACATTCCCTTTGGGACATTTGCCTGCAGGATAACCAAAGCTGAATGTTGTTATTTTTCATGTGTCTAACATGTTTACTTAAGAGCCACTACAAATAAAAAGCACGAATACTTCCCATATTTGCCAGGAATGAAGATGTAGAACCACAAGTGAACTCGGATCTTATTGTCTTGTTATGTTTCTTTCGTAACAGAAAAAAGAACAGAAACCATAAAACTTCAGTGACTGGCCCAGGTACACATAGCTGCTTTGTGGCAAAACTCCTACCTGAGGGCTCTTACCACCTCCCTGGTCTCAACACTGGTTCTTCGTCCTCTGCTTGTTGCCAGTGAATTATTTTTGAAATGTTCAGAAGACTTAAATGTGATTTAGAAGTGCAGAAGGGTACTAAACAAATCACTAGCCTTTGTGCAGCCGCAGATAAGATTCTTTCTAATTTTCAGTCAAGTTTCTGTCACCTTAGATTGGCCCTTTTAGATTATTGCCATACATGGATGTAATTTTGTGACATGTGCTTCTTTTTTTTAATTTTTTTTTAAACTTTTTTAAATATTTATTTATTTTTGAGAGAGACAGAGTGTGAGCAAGGGAGGGGCAGAGAGAGAGGGAGACACATTTTCCGAAGCAGGCTGCAGGCTCTGAGCTGTCAACACAGAACCCAATGTGGGGCTCGAACTCATGAATGGTGAGATCATGACCTCAGCCAAAGTCAGATGCCTAACTGACTGAGCCACCCAGCCACTCCCTGATGAGTGCTTCTTAATGCAATAATTATGCCCTAAGAGACCTCCTGTAATAAAATATCCCATTGGAGAAACACTAGTTTGAGGAGCAGAAAGAAGACTAAAGGAAAGCAAAATTGCAAAATATTTTTCCTAGTTTTATTAAGAGATAGGTTTATAATAGCTAAAAGTGCAAAAATAAACTGACCAAATTTTTTATCATGTCAGTGGTTTCATGAGTGTTAAAACATATTTTACATTTTAAATAAGTAATTTATTGTATGTCTGTTATTTCTCACTGCACTTGTTGTTAAAACTTTACAAAAATAAATACTTTTAGCAGATCCTGAATATAACCTTCCCATATGCATAGCTAACGTGACCCCATTTGGAGCTCTTAAAATAGTCTAGAGCCCAATTCACAACTCTGAAAGTCAACAGAAGAATATGGTCAACCTCACACATAAAGGGGCCTCTCCTGTGTGTGTAACATTTTTTCTTTCTTCACAGTGCAGCCTCCTGGTTATTACAGCATATAATCAATAGCTGTCTGTGTCTCGTCAAGTCATCTTTCCCAAGTAATCTATTGTATGATATCCAATATGAGTTACAAAAAGATGTACTCATTAAGAGAACATTTGGGGTAGGAAAGCTGTATTAGGAATTGAGTTCACATCGAATACTTACTGTTTTCAAGTCAGTGCTAAGTACTTTATGTGCATTATCCTAACTTTTATAACAAACCGATGAAAGTAGGTGTTATTTTAATCCCCATTTTACAGATAAGGAAACTGAGATCTGAAGGGGTAGAGTCAACAGGCAAACACTAACTTTTTCTGACTCTAAAGTTCTTACGTTATTTCATTGTGGATTAATCATGATTCTAAAAAGTAATAAGTGGGGACTCTTGGCTGGCTCAGTCAGTAGAGTGTGCGACTCTTGATCTCAAGGTCATGAGTTTGAGCCCCACGTTGGGCAAAAAGCCTACTTAAAAAAAGTGATAAGTAAATTTCTCATCATTTTGTAGTTTGGGTTGATTAGATTAATGCAGTTATTCTGGTGCCAGTTCAAAATATCTGAAATAGTCTCTCACAATGCAATACCATGTTACTCTTTTTATCTTCTTAAAATTGAATGCCACTTTGAAATAGAAGAATGCAGTCAGTGAAATTACAGCCATCTCTCAAAAATCAAAGAAGAAAAATAATCTGGTTTTGAGGTTATTCTTGTCCAATTTGAGAGCTTCTCTGAACTTCATAATTTAAGAGCTTTCCCCCTCAAAACCATTGTAAAGGTAAGGTTTTATTTTCAGGCTGCAGGAAATATTATGTAAGACCTAGCTCATATTGGGTGGCCTCATTTTTCTCTGTATTTCTTGCATGAAGTCTTAGAACTTTATCTCTGCCCTTTTAGTTTCTGTCTCTGGCTTGTTGGGGGAAGAGTTTTAATTATTTAGTCACACTTCATTGTCTTTATACTGCTGAAATATTTGGGCTAAAAGTCTATGTTCTTACTGATCTTTGAGAGGAATGACAATCATTTAATTTTTATTATTGCAGTCCTCATTATCACTGTACAAAAGCTTTATGTGAGATTTCTACAGTGAACTGCATTATCTTAAAATCAGAGATAAAGTGCTGTGAAAGAGAAAGTGCCATGGAAGCAGAAAGTAAAAATGTGAGGATAATCAAAGAAACTTAGATTACTGTGAAAAGAATATAAAAAACAGGGAAGGGAACGTATGCTGGGGAGAAAGTTGCCATTTGGAATGAATAATTGGTCTTTAGCAGTATGTCTCAAGACTCTTCTTTCTGCAGTTTCCCCTCAGCTCTTACATGACTTGTTGGGGTAATTCTCCAGGTCCCTGTTCCTTGCCTTTTCCAGTTTCTTCTCTACCTCCTTCCAGCCCTATTCATTGCCATCATAATGACCATACTGAAATGCAGTCTAGAAAGATATACTCTTAGATTATGGAGAAGGGTCTCCTTATATCAACCTCAGCATATAACTTATGCCTGTATTTTGCTCCATTTGCACAATGGAAATTTCTTGTAGTCACTATGCAGTCTTGAGGCATGAAGCCTGACAGAAAAGTGTTAATGAAATTCTTATTCCGGGTTTGACTTCCTAACAATATCAGAGAGCTGCTTAAACTCATCAAAAATGTGGTTGTATATGTTTTAATTATAGTTTTTAAGGAGTAGGCCTAAAATCAGTAATCCAACCTGAGAATCAGATGTTCTGCTCCAAAGAGTAGCCATCAGCCTATTTCTCATTATTTAGAAAAAAAAAACTTTTAGTGTTTATTTATTTTTCAGAGAGAGAGAGAGAGGGGAGGGGCAGAGAGAAAGGGAGACACAGAATCCCAAGCAGACTCCAGGCTGAGCTGTCAGCACAGAGCCTGATGCGGGGCTGGAACTCACGAACCGTGAGATCATGACCTGAGCCAAAGGCAGATGCTTAACCAACTGAGCTACCCAGGCGCCCCATATTTCTCATTGTTTTAAGTCAGGAAAGTTGATGCATTCATTACACATGAACCCCAACTCCTCCTCCCACCAATTTTCTAAAATGTTACTGAAACGCGATTAAAAAAAAAAGTGCATGTAAATAACACAGTCATGTTAGGATATGAAGTGTGGACTGTTACCCAACAGTATGATTGCTAACACAGTTGCATTGTGTACAATAACACGGCTTCCAGTTCACTACAGCAGCATTCAAACTGCACATCCTTCTTGCTGCTACTGAGTATGGTTCCAAACACCGCTCTGCGATTCTGCATTTGGAATATGCCCGGAGACTGTTCCCTCACAACATCTCATTTAAAATGTTTTACTCTGGGGGCACCTGGGTGGCGCAGTCGGTTAAGCGTCTGACTTCAGCCAGGTCACGATCTTGCGGTCCGGGAGTTCGAGCCCGGCATCGGGCTCTGGGCTGATGGCTCAGAGCCTGGAGCCTGTTTCCGATTCTGTGTCTCCCTCTCTCTCTGCCCCTCCCCCGTTCATGCTCTGTCTCTCTCTGTCCCCAAAATAAATAAACGTTGAAAAAAAAAAATTAAAAAAAAAAAATGTTTTACTCTGTATTGGGGATGTAGATACAAAAGTTTCCTATGTAAACATTTACTGAAAAATACTTTATTGAGAGTATATGCAGGCCCTATGAACTTTGAGTACCGAAAATCAGAAGGTATTCTATTGCGAAAACCTTACCTGGGAAGTATACCCATGTGTGGTTTTCCTCCTTTTAAAAAAAACTCTTAGCGGGGCGCCTGGGTGGCGCAGTGGGTTAAGCGTCCGACTTCAGCCAGGTCACGATCTCGCGGTCCGTGAGTTCGAGCCCCGCGTCGGGCTCTGGGCTGATGGCTCAGAGCCTGGAGCCTGTTTCCGATTCTGTGTCTCCCTCTCTCTCTGCCCCTCCCCCGTTCATGCTCTGTCTCTCTCTGTCCCAAATATAAATAAACGTTGGAAAAAAAAAAAAAAAAAAAAAAACCTCTTAGCATCTATAAAGTAAGCAGAATTATGTAATGAAAGCCTTCTGTAGAGCTATCACATGGTTCACCAATTATCAACACTGTCATTTCTGTATCACCTGTACCTCCATATGTCCACACCTATGCAATTATTTTTATAGTTGGAAGGGAGGGATAAAACTTACAGAAAAAGAAATGCACAGATAGTCTCTGTCTAATTTTGACAATTATATACTCCTGAATAATCCAAATATCTATCATTTTTGTCTCCCCAGAAATTGTTCTCATGTACTTTCCCGCTGGAATCTTTCATTCCCATCCTGGGAGGCAAAGCACTGCATTGATGTTTGGTTTTGTTTTCCTTTCATGGGTTTTTCCTCTTCTAGAACTTCACATATATGGAATTATACAGTATGCACTCTTTTGTGTCCAGCTTCTTTGACTTCGCCTATGATTCATCTGTGCTGTTGCATATACTAGTAGTTTGTTCCTTTTTGTGGCTGAATGATATTCCATTGTATAACTACCACAATTTCTCAGTTTACCTGTAGATGGACTTTTGGATTTTTTGCAGCAGTGACTCTGGAAACAAACATTTGTGTGACAGGTCTTCTTGAGGACAACTGTTTTCCTTTTTCTTGGATAAATATTAATGGTAAATGAGCGGGACACAGAGTGGTTGTGTGCTTAACTTCAAAGAATCCGCCACACCTTTTGTCCAAGTAACTGGGCCATTAAACATTCTCACCAGCAGTGTGTGAGCATTGTGGTTGTTCTACAACCTTAGCTCCTCTGGTCGGTGTGGCTTTAATTCACTTTTTCTTTTTTAAAGTTCATTTATGTATTTTGAGAGAGAGTACACGTATAAGCGGTAGAGAGACAGAGACAGACAGACAGAGAGACAGACAGAGAGAGAGAGAGAATCCCTAGCAGGCTCTGCGCCGTGAGTGTGGAGTTCGACGTGGGGCTTGAACTCACAAACTGTGAGATCATGACCAAAGCCGAAATCAAGAGTTGACGCTCAATGGGCTGAGCCCCTCAGGCGCCCCTACATTTTCTTGTTGACTGATGATGTTGAACACTTTTCTTGTTTAGCAGCCCTTCAGATAGATTCTTTTCTTTTATAGTTACTGCCCTAAGAATCTTGGCCTACCTCCAATAATCGCAAGTAATTTTTTCTATATTTTCTTCTAAAAACTTTATGGTTTTAGCTTTTATGTTTAGTTCTGTGATCCATCTTGAATTAATTTTTATGTGTGGTGTGAGATAGGATTTGAGGTTTATTTTTTCCGTGTGAGTACCTACTCGTTCAAGCACCATTTGCGAAAATACTTTTTCCCCCATTGACTTCCTTTGCGCTTTGTCAAATATGAAATTACCATATAACTATGTGTCTATTTTTGGACTCTCAGTCCTCTTCTATTAATCTGCCTATCACGCTGCCTTGATTACCATGTCTTTACAGCAAGTCTTGAATTAAGGTAGCACCAAGTCCTCATTTTGTTATTTTTTGAAAGTTGTTTTGGCTCTTCTAGCTCCTTTGAGTTTCCATATGAATCTTAAAACCAACTTGTAAATTATTAATTTTTTAACAAAGTCAGCTGGGATTTTGATTGAGATTGTATTGAATCTATAGTTTAATTTAGGGAGGCTAAACTTCTTGACAATATGGAGTCCTCCAAATTATGAATGTGATATCCCCATTTAATAATTTTTCTGAAGTGTTTCATAGTTTTCAGTGTAGAACTTTTGCATTTTCAGGTAAGTGATTCCTATGTATTTTGTATTCAGTGTTCTTATAAGTGGAATTTTTATCTTTTCATTCTTGTTTGTTGCTAGCATGTAGAAATACAATTGATTTTCATGTATTTGTATATTGACCTTGTATCCTATAATCATGCTAACCTAACTTACTACTTCTAGTAGTTTTTTTGTTGAGTCCTTAGCATTCTCTGGAGGTAACTGATCATTCATCCACGTATAGGGAGTTTATTTCTTCCTTTTCAATCATTATGGCCTTTATCCTCCTTCCTTCTCTCACCTTCTGTTCTCTCTCTCTTTTGTGCCCCTAGTCTCAGAAGCCATTTGGTGTCAGATGATTAAATAAGACCTTAGCTGTATGTAGGTTTTTCATAAGCCAAGGAAATTCCTTTCCATTTCTAATTTGATAAGAGGGTTTTCCATTTAAATTACAATTTGACATTATATTTTGTCAAATGCTTTGTATGCACCTGCTTAGGTTATCTATATATGTTTTTAAATGAAATTTAAGTATCACACAAAAAGACACTGACTAATGGCATTGTTCAAACTCTTTATCATAATATTCAAAATCATTCAAGAGATATCTTTGTTTTTGGTGGGTGGAGGGGTGGGGGATGCCTGGGTGGCTCAGTCAGTTAAGCATTCAACTTCAGCTCAGGTCATGATCTCACGGTTCATGAGTTCTAGCCCCACGTCAGGTTCTGTGCTGACAGCTAGGAACCTGGAGCCTGCTTCAGACTCTGTGTCTCCCTCTGTCTCTGCCCCTGCCCCTGCCCCATGCACACCCTGTCTCTTTTTTTTTAATGTTCTTTTTTACGTTTTTTTAATAATGTTTATTTATTTTTGAGAGAGTCCGTCCACGTCCGAGCGAACACATGAATAGGGGAGGGGCAGGGAGAGAGGGAGACAATCCGAAGCAGGCTCCAAGCTCTAAGCTGTCAGCACAGAGCCCGACACGGGGCTTGGACTCACAAACTGTGAGATCATGACCTGAGCTGAAGTCGGACACTTAACTGACTGAGCCACCCAGGCACCCCTCAGGAGATATCTTTAACCTTCCTTTCCAGCTTCTGCCACTGCTTCACTGTTCTGATCCAGCTATATTGAACTACTTAAATAAGTCCTCAATACAAATGAGTATTTCCATCATTCCATTCTTTTGCCCATGTATTTTATTCAGTATACTTGCATAGACATTTTAAAGACCTAGCCCAATTGTTTTAGCATAAGTTCATGACATTATTTTTCTTATTGCCCTAAATAAAAATCAGATATCTCTTCTTTATATGCATTGTTTAAATGCTTCTTAACTTTAGGTAATTGACTTGAAATTCAAAGGTGAAGATGACAGAATGGAAAAACAAGTATACTAGCTATTATTTGTTAATAGTACTATTTTTATAAGAGAGATAGCTTGTAATACCAGTTCTATTTTTAACTAACTGTTTTTCTCAGATAAATCCTTTAATCTCTGTTGCCATCTCTTAACTGTAAGATAGAAGAATGGTCAATAATACCTTTAAAAATCTTTCAAACTTGGGGCTCCTGAGTGGCTCCCTCGGTTGAGCATCCAACTCTTGATTTCAGCTCAGGTCATGATCTCACAGTTTATGGGATCAAGCCCTGCATCAGTGAGGAGCCTGCTTGGGATTCTCTCCTTCCCTCTCACTCTGTCCCTCCTCTTCCTTATACAGGCGTGTGCATTCTCTCTCTGTCTCTCTCTCTCTCTCAATAAATTAAAAACAAATCTTTCAGACTTAATGTTGTCTGAATCTGTGATCTAAATGTTTGCTCCTCAAACTTCACATATTAATTTAGCCTAACGAATTTCTGATCTCTATTCTGGGGAACATGAAACTGCAAATCCTTTCTCAAAAATGTTTACCAAACAAATCTCTTTAGCTATATAAGTTGCTCTCAACCAAGTTTGTGTATCAGACTCATAGGAAAGGTTTGCCTAAATAACATCCCTTCACCCCATCCTCTTAGAGGATATCCTCCAAAGGTGGAGCCTAGGTGTACTTTTAACTAGTCAGTATATAACAAATCTTATTAGGAGTCTAGATGTGAATTTTTGCTCCTGTCATAGAAGGACATAAGATGTGCCCTGGAATCCATAAAAAGCAAAGGGAAATGGTCCATAGTACTTCCTGCCCTTCAACTTGAGTCTCTGTCTCCATACTGTCCCTTTTAAATGCCAAGATAATAGGATTGACCTAACAGGGGCTGTGACTGGAAAAATTAGGGCAGGAAAATAAGGTGATTTTTGAGCTGAAGGCTCAAAGTTTTGCACAATATTTAAATATAATTTAAAATTATTTTGACTCTAAATTTTATTTCCCATCCTTACTTATGTTTCTGGCTATGACTCAAAAGTGTTAGGTTAGCAAATAGATTTTAATTCTAATTGATTCCCTAACATACTAAGTTGTCATAAAGGTGTTACTTCTTATTGCTACTTTTGTCTTTCTAACTTACAGATTATGCTTTTTTATATGTTTTTAAAATAACATGTAATCATAAAAAATTATAATGGTTTAGGTAAAAGTAATAATCTTCCCTCTTTTACCTTTGTAATACTACTCCTCTAGAAGTAACCGCTGTCGGGGCGCCTGGGTGGCGCAGTCGGTTAAGCGTCCGACTTCAGCCAGGTCACGATCTCGCGGTCCGTGAGTTCGAGCCCCGCGTCAGGCTCTGGGCTGATGGCTCAGAGCCTGGAGCCTGTTTCCGATTCTGTGTCTCCCTCTCTCTCTGCCCCTTCCCCGTTCATGCTCTGTCTCTCTCTGTCCCAAAAATAAATAAACGTTGAAAAAAAAAAAAATTTAGAAGTAACCGCTGTCAACTTATCATCTTTCCTCTTGATCTCATGCACAGATACATTGTGCAAACAGATTTTAAAGTTAATTAATGTACACAAACAGAATCATAATTCGCATACCTTTTTTACTGAATGATATGTCATTTATGATATATATTATTTAGATGTCAGTACAAATAATACTATAACATACTGCTGTATATGTCTTTGTGCAGTTGTTTGAATATGTGGCATAGAAAATATCAAATTATCTTTCTTCGGTGTTACACAAAATTTCTGCTCCTCTAACAGCTTGTAAAAGAAGTTGTTTCCCACCCGCCAAATCTAGCAAACACTAGATGTAATCAGACCATAGCCAACCTGCCAGATGCAGGGTTTTTTTTTTTTAAAGATTTTTTTGTTGTTGTTTATTTACTTTTGAGAGAGAGACAGAGAGACAGAGAGACAGAGTGCTAGTGGGGGAGGGGCAGAGAGAGAGGGAGACATAGAATCTGAAGTAGGCTCCAGGCTCTGAGCTGTCAGCACAGAGCCCGACGCGATGCTCGAACTCACGAACCGTGAGGTCATGACCCGAGCTGAAGGCGGCCGCTTAACCAACTGAGCCACCCAGGTGCCCCAGAGGCAGTTTTTTAAATTGAATAAAAATTCTTTACTTATATATCATACATACACACATGAGGAAGTGACCGAGAGAATAGGACTATACTCTGGTGAGGCAGTTTTTAAAGTCGACACTTGGATTTTTATCTGCTTTCACCACTTTAGAATGAGAACTGGGTGCTGGGAAATTATTTTGGAGAGGGAGGAAGGTAGTTCGGCTATGGGTGATTAGGACGAGTCTTTGTAGCAAAGTAGCAGGAGTCCCATAGCATGCCACCCATTCCAGCCTCAGACCTGCTGGAAAGAGGCTCTGGGATCAGGACATGCGAGCTTGGATTCTGGTTCTGCAGGTGTCTTACCTAGAACCCTATACAAGTCCCTGAGTTTGAGTCTCAGTGTCCTTGTTGCAGAAATACTGGAGCATCTGCCTTGCCGACCTGTCATGCAGAGCAGTGTGACAGTGCCAGACTGTCTGTGAAATATGCTTTCAAAGCTATCAAATACACATGATCTAATCCTGACTCTATAGGCTATAGGACTGGTTCACTGACAAGATTTGTGTCAAAAAAAAAAAAAAAATGTTTTCAAAAGAGAAGCTGGAGTTGGGAGGAGGGGAGTTAGGAACTTCGATGAAGTCCTTTGATGATTCACTGGGTTTGTGGCTACATCTGTGGGAGCATCTAGGAAAATATTTTGAAGGCAGAAGAGAAAAAGTCTAAAAACAGAGGGAATTGGAGTAGAGCTCTAAGTAGATCATCATATGAAAGAAGCAAACGTTAAGCTGAGCATTACTAGTCTTGATTCGTAGCGTGTACCAATTCTTGGAAGAAGGAATTCTAGGTCAGTGGTCACCTGAGTCTGTTTGCTTCTGTGACTAACAACATCACTAATACAGGTAGGTTGTAATGCCTCAGCCTCCTAGGGAAACACGATTCCTTTGCAATATTAATGAGCTGTTAAGAGAGAGATTATACTTCTGCCTCCATTTACATATTCCTTCCTATTTTGGTCAAGTGAACCAACCTGTAGCAATTGGGGCAACTTCCACAGAAACACTGAAAATCAGAGCAGCACATAAACATATTTCTCTGCTCACTTCCTTGAAGTCAATATTTTTCAGAATTGTCAAGGTTTAGGATTCAAAAGAACAACCTGTTTTGGGACACCTGAGTGGCTCAGTCAGTTGAGCTTCCAACTTCAGCTCAGGTCATGATCTCACAGTTCGTGGGTTCAAGCCCCACATCGGACTCTGTGCTGGCAGTGCGGAGCCTGCTTGTAATTCTCTCTGCCTCTCCCTGACTTGCGCTCTTTCTCAAAATAAATAAGCTTTAAAAAATAAAAGAACATGCTGTTTTCTGAATATATCAAATTTAGGGAGGTGTGAGCTACGTATTACTATTACTTTGCCTTTAGAAGGTGTTCCAGTTTCATTAGATTTGTTTGAGAGAAAATAAATCTCATGCTTAAGCCTTTTAAATGGCTGTATTCCTTTGGGAACATTGTACTTCACAAGAAATAGATTACAGTGAAGTTGCCTACCTCATTTCAGCACTGCATCATGAAACTGAGTCCTTAAAACCTGCTCCTTTACCCAAAGTATTAAATTATTGGAGCTTGATGTGTATTATTTTGTCTTTTTGAGAAAAAAATTAATGTGACAGTTTTCTTCAGAAATATTTTTTCATTACAGTGAAATTGTTTTCATGTGAGTTTCCGTCACTTTCCCTGTTCCGTCACTAGCCTTGGTACCTCTCTCTTTCCTTCTCCCATGTGCAAACCTGAAATGGTGGTTTGGAAAGTAAGGATCATTCTTCATGGAGGCTAGTGCCCAAAATTTTTGGAAAGGGAAAGTATTCTACAAGGTCGTCTTTGAACAGGACCTGTTTACTTCTATAACACCCCTACCCCAAAAGCTATACTAAAGTACCTGTGTTTCCTAGAGACTAAGACCTGCAGTTTTTTCCCTGGCCCTGGTGCTCTTCCTGCTGCTCACTTCCCCCTGTGCCTGCTAAGTTTCTGTCTGCTCAAGACCAACCCACCCATCTCCAAGAAGAGACAGTCACTTCTTGCTTTATGCCTACATTCATTATGCCAAAGCCAATTGCAGGTTTTTGTTTCCAAGACTGTTAACTTACTGGAGTACCAGCCGCTCGAGTGCAGGGACCATATCTGACTGAATAAAATAATTCCTATAAAGTAATTTTCAAAGGATCTGGTACCTGGAACAAAGCTGGTGCTCAATACATGATAGCTGTGGTAATGATGGCAATGAAAATTCCTCTATCCTCATCACTTACACTATGACAGTTGAATAAATGAGTAAATGGATGGATATAACATATATCTAATATACTTTTATTGGAATATTTCTTGGTCTGGCGTTTCTATTTATGAGGCCCTATTAATTGGATTTAAAATTTCACAGGATTAAAAATGAGTTACTTAGGTTAACAAGACAGGCTTTTGGACTCAAACAGATTTGGCTATAATTACTGGCTATAGATCTGTTATATTGGTTAAATTCCTTAAACTTCATATACTTCACTTTCTCCATCTGTATAATTAGATGATAATGTATTCCTCTATTGATTTGTGTGAGACTTAAGTGAAATAATGTATTTAAGATGTGTGTATATGCATGTGCCTTGTGTGTTGTAAGCATTTATTAAATGGTATTATTACAAAGTAGTAATAAAATATCAATATACAGAAACAAACTGGAAATCACCTCAAATCCCACCAATCAGAGATATCATCATTGTTGACATTTAGTATATACTCATGGAGCTTTTTTTAGACTCAGAACTTTTGCATAAATGAAAATAATGTGATAGATAACGTATTTTGTCATTTACTTTTTTCACTCAGTAATTTTATCTTTTTAAAAATATTTATTTATTTATTTATTTAGAGAGAGAGAGAGCAAAAGCAGAGAAGGGGCAGAGAGAGAGAGAATGTCAGACTCCACACTCATTGTGGAGCTGACGCGGGACTCCATCTCATAACCGCAGGATCATGACCTGAGCCGATATCAAGAGTCAGATGTTTAACCGACTGAGCCACCCAGGTGCCCCCAATTTTATCTTCTTATGGCAGTGGATCTAGGTCTGTGCCATCCTTCTTCACTTCCTTTTAATGATACAGTTTTCCATTTATCAACGTAACGATAGAAAATATAATAAAACTTTTGTTGATGAGTGTATAGTTTTTTCATTTTTTCTCTGTTATAAGTATAGCCATCATAGACATTTTGACTCCCAGATTTTTAATCTTTTTAGGGTAAACTTTTAGCGGTGAAATTATTAGATTAAAAATTAACCTATAAAAAGACTCATCAATTATACTTACTGTTTTTTCCTAAATGTGTGTTATACTCAGTAAAAGAGTTTATTAAAGGAAAAAGTTAACCTATAGATTCCAGTGTCATGAAATATAAACAATAGAGTATATTTAAAAGTAAAGTAGGGAGAAGGAGTCAGTTTTCGTTATCAGGAGTTCCAGTTACCTGAACTCTAGCTCCGTGTTTTGTTTTGTTTTTTTTTTTAATCACTTTCTTTAATATACAAGAAACACACGAGACACAAATAAAGGCTAAGAAAGTGCTCAGTCCTCGAGTTGGTAGTTTAGGGGGAGCTGAAGACAACGAGCCTTTCCTGTCTCCCAGGGAAAGAAGGGCTGTGAGGACACAACATCACCAGGCCCCTGGTGAACCCGGCGCTGGGGCCACACACGACCTAGTTCTCCACCAAGTTTGGAAAGTGCTGATTTTCCTTGTCCTGGTCCTGGCCCTGCTCCCACACTCGGCCTCCGGTTTCCAGAAGTCGTCCAGTTCTCAGAATGGCCCCTTCCTTTACTGCTCTAGCATTTTCACTGAGGGGAGGAGGCTGCTTACCCTGTCGTGGTGTCAGAGTTCTGGGGGAGTTGTCATCCTGTAGGACGGTGAGGGGAGATCTCCCTAGTACCTTGCCATTTCCTTTCTGTCTATTGTGCTTAGAACCTGAAGATCAGGGAGTCTCAGGGTCTCTTAAGGGCTTGTCTGAACCCTGGCAGGCCATGGGGGGTTGTGAGGGCTGTCCTGCTTCCTCCTTGGAGGACACCTGCTTGAGGGGAGCTCAGTCTGGCTCCAGAGTGGCATCGGTCCTCAAGGGAAAACTGGGTAGTCAGAGGCAAGTCCGATTCAGAAGGTGAAGTTGCCTCTAGGGGCAGAACAGGCTCTGGGGGAAGATTCGATTTGGAGGCTTCTGTCTCAAAGACTTCATTCAGCTGTTTCACCAGTGGGCTTGGGGGTCTCCACTGCCAGTCTTCATAGGTGTCTGTGCAATGCCAAGAGTAGGAGAGCAGGGATCTGAGTCTTGGGCCTCATTAGGACCCTCCAACTGCTCTCCTGCTGGTAGGGTTGGCTGTAGAGAACTCTCCATCTGGATGGGAGTGCGGAGGATGACGGCACTAGGTGAACGCAGGTCCGCCACTCGGGCCAGAAGCTTGTTGTGCTGTGGAAACCAAGCCAGAATGACCGGGGAGCTCTTGGCTGAGCCCATCTCAACCAGGAGAAATAAGGTGGGGTGGGGCGGGGCCTGGACCAGGGCATGGAGGGGACGCCAGGCCCCAATTCTTCTTTGGGATGCACAGAAGCCCCTAGCTCAGTTTTTTAATAATAATTTTTCAACTGTTCAGAATAAATCCCTCTACTTCAATAAAAGTATGGGCAAAGGTGGTGTTGTTGGGTATTATATTATAACATGATATTCAAACCTCAGGCAAATCTGTTGCTTGAACTAAATTTTAGTTTTTTATAATTAATATCTTTAATCCCAGCTTAAGTTAATTAACTTTGACTTCCAATTTGGTAAGTTTTTTGAATAGATTTAATTGAGTTGCTCTCCAGCATAAATTTATATTCATGTTCTGTTGAACTATGGAAAATTGAGTGATATTTTTGAATAATTAATTTTAGTAAAATAAATCTCATTAAAGACCTCTTAAGTGAAAGTTTATGTAGTATAACAAAAGGATTTACATTCATTTACTTTTGCTGAATCTTGCTGTATTAACCCTAATTCTACTTCTTCTACAAACTGTAAAATAATGCAATTAAATATCCAATCTTTGATACCAAAATATAGAGTTTACCTGAAAAGAGTGCTTTCTGGGTTTTTTTTTTTTTTCCTTCTCCACTGCAGTAGCAGAAACCAATTTATGAAGGGAAATATAAATCCCATTGAAAACCCGTTATAATATGACTTCTGAGTTTTATAAAAACAGATGTTTCTTATTTAAGGCTATTGTCTTCAGTATCTAGGGCTGCTATCATTTGCCCCTGTTCTCATTGAACTAGAAATTCAGAATTTAGGAAAAGATGAGTTAATTTACCCATGATAAAGTATCAGTGTCTTTCTGGGACCAGGACCCCCTGAGCTTGAGATCGAAGTTACTGGCCATGTGGAGGTCTCAGAAAGCCCTTTTTGTCAGTATTCAGAAGAGGAAGCCAAACAGATAAGAAAATCAGAATTGTAACTCAAGAGCATAGAAATCTCCTTGGGTCAGAAAGCCTTTTTCCTTTGTCTACTTTCTTTTCTTTTTGAATGCCAGGATAAATTACTATGTGTCTGAGAGAGCATAAGACTAGGAGATAAAAAGAGGTATATCACTTGAATGTATAAATTAGTATTTAGAAATAGGGGCCCCACATACTGTATTGGTGGAGACTTTTTTGATGGGAAAGAACAGAAATTAGTTCAAGGTGATTTAACCAAAAAGGGGAGAACTTATTGCAATAGTATGGGTGTCCATCCCAGAACCTGGAGATTGGGTTGCCTGGGGGCCTCAGGAAGTGATGGCTTTTCCTGCTCCTTCATCCATGTGGCAGAATATGGCCACCTCGCAGAAGCTCAGAAAAGATGTGGAGGATCGTTACGAGTGTCACTCAACATGCATAAACTGGACTGTCCCAGAAGTAGGATATATGGTTATCCTTGAATGGAAGAGTTATAGATCTCAGCTATTAAGAGAATAAAAAGATAATTTAGGTGTAATGGGAACACTAAATCAGAACTTAGGACAGTTCTTCCCACCAGTAAGAATAATAACAAAAATAAGGACATATCTAAATAATTTATTACTCTTTTTCAATATCATTGAGTCACCTTCAAAAGGAGAAACTTTGGGAAAGGCACTTCTCTACCCCCTCAGTTTACTGGAAGTAAATAGGAAATGATAATATTTTTTCTAACTTCTTGATAATCTGAATGATCACTCATATTCTAAAAGAATGGGAGCAGTATTTGCCCCAAAATGAAATATTTTAATTGTCTTCCTTTGGCATGAGTCAGAATAAATTAAAATGGTGATCAATCTATACAGTATCTGTACAATGAAAAAAAGGGTAGTAAGTATATAATATTGTTCAAGTTGCAGTTTGCTTGCACGAAGAGAAGTACAGTCTTAGGGGACTCCACATTGCATTTCGGACTTAAAAAGCCTAGCAGTCAACTCTCAGGCATTTCCTCTATACATTGTGGTAAGTTGCTTTGATTCCGACTTCTGTATCTCAAAGCTCTAGGACCTACGATGGTAGGTCACCACATCCTCCTGTTCCCACTCAGAGTTTATTTAACAGACATCTTTATAAAGATGACTTTCAAAATCATCTGATTTTTATGTGCACCATATAGATGTGACCTCTAGGTGTGCTTTAGGATTATCATCATCTGATGAAAGTACATAATACCCCAGTTGCTCTGAGATTTAAATGAGATGGTGTGCCTAAAGAGCTTAGGATAATGTTTGGTACAGACTAAGCACTTGATAAATGATAGCTGTTATTAATTAGAATTGACCTGAAAGACTTCCAGGAGGTATGGAGTGCTTTCTTTTTTGCCTGTGCTATACTTAGAAGATGCCCTACATCTGTTGTTTAAAGAATAGTGCCCTCAGAGAACAGCAGCTTCTCAGAAATAGAATAAGTGACAGCCTAAAGTTAATTGTGCATAAAATGCATCATATTCTTTCTAATTACTTACTGAATTTTCTCTGGCGTGTGTTTCCTTTAGTGATGAAGAAATACAAAAACTGCTTATGCAGTTGGAAGCTGTATGTGCCTTTCATTTAAATAGTGAAATTGTTGTATATTAAATAAGATCCAAGAAAACACAAAAGAGCCCTTCCTGTCTTAGAACTCACAGGCTACTAACGTATTTCTGAAGTCAGAAGAGAGACTTTGTCTTAGATTTTTAAAGCCAGAGATCTGCATTTTCCTTTTTGACATAATCCTGTTAAATCAGGTTTCACTCTGTGTTGAGTTTCTTATTCTGTTCGTGGTCTTGCACTGCAGAACCGAGTTTCTCCAGAGGCCTCCGAACACTGGCAGGAGCAGCTACCATAACAATAAATGGCACAGTTGTTGGCACTGGAAAAAACATCCACAACAAGCAAGCTGTTCCGCCTTTCTGCAGCCAGAGCCTCTGAATATTCACAAACAGCACCATGAAGACATAACTGTAGATTTACTCTTAGATAAATTAAAATTAATGACCTGCTTTCTTCATTTGGGCTGTAATTTTTCCCTCTTAGAATAATAGTACCATACATTTTATCCTATCAAAATGGAAGATCACAGCTAAAAAGCAGGCATCTCCATAAAGATGAAACAGCTCAATTTTCTGTATGTTCAAGCTTTTGCTAATAAAAAAGACTTTAAAAAGAAAAAAAAATCCCTTTGAAGACTGGAGCCCACCTCAGAGAAAGCATAGCAGCAGTTGATTAATGAAAGAGCCATTTGCATTCAGGGCTCTGCAATTTTGGATGTCTCGCCGAGCACCGCTGTGTGCAGGCTACGCGTGGCAGGCTGGCAAACACCAAGTGGAGGACATGGTTCCTGCCCTCAACAAGTTGAGCCCAGTTCAGTAAATGCCAGGTGCCTGCACTGATGCTTACCACCTGACAAGGATTGGCTTGACCGTGTCAGGTGAGGCGTAAGGGCGACAAGAGAACATTTTTAAATGTAGTGCCACAGGATTCAAAGACAGGAAGATTTGATAGGTCTGCTTTCTGAAAGCAGAGGCCAGACACGGTGGGGAAGACATTCGCAAATAATTACCTGAATGCCAGACTTTGAGTCATGCGTATTCCACATGTCCTCTCATTTTTGAGTTGTGATTTAAAAGATCCTTATTTGTTGTTCATTGTAAATGGAAGAGATTGAGAAATACGGTTTGCAAAAAAAAAGCGATCATGGCAGACATACTATTTTGTAACCAGGTTAGTGCAGTTGGACATTTCCTATGTCATTATTCTTTTTCACATGACTCTATCATTACATGACTTAACCATTTTTTCCCCCTTATAATGAGTTAGGTAGTACAATGTAAATATAAGAAAAATAAAACTATGAAAACATTAGGAGAAAACCTATAATTTAAACGGTGGGCGCTTCAATACACACACACACACACACACACACACATACATATACATTTTTTTAGAACAGCAAAATTGAGAGGAAGGTACAGAGATTTCCCATATGTCCCTTTTAGACTACCAACATCCCTCTCCAGAGTGGTACATGTGTTATAGTTGATGTACCTGCATTGACACATCATCATCATCTCCCAGTCCATAGTTTACATTGGGGTTCACTCTTGGTGGTGTATATTCTGTAGGATTGGACAAATGTATAATGGTATGTATCCATCATTATAGTATCATACAGAGGATGGACACATTTTTAAATACATGTTATTAAAAAAGATAAAAACCTTAACAGAAAAGATGAGTAATTTTGAACACCCCCAAAATAATTTTTGGTATTAAGATTATTATAAATGAAGTCGGTTAAGCGTCCAGCTCTTGATTTCAGCTCAGGTCATGATCTCACAGTTCATGCGCTGATAACGCAGAGCCTGCTTGGGCTTCTCCCCCTCCCTCCCTCTCTCTCTCTCTCTCTCTCTCTCTCTCTCTCTCTCTCTCTCTGTCTCTGTCTCTCTCTCTCTCTCTCTCCCCCTCCCCTCTCACTTGCATGTGTGCTCTCTCAAGATAAATAAGTAAACATTAAAAAAAGATGATTATAAATAAAATTTAAAGGCATTATCTCATGTAATTCTCACAACAATTTTATGAAGCAGGTGCTTAAATTCCTTTTAAAGAAGAGGAAACTGAGGCACAGAGAAATAGTGTGGAGATCAGTGGGTTTCTGGGAGGTTATCTTGGTAAAGAATAAAAGCTGATAGAATGAGGGACATAGTGAGAAGGTAGTTCCAGTTTAGTCTCTGCAACCGACTTTGATGTACATGCCCACGTTACCACTTCAAGATGATGGATGAGCTTCATTTCAGACAGCTCCCTCCTCTGTTCATTTCCATACACTTTCTCATTATAACTGCTATGACAAAAACCTTTTCCAGGTATGTCTTCGAACACAAAATTTCAGAGACCTCAAGGACAGACCAATGCTAGTTACAAAAAACTGAAATCCCTATTTTCTATTCCTTATATAGTATATCGTACTGTCTCTTAAATAGACAGTTTCAAGGCCTCCGTTAAATTGGGACAGTATAGATCATTAACTAGTTATTAAAGAGACAAGAGGAGAAAAGCCAAAACTGTGTGAGCTATTATCAATTGGATGAAATAAAAGATTGATTACGACTATCATCATAGTTTATCACTGGAAAAATCTGGAGTAAAAAAATTTAGAATCTCAATGTTTTTAGAGCATATTTAGGCGAACTCAATCAAGTTGAAATTCCACCATATCTTGGATAAGAGCAGATGGCTCATTGATTGTGTATAGTAAAATGTTTCCATGCAATTGATCTAAAATTTGATTTAAAATGGGGATAGAATATTTACCTCCTCTGGAGTAACAAAATTTATGCTATGTAATAACCTTGACACATTTACAGAATCGTGTTTAATGGGCCCTCCAGAGGTCTGGTGAATACCACAGTTTAGTCTGTTTTCTACATTTTTCAGAAATCTGGAAAGGCTGTAGGAAATATATCTGTCATAAAGTTTTTACATTTAACTCAACTACTGCTCTCTTGAAGTTTAGCAAAAGGTTCAAGGACTATATGCTCTTTATTAACTGCTTTCAAAACTGAATTTAAGAGATTTTAATAGCTATATGGAATTAGTATTTTAATCCATACTACAAACAATATTAAGATTTTTTAGCATTAAAGAGCCCTACATGGATCCACTTAAAAATGAATGGACTTCATTGTTTAATTCCAAGTATATACACGTATATTTGTATAAATGTATAAATATATACATGTATATTTTTATACAAACCAAACATATTGCATTTTTACAAGTGCATTTTATTTTTTCCCCATTAGATAAACAATCAGATCCTGTATGGAAGAAGCCACCAAAATGCATCTGCCATTATTAAGACTGCCCCATCAAAAGTCAAGCTGGTTTTCATCAGGTAAGATACGCACACACACGCATACATCTGGTTTTCTAAAATTAATATCTCTTAAAAAATAAAATCTAAGATTTCTTCTGGAGGTGTTATTATTTTCTAAGACTATATTTTATCTTTGGTTTGTCTAACAAAATCACCATATCCTAAAAATAGATTTTCCTTTTTTAACTGTCACTTTAAGGAACATTTGGATTGTTTCAATTATGAGGCTTTCTTGTTATTTACATTTCATATGATAGAACTGGTAGTTGAGGCTAGTATTTGTATTTTGGTTTTTAAATTTTCTTCCTTTCCTGGAGCTGGTTATCCTCTCCATAAATATAATAGAGTCTTCTAACTTCCCTTCCTCCTGTCGCCATCATGTGGTACATTTGCTGACTCATTAATGTCTTCATCAAAGAATAGGCAGGAAAACAGAACCCAGAAACATTTTAGGAGCTTCATATTAAGAGTGCTGGTGTGGGGTGCCTGGGTAGCTCTCAGTTAAGCCTCCAACTCTTGATATTGACTCAGGTCATAATCTCACATTTTATGAGATCGAGTCCTACATCGGGCTCTGTGCTGACAGCATGGAGCCTGCTTGGGGCGTTCTCTCTCTCTCTCTCTCTCTCTCTCTCTCTCTCTCTCTCTCTGCCCCACCCACACTCATGCTCTCACTGTCTCTCTTTTTGAACTTAAAAAATGTATATATCAAATGCTGGTGAGAAATCCCGAGGGGAGCAGATGTGAACTCTGCTGTCTAGAGTCATGTGGTGTGTTTGGGGATCCACATTTTCCCATACCCTGCGTACTACCTGACTGAGTCCTTTTGGCATAAGTAAGTCAGAATTGGGAATTCTCGTTGGTGGTATTTACTATTGCCTCATCAGCAATGGAATGTTTGATTCCTTTTATTGGATCAAAATGACTGATAAATCAGAATTATCACTCAGTGATGCAGCTAACCCTGTATGTTAACTGTCACTCTGTTTCTTTTCCTTCTGGGCCTCAGGTATCCTCTATAAAATGGGAATAATAAGGCACCTACCTCATTCACTGTGACATGTCAAAAATCTGAAATGTTGAACGCTTTCTCGCGTAAAGGCTGAAAGAGTGTTAAATGGCATTCTATGACATTGATGATCATTATTCCTCTTCCTACTATTACTAGTTATTTGTCAGTAAGAGCTATGCATTCCTAGGGACCACTGGGATTAAGGGGTAGTTTTGTTCCCAGATATGGACACTAATGTAGGTGATTGAAATATTCCTTCCCATGCCATTACTTCAGCCTCACAGGGTGTTATTGCTGTTTTGCTCCTGAAGAGATCATACATTGGTACCCTTTTCTCCCACTCAGCGGCACTTCTGGGTTTCCAGGTTTTAGTCTTGCTTCTGAAGGGCGAATCCTTTCTCCTTCTCTTCTGTCTTTGTGTGTTACGCCAGCCTTCCTCTGGCTCACTCACCTTGAAGTCTTATGTGAGGTACCAGTCTCCTTTTTGGGTTTCTCTGCCCTTCCTGTTGCCAGAGGTTACAAAATTGGAGTTAGAGGCTGAAAACGTGAACAGGCCTGAGGAAAGGTCAGCCGCTCAGAGATGAAGGTGCCCATCGACGGACATCCACGTAGGCTTGACCACTTTGCGGAGAGTCATGCGAGGATGCCACAAGCAGGCGCACACAGCCCTCATGGGTGTCTGCACTTAGTGCTCAGCACATGTTGACCAACCACTGCAACTATTATGGTTATTAACGTCGCCGTCACCTCTTCACCGTCTGTGGGGCTTTTATCACCCATTCTGGGTCATCCCACTTTAAAGAGAGCAAAACGATAATTGAATAGGATCCAAAGGAAACCATCGAATGCAATTAAGTAGTTGGGAAATAGAATCCTCCTCTTTCAAAAAAGAAAGATTACATGATTTGAAATTGTTTAGAAGATACAAGAGAAAGCTGAGGAGAATTTTAATCATAGTAATAAAGCCCCGGTAATTTAGTGTGTGATGATTTCAATTTTGATTGTTCAGAGGAGATCACAATCAAAGAAATGATTTGTTCAGTGAATTAATGGTGTAAGCATGATGGAGGATGTCACGGAATACTTATTTACTGGAAGGGATTTTAAGCAATTTGGAAGTATCAATGTACATTCAAAACATGCAATCTAATTATGAACCTTTCTTAAATTATAGTGCCTAGCACATTGTCGACATTCGAAAAGCTTTATTGAATAAGTTTCCTTGCAGCTCCCTCTAAGCAATTCCAGATTACTTATTCTCCAAAGGTAACAATCATAGTAAGTTAGTTTGGCTGATTTTGTGAATTTAAAGATAACAGAAAAAAAAGATACTTATAGATCAATTTATTATTTTACAAAATAATTTCTTTCTCATACTTAAGTCCCTCTCTTCAGTACTTTCCCAAATAATCTAAGTTGGGGCAAGTTTATCTTTCTGAATAGAGAGAAAAAAGATGTAGGCGTGATTCTGAATAATCTATTGTCCTATCCACTGTGAGACTGTAAAGGAAAATTAGTTTAAATTGAATCAAGACAGATCTATTGAGTCAATAGATATGTATTTGATAATTTGTGTGCCAACATTTTATTAATTAATGCTGCCATTTCCATAAGAGAAGGAACTATTCATCTAACAGAGAGGTCTTACCTAAAGTGACGAATTCTTTTCTAAAGCAAGCGTGAATGATGAGTATAAGTGATAAAAAGAGGAAACCCTGATTCACCTGGTCTGGGCTTGAAACCCAGCTCTAGAATACCCCAAGTACCCCAAGTTTGCTCAGTTTCCTGATCTGCAGTATGTAGATAATATAGCTGGCTTATAGATTTTTCTAATGTCTTAATATATATAAATTGCCTGGCAATATGGGCTCAGCAATGTTTGTTGCTATGGTGATGAAGATGATGATGGTGGCAGAAAAAGGGGAGGAAGTAAGAGGAAAAAAAGAAGTTAGGGATAAAGGAAGAGGAGGAAAAGATTAACCACTCCTTCGTATATATTTTGTATCATTCCAGAATCTGGAATATTTATTTTGAGTGAAGCATATTCACAATTTAAGAATTTTAATTAACATCATAATGACAAAACACTTAGAAGAGATAGCTATATAACTATATATATATATATATATATATATATATATATATATATATATAGCTATCATTATATAAAACTTTTTTTTGGCGGGGGGGGGGACAATGTGTGCACGAGTGGAAGAGAGGAACGGAGGGAGGGAGGGAGGGAGGGAGAGAGATTCTTAAGCAGGCTCCACGCTCAACGTGGAGCCCAACATGGGGCTTGATCCCACAACCCTGGGATCATGTCCTGAGCCAAAATCAAGAGTAGGACACTCAACCAAGCCACCCAGGCACCCCTATATAAAACCATTTCTGATAAATGTTAGAATAAGAGACAAGGACACAGCCTGCCTAAAACATCTCTTTTAGTCCTGTGTCTGCTGCTGCTTCTCCCCTTATTCTCCCTTTTTTATTTTTTTAAGTAAGCTTGACGCCTAGTGAGACTTGAACGCATGGCCCTGACATCAAGAGCATTAAGAGTTGCATGCTCCACTAACTGAGCCAGGCAGGCACTCCTCCTCCTCCTTTGAAATGATGACCTGATATTCTAACAGGGAGTAGAGTACCATTTAATGAAAGAATGTATAAAGAGAAATCTAATTAATGTGAATTAATCCCCATGTCAATAAAATATAATAGATTTTACTGAGGTGAATAATATCAGATAGTGTCAGAATACAAAACACTTAAAGAAATAAAAAAATATATGTTATTGCTCATCCACTGCATATGTCACCAGTGGGGGTATAATGGTGGACTGGTGTCCTATTTAAATATGGTAACCTGTGCATTTTAGATGCTGCTCAACCTATCCTCTCTCCTTCAGGCTGATTATCTAGTTCATCACTCAATTAGATACATTTTTCTTTTTTTAACGTTTATTTATTATTGAGAGACAGAGACAGAGCATGAACATGGGAGGGGCAGAGAGAAGGGGAGACACAGAATCCGAAGCAGGCTCCAGGCTCTGAGCTGTCAGCACAGAGCCCGACGCGGGGCTCGAACCCACAAACCGCAAGATCATGACCTGAGCAGAAGTCGGACACTTAACTGACTGAGCCACCCAGGCGCCCCACATTTTTCAACCTCTGCCTATAGGTTATCTCCTTTAGACTATTGGTACGAGAACCCTTGTTGTGCCTATTTGGGAACCAAATCTTAAAGCAGTTAAATACTGATTTGCTATCAATTCAGGAAGTTAGCACTTAAAGCACCTCAGCACAACAGGTGCAATTATACTTTTAAGCTGCCTAACTTATGCTATATAATGTTACTTTAAAAACTGATGCTTATAAATTGTATTTCTTTATAGGTAGTGCTTCTATTTGGTAATATTGCCTTCCTTAGTTTAAATTATTGATTCTCTGTGCATTTCCATTGTAGAGAAATTTTTGGCTTGTATGCCTCAGCAACTTTTTTCCAAATTTATTGACAATTGAGATAAAAATGGGAACTAGCCACAGATTTCAGAGTATGATTAGCAGTAATCACAGAAAGCTGTTAAAATATGCTGCAGGCAACATTTTAATTAACTAGGGCCTTTAGTCTATAGTGATACACATTTGTGTGATCACGTCCTTGTCGTATTCTTTTAACACTTGTATTTATTCATATACTAATTGACCTTTAATTCACAAGAGGCCTGTGAGTCATTAGTGACATTAGCAAGTTGCTGCTGCTATGTATACATGACTTACATAATCACTCTTCCCTCCCTTTTTCCCCCCAAATTAGATTTTGGACAATCTGGTAATCATGTACTTGTGCCTATGACGCACAGGGACTCTGGTATACTAAATTATTCCACAATGGATAGTCCAGATGCATTTTACAATCTCGAATTCTTACTATGTACCACACATTTCAGTTCTGTGGGTTTTCCTATTTGACATTATCCCCTCTACACAAGCACTATAACTTAAGTACAGGAGGAGAGCTATATTAATACAAGAAAGAATGAATTGCTGTATTTGGCAGTGCAGGGATCCGAGGAGATTAATGATCTTGCCTGGAGCTCTTGTCATACCTTCCCCCACTACTGAAAATTAAATGTCATGTATAACAACTCACTCTCCATTACTTAATTACATGTGGAAAATGTGTACTGTTATAAAAACTCCTGGGGCTAGGGGAGGCCAAGTGAAACTGAACCCCATGGAAAGATTTAGTGCTGGCTGTCAAGCCCTACTGACTCAGAGTGGACTCACCGTGGGAGCTACCATACAGTATCGATTGAGCATATGTCTTGTTTTTGTCACTAAAAATATAGGGTGGCCCGTTATCCTCTGGCCATATCCCGAAAAGATGATATTGACTTGAAATTAATGTGAATGTCACAGTCATCTGTGGGAGAAGTCCATCTGAAGAAGTGAACTAAATGCCTGTTTTTAAAATCCTTGCTATGCTCTTTGTATCTAAATAAGAAGGAAAAAAGATCGTGGGAATGAGCATGAGTTTAACTTTCATAAAGAACTATTCATGCATTTATTCAACAAGTATTTGCAGGGTACCTACTTGTGCTGGGGCTGTGGAGTCCATGATACAAAGACTACAATCTCTACCTTAAAGGAGGAGGCAGAGAATAAGCAGCGTGATACCTCATCCAGTGATAAAGGTACTGGGTACTTTATGTATAGGAAATACAGTTAACCTAAACTTTGGAGCCTTTGGGAGAGTATTACAGTGAAAGATGCTGAAGCTCAGACCTGAAGGATAAGTAAGCAAAGCTATAGTGTGTCCAGAAACCCAAAGGTTTCTGAGATTGGATGTTATACCCAATGTACCTGACCATTTACTTCTACGAGAAAAGCAGTCGTTGAAAGTATCGTTGGATGAGCTGTGTACATCAGCTGCTTTGAAATCTGTGAGGAAACATACTTCCAACTCTCATGGACCATTAAAGAATGTAATGCCCCTTTTCAAGTACACAATAAAATATCATCCATGAGATATGTGACAAGATTTGAGGAAGAGGCCTGTCGTTAGCATTGAGTTCTTTCTAGGACTTGCAGGAGGAAGGAAGATAGAGACACTCTTCAGTTTCAAAGCTCTTCTGTGTTTAGTTGGACCATATGGTAGACCCATGTGAGTCTCTCAAGTGCTCTGCAATGCGGACTCTTTCTTAATTTCTTTGATACTTGTTTATTGTACTCTCCATATTAAAGAGTAATTTTAATTATTACTTTTATTTTGTAAGTAGAATATATAAGCCTTTTAGTTCAAGAACAAGGTGGAATTGGAGTGTTTTGTGTTTTGATCTTTTGTCAAGACATTGGATGTTATGCATCCAAATAAGAAGCGTTGTTCCCTTTGACCTACTATGGTAACCTTGGGAAGTTGTACACTTAATTCAGTTACGATTCCATTGGGTGGATTCCAGTTCTGGAATCATCTTGAAAGCCTATGGCATATTCTTTTGAATATCCACAGAAGCCATAAGTTTTCCTTTTTTTTGGAGGTAATTGTAGCTAGTCAATCTGAAGTGACCCAAAATTTTGCCATTTGGGGGCCATTCGTGAATCAGGTGAATTCAGTATATTAGATAAAGTGTTGCTATCAAACTTTCTTGCATGACTTATAAAGTATCTTTGAAAATCATTTTTATTTCAGGGTGCCTGGGCGTCTCAGTCAGTTAAGCATCTGACTTCGGCTCAGGTCATGATCTAACAGCTTGTGAGTTCGAGCCCTGCGTCGGGCTCTGGGCTGACAGCTCAGAGCCTGGAGCCTGATTCGGATTCTGTGTCTCCCTCTCGCTGCCCCTCCCCCACTCATACTCTGTCTCTGTCAAGAATAAACAATAAAACATTTTAAAAAAGAAAAAAGTGGGAGGGGGGATGGGCTAAATGGGTAAGGGGCATTAAGGAATCTACTCCTGAAATCATTGTTGCACTATATGCTAACTAATTTGGATGTAGATTTCAAAAATAAAATTAAAATATATACATATATATATGTATTATATATATATGTATTATATATGTATATGTATACATATTATATATGTATATGTATACATATGTATATGTATTATATATATATGTATTATCTATATATAAATAAAAAAGAAAAAAATCATTTTTATTTCATTATTTTATTTCAAGATATTGGTAATTTCTTCTTTTCTTTGCTACTCCCCATCCTTAACATGGTACCAGTTTGGGAAAATTATGACTATATTTGTTTGATTTCGTTTAGCACTCAAACACCTAATTGTGCCTGGTTTTCTAATCATGTTTGCGAAGTTTCTCTTTCCTTTTTTTTTTTTTTTTTTTTTTTTTTTGGCTGGTCAGTACTTCTCCTTTCCTTGTAGAATATCTGTTTCCTTAGATAGACTTTCTTTTTGAAACACGCACACCCACACAATACATATACTATGGTGGAACAGTAAAAACAGTACAGCTAGATGCCTCTCTTCCTCTGTGTAAGCTGAAGGGGCCCTGTCTTTCACTTCTGAGATGTGGCCCAGGGTTGGTCATGTGACCTAAACTTAGGCAATATGATACCTTTGCTTAGACTAGGAAGCACTCACATTACGTGAGTGATTTTATATAAATGGTGTTTATTCATGAAACCACAGGGCCTTACTTAATAGGAGGTTCCTGCTATGACATCATTCTGTTTTCCTGCTTCCTTGTCCTCTGGAGGCCTCTTAGTTCCTGTATGTTCCAAATCTGATCATGTAGCCTGCTTGTGTTTTGTGAGATCCCTGTATCCCTTTAATAAATTCCCTTTGCTTTAGTTGGTCCAAATTCATTTCTCTTGCTTGTTGCCAAAGAATCCTAATGAATGAGAAGGGTAATAAAAGTGAGCTATCTGAACAAATCACGAGCAGCCGGAGTGAGATGGTTTCTTCTGCACATTTTCTGGTCACCCACAGGCTTTTACCCTTGGTTCTGACAAATTTTTATCCTTCAGACTTCTTCAGCAAATCACAAGACCTCTGAGCAGGTCTCCACTGCGTATCTCCAGTATGACATATTTCCATTGCCAAACCATTCACTGGCTCTTGAAATGAGATTGGATTGCCATGATTATCTCAGAGGAATTAGGCAGGATTTATCCTGCGTTTTTACCTGCGGTGGAAGAAGTCACCTTTCCCCAGCACATGGCCTTTTAGTGAGGGCTGGATATCTGAACACCATTAAGGCTTTGCCAGCCAGGATAAAGAGACAAATGGCTGAGGGTATCTACTACGATATCCTTCAGAAAGAACCTCTCTGAGAAACATATTAGGCTAAATCATCCCATCCATCCAGTCCTAAGCTCTCTACATCAACCCTCCCACCAACCTGCACTGCCAGATATTTTATGAGCTACCTTTTCCTCTGCACAACTGGCAACAGTTATTTAGAACTTGCCTGGGGCCACGTTTGTGAAATGTGGGTCTGGATGCTGAGTTACTCCCAGCAGCCCTCATTACTGACATTGTTTGGAATGCCAAGTAAATAAAGTTCATAATTCTACTGTCATTGGTCATTTATTTCAGATTCAGCATATTGCTATTTGGGAGGTTTCTTACAATTGGAAATTGTAAACTATTCAGTCTGTTCATAGAGTTTGAAACCTCTCTTGGAATCTTTACAGAAAGGAGTTTTGCTCCCACTGAAATATAATGATGTGCTTTGTTTTGTATGTTACTTCTGGTTCATTTATATTGAGGTTTCCTAGCCAAATGTTAATTCAGTGTCGTGTCCCAATTAATAAAGCAAATGTAGAGTTTATTTTTCCTGTCCTCAAGTGTCTCCCATCACTATATTTAGTACAATCAGAAAATAACATTTAGGCCTGTTTAGCTGTGTTCCTGTATCACTCATTTATTCAACTCTGTGTGTATTTAAACACTGGGCTAGGCACTAGATGGCAGTTGTAATCATTTTAGAATAGATTTTAAAAAATGAAATCTGCCTACTCAGCTATCCTGGCTGAATTCAGGTACAAAACTTCTGTTTTTCATATAGTGCTGTTTTGTTGGTATAAAATAAGATCCTACGGGTTTAGTGAAAGTGAATTTCCAAGTGGCAGAACCACAGCAGTCTGGAGACGATGATTTTGTTTTTAATGTTTTTTATTTATTTTTGAGAGACAGAGGGAGACAGAACACAAACAGGGGAGGGACAGAGAGAGAGGGAGACACAGAATCCGAAGCAGGCTCCAGGTTCTGAGCCGTCAGTCAGCACAAAGCCCAACGTGGAGCTTGAATTCACGAACCGTGAGATCATGACCTGACCTGAAGTCGAACGCTCAACCAACTGAGCCACCCAGGCACCCCGACAATAATGATTTTTAAGTGACATTCTAAGTAATTCAAATATATTCTCTGCACACTTTGTTGTTCTTGTGTCTTGCTTAATTGTTTTAAATTGTAGTAAGATATGTATGACATAAAGTCCACCATCTTAACCATTTTTAAGCGTACAGTTCAATGGCAATGAGTACGTTACACTGCTGTGCAGCTGTCACCACTACCTATCTGCAGAACTCTTTATATCTTGTAAAACTAAAAATCTCTACCTGGTAAAAAGTAACTCCCCATTCTCCCTCCCCTGCCCTGCAGCCTCTGGCAACTACCATTCTACTTTCTGCTTCTGTATTTAAGTATACTAGGTAGGGGTGCCTAGTGGTGGCCCAGTCGGTTAAGCCTCCGACTTTGGCTCAGGTCATGATCTCACAGTTGATGAATTAGAGCCCTGCATTGGGCTCTGTGCTGACAGCTCAGAGCCTGGAACTTGTTTTGGGCTCTGTGTCTCCCTCTCTTTCTGCCCCTATCCCCCCACCTTGTGTGCACACGCTCTCTCTCAAAAATAAATAAACATTAAAAAATTTTTAAAAAATAAAGAATAAACTACAAGGGCCCAAAATAGGCGCAAAAAAAAAAAAAAAAAAAAAAAAGTACAAGGCAGCATGTTCCATCTCAACATGTATTTCCATGATTACCAAGTACTTGGTTCAAGTACCGGCTCAACTTTAAAGAAGGAAAGTACAAGCCAGAGGATTTAGGAACAGTTCTAATTATGGTCGCGGAAGAATATTGAGGGAATTACACTCTGCTGTATTTTTTACCATGCTACATGCACTATCAAACACGATGAGTATTTTAAAGCATTTTATAGTTATTATATCTGTACAAAGACTAGGTAATGAAGACATGATGCTCAGAACTTAAGTACAAAAAGTTGATAGAGTGAGCAAACTCAGAACCTTTCATGCTTCTTGCCCTAAGGAAAATTATGAAATAGCTTTAAGAGTAAATTGTGACCTAGTAGAACTTTTCCCTAAGGTGAGTCTAGGCCTATTGGCTTGGGTATGTAAGAGAAGACATATGTGGCTCTGGGGCAGGTTGTTAAAATGGGAAACACTGTAGTGTAGTAGTTAAAAGAGTGGGTTTTGAGGCCAGACTGCCAGGTTTCAACCTTGGCTGTACTATTCATTTGCTTTGTGAGTTTGGTCAGGTTGCTTACCCTCTGTGTTAAATGAAGAAAATCATTGTAATTACCACATAGGGCTGTTAATGCAAGTTAAATGAGTTAATCCATGAAAGACATTTAGAACAGTGATATATGGGTATGTTTCTGGTGACCATATTTTCCAAATCAAAGAATTGTGCTGTGTACTAGTTTTCTCTTGCTGTGTAACAAATTACCGCCAATTTAATAGCTTAAAACAACACCTATTTATTAGCTCACAGTTCTGTAGATCAGATGTCTGGCACAGCATGGCTGTGTATCACAAGGCAGAAATCAAAGTGTTGTCCGTTCTAAGTTCTTGTCTGAAATCTTGGAAAAAATTCAACTTCCAAGTTCATCCTAGTTGATGTCTTGTATGCCCTTGCTGGTTCTCAAATGAGGACTACTCTCAGCTCCTAGAGACCATTCATATTCTTTACCACATGGCCTCCCCCATCCTCAAACCGGCAATGGCATTTCCTTTTTTTTTCTTTTTTTTTTTTTAGATTTTATTTATTTATTTTGGGAGAGACAAAGATAGCACGAGTGGGAAAGTGACAGAGAGAGAGAGAGAGGGAGACAGAGAATCCCAAGCAGGCTCCACATTCTTAGCGTGGAGCCAGATGCAGGGCTCGACCCCATGAAACTGAGACCATGACCTGAGCCAAAACCAAGAGTCCAATGCTTAACTTAACCTACTGAGCCACCCAGGCATCCTCCAGCAATGATATTTCTAATCTCTGACTTCCTGTCTCTGACTTCCAAGCATTCTTTAGGATTCCTGTGAAATAACTACTAATTTAGGAGATCAGGGCATTGGAGCTCTGGGGAGTGACATCTCCAGATTTAAAGGGCCGGTATGATTGGGTCAGGCTCCACTTGATCATCTTTCTTTGTATTCTAGTCAGCTGTGCTGTTTGATATTACTTAATCATGGAAGTGAAATTGATCCTATGCAGTATGTAAACCAGGCGGCAACAACCTTGGGAACCTTTTTAGAATTCTAACTAACACAACTGCCAATGAGTGTATTTTTGTAACAAAATAGAATTGAAATCAGGATCTAGAATGTATATTTGTGATAAATATAAGTATATTCTACAAGAAACTGAATTGGGGGTGTTCCTAGAAACTGTTTGGAGAAGAACTAAATTGACAGTCCCTGTATAGTTAATTCCATTATTGTAATTGTCCATTTACTTATATAGCTATATTCCTTACTAATGGCTAATACCATCAAAGGCAGAAATGATGTTTTCTTCATCTTTGTACCCCTAGTATAAATATTTGTTAAATAAACTAAATGTATTCAAAACAAAATCAGAGCTGTATTATTGAGTTTACTCTAATTAGTAAATGCTAGCCAGCTTAAATTAAATGAGAATGCAGGGGGCACCTGGGTGGCTCTGATGGTTAAGCACCAGACTCATGGCTTCAGCTCAGTGCATGATTTCATGATTCATGAGATTGAAGCCCGCATCAGGCTCTATGCTGAGAACACAGAGCCTGCTTGGGATTCTCTCTCTCCCTCTCTCTCTCTGCTCCATCCTATCCCTCTCCCCCACCCCACCCCTCTCTCTCAAAATAAATAAACATTTAAAAAAAATAAAGGAGAATGCATTGTAAGAATACAAGGATGTCTCGGGGGCTCTTAAGAAGGGGCTTTACATCTAAGACTGAAGAAATCAGGATGACTCCAGAGATGTCAGAAGCAATTTCTCAACCCCCTCTTTAGCCTTGAGCACTTCATTTGTTATTATCTAGCTACTACATTCCTGATCTCTGTGTCCTAAATTTTGAGTCCCTGGGAAAGAATCTGATTGGCCCAAACTGAGACAGGTGTTTTCTCCCTCCATCCACTAAGGTTGAGGCAGGCTGTCATTGTTACACAATGTAGACATTGCTCCTCTGGCCCATTCAGGGAATTACTGTGAGCTAGGCAGACACCCCAAGAAATGTCCCTTAATGTGGCAAGTACTGATAGCTGCCTGGCTAGAGGCAGTACACTATCATTAACTCATTGAAGCAGCTTGAAAAAACACAGGGCATAGTTTTGATAGTTCTGTTTCCATGTCTTTTTCCTGCCTTGTTAAGATCACCTTTATTCAACAGACGTTTATAGTACCCCTACTCTGTCAGGTAGTACTCTGACAGTACTCTGTACAGTACTACTCTGTAGTACTCTGACAGGAGTACTCTGACAGTACCCCTACCTCCTACAAGCTGGAGGGATGCAAAAAGATAAGATCCCATCCCTGGGCTTCAAGGGGGAGAGAGGACAGCACAGGTAATTTTAATAGAGCATGAAAAATACAGTGATACAGACATATACATACAGGGCTCTGTACTCTGGAAAAGTATTCTCTTACCCATGGTAGCACTCCATTATCTCTCTCAACAGCTGTTGACGATAATTATGAAAATACCAATAAGCAATTACAATTTCTGATTGTGTCTTGTATGGGGCGCCTGGGCCTAAGAAACTTACACTAATTATATTGGAAAGGAAAGGTAAATTATGAAGCAAATAGATTTTATTCCTTGTGAGAATCACAGGAGAGGAAGGGCCAAAGGGTCCCCAGAAGTCATTCAAGCTGACTGCTTGTTTGAAGTGTGAATGCCTTCTGTCCTTTGGCTTCCCTCTTCCTACTCATTTCTCTTGAAAATTGTCAGGTCTTTGCTTACTTGACGTGGAGGTGTGTGAACACTCCCTGGTAAGTGGATTATAAAGGATTATGAACTATAACTTTTTAAAGCACTTTTTTCTCTCCATTGAGAGTAATTGTAGTGTTCTATTTTGTGAAGTTTAAAAAAATTAATATAGAATTTAAAGGCCATTAAAGTCATACTCATTTGGAGAAAACCATTAAATTATGAAGGGATAACTTGGCTGATTTGAAGTAACTTGGTCCAGGTAATCATGACTTCTCAATAAGAATTTATGTGCAGCCATATTTTTAATGCCGGTAACCTTTGAAAGAAGTATGAAAAGCCATCTGCTTAATTACTGCCAAATGTACTCTGCCCTGTGAGTTCTGAGTCTGGAGCAGACGTGTCCTGTTGGCTTTCAGCTCTAAGCTAGAGCTGAGTTCTATTGTGTTATTCAGTGGAGGAAAATGAATGTGAAAGGGAATTACCACTTTGAAATGCTGTTACTTATCCAGAGGTAACTGATCGCTTCTTCTGTGTATGAGCAAACTGCTGAGGAATGGATTGTACTCCCTGAAAAACAATAGCCATCTCTTAATGTAATAGTGCATGCTCAAGGCATCTGTGATGCGGTCAGAAAAACTAGATACATTCTTCATATGCTGTGTCACTTTATGGTTCTAGTTTTTCTCCCTCTTGCTTTGGTTTGACTCATATGCTAGATAATCCAAGAACCTTAGAAGGTTAGAATAAGGAATGGTACCTAGACTTCATCTCTTTATTTATATATACTCTGCCTATTTCCACATAAAATTTACATCAGCCTAGACTTCTTGCAGTTCAGTTCACTTAACAACTGTGTTAAGTACAGACTGTTTGCCAGGCACTGTTTGCCCTAGTTAATGTAAGAGAGAGTAGGAAGGACATGGTTCCTGTCCTCGGAGTGCTTACCATCTAGAAGCACATGTTTATGCAGATCAGTTAGGTAAATTATGAAAGATAATAACTACAATTATTGTATAGGGTGCCATATGCATATAGTGGAGGTCCTAGAAGGCTTATTTGAGGAAATGATGTTTATGGTCAGCTAGGAAAAAGAAGTAAGAATATAAATCAGACGAAGGATTTGGGCAATGGCTGAGCAGAGCGGAAGAGAATAGGGCTAGCTAGTACCCTGAGGTGGATGGAGCTTGGCTCAGCTGAAAAATGGGAGGAAAGCTCATGTAACTAGACTAGAGCCAAGTGAGCCAGGAGAAGAGAGAACAAGCCAGAGATGGGGGCTGAGACAGATTGCTCAAGGCCTTACAGCCTCCCTAACAATTGTGGACTTGATCCTAAGTATAATAAGCCATAGGGGTATTT
Organism: Leopardus geoffroyi; assembly: GCF_018350155.1. Classification (NCBI taxonomy): domain Eukaryota; kingdom Metazoa; phylum Chordata; class Mammalia; order Carnivora; family Felidae; genus Leopardus; species Leopardus geoffroyi. The sequence goes on from NC_059328.1 coordinate 50,864,492, forward strand.
TAAGCAGAGGATAGAAATATAACCAGATTTATGTATTAGAACCATAATAACGCTGCTGGGTGAAGAATAGACTGGAGAAATAGATTGCTCTTAACGTTAACTCTGGTAAGAAATGATAATAGTGGAAAGACTCAAGATACATTTTGAAGGTAGAATTAACAAGGCTTCTTGATTGGATATACAGCTGAGGGGTTAGAGGTTTCAAGAATGACTCCCCAGTTCCTGGTTGAACAGTGGGGCAGACCTTGTTGATATTTACTCAAGTGAGGAGGATTGATCATGGAACCCTCTGGCGACTAGTGGGATAAAGAGATTATTTTATTTGAGATGTTTGTAAGACATCCGGTGGAAATATAAAGTAGGAGTTAGATATGCGGATATTAAGCTCAGAAAAAGACCTGGGCTAACCATATGAATTTGGAAGACATCAATATAGAGATAGTCTTTTAACATAAGGGAATAATTCACTTAATTGAGGTTATTGAACTCACACTGGAGGAGAAGGATGGGTGGATTAGAAATTTAATAAAGAAAGACAATTCAGGTAAATGCAGTGATATGATTAAAGCACCAAAGCAGGAATGGCATGGACCAATGTATTTTTCCTATTGGTGAGAAGTAAAAAATACATTGGGTTTGGATTTTGAATGCCATACCAAGTCAGGGAGTGGCTATCCTGGATATACTGGTCATATGGAGAGAGATCTGTGAACAGTCTTAGAGCTTTACGTACCAGGAAGAAGCGTTTTCGTGATCTTCCTTGGTTTATGTTGTGAAACCTAAAGTCAAACTTCACATAAATCTTGAGATAATTATTACTGGTTATGCATCATGAATGAATAGTAAAGGTTAAATCTCCCACGAAATCACCACCTATCATTTGCTGGTAATGTCATGGAAATGGGCCCAAATAATCAGAACTGGTATTCTAGGAGTTGTTCTGTACCTGTGACCCTGGTGATGAAGTTTTAGCTCCCACCTTCTCTGCTCCCATTAGGATGAGGAGGAGTGGGATTGACCCACATTTGTCTGGATCTCTGCTCTCCCCATCCATCACTCCTCCTCACAGTGCCCACCCATGCAGGGCCTGTCATACACATCCCATCGACCTTCATTTGGCATAACAAAGTTAGAAACCAAGTGAGGGAACCGGGAACCTTTCCAGTTCAAAGAACAAAATGGTCTGGACATTAATGGGCCTAGAGGTTACACACGGCCATTCAAAAAACTTACACTCGACAGTGCTGAAAGAGTTGATGTCTTTCCAAAATGATCCTGACTTAGTAAGCAGGATCTAGCTAACCCCTAACATCATCATTTTCTGTCACTAATAATCACGTCTTATTGTCCCTGGGGTAATACATCCCTTTTTGTGCTTAATAGGTTTGCATGCTTAAAACCAGTATACATCTGTACATATTTTTTATTCTAAGGTGCTGTGTATGCATTTTCAACAGAGGAAATGGTTGTATCTTGAGCCAGAAACTTAGCATTTGGTGTGTACTGATTCTGCCTATTTTCACATCCACAGAAATGAAGATGCAGTCAATCAGATGGCCGTTGCTCCGTTTCCATTACCATCAAGTTACCCATCTTCTGTTGAGGTAAAATGGCTCCTAATGAGTTTGCCGTAACTTAGATGGATCTGTCGTGATTATTTTTTCCAATTCTAGCATTTTTGATTGTCAGTACCTGGTATTCAAAATTCACGGAATGTGCTAAATAGGAAATTTCCCTAATTAGAAAGTATTTGAGGTATGATTATAAAGTAATATCAAAGACATTAGAACTTAACATATAAGTATTGCTTTCCTCAAAGTTCCTTCAAGTTTCTTCTTGATCTATAATTTGTCCTAACAGAGCATTTCAAAATTTATTGGAAAAATGATTTTTTTTGAGTTTTTATTTAAATTCCAGCTAGTTAGGGGCGCCTGGGTGGCTCAGTCTGTTGAGCATCCGACTTCGGCTCAGGTCACGATCTCACGGTCCGTGAGTTCGAGCCCCGTGTCGGGCTCTGGGCTGACAGCTCAGAGCCTGGAGCCTGCTTCCGATTGTGTGTCTCCCTCTCTCTGCCCCTCCCCCGTTCATGCTCTGTCTCTCTCTGTCTCAAAAATAAATAAACGTTAAAAAAAAATTTTTTTTTTAAATAAATTCCAGCTAGTTAACATACAGTGTAGTGTTAGTGTCACATGTACAAGTTAGTGATTCAACACTTCCGTACCACACCAGCCACTCATCACAAGTGCCGTCCTTAATCCCCATCACCTGTCCTCCATCCTCACACCCCTTCCCCTCTGGTAGCTGTCAGTACCTCTTTCTTTATGTTTTTGAAATACTTTAATACCTATGATCAGAATTATCTTTAAATAACCTGTTAATGGAGAAATTACTAGTACAAGATTGCCATCACATTGATCTGCTGATCTGCTTCTAGAAGTAGACAGATAGATGTACATTAGATAGCTAACTAGCTATATAATCAAGTGTCTCCTCAGCTGAGGGAATATTACATTCTCTGTATATTTTTTTTTTATTTTTTAATTCCAAAAAGAAAAAAAAATACGTATTGTAACTAGTCAAATCATACAGTTACTACAAGAAAAAGTTAATTTTCCTTTCCCTACCTCCCCAAGGAAGTTAATATTTACTGTTTAGTATCTTTCCATATTTTCTCCTTTTCTTCTACCGCAAAAATAAACAGCTATATGTGAGTAGTGTCTCTTTTAGTAAAAACCTGATTGTACAGTACACATTCTTTTCATTCAGCCAGCATTCGAGAAGTGCATATTATGCATCAAATGGTCTTAGGTGTTAGAGACATAGGTGTGAATAAAACAGAAGGCTCCTTGCTGTGGTTCAGCTTACATTCTAATAAGGAAATTAATGAATAAATACACCAAGAGAATTATCAACAGTGGTCTGTGACTTGGAGAGAATTAAAATAAGGCAAGTAGCTTGTGATCCAAAGTAACACTTTGGTTAGTGTCAGGGTAGTCCTCTTGGACAGGGGAAATGTAAATGAGGTCAAAATGATAAGAAGGAGCCAAACACAAAGATAAAGGGGGAGAGCTTTCTTTGCAGAGGGAACAGAAATAACTCTCAAGTGAGAATGAGCTGGAGCATTTGAGGGATATGGCTGGAGGCGTATTGGGAGCCTGGAGACTGGTATGGGGCAAGAGCTTTGTGAGTCAGAGTGAGAAGTTTGGGTTTTATCCTCTGTGCGCTGGAAGCCACTGCAGGGTTTGTGATGGGGGAATGAAACGACTTGATGTACAGTCCACGGGGTAGAGAATGGACTATGGGAAAGTAAAAGTAATACGCCAAAAGACATCAGACACCGTGAGGCCTGATTGCAGTTAGATGCAGATGGTGGCTGGGTATTGGAGGCAAAGAAAAGTGAGTGGATTTTTGGAGTTTTAGATGGTGAATCAGACTTGATTGATTAAATGTGGAAGCTGAGGAGAACCAGAGACTCATGCACAAACCTAGATTTTTGGCTTGAGCAAGAAGGTGGGTGGTGGTGCCTTTTCTTAGTCTCTTGAAGAATAGCTGCTCTTCAGCAGAGAAGTGGAAACTAAGAGGTTGATTTTAGATAGGTTACATCTGAAATGCATAGTATACATGCTTCTGGTATAGATTCTATTCATTAAAAAATTATTTTTTTGCTTAATATCATGGCCGTATTTTGGTATACTCTATTATTTCCAACTGACAGATGTCCAGATGATTTTCCAAGGCTTGGCCAGTAAAAGGATACCAAAATAAACATTGTGAGTGTGTATGTGTGAGAGAGAGAATTATTAGGTAACAGTGCCTTTATTTCTATAGCATAGATTTCCCCCAGTGTACAATTGCTGAGTCATAAGCTGTATAATATGTTCAAAATCTTTACTTATATTGACCAATTTGTATCACGAAAGATTGTATTGATAGGTATTGACTCTCTACCAATTGCCATGTAGCCAAAGCTTGCCAGCAATGGGTATTTTCACTCTAAGACCTAAGGCAGTTAGCATGTTGGTAGAAAGGAAGGACCCCAGAGCCATACTCTTCAGTTCAAATCCTAGTGTAACTATTCTAGACACCTGGCCTTGGATAGTTAGAGCACCTCTTCTGTCCTCCCTTTATTTCTATGTAGGGAGGTAACAATAGTTTCACCTCATAGGCTTGTTAGGATTAAATAAGACATATCTTGTGCCTGACACACAATAGCTACTCAATAAATGCTAGTACTTAATTCCTAATATTTTCATCTTTACAGAACGCCATATAAATCTTTTGGAGGGAGTGGGGGGAATAAGGGGAATCATATTTTAGAATAATTTTTTTTTCTATAGTATTGTTAGTTATGAATGTTCCCATCAAAATATCCCCTTGAGGGCACCTGGTGAGTGGCTCAGTCAGTTAAGCATCTGATTCCTGATTTCGGCTCAGGTCATCTCACAGTTGGTGAGATCAAGCCCTGCATGGGACACAGAGCCCACTTGGGATTTTCTCTCTCCCTCTCTCTCTCTGCCCCCTTCCCTGCTCGTGTTCTCTCCCTCTCTCTTTCTTTCTCTTCTTCTCTCTCTCTCTCCCTCCCTCCCAAAATAAATAAATAAACTTTTAAAAAATCGCTTTGGAACTGAATTTTAAGGGGATGATTGAATCTTGAGTCTACTGTGTCAAACACTGTCTTAAAGGCCTTCAAAATGTGATCTCCTATCCCACTTACATCCAGTCCTCTGAGAGACAGCATTATTATTTCTACATTACAGAAGAAGAGGGTGGGGTCTGGAGAGGCTAAATACTATATCCAAATGCCCAGAGGGAGGTATGTTATTCAACATCAACTTCCTCATCTGTACCTGGAGGTATTACTACCAAACATTCATAGACTTGTAAAGAGCTAAGGAAGTTATATATATATATATAAAAATACACATCCCCCTCCCCACACACACACAGCATTTAGTACAGCTCATGGTGCAGAGTAAATGCTCAATTAATGTAAACTGTTTATTCAAATATTTTAAGTATATTTAACTCAATTTTTAAGTATATTATACAAATTAGCTATGCTTTTCATTTTCTTAACTATGCTAACCACAGAAATGGCTCTAATCATTTAGTCACCAGTAAAAAATACATTTTATTATATTATAATTGAATATATGAATTGAATTATAAAGAGGGGTTTTTTTTAGTTTTTCTGTAGACTGTTGGCCTCCAAAAACTGCCACCAAATGGTGAGTGATAGCCCTGCTCCGGGTGGCCAGTAAAGTCTAGAGATGTCTCTGCTCTCCTGCCTGCTTCCTTACCCCTTCCCTCTCGATTTTGTGACCCTGTCACTATGCATTTTCCCCTCCTCAGCTGTTTTTAGTAAGTACTCAAGCATGACTCATGTGACGTATCGCTGAAAGCGCTCGCTCATTTAAATCATCACCAAACAGGGGCGCCTGGGTGGCTCAGTCGGTTAAGCGTCCGACTTCGGCTCAGGTCGTGATCTCACGGTCCGTGAGTTCGAGCCCCGCGTCGGGCTCTGTGTTGACAGCTCAGAGCCTGGAGCCTGTTTCAGATTCTGTGTCTCCCTCTCTCTCTGCCCCTCCCCTGTTCATGCTCTGTCTCTCTCTGTCTCAAAAATAAATAAACGTTAAAAAAAAAAAATTTTAAATCATCACCAAACAGATGAAATATAACCTTATCATTAGTAAGTTGGACCTGATAACAGTTAGCATAGTGAACAGCACTATTATTATACACTAATGGGATCTTATATTCATTCCTTTAGTGAGCAAATATTTATTCAGCCCTTATTGTGTGTCAGATACTGTTTTAAACACCAAGGATATAGCAGAGAACAAAATCCCTTCATGCAGTTGTGTGCCGGCATAGTGAACAAGAGTGCTAAAAGAACATTGGACAAGAAGTCTGAAGATGTGGGTTCTTGTGGATTCTTTAACAAGACGGCCTTGTTAAAGTACTTTCTCAGAGTCTTGTTTTTTCTGTAAAAGCCACACTCATAACCTTCCTCATCTGTGTCAGCAGGTAGTTATGAGGATCAAGCACTAAATGTAGGTAAAACTACTTGATAATCCATGCAGCTCTATACATATATATAAGGGACTATTAGCATTTCTGCTGCTATACTCTTGGTAATTGTAATACTGGGGCAGCTGTATGGTACAGTGATTAAGAACATAAGCTTGGAATTCAGACACATCCGAGTCCTAATCTTTGTTCTGTCATTTACTAGCAGAGTGAACTTGAGCCAGTTAAACACTATAAACTTCCATTTCCTCACATTTAAAGGGGGGATTGATAATAATAATTCTATGAATTTGTTGGAAGAATTGAATGTTTATAAAATACTTAGCATTATTCTTGGCAAACAGGAAGAACTCATTACAGTTGTGATTCTACTTCTATTGTTACAGCCCTAAAGCAAAAGTCCCAGCTTCGAGCATCTTCCATTTTCAACAGGTGCATACAACACAGGGTTTATTTTCTTACTATATTACTGTATTTGTTCTCTTGGTCAGAATTCTTTTATAACTCTTGCCTAGCAGATCTTTGTTTCAAAGTTGGAATTAAGGCTTTGTATTTACCTCCCCAACTTCTGCTAATGAGCCTTCCTTTCTCATTAATGCATAGTAAAGCACTAGACCCTCTCCATGTATCTGTTCATGCCACCCACCCACCCCCCACCCCCCCATACACACATATCTTGGTCTCTCCAACACTTATGTCTTTATTCCTATTGTTTCTTCCATCTGGGTTGACTCTCCACTTCCTCCTTATTAATTCACAACCAATAATTTCTTGAAGGATTGCTTTTTGAAAGACTCCTCCAGGGGCACCTGGGTGGCTCAGTTGGTTAAGTGTCTGACTCTTGATCTCAGTTCAGGTCTTGATCTCAGGGTTGTGAGTTCAAGTCCCATGTTGGGATTCTGTGCTAGGCATGAAGCCTACTTAAAACACACACACACACACACAGAAAACAGAACTTCAAGTTTTCTATTGTTCAAAATGAATAAAATAATGCATAGCACCTGGAATATAATAAGTGTTGAAATGTGAGATATTATGACTAACTTCATCTCACATCATTCCCTTCAGTAATCTTAACTCCCTTCATAGTTAAGTAATATTCATAGTTCATTTAAAAAGTAAAAATTGTCCTTTATGTGATGTCACCTGGGCCTTATAGAAAAGAGAGACCCATTTCTTTTTTTTTTTTTTAATTTTTTTTTTTTCAACGTTTATTTATTTTTGGGACAGAGAGAGACAGAGCATGAACGGGGGAGGGGCAGAGAGAGAGGGAGACACAGAATCGGAAACAGGCTCCAGGCTCTGAGCCATCAGCCCAGAGCCTGACGCGGGGCTCGAACTCACGGACCGCGAGATCGTGACCTGGCTGAAGTCGGACACTTAACCGACTGCGCCACCCAGGCGCCCCAAGAGAGACCCATTTCTAAATGAGTTTCTCAATGAGGATTTTTTCTCAACTAGGATTTTATTGCTTATAGTTCTCTCACCAGCTCAACATTTTAAGAATGTAGGACTATATGCACCACACTAAATTATAAACTTCTGGCAGGCTGGCCTACTATCTTCTTGACCACTTTATTCTCAGATCCTAGCATATGGCACTTGCTTAATATTTGTTGAATAATTTGGGGCACCTGGGTGACTCAGTCAGTTGAGTGTCTGACTTTGGCTCAGGTCATGATCTCGCGGTCCGTGAGTTCAAGCCCCACATCCAGCTCTGTGCTGACAGCTCAGAGCCTGGAGCCTGCTTCAGATTCTGTGTCTCCCTCTCTGTCTCTCTGCACTCCCCTGCTCATGCACTGTCTCTCAAAAGTAAATAAACATTAAAAAAAAAAATTTTAGTATTTGTTGAATAAGTGAATGGGGTGATTAAGGCTTTTTTTTTTAATGTTTAGAGTGTGAGTGGAGGAGGGGCATTTTGAGAGAGAGAGAGACAGATACAGAGTGTGAGCCGAGGAGGGGCAAGAAAGAGGGAGACACAGAATCTGAAGCAGGCTCCAGACTCTGAGCTGTCAGCACAGAGCCCAACGTGGGGCCCGAACTCCCCAACTGTGAGATAATGAACTGAGCCGAAGTTGGACGCTTAACAGACTGAGCCACCCAGGCACCCGGGGTGAACCATATTTAGGCTTTTCTACTGTATCCTTGATGCTTCATTTCAGTGTTGGATACTTCTTATTGATTTAATTTATTCTGCTACTACTTATCATATATCCACTTTGTAGATCATGCACAAAGTGTCTTAACCTCAAAGAACTTCTAGTCTTATAAGGAAAATAACACATGTATATTACTAAAACAAGGTGTCCTAAAAGATAAAGCTTTAAGACGAGTTCAGAGAAGATGAATATTATTTCCTGGTAAGCTATTTCTGATGAGTAGATTGGATTTTAAAATATGAATATGGTTAGATAAGAATGTGGAAATAGTATAAACAAAAACATGGAAATAAGAAAAATAAGGGTTTGGAATGGGGAGAAGAGTAATGGTATGTGAAAGGGAGTAATAGAAGATGGGGTTTGAAAAGTAAATCAAGATCAAATGAGAGGCTTGAATTTAAATCTCAGAAGGTTTGGGGGCACCTGGGTTGCTCAGTGGGTTAAGCATCCAACTTCAGCTCAGGTCATGATCCCACAGTTCGTGCGTTCAAGCCCTGTGTCAGGCTCTGTGCTGACAGCTCAGAGCCTGGAGACTGCTTTGAGTTTTGTGTCTCCCTCTCTCTCTGCCCCTCCCCCCACTTGCACTCTGTATCTCCCCCCCCTCAAAAAAATAAACTTAAAAAAAAAAATCTCAGAAGGTTTGATTTTCATGTATTCGGTACTCAGAGCTGTTGAAGGCATTTTGAACAGTGAAATAGTCCGATCAGGGCTCTACTTCAGGTAGGTTAGTCTAATAGCATGTCAAGGATATCTCAGAGAGGGAAACCCAATTAGGAAGTCACTGTTGTGGTCTTGGAAGAGGTGCTCAAGGCTCAAGTATACTTGGGTTGTAAGATATTACAGTCCTCGACAAGGCAGGCTGAATCTTTTAGAGTATCTTTATAGAAGCAAGAGCTTTAATTTTTTTCTTTCTCAGAAGTTGTGCTTTTTTGAATACTAAGTGAGATGAGGCAGGCCTCATAAAGAATGGACAGGTTGATTACCCAGGGAGTGCTATTAGCATAATTCCTATTTTATCTTTAATTGTGTACTACCTTACTGGAATTCTGAGTAGCCTAGAAAATATGCTTACGATGGGAGTAGAAGAAAGAAATTCAATTTGTCACATCTAGTCAACATGACTTTGCAGAAAGAAATATTTGTGAATTTAGGCTGGCAATGAGACAAATAAATCATCCTGTGGTTTTTTTGGAAGAGAGCATTGAGTTTGGGAAATGTGGGCATGATAAAATTTAAACCAATATAAGCTTTATTTTTAAAAAACTTTCAATTGTTTAAAGGAGGTATAGTTGCTGTTTTGTTTTTTTAATTTGCTTAGTAAAATCTTAAAAGGGAGCACCTACATGACTCAGTTAAACATCCAGCGTCAGCTCAGGTTATGATCTCATGGTTCATGAGTTCAAGCCCCACGTCGGGCTTTGCGCTGACAGTTCAGAGTCTGGAGCCTGCTTCAGATTCTATGTCTCCCTCTTTTCTGCCTACCCCTGGTCACACTCTGCTTCTCTCTCAAAAAAAATAAACATTAAAAAAATAATAATAATAATGAAAATAGCTTTATTTTTGTATATTAATAAACCGTTTTGTCATGGTAAATGAAGAAGTAAGGGAACAACGCTATGGAGCATTTAACGAATCAGAAGTGTGGTTTTGGGGCATCTGGATGGCTTAGTCAGTTAGGCATCCGACTTCCACTCAGGTCATGATCTCACAGTCTGTGAGTTCAAGCCCCACGTAGGGCTCTGCACTGACAGCTCAGAGCCTGGAGCTTGCTTCAGATTCTGTCTCCCTTTCTCTCTGCCCCTCCCCAACTCTCTGTCTCTCCGTCTCTCTCTTTCTCTCAAAAATAAGATAAAAACATTAAAATTTTTTTTAAATCAGAAGTGTGGTTTTTCTGACAAATATATGACTTTACTCATGTGGAATTTAAGATATAAAACAAATGAACATAAGGAAAGGGAAGAAAAATAATATAAAAACAGGGAAGGGGACAAACAAAAGGGATTCTTAAATATAGAGAATAAACTGAGGGTTGCTGGAAGGGCTAAATGGGCAAGGGACATTAAGGAAGACGCTTATTGGGATGAGCGCTGGGTGTTATACATAGGGGATGAATTACTGGATTCTATTCCTGAAATCATTACTGCACTATATGCTAACTAACTTGGATGTAAATTTAAAAATAAATAAATACATGTAATTAAAAAATTTTTTTAACTAAAAAATTAAATTGGAAATTAAATTGGAATTAAATTTCCAATTAAATTAAATTGGAAAAAGTGCAGTTTTTCCAATCTACAGTAATATCCTTAACTAATTTATTGATAACCTCTCAAATAAAAACATAAATTCCTTCTCTCATAATGTCATTATCTGGTTGGGGAAAACTATAGTGGTGGGTATGAAAAAAATTAAGTAGTATAAAAATAAAAACTATCACCACTTTATGTAGATTTTGGAGGACCCCAGGGAAGGAGTTTAGGGAGTTTAGAACTTCCTGAAGGTTTGGAAGGAACGTCTGAGAATTGAACAGCATTTCTCATCAGCCTATTTATTTATTTAGGTAAAATCTGTGGCAAACATACAATCATGAGCCTTACTTTTTCTTTTCATTCATCTTTTTTAAAAAATTATTTTTGAGAGAGAGAGATGGAGCACAAGTGGGGGAGGGGCAGAGAGAGAAGGAGACACAGAATCCAAAGCAGGATCCAGGCTCTGAGCTGTCAGCACAGAGCCCAATGCGGGGCTTGAACCCACAAACCATGAGATCATGACCTGAGCCGAAGTTGGACACTCAGCCGACTGGGCCACCCAGGCGCCCCTCTTTTCATTCATCTTTAAAACATAATTCACCACAGAATCTACTACCTGTGATCTTCATGGGAAAAGGTCATTCTCTTTGAGCAGCCTTGGCCGCCCAGACAACTTTGGACAGGTGGTTTGAGGATCAGCAAGAAAGAAAGGAAGGGAACACCCATTATCCAAATTAGCTGAATCATCTTGGGTGTCACTGGGCCACCATCCACCAGCCAGATGGTCTTCAAACCACCGTGATACAATTGGACTTTGGAAGTCATGCTTGCTGACCTATTTTCCTCTTCCCATCTCTGACTGATTGCTCATTTCTAAGCTCCTGGTCAGCGGGGTATTTTAAAGGTTGCCTAACACATGTGAACCATTCTGTTTTCAGAACAGAACCTACATTGTTTTGTTCTGTGCCTCATTGAAGGATGAAAACTCTTCTATAAACATGAACTCTCCTAGGAAAGTACATGCTTTATTGTTAACCTCTCTCAATTCCAACTTCCTTTTTTTACCTGACTCCTCTCCATCTAGATTTTTATTTCAAATCCTCCTCTATAGAACCATCTCAAGCTAAACCAGTAACTAAAAACAGAGGAAAAGCTTTAGAAGGGGTTCATGGTAGAGTTAAAAAGAGCATTGACTTTGAAATGAGACAGACCTAGGTTGAATAAAAAGAAGGCTCAAAGGAAATGAACGAGGCACAGATGTTAGATTCAAGAATGTTTCAGTCTCATCAGGAAGATCAATTCCATATATATGTAATTAGGATACAAATTAAGTGACATAGGAAATTCAGGAAAAATGTTAAGTGAGGTTAGAAGAAAAAGAGCTGTCTTCCAGATAAGAAGAAGAAAGGATTTATGGAATAAGTGACATTTGAGACATGGCTCTGTGTGATAATTCTGTACGTGTAGATGTAAAGGGTATTCTTTTTTGTTTTTATTCAAATCTTTTTTTAGAGTGTGCAAGAGAGAGAGCGTGTGCAAGTATGTGCACATGAGCAGGGAGGCGGGGTTGGCAGAGAGAGAGAGAGAGAGAGAGAATATCCCAAGCATGCTCCACACTCAGCATGGAGCCCAACATGGGGCTTGATCACATGACCCTGGGATTGTAGTCTGAGCTGATATCAAGACTTGAACACCCAACTGACTGAGCCACCCAGGCACCCCCAAATCTTAAAGGATGTGTAGACCATTTGCAACTGAGACTTCCTTGCCCATGTTTTCTTACATTTTCAAAGTTGAAGCATCAAACAACTGATTTCTCCCCAACTTTAGTATTCATTTGATAAAGACCAAGAAAATCTCACTTCTATACTCATATTGCCAAGAAATGTAAGATTCCTCTGACTTATTTAAACATTAGTTGCTTTCCCCAAGAAGATACATGCATAAATAAAAGAATGGCATCAGCTGACCACCATTCTGATGACAACCTCCTTTCATTTGGGATCAGAGGAGGTGGCTATTTGCAGAGTTACTAGAAGAGTAACTTCTAGTGTTTAGTGTGTTTTGTTCTACAATTTAGTGTGCAGCAGTTGCGAACACTAAGTATTTGGGGCATTAACGGTTTTCCATAGATTAAGTACTAGTTTTTGAAAGTCTAATTCATTTCTTCTGAATTTTTCTGTCTCTAGAACTTACTGTTTAAAATGCTGAAAATCTCGGGGCGCCTGGGTGGCTCAGTCGGTAGAGCATTCAACTTCGGCTCAGGTCATGATCTCGCGGTCCGTGGGTTCGAGCCCCGCGTCGGGCTCTGTGCTGACAGCTCAGAGCCTGGAGCCTGCTCCCAATTCTGTGTCTCCCTCTCTCTCTGCCCCTCCCCTGCTCATGCTCTGTCTCTCACTGTCTCAAAAAAAAAAAAAACAAAAACAAAAAAAAACAACTGAAAATCTCTATATTCTCAAGTTTTGTTTCTTAACTTGGGCATGTTTATTTTACATAGTGATTTCTTGGTTACCCAAAATTCACGGAGAAGAGTATATTCTACCTAATGAAAATTTCTGGTTAACAAATGCTAAAACACTGTTGAAAAATTAATGGTCTAATAGCAACGATTTCTTTTTTTAAGATTGTGAATCCTGTTTTCCATAAGATTAGTTATCAACACTCGGTGCTGGGGCATCTGGATGGCTCACTTGACTAGCGTCCAACTCTTGGTTTCTGCTCAGCTCATGATCTCATGGTTCATGAGTTCGAGCTCTGCATTGGGCTCTATGCTAACAGCTCAGAGCCTGAAGCCTGCTTCGGATTCTGTGTCTCCCTCTCTCTATGCCCCTCTACTGCTCGCTCTCTTCTCTCTTTCAAAATAAATAAGTAAACTTAAAAGTTTTTTTAAAAACACTGACAAGGGGGGCGCCTGGGTGGCTCAGGTGGTTAAGCGTCCGACTTTGGCTCAGGTCACGATCTCATGGTTGGTGAGTTCAAGTCCCACATTGGGCTCTGTGCTGATGGCTCAGAGCCTGGAGCCTGCTTCCGATTCTGTGTCTCCCCCTCTCTCTGCCCCTCCCCTGCTCCTGCTCTGTCTCTCAAAAATAAATAAATGTTAAAAAAAATTTTTTTTAATAAATAAATAAAACACTGACAAGGAATAAAGAGAAACAAGAGCATCGTTTACTTAAGGCCTAGAGCATAGTTAATAATAGCAGGACCTTTGATATCAGTCTTCCCTAGCTTTGAATCTTGGGTTCACCTCTCAGTAGTTAGGCATTCATTAGCAAGCTAACTTAAAATGCATCATTTCCCCATCCATGAATGGGAATAACCTTGGTACATATCCATATAGGGTTGTTACGAAGACTACACGAAACATGGTTGATAACGAATCTGTGTCAACAAAAAGCTGGAAACAAAAATAAACTGCACTCAGTGTTATGCTAATAGATATTTTGCTTGTTAATGTATTAATTTTCAAGGCAACCTGATGGGGTAGTATTTTAATCTGGTACTTTTACTTGTTTAAATGTTTAAATCTGTTTAAAAAAACATATACTCAAGGGCGCCTGGGTGGCTCAGTTGGTTGAGCGCCCAACTCTTGGTTTCAACTCAAGTCATGATCTCACGGTTCCTGAAATCAAGCCCCATGCACAGAGCCTGCTTAGGATTCTATCTCTCCTTTCTGCCTCTCCCCTGCTCCTATCTCTCTCTCAAAATAAATAACTAAACTAAATAAATAGGTAAATAAAAGAACTCTTTGGTCCCACATTAAAAAAAATAAAATAATAAAAACCGGGGTGCCTGGGTGGCTTAGTCTTTAAGTATCTGACTCCAGCTCAGGTCATAATCTCATGGTTCATGAGTTCGAGTCCCATATCAGGTGAGCTCAGTCAATCCCCAGTTCAGGTGAGTGTGAGCCCTGCTTTGGGTGAGCCCCACTTCTCTCTCTCTCTCTCTCTCTCTCTCTCTCTCTCTCTGCCCCTGGCAAGTACTCAGGCTTAGAAAAAACCTTGCTGAAAGTCATAATTCTAAATGGCAAAGTTGCGATTTGAACCCAGATCCAACCAATTTAACATCATGCTGCTTTCTTAGATTTTTTTCTTTTAGATAGTTCTCAAAGCTCTCCTTTATTTTTTAAGCTTACGATAATATGTGCCAATTCTTCTATAATCTAACAGTATAGAAATAACTAATGTAAAAATTCCCCAATCTTTAATCTTATCCCCTAGAAGTAAGCAATTTAAATAATTTGTCCAATATGCCTACAAATATTTTCCTGTATGCATATCTCTATATATCTGTATATTTTGTATGTTTTTTTCTGAAAAGAATATTCTATATTCTTTCAATGGCATGTAAAAATTCCTCTTTCTCTACATCATTATCAATACTGAATGTTCTCTTTCTATTGTCCATTTGATAGACGAAAGAATGCTGTATCTTTGCTTTAAAAACTATTTTCCCTACAAACGATCCAACAAAATTTGTAGTAATCCCAAGAAAGTAGTGTTCTAATATAAAAATCCAAATAATGTAAGTATAGATACTCCATTTATCATCCTTATTCTCCCCTATGTACCCTCAGAAAGTAACCTCTGGTTCATTAACTATAACATTTAATATGTTATAATTCAATTGAGGAGATACTGGATGTGTTTTGCAATTTTAATGGGGCTTATTCTTCCAGGATGTCTCATTTATATTAAATCAATATTTTTAGAATTCTGCAGAAAATAATCATCAAGTAAACAAGTGCTCCATTCGTTGGTTCAACCAGGATTTGTCCAGTGTTTTCCAGGTAACAGGCACAGTGATAGGTACTTGAGTTTCAGAAATAAACAAAATACATACAGTCTCTTATCTCAGGTAATTTAATCTTGTTCAGAAGATAAACAAGCATCTCGGACAGTTTGGGCTGGAGGGAACAGATTAGCTAACTGGCTGAAACAATAAGTAAATATATTGGCACTCCTGTGAAGGCTGCTAAGAGTAAGGCTGTACTTCAGGTCAGGTGACGCAGTGGCTCACTTCTGCCATTGGAGTCCACTCTTTCCCTCTCTACTTGTGCTTTGTCACAGTGTCGGCTTCATTTCAAGGCTGGCTTCCTTGTGGTTGTGGGATGGTTGCCCACGGCAATTTGAGCTTCGTGCTTTCTTGTTAATTTGGGAGGTAGAGAGACTTCTTCTGTTTCTTTTATTATTTATTTAAAATTTTTTAATGTTTTATTTTTGAGAGAGAGAGCGTGCAAGCAGGGGAGAGGCAGAGAGAGAGACACAGAACTTGAAGCAGGCTCCAGGCTCCACGCTATAGCACAGAGCCCAACCTGCGGCCTGAACCCACAAACTGTGAGATCATGACCTGAGCCAAAGTCGTATGCTTAACCCCACTGAGCCACCCAGACTTCCCTCTTATGTTTCTTTTAAGACCAAGGAAGAACTTTTCCAGAAGTCTCTTTGTGTCTCATTGAGCAGAATTGGATCACATACCTATTCCTGACAAAGGCATTGGCTAAAGGAGTGGGATTTAACAATAAGACCATCAGGCCCAACCTTGGAACAAAAAATAGAGATCAGCTTTTTCTAAGGCATATCTGTAAGCAGCGGGGGTGGCATTCTAGAGGAAAGGAAGAAAACAGAAATGGCCTCTAGAGAGGAAACAGTATCTACAATAATAAAACAACCAACTGTGGTTGAGTATATAGTTCTGGGCAGTGTGAGTGAAGATTAACATTTTTATTATTTTGTTCTTACTGTCCTATAGGATCAGAGTGGTACTGAACCTGTTAGCAGTGAGGAAGACGGCATGAAACAATTGCCTGAAAATGAAAGCTCCAAACTGGTGAGAATCCTGGGTGATTTTCCATCTGATGTTCTTTTTCAAGATGTGTTATTTATATTTTGTGCCACTGTGAAAAGGATCAACTTGTGTTGTGCTTGTTTCTCTAGGACTCTTGATCTCTGAGGTAGTGGAAGCTTTTCCGTATGGAGTGACCCATCCATTCCAAAGAATAACATATTCTGTTTTCTTCACACTTGAATTATGCTGTCTGGGACTAAAGAAGCAACTTCTCTTTTAATCCTGTTTAATATTGGGTTTCTTTCAGGCTAGAGCTATATTCAATTAGTCCTAAAGGCACAGAAAAAGATGTTAAGTGTATTCCATTGATTCATAGTAAATCGTAGGTAAACTCGCCCAGGGGGTGGAGAATGGAAGAAAGTCAGTTTTATTTTTAAGTTTGTTTTTTATTATTATTATTATTATTATTATTTATTTTTAAAATTTTTTTTAGTAATCTCTATATCCAGCATAGGGCTTGAACTCACGACCCCGATATCAAGATTCGTGTGCTCTTCTGACTGAGCCAGTCAGGCACCCTGAAGAGAGTCAGTTTTAGAGAACCCTCCCTCCTTACATATTTTAATGCTTGATATTTTATTTCATATTTATTGAATTTTTACTGGGTCCCAGGTTCTATACTGTATGCTACATTCATTTCCTCAGTCTTATGGTGCAGGTGGCTATAGCTTTCTTTTACCCACAAACAGACCAAGGGCTAATGATGTTCACTAACTTGCAAGAGCCCACTCACGGTAGACCTGGAGATATGCCCCCATTTGGTCTGACTCCCATGCTTTCGTTCATAATCCATCTTTTTGTTTTGTAGCCTTGTACTTGCAAGGTTAGACTACAAGTTCTAGAAAGAAATGTGGGCTTTTTTCTCTCTGTTTCAAAATGTCTTACAAATCTCAAAGAATTATCACTTAGGAGGGTCACCCTGATTTTATGGCAGCACAGAGTTGTTCATTTTACTTCAGGGAGTTTGAGAAATCGTTTATCTTCTTTCAACTTTTAGAAAATATATGTTGGGACTGTCTTAGATTCTG
This sequence comes from Leopardus geoffroyi, assembly GCF_018350155.1. Lineage (NCBI taxonomy): Eukaryota > Metazoa > Chordata > Mammalia > Carnivora > Felidae > Leopardus > Leopardus geoffroyi. Next base: position 50,881,802 of record NC_059328.1, read on the forward strand.
TGTCCTAGAAAAGAAACTGATTCAGGCTGAAGGGAAAGGACATTTCAGCAAAAGTGGAAATGACAGTGGGCTACTCCTGGGCCAGTTGTAAATGGGACCCAAGGACCCTGGCATCAAGAACACTAGGACTAATGGATTATGACCATTGTTCTTGAGCAAGATGTTTCAAGGTTACACTGTTTCCTTTATGAAAGATAAACAGCATATTTGTACAGAAGGGGAATGAGTAACATCAACAAATTTTGAACTCAGAGTTCCTTCATTTAAAAGTACTATTGGGGGGGTGCCTGGGTGGCTCAGTCGGTTAAGTGTCCGACTTCGGCTCAGGTCATGATCTCGCGGTTCATTAGTTCAAGCCCCGCATCAGGCTCTGTGCTGATGGCTCAGAGCCTGGAGCCTGTTTCAGATTCTGTGTCTCCCTCTCTCTCTGACCCTCCCCCGTTCATACTCTGTCTCTCTCTGTCTCAAAAATAAACGTTAAAAAAAAAAATTAATAAAAAAAAAACAAAAATACTATTAGGGCACCTGGGTGGCCCAGTCAGTTAAGCTTCCAACTCTTGGTTTTGGCTCAGGTTATGATCTCAAGGTTTGTGAGTTCGAGCCCTGCATTGGGCTCCATGCTGAGAGTGCGGAGCCTGTTTGGGATTCTGTCTCTCCGTCCCTCCACCTCCTGTACATGTGTGCATGTGTGAGCACGCTCTCTCTCTCAAAATAAGTAAATAAACTTTAAAAAAAATACAAATAAAAATACTGTTACCTTGGTTTTGGGGGGCACTGTATCTCCACAGATAGGTTAAGGAAAAGTATTGTAAAGCAACAGGGTTTTGTTAGTAGAGGCCACCAACTTCATCCACAGAGAAAATGGTAAAAATGATGAAAACACTTTCTTATCTGCTTGCTAGAAAAGTCTGGTAGTCCAATGAGGGTCACTTGTATGCTATAGGCAAAAGCCATCCATTATCCACTCGCTGTTCCCAAGAGAGCAATGCCAGTGATGAGGCTCTAAGTGCCAAGACAATTGAAGGGACCCCCCCGCCCTCAGGCAGAAAACTTAAAGGGCTAAGGGTAATTTTTAAATATTTTTTTATACTGCATTTCACCAAGATGGAAGTCTTCCCCATACCCACTGACTGCTGTCTCTTTCTTTTTCCCTCCCCTCTCCTCCTCACCTCCCTCCTCTCTTTTTAGTATTTTATAATTCTGTTTCTGATAGAATCTATGCATGATCTAATTCAGAGAGGAAAGATAGCCTAGATTTAAACAACTTTTATAGCATAAGTATAGATGGCGTACCATAAAACATTAGTTAATAAGAATGTGGTCTTGGACATGTTACTTGACCTCGCCAAGCCCCAGTTTTTTCACCTGAAGGAGAGTAGTAATCAGGATATTATGAGGAAACACAAGGGCTATAAGGAATAAATCATGTAATAGAGTATAAGGCAAATAGTTGGTGTTTAGCAAGTTCATTCCTTAAGTCAACAAATATTTGTTGAATGCCACTATGTTCCAGGCACTAGAAATACAACAGTGAATAAAATGTACAAAAATGCTTGTTTTCTTGTGGACTCTTTTCGGAATGAGTAGGGGGAGGAGAATAGATAAGAAATTAGCAAAATATTAGATTTGGTCATAAGAAATAGCCGTTTCTGTAGGTAAGAATTTCATGTGGTGCGACTTAGTCTTATTATAAAGTATTAATAACTATTAATCATCACTAGTCATCATGACAATTTCTATTATAAGATTGATACAAGCTCCTCTGGGTTGCTACACCATCCTAGGATTATTGCCCAGTGCATCTGGTCAGAGGACAGCATATCATCTGTATGGGTCTTAACTCTTCTCACCCCTGTTTATGTCAAGACAGTGGGAAACAGTAAGCCCTAACCCTCCAAAAGTTGCTTGCTTCCTAAGGCAGCACATATGTCTCATCAGACACTATGCTGACCCCTGCAGGAGTGATCAGGAGAAACACACAAGCCTTGCTCTTCAGCAGTTGACCCTCTAGAATCAGTGAGGATAAAAGAATTTGCATCTAGAAAACCATACATGCAAAAGTAGATTAAAAAACAAGAAAACACTATGGTGCACGTGTTCAAAAATGGAAGGAAAACCATCTCATTCAGGGATTAGGGAAGGTTTCTTAGAATGTGACCTTTAAGGTAAACCTCTGAAGACGAGAATGCAGTTGAACGGTGAGGTTGGCGTAAACAGAAAGTTTACCAGCTGGGGCGCCTGGGTGGCTCAGTCAGTTGGGCGACCGACTTTGGCTCAGGTCATGATCTCACGGTCCGTGAGTTCGAGCCCCGCATCGGGCTCTGTGCTGACAGCTCAGAGCCTGGAGCCTGTCTCGGATTCTGTGTCTCCCTCTCTCTCTGACCCTCCCCCGTTCATGCTCTGTCCCTCTCTGTCTCAAAAATAAATAAATGTAAAAAAAAAAATTAAAAAAAAAAAAAAGAAAGTTTACCAGCTAAATCAGTGTGGATTATGGAATAGTGAGTAAGGGTTGGGTTTTTGTAGAGCAACAGTGGCCGATACAATTTGAAGAGTAGAATCACAGAACTGAAGGAACTGTATGCTGTGAATTATAGATGAATTTACTCATCCTTATGTGCTCAGTGTTCAATCAGTGTCTCAGTAGCTGCCTATATTCATGTAGACACAAGGTGCTACCTATGAGAACCTGTACTTTAGAGAGCTATTAAATTATTTCTTTAAGATTACCTGTTTTCAGAGCTAAGACCAAGCCATGGGTCAACACATTCCAGTACTGTTTCCACTGTTCAGTTATGGTTGGCTTTGGTCCATATCTCAGTGGTCCTCAGACTTACAACCAAGGAGTTTATAATAACTTCAGTAGGTATTGGCTTTCTCTAAAATATTTTTAAAGGGAGAATAACTTGTTTTTAGACAACTGATCAGATGATGGTTTGTGAAACAGATTCCACTTGTGAGAGACTGGAGGCAGGAAAGTGTCTGGAATCTATTTCAGAAGTCTAGGTGAGAGCCTGTTAAGACTGTTTTTTAAGCCCTTTGAAAGGAACTTTTCAAAAGCTATCTGCATAGAGCTTTGTGATTTGCGAATCAAAGTGTCATCTATTATCTCATTTGCTTAATTTTTTAATATCTAAATTTTTTTCTAAAATGATATTTAGTTTGTTCGTGGTCTTATTCAATTTTATCCCCAAAATAAGCCTATGTAAAAAAAAAAAAAAAAAAAAAAAAAAAGTAGGGCAGGAATTATTTACCCCAGACTTACAGATGAGACTGTAATCAGCTTAGTGAAAGATCACAGAACTGAAAATTGGAAGGGCTAGGGCTCATCCTGAAGGTTCCTTGACCCCCTGGCATTGGACATAAAGGGTCATGAATCCCTAAAGTGATTATTTTAATCTTTTGGATATCAACCTATGTTTTTTATCATGTTGAGAATATGTGTTAATATATTATACTCTTTTGAGACCATATAACTAAATTATCAAGAGTACAAACACTGGAACTAGGCTACTGGGATTCAAGTCTTGATTCTACCATTTATGAGCAATATAACATTAGGCACTTAACCTTTCTGTGCCTCAGTTTCTGCATCTATAAAATGGGAGAAAGAAACCACAGTTGTGAGAATTGAGGAGGTACCAGCTATAAGGTGCTATGCAGAACCATGCCAGAGTATGCTGGGATCTCTGTGCAGCGGTGACTTGTTGTCAATGATGATGCTGTTATTTATTTTTAATTTTTTTAATGTTTATTTTTTTAAATATGAAATTTATTGTCGGATTGGTTTCCATACAACACCCAGTGCTCATCCCAATAGGTACCCTCCTCAATATCCCTCACCCACCCTCCCCTCCCTGCCACCCCCCCATCAACCCTCAGTTTGTTCTCAGTTTTTAAGAGTCTCTTATGTTTTGGCTCCCTCCCAATGTTTAGTTATTTTTTGAGAGCGAGACAGAGCGTGAGTAAGGGAGGGGCAGAGAAAGAGGGAGACACAGAATCCAAAGCAGGCTCCAGGCTCTGAGCTCAGAGCCCGTCACGGGGCTCGAACTCACAAGCCGTAAGATCGTGACCTGAGACGAAGTTGGATGCTCAACCAACTGTGCCACCCAGGCGTGCCCCATTGCTGTTATTCTGATTAAAACATTTTGGGGCGCCCGGGTAGGTCAGTCGGTTGAACGTCCAACTTCCACTCAGGTGATGATCTCGCAGTTCATGAGTTCAAGCCCCACGTCCAGCTCTGTGCTGACAGATCAGAGCCTGGAGCCTGCTTTGAATTCTGTATCTACCTGTCTCTCTGCCCCTCCCCCATTCATGCTCTTGTCTCACTCTCTCTCAAAAGTAAACATTTAAAAAATTAAAATAAAATAAAATAAAACATTTAGGGTTAGCCACATAAGGAGTAACTGTTGTAAGTTAAAGCATCAAGGTGTAACTTAGAAAACTGAATTTTTCAACCTGAAAAATGCAAATTGTAATCATAACAGTATTTATTGAAAGCCTATGTGCTAGGCATTATTCTAAGCTCAATTACATTAACAGTCCTATGAGGTTAGTGCTAGTATTTTCCCCATATAAGAGATGAGGAAACTGAGGCACGGAAACATTAAATAATCACCCAGTGAAGCCTGGATCCAGGGCCATGCACTGTGAGGCTGGAAGCTAGTCTGTAAACCACTGTGCACTACCACCTTTGAGAGAGATACAGACATAGAACAATACTGAAGTCAAGGGACAGCAAGAAAGTTACATTGGGATCTGAACTTTGTAATTTTGTCTAAATCTTAAACTTCAACGTTGAGAGTATGAAAGGCCTTGGTTGCCAGAACTGGTGAGATGGAAACCAAACTGGAGCCAGACCGTGTTAATGAGGTGATCTCTTCGCCGAAAGCAATGGGAGGCCATGCAGGGCTTTAGAAGGTGACTCTGAACTGTAGCTGTGATGTGGTGACTAGGTTGGACAGGGACCAGAATCGATGCTGACTGGCTCCCTGGAGGTTCATTACAACAGTGGCCATCCATGAGAGGCGGCGATGACTATGTATTCTCATACTCTTGTCTATGCAAAGACCTTAATACACAGCAAGGCAATATGTGTGTTTACCAAGTTCCACAGGAAGTTGCCAGTAAAAGAATTTACCTTTCTTGCCCTCAGTATGCAAACCTCCTGCTGTATGTGTTCTTTAAGACTTTCCTCTGAAGGCAGGTTTAGAGCTATTTAAATGGCAATTGTTGCACCATCTGGGTCTTGAGAACAAGCATCCTCCCAGGACTTGGCCAGCAGCCCACGATAAACCTGCTAGGAAATGCCCCCAACAGATGTGCTCCGTGTTCTTTCCCAATTTATGAAACTGCTTAGCAACAATACAGTCTATGTGTCTCTGTGTCAAATGATCCTTGTCGTCACAGATCTGATACAGCAGCCTTGATATCATCTTAGATTTTTCAAAATTTTTCAAAATGTTTAGATTTTTCCAACTGTCTGCAATGGTTTTTACTGTTGTCTTTCATTGTGAAATATTTCTGATCCTCTGGGCAAGAATAGAAAAATGAGAGCATTTCAGTCAGCTCAAGGTGGCATTCTACCTCTGGCTTCTTTGTGGAGATTTTGGAATTTATGGGGTAGCAAGATGCCTGGGGAAACATGAGTTGTTTCTGAATTACCTATCACTAACCTAAATGAGCTGTGACATGGAAATTCACACTGTAACAGGCAGTGCATTTTACCATTTGAGTCCACACCAGCTGCAATAGCAACATTTTAGGAACACTGTTTACTCTCTACTAGATATGCTTGATCCATATAAAGTTTTCAAACCTACCTATTGAAAAATCAGTGTTGAGTGTTACAGATACCATCCAAATGGCCTGATAGTACTTGCTTTTTCAGATGAAAAAAAGCTATCAGATATAAATTGTGGGCTCTGAAGTCTGAACAGACTTAGATTTTGCCTCTGCTATTCACTAGGAAAAGTGACTTGTCCTATCTGCAGTCTTCATCCAAAAATGGAGGAGGATGTCCACCTCTCTGTTGTGAGGACTGAAACACTCAACACAGTGCTTGGCATGCAGGAAGGGCTCCGTAATGTAGCTGTTGTTAACACCAGATACTGCCTATATAAAATCTACGTGTGCTAGGACTCTCTTTATTCAGTGCATATTTCCGGAGAACCTGTGATGTGTCGAGCTCTGGAAATGTAAAGATAAATAAGACCTCTTTCAGAGCATCTGGGTGGCTCAGTTGGTTACAACTGACTCAGTTTCAGCTCAGGTCATGACATCATGGTTTGTGAGTTTGAGCCCCGAGTCGGACTCTGTGCTGACTGCTTAGAGCCGGCTTCTTGGGATCTCTCTCTCTCTCTCTCTGCACCTCCCCTGCTTGCTCGCTCTCTCTCAAAATAAATAAATAAATAAATAAATAAATAAATAAATAAATAAATAAATGAATGAATGAATGAGCATTTAAAAAAAGAAACCCAGGGTGCCCTGTTCCTTTAATAAATAAATACATAAGACCTCTTTTATTCACATAATAATTCACATAACGTACACCACATTAGGTCTGACAATTCAGATAATGTACACCACATTAAGTCTGATGCAGAGGTCACAAACTGGCTCTCAGAGTTGGATCCAGATCTCATTTGGCCTCTATGATGTGCTCTTAAGACGTTTGAGCTAGGGTTGCCTGGGTGGCTCAGTCGGTTAAACTTCCAGCTTTGGCTCAGGTCATCAACTCATGGTTCACGAGTTTGAGCACTGAGCTGGGTTCTCTGGTGTCAGTGCAGAGCCCGCTTCAGATCCTCTGTCCTCCTCTCTCTCTGCCCCTCCTCCAATCATTCTCTCTCAAAAAAAAAAAAAAAAAAAAATTTTTTTTTTTAAAGATGTTTGAGCTAATTTTTATAAATCAGATTTTCACATAAAAATCCTGGTTTCTCTTTTCTCTTAAAAACAGACCAGCATTCTAAGCTGCCCCATGAATCAATTATGCAGTTGCAGTTTATTTCTGTCCCTACTTTTTTTTTTTTAAGTTCATTTATTTATTTTGAGAGAGAGCAAGCAGGGGAGGAGCAAAGAGAGAGAGAAAGGGAGATAGAATTCCAAGCAGGCTCCATGCTATCAGCACACAACCTGATGAGGGGCTTGATCCCAGGGATGTTGTGAGATTGTGACCTGAGCCCGAAACCAAAGGTCGGAGGCTTAACCGACTGAGCCACCCAGGCCCCCCTTCTGTCCCTACTTTAACACCATTTCCCCACCCCAGCCTGCTTCCCATATCCCCATACCTGTAAACACCTGAGTCTGCGTCCCTGGTCTAATACTGGAGACAGAGCTGTGGCTGTGCAGGTGGAGTGGTGGGAGGTGAAAGCCAAGAAGTGAACAGGGGTGAATGGTGGAAGGCCTTGTGGACCAAGGGAAGCCTTTGGAGTGGTTTTAACTGGGGATGATGATGAGAGTAGCCATTTGAAAAGATTCTTCTGAATGCCCTGAAAAGAATCCTTTAGAAAAAGCCAAAACTGAAGGCAGGGAGAGAGTTAAAAAGTTGTTAGAATAACAATGATGAAAGTTGTTGGAGGAAGAGGAGGGCTAGGACTGACTTTAACATGCATCAGTGCAAGCTGACTGCCTGGGTGCCAGCTGGGTGCTGTTACTGAGGAAAGGAACCAAGGAGGAAGGTTCCCCACATTTGTGGGGAAGGATGAATGAACTGGGCTGGGTATAAGACAGCAAACTAGAGAGAGCTGCTCAGCCTAAAGGTAGTCACATTCAAAAGTATTCAAATTCAGTGATTTTTAGAACATACCTGTCAGACACACAACAAACACAAATCATCTACTGCTGATCTGGGTCCTTGGTCTCCCACCTTGTAGCCTGTGGATACACTAGAAAAGGACAGCCTTTGCCTGAGTCAGTCCCGGCCTCCCTCCTCCCTCCTCCGACCACCGGGATTAGCTGAACTCACACCAGCAAGAGCTCCATGGACCTTCACCTGCTCTTCTGCAGTACGCCTCAACGCTAAGAACTACTTTTCAAGTTTATTTATTTATTTTGAGAGACGGAGAGAGTGAGCAGGGGAGGGGCAGAGAGAGAGGGAGAAAGTTCCAAGCAGGCTGTGCACTGTTAGTGCAGGCCCCAGTGCAGAGCTCGAATTCACCAACTGTGAGATCATGACCTGAGCTGAAACCAGGAGTCAGATGTTCAACCAGCTAAGCCACCCGGGTACCCTGCTAGGAACTACTTTTTTAAAGTTGAATGCGAATTCTGGCTGTGACACTTAGTGGAGTCTCTGTGCCTCAGTTTCTTTATCAATACAATGGGGACGGTAATAGGCTTGATCTCATATAACATAGAAATTAATACACCTCGGATGCCTTTTGGAGCACATAGGAAATGCTGTGAAAGTGTTAAGCTGCCATATTTTTTCTCAGCAGTTCTGAAAGTACTTTCAAGGTAAGATTCATGTGTCTTGTTCACTGATATGTCCCGTGGCTCACAGTGTCTGGGACATAAAAGGCCTTTAATACAAACTTGCCTAATTTCTGCTTCCTCTGAAATATAAGATAATTAATATGGGTTTTAGATTATAGGACCTTAAAATTATCGTGACAAATAAGACTTGCCCAGAGAAGTGAAAATTTTACAGATTCAGAGAACCACGTGTGAGCACCTCTATGTTTCTGATAAGTTCTGGAATTAAGACACTAGACACAGCTAAGAAAGTCTGAGTTCTAGGCTCAGCCAGGGCGTCATTTTCCTTCTCTGGGTTCTTAGCGCTAATAATTATGATTGGAAGATTATGAATTATGAAGGAAGATTCCTTCCTGGCAAATTGAATTTCACCTAACAAGTCTTCACAGCAGACCAGTTAAAGGGAATGAACGCAAGCCAGCAGGTGTCGACGATGGGAATTTGTGTTAAAATCGTATACCTCTCTCTGTGCTGTCTTTGAGTTCCTGAGATTACTCTACCTATTACCATCATGTCTCTACAGTATCTTCTTCGTTTATGATACGGAGGGAGAGAGAACGGAGGAAAAACCCCCAAACTTTCCTCTTGTGACTTTTGTGAAGGAAATTGACTTGACTGTAAATCTACCATCTTTTTTATGACCAGGAAAGGGAAATTCATCATGTAGGCAAATCTCAAGTGATTTTCAGAAATACAAGATATGAAGTACAATGAGCTGTGAAAAATGCCACATATTTGAATGCACTTGAACTCTGCCATTGGCAATTTGCATACTGTCACAAAAGAGAGGCCAGTGCTGACTCAGACACATTCTTCTCTCTGGCTCCTTACAAGGGAATTCCTAGGCTCTTGCTATAGAAGCGGTTTTCATGTTGGATCTGAAACAGAAAATACGATTTTCACAGTGACATCTGCTACCCCATCCAAACTAAAACCCTGCGGTTCTTGATGAACTACAAATTGGGGATAAAATGGATTTAAAGTACATAGTTCAGTTGTTTTAAAAGTGAAGAGGATATACATCTGACAATTCCAGACTGGACTTGAGACCTACAATCATCAAAAACACATTTTATTTATTTATTTTTTATTTTTTATCAAAAACACATTTTAAGCTGTTTTTCCAAACTTGGATACCAGCACTTTAAAAACACTTAGGAATCATTTTTAATAAAGCCTAGTAGTCAAAATTGATAAACTGGTGTCAATTATATTTCACTTAAAATGTTTTTTAGGGGCACCTGGGTAGCTCAGTTGGTTAAGTGTCTCACTTTTGCTCAGGTCGTGATATCGCAGTTTGTGGGTTCACGCCCGCATCAGGCTTTGTGCTGACAGCTCAGCCTGGAGCCTGCTTCAGATTCTGTGTCTCCCTCTCTCTCTCTTTCTGCCCCTTCCCCCACTTGTGTGTGTTCTCTCTCTCTGAAAAATAAATATTTAAAAATTTTTTAAAAACCTTTTAATATGTTTTTAAAGGAAAATAAAAAATCGATAAACTGAACATGTATCAGAAATCACACAGCATGTTATTCTCTTAAAAGTTAAAATCCTACACTGCACTCATTATCTTCCTCTACAAATCTATTTTTTTCATGTTTTTTTCATGTTATTATTTTAAAAATTAGAGACAATATCAACCTCCTATGTATCCAGGTTCAAAACCACAGTCAGCTTTTACTAATGTCTCTCCTTGTCTGCTTTCATCAAATCATTTGCAAAGTATGCTTAAGTCTAGGGACACAACATGAAGCAAAGTATATTTTTTTCAGACACTGGGATTTCACAGACCAGAACATTTTCAAAAGAATGTTGAGAATGTAGAATTATTATTATTATTATTTGGCTAAGTAATGAAAACCAAAGTAATAGTAGTTTGGAGCATATGAGTCTGTCATTTTGTAAGTCAAGAAATGGTCAAGTAACAGGGATTTCAGAGGGTTCAACCTATTGAAGTCTCCCCTCCCCTCCCATCCCCATTACTACCATATATCATTGTCATAATGTCACATAAGAGCCGTTTTAACACTGCAAATTTAGGGAGGGCACAGTCTTAAAGGGTAGTCCTTGAACTTGCATAGATTTAGCTTTATAAAGGACTCTCCATATGGTGGTTTTTCATATTTCCCACAAATCAATGGAAACGGTCACAGATCCACGTGGTTCTCACTCCTCAGTATTACCTGAATAGAAGAGAAAGCTTGGACTTTGAAGTTGGGTAGTGGTTCATAGCCAGATGTTTCCACCTATAAGTTATATGCTCTACGACAAATTAGACTTCTTTAAAACCTGAGCTTCTTCATAGGTTAATGCCAACTATCTCTTGGAGAGGCAGTGTGGCATGATTAAGCATGTGAGCCAAATACATAAGGCTTTTAATCCTCACTGTGACCTAAGCCTTTGGGCAAGTGAATTCACTTCCAGAATACTCAGGTCGCTTACCTGCACAATGCAGATAACAACAAAGCTTTCATTAGGGGGAGGGTAGAGAGAAAGACTGTTCAGTTCCTAACAAAGAGTAAGTGCACAGTAAATGGGGGAGGCTATTATTAACACTACGTGAGGATAAATGAGTTATTTTAAAGGTGCCTACTAAGTGACAAGTACATAATGAGCAGCCATTAAATAATAGTTTCTGGGGCGGCTGGGTGGCTCAGTCGGTTGAGCATCCAACTTCGTCTCAGGTCATGATCTTATGGTTCATGGGTTCGAGCCCTGCGTCGGGCTCTGTGCTGGCAGCTCAGAGCCTGGAGGCTGCTTCGGATTCTGTGTCTCCCTCTCTCTCTTCCCCTCCTCTGCTCATGCTCTGTCTCTCTCTCAAAAATAAATAAACATTAAAAAAAATTCGAAAAAAATAACTGTTTCCTGTCTTGCACAATCTAAAATTCAACACACAAGAAGGAACAAGTGATAATAATGGCCGCGAATACTTTTACAATATTTACTAACAATCCAAAAAGGCATCATTCTAAGTGTATTAATTTCTGTGTTATAGGAGATTGAGCCTATAACTATCCCCATTGTATTGATAAGGAAACTGAGGCATAGACACTCAACTAAGTGTCACCGCCAGGATTCGCATCCGACTTTTAAAAAGTAGTTCCGGGGCGCCTGGGTGGCTCATTCGGTTAAGCGTCTGACTTCGGTTGGTGTCATGATCTTGTGGTTCGTGAGTTCGATCCCCGTGTGGGGCTCTGTGCTCACAGCTTGGAGCTTGCTTCGGATTCTGCGTCTCCCTCTCTCTCTCTCTCTGCCCCTCCTCCCCTGCTTGTGTGCGCGCGCGCGCTCTCTCTCTCTCTCTCTCTCTCTCTCAAAAATAAATGAACATTATTTAAAAAATAAAAAAGTAGTTCCTAGCAGGGTACCCGGGTGGCTTAGCTGGTTGAACATCTGACTCCTGGTTTCAGCTCAGGTCATGATCTCACAGTTGGTGAATTCGAGCTCTGCACTGGGGCCTGCACTAACAGTGCACAGCCTGCTTGGAACTCTCTCCCTCTCTCTCTGCCCCTCCCCTGCTCACTCTCTCCGTCTCTCAGAATAAATAAATAAACTTGAAAAGTAGTTCTTAGCGTTGAGGCGTACTGCAGAAGAGCAGGTGAAGGTCCATGGAGCTCTTGCTGGTGTGAGTTCAGCTAATCCCGGTGGTCGGAGGAGGGAGGAGGGAGGCCGGGACTGACTCAGGCAAAGGCTGTCCTTTTCTAGTGTATCCACAGGCTACAAGGTGGGAGTCCAAGGACCCAGATCAGCAGTAGATGATTTGTGTTTGTTGTGTGTCTCACAGGCATGTTCTAAAAATCACTGAATTTGAATACTTTTGAATGTGACTACCTTTAGGCTGAGCAGCTCTCTCTGGTCTGCTGTCTTGTACCCAGGTCACTTCCTTCATCTCCATTTTAACTACCCTCTGGCTTCAGCCCTATGAGTTTGTTATCCTGATAGATCTTTTCTGGGCTCCACCTCATTTTAATCAGTAGTCTCTTGATTGCAAGTGATAAAACCTCAGCTTGACCTGTAGGCAAAGGGAAATTTACTGATAGGTGACAGGTCCTTTTTACATAACTACAGGAAAGGCAGGGTTGACAGCCTCAGGGCTAGTTGGAACCTGAGACCTGGACCTGCCAGAGATACCTACAGTCTCTGACTCTCTTCCACTGCAGACTTGTTGCCTCAGCATAGTGGGAGCATGGCCACCAAAAGCTCCTAAGCCTCACTGCCAGAAAGGGGCTCTTCCCTTGGATCCACTTTAGAAAATTTATAGGATGTTCTTGTGTAGTCCAGATGTCTGCCCTTGGACCAATTACTTTGGCTGGACAGACAGGGCTTGTTGGGCTTGTTTACCAGTTGTGGGACAGAAGTCAACCAGCTTTGGTGACTGACTATAAGCTGGACATCCTATTATTATCTATTATATAGAATATTCGCAGTGTTGCTTTTTATGTCCACCACTTGGAAGTTCCTTCTCTTGATCAGAGTAAATTGCTTGGCGCACAAAGAATTTTCTTTCAGGAGCTTTTAGTACTGCGCTGAGAATTATAACATAATGTACACAGAATGTGTTCTATCAGTTTGCTTCATGAAATGAGATGGTCTTTCCCCCCGCCTTCTCACCCTTCTTATTCAGGGGTCCCCTATGCAAAGTCAATAGCTTAGAATAGCCCAGAACCTCAGCTTTGAAGGCACTAAAAACTCCCTCAGTGCAATAGTTGGGAGATTAGCAAGTTCAAAATTTATGGGTTTTTTTTTTTTTTTAACGTTTATTTATTTTTGAGACAGAGCATGAACGAGGGAGGGTCAGAGAGAGGGAGACACAGAATCTGAAACAGGCTCCAGGCTCTGAGCCGTCAGCACAGAGCCCGACGTGGGGCTCGAACTCACGGAGATCATGACCTGAGCCCAAGTTGGCCGCTTAACCGACTGAGCCACCCAGGCGCCCCTTGAAATTTATGTTTAAACACAAAACACAGAAAAAAGTGACTCACCATAGGTCACCGCAGTGGCTGGTGCCATGAATTTTTTTTTTTTTTTTTTTTTTTTTGCCTGCCCAAGCTCAAAATAAGCTGGCATGACTCGTTCTGACTTCATGTTGAATCTAAAAATGGAATCACCATGTTCAGGCCGCCCCTCAGCAGCTCATGTGCGTCGTTGGGAAGGTGAGCAGCACTCCACCTCTCCCTTGTGTTTTATCCTCGGTGAAGAGCAGAAGCTCTGCGGCACGATGCGTCTGGATTAAGTTTTGGTTCAGCACATACTTTAGGCTCTCATGCCCCAGCTAACTCTGAAATGAGGGTGATAATAATACTTATCCCACGGGTCTGTTGTGTACATCGGCATCTGACACATGAACTGTATCTAGCTCAGTGACTGGTACAGTCAGTGCTCAGCAAGTTTGATCTGTTACTGTTGTTATCATCGCCATGCACTGGCCCCATCCCGTGGCCCAGAGGTTTAAGGGCAATCAGTGTAAGAAATGGAACCGGGAGTTGGACTGGATGCTTTTCAGAGCTCTGATTTCCTCATCTCATCCTTCTACATTTTCAGGACAAGAGAAAGGGAAGGAAACCCTCTTCTCAGGCACCTGCTATCTGCCACACGTCTTCATACAGATATCATTTAGTTGTTCAAAGTTTCCAAGGCTTTTTGTCTGATATCTGTCTCACCAGATCTGTAAATGTCATAAGTGCAAGACTCCTTTGGTCTTTTTCAGTGCTGGCATAGAGTAGATCCTCCTTAAGCATGTGTTGAATTCAACTTTTCTGGCAACCCCTTATTGAGGTAGATGTTGTTAGTGTATTTTCACTGTTGCTAAAAATGAAGGTCTCCAAGCATTACTGCTGCTAAGTAGTGGAACCAAGCTGAACCCAGATTTTTCTGGCTGCTGCTCCAGTGCCCTTTTTTATTTACAAGTGCAAATGTGGATGAATTCAACCAATTAGGAGTACCTCTCTGTGATATGCAAATTGGGTTTTTAAGTCTAGCTGGGGAAGTCAGCTCCTTTGTCCCACTGCTAGTTACTCTGCGCTTAAATGAAGGTGGAATTGCAGACCTGAAGTATCATTTTTCAAACAGAGGCTCTTCCGAAGGCCATTTGATCTGCATTGGAAGGAATAATACCAATGGTTTCCATTTTTAAGGCAGTTTAGAAGTTTTCTTCTAAAAATTCCCATGAGCACCATTTATTGACCTTTATATGTCTTTCTTCTCTCTTTTCAACTGTGATCCTTTAAAGTGGAAGCCACAGGATCACCTTCACTGTGCATCCTTTCTTTCATGGCTGGCTCTGAAATCCAACCAGATGCATTTAAGATTTGAGTTCCTGAACTTTGATTCATTCAGCACGGGCCTTTTCAAGCTCACAGTCTATTCTGCCTTATGTTGAAGAAACAAATAAGACAAAAAGTCAATCATGCTAATGTATGGGAGACAGACACATAAAAAGATACAACTCAATATTGCAAAAATTGTGGTAAAATAAATTGGTCATGCTATGGAAGGGGCACTGCCCAGAGGCTCAGGGAATTATGGCATGAAGTAACTTTTGAATTCATGTCATATAATCTGTTTAAGAGCAGAATTTGGCAGGGGAGGAATTCTAAAGTCTTTCTCCCATATGGGTGAAATTTAGAGAGGATTTATATCTAAATGAGAAAGAGTTGGGTCCTAAAAAATAAGTGGACAGATAAAGGTAGTCACAATTATCCAGCAGTCTCATGGTATTATGTGGTGGGGTTAAATTTCTCAGGTTGTAAACCAATAGGGAATTGATGGGACAGGATGAGATTGTAACCGAATCTAGTAATAATGAATACCTGGGCATGACCTGATCATTATCTCTTGTATTGTTACAGATCTGATGGGGGGAGCCTATTGAATTAAGGGTATGTCAATATGTTCAAAAAAGAAACTGAGGTGGAAGTGGGGGTAGGAGGTATCAGGTACTATCCCAGCATTCCCCAAAGGAGAAAATGTCCTTTCCATGTAATTATTTTCACCGGCCCTATAGTAAAGTTAGGAATATGAATTTGTCAGAGCTTGATTCCATTTACTCCCATGATTAGCATCTGTATTACATATTTGGTTTTTGCCACCTACCCTGCTAAGTGCTTTTCATGTATTGCTTGGTTTAATCCTTTCAACATCCCTATAGTGTAACAACCTTTATTTCTTCCCATTTTATAAATGAGGAGACTGAGGCTTGGAGATGTCAGAAAATTTGCTCAGGGTTGCAAAACTCTTAAGTCAAGGAACTAGGCTCACAAACTCCTACCACTTTGCTATATGCCTCTCTTATCATCTCCAGATAGCTTCCCTGCCTACAGTCTGTATGTTATATGTGCCACCTGGGTGTCTTTCAGACATTTACCAGGGGCTAGAGTAAGCCAGCCTTTGCTCCTATCCAAAACAGTCACACTCCATGTTCCCTGCCTTGGCCAAGTCCCAATGCAGGAGTTCATGCCTGACAGAGTAAACCATCTCATGATAATTTCCCCTATAAATTTGCCTATAAAGAAGGATGGGATATGGTGGGAAGCAGACATAGCATTCTGGTCAATTTGTCGGTGTCGATAAGTTGCCCTTTAGGTATGCAGTGGTTTCCTATGTGTTTTGGTAGTTTCTTGCTCTCCTAAGTCTGGACTCTGCACTTTTCCATGGGGTTTAGGACTAACTTTGTACCCCCCAGTGTCTTTAGTGAATATATTTTGCCTCTAATTGAATATCTTGGGCAGAAAGATGTTCTAATATCAGAGCTTGAACTATGAAAGAACTAAATATTCAGTGTAAATACAGATGCAGAAATTACTAGTATGGCAAAAGAAGAAAAAACTCACCTGAAGGGACCATCAGGGGATATCTGATGGGTTTAAAGCCTGATAGATCTGAAAGTCCCCAAAAGAAGCATTTGGAAGTGACAAGCCTATGTTTATTTCTGAGAGTTAGTTGAGCTGGATGAAGAGAAATTTTGACTGGTGTTTCGTGGTCATTTTTGTAGTAGAACCAAAGCTCCATGGTGTTTGCTAAAGTTGGAGAGTGCAAGTGAGCCCTAAAATACTGTTAACCACTTGTGTCTTTTACCTTTTAGGAAGACATCTCCCAGATCGTTGATCAAGGTGTGGTGGCAGGTCAACAGAAGGCACTGGAATGCCCAACTGACAGTGTACGTAATTTCCACTTTAGGTTTCACTCTACTGGGATGGTGTGCATTATAAGTGGGTTCCAGAAAAAAAGGAGGTGATTACAATGAAATCAAATCCTTTGTGACTTGCCAGGAGGTTATGGTATGTCTTGCAACTTGAAGTCAACCCATAGCCGTATAACTGATTCTGTGTAAGGTGTTTGGAAATATTCTCTGTGCGTCTTCCTGGACCAATACCCTGAACAGGTGTTTAAAAGTGGGCCATCCCTGCAAACACACCTGCACTTAAATTCTGAGAGTGCCATGTCTTAATGTCATAAATAAAAATTTTAAGTGGGAGAATGCATAGTTCTATAAAAACATAAATACAATAATGTTGTATTGCTCCTTGCATTTTAAGTTTCACTTCACTTAAAGAAACAAAACTATACATTTCTGTCAAATTTTTGTACTTTTGTTGCTGTCAAGTGTGTTTTTTTAATCTTGATTCTCATTTCTATATTCTAGTTTATATTTTCATGCTGCTAAAATTTACATTATTACTGTACTATTTTTATGTTTAAGGAACTAGAACTTACAAGAAATGCATAATATTTCAAACACTGCCAAAGGAAACGCCTTTGAAAAGTCTCCAAAATTATATGCTAAAAACCTAAATAAAAATGAGTAGGTGTAGGGGTGCCTGGCTGTCTCAGTCGGTAGAACATGAGACTCTCGATCTCAGGGTTTTGAATTTGAGCCCCATGTTGGATGTAGAGATTACTTAAAAATATAAAATCTTTTTTAAAAATGAGTAGGTGTAGGAAGAACCTTAAAAATAACCAAATTCGGTTCAACTGAAAACGTATAAGCAATTTTTAATTTAAGGACACATTTTTTACTTTATGTAATGCATTCGTAAATACTATTAATGTGTTAATACATTATATGTTGCCACTTACCACAAGGCACATATCAGCCATCTCGAAAATGTTATTTTAGAATAACATTTTATTCATCATCTGCCCTTTCTTTTCCCTGTTGGAAAATGAGCGCTTAAATATCGAAAGCATTTTCCTTTGGGAAAGCGATTGTAACCCTTTTCCGTGGCTACAGAAGAGAAAGGGCCCACAGGTCAGTGAGCAGCACGTGCACCGAGGCTGTGTCAGCTCATTATGAAGAATTTCCCAACCACTTGAGCTGTTCCAAACCAGCCCTGACGGTTTTCAATCAGGAGCTGGCTGGTCATTTATTATCAAAGGACATAAAAACATTAATAGCTGTTATCAGTTGAACTCTTAAACTGTTCCTGGCACAGTGATAGGTTTACTTATATACTTTTCTCTTTGATCTTTACAGCAGGTTTGCAAGGTTTAGAGATAATGCCACCAATTTACAGATGAGGAAGTTAAGTACAAGGAGGTTAAGTGACTTGCCTGTGGCCACACAGCTATCAGTAGTAGCAAACTCAACAATTCCTATCTTGTTTTGAATGGTGATTTTTTTTTCCCCATCATAAAGACCTGATGAACTGTAGATCCTTTTCTCCAGAAAAACACTGATAAACATAATTTTCATACAACACAGGATTTTTATAATTCCCAAAATGCCTTCTGTGGATCTCTTAGAAACCCATTTACCCCACGTTAAGAATCCAGGGTTTAACTTTAAGCAATAATTCTTAAAACACAAAATGTGCCAATTTACTTGGTTTAGAAGGGGGGGTTCCGGCATCCATAAATTTTAAAAGCTCCCTAGCAATTTCTGTTATAAAGACAGGGTCTGAGAATCACTGGTTTAGTTAGGTTAGATGGCCTATAACATCCATTCCAACTCTCAGGTTTGAATAGAAGACATTCAACAGAAAATCCAATCTTTCTTATCTTTCATTCTTGTTAGTTTGGTTTTGTGCCAATGGATGAGTCACAGGGAGCACACATTCCATCCTTCGCCATACCTACCAACAAGAAGTCTGCCTCTAAAAGTATATGTTGGACTTCTCACTTGGTTCCTGTGGACTTTTTCCTTCTTGTTGTTGTTTTTAACATTTATTTATTTTTGAAACAGAGAGAGACAGAGCATGAGCAGGGAGGGGCAGAGAGAGAGGGAGACACAGAATCCAAACCAGGCTCCAGGCTCCGAGCTGTCAGCACAGAGCCCGACGCGGGGCTCGAACTCACAGACCTCGAGATCATGACCTGAGCCAAAGTCGGACGCTTAACCGACTGAGCCACCCAGGGGCCCCTATTTCCTTGTTTTTTAATTGAGTTCAATACTATCAATATCTGTTGGAAAGCTATTATACACAATGAAATGGAATGCTACCTGGAGCTGAGATGTAATGATGCAAACATTCCCTGCTATTATAAAAGTGATAATGTCATGATTGTGGTCTCTTGTACTTTCCTGTTTTAAAAATCACATCATTTTTTCGTTAAAAAAAATTCTTTAGCTTCCATTTTGCTTTGTTATTGATATTCTTTTTAAAGATGATACACAACAAAAGTGGAATTTAAGTACTATATAAGTTAAGATTAGGCTCAATCTCTACAGGAAGTATCTCTTCTATATAAAGTATGGGTATGGTCAGTCTAAGAATGATTATCATTCTTATTTGATTACCATCCTCAAAAAATGCATCCATTTTTTGGTCCAAGATGGCTTCTCCAGTTATTATCACCCCATCTGCATGCCAGTTAGGGAGAAGAGGAAGGCAGGTTTCTAATCCTTAAGAGAATGACCTGAAAATTGTACAGTTCGTATCTGTTTACATCCTACTAGATAAGAGTCTGCAGATGTATCTGGCTGCAAGCAGGCTAGAAAATGTGGTCCTTAGAGTAATTGATATTTAGGTGGCTCCATTGTTCAGTTTTCTGATAATAAACCTGTATTTGTCATTTTTCCACTGCCCTCATTTTTGAAATCACTGAAAATATGTCTTTGAATAAATCTTTTTAAGAAAGTATATGGTCGTTATTAAATGTTGGTGATAGAAAAACTGCAGAAAAGAACGTTCATAGACTCATTGCCAAACGGCTGTTTGATAAACATTTTAAACTTGTTGCATTCTGGGGTGCTTGGTGGCTCAGATAGTACAGCATGCAATTCTTTTTTCTTTTTTTCTTTCTTTCTTTTTTTTTTTTTTTTTTTTTTTTTTGTGAGAGAAAGAGTGTGTGCATGCATGCAGAGAGGGAGTGAGAGAATTCCAAGCAGGCTCTGCACTGTCAGTGTGGAGCCCAAGGCAGGGCTTGATGCAGGGCTTGATCCCATGAACTGTGAGAACACGACCAGAGCCAAAATCAAGAATTGGAGGCTCAACCAGCTGAGCTACCCACGCACCCCAAGCATGCCACTCTTGATCTCAGAGTTGTAAGTTCCATCCCCATGATGGGGATAGAGATTACTTGAAAATAAAATCTTCTAAAAATAAAAATACAATAATTTGTAGCATTGTTTAGCTACTGACTTTTAATCCAACCTCTTCCTCTCATTAGTTTATGATTTCAGATATGTCGTCTGACAACGACTTCTGTATCTGGAAAAGAGAGTAATAGTGTCTAACCCTCCAGGTTCTTCTTATAAATGAATGAATTCATAGATGTAAAAGTGTTTTTGAAAACTAGAAAGTACAATGCAGATACACAATGGGTGGTATTGTTTTAGTTTTTATATACTGTACAGCACCTTGTATTGAGGCACAGCCTTCCACTGACAGAATCTTGAGGTATGATTATTCTGGAGCAGTTACCTTGATCCTATTTCTAGACTCCAGGGACAGCCTGGTGCTTCACTGCCTCCACCAGAATCTTCCAGCTGGGGATGGGTTCCCTGGCTAACTACAGATCAAGAAGGCAGGTCAGGTCACTACCTATATTTCTTAACTGCCTGTGAAGCAAGCATGGAATCCTTTTGGTTTTTCTTGGTTTTCTAATACTAATATTCATTGGAGGTCTTATCAACCCAAATCCAGAATGACAAGTTAATTTTCCGAAGCTCACGTAGCAAAGGTGTCCGTACCTTCACTGAATTACAAATTCATTTTCGACTGTGAATTTCCATGTCTTCAATTTTGCTCTTGTATATCCATTCATTGACTCATTCATTCATTCATCAAACATTTATTGAGGCTCTACTATGTTCCAGGCACTGGGAGTCAATGGTGAATAAGGTACAGGTCTTTGAGGTGAATTAAAATGTAATTGGTGTACCTGGCACTTAGTAAGCTTTCAGTGGATGCTTATTTCCTCTTCCTGACCCTCATGTTGCTCAGTTAAGCTGCCTAATGCATTTGACTCTTGTGGGTGTGTCCAGAAGAGATGGACAGTGTTGTATGCTCAGAACATCTGCAGCATAGATTGCTTTTCACCGGGCACAGCATAGGTATGTGCACTTCACATTGATTTCATCAGTAAGTAGAAATTGTAAAAATTTTTGTTCTGCTTACCAGCCCCAGCATCATATACAGACCACAACGATAAGTATTGTCAGCTTTTATCCTTCTTCCCTTCCTTGATCCATCCTTCATTGAAGCATTTTGGATGTAAGATTAAAATAGGGAGGCATGGGGGATGAGACACAAATCATCCTAACTCCCTCCTGCTACCTCTCCCACTCTAAATTCTCAGAAGACATTATTGGAGTGCTGCCATTGTTTTGGTAACAACACACCAGTTTTAAAGTCTTGTCCTTTTGTTATCTTTCTCCTCTTTGACATGCATCTAATTTTCCTTTCTTTCGTAGGCTGTCAGCCAAATGAAACAGCAAAAATATTCGACGAAAGTTTCCTTCAGTTCACAAGAGATACCTTTAGCACCAGCTCCGTCATACCATTCAACAGATGCAGACTTCCCAGGCTATGGTATGATTCTTTCTCTGAGCAAAATTGAATCGACTCATCAGACATGAGAAAAGAGAAGGGATTGTGATGTCCTGAAAAGAGCACTGGGCCAGGAGTCAGGAAGCCTGGCTTTGCACCTCTCCTATACTTTCTTAGCTTTGGGACTTGGACAGGTCACCATTTTCCTCATCTCTGTTTTTGGGATTGCCTAGTGCTTATTGAATATAAAAGTACTAGAACAAAAAAGGCCCTCAGTAAATACTGTTTGAATATGAGGCTTACAAATAAATTATTCTGTACTCTCTCGAAAAGAGTGTGTTTAGTTCATGAGTAATACCTCTTAAAAATCATATTCAGTCAAATTGTTAGCCTTGCATATGTTGATATAAGTTATTTGAAGACTGTTAATTTTCAGTGCTTAAAGACAAGAGTATTCACTTTCTATCTTTGAATTCCTGGCATGAATTATGCTGACTGGCAGTTGAAAATAGAATTTCAAAATGAATAATGAGTATTTCTACTTTGTTTTTATATTATATAAGTCAGTTTTTAAAAAGCCTATTTAAAACATTATGCTTACCAGTGGCAAAACACAACCCTGAATGAATTTAGCAAGCCTGACACCTTTATGGTATTAGTCTTTTACATGTTTTTCATAAACATTAACTCAATAAAAAATTTAGCAAGCCAGTATTATTCTGAAGTACTGGATTTTTACTAAAATTCTTGATGAATGTGGTCAGCAAACTATGACCCGTGGGTCAAATTTGGCCCACCATCTGTTTTTGCATGGTCTCCAAAAATGGTTTTCATATTTTTAAAAGGTTGGAAAAGTCAAAAGACTATTTCATGAAAATCATCTGAAACCCAGACTTCAGTGTCCATAAATAAAATTTAAAATACTATGCTCATTTGTTTATCTGTTGTCTAAGGCTGCTTTCACACATTAAGGATAGAATTGAGTAGTTGCCACAGAGAATGCATGGCCTGTAAAGCTCAAAATACTTACTACGTGGCCTTTTACTGAGAAAGTAACCATAATTTACCAGTTGAGTTTTTATTTTATTTTATTTTTTATTTTTTAAAATTTACATCCAAATTAGTTAGCATATAGTGAAACAATGATTTTAGGAGTATATTCCTTAGTGCCTCTTACCAATTTAGCCCATCCCCCTTCCCACAACCCCTCCCGTTACCCTCAGTTTGTTCTCCATATTTATGAGTCTCTTCTCTTTTGCCCCCCTCCCTGTCTTTATATTATTTTTGTTTCCCTTCTCTTATGTTCATCTGTTTTGTCTCTTAAAGTCCTCATATGAGTGAAGTCATATGATTTTTGTCTTTCTCTGACTGACTAATTTCACTTAGCATAATACCCTCCAGTTCCATCCACGTAGTTGCAAATGGCAAGATTTCATTCTTTTTTATTGTCAAGGAATACTCCATTGTATATATATATACCACATCTTCTTTATCCATTCATCTATTGATGGACATTTGGGCTCTTTCCATACTTTGGCCATTGTTGAAGTGCTGCTATAAGCATGGGGGTGCATGTGCCTCTTCGAAACAGCACACCCGTATCCCGTGGATAAATGCCTAGTAGTGCAATTGCTGGCTCGTAGGGTAGTTCTATTTTTAGTTTTTTGAGGAACCTTCATACTGTTTTCCAGAGTGGCTACACCAGCTTGCATTCCCAACCAATTGAGTTTTGATATGATGTATCACATATTTATATCTCAATAACAGAAATTAATCATCCTATAATTTAATCTTTGGAAATTCTACTCATTCAGTTATTTCCTTACCAAACATTTATTGGGGGCCTGGTATGTCAGGCTTTGGGCCGGATTGTATGGGAGAAATACATACCAAGACTGACTCAGGACCAGCTAGAATGAGGCAAAAATGGAGGAAAAGAAATGCCATCGCCAGCGTCTCTGACTATGTATTCTCTCTCTTCTCATCCAAGAGGCTAAACTAGTCATTTACATAAGGACAAGAAACTTTGTAAAGCATTCATGAAATTATGCCACTATATTGTACATGGTTTTTATTGTAAATGAATGGAAAATGCAGTGTGAATTACATATGCTGCAAAAAGATCTGGAGTGAAATTAGGTTTATAATTTAATATTCTTCTAATAAGGCATTTGTTATTGAGGCTGGGTCACTAAATTTCTCACTCTTAACCAAGAGACCATTAGATTAACAAATTCCATGTGGTCAGAAAAGTGACTATATGAATGCTACATTATGCCAGCTGCTGGACTGGGCACCTTACACACATTGTTCATTTAATTCCTATTAGAAAGTGGCTCGTTACATGCATCTTTTCAGATGAGGAATGAGCCTCAGTTTCACCCACCTATTAATTTCCTTCCTGGGAACTTAAATCCGTTTCGCCACCACTCCAAAACCTGCTTTATTGTTATTATTGCTTACAGCAGAACCCTCCACAGACTTACCTACAGCCTGTTCCCTTTTGTTTAATATCAGAGATTGGCAAACTTTTTCTGTAAGGAGCCAGATAGTAAATATTTAAGGCTTGTGGACCATATGGACTCTGTTGCAGCTACTCAACTCTGTTGTCATAGGGTGATAACAGCCATAGACTGCAAGTAAATGAACAGGGCTATGTTCCAATATAACTTCATTTATGGACATTGAAATTTGAATTTCATGTAATTTTGACATGTCTTCAAAAAATTTTTTTTTCATTTTTTTTTTTTTCAACCTTTTGAAAATGTAAAAATCATTCTTACCCCACAGACCCTTGCTTGTACAGATGTTTAATGAGCTTTCTGGATCCCAAGTTGGTCCCTGTGCATTAGCTGCAGCTGACCAGCAGGTGGGGCTCTTTATTATCAGCCCTTAACTAAATTCTACCACGTTGTAAGAATCAGTACTTGTGATGATTAAGCTTAGTTGTCAGAAAAGATGACATTCTCTGGAGGCTGTTATTTGTATAAGAATCTCTTGAAATTAACCTTTTGAATATTTTGATTTTTCAATTAGTTAGGATCAGTCATCTGGAAAATGCACATATGTAGAAGTTATGCCAGAGAAAGGGGTTGTATTAAACATCTTTTCCTAGCCAGTAAATACTTTTTTTTCTCTCAGTTTTTAGAGAAACTCAATCTAAAAGCAATGATTTAAAAAAGTAAATGTTGGGGCGCCTGGCTGGCTCAGTTGGTAGAGCATGAGACTCTTGATCTCAGGGTTGTGAGTTCTACCCCACATTGGGAATAGATGTTACATTAAAAAGTTAAAAATGAAATCTTTAAAGAAAATGAAAAGTAGATCTTTATAAAATAGAAATAACTCTTGTAACAAGTTTTTCAGTCATGGACCCAGTAATTAGTTCTTTTTTTTTTTTTTTTTAAGTTTATTTATTTTTGAGAGAGAGACAGAGAGAGAGACAGAGCCTGAGCAGGGGAGGGGCAGAGAGAGAGACACAGAATCTGAAACAGGCTCCAGGCTCCAAGCTGTCAGCACAGAGCCCGACAGGGGGGCTTGAACTCACAAACTGTGGGATCATGACCTGAGCCGAAGTTGGGCACCTAACTGACTGAGCCACCCAGGCGCCCCATCCCAGTAATTAATTCTTAAATGTGTTTGTGACACATTATTATTATTATTATTTTTTTTACTATGTATGTATTTGGGGATCATTGTTCGGAAATTATTATTTTCAGCTAAATCATATTTTATTGATTAAATCCTTTATACATCTTAATTGCTGTGCTATGCTTTAATTGAAAGTAAGCACGAACTCTTAGTGTCTTAGAACTGTAACTCAGAATCTTCTATCATTCTAGTCTTTATTTTCATTGTAACTTATGCCTATATGTACTTAATCATTTCGTCATTTTTCCATACCAGTTTTCATGGTATATATTAAGATTTTAAAAACTTCAAGTATAGTTAAAATAAATGATTGAGTAGGGGGTGGTTGTTGTTTTAATCTCAGAAGCGTCAGGTTTCATCCCTTCCTGAATGGGCGTTAAGGACCCAGCGTTTCCTTCATGGTGCTTAGCAGGAAAATAGTGAAATGACGAACACATGCAAACCCCGCGCTCCCCAAGTAACGAGTGTGCACGCCGGACTACATCTCCTACTAGCCGGTCATTCTGTGTTCAATCCTCCAGGTGGTTTCCAGGCTCCTCTGTCAGTGGACCCTGCCACGTGTCCCATTGTTCCTGGCCAGGAAATGATTATAGAAATATCCAAGGGACGTTCAGGTCTTGGTCTCAGCATTGTGGGAGGAAAAGACACACCTTTGGTAAGTTCCTAGAAGTAAAGTGTATCTATACCGTTACAGAGATAGTTGTGGAACCTTATGGCCTTTATCACTTCTATGGAAGACTTGGCTTTTTCATGGAATGAGAAAAAGCATAATTATAAATAGATATGCATGCATATTCTGGCCAGCCTTAAGTTTTTCTCAGTGTTTAATTTTCATCAGGATTTTCTCTGTCTAGGACATGGAGTATTTTTTTTTTTTTAAGTTTTATTTATTTTTGAGAGAGCACAAGCAGGGGAGAGGCAGAGAGAAAGGGAATCACAGAATCGGAAGCAGGCTCCAGGCTCTGAGCTGTCAGCACAGGGCCCAGTGCGGGGCTTGAACCCATGAACAGTGAGATCATGACCTGAGCAGAAGTCGGGAATTTAACCAACTGAACCACCCAGGTGCCCCTGGAGCATTTTTTTTATAAATGCTTACTAGACCAACAGCATTATAGCAGCATTTAGACATATTATAACAAGATTATAACTGGGAACACCTGGAGTTAACTAGCTCAGCAGCCAGTTTTAGCTCTCTGCCTTTTCATGGAGTAAGATTTAAATACAGTTTAAAAATACAGCCTGGGGGGGGCACCTGGGTGGTTTGCTTCGGCCCAGATCTTGTGTTTTGTGGGTTTGAGCCCTGCATTGGGCTCTGTGCTGACAGCTCAGGGCCTGGAGCCTGCTTCAGATTCTGTGTTTCCCTCTCTCCCTCTCCCTCTCTGCCCCTCCCCTGCTCGCATCTGTCTTTTTCTCACAAATAAATAGACACTAAAAAAAAAAAAAAAAAAATACAGCCTGGGGCCACCTGGGTGGCTCAGTCTTAGGTTAAGCTTAAGCGTCTGACTCTTGATTTCAGCTCAGGTTATGATCTCAGGGTTTGTGGCTTTGAGCCCTGCGTTGGGGTCTGCACTGACATCCCAGAGCCTGCTTGGGATTCTCTCTCTCTTCCCCTCTTTCTGCCCCTCCCCCCCTCAAACTAAATAAATAAAACTTAAAAAAAAAACTGGGGCGCCTGGGTGGCTCAGTCGGTTAAGCATCTGACTTCAGCTCAGGTCACGATCTCGCGGTCCGCGAGTTCGAGCCCCGCGTCGGGCTCTGGGCTGACGGCTCAGAGCCTGGAGCCTGCTTCCGATTCTGTGTCTCCCTCTCTCACTGCCCCTCCCCCGTTCATGCTCTGTCTCTCTCTGTCTCAAAAATAAATAAACGTTAAAAAAAATTTAAAAAAAAACTTAAAACAAAACAAAACAAAAAAAAACTTTAAAAATATAGCCTGAAAGTGCAACGTGGATGGAACTGGAAGGTATTATGCTAAGTGAAATAAGTCAGTCAGAGAAAGACAGATACCACATGTTTTCACTCATATGTGGATCTTGGGAAACTTAACAGAAGACCATGGGGGAGGGAAAGGAGGAAAAGAAAAAGTTACAGAGAGGGAGGGAGGCAAACCATAAGAGACTCTTGGATACTGAGAACAAACTGAGGGTTATGGGAGGTGGGGGAGAGGGGAAAGTGGGTGATGGGCACTGAGGAGGGCACTTGTTGGGATGAGCACTGGGTGTTATATGGAAACCAATTTGTCAATAAATTATATTTAAAAAATAATAATAATAAATAAATAAAAAACAGACTTGAAAATAATAATAATAATACATAAATAAAAGAACACATCACTTCAAATAAATAAATAAATAAATAAATAAATAAATAAATAAATAAATAAAAATATAGCCTGGACCAAACCACTTGAATGGAAACTTATAAAGAAAAGGTTGCCGCTTTCCTCAATGACAAAAGCTGAACAGACAGCATTCCAAGCCATATAATTAGAAATGTAGGAAAGTTCTGGGGTCTTAATATACTGAAGACATTGGAGTAGTATGCAGAAACTACTGGTCAACCTTGAAGATTGGCTGTTTCTCCCTTCCAGGGCCTGTTTCCTCATTTATCCAAAGAGATATTTGTAAATATTAAATAAGCCGAATTTGTATAAATCTGTATTTAAAACGAACGAGGGAAATCATATTTTAAGGAAATTTTGTAGTGAATTCTTTCATGAAGAAGTAACTCTCTGATTTGAGTTTTGTAGATATAAGTCTATACTGCTTAAAATAAGGCAGAACTAGATTTTCCATAGGAAATCAGAAGACTTACTTTAAATCAGCATGTTTTGCCTAGCTAAATGAGTTTGTTAACTGATTTTTTCTTTTTTTTTTTGCTTTGTGTGGGTTGGTTAGAAAACCTGAGTAAGATGTGCCCATGCTGCACTTGGGACTTTACTATTGCATATATTTGTGCTGTTGGCTGTTAGTTTGGAGGCTTCCAGTGCTCCTTTTCACCTGCTGCTTCTTGGATGTGAGGCTATTTGCTAAATACTACGTTCTGCTTCTCTTTGCCACCACAAGGCAGCCAAAAAAAAAAAATCTTTAACAGCATTCTAAAGTTCATAATATATAGTTCTGCCTTTTGAGACTGTAAATCCCATTGTCCTTGGAAGGATAAGCACCACTTTAAAAATGAGAAATGGGGTGCAGCTTTTATTTTTCAACCTCAGGTACCTCATCCAAAGCTGTAAGTTAGACTCACTAGTTAATATATAGCCATGTCCGTTTTTGGTGAAGCTGAACAGCTGGGGGGTGGAAGGTGCTTTAACAAATAAAACCACTGTTTACCACAATGAAGATCTTTTGTTTCCTTCTAAATTTTGACATGGAATACACAGCCTAATTAACATGCCAGGTCATATTATCCAGTCAGGTCATGGGATTGCATCCAGCCAGCAGGAAGTTAGCAAATAAAGATGAGAGCGTATGAAAGGGAATTGCGGACAGTTTGACCCACTGTCAAAAGTACCTTTGCACTTGCCTTTGCACATGTGATTATGTGATGCCACCTTGAGCTCTGATGCAGGGAAAGAGCATGTTTTGAGTGCTGGTGACCCTTCTTAAGCATTTGCTCCAACCATCTCAGTTAGGGTTTCTGTGCTCTCTCTGTTGTGTGTCCAACAGATACTTTTACTATCTTTGGAGGAATTAAGCCTCTGGGACTTGGTCTTGACAACACACCAGTCCTATCTGCTGTAAATAATTGCTTCAGAACCAAGACAGATGGTTTCTGAGATCAGAGAGGGAGATCTCACTTGACACCCCAATGTGTTTGCAGCCCGTCCTCTAAAATAGGCCTTTTAAAACACCAAGACAATGGTGAGGGTGAGCCTCTTGGGAAGGTTTATGAGCACACTGCACCCACTCCTCAATGACAAACTTCTGCCTCTGTTGTTTCAATCTTATGACGTGCTCCCAGGTCTGCTTTTGGTGAATGTGGCTCTTGTATGATAGCCTGCATATGTTTGCTTAAAGGCTGCCCTCTTCTTAATGCCGAGGACATGAAGTTGAATGACATAACCCTGCCCTTATACATTTGTTCAAGTTGATCCTACTACCATCAGTGTTTATGGTCTAATATAAGGGACCAACCAGTGAAAAATCTTAATAAGGACCATTAAAATAGCTACTTTC
The DNA here is from genome assembly GCF_018350155.1 of Leopardus geoffroyi. Taxonomy (NCBI): domain Eukaryota; kingdom Metazoa; phylum Chordata; class Mammalia; order Carnivora; family Felidae; genus Leopardus; species Leopardus geoffroyi. The sequence goes on from NC_059328.1 coordinate 50,911,011, forward strand.
TCTGGAAAGCATAAAAAAGTAGAACTGTAGTACACATTGTCTAGATATACTTAATATGGATTAGTTTTTGTATGTTTCTTATATGCCAGTATCTTAGTCTATTCAGGCTACTGTAATAAAATGCCACTGACTGATGGCTTATAAACAACAGAAATTTATTTTTCATAGTACTGGAGGCTGGAGGTCCAAGATCACAGAGTCAGACGAGAGCCCTCTTCTGGGTTGTAGACTTCTCGTATCCTCACATTGTGAAAGGAGCCTCTGGGGGAGCCTCTTTTAGAAGGGCACTAATTTCATCCATGAAGACTCTGCTCTTGTGACCTAATCAGCTCCAAAAGGACCCACCTCTTAATGCCATCACACTGATCATTAGGGTTTCTACATATGAGTTTAGAGGGGCACACAACAAGGAGATCAGATAAGGTATAAAGTAGTATATTTACTTATATTTTTTATCTCCTTCCATCCATCCGTCCACCCATGCTTTCATCCTATGTCTTCCCCCACTGCCACCACTTATTTTGGTCTTGGAGTACTAGTTTTCATTAAATCTTGCAACTCAGAAGACACAGCATATTCTGCCAAATGAAAGACTGAGGTATGATGCTTGCCACGTATGTTTTAAGCATCTCCCTGAATCTTTCAGTTCCCCCTTCTCTGAAATGTTTGCTTGCTGATGAGAAGTTTTACCTCTAGTGTCCCCAGAAGAAGTAAAATATAGTTTTCCAATGTCATTTTATTGGTGGTTATTTTATTATATCAGCCTTGGGAATTCTAGAGAAGAGAAAGAAACGTAAGAAACAAGTATTTTATCTCAGAGTATTGGCCAAGTTGAACCATTCTTGGGATTAAACAAATGAAGTGGAGAAAGAATGAGGAAAGCTTCCCCAGGACCCCTCACTCTGTGCATTTTCCTTTCTCTGGCTACCATTGCCAACGGTCCCACACTGTAGACAATGTGTTATATCAAATCTAATAGTCTGAGAAATGATGCTGATTCTATGGCACCAGAATCCCAGATCTTTTCACTGCAGGGTCTTGGACAAGTGACTTAAACCGTTCTAGATTAAATCTGCTTCTCCATTTGTGTGAAAGTGGTGACAACAAAATCTACCTCTTATGGTTGACATGTGGATTAATTAAGATAAAGAATATAAGGCACTTTCCCAGTACCTGTCTATACTGCGTTCAGTTATTAGTGATTATTATTAAACATTCATATTAAAGTATATCCTTAGTTCCCTTCATCTGTATGTCTTTGATATATTAGCTGCACACTGAGAAACATGACTTTGTTTCTGCGTACTTAGATATTTATTTTTCAGCACCAAACTCTTAAAAAGTGGTTTGGCACTGTTCTTAATATGTAATTAATGTGTTATCCTCTTATTTAATTCTCCCAACAACCCTATAGAAGTAGTGGTATTATCCCCATTTTACAGATGAGGAAACTGAGACTCAGCTAAGTTAGGTAACTTCTCCAAGAACATAATGCAGCAGGATTCTCCCACAGAGAATCATGACCCCAAGGCTTTTCTTTCCAGGAAGCAACTTTATTCCTGCCGGCACTGCTCAGTTGGGCTTGTACCTGAAGAACTGAGCCCTGAACACCACGTGGAGTAGTTTTTTATGTATTTTCTACTTCCTTGTCTCCCATATATGGTAACACACACAAACATGTAGTCTGATTAAGTAGTCTCATGTCACAAGGTCATGAGGGATGTTGCATGTGCGCGCATAGCCAGGTTACCTTGAGGTTTTTTTGTTTTTGTTTTTTGTTTTTGTTTTTTTCCTTAGGGAGGGGACCCTACCACAATAATGCTAGCAGTTGGTCCAGTTGGAGTTTCATCAAGCTATCTGACTGCAAAGCCACACCACTGGGTTCCTTTTCTAGTGCTACCTCTATGTGTCATCGATTTTCACCTGTAAAAGGGGGTTGTTCATCTCACCCACCAGACCCTGAGTATCTTGAGAACAGACCTGTTTTATTGTATTTTGTACCTTTAGGACCACCCATATAGAGCCTTGCACACTTAAAAATATGACTGTCTAGCCTCTGAGCCACACCGAACTCCAGCCATGCTGGCCTCCTTCAGTTCCATTCAAGGCATTTGCACATGCTGTTAGATCTGTCTGGAGTGCTTCTCTGATCAGTTTTAGCTGTACCTGGAGTATCCTGTTCATTTCTGGATGTGATTATATCACAGTTGACAAGGACATTATTGAAACCACATCACTGTGAGGAAGAATTGAATCAAATGGAAAAGGGAAGATCAGAAGGGACAGTGACATGCAAACACGTAAGGTTATCTTTGTGTGGATGAAGGGTAGGAACAGTTCAAGTGCTTCCAAGCGGCTCAGTGAAAAACAGATTTCACATTTTCATAAGGAAGAACTTTCTAGACCTCAGCTGGCCAAAGTTGGAGTGAACTACGTAGTGAGTGCCAAATCTCGAGAAATATTTTGACAAATGCAGGCAGCCACTTTGCGAGGACATTAGTGTTATTAGGCTTTCTCTTTTAATCAGACAGGAACGTGTTACATTGAGAAGTCTCTTTCTCAAGGGTATGGTAGGATAAGGAAATTCATTCTCTCTTTTCATTCCCATCTCACAGGTTTCTTAAAACTTCAGTCTTAAGTTTTTTTAACTAGAGAAAAAGGCTTAATTACTGTTGAGTTTTGGTTTATGGAAACTAGTCATTATTACCACTTTTAGAAAGGTTAAGTTTATGAACATAAGCCCTAGTTGCTATATTTGTATGTTCCTCTGCGTCTGGAGATAAGCTTGTCTCCTTACAAGAGGAAAACAATTAGACTCGGGCATTTGGTTCCTCTTGATATTCCTGGTACCATCCCATTGTAAATGAGGTCAGCGGATGCCCAGGATAGATTGTAAAATTGAGATGCTCTATTAATATCTAAAAGGCCTGGGAATATCAGATTCAAAATCTTATTTCTCTCCAAGTTTCAAATGTGTATTTTTTTTCACCACCTGATTCAGTACCAATTTAAGTCAGTCTTATTAAATAGAAGTTCCATAGATAGAAGAGGTACATTAGCAAGAAGCATCAAGGTAGAAGGACTGTCACATTTGGATACTGTGTGGTAAAGTCATCCATCTAGAAATTGAAGCGAAAAAATATTTTTTAGCTATCACCATATGTCTGGCTCTGCAGTGACCTCATTTAACCCTGATTCACCATATTGCCTGCTATTGTTTAGCTGTTACTGCTTTTGACCATTTAAACTTAGGACTGTAGCAATTTAAACCACTATATATTTTTTTTAAGTAAGCAGAATAGAAAACTATTTTACATTTGATTAAGTGTTTTATTTTGCTATTCCCCTTCGAATGAACTTTGCACAGCCTGTTTCACAAGGAGTGTGGTTTGCTTTGGCGTGTAATCACCCAAAGCCAGGCTCCTTTTATCATTATTGCTTAAGTCATATATTTTTACACAAAACATCTTATTACCTTAGTTTTATTTTAAAATCAAAGCAGAGTTTGCAGAAAGTCTATGAATCACACTGAAAGAATGTTAACGAATAGTACCTCTGAATTTCCAGATTTGGGCATTTCTGATCTTAAAGAATATGACTGTAAGCAAAAATATTATGCAAGCTGAGTAAAGTTTAGGTAAATAAGGACCAGATGGAACTATAGGGACTTATAAAATATGATGCAAATATTATCCCATTTCCTTAAAATAAATCTATAGTTCAGTATGAAAAATTATATTCATATTGATGAATATCAACCTTTTGCAAAATCATTCTTGGCAAGGGAATTCCATTTCAAGTAAATATAAAAGTTTCTTTTCTGAGTTTGAGAAGGGAAAGCTTTGCAGTCTTAAAATATGAAACTTTTTATATATTCATTGCAATTCTTATATTAGCTGTTTTATTGCTATGATTTTCATTCCACACTTTAGTTACCTATAGTGTGGAAGAGTTTGCAATCCCTGAGCTTGACTTTTAGCTTAAATAGTCCATTCCTTTAACACACACACACACACACACACACACACAGATTGGTGTTACTGCTTCCTGTATAACCGATCACTTAATCCATACTTTCAGTCAAAAGAGCCACTGGTATTGCTGATTTAATGCTTATTTATGTTGTCTATAGTTTATCACCCAAGAATATTTCACTATTCCAAAATGGTAGGTACTAAATGTTGTGATCCATTTTCTTTCTCTTAAAGTGTTTGGTAGGTACAAATCTTTACACCCTCCCCCAAACCTATTAGAATAGATGAATAAATTAAGATTAGGATATAAGGACTGGCTCTTGGTTCCTTTTGTAACAGAGTCTTATGGGGTTTGATTGGTGACTGTGTTCTGAGATTCTTAGAAAATCTAGGAGCACCCGGGTGTCTCAGTCCATTAATGCCTGACTGTTGGTTTCAGCTGGGGTCACAATCTCGCAGTTCATGGATTCATGATTCATGGATTCATGTGTTGGGCTCTACGCTGGCAGCTCAAAGCCTACTTGGGATTCTCTCTCACCCTCTCTCTGCTCAAAATAAATAAACACTTTTTTTAAAAAAAGAAAATCTATGTAGCAAACTCTAATTTATTAGTGAGAGTATCCAGATTTTTAAAAGTGTAAGTTCGGGGCGCCTGGGTGGCGCAGTCGGTTAAGCGTCCGACTTCAGCCAGGTCACGATCTCGCGGTCCGTGAGTTCGAGCCCCGCGTCGGGCTCTGGGCTGATGGCTCAGAGCCTGGAGCCTGTTTCCGATTCTGTGTCTCCCTCTCTCTCTGCCCCTCCCCCGTTCATGCTCTGTCTCTCTCTGTCCCAAAAATAAATAAACGTTGAAAAAAAAAATTTTTTTTTTAAATAATAATAAATAAAAGTGTAAGTTCTTTTGACTCTTACTGACTTCCCTTTTATAGCTATGGCTTCTTCAGGTTTTCTGAACAGAAACATTTATAATCAACCTATAAAGTTGGCAAACAAAACTATATCAGTTTGACAAATACTGTACTTCTTCTAAAGTAATCATCTTTTATTGTATCCACAGTGGGAAAGTAGTATATTGAATGTACACTTGACTCTGAGATTCATCCAAATTATAAAATCAAAATGAGAAAAAAGTCATCTTCAAGTAAAGAAAATACAGTATTTGTTGACTACATTCTGCTTCAAGTCCTCTATGTTCTTGTGAGATACTGAAAATAACCTCTTAACTTTTTGCTTCTCATGCATGAATCAATGAGGGTCTGCCAGATACCTTTTGCATCAAAGCACTGGGTTTGAAGGTGGGGAAGATGAGCATCTTTGCAACTTGTCTTGAATCATCTTTGCCTTCTACCTTTGTAATTGGTTCAAAAATATAAAAAGATCTACAAAACACATGGAATGTAAGCATAATAACACATGCCCCAGCAAGACAAATGCATTAAGTTGTCCATCCTTGGGTTAAACAACATACTGCCCCACTGTAACAAGGAAAGTAGAGAGCTGCCTTTGTTGACATGAGTCCTGCCATTCCTATTAAAGATAGCACATGTTTGCATTTCTACTTTATCACCTTTTACATTAGGTTTCCCACCATAATCTTTCTTGAAAAGAAGCAGGCTCGTTCAGTCAATAGAGCATGCGACTCTTGATCCTGGTGTTATGAGTTCAAATGTCTCGTTGGGTGTAGAGATTACTTAAAAATAAAATCATCAGGGGGCCCCGTGGGTGGATCAGCTGGTTAAGCGTCTGACTTAGGCTCAGTTTATGATCTCATGGTTCATGGGTTTGAGCCCTGCATTGGGCTCTTGCGCTGACAGATCGGAGCCTGGAGCCTGCTTCCGATTCTGTGTCTCCCTCTTTCGGCCCCTCCCCCACTCACTCTCTGTCTCTCTCTCTCTCTCAAAAATAAATAAAACATTTAAAAAAATAAAATTATTAGGGGCACGTGGGTGGCTCAGTTGGTTGAGCATCCGACCCTTGATCTTGGCTCAGGTCATAATCTCACAGTTTGTGAACTCGAGCCCCAAGCTCGAGCTGACAGCACAGAGCTTAGAATTCTGTCTCTCCCTCTCTCTTCCCTTCCCACTTGCTCTCTTACTCTCTCTCAAAATAAACTTAAAAAAAAAAAGCAATCACTTATATTCTCAGTTCACCATAATAATAGGAAAAATAGAAATTAAAAAATTGGACTGAAATTGGTGTCATTCCTACTTAGAGTCATGAATTTTGACCACTGATCTATATTCCTTCCTTTATGTCCCAGATAGGCCCCCTTCAACCTTAGATATATATGTGTTGGGAACCTTCATTAGCAATTATTCAACATCTATTTGGCTGACACTTTGCTTGACATTATATACATAATCTCATTTTGTCCTCAAACCCTAAAAGGAAGAATTTATTAGTTCCATTTTACAGAGACAGGAACACTAGCCCAGTGAGGCTAAATATCTTAATAGAAGTATCACAAAGCTATGATAAGTGGCAGAGCTAAACTCTGAACACAGGTTTATGTGGCCATAGCCAGTATTCTTCCCACCATACGTTGCTGCCTTCCATTGTTTACAGGCTGGAAAATTCCTCTGGCAGACTTGATAGAGTCTGTAGGAGATTAAAATTGATCATAAATTTTGTGCAGTTCCTTCCACTTTCCTTGAATTCGAGCTGGCCCATTGACTTGCTTTGATCAATACTAGTGAAAGTGGCATTGAGTAACTTCCAAGCCTTTAGCCTCAAGGTCTTGCAGCTTAGCTCTTGTTCTCCTGAAAGACTGCCACCTTGCAGACAAGCCTAGATCAGCCTCCTGGAGGATGGCACCCCATATGAAAGAGCACATGGGGGCAAAGGGGCCCAGTTATCTCGGCTGAGGCCCCAGCCAACCTGACTGCAAACTCTTGCGAGCCCAGCTGAGATAGCGTGGAGCAGAACTACCCCCTGAACCCAGCCCACACTGCCAGCCCACAGAATCATGAACAAACAAATGATTCATTTTTGTTTTAAGCCACTAAGGTTTTTTTTATTAAATTTTTTTAATGTTTTATTTTATTTTATTTTTGAGACAGAGACAGAGTGTGAGCAGGGAAGGGGCAGAGAGAGAGGGAGACACAGAATCCAAAGCAGGCTCCAGGCTTCTAGCTGTCAGCACAGAGCCCAACACAGGGCTCGAACTCATGAACCTCATGACCTGAGCCAAAGTTGGGCGCTTAACTGACTGAGCCACCCAGGCATCCCTAAGCCACTAAATTTTGCAGTAAAAGAAAACTAATACAGAGCCCAAGCCAAACCCTTATGTTTCTGATCTCTCACAGACTGTGAAAGTTGGGATTCTTGTGGTCTGCCATTTAGAAGGAGGTCCTACTATTCCTAGGCAGGACTTAAGTATCTGCATAAAACAGTGGCTTTCTCTGCTTTACTTTGTGCTGTATGAGTTCACAGAGGTCTAAAATTATAGAGGTGGAATGACTCTAGAAACCATGTATTTTGACTCTGTGCTTTACTGATAAGTGTCCTGAACAAAGCATTGCATGGAGAACCACTTGCAAAATTGGCCACCTGCAGAGCTGTGAGAAAAACTAACTCCTTTTGTTCCCAGTTCTGGGTCCTTCTTCTACACTTTCCTGCCCTCTTTTTTCAAAATCATGTTCTTTTTTTTTTTTTTTTAATGTTTATTTATTTTTGAGAGAGACAGAGTGTGACCAGGGGAGGGGCAGAGAGAAAGGGAGACAGAATCTGGAGCAGGTTCCAGGCTCTGAGCTGTCAGCACAGAGCCTGACGCGAGGCTCGAATTCACACACTGCGAGATCATGACCTGAGCCGAAGTCAAACGCTTAACCAGCTGAGCCACCCAGGTGCCCCTCAAAATCACATTCTAATTGAAATATAATAAGGAAGCTTGGTTTTTGAGGGTTTTGTTTTTTTTTTCCCAAAGAATTTGGCCACAAAGGATTTGGGACAGAAAAGCATCATGTTCTAAGACACTGATCCCTTTACTTATATAAGTACAGTCTGGAGCCTATCAACTTTGTTCAAAGTGACATATTTTTTCACAGTTGTACCCCAACAGTTTTCTTTTTAACTCTCTAACTGCAATAGACATCACAAATCAGTAACTTAATACATCTACATCTGTTTCAAGGTAGAAGTGAACGTAGTTTTGATTTGCACAGTATTGGACTGAGCATTTTACTACTCCCACTATATTATCACCCTTCATTGATTTGGCCTTCCTGCTGAGAAAGTCGTCTACTATATGGAAAGACAGAACTGTATGATTTCTGAACCGTGACAACCATAGAGGGGAACTCTATTAAATGATGTTTAAAAGGAGCATTATTCCTCTAAGACCATAGATCTGAACAATGGCTTCTTCCAGACAAAAACAATGCCCATTTTCTATATAATCTTTTTAATCCTTATTTTGGTCCTCATGGGTCTTTCTTATTAGCAGGGATTTTTCCCATAAAGCAAGGAAATAAGACATGACACTCTTTGGGGATCACTGGTAATATGTTTTCCACCTAAGTGTGTAATTTAATGTGAAATTTTTCTGTAGCTAAAATGCCACCTAGGATTATTTTGAGGGCAGTGGGAACAGAGGTTTTATGAGTATAACGAAGATTGGGTTTAATTCTAGAATGATCCAAATTAAGTATATCACACCTACAAATAGTAAAATTGAGCCATATGGTCCTTTATAGTAATATCTACCACATAATTCTTTATCAAAGTTTTATTCTAAAATGCTTATTAGAACAATCCACTGAACATTTAGAAATGTAATCTATAAAATCTCATTCTATGGAAATAGTTCACCCACACAAGGGTGCTTATTGATATTGTTCAGTGCACAGGAGACCCTTAGTTAATTTTTCTAACACACGGCTTCTTTAAGTGTTATGAGCCTACTGTGGCAATGATAAAATTGCCTTTTGCTGAACGATTGGTATGTTTATGAGTTACTTTATCTACTTGTTGGTAGCCTGAACAGTAAAGAATGTGGTAATGGATGGGCTGAAATGTCTGATGACTTTGACTCTAAGGATACATTAGTACGTGTTATGAAATTCTTTTCCAGCAATGCAGTGTTTAAATCCCCCTGGAGGAGTTTGTGATTTTTGTGGGGCTCAATGACAATTAAGTCCCGTGTACTTGGCTCCTTTAAATTGCTCTTTGAACTGAAGTAAATCCTTTAGAAATTCACATGGATTTAATATCCATTTGTGATGGGTATGTGGGTTGTGTGTCACTAATATTTTGCCATCAGAAGCTTGGGTGGGATTTTAAAAAAAGGAAGAATGAAGCTTGATTGGGTAGGTAAGATTATGACATACCCTACCAGCCTCTTTCTGGGTCATTTTGATGTATCTTTCTCTCTCCAACCAATTTCTTGGTAATCATTTAGCAAACATGTACTCAGTGCCTACCCTGGGCTCAGCACCAGGATACAAAGAAGAGTTGGAAGCAGCCCCCAGTCTGGAAGAGTTCCACCAAGACTAGGAGGTAATATAGGACCTAGATCCATGAAAAAGCTATTGTGATATTAATAAGTTCAATAATACAAGGGGATAGAGCAGTGACCCACAGGAAGGTTGATCAACCTTGTTAGGGGAAAAGAGTCAGAGAAAGTTTCATAGAAGAGGTGGCATTTGGCTGGCTCAAGTAGAATTTCATGAGAAAAGGGGGCAGCAGATAAAAGAGACCATGACCTTCAAGCCTTTGGTGCCTTTGTACTTTCCAAATATAGATATATAGACTCTCTATATCAACATACACAAGAAACTGAAGGTGTCTGGGTGGCTCAGTCAGTTAAGCATCTGACTCTTGATTTCAGCTCAGGTCATGATCTCATGGTCATGGGATCAAGCCCCACATCAGGCTCTGCACTGACAGCATGGAGCCTGCTTGGGATTCTCTCCCTCCCTCTCTCTCTGCCCCTCCCCTGCTCATGTTCTCTCTCTCTCTCTAAATAAACTTTTTTTTTAAAAAAGCACAGGAAACTTAATAGTATTTGTCTCCAGTTAGGGATAGATGGTGGCTGAGGGACAGGTGCAGAGAGAAACTTTTCAATGTATATTATTTTGAGAGTAATACCATGTGTACATATTTTATCTGTATTTAAAAACAAATATGTATTCTTTGAAGAATGGAGATATTAAAACAGTGGTTCCTTAAACAATATGTTAAATTTGCGAGCCAGCTACTTCTTCCTGGGTGTCTGTTTTTTAATGTTATCCCTAATTAGTGGAATGAAGAAATTTTCCTCAAGTTAAATGTGTTTCAGACATAGACTGATGAGAGAAAAGCTTTTTCTTAATGTTTTATTTTTATTTTTATTTTTATTTTCGAGAGAGAGAGAGTGAGCAAGTTGGGGGGGTGGGGCAGGAGAGAGGGAGGCACAGGATCTGAAACAGGCTCCAGGCTCTAAGCTGTCAGCACAGAGCCCGATGCGGGGCTCAAACCCATGAACTGTGAGATCATGACCTGAAGTCAGACGCTTAACTGACTAAGTCACCCAGGTGCCTCAAGAGAGAAGTTAATAAGCAAAGAACTTTTCCTACATCTCCGAAATCCTGCCTAACCCTTCTGATTAAGGAAAACCCATATCTGAGAGATTCTCTAATTGATCAGATTCTTCCCTGGATCCAGAGTTGGCAAGTCAAATGAGTGATTTAGAGTGTCCAAAGGAAAATTGTTGGTCTTGTCTCAGGCAGTAAATAAGACGATGTTACTTAAATTTCTATTGTCACAGTGAAAATCACAACTACCAAGAGGAAATTAGTTTTTGATTATATGTCAGTCTTGGTCATCTGTAAATGGTTCTTAAGTCTGCCATTAATTAGGAGAAATTAATCTGGGTTGTTTTGGACTGAAAAGATTTTTATTGTTTAGTTTAGAGCATGAGAGGGGTAGAGGGAGAGAATCTTAAGCAGGCTCCACACCCAGTGTAGAGCCCTGATGCTGGGCTCAATCCCAAGACCCTGGGATCATGACTTGGGCCAAAATCAAGACTTGGATGCTCAACCTACTGAGCCATCCAGACGCCCTGAACAACTTTATTTTAAACATGAATGCATCACTTGTATATAATTTTCTTTTATATCTGCTCCTGTAGAAAAAAAATCATTCTTTGAATAATATGGGTGCATAGAAAGAAGATGGAAAAAATGAAGGAAAGAGACAAGAACAACAAATGGAATTAAGAGAGAGCTAGAGGCACCTGGGTGGCTCAGTCAGTTGAGGGTCCAACTTCCGCCCAGGTCATGATCTCGCAGTTCACAAGTTCGAGCCCCGCATCAGGCTCTGTGCTGAGAGCTCAGAGCCTGGAACCTGCTTCAGATTCTGTGTCTCCCTTTCTCTCTCTGCCCCTCACTAGCTCGTGCTGTGTCTATCTCTCAAAAATAAATAAAAACATTAAAAAAAGAGAGAGAGAGGCGCCTGGGTGGCTTAGTCGGTTAAGTGTCCGACTTCGGCTCAGTCATGAGCTCATGGTCCGTGAGTTCGAGCCCCACGTCGGGCTCTGTGCTGATGGCTCAGAGCCTGGAGCCTGTTTCGGATTCTGTGTCTCCCTCTATCTCTGACCCTCCCTTGTTCATGCTCTGTCTCTCTCTGTCTCAAAAATAAATAAACGTTAAAAAAAAATAAAGAAAAGAGAGAGAGAGAGAGAGAGACTCCATGTTGGGTTGGGGAGAGTTCTTAACCATCGTGTTTTGTGTAGCACAAACCCCTAACTAGCAAGTGAGGTCCATAAATCATCACCCCACTTCATTAAGCGAGAGGCTTCAATTTTCACTTCCCCAGTTGTCTTTTTGTTCACTGTCTACAAAATGATCAGCCCATGCCCTTAAGGTTTTTGCTGTGGAGTTAAGGAGACAGTATTTCAACAGAATTGATGCCATATGGAAAATCCCAGGTTAGCTTCTATACAAGTGCAAAATAAAATATTCAAAACAGATGAGATGCTTGCAATGGCTGTAGGAACACAGGCTTTGGTGTTAAACAGTCCCAAGTTGGAATGTGATCTTTCCTACTTAGAAGATGCAAAGACCTGGTCAAGTCTGAATCCTTCTGAGCCTCCATATCCCCAACCGTAAATGAGACTAATAATACGGCACTTGCTTCGTTGTTATGAGGATTGAATGGCACGAATGGGAAGCGTGCAGCAACTCTGGCACAGAGGTGTTAAAATAAATGAGATGTTCCCACTTCCTTACTATGTGCTGGCATTGTACATAAAGCTTTATGTGCAGATAGTATTGTTAAAACCATATAAACATGAGGAAGCTAAGGCCTGGAGAGGTTAACAGTCTTCCCAAGGCCCGTGGCCAGAAGTAGCAGGGCCAGGATTTGGACTAAGAAATCTGACTCCAGAGGCCTAGCTCATAATCATCTGTCTCTATAGCCTCTCCTCAGTGTGAGCCAGCAACCCACCCACAGGGAAATGATGAATAGAATGCTTCTGGAATAGATGAGTTTTAGAAGTCATTGGTATTGGTAGAGGGAGTCACTGAGGTATCCTAGGGTGAAGGAATGTTACTTAAATATGCAGAGATAAGAGTGGACGAGAAGGTACTCAGAACTGTGCCAACAAGCAGTTTTGCTTGAACAGCTCAAGAGCATTAAAATTTAAGAGGATATACAATGAGGAGATAAGAATCATGTGTATAATCAACTCCAAATTTTTTCCTTAAAACAATAAATAGCAGTCTTTCATTAATGACTCGTTATTTCATCTAATCACAATTTTTTCAAAGTAAGAAGTAAAAATTTTTTGTGGCCTTGTCAAATAGATGCCTAAAATAGCTCAATACAGTATCTTTTTTTTATTATTATTCTGTCCTACCTTATCAACTGTGTAAGTTGTAAAAAATAAATCTATTTTTCTTTTCAGTTCACCAGCCCACATTTCTAATTTACCTGTTGGCCCCCACCTCTCATGTCTAGCACCCCCTTTTAGTACAGCTGAGCAGAACCTTAACTTCACAATCCAGTGTCAACACATAGGGCACATGGTAAGAAATGTGACCTTTTTCTATTGATAGGTTAGAGTGTCTACTGTTTTCTTGTATTTTCATTGATAACTTTAAGAGAAATCACAACAGTAGTCAAGCAAAAGGGAAGAAATAATGAGGAATTTTTCACACAGACTCCTGGACAAAACAGATTGACAGGGAGTTCAGCATTTGAGCAATAGTATATTTCTTTTATTTATAAGATTCATTATGGGGCACCTCAGTGGCTCAGTTGGTTAAGCGTCTAACTCTTGATTTCGCCTCTGGTGATGATTGCATGGTTCTTCAGTTTGAGCCCTGTGTTGGGCTCTGACAGCACGGAGCCTGCTTGGAATTCTCTGTCTCCCTCTCTCTCTCTCTCTTCGTCCCCTGCTTGCACACTGCACTCTCTCTCTCAAAGAAATAAACTTTAAAAAAAGAGTTCATTGGGGTGCCTGGGTGGCTCAGTCGGTTAAGCACCAGACTTCAGCTTAGGTCGTGATCGCACGGTTTGTGGGTTCGAGCCCCACATCAGGCTCTATGCTGACAGCTCAGAGCCTGGAGCCTGCTTTGAATTCTGTGTCTCCCTCTCTGTCTGCCCCTCCCCTGCTTGTGCGCGCGCTCTCTCTCTCTCTCTCTCTCAAAAATAAATAAACATTTAAAAAAAAAAAGAGTTCATTGAACACCCAGAAAGTATTGAAGAGGTTTTAATTCAGGCTACTTTTTTTATTAGTGTGTGTTTATTTTATTGATTGATTGATTGATTGATTGAGAGAGTGTGAGCAGAGGAAGAGCAAAAAGAGAGGGAGACACAGAATCCAAAGCAGGCTCCAGGCTCTGAGCTGTCAGTACAGAGCCTGATGTGGAGCTCGAACCCGCAAACTATGATCTGAGCCGAAGTCGGACACTCAACTGACTGAGCCACACAGGCGCCCCTGGGCTACTTTTATGGAATAAAAACTACAGTTGATATTTTTCTTCCATTTAAGTGTAAATGAAGAGAAATTTCCCATTTGACTTTTGTAATGTTGCAAAATTAAAGAAGGTTACGCTGGAAGTTGAGCTCTGTAAACACCATGTTAGTAGGAGTTGAGTCTGATTCTGTCAGTCCAATGAAGGGGGGCTGTTTGGCCTCCAAACTTGAAACACCAGCATGACACAAGTCATTACAAGGAACTTGCGTTAGTTTCTCCCTGCACTACTTTCATAAAACTGGTCCTTGGTGTCATCTTGGCAGTGTTGCTGGGATCTCCTGAAGCCACTGACCCAGCACGTTTTCACAAAGCCATTCCCTTGAAGCAGTTCAGAGGAACCAACTCTTGGCAGTCTAGATGCTCCCTGCATCCAGAAATTTCATAAATCAGAGTTAAAACAAAGAATGGTCTAAAATCTGTTGCTGATACAAAATCTGTAATGTAAATTGTCTGGATCAGGGAACCTCTCCTGTCTCCTGGGAGCTGCCTTTATAATTGCTATAATAAAGAATGTTTTCAGAAGCATGTGATGATAAAATGAAAGTAGTGAGAAAGATATTTGGAATCCAGTAGAGCCATCTGGTTGTAGAACTTCTTAATATTTTCTTGTATTGCTTCTCTACTCCCAAATTCACATAAGAACCTTTTTATTTATTTATTTATTTATTTTTTAAATTTTTTTTTTTCAACGTTTATTTATTTTTGGGACAGAGAGAGACAGAGCATGAACGGGGGAGGGACAGAGAGAGAGGGAGACACAGAATCGGAAACAGGCTCCAGGCTCTGAGCCATCAGCCCAGAGCCCGACGCGGGGCTCGAACTCACGGACCGCGAGATCGTGACCTGGCTGAAGTCGGACGCTTAACCGACTGCGCCACCCAGGCGCCCCTTTATTTATTTTTTTAAGAAAGTAGTTTGGGTCTTTTTTTCTTGTCTTGTTATACTTCTGCAAGAAATATTTCTTTATGTTTGACTTCACGTCAATTTAATTCTGATTCTGAGGTTCCATACTTCTGGGCCAAGGCAGAATCACCCTCAGTCATTTCGCAGGCTCCTCAAGCTCTCAGGGTTCTGGTTTCCTCACAAAACTCCCAGACATCATTGGTGGGCCCCTGGCCATTATCATCAGTTCCCCCAGTAGTCATCAAGCCCGTCTTACCCAAGCCTTCATGACCTCAAGTCTAGAAATCCTGTTGCTTCCAAGCCCCAGTGCTTGGGACACAGGACTTCTTCCAAGGTAGGACCCATTGTGCATGGCTTGTGGCCCCCTTGACCATTGCTTGTAGAGTCTTGTAAGCCAGTGCATGTGCTGGGGCTGGTGTGGCATGGGGGACACTGGGCAGTGCAGGGCTTCTGCACTGCTCATGGGACCCACAGATCTCTGTGTCTAGTCTCCACGCAGAAGCTCTTTTCCTTTCCCAGCAGCCCTCCAAGACAGCTGGCATAATCCTTCCAGCATCATATTTTTCAGGCTCTTCAGTTTGATAAACAGCAGAAAGAACCAATGGCTTCTGGCTGCTTTAGTTTTCAGCTCTATAAAAATCCTCTACTTGCTTAACATGAGGGGGGAAAGTTGTGTGAACATATTCAACTGAATATTTTAAAAGTAGTCTCACCAAAATATATGTACATATGATAGAAATATTTGGGTGTAGAGATGTACATTGTCTGCAGGGATCCTTAGGAAACTGTTGATGGTGATTGTCTCTGGGGAGTGAGACTGAGGGGCAGACCAAGGAGGCAGTTTATTTCTGTGGTTTACTACATGCTGTGGTATTGCTTGAGTTCTTTACATTGGTATGTGTTATTTTTATGATGATTAAAATTTAAGGTTATTAATTTGAAAAGATAGGAATTTTTTGTTTTAATTCACTAACCATGAAATATTTTCCTCAGCCTGAGCTTACCTGCCTTAGGTATTGTCCTGATTTTATGGCTCAGAATGCTGAGTTCAGGAGTTAATTTGCCCAAGATTACACAATGGTGGGTCAGAATTGGAACCCACGGCTGTCTTACACTTACTTAGGGTCATGAACACCCTTCCCCCTCCTCCATGCTTCATCCTCCAGGGTCATTTCACTCCACTTAAGTTCTTTTCTTTCATTGCCCAAGTAATGGGCCTGACAGACCCCCTGCATCAGACCACACATCTATGCCAAATCCTTGAATACTAATAAATACTTGAAACCATGTTTCAAAATATACCATAAAATGAAAATAAGAATGACGCACAGTTCACCTCAAGTTCATACATAGCAGCAATGTACAGGTTAACAGTAAAACACAGGGGGGAAGTTTACCTTGAAATATTAGGCAAAGCCAGTTCTAAAGGAATGAAATAAGAAACTTAGGAAAAATTAATTATACCTTGGAATATATGGTAACTGTGTATTTTATTTACCTTCAGGTCCCATAAAATATGACACTATTAGCAAATGGCAATTTATGGGTCGCTGCCTATGGTTTGGTTGTTTGTGTAAGGAAGCATTTATGGTTGTCGAAAATTAATAAGAATTTGTTTTTTCTAGGATGCTATAGTTATACATGAAGTCTACGAAGAAGGAGCAGCGGCCAGAGACGGAAGACTTTGGGCTGGTGACCAGATATTAGAGGTATAAGACTATGAGTTTCATTTAATACTAGCAAATACAGTTCCCTTACTGACCTTGATCCACAAAGTATTTATTCACAGTCTTGTACTCCATTTTATCCTCACTTATCTCTCTCCCATTTAGCAAAAGATGTACCTTACTCTTTTTTCTTTCTTTAATGTACATTGAATAACTACAATCAGAATCATGGCAGATCATCAATCTAAATCTGTGAAAACTTTTTTAAATTAAAGCAAAGTACAACCTATAGTTCTATAATCTTAATATCAAATGAGAGTGCATAGTATTGCAACTTGACTTGTTTTGCCGCTTCACTAAACCTGTCTAAATTCTCCTAAAAACACAGACATATGCAAAAACATGGACAGCCGATGTTTTAAAGACTTCAGTGCTGTTTTAAGTATTGTTTTCTTACTCCTAATAAATCGTTAAGTAAAATGCTTTCTGCTTTTGTTTTCTAGTTGATGAAAATGTAGAATCTTCTCCCTTTAGGGAGAAATGAAATGTTTAGCTTGCCTCTTTCAAATGGGCTCTCAATTAGCAAAGGTGTTAAAGCCTTTTAAAAAATGCCAAAGCAGGCAGTGTCTGAACTAAGGAACGGATGAATGGCAGGTCAATGCCAGGCATTCTGGTAGGTGGAACGAAAAAGCTTTTTTGATGATGTGAGACCTTTAGGCAACATTTATTTCTTTCATTGGATGAATTTAATTGAATAGTTAACATTTTATGGTGGGCATGTGCATTTTTGCTTTGCAACTTTAATACAGCACATTATGAATGACATCATAGAATTTTATTTCCCCTTTGGTGGTTCAAGTTTGCCTCCCAAGATGAAACCACAGATATAATTAAGGGCAGAAAATATAGGCAAGAAAGAGTTAAAGGAGAGGCCGGGCTCGCTGCAAATTAAATTCAGGGTTTCTCTGCAGACCTTTACTGTGCTTCATCATTGGATTAGGACATATTCCCAGTACATTCATTAAGGTACAAGTGTATGAGGTTAGAAAAATAAGCGAGGCCTCTTTGGGATTTGGCTTGACTGCTTTTGCATATAACACCATTTTTTAGTGGTCAGGAGTTTCAAGGTTTTTTTTTTTTTCTCCCTAGGTTTTCTAATTAACTGGTGTTATCATAATTGGCTTTATAAGATGAATAGATTGAATATTCAAAAGAGTACAGATGCATACATGCCTAGATACATGATTTGTAAGCCCATGGATTATTCTATAATGGTCACTTGAAACTAAATCTAATCTGTGCAGCATTTTCTTGATTATGGTGATGGTTGCATAGGTATAAATCACATAAATTAGCAATATAAATTATATACTTTAAATATAGTTTATTTCATAACAGTTATACTTCAGTAAAAAAAAATCCCTTTTTAAAACTATTTGTATGGGATATCTCAGCTGTAGCTGTTCTCTTTCATATTCATGTACAAGTGAATACTCAGGATAGGTTAACATGAAGAAGGCAATTAAATGGAAGGAGAAATTGAAAACTCAAACCATTTCCTGGCATCCAACTGAATTATATTACCCAATATGGATGGATGGCCTAGACTCCTCATTAAAGATGACCAGGACATGGGGCACTTGGTGGCTCAGTCAGTTGAGCGTCCAACTTTGGCTCAGGTCATGATCTCACAGTTCGTGAGTTGGCCCACGTCGGGCTCTGTGCTGACAGCTCAGAACCTGGAGCCTGCTTCAGATTCTGTGACTCCCTCTCTCTGCCTCTTCCCTGCTCATGCTCTGTCTCTCTTTCTCTCTCAAAAATAAATAAACATTAAAGATGACCAGGATATAATATGACAGTGTGTGTCAACTAAAACAAACGTTGTTTTTTTATTGATCAGGAAATTTTACCCCATGCAGTATCTAGTCCACAAAAGCATGTCATGTGTTTAGTTAAGAAGTAGCTGTATGGGGGCACCTGGGTGGCTCAGTCAGTTAAGCAACCAACTTCGGCCCAAATCATGATCTCACAGTGTGTGGATTTGAGCCCTGCGTCGGACTCTACGCTGACAGCTAGGAGCCTGGAGCCTGCTTCGGATTCTGTGTATGTGTCTCTCTCTCTTCCCCTCCCCCGCTCACACTCTGTCTCTCTCCAAAATAAATAAACATTTAAAAAAAAAATTTTTTTTTAAAGAAGTAGCTGTTTGGTCAAGTAACATCATGTTTCCTTTGTAAGCAGCTTTAGACCCCACATTTGGACTTGTGCTAGTTGTGGTTGATGTGTACAGATGCATAATTAGGCATCATCAGCCTTTGGCCTGCAGGTTTGCCTTGAGAAAACAGGCCAGCTTTGGCAGTACATTTCAAGACCGTGAAACAAGATAACTGTGTATCAGCACTTTCCACACAATGGCCTTTCTACTTATGAGAGTCCTCTACATTGTCAGTGGCCTTTCATAATTTTAATTCTGTCCTCTTGTTAAAATCAGGACAAGCCATGGGCCGCCTGACTGGCTCAGTCAGAAGAAAATGCCACTCTTGATCTTGGAGCCGTGGGTGCGAGCCCCACATTGAGCGTAGAGATTACTTTTTTAGAAATTGGGACAAGCCAGATTTTGCTGACAAAGATCTAATCCAGCAATTTTTTAGCATGGCAAGATTTATGATTCTATAATTAGCATGAACTGTCTTCTTTCCGATTCTCCTTTTAGGCTCAGTCCCTCATCCTTCCCTAATTCTACGTCCATTATCTTCTTCTATTTTTGTGCAAGTGGGAACAGAAAGAGTAAAGGGCTAATGCCTGGTTTTCCCTGTGGAATAATGTAGTGAGAAAGTGCTGCCTGGTTTGGTTATTTTTTCCCTCGAAAGCAGTGACTTCCCCACTTCCTCGTCCTACCCAAGAGATGTGATACACTCCCCTTGATGACTGGGGCCTCCTATGGCTCTTTGTCTCAAGTAGGGAGCTCTGCAATTACCACCCCTACCCTTCTACAATCAATGCTCTAAATAATGCATATAGTGCTTCTGTAAGGCACTTAAGGTAATACATCACTCCACAATATTTGAGCTGCACAGCGATATTTCTCTTATGATTACTGGTGCATTTAGTGGTGCCTCTTGATAAGCAAAGGAGGAAATGAAAACTGTGAACTTGGAGCAGATGTCTTGGATTTGGGCAGTCATCTTCATGCTGGAATTTAGTATAAATTGCTTTTATTATATTAGTTTCATGACAGTGCTTTTTATGGAAAGTATAATTGCTAGGGCCTCTCACAAGCTATTTCAGAGGCTTAAGAGAACTCACCTGGAGTCCAGGGAAGTAACTATTTTGCATTTGAGTAACAGAAGTGGTCTGGTGTGCCATCTATTGGAATACAGGGAAATAATCACTTCGGACCACATTTTCTAGAGACATTGTTTTCCCCTTTGTCCTATGGATTTACCTCACAAACAATGAGAGTGCACTCATGGGCCTAAAGTAACAGTGAATGCTGGCACTGACTGAAAACAGCCCTGACAGGGGTTACTTCAGCTTCTTATAAAATCCCAACTTCTAACTTACATTGCACTTAACTGTGTGCCAGGTCCTGTGCCGAATGCCTTAGAAGGTTTATTTCACTTAATCCTCACAACACTAAATAGATATTATCTCCAATTCATAAATGACCCAGTTGAAGCTTAGCTTGACTAATATACATAAGGTTTCACAACGTAAGTTAAAATCCATGCTCAAACTGAAGGGCGTCTGTATCTAAAACCCATACTTAACCACTGTTTGGGTTGGGGTTTTTTTGTTTTTGTTTTTGTTTTCATTATTATTATTTTTTAAAGTAAGCTCTGTGCCCAGGGATTTGAACTCATGACCCTGAGATCAAGAGTCGCATGCTTGGGGGCACCTGACTGGCTCCGTCGGAGGAGCGTGCAAGTTTTGATCTCAGGGTCATGAGTTTGAGCCCCACATTGGGTGTAAAGACTATTTAAATAAATAAAACTTTAAGAAAAAAAGAATCGCATGCTCTGCCAACTAGAGCCAGCTAGGCACCCCTTAACCACTGGGTATAGTTAATGTAATTGAGAACACAAACACAAGATATACCAGAAAAGAAAAAGCATCATGAAAATTAGGCTTTTAAACATTTTTCTGGCTTATAGAATCAGCTTTAAATAATTGCTCAAAACCCACCTTCTCCAAGAAAGGCTCATTGCTCTCTTCTCCCTCTCTGTAACCAATCTTTATGCCACAAGTCACTAGTCTTTGGAATGTTAGAATTGGAAAAGCCTGAGACCAATCCCTTATTGTACAGATGAAGGAATGGAAGACCAGAGATAAGCTTGACTTGCCCAGGACACACAGGGATGGACTAGAACATGGAGTAGAACCAGCATCTTGAGGGAAGTCTTCTATTCTGCCACCCCACCCCCCACCCCACCGCCCACCCCATTACTGGCCATGACCCGTGCCTACTCTTCCCTTTGTGTCTTTTCCTAGCTATGACCTTGAGGGAGTGACCTATGACTCCCTTCCTTCGAGTCCTTGGCCATTCTTCCCCTCAATTTCTCCTTTTTGTTAAATCCACTAATCCATAACAGTACTTGACTTTCTCTGTGGCAGGGGATCCAATAACTCATTCTAAGAGTACATTGAGGGGTGCCTGGGTGGCTCAGTTGGTTAAGCAACTGACTTCAGCTCAGGTCATGATCTCACGGTTCGTGAGTTTGAGCCCCACGTCGGACTCTGTGCTGACAGCTCGGAGCCTGGAGCCTGCTTCACGTTCTGTGTCTCCCCCTGTCTCTACACCTCCCCTGCTCGCGCTCTGTTTCTCTCTGTCTCTCAAAAAATAAATAAATGTTAAAAAAAATTTTCTTTTTTTTTAAATAAGAGTATGTTGAGGCAGAAGGGTATAGAGACTAAGGGTGGGAAGATAGTCTGGGTTCAAACCGTGACTAGCTATATAACCTGGGTCAAGTCTCTTTAGCCCCTCTGTGACTTACTTTCATCATCTGTAAAATGGTAATGGTACCTATTTCAGAGAGTTAGTATAAGGATTAAATGAGTAAATATTTACAAAGGGCTAATACACAAGCACTACACAAACATTTATTAAGTAAAACACATGTAAGTCTGAAGAAATAAATAAGTAAACTGGCTGTATGATCTCCATTTAGCAGACAAGGAAACAGAGGCTTATTGAGGGCCCACAACTTGTCCAAATTCACGTGATTTACCGGAAGCAGAGCCATGGCTTTACTCAGTGCCGTTTCCAGTACAGTTTGCTTCTAACTTATGGTCCTATTTGTGCTCTCTCGGATCCAGGTTCAGAAGGGTGTACTTCAAGGGGGTTTTGACACTGTCAGAAATACTGGTCTCTCATTTTTTTTCAGGCTTATTCTAAAGTAGTTGTGATGTTTGCAATTAAGAGTGAGGACGTCAAATTCAATAAGCAAACTGAGTCCTAAAATGCTGACCAACACTAATGTTCATTTCCCTTTTGACCTCAATTACACGAGGCCGTTAGACCCTTCCACCCCTCCTGCTCCCTTTCACCCTCCTCCCTCCCCAACCATGTTGATTCCATAGTAGAGCTCACAGCTTTGCAAAACAGCATTACTGTGTGTACTAAGCACCCTCTATGCTTTTGGGGTAGGAGAGGATAAGGGCTACCTCCTTTATACATGAAGCAGCTACTACTGCCAATAGTTGCTACCTGCCTTGGGGACGGCTAGAAATTTCCAGAGGTTTGTCACTGGTTGGATTAAAGAGCTCCAGACAGAACCGGCATGGAGGTCTCTGCTGTCAGCAGCCCATCTCAGATGTCCATTGTTCCAGGTTAATGGGATTGACCTGAGGAGCGCCAGCCATGAAGAAGCCATCACAGCCCTGAGGCAGACCCCCCAGAAGGTGCGGCTGGTGGTGTATAGAGATGAGGCACACTACAGGGATGAGGAGAACTTGGAGATTTTCCCAGTGGATCTGCAGAAAAAGGCCGGCCGAGGACTGGGTCTGAGTATTGTTGGGAAACGGTAAGGAAATACTATGCAAGTTAGGACAGATTGGCCTTTCCCTTCAGAGCCCTAGGGAGCCTACAAACACTGAAAGGTAAAGTCTCATGTAAACTAACAGTATGGCTTCTAAATTCAACCTATCTATAAATATTAGAATGACATTGGTAATATCTCTGAGCAAGATCTTACCAAAAAAAAAAAAAAAAAATGTGTCATATGAAGATGGAACCTGAAGCCTAGTCAACTGAGACTATATTTGTTCCCATATAGAATAAGAAGAGACTTGGGACGCCTGGGTGGCTCAGTCGGTTAAGCGGCCGACTTCGGCTCAGGTCATGATCTCGCGGTCCGTGAGTTCGAGCCCCGCGTCGGGCTCTGTGCTGACAGTTCAGAGCCTGGAGCCTGTTTCAGATTCTGTGTCTCCCTCTCTCTGACCCTCCCCTGTTCATGCTCTGTCTCTCCCTGTCTCAAAAATAAAACGTTAAAAAAAAATTTTTTTAATAAATAAATAAATAAATAAATAAATAAGAGACTCAAAAGGGTTTTTATACTTTGGAGTCACTTAGATCTGAGGCTTTACCCAAGAAATAGCTAATATCAAGAGACAG
This sequence comes from Leopardus geoffroyi, assembly GCF_018350155.1. NCBI lineage: Eukaryota > Metazoa > Chordata > Mammalia > Carnivora > Felidae > Leopardus > Leopardus geoffroyi. The sequence continues at coordinate 50,934,120 of NC_059328.1, forward strand.
GTTTATACAGAGTTGGGTTAAGAAAATTCCGGAGTGCCTGGGTGGCTCAGTCGGTTAAGCATCTGCCTTTGGCTCAGGTCATGATCTCATAGTTCGTGGGTTCAAACCCCACATCGGGCTTTACACTGACAGTGTAGAGCCTGCTTGGGATTCTCTCTCCCTCCCTCTCTCTGCCTCTCCCCTGCTTGTGCTCTCTCTCAGTGAATAAATAAACTTAAAACATTTTTAAAAAGAGAAAGAAAATTCCTCTGCCATGAGTACCATGTTAATCTTATGCTGTTAACTACATCTAGCTGGTGAGTTTCAAAAACTAGCTGAATAAGTGTAGTTGAGAGACAAATTCTTTATGACAGTAGTTTTCATTAAGAAAGATGTCCCCAAAAGGTAACTTGCACCAAAAATGTAGGTAGATCCTGGTGGCTAGGCTTTTCATTTGAAGTCTGTGTCGCTTACCCATATGATAGGCATTATAGAATAATATCAGTAGATTAGAGAAGTAAGTCATATCTTGCAACTGCAATTCCAGCTTCCATGGTTTACTGGTTTTAGTTATTTGGTGTGTTTCTATTCCAACAGGGCTGCAAGATTGTCAGGTGACGCCCCAATATGGCCTTAAATGGTTATCAACCATCATCTTAGGGAGCATTGAAATGGTTTTACATATATTACATCCTTTGCCTTCAAAGACTTCTGACGGCTAGCCCAGTGTTTTTTTCCAGCAGTCCAAGCTGTTATTAAAATATTAGAGAGTTTTTGAGAGCACTGATTTTGTGCCAGGTACTGTGCTGTCCTGATCTCATTCTTCAGCACTGTTAAATCGTCACTCAGAAAATGCATTACAAATCAAAAAAGTTGAGACTCATATTTCTAAACAAACTCCCTGCATACCTGGTGCAGAGCAGCTGACAGAGCCCATGTTGAAGTTTGCTTACCTGTGACACATGCATATGCCTGGCGAGATTCCACAGAGAGTAATGGTTTTTACTTTATTGCCTCATAGTGGATTGATAAAACCATCTTCGTACAACACTAGTATTTCAGATTGGGTTTGTAAGGAACATTCACGTTCCTTAGCCCAAAATGTTCCATTGTAAAGGATCAGGTGTATACACTTTCACAATGCACAGTTCTTTGACTTAGCAATTCCACAACTAGAAATGTATCCTAACAGTATTCTTGTAGATATGTTCCCCATTGCACATTGTTTGCGACAGCTAGTGACTGACAATAACCTCTATATTTTATCTATGTATTTTACTCATCATGAAAGTAAAGAACCTCTGTAGAATCGAATACAGCCTTAAAAAACAATGAGGAAGCCCCAGGTGCTTTCTCCACTTTTTAACCTCTTGAATTTGAGACATACAAATTTATTTACTCCTCAAATAAATAATTATAATTAAAACCTTAGTAACAACAGGAAAAGGAAGAGTGATAAAACTAGAAATTGATCAGATACTAGTAAGTGAGCTAATCTATAAGGAAATAACTTTCACATTTTAAGAGTACTTAATCTATAAGGAAATAACTTGTACATTTTAAGGGGCGCCTGGGTGACTCAGTCAGTTAAACGTCCAACTTCGGCTAAGGTCATGTCCTCGTTGTCCGTGAGTTCATGCCCCGCGTTGGGCTCTGGGCTGACAGTGTGGAGCCTGGAGCCTGCAGCCTGCTTCATATTCTATATCTCCCTCTCTCTCTGCTCCTCCCCTTCTTGCTCTCTCTCTCTAAGAAGTAAACATTAAAAAAATTTTTTTTGAGAGTACTATGCTTTTTAAAGTGAATTTCCATTTCATTTCATTAAGATTATCCTCTTGCAGAAATAATGCCCTTGGGCCAATAAAAATGAATTTTACAGTAGGCAGCACAAATAGGTATAAACTATTTAAAAGGCAAGCACTCTGAGGTTTATCATTTGGGAAGTTAGTGGATATAATTGGATGAGTCAGCTTTGTAGGACCATTCTTCCAAGCGTTAGGATTTAGTGAAACTGTGTAGAATGTCAGTAATCTCAGATTTACTAAAGAAATACTAAATTGTGCCATTACCCACTGCTCTATGGTATTCACAGAAATGGAAGTGGAGTGTTTATTTCTGACATCGTGAAAGGTGGAGCTGCAGACCTTGATAGGAGATTGATTCAGGGAGATCAGATCTTATCTGTGAATGGGGAGGACATGAGAAATGCCTCACAGGAGACGGTGGCCACTGTCCTCAAGGTGAGTCCCCAGGCTGCTTTTTGCCTGGCTGGTGTAACTAAAGTCCGGGGACTGGGGCGGGGGACAGTTCTAAACTGGCTTGGTTATAAAATGGGTTAGACTTTCTGCTAATTCGAGTTTTAACTAGAGATCTAAACTCTGATTACTTTAACCCATCATAAACAGCTTTACAAGAAAGCTGCTATAATGACTAACAGGATTGAGGAGTAACCTCTTTGGGGATTTCTAAGCTAGTTTTTATACCTGTGAGAATCCAAGTATCCACAATTATCCTCAAGTGCATTAAATGGTATAAGTTCTCCTGGAATCACAAAATTCCTCCTTCTCTCTCTAACGCTGTATTGTTGTGAATTTACCCAATCTAGCTTTTACTGCTTGAGGGACCACTAAAGATTATCTAGACCAAGTCCTCTGATTCACAGAGGAAGTTTGAAAAAGTAGAGCAGCACGCCCAAGATGACAAGGGTCTGCTTGAGTGGTTTTCTCACCACGAGAGCTATTCCTCACTGACGTCATAGGGAGGCAAAGGTTCAGAATTCCTTCCCTTCCAAGTGTCTCCGCAACATGGACCCTACCTCCTTTGGAGGAAACGGATTAATAAAAGTTCCTGTAACTTTGCATTCAATTATAACCAGCTTCGTCTTATGCTGTTTCACAAATAGCTGTGGAAGCTTTTGCAAAGACAAAAGAATTCTGTTTATTGCAAGATCCTGATTTTCTAGTGTAGTCAACTCTCGGTTGTGACTTAGGAGAGAAGTTATTTGTAGATTATCTCCATGTCTGATTTCTCGGTCTTCCTTTCACCCACTTTTCCTTAATTATGTCACTGCTCGTGAATACTTTCATCAGAAGGGAAAAGGAAAAGAGGTGAATTGAAATGTAATCCTTTTACCATGTTTTAAAAAGTCATGAAGTCATGACGTGAATACCGCTGAGTTGGTGAATTTCTGTTGTTTTGTGTGATTTTTTGAGGACTGAATTTCCTTTTTGCCTGTTGCTTTTGTCACCCATTTACAATTGTTGGCTGCAGAGATGAGCGGAGGCCCTGCCATGATAATTTTAGAGTATAAATGCTGGTTTTCACCTCTTTTCTTGTCTTTCCAAGTGTGCACAGGGGCTGGTGCAGCTAGAGATTGGAAGACTCCGTGCTGGTTCCTGGACCTCCTCAAGGAAGACGTCACAGAACAGTCAGGTTGTTGATGGCTTCCCATCACACTGACTCACCTGTCCCCACTGAGAGAAAGTCCCCATTTCATAAGTGGTTGTTTGGAAATAATGTATAATATACAGCATATTCACAATACCAAGTTCAGTGCATTTTAATGTGTTTGAAATAAAAATGAAAGGTGGGATGGAAATTCATTAATCCCTAGATTTTTCTCTCCTTTATTGCCTGCCAGTGTTTTCTTAGAACTACTTTTGTTGTCCACTATTAGCTCTGTATTGCCTATGCATGCATGTACACAGCTGTGTTTATTTAAAAAAAAAAAGAAAGAAGCAACATCTGGTGGCAATTTGACCCTCATTAGCACAACATTGTTCTATTCGTTCAATTAAATATTGCTATAAAGTTAACTTGTGAATAGCCACTCACACATGCTGAGGGCAATTAATGGTATATTCCTAAGAGAGTGAAGTGTGGGGGGTTATCCTATGAGAGGGAGGCCTTAGTGGGTGACATTTTGTAGGTTAGCAAACATCTTATGTTTATTTGCAAGGCTGATGTAAGTGCCACTTTTTTTTTTTAACAAAGTATATTTCAAAGTTTTGGGGTTTTTTATTTTGTTTTAATTATAATGGCTGAAAAATCAAGATGGTAGACTATATGTTTAGTCCCATTTGGTACATAATGAAACTGTAGAAACCTGCCTGTGACCTCCATTCCCCTTTGTGGGTTATAGATGGGCCTTTGTTTTCAGGTTAAAAGCATGAGTTTTGGTCCTCTCCCTGGTTGCCATAGGCTTAAAGCCTCTCCAAGGCCTTTGTTCAGAAGTCGTTCTGAGTTTGTGGTTTGCATACAGGAATGCTTCTGGAATGCTACGAACTGCCTCTTTTGCTTCATTGGTATTAGAAAATAGGTGAAAAAAAATACCATTGTTCGGATAGGATCACAGACTAGGTATCTTGTCTTAGAGAATCTTGAAAGCAGTGAAACCCAATAAACATCATGTTAAGTTTAGAATATTTTATCTCTTTCATTTCTGGTCTACACAATGAGCAGCAAATATCATGTGTACTAAGACACAGCGCTGCCATGGGACTCCAGGAGTAAATGGTTGGTAATGATTCTAACCAGACTTGTATCAACAGTGGGAACCTCAGATGCAAAATAGTTGTCTCAGCTTCTTCCTTAGTGGAAGATTCACTTGTTGAGTGATTTCACTAATGGCTAATTTCACTAACCTACCAGGAGGTTAGATTATCCCTGAACAATCCTAGGGATAAAATTTTTCCTCTTTGGGGAATATGGGAAGGTGCCACAAAGGAGGCCCCTTTGGGTCTCACTGCAAAAGGAGTTTGATAGGTTGAAGAGGGAGAAGGCATCCCAGACAGATGGACTAGCATATACAAAAGCACAAAGGGATACAAAGGATTCCAGTGTTTTAAGAAAAGTTTGAATTGAAGGACGAGGTAGTAAGTAGAACTAGATTTCTGCCCTTGAGGAACATGTATAATAAGAATATCTTGGGTGATTAATAAAGTTCATACTCAGGTTAAATGCAGAGCTAACAAATTTAGAAGGTCTATTATTAAATGTCAATAAAACCATCATCACCATTTATCTGATATATAAATGTGAGCTGTTCTATTTTGTAAACCTGAGACAAAGTATCAAAGTGCCTTACCTTACACAGAATTTTTACTTCAGGGGGTAGAAGTCTGACTCAGTTTTAAGAAAAACAGTAAATATGTTGTATCCTTACTTTGTCCTTAAAATTTGGCTGAGATTATATGAGAGGCAGCAGTCATATGTGACTAATTGAAAGAAGGCTTATAGCTGGCTGTGGAAAAGATATGTTCTCCATGATCGTGAATTGAAGACCAGCCCATGACCCAGGTGGAGAAAAAAAAGGACCCTATTCCCAAACCTATTTAAAAGCAGTCAGGACCCCCTAGGGGCACAGATTTCTTTCTGGGCAATTACAAGATGGGGAGATAAATGTCTTCTTTTGAAAGCCAAGGAGAATTATAATTCACTGACTTGGCCTAGAGAAAGTAGGTTCATTAAGAGAGATCTTCTATCTTTGGAGGCTACCAAGCCTCTTTTATTTATTTACTTTCTTTATTTTAAGAATAGTATAGAAATTAGCTGTGAGATAGCTCAGAGGAAATAAGACTTGATTAATAATCCATAATTCACGAGTCATTTTTTTAATGTTTATTTTTGAGAGAGCGTGAATGGGAGAGGGGCAGAGAGAGAGAGAGAATACCAAGCAGGCTCCATGCCACCAGCACAGAGTCCAACACGGGGCCCATTCTCACAAACTGTGAGATCATGACCTAAGCCAAAATCAAGAGTCAGATGCTCAACGGACTGGGCTACCCAGGCGCCCAAGCTCCTTCTTTTAAAATAATGTCTTTCCCCAGCAACCAGAAGAGAGTATCTTTATAGTGCAAACTGTGTAATGGAAAAACACTTGAGAAATCTTTTCCTCAGGTAACTGAGGGAATACTGCCAGGCACAGTTCATATTTATAAAGGCCTTGGCAAACACATTGCTCTAAGATTTTTTAGGCAGAAGTTATAATATTCTGTACTTCCTTAATTCTGAGTATTATAGCACTATTGATTTAAATCCTTTCAGGAAAGGGGCGCCTGGGTGGCGCAGTCGGTTAAGTGTCCGACTTCAGCCAGGTCACGATCTCGCGGTCCGTGAGTTCGAGCCCCGCGTCGGGCTCTGGGCTGATGGCTCAGAGCCTGGAGCCTGTTTCCGATTCTGTGTCTCCCTCTCTCTCTGCCCCTCCCCCGTTCATGCTCTCTCTCTGTCCCAAAAATAAATAAACGTTGAAAAAAAAAAAAAAAAATTTTTAAATCCTTTCAGGAAAAATATAAAAACACTCCTCTAAATATACATTTCCATTGTGAAGTGTATTGATGTCTATAACTTACTTTGAAATGAATTTTTAAAAATTGATGAATAGGGGTGCCTGGGTAGATCAGTTGGTTGAGCATCTGACTTTTGATTTTGGCTTAGGTCATGATTTCAGGGTGTGAGATCAAGCCCTGCCTTGGGCTCCGTGCTGAGTATGGGGCCTGCTTAAGATTCTCTCTCTCTCTCTCTCTCTCTCTCTCTCTCTCTCTCTCTCTGCCTCTCTCCCCCACTGATACTCTGTCTCTCTAAATAAATAAAAATACACTTTAAAAAATTAAATTGGAGCCTGTGGGTAGCTCAGTCAGTTAAGTTACTGCTCAGGTCATGATCTCACGATTAGTGAGTTTGAGCCCCAAATCGGGCCCCATGCTGGCAATGTGAGCCTGCTTTGAAAATAATTTTCAAAGTTGATGAACAGATAATGGATGTGTGATAAAGAAAATACAGCAAAATATTGATTGTGGAATCTAAGTGGCATGCATATGAATGTCTACTGTATAATTCACCTTTTCTGTATTTTTTTTAAGTTTATTTTGAGAGAGAACATGTGCACACGTGCACGCATGAGTGGGGGAGGGGCAGAGAGGGAGAATCCCAAGCAGGCTTCCCCCGACAAGGGGCTCAATCTCACAGTTGTGAGATCATGACCTGAGCTGAAATCCAGAGTAGGACACATAACCAACTGAGCCACCCAGATGCCCTTGTAAATTTTCATATTTAAAGAATGTTAAAATGTTAAACAACTTGCATGATGGAACTAGGGAAATGGATCAAATTATAATTTATCATAATTTTGAGGCATAACCTTGAAAATTTGGTAGAAAACCTTCTGTACTCTTGGTTGCATTATTTTCTTTTTACTTTTTTCTTTGGTTATATTATTTTCTGCAAGGGTCCTCCACAGTGTACATGACTCTCTTTGAGTAGCCACTAACCATGTGTTACAATACATTGTAGACCTCAAATATTTATTTAAATGAATAAAAGGAGGGGCGCCTGGGTGGCGCAGTCGGTTAAGCATCCGACTTCAGCCAGGTCACGATCTCGCAGTCCATGAGTTCGAGCCCCGCGTCAGGCTCTGGGCTGATGGCTCAGAGCCTGGAGGCTGTTTCCGATTCTGTGTCTCCCTCTCTCTCTGCCCCTCCCCCGTTCATGCTCTGTCTCTCTCTGTCCCAAAAATAAATAAACGTTGAAAAAAAAAAAATTAAATGAATAAAAGGACAGTAATGGAAGTATAACAGATTGGGCTGGATTACTACTGACTCCAGGAAAATATTTGAGAAAAAAATTTAACCCATTCATAAAACAACATATCTCCTTGATATTTGCTGCTTTCTCCTTCAACTGAGGAGAAAATGTCTGTTAAGATTTTATTATAGTTGTTTTATATAAACATGTATACATGATTATATGATTATATAGCTAGCATCATATATATATGTTTATATATAATCTTACATATATGTGATGCTATATAATCATATATATAAACACTATGTAACAGCCTAGGAAAATGTTTCTGATTTCATGTGGAGCAAGAAAAGCTTAAATTATCACAAGTTTTCAGGGCAAATGGGTGGCTCATGCTCTCTCTCTCTCTCTCTCTCTCTCTCTCTCTCTCAAAATAAATAAACTTTTAACAATTATTACACGTTTCCTATCCTGACGATTGAAACCATACGTAAAAGCACAAATGAAAGGGGAACACAATGGAAAAACGTCAGATGAAATTGGGTTGTGTGGTAAGAGGATGCTTAGGGCTAACTTCTGTTTTCCCTTTTAGCCTCTCTAGAATTTTCTATGATATGGTTATGGTTACTTCAGTAATTAAAGTACTAAGTCTGAATTTTTAAGAGCAAGCCCGTGTCTCCACGCAGCTGACTGCCGGCTTTTCTTTCCAGGGCAGCCAACAGAGTGCACAGAACAGCTTCCACCCCGCCCTCGCTCCTGTCATCGCCAGCCTGCAAAGCCTGGTCGGCACAAAAAGAGCTACAGACCCTTCCCCCAAAAGTTCAGGTATTACTTGGACACACCTCGAGGAAAGACATCCCACTGCCCAACTTTTTTAATATTAATATTTTTTAAAAAACAATCTCTTTGGGGCACCCGGGTGGCTTAGTCAGCTGGGCGGCCGACTTCGGCTCAGGTCATGATCTCATGGTTCATGGGTTCGAGCCCTGCGTCGGGCTCTGTGCTGACGGCTCGGAGCCTGGAGCCTGCTTCAGAATCTGTGACTTTCCCTCTCTCTCTCTGTCCCCTTCCCAGCTCATGCTCTGTCTCTCAAAAAATAAATAAATGTTTAAAAAAAAAAATTTTTTTTTTGAACAATCTCTTCACCTTCCTTCAGTTAAGATACTAAGTTTAAATCTTTGAACGTGTGCACATAAGCCCCAGCCTTTATGAAAAGCCCGTTCTAAAGAAAGTAAACCCATAGAGATTCATTTTGGGAATTTTGCCTTAAATTTTACACAAATCACGTGGTAGGAAAGCGGAAATCTAAAGTGCTTCATAAAGTGGGGGGCCTGGCTGGCTCAGTCGGAGGAGCACGCGACTCTTGATCTCGGGGTTGTGAGTTCAAATCCCACATCGGGTGTAGGCACTTCATAAAGTAAAACCATTTCCAAAGAGAAAAATTTGAAATTACAAGTCACTTGAGGAAAGTTACACATGCATATGCCATTGCAAGTGGAGCAGAGCAGGGCGTCTTTTTAAGTCTTTCCTTGAGTAGAGGGTTATCTTTGATTAAGGCAGAAAAATGTACAGTAAAACACTAATAGCTCACCCACCTCAAGCCGTTTAATCACCATATTCCAGGCAGCTGCTGGTACAGCCCATCAGCCTTTGTCAGACCAAATGATGATGACCACATCCATGTCAAACAGAGGGCTTCTTCAAAGTAGCCCCTAATCAATAGTTGCCAGTTTGGATTTGGGGAAAGTATGTCATGCCATTAGCTCCAGTATTCTCTCTTGAAAGGCCTAGAAAATGATACCATTTTTATGGGATAATATGAAATACTATGTTGTCTCTTAATTTTAAAAAGTTAATTGTGTTGCTTTTTTATTTATAGGCACAGACACAGGACCAAGGACCGTTGAAATAATCAGGGTAAGTCAATTTTGCTATTTTTCTGATCTTTGTTGATTTGCATAAAATGTATATTTTCTCCTTATTATATAATTTGTTGGATTGTTACTGTCCTCTTTTAAGTTTCACTGAAGTAATCAAATGGTCTATCTTTCATAAATAGAAAAATCAGTAAAGCCGCATCATTCACAGACCACTGTGAATCTTTGGGTACATCCCATCCACTATGTTTTGTGCATGTGTTTAAGTTTTACAAAACAACAACAACAACAACAAAATGGTATCATATGGATATACTCTTGAGGCTTATCTTTTTCACTTTTATATTTTGAGAGAGAGAAAGCCAGCAGGGGAGGGGCAGAGAGAGAATTTTAAGCAGGCTCCACAACCAGCATGGAGCCCAGTGCAGAGCTCAGTCCCACCACTGTGAGACCATGACCTGAGCTGAAATCAAGAGTTGGATGTTCAACCGACACCCCAGGCACCCCATTGTCTTTTTCACTTTAAAGCATGAACTTTTAGTCATGCTCGTATTTGTTGACAGCATACAGCACGATTTCTATTGGTTGTATAGTATCCTATCATATGATGTGCTATAATTTTTTTAATCAGCTTCCTCCTACTAAACAATTAGCACATTTCTCAACTTTTGCTCTTTTATAACAACATCTTTGTATTTCTTTTTTGTCCATATCATGAGTGATTTCTTCAGGATTTGTTCCTAAAATGAAATTGGTTTTTGTTTGTTTACAAAAAAAAATTTTTTTTTAATCTTTAAGTAATCTCTAACTCAGTGTGGGCTTTGAACTTACAACCCCAAGATCAAGGGTCACGGGCTCTATAGATTGGGCTACCCAAGTACCTCTAGAAATGAAATTGTTGAGTCAAGAGCCACACTTGTTATTTAAAGGCTTCTATACATGTTACTAAATTCCCTTCCCCAAAAGATTGTATAATATGTATTTCATAAAATTGTCATATCCTGATGTTCAAACTCCTGTGTGATATCCAGAATATTGGAAAGTACTTTCACTTTGATCACTTTTAAACATTAAAGTCCAACTCTTGATTTTGACTCAGGTCATGATCTCATGGTAGTGAGATCAAGCCTCACACTGGGCTCGCACTGGGCATAAGGCTGCTTAGGATTCTCCCTCTCTTTCTCTCTCTCTGGCCCTCCCTGCTCGCATGCACATTCCCTCTATCTCTCTCTCTAAACATTACATTTAGGATTCAAGAAGTATGATCTTGCTATAACCATGGTTCAACTGCAGTGAAGAGATATCCAGCATAGCTTAGCTCTCTGGAATCAAACATAGCTGTGTTTGAAGGCATTCTACCGTTTATTAGCTCTATAACCTTTGGCAAATTACTGACTTCAGGTTTTCTTATCTGTAAACTGGGGATGATAACACCTCACAAAGTAAATCTTGTGTGGATTAAATGCGGTAATGCAAATGGTGTGCCTGGCATTGTACCTAGTGCATCATAAATGTCCAGGAAGTGACATCCGTTATTAGTGATTACAACTTTAGCTAAATCTGTTTTATTTGTTCCTAGTGTCTTTCCACCAGAGTGGCAACTCAGATGTTCCTATGGGACATAGGGACATATGGACATAACTTTCCTATGGGAAAGTTAAATCTACCAACATATACATAATTATGGACAAATTAAGGAAGCATTATGATAGATTCGAACAAAGCCAAGTTATTCCATAAATTTCTCCTCATTCCAAGATTTATAAAATATCATTTTATGTTTCCTTAGTTGTTTCAGCCAGTTGTTTTTTTTTACAGGCTTTTATAAAACAGCCTGCTCCTACCAACTGTATTCTCCCACAAATGGTCCAAGCAGAAACTTTGCGATGAAATGCATCTTGCCATTTTGCATGCAGGGCTTTACTATTGATGCATTCAGGAAATAAAAGCTAGACACAAACGTGCTGGAAAACAGGGTATAAATTACCTGTGACTAGAGAGGTCAGCATCACCATTCTTCTTTTATAGACATGATGTGGCAGCATTCGTAGTGTTATTAATAATAAAGAATGAGTCCTCACACTTATGTGACGTGAGTTTTTTTGTTTTTTGTTTTCTTAAGTTTATTTAGAGAGGGAAAGAGAGAGCACATGCAGGGGAGCGGCAGAGAGAGAAACACAGCATGGTCTGTGTTGTCAGCACAGAGCCCAACATGGGGCTGGATCTCATGAACCAGATGATCATGACCTGAGCCGAGATCAAGAGTCTGACACGTACAGGACTGAGCCACCCAGGTGCCCCCGTGACATGAGTTTTTAAAGTTCTTTCAGGGGCACCTGGGTGGCTTCGTCAGGTAAGCGTTGGACTCTTGATCTCGACTCAGGTCATGATCTCAAAGTTCATGAAAATGAGCCCTACATCAAATCGGGCTTTGCACTGACAGTGTAGAGCTGGCCTGAGATTCTTTCTCTCTCTCACTCTCACTCTCTGCCCTTCCCCCACTCACATGGCTGCTCGTGCATGCACTCTCTCTCAAAATTAAAAAAAAAAAAAATTTAAATAAAGTTCTTTCATACATGGTTTTTCTTGTTGTTCTTTTCCCTTTTTCCAACTTTATGAGGTAAAATTGAAGCTCACTAAGTGGTATATATTTTTAAATGATCGATTAAAACTGTAGAAACCCTGCTACCATATAGGTCCCTTTTCCACAACCATACCACTAACATTTATGCCATAGATGTCATATGTTTACATTTAGATGAATTGAGAACCCCACCAAACAATGTTATAATTTTTACTTTCAACTGTTCTACATATTTTAAAGCCCTTAAAAAAATTGGTCTCATAGAAAATGGTTCTTTGCAGACTGAGTAATTTAGGATTTTACCCTGGATCTCATGAACGTTATGCTGTATAGACTCTGAAGAGTGTTGATATTTATGCTTTAGCAGACGATCAACCCATTCCAGCTCAGAATGTGAGTGATGGTTGACATCCCAGTTCGGTTCCGTGTCGGTCTGTCCTGCACGTGTGAAGCTTAGAATGGAGCCTGAGAAGTCTGTGTGATCCCTCTTATTGGATTAGATCCCTCTCTCAGGCTCTCTCTACTCTAGTTTTCTTCCCTTATTCTCCAGCCACCAGGCGCTCCCTTGCCTGGTTTCTCTGGCTCTGGTGGCCAGAAGAGGTAAAATGGGGCAAGATAGGTGTTAATATCAGAGAGAGTGACTCCACCTTTACAGCTCCTTGACTGGGGCTCGCCCTCAGGACCAAGCTGCCAGGAAAACAGCTGAGAAATCCACCCCTTATGTTTTTTCTCCAAGTTTTGGCCCTCCACCACAATTTGTTTGAGTTTCTTTACTTTTCAGAAACCTCAGGTAGTTGTTTCTGTGTTTGATAGAGTTGTTCACTGTAATGAGTCAGCAGGAGAGGGATGCCACGGCCATGCAACGCGACCAGGCTGACACTGGAACTCATCATTCATTCTTTGAGTGATTTTTAAAATAGTAACCCTGTGCAGCAATATGGGGAAGGCCTGGAATGCAGCCAGGATCCCTTCACCGGGGTCCGCATGAACCAGGCTGCCTCACCCAGTGATCCTAGTGAACACTTTCAGTCACATCTTACTTCTCTCCGCAAACTCGGCTATCCCTGCAGCGGGTGTCCTCTCAGATCCTTTATTGTGATGCAGCCGTGCGGCTCTTTGAGAGCCAAGTGTGTTTGTTCACACCCAGAAGAGCATGATATGTGTGGCAGTTTAATCATAAACACCATATGAGATCATACTTGCCAAGTCTGCATCAAAATTGGCCACTAAACTGAGCAGTAACATAGGGTTGTTTTGTATTTTTTTGTTGTTTGTGTTCTTACCGTTGCCTTTTACCGAGCCTTTTCTGTAGGCCAAGACTGCACTATATCATCTCATGTAATCCTCAAACCAACATATAAAGACAGAAGCTCTAAGAGCTTAAGGAACTGCATTGAGATCCCTCCCCCCAAGCTAAGTAAGTGCTAGAACTGAAACACAGGTGTTTCGGACTCCAAAGGCACTGCGTTTAACTCCTGTGTTTCCCTGGCTTCCTGCAACATGGACGGATTTTGTGCAACAGCTATCTGGGGGCAACCAGGTTGTGGGGTTTTCTTATTAAATATAGGAACATGGTGTTGTCCTTCTTTTTTAGGAGCTCAGCGATGCCCTTGGAATCAGTATTGCTGGAGGAAAAGGAAGTCCCTTAGGAGATATCCCAATATTTATTGCCATGATTCAGGCCAGTGGTGTGGCTGCACGTACACAGAAGCTTAAGGTAAACAAAAGGGGAATGGTGAAGTGCTAACAGCATGTGGTAGGAGACGAAGGTGCAGCCATGGGCACTTTGTTTAAAGTTGGAATTCCAACAGAGACCCACACGGAGGGCAAAATGCATTGGAGAAAGTTTACACCTAAAATTCATTAAGCCCCTGGGCATATAAAAATATTATTGTTCGTATCAAAGCTTCTTGATGAAAGAAGAAATTGCAGCCCTTTTTCAGAGCCTCCGATACCATTTTTAGCACTCCATTCCACCCAAAATTAATTTTCCCCCGAGAGATATTTGACCTGAGAATCGTCCTTCAACCAGAATTAATGCTCTTATGTTCCCCCCCCCCCCCCGCCCATTGCCCCTCCATCTTAACTTAGGTAGAAAAATAAAGGAGAAAATATCTGGCCTCCTCATTAGAGCTTTACTGAACAGTTAATTTGTACACCCCACTATTACTGGTGAGTGGACGTATACAACACCACCATTGCCAAAATACAAAAGTGGCCTGCCGTGCCTTTTCAGGATCAAATCTGGCCCCCTTCTTGTTTCTCTGATTGGTCTGTATTTGGAGAAAGCCATAAAAATTCCTCATGTTTCTGGAACATGCATACACAGTAGAAACATGGAACCTTCACAATAGCCACAAATGGGAAATATGACTTACAAAGAATTTTAAGCAATCTTCTCAAATTTAATTTTTCCTAATGATAGTGATTTTCTTCCACTTTTGTACTTCCAGGTTGGAGATCGGATTGTCAGCATTAATGGGCAACCTTTGGATGGGCTGTCTCACGCGGATGTGGTTAATCTGCTGAAGAACGCCTACGGGCGCATTATCCTGCAGGTATTGCGATCAATGGAGCACGCAGCTGCACGAGGCAGATAAGTGGCGTGCAAAAAAAGATTGAGCGTCACTGGCAGTAGGCATCACCGCCCAGCAGGGTGCTTGCTGATGTGAATTATGAAGGTTGAGAGCAAGAAATTATTATTTTTATTCAGAAATTCTTTAATGCCACCCATACAGGCAGTGAGCATGATTATATGAAAGCATAACAAGGGGAGAAAAATTACTCTTTGCTTCACATGATAAATCAACAAGGCTTTTAGCTTCCAGCGTTCTTTTGTAAATCAAAGTTTGTGAGGAATGGGAAATGATTTCTTTTCTTATGCCCAAAAACTGTTACCCAACTGCCCAAGCACTGTTTCCTCCACTCCTTTTTTAAAGGAAAGAAAAAATACAATGCTCTTTTTCCCTTAGCATAAATGATTGCCAACACGGTTAAATTCCCACTGTATGGTTGTCATCAGCTAAGGCAGACAATTATTTATCAACTGTGGTCCCCCAGAGTCCCGTCCAGATGCACAAAGAAATATACCAGGAAGTAAGAAAGAGGTATGCTGTTAATTACCTCTCCTATTTCAGCACCTCACATGTCTCTGAGATTGATATGGTGCACTGAGACGCAGGATACTGCAGTGAGTTTTGCTAATGAGTTTCCCCCAAAACGTATGATTAAAATCACCACACTTCTGCAGGTAGTAGTAAACGGTTTACAGGTAAAAAGAATAAAACCCACCATTTAGGACCTTAGAGAGAGGGCTAGCCAGCCCCTCAGATCATTCTAGCCTTAAAATAATAATTTCAAGGGGTGCCTGGCTGGCTCAGTCGATTAAGCATCAGACTTCAGCTCAGGTCATGATCTCACAGTTCATGGGTTCAAGCCCCGCGTTGGGCTCTGTGCTGACAGCTCAGAGCCTGGAGCCTGCTTTCAATTCTGTGACTTCCTCTCTCTGTGTCCCTCCCCCACTTGCTCACTCTCTCTCTCTCTCAAAAATAAACATTAAAAAAAATTTTTTTTTTTTAATAATTTCAGGGGCTCCTGGCTGGAGTCAGTAGAGCAGGCAACTCTTGATCTCCGGGTTGTAAGTTCGGGCCCCACATTGGGTGTAGAGATTACTTAAAAATAAAATCTTTAAAATAATAACAATTATTGTTGTTTCAAACTGGAAAGCCATTATACTGAGGAGAACAAATTTGTGGTGCTTAACTCTCCCATCTCAGTGGTCTAAATCCAAAGAGCCAAAAAAGATGTTACAAAAGTAAATGAGCTGCAGCATGTATGCAGGGGATCATCAAAATACTGTCAGTAGGGGTGCTTGGGTGGCTCAATCAGCTAAGCATCCAACTCTTCATATTGGCTCAGATCACGATCTCATGGTTCATGAGTTTGAGCCCCACGTCGGGCTCTGCGCTGACAGTGCAGAACCCACTTGGGATTCTCTCTCCCTGCCCCTACATGCTTGTGTTCCCCCCCCTCTCTCTCTCTCTCAAAATATAAACATTTTTTTTTTTTTTAATACTGTCAGTAGTTTCAAGGGAGTTTATGTGATAGGCAACATACTACTCAGTGATCTGGGTCCCTGAGTTTCTACTGAACACAAATCAAAACACTATGGGCACTGGCTGTCAAGTGAGCTTGCCCTCTACTCCTTGTCCTCACTTTCAGTGGAAGTTAGGCTGTCGTGTCACCTTCCTCCTTCTACCCACCTCCGTCATGGTCACAGCCTGCACACTCTTGCTCTTCCTTCGAGTTATGCTGACCCCTAGAGGCCTACAAGTGCAACTCCTCCATCTCAGACTGGGGTCCGCTCGTCACACAGAATTTTAAAAGGAAGTTATTTCAAATAATAACTACGTCAAGACAAAAAAAAAAAAAAAAAAGTCTCCCTTAGCAAAACCCGGTATTATCAATATTTCCATACATTGACATAATTTGTTCAGCTCTACCTTCTTCACAAAGAAATGAGAAGACACGGTGCAAAATTGTAACATTAACTGTAAAAGTAACTTAAATGAAAATGAACTCAAGCTCTCCCATGCAGAATTAACACTTCACTCTGCCAAATTACCCCTATTAACACACCTTTGAGGGAGTTCCTCATTTTTCCTATTTCTGTACTTTAAGAAAATGACATTTGGTTTTAAAATGTTCTCTTGCATTAATCACATTAGTTGGTAGTGTTATTTTCTACCATGTGCTATTAAAAGCTTAATGGAATCCTTTGGGATTTTTACAGTTATAATCTACACAGTTATGGGTATGGAACATATGTGCTGCCAAAGGCATTAGACACAAAATCCAGAAAATTCTTATGTCCTGCATCAAATGCCTTACAGTTACATAGTGTACTTGCCTTAATTAAAACAATGTGCGTATAGTACCAGCAATATAGTTATTACAGCTGACTTGGCACTAGGTAACTATTTTTATCATCAGGTGAGCCAGCCCATTGGCAGAAGAGTAGGGAAGGTCAGGTAATTGTGTCTGATGATGTGGAAAAGACTTACTGTCGGTGTATCATGCAAAGCAGTCAGCAACTGCTGGTTGCACAGGAAAGATTAAGGTCAGCAGACTGCAGGGTAGAGAAGGGGAAAGAGTGGAAGAGATGACCAACACTTCCAGAAGCTTCTCTCTACAGCATAAATTGCTATCTCTGGGTGTAATAAGGACGTAGACATTTCTGCCCTTAAAGTCTGATGATTTCTTATTATCAGTCATAGATTGGTCAGTGGAGATTGATGTGGCTACGAGGGGTCAATTATATTTGCTTTTGTAGTCTGAGAGCTTGTCTGGTTAAGCTCTTTTGTCTGTGGAATGACCATAAAGCCTTTTTTGGACAAAATCAGATAACCCAGACTCTCTGCCAGGAAACATATATGTATCTTTCTTTGAGACCACAGAAGATAAAAAGAGCATATCAGGGACTTTTATCACTTAAGGAACTTGTGAGGCTTCTTCTGGGTCCTTTAAGATATTTTACAAATATTTGAGAGTGTAGCAGAATGAGTGGATTGAGGTAACACTAACTAAACTAGAGGATGCGGGAGGAGTATGCTGGGAGAAGAGAGAACATTTGTAGTTTGAGACGTCCAAGTGGAGATGGCCAACAGGCAGAGGAAATACGGGCCAATGTTCAGGGAGACGTCATTGCTGGGAACTGGATAAATAAAGCCATCTGAGGCTTTTCAGCCATCCCCACTGCCTGGCACATTACATACATCATAGATATTGGCTGAATAAGTGAATGAAAACAGTGGTGACAAGACAGGACAAAGGCTTAGAGTCAACAGCAAGTATAGAAGGCAGGAGAAGAGAGTCTGAAATCAGGGAGATTCATTGAGGGTCTGTCTACAAAGTAGTTTGGGAAGTAGTCCTTTGAGGACATTCTCCAGAACACAAGATAATTGCTTAAGAGGGCCCAACTGCTGGTTGGGAGAAAGAAAGAGAGAGAGAGAGAGATGTCATATTTATTAATATAGAGAAAACAGGGGTGCCTGGGTGGCTTAGTGGGTTAAGCATCTGACTCTTGATTTCAGCTCAGGTCATGATCTCATGGTTTGTGAGTTCAAGCCCTGCATCAGGCTCTGTGCTGACAATGCAGAGCCTGCTTGGTACTCTCTCTCTCTCTCTTTCTCTTTCTCTTTCTCTTTCTCTTTCTCTTTCTCTTTCTCTTTCTCTCTTTCTCTTTCTCTCTCTCTCTCTCTCTCTCTCTCTCTCTCTCTCTCTCTCCCTTCCTCTGCCCCTACCCCAATCAGGATCTCTCTCTCTCAAAATAAGTAAATAAACTTTAAAAAAAAGTTATAATTAAAAAAAAATAGAAAACAGTGGCTTCTTTTTGAACTCTCAGTTGAAAATGGAAGAGAAAAAGTAAGACATGGGATTAATTCAGGAGATCTAATATCCAACCAATAGGAGTTGCAAAAAGAAAAACAGAAAAATAAGAAAGAAAGAAATCTTAGCTTAAAGTCCATTAAGTAGTAAGCAGGATAAGTATAGTACCTATATACCTTCTAAAACTTTTTTTTTAATGTTTAATTGTTTTTGAGACAGAGAGAGAGCACAAGCAGGGGAGGGCCAGGGAAAGAGAGAGAGACACAGAATCTGAAGCAGGCTCCAGGCTCTGAGCCATCGGCGTGGAGCCCAATGCAGGGCTTAAACCCATAAACCATGAGATCATGACCTGAGTTGAAGCTGGATGCTTAACTGACTGAGCCACCCAGGTGCCCCGCTTCTAAAACTTTCAAAGAGAAAAGTGTAAGCTACTTACAAAAGAACAAGAGATTCAAATGGCACCTCTTTTTCAGCAGTGTGTTTCTGAGAAACTTACTTTAGGATGTACTCCAGCAAAAAAGCAAGTAAGAAAATAAGAAAAGTAAGAAAGAGGGAAGCCCATGGATTCAGTGCTGAAGAACGTGGAAGTCCCAGGACAGCTGTATGGCAGGCACAGAGAACAACTTGCCCAAATTGGAGCAGGGGGAGAAGAGACTGAGATGCCACTGAATCAAAAGGAAGGAAGAGGAACAGATGGATTATCTTATCTGTTTAACTACATTGGAAGTTTGGAATTACTGGGGAAATTTGGGGCTTAATTAGTGATAAATATATAAAAATTAAAGTGAGATCATTATTAACTTTGGAGAAAATAAACTTGCACCAAGAAAAGGAAATGTAATCACAGTACAGTAGCTGACTCAGTATAAACAACATTTACATAAACATTGTAAGTCATAATAATTAATACAACCAAACATCATAATGCATGAAATAATAGTATCTTGGGTATTTGGTATGTATTAGTGGGAAGGAAAATATGACAAGTAAATCTTTAATGTTAAAATGAAAAGAAAAGAGATGGTTGGAAATGATTAGATCCACAGAGGTTTAAGTATATATTTTTTATATGAAATTTATTTTCAGATTGGTTTCCATACAACACCCAGTGCTCATCCCAACAGGTGCCCTCAATACCCATCACCCACCCTCCCCTCCCTCCCACCCCCCATCAACCCTCAGTTTATTCTCAGTTTTTAAGAGTCTCTTATGGTTTGGCTCCCTCCCTCTCTAACTTTTTTTTTTCCTTCCCCTCCCCCATGGTCTTCTGTTAAGTTTCTCAGGGTCCACATAAGAGTGAAAACATATGGTATCTGTCTTTCTCTGTATGACTTATCTCACTTAGCATCACACTCTCCAGTTCCATCCACGTTGCTACAAAAGGCCGTATTTCATTCTTTCTCATTGCCAAATAATATTCCATTGTGTATGTAAACCACAATTTCTTTATCCATTCATCAGTTGCTGGACATTTAGGCTCTTTCCATAATTTGTCTATTGTTGAAAGTGCTGCTATAAACATTGGGGTACAAGTGCCCCTATGCATCAGCATTCCTGTATCCCTTGGGTAAATTCCTAACAGTGCTATTGCTGGATCATAGGGTAGATCTATTTTTAATTTTTTGAGAAACCTCTACACTGTTTTCCAGAGCGGCTACACCAGTTTGCATTCCCACCAACAATGCAAGAGGGTTCCCGTTTCTCCACATCCTCTCCAGCATCTATAATCTCCTGATTTGTTCATTTTAGCCACTCTGACTGGCGTGAGGTGATATCTCAGTGTGGTTTTGATTTGTATTTCCCTGATGAGGAGCGATGTTGAGCATCTTTTCATGTGCCTGTTGGCCATCTGGATGTCTTCTTTAGAGAAGTGTCTATTCATGTTTTCTGCCCATTTCTTCACTGGATTATTTGTTTTTCGGGTGTGGAGTTTGGTGAGTGCTTTATAGATTTTGGATTCTAGCCCTTTGTCTGATATGTCATTTGCAAATATCTTTTCCCATTCTGTTGGTTGCCTTTTAGTTTTGTTGATTATTTCTTTTGCAGTGCAGAAGCTTTTTATCTTCATGAGGTCCCAATAGTTCATTTTTGCTTTTAATTCCCTTGGTTTTGGAGATGTGTCAAGTAAGAAATTGCTGCTGCTGAGGTCAGAGAGGTCTTTTCCTGCTTTCTCCTCTAGGGTTTTGATGGTTTCCTATATCACATTCAGGTTCTTTATCCATTTTGAGTTTATTTTTGTGAATGGTGTAAGAAAGTGGTCTAGTTTCATTCTTCTGCATGTTGCTGTCCCGTTCTCCCGGCACCAGGTTTAAGTATATTTAAAGAGCCACAGGAGGGCACCTGGGTGACTCGGTTGAGCATCCAACATTTGATATCGGCTCAGGTCATGATCCCATGGTTATTAGATTGAGCCCTGTGTTGGGCTCCATGCTGAGCGTACAGCCTGCTTAAGAGTCTCTTTCTAAAATAACTATTAAAAAGATGGGGCACTTGGGTGGCTCAGTTCGTTAAGTGCCCGACTTCGGCTCAGGTCATGATCCCACGACTCATGAGTTCGAGCCCCATGATAGGCTCTGGGCTGACAGCTAGGAGCCTGGAGCCGGCTTCAGTTTCTGTCTCCCTCTCTCTCTCCCCCTCCCCCACTTGTACTCTGTTTCTCTCTCTCAAAAATAAACATTAAAAAAATTTTGAAAAAGAAACACAGGCAACAAGTAGAACTTTAAATAATATAAAAGTGGAAGAGTTTGGCAAGTTAAATTTTCATCTGTTGGAATATTTCATCTGTCAAAATAGGGAGTTGATAAGACATCAATAAGATGATTAATATAGGCTTATAAGCATATTACTTAGCTTGTATATATCTCCAGAATTGAAAAGTTTAGTGTGTCTCTAGAGAGTGAAGAGTGTTAATTTTTTATCATGTGCCATACTATTTAGTTTCTTTTTTTTTTTTTTTTTAATTTTTTTTTCAACGTTTATTTATTTTTGGGACAGAGAGAGACAGAGCATGAACGGGGGAGGGGCAGAGAGAGAGGGAGACACAGAATCAGAAACAGGCTCCAGGCTCTGAGCCATCAGCCCAGAGCCCGACGCGGGGCTCGAACTCACGGACCGCGAGATCGTGACCTGGCTGAAGTCGGACGCTTAACCGACTGCGCCACCCAGGCGCCCCTTTACTATTTAGTTTCTTATCCTGTGCACCCAAGGAGAAATATGCTGGAAAAATAAAATAGAAAAGAGCCAGGAGTCAAGAATACAGGTTCTAGACACTAAAGGAGAAAGGAATTTGAAGAATGGCACACTTACCAATAAAGCAGAAGTAAATAAAACTGGAAAAGTCACTAAACTGGCAGATAAATCACTGGCAATCTTTAAAGAAATTGATTTTCTTTCAGAGTTGGTGGCAAGTCAGTAGAGGGCAAGGGAGTAGTTGGGGGCAAGGGAGATAGAAAAGAGAAGGTAAGGATGATGTTACCTCTGAAAAAGAAGATGAAAAATTTTGCAGTGAAGAGCCACCTGGCTGGCTCAGTCCGTAGAGCAAGAGACTCTTGCTCTCAGGCTTGTAAGTTCTAGCCCTGCGTTGGGTGTAGAGATTACTTAAAATCTTTAAAAGAAAAAAATGTTCTAATGACGATGATCATTGCAGTGATACTGCTGCTAGTTCAGAGACCAGTCTGAGACTCACTGGAGCTGTGCATTATTCAGAGTAAAGCACGTTCTTCTCAATGCCTGGAATATCCATGGCACCCCACCTTCATCCCCTCTTTATAGATCTTGTGAAATCCTTTCTTGAGAAACCAGAAAGTTGGAGAATAGAGAATGCCTGGGGGTCATTCCCCCCGCCCCCCAGAGCATGAATTTATTCAAAATAATGACTGTGCCTCTAGTACCTGGCCCGGCCTAGAGTACATGCCTAGTAAGTGTTGGTCATATTGACTGGGTTGCTGAGCTATGCTGATCAAGTTAAAAGACATGAACTTATAGAGAACTAATCACAGTCCCAATCTGTCCAGAAAAATTCTACTAGAGGAGAAAGATGGATTGGGTTGGGAACGGAAAAGGTGTGTGATAGAGGGTACAGGGCAAGCATCTAAAGGCACCTGTGAGTATCATTAAAGGAATGGTTTGTGAGCGGTTCTTAACCTTGGTTGCACAGTAAAATCACTGATTCCATTACTGGTTCCCGGGTCTACCACGTGAATTCAATTGGTCTGGGATGTGGCATGGAGAGAGGTTGAGGCTTCCCAGGTGTTTCTAATATGTAACCAGCTGACCTATGGAGGGCCTGATGTGACCACGTGATGCCAGGAAGGGGGTGGTAAGCTCCAGGAAAAGGACAAAGAGCTAAAGGTTTGAAAGTTGAAATGAAGACCAGTGGAAATTCTGTAGAACACATAGGCATTAGCGTCAGAGAGTTGTGTGTTTGGGTCCTCCCGCTTAACTCTTGAGTTTTCTCTACATAGGGATCGTAGCTCCTTTCTTCCAACGTTGCCGTGAGGATTAGATGAGGTGTAATGTTTAATAAAAACCGTGGATGCCAATGGTAAGCATTAAATAAGTGGCATTTTATTACTTTCATTATAATAACACAGGCATTAAGTCAGTAGATGCTAACGTCTCTAAAACCCTGGAAACAGAGTGGTTTTCCGTGTGGCACCTGAGGTATGTGCCACTAGATATTGATGTGACCAGAAGTCACTTTGCCCCTTATTTTACTCCAAACTTAAAACATTTGACAGTTCAAACCATTATATTTTTAAAACAGATACATTGAAATCAATATATTCTGATGTCACTGGAATCAGTGTCATTAGATCCTAAATAAAAACTTGAAGCAGATGTGCTTCCTACTTCGTTAATACCCAACATGGAGCCCAGTGCAGGGTTTGAACTCACAACCCTGAGATCAAGACTTGGGCTGAGATCAAGAGTCAGATGTTTAACCGACTGAGCCACCGAGGTGTCCCAAGGCAAGCTTTTCTTGTTCTTCTGTTCTGTGCCCCATCTGAAGATACCAGCTTTCTCAGAGATCACCCTAACTTGATAGCCTTCCTGTCGGTTTTCAGCATATCTACCCTATGGATCTAGGATCCAGGTTGGGTGTGAGTGCCGAGTATGTACGGCAAGATTTGAGTCCTAACAAATCTAAGGGCTAATCTTATTCCTGTACAGTATCAGCGGCCCAGGAAAGTTCTAAGCAAGGAGCTCAAGCTTTTGTACATTGTTATATCCTACTTATCTGGAAAATATTTCAATTTCTCAATTCTCCAAAACAACCCCCCCCCCCGCAAACCTATTTTTAAGGAAAAGTACTCATCCTAGGGTTCATGCAATAAAACTTTGTGCTTTATTACTCAATTAAAAAGTATTAAACATACATCATTCTTTTTTTAACATACATCACTCTAATATAGAAAATACAATTCTGACTGAATTTAGTTTTGCTTTTAACCTAAATTATTAAATGCCACAGAAAGCCAAGGTATGAGAGCATATCAGAGTAAATACCTTCCTACAGTAAAGGGGTTTGAGGAAGAGACAAAATTTAAGAAGGAAATGAATATTGAAGAGGAAACCCTCTTGGAGGAGGAAATACAGTTTGATTAGGAAATCCATTTGGCGGGGGAAACACATTGTGAGGGGCAAGGGCAGTCGGAGGGGGGAACACGTTGTGAGGGGCAAGGGCAGTCGGAGGGGGAAACACATTGTGAGGGGCAAGGGCAGTTGGAGGGGGAAACACATTATGAGGCACAAGGGCAGTCGGAGGGGGAAACATCCTTATTGGTTCTTCCTCTTCCACTGATTGAAAGGTCTCTGCTTTTTCATTAGGCTCAGAGGATAGGGCTTCTTCCCGATTCTTCATTTCACAAGCCTTCCTCTCAGGTAGAGTGACTTCCTCCTCCTCTTTCATTTCACATGACTCCCCCTCCTCAAGTGCAGGGATTTCCTCCTCTTCTTCCATTAGACCAGTGGTCTCCATCTCCTCAGGTAGGCACTTATTAAATGTTTGATCATAACAAGGCTGGGGAAAAGGTGAGGAAATGAAGTACTTTCATTAAACCTGGTGAGAGTTGAAACAACTGCTGCAACCACTTGGCAGCTTCAGAAGACCTATTAAATTTACTCTGTGAATACCCATCACCCAGCAGTTCCATATCTGATTATCTTAAAGGACCACTCAAGATGCATGTAGCAGCACTATGTGCAACAGTAAAGAGGACATAATCTTAAAGGGCCACAGGTTTTGAACCAGGTTAATGGTTTTGAAGGGTGAGTGGGAAGCAAGGAGGACATCTACTACATCTCCAGTCCCCAGGGGATGAGGGATGAGGCAAGAGGTTGCTGATGTGAGGAATGTAAAAAGCCAGACGATAGGGTGGAGATCTTAAGAGTTGGAGCTGGCCCTAGCCAGCTCCAAGGACCCCAGACACCACAGCTCTTGAACCATATATTCAGGTTGTATAGACTTTAATACCTATCGTCTAAGGACCTCAAAGCCTTCATTGCCTTACCCAGGAGACCTATCTTTCCCCTCTCTTCTCTCCACATTGAGCCATGTGTTCATATCTGTCCCCCACACTAGATCACATCAACTGTAAGCCTGTTTGTTGGAGGGAGGGAACACATTTGCTCTTCCTTGGTTTCCTATGCTCCTGGTTCTATCCTCAGAACCTACCACAGAAGTTTGTCCCCAGGAGTTGAAGATTTACTTTAAAAAAAAAATGAGTAAACTTCCCATTAGTCTGTTTGCCTTTGCCCTTCTTCAGAAAGTGTAAATAGACCTTTCCCAGCCTTACCTCCATGCCATTTGGTCCCTGATGTTGATGAGGGAAGAGCACTTCAGAGGCCGTGCTGAACACTCATAGGCCACATCTCCTTGGACTTGTACCCAGCTGAACATACGTACCCTTCCAAGATCAGATTATGGTCTTTCCTAAGTCAGTCCCTGGGAAGACCAATCAACTCTGAGACCACGATGGTTAATGCAAATGCCTTGGGCCTATAAAGTCTTTCTGAGGGTGATGAGTTTATTCTCTCCTTGCCTTCCTACAAAAGACTGCTGTCAGTGAAAATCCTTCACATTTCCCACTAGCTTCTTGGCTTCCACTCCTACAAAATAGGAGCTTGCACAGCTCCAAGGATCCTAGGTAATTCTCTAGGATTTAATATTATCAGTGGCTGGGAGTGGCCTTTTTATTTCAGGGTTGGCATTGAGCAAGAGGCCTTCAGATTTGGAGGGATGTGAGTTTTTCTGTACGATGGTGCTGTTAGAAGTGTTTTTATCTTCTCTAGCTAGATAAAAAAAAAATTAATTTTTACCCAAATAGAACTGTGACTTTGGTTTCACAACTTATACGGTTGATTTCGTGGACTCTTGAAAGGGTATTCTCTTTCTAAAAGTTAAAAAAAACTGTCCTTCTGGAATATCCATGGGCATATGTCTCCCACGCCCTGAGCCCTCTTCATATAGTATCCTGTGAGGGTGAGGACATTTTTCTACCTGTTGCCAAGCACACATCCAGATAATCTGCTCTATTTGCAACTGCTTGTTCACAACTATCTCTCTGCCCCTCTTCCTCCTTGACACCATATCTAGAGTTTACTTAATCATATGCACTGTGAGTCAGATTGCCTGGTGTGAGGGTCCAAGACCATGTTTATACCCTCACACTGCCCAAGATTCTAGAATAAAATGAAATGGAAGTGAATCCAGCTTTCACTCCTTAACTGACCTTGAGAAAGTTACTTAATCTCTCTGCTCCGGGTTCCTCTGCCCAACATATGGAAACAATAGTGGTACCTACCTGAGTCCGTAGGGACTCAGGAGAGTGTTTAGCATAAAGTAAGTGCTCAGTTTATATTCATTAGTTGTGGTGCTGTTATATATTAGACAAATGAGCAAATAAAGGATCAGGTTGCCATCAAAGCTTGGCTTTTGAAGGTACCTTAGAAAAAACAGTATTTGTGGTACCTGACCAGCTCCCTTGGTGGAACATCTGACTCTTGATCTCAGACTCACGAGTTCAAGGTCATGACTTAAAGTCTTTAAGTTGGGCATAAAGCCTACTTAAAAGAAGAAAAAATAGTATTTTACTGACTTTCTTCCTTAGCCCCATAATGGGTGGATTGTTTCACGGTCAATTGAGAGTACAAGTCCAAATTCCCACCAAGTATAGGAATCTCCTTTACTATGTCCCGAATTGATAGATTTTGAACCTCTATTTGAATGCTTGCTTTGGCAAGATGCTCATATCCTAACAAGCTGTGCCATTCCATTCTGTAACTACCTTATTAGATTTTTTTTTTTCCTCTTTAACAGGACCCAAAACCAATCTGCTTGTAACCTCCATCAGCCTCACTCTGTTCCGTGGAAATTCAGAAGATTGAGTCCCATAATCCCTATTCCTTAGGAAGGTTTTGGGTTCATTCACTCCACAAATACTCATTAAACAACTGTTATGTGCCAGGCATGTTAATACTGAGAAGCAGTCCTTATCCTCATGAATCCTGTGATTGAGGGAGAAAGACCTGTTAACAGTCACACAAATATGTCTCATTGCAATTTGTAAGAAAAAATTCTTATGGAGAGGAAAGCAGGAGAAATTAAAACACTGGTGGTAAAGAAGGCTTGTATACGGAAAGTGACTTTTAAGTGAACACCAGGCCAACTGGCTTTTTTTGGTAGGGGAGGGGGAGGGGTGGGGATTCTGGACAGAGAGAACTGGAGCTAATAAAGGAGTGAAAGGAGATAATGGGATTAGAGGAGCAGGACCTCCTAGGGGAGGACCTTTGTGTTTATAATTAGGAAGTCTGGATTTTATTCTGAGTACAAAGAGAGACCACTGGAAGGTTTTAAGCAGGGGAGTGCCATTATCCATTTTATGTTAAAAAAGATAACTGGCTGTTGTATAGAAGAGATTGAAAGAGGATGACTGGGGATGCTGGTTAAAAGGCAGTTGGTGATGATGAATTGATTAGGATGGTCACCACAGAGGTGAAAAGAAAACAGATTTGAGAAGTACTTTAGAGCTAGGATCCAGAGGACTTGGTGGTGGATTGCATATGGCAGGTGAGAGATGGATGTATCAGGTTGATATTCAGAGACAGTACCTGTGTGGTTAGCATCCTGGCATCTTTTCTAGTTGGACAGTCGTCACCAGTCAGAAATCAAGTATTTTCAATATTCCACCTAGTGCATTTCTAATTAGGTAGCCAGAGGTGCCATTTACTAAGAATTTTTCAAATTCATTGAAAAATGGTTATTGGATCAAGAGTTTGAATTTGTGTTAATCATAATAAGCCTTTGAGTTGTTAAAATGCAGATGGTGAATTGGCAAGTGGATATAGCCGACTAGGCTGGGAACTGTCAGCACCTTGTTGCCATTTAAAGCTATGAGAATGTATACATTGTCACCTAGACCCTGAGTGTGCATGTGGGAAGGGGGTACAGGACTGAGCCACAGAGGCCAATAGAACAGCCAAGAGGTAGAAAAGTGGGCCCCAGCAGCATGGGGAAAGCCAGAAAGTGGGTCACAGAAGTTTAGGTCTGGTGGCTGCTGGAATGGAAGTTTAGGGATAGCTGCTGGAATGGAGTAGTTCATGAAGATGGTGTAGGTTAGAATTACAGAGGTCACATGCAGAGACAATTTCTCCAATACACTTGCTGTGGGGAGAGTAAAAAAAAGGGCTGTTGGAAAGTAGAGGGGCTCTTGTGGTCAAGGAGAATCTGTTTCTTCCTCTTTCTCTTATCCTAAATATTTGCCCAGTGCATTCAGACATTCTGTATAGGATGGTATTTCCAGAAGATTCCATAACTTGCACACAGCCATGTTTTCCCCAGAATAGGATACTTCACCAAAATGTGTTCTCACTCTGCCAGGACTGGCCTGTTGCTTTCCTTGTTCTAAAAACTCCATTAACAGATACAGCTAAGTTTAGCAATTTAGGCAGCCATGCCCTCTGTTGGCTTATTCTGAAACTGCAGTCAAATCCAGTTCTTTGATTGCACTCTATTCTTGTGCACTGAGTATTATACCCTAGAAGAAGAACCACTGATCAGAAGCAGGGGTAGCCCAGGAGCTCTTGAGAAAGAAGCTCTGATAACTCATAGAGGTGGAAGACACCTCCAGGCTTAGCACACAAGGCAGGCTTTTCTGATTCCCATTCAACAGATGAGCAAGCTGAAACTCAGGCACAGCACCATTTAAATGACAGAAACTGAACTCATTGAACCTCAGTCCTAGTATGAGCTGTTGGAGCTATACCATATCTCTCTTGAATACTTTTGAATGCTATTTGCAAGATTACAGATACATAAAGTGTTTACATGTCATGTACTATACTTTTGTCTGGAACCATCTAAAAAAATAATAGAGAGTCAGATATTCTTTCTTTCAGTCACCAAATATTAATTGAACATCTATATGCCAGGTACTGTTGAACATAATGAGTATACAGTAGTGAATGAAACGGACAGGCTTCCTGCTCTCATACTCTCATATGACGTGACAGGGAATAAATAAATAAGGTTAAAAAAATATATAGTTTATCAGAGAGTATTATTGTCTTTGCATGTGACCTCTGTTTTGTTCTTCAAAACAAAAGAATCAGAAAGCAAAGGAGGGTATGAAATGTTGGGCTGGGTGTTGGTGTAGAAATTTTAGTTACAGTCTCCAAGGTCCTGAGGGAAGTGAAGGAGCTAGCCATGCAGACACTGAACGCAGAATGTTCCACTTGCCAAGCGCTGAGGTGGAGATGCCTCTGGCACGTTAGAGGAACAGCACGGAGGCCAGTGTGGCTGGAACCCAGTGAATGCCGAGGAAAATGTTAACAGCTGAAGGCAGAGACATAACTGGGTAGGTCACCTGCAGATGACCTTGTAGATCATAGTAAGGACTTGAGCTTGTGATCCTAGGGAGTTGGGTTTCCCCTGCTTTAAGTTTTAAGCAGAGTGAAATAATCTGCTGTGTTTAACAGGACCATTCTAGCTGCTACGGACTGAGTGGGGGAGGGGCTGAAGCAAGGACACAAGCAAGGGGGCTTTTGTAAAACTCCAGGCAAGAGATGATTCTGTAGAAAGACCAACAGCACTTTATGAGGACTGAACGCAGGTTGTGAGGGAAAGAGTAGTCAAGGATGATACCAAGGCATTTGCTGAAACTGACAGAATGAAGTGGCCATTACCTGAGATGAGGAGGGTTATGGGAAATAAAGGTCGGTGTTGGACATCCCACTAATTGGTGATTGGACATATAAATCTAGAGGTAAGAGGTGGTGCTGCAGATGCAGGAATTATCATTACGTAGATGGTATTTAAGTTATCAAGTGGGATGAGATGAGATAAGAGGCGATAACTAAGGGGATGTTTAGATGGGAGAGATAAGAAATTTAAGGACTGAGCCCTGTGGCACTCTAATAGAGGCTTAGGATGTGTGAAGGAACGGCCGGCAGGTAGAAAGGAAACCAGTAAAGTATGGTGTTATGGAAGCCAAATGAAGAAAATCATTTGAGAGAATAATCCATTTGTGTCAAATGCTGCAGATAGTCTGAATAACATGAGGATGAGAACCAACCATTGAATATGGTATGGTTTCTCCAATTCTCTCCTGATTTACAGTGGATTTTCTTGTTCTGATTTTTCCCGCAGGTTGTAGCAGATACCAATATAAGTGCCATAGCAACTCAGCTTGAAAACATGTCTGCGAGCTACCATCTTGGTTCTCCCACGGCTGAACACCATCCAGAAGACACTGAGTGAGTATTCTAGATGCAGAGTGCCTATTACATGTGTGGGCAAGGCTCAGTGAGACCTTTTCCAGAATCTAGAGTGCTCTCTAAGGAAGAGGAGGGGGGGAAGTACATATTACCTTTTCTAACTCCTAGAGAATCTCCAGAAACACACCAAGGTTTCCTGATATCTCACCAGGCTTTGCTTCACATAGGACTTCTTAACAGACTGCTGTCATGGGGCCTGCACACACACTGTATCTGATCACTTTGACATGGTGCCTTCTTCCCTAAGAAATCCCATATTTACAACCTGGGTGCACCCTGCTTTATTATGCAAAAAAACTATGTTTTCTAAGCTAAAATCTTGTTCTGAGATTAAATCTTACTGTTACAACTCCTGGCATTCTTCATTAAAACCAGTCATTGCGGTTAAAATTGTTCGTTAAAGCAGTGTTTCTCAAACTAGAATGTGCGTATTAAATACCTAAGGAGCATATTTAAAAATGCTAATTTCTCTGACCCCATTCTCAGAGATTCTGACTAGGTGGGCTACAGTGGGTTCCCCAGCGCACTTTTGCTACCCATAGGCCGAGGATCCATACTTGGAGAAATGTCGCCTGAAGTTAATGCTCTCGGTACTGCCAGTGCCTGGTCACCGGTATGTGCTCAGTAAATGCTTGTTGACTGATCTGAATGGTTCATTAGAAAGACCTGATGATCACCACCATTTCCAACTTTTTCCTGGTAGTTCACAGCTTACGTGACATCTTTGAGATTGTTTTTCTTAAGGAAAGGATATTAATCTTAACTCATTTTACTTTTTTCTTATGAAAGTAATAAATGCATGCTATTAAAATGTGACAAATACACAAAATTAGCACATTTTTAAGTTATAATGGCCCTTTCCAAAAAAAAATCAGGGCCCTTATAGGAAGAGTAGTTAGTGCATTTTTAGCATCATTTGATGTCCCTATGGAAGTACAGAGATGCCCTTATAATCTTGGTTCCTTTGGTATAATTTCACAGCTCCTGGCAAGTTGGGAACCACTAGCATAAAAGAACTTTTTTTCTTTTTTTTAATGTTTACTTTTGAGAGAAAGAGAGGCAGAGCACGAGCAGGGGAGCAGCAGAGAGGGAGACACAGCATCTGAAGCAGGCTCCAGGCTCTGAGCTGTCAGCACAGAGCCCGATGTGGGGCTCGAACCCACAAACTGCAAGATCATGACCTGAGCCAAACTTGGACACTTAGCCGACTGAGCCACCCAGGGGCCCCTAGCATAAAAGAATTTATAAATTACTTATAATCCAACCACTGTTAACATTTGGAGATTTTTTTTATTAGTCTTCTATATGAAAGTAAATTAAAACTAATTGAAAATGTGAGATAAATGGAGGCAAACTCCATCTGATGAGTGGAACTGCATTCCTCCCTCTCCCCCTGAAAACAGGTCTCTAATAGTGAAGAAGCACAATTAGAAGGTCTCTAATGATTTGGTGGCTCCCAGGGCCCAGCTCTAAAACAATACTTTGGACATCTAGATTCCCATTTCAATATGCTTAGAAATGGGCGGCTGTGTTTGCAAGAGGTAACATGAATCAAATTCACATCTGGCCAGTGGGCCATTACTAAGAATGCTTACAAGGCCCCAAAGTCATGAAATGTAGAGCCTTACTCATGACGTCATTACCATTTGGCCCTAGGCGATAATTTATCATCAATTCAGCAGATATTTATTGAGCACCTGCCTAAGGTCAGACACTGTCCTGGATGGGGTTTGGGAGATTCAAACTTTGAAACATAAGTGAAGGCATTGCCCTAGTCCTCAAGGAACTGCCAGAGAATTGGAAAACCAGGCCTCTGAATCCATGTTTGTAAGAATTGATAAGCATAGGGGAGCTGAGTTCCATGGGAGAGATAAGTAAGCACAGGGTCCTGTGAAACCATGACAGGGTGGCACAGCTCAATTAGGGGGTACACTTGGACACACTGATGCTTCAGCTTAGTTTTGAAAGAATTGGAATAAGCAGGAGTGGCATTCAAAACAGTTAGCACTTTATATGGCATGGACATTCAGCAATTACTAGGGGTTGCCTGCTGGAAACAACCAGTAAGTACATCAATAAACACCCCTATCGGTGTGAACCAGCTGAAAATCAACCCTAAGAAAAGCCAGGCAAAATTGAGGCGGGAGAGAGGGAAGAATAGTTAGACAGAATAGCATATTCAAAGGTTGCTTATATCCCAGTTTTGCAAAATTCTCTAAATACACGAGTGGCTGAGTTTGTATCACGTGGCTCTGTGTCCCACACACACATGCTGCCACAAAACAGGTGAGGCTGCCACTATACAAAAATGAACCTCCTACAAATAAGATGGCAGGGTCTGGGGTACCGGAGTTCCTTCAGGTTTCTACCCTTTGGGCAAGGGCATTTGGGAAGAAGAAATTGGCATTAGATAAGCTTAAACTACTTGAGCCCACGTAGATAATTTAATTTTTAGCCATGTTGTTTCTAAGAGAGAAGACTTCCACACTGGACGAAACTTTGAAAATCTAAATTACCCATTTGAAACAGATTGCCCTTACCCATTTTGCTTCTCCTTGGCTTCTTTCTTCTCTCCTGGACTCCACTTCTCATGTACATGGTCATGATCCTGAGTTGGTGACCATACTGCTGGGAATACTCAGATGACAGAGACGTGAGGAGTTCATGGTCTGGTGGAAGAGAAAGATAGATGGCTAAGCGATCATGCCATCTTATGACAAGTGCTATACTAGAAATCTGGACCAAGTGCACAGGGAGCACAGAGGAGGATTGGCTAATTCTTCCAAGGGAGTCAGGAAAGCATCACACTGGAGATGGGCTTTGAAGAAGGAGTTCCCACCCCGGTTCCCTAGGTGGAAGTGGTAGGTGAGGTGTGGTGAGGCTATTCAGGGAGAAAAGGAGCGGCAGTTGACTGAGCCATTGGGCTGCCATCACCTGTTCTGGAGAGAAGCCCACCTGTAGACTGGTGGTCTGCCACTAAGCAAAGGTGATACCCCACCTCTCTGTCCCCATGCACATTCTTCAAGGATATGGAGACCATTTCATTCAGCTTTAAACAGTAAGCACAGTAAGCGTAAAAGTTAAAAGCCAAGCATACAGACCGCTGCTTTAACAACCTCGGCATCCTGACTTTCTTTTT
The DNA here is from genome assembly GCF_018350155.1 of Leopardus geoffroyi. Taxonomy (NCBI): domain Eukaryota; kingdom Metazoa; phylum Chordata; class Mammalia; order Carnivora; family Felidae; genus Leopardus; species Leopardus geoffroyi. The sequence goes on from NC_059328.1 coordinate 50,967,382, forward strand.
CACTAAAAAACAGTGACTTTTATGAAAGAGAACACCCCTTAAGACATCAAGTCATTAAGACATCGGCCATTAGTCCTGCATGACACAGGAAATGTAAAAATCAGTTTCTGATTGCTCTCTGAGAGTTTGATTTGATAAACCGGCCTTCATAGTTTCGCAGTATGAAAGTCTCTCTCAAATCTGTGTTCTTCCATTAAAATGAAATTCCCTCTCAATATCTATTCTTGAATTAAACAGCGTGCATTGTGTTTTCAGAACACCTCCACCTAAGATTATTACTTTGGAGAAAGGCTCTGAAGGATTGGGGTTTAGTATTGTAGGGGGTTATGGAAGTCCCCATGGAGACCTGCCAATTTATGTCAAGACTATATTTGCAAAGGTATTTTTTTCCTTTTTACTGTACTTTTTTTTTTTTTTAACCTAGGTGAGATTTTTTTTTAAGTGCTTTGCTTTGCTTACTTTTAGCTATACCTGGGTGTGTGCTTGTATGCTCATTGCATTTTCACCTTGTGTAGGACATTCCCACAGCAGACTAGTGAAAAAAAAAAAATCTACAAAAGTCGATTTTACAGATTGTCTTCTTTCAACAACACAACATAAGGAGCAGTGCAGGGCTCTTTGGAAGCTGGCCTTGGAAGTGTTATTCCAGGCTAGAACAAAAGTTTGGCTTTCTCCTTCAAGAAAAGATGACCGCACAGGGCCGTGGCAGAAAGCTCTGCACAAGCCTCGGGTCAGTGCAGCATTAATGGCCGTACATCACCAGAAATCTCAGGACCCTTTACCTTAAGTTGCTGTCTCTCTCTTCCAGCCCTCTGCTGAGTACTTGCACGATCAGCCCACTAAATTAGACTCCAGCTGGATAATAGTGTTTTTCAGGAATTAAATATTCCAATACATCCTACTTGATACATAGGTCATGGTGTCCATTCCAACTGCTGCCTCTAGATGGCTCTTAGATAAGTTACTTTTAACTTTATTGTGACTTTTAAAGTTGGAATTCAATTTTATTGTCAATTCTGAAGATCTTGGAAAAGGACTTAGTATTAATAGTACAATTTTACTCTTCATTGGTTTTATGACAGTCTTTTTTTATTAATTGATCCGATGGCCTCCTACTGCTCTTTCCTAAAGAAATAAAGGTCTTTAAGAGAATAAATAAGGTAGATTCTCTTTCTAGAAAGCTATACTCTACACTAAATAACAAGTTTACTTTTACCTGTGCGGCTCTTAGCACCTGTTAATTGAGCCTAACCATGACCTGACATAATCCTTAAGTCATTTGGCATTTCCTTTTGGAACACATTAGGTAGCTGCAGATTTACCCACCTGTTTCCAATTTGCTAGGGTGCCTATTAAGGAGACATGTTATTCCCAAACACACACATCTGTTGACCTGGTGATGGGCAAAAGGGAAGAGGGAAAGCAGATCAGAAACATTCTGGATAGTGGTGCTGCCCCAGTCTAATAATTCCCAAGGTGGTAAGCCACTGAGAGACCCTCCTTTTCCTAAGGCAACACCGTAAGTAATTGTGATAATTATTCTTTGGGTGCATTATTATATTTTGCTTTTATTTTTTTAAGTTTATTTATTTTTGCGAGAGAGCACGGGGGAGGGACAGAGAGAGAGGGAGAGAGAGAATCCCAAGCAGGCTCCATACCGCCAGCACAGAACCCAATGCAGGGCTCGAACTCACAAAACCGTGAGATCACAACCTGAGCCAAAACCAAGAGTTGGACACCTAACAGAGCCACCCAGGCGCCCCTATACTCTGCTTTTAAAAGAGCCACTATATAGATAAGAATAGTGTAAAACACAATCTACTTCCCCGCCTTTGCCTCTCTGTAAAGCCCTTCCAGAATGTTTAATTCCCTGTTCACTTCGTAACTGTAGGTAGATCAGAGGACTGGTTAGCTTCTCAGGTCTTTTGACCTGCAGTCCAGAGTTAGAAGGCCACACCAGCCACGCCCATCTAGACAACTCCTAGGTAGTGAGCCAGGGCCAGGCACCTTTTGTCAGGTCACCAGAACATACAGTGGAGGATGAAATGGCTGTGCATTGCTGGTGGGTTTTTGAAAAGAAACTACCATCAAATCACAGTGGGACAAAGCAGTGGGGGATAATGAATGTGCTGCAGCTCCCACAGAATCTCTTTTCAAAGACCCTCACTGAAGATGCCATTTAGAAACCAGCTATGCAAGTAGTAACATAGTAGGAAATATTGAACATCCCTGGTATGTTTTATTTTTAAGGAATAGACCCTTGTTTGTAAAGTAAGGCACAGCTAAATCTGAGAAGCCCAATTAAAAAAAGAAAAAGTTCTAAAGCCTTAGCTAATGGCCTACTTAGTTCAGTCTCAATAAAAGAATATTCTAGTGCAAACAATTATTAGTTCCATAGAGTTTATTATAATTCAATCTCATTTGATGGCTTTTTCTTTTTTCATTTGTTAGAGTGAAACCAGTATATCCAAATTTAAAAGTTTTCTTTAGACAATCAGTAAACCAAAATCTGGCAAAAGAGTTTTTCTCTCTTTTTTTTTTAATTTATTTTGAGAGAGAAAACCAGCAGGGGAGGCGCAGAGAGAGAGAATCCCAAGCAGGCCACACTGCCAGCTCAGAGTCCGACACGGATCTCAATCCCACGAACCATGAGATCGTGATCTGAGCCAATCAAGAGTCAGACACTTAACTGACTGAGCCACCCCGGCGCCCCAATTTTTTTTTTTTAATTTTTTTTTTTTAATGTTTAGTCATTTTTGAGAGAGAGAGACAGAGCATGAACGGGGGAGGGTCAGAGAGAGGGAGACACAGAATCCGAAGCAGGCTCCAGGCTCCGTCCAAGCTGTCAGCACAGAGCCTGATGCGGGGCGCGAACTCACAAACCACGAGATCATGACCCGAGCTGAAGTCGGATGCTTACCGACTGAGCCACCCAGGCGCCCCAAGTTTTTTCTTTTTTTTAAATGTTGAAGTCCATCATAAAAATGAATTTTGATGCTAAGCTAAACATTTCCCCCATAGGAATCTGGAAGCTATAGAAACGATAGCTGTATGTTTTCCCTGTTTTTCAACAATAAACATATATTCTTAAAAATGTTTGTCTTCTCAAGTTTCTGAATCTCGGATGCCCACAGGGCGTGAGTTTTTATGTGACCTTGTTAGTGTCCCTAAGCTTCTTTTAATACTTCTCTTGCTCAACTAAGAAATAAATTTGGGAGTTTCCTGGGTAGCTCAGTCAGTTGAGGGTCTGACTCGACTTTGGCTTAGGTCATGATCTCATAGTTCATGGGTTCAAGCCCCAAATCAGGCTCTGTGCTGACAGCTCAGAGCCTGGAGCCTACTTCAAATGCTGTCTTCCTCTCTGTCTGCCCCTCCCCCACTTGTGCAAGTACACTTGATCGCTCTCTCTCAAAAATGAATAAACATTAAAAAATTTTTGTTAAAGAATGTACAAATCGCAGAACGTTGAAATGTCATCCTGTTTTGCATTACTGAAAATGAAAACTTGAAAAACTTAACATGCTTTAAAAAAAAAATTACACAGATATCTGAGGTTTCCTAAAGCCCTCAAATCTTAGCCTGTAACATTTAATAAAATCAAGTTTGCTAAGTAATTCTGATTTTATCCACAAGTTGTTTAATCTTGTCTGTGTTGCAGTTAACACACTTTCGTAAAAGAAAAAAAAAAAAAAAAAGATTTGAATGAAGTTACAATTTATTTAATTTTGGTATTTCCCCCCAGTACAGACATGGTTTTGAATATTCTTTATTATACCTTTACCAGAATTCCACCCTTTCCACGGTTTTGACAGTCTAGATAATTCACCCATCACCTCAGGACCTCCATGCTGCGGGTAGACACCAGTCTCTGAAGCATTAGTTAGTGCCTCTTAGTTTGGCTTCTGAGTGAGTCAGGACAGGGGTGCCTGTGGGCCTTAATTATTTTCCCCAGCACTTCAACACCATTTAGAGGATTCTTCCAGCACTAATGTTTTAAGGGATTTTCGCAGTTACCCCAACAGAAGGAGAAAGCCTCCTACAAATCTGTTCCTAGGTTTTTTCTTTCCTTACCCATCCAAAGTATTTCTAGTAATATCATGGTATTTTTAGGTACTTGGCTTTAGAATTTAAAAAAGCCCAAGTTTCACTTGCTTTGTGCAATTTTGAGGAGCCATGCATGACTGAATGTATAATGAAAATAGTCATTTAGAACCCTAAATGATCAAAGATAAGCTGAAGCTTTTGAATATGATATTGCAAAACTTCAGAGATGCTACACTTTGTGTATTTATATATAGAACAGCTTTATTGAGATAGAATTCACATACTATACAATTCACCCCATCTAGAGGCTACATCTTTTTTTTATTTGTTTGAGTAATCCCTACACCCAACACGGGGCTCAAACTCACAAACCCGAGATCAAGAGTCTCATGCTCTTCTGACTGAGCCAGCAGACGCCCCAAGGCTACACTCATTTTTGACCAATCACTGCAGGGAAGATACCTTAATAATGCAACGGGAACCCTATATCATGATGGTGCTGGCAATAAGACTTAACACCAGATTCAGTTCTGCCTTTGTCAGTATATTAGGTATTCATGAATATGACATTCAAATTCCATTCAGTATGGAATATTGAAATAAGGTCCTACTCGTATTAAAAGAAATGTGAATGTCAGTACATTTCTACTAGTATGTTATTTAAACAGTGCATAATTATGGTTACTATTCAACCATTATTCAAATAACACATCCTACATTCTTAATTTTCTTAGTTTAAAAACATTACCTAGAAATAACTTTAACTGGTAGTTTTTAAAGTTACTCTTTTGATAAACACACCCTAATATTAATATCATTTGTTAACTGCGTGGTCCTGGATTAAACTGGAATGTTTCTTGTTTGTAGGGAGCAGCTGCAGATGACGGCCGGTTGAAGCGAGGCGATCAGATTTTAGCCGTTAATGGCGAGACCCTGGAAGGTGTCACTCATGAGCAAGCTGTGGCCATTCTAAAACACCAGAAAGGGACTGTAACCTTAACTGTGCTGTCATGAGCCTCGGGTCCTAATCTCAAGATAGGTATTGTAGAATACCCATAGGAAGATGAAGCCCTGAGAGAGGATGAAAAGCAGCCTCCACTAGAATCCGCTTTCATTTCCCATCTCACCCTCTCTGCTCAGGAGAGGAAGCTAGATTTCGTGTGAAGTTCCCAAATCAACCGTCACCTCTTGGTGGGGTTAATTTCCAAAACTCGAATGAGTCTTCTCTGATATGCATCTAACATCCATGTTTATCTTCTAGTAGTAGCTGGTTCTGATTATATTTGCTGAAACCTAAGTTAACAACCCCTCATTTCTTGTGCCCTTCTCTGCCCATTCCTCCTCACTCAGAGGCTTAACAGCAAGCTCACTTGGCATCTGATGAACAGAAACAAACATTAAGCAACTTGTCATCTCACTCATGATTTACATATGCTAATTGTCTCTTCAAGTATGGCAGAAAACATTAGTAGTATAATTAACTTACCATTGATCCCCGTGATAAAATACCCAGTTCTCCTATGGGAAATTACTGTGCTCTTTTCTGCACGACTTATAGTCAAGTAAGTCTCAAATTCGTTTCCCTGGCGGATCTTTATAAACTAGTCATTGGTGATTATGATGAATCAATATGCACACTGTAATGTGAAAACTCTGGAAGGCTTTCTAATTGTTTTCTTAGCTAAATAAATGTATACCACTGAGAAAAAGCACCTTATTCTCAGCAGGGAAAATTAGCATCCATGTTCTGAATTCTAACCATGCTAAATTACCTTCAAGTCCAGGAAGTTCATCTGGAGTTAATGGCATCTCAGTAGGCAGGCATCATTCCCACCCTTCAGTCTTCAGAAGACGAGGTGGAAGCCTGACAACCACACTGTAGAGATCGTAAGTCAGATGTGGCCTGGGTGGCCTTGGACTTGTGCAAAGTAGAGTGACAAATTTGAGTATCCTTCCCCTTGGCTCCATACCGGTCAAGCTAGCAGTACAATCTGTAGGAACATAGGGATAGAGCAACATGCTTAGCCGCAAAGTGACGGTGGAAATGAACTCAGCCTGAAAATCAGTGATGGGTACTTGGCTAATGTTTCCTGATCGTCAGGAAGCCCCCCATCTGCCGAAGTTTTACATGCTAACAAAGCAACTACAGCAGAAAATACAAAAATACCTTTAAAGTTGAATAGGGGCATTCTTATGTAGGTATTCACAGGAAAATGGGGGAGCTGCTTATCAGTGAATAGTTTAGGTTCTTCTGTAAAAAATGTACCATAAAAGAGGGGTACCAGGATCAGTAATTGAAGTATTGTAGCATCTTTGAACTAAAACACTATGCTGCAAATGGTCCACAGTAATTGTCAACATGTAATGGGCTCTAATTTAAAATGTTATTTAATAATTACAGATTTTAATTGAGACTTATCTTTGAGTAGATGTAATCACAAAGTGCATTAACTCTTGTTGGAATATTTTGTGGCTATTCCAAAGTATAGAGTGCCTAAATCTTATGTTGAAAATGTCTTCCATGACTGGCATTGAGTTTTCTGAAGTTACATATGGCTTGTGGAATTTCTAATGTATCCAAGATGTGCAGTGTTATGAGGATCTTGTCTTTCAGTGCACAGGAAGCTATAGGCCTCAGAAGTTCTATGCTAATTGTACCTGTAAGAACCCCTGAGGCAGCCAAGAAGAAATGAAGCCCAAATAAAACTTGAAAATGCACCTTAAAATAAAAAGTACGTGTGTGCATACACACACCCACACATAAGACTTCGTGGAATACTTTTGAAATGTGATTCTGCTTGATTTTGATGGAATGGCCGTTAAATATACATTTTGAAATAATATACTGTTGTTGTGTCTCACACATAATCCTCTTAGGTCATGCCATTAGAAGTCTATTGATACAAGAATTGTGCTCTATATTCCTTACTGCAGTAAATTGACCAAAATTCTCATAACTGGTTCCGTCTCTAAGTAATTGCCTTGCCAAAAATGCTTCTTTGCATCAGAACTTACTGACAAGCCAAGAGGCCACGAAGATGGGAATGTTTTGAAGAAAGTGGTTCTGTCATAGTACATATATTGTTTTGTCCTCATCATTTGGGAAATCTAAGTATAGTAATTGGGGTTCTAGCATGAGAGGGAAGTAAATCAGGAAACATGAAACTGCTGAATGTATGTGTAAGTTGTTTCCAAAGATTATAAATAAGTATAGTTGCCTAAAGAGCAAATAGAGTCTTATTATATATGAAAAAGTGCAATTTGTGCATCTGATTTGGCTTTTTCTTCAGCCTCTTTGTTCCCAAAGGGCGGGGCGTGGCCGTGGCCGGGGGGAATCCAACTTTTCACAAAGTTTTCCAGTACTATTAAAATCTGGGATCCATTGGGGCGCCTGGGTGGCGCAGTCAGTTAAGCGTCCGACTTCAGCCAGGTCACGATCTCGCGGCCCATGAGTTCGAGCCCCGCGTCAGGCTCTGGGCTGATGGCTCAGAGCCTGGAGCCTGTTTCCGATTCTGTGTCTCCCTCTTTCTCTGCCCCTCCCCCATTCATGCTCTGTCTCTCTCTGTCCCAAAAATAAATAAACGTTGGAAAAAAAAATTAAAAAAAAAAAAAAATCTGGAATCCATTAATAGCTATCTCATGGCAAGTATGTTGCCAGGTGTTAGAATAGGTGTTCTCTCCCCTACCCCATCTCTCTCTCTCTCTCTCTCTCTCTCTCTCTATATATATATATATATATATATATATTTTTTTTTTTTTTTTTTTTTTTTTAAGTAGCCTTCATGCCCAGCATGGAGCCCAACATGGGGCTTGAACTCACAACCCTGAGATCAAGACCTGAGCTGAGATCAAGAGTAAGATGTTTAGGGGCACCTGGGTGGCTCAGTTGAGCATCAGACTCTTTGTTTTGGCTCAGGTTGTGATCTCATGGTTCATGGTTTTCAGGGTTTGAGCCCCCCATCAGGCTCTGTGCTGAAAGCAAGGAGCCTGCCTGGGATTCTGTCTCCCTCTCTCTGCCCCTCCCCTGCTCACTCACTCGCTCTCTCAAAAATAAATAAACACTAAAAATGTTTTTTAAAAGTCAGATGTTTAACCAACTGAGCCAGCCAGGCACTCCTAAAATAGATGCTTTATAAAAGAGCCAGTATGATAATCCAGAGGGCAAGTCCTGGCATCCTCTTGAGTTTGAATCCTGACTCACTAGCTTTGTGACGTTGTCCAAGCTATTTAATTACCCCTTGCTTTAGTTTCTCCAGTTAGAAAGGGGTGGAGATGGGAAGTTTCTAAGTACTATAATGAGTAAAGTCCAAGTCTAGACCGTAGTAGAGGTGCCTGGCTCATAGTTAAGTATTACATAAACATTAGCAATAAACCTCTTTTCCTATATATGGAAGTGGCCTGAAATTATACGTGTATGCTGATGATTTGATTTCAATCATTGACCTTTAAAAAACATATTTCTGATGGTGGCTTAGTTCAGAACTTTTGCCCAAATCAGTTAGCGACATGTGTCACTGATTCTAATGGTGTGAGCCTGAGGCACTGGAGCCTGTGCTAATAAAAAGCCACAACTGAACAGAAACCAAGGCTTCCACCATCAGCCATGCTGCCAGGATGGGGAGTTAGATCCATTCCGTGGGTTTGCTCTCCTGCCTCCAGAACCAGGCAAGGCACTTCAAGTACCAGCAGCCCTTTGGCAAGGAATTTTAACCTGGCACACACCTTCATTCCAGAGATTCGGAATCGCTGACCACTGCTCTTCTAACCCAGCCACACACTTTCCCGCCCATCTGTTGTCAAAGAAGTCCGTCTCCTCCCCCAGATGATGAGACTCTTTAAAAACAGATTAGGTCAGATTCATCATGTTAATTCTATCCGGTATACTTGTCAAATACTGGAGGTCCCATGCTTAGGGAATCCTCTGGGTCAGTCCGTCTTTTTTAGCTCCAAGTTCCTACTTCATTATATTTTTTTATTTATACTTATATGTTTCTATTTAAAGTCAATCAGAATAGACTTTTGAACACGACATTTTTTTTTTTTAATTTTTAATGTTTATTTTTGAGAGAGACCAAATGTGAGCAGGGAAGGGGCAGAGAGAGGGAGACACTATTTGAAGCAGGCTCCAGACTCTGAGCTGTCTGCACAGAGCTCAAACCCAGGGACTGTGAGATCATGACCCAAGCCAAAGTCAGATGCTTAACCATATGAGCCACCCAGTCACCCCTAAACACAACATTTTTAATTTGGGTAATAATTATAGTTTTGCCATCCCAGTGCAAAGTTTTTGACAGAGAATTGTCAGATTCTCTATATTTAAGTAAAGACTGAAAGAGGGGTAACCTGGGTGGCTTAGTTGGTTGAGCCTGTGACTCTTGCTTTCAGCTCAGGTCATGATCCCAGGGTCATAGGATCAAGCCCCATGAGCCCCACGTCAGCTTACGATTCTCTCTCTCCCTCCCTCCCTTCCCCCATGTCTCTCTCTCTCTCTCTCTCTCTCTCTCCCCCCCCTCCTCCCCCCTCCCTCCACCCCTCCCATGCTCTTGCTCTCTGTCTCTAAATTAAAAGTAAAAAGACTAAAAAAGAAACATTTCACTGCACAATGCCAATACAAACTGAAGTTTGGAAGGGTAGTGTGTGTGTGTGTGTGTGTGTGTGTGTGTGTGTGTGCGCGCGCGCGCGCGCGTGCGCATGCACATGCATGTGTCAAAGACTCACTTCCACCCCTCCTGAGTAGCATTTCTATTTCCAGTCACTTAAAGGAGAAAATAAGTAGCTTTGGTCTTGGGCCCTGAGATGTTACTGTTAAGTAGCAGGACTCCTGGTGGGCGAAGTTACACAGGAGCAAAAATTTCTCTGATTCTCTTCCTAGATCCTCAGTAAACCTCAGTGGGATTCATCAATTTAGCACTCTTGTAGCGCACCCACACACGGCTTCTAAATTTGCCTAAATTTTTAAAGCTTATTTCAGTTCTCCCTAACTTAGCTCTACAACACAAGGCACTTTCAAGACAAAGCCTAGAAAACAAAGAAAAATAGACCTTTTAGCTGTTGACAAAAAAAAAAAAAAAAAAAAAAAGAGCTGGTCTATCAACTCCCCATATATCTCCACATCCTGGGAAGAATTTCCAAGGTAGGACTTCCCCGATACCCTCTGCTTTATGCATTCTTCTTCTCAAAGTAGCCATAATTGATGACAGGTGCACAGTCAACTGCCTGATGGCTTGACTGGTCACGTGCCTAGCTTTCCTCTCCTGGGAGAACCGAAGAAATGGTGGAGTAAAGGTGGGGCTGCTGCTGGTATTTAACTCCCCTCAAGGCCAGAGCTATGATTTCTTTTCCTGGGAACTTCAGGATAGTTGTTTGAAAATAGGTTCCAATGGTCCCCATATCCTGAGGAATATGATTTATCTGATTTTAAAGATTGCGAACCAGATCATACAATGACGAAAGCTGGCAAGCCCAAAATCCGCAGCGTAGTCTGGCAGGCTCATAACCCAGGAGAGTCAACAGTGCAGATGAAGTTCAAAGAATTTCCTCTTGCTCAAGAAGGCTAGTCTTTTTATTCTTTTCAACTGATTAGATGAGGCCTACCCATATTACCGAGAGCAATCTGCTAAGTCTACTGATTTAAATGTCAGTGTTATCCAAAAGCACCCTCAAAGTTAACATACAACATTAACTATCCCAGACATCATGGGACTTTGGATTGCAACTCCTTTAGGGACGGCCTTGCCTTAGGGTAAACATGGAACCTCCTGACCGCTCTGGTGTCCTCAGCTGTGGGGCAGTCACCATCACCACTACCCCCTCCCCAGGTCCCCCAGGAGCAGCCAACTGAGACCTGGCCTCTGCCATGCCACCACCCAGGGGCCCCCAGGTACTTGTGGGCCTAATTAGGTGGCTTCTCACTGCACTCAGAGTAAAGTCCAAACTCAGCATGTGTTTGAAACACTTCATGTTTAGCTTCCATCTAAGTCTCCGGCAGTCATATTAACCCTCGTGTCACAAAAGACTTCCAAGGAAAAGCCCAGCTCTCTTATCCTCTCTCACCCTTAGGAATTTGCCCAGATTGTTCATTAACACAGAGGAAATGCTGTTCCAGGTGTAATCAGACCCAGCTTCAGCAACATCCAGCAGCATCGCCCAGGAGAAATGCAAATGTATGCTCTGCCCTAGACCAACGCAATTGCAATCTTGGGGGCAGGACCCAGAAATCTGTGTTTCTTGTTTTTTAAAGTTTCTTTATCTATTTCAAGAGAGAACAAGCAGGGGAGAGGCAGGGAGACAGGGAGACAGAGTATCCCAAGCAGGCTCCATGCTGTCAGGGCGGACCTCAACACAGGGCTCCATCTCAGGAACTGGGAGATGATGACCTGAGCTGAAATCAAGAGTTGGGCTTAGCCAACTGAGCCACCCAGGCGCCCCAGAAATCTGTGTTTTAACAGGCTCTCCGGGTGACTCGGATACATAGAGAAGTTAGAGAGTCACAAGGTTAGAGCACTCTCCCTTTTCCTTCCTATCTGTGGTCATTTACAATCGCCAAGTTTTTTTTTTTTTTTAAGTTTACTTATTTATTTATGTTGACAGAGACAGCGCCAGCAGGGTAGTGGCAGAGAGAGGGAGAGAGAGAGAGAGAGAGAGAGAGAATGAATCCCAAGCAGGCTCCGCCCTATCAGCGCAGAGCCCGATGCGGGCTCAAACTTAAGAAACATGATATCATGACTTGTGCTGAATCCAAGAGTCAGATGCTTAACCAACCGAGCCACCCAGGCGCCCCTACAATCGCCAAGCTCTTTTGATAGATACCAGTGGCCTCCGACAAGTTAAAGGCAGACAGGAATACGGGCCTCCTCCCTCACTGCCTTGCTGAGCTGTGTTGGATCCAGAGCAAGTCGTCAGCCGCCTATATAAACATGTGTTCGCAGCACAACACACAGCCCCCACCTGTCCAGAAAGCTCAGTGAGCTGCCCAATCTGTCTTTTTAGGCCACTACCTTGGCTGCACATTAAAATCACCTGAGGCTATTTTAAATGCCCAAAGCTTAGGCCACACCCCAGACCAATTAAATGGGGACTCCTGGGAGGGAAGGTGAGACTCAAGGATTTTTTTTTTTTTTAAGTTCCCCAGGGGATTCTAACATGTGGCCAGAGTTAAGAGCAATTGTTTTAGGTCCTTCCACAAACACCTGGTTTAAAAAGTTCCACTCCCAAGGCAACTGCTACAACATTCAGACTTTCTGTCCCATCAGATAAATAATGCTTCCTGAGGGGGCGGGCTGGAGGTGGGAGGGGGAAGGCAGAACTGATTGTTCCAGACCTAGCAGGATCCCCTGAAGGTGTTGGTCTTTAGATCATTAGACCCTATTGAAGCAAAGGGGGAGGAGTGCCTCTTTCATCTTTCTACCAACAACAGATTTCGAACACATTGATTTCATGCATTTAAAAATCACCCATAAGGTAATTAATGCACCCTTTCATTTTTGATGAAAGTTAAAGCCATCCCAGGAGCATATGGTCTTTCAATTGCCAATTATCCATCTTTGGACATAGATTCTTGATTGGGGTGCACCTCTAGTGTTGGCTTACCTCCCCTGGGGTATAGAGTAAAGCTAGTTATGTGCACACCACGTATATAGCAGCATTCATGGACTATAAGAAAGCACCCATTTTTTTTTTTAATTTTTTTTTAACGTTTATTGATTTTTGTGACAGAGAGTGACAGAGCATGAACAGGGGAGGGGCAGAGAGAGAGGGAGACACAGAATCGGAAGCAGGTTCCAGGCTCTGAGCCATCAGCCCAGAGCCCGATGCGGGGCTCGAACTCACGGACCGCGAGGTCATGACCTGAGCCGAAGTCGGACGCTTCACTGACTGAGCCACCCAGGCGCCCCGAAAGTACCCATTTAAATGCCACTTCCTCTGGACGCCTGGGTGGCGCAGTCGGTGAAGCGTCCGACTTCAGCCAGGTCACGATCTCGCGGTCCGTGAGTTCGAGCCCCGCTCAGGCTCTGGGCTGATGGCTCAGAGCCTGGAGCCTGTTTCCAATTCTGTGTCTCCCTCTCTCTCTGCCCCTCCCCCGTTCATGCTCTGTCTCTCTCTGTCCCAAAAATAAATAAACATTGTAAATGCCACTTCCTCAGGGAAGCTTTCTGACTCCACAGACCCCGATAAGTCTCTCTCCACGGCTTCTGGACACCCTGAGCTTCCCTTATAATGTTAACTAGATGGTGGGAGAAGAGGTATCTGTTAACTTGCCTCTGGTTTGCTCCAAATTCTGAATATCTTAAGGACAAAAACAATGTCTTTCTCATTTTTGTATCCCCAGCACTTAGCATAGTTCCTGGCACAGAATAACTATTCAAATATTTATTGAATTAAAATATGTGGCCAGGCACAGTGCCAAATACAATTTTTTTGCTTAAGTTTATTTTTTTAGTAATCTCTACACCCAATGTGGGGCTCGAACTCATGACCCCGAGACCAAGCATCACATGCTCTTCAGATTGACTAGGTCAGGTGCCCCAAATACAATTTATTTTACAAATCACTCTGCAATTTACTTTGAAATACATTTTTTAAAGGATGGATAGGAGGTGTTGTAAAACAAGTCTTATAAAGTGTTAATGACAGAATCTTGTTGGTGGATGTTCTCTGTTAAATTCTCAACTTTGCTGTATGTTTGAAATTTTGCATAATGAAAAAAAGGGAGGGGGGAGGCAGGTAGGGAACTTAATGAATCTTCACAATACTTCAGGATCGGTATTGTCCCTATTGTTTACAGAAGGGGAAACTAAGAACCAGGTAAGTTAGAAACCTGCTCAGCATCACACAACAGGTGCAGGCAGGCTTTGCATCATCTCTGTAAACCACTTCCCCATCTGCTCTCAGACAGACTTCCTTTTCTGGCTGTCAAATAGAATGCAGGCCAGATAGCCCCATTCTGACTCATGAATTAAACTGAAAACGTGTTGTTTTCAGGAATGGGAAGGCCACAACACACTTGTTTCGGGCCATTGCATAAGGGTGGGAGTGGCGTCCCTGTTTCCTTGGGGGATTAGAGGACCACACCAGCGCCTACCTGCATCTCATTCCCCTTAGCGTCGGACTAGTGAGTAGATGATTTCCTTACCTGAAAGCCCCTCAGCCACAGAGCAGGCTTCATGAAGCCACTATTTGTGATCGTTTGAGAAGGCAAAGCTGCATCAATAAAATATGGCTTAAGGATCTGAGCCAGAGCTCAAGGGCTCGCTGGAAACACCACTAGGACTTCTCTCCCCAGCCTTGGAGTTTCATGTCCATAACGGAAACAATTACTCCCTCTTTCAAACCCTCCTTTGATCACTGGTTTTCTACCGCCATAAGAAGATTCTAACCAGAGAGGTTTGCCAGGTGTTTGGTTTGCTGCACGCTTATGAAGACAGGCCACATGCTTCAACAGCAGGTTGATTCCCTTCTACCAGGAGAGGCTAGAAATGAAAACCCCAGCCACCTGCACCAAACTTGCTCCCTTTGGACTCCGCAGGCAGCGGCAGCCTGCAAGTTCGCAGATGACCGCGCGGGGGCGCACGAGAGACGTTGCGAGTCCCTGGTCTCGGCAATCCCAGGCTGAGCCAGCAAGGGGAAAACAAAATGTTCATTTAGCTGAGTCTTCCCGATGTCTTCCAGAAACCAGATGGAGAAGTGAGGGCTGGCAGAGGAGTCCGGGCTGCAGCCAAAGCTTGTGTGACCTCCAAAGCGGGCAAAGGCTCAATGTTGGTGCTCCCACCAGGCCAGGTTGTTAACAGTACAGGAAGGTAAACATCATCCTTGTAGCTAGCTGTTGGTGTTTTGGTCCTATGACCACGTTCCACTGCCTTGAAATCCCCGCTTTTCCATGACCCAGACTGCTTCCGTTTGCCTGGCCCTTGGACACTGAGTAGTAAGTTAGAGATGTTTAGGTTTGGGGGCTGGGGCATGGATTTCAGCCCTTAAGTGTTTCCCCTACCAGGGGCTCCCTTCCAGGTCCCTTACTCTGGGGAAGTCTTATCATTTTATTGTGTATCTTAAATATATATTTATTTATTTATATAAAGTATAAGTATATATATTATATATATATTTATATTTATATAAGTATAAATATATATAATATATATATATGTAAAGTATATAATTATGTATTCATTTGTTTTTATTTTTTGCTGTATGGCTCCTCTACTAGATTGGAAGCTTAATGAAGGCATGGACTGTGACTATCTTTTTCACTGCTGTATACCCAACTCCTTGCCCACTGCTTGCCATTTAATAGATGCTCAATAAACACTAGTTGTAAGTTTTAATTTTTAAAAAATCCTTCTTGATCCTCGAGAGCTATAATCCTTCCCTGCTTGGTATTACAGAAAGACATGATTGTTTAGTGGTTATGTGCATGGACTCTGGAGCAGGAACACCTAGGTTCAAATCGGGCTCTTAGGACTTTAGGTGAGTTACTCTGTGCCTTAGTATTCCCATCTGTAAAATGGGACTGATGATGATAAGACTAATACCTAACCAACTTCATAGGATCACATAACATAGGAAAGTTAAGTGAATTACCTATTATTACTATATCTATACTTTAAGCCTCATTTTATGAGTGCATCCATCACTTTTTATAATTATTTTCATACCTATGTCCCTCTCTAGGTCATGAATTAGATCACCACTTACTTCATCCCATGAGGCCTAACATAGTGCCTGACCAAGTTAGCACTCAATAAGGTTGGACTGAACTTGGTATATTACATATTTCATTACGAAAAAATGTATATTATTTTTTCTCCTCATACTCTCCTGTTATTCCAACCTCTTTATTAAAATTAGGCTAATAGTGAATAACAAATCATCAAAATCCAAACTTGTTTTTTAGCTTGGAGGAAAAGGAGAAAGGGAAACAAAGAACAGAAGAAAGTGTACCTAGAGAGGAAATACTTCACGGTTTGTAAAATTCCATTAAACATTTGGAAGAATAGTCTCTTACTCGAATTGGAGACTATTATGTTTGTAGAAGAATTGACTCCTTTCATCTATGCAATTCCATGCTTTGGAAGTTCTTGCTAATGTACTGAAAGAAGATACAATGAACTGGCAATATTATCAAGAATCAATCTGTACCAGAATCATTCCCATTATAGTCTAAGGAAAGAATAAAAATCATACGCAAAGATTAATGTAAATGGATGGTCATACCGATACTATACTATTATTTACAAAGGTAAAATGACCCAGAGGTCCACCAGTAACCATGGGCAAGGTTAGATACCACATGGCTTACAGCCACCCAAAGGAAAATGATGTATATTTTCTTTTTTTTTTTTTTAACGTTTATTTATTTTTGAGACAGAGAGAGACAGAGCATGAACAAGGAAGGAGCAGAGAGAGAGGGAGACAGAATCTGAAACAGGCTCCAGGCTCTGAGCGGTCAGCACAGAGCCCGACGCAGGGCTCGAACTCAGGGACCGCGAGATCATGACCCAAGCCGAAGTCGGCCGCTTAACCGACCGAGCCACCCAGGCGCCCCAATGATGCATATTTTCAAAAAAAATTTTGCACCGCAGACACAAAACTGAAAAAAAAAGGAAAAAAGATTGTAAAATGCTGCTTTTCTTGGGATTATATGTGATTTTAATTTTCATTTTTTTTTAAGTTTATTTTGAGAGAGAGAGCAAGCATGAGCAGGGGAGGGGCAGATAGAGACAGAGAGGGAAAATCCCAAGCAGGCTCTGTGCTGTCAGTGCAGAGCCGGACACAGGGCTCAATCTCACGCTGTCAGATCATGACCTGAGCTGAACTCAAGAGTCGGACGCTTGAACTGACTGAGGTACCTACACACCCGAAAGAGAGAGAGAGAGAGAGAGAGAATCTTATTTGTTGTTGTTAATTAGTTAAGTGTTTATTTATTTTTGAGAGAGAAAGAGCACGAGCAGGGGGAGGGACAGAGAGGGAGACACAGAATTTGAAGCAGGCTGCAGGCTCTGAGCTGGCAGCACAGAGCCTGACATGGGGCACAAACCCATGAACCGTGAGATCATGACCTGAGTCAAAGTCTAACGCTTGACTGAGTCACCCAGACACCCTGAGAGAGAGAGAGAGAGAGAGAGAGAGAGAGAAAGAGAGAATATCTTAAGCAGACTCCACGCTCAGCACAGAACCCAACTCAGGGCTTGTTCCCGCGACCCTGGGATCATGACCTGAGCCAAAACCAAGAGTCAGACAATCAACTGAGCCACCTAGGTACCCCTCTTTTTTTTTTAAGATTTTAAGTAAGCTCTACACACAGTGTGGGGCTTGAACTCACAACCCCGAGATCGAGTCACATGGTTTACGGACTGAGCCAGTCGGGCGCCTCAGAAGTGTTTTATTTTTTAATTAGAAAACAATGTTTAAAAACCGTTATTCGTTTCACATTTTGGCCTTCCTCCCATCATTGTTACTGTTTCTGAGAGTGTGTGATCCCTGAACAGTTTACGTCAGAATCCTGGTACAGGCAGATGCACACTTAGGAATCAGAATCTGCATTAGCCTAGCTCAGGTGAGCCTTCGCTGAACACACGCTGAAGTTCGCAGAACCTCCGATTTAGCAACTAGGAAAGAAGAGAAAAACCTGCATTTCATATTAAAGAACAATGGGTCTTAAGAAAGGTACTCCCACTCGTGGCCAGAAGATGGCGCGGGTTTCCCGTTTACCCGATTCATACGCCGTTAGAGGGAAATCTTGTTCGGAAGAAATATTTTGCTCTCATTACAGAAAGCCAGAGGGGTATCCGCACCCTGAAATTGTGATGAGAAACAAGAAACTAGAATCTTTAATAACAGGTAGGATTAGGTATCCTGTCTCCATAGAAACTACTCTTCGCCAAAGAAAGATTAGATTAGATGTGTGTGAGAATAGTACTACACCCTAAAGGAGAGCTGTAACCAATCCCTTGGGGGTTTTTTGGCTACAAAGTCAGGGCCAGAATAGGGTGGTCACTGTGGAATTTAGAACAAATTTAGGAAAAGGAAAGGGAGAGGGTCTCTAGTTCCAGGGCATGTAGAGACGGACACAACAGACACCCTAGGCTATTGATTCCACTTCGCCAGCTCTCTTCTTTTGGAGTCCTAGCATCAGTGGGAGCTGGGGGCAGAGCCTCCCACCTTGGCACCTCCACTGAGGAAGAGGCAAGCAGTTATGGGAACCCAGCACCCTCCAGCACCCTCAAGATGTGCAAAATGCCTTATCCTTCAAGACGCAGTCCCCTATCACAGCTTCCAACAAACCTTGTGCAGACCTTCCCCTGCAAGTTTGGCCGAGCCTTCTCTACCATTCCTAGAACTCACTGCTTGGCTTTATCTTTTCAATTAACACGTTATGTTAAAATTAATCTGTTTAGAAGATCTAGCTATCCCAACAGATGCTACGCCATGAGCTATTAGCAGTAGGATATCAGCCACCCCTCTCCCACATATCAACAAGAGACTTGGGGGGAAATACATTCACAATTGCAATGACAATAATTATTACCCAGAAAAAACGTTAACAAAAAAATATGTAGGACTTATTTGAGGGGGGGGGGGGAAAACCTGCCAAGCATTTAAACAAATGATGAAATTAACAACATTAATAGCAAACATTTGAGGCTTACCATGCCTGAGGCACTATTCTAAAAACTTTTGCATGTTTCACTCCATTTTTTTTAATGTTTATTTATTTGAGAGAGAGAGAGACAGAGACAGAGTGTGAGCAGGGAAGGGGCAGAGAGAAAGGGAGACACAAAATCCCAAGCAGGCTCCAGGCTCTGACCTGTCAGCACAGAGCCCAACTCTGGCTTCAAATCCACGAACTGCAATTTCATAACCTGAGCCGAAGTCGGAGGCGTAACCGACTCAGCCACCCAGGCGCCCCATCATGTCTTACTCCATTTAATCCACAACCTGTGAGGTAGGTACCATAGTATTTCTAGTTTTATGGGAAACAGAGGTATAAAGAGGTTAAGTAAATTGCCTGATGAGATCTCATCTTCATTGCTGGAGAGCTTCAATTATGCATAATTCTTCCCCAATTGCTTTTTAATATTTAACTCAAATCTCATCAAAATCCCCAAACAAGGTAAGGTCACTGATGTAAGAGGTTCATATTTTATGTAAGTACATGTATGTGTAGAAAAATCTGAAAGAATGTACACAGGTTGTTGGAGGTATCTTGGCTTCCCTATACTTTCTTGTATTTAACAGACTTGTTGCAATGTGCATGTATTACTGAATTCTAAGCACTGGGAAAGGTACTTTAACTGAATTATCTCAAATTCTCCCAACACCATGAAATAGGTATTATTTTGCCTACTTGGTAGATTCTTAAAAAGTAGCTCAGAGAGGGTAACCAACTTACTTGAAGTCACACAGCTGGTAGAGTGGTCGTCTTAACCCAACAGCCCGAATCTGGAACCAGCTCTTCTTTTTTATAAATTTTTTTTTTTTCAACGTTTATTTATTTTTGGGACAGAGAGAGACAGAGCATGAACGGGGGAGGGGCAGAGAGAGAGGGAGACACAGAATCGGAAACAGGCTCCAGGCTCAGAGCCATCAGCCCAGAGCCTGACGCGGGGCTCGAATTCACGGACCACGAGATGGTGACCTGGCTGAAGTCGGACGCTTAACCAACTGCGCCACCCAGGCGCCCCAAGGGAACCAGCTCTTCTGAGTGAGCATTACTGCATTCCAAGAACACAATGACTGTGCACAGTGATGAGTGGCTGAATAGCACAAGTCCTAGGATGCTGGGACTCGGATCCTAACTGACGCTATGGAGTCCAATAAGGTACTTCTTAGAGGAAGTGTCATCAAAGCAAAACTTTGTTAGAGCAGTGCTTGGCACATAGCACATACACAATAAATATTTGACAAATGAGGGGCGTCTGGGTGGCTCAGTTGGTTGAGCATCTGACTCTTGGTTTCGGCTTAAGCCCTGCATTGGGCTCCAGGCTAACAGCATGAAGCCTGCTTGGGATTCTCTCTCTTCCTCTCCCTCTGGCTCTCCCCCATGCTCTCTCTCTCTCTTTCTCTCAAAATAAATAAACCTAAAACTTTTTTGACAAATGAGTTGATTGACCTAGAAAGGAGGGTAGAATTTGGGTGAGGAAAGGCATTCCAAGCAGAATAAATGTCAGGGCTGTGTTTCAGCCAGAGAATTCCAGGCTGGTTTCCTTCAGCATTCTGCTACAGGTCCAAGAACACCTTTCCTTTCAGGTTTAGGGTTGTCCTGGCAGGTGGCAGGGTGTCAGCTTGGTAATCCAACTAGAACCAGGCAAAATCTTCTAACCTGACAGGCAGGTCAAGTCTAAAGAGCTGGGCAGACTCCAGATGAACTGGTGTCAGGCAAGGAGCCCAGTACAAAACTCACCCTATTTGCCCAAACCTCCTGAGTAGTTTGTCTTAAAACTATTCAGGCGTCGGGCACCTGGGTGACTTAGTCAGTTAAGCATCCGACTCTTGATCTCAGCTCAGGTCATGATCTCATGGTTTAGTGGGTTCGAGCCCTGCCTGGAGCTCTGTGCTGACAGCTCAGAGCCTGCTTGGGATCCTCTCTCTCCGCCCCTACCCTGCTTACAGGTCTCTGTCTCTCTCAAACATAAATAAAAAAAAGAATTAAAAAAAGAAATTATTCAGGCACACCACAAAGTGTGGGTCAGGTGACCACGATGCCATGGCCTTCCCTTACCTGCCTGCAGCTATCAGCTGGGCACTTGTGCAGAGGACCCAGCCCTGAGACTGTCCAAAATCACAGGGGAAATGACGGAAAATTCACTGCCACCATTGCCAGTAAGAGTGATTTGTACATGTCTGGAGGTTTTCTTAACCCCCCCCACTTGGGTTTCATACTATTTCTGGCATGGTCTTTAATTCCTGAAGCTAGGTTGAACTTTTTTTTTTTTTTTTAGTGTTTATTTATTTATTTTGAGAGACAGCGAGATAGAGAGCATGTGGGGAAGGAGCTGAGAGAGGGAGACAGAGAATCCCAAGCAGGCTCCATGCTGTCAGTGCAGAGCCTGATGAGGGACTTGAACTCACACGCTGTGAGATCATGGCCTGAGATGAAACCAAGAGTTGGACGCTTAGCCTACTTAGCCACCCAGGTGGCCCTCAGCTAAACTTCTTACGCTTAATCTCTTGGCCTCAAAAACGCTAGGCAGCTGCATTTCCTGTGTGTCTCCTTATAACTATAGGAATCAGCTGTGTGCTTATTTTTAGGATTAACATGCTGAGTACCTCTCCACTCCATTCATACAATCATAAAAGAAATGCCAAGAGGAAGCCATCCAACTTCCTGGAATATTGGAAATATTAGGAAATATTCCAGTCAGTGGAGTGCACCAAATGTTCTTTCTTACAGCCAAGGAGTTTTACACCAAAAACTGAATGTAGACATAGTAACGCTAAGCATAAGTTTTTGACATGGTAATTTTGACCATAATTATTTTAGCTGTCTCTCTTATTGAAATGTATTGAGATGTAAAACAAAATGTAAGTTGAACTCTCAGATTAAGTTCCATTAGTATATTGTTAGTGTTCTCAAATATTACTGGACAGAATAAAGCAATATACATTTTTTAAAAGTTTATTTATTTTGAGAGAGAGCAGGAGGGGGGCAGAGAGAGAGGGAGAGAATCTCAAGCGGCCTCTGCCCTGGGAGCAGCACGGAGCCCAACATGGGGCTCAAACCCACGAACCTTGAGATCATGACCTGAGCCAAATCAAGAGTCCGATGCTTAACCGACTGGGCCACCCAGGTGCCCCAAATAAAGTACTCTGTTACCATAAAAAACCCCAACTATTCAAGCCCACGTGCCCTCTGGAAGGTCCCTGCAAACCCCAGAGGCAGCAGCCTCCAGCTGGCAACTGTGTCCTCTAGGGCAACCAACAGCAACTCCACCTTTACAATAAATAGGCCTTGATTGGCCCATTAAACCCAGGGCTCAAGGCTCAAATATTCCCCCCCCTCCCCCCAAACTGCCAGCACACAGGGCTGGGAGGTTTTACTCCTTTCAACACGTAATCACAGTCCCTTTATTATGCTTAATGCAAGTGGCAGTTAATCTCTTAATATCAAGTATACAGTGTTCAGGGTTTCCTTTTTTGTCTCCTGTTTTGTGTACTCTTCAAATTATTGGAGCCAGGATCCTAACAAGCTCCACACAAGCGGCATTCAGTTAATGCAATCAGTATTGTAGGGCCATGGGCAGGCCACCCAAACGGGCCACTATGACAGAACACTGACTCGCGCCTCGGTCCAGCCGAAAGCAGGAAACAAATCTCCACAATGAAAGGTACTCTCCCTTTACTAAGAAGTAAAAAGACATCCTTATCCCCGAAGAACTTTAAATTAAAAATATTTCTCTTTATTTGATGTTTATTTGTTATTGAGAGAGAAAGAGCACGAGCGCGGAAGGGGCAGAGAGAGAAAGGGAGACACAGAACCTGAAGCAGGCTCCAGGCTCAGAGCCTGACTCTGGGCTGGAACTCACAAGCCCAGAGATCATGACCTGAACCAAGGTCAGACGCTTAACCTGCTGAGCCACCCAAGTGCGTCCTCCCCACCCCCACCAAGAACTTTAAAGCTACCAGAGCTTTAAAAAACTTGTTACTTTTTCCCTCATCTATGTGAGCCCAGATCCCACTTGAAATCCTTACTAATTGAGGGGGGTGTGGCTGGCTGGGTGGGTAGAGCATGCAACACTTGATCTCAGGGTCAGGAGTTCAAGCCCTTTATTGGCTTCGAACCTAAAAAACAAAACACACACACACACAAAACAAACAAAAAAAGCCTTTACACATTAAAGCTCCCAAGCATCCCTTTTCTTTATCCCACCAATTCCTCACAAATTAATTGTCTCTGTGTCTAAAAAGTACAAACTCTGCCTGCCTGGGTCATTTCTTAGGTCTCATTTCATTATTGGGCCTCTGTACACACGTAATAAACTGGCACTTTCTCCTGTTGACCTGTCTCATGCAAACTGAATTCTCAGTCTAGCTCGAAGAGCTTGAAGGGCAGAGGAAGAATTTTTCTTCCTTATAATATGTTGTTTAAGTTTCTTTTAATGATTTAAAGATTGACATTTAATCTTTGCCCCCCAACCTGCCTTTCTTTTCCCCTTGATATTTATTTGTTAAAGAAACAAGGCCATTTGTCTGGTCTGGTTTCCATCATTCAGAATACGGCTGACCGCATCCCTACCCTGTCACTCAGCATGCTACTCCAGCTCATGTATTTGACCTAAACTGCAACTTACATTCAAACACTTGATTGTGCTATTTGATTTTAATTTTTTCCATTTGAGTGATTTTATTAATAATGCCAGAGAGGCAGAAGGAGTTTTTTAAAAAGACTACATACTGTGAAAAATTGACATGACTGGAGCCATTTAAAAATATGGAAGGGTGCCTGGATGGCTCAGTCAGTTAACCATCCGACTGAGTTTTGGCTCAGGTCAGGATCTCAAGATTTGTGAGTTCGAGCCCCTCATTGGGCTCTGCATGGACCGTTCGGAGCCTGCTTGGGATTCTCTGTCTCTCCCTCTCTATCTTAGCCCCTCCCTACTCATTCTCTCTTTCTCTCAAAATAAATAAACTTAAATAAAAAAAGAAATACGGAGAGAGATAGCACACCTGCCTTTGGTGTAACTGGGCCAAAACCTCTGGACTGGGCAGTATAGCAATTATTTGAAGCAATTGTCTGAGAACTTAGCAGGACAAACGTCCTGATCACAAGCCTGATGGTTGTGGACTTTCTGAAGATAGAATCTATAGTCAATGTATAACCCAGAGTAGCTTAGCTGTTAAAACACCCATTTAAAAAAAATTTTTTTTTAATGTTTATTTATTTTGAGACAGAGAGAGACAGAGCATGAACAGGGGAGGGGCAGAGAGAGAGGGAGACACAGAATCTGAAACAGGCTCCGGGCTCTGAGCTGTCAGCACAGAGCCCGATGTGGGGCTTGAACTCACGGACCGTGAGATCATGACCTGAGCTGAAGTCGGACACTTACCCGAACGAGCCACCCAGGCGCCCCAAAACACCCATTTAAAAAAAAAAACAAAAACACCTTGTTTTTCTTTTCTTCAATTAGGGTATTGCTCCCTTCCCCCTCCCTTGCTTTCACCCTACAATCAGGACACTATCTGCACATTTACTTCGAGTCTCTGCTCCCGGAATTGCAATTCTTTGGTCCCACATAAACATCCCTCTGCCTCTCATTGTGGCTCTTTATTTTGAGGTTAACAGTGCTTTTCCAGTATCCCACACACATTTAGGGGGCAGTGCTGGATATCGAGACTTCACTGCTTATTAGCTATATAACCTTGATTGGGTCAACCTCCATCTGAATCTTGTAAGTCACGCCTGGGGAGCGCATCCACCCAGGACCCCAGAGTCTCCAACTCAATACAGCTCCCTGAACTCCTGGTCCCCCCCACCCCCCTTCATTCTGGAGACCGTCAATGGTTAGCTGCCCTGTGAGTACCACCAGTCTCATTGGGCAAGTCTGCTCCCTTCCTCATTCCCCAGGAGAGCTGAGTACATACTTGCCATCCGTCGAGGTACAGTAGGTAAATCAGTGAACAAGAAAGGTAAGATTCTTGTCCTTGTAGTCTATATTCTAGTGGGGAAGTGGAAGGGACACATTCCAAGAAAACACGAAATTTGAGTTGAATGGATTCGTTGAAATTTCTGGTAACTGGGAACCAAATAACGAGGGTGATATGAGAGGGTATGTGACTCCCTCAGAAAGGGTGGTCTGGGAGGCCTCTTAGAGGAGTTAACAATGGACCTGAGTCCTGAGCATGAAAAGAACTGGAAAAAATAACTCACAAAGGAAATAGCTAGTGCCGAGGCCCTGAGGCAAGAATTTCAGTGTTTTCTGAGGAGGAGAAAGGAGACCAGTTCTGTTATGGGGAGTAGAACTAAAACAACAGTTAAAGAGGGGTCAGGATGGGGTGAGAAGTTAGAAATGTTACTCTACCGGAAATGGAAAGCCACAAAGGGATGGTGTGGAGACGGACTGCAGAGACCAACAGACAAGGGAGAGGTGGCGGGCTCCGACTCCGTTGCAGCCAAGGAGAGGGACAGAAGTGGACAGATTCAAGGGTGTGGGCATTAAAAAGAAAGGGGGGGGTGGGCATTGAAGAAAAGAGAGGAATGGAGAATGACCCCTGGGGTTACAGCCTGAGTAAACTGGGCAATTAGCGCCGACTTTATTGAGATGCAAACCTGGAGTCGGGGCGGGTTTGGAGGAGGTGGAGACTGGGTGGGGGTGGGGTGGGGCGGGGTGGGAGGTTGCGTGCGGAGGGCGTCAGTGGGGGTGGGGTGGGGCACCTTCCTCGCGGAGCCGGGGGCTGGAGCTCAGGTGGCGGCCAGCAATGGGAAGTCAGCAGGCGCTTCAGGATTGGAGGAGGTGTCCAGGGGAGGGGGCGAGGCAGTGCAGGTTGCGAGGGGATTGGGCCTAGGGACTTGCAAACTCCGCACGGGGAGGGGAGGAGCTGGCAAAAAGTGCTGAGTCCGTCCTGCTTCTTTCTCTGGCACGCGTGTGCGCCCTCAGGCTGGATCCCTTCTCCAGGTAAGGCTGACAGATGTGGGGACCAGGGCCCCTCCTGGGACCCTCTGGCTTTGCTACCTGCTTTGCCCCGCACCGGCCGGTGAGAGAGGCACCTTCCCGAGAGTCCTTTACCCCCAAAAGTAGGGACATTGAAAAGCCGTGCCAGGGGCCCTGGCCTGCTCAGTGAAAAGAGTATGCGACTCTCGATCTCGGGGGCCTTGAGTTCGCGCCTACCTTGGGCGTAGAGATTGCTAAAAATAATAATAAACTTTTTAAACAAAAGGTAGAAATAGCGGTGCCAGGAGGAGAAAATACAGTCAAGGACGCTAGGCAGTATTTAAGTACTGCCTTCAAAAGAAGGGTGGGGGAGGTGCAAATTTACTTGGTATTTTTAGGGGAGCAATGGAATGAGTGAGAGCTTTGGGACCAGGCGGACCTGGATGTCCCATGTGCCCTCATTTCCTAGATGCGAGGCTTTGAACTTAAATCTCCAACCCATTTCTTCACAGTATTCCCCATAAACTGTAGAAGTAAAGGAAATAGATTTATTAAAAAAAATTTTTTTTAACGTTTATTTGTTATTGAGAGACAGAGCATGAGCAGGGGAGGTGCAGAGAGAGGGGGAGACACAGAATCTGAAACAGGCTCCAGGGTCTGAGCTGGCAGCACGGAGCCCGACACCGGGCTCGAACTCAGAAACCGCGAGATCATGACCTGAGCCGAAGTCGGACGCTTAACCGACTGAGCCACCCAGGCGCCCCAGGAAATGGATTTAAAGACGACGACGGTTTCGGCCTCTCCTTGATTGGGAGAAATGACTGAATTCTTTCTCAAACGGCAAAAGGAATATATGTTTACTGCCAAAATGTCTTAGAAAATCGACCCCAACTAGCACAAAGAAACAACCACCCTCTTTCCCTGTGCCTCTGGTTACCTCCTCAGTTGTGGCCCTGGATCTTTCCCTTCCCTTCTGTCCTCTCCTCAGGTCCTCTCTCGGACATTAATAACTTTATATCTTTGCATACTTTTGTGATCCTATAAATCTAAGCAAACACAGCTAGAGAAGAGCCTTTTTTCCCCTATACGTACAAAATGGGGTGATCCTCTACATATTAAACCTTAAACTTAAATTCCGTATGGTGGACTTTGTTTGAACCCTAGGCACGGAGACAGCTGTGCGGAAGACCAAGCCCTGTTCTGCAGAGAACTTTCTTCCAGGTGACGGCCTTCACTGGGTAAGCAGCTGAGACTTGGCGGTTGAGCAGCTGGGTAGCTGCGGAAGTGGAGGGCAAGAGTGCCTGTGCGTAGTTTAGAGTGAATTGGGCAGTTGACCTTTGGACCAATGAGCTGTGAATCTTGGCAGCAGATGGGGTAGGCGGGGGATCCTTCGCCCGGGGCTGTGGTTGTCTGCCGTGAGGAGCAGAATCTGAGATTTTGTCACCGCTAGCGGTCGCAGGTATTTTCCTGTGTTGCAGGTGTCTCGTGAAACAGTTTTACACTCATTATGTCGGATTAAAAAGTACTTTAGACCTGCCACTTGATTTTGTTAAATAGGTTAAGAAGATCACGTGTTCTCTGCGCACCTGGGTGGCTCAGTCGCTTGAGCGTCTGACTTCGGCTCAGGTCATGATCTCTGGGTTTGTGAGTGCAAGTCCTGCATGGGCTCTGTGCTGACAGCTCAAAGCCCGGAGCCTGGTTTGGATTTTGTGTGTCTCTCTTTCTCTGCCCCTCCCCCACTTAAACTCTGTCTCTCTCACTCAAGAATAAATCAACATTTAAAAAAAGGTCACATATTCTGCATCTCGCATTTGTTATTTTGATAACTAAATTCCTGTCAGTGATAACAAGGATAAATATGTGTTCTCTTTCCTACCCAAGATCCTAGACATCCTGAAATTCTATCCGCCCTGGGTTCAGAATCCCTAATCAGGGTGGAAATCAGGATCTGCAAACACTGAGGCTGGAGCAGACTTGCCAGGTTTCAGGTCAGGTTGGACTGTCCTGAAGAGGGGTTTAGTGTAGGAGAACTTTGGAGGCTTATAATCAGTGCAGCTGTGAGTTTGGATTTATGTTTTAAGGAACTTGAAGATCCCACTCGAGGGCTCGCTATGGAAACTGGAACCTGTTAGGAAGGGCGAGAAATCTTTAGCAATTCACACCCCAAGGCAATGGGTGGGGGGAGGATGAATACAGTTTCCCTTAATCTCCTGGATGGACCAGGTTGTTTTGGTTTGCACTTCCTTGGCCTTAGCTGCCTTCTTTTCATATGTTTATTATCAACTTGCATTTCCTATAGTGAATTTTCAAAATGGGCTGCTGGTTCTTAGTGGTTTCTTTTTTTTTTTTTAATTTTCTGAATTTGCTGCTATACTATGGATTTCCTTTTAGCTAGAAAAAGAACAGTTAATACTCCCCACGCCAATCTCTGTGGCCACGCAGAGTTTGGTTTACCATTTCTTCACTACGTACAAGTATCTGGGGTTTTTTCTGAGTGCAGGGCAGAAAAATAAAGGAAAAGACTGACTAGAACTTTCTCTAAATGGCATTATACTTTTCCCATTTTAATTACCCAAAAGGTTCTGATAATTCCCAGTTCCCCTTTCAAGGTGAAGTGGGCGGACATTTGCCCCAGCACTGGCTAAAATCCATTTTTTAAAACACTAGAATCTGTTGTGTTTTGCATTTTCCTGATTCATAAAATTGACCATATTTTCACGTTTACTGTTCATTCTCATTTCTGTGGTTTTGTGTGTATTTACAAAATGAAATTGTACTATATGTGTTTTCTGCAGCTTGTTTTTTCTTTAATGTATCAGGGACATTCCAACTGGTCTCTAAATATACTCTGTAATAGCTGCTTATAATTCCATTTTTGGTAGACCTTCCTTGGTTCAATTCTCTTACTAAAAGGCATTGCTTTCTGGGTTTTTGTCACAAAAGGTTCAGTGCTAAACCTTTTGTCTTTGTATTCTTAAGTACAGGTAGTTGTATTCCTGGCCTAGGTTCTCAAGGCGAGAGTTATGTGTATTCTATCTGATTTTTAATAGGTTTTCCAATTTCCTGAAAAGTTGTAACTATTCCCACTCCAGATAGATAAAAGAGATCACTTCTTTTTATTATTATCTCTCCAGCTTCTGGGGTTGGGCACCTTTTCAAATATTTGGTATTTCTTTGCATTCTCTCTTTTTGTTTATTTTAGCTTACTTTATATAAAATTTTAATATAAGAAACATTAATGATCTTTTGTGGCGGTTTAGAATTGTTACTCCCTCTTCTGTGAATTACCTGTTTTAGGTTTTCTGGCAGTTCAGAACTATTTGATGAAAATTGTTCTGTATATTCAGTGGAAACTTCTGGATATGGATCCTTTTAAAATATTGAATGTTTTATTGATTTTTTTTTTTTTTTCTTGAGAATACTGAAGGTGTTTGTGTTTGGTGATGAAGGGTTTGTGTTTGGTTTTTACTTTGTGGATCAATATTTATTTAAAAGTTTTTTTTGTTGTTTCTTTGTTTTAAGTTTATTTATTTACTTAAATAATTTCTACCCCCAATGTGGGGCTAGAACTCAAAAGAGTCTCCTGCTCTACCAACTGGGCCAGCCATGCGCCACTGATTATTTAAAAAAAATTTTTTTTTTTTTTTTTAACGTTTATTTATTTTTGAGACAGAGAGAGAGCATGAACGGGGGAGGGTCAGAGAGAGGGAGACACAATCTGAAACAGGCTCCAGGCTCCGAGCTGTCAGCACAGAGCCCGACGCGTGGCTCGAACTCAGGGACCATGAGATCATGACCTGAGCCAAAGTCGGACGCTCAACCGACTGAGCCACCCAGGCGCCCCACGCCACTGGTTATTTAAAAGTTTTGCTAGGATATCATTTATTTCCTTTAGATTTTTTACTTTTTTATTTTTTTTTATTTAAAAAAAAATTTTTTTTTTAACATTTATTTATTTTTGAGACACAGAGCATGAATAGGGGAGGCTCAGAGAAAGAGGGAGACACAGAATCCGAAACAGGCTCCAGGCTCCGAGCTGTCAGTCCAGAGCCTGACGCGGAACTCCAACCCACGGACCGTGAGATCATGACCTGAGCGAAGTCGGACGCTTAACCGACTGAGCCACCCAGGCGCCCCTCCTTTAGATTTTTTTATTACCATGCATTTGTAAACCAGCTTAAAAATTTTTTTTTAATGTTTTTATTTTTGAGAGAGAGAATGGCAGAGTGTGAATGGGGGAGGGGCAGAGAAAGAGACGGAATCTAAAGCAGGCTCCAGGCTCTGAGCTGTCAGCACAGAGCCCATCTGCAGAGCTCGACTTACAAACTGAGATCACAACCTGAGCCAAAGTCCCTCAACGGACTGAGCCACCCAGGTGCCCGGAAACCAGCTTTTTAAAATTCTTATACTGGATCATTCCTCATGCTTAGGTTCTCACACTTTGTGTCTCTAAGGAAAATTTTTACTTGGCTTTTGGTTTTATTTTTTGCCCTTTTAAATTTCTACCTTTATCTCCTCCTTTTGACTTTCCTTTTCTTGGTTATGACTTGGTCACATTGTTGTACATTAGTCACGTTGTTTGGGGCACAGATAATTTGTTTGGATTATCATAACTGAAAAATGTTCTTCGCTTAATTTCATACTTTTGTCCTGGGTAATGCTTTATTTGGTCTCTGTTACCTTTGTGCTTTAATTTTTGTGCATTTGTTTGTACAACCTTGGCCTTATTTTCAGTTTTCTTTGAGGTTTTGTTCTGATAGTATCTTTTGTAGAACATACAGAGAAGCTTGTGTTTCAGCCAGGAGACCTCTGGTTTTCCGTAATGACTTTCCGTGTTAAAAATGTCAGAACGGTCTCCTGGCTGGCTCGGTCCCTGGAGTGTATAACTTTTGATCTTCAAGCCCCACGTTGGATGTAGAGATAACTTAAAATTTTTTAAATCTTGAAAAAAAAAATGTTAGCACATCCAAGCATACAAGAATAAGCTCATACCCATTACCTAGATTCAAGAACAGGTGTCTTCCCCATTTGTGTCATCTATTCTTTAACTTTTTTTTTTGTTCAAGTATTGTATGTATGTATGTGTGTGTTTATTTATTTATTTATTAGAGAGTGTGCACGGAGGAGAGGCAGAGAGAGAGGAAGACAGAATCCGAAGCAAGCTCCAGGATCTAAGCTGTCAGCAACAGAACTTGAACTCACAAACTGTGAGATCATGACCTGAGCTGAAGTTGGATGCTTAACCGACTGAGCCACCCAGGTGTCCCATGCTGAAGTATTTTATTTTATTTTATTTTATTTTATTTTATTTTATTTATTTTTTTTTTTTAATTTTTTTAACGTTTATTTATTTTTGAGACAGAGAGAGACAGAGCATGAACGGGGGAGGGTCAGAGAGAGGGAGACACAGAATCTGAAACAGGCTCCAGGCTCTGAGCTGTCAGCACAGAGCCCGACGCGGGGCTCGAACTCACGGACCGCGAGATCATGACCTGAGCCGAAGTCAGCCGCCTAACCGACTGAGCCACCCAGGCGCCCTTGAAGTATTTTAAAGTAAATCCCTGACGTGTCATTTCACCTTTAAAAACTTCAGTATTGTTGTGTAACTGTATTCAACATTGTGGGAGCATATCATCATATTATGTAATTGTCAGATCACTATTTGTACACCTGAACTACCATAATATTTTATCAACAGTACTTCAGTTAAAAAATTTTAAGTATTTGGGGCGCCTGGGTGGCTCAGTCTGTTAAGCATCTGACTTCGGCTCAGGTCATGGTCTCATAGTTCATCAGTTCAAGCCCCACGTCGGGCTCTGTGCTGACAGCTCAGAGCCTGGAGTCTGTTTCAGATTCTGTGTCTCCCTCTCTCTCTGCTCCTCCCCTGTTCATGCTCTGTCTCTGTCTCAAGAATAAATAAACATTAAAAAAAACTTTTTTTTAATTTTAAGTATTTTTATTTATTATTTTTTTTAATTAAGTATTTTTTCTTTTCTTTCTTACTTTTTTTTTTTTTTTTTTAAGTTTATTTATTTTGAGAGAGGGCACACGCAAAGGAGGGGCAAAAAGAGAGGAACAGTGAGAATTCCAAGCAGGCTCAGTCACTTAAGTTGACTGAGCCACCCAGGCACCCCTAAACTTAAGTATTTTTAAAACAAAAAATTCAAACAATTTTATTAAATGATTCATGAATGGGTCTACATCCTTTCTAGCAAATAGTGGGGAGCACCAAAGGTCTGAAGAAGAGGAGAAGTGTTTTTTTTTTTTTTTAATTTTTTTTTTTTTCAACGTTTATTTATTTTTGGGACAGAGAGAGACAGAGCATGAACGGGGGAGGGGCAGAGAGAGAGGGAGACACAGAATCGGAAACAGGCTCCAGGCTCTGAGCCATCAGCCCAGAGCCTGACGCGGGGCTCGAACTCACAGACCGCGAGATCGTGACCTGGCTGAAGTCGGTCGCTTAACCGACTGCGCCACCCAGGCGCCCCGAGGAAAGGTTTTTAAAGGCAGGACAAGGAAGTCCTACACAGAAAAAGGATTCAGGTGAGGTCCCCTTCATCTGGGGACAAAAGGGTGGATTATCTCCTTGTCCTTGGGGGACGGAGTGGGCTCATGTGACAGATTATTGGTGCTGACCAGAAAATTCCCGATTGGCCTCTTAAAGGTTACGTTTCTGGGTTGAAACTGCAGTTAGTAGGTATTAAGTCTTAGTTTACTGACTTGGGGCCTTAACCTAAGTGCTGCCATTTTGGGCCTGTGGTTTTCTTTTGAATATCATCTATCTCTTTAAAAATGACATTTCTTAAATAACCACCATACTATCACAACTAATAAATTCCTATTCCTTAGGATTGTTTAATGCTCAATCTGTATTCAAAATTTTCTGCTCTTCAAAAACAAAAAGTTTCCTGCTTTTCTACATTGCTTTGTTCAACCCAGATCCAGATCCAGATAAGGGGACACACAGTTCCCTTGGCCTCCTAAACTAGATTAAGTCCCTCTATTGAAGCCTTGCGGAAAGTCCTCCCCAGTGGACTTTACTGTTGATTCCTCAGAGTTGCTTTGATTAGCTTCAGGTGCAATGCCTGGTGTTCGGTTTTCCAGTCATTAGGAGGGATGAAATGTGTATAACTAATTTTTATCACTTTTTGTATTTGTAGTCATCCTTACATTTACTTTTTTGACCTTTTCTCTGAACTAATGAAGGTGTTTAGTATACATTTTTCCTTTGACCTCCTGTTTGTACTTTAAGTGAATGCTAAGTGTAAGGTTTTTTGCAACTAATACATTTTTTTGAATAGTTAATGTAGTGACTTACATTTATAAATTATTTGTTTTAAACTCTTACAGCGCTGGGTTTTTTTTGTTTTGGTTTTGGTTTTTTAAAGAGAGTGCAAGTGTGGGAGAGGAGAACTGACAGAGGAGAGGAGAGAGAATCTTAAGCAGGCTCCACACTGAGCGTGGAGCCAGGCGCAAGGCTCTATCCCACAACCCTGGGATCATGACCTGAGCCGAAATCCAGAGTGGGATGCTCAAGCAACTGAGCCACCCGAGTGCCCTACATTTTTGTTGTTCTGTTTTTTTTTTGTTTTTTTTTTTCCATGAGCTCCATGCCCAACGTGGGCTCTCAACAGTGACCCTGGGATCAAGAGTTGCATGCTCTGGGTGGGGTAGGGACACATGGTTGGCTCAGTCAGTTAAGCATCTGACTTAAGCATCTTGATTTAGGCTCAGGCCATGACCTCACATTTCCTGAGTTCAAGCCCCATGTTGGGCTTGGGATTCTCTCCCTCTCTCTCTCTCTCAGCCCCTCCCCTGCTCATGTGCCTGCGTGCACATGTCCTGTCTCTCAAAATAAAAACTCAAAAAAAATACTTCCTTTTTTTCCTGATCTTTAGAAGACTTTGGGTACCAATAAGGTAAAAATTGCTTCTCACTTTTCAAATTTAATTGTGAAAGTTTAATAATAATCCTGTGTTTGAACTATGCTTTATTTGCTGTTGTATCCCCTTTTTCTTTACAGTGTTATTTATTTGTGCCTTTTCTCTCTAGGTTGGTCAATTGTCATCAGAGGATAAGTGTTTTCAACTTTTGGGGTCTATTTCATTCTTTATCTAGCAGTTTAACTCCATTTCATCCTTTCTACTTTTTTAATATTTTAAAGTCTGAATTTCCTTCAAAGCACCATTTTCACTACCTACTATAAGTAGTTATTACTGACATTCAGTATTTTTAAATTTCCTTCAGTTTTTGACCGAGTTATTTTGGAATTTAAATATCTGTTTCCTTTAGTATTTGAATTCCATACACAGAAATTTTTCTTTTAATTTTATCATAATTTTTCTTCAGATTTTATGTAAGGGAAATTTTTGAACTGTAGGATTTTAAGTATGTATCTTTTTGCCCTGATGTTAATGATAGATCAGCTGCTCCTATGATTTTTTTTTTTTTTTTTAGTGTTTATTAATTAAAAAAAAAATTTTTTTTTAACATTTATTTATTTTTGAGACAGAGAGAGACAGAGCATGAACGGGGGAGGGTCAGAGAGAGGGAGACACAGAATCTGAAACAGGCTCCAGGCTCTGAGCTGTCAGCACAGAGCCCGACGCGGGGCTCGAACCCACGGACCGTGAGATCATGACCTGAGCCGAAGTCGGCCGCTTAACCGACTGAGCCACCCAGGCGCCCCTTAGTGTTTATTTTTGAGAGAGAGAGCATGAGTGGGGCAGAGAGAGAGGGAGACACAGAATCCGAAGTAGTCTCCAGGCGCTTAGCTGTCAGTACGGCCTGATGTGGGGTTCGAACTCACAAACCGTGAGATCATGACCTGAGCTGAAATCAGACCCCTAACCCACTGAGCCACCCAGGCGCCGCCCCCTATGATTGTCACAGCCCTTTTGTAGTAGTCCTCAAAGTTATTTTTTTTTTAAGCTTTCATCCTTGTGGGCAAGATGTTTCATGCTATTTTTTTTTTTTCTTTTAACTAATAAACTTAATTTTTGGAACAGTTTTAGGTTCACAGTTTTAGGTTCACACCTGCATGGCCCCTGCCTCATCATCCCACACCAAGTGGTACATTTGTTACAGCCGGTGAATTTACATTCATGTATCATTATCCGTCCGTAGTTTGCATTAGGGTTCACTCTTGGTGAGTGAATTTTCTATGACTTTCTGTGAGTTTTGACAAGTACATGGCCTGTGTCCGCCACTGTCATACAGAATAGTTTCACTCCTAAAAATCCTCTGTGCTCTGCCTATTCATCTTCCTCCCCTCAATCCCTGAGAACAACTGATGTTTTTTCTGTCTCTATACTTTTGCCTTTTATAGAATGTCATGTAATTGGAATCCTGTAGTACGTAGCCTTTTCAGGTTGGCTTCTTTGACTTGGTAAAGTTGCAATTTAGTTTCCTCCATGTTGTCTAAATGTCTTAGTAACGCATCCCTTTTTGGCCCTGAATAATACTGCATTGTTTGGATATACCCCAGTTTATCCAACTACTGGAAAATACCTTGGTTGCTTCTCAGTTTTGGCAGTTCTGAATAAAGCCGCTCTAAACCTCAGTATGCAGGTTTTTGTATGGATATAAATTTTCCACTCCTTTGTGTAAATACCAGGGAACACGATGGTAAAAATATGTTCCGTTTTGAAGCACCTGCCAAACTGTCTTCCAAAGTAGCTGTGTCATTGTTTCATTTCCATCAGCAGTGAAATGAGTGTTGCTGTTACTCCACATTCTTACCAGCACCTGATGTTAGTTATTTTGGATTTGGCCCTTCTAATAGACATGTAGTGGTATCTCATTTTAATTTGCATTTACCTGATGACATCTTTCCATATGCTGACTTGTTTTCTGTGTATCTTCCCTGGTGAGGTGTCTCTTTGGGTCTTTTGTCCATTTTTTAATCCGGTTCATTTTACTTTTACTGAGATTTAAGAGTCCTTTGTCTGTTTTGAATAGCAATCCTTTATCAGATGTCTCTTTTGCAAATATTTTTCCCCAGTATGTGGCTTGTCATCTCATCTTGTCTCAGGCTAATTTGAGTTTTGTTTTTTTTGTTTTTTTTCCTTTCTAGATTGTTTGTTAGCTATGGAATTAACTGCCTATGGGCAGAGGATTTGCAAAAGTGTATCTTGCAGAGCAGAAACTAGGGTAGGTTAGGTTCTAGAACCACTTATCTCATTCTCTATTTCAAGAGCACCTCAAGCTTGATATGTTAAACGAAATTTGCTCTTCCTTTAAAACCTGTTTTGTTTTTTTTTTCCTTGGGGTGCCTTGGTGGCTCAGTTGGTTGAGGGTCCTACTTCGCTTAGGTCATGATTTTGCAGTTCCCGAGTTCACGCCCTGCATCAGGATTTCAGCTGTCAGCGTGGAGCTCTGTTTGGATCCTCTTTCTCCCTCTCTCTATGCCCCTTCCCTGCTATATGTTCCCCTTCAGCAGATGCTTGCTCCAGCCTTGCTTCTGGAATGTACTTTCTTCCATTCTTTGCCATGTAGCTGCTGCTCACTTCTCAGATTCAGTGTGAGCTACTTTTGCAGGGAAGCCTTCCTGGATCTCCCTGAATATGTCAGCTGACACCTGGTATAGACACTCATGACCCTCGACCCTTACTTTGTAAGTTGGCACAGTTGCCATTTGATATTTATTTCTCCCTAGATGTTCACCCCCTTGTAGGGGAGGTTCCATGTCCATTTTTACTCAACATCTTTTTCCTTTGCTATCCATAGCATATAGTCTGCTCAATAAATGTGATTGAATGTCTGAGAACTTGGATGGCTCATGTCTGCATTCAGAAGTTTTACCAGGATTATATATAGATGGATATGCATCTTTTATTAACCTTGCCCCAGATCTAGTGATTTTTGTTTTTTTCAATCACATGACTCAAGTCCAGAGAAGTTTTCTATTACTATATGTGGTTTGTATCCTCCTTCCACTAGATGCTTGGAAGGTTTTCTGGTTCTGTTCCTCAAAGCTATGGTCAACACTCATGAGTCCTATTTCCCCTTTCTCTTCTGTTCATATGCTTCAATAATAGCTACTAGTTTTGTGTATTTACCCTAGTCCCCTTCCATGAAGCTGCTGAATCCTCTTGAAGGGGGTATAATTTTTCTATTCATACCTGTAAGTTCAAGCAGTTTGGGTCTTGACAGCAGTGATGAATCAGCATGTGGTACAATTTTTAGTGTATCTGCAGTCCACTCAAACGAATACCTACTAGGTTTTGCAGAGGAAAAGATTAAGGAACAGGCATCCCAGCTGTTGTCCAAAGTGTGTCTATTGTGCATAGCCATTTCTCATCCCCGTTAATTAAGGGATGAAGGGATGGGAGTGGTTTCTCCCTTTCCACCATGCAGGGTCAGGACAGCAGGGTTGAATGATTAAAAACATAAATGAACAGCCTAATTGAGTCTCCTCAAGCAAAGGTCCAGGGCCTCTGTGACGTGGGAGTAGGCATGGATTTTAGTTATTCTGTTCCCCTCGGGTATTAATATTTGCATTCTGGAAAGTAATACTCTTAATTGACTTGAGCTGGTTTTAAGAAAAATTCTTAATGTTAACTTTCTCTGCAATCAAAAAAGGGCCTTCTGTTTTTCCGTTATGATTCCATCCAAGTCACCTTAAGCGTTAAAAATTTGGTATGGTGCACTCTTTTAAAAAATGATTATTTTTGAGAGTGCGAGCAGGGGAGGGGCAGAGAGAGGGGTGGGGATCTAGGGTCCCCAGTGGGCTCTGCACTGACAACAGCAAGTCTGATGCTGGGGCTCGAACTCATGAACTGTGAGATCATGGCCTGGGCCAAAGTTGGGATGTTCAACCTGCTGAGCCACCCAGGTGCCCCTGGTGCACTCTGTTTTAATAATGTTTATTTTCCTGTAATCTGTTTGATCCTGACAGCGAACATAGGCAGCAAAGTCAATAGTATGGGAAACTGGCCAATTTCCATCATTATTGGTTGATTTATGGCATTCAAATCTTTACTTGAATGGGGTATTAATCATATTGTATGAATTTTGAATTCTGATTTTTTTTGTTGTTTATGTGCATATACCCATGTGTTACCCTATGTAACCTATGGTTTACCCTTTATATTAAATTGTGGAGTACTCAGTTTACTTAATAACCACGTTTATATTCTTGGTCGTTGTGCTTCTCAAAATAATTGTTAAGTAAACAAGTTACTTTTTTTTTTTTTTTTTTTGTATTTCAGATAATCTTTTTAAAGATATTTGAGTTTGGGGGAGTCTAGCAGACCTTCAAGAACAAAAATTACTCTTCAGGAAAATAAAAACGTGTCCACAATGTCCCTTATACAGTCAGAAATTGATAGACCTGCAAGGAAGCAGGAAAATATCACTCATAGGGAAAGAATTCAGTTGATAGAAACTGACCAGGAAATGGCTCAGGTATTAGATTTAAAATGCAAAGACATGTCAGCAGTTGTGCTGATGAAGTTTAAAGGCTTGATGGAAAATCTGGATTTAATGGTTGAAGAGATAAGGGACTCTCTTAAAAATGACCTAAAGGAAATTTTAGGAGTAGAAAGTAAAATACCTGAAGTGAAAAATCCAAAGAACTCCAG
The DNA here is from genome assembly GCF_018350155.1 of Leopardus geoffroyi. Taxonomy (NCBI): domain Eukaryota; kingdom Metazoa; phylum Chordata; class Mammalia; order Carnivora; family Felidae; genus Leopardus; species Leopardus geoffroyi. Next base: position 51,005,594 of record NC_059328.1, read on the forward strand.
TACCAAAAAGGAGTGCCAACAAATAAAAGGTTTAGCCACACAAAAAAAAGGATTGGTAGAAAACATAGAAGGAGCAAACTCTAAAATAGTTGAGGATATTGAAAATTTGACTTTTAAAAGAAAAGAAATAAATGAGCCAAGTAGCAGATTAGGCAAAGCTGAAGAGTACAGTACTAACCAAGGTAAGGAATTGTCCTATGATGAGTCACAAAATTACAAAGTCATGGAAAGTATGGAAGAAGCCATAAACAATATAGATAACACTTGGGGAGATAGTAGGATCCATATGGAAGTAACAGGAGAGAACATAGAGATTGGAGAGGGTGGAGTGGTCAAAGCAAAAAGAGAGGAAAAAATTCCTCAGAATTTAAACAATAATAAAGTGAAGATTCTAAAAACCTCCAGAGAAGATGAAGGAGCAGTACTTAGGTTGGCAGCAGACTTTTCATCGGCAACACTGGACATCAGTAAGCAGTGGAGTAATGTCTTCAACATTCTGAGGGAAAATGATTTTGAACCTCAAGTTCTATGTCAAGTTAAATTAGCATTTAAGTGTGATGGTGAAGTAAGGACCTTTTCAGATATTCAAAGCCTCAGCAATTTTACTAGCCAAAAACCGTTTATGAAAGAATTACTGAAGGATATACTCCCACAAAGTGAAAAAATAAAGAAAGGAGGAAGAAGATACGGGATTCGAGAAAAAGTGGTAAGTATATATAGATCTTTGGAGTTTATGTATGAAGTAGAATAGTTGGTAAAGTTATTCTGAAGTTTAAACCAATTTTTAAGAAATATTTTCTTAAAGGGGTGCCTGGGTGGCTCAGTCGGTTAAGCATCCAACTTCAGCTCAGGTTATGATTTCACGATTGGTGAGTTCCAGCCCTGTGTTGGGCTCTGAGCTGACAGCTTGGGGCCTGGAGTCTGCTTTGGATTCTGTGTCTCCCTCTTTTCTCTGCTCCTTCCCAGATCACGCTCTGTCTCTCTTTCTCATAAATACTTAAAAAGAAAGAATTCCTTAAAAAAAATCCTTAAAAGTAAAAGCATGACATTAAAAGTAATGACTTAAAGGCTCTTTTTCTTTTAATGGGTGGCATTGAAAGCTTGGAATAGGTTAAAAAGATTTGAGTTGCTCTGAGAAGAGATTGTACATATTTATTATAGACATTGAAAGAAAATGAATTTATATATATGTTATGTATTTAAGGATAAACACTAGAATAGTGGCTTTTAAAACAGTAGGAGGAAGAATAGAAATAAAGAAGTTCAATTAAAAGCCCTCAAGCAATAGGATTATGAAAAAAAGTATCGGGTATAATTAGGTTGAAATTTCAATGTATAAAGTAGTCCTGCTAAGTCCTCTTTATTAACATTCAGCGAAATGCAAATCTATTTTACTAAAGCCTATCAGAGTGTTCATTAATACTAATATTTAGCAATTATCCATTTCATGTATAAAGGTTTTTGTTTCTTACATTGTATTAGAGTATATTCCCATGTTTATTGGTTTCATTGAAAACACTGAAAATATGAATATTTTTCATAATCCCAATCTTGAAAGGTAATGCCTGTAGTATACTGTAGAGATTCTCTCTCTCTCTCTCTCTCCCTCTCCCTCCCCCCCCCCTCTCTCTCTCCCCCTCCCTCCCTCCCTCTCTCTCTCTCTCTCTCATCTTGGATGTGTATTTCTTATTTTTGTGTATGGTATAACATAGTAATCTAGTTTCATTCTTTTGCATGTGACTCTCCATTTTTCCTGGCACCACTTATTGAAGAGACTATCCTCATTGCATGTTCTTGGGTCATTTGTCCATAAATTAGTTGACCATATATGTGTGAGTTTATTTCTAGGCTTTCTGTTTACATTGATCTATGAGTCTGTTTTTATGACAATACCATATACCATACTGTTTTGGTTACTATAGCTTTGTAATATAGTTTGAAACCAGGGCGTGATGCCTCCTGCTTTGTTTCTTTTTAAGATTGCTTTGGGTATTGGGTCCTTTGTGATTCCATACTAGTTTTAGAATTGTTCTATGAAAAATGCCACTGGAATTTTGATAGAGATTACATTGAATCTGCTAATTGCCTTGGGTAGTATAAACATTTAACAATACCAATTCTCCCAATCCATGAGCACAGAATATCTTTCTATTTATTTGTATCTTCAGAGGTCTGTAGCTTAAGCCAGTATTTTTGCTGGGTTCTCAAAATAGTACCTAATTTCCCTGCCCTCTCAACATTTTCTAGTATAACATCTTTGCAAAATGACAGTCTAGAGTTAGGAAATACACTTGGATCAACAAATTCTTTATTTGAGAATCAGCATTTAATCCTAGAAATTATTCCCTGGAGATTTGCACAGATGAGGCATCTAACCTGTTCTAAACAGTCTGGGAAGGTTGAAGGACAAATATCTATCAACCAACCCCAAATAGGGAAGAAGGGCCTTCTGTAACAAGGAGCATTAAATGGAATATTCAGAGGCAAGTACAGGGTTTCAAGAAATGTTAAGAGTTAACTTTTATATTGGAGACATTGTCTTAAGTTGAGTACCTAGGCTGTCCTATTTAACCCTCCACAATAATCTGAAGTAGTGCATTACATTAGATGCTGTTCTAGAGGGCAAGTTGAGGCACCAGTAGCAAATGTGACAGCTGGATTTAGGAGCTTGTACTCTTAACCAAAGCATGCTTTCCTTTTGAACAATGTGGCTGGAACTTGAAAGTGGGATCTTTAAGAAATACTAAATTTACTTTTGTTTCCTTTGGGAGAAAAGTAAATGTGAGTGGGGGGTGCGGGTTGATAATATTCCTGAAATTAGATCGCAGAGTCTCATTACCATACTGTCCTGCATATACTCAGACATTCACAAATACAAGTTGTTCTTGAGAGTCTGTCAGGCACAAAACACTTAAGTGTTGGGAATATAGAAGGAACATAGTAAACATGACCTGATGGAAATTTGTTGCAAGTGCTATACAGATTGCAGGTGTGATGGGATAATCATAGAGTAAACTTGACTTGTTCGGGGACTTAGGCATTCAAGAAAAAGTATTACCTAAATAATTTTCCAGCTATTTATTTGATAATTGTTAAAATGGCAGTCAAAATTAAATTTAGACAGTGAAAGCATTAATTCCATTAAAAGGCACATGATACTACTTATTTATTTGTTCAATTTTTTTTCTTTCAGGGAAAAACGCTACTAGATTCAAAGCATGGAGCTGGGGGGGAAGTTGGTGATGGCTTGAGCTTTCTATTTGTTAAAGAGGTTAAGGTTGCTGAGCCACAGGAGGTGAAGAACTTAGAGACCCAGGAGGAAGAATCTTCAGAGTGGGAGACAGAAGAGGAGGAAGAGGCCTCAGAGCTGGAAGGGGAGGGAGGAAAGACCTCAGAGCTGGATGAGGAAGAAGAGGCTTCAGGGCTGCAGGAGGAAGAAGAAGAGGAGGCTTCAGTATTATGTGAGAAACAGGATTCAACCTTTCAGTGTCATTCTTTGGTAAATACAAAATGTGGAGTTGAGGAAAAAACCAGTAATGGCTTGGAAATTGTTTTAATTAAAGAGGTAGAAGATTCTGAGCCAGAGGCGGAAGAAGGTTCAGAGTGGGAAATGGAAGTAGTCCTATCGTGGGAGGAAGGAGAGGACTCTGAAGTAGAAAATGTAAAGCCTGCCTCCCCAGTTGAGAGAAAAGAGGCCTCATATGGACCTAAAGAAATTGCCTATAATTATTTGGCTCCCAACTTTGAGAAGGAAAAACTAGCGAAACACCGGATGTTACAAAAAACCCAGAATAAAGAAGAAACAGCTACACCTAGAAACCAGGGAGTTGGGACAGTTTGTCCAACTTGGTGTTTTGTCTCTCCCTCAAAATCACTGGAGAGAAGTTCTGATGAGCAGAAAAGGCATTTATATACAAAATCAAGTACTCCATCAGGAATCTCCAGATTTTCAAGGAAAACAGAGAAAGAGAGACAGAAAACTCTACAAACAGGTGAGCAAACATCTAAAGAAACAGGCTTAATACAAGAGACAGAAGAAAACTTTAGAAGAAGTACAATTAACAACTTCAGAGAGATCCAGGAGGAGGTTGCAAATATTAAAAGTTACCTTCCAGAAGTCTTGGAAATAAAAAAGTCAATAGATGTTCTCAATAGCAGAATAGACATACTTGAAGAGAGAGTGGACAATCTAGAAGATCATATTGAAGAATTCTCTAAGGATACAATGCAAATGGCCAAACAGATAATAAATAGAGAAAGGTCAAGAGACATAGAAGATAGATCCAGAAGCTCCAATATCCGCTTGATAGGAATTCCAGAAAAAGATAATAAAGAAAATGGAGCAGAGGAAATAATGAAGGAACTCATTGAAGAAAACTTTCCAGAGCTAAAGGATTCAAGTCTTGAGATTGTTAGTGCTTACCGAATACCTAGTAAGATTGATGAGAAGAGACTCACTCCTAGACACATCTTGGTGAAATTTGGGAATTCCAATGATAAAGAAAAGATCATAAAGGCTTCCAGAAAGAGAAGAGAGATAACCTATAGAGGAACAAGAATCAGACTGACAGCAGACTTATCATTGGATACTCTAGATGCTAGAAGTAAATGGAGCAATATCATAAAAGTTCTGCAAGCAAAAGGCTTTACACCTAAAATCCTATACCCGGCCAAACTGGCATTCAGTTTTGAAGGTAAAACAAAGACATTTTTTGATACTGAAGAATTCACAAAGTTTATTTCTTGCATACCCTCGTTGCAAGAATTACTGGAGGATCTACTTTAGCATTCTAGGATGACTATAAATACATGTACACAATATATATTACCTTCCTCCCACAGCAAAAATCAATAAGGAAAGGTTGAAAATAAAATGCCACATTTCTACCCAGGAGGATGGACCTCAAACAGTGTATTTGGGGAGTAGGGGAAGGGAAGGTTACTTTGTTGGCATAGTTAAGGGGTGTTTTAAAATGGTGTTAATCATTGTAGCTTGCATAGGAGTAGACTTTTTTTTTTTTAAAAAATTTTTTTTTTCAACGTTTATTTATTTTTGGGACAGAGAGAGACAGAGCATGAACAGGGGAGGGGCAGAGAGAGAGGGAGACACAGAATCGGAAACAGGCTCCAGGCTCTGAGCCATCAGCCCAGAGCCCGACGCGGGGCTCGAACTCATGGACCGCGAGATCGTGACCTGGCTGAAGTCGGACGCTTAACCGACTGCGCCACCCAGGCGCCCAGGAGTAGACTTTTCTAAACTACTGGGGAGAGGGATGGAATCTGTCTGTAACCAGATAGGAAGAGGTGGGCTAAAAGTAATAGAAAAGCACTGGAAAAAAGATGACAGGAGAAAAGTTAAATATAAAACAGATGGAAAAGTTGAAGTTTTATCTTGAGAAGGGTATTCAATTTTAATGTCATGTCAATCTTGAATCTTTATATTAAATGTTTTTCCTTTGATTATGCTTCATTTGCTTATGTTTTCTATTTTACACTTTCTAATCTATTTTGTCATTAATGTAGTTAAATTTTACATTTTATTACATAAACCCATCCAAGGGAGAGGTCAAATGTATTGTCAATTGTTAGTCTAGAATAAAAAAAATGATTTGTAATGTATTGATAACTGAAGAAATTAAGAGAATGATGTAATCATTTTATGGCTTTTGTGTCAAGGGCTTATTTAGTATATTCAGTTTACCAAAAAAAAAAAAAAAAGTCCAGCTTTTGAAATACACTTCTTTTCTCAGTTCAGTCCTTCTGACTCTGGCCTTCATGGGCCTTTCTGCAAACTGATTGCTATTTCAAATGCCCTGGCCTCAGTACACCTGGCTTGGAGTTCTAATTTTACTGTGTGACCCCAGGCAAGTTACTAATGCTTCTTGAGTTCAGTTCTTTCATCTGTACCTGGGTTCATTCTTTCCTTGTGGATGTCTTGTAAGATTCTGCAAGGTGATATTTGTGCCCAACATGATACACCTCAGTAGATGGGAAATCCTTCTTTGTGGCCAATAGATCTAAAGTAAGGCTGGTTGCCCTCCATTTTTTATTTTTATTTATTTAAGATTTTATTTTAAGTAATCTCTACACTCAGTGTGGGGCTCGAAGTTACAACCCCAAGACCAACCCCAAGAGTCACATGCTCCACCGACTGAGCCAGCCAAGGCACTCACCCCACCCCAGTTTTTAGAATGAGCACCACAGGAGTCCATTTTCAGTTATGTTGTGAGCATGTGAGTGGGAAAACTGAAGATACTAATCATAGGTACTCCATTATCATACTTTGCTGCATTGTTTTGCTATTACTGGCTAACAGGGTTTTTAATCCCAGTTTTCTTTTTTTAATGTTCATTTATTTTTGAAAGAGCATGAGTGGGGGAGGGGAAGAGAGGGAGGGCTACAGGATCTGAAGCAGGCCTGTGCCGACAGCAGAGAGCCTGATGCAGGGTTTAAACTCAACCGCGAGATCACAACCTGAGCTGAAGTCTGATGCTTAACCGACTGAGCTATCCATGCGCCCCTCCTAGTTTTTCTTTACTTTTGTAAAACTTATAAAAGTACTTTTTTTTGCTCTGCTTGTGAAATGATACAGGATGTTGAGAAAATAGTACTGTCCCATGTACCTTTCACCCTTCTCCCCCCAGTGGTAAAACATCTTGCATAACTAGGGTTAAGTCACAAGGAAGGATTCTTCCCTAGATCCTTTGGAGGGAGCATGATCCTGTCAATACTCTAGTTTCAGACTTCTGGTCTCTAGAATTGTGTGTTTTTGTTTTAAGCCACCTACTTTGTTATAGTTTGTTATGGCAGCCCCAGGAAACGTTATATAGTGTTTGTGAACCCCGTTTGACACCCATGCACTGCTTTCTTTTAGACTAATAACCTGTTTCTGTAGACATGTGAGGGTGGAGAATTATAGGTCAAGGAGCAATTCTGCTGATGCTGATATACTTTTAATGACCAGATTGAGAGACAAGCCTGTTAGGTAATCCTCTCCAACTTGGATGCTTACTTTGACCTACACCTACAAGGTCAAAACCCCCTTTGTTGTGGGATTCACTTGGGAATAGTATTTAAGTTGCTTTTTCCACTGGTGTGTGGAGGGATAAGAATTTTTAGACAAGAGTAGACAGTAGGGGGCCCCTGGCTGGCTCAGTTGGTAGAGCGTGCAACTCGATCTCTGAATTGTAAGTTTGAGCCCCAAGTTGGGTGTAGAGATTACTTAAATTTTTTTGAGAGCAAAAGCAGGGGAGGGGCAGAGAGGGGGACAGAGAATCCAAAGCAGGCTCTGGTGAGAGCAGCGAGCCCAATGTGGGGCTCAAACTCAGGAACCACAAGGATCACGACATAAGCCAAAGTCCAATGCTAAGTGTCTGCCTCTTGATCTTAGTTCAGGTCATCATCTTGTGGTTTGTGAGTTAAAGCCCCGCATTGGGCTCTGCATTGACAGTGAGGAGCCTGCTTGGGATTCTCTTTCCCTCTCTGCCCCTCCCCCCTTGTGCTCGTGCTGGTAAACATGTGTGCTCTCTCAAAATAAACTTTATTTAAAAAATAAACACCGTTGGTAATATCCTTTAGTCCTTGCTACTCTATCAAGTCTACAAAACCTCTTGTATTTTCCCTTTTATCTGGCCCTCGTTCCTACGTTCCCTTCCCTGGAAAGGGTTCCCATCCACTAATAGTCCTATAGTTCACTGATGTTTTTCTTCTAAAGTATGTCCTTTTGTGAGTGATGGTGTTTCTAATTTATGTGAAAGGAATTATGCTTTGGATCTTATATATTTTTAAAAACATATTTTTTTTTTTCAACGTTTATTTATTTTTGGGACAGAGAGAGACAGAGCATGAACGGGGGAGGGGCAGAGAGAGAGGGAGACACAGAATCAGAAACAGGCTCCAGGCTCTGAGCTATCAGCCCAGAGCCCGACGCGGGGCTCGAACTCACGGACCGCGAGATCGTGACCTGGCTGAAGTCGGATGCTTAACCGACTGCGCCACCCAGGCGCCCCATGGATCTTATATATTTTTAAAAAGATGTATATATTGGTATGTACATAAGACTCAAGATTTCTAGTGAATTTTACAGTATTTATCCACACTATTTTATCACTTTGTCTAGTGGTGGACACCCAGGCTGCTCCAACCCCCCACCCCACCCTGCAACAATGCTGCTTATGAACATCTTTGTCTCTGACCCCATATGGACCTCAAAAAGAGTACCTGTTGGCTCCTGGAGTGAGCTTAATGATTAATTCCTCTCAGTATTGCCAGGTTGCTCTTCACAATGGTTCTATTTTGTGAAAATAGGTGAAGACCACCTGGATGAAAACAAACCCGTCGTATTCATTCAGACCTAGCTATGGTAAAGTAGTCAGCCTCCATGGCCAGTATTTCGCAGACTCAAAGGCAGCTGGGAGTGGAAGAGCTTTACATTGTTAAAGGGAAGGCTCCATATGCTCCTACTGAAAGTTATTGGCATGGGAAGCTAACTACAAACAGGGCATCTTATGTCCGGGTTTTGGGGAACATACATGGCTTCTCTGGTTGGTTCCAAGTTGGAAATGGGGACCAACATAGGGAATTTGGTAGTCCTTGACCAAGTCTGACCATCCTGGGCCAATGGCTGCAAAGGTGGTTTGGCTTCCCAGGCTAATTGCTATAGAAGTTGTTGGTCAGAGTTCTGTTGTCATAAGTACTTTGGCTATTTGTATATTTGACTGGAGTTCCCACTTCTACATCTTGTTTTTTTAAGTTTATCTTGAGTGAGAGAGTGTGAGCAGGGGAGGGACAGAGAAGAGAGAATCCCAAGCAGACTTCACGCTGTCAGCTTGAGCCCAATGCCAGGCTCAGTCTCACAAACTATCACTTCATGACCTGAGCCAGAATCAAGAGTTGGATGCTTGGGGCACCGGGGGCACCTAGATGACTCAGTTAAGTGTCTTGACTTTGGCTCAGGTCATGATCTCGTGGTTTGAGTTCAAGTCCCAAGTCAGGCTCTGCTGACAGCTCAGAGCCTGGAGCCTGCTTCAGATATTCTGTTTCCCTCTCTGCACCTCCCCCACTCATGCTCGTGCTCTTCGCTCGCTCTCTTTCTCTAGCTCTCTTAAAGAAGTAAATAAATAGAGTTGGATGCTTAACTGACTAAGCTACCCAGGTAACCTCTCACTCAACTTTTCTAATTTTTCCCAACATAATGGATGTAAAATATAATCCCATTGTTGAAGATCTGTATTTCTTTAATTACTGAACTTGAGAAGCTAGCTGTCCCTATATTTTTAGTCATTTAGATTTCACCCTCTATTGCTGATTCATAAGCTTTGCTCTTTTATCAATGACCGCCTCCCCCCTTCTTTTTTCCCCTTAAGTAATCTCTACATCCAACATGGGGCTTGAACTCACAATCTCAAGATCAAGAGTCACATGCTCTCAGACTGAGCCAGCCAGGCACTCAAGGCTCTTTTGATTGTTGATTTACAAGACCCTCTTTGTATGTCTGGATAGTAACCTTATATTTTTGGAGGGTACAAATACATTCTCCCAGTTCATTACTCATTTGTTAATTTTGGCTGTTGTATCCTCTTTGAGTAGAAATCCTTACTATTTTATGTAATCAAACTAATAATTGTTTTTGCCTTCCGTTTCATGCTTTTAAAGTATTTTAAGAATTCCCTTCCCGACGTGCCTGGGTGGCTCAGTTGGTTAAGCTTCTGACTCTTGGTTTTGGCTCAGGTCATGATCTCATATGAGTGAAATCCTATGGTATTTGTCTTTTCTCTGCTTTAATTTAACATAATACAATCTAACCAACTAAGCCACCCAGACACCCTAATTTATTTTTAATTGTGGTCACAATCACATAACATTAAATTTACCATCTTAAACATTTTTAGGTGTACAGTTTAGTGTTAAGTGCATTCATGTTGTGCAACATCTCTAGAACTTTATCTTGCAAAACTAAAACTATGTGTATATTAATTCCCTCTTCCCTTTCCCCCAGCAACAGCTTTCTACTTTGTTTTTATGATTTGACTACTTTTTTTTTTTCTTTTTTCTTTTATTTTTTAGAGACCAAGTGCAAGTGGGGGAGGGGCAGAGAGAGAGGGAGACACAAAATCTGAAGCAGGCTCCAGGCTCTGAGCTGTCAGCACAGGGTCCGACGCGGGGCTCGAACTCACAAACTGCGAGACGATGACCTGAGCCGAAGTCAGCCACTTAACTGACTAAGCCACCAGGGCACTCCTGATTTTGACTACTTTAGATCTCTCGTGAGTGACATCATCAGTATATGTCCTTTGATGACTGGCTTACTTAGTATAATATTCTCGAAATTCATCCATGTTGTAACGTGATAGGATCTCATTTTTTTTTAAGGCTGTGTGACATTCCATTGTGTGTATATAACCACATTTCCTTTATCCATCTGTTCGTGGACATTTGGGTTGTTCATACCTCTTGGCTATTGTGAATAATGCTGTAATGAACATGAGTGTATAAATATCTCTTAAGATTCTGCTTTGAGTTCTTATGGATAAATACCCAGAAGTGGACTTGCTGGATCATATGGTAATTTTTAATTTTTTCAGGAGGTTTGGTATTGTGTTACATAGTGGCTGTACCATTTATGTTCCTAATTGCCTCCAGATTTTTAAAGAAAGTGTGAACACCCTAGGGACTAAATCCCTACCCACATCCTGTCCTTGTCTCTGTAAGATTAGCATATGAAGAGAGTTAGAAGGTACCAGTGGATCAACAAATTCTTTGCAACAAACCTTGAATGGTTTCCAGCCATTCTCAGAAACTAATTGCTCCCTGCAAATCTGCATAGTCTGGGAAGTCAAAGACTTAAAGGAGGTGACACCCATACTAAGCCTGAAGGTCCTAGAAGTTAGATGGGCAAAGACAAAAAGAAGGGCTTCCAGGTAGATAGAACAGCCTGGAAAACCCAGCACTGAAGAGGACTTGACTCCCGCAGAGAATTCCTATTGCCTCCTTGTGGCTCAAGCCTAAAGCTCTTCTAAAAAAAATCCACGTTTTTGACTTTTATTTCATTGTTGGTTTTTCTTTGGAAGTATGTGGTAATCTCCCCCAGGCAGACTGCACAGGCCAGGCTGTTAGAGACGGAGATGACCATCTCTTCTCACAAGGGAAGATATGAACTCAATACCAAGATTCGGAACATCTTTATGTTAAAACAGACATTCTCTGACTGTGTAGAGTTTATGGTCTTAGTGGGAAAGCCAGGCATTAAAGAAAGAATTGAGAGTTATATATAAGGGGAAGTGTACCGTGTTTTCTGGGAACCTGCAGAAAGGGGATTGAGAAGCCTTGGAAGGTTCATCGTAGGAAATAGACTTAAGATGAGACGTGGAAGAAGTCAAGAAATAATAGATAGCAGCCACAGCCAGTTTTGGAATTAGAGGGGAGAAGTTACAATTTCTTGGTAAATTTGCACAAGGTTAATAAGGAACGTGATGTTTTCCTTTTGCCAGATTTTAGGGTCAGATCAGTGCATGCAGATCCCCCACTCAAGTCTGAAGAATAAATTCAAGCTGCTAAAAGTGAATAATTTGATACTTGTTGCCTTACAGTTCTCTGAGCTGCACAGTGCAGCCTCCAAGCCAGACAGGGATGACAAATGTTCCTAAGCCTAAGGACAGTGCCTGGGAAGCAGAATCAGAAGGTGACAATTTAGAGGTCTTGGGATTCTGTGATAAGCTGAGGGTACCTGCATCTTATTTGTGAAAGGGAAGGAAGGGGAAGTTACCCATCATTTATCACTGAAACATCACAGCTGTTAGAACATTGGTTTTGGGTTTTTTGTTTGTTTGTTTGTTTTTAAGTTTATTTATTTTGAGAGAGAACACGGGAGGGAGGGAGGGAGGGAGAGAGAGAGAGAGAGAGAGAATCCCAAGCAGACTCTGCACTGTCAGCTCAGAGCCTAATACGGGGCTTGACCTCACAAACTGCGAGATCATGATTTCGACTGAGCCAAGAAATGACTGAGCCAAATCGAGAGTCAGATGCTCCAGGCGCCCTTAGAGCAATGATTTTTTAAAAAGTGATTTGTAGGGGCACCTGGGTGGCTCTGTCAGTTAAATGCCAGACTTCAGCTCAGGGCATGATCTTGCAGTTTGTGGGTTCAAGCCCCGCATCGGGCTCTGTGCTGACAGCTCGGAGCCTGGAGACTGCTTTTGGATTCTGTGTCTCCCTTTCTCTCTGCCCCTCCCCTGTTTGTGCTCTGTGTCTCTCTCATACAAAAATAAAAAATGAACATTTTGTAAAAATTAAAAGGTGATTTGCATACCTTGTGCAATTTTAGAGTACAATGATTTTTGTTTTCTGCTTGTGTCCCTTAAATGATATCTTTTCATTAAAAGTCTTAGTAATCATCATTTTAGTTGCTGCATGATTCCTCAGACAAATATACCATCATTTGTTACATCTTTCTCCTGCCTTTGGACACATTTTGGTTTTACTTTTGTAGTCAGCATAATCATAAAATTGGAAGTTTTTAAGATTGGAACATTTCCTTTTTTCAGCCCTATAAGACTCCTGCCGTAGGACTGTCTAGCAGGACTGGAATGAGTGGATCAAAGAGCACGGTCATTTTATGGCTTTTGCTAAATATTATCCATATTCCTTTCAAAAACCGTTTTCGCGGTTTCAGCTGTGTCAACTCCAAGGGCCAGCTCACCTCTGGCTGCCAACAAAGGATGTAATTGAAAACACATTACAATAGGAAAAAAGTGGTACCTATGTAACTTTCAAAATTCTAGTGAGAATACAGACCTGGTTGCATTATGTCACGGGGTATTATGATGAGGCTCCATATCTATTTATCTACTTGTAGCTTGTGATTTTTTTAAGTGTACATCTTTAAGGACTTGTTCTCTCACATTTCCCTGCATTGTTGAAGAACTGGGCCTCTTTCTACCCACTAAATCTTTTATCTCCTCTAGTTTCATGTTTTTAATTTAAGTTGGTTTTAGCCTTTGTCTCATTTACATTAAATAGCCTTCATCATATTTCCTTTAGGGTTTCTAAAATTTATTAAAAATTTTTGTTTGGGGGTGCCTAGGTGCCTCAGTTGGTTGAGGGCTACTCAGTTGGTTGACCTACTCTTGGTTTTGGTTCAGGTCATGATCTCACGGTTCGTGGGATCGAGCCCCGTATTGGGCTCTGCACGGAGTTCTGTGCTGTCAGTCTGCTTGGGATTCTCTTCCTCTCTCTGCCTCTCACCCACTTGTGCATACGCACTCTCAAAATAAATAAACTTTAATTTTTTTGTTTCATTTCTTTTACCAATATTTACCTTTTTCTTATTCTTAATGTAGTTTAATTCCCTTCTTTTACTCTCATTTTCTATTTCACTTTAGGGTTATATTTATGTCTCCTTGCTCTTCTGGGTTTCATTTTAGTTTGTGTTTAGAGCAGAGCTGGAGAAGACAGTTCTCTAGGGAAGAAGTGTGGAGAGGACCTAGTGTGTTTACAAACAAATTTTGAGGCCACCACTGCCCTTAAACTCCCTCTAATTCTAATCCCTGTGCAGTGGGGACCCTCCCTTCACCCCAACCTACAAAAGGAGTCCAAGAAGCTAAGGGAGGAGCCTGCTCAGAGAGCCTTCCCCCTCCCCCTACCTTCTAGCCAAGCTCCCCGAATTTCCTGGCTAAACAGCTTGGAGCCCTATACTAGGGTTTTCTAGCACCTCTTACCTACCTAACCTAAAAACAGATAGCCGGTATGCATATGCTTGGGCCCTAAAGCTGGGCATGGACTGATGGAGTGCAGTTGTTTGGGGAGAGGTGGGGATGAGTCTGGATGTCCACCTGTATATAATAAGAACCCTCCAAACCCTCCAAAGAACGCACAGCAGGTAGGAGGAGGCGTTTGGCAGTGGCCCAGAGGTGATTCTCCTGTCCAACAACCTGGTATGGAACTCGGACAGGCCTGAGAATTCTGAACTAGAACGTGGCATGCTATATCCTTATGAAGGCATATTTGTAGTACTTTGCTAGGCTTATAATTTTTAAATGTTCAGGTAGGATGTGTGGGCCTCCCTTTGTATTCTTGCTCTAGAGTTAGAGGTGAGCCATTCTGATTTACTGAAACCTGGGAGCTTTTGAAGGGTTACATTTAGGGGAATGTCCTGATCAAAACTATGCTCAGAGACTTTGGTGGTGAATTTTTAAAAATGGAATTAAAGGAGAAGATCCTAGGATAAAGAAGGAGGTAGCTAAAACTTAGGGGGAAGAAGAAGACATCATTAAACAAGATACAAATTAAGTACAGAAAAATTATTTTTACCTTTAGTCAGAGGTAAAGAATAGAAACAAAGGTATAAGTTTTAAGATTAAGCGGACAAAATAGGGGCGTCTGGGTAGCTCAGTCGGTTGAGCATCCGACTTCAGCTCAGGTCATGATCTCACTGCTCGGCTCATGAGTTTGAGCCCCACGTCAGGCTCTGTGCTGATAGCTCAGAGCCTGGAGCCTGCTTCAGATTCTGTGTCTCCCTCTCTCTCTGCCCTTCCCCCACTAATGCTCTGTCTCTCTCTCAAAATAAACAAAAAAAAAAGGGGGGGCAAAATGATGTATACCTTAAACTTCTACAAGTGTTATATGTCAATTATGTCTCAAAAATAATTGGGGGGGGTCTCCTAGGTGGCTTAATCAATTGAGCATATGACTCTTGATTTTGGTTCAGGTTATGACCTCAGGGTTGTGGGATCAAGTCCTGCATCAGGCTCCATGCTGAGTATAGAGCCTACTTAAGATTCTCTCGCTCCCTCCCTCTGCCCCTCTATCCCACTCACACACTCTTTCTCTCCTTAAAAAGAAAATGATTAATATAAAGGAAAGGACAGAGAGTTCAACCAACACAGAGTTAGAAGCAACAGAATGCATCCAGGTGATGTACTATGGAGCATTCTTACCAACTGTGCAAGCTGGATTCTTCATACAGTCCTTTCTTTCAAGGTTTTCACTTTGAAGGCCAAGGCCAAACTTTGTAGTTTAAGCTGATGATTTCCAGATTCAGGGAAGTTTTTTGAGGAGTCATGCAGATTTGCTGCACCTGCCATCCCAAGGTAAAGGAGTATTCTGGTCCATGATGTCAAAGCCACACACTGTGTCAACTCAAGTTCTTCAAAGGAAATACAAAAACCTTGGGACCTTGAACTGCTAAACAGATTTACTACTCCAGTGTTGCCCAGTCTTGATTAAGATACTGCATGACTTTTCCTTCTCTGTTTCTCTTCTTTATCACTTTTGGTTTTACACAGAATTCGTTTTTTAATCATCAAAGCTAAAGACATAGCAAAAAAAATAATGACATTATCACTTGAAGCTTATCACCGTCTGCTGTTCACCACTTAATCATGACGACACCATAACTAGCAAAAAGTCCAAAGAATTATTCACCCTCCCAAGCACACCAGTGGAATTGTAATATACTGGACAGTTAAAAGAACAATGGCGGTAGATCATCTTATTTAAACTTTTGAGATAATATAACAATTCAGACGTGGAAAATCCTTGTGAAATTTTCTTTCTTGTTTGGTAACAAGATCATTAATCCTTACAGCATACTGTAAGGTTTAGAGAGTAGAGTAAGCAATAAGGCGCCTGGGTGGCTCAGTTGGTTGAGCTTCCGACTTCCGCTCAGGTCGTGATCTCTTGGTTTGTGAATTTGAGACCCGCGTCGGGCTCTGTGCTGACAGCTTGGAGCCTGGAGCCTGCTTCGGATTCTGTGTCTCCCTCTCTCTCTGCCTCTTGCCTGCTCACGCTCTGTCTCCATCTCTCAAAAATAAACAAACATTAAATTAAAAAGAGTAAGCAAGAGTACTAGATAATACATTTGAAACATAAAAGACTACTGTAACCTTTACAGGCACAAAGTTGAAGTTTCAAGCAAGCCTAGATGATCTCCAGTTTTCATCAGAACTATTAATAGACGAACATCTAAATAAGCAGGTATCCCCAGGGGCCCCTGGCTGGCTCAGTCAGAAGAGCATGTGACTCTTGATCTCAGGGTCATAAGTTGGAGTCCCACAATGACTGTAGAGACTACTCAATAAACAGCACTCTTATCTACTCCAGAGAACCTGTTATACTTTGAACATTCATGTGGGTACTATAAAGATAGCGACCTGAATCACTTACCTGAAATTTCTTGCCTGCTTTCATGATTTTAGTCTTCTTTTTCAGTGGGTGCATGATTTCCTGAAAAGTATGAATCTTCTGAGTACAGTTCATCTGGAAAAAACTGCCCTGTCCCATCTGCAGTTAATGAGATCAGCAGCCATCTTTTTTCTTCCATTCTAACATGCTCTCCGAACAAAATCTGGATTTGCAAATCAGAGAGGCAAAGTTATCGAGTCTCCCTATTGCATAGAACAGTGGGAGGGCTAACCAAAATGTCTTTAGCGGTAACATTTGTAATAGCCTGTCCTGGAGATAACTGTTGGCAGCCTACCGCCTCAGCTGTATATGGGGACACACTGTCCCCACTCAGGCCCTGAAACTGACAGATTGCACGAGGTCCCAGCAGCAGCACCATCCCTCCTTGAAGGCCAAAGACCTCACAGATTTGCCTGACTTCTACAGAAAAAAAATTCTGTTACAAAAGTTTCTGTTATCTAATTACTTATACTGGGCTTTGTGCACATTAAACTCCTTGGGTTTACGGCTCTTCTACAAGTAGGAAATGGAGATAGACTTATATCTGAATTACAAAGCTGCAAAGCCAGTGAAATGAAAAACATTAATATACCCATATCTACAAAGTTGTTCTTTTGGAATTTAAAAGAACAGGCTCTCCAGAACAGGCTCTGTAGAATTCTGCCTGTCTTTAGGAGACCTGATTCTCACGTGGTATTTCTCTTCAAACCCACTGGGGAGCCTGCCTTCCCCCAGCATGCCAAGACAGAAGCAACTCTCATACTGAGGCAGAAACCTAGAAGATGCTTATATTAGGCTTTTTTTTTTTTCTTATTGGCTCCAAATTAAAACATGAAATTAAATTGTTCCTGAGAACATGTGGACCCCCTCCCCCCAATCCATTACTTGAAAAATTATTAACTTTGCAAGCAAACTGTTAAAAAGTTAACATAGCAACAACTTGATGCAAGTAGTGAGTCTCAGGGCGCCTGGGTGGCTGAGTCAGTTGACCATCTGACTCTTGATTTCGGCTCAGGTCATAATCTCACAGTTTGTAGTTTTGAGCCCCTTGTTGGGCTTTGGGCTGACAGGGTGGAGCCTCCTCTCTGCTCCTCCCCTGCTCATATTTCTTTCCCTCTCTCTCTCTCTCTCTCTCTCTCTCTCTTTCAGAATAAAATAAACTTTAAGACTCCAACAACAATAAAGAAAAATTAAAGAAAGAAAGAAGTGAGGCTCAAAAGCAAGATCCTTGCTGTCTCACCCATAGTAAGGAGGGTGTGGTCCTACCCCTCCAGCACCAGAGCCCCTCTCACCTCTGCTAAGGGGTTTAGGAACAGAAGAATCTGTGTTCCAAGCAGAGCCTAGGTGCACCAGGGGCAGAAAGCTTATGGGTCTTTAGGGGTTTTAATCATCATTGCCTGTTGATGCTTCCAGGGATTCTGGATTTGAGCATTGTCATCTGGCAGTAGGTCTCTCCAGATGAAGATAGGACTCTGCTGGGAGGAAAGATACATGTCAAACTCTCTGCCATTTAAGAGTTTATATTCTAATTAGGAAATTTTTAATTTAAAAAACTGTATGTGCTCAAAAGACAGTGAAAACAAGTTTAAAAATTAAATCAAGGTAGGGGCGCCTGGGTGGCTCAGTCAGTTGAGCGTCAGGTCATGATCTCACGGTTTGTGAGTTCGTCGGGCTCTGTGCTAACAGCTCAGAGCCTGGAACCTGCTTCGGATTCTGTGTCTCCTCCTCTCTCTGCCCCTCCCCTGCTCATGCTCTGTTTCTCTGTCTCTCAATAATAAATGTTTAAAAAATTAAATCGAGGCAACAAAGATTTTAAAGAGATTGTCACTGGTTTCTGTCTTCTCTCATTACACTTCCCCATCCAGCCTCTCTGGACTGGCAGCTCTAAGAACACATTGCACTCTTCCTTTGCCTTGTCCATAGGCTGCTCCCGGGAACTTCAAAGCCCTCCTCCCCATTGTCACCTGGAAATTCCTTCCACTTAGCAGTTAGTATCACCTCCTCCAGGAAGCTCTCTTCAGCCCCAGCCTGGAGACAGGTAATTGAAAGACCATATTGGCGAAACCTGGAAGACTAATGGTCCCTTGTAGACAGCAGGGTGCTTGACTGGAGATTTTTTTCTTTTTTTTTTTTTTTTTCTAAAGTAACTTTTACCCCCCAACGTGGGGCCAGAACTCACAACCCCCACAGATCAAGAGTCACATTCTCTACTGACTGACCCAGCCAGGTGCCCCTTGGCTGTAGCCTTTTTTTTTTTTAATTATTTTTATTTTTTTAATGTTTGTTTATTCTTGAGAGAGAGGCGCATGCAGAATCTGAAGCAGGCTCCAGGCTCTGAGCTGTCAGCACAGATCCCAACATGGGCCTGAACCCACAAACTACAAGATCATGACCTGAGCCGAAGTCAGATGCTACACCAACTGAGCCACCATCCAGGCACCCTGGCTGTAGCTTTTTAAATGCTGACTTAGGTAAGGATTGGTCCCAAGGTGGCACATGGCTGAGATAGCAGGTAATAGTCCATTGGCTCACCAAAAGCCTGCCAGCCAAGAGGGGTCTAATAAGCTATCCGTTTCCTAGACAAGCCCTTAAAAAACAGTGGGTCCTGAAAATGAAGTGTCCACACTCTTACCTACACTCCCCACCTGATTTCTTTATATTCCACATGAAAAAATTTTAAGTGTCTTAAAAGGTGTTTGGGGAAGTGCTTACTTTTCTTGGGCAGTGACTTGTCCCTGCCCCCATGTGATCATCTTCTCCCGCCGCTTCCCTGTGTCGCTGCCTTTCTCTCCTTCCTAGCCTTGAGTCCGTCTCATGGAGCCAGGTGTAGAAACAAAAATCAGATTGGCTTCAAGTAGTCACTGCAGCCTGTTGTTCCCTTTGTGTGCCAGAGGAGGCAGTCAGAGAACAGATTCTGGCAGAGCAGGTGAGGCTGGAAACCTTAATGGCTTGAGTCATGGCTGGTAAGAGAATCACCCGCGTCCTATTTATGGTTAATTCTGCTATTCTTTCTTCCTTCAAATATCTGAAGTGTATTTATTTTAACATCTCTTTTAGATTTTTCTAGTAGCTTTACTTGAGGAGGGAGTTCTCCCATTTAAGTATGTGAATTGTACTTAATGGCATTGGAGTTCTTCACATATATCCTACTTATCCAAGAACTTTGTTGTTACATGACTTTGTGGAGGTCTCCATTTGGGGCAACTCCATTTGGTTGCCTTTGCTCACGTTCTTTTTTTTTTTTTTTTTTTAAGTTTATTTATTTTGAGAGAAAGAGAGCACGAGCAAGGGAGGGGAAGATGGAGAGAGAGGATCCCAAGCAGGCTCCATGCTATTAGCAAGGAGCCTGATGCAGGGCTCATCATAACTTGAGCTGAAATCAAGAGTTAGGCACCCAACCAACTGAACTACCCAGGTGCCACTTTGTTAATTTTTAAAATAATCTCTTTGCTCACTTTTATTTTTCTAGTAGGCTTAAGCTGGTGTTTTGTTTTTGTTTTTGTTTTTTTGATGTGCAATCATATGCTTTGTAAATAATGACAATTTTGCAACCTCCTTTCTATTAATTACACATTTTAATTCAGTCCTTTTTTATTGGCAGGAGCTTCTAGAATAATATTCAATAACACTGTTAGTATTAGGCCCTCTGTTGAATCTGACTTGATCAGAAATGTTTCTGGTGTTTTAGCATTTTAAACACATCCTGGCTTTGGTTTTGAGAAATACTTTCACTAAGATAAAGGAATACCTTTCATTTTCTTTTTTTTTTTTTTTTTTTCGGAAAGATTTTGTTTATTATTTAGGAGAGAGATGGGGGGGAGAGAGAGAGAGAGAGAGAGAGAGAGAGAATATGAGTCTCAAGTAGTCTCCACGTTCAGACGTTCAGTGCAGAGCCTGACCCAGGACTCTATCTCACAACCTGGGGATCTCAATCTTAGCTGAAATCAAGAGTCAGACACTCGGCCACCCTGGCACCCCTTAAAGATTTTATTTTTTTTTATAATAATTTTTTTAATGTTATTTTATTTTTGACAGAGACAGAGCATGAGTGGGGGAGGGGCAGAGAGAGAGGGAGACACAGAATCCAAAGCAGGTTCCAGGCTCTGAGCTGTCAGCACAGAGCCTGACACAGGCCTCGAACTCACAGATCGCGAGATCATGACCTGAGCCAAAGTTGGACGCTCAACCGACTGAGCCATCCAGGTTCTCCTAAAGATTTTATTTTTAAGTAATCTCTACAGCGAGTGTGGGGCTGCAACCCACAACCCCGAGATCGAGAGTCACATGCTCTGCTGACAGAGCCAGCCGAGAACCTCTATTTTCATTTTATTAAGAAGCTTATAAGGAGGAATAGGTGTACAAATCTTAATGAATGCATTTTTAAAAATTTTTTTTAACGTTTATTTATTTTTGAGACAGAGACAGAGCATGAACAGGGGAGGGGCAGAGAGAGAGGGAGACACAGAATCTGAAACGGACTCCAGGCTCTGAGCTGTCAGCACAGAGCCCAACGCGGGGCTTGAACTCACGGACCGTGAGATCATGACCTGAGCCGAAGTCGGATGCTTAACCGACTGAACCACTCAGGCACCCCAGTGAATGCATTTTTTTTTTTTTAATTTTTTTTTTTTTCAACGTTTATTTATTTTTGGGACAGAGAGAGACAGAGCATGAACGGGGGAGGGGCAGAGAGAGAGGGAGACACAGAATCGGAAACAGGCTCCAGGCTCTGAGCCATCAGCCCAGAGCCTGATGCGGGGCTCGAACTCACAGACAGCGAGATCGTGACCTGGCTGAAGTCGGACGCTTAACCGACTGCGCCACCCAGGCGCCCGTGAATGCATTTTTGATAGTAAAGTCTCTGATTTACTTAAGATTAATTTATATTACTAAGTTTCTTAATATGAGACCATCCTTGATTCCTTGATTCCTGAAATGAACTTTACTTGGTCTTGGTGTGTTATTTAATGTACAGCTGGCTTGATTTGATATATACAATTTATATGTGGTTTGTGTGTGTATATTCTTAAACTTTTTCAACTCACTTTACAAGTAAAATTGTCTGCAGTTTTGTCTTTATTAGGTTCTCAGATCAGTTATTTGTCAGTTTTGTAAAATGAGTTAAGGTATTTCCTTTACTTCTCTGTGCTCTTGAATAGTTTAAACAGCATCAAAAAATCTGTTAATTCAGTATTTGAAAGGTTCACATGTGAAATGATCTGGGGCTGATTGGAGGAGAATTGTGTTTATTTCTACGTGTTATTGTTTAAGGTTTCCATGTGTTTCCAACCCAGTTTTGGGAATATGTAGTTCCATGAAAGATCATCAGTTTCGTTCAGACTTTCAAATGTATTAAGTATAGTGGTATATAATGTCTTCTACTTATCTGTATTTCCGCTAACAAGTTTTCCTTTATCTTAATTTTGTGTTTTTGTGTTCTTTTCCGTTTCTTCTGTAAAGCTAGCTAGCACACCCGTATGTTCAGCGATTCAGCTTTTTGATTTATAAACTCATTTTTTGTTTTCGTAATTATTGATTTCTGATTTTAATTTTACTGCTATCCTTATTTTACTTTCTTTGGGTGTATTTTATTGTTTTTCTATCTTCTTGGAATAGGTGACTCTTCATGTATTTTTTTCTGTTACCAGCAGTTACTGTATAATGGGATTTTCCTCCGAGGTAGTGATACGTGCCATGTATTGACCTCCAGGACATCACACCCACTGGAGATAGCCTTTTGGGATTTACTTACTTCAGTGTGTTTTGCTACTTCAAACCTAAAGGACTAAATGAGAACCCTGGGTGAGATCTGAACGTGCAGAAATTGGGCACGAAAAGATTTCTTGGGTAATAGCAGACAAAACATTGTAAGCAAGTTCTCAGAGGCCAGAAAAGCATAGAGGTGGTGTTGAGCTAGAGGGTATGTCAGGCAGGGTAGTGATGGCTGTTTGGAAGCCAGACCAAACCGGATCTTGAATCCAGGGCTAGAGTTTAGAGAAATTCCGTAGGCAGTGGGGAGCCCTTGTTTAGAGTTGCATGCCCTGAGATCAGAAGGAATTCAGGCAGGTGCCTGGACCAGGGTGTTGGACACAGTCAATAGCATAGGGTGTCAGGCACTCCAGCATAGTCGTTACCCAAAGCCAGGTGGGTCAGGAAAAGGTGTTAGGAGTGGAAATGATTTGGATGAAAGTAACATTGGAGTCCTGAGGATTCTGAGGAGAAAGGGGAAAAGCGTTGAGGATGAAACCTTTTTTTTTTTTTTTAAGTTTTAAATTTTAATTCCAGTGTGGTTGACAGTGTTATATTTCAGGTGTGCACTATAGTGACTTGACAATTCTATACATTATCCAGTGCTCATCTCCACAAGTGCCCTCCTTAATCCCCTTCACCTATTTGACCCATCCTCCCCCCTTCTGGTAACCATCAGTTTATTCTCCAGGCTTAAGAGTGTCTTTCTTAGCTTGTATCTCTCTTATCCTTCCTTTCTTCATTTGTTTTATTTCTTAAATTCCACAGATGAGTAAACTCATGTGGCATTTGTCTTTCTCTCACTGACTTTGCTTAGCATTTTACTCTCTAGCTCCATCCATGTTATTGCAAATAGCAAGATTTCATTCTTTTTTATGGCTCAGTAATATTCTATTATGTATATATTCACCACATCTTTATCCATTCATCAATTGATGGGCACTTGGGCTGCTTTCATAATTTGACTATTGTAGATAGTGCCACAGTAAACATAGGGGTGCATGTATCCCTTTGAATTAGTGTTCTTGTATTTCTTCAGTAAATGCCCAGTAGTGCAATTACTGGATCAACTATTTTTAATGTTTTGAGGAGCCTCCATGCTGTTTCCTACAGTGGCTGCACCAGTTTGCATTCCCACCAAGAGTGCAGGAGGGTTCCTTTTTCTCTGCATCCTCACCGATACTTATGTCTTGTGTTGTTGATTTTAGCCATTCTGATAGGTGGGAGGTGATACCTCATCATAGTTTTGACTTGCATTTCCCTGATGATGAGTGATGTTGAGCATCTTTTCATGTTTGTGTTGGCCAGAGAATGAAGCCTTTAAAAAGGACTTAAAAAAAGAGGAGCCTATGGGTAGAGGCTGGTGGGGGTGGGGGTGAGGGGGCGGTGGGAAGACACTTGGTGGTCAGTGAAAGACCTGGGCCAAAGTCATCCTGACCTCCCCACACCCTTCACTCACTCCCTCCCAGGAGGTGGACACAGAAGCAACAGGGCAGGTCTGGGTGGGCTAGCACCCCTCCCCCCAGCTGGCCTTGGGTGGGGTAAATGCTCTGAGACTCCTTCTGAGACTCCTTCCTCACCACCCCCCCCCCCACCTCCCCAGGAGCTGGTGGCAGCGATGGGGCACTCAGGGTTGGGGGGCGGGTAGGGGGAAGGAAACAGGGGGGAAGGCGTTCAGGCAGCCATGGACAGCTAGGCATTCACCAAAGAGCTGCATGTGTGTAAACAGCTTAACAGAACCAAGTACAGATGCTGTGCAAAAAGGCTAAGGAAATTTTAACAAAAGAATAAAATGTGCAAGAGGTTTGTTGTTCTGTTACCGTGTCGGAGATGTGCATGGTCAATTTCTTAAGCTTACTGAACTCTTCAGAACTGGTGGAAAATCACCAGGTACAAACTGTCTGTTCATGGGCGACTGTGTAGACAGAGGCTATTATTCAGTGGAGACTGTGACTCTCCTTGTGGCCTTAAAGGCGTATTACTCAGAACACATTACAATATTGAGAGGAAACCACGAAAGCTGCGAAATTACCCAAGTATATGGCTTTTATAATGAATGTCTGTGGAAGTTTAGAAATGCCGATGTTTGGAAATATGTTACAGATCTATCTGATTATCTTCTACGTACAACTTTAGTAGATGGACAGATATTCTGCCTCCACAGTGGCCTCTCTCCATCCCTAGATGTGCTGGGTCATATAAGAGATTTGGATCCTTTACAGGAAGTTCCACATGAGGGCCCAATGTGTGATGTGTAGTGGTCAGATCCAGATGATTGTGGTGGGCGGGGTATTTCACCATGTGGTGCTGGCTACACATGTGGATAAGACTTTTCTGAAACATTTAACCATGGGAATGGCCTCACACTGGCTTCTTGAGCTCACCAGCTTGTAATGGAGGGATACAATTGGTGTCATGATTAGAATGTGGTTACCATTTTTAATGCACCCAATTACTGTTATCGTTGTGGGAACCAGGCTGCTCTCATGGAATTAGATGACACTTTAAAATACTCCTTCCTTGGGCCCCTGAGTGGCTCATTTGGTTGAGCATCTGACTTCCACTCAGGTCATGATCTCACGATCTCTGCTGTCAGCCCAGAGCCTGCTTCTGATCCTCTGTTCCCCTCTCTCTCTGCCCCTCCCCCCATTGATGTGCGTGCTCTCTCTGTCTCTCAAAAATAAACATCTCAAAAAATAAAATAAAAAAGATAAAATACTCCTTCCTTCAGTTTGACCCAGCACCTCATGGTGTTGCAACATGACCCAGCCTCATGTTGCACCCCAGACTACTGCCTGTAAATTCCTCCTGGGGAAAACCTGCCTTTGTATGTGGAAGTATACCTGGCTTTTTAAATATGTATATATATTTAAAAACAAACAAAGCAACAGTAATATCTATGTGCTTCCTAGACAGATTGGGATCTGTCTAGGCATTAAACCATATCATGGATCAAAATGTGCCATACTAATGATGAGCATTTAGCAGGATTTGAGACTGAAATTTAGTACAACGCTGTGTTCTAGTTTGGTCAGTCTTACCGGTTTGCCTGCTGTAGTTGTGGTAACCATTTTCCTCTGGATTATTCAAGCACAAAAGGTAAATAACTCCTTCATCTCCTTTTGCATTTATTTGCAAATTTTAGCTATAGTGTTTAACTGGCATGGATTGATAGAGTTGGAGTTTTATTTTTAAGAAAAACTCACAAGCTAACTTCCCTTTAACCCATTACCTTTTATTTTATTGAAATGTATAGTTAAATTAACTGAAGAAAAAAAAACTCTTGGGAATACGTTGTCATAACATTTTAATATGTTTCCCTTCGTTTAAACTAAATTATAGTTTTATTTTGATCTGCACGTTTCTGTATATTTGTCATGACCATCCTTGCATCCTATTTGGTGTACTGAGCAAATAAACTTTCCATTTTAAACAAAAACAAAGCAAAAAGAGAAGCCTGAGTTGGAGGTCTGAAGGAGGAGAACCAGAGAGATCAGAGTCCTAAAAGCAGATGACAGAGCTACAATGAGTGAAGGAAGGAAAGAAGGCTTCCCTTATTTCCAATTCTACATTTTTTTTTTTTTTTAAGTAAACTCTATGCCCATCGTGGGGCTTGAACTCATGACCCAAAGATCAAGAGTCCCATGCTCTACTGACTGAGCCAGCCAGGCGCCCCAAATATTTATTTTTTTTAAGTAACCCCTCATTCTCAATTCTAAATGAGTAAATATGTATCACAGAGCGGCACTTGATGGGATGTAGGTTCCAGAAAGAATGGGCTTTTCACTCCTTCAGATCTTTTTATTTTATTCACAATTAACAAATGAGATGAGAGGATTGTTGATGTGGCTGAGGCTGGGGGGAGGTCAGCTCCCACCTCACCTACTGGGTAGCACACATCCAGGAGAAATTGCCGACCTTGCCGCCGGTACCTTCATTTGGATAATATCAAAGAGAGGGCAGCTGGATTAAAAATAAACAAACAGGGAATGCTTCCCTCATTTCAGAGAGAAAGTTTGCTATAGATTTCCTATAAACCGAGTTCTTTCCTAGGATATTGAAAATACTATTCTATTGATAAAGATTGTGTATATGCTAAGCTTTTCCATGAAATGCTGTGTAAAAACTGCTGTACGGGCCCTCAGTAAATGTTAGTCATCCCCTACCTCCCATTCCCAATAAGCTTCTAGGCATATCAGTCCTGGTGTTTCATCCCAGGGAACTGTGTTCTTCCTGTTTGCAAATTAGATTAGGTTTCCTTGTCTGGGCCAGATGCGTCTGTGTCTCTCCAGCAGAGGCTGTGTGCTGCATTACTTGACCTTTCTACCACACATCAGTACTCACCCCTGCGGGGCTTGCTCATTTTGCCTGATGTCTGCAATAGCATAATCACTTCGGAAGCTTCAGGGCAGGCCTCCTGCTTCCAGACTGCACACAGACCAGGAGGGGCATGGAAAAGGTCACCAGTGCAGTCATATGTGACTTGCCCACTGGCAAATGCTCACACAAACCATGGCAGGCTCTGGGTGAGAAGATTTTAAGCAGTTATTCCAGCCTAATGATGGAGTCAAGCAACAGAGGGAGACGGAAGGTGGAAGAGAAAGACCAAATGGCTTCCAATGGGACCAGTGACTAAAAATCAATCGTCTTAAGAGGGATGAGAGTTTCCTGTTGCAGGATTATTTTATAGCATCCTGATGAGAAACTGATAGGTGTCTGGGCACATCAGCTCTGAACCTCCCCAGCTCTCTTCTCCCTCAGTTGGGCCACCTGACTCCTGAGAGTTGAAACCTTCTACACCAACACAGCCACTGTCTGCATTAATATGATGTTCCCATTCCACTGTCTTTATCAATATACATTAACTATTTCAGGAAACTGGCCCAGAAAATAAAAGTTGAAATAACTTATTCCTCAAAGTTTTAAAAAAACCTATTTTTTAAAGTTTATTTACTTATTTATTGTGAGAGAAAGAGCATGAATGGGAGAAGGGGCAGAGAGAGAGAGAGAGAGATGAGAGAGAGAATCCCAAGTGGGCTTCTTGCTGTCCACAGAGCCCGAAGCAGTGCTCGATCTCATGAACCATGAGATCATGACCTGAGCTGAAATCAAGCATTGGATGTTCAACTGACTGAGCCATCCAGGTGCCCCCCCCCAAAAATATTTAAATGATCATTAAATTGTTCAATCAAATGACAATTTTAATTCCCAAGATTTTTTGAACCCCTTACCTTAAAAATGCTCTCCTTGCTATGGACACCAATCTTAAATTATCATGTTGTGTTCCTAATCAAATGCTTTATTAAAAGAACTGTTGGGGGTGTTTCGGTGGCTCAGTCGGTTAAGAGTCCAGCTCTTGATTTTGGCTCAGGTCATGATCTCACAGTGTGTGGTGACCTCGAGGAGCCTGCTTGGGATTCTTTCTCTCCGCTCCTCCCCCACTCGCATGTGTGCCCTCTCAAAATAAATAAGTAAACTTTTAAAAACAAACCAAAAACAAAAAAACCCTGCTGAATTGCCTTAACCCAGACTCCAAAACCTCATAGACTTCCCACTTGGCTCTCCCCTCTCTAGGATGCTACTAAGATGAAGTCTTACTGAGAAAAGGAATTCAGCCTTGTCGTATCAACATGTAGCTCTGGTGGTCCTTTGAAGAAGGCAGCATGTAACAATCTCGTCTGTCATCCCAACCTCTCCCCAAGTTCTGGAACTGATTCTGACTTTGGACAAAGGGGATTTGGGTTAGAGCGTTTCTGGTCCAGTAGGACAAAGGCCTTGGTCTTATGTTCACCGTGCGTACTCCTAGGTGATCCAGCATGGGCCTACATATTAATTCAGTTTATTATTGTCTACTCTGTCAGGTCAGAAGCTACACAATGGGAATTAAAAGGTGAAGAAATATGAAGTCCCCCTACTTGCCCTCAGTCCACAGGTTAGTATGAAAGAGAGACGTAAACAGATAAAATGCAATGTGCTATGTGCAATGACATTATGTAGAATAGTACTTCTTTTTTTTTTTTTTTTTTTAATTTTTTTTTTTCAACGTTTATTTATTTTTGGGACAGAGAGAGACAGAGCATGAACGGGGGGAGGGGCAGAGAGAGAGGGAGACACAGAATCGGAAACAGGCTCCAGGCTCTGAGCCATCAGCCCAGAGCCCGACGCGGGGCTCGAACTCACGGACCGCGAGATCGTGACCTGGCTGAAGTCGGACGCTTAGCCGACTGCGCCACCCAGGCGCCCCTGTAGAATAGTACTTCTTAAACAATTTGTGGTTAGGAATCATTCCCCTCCACCTCATCAACAGGTAAAACAGAAAAAAATCGGGGCGCCTGGGTGGCGCAGTCGGCTAAGCGTCCGACTTCAGCCAGGTCACGATCTCGCGGTCCGTGAGTTCGAGCCCCGCGTCGGGCTCTGGGCTGATGGCTCAGAGCCTGGAGCCTGTTTCCGATTCTGTGTCTCCCTCTCTCTCTGCCCCTCCCCCCGTTCATGCTCTGTCTCTCTCTGTCCCAAAAATAAACGTTGGGAAAAAAAAAAAAAAAGAAAAAAATGAACCATACTTTAAAGAAAGCCCTTGCTAAAATGTGCCAAGAGACTGGCCTGACTTGGGAAAAGCCACTTGTTGCCATGCTCTGTATAAGGGTGGCCTCTGGAAGTAGGGCTCCCACTGAGCCCTTATGAGACGATATATGCGAAACCCTTTCGACTTGAGTAAAAGGGGTGTTTTCCCCTTTCTAGAACATGAAAATAGAATTAAATAATATGTGCAGCAGCTGAATCAAATTTTGACATCTACACACGAGTTCGTCTTTTCTAAGATCAAACCATTTCCTGAGCAGACACTGCCCCCTTTTTCAGCCAGGAGAGTGGGTCCTACTAAAGAACCAAGGACCTTGGAAGAACCAAGGACCAGAAGATCAGTTAACTGAAAAATGGACAGGTCCTCACAAGATGCTAACTAGCCCTACTTCAAAACTTGCAGGCGTCAAGCCACGGATTCATCACACCTGCATTAAGAAGGCACCTCCAGACAGCGACTTTTGTCAGGACTCACAACGTGTAAGTGGGTGAGAACCCCCATGGAAGATTGCTGTCCATCTCAGAAGGAACTCAAGAAACAAAGGTCTCCTACCCTGTCAAAGTCTTCCATCCCGACATCCCTACGTCATCCCTGATCAGCAGGAAGTAGTTTACAGAAGACATGACCGTCATCCCTTCTCCTTCCGTTGAAATGGAATGGTGACTTGACATGGGGATTCAAAGGAGGACCCAGTCATTGCCCTGACTGACTCCATTTGCCTTTAACCTGTTCCTCTTAATTGCTTATTTTTTCCCCTCCTGCTTATCTGTTAACTTCAGCAAGGGACCCAGCAGGCAAAACATCCTGTAATGGGCACCAAAACTAACCCCCCAAGCAATAATGACTGTTCTGATGCCACCGTACCCCCCATAATTCACCCCATGACAGTGATCAACCCGACCTTTGCTGTTTAGCTGCATATACCCACCAATCTTTGTTCCATATATTCCCTACATAAACTTAGAAGTATTCTCAGCATCTTGAAGACAGTTCTTGGGGTGTTAGTCCACTGTCTTCCTGGTGTTGGTCTTCCTGGAATAAACGTTCTTATTTGACCAGCACTTTCTCTAGATTTTGTCAGCTGAGAGTGGACAAACCTTTGGGGCCTCCAGAACCAGGGGCTCTCATGCCTTGGTCACTAGTAACAATGTAATAAGTTAAATGTTTCTCTGAGTTCTGTGAGCCCTTATAGCAAATTAATTGAGCCCAAGGTGGGGGTCACTGGAACCTCTAATCTATAGCCAGTGTGTAGGAAGCACAGGTGACAGCCTGGGTTTGTGGCTGGCGTGTGAAGTGTGAAGGGGCAGTCTTGGAGGATGGAGCCTTTAATCTATGGAATCTGATGCTATCTCCAGGGGCGTAGTGTCAGAGTTGAGCTGAATGGTAGGACACCCAGCTGGTGCCCAAGAATTGCCTGGATGTGGGGAAACCACCCCCCTACACACATGAGGATTGGTGTTCAGAACCTCAGCCCCCACCCCCCCCCCACACCCCCACACCCCTCAGGGCCAGGCCTGCTCTTCTGAGCCACTAAAGGGTGGAAGACAGACCAGCGTGATCCCACTCCATAGGCAGGCAGAATGGAGACCAGAATCTGAGCTTTACCCCAGTCCTGCTCTGGATCTGCTGGGATTGTGGAGGAGAGCATCTAGTTTCTTCCTGTAGTTTTCCCTTCTGGAGAAGAATGGAAATTTCGTTACTTCTAAGGCAAGAGGGGATTAGAGAATGTCTCCTCTACCTCCCAGTGAACAATGGGACGGTTCTGTTTGCTTCATAGCAAAGGCCTCAGAGCTGTTACCTGGTCTTCACTGAGCATGGGAGCAGGGTGGGGTACGGGAGGGGGAAGTGAGGCAGGAGGAAGGCAGGTGCAACCCCCTCAGACACTGGCTGGGCTCCCTCTGGTCCAGACCCATCTCTCTCCAGGATGGGGATGAGAGTAAAGGAATGGATTTGGAACAGTAAGGAATTACCTACGAAAGGGCAGTTTAGTCAGTGTGGGGTTCAGTGTATCTGCTTCCTGGGCAGAAGGCTGCTTTCTTCCCCAGGAATGCTGAATACATGGGAATCCTCACCCCTGAGCTGTTCTGATCCCCAGCTCTCTGCCTGTTGGTCTGCTCTGTCCTGGGGCCACCCAGTAGGACCTGCAAGTCAGCCACTGACTAAATGCTGGCTCCCTGCAGCAGCTTTGTTTCCTCAGCTGTGTCTACCCCCTGCTGCTGGGCACCCCTCCCCAGCCTGGGTCACTGGCAAGGAAGCCAGAAGCACTCCGGAAATATGGCGGGCAATGGTGTATGATCACTGAGCCAGAATTCCTTGGCTTGAAATCCCAGATCTCGTATTTACTAGCTGTGTGGTCTTGGAAGAGTTATATAACCTCTCTGTGCTTTGGTTTCTTCATATGTACAACAGGAATAATATCAATACCTACACAGGATTATTGTGAAGAATAGATGATTTCATATAACACCTTTAAGACTGATGCCTGGGTAGTTCTAAGTAATTAGTGAAGGCAAGCTGCCATTTTTATGAGGCTAGGTCTAGGGGGAAAGGTTGAAGTGGCCAGGGGAAGGGGGGAGTGCTCTACTGTGTATTGAGTTCTGCCACAAGGGCCAAGCACTATGTGGATACTTCAATTAACCACTTACAAGAACAGAGGGGAAACTATTATCCCCAGTTTATAGAATAAGAGCCTGAGTGACCAAATAGTCCAGCTGGAATTCAACACCTGTGATAGCTGATTCCAGACACCATGCTACAGAGGCCAGAGAGGAGACTGGGCATAGGAAACAAGTAGGGTAACTATGGCATTGAAGTGTGGGTATCTGTTGGGGTCTTCAGGAGGGAGCAGGGATTGCCCTGGGGAAGCCAAGAAGTCTGTTTACTTCAGTCTTTCTGGCTGAAGAGTCAGTCACTTTTGTTCCTCAATCCACAGGGCTGCACCTGGCCACTAGTAGCTTCTGAGATCTGCAGGTGTTAACTGAGACAACCAGGAGACGGTATCTCCTAAATCCCAGCTCCAGAATTCCTGGGAGAGGGCCTAATTGGCCCACGTAGTGGCCAGTGTCCATCCTTCAACGGCCAAGAGGCCAGGTTTTCTTGTAGGAACTCGGCAGCTCCTGCCATGGTCATGTGGATGCCAGATGGGAAGGGACACCTAGCAGGCAGTCCATAGGCATGTACCTGATAGACTTACCCTTTTCTTTGTTCTCCTTCTTTTCTCAGCCCGTAGCTCCTGGTATCTCATACTTACAGTCTATATTGACCTCTGTGCATGTGGATTCTCTCTCCTTATGCCTCATTCCACCTCATGGCCTCTGCCTCTTTTTACTTCCCAGCCATAACCCACTGTTGTTGCATGAAACTCTGCTGTTCCATGTTTCTTTATTCAAATTTCTCAGAACATTCCCTAGTCCTGCCCATATTTCCATGACGGACCAGTTCATAGGCACTGTCTTGCTTAAGGACTGGCTACCTTATGATACAGAGCCTGTGTTCAGGAGTCTCCCAGGGTGACGCAAGACCTCCCCTTCTGCCAGGCCTTGTGGGCTGGGTGATGTCACTGTGGACATGGAGCAGGGGCCTGTACCATGAAGACATATCCATTGTATCTAGCCATTGAAAGGATGCTCCAAGAGCCTTGCCAAGCTTTTCCCTCCTGAAATCCACTACCCACAGCATTAGACCCTTGAGCCTGTCATGAAGTGCTGAGTGCATTTGTCCAGTTCCTACTGCAACAGAGATCCAAATGTACAATGGCTTTAACAAGTAAAAGGATTATTTTGTGCTCACATATAAATGGGGAATAAATAATCCAGAGCAGATCTGATGGCTTTACAGTGTTGGAGGGTCTAAGCTCTTTCTGACTTGCTACCCTGTGAACCCTAGGGTATTGGCCTTATCCTTATGGATCAAGATGAATTACCAGCACGGTCCTGCCAGTGGGAAGGGGGAAATGTATTTCCCTTCCCTTTAAATGCAGGAGCCAGAGTGTGCACACATCACTTCACTTACATCTCATTAGCCAGAACTTAGTTACATGACCACATCAAGCTGCAAGGAGGCTGGGAGATGGAGTATTCTGGGTGATGATGTGTCCAGATAAAACTTGAGGATTCTTTTACTCTAAGGAGGGGGGGAAGAGTAGATACTGGGGACGATGGAACCACCATTTTCCTGTCACTCATTTTTGACTCCTCTCCACCATTCAGTTTGTCAGAACATCCTGACACATCCCACTCCTGATGCCTTTCTCATAGGGCCCTATTCTTTATCCCCACTGATGTCATCACAGGCCAGGCTTTTAGAGCTTTATACCTAGCATCTCCCAAGAACCTTCTAACTGATCTTGCTTCCAGTCTCTCTCCAGCTTCCCCCTGTGATCATTCTCAAGTGCAAATCACACCCAGCTCCCCACTGCTTATAGCAGTGAGATTTTATTTGATTTGATTTGATTTGATTTTTATTTTTATTTTTATATTTATTTATTTATTTATTTGTTTGTTTGTTTATTTATTATTGTTATTATTATTGCTTATAGCAGTGAGATTTTAACTGCCAATTTTTGAATCCTGGGATTTACATGCAAATTTTGCACATATGTGCATTTTTCTGAAGACAGCTTCAGATTCTCAAAGGAGTTTGTGATTCCCTCTCAAGCTGCAGGCTCAAGTTGAAATTCCTAATGTCAAACATACAAGTGGGATGTGTCTACGGACCTTCTTATATCTTCTCTCTGGGCACTTCCATAGTGTAACCCAAACTGAAGTCATTCTGGAATTCCTTCCATCGCCTAGACAGGCCATGCTCTTTCCTATGCCACATCTTTATGGCTGTTGTTCTATCTAAAATGCCCAAACTCCTACACATCCTTATGGCTTAGCAGAAAAGCCCCCTCTTCTGTGAGGCTTCCTTAACTCCTTCCGGCACAGTCAGCCTCCACAGCACTGTTCTGACATCCGCTACGCATCCTTTTGCACAGTCATCAACCTATGTCTGTTTCTTCCACCAAACCATTAACTCTGGAGCCTAGGACCTAGAGTAGGTAGACCACAGATGTTCATTGAATAATTGTCACTCATGCCCAAAAACTGAAGTGCCTTTCTAAAATGTAAATCTGAGTGTCACTTCCTGCTTTCCTAGTGCCTCCAAGTTCAAATTTGTTACAGTGGCCTTTTCTCTGGCCTCATCTTGCAATTCTTTCTTTTTTCTACTCCATGAACCCTGAAGTTCTTTTCATGCTCCAAATCAGGGTTCTTTCTCACCTTGAGGTTTTATGCATGCTTCTTCCTCTGCTCCTCTGCATGGCTCTACCTTCCCATACTTCAGATAGCTTAAATACTCCAGGAAGCTTTCTTGGGCCCCCTCCCCACCCTCAGATGAGGCTGAGGGTCCCACCTATGTGTCCCCATAGCACCTTGTACTTTCCCAGTTGCAACATGCATCATGCTGTGTCAGAATGACTGGTTTGTCTTTCTATCCTGTGAAACTAAATTCTGTGTCTAACTTGCCCAGTATGTCCCCAGCCCCAAACACAGTGCTTGGATGAGGGGAGGTACCTGATAAATCTGTGTTAAAGGAGGGTTAGAAAAATGAATTTCTTAGCTGTCAATCTGTTTTTCAGTAGCTCTCCACTGCCTTTTGAACAAAGCCCCTTTAGCTCTTTATCATCTGTCCTCATGTATTGTCAGTCTCCTCTCTTCCGAACCCACCCTTTGATCTCAGCATCTCACTCAAGCTCCACATGAAAGTCCTGTTGAACTGCCTGAAGGTCCCCACATGCCTGCAGTCCCATCTTTCAGCCTCAGCAGTGCTGATCTGTGCCTGGTGCACTCTGGGCTCTCCTCACTTCTCACTTCTCTTCCTTTTTTGGCAAACATCCACTTATTATTTTTTTTAATGTTTATTTTTTAGACAGAGATACAGAGAGACAGAGTGTGAGTGAGGGAGGGGCAGAGAGAGAGGGAGACACAGAATCCAAAGCAGGCTTCACATTCTGAGCTGTCAGCACAGAGTCCAACCCAGGGCTTGAACCCATGAACCGTGAGATCATGACCTGAGCTGAAGTTGGATGCTTACCTGAGCCACCCAGATGCCCCCCATTAATCTTGAATCCATTTAGTCTTTCAGTTCAGATACCTCTTCCTTCAGGAAGCCTTCCTTGAATTCCTAAGAGCAGTTCTTAAGACTTGTAGTATTCTGGGCTTTCTTCCTTCACACCATTCTGTTTTCCTAAGTAGATGGTTAAGTGGAAACCTGAACTACAGTATCTCGAATGTGAACCCACTGCCTGCACACAGTGGGCACTCCTGAAATATTTGTAGAATAAACTATATTTCCTGGTCTTATTTCTTGCTGTTGGTGCATGTGTCCTGTCTTCCAAAAGCAGGTTGGAAGCTCCGTGAAGTCAGTGAGGGAAGCTAAGGTGTCTAGGGGCCTCTCTCCAGGCCTGAGCTTAATTTCTGTCCCCAGTAAGGCTGATATATGTTGCTTGGAGGCTGTGCTGTCAGACATTTGACCAATCTATTAATCAGTGGAGACTTGGCTTAATGTTTTTGGAAGCCTGGGTTTGGGATCACGGTGACCTTAGATACCTTTTTTCTAGACGTGACTAAAGCCAGTGCCAATGCATATATCTTTTTGAATTAATGTTTTTGTTTTCTTTGGGCAAATGTGCAGTAGTGGAATTACTGGATTATGTAGTATTTCCTTTTTAATTTTTTGAGAAATCTCCGTATTATTTTCCATAATGGCCGCACCAGCTTATATTCCTACCAACAGAGCCTGAGGGTTCCCTTTTCTCTACATCCTTGTCAACACTTGTCTTTTTGTTACTAGCCATTCTGACTGGTGTAATAACTCATTGTGGCTTCGACTTGCATTTCCCTGATGATGAATGCTGTTGAGGAGGGATGGGCAAAACAGACGAAGGGGACTAAGTGGTACAAACTTATAGTTATACAATAAATAAGTCGCGGAGATGGAAAGTACAGCATAGGGAATGTAGTCAGTAATATTGTAATAATGTCATATGGTGGCAGATGGTGACTACACTGTGGTCAACACTGAGTAACATATAGAATTAACATGTTGGGAGCGCCTAGGTGGCTCAGTCGATTAAGCATCTGACTTGATTTTGGCTCTGATCATGAGCTCATGATTGTGAGATCGAGAC
Source organism: Leopardus geoffroyi (assembly GCF_018350155.1). Classification (NCBI taxonomy): domain Eukaryota; kingdom Metazoa; phylum Chordata; class Mammalia; order Carnivora; family Felidae; genus Leopardus; species Leopardus geoffroyi. Next base: position 51,041,269 of record NC_059328.1, read on the forward strand.
CCGCTTTGGGCTCTGCACTGGGCACAAAGCCTGCTTAAGATTCTCTCTCTCCCTCTTCCTCTGTCCCTTCCCAGCTCATGCTCTCTCTCTCAAAAATAAAAACAAAAAAATAAGAATAAACAAAATTAATTAAGTAAAAAAACTGTATACCTAAAACTAATAAAACATTTTATGTCGATTGTACTTCAACAACAAAAGAATAATAAAGCTGAAATGACTAAAATACATAAATAAAAGCCAGCACCAGGAACAGTGTCAGGTACCTGGCTGGTTTCAATAGATGTTTGTTGAATGAGTTCTGGAACTGAGAGACAATGACAGGGAGGCAGGCTGTGCTTGTTCAATCTCACCATGTTCTGGGCTCAGACATTCCAATAGAATGGAATAGTTATAAGGAGTGAGATCATGTGTTCACATTCCAAACTCAAGATGAGGAGAAACATACGAAAAATCTGAGAAAGGATGGACAAAGCTTTTTGGATAGTGATTCAATGGCTTCAAACCCTTCTCTGGTATATAAGCTGTGCTTAATAGCTGGACTCAAATGAGATCATTAAAAGGTAACGTGACCCAAATGAAATTTGCCACCCTAATGTGAGATACGGAAATAGACTCTAACTTGGCAACATACGACATGGAACCCCTCCTGCTGTCTGCAGAACTTCAATAGCGAATAAGACCCACAGTGCAAATTCCAAGAACCAAGACTAGAGAAATGCAAAGAAATACCTTTGAGACAAAAGATTGAGGGGCAGCATTTTAATATATAAACAGTCAGGCCAGGCCGGAGCCTTGATACTCCAAGTGTGGTGTGGCCCAGGAACATCAGCATCCCCTGAGAACTGGTTAGAAATGTAGACTCTCAGCTCCCTTCCCCTCAGACCTACTTCATTCTAACAAGACCTACAGGTGATTGTATGCATATCAAAGTTTGAGAAGCACTGGGCTGGCACATTTTTTTAAGGTGGGTTTTTGCCCTTAAAATGTGCTTTCAGGTCAACGTAAACCCACTTAAAGTATTTTTAGCTCATTATTTGCTCCATTCTCTCTACCTCTGAGCAACACTGTCACACATCAGTGTCCTGCTCTGGGACTTTGAGATGCTCATGAATCCCAACAGCGTATAGAAGTTTGCTGCGCCATTTCTGTAGACAGTCAGTATGGGTTACAAATTTGATTCCCAGACTTCCATCAGCTGTTCCTTGTATGACACCCCCAGGAGATAGGTTGTATGATAATTTCCTTTTTGGGAGATGATGAAACCAGGGTTCAAGGAGGTTTCATGACTCTCCCAAGGGACACCAAGCAAATTGACATATGAGTCAAAATGAGAACTAGAGGTTTTGATATTCCAATGTGAGGCTCACCAAACTTTGATGTCTTTTCTTTTTATATAAAGAGGATTTTTTTTTTTTTGAATAGGAGACTTTAAGAACAAATTCATAGATAACTTTGTGTGAGTTACTGAGTAGAAGCCATGCACATATGGGCCCCTGGGATTATGGAAGTTTAAGAGAGAACTGTCTGTCTAGTGGAGAGAGGAGTGAGCCCAGAGAGGGCCATGCCCTGCTCAGCTCCCACACTCCTGCTGCAGTCCAAAGTGACAGGTTTTGCAACCAGGAGCCTCAGAAACCTCAGTGCCTCATGAGGGCTCAGAGTTCACTCAAGGTCTATGAGGGGAAAGGAGCCAGGACTCTCATGAGGCCATGGATATGGCTCCAGAGGTAATGTGGTGGCTTCTAGATGACAACAGCCTATCCCCAGGAGGATGCTCATTCCTATTTGTTCCTTTCATAGATTCAGAATAGCTGATGTAACTAGGCTCTGCCTAAATACATGTGGTGTGCTTCACTGGATTGGATTTCCTAATTAATTCCAATTTCCCTGGCACAAATTGGGGCCACTTAATGACTCAGAAATGGTCAAGACTGTATACCTGGCATCGATACCGATATGCTCTTTCTACTTTGCCTGAATTTAAGATTTCTCTATCAACCCTAGCCAAACAAAGGCCCCAGATGGGGTTTGTTCAGTTTCAGCTGTCAGTATGGTGATTCTCCTAAGGTCCTCTAGAGAATGATTGCCAGGGTGGCTGCTTAAATCCACCTCCCCCCAAACCCCCCCCTCCCCTCCCCACCCAATCCTCTCTAGACATGCATATTTAATCAGACATATTCATGTAACTGATTAAAAAACAAAAAAGATGGTGCACTTTAAAATTCCATGTAAAAAGTATTGCTTTGCTAATGTGCTCCTGCCTGTCTGCTCGCTACATGGTGCTACAAAGGATAGAGTCATGAGGAATTCAAGGCTGAAGATGTTGGGGATTTTTAGACAACACCAATGCACCCTGCACCTTATACCCTGCTCTGCAGCCTGCGTAGTTTTGGGGCTTGGCCTAAGGCAAAAACTACAAAGCGTTCTAATGAGCAGAATTATATAACAGGAATGTATGTGCATATTTGACATAGTTTCTTCTCTTGAAGGGCGGCCCTCTGGCTTTGACCCATGCCCTCTCCAAGGGCTAAGAAGGAGTCCAGAGAAGGAGTCTTTTGTTCCCAGCTGCCAGTTCTTCTGTAGCCCCTACGGCCCCAGGGACCTGCCCTGCTCTGCGTGGGCCCGCAGAAGCCCTGCAATTTCCACATGGGCGGGTGATTTCAGAACGATGGACAGAGCTGTTCGGCCAGCCTACAGGGAAGAAAGAAAAGGAGAAACAATTTTATCGTGTCTGCCTCCTGCCCCAGAGAAGGGTGAGTTGGAAGGACTGGGTAGGCATGGGGCATTGAAGTCTATTCCAAGCATCCAGTGACCCTAGGAGAGGTGGAGATTAGAATGGCATGAGGCTCACGAAAAATGGGTTCCCTTCCATGGAAGCATCATTCACTTCTGGAAAATCTGTGCCGATGGAAATAAGAAGTGTCACACGGTTTGTTTGCTTGTTTTCCCACATGGTTTTTTGTTTTGTTTTGTTTTGTTTTTGTTTTTTTTTTTTTTGTAACGTTTATTTATTTTTGAGACAGAGAGAGACAGAGCATGAACGGGGGAGGGGCAGAGAAAGAGGGAGACACAGAATCAGAAGCCCAGAGCCCGACGTGGGGCTCGAACTCACAGACCGCGAGATTGTGACCCGGGCTGAAGTCGGACGCTTAACCGACTGAGCCACCCAGGCGCCCCTCCCACATGGTTTTTAATACTTCTTTTTTAAATTGGAAAATAGAGGAAAGAAAATAACTCTTCCATTTTTCCATTGCCCAGACCTTAATGAAAGTTAGCATTTTGGTATGTTTCCCTCCAGTCTTTTCTCCTGTGCAAATTTGTCGTTGGTTTTTACATAGAGGAATGATAGTATATATCAATTTTGAATCTGCTTTCGTTTTACTTTTTTAAATGTTTATTTATTTTTGAGATAGAGTGTGTGGAGGAGGGGCAGAGAGAGAGACAGACAGACAGACAGACAGAATCCCAAACAGGCTCTGCTCTGTCAGCACAGAGCCTGACTCAGGGCTCTCACTCAGGACCTGAGAGATTATGACCCGAGCTGAAGTCAGATGCTTAACTGACTGAGCCACCCAGGCACCCCCCCAAGTCTGCTTTTATTTTTAACATACCATGGCACACTACAAGATTTTTCCCTCTTCTTAAAATTTTTCTTATTGGCTGTGTTAATATTCCATAAGTTAATGAACTGTTTCCTTTCTATTGGAGACTTACATTTCTAGGTCTTCACCACTATAAATATAGTGCAGACGGTATTTCCCCAATTCTACCTGTTTCTTAAGGACCAACTCTTAGAGAAGTGGGCTTACAGCATAAAAGGACATACCCATTTTTACACCTGATACATGATACCACAGTGCTTTTTACACTGCTGCAATAATGCAGGAAGCTGCCAGGCCCACTCTGTAAAGAAGCTGTATTCAGAAGGGCTCTCAGCCAACAACATGGGCCATTCTCTACAGAGAGTGGCGGGGAAGGCCAACTCAATGCAGTGGATGCTAAGCTCTGCGATGGCAGCCATGTTCTTGTATGAATGGCTCAATCCCATTCTGGAATTCTGAAATCTCAACAGCTCCCAAACCACTTTTATGGTAATTCATTTGCCTCCAAGTGAATTAGGAGGCAAAACCCGATGTGAGGCTATCTGTGACCCTTATGTAGCCCAGTTAGTGTGAATGTTTTTATACTCTGCTTCATAAATACTCATGGATTTAGCATATTGGGGGGGGGGGCACCCAAGACCCCACTGGACTGTTCTCTGCTCTATTGTCTATGGGTGGAATTTTACTTCCTAAAATGTGAAAATTCCTGGAAGCAGGTGGGACGTGTTCACCCTCAGCCTAAAGCTCTTCAGTCTTCACCAGGATGGAGTCCAGCTCCCATCAGGGCTCCACACACCTGTAAATCACTATAATGCATGGCAAAGAGCCAAACAAGTTGAAAGAGGAACACAGATCAGAGAAGAGGATGGTGCTCTGTGTGTATATGATGTGTGTGTGTGTGTGTGTGTGTGTGTGTGTGTGTGTGTGTGTGTGTAGGGATGGGGAAAGCAGAGGAAGGAAGTGGCGTTTCAGCCGGACCCCGAAGGATGTTCATGGGCTTCACAAAACATAACAGCTTCTTTCTCTGAAAAGGCCTCATGACTGTACCTTCCTTTTACCACCATTTATAAGTTGGTATCTGGCGCCGTTTGATAAATCTTTCTCCACCAGGTCAGACTCTAGATCTGACCTGTGGCTACTGGCCCAGAAAGAATATCCCAGCACCTGGCTCAGTGCCTGCCCTTTGGTCTGCACCCAGTAAGCACTGCTGAAAGAGGGAATGCTGGACGATAACCGAGAGGTATTCATTTCAAGTTGATGAAGAGCCTGAGCAGCCTAACTCCTAGTGAGTATGTTCCTAGGTTGGGCGAGTCGGGAACAAAGCAAAGATTTTAAGCAGGGGGGGTTTTCTAAAGCAGCCTGCGTAGTTTCGATTGAAGAGAGGCACCTGGGTTTTTGTAGGCCCCGTGCTCTGGTTTTCATTGCGGCACTCTGTCAACCCTAAGGTTCTCTGTAAGCACAAAGATGGTGTGATTACTGTTATTATGGGAAAGAGCCACAGGCCAGTCCCAGGGGACCCATGCACCTTTGAAGAGGGCCCATCTGGAGATGACAGCCTGTATCTGTGGGCTTCTCACTTGCAGACCTGGAGAGTGAGGGACCCAATTCAGCTCAGAAAGTGTGGCCAGTGAGACCACCTGGGGTGGGTGAATCCCTCAAATGCCTCTGCCAGAGCCCTGGGAACAAGGCAACAGTGTGTAGCTCTAGTGGGAACCTGGCTTGGCAAGTTCCTGCTGGGCAACACTGGAGGCCTGAAGAAATGGGATGGGCTCAGGCAGCCAGCACACTGTGTGTGTGTGTGTGTGTGTGTGTGTGTGTGTGTGTGTGTGTGTGGTGGTAGTTGGGTTGTCTTTCGATATGACAGAACCTACTATGTATCAGGCAAAAATGAGCAAGGTATAGTCTCTGCCTTAAAAGAAGCTTTCAACTTGATGGGTGCTTTGGAGGCACCCATTGCCAGAGTAAGCCCTTCAAAGGGTAAGCCTCGGGATCCAGAGACGAGTCCTCACCACCTCCTCTTCCTCATCTCTTGATCAGCCCCCAAAAGGCTGGGTGACCAATTTCTCAAATTACCTTCTAAACCTAGAGAAAGTGCTTGCTGGCTATTCTGGGGGTTCCACATTTATATCAACCTTTAAATGGTGGTAGGATAAGAGAAACTGATTTTAGGACATGAATTATCTCTCAGTTTTCCAAGGAAATTATTAAGTCATCCAAACCTGTGTCTAAGTCTCCATAGGATATGTGCCCATTGAAACAGTATGGTGACCATGACAAGGGCTGGACCCCACCCTTCAGGGTAAACCTGGAGGAACAGGGCTTGGTGCTTGGTAGGGCCTCAGTCAGCAGTCCCCTTGTCCCCATGAAATGTCTCACCCAAGTCACCTTTGGGAAATTGGGGTGTGACCCAAGCAGGGAGCAGGTGAGTGGGCCACAAGTAGGGTAGAGTTGGGGCTCAGGGGACCTAAAGACACTGGACCAGGGTGTGAGCTTCTTGGGTGTGGTGTGAGGGACCCAGCAGCTTGAGTCACTGATGGAACAATCTCAGGTAGTTCAGATGTGGCCCAGTGAGGGGGGCTGTCCTTGGGCAGGGGAGGGACTCTTCCCCTTTCCAGGCCTTTTTCCCTTCAAACTGTGGGTGTTAAGAAAGTATAGACAAGTCTGTGTAAAGCATTATAGTTCCAACAATAAGGACACTGAAGTCGAACCTGGGCTTGAGTCCTTCCTCCAAGAACCAGAAGCTTGTGACCTTATGACAGCTACATAAACTCTCTAAGCCTCTGTTTCTTTATCAGTGAAAATGGGGATCAAAGTATCCACGTCACTAGATTATCGAGAGGATTAGTGAGATAACGCATGGAAAGGGTTTGGCTCCTGACAGTACTCTAAGGAGTTTGATGGAGCTGGGTTGTACTAGCTGTGTGATTTGGGGTATGTTACTTAACCACTCATTGCCTCTGTTTCCTTACAAGCAAATGGGTGGCGTCAGCAGAGACAAACCTCATAAGGTTGTTGTGGGGTTTCAATAACGTGATCCTCGGTAAATGCTTAGTGCAGTACCGGGCACTGAGCAAGCCCTAGAGACGTGCCGGCCACCATCATTGTTATCACACCAGCCGTCACCACCATCATCCTTGTGATCATCATCTCCATCACCTTACAAAGACGTTTATTTAAGAAGCATGTGCCTGGCAATGTGACCTCGAGCCGGCCGGTTGATGATATGCACCACCCTGTAAGGTGTATCACTGTCAGAGAGTAGACATAATTTGCACTTGGTTCCTCCCCAGCCTTTCAAGTCCCCGTGGGTAGCAAAGCTCCCTTGTCCAAGGTGCTGCTCCAAAGCCCAAATGCGGTTGTTGCTGTGACCAGTTCAGGGCCAAGGCCAGGCCTGGGCACATTTCCTCAGGATAGTGTGAAAGGTTAGGATTTGGGGGTTCCCAGCTCCAAGGCTCCCCGCATTTACTACAGATCATTTCATTTAAGTCCCACAACAGTGCTATGAGGTTGATTCCATTGTTTCTGACATGTGCTTCCTTGAATTCTACTGGCTGGGCAGGCACTTTTCGGGAAGGGAAGTGAAACACCTACTTGTTAATTGCCTGGAAGTCTCACCTTGTCGGTCAGGCTGCTGTCGCAGGCTGGGTGTGCCAGGAGCAGCCGCACCATGTCGGCGTTGCCGTGGTGACAGGCCAGCATGAGCGCCGACGATCCCTCGTGGTCCTGCAGGTTGACATCTGCCTGGCAGTTGAGCAGTGCCTGGACCATGTCCTCCCTGTCATGGCTGACTCCCAGCATCAGGGCAGTCTGGCCTCCCTGCCACACAGAGCACAGGGGAATGGTGAGGATCCCCTCTCCAGCCTGGGTATGCTTGGGCAAGATGGTTCCAGAAAATGACCATTGAATCTGAATCTCCTCCTGCCCCTGGTAATGGACACATCCTTCTCCACCTGGCAAACTTCTGCTTTGCCAAAACACTAGTCAAATGCCACATCCTCTCTAGAGCCCTCTGCTAACACCCCAGGCACGGGATACATAACACAGCACTTACCACTTGGTATTGCAACCTGTCAATCTCTCTCCTTCTCGTGGACTGTGAAATTTTTGATGGCAGGGACTAAGCCTTTTTCATCTCTGTCTCCCCAGTGCCTGGCACCAAGTACATGCCGATAAACATGGAATGATAGAGTAAATGAAGGGTTGAATGCTTCTGTACTGTGGCTTTTTACTCTCTGCCCTGGCCTAACTTCCTGCAGGAAGCCTTGGTCTACTCAGAACACCCCTGGTATTTTCAGTTCAGTGATACCTAGAACCCTCTTGTCTTGACAAGATCTCTGCCCGCATGGTCCTATGGTCATTGCTAATCTATCACCATTTAAACTTTTTTTTTAAGGTTGTTTTTTTTTTTTTTTTTTTTTTTTTTTTACTTATTTAAATAATCTCTACACCCAACATGGGGCTCCAACTCACAACCCCAAGATCAAGAGTTGCATACTCTTCTAACTTGAGCCAGCCAAGTCAATGTCAACAGCATTGACAACTGTTCACATCCCTGTAATCATTAGTGCATGTGGCAGTGGCCTCAAGTCAGAAAGTGAGTCCAAGCCCTGGTTCTCCTATTTCCTAGTGTGTGACTCTGGCCCCATCACTTGTATTCCCTGAATCTTGCCTTTTTCTTTTCTTAAAAATTATCATCATAATCTGTCCTGTGTACCTCACAGGGCTTTTGTGGGAATCCAGTGAAATAAAGGGTGTAAATAGAACAACGTATGGTAGCAATTTTGCTGATTATAAATGGGCCATTTATTTCTCATAGATTTTCCTTTATGTACATAGTCCTATTAAATGACCTGATTATATTTTTCCCTTATGGTTCTCCTGGGTTCCAGGTAAGTCAGGCTTGTCTCTCACTGGACACCAGGCTTTTTTAAGGTTGTAAGAATGAGGCAAGGACTATGTTTTCCCTCCTTTCAGATCCCTGTGGCTCTCAGCAGCACCAAGTCCTACGTGTAAAAAGTGCTGAGGACATGTTTGCTGATATGTTTGCTCACTGATTAAGGGCCGGTCTGTGATCACTGATGGATTATGCTTCCCTGCCCAGAACTTTGGGACTTAGAGAAAAGAAAGGAGGTTTGCAATCAGGAAAATCCTGGCTGTGTCACTTATTATCTATGTGAATTGAGTTAACTATTATCTATGTGAATTGAGTTAACCTCTCAATGGCTTCTCCTGATCTAGTGAAATGGGAATGCTCAACAATATTACCTGCCTCATGGGGCTGTTCTGAGACTCATGTGCTTAACAAGTGCTGTGCATGTGTTAGCTATTATTGTTGTTATGAGCATGAGCGATAATGTGTGACAAATACCCAGTATGTGGGATTGTATTCTTAGGTATCCTGGTTCTCCATTTCTCTGGCACCCAGATAGATCTTTCCAGAGAAGCCTTGTTTGCCTTTTGGTTTGCTTATACTCAGCCCTAAAGTAATTGTTCTTTCTTTACTGGCCTAACTAGATCAGGAGATTTCCATCAAGACCCCTCTCTCCAAGTGGTATTAAAGCCAGATGACTTATGTAGATTGTCCTCTTGTCTGTCCCTATGCCTGGCTTGGGGCCCCTGCCTTCCTCACCTCCCTCCTGGTCCAGTTCAATACAATTTAATTCAACGATATTTACAGAGTGCTGCTATATGCCAGGCACGGTGCTGATCCTGGAGATTCAAAGAGAAATAAACAGCTTAGCCTAGGAGACTCCCAGCCTCCTAATGCACTATTTACCTGGTACCTGCAGCTCATATGCAGCTGAAATATGTAAAAGCCCTGGAGGGAGCTGAAGGGAGCAGTGGCAGCTATGAATTCCTTTCCCTCCTTAGCAACCTGGGATGAGACCCATGCCCTCCTAGAGCATCTATAAAAAAAAGGGCATTGATTTTGATTTTGATGAGCATCCCTTCTTAAAAGAGGGCCAATTTAGAAAAAAAAAATTAACATATTTATGGCAAACATTTTAAAATGAAAGCAGCTTTATTAAATCCCATGGGGTAGGAGCTCTAGGTGAAAATACTTTGAAAAACAGAAAGTGATCTACAAATGTCTGTTCCTTGCCATCAGTAGGATCACTATTAGATAAAGTGTGCAAAGTGACTTTGCTATCTGGGTAGGCTACTGTCTGCAGTCACTTTCTGGGGGTGGGGGGGACAAGGGAGTTAAATATATTGTTGGGAGGCACTTTCTTATGGGTCTCTAAGTTTTTGCATACTTTGTGAGTGAGACACTATCTGCTCTGTTGTTCTAGACTGTCTTTTTATTTTTTGCTTTATTTTATTTTTTAAGTAGGCTCCACACCCAGCGTGGAGCCCAGTGCGGGCCTTGAAGTCACAACCCTGAGATCCAGACCTGAGCTGAGATCAAGAGTCAGATGCTTAACTGACTGAGCCATCCAAGCACCCCTAGACTGTCTTTTTAAAGATGCTGGTATAGTGAACAGCCTTGGAAGAAAGAGACAGCGTCTTCTCCAAAACAAAGGGCAATCATACTCACTATCCAATATAAAAGATTCAGGTTTCCTAAGCTCAGGGTTCCTTTCCAGTAATACAACCTACTCCATGTACAGGGATCTGACCCTCTTCACACCTGTGGGAATTGGGTATTGGGGCTCAGGGAACTGGTGTAAATACCGATGCCATGGCTACTCTTCCTGCTGTGAGTAATACACTGTCCATCTCTGGCACAGGAGTTTCATGTCTTCTGCCAGCGTCCATGACACTGTAGCATGCTAACTTGTTAGCATTAGAGTACAATCTCAGACCCTTCACAGTTCTTGATAGTTAAGCTACATCTCTGATCACTCTGGGGGGAAAGAGAGTTGCATGCATTCTGTTGTTCTCATATTGGTCAAAGATGGGTAAGTGGTCTTTTGAGGAGTTCCCATTGTTCCATATGGAGCCTTGTCTAACTCAAAGCCCTTCGGGCTAAGGACCATGCCCCTATGCTATCCTCTCAAGTAGAGGGGCCCAGAAGCTAAACAGAGACATGCTAACCCTTTGAACTGCTTTCTAACTCATGATGGAGGTTGATCACCTGCAGAGGCTTTCTACACAACCAACAAATGCCTTTCAGCATTTTCATGTCCTGCTGGTGCTAACTGTTCAAGACGTCCAGTCCAGATGGACTTTGCCCAGTTTCAGACCAGGACACAGATTACAAGCTCACTGATCTCTGTCCTAACCTGTCTGGGTCTCAGAAGCTTTTGAGGAAACCAAATGTACAGGCTTTGGATGGATGCCATTTGGAGGGCCCAGCCTTCTTGGGTTAAAAACTCTACAGGGATCTACATGCAATTTTTCACCCCACTGGCAGAATAAAACTGAGAGGTACCCACATTTATTAAAGAGGGGATCACGTTCACACCTCTTACCTGAGTAGCTTGGATGTTCACATTTCCTTCTCTTAAGAGCTTCCAGACGACAGCCATGTCTTCGTCGGTCTCTGCAGAAGCCAAGGGAGTGATCATCACGGCAGTGTAGCCGGCTTTGTTCTGATGGTCAACATTGCAGACACCTGCAGGGGGAGCAGTAGGCGCTGGGATAGCTCCCGGGTTGGGGGGGTGGTGCGGGAGGGGGCAGGAGTGAGCTTCTGCTTTAGCAGAGCACAGTTCAACAGGGCACTCCCTGCTAGTTAAAAGGCCATGGAGCAGAGCAATCTTTTCCCAGTGGTGGAGTCATTTTTAGCAGCCTTTAAAAGTGGCTAGTTTTCTTTACAAGTTTTCTGAAGCTACTCAGCAAGAAAGGTCCAACAAGGTAGTAGAGTCAGAGATGGCCAAGGAGTAAAATGACCAGGACTGTTTCCTAAAGCAGAGCACATGACATGATTCCCATTTTACAGATGAGGATGCTGAAGGTCAGTGAAGCTTCATAAACTGCCCGAGTGAAGATGAAATGAGACCAGAGCTCAGGTGAGTCTGGCTCTCGAGCCCACCACTCACCTGGCCACCCATCAGCCACAACTGTCATTTTAGGCTTTACTCTAGGTCTGTGTACAACTCTTAAGTTGGTGGCAGCATTTTCATGTCTTTTCCAAAGGCCTAGTGATATGCTGGGCAGTGTGCCAGGTGGCATGAAAAACGCCACAGGAAATCTTTCCAGGAATAAGCATCTTATTTGAAAAATCGGGGAGGGGGGAGGTCTCCATACACATTTGGGTTAAAGCAATTAAGAATATACATTTCAAAGTAGAATGAAAAATAGCACATTTTAAATATTTAAATACTTAAATAAAGTATTAGTTAGAACTCAAAGGAAATATCTGCTTTGTAACCCTGGGGGTATACGTTCATATCTCGCTGCACCAAAGGTGACATAGGTCATCAGCTTCTTACCTATTGTATAAATGATCCCACTTCTTTTTTTAATTTATTTTATAAATTTTTTTAAATGTTTATTTATTTTTGAGAGAAAGAGGGAGAGAGAGAGAGAGAGAGAGAAAATGAGAATGAGTGGGGAAGGGGCAGAGAGAGAGAGGGAGACACAGAATCTGAAGCAGGCTCCAGGCTCTGAGCTGTCAACACAGAGCCTGACGTGGGGCTTGAACTTACGAACCATGAAATCATGACCTGAGCCGAAGTCGGATGTTTCACCGACTGAGCCATCCAGATGGCCCACAGTCCCACTTCCTAAGGGCAATACCATGTGGAAAACAAAATCTTTCCCATACTGTTGCTTATGCAAAAAAGCTATGTATCTCTTTTGGACAATAAAAAAACTATCTCTATAGATCAAGTCATTTAGTTTTTCTTAGCATTTCCTCTGTAGAATGGGGACAATAATAGAACCTATGGGGTTACCGTGAAATTTAATGAGTTAATATATCAAAAGAACTTAGAACAGTACCTAGCACATTGTAAACGGTCAGTAAGGACTTACTGTTTCACTAGTATAGTATTCTTATTTCTGTATCCTTGCTACTTGCTCATGAAGACTTAGGTATTCATTGTAACAAATATGGTTTATGAAAAAATGCATAAACCTACAATTAGGGTGACTGATTTACAAGTTCTGTACTTGGGGTAAAAAAACAATATTTGTTTGACATTCGCTCCACCCCACCTCAAACAATTTTTCAGAAATGTGCCATTGTGATGCCAGGATGCCAGTGGATACAAAAAAATCAGTCTGGTCCATTTATCATCAGTAAGCCCCTCTGACCACTGTCATGACCAGCTGGGCTATGAAAGCTGAATCCAACTCCACATGTTGCCTCACAACTTTGCCTTGATAAAGATGGGAGTATCTGCATTGCCTTGTTAATGACTTTTTTATTTTTACCTCTTGACTATCTTGTGTTTGCTTTTAAGAGGTGTAAACAGTCCTCAGGTTACAGTTCTCTTTACTCTCTTCAGGAACATGACTTGTAGCTCAGCAGAGTAAGGACTCTCCTTACTCTGAGGAGTAAGGACTGACTCCTCCTCAGGGGTTCAGAAAGGGGCTTCACCCAGGGCTTTCACAGCAAATTCTTCTGAGCAGCCCCCTAGGGAGTAAAGCCAACCCTCCCTGGAGTCAAGAAGAAAGACTCATGACTGAGCACGCTCCTGTTCAACAAGCTTTCTCCCCTGCAGCGGTGTTCTGGCAAAATAAAGGATGGATCACATGGGGTGCCTGGGTAGCTTAGTCGGTTAAGTGTCTGACTGCGGCTCAGGTCATGATCTCATGGTTCGTGAGTTCAAGCCCCACGTCGGGCTCTGTGCTGACAGCTCAGAGCCTGGAGCCTGCTTCGGATTCTGTGTCTCCCTCTCTCTCTGCCCCTCCCCTGCTAATGCTCGTTCTCTCTCTCTCTCTCTCTGTCTCTCAAAAATGAATAAATATTAAAAAAATAAAAAATAAAATAAAAAAAAAAAGGATCACAGAAGACTAAGGTGGTAGAGGTACACCCGCTGGCTCCATTCTCAAAAATGATGAGTCACTTCAGTGTAGCCCCTTACGGTTTGTAGTGTGCTTTCTGGATGCTTCACAACTGTCTGGGATGGGAACCTAAGTTTCGGAGTGTGACTGGTCTGTCCTCCTCAACAGCCCTTCTACATTGAGGGAAAGGAATGGTACCTTCAGCCCATTCTCCAGCAAATCTTCATTCTTTGTGCTTATGGCTATTTAGCTCTATCAGTAAGTTAAACAGAAAGCTTCCAGATCACTTTAGGGTTGATGAGAGCTGAATGGATTCTCAGTCCACACCAGCAGAAGTGCACAACAACCAAAGCTTAGGGCATCTGTTCTCTGGCCTGGCCCACCTGGAGAACTTCTAACAGGCTGCAAGTCTGAGCTACTTGAAGATGAGGGCTCTACATTTCCAGTCTTTGGATTCTTCACGCACAGGGGCATGTTCCATTGAATTATGTGCCTTTCTCAGTTGAGCTACCCTTTTTGTGGTATGCATGAATCCATGAAGAACTGAAATCTAGTAAAATTGGCTCAATGTCGAGTTGGGACTTTATCTTCCTCTGATGATGTGGAAAGTGGAAAGAATTTTAGGCTGTCATTAGGTCCATCACCTATTCATTCCAGTAAAAAGTTTCAAGGCTTCTTAAGGGAACTTTGGAGTATTGGAATGATGAGAAGGAGCCAGTCATGAAAAGGTTTTAGGGAAAAGGGTTCAGATAGAAAGAGAAAAGGAGGGAATGAGCATGGTGAGTTTGAGGCCATCTGATTGGAGTGGATGGAAAGAGAATGCATGGTGGTGGCTGAGGGAGCAAATGCAGGCAGGAGTCAGGCCTTCTTGGATTTCTGAAGGCCAGGCTGAGGAAGTTGCCTTTCATCTTAGGAGAATGGAAAGCCGTGGGAGGAATTTAAGGCAGGGTGGATAAGATCCAAGTTGGGGGAAAGCTGTTGGATCTAGAACTGAGACTCCCTGATGCCCGCTTAAACTCCTCCTCTAGCCTCCTACATCAGGTTTACAGATCTAGCATGTGCTCTAATTCCTGGATGCCAGGAATGGGAAGAACAAGTCAGTCGTATCAATTTTAAACCCCAGCAGCACACTTAGTCATTATGTGATCTTGGGATCACGCAAAAGCCTATTGACTTTTCTGAGCATCACTTGCATCACTTATAAAAAATCGGAGTAATCATCCCTATTGACAGGAGTTATGAGGATTAAGTGAGACCTCATTTGCCAGGGGCTTAGTAGAGGGCCTACTCTGCAGAGGATCATTTGGGGTGTTAAATCTCCTATAGATACTCTCCTAGATATCCCACATACAGCCTTCCTGAACTCCTAGATGACACTGGACCTGGACATGCCTTCAGTCAGCCCCATCACCCACCTGTCCACACTGTCACTCCTAGGCCACTTGATGTTGTCCCACACAGCAGCGTGAGGGTAATAATACCTACATCACAAGAGCATTGTGAAGAATAAGTGACATAACAAAGGCATGGTGGTCTAGTCCACTTCCAAGAATACAGGAGGAACTCAGGACAGTGAAGCATCACCTCCCTGGAAGGAAGTGGCTACAAAAGTTGCCCTTCAAGGAGGGACCCGGGCTGTGCAGATGCACCTGTTTCTGACCTGTCTCCAGCAGCAGCTTCACCACAGAGAAGTTGGAGTGAGACACGCTATAGTGAAGAGCCGTGTTCCCGTTGCCATCAGCCATGTTCACAAGCAGCTTCAGGAAGTGTGGAGAGTGGGGCTGGACCCCACGGAGGTAGGCCGCCACCACAGCAGGGCTAGACGACTTCCGGCTGGAGACGCGGAACCACTCTTGACTGATGGTGTTCAAGCTCTGCCTCTGAAATACCAACAGATTCCAGTTCCAGGAGACTACCTGGCCTGGGGTGCTCCAGCTGGGGTGTTCCTCCCCACTAGGAAAAGTCAGCTTTGGATGCTTCACGGCTATCCCTTCAGCTCCCTGTAACTCCATGTGACTTACTCCTGGAGGGATCAGAGCTAGTGGGGTTGAGTTTGGACCTGTGTGATGAGCCCCCCATGTGAGGTAGAAAGAGGACTGGGAGAGCAAACAACAACTGGTAACAGTGTCCTAGGTGACAGTTTGAATCTACTGTAAGTTTAGCTTGCATCCCTTGTATGCACAGGATAACCAAGGCCCCGTCTTTCATATAACCAGCCAATATTGACCTTAGCCCAGACTCTATCAGGACTTTTGTGTGTTTTCAATAGCCATAACTAGCAAGTCACAACATTTTACTAATGGGAAAAATGCATGCTGAAAGCTAAGATCAACAACATGGCCAATTTATGCTAGAAAATAAAACCCAAACAGCTGTGCTTGAATTATTTTTGGCTTTTAAGCTTTGCTAGAACCTTCAGAGAAAATGATTTAACAACCCATGGCAGGACCTCACTATCTGCAGTATTTAGCTCCTTTGGAACCATCAATGAGGAGAATTCCAGACATAAATGACATCGATTCTCTGTGTTACATGACCTACATGTTTAAAATAGAACATGTTTAAGTTATTTATGTAAGGGGGAGGAGAAACCATGGGGATGTGACTTCACACTCATTCTGGAAAGGGACTGGAGTTGGAGTCACTTAAGCCAATGTAGCCAGGCTTAAGTCCTGGCTCAGTTGTATGACCTTGGAAGTCATGTAGTCATTTTGAACCTCCTGTCTCAACTACAAAATGTGGGTGAAGAGAGGGCTGGGTCCCTAACCTGTCCCTGGCTCTACACAGTGAGGTCTTTGTACAACCTGCTTTGTCTCGAAGGTGGGGTTGGGGTCGGGGGTACTTTGAACCTAACGTGGGTGTGGTGTCAGGTTTGCACATCCTCTGTCACTTTTCTTTTTCTGTTTCTTATTTACTTTATTTTTAAGTAAACTCTATGCCCAGTGTGGGGCTTGAGCTCACGACCCCAAGATCAAGGGTTGCATGTTCTACCAACTGAGCCATCCAGGTTACCCTACGTCTTCTAGGCAGAAACAGTGGATTCTTTTGTGGCTGAAACATTTTTTATATATCAGAATATCTCCCTTTCCTGTGGAATCTTCAGGAGAATCTGGAGAAAGATCCTAATATTAAGGAACATACAGCTTAGTTCTGTAATTCATTCAGAACTACTTATTCTGTAACTCAGAATAAGTAACAGGAGTTTTGATCAACATCCATCCACATCACACACTGGTTTTTTAACAATCTGGGAACAGTTGTTTGCCAAATCAGCTGAGATAGAATAATCAAGATGGGTTGGGCTGAATCGATCATTTTTTACCCCTAAGCCTCTTCTGCAAGGGAGAACAAAGTGGGCTCTAAAATGCTTATGGGTTGTTACACACCGGGGCTTACCAGCTGGCTCTCATGACTTGGGAAAATGTGTCTGTGCCAGTATTTCTTGAGTAAAAGTAGAACCTAATGGTTATCTGTTTACATCTCTGTGGGCCATGAAGGTGTTAAGGCGCCAACAGATATATTTTCTTGCTTTTGGTCTCTCAACCCATAGGTACACGTCAAGAAAAACAGTATAGACTACAGAATTAAATACCAGGGCTTGAGGGTAATGAAACATGCTGCCCACCGCCCACCTTCATTTTATTAATGAGGTGAACTGACTTGCTCAAGATCTCACAGAGGTCCTGGGACTAGAATCCCGGTTCCCATTCCACACGCTCTTCAGTCTGCCCACAGCTCTCTCCAATTGTGAGGTGATTTTGAGCCTAAGCCACACAGTTTTGTTTTGTTGATTGTTGTACACCTGACATTCAGGTGCAGCGCCTGACAACCCTCGGTAGTGCCTCTGAGCACCAGGCTGCTTCCTGGTGCAAATGCATCGGTTCCCCTCTCCCAGCATAACCCATCACCTAGGCAGCAGAGTTTAGGCAAATGAAGGCACCCAGAGGAAAGGGACTCCGTGCACACCCACACTGCCGCCTCAGGCGGGAGACCAAAGTCACCAAGCTGGAACTAACAGCTTAAACAGCACGGACATCCTTCCATGACAATGAAAAATCACAGTACCAAGAGTTGGTCGGTGGTGGCCCCACTTTCTGGCAGATGTTGGCTCAATGCCCGGCATGCACTGAGGAATTCTTCTGAAGGCTTATATCTAAAGAGGAAAATAAAATACATACATATATAAATATATATATATATACATATATCTTCATATTAATAAAAAAGAAAGTAATCCCCTACCTTGACTTTCGCTTCTCAGCAGCTGAAACACCCACACTAAGCAACTTCCCAGGACAAGGGATATTACACTGAATACAGCCTCCCACAATGAGGCTTGGCTTCTGAACTCTTCTGAAGAGTGAGTCAAGCACATTGCCCTTTTAATCCTGCTGTTTTCAGGAGGAGGGAGTAGATCACCAAAGCATTCTGGGGGCCATGGGCCTAACTGCAATTCCTGACATGCTGGGAAAGGAAGGGCTGTCTTCCTGACTTTGGCTAAAACATTTTCTGCCTCAGCGACTTGAAAAACCCAAAGAACCCAATCCATACTAGCAAACTTTGTCAGGCTGTTCTTTCATGAAGGGTACCATCAATGCTAACAGAGTCAATAAAATGAAAATCAGTTAAGCTGGGATGCACTCAATGATGAGCACTCTTCCCGTGTTAGTATAAGGGCAGACAGACCATCCCAGGGTAGGACTTAATGGCATTGGTCACCAGGAAGCTCTACCCTCATCACGTCTTTATAGTGCTGCCATGTTGGAGCAGCCCTGTGTACCCACTTAGCAGTCAGATCCCACTCACTGCTCGTCACTACCCCTGGCTGGGTGTGGTAGTGATGATTATGGTACTTACTATCCTTATTTCCACTATTTCTTGAGAGCCTACTGTGTGGCAGGCACTGTGCTAGGCATTTTACATATTTTTTCTCATCCAGTCCTCAGGTCAAACCTATCAGGTGGCTGTTATCCACATTATTCCAAATGAGGAAACTGAGGCAACCACAGTTTAGGTGCTTTGTGTAAAGTGACCCTGTGGCAGACATAGGATTTGAATCCAAGTGTGTCCAACTCCAAAGACAGTACTCTTTTCATCATGTGACATGACCTCGCATCTCTTTCAAAGATGGGGTTATGTCAACATGGCCAATGGAAGAGGCAGAAAAGCATATGGGTAAGAATCAGAAAAGATCTGGGTCAGAATCCCTGCTCTGCTAGCTGCGTCACTTAACTTCTCTAAGCCTCTGTTTCCACATCTGTAAAGTTGGGATTATAATAATTTCTACCTTGCAGGATAATTAAAAGGATTATCTAAGATAGTACATGTAAAGTCCTTCGCATTTCTAGTTTTGGGGCCATGCTAGCTTTACACGTAGAGCTCTATGACAGGATATCCCATGAAGGCAGGAGTTACGTCTGTGCCTAGCATAGATTAGAAACTCAGTAAATCTGGTGAACGGAGAGAAAGATGAACAAATGAACAAATAATGGAATAAAAGGGTGAAGAAATGCCCTTGCTCTTTCTCAGAGGATCAGTGCTCCCATCCGTGCCCATCTGACTCACCTCTCAGCCTTGGGATGGGGGAGGTCTTCAGGAGGCCCACCGTCCTGGCCTGAGGTGCTGGTGCCCTCTGGGATGCCCTGCCCGGCCTTGCAGCCAGGGTGGGCCTCCTTGCCCTGCTTGTGTTCTGTGCCATCACATTTCTTCTCAGCCTCACTGTCAGACAAGTCTTCTGGGGAGCTGTCCTCACCGCTGGTCTCCTCGCTTGAGGTGGTCTCATAGCTGAAGAACAAGACAAAGTCACTCATTCTGTGCTTCCTACCCGGTGCCCAGGTCAACACATATAAGAACCAGGTGGGCTTCAGATAATAATTCCCAGCTTGCTAAACCACATCTCCATTCTCTATACCTGCAGACTCGGGTGAGGGGACTCCCAGGAACCTTATGTCAGAGAAAGATGTGGTTAAGAGCTGTGGCTTTAACACCAGAGGCCATTTTGGGAGAAAAGATAATTAACTGAGCTCTTTGCAGTGAACATGTAAATAGCCCATACCCTAATTGGCCAATGCATTTGGAGGATTCAGACAAGCAACCCAAGATTCTCACAGAAGCATTTTTTCGGGAATCCTAACGTGTTGTCTAGAGAGGGGCCCAGATCTAGGCAAACATCCCCACTCCCACCCTGGATCCTCTGAGTTGACTGACAAATCATCACGTCTCCAGGTGATTATGAGGCTTCCCTTTAGCTCCCCTCTTCTAGCCCAGCTGACCTCTGAAAGGAAGGACCCATCTGTATCTACTCCCAGCAGGGTTCCATGGGAAACCTGAACAGTCAGGGTACCTGAACCCAGCATCTGCCTTTCCTGGCTGCAGCCTGGTTTAGCTATTACTTGCAACAGCAAAAGCAAGGGCACGGGCCCCTTGACTTGTGGCCCCTCCTCCCCAGGAGTGATCCTTATATTCAATTATGTGCAACTCCACTGAGGTGACAGACCACAGACCATGAAGACAAGTCCTGGAAGATTTATCCATCCTTCTGCCGATAGTCAACAGGAGACCCCGAAAGAGGATGCTGCAGTTAGGATGAAGATTTCGGGTGCTGGGGCCCTTGGACACTGCCACAGAGACCAGGGGAGACCAGTGACCACAGTTTCCACAGAACCCCCTCATGCCCTTTCTCTGAATGATGGCCCCTATGGAAGGCCCCTGTGCTTACTGGATTTGCAAACCCAGCCTGCTCCTTGGCGTGTTCACATTCTGTCTTGTTTAAACCAGATATTTCTTCTACTGTGCTTGGAACCACCTTTTACTTTTGTGATTAAGGGAGTAGGGGACATACTACATTTACCAAGCTGTTCTTGTCTTACAGTTGCTTCCATAAAGACTTCACCTGGATGTCAGTTCATTCATTCAACAGAAATTTATTGAGCACCTACTATGTGTCACACACTGTTGTAAATGCTATACCAAAGTACCTGTCCTAATTGAGTTTATATTCTAATAGGAAAACAACAGAAAGTAAACGTGTAAACAGTATAATTACATAGTGATAAGAACAAGGAGTAAGATAATAAAGGACCATGGGATTGAGTAATGGGAGGAGGGGCTACATTAATTAGAGCAGAAGTTTTTTTCACCCTGGCTGCACATTATAATCACTTGAGGGGATATCAATTCCCAATATCTGTGCTGCACCCCAGACTAATTAAACTGGCATTTTCAGGGAGGGGACTCAGACGTTGGTATTTTTAAGGCTCCCCCAGGGTTTCCAAGGTGCAGCCAAGGTTGAGAAACATTGGACTAAAGTGACAAATACTGAAGAATATCTGGGACAGGAGCACTTTAAGAGGTGGGGGAGATGGATGGAAGGACAGATAGCAAATGCAAGGGCCCCAGCATGGGCCCAACTTGGCACATTTTAGGGAAGAGAGACAGGAGCCAATGGCAGACACTGAGGCAAGCTCTAGCTGCAAGATTGACTTCCAGGTTTGGGCACAGGGCAGGCACTGTCAGGGGCATTTCAGAAGGGGAGAGAGAGAACCTGCTTTTAGACTTTGAGATTAGGCTGATTCTCCTTTCCTGTGCATGAGCTGGCGAAAGCTGAAAACGTCAGCGAAAGCTGACGTTAGTGGCAATGAGAACGGCAACCCTCCTATGACATCCCATTTCCTTATATCTGACGTTTTCCTTGCAGAACCTGCAACAGTGCCGTCACTCTTATTTGAACCTGGTGGTTCCGACCCCTTTGGGGCCACCACCGGGGCCTGCCACTGGCTGGGTCATGTGCCCCTCCTTTAGGCCTACACTTCTTCCTCTACACATCTCAGCATATCAGCATTTTCTCTTCTTGTCTTCTCCCTGCCCTGTCCAAACTATGAGCTCAGGGCAGGGACCATGATTTATTTCACTTTTTTTATGACTGACACCTAATACATTTGTCGACATTTAATAAATGTTTGTTAGATGACTGATCTAGAAAATACTCTGAATCCAGGGGCGTCTGAGTGGCTCAGTCCGTTAAGTGTCCGACTCTTGGATCTCACTGTTTTGTGAATTTGAGGTCTGAGTCGGGCTCTGTACTGGCAGTTTGGAGCCTGCTTGGGATTCTCTCTCTCTCCCTTTCTCTCTGACCCTATCCCACTCATACTCTTTCTCAAAAAATAAAAAAAAAAAAAAAAGAAAAAAGAAAGAAAATATTCTAAAGCCAATGATTTACTCTCTAGAATATATAAGGTTTGATTCATGTTCTGAGTCAATAGGCATTGGTTGCTTTTCTTCATGCTAAAAGATGTTGGATTGGTTTGCAGTAAGTTAGTTAAAAGGAAGAAAAAAACCTAAATGGATGAAATTTGAAGTTCGACAAACTAAGAGTTTGTCCTGGTTTCAGTGTTTGTTGTGCAGATTAAATGTCTTCTGTAAAGGGCCCATGTACTCCCCAAACTCCCAGAAGCCACCTGGACTCCTGGCCCTGGGGGCACCAACACTAAGACATTAAAAGCACGGGATCTGACAGACCACCACAGCTGGCAAGGAGCCAAACACATGCAAACCCAAGATGGAGTTTTAAAGGGCTGTTAATTCCCTTGAAGAAAAAATGAGAACCAGATGCTTCCCCCTAGGAATAGAGAGCACTAAGGACAACAGCGGGATGGGAAGTGTGGAGGGGGCAGTCTGGGCTTCACGAGCGATGCTTACCCACCGTTAACCCCAACAAACTGAAGGTTCTTTTTGGTCCCATTACCTCCTGCACGGAAGCCATAGTCTTTCTTTTTCATTATGGACTTAAGGCTGGTCGACGGGGAGATCTCTAGGCAGACACAACATCACAGGTTAGAATGATCTTGGGGATGCCCCAGAATGCAGCAAAACCGGTACTCTTGCTTTGAGCGGATACACACTGAAGGTGTGTGAGGGGGTAGAAAGGGACAGAGCACTAGATAATGTAAATCAAATATTGTGAAGGTCTTTGAGGAGGCCTGGCCTTCTGGTCAACACCAGCTGGCCTGTCCCTGTCCACAAAGCCCTTCTGAGTGTGGATGATGGAGTGGAATTAGTGGCACTCTTCCAGAAGAGCCATGTGGTGTGTGTGCCATTATCGTCCCTGTTTTCTGGGAGGGAAATCTGAGGCTCAGACTTGCTCAGTGAATGGCAGAACAGGAGCAGAAGTCCATTCACATGACCTCTGCTCCAACACCCACCTCTGCCGGAGGGCACCTCAGTGGTCTTTCCTGGCTCACAAGCCATTTGACACCTGCGATGCAGGGCAGGTAAGAGCAGACACGTGAACGAGAACATGGCTTCGTTTGCTGTGCTCACAGTTATGGGAGGCATTTTCCAATGGGCAAGACTGGAAATAGCACCGACATCAGGAAAAAGCAGCCAGTTTGTGATCTGCGGCAGGAAGCAGACTTGCGGCCCGCTCGTTGAGCAAAGCAAAATATGGTTCCACTTTATGCAACAGAAAAGTGTGTGATCTCTTACAAGAGGAAGTGTGCTCAGCCAAAGGGTCGACTTCCACATGTATCGTTCAGTCTCTCTCTTACACACACACACACACACACACACACACACACACACACACAAAGTATTCAGTGAAATATATCCGATCTCAACATCATGCTCCTCCAAAACCAGGCTAGAGAAAACCTCTACTGTGCAAGAACCAGAGAGGACCACAGGAATGCAAGAGCCCAGGAAACAGCGAAGGCAGGCTGAGGTTTAGAGTACACACAGCCAGGGCCATTCTTGCCCTAGACATTGCCTTTGCGCCATGCAAATGAGAAACAGGCACCCCTCTGGCTGGACACAGTGCTGCAGACTTGGCGAGTGAGTGTGGGCTGAATTTCAGCTCCCGTTTAACTTCCCTGGCCGGCATCTTTGTGCCCTGTGCTATCTGCACAGCTGTACAGGCCTGCACAGCCTGCAGTCAGGCCCAACCTTAGAGCAAGGACAAGAGTAGGGGCACAGAGCCTCCACTGTTACATAGATGGGTTTTTATTCCACTGGGTTCCCTGAGCTGCTTAAACCTTTTAAAAATACATATATATGCATGCAATTAAAATCCCTTTTCCCTTTGACTCGCCAGGTAGAGGAGAAATGGTTCCCTGTGTCGGGGACCAGTATTTACCCATCGGCGGAGAGGAGGCAGGGGCCGGGGGCTCCTTCTGGGGTGGAGCGTGGGCCGAGTAGGCAGACAGCAGCAGGTTGAGGGAGCTGAGTAGCTGGCTCTGGATGCTGCTGAGCTTGGAGGCAGGCTGCTTGATGGCACTGGCCAGCTCCGGGTACCCGTGCTCCAGGCAGCTCCATTGCTCCTGTAGGAGTTCCTGGATCTTCTTAACATATTGCCCAATAGTGGCATCTGTTGGTGAACTTGGTGGCCTCCCTGGGCGTTCCTTCCCTGGCAGCTCTGAACTGGCCTCCTCCCTCCCTGCCGGGGGAGTCTTTCTATCACTGCTCCATGGAGAGCCTCCTGGTCCCTTGCCCAGACCCTTGGCTCCCACCTGAGGGTCCCCCTCAAGCTCAGAGCCTGTTTCTTCGATCCTCAGCTCAGTGGAGAGGCAGCTATGTAAAGAGGGCGTGAGGACCATCTCGGGTCCTTGTGGCAGTGAGAGCTGAGATGGTGGCATGAATTCTGCTGGGCTCCAATCCCCCGGTTTGTGGCTGTCCTGCCCCAATAAGAGCCCATTCTCCTCTCCTCCAGCCCTCCAGCTTTCAGATCCTGTGCTGCCCAGAAGGTTGACCTCAATGCTCTTGTCACACAACTCCCTGGTCAAGAGTCCATGGAAGGGGTCTGTGTTGACCATGGCGTCAGTCTGGCCCTGAGCATCTTTGGCGTTCTCATGGCTAAGCTTATCTGCCAGTTGAGCTACAGTGCACTCTAGTTCTTGAATCCTCTGCCCTCTAGCCTTGATTTCCTCCTCCTGCTGCTGGAGGGCAGCTCTGACCTGGGCCAGTTCCTCAGTTCTTCCAGATAGCTCACCCTCAAGGGCAGACAGCTGTTGCTTCAGGCTGGAGATGCTGATGGGATCCATCGTGGGGAGGCCCAGGCTTTCCTCCGTGACCCGGACGCCAATGCTTCTCACGTCTATCTCCACAGGTGGTGGGGGTGGGATCTCGCTGATGTTGAGCTCTATTTCTTCTAGGGGGAACTCGTTCTCAGGGATGGGTGATGGCAGAGGTGGGGGACTTGGTGTTGGGGAGCCAGGGGTGACCACTACCTCTGCTTCTGGGGTTTTGTGTTCATCTTCTTCATCCTCGAGAACTATCAGTGCATCCTGGGATGAGAAGGGAGGACTTGGGAAAGAGAGGTGATTTGGAGCCTCCTCATCATCTGCATCCTCTGGAGGCTCAGCGCCTTCCTGGACCAGCTCTGGAATCCCTGGCACCAGGTCCCCAAACTCTCTGACTTTGGGTTGAGTTGTTGCTCGTGGGGTGGAGTTTTGAAAGCCCGCAAATCCATCTGCAGGGCCAAAGGTGCCATCACAGACATTGCCTTCACCCTGAAGGGGAGGGAGGGCAGGAGGTGTGGGGGGACCTGAGTTTAGGCTTGGGTCCTCAGAGGCCCTGTTTTGCAGCAGTGTGGCTGGCATGCTGGATGCCCTCAAGAGCTGGGGCCGTCCACTCCCGGAGGCCAGCTCAGCCTCCCTGGGGGCTGCAGCCTCCAAATGTCTGGCTGTCTCCGCCAGCAGGGCCTTCCTGTGGTAGCTCACGTCACTCCCGCTGGTGGAGGCTTGCACATGTTCACCAGGTGGCAACGACTGGGCTCGCTCCTCTGTCCCCAGCGGCACCTTCCTTGGCACCACTGGGGACCAGTTTTGGTGGGGAAGAGCAGCATGGGGGCGAGCCCTGCTGTCAGGAAGGCTGAAGTTTCGGGGCAAAGTGCTAAACTTGGCCTGCTTGGCCCTTCTGTGGATAGGAATCCTTTTGATGGTGTTTCCCTTCTCAATGTCATCCACGTACTTGAGGAAGTCCAGGTCTAAATGAAAGCCATATGGGGTCTCCACAGAGTAGGGGTGGCTCTTTGGAGGGTCTTTCTCTTCCTCTCTCTGAGAGGACTGGTCTTTGGCTGGGAGACATGTAAAAAAGAAGCACAATGTTAATAAGAATTGCAGGGTGGTGAAGCCGAATATGTGTGATTTGCTCTCACATGAGACTTCTCCTAAATGTCCCAGCCTCTAAATTAAAGCTGAGATTCTCACAGTCTTCCAGCCATGCTGAGAGTCCAGGTTATTAAATCAGTGTGTACTTAGCCAGTGTCTGCAAGGAAATAGGTAAAGGAAATAGTTTCCAATTTGCAGTATTCATCTCAGTTACTGCTGTGGAATCTGCCCACAGACCAGCAAAATAAAATAGTCTCATACTGTTTTTCTGGTTCTGAGTCATGGTAACTGCTGAACTGAAGTGGCCAGGAATTTGCCGGATCAGGGTACTAATTGGAAATTATGAATACTGAAGGTTTTGAAGGATAAAATACACAATTGCCTCGACATTAAGAAAGAACCTTGCATTATTCAAATAGATACTAGTAAAGCTTGCCGAAGCCAGAGATATCAAGGAGTTATGTCTCCTGTATTATTTAAGCTACCTCATATGTGTCAGCCTTCAGATACAGGAGGATCAGAGAGAATTGGAACATGTAGTCATGCACAGCTCCTGCTCTTTTCCACCTGGAAACTGTTTAGTGCTTTACAAACATGAACTTCACTTTCAAAAGCTCATGTCAGGTGAGGAAATACCATATTCTTCATAGACTGGATAAAAGCTAGTAAGGAGAAAGGGCCATGTCAAAAGGAACATTGGTGTACATCCTCTGAGAGGGGTGGGACTCATGACTTTTCAGGGCAGCCCAGACTATCAGAGGACATTGTGATGACAAAGTTCATCACACCAAGGCACCATTGATTTTCTTGACTCCAGCAGTGAATGCTGAGAACAAGTCAGTCCTTCAACTATTTGCATCCATAAGGACTTCTTCAGGTGAAATCGTCTGTTCTCATGTAACACCCCTAACATTCTGCTAAACGTGCTCCAAAATTGCTTAGCTCAGGAGAGAACATTAATGGACAGCACAGAGATCAAGAATGCAGGTTCAAAAGCCTGGTCTGTATTTTGACCCTTAGGGAAATGACTTAGCCTCTCTATGTCTCATCATCTATAAAATGGGAATATCAATAGCAAGATGAGATTATTGTGAGAACTGATTAATTAATATTTATAAAGTGCTGCACATGATAATAAACACTCAACACATGCTCAATATTGTAGTTATTATCTTTGTGGAAACACAAAACATAGAAAACCGATGCCTCAAAATGGAAGTGGATTTGCCTGGGTGCACAGAAGGGGACAAACTTAGGGGCGCCTGGGTGGCTCAGTTGGTTAAGCATCTGACTTCAGCTCAGGTCATGATCTTGCAGTCTGTGAGTTCGAGCCCTGCGTTGGCCTTTGTGCTGACAGCTTAGAGCCTGGAGCCTGCTTCGGATTCTGTGTCTCCTTCTTGTCTCTGCCCCTCCCCCACACATGCTCAGTCTGTCTCTTGCTCACAAAAAATAAATAAACATTAATTTTTTTTAATTATAAAAGCAAATAAACTTTTAAAAAGTACTTTTCTTAGGCTTGGAGGTTAATTCTGCCTTGGTAGGAAAGGGATGACTTCACAAAAGTGACCTAAGACTGACATAAAATGAACAAACAGGAATTTACCAGGAGAACAAGAGGGTGAAAGACATTGTAGCTGTTTATCTCCAAGATGGCCACCATCACTTCCCACCCTCCATACAGGCAAGGGAATCCCACATGAGAGGCAGAGTCTGTTTCTCCACCCCTTTGAATCGGAGCTGGCCTGTGACTGCTTTGACCAAAATAATATGGTAGAAATGATGCTGAGGGAATTCCAAGGTTAAAGCCTGGAGTTCCACCTGGGTCTGTTAGAATGCACACTCAGTGGAAAGGCAGATGCCACATACGAAGTCCATCTTCCCTGAGACTGCCATACTGTGCGGAAGCCCTAACAGCCCCACACGGAAGAGATGGGGAAAGAGGGTGAGACGTGCTTAGCCAGCCCAAGCTGTTCTAGCCATGCTAGCCCAGGTGCCAGGCATGAATAAAAGAGCCCTCAGATGACTGCAGTCTCAGCCATCATCTGACTTCAGTGACAGTGAGGCACTCTGAGTGAGGACCACTCAGCTAAGCTGTGTTAATAATACATTCTTGTTTTACGCCACTAAGTTTTGGGGTGTTTGTTACGCAGCAATAAATAGCACAGATTCTAGATACACATCGGAGAATGTGCAAAGGCATGGAGGTGTGCAATGTCATAGTGTTCTGGGGTTCTGTAAATACAGTTGATGTGGCTGGAGCTCCAAGTGAGGTAGAGAAGAGAAGAAAGAGACAAGTGGAAAAGTCAGCAAGAACCAGATCTTGGAGCAGTTCACATGCACACCAACAAGCCTTGACTTCACTCTGCAGGTAATCAACTGTGGCTTCTCAGAGTATCTTCACAGAGGACTGCAAAAAGGACAAACCAAATGCCTCAAGACCATTTGGGAGCCTGCTGACATGGTCAAGGTAAGAGAAGCTAAAGGCTGACATGGTCAAGGTAAGAGAAAGGAATGAAGGGAAAGGGACAAGTTAAAGAAAAAGGGTGCAGTTGATGGAGCTACCTGGGGTAGCTTCTGGGGGGCTGCTTTCTCCCCACATGTGATGACATATTGGGCCTGAGTTCTTCCCACTTGCTCGTCTGATCTCTCCTTTTGACCAGTGTCACATGCTTTTCAGGTGGCCCTCTGTGTTTAGAGAAGTACAGTTACCTCCAAAGAACTAAATGAAATCAACTAGACACGCAAAGGTTCATGGTGTGCACACTGACACAATCAAGCCTAGTAGGCTCAGTAAAGCCATAGGCTTTACACAGTTAAGTCACAACCATAGCAAGGAACAGAAAGAGGCACTGGTGCTCACCCACAGGATGGTCTTCGTTGGATTCTACCATTTCTGTGGCAGGGACCTGAACTTCAGGCAATGAGGAGTAAATACGTCTCACCCCCCCCCCCCATACCAAATAAGTTCCCATTCACCCACACAATGTTTTACCACCCTGCTTTCCCAAAGAGGCACACTCATAGTTTCAGTAACTGAGAGCTATTGCTTTTCTGTTAGTTTTCCAGGCTACACTTGACTGTACTCTTAAGCCTACTGGTCGGCCCTGCAGCCTCCTGGATTACAGGGACAGACCAAATCAGAGAGGAGGTATTTGTCTAAAGTTAAGTACAGAGCAGATTTATGACCCAGAAGGCAAGGAACTCTCCTAAAGGAGAGGCTGCATTATTTATCTGCTTATTGCCTCAATTCAATTGAGGCTGATTTACCCAGTGGCCTCTGGGAGCAGGTCCAGAGCACAAATACAATAATAGCATCAAATAAGAAACAGCAGATTCAAAGGCAAAATCTTCCACAAGGGAGATGGAAGGAAACCAAAGGAGTCTGGAGACTGAGCAGCCATCCAGGATGATAGATTTAATAGGTGCTTTCCTAAACTAGCCCTATGGGTTATCTCTCTCTCTCTCTCTCTCTCTCTCTCACACACACACACACACACACACACACACATACACACACACACCTGCTCTACCTGCCACCCACCACTGTGTTCCTTCTTCTTCTCCCAATGTAATAGGAATGCTGGACCTTGTATGAGGGAGTTGATCCAATATGCCAGCAGACCTGTGCTCACATTTGGCCCTGCTCTTCTTAATTCTACCTGGTGACAGGTATGCAGGACCTCAGAATTCCAGGCATTGAGCCAGGGCAAGAATTAATTAAGAGGACCGTTTCTGCTCAAAATGAGCTTCAGATCGGATAAATGAACACATAGCCAAACTGGCTGGATTTGAATCCTGGCTCTGTCATTTCCTACTTCTGGGAACATTACTTAATTATTTAATTTCCTGATGCCTCAGTTTCTCCATTTGTAACGTGGTGATAATAATACCTAACTTACAGAGTCATTGCGGTTGTTAGCATGAATGCCGTAGAAAGAACACAGCGCAGGGACTTGAGAAAGGCAAGATAGGCTGATGCTGAGTGAGGCAGGGGAGGATCTGCTGAAGGTGTGCTCATTCCTTGGAATATTTAGCTTTGTGTTGGAATGACAGCCTCAAGAGTCCAAGAAGATAATTCTGGGGAAACTGGGAAAAGGAGTCAGGGGAGAAGAAAAAAGTAAGATATATAGGCTCAGAGCTACCTAGGATTCCCTACAGAGTCTGAAAGCATGCCAGATCACTAGACCCTTGGAAATGACCCGCAAACAGTTGTGAGCCTAAGACACACACAGATGCAAGAAAGGGGATCGGAAGGGGACTAGGGAAGGGGGGAGATGCCACAGTGGTTATCTTGAGGAACACAGTGAAGTGCGGCAGGTGAGCTAACCAATCAGGGATATTTGAAGTGAGGAAGAAAAGTCCAAAAGCCTATATTCGTTTTCTGAAGGAAATAGGAAAAACAGAAACTATAGAGAAAGTGACCCAAAACACAGCCAGAAGGAAGGGAGATTTAATGAGCCAGCCTCTTCAGAAGGCTTAAGACAGCGACCAAGCTTTTTCTCTCTTCAGCCTTTATTTTGTGAGGTGGTTGTGCCTGAGGGAGGGGTGCCTTTGTTGAGCTAGTTGTGGGTAATCACGTGGAGCACAGCGGGGGGGGGGGGGGGGGGGGGAGGGAGGGGGCGGTTGCTGAGCTGAGCCGGGACAGATGAGGCAGGCAGGAATGACAGGCCCCCAGGGCATTAAGAGAATTAGCTGGTGTTCTGTGGGACCACTTCCATGGATGCACTGAAAAGGCAGCTCTCTGGGGAGAAAGGCAGACTCTTGACATATACGGTGACTACATTTGGAAAGAAGGAAGAGGCAGGGCTGGAGTTGCCGTCTGGTCCCTAAGTCCTGTGCTGGTTAAAGGTCATGTGATTCAGGGGGATTATAGGCACTCCTGTTTCCTGACATTTGTGATCTGGAAAAAGCATTTCATTAGAAAGTCAGGAGATCCGGATCTCCTCTATAACCTTGAGCATGTTTCCTGGACAGGGGAAGAAGGGAATATTTATGAAGACATTTGTTGTGCAAGATAGTTATTACTTAACAACTTTGCATGCATTATCTCAGTTAGCCTTTTACCAACCCTATGAAGTAGGTATTTATACCTGCTTATAGCTGAGGGGCAGTAGACCGTTTGCAAAAACAGCCACAATCATACCCCACTCTTGGACACTCCCCTCCCACGTTGACCCTGAGCTTGGCCTTGTGACTTGCTTTGACCAGTGGGTCAACGGCAAATGTGACAGATGCAGAGACTTGAAAATTACTGGCACTTTGAGGTGTGTCTGTTCTTTAAAAAAAAAAAAAATTTTTAATGTTTACTTATTCTTGAGAGAGACAGACAGAGACAGAGTGTGAGTGGGGAGGGTCAGAGAGAGAGGGAGACACAGACTCTGAAGCAGGCTCCAGGCTCCAAGCTGTCAGCACAGAGCCTGATGTGGGGCTCGAACTCACAAACTGTGAGGTCATGACTTGAGCCGAAGTTGGACACTTAACCGACTGAGCCACCCGGGTGCCCCTGGGGTTTGTCCGTTCCTGCTGTGCTTGCTGTGCTTCGGCCACTGTGTGAATGAGCCCCAGCTAGCCTGCTGGATGATGAGAAACACATGGCCAAATCATTTCCTGTGCCCCAGGTGCCATGGAGTCAACCACCAGCGATGTAAATATGTCCATTCTAAATCATCCAGCCAAGTCACCCAGAAGACCACAAACACATGAATAAGCCCAGCACATATCAAATATCAGAGTAGAACAATGGTGCAGACAACCCACAGAATATTTTGGGAAATAGTCAATGTCTTTATTTTAAGTCAATAAATTTTTGACTGGTTTGTGACACAGCAAAGTTAACTGATACATGAGGGGACTGAGACTCAGAGGAGTTAAATGACAGGGAGAGTCACCCAGGTATGAATGAAGGCTCTTTCACCATATTGTGCCTCTTTCTCAGACATCAAGTTCCTTATCCTTAAAATGAGGGTAACAAGGGGCACCTGGGTGGCTCAGTTGGTGAAGTGTCTGACTTTGGCTCAGGGCATGATCTCAGGGTTCATGGGTTCGAGCCCCACGTTGGGCTCTGTGCTGACAGTTCAGAGCCTGGAGCCTGCTTCGGATTCTGTGTCTCCCTCTCTGCCTCTCCCGCGCTCACACTCTGTCTGTGTCTCTCTCTCTCAAACAGAAACAAACATTAAAAAAAAAAAAAATGAGGGTAATGGGTGAGGGCATCTGCTCCCTTCTCCGTGCTTGGAAGAGGTGAGAAAACTGTCCAAAAATTACACAAGTGTGACACAGACGTGAAACTTTTCATCTTCTACCACCTTCTGTTGTTCATACCTGAAATACACGGTTGGGGTCTCCCAGCACTGCCTATTTGGGGAATGTCTCTTGTGGGTCTCCCTTAGGCTATTTCCAGGATCTGTGAAGGCAATCCCTTTCCAACCCAAGTACTCGCTTTAGACCAGGGAGTACAGAGCGGCCTGCCTACCATCTGTCTTCTCCATCTTAGGGAACGCAGACTGTCAGTCTCTCAGGCACTCTTCATCCAGGAAGTCTGTAAAACTCGTTGGAGAGTCCTAAAAGGAAGGACAGGAAAGTGGAGTCTTATTACCTACAGCTAGAATAAGTATGGAGGCAACATAACACCAAAGATCTCCTATCCCTGCATTTCTCCCAGGGATACCCATGAGCTTCACACTCCCTCCTACAGTGTGTCCAATCCTGGGCATGACTTCACAGGATGTTAGCAATGGTTAACAACAAAGGAAGCATTTGGCCCAACCCACTCTCTTGGCAGATGAAGAAACTGAGGCTCAGAAGTCAATTGCTCTCAGGGCTCCTGGGCGGCTCAGTCAGTTAACGAGTCTAACTCTTGATTTTGGCTCAAGTCATGATGTCACTGTTCATGAGTTGTGAGCCCCATGTCAGGCTCTGCGCTGACAGCACGGAGTCTGCTTGGGGTCCTCTCCTTCTCTCTCTCTCAAAATAAATAAATAAATCAACAAACTTTAAAGTAGCTAATTGCTCTGTGCAGGACCTCTCAGCATTCTAGTGACAGAGCTGGAGCCAGACCCAGGGCTCTGACAACTATCACGGTGTTCCTTCCATAACATCAAAAGCTGTAATCAACCCCCCCCCTCCATTATGGTAAAAGAATTATAATCCATTTACTTTTAATACTGGAACCAGAGTATCTATAAATGATCCGTGACGTCCCAATCAGATTCAAAACAGGGGCGAGATCATTGCAAGTACTGAGTAGGAGCGGATACTTAGAAGTGATTTCTAGCCACGGGCAGGACAAGGGAAGTTCAAGCTGGGTGGTCCAAAGACATCAGAAACTATTCAAGCAGAAAACTGTCCTGACTCTGAATTAGGATACCTTGAGGTTTAATCATGAATTCTCCCCAAAGTTTTAATCCATTCCCTGGACTCTTTCTTTGAATGGTAAACAACCTGGCGCCTACCCCCATTATAATAAATCACCTAGGAAAATTGTCTTTTTATGATTGTAACTCCACACACATCATAACAATGAATTATCTGTGACACCTCAGCAGTGGAAGCGGAGTTGTTTCAGGAATTCCAATGTGTTTGACAATGAATTCGAGACCAGAAAAGCATACCAGGGATGAGGGGAGGATTGAGGGAAACTGGGAGTGACAGATGGATGAGGGGTGGCCTCCAACAATCCAGGATGGAATGAAGGTGAGCGAACAAGTAAACTGGAGAAGAGGCCTGGGAAACGTGAGGCCCACCAAATGAGAGGAAGTCTAAAGTTTGCCTGGAAGATTTTCATGTGTCCTCCTTTCTGTGAGCACTCCAAACTACCTTCCATGCAGCTGCCAGAGGGACCTTTCCCTGTAGAAGAGTGAGCCCTGAAGGGCGGGCCGGGTTTCTATGTGCAGACACACTCTCTGCAGAGGGAATGCTGACACGAAGTACCTCACCTACCTCAGGACGATAAGTACTTGAGTCTGGGGGTGGTAGAGAGCTGGAGTAGAGAGAAACTGGGGATAAGAAGGGCAAGTGTCCTGCTAACCAGGCAGAAGGTGGAGAGACCTAGAAGGGTCTAACCTGGGGCAAGGGAGGGTCACCCTTGCTAGAGAGAAAAGGTTCTGAAATCACCTAGGTGTCCATCAGCGGATGAAAGGATAAAGGAAGTGTGGTATACGGGCACCGGCTGGCTCAGTCAGTTAAGCGTCCGACTCTTGGTTTTGGCTCAGGTCATGATCTCACAATTTGTGGGTTCAAGTCCCACGTCAGGCTCTGTGCTGACAGCTCAGAGCCTGGAGCCCGTGTCAGATTCTGTGTCTCCCTCTCTCTCTGCCCTTCCCCTGCTCAAGCTCTGTCTCTCTCTTTCCCAAAAATAAACGTTAAAAATTAAAAAAAAAA
The DNA here is from genome assembly GCF_018350155.1 of Leopardus geoffroyi. NCBI lineage: Eukaryota > Metazoa > Chordata > Mammalia > Carnivora > Felidae > Leopardus > Leopardus geoffroyi. The sequence goes on from NC_059328.1 coordinate 51,075,239, forward strand.
AATAATGAAGTGGTGTATACATATATACAATGAAATATTGCTCAGCCATGACAAAGAAGTAAGTCTTGGCCATTTGTGACAATTATGGATGGATCTTGAGGGCATTATGCTAAGTGAAATAGAGAAACACAAATACCATATGATCTCACTTGTTTGCGGAATCTAAAAAAACCTGATTCCATAGATACAGAGAACAGATTGGTGGCTGTCAGAGGCAGGGTGGGGATGGTTGGTGAAATGGGTGACAGTGGACAAAAGGTACAAATTTCTAGTTAGAAGATAAATATGTCATAGGGATATAATGTGCTGCATGGGGACTATAGTTAATAACACTGTACTGCATATTTAGAAGTTGTTAAGAGAGTAGATCTTAAAACCTATTGTTGTAAGTGTGAATATATATATATATATATATATATATATATATATATATATATATATCAATACACACATATATATATAATGGAATATTACTCAGCCATAAAAAAGAATGAAATCTTACCATTTGCAACAACATAGATAGGTCTAGAAGGTATTATGTTAGCTGAAATAAATCAGTCAGAAAAAGACAAATACCATACAATTTCCCTAATACGTGGAATTTAAGAAAGAAAACAAAAACAAAGAAAACAAGAGACAAGGGCCACCTGGGTGGCTCAGTTGGTTAAGCATCTGACTCTTGATTGCGGCTCAGGTCATGATCTGACGGTTCATGAGTTTGAGCCTCACATCGGCCTCTGCACTGACAGCATGGAGCCTGCTTGGGTTGCTCTCTCTCGCTCTCTCTCTCTGCCCCTCCCTTGCGCATGTGCACATATTCTCTATCTCTCTCAAAATAAATAAACTTCAAAATAAATAAACTTAAGAAAATTTTTTATTAAAAAACAAACAAACAAACAAAACCCAGACTCTTACCTATAGAGAACTGATGATTAAAGGAGGTGGGTGGGGAGATGGGTGAAATAGGTGAAGGGAATTAACAGTACACTTATGATAGCACTGAGTAATGTATAGAATGGTTGAATCATAATATACACCTGAAACTGACATAATGCTGTATGTTAACTATACAGGAATTTTTTTTTATGTTTATTTATTTATTTTGAGAGAGAGAGAGAGAACAAGCAGGGGAGGGGCAGAGAGAGAGGGAGAAAGAGAATCCCAAGCAGGCTCCATACTGACAGTGCAGAGCCTAACGTGGGGCTCAATCCCATGAACCTGAGATCATGATCTGAGCTGAAATCAAGAGTCAGACGCTTACCCGATTTAGCCACCCAGGCACCCCTACTATGCAGGAATTTTTTAAAAGTTCTCATCATATTTCACATAGTTGTAGCTATGTAACTATGGTGTTACACAGTTTGTAACTATGGTTACGGTTAACGGATGTTAACTGGACTTATTGTAGAAGCCATTTAACAATAAATACAAATATCAAGTCATGTTGTACACCTAAAACTAACACAATATTATGTCAGTTATGTTTCAAGATCTCAATTAAAAAACAAATATATATATATTTTTAAATTTTTAAATTTAAATTAAAAAAAAGTTTTTAACATTTTTATTTATTATTGAGAGACAGAGACAGAGCATGAGCAGGGGAGGGGCAGAGGGAGAGGGAGAGACAGAATCCAAAGCAAGTTCCAGGCTCTGAGCTGTCAGCACAGAGCCCAACGCAGGGCTCAAACTCACAAACCGTGAGATCATGACCTGAGCCAAAGTCAGACGCTTAACCGACTGAGCCACCCAAGCGCCCCAATAAATATAATTTTTTAAAAAAAAGAAAGAAAAGAAAGGGTTTCCAGACAGAGGACACTGCCACTGATCTCAATGCCACAGGTCCACAGTTGGTGGGGGAGCCTCCCAGATGCTGGAGGGCAGGAAAGGCTTGGCAGCTGTGAGCTGAAGCCTAGGGAAGAAAGGGTGAGGACACAAACCCTAGGCATGGCCCCTCAGCCTGTCTCTCCATCATCATCACGGTTTCCCCCTCCTCCTTCCTTCTACCCCACAGCTTTACTGAGCAACAGGCAAGTGTCAGAGCACCTGACATGCAGTCGTCACCATAGCCCCAAGGACATTATTATTATGGTCCCCACTTTTCAGATAGGGAGACTGAGGCTGAGAGGGTTTACAGGCCTGCCAAAGTCCCATAACAAGCAGGTGTTAGAGCAGGATTTGCCCTCAAATCTAGCCAACTCCAATCGTGTCCTGGGAACAGAAGTGATTTATAAACCTTTGCCCAGCCCTAATGCTGTGACCGATCCCTAGCTCTCTCTGTGAGGGGAGATGTTCCTGACTTGGATGCTTCTCTGCTTCTCTCACAAGTATGCACAAAACGCCTTCTGGACACGGATAAGGAGACCGCTCTCTTGTAAGGTCTCTTGGCCAAAGGTGTGTGTGATCTCCTTCTCTAGGACTGGACACCACACAACAAAGCTCCTCCTAAGCAAGAGAGGGCCACCTGGGTGCAGAAGGACCTTCAGCACAAACCCAGCATCCCGTCGGAGAGTTCAGTCACACTCACCAGCTTTGGTTTGAGTTAGGACTCAGCCCTTGATGTATCAGATCCTAGGGCTTCAAATAATTATGCAGCACACATTAGATCAAATTTCACTAAAAAGAACTCTACGGAGAGTTCTAATAGTTCTCTTAAACTTGAATTTTGCTAAAATTAATCATTCCAAGGTTACAGAAATCAAATGGAGCTGACACCCCAACACTCTGAAGAAGAGGGCATAGCAAGCTTGCACTCGAAAGGGCTAGACACAGGAAGGAAAGGAGAGAACTGTCATACCCACATCATGCCACTGCCGGCCTCCACCCACCCCGGACTTCTGTACTCGGCCCATCGTCCTTATGGTAGACATCTTAGATTTTAGCTGAGGGTGTATATTTCATGTGGTTAGGTGAGTGGGATGGAAGAATAATTGCCGCATCAACGCATGCTACTTTGCAACACAACTGAATATGAAAATTAGCCTTGTTGGACAGAATTCCCCTTTCAAATGGAATTTTGCAACCTTCTAAAGCATTAACAATTCTGACATAAAGCAGTTTATTACTCGATGCCGTTAAGTTGTATCCTTGATATTCAGAACCTTATAATGCCTGGTCCTGTTATGTAACTTTTCATTTGTTTATGGCTTATCCCAGGATCAAGAATGCCCTCTCATTAGCTCATCACATTCTAGATGTTTTGAGTATATATAGCTTTATGTTTCGAGTGTATATAGATTTGTCTGTCTCTAGCTCTTCTCCCCTCCTATTCTACAAGCTTGTGAAGGTCAGAATTCCTGCAGGACTCATTTCTGTGCCCTTCACCCCCACCTCCACACCCTCCCAACCTAACGTATGGTAGACACTCAGTTCATGGTATCATCTCCAAGTTACAAATGAGGAATCGAAGGCCCAATGAGGCTAAGTGGCCAATCCAAAGTTCCCAGTAAATTAGGGGTAGGACAGTTTGTGTCACTCCATCACTCCACACTGCCTCTCAAAGCCAGTGGGTAGTGAAGAGATGGAGACTGAGGCTGCCCATTCAAAATTCACCACAGAGGCAGTCAGTCTGACAGTCCCTGTGTAACTACGAGGCCACATTAGAAGAAACAGTCTGATTTCCCCTAGTCAGCCCGACTCCTGCCGTGTATACTTACACCTTCTCCCTACCCACATTTATTCCTTTTATGATGCCATTTACAGTCTCATTCCTAACCTCGAATCCAAATACAAAGAAACCTTCCTTTACTTAGTCCTGAAACTGAAACCTAGTTCTGCACTTTTATTCTCTTCAAACCTCTCTTTATTCTGCAATCATAAAAATGCCGTATTTCATCCTAGGACAGGCCGCATGCCAAAATAAATAGCACCTTGGATTTCCTTGAAAAGAAACCTTGGCTCAAAGCACAGCCGTACTGCCACGATGATTCTTGGAGAATTCAACCTTACAAAGTCAAATATTTAGCAAGGTAGTGCACCAAACAGCAACCCTGTCAATCCCCGCACAATCACTTGCAAAGACAAAGCACTCTTTCCAAAAGAGGGAAAAAAAAATTACCCGTACCTCTTACGAATCCTGCCAAAAAGACGAGAGCTTCCTGTTTCCCCATTCCAGGGCCCCATGCCTTCAAGTGTAAATGTCCCCTGTGCTGAGAAGCAGGAGGCATCTGACAGTACTACTTAACATTGAGAGAGAGAGCACTGAAGCCCAAACACCCGGGGAGGTGAGATGCACTCCTAAAAAAGATTCTGCCTATGGAGTTCTCCAGCCAGCTCCCTTCCCGCCGACTCAGGAAACAAAGAGATAACTCATTCTCAATAAATGACACATTAACACAACCTCATTAACTCCGGTCTCACATTTTTCGGCAAGTGTCTGTCATTTTTCCCTGCAATGCAGCAGCTGAATCTGGAGCTTCGGGAAGAGAAAATTGTCGGGAGGAAAGCTGTAACCACATTACCTTCCCCTGGCATCCTCCCCTTGCCATAACCTGGAGCGAGAGAAGTCGTCTCCCTGCGAAAAGCGAGGTTCTGGCTGCTGGACCAGAGCTGATGGCTCATGAGTTCAGCACAGCAGCACTGGCTTCCCAGCTGTTAAAGGATTTGGTCAGGTGATCCGTGACCTTGCTGGAAAAGCAAATACTGACTTCCTTTTCACTCCCGGGAAGAGGGGAGCAGGGTCAGGCAGGAATTCAATGCTCAATAAGCTGATACCCGATCTTGCACAAAGAGGAAAGCTCCAATCCTTCAACTGCAAAGTTAGTTCCCAGAGCTGCGGCCACATCTAAAGACTCGGAAGCAGCACACGCCTTCCTCCTCTGACTGCCCCGACTCTAAGCGCTTCTCTGAGGGGTCATAATTAATTATGCTTTCCTTCTCTCTTCCTGCAGCTTGGGTGGCTCATTAATAAAATTGTTCCTAATGAGGACACAGGGATTGTCCTTAGGAGCTGAAACCCTCCAGTGGTGCATCTCTTTCTTCTAAGCTCTCCTTTAGAAACTTCCTCCCCCACCCACCTCCTGGGGTCCCACAACCATACAAAGCTTCCGCAAGCAATCCCTAGACTGCCAGCTGCCTGGATCTGTGACTCGAAGTCTATTGGGGCAGAGCAGGAAGATATGATGATCAGTGAGATCCCAGGACCAGACTGGCAGCTTCTGCTTCCTGCCACTCTACCAGTCTGATGCCCCAGGACCAAAATGCATCCTATTCTGGCAGAAAGAGAAAGGAAAATACCTACTATAAGGATCCAGCTCCGGGCAGGGCTTCTAACTGCGGCACGGACCAGTGAGTTCAGAAGGGCAGGCTCAGGAGCCCGGGAGAAGGCAGCTGTGGAGGAGGACGGTCTCAGAGTGTCCCAGGCAGGTGCTGTGAAGAGTCTCAGCCAGCCCACTGCAGCCACAGCTCTTTGGAGCAGAGGCAGGTGTGAGGCTCAGGCTCAGGGGCTCCACGCTCTCCAAATCCAGCACCACTACTGGACCTAAAGGAGACACAGTGGGGTAGGTGTCAAAAGGAGCCAGGAGAGCATCTGGGCTCCTGTATGCAGGCTTAGCAAAAAGATTATGGGGACCTTATCCCCTTTACCTTCCGTGTGCCCTAGCCACATGAGTGTGTCCTAGGAAATGAAGCTCTATCGGTAAGACATGTCAAAGCAGCTCTGACCTTCACAGACACTGCCTGTCGAGATGTGCTTCAAAGACCAGGGCAGATTCCTGTCTTACCCACGCTGAAATTGATGCCAGAGCTGAGTGTCACCCTGAAATGCTGCCTGCATCCAGCCCAATACACTTGGAAAGCACTAAACATTCTGAATCCCATTTATCCTCAAACTAGCTTGAGGCAGCCAGATGGGATGAGCATCCCCATTGTACAGGCGAAGAAAATGAGACAGACATGTAAGTGACTTCTCTTGGCTCACCTCGGAGTGAATCCGGATTAAAATGAATATTTTGGGGGTGGAATTCTGCGTTTTTCCTACTACACTGGATCACGCTCCTTATTTTCCTTACTTGCTTTATATTCTAGAGCATCTTGTTCAAGAGGGAGGTTAAGAGACTTATGGAAGGGCACAGGTGGATGTGATGGACAAGGCTGTGGAACACCAGCATTCACCTTTCTCAACTGCTGAAAGGATTTCTGTGTTAACTGAGTACACAGACCAAACCATCAGAATAAAAACAAAGTCAGAAATATGCCTTGAACTCTGAGGTCACATGGAAAAATATACTAAGGAGCAAACAGCCTCTTTGATAGATTAAAATGATCATTGATTGGGGCGCCTGCGTGGCTCAGTTGGTTGAGCGTCCAACTCTTGATTTTGGCTCAGGTCATGATCTCATGGTTCATGAGTTCAAGCCCCACATCAGGCTCTGTACTGACAGCATGGAGCCTGCTTGGGATCCTCGATCTTCCTCTCTCTCTGTCCCTCCCCTGATTGCTCTGTCTCTCAAAATAAACAAATAAACATTAAAAAAATGATCATTGACCATCCTCTCCAAATTGGCCAGAGAATGGCTAGAGGCACATGCCATTTCAGCAGGACAGAGTGAAAAAAAAAAAGCTCTCCATTTCACTGGGTCCCACGACTTTCCAGCCACCCATTCTTCCCCTCTGATTCATCTATGTGTTGGATATATAAGCATTTGTATTTTCTCTCCCAGGGAGAAATTCTTCCTTATCCAGTATGGAGATGAGAGGCTTATTTCCAGATCTGTACTTTTCTTTCAAGATCCACCATTCTACTCGGACCACTGGCCAGTGCCTGCCTATCCACCAAGCTCCACTCAGCATCCCCTGAAGAGCAGTGGCTATCCTTCCTGCTTCCACTCTTCCTGTCTGCTTTCTACCACAGCCAGTATCACCTGAATTCTAATTGCTGCTTCTGCGTTAGTGTCCCTGACCAGCATCACAGGCTAGAGGCCATGTCAGGTTTGTGAAACTGAACTTATCCACAATACTGACCATTCTAAACACAGGTGGGGGTGCCTGGGTGGCTCAGTTGGTTGAGTGTCCGACTTCGGCTCAGGTCATGATCTTGCAGGTCGTGAGTTTGAGCCCCGCATCGGGTTCTGTGCTGACAGCTTGGAGCCTGGAGCCTACTTCGGATTCTGCGTCTCCCTCTCTTTCTGCCCCTCCCCTTGCTCACACTCTGTCTTTCTCTCTCAAAAATAAATAAACATTAAAAAAACTTTAATAAAAAAATAAAAAATAAACACAGGTGACCCCTCCAGATACTCCCTTCAGTACCAAGGCAGCACTTCTGCTTCTCTAGCCGACTCCAAGCCTCTCATCAGATTAAAAAAGATGGCACAGGGCCACCTGTGTGGCTCAGTCGGTTAAGCGTCCGAGTCTTGATTTTGGTTCAGGTCATGATCTCATGGTTTGTGAGATTGAGCCCCACATCAGGCTCTGTGCTGACAGTGTGCACACAGAGCCTGCTTGGGATTCTCTATTCCTCTCTCTCTGCCCCTCCCCTGCTCACATGTGCACTCTCTCTCTCTCAAAATAAATGTTAAAAAAAACAAAACAAAACAAAACAAAAAAAAAAACCTTTAAAAAGACGGCAGACTGAGGGAAGGAAATACTAGGCCCCCAGCAGTGCCACTGCTTGGCTCAGATGCCAGGACAGAAGACCCACAGGAAAAGACACATACTCCTAATCTGGTTTCTTCTTCTTCAGACCTCTTTCTGGAGACAAGGAGCCCTTTCATTTCTCTGGCCTCCACGTGAGATGCTGGGACAGACACTGTGCTGACCGCCATGTCTCTAAGAGGAGAAGCGATTCTTGTCTTTTACGCCTTTCTAACTTGCCCACTTTGCTCATTTCACTCCAGAGTCAAGCAGGGAGGTGAGCAGAACCAGGGTTGTTACCCTCCATTGTCCAGATGAGGACACAAAGCTCATTCCCCAGGTTGCAAAGCTAACAAAAGGCAAAGCCTCAACTCAAACCCAGATTTTCTGTCTCGCAGTCTAACACCCTTTCCTCTCAGCCAGGCAGCCTGATGGAAGCTTCAGTGCTGGTTCTGTCCACGCAGAGGGTGACTTCGCATTTAGGGAAGGTCTTCATGGGAAAGCCCCACAACTCTCTAAGGGGTTGTGCTTCTTTGGGGAGGCCCCCCTCCAGGGCCTCTGGGCCATGGGATACCAGCATGCCCCACCCCTATGCCTCACCCAGACATAGGTCTTAAGATCAGTAGCCAACTTTATGTTCCCACCAAGCCATCCAGAGAATCCCCCACACCAAACACATTTATCCACAAGAACTTTTCTGGCAAGAATCATTTGGCTGAGGGGAGACTGACTCCTTTTGCAGTTTAGAAACATCCAACTTCTATGGCCTAGGTCCCGTCTGCCCCATGATGGGAAAAGAATGGACTCTCCACGTGAGGCAAGATGGACATGTAGGCAAAAAGAAAAGGAGATGAAACTATCTTAAGAATGTGCCTTTTATCTAAGAAGTCCCTTAGGCTTTTGCACTTTGCTCAGGAAGGTCAGCTACTTGGCAGCCTGTGTGATGACAGGGGCCGAGTTGGAGCATACTGGTTAGGTACACATGCTGCTGAAACAGAGCCTCTCGGAGCACGTGGGTTCTGACCATGGCCACTCTGATGGAACACAACTTAAACGGGTGGAGAAAGAAATCATGCCCGTGAGACCTGCGGGTGCAGCTGTCCAGGGGGAATCAGCGGTTGTAAAGACTGACCCTTTAAAGTGGAGGAGAATTTCTCAGGAAGGGAACAGTGCCAATTTCGAGGAGAGAGGAGTCTTCACTAACCAGTGAGAAACGTTCCCTAGGGAAAATGGAAGGCATCGGGGCCACAGGGAAAAGACCCTCCCGGAATGCTCTCAGTCCTTCACCCAAACGCACTATAAAATCAAGACACCAAGAGACAAATGAGGAAAAGGCACGAGCAGGCAATTCAGAAAAGAAGTACTCACGGCTAATATTCGAAAGATGTTTAACCACATGAATTAATCAAAAAGGAGCAAGATAACATCAAAATGCCATACTCTTTGTTTACCCTACACTGTGCCAGGCACCGTAGGTCCATTCCAAACGCCATCCAATTTAATTTTCACAATAACCCTATAAGGTGGTACTGTTATTTCCATTGTCCGAGGCTCAGGGCAGTTCGTTGCCCAGGTACCAAGACTATCTGCACCAAGATTCAAATTCAGTTTATGCACCGCTGTTAACCATGGTATGACAACGACTTACAAGTTAGGGGAAAAAACTGTTTTTTGTTTTTTGGTTTTTTTTTCAATATATGAAATTTATTGTCAAATTGGTTTCCATACAACACCCAGTGCTCATCCCAAAAGGTGCCCTCCTCAATACCCATCACCCACCCTCCCCTCCCTCCCACCCCCCATCAACCCTCAGTTTATTCTCAGTTTTTAAGAGTTTCTTATGCTTTGGCTCTCTCCCACTCTAACCTCTTTTTTTTTTTTTCCTTCCCCTCCCCCATGGGTTTCTGTTAAGTTTCTCAGGATCCACATAAGAGTGAAAACATATGGTATCTGTCTTTCTCTGTATGGCTTATTTCACTTAGCATCACACTCTCCAGTTCCATCCACGTTGCTACAAAGGGCCATATTTCGTTCTTTCTCATTGCCACGTAGTACTCCATTGTGTATATAAACCACAATTTCTTTATCCATTCATCAGTTGATGGACATTTAGGCTCTTTCCACTATTTGGCTATTGTTGAGAGTGCTGCTATAAACATTGGGGTACAAGTGCCCCTATGCATCAGTACTCCTGTATCCCTTGGGTAAATTCCTAGCAGTGCTATTGCTGGGTCATAGAGTAGGGAAAAAACTGTTTTTAAAGAAAGACCGTCGGGGTGGTGGTACAGTTGGCTGAGTGTCTGCCTCTTGATCACGGCTCAGGTCTGTTCTCACGGTTTGTGAGTTTGAGCCCCACATCGGGCTCTGCGCTGATGGTGTGAGGCCTGCTTGAGATTCTGTCTCTCCTTCTCTCTGCCGCTCCCCAGCTTGTGCTCCCTCTCTCTCTCAAAAAAAAAAATAAATAAATAAACTTTAAAAAATTTTAAAAAGAAAGAAAGAGCATCAGTGTTGGTAAGCATGTGATGAGAAGGGGACACGCCTCCCTGGAAGATGGCAGCAGTCGGGGCAGCTGCAACCACACAGGAGCCGCGCCTCCGACACCTGCCGGCATCTCCTGCTACGCTGTCCACCTGTTCCATGGCGCTGGCTTAGTGTGTGCACACGCACAGCAACTTCCAAATCAAATACAGCCAGATAAAACGATGAAGTAAGAAGATGAAAGTGACATGAGATTTCTTTTCGTGGTATAAAAAAAAAATCACTATTATGATATATTCTTAGAAAATAAAAAAAAATCATTTGTGGGGAAAAAAGGGGGGAAACCATCATTATCCTACCATCTCGATAAAAACTAGTTTCATGTCCAACTACTTTGCATATCCTAACATAATTTTATTTTAATATTTATTTATTTTTGAGAGAGACAGAAGGCGAGCAGGGGAGGTGCAGAGAGAGACGAGAGACACAATCCAAAGCAGGCTCCAGGCTCTGAGCGGTCAGCACAGAGCCCAGGGCAGAGCTCGAACTCAGGAACCGGGAGATCATGACCTGAGCTGAAGTTGGATGCTTAACCCACTGAACTACCCTGGCACCCTGTGTATCTTAACATAATAAAAGAGCAAGTTCTATGGTGGTTAAGAGTCTGGGCTCCAAGTCAAGAAGCCATGGCTAGAATCCCAGGTCCGCCACTCCCTGTGTAACCTTGAACACATGGCTTAACCTCTCTGTGCCTTAGCTGCCTCACTTGTAAAAAAAGGAATAGTAATACACCCTACATGTCATGGAGGATTAAAGATGATGATATAGGTCAACCACTTAGAACACAGACTGGTATACAGTCTGTGTTCAACTTATAGTAAATATGTTAGCTATTAACATAATAGTATAAATTCAAGTGTGAATTCAATTTTATATTTAAAATTCTATCACCTAACCATTTAAAAAATACAGTCATACCTGTTTTATAACGATTACTGTAAATGGCTGTGCAAAATTCCCTTGACTTCGGCCTTATTTTCCAAACTCACTCCCTCCTGGAGGTCATTCCACGTCATCTTTTGCTCTCTCGTCGGTGCTTCCAGATCAGGCAGCCTGTCAGGCAGGCCTCAGGGCAGGTCTCCAGGAAGACCCCAATTCCAGGTGGCTGGAACCCAGTTGACACATATGATGATGAATGGTTAAGAGCACAGGCTTTGAGGTAAGACAGACCAGGTTTAAATCCTGGCTATGTGACCTTGAGCAAATTTTCCTATTCAGCTCAGTCCATGGTTGTGAGGGCCATGTGAGATACGTATGTAAAGTGCTTGTACCAATGCTCTGTATATAATAAACAATCAATAAATGTTAGCTAGGATTACTTTGTAAACCCACAATGTTTTAAGTGAGGGAAGGGCACAGATTGTGTTTGATTTATTAATCACCCTATTCCTAACAGTGGATATGATAGGAACTCAACTAACACGTGAATAAATGGATGGATCATAGAAACTGTCAGAGCTGGAAAGGATTTTTCTTAAATAGCTTTATTTGTTATGTAATCTACATACCATATAATTTACTCATATACATTGGGCAATTCAACAATTTTAGTATACTCAGAATTATGCAAACATTGCCACAACCTGATTTTTAAAATTGTGCTAAAATACATATACATAAGATAAAATTTACCATTTTAACCATTTGCAAATGTAGAATTCAATGGCGTTAAATACATTCACAATGTTCTGTCACCATCACCACCATGCCCCCAATTTTTTATCTCCATCATAAACTCTGTAACCCACTAAACAATAACTCCCCACTCCCTCTTGCCCTGGTAACATCTACTTTCTGTCTCTATGAATTTGCCTATTCTAGGTACCTCATATATATAGGATCATACAATATTTGTCCTTCTGTGTCTGGTTTCTTTCATTTAGCATGTTTCCAGGGTCCATCCAAGGTTTAGCATATATCAAAATTTCATTTCTTTTTATGGTTGAATATTATTCCATTGTATATAGGTAGCATATTTTGTGTATCCCTTCTTCCATCAACTGACACTTGGGTTGCTTCCATCTTTTGGCTGTTGTGAATAATGTTTCTATGAACATTGGTATACAAATGTATGGTTAAGTCCCTGCTTTCCTGTAAGAATGAAACTGCTGGGTCATATGGTAATTCTATTTTTAATATTTTGAAGAACCACCAAACTGTTTTCTAAGGAAGCTGCACCATTTTACATTCCTACCAACAATGCATAAAGGTTCCAATTTCTCCGTATCTTCACCAACATTTGTGGGTTTTTTTTTTTTGTTTTCCATTAAAAAAAAGTTATTACAGCCATCCTAGTAAGTTTAGTAGGTGTGACGTGTTATCTCCTTGTGGTTTTGGTTTTCATTTCCCTACTGACGATGATTGTTGAGCATCTTTTTTATGTGCTTCTTGGCCATTAGTATACCTTCTTTACAGAAATGTCTATTCAAGTCCTTTGCCCATTTTGAATTGGCAAAATTGTTTGTTTTTGTCGTTGTTGAGTGGTAAAAGTTGTTTCTGGATATTAACAACTTATCAACTATGTGATTTGCATGTATTTTCTCCCATTCTGTAGGGTGTCTTTTTGCTTTCTTGATATTGTTCTTTGATGTACAAAGGTTATTGATTTTGATGAAGTCGGATTTGTCTATATTTTCTGTGCTTTGGTATCATACCCATGAAATTGTTGCCAAATTCACTGTCATGAAGATTTTCCTCAATGTTTTCTTCCACAAGTTTTAGTTTTAGCTTTTAAGTTTAGGACTTTGATCTACTTCGAGGTCATTTTTCTTTGTGGTTTAAGATTAAGGTCTGGCTTTATTCTTTTACTTATGAACATTCAGTTTTCCTAGCACCAGTTGTTGAAAAGACCACAATCTCATTTTAGAACATTTTCATCACCCCAAAAAGAAAAGAAACCCCATACGTGGGATTTCATTTTTTTTTTTTAATTTTTTTTTTCAACGTTTATTTATTTTTGGGACAGAGAGAGACAGAGCATGAACAGGGGAGGGGCAGAGAGAGAGGGAGACACAGAATCGGAAACAGGCTCCAGGCTCTGAGCCATCAGCCCAGAGCCCGACGCGGGGCTCGAACTCACGGACCGTGAGATCGTGACCTGGCTGAAGTCGGACGCTTAACCGACTGCGCCACCCAGGCGCCCCGGGATTTCATTTTTATAAGGAGCTAGAAACATAAGTGAGTTATTGAGAGTTAATAAGCCTTGGCATTCATAAACAAAAATTAGTTCACTACAAGACTTTCCCGAGAACATTAATTCTCTGTTCCACAAAGAAGTGTGACCTCCAGCCATCACAGAATAGCACTGCCAAACTCTCATGTATGCACACAGGCCAACAGCTGAAATTCCCGCAATTCTCAGGAGGGTGCTTTGTTGTTAATACAGAAGATATTTGTTGCTTTTTTGGGCTAGCCAGCACTTTGTGAACACCCTTCCTATGCTTGGGTTATTTCCTTCCTTAAGAGTCGCACCTCCCCAAGGCTGCAACCAGAATTTGCGGTGCCAGACTCCTTTATAGTTAGGACTCAGTCATGGGACCTGCGCTCAGCAGGTAGAGAGGCACGCAGGCCAGACCTCAGGTTGGAAGAAAGTGCCCTGGAAAAGGAAGGGCTGCAGGCAAGTGATTCTGGAGAGTGTGGTGGAGTGACTCAACATCTTTTAATACATTCCTCTTCTACATAAGTTCTCCATAAGCCTGGTTCTGTTGTTTGTTTGCAACTATGACCCTTGACTGCTACAATGCAGCGTCAGCATTGGTTTGGGTTTTAATTGCTTTCTTTTCTGTTAATTTATATTGCTTGTAGATTGCTTTCTGGAGTTTCTTTTTTGTTTGTTTGGGTTTTTTTTTCAAATGTTTATTTTGAGAGAGAGGGAGACAGAGCGTGGGTGAGGGGCAGAGAGAGAGGGAGAGAGAGAATCCCAAGCAGGCTCCACACTGTCAGTGCAGAGCCTGACGCGGGGCTGGAACCCATGAACCATGAGATCGTGACCTGGGTTGAAATCAAGAGTCGGACGCTTAACCGACAGAGGCACCCAAACCCTACTTTCTGGAATTTCAGTTGATTGTTTTGTCCTGAGTATTTGCTGCATGGCCATGTTGATTACTTTTCTCTTCCCCTTTCATCCTTTGTTATTACAGATTCTTTCCCATTGGAAAGTAGGAGCCAGTGGGCTCAGTGAGCCACAAGGTTTTTTGCTTAGCCAGGTTGGGCCACAGTCAAAAGAGCTTGGGAACCACCACTTGGAGTAAACCAAGGAATTCAACCTCACCTCCTCCCTCCTGGGTCACCTCAGTGAAAGCGTCTCCAGGGTAGGCACAGACACACCCTCCAGCACCCACCCTCTCTGGGCGGCCCCCGCTCTCAGCATCATTGTCCCTGGTCAGAATCCAGCGGAAACCTTCACAGACTTCTGCCTGGCTGCAGAACATGGGTCGCAGGTGCAGACACTTTAGGGCTTGCGTGGGCTGTGGCATCTGCCTTCTGGGTTGGGAGGAAGATTTATCTTGGCACAGCCTGCACATTCAAGAAAGTCAGTTAAACCAAACTGAGCCTGATAAGTAATCTCCAGACACCTGGGTGGAACCAGTGATGTTTCCAGATTTTTCAGGCAAGTTGAAAGACTTTTTATTATTTCACAAGACCCGCCTGCCCCTCTAGCAGGCACAGTGTAAGGAAAAGCAGGCGTATGTGATGGGGGTCAGACAAGGATGAGCATCCAGCCTCAGTGGCATACAGCTGGATAAAGGTTGGGCATCATCAGACATGAACCAGAGAGAGGCAATGAGAAAAACTTCTATCATCTTCAACTTGTCCTTGAAGAAGATGGGATTTATTGCCAGTGCTTCATCAGCGGTACAAAGAAAGGTCATATACTGTTCTGGTTTGGGTTTTGTTTTGTTTTGGTTTTGTTTTGTTTTGTTTTGTTTTAATGTGGATAAAGTCAGTAAAAAAAGGTGTGTCCAAAATTCACATCCCATATTTGCTATCACCCCACTGCAGCTCAAAGATGAAACAAAATGGTTGGGCATTTGGAGCACAGCACAGGCAGACTTGTTCATTAACTCTAACAACAAACACAATAAAGATCCAGCTCAATTATGGGGCCTTTTTTAAGGCAAGGTCCCTCTTTCATGCTTCTAGGTCTGCTTTAGGGCGCCTAGGGCCTTGCAGATGGCAGGTGCTAAATCCCTCCTGCTGATCGTCTACAGCTGGGAGCAGAGAAACAAAAAGGACCTGGGACATCATCTTCATTTACCAATGAGGAAACAGGTTCATTGACTTGTCCACACCACACGGCAGGGTGAAGGTCAGATTCTATTTTCTAGACTCCTGATCGAGTGCTTTCCTTTATAAACCTCATGCCGAAGGCAGTGGTCTGCCGTGTGGTATTGGAGGCTATCAAATGAATGGTTTCTTTAAAAACGATGTGGCTGGCGGTCCCCAGTTTAAACATGGGATAATGGCATTATTGTGGTGAAGAGTGCCAGAGAGCAGGTGCTAAATCCTATTGGTGACCTTTGCTTGCAGCCTCTGGCTACAGGAAAAGTATGATGCTTAATGACAGAACAGTCACCAACACCTATTAAGCACTTCCTCTGAATGAGTCCTCTACTGGTCCACACTCAGCACTGGAACAGCACTGTCATGACTCCCCCATAAACCCGGTAAAGATGGCCACCTCATGGCTCAGCCTCAGCTCAATGGTTGTGTTCAATGAAACAACAGTTAAGCAGGAAAAAATGAATTGGAGGCAGTCCAAACCTTCACTGCAGTCTCTAGAGAAAACACCAAAGGGGAAGTGCATTCTTAGCACAAGACAAAGTCTTAAAATTTTCCTTTCCTGTCTCTCCTATTCTCATTATCTACTTCCAGCAAAGCAACTGCTCCAGCAGTCGGGTGCTCTGTTTCCCATCATCTCATACCTGAACTCTTCCACCTGGCTCATCAGCTCATTCACCTCCCTCACCTCTGGGCTCTACTTACCCATCCTCTGCCAGTCTCTCTCTCCCCTCATCACCAGGAATCCCAATATTGGCTCCATTTGTCCAGTGCTTTCTCATCACTGGGTGACCCCAATCTGTATAATTGGGGCAAGAGCCAAGAAAACTATGCCAGAAATTTTCTTAGAAGGGAATTACTTGAAGTCTCCACAGGCAAAGAAGTTTTGAATACTCACACGTTTATATGTTTTAGTCCCTGTCACACCCATTTTACAGATTAGAAAACTGAGGCATCGTCATTATCATGAATAATTATACTGTTATTATTATAAATAATAACTGTTATTAGTCAGACATTATCTGATATTGTACAAATGATCGCTTATTTAATTTCACATTGACCATACGACATAGGTGCTCTTATATCCTTTTCACAGATGATGGGTTCAGGGCACAAAGCTAGTAAATGGCAGCCCTGGAACTCAGATTGAAGTGTGTCTGACCAAGCTCTTGATCACAGTGTTCTCTGGCTTAAGACTCTAGTTCTGTGACTATCTACGAAACAAGTTGCCAGTCGTGCTTAAATACAAAAGGAAGGAACCAGATAAAAAGATTTAGGCAAGTGAAAGAATCTTAGCATTAAATTGCATCACCAGCCATGCTCCTTAAGTATCACATGATTATGAAAATATAAACAACATTATTTGGCATGCAGTAGGTCTATAAATAAGATAAATTTGTTTGCAAAGGAATAAGCTGGGAAATGCAGTGACTTTCTAATTAACTTAAAATTATTTAATCAA
The DNA here is from genome assembly GCF_018350155.1 of Leopardus geoffroyi. Lineage (NCBI taxonomy): Eukaryota > Metazoa > Chordata > Mammalia > Carnivora > Felidae > Leopardus > Leopardus geoffroyi. Next base: position 51,092,091 of record NC_059328.1, read on the forward strand.
TACAACACACTTACTCTTCAAATAATCTTTGAAAGCTCTGAAGAGTCTTGAGGTGTTTAATTGCTTTTTAACCAGATAGCAATGGTCAAGTTACACCAATACAAGTTTCAGAGCAAATGCTCTTTGCAGATCTAGCCTTCTGTCAAATTTATATTAGAAACACATATTGTCAGGCCAGATACAAGGGTTTTAAGTTACAAATTAAATTTGCTTCTCTGTTCTTCACCTAGGCATGGTGAAGGCGGGGGGGGAGCACTGCAGTGGCTGATGCAGGAATCCATGGGCCCTGCCTGGTATAACTTGGGGGAGAGATGCACCTCCCTGCCAGTGGGCCAGTTTCCCCCAAAGTAGGGGGATGCTACCATCAGTGACTGAGGACCCAGTCCAGCCCAGATTTCCCCTAACGGCTCCAGCAGCTATAAATCACGAGCCATCTGGCGCTAAGGCCTGAGCCAGGAGTTTGCCAGGATCCCACTCAAATCCACTATACCTACTTAGAGGGACCCCTGAAGTAAAAATAATAAATAGGAATGGAACAAACAGTAGATAAAAATCAGAACCACTGGGGCAGGAATCTCTGTTTTAGCAAGCCCTCCCGGTGATTTTTATGTGTGCTAGAGTTGAGAAGTCCTGACCTAACCTACTTTAAAAAACATTTTGTGAACTATAGTTCAGTGCATCTCAAACTGGATTGTGCATATACACCTCCTGCAGATCTCGTCCAATGCAGATGCTGATTCAGTAGGTGTGGGGTGGGGCCTGAGAATCTGCATTTCCAACAACTTCTCAGGAGATGCTGATGAGGCTGGTTCCAGAACCGAGAAGCCAGGCACATGATGGGTGTCTGTGGTTGAGAAGGGATGGGAGTGGGGGAGTCCAACAGACCTTGGCACGATTCCCAGCTCCCATGCTTATAAAGCTTTGTGACCTTGGCCATGTCACTCTACCTCTTTGAGCCACTTTCCTTGAGCTTTGAAAGGGTATAAAATAGTACCATCTACTTTATAAGGCTGTTCAGATGGCAACATGCCTATACCTAACAGAGCACTTGGCATGTAGAAAACACTCAAACAGAAGCTGTGGTTGCTGTTATTTCTGAGGGAAGGAAGCAACTAGTAAGTGCTCAATAATTGTTCTTTGTTATTATTTATCGAGAGTCGCCTATGGTATTGTAGGCAGTGTGTCAAGTGGTACTCTACTGTCTTTTCCTTCTCCCAAAGACTCTGTGTATCTGTGTACAACGTCAGGTATTATTTGTTCTGGTTTGCAGACTGGGAAGCCAAAGCCCAGATAGCTTAGTAACTTGGTCCAAGTCACAAAGAAAGTGAATGGTAGAGCTAGGGTTGAATGTGGGTCTTCCTGCCTAAGTTTCTAACCGCCCAGACTGAGGCATGGCTCTGTCCACACTTGTCTGCAAGGGCTGAGTCAAGGGAAGGGTGGCAGGCTGTAACTTAGGTCTCGGCAAAGAGGTACAATACAGGTCCGGTTGCAGAGGCAGAGAACAGGCACGGGCAAATGGAGTCCTTGAAGTTGGAATGCCGATCAGCAGAGGGACATCAGGCCTGACAGAAGGAGTGGGGCCATGTTCCACAAGGATATGGACACATAGCAATCAGGAATAGAATCTAAAAGGGATGAGAAGGGATGCCTCAGTAGCTCATTCGGTTGACCATCCAACTCTTGATTTCGGCTCAGGTCATGATCTAGAGTTGTGGGATCAAGCCCTGAGCTGGGCTCTGCACTGAGCATAGAGCCTGCTTAAGATTCTCTCTCTCTCTCTCTCTCTCTCTCTCTCTCTCTCTCTCTCCCTCTCTCTCTCTCCCTCCCTCTGCCTTTGCCCCTCCCCCCTGCTCATGCTGTCTCTCTCTCCAAATAAAAATTAATTAATTAATTAATTAGAAGGACAAGGATTGGCTCCCTGGTGCCTCGTATAGACTGACCCATAGCAGTGCTCCTTAAAGATACAGTAATTGAATGAATGAACCGATGGAGTAACAGATTCATTAGTATTTTCAAAGCAGCAACTGATTTGAAATTGGTGGGCAGGATGTGTTGGAGTGGGAGAGAAATTTTCACTTCTGGACTTTCCTTCTTTAAAAAGAGAGCAGTTTAAAATAGAAGAACAACAGGAATATTTCCCTTGGAGCCCAGCCAGACCACACAATGCCTCCTTTTCTTCCCAGACCAGAAGGCATTTGGGGCCCAGCCCCTCAGCGGGTGTGTGCAGCACGGAGCCTGCCCAGCATACTTACCCACTTGTGCTCTGGAGCCCAGAACCCCCTGCCTGCCAAGCCCAACACAAATGCCTCCTTCACCACAGCCCTCTGCCACGTGTGGTTTCCACCGCTGTTTCTAAAATCCCCCCTCCAGGGCCAAAGTGAGGCCCTTTTGGCTGAGTCTCCCCACTACTGTGTGGAGACAAGAGACAGTGATGCTTTCTCAATCATCCTGTCACCTTCTCGGGGCCCCAAGGCATGAAATGAAAGAGCCCAGCAGCTTGAGGGAAGCAAGGGGAGCCTTTCCTGTTCAAAGATCAGCCTCTACAGATGGTGTTCAGTCAGCCAATAATGAGAAATCATTGTTCAGGCACAGGGCTAGGTTCTGGGGATTCACAAGTGAATAAGACAGGGAATAAAGATCCCTTAAGGAACTCACATTCCAAAATGGGAGGCAGAGTGCAGCACCTGGGTGGCTCAGTCGGCTAAGCGTCTGACTTTGGCTCAGGTCATGGTCTCGTAGTTTGTGAGTTCGAGCCCCGTGTGGGGCTGTGTGCTGACAGCTCAGAGCCTGGAGCCTGCTTCGGATTCTGTGCCTCCCTCTCTCTCTGCCCCTCTCCCGCTCATGCTTTGTCTCTCTCTCTGTCTCTCAAAAATAAACATTAAAGAAATTAAAAAAAAAAAAATAAAGGCAGAGACCTAAACAAGGCCATACAGTGTCACAGAGGCGGGCGAAGGCATTACGAAGGACCCCAAGAGCATTGCAGCCATGGCATTTGAGCTGGGCTTTGAAGGATGAATAAAAGCTCGCCGGGCAGACGGAGGAAGCAGCTTTCTAACTCAGACATGAAAGTATGTGTGATGGGTTTGGGGAATGGCCAGCAAACCAGGCCCAGATTGCAGGGAGGGGGCAGAGGATGGGAAGGGCGAGGCTGGAGGTCAGCTCAGCTTATTCCGTAGAGAGTAGGAAACCAGCAAAGGTTCTACAGCAGGGCAGGAACCAGATGAAAGCTGGGTGTTGGATAGAACTCCGACTGCAGTGAGTGAGGCGGGGGAGGTGTAGTGGCTGGGGGTAGTGTCCCCAGAGCCTGGCCGTTAGTGGACAATAAGTATTTACAGAGCGAACAAATGATTTCGAGAGGGAAGAATATAGCAGTTCTGACAAGAGGTCTGGCCAGACGTAATGCTTTTCACTAACTGCTCGTTTTATGCATTTTTTTCTTTTAAGAGAGCAAAAGCTTTTCTTCTCCTTTATTGAACCATCACAAATGTATATAATCTGAGATTGGAGGCATAATTACATAATGTCTTACATTGTTGGCAGTTTCCTGAATGTTTGCTTTGTCTCCCATAATAACTCTGTCATCTCCTTGACAGCCAGGGCAATGCCTCTTATGCTCTGTGTGCATTGCCCAGCAATACCTCTCATGTGCTGAGCACACAGTCGGCCCCAGTAGGCAGAACCATGAAGCTGATTCATGGAGCCTAAGAGTCAGACAGGCTTTGTAATTAACTGGTTCAACTCTCTCATTGTACAGATGAGGAGACTGAGACCCAGAGGAAGGGAAACACATGCCCTACCTGAAAATACGTTCACAGTTCTACTTCTGGGCCCTTGCATTTCACAGCAGGGACTTGGGCTCAGTTAAGCCTTTCAGGAGCAAATACCAAAGGTCAAGAACAGACTCTGAAATCAACCAGCGATGAGTTTGGGTAGCGGTAGGGCAAATAGAACACCAACACACAACCGATATAGGCACAAGAGAAATGTGTTCATGTACATGCATAGTATTCAGCTTCAGTGCTTACTCAGTGCTTACAGCATAGCCTGATATTAGAACTGCTAGAGGACAGCATGAAGATTAGAGTGTGGACTTGGAGGAAGGTGGGTCCGAGTTCAAATCCCAGCTCTGCCGCTTACCCGTTTTGTGTTTGGCAAGTTCCCTAAACCCCCCAGCCATGGTGTCCACACACGTGTAAAACGGGAAAAATACAATTTCCTCCTTACCAGGTTATACAGATTCACTGGGGTGAAGTATATAAAATGTCTATCACAGTGGCTGCAGTAGGAGTTGAAAGGGATTGAGTGAGAGAGAAAGAAGGAAAGAAAACAGCAGGACTTGGCAACCTGTGGGATCCATTGGTTATTCACCCTTTGTTTGCTGAACACTTACTCCGTTCAAGCACTGGATCAGGAAGGAGAGGGAGGGGTCAGCTGCCCCAGCCTTTCAAACCTGGGTAACTAGAGTGGTAGGGACAACCAGTGAGTTAGAAAGATCAGGAGGGAAAAAAGATTTGGGAATAAGGGAACGGGCGTTCATCCTTGGGCATGCCGAGTGCCTGACTAGGGGTTCACCCACAGAGAGGGGTTCACCCGGAGAGTGTGGCCCAGCAGATAGTGGAAAAGGTGGGCCTGGGACAGGGGAGAGACCCAAAGATTAGAGGTGCAGATTCATGTGGGTACTGGGGGTGGGAAGCAAGAGCTAGCAGAGGAGGAGTGTAAGGGAAACTCCTGAAGAAAGTCACATTTGGGAAGCCGACGAGGAAGAAAAACCAGGGTGGCGTGTGGCCCAGAAATCCAAAGTGGGTAAATCTTGAGGAAACCAGTGAGCTCGGGCTCAGTTTCAGAGGAGTGAGGGAAGATGCCAAGGGTTGACAAGATGGCAGAAGCAGCAGGTGGGGCTCTGCTTTGATGCTTCAGTGGAATCCCGGAGAGAAACGGACAGCAGCTCATAGGAGGGGTAAGGTGAGCTCGCAGGAAGGTGAGCATGCCTGCAGGCCAAGGGGGAGAAGCCAAGGTGACGGATGGACAGAGATGCAAGGAAGAGAAGGGGCATAAAAACCGATGCGTATCCAGGCACTGCTAACACAGGCAGCAGAGTTAAATGCCACCTTCCCCGCAACCATAGCAGTGAGGCGATTTTATTTAGTCATATTGTGCAATGAAGAAAGTGGGCCCAGAGAGGCTAAGCAACTCCCCCAAGTTAGCAGTAGGAGGAGCTGAGATTCGAAGCCAGAAGTTCTGGCTCCAGAGTCCACAGCCAGTTTGAAGGAGAGTGTTTCTGGAGGCGGGAAGGGAAGGTTGTTAAGGCTGCGCTCTGGCAAGGGAGAGGACAGCAAAGATGGGGAGAAATCATGAGGTGGGGGGCAGGGAGAGTTCAAGCCACAGGACCTCCGCCTTCCCAGGAAGGCAGGAAACAGATCGAGTGCTAGGAGGGAGAGCCTACTATGGATTGGAGGCCAGAGGACAGCAGACGAGGTTTACAAGCAGTCAGTGGGGAGACTGGATGAGACACAACGGAGATAAACATGAAGGAGGCCAAGCAGCCGCAGAGGTTAAAGGGCATGGATTTAAAATGAATCCATCAGTTGCAAGGCAAGATCAGAGAAAGGGGACAGTAAAGTTTAATCCAGGGTTAGGGTTTACACAAGTAAGAGCTGTTAAGGGGAGACTATAGGAAGGAAGGGAAGACATGGCATGGGTATAGTCCAGAGCTGGAAGGGGAAGGAGAGACGTGAAAAAAGACAAGTAGGTAGCAGGAAGGGGATGTGTTCAAAGAAGAGGTTTGAATCTCCCCTTGTACTGAGAAGGGCTGACTTTCCCCTCTGGCAAGAGGCACCCCCATGAAGGGCAGGCACAGGTCACAGCCTTCCTATCAGACATACCTTCCTATCCACATACCTGGCTTCAGGAATTTTCCCGCAGCTGAATAAATAAAAGTAAGTCCAGAGAAAAAGTCCTAATCAAAACCTGAATGCATCAGCTTGAGATTTTAATGTTACTCAGCACTGAAAAAAGGATTTTTAAAATCCATTGTGAAGGGGCGCCTGGGTGGCTCAGTTGGTTAAATGTCCTACTTCACCTCAGGTCATGATCTCATGGTTCATGGGTTTGAGCCCCACACTGGGCTCTGCACCATGAGCGCAGAACCTGCTTCAGATCCTCTGTCCCCCTCTCTGCCCCTCTCCCTCTCCCTCTCTCTCAAAAATAAATAAAAACATTAAAAATAAATAAATAAAAATCCACTGTGAAAAGTTGTAATTCACACTCCCCTTCCCCCAATTCCATCCAAAGAATGCAAGACGTAAGCAGGGTTTGCTTTTTCTCAGTGATGTAGTGGGCTCTATCACCCAGTATCCAATAAGCTGTGCCAAGCACATTTGCATTGTATTTAACTCTCATCTTAACCTTCGAAGAAAGGAATTGTTATCCCCATTTTATAGAGGAGTAAACAGAGGCTCATCACAGACTCTCTTTACATATGCATAGAAGTGATGTAATGACCTTCAATATTCAAGATAGAGTATTAGGAGAAAAACAGAATAGTATGTAAAACCTCATTTTTATTAAAAAAAAATTCCTATCCAGGGGCGCCTGAGTGGCTCAGTCAGTTAAGCGTCCAACTCTTGATTACGGTTCCAGAGATTGAGCCCCGAGTCAGGCTCTGCACTGACAGCAGGAGGGAAGCTGCTTGGGATTCTCTCTCTCCCTCTCTCTCTGCCCCTCGCCTGCTCTCGCGCCTGTGCATGTGCACTCACTTTCACTCTCTCTCAAAAAAAACTTTTAAAGAAGTGTCATCAGGGTGCCTGGGTGGCTCAGTTGGTTGAGTGTCCAACCAGCTCAGGTCATGATCTTGCAGTTCACGGGTTCAAGCCCCGTGTCGGGCTCTGTGCTGACAGCTCAGAGCCTGGAGCCTGCTCCAGATTCTGTGTCTCCCTCTGTTTCTGCTCTTCCCCCATTCACGTGTGTGTGTGTGTGTGTGTGTGTGTGTGTGTGTGTGTGTCAAAAATAAACATTAAAAGAAATTTGTTTTAATAAAAAAAGTTTCTATCTAGAGGCACCTGGGTGGCTCAGTCAGTTAAGCCTCCAACTCTGGGTTTCACCTCGGGTCATGATCTCACGTTGAGTGAGTTCGAGCCCTGTGTCAGGCTCTGTGTTCACAGTGTGGAGCCTGCTTGGGATTATCTCTCTGCCGCTCCCTCACACATGCTTTCTCTCTCTCAAAATAAATAAATAAATAAATAGGGGTGCCTGGGAGGCTCAGTCGGTTAAGCATCCAACTCTGGATTTCTGCTCAGGTCTTGATCTCACAGTTTGTGAGTTCGAGCCCCACATCAAGGTCCATGCTGACAATGTGGAGTCTGTTTGGGATTTTCTCTCCTCCTCTTTCTCCCCGTCCCCAGCTCAAGCTCAAGCTCTCTCTCAAAATAAATAAATAAACTTAAAAAAAAAGTTTCTATCCAGATTATATATATATGAATTTATACCTACATCTAATAAGGATATAGTTATAACTCATATAGGTGTAGTGCCAAGTCTAAAACAATACACTCCAAACTGTCCCATAAACCCCAACCACCAATTCTTATCAATTCAGAGTTTTCCCTTTCACGTGTTTCTATATTATTTTAGATGTTTGCCACTCATTGGCATGGTTTTTTAAATAATTTTTAATAAAAAAATTTTCCAATAGGGTTTATTGAACCTTTCAAATTGCAAAAGACCACCCACTCACACACACACACACACGCACACACTCTAAAGATTATTTTTTAAATGGGAAAGGGAAAACTGGTCAGCGACATGCAGAAGAATGAACCTGGACCACTTTCTTACACCATACACAAAAATAAACTCAAAATGGATGAAAGACCTAAATGTAAGACAGGAAGCCACCAAAATCCTCGAGAAGAAAGCAGGCAAAAACTTCTTTGATCTTGGCCGCAGCAACTTCTTACTCAACACATCTCCAGAGGCAAGGGAAACAAAAGCAAAAATGAACTACTGGGACCTCATCAAAATTAAAAGCTTCTGCACAGCGAAGGTAACAATCAGCAAAACTAAAAGGTAACCAAGAGAATGGGAGAAGATATTTGCAAATAGACATATCAGATAAAGGGTTAGTATCCAAAATCTATAAAGACCTTATCAAACTCAACACCCAAAAAACAAATAATCCAGTGAAGAAATGGGCAAAAGACATGAATAGACACTTCTCCAGAGAAGATATCCAGATGGCCAACCGACACATGAAAAAATGCTCCACATCACTCATCATCAGGAAAATACAAATCACAACCACAATGAGATACCGCCTTACACCTGTCAGAATGGCTAAACAATTCAGGCAACAACAGATGTTGGTGAAGATGCAGAGAAAGAGGATCTCTTTTGCATTGTTGGTGGCAATGCAAGTTGGTGCAGCCACTCTGGAAAACAGTATGATGGTTCCTCAAAAAACTAAAAATAGAACTACCCTACAACCCAGCAATTGCACTACTAGTCATTTATCCACAGGATACAGGTGTGCTGTTTTGAAGGGACACATGTACCCCCATGTTTATAGCAGCACTATCAACAATAGCTGAAGTATAGAAAGAGCCCAAATGTCCATCGATGGATGAATGGATAAAGAAGATGTGGTATATACATACAATGGAGTATTACTCAGCAATCAAAAAGAATGAAATCCTGCCATTTGCAACTACGTGGATGGAACTGGAGGGTATTATGCTAAGCTAAATGAGAGAAACACAAAAATCATATGACTTCACTCATATAAGGACTTTAAGAGACAAAACAGAGGAACATAAGGGAAGGGAAACAAAAAGAATATAAAAACAGGGAGGGGGACAAAACAGAAGAGACTCATAAATATGGAGAACAAACGGAGGGTTACGGGAGGGGTTGTGGGAAGGGGGATGGGATAAATGGGTAAGGGGCACTAAGGAATCTACTCCTGAAATCATTGTTGCACTATATGCTAACTAATTTGGATGTAAATTTTAAAAAATAAAAAATAAGGGGCACCTGGGTGGCTCAGTCGGTTAAGCGTCCAACTTCAGCTCAGGTCATGATCTCACGGTCTGTGAGTTCGAGCCCTGTGTTGGGCTCTGTGCTGACAGCTCAAAGCCTGGAGCCTGCTTCCAATTCTGTGTCTCCCTCTCTCTCTGCCCCTCCCCTGCTTATGCTCTCTCTCTGTCTCAAAAATAAATAAGAAAAAAATAAAATAAATTTAATTTAATTTAAATAAATAAAATGGGAAAATTTTCTTTTCCATTAGTTTATCAATTAAAAAACACACAAATTTCACCTTGTCCTTCAAGAGTCCAATTTTTTTTAAGCTTAAAACATTAATAAAGTAAGGTAGTAATGTCTTACAATGCAATAAATACTCGCCAAAGACAGGTGTTTGGTCCTTCCAGCAAAGACACCAGTCGCCATGGCTGAGTGAAGTGGTCAAAATGACTCACCACAGGGCCCCAACATCTCCATCTTTTCAAGTGTCTGCTCCCATCTTTCACTTCTGAGAGTTTCCTTCCCAAGCCATCATGCATTAGGCTTCCCATTGCCCCCACCTAACCATTACTCCATAATTAAAGTTTTTCCGAGCAATAGAATTCATTCCCTCATCTGATGAAGGAATACAAAGTTAAGAGTTTAGAATTTTCTTTCTCTTCCCATGTAATTAATTAGCACTTCAGCAGGAGCTTTCTGAACACGCTGAATGAATTTGAGACGGAGTTGAATGGCAGAGGTACCAGGCAAGCTAGTTGGCTGGTGGGTTATCAACCTGCCACTGTGGGCAGCCATGATATCTGAATGTCCACCACTGACCTTCTGGGTGGGGGCTGCTATGTGGGGATTAACTCACTGCTGGTGTCACCAGTCCTGCCTTTTTCCAAAAGAAGCTGGAATGTGGATTTATGTAAAATCTGCTTTTTAAATGTTTATATAAATCTTCTTTCTTTTTGTAAACACTATGGAGGTCAAATAAAACCCACATGCAGGCCCAGTGCTGCCCATGTGCCCACTAGTTGGGCATTGATGTGACCTCGGCCCACCTTTCCAGGCTCGTCCCCAGCTCCTCTCCCCCTCACTACCTCACCCTGTGCCCGAGCACCTCTGTGCCTGGGTTTACAACGCACCAACCTTTTAGATGCCCTTTCCTGAGTTCTCCACCAGAGTCTTTTCCATCCTTCAAGGATCTGCCTAAATGGTACCAGCTCTTCCTAATCCTAAATATTAATCTCAGTTAGCATTGTCCATCGTCCAAGGCTTTCTTCCAAAAGCTACTTCCCTTCACTGCATTTCCATTGATTTTGGCACTTCTCACATTCTGCCTCTCGTTGCCATTATTTCTGCATGTTTAAGTCTTTCTGGTAGATCATAAATTGGTAAAAAGGAAGGATGTTTTTGTGTGTGTGCCAGCTATGACCTTGGTACTATTATCCTCATTTTACAGGACAGAAAACCAAAACTCAGTGACTAAGTGATCACCCTGAGCTTCCCATATATACTGTCTCCCTGCCCATCTTCTACACCTCTGTCTGTTCCTGCTATCCAGAATCCTCCTCCTCCTTCCTTCTCCGTCTGGTAACTCCTACTCAACCAAGACAGTTTTACCTACCAGCATCTTCCCTTCTCCACACACCAGTCTGGACTGGTCCCCCTGCTCCCACACTTCTGTGCTCCCATAGCACCCTGTAAGAACATCTGTCAGAGCACTCATCAAACATAATTAGCTATCTGATTCTTTGTTTCTTCTGTTGGGACTATAAGCTCCCTTCCTAGCAGAGTGCCTGGTCCAGGGTAAGTGATCAGTAAGTATTTGTTGGATGGCAGGAAGAGAGGGAAGGAATGAGGGAGGGAGAGAGGGAATAAAAAGGGATGGAGGGGATAAGGGATAGTAATAGCCCACAGGTAATCAACAAATGTTAGGTATAATAAAGCGCATGGTTCCGAGCCCCACTTCTGGGCTGGAATTGATGCTGGCTCCTTTGCAGCCCAAAAGCAGATACATGGGAAGGCTTCAGTTATACCCCCTTCATACTCCCTCCCCACCAGAGTGGGGCCAGCAGGTGGCAGCTTGCTGCTTGGTGTCAAGGTCCCAGGAATCAGCATTCACCTCTGTTCTTTGCTCCTGGCTTCCAGCCTCAGGGAAAGTGATTTTCTGTATCAGTGAGTCTCTGCTTTGGAAGGATAACTTCCGTTATGACAGATGATGTTGGGGATCAGCCTTCCCCAGAGGCTGGCAGGAAAGCACACTGGAGAAGCTCACAGCGGGCCAGTGCAGGGAGAAGGACAGACTACAATCCTCACTGCCCAGGGTAGACAAGGGAGAGAGGAGTATCTTCCTTCAGAGAACCCTGGAAGTGAGGCTTTCTGCTCTGTGGATTGCTAGAAAACTCCTGTGACACTGCCACTCAACACAGCCCCTCCTCGTTCACAGGCCAGGAGGCTAGGCCAAGATGTTCCTGCTCCTACACCCTCTCCCTGACCCAGGCCAAAGAGAACCATCTTGGTTTCAGGAGAAACTGCAGAGACTCTAGCCTGGGTTGACGTTTTCAAAAGCCTAACTGCCCTCTCAAAGAAGCAGTTTACAGCACCTACTGACAGCCACCGTGAGATCAGGGGGTTAAGGAAAACTCTGGTCTCCTCACCACCATTCCACCAAAGTCAAACCGGGAGGGGAGGCCAAGGACGCCATTCCTCCAGGGAATTCGGAACCTCCGAGTACAAGCCTAGAAGTCCAAAGATCTGGGGAAAGGTCACAGGATCCATCCTGTTCCAGAGCCAGGATAGCATTCCCAGGTCCCCTGAGATCTAGACTCCACATTCAAGCAGCTGGGGTGGAGGAGCAGGGTCCCCTTTGCTCCCCCTTCTCCTCCCTCTTTGTTTCCCATCTCAGTGACCCACCCAGAACCTCCCCCCAACCCCCAGGTGCTTCCGATCCCTGCCTCTAGGATTACAGAATACCAGGCTCTCACTGAGTAGACCTGGCAGGCCTGTTTAGCTCAGTAAATTCTCAATGAACCAGTAAGATAGGATCTTTTACCCCATTTTAAAGACAAGAAGATAAAGTTCAAAGCCATTTTATAATTAGGGAAGAAAAAAAAAAAAACCTTAAAAGGAGACCACATTACTTAAATAAACAACAACAACAAAAAAACCCAAAACTGATAAGAACCAGGACTTAAACCAGAGAACTGACCAAATAATCTACTGCCTTAGGGGTGCCTGGGTGGCTCATTCGGCTGAGCATCCGACTTCAGCTCAGTTCATGGTCTCATGGTTCATGGGTTCAGGCCCCATGTCCGGCTCTGTGCTGACAGCTCAGAGCCTGGAGCCTGCTTCAGATTCTGCGTCTCCCTTGCTCTCTGCCCCTCCCCCACTTGCGGTCTGTCTCTGTTTCTGTCTCTCAGAAATAAATAAAAACGTTCAAAAAGTTTTTTTAAAAAAATAATCTACTGCCTTAGAATGAAAGAAGGAAAAAAAAAGCTAATTTTATTGAGTACTTATCATGTGCCCAGTGCTTTAAATGCACTATCTCATTTCATTCTTGGGGTAACCCTACAATGCAATTTCTTGTTATCCCCATTTTACAGATAAGAAACTGAGGGACAGGGCGGTGATATGAGTTAACAAAGGCCCAGGCCATTCCAGTCTTCCAGACTAGGCCACAGTGGTGAGTTAACAGGCTCACCCCTTCAGGGTAACATGCTAGCATTTTAACAATAGCTCTTTAGAGAAGACAAAGTAATCAAAGGAATGACTCCAATGCCAGGAATTTCAGGCCTCAGCCCTGCCAGTGGGCAGAATTCTCAGGGCAGGAGCCTTTTGGCAACACCAGGCATCACCCGAAGGCGGCCACCCACGGGCCTGGCTAACACGGGGCTCCATTCAGCAGCTGGCAAGGCCAAGGACTTGGGGGTAGAGTGAGAGAGAAGATTAGGTCAGAGAAGGCCAGCCCTGAGGCAGGCACAAGTGTGGGGCAAGGAAGAAAAAGCAGAAGGTAATTTCAGGTGCTCCACGGATGTCCCCTCACCCAAAAATAGTAGCCTGCTTAACAACGTGGAAGAGACACTCTCAGTGTTAGTGTGAGGGCCGGGCAGGGAGCTACTGCAGGAGGCCTGGGTTCTCACCCCAGGTCACTCCCTGTGCCACCAGGGCTTGACACCTGCCCTTGCTGGTCCTCATCTGTAAGACGAGAGGGGTGGTGTAGGTAACCAGGGAGGTTTCCCAGAGACAAGCTCTAGGTGATGGGACCTAGAACAAGTGCCAAGATTGGTCCTGAAAAGGGGATCGAAGGATACTGTTCATTTGCTTTTATCAGGGTTCTCCAGGCCAGACCAGACGCGGCCCAAGGGATGGGGAGAGGGAGCTTCTAGCTAGAGGGGACAGCCTCACAAGGACCACTCCTGAATTCTCCCCACAGGCCAGAGCTGACAGCTATAAGTAGTGATGCCTGCTGCCCATCGGCCAGGTTTGAGGGGTTCAAGGAAGCCCTCCCAGAGAAGCCCATGTGGCAAGGAGACAGGGACCATCATCACCCAGTGTAGAGGTTGGAGTCACCCAAATGGAAACAACTATCCAAAATGGTACTGAAGCACTAGAGGGCTCATGCAAATTTATGAAGAAGGCATCATTACCTCCTTTTCACAGATAGAAACTGAGGCTCGGCATGGTATTAGCCAGGTGTCAGAGCCAGTGTTAGAACCCGGTTCTGTTTGACCTCACAGCTTTTGCTCTCTATTTTTATCCTCACTGATGTAGCATGTGTGTCTGTGAGAGGAGCAAGGGTAAAGAGGGAAAGGGAGGAGGTGTGAGAACAGGCAAAAGGCTGGAGAATACAATGGGAAAGACAAGGAAGGGCAGTAAGCACTTTCTTACTGAAACAAAATGGCAGCCATAGTTTTTCCAAACAGACTCTTCTGTGGTTGTATATAGTGGTTTTTAAGAGCACTGGGTTCTGAAATTAGCCAAATCTGGGCTGAGCTCCTGGCTCCACCGCTTAATCCCTCTGTGACCTAGAGCATGTATTTAACCTCTTAGAGCTTCAGTTTTCTCACTCAATACAATGGGAATAATAATAGTCACACCTTATTGGGTAGTTGGTAAAGACTGAACAACTATATTTAAGGGGCTTGGCATGGGTCAGGCACATATTCAACATTCAATAAAAGATAGCAAAAAACCAACCAGTATTCTAATATACTCCAGTGGGCTCCCCTCTCTCCATGCTTCCTCCTCAAAATCGACATCTGGCCAGTCCCCCCACATCCTAACTCCCTCCTTCCTCCTGTCTGCTTCCTTTGCATTCCCTCCCTTGCAGAACCCACTTCAAAGCCTCTTCCCCCAGTGCTCCTTCTTCTTCCTAAGGACTCTAGCTTGCATTTGATCAAGTGATTCATCAATTAGCCTATAAGCTCCTTAACCTCTCAAGAATACAACGGTCCATTCTGTGACTGTTTCAATGGACTTGTTTGCATGGGATGGACCAAGCAATCAACATATGAGCTGGTGGGTTTGTGGGCTGATAGGAATCATCTAACCAGTTGCCCATGTGTGCCTGCAATTTGTAAATTAACCTCTGGATATACATCAAAACCTTTTACCCAAACTGCAAATTATGTGCTCTTGCAAATATGCCAAACTAGTAAATGAAATTTACTACTGCCCAAGAATGCCTGGCACTAATTACACAGAGATAGATGGGTATATGAAAGATTATGGTTAGGGAGTGTGGGAAATTGGGAACTAAAGTTTACTGACTTCCTGTCAGAGAGTCTTTTTGCACCCCTTTAGCAGACTGATGAAGACAATGGACCCTTTCTCAGAACATTTTCAAATATTGAAAATAAAATGTATAGCTTGACTACAAAGAAACTCAATTATATTGACATATAATTATTCAAATTAAAAAATGACCCTCTCTCTCTGCCCGTCCCATGCTCATGCTCTGTGTCTCTCTGTTTCTCAATAATAAATAAACATTAAAAAGAATTTTTTTAAAAAGGGGTGTCTGGGTGGCTCAGTCGGTTGAGCGTCCGACTTCGGCTCAGGTCACCATCTCCCGGTTTATGAGTTCGAGCCCTGCGTTGGGCTCTGTGCTGACAGCTCAGAGCCTGGAGCTTGCTTGGATTCTGTGTCTCCCTCTCTCTGCCCTCCCATGCTCATACTTTGTCTCTCTCTGCCTCTCAATAATAAATAAACGTTAAAAAAATGTTTTTTAAATTAAAAAATGAATGTAATATAGTAACATACGTTCTTTATTAATGCATTAAATAACAAGCTTTAACACTGGGTGTAATAACGGCTGTAATTTCAAAGCTGCAACAGGCATAAATAATAGTTATCTGCAGCAGTTCAAATGTGATATGAAAAGATTGGTGATTTCTAGGGGCGCCTGGGTGGCTCAGTCAGTTAAGTGGCCGACTTCAGCTCAGGTCGTGATCTCACGGTTCATGGGTTTGAGCCCTGAATCAGGCCCTGTACTGACCGCCCAGAGCCTGGAGCCTGCTTCCATTCTGTGTCTCCCTCTCTCTGCCCCTCCCCCACTCACACTCTGTCTCTCTCAAAAATAAAACACTAAAAATAAATTTTTTTTAAATAGAAAAGATTGGTGATTTCTATCGGTGACAACTTCCCAGGTACTGCAAATACACCATGGTTTGTTGCCTACAACCCACATAATCAAAGAAAATGCCAAATAAAGATGTTATCTTTTTTCTCCCAACCACATTTACAAACTGAATTCTACACATGAGCTCCTTGGGGCCGTTAATCTCAAGTTAAGAATGGTAGGTCCTTAGATCTCCGTGAGTCTTTGTACGGGGCATATCCTGGACTTCCAGCTCACCCTCACTTCTTTCTCCAGGAATCTCCACCCACAGGCCTTCCTGCCCCAGAAGGTCACGTTCTGTACACATGAGCCTCCTCTGATTGGGAGGACTGGGCCATCTGATTGGCCCAGAGAGGATGCCTGCCTCCATAGCAACCTGTGCCCAGGCTGGCCAGGGACCAGCCAAGACATGGCCCAGAAAGAGAGCCTCGGTGTTCTGAGAACTGAGCTCAGACAACAGGATCCTCCCTGGAACTTGTACTGAGTGACAAAGGAGAGGTCCCTCTGATAGTAGGCTGAGGGTGGGGTGGGCAGGTGCTGAGTGGAGCCCATGGCACCAACTGTACTGGTGGAATAGCCTCGAACTCAGAACCTCCTCCACCCAGCCTCGAGGGTGCCTGGCTTCCATTCAGGACTGTTCTTAAATATCAGTGCTGCATTTGACAGCTCCCCTCCTCTTCATTCAAATCAGCTTTAGGGAATCTCTGTTTTCTGTATCAGAAGAGCCAGTATGAACAACAGCATTTTAAAGATGAGAAAGTTCAAGTTCAGTAAACACGAGTCATTTGCTCAGGCTCACAGGGCCAGCATGTGGTGAAGCCATTTCCCTTCTCTGACCCTCCTCCTTTTTTTTTTTTTTTTTTTTTTAAGGAGGAGGAGAAGAGGGGTGATAGCCTTCATTACTTATTTATTTAAAATCCCATAAATGAGGGGCATCTGGGTGGCTCAGTCAGTTAAGTGTCCAACTTCGATCTCAAGGTTCATAAGTTCGAGCCCCACATCGGGCTCTGTGCTGACAGCTCAGAGCCTGGAGCCTGCTTCAGATTCTGTGTCTCCCTCTCTCTCTGTCCCTCCCCCACTTGCACATGCACTCTGTCTCTCAAAATAAATAAATAAACTTAAAAAAAGAAATAAATAAAATCACACAAATGATACACAAAACCAATCTCTTAAAAAACTTAAATATTACTAAACATTAAAAAAAAGGGGGGGGGAGGGCGCCTGGGTGGCTCAGTCGGGTAAGCATCTGACTTCAGCTCAGGTCATAATCTCTCAATTTGTGGGTTTGAGCCCCGCATCTCGCTGTCTGCTGTCAGCACAGAGCCCCCTTCAGATCCTCTGTTCCCCTCTCTCTCTGCCCCTCCTCTGCTTGTGCTCTGTCTCCCTCAAAAATAAAACATTAAAAAAAAATAAAACTTAAACATTACTGATAAAATGACCCCACCTCCCCACACACTCAGTATGGTGCCTAATAATAAAGACCCTGACCATATTAGGTTGTTTTCACCCAAGTTGACATTCCTGTCTTCTAAACCCTTCCCCAAGAGCAGGATGGCTGCATTACCAGGGCCAAAGGGGGTGGAGTGGTGAGGAATGGAGATGAGCACAGCACCTGGAAACACACAGCCCAGCCGCCTGGTACCCTGCTATGAAAACCAAAATCAATTTCACTGAGAGTTGGCATCTCTGGCTGCTGGGCAAAAACCAGGCTGCGGAGGAGAATCTGCACCAAAGGCTGCTCTTTTATCTTTGCGTGGAGCATATTCTCCCCAGTGCCATATTTCTCTGCCCCCTCGTCACTTAACGTCAGAGCAACAAATTAGAAATACATACCAAAGGAGACAGCAAAGGCTACTTCCACGCAAAGGGGGCAAAACCACAGCCACATGAAAGATAGATATATATCCAGCCAGTAAGTTTTATTTACTTTGAGAGAAAAATAATGGGGGGGGGGGAGGGCAGATGAGAATTCAGATTTTTTCCCACAATGCCTGTGTCCCCAGAAAGCTATGTGAGGGGCAGGGCCCAGGCCCCAGGGCTTGGGCAAGACAGTGAGACATTCCTTTTGAAAATACACTTCTTTGCCTTGGAGAAGGAACATTCAGCCAGCTTCTCAGACACCACCAATCTATAACTGCCTGCATATCACATTAACCATCTACTTGAAATCTTGAGGCAGCATTTATTTTATCCTAGAAACTGCGACAGGCCTATTTTTAGTGGGAGGGCCTCTTCTTTCCTTTAATCCTACTTTGAAATATTATCCATATAGACTGGAAACTGTTCACAGAAGGCCTATTAGAAGCCTCTTAGTCTAAACTCTGGGTCTGGGAGATTAACATTCCCAGGCACAGAGAGGTTAGGGATCTAGCTGTAGATCACACAGTTGGTTGGCAGCAGATGTCGGCTCCGATCCCAGCGTGCCCTAACCTTCAAGCCCACGCCTCTCTCCACAAACGGATACAGAGCAGCACAAAGTGGTTGGCCATCTGATATGCAGAGACAGATCTGTCAATCTCAGTCTTATCATTGATTAGTTCCATGCCCTGGGCAAGTCATTTAACCTCTCTGAGCCTCATTTTCCTCATCTGTACATCTGGGGTTATGACTACAACTGTCTGGAGGATTACTGAGAGAATTACATGTGCCAGAGCTTGACACACAGACAGGCCATTATTATAGTGTAAGTGCTCCTGTTTCCCGTGAAGCGGTGAGTGGATCTGCCATCTGAGATGTGAGAACTATCTGCATGACTGCCCAGAGATAAGCAAGACAAGATTGCTAGCACACCCATTTTACAGTTAAGAAAATTCAGTCCTCAGAGATGACATAACTTGCAGGAGACCAGAGTTTTAGAAGTGAGCACAGGGTTGCCTGGGTGGTTAAGTGTCCGACTTCCGCTCAGATGATGATCTCACGGTTTGCGAGTTCGAGCCCCACATCGGGCTCTCTCTGTCAATGCAGATCCTGCTTCAGATCTTCTGTCCCCCTCTCCCTCTGCCCCTCCTCCGTTCTCTCTCTCTCTCTCCCTCTCTCTCAAAATAAATAAATAAACTTAAAAAAAAAAAAAAAGGCATATTCTCAGCATTAAGAAGTCCTAACTGTCCTCCCTACCACAACTCCTAAGGTTTGGGTTGAATTAGAATGAGTTATCCCTTCCTTGCCCCCCACAGAGCAGAGCCTTCTATCATTGGCTCACACTCTGTGATCCTTCCTCATAAACTGGAATCAGCACAGTGCCTAATACAAAGCAGAGACTCAGTGCAGTTTTGATGAGTGAGTGAATTACTGAATGAGTGAAAATCCTGATCCACAGATAAGAAGGTACCGATTGGCCCAATAACCTGAAATAGATGTTTTGTTGCAGAAAGCAGGAAGCAGGCCGGCAAGAGCTCCAAGGGCAGGAAGCAAGAACCCCATTCTCTTCATCCATTCCCAAGCCTGCTCTATAGGGAAGAAGCCTTTGACAAGACCAAGAGCTAGGTCCCAGATCTCAATGATCCCATCCAGCGGGTTTCCAAACCTGGCCCACACAACTCAGTCCGGGCCCGGAAGATAACTGTGAAGCACACGTGACCCTCCTCCAGCTAAAACAGATGTAATAACATTGCAGGCAAGGGGCAGCAAACAGGCCAGGGAGATGGCCCATCTATCTTCCTAATTGTCAACTCTGCCCATAATAAGATTTTTCTCCCTGTCACACCTTAGGCTGCTACTGAACTGAAGCAAAACCAAAATATCCATCTTCCAGCCATAAATAGTGGCCTTCACAAGGTGCCAGGGATGAAAGGAGGCTATTTGGCTAAGAGAAGCAGACAGAGCTGGAGGGTGCCCTGGCCGGGGAGTCAAGAGCTGGGGGTTGGGAGGAGGTGCGGGGGTTGGGACACTGAAGGGGGATGGCATGCTGTTACCCAGCTGTAGGTGCTTAGGCAGTCGCTGCACCTCCCTGGGCCTCTGCTTCCTGTCCAAAGTTCTGGAAATGGGGTCAGTGGGAGACGGGAGGGCTGTGAATCATGTGATATTGTATATAAGATGTTTTAGGTTACAGGCATTTGGAGGCGAGTATAGTATCCATAATTTTCATCAGAATCTCCAAGATACAATATGTAACCCTCCCTCCCCTCCCTAAAAAGAAAGTTAAGAAATACTAGCCTGGACCATTTTTATCCAATAAGCATTTACTGAACACCTTCAATGTGCTAGACTTGAAACACAAATATGACAGAAGAGTCCTCCTTTTCTGATGTTCAGTGCAGTTTATACCCTCTGTGACGGAAGCATGTCCAGGGAGCTTCCAAAAGACAGACGAGGCAGCATTGACCTGATCAGGAAAGGCCTTCTGTGATGGCACTGGCGGTGCTGTTGGTGGTGGAAACCTTACATTTAATGTTGAAGTTGAGGGGCGCCTGCCTGGGTGGCTCAGTAGGTTAGTGTCAGACTTCGGCTCAGGTCATGATCTCGTGATGCATGAGTTCTAGTGCCAGGTCCGGCTCTGTGCTGACAGCTCAGAGCCCGGAGCCTGCTTCGGATTCTGTGTCTCCCTCTCTCTCCACCCCTCCCCTGTTCCCACTCTGTCTCTCTGTCTCTCTCTCAAAAATACGTAGAAACATTTTTAAAAAAATTAATGTTGAAGTTGAAAGCTGGCTGTGCACTCACTGGTTGAACATGTAGGAACACTATTTTAGACAAAAGACAGCATGTGCAAAGACGATGTGTGTTCCAGGAACTGTTTGAAGTGTAATTGTGAGTAAAACCTAGAGGGTGCTCATGGGGGGCGGGGTGCAGTGGTGGGGAGATGGGGGAGTGGTAGAACCAGAAATGGGGCAGGGAAGGCAGAAGGGTCCAGATTAGGAAATGCCACGTAAGCCATCCTAAAGAATTTTAGGATTGTAGACAGTGAGTTCACTCTAGCTTTAAAAGTCTCAGGATGAGCCACCGCTTCCAACACGAATCTTCCTAAATGTTGGGCAGGGGCCTTGGTTAAGTTGTGAGCACAGTGGGCAACAGGGAACAGCTGGAGGAAAGAACTATTGCCCCTTGGCGCTCTGGGTGGACATGGGCTGTCTGACCAAGGTGCTGGTAGTAAGTGCGTGCGTGAGGACGGGCCTGGCACCCGCCTGACAGTTTATCCCTCTGTCCTCCCAGCCTGGGGGATTCCAGCTGCCTGTTATTACGGCTGAGAAAGAAAATTAATGATTGGCCCAGGCAGTGGGATGCTAAAGTAAGGGCATGTCCATATTATGGGTCCCTGGTCATCACTTGGTAAACAGTCTTTCAGTCCTTCTAATGGTCTCTGCTACTGGCCTCAGGGCCTTCCCACATGCTGTGCTTCCATCCTCTTCAACTAATTAACTCCTGTGAGCCTCTGACTGAGCAACGACTGTACCTATCACAGAATTACAGTATCTAATCCTTTCCTTTCAAAGAAGTCAGCACTGTTTGTAACTCTGTATTTGAGTGATTTGATTCATGTCGGTCTTGGCCACTGGACTGCAAGCTTCATAAGGCCAGACAGTGCCGGTTTTCTTCATTTCTGTGTTCCGCTACTTTGCCTCGTGCCTGGCACAGAGCAAGTACTTGTTGACCAAATGGACCCTGAGCCATCCCCCATTCTCAGTGTCCTTTAAACATTCCCCAGAACTCACCTTATGGTCCGGTGAGGAGGAGTTTTGGACATGGGCAGGAGGATTAGGATGAAAAGGCAATATCAGAGTGGAATCTGCTGTGATTCCATGTGTAGCTCTGTGTTCTTCTGCGTCATGTCTTGAAAGGTTCGAAAGAACCCACATTTGGTTTTACCCAGGCAGCTTCTGTGTTTAATTCAAGATGCTTTCTCCCCAGGCCTCAACCTGGTCACTGGCTGCATCTGACTGGACATAGTCAACAGGACTTTGCCCAGGCTTCGGAGGGTCATCCTGAGGAAGGGGGGAATCTCCTCTTCCTTTTCCTGGAAAATGCCTCTTCCTAGCCCTCCCAGCCTGCACCCTATCTCTTGAGAACTGAAACCACTGGTTCTTGCAGCCCTAGCAGATGCTCAGAGCAAGCACTTACTTAGACCAGGCTTAGCGGCCGTGGGCTCTCCTTTCCACCTCCTGTGCTAAGTTACTGGCGACTCTACAGGGACAAAGTACTTGGGGTCAAAGGTTTGACCTCAAGGGAGCGATGAGAAGGAGGGAATCTCACCAGGTGGCCCACAGCTGAACGAAAGCGCCCTAGGCTGCCTGTGCACCCGCCCCTCCTCCCCCGGGGCGGCCCCATTGCCCCCACCCAAGGTCGTGGCCCAACGCGAGCTCTGGAAAGTTCAGCCAGGAGCCGAGGGATACCAGGGTAGACACTGGGGGGCCGGCTTTTGCGAAAGATAGAAGATTAAGAGCTCGATTCCAGGTCGCCCTGGGAGCTGGCGGCAGGGCGCCCAGTCCCGCAATCTGCATCCCGGACCGCAGCGCCCCGCTCGGAAGCTCTGGGCGGGGGCTGCACCACCCGAGCCGCAAGGACAACGCGGCCTCCCCCTCCCCACCGGTCTCCTCCCTGGCCAGCGCTGGGACTCGGGGAGCCGGTCAGGGCGGGAAGGGGAGCGACGCCCGCCCTTGGGTAGCCCGCGCAGCCCCGGCAGCCCCCTCCCCGCTCTGTCGCGGACCCCAGGCAGGGGCGCCAGGTCGGCCCAGGCTGCCGCAGCCTGTGTCTTAAGGGGAGCCGGGGACGCGGCGCGGGGAGGCGACGAGGCGGGCGGCGGAGCCAGAGAAGAGTGGCCGAGCGCCGGGGCCAACACCCGGGTCGCGCGGGTCAGGGTGCTGGCACGCCCCACTCAACGCGCGGCGCGCGCTGGGGTCGCAGAGACCCTTACCTTGGCGCGCCGCAGAAGTCCGGAAGGAGGCGGCCGGCTGTGCCTGGGGCCGGCGCACACCCCGGCTTCGGGGCGCACGCAGCCTCCGGGTGCACAGTCCCGGTCTGGGGCGCGCACCCCCGGGCTGGCGCACTCTGGTCGCCCAGGGCGCGCACACCCTCGGGCGCCCTCTCGCCGGCGGGCTGGGCCTGGGCCCGAGGCGCACACCCAGTGGGGCACACCCACCGCGGCCGATGCGGGACTGGCCAGGCGCGGCCGGCGTCGCCGGCTGCCAACACCACCCGAGTCCCCGCCTTCGCTAGGGGAAGAAAAAAGACTCCTGACGCGGCGCGGGCTTTGGTGTGTGGGAAGGGGCAGCATTGCGAAACAGAGGGGAGGGTCTTAGCCGTGGACAGAGTTTGGAGAAAAAACTTTTTGCAAAGAGACCCGAAACCTCCTAACTGTGTATAGCGCTTTGCAGATTTCCAAAGTGCTTTCACGTACATTTATGTCAGTTAATCTTCGCCACCACAGTAACCAACTGTTGGGGCATTTTTGTCCTTACAGATGGGGAGACACCATCGCACAAGGTAAAGCTTGCCCAAGCCAGGAGCAGAACCTAGTATTAGTACCAGAATCCAGAGTATAGCGAGGTGATGTCCATCCCTAGTGGGACTTTCTCATTGCAGAGGTGGAAGAGGCAGGGTGGGGATGGATGTAATAGAATTTTTATCTCCCCTAAGTCATTTATTTTTCCACTCGCTTTTTTCTTTCCCAGCCATTGCTTTACCCCACTCACTTCACTCTGCCATTACCCACAATGCTTTTTATCAGTTCAAACCACTTACATTTCAGTCACTCACCGTGACTGATCAGCGCACCAAGGGCCGTATGTTGTGCACAAGCAACCTAGGACAAAAAAAGGTGGCACTGCTCCATTTTATAGATGAGGACAAACAGGCATGGAAGGGGTCAATGTAGAGACTGCGGGACTCTAGATCCCAGCTCTGGCTCAGCTCACACCCCTTCCAAAGAGCCAGTTGGCACACGGTAAAACTGAACCAAAGGGGTTGCACTTTTGACATGAAGACCCTGAAGGGGGAGAGAATTTGGGGCAAGGGACAAGTTCTGGGACTTTCATTTCCCCGTTTTGATAGAAACATGGTTATTATAAAGGGTTGCTTCTACTAGGGCTCCACTAAGAGCAAATTAATAGTCCAAGAGCCACAATAAGTGGCAACAGAGGCTTGGCCTTAGTACTGGGAAGTAATAGGGAGTAGTGGGGACTGTGGTGAGCTTGAAGGTAGCTCTAGGCTCCTGCCCAAGTGAAGGGGCTGCTGCCACTCAGCTCTAGTGTGTTGTTGCCATTTGAGGTGTTAACCTTTAAAATAAAACTGCCAGTTCTTCTATCAGCAAAAATGGGTTTAATTGGGAGTAGTAGAGAATTTCAATCCAGGATGAGTAATATACAGCAAAACCATAGGCAAGTCCAATAAATGAAAGAGAGGAACATTATTTTTTAAAGAAGAAGGAGGAAGTTGTATTGGGTTGTTTTAAACAAAAGCCCAGTGGAGAGAAGGAAGAGTTCAGGGCGATAACCAACGGCTGAGTTGCAAGGGTGGTGTATTTCTTATAAGAGATGCAGAGTATATCTTTCCCTGTGGGGGCGTGTAATTGATGATTTTTTCCTGTCCAGATTCTTCTGTTAAGGGTGGGGCATTGACATTGAGTGGTAAGGCTCCCCCTAACAGCCTCCCCTTCTAGCATGCCAGAGTCCACTTTAGTGAGGTCTCTCTTTATTCTTTTTTTTCTCCTTTTCACAAGAGCAAGGAGTTAAGATGGCCAGATCTTCTCATTTTTAAAGAGAACCTGTACATCCAGATATTTAAGTGAAGGCTCCCATTTTTTTTTTTTAATTTGGACATCTTTTAATTTTTATTTATTGATTGATTTGAGAGAGAGCGCGCACGTGCACAGGGAAGAAGGGCAGAGGGAAAGAGATAAAATTTCACGCAGACTCCACACTCAGCGTGGAGCCCCATGCAGAGCTCAATCCCATGACACTGGGATCACGACCTGAGCCAAAATCAAGAGTTGGTTGCTCAGCCAACCAATTTGTTGATAACTCATTTTAAAAATGCTGGACACTTGAAGTCTAAGTCAGTGTTGTTCAAGCAAAATGAAATGAGTTTATGAACCACATCCAGCCCATGGAACAGGAGTATGTGCCTTCGAGTTCGGAGGCGCTTCACACTGTTTTCACTTAGGCCTCCCAATGTCCCTGTGGGGTAGACCCCGCAAGGATTACTATTTATGTTTATGAAGGAGGAAATCTCAGTTCAGGAGGCTTCCATGACTAGCTCAAGGTTGTGCAAGCTAATTGATAGAGCTGGAACAGAACCCAGCATTCTGACTTCTGGTCCTAGAGCCTTTTTTCTCTGTGTCCTCCAAACTCATTAAGAAGCCGTTTCTTTGTTTCTGAGTGTTGTGAGCCAAGTTAGGCATGGGACTGGCACTGGGGTGTGGAGACATAGCACCTTTCCTGGGAAGACAGAGCGGGAGTGCCAGACTGCTGTCCTCGAAAGCTCAGCCTGATGACTCAGAGATGAAGCTGTATCTTGAGGGTAAAGCTGAGTCAGAGGAAGCAAGGTCTGAATTGGGGCAGTCAGGGCTTCTGAATCCCAGATTAGGGTATCGAGAAACAGGATGAAAAATGGACCAAGCAAATAGACACACCCCTTCTACCCCCACAAAACCAGAAGCCACAGACACAGATATACCAGCTAGAAAGTTCCTATGTTTCCATAAGAGGAGAGCAACAAGAGTTAGACTGGAAAGAGAGGACCCCTTGTAGGCAGCAGGTCCTCTAGAATCTCCAGTTTGGGCATCTCCACTGCAAGACTCAGCCTGGGCCTTTCAGACAGAGTCTGAAAAGCTGATTTAGAATGACTGGCCACAACACTGCTGTATCCTGAAGCTCTGTAATCAAAGGACTGAGCAGCAGGCAGAGAATAGAGGGCCTCCTTGCTCCCATCCTTTGCTGGATTAACAAGTATTCACCATCTATGTATGTGCACTGAGTCAAGCATTTTACATCATGATCTCTTGGGGACTCACAATAAAACTCTCTAATGGCCGTTATTCTTCCATCAAGGCTAACAGTGTTACTTGCCTGAGGACACACAGCTAGTAAATTGGGGAGCTGGGATTCAAACTTGGGTCATAGTGACTCCAACGCCTGAACCCCCTTCTAATTGAGGGTTTCGAAATTGCTGCTAACATGCAGATGTGTCACTCAGATCCTGCTTCGAGAAAAGACTGCCCAGCTGTGAGAGTGTGGTTGGCTGCCACCTCCACAGTGTGGCAAGCTCCTGCAGGGTCTGCCTCCATCAGTCGTGGGTGGGTAATGTTTAACAACCAGCTTTCTGGCGGGGGGAAATATGTGCATAGATACAGCCAATTCTCATTATTCCCAGTACTCCTGTAAAATGACCACAAACACTGAAATTGCTAATACTGAACGATTGCTCCCAGGGGAAAATACAGGGTTAGGTTCCTACAAGCCTCTGGGCACATTTTCATCCACTGATCAATATATAATTTCATTTTATGTTTTGTTTAAAAACCATATATACATTATATTTTTATGTATTTTATTTCTTAAAGTTTTTATTTAAATCCCAGTTAGTTAACATGCAGTATAATATTAGTTGCAAGTGTATAATATAGTGATGCCTCACCCAGTGTTCATCACAAGTGTACTCCTTAATCCTCGTCATGTACATTGCTGATTCATTAACATTGAGCTAATGGCCACCAGCACTGTAACTCACACCTGAATGAAGGTTATTTAATATATGTATTTTCTCCGTAAGCCACATAACAGCCTTCTTGCACTTAGAACAGTAGGTAGCACTTCAGCACTATGTTTTAGGGCTATTTTAAGCAGTGAAATCCCCTGGGGGTCCCTGGGGTCTTCAGTCAATTGAGCATCCAACTTTTGATTTCAGCTCAGGTCATGATCCTAGGGTTCTGGGACTGAGCCCTGCATTAGGTTTCACACTGAGCATGGAGCCTGCTTGAGATTTCTCTCTCTCTCTCTCTCTCTCTCTCTCTCTCTCTCCTTCTGCCCCTTCCCCCGCTTGTGTTCTTCCTCCCCCCTCTCTCTCTCAAAAATAAACAAAAATAAAAAATAAAATGCTAAACAGTGAAATCACCTACAAAAAACACAAAAATGCAAAAATTACTGCTAAGTAGACCACAAAAGGGGCACTTATTTACAGCATGAGAGCTGAAACAAGAAGGCAGAGGGTCACCTTGTTCAACCTCAGCTGGAAACATATACTAGGTGACTCAAAATTTTCATCACCCTGCACGTGTCCAACAAATGACAACAAAAGTACTGCAAGTGTTGATTTTGGGGGTTACAAGTAAATGTTAGCAAGTAAGTGAATTCACCAACACAGCTCCACACATTATGAGAATGGGCTGTACATGTATGTATCCATGTATACCTTCCGGGTTCTCCATGCCTACAGCCTATCCTTCCAGGTTTATTTCCCATTGTCTTCCAGCCAGACTGGACAGTTAGCCCTTCTCCAAACATGTCCCATACATATCTAGCTGGGTGACTGAATGCAAGCTACTTCCTATGCCTGGATACTTCCTTCTCGGACTCCCAACACACGCACACACACACACACACACACACACACACACACACACACACCCTGTCTTCCCATGTGTGAATGATTCAGCTGTGAAACAGTAATTCCTCCATGAAGGCCTTCCTGATAACTCAGACAATGGAATTTCTCCATGCTTAGGATCACCATGGCACTTTGAAGCCTATGTCAGACATTGCTCATGTTCTACCTTGTATTATAAGCCTTAGTGATCTTCAAAAAGCACATATCCGGCCATGCCCCTCCCTTGCTTACAACCCATCAAAGGCATCCCACTGCTCTTGGGATAAAGTCTGGATTCTTTTAAGAAGGCTTATAAGTCTAGCCCCTTTCTACCTCTCCAGGCTCAACTTGTGTCCCCCTTATCCTCTCTCTTCTGGCCACAAGATTCCTCTTAGTTCCTGTATCACACTGGGTTCTTTCCTGCTTAGGGTTTTCCGCACATGCTGTGTTTGCCTCCGCCTGGAATTTCCCACCCTCCAATTCTTCCTTTAAATAACTAATATCCATCCCATGAATCTCAGCTTAAATATCACTTCTGCAAGGAGTCTCTCTGATGTATCCCAAACCCCAGGACTACGAGTTCTCGGGCTCCACTCCCAAGCATCTCTGCTTTTCTTTAAAAACATTCAACACAATTTAAATTATGTGTTATAGCCCATTTTCCCCACAAGATTGTAATTACATGAAGAGAAGCCTACATCTCATTGGGTGAATTTCAGCACCTAGTTCAGAAACTGGCACATATAAATGTAAATCCTGGCTCTCAATAAATGTTTTATGAATGAATAACTAAATCTCCATTGTCTTGAGACCTATTGGGAAGTGATGGGATAGCAGATAGGTAAAATAATTATGGATGTTTCAAGGTTTCTTTTACTTGTGATGTTAATTTACTACTCTATTGGTGTCTTGTAGTGCACTCTTAATTCTAGATTTTAAAAAGTTATCATTATCATTAAATTCAAAAGGAATATGCCCCCACTATGTTGTATCATACACAAAAATTATTTAGGTAATACAGATTAAAATGTGAAAGGTAATACTCCTCTAGAAAATAATATAGGTAAAAACTCATGTCCTAGAATGAGTTCAAATATTTCTTGAACAAGACATCAGAAGCACTAAACCTAAAAAAAAAAAAAATTGATATATTTGGAATACGGTAAATTAAGTATTTTATTCTGTTCATTAAAACTTATCGACATAAAAAAAAGCTTATTGACATAAACAACAAACATTTTATTCCCTCTTCTCATTCCGTGGGTTGATTGGGCTCAGCTGGACAGATCTGCTGCTCCATGAGATGATGCTGGTTGGAGTTGAGTCATGTAAAGATCATTTAGGCTGGAATGTCCAAGATGGTTCTTTCCAATGGCTGGCTAGTCAATGCTGGTTATTGACTGGGAGTCCAGCCAGGGCTCCTAACTTGGGAGTACCTACACATGGCCTCTCCATATGGCTAAGGCTTCTCAGACTGGTGTCTCAAAAGCAAGTCTTCTTTTTTTTTTAATTTTTTTTTCAACGTTTTTTATTTATTTTTGGGACAGAGAGAGAGAGACAGAGCATGAATGGGGGAGGGGCAGAGAGAGAGGGAGACACAGAATCGGAAACAGGCTCCAGGCTCTGAGCCATCAGCCCAGAGCCTGACGTGGGGCTCGAACTCACGGACCGCGAGATCGTGACCTGGCTGAAGTCGGAGGCTTAACCGACTGCGCCACCCAGGCGCCCCTCAAAAGCAAGTCTTCTAAGAGACAAGAAGTGGAAACTGCCCAATCTCTCAAAGGCTAGGCCCAGAACTTGTACGGCAGCACTCTCAGCATGTTTTATTGGTTAAGCAGTCACAGGGCAAGCCTACATTCTGAGGGAGAGAGTAATAAACACCAACTCTCAATGGGGAGAGTGAAAAAGAAATTATGGTCATCTTTCATCTATCACAACACCATTAATTTTGTACCAGCAAATCATAGACTGGGAGATGTTTTCAAAACATACATGTTATGGGTTGAATTGTGCCCTTCCTCAAAGTTCGTATGTTGGAGTCTTAATCCCTAGTACCTTAGAATGTAACCTTATTTGGAAATAGGATCACAGCAGATATAATTAGTTGAGATGGAATCATACTGGAGTAGGGTGGACTCCTAGTCCAATGTGACTAGTATCCTTATAAAAGGAGAGAATTGGATACAGAAACACAGGGAGAATGCCATGTGAAGATGAAGGCAGAGATCTACAAGCCAAGGAGTGCCAAAGATTGCCAGCAAACCACCCAGATGCTAGGAGAGAAGTATAGAACAGATATTTTCCCATAGCCCTCGGAAGGAACCCACTCTACTGACACCATGATCTCAGACTTCTAGACTCCAGAACTGTGAGAAGATACACTTCTGTTGTCTAAGACACCCAGTTTGTGGTATTTTGTTATGGCTTCCCTAGGAAACTAATACAATATATAATGAATGTCTGTAAGCGAGTAAGAAGAAACAATCCAATAGGGAAATGAGCAAACATTTAAACAAACACTTCACAAAAGAAGATATTAGAAAGGTCAATGCTATGAAAAAGTGCTCAACATCATTAGTTACTAGGGAAATGCAATTTAAATCTCAATAAGGTATCACTGCACACTCTTTAGAATAGCTTACAGTAAAAATGTCAATAATACAAAGTGTTGTCAAAGATGTAGAGCAAATGGAACTCATAAACATTGTTCCTGGAGTGTAAAGTGGTACAACCACCTTGTGTCAGGAGCTACTAAATATGTGTATACTCATGATTCAGCAATTCCACTCCTAGGCACAGACCCAATAAAAATGTGTGCATATGTGCATCATAGTGCATAATCATGAATGGTAATGGCTATTCATAATTTCCCCAAACTGAAAACCATTTAAATTTATGTCTGGTGTAGAATGGATAAACTGTGGTTAAGTCATACAATGGAATACTACACAGCAGTGAAAATGAAACAACCACTGCTACGTAAAACAATTTGCTTGGCTCAGCCCATAGAGCATGCAATTCTTGATCTCAGGGTTGTTACTTCAAGCCCCATGTTGGGTGTGGAGCCTACTTTTAAAAAATTATATAAAAAAAACTAATATGGAAGACTTTCACAAAACTGAGTGATGAGTACTAAATGCAAAAAAATAGACTGAAAAAAAAAGAAAAAAATAGACTGGATGCCTCCATTTGATAAACTTTAGACAGAGGAAGAACTACTCTGTGATGATAGAAATCAGGATAGTGGATATCTTTGGAGGTGGCACAAGAGAGATTTGGGAGGTGACAAAGTTCTATTTTTTAAATCTGGGTAATATTTAGACGACTATGTTACTTTGTAAAAATTCATTGAATTGTGCTTTATGTGTGTGCTTTTCTGTGTTATAGTTCAATGTAAAATTTTATTTAAAAATTAAATAAATACATTCCAAAGTGTCAGTTCATCTCCGCCCACTGATAACTGGAAATACTAGTCATGCCTTTCACATGTGTAATGATTTAGAAATGTGCTCCACTGGAAAAGCATTCTGAGAAATTTTGAGGCTTTATAAAAAGGAAGAGGTTGTAAGTTCAGTTTCTTTATCTTTTTATGTAATGAAGCTTTGTTGTATATGTGACGTAGTCACTGTTGATTAACTGTTTAAAACTTGGTTAAATCACAGTGTGGACAAGAACATGTTAAGCAAGAATTTGATATGAAGTTGGGAGACACAGACCCCACCTTCCTGAGCATACAGTTCTTCCAACTTCAGTCTCTCTGTCTCTCTCTTTCACTTTTGGGTTATTTCACACATACTGTTCTCTGCCCAGGATCGTCCTACATGGCTCTTCATCTAGCTAACTCTTTCCGAATCTTGTTCAGATACCACCTGACCACTGTGACAAACTGTCTCTGAGCTGGCCCCCAGTGATCCCTTCCTCCTTGCATTCATGTCCTATGCCACCCTGCCCCCTTGAATGTGAACTGGGCCTAGTGATTCACTTCTCACAAGTAGAACATGGCAAAAGTGATATGCTATCACTTACCAGATTAGGTTTGCAAAAAGACTGACTTCCATCTTGGGCTCCCTCTCTTCTTCCCTTATTCTCACTCTCTGTCTGTCAGAACCCTTGTTCTGAAAGAAGTCAGATACCTTGTTCTGATTAGCCCAATGCAAGGGGCAAGAAACAGATGTGTTTGGCCAACAGCCAGTGAGAACGTGAGGTCTGCCAACAGTAAGTGAGTGTGCTTCAGGGTGAACCCCCTGACTAAGTCAAGCATTGAGGTGACTGTAGTCCCACATATTTTGACTTCAGCCTTGTGAGACCTTGAGCAAGAGAAGCCAACTAAACTCTACCCAGATTTCTGACCCACAGAAACTGTGAGCTAATACACGTTTGTTGTTTTAAGCAGCCAAATTTGGAGTAATTTGTTACACAGCAGTAGAACCCCCACCTTCTCTTCCTCCCACCCCAGGATGGACTAATTGCCCCTGTTGTACCCAGCGTGTCCCACTATCACAGCATTTGTTAGACCTTATAGTAATCTGCTTACTTGCCTATCTCTGCCATGAAAGGGACCAGGGGCCATGTCTTACAAGCCTTTTTGTTTCAGCTCCTAGAATGTAATTGTACTCATTACATGTTTGATCGACACGTGAAAAAATAAATACATGAGAGCTGTTTAGTCTTGGGAATTAACAACCTCTCTGATCCTTAATCTTTTAAGTAAAATTCGTAGAAATGTTTCAGAGATAGAAAGAGCATGACTTGGTAAATAATTAGATGTAAGGAATGAGGAAAAAGGAAAGAGTCAAAGTTTGGTCAACTAGGTATCCCTAAGAGAGAGAAAGAATACCAGGAGAGGAGCTGGTTTAGAGTGGAAGATGGTGAGTTTAACTTCGTTCATGCTGAAACTGATGTATCTTTGGACACATCCACCAGGCTGATGGGTCTACAGTCTGATGCTTAGGGAGAGGACAGTGGTGGGATAGATCTGGGAGCTGATGGTACATAGTTGGTAACTGGAACTCTGGGAGAAGTCAAAGAGCATACCATGTAAGAAACCAGACTACCCTGAAGGTGCCATGCTGCAAGGAAGCCAAACTACACAGGGAAGTCATGTTTGCTCCCCCCGCCCCCATGTTTACCATAATAAACTTATCCTTTATTATGCATGAGCATAATAAAATGATTGTCTTATGCCACTAAGTTTGGGATAATTCATAATTTATTACACAGTAATAGTACCTAGAACAATGACTTGAGGGAAAGCAGTTTCCATGGAGCGGTCAGGACAGAGGCCAGAATACATTAGGTGGGAGAACGTGTAGGAGGTAAGGAAGGGGGTCACACATGAATAGACTATAGTGGGGGGAAGTCAAACTGGAGAGTGATAGAAAGGGTCTTAGGAGGGATCTTGTCAGAGGGAGTAACCTAGACATGTTAACCGAATAAGAGAAAAGTATCAGAGGAGTGGGGGAGTTGAAGCAGAGAAGTGAGATTACAACAGAGGAGTCAGCAGGGGAGGGGTAAGTCACAGGTTGAAGAGCTAGAGTGAACAGTCTCCACTGAGACTGGAAGAAAAATTACTGGGATTTGTTGGGGGAGGAAGGCATAACAGGATAGCAGCACAAGAGAAATGACGGTGTTGGTGTGAATGCAGATCATGATCACCTGTAGGTCTAGACTTCCAGCCAGGAGGACTGACAGACTGAAGGAAACAGAAGGACCAAAGGGCTGGGGTCTCTTGGAGATCAAAGTGCAGGTGTCACAGGTATGAGGTCAAGAGAGCTTTAGAAGGAAGGAGAATGCACCCATAAAGGACATGGCTGGAATCTAGATGACCCAGTCCTGGGTCATGACAAGATCCAGGGCGGAGACTGGGATTGGTGGCTGAAGTAGAGTGAAGGTGAAGTCCCTCGGAGTTAAGATACAAGAAGTAGCAGTCTAGTCAGTTGTCTGCCTAGGCATTGGAATCTCAGGGTGTTGCAGAACTGGAGCTGGAGAGGAGACTGAGAGCCAGGCCATGAATGATTCAGTGAATGAGCTTTGGGCAGTTTTCAGTGCTCAGGGAGAGAGCGGTTGGATGGCATGAGGCTTAAAGAAAGACCTGAGTGTGGACAAGCAGTTGTGCAGAGTGACAACGCAGAGCCGGAACAATCCAGCCACTATTTCTACTTCAGAAGTGTGGGGAATGGGTCGTAGAGGGTGAACCACTTTCCCCTGAAAAGCCACAGAGGAAGTGACGACTTGTTAAGACAAAAGTGATGTGAGCTTTCACAGTGGATGGAGGAGGGTTCAGGAGGGTGTGATGCCTGAGTAGGGTTTGGGAGGAGAGTGAGTAGGAAATGCAGGGAGGGAAAGAAATGGTGATGGCAGGGGTTGTGTGGGTTTGAGGTTAGGAAAGGGACTTTTTGCTTCCTGGGAGGGATGCTTCATGGCTTAAAGTATTAGAACAGAAGCAAAAGGCTGAATTAGGTCCTTATACCCCCAAGTCCTGTGACCCTTTCCCCGGAGAGCCCCCCCCCATGAGGCCCCTCCCCCGGCGAGCCCCTCCCATTGGAGCTAGGAGGCTATATGCCTGGTGGATGACTGTCTGACAAGGACACTATAAAGAGAGGTGTGGGGGTGGGTAGGAGTGGCACTTGACTCTGGGACCCCCTCAAATAGCCTGGACATCCTTGACTCAGGAAGTTCCACAGAGCAATGGATCTTCCTGTTATGACTATTTTGCTATAAATGAAACAGAAAAATATGAGAGTTCTTGAACTCTCCTAAGAGGAAGACAAAAAGCTATCTGACCACCCACCTGGAAGCTCATGTTAAATAACTTTCTGTGGCTATTTTAAGACAGAAATGGACACGCTTCTATTAGTAAGCCTGGTTAAGTAAGGCCTGTCTGAGGCCAGGGTGACTCTGAAAGTCTGTTTCCCTGTAGAATCCCCAAGGGTGACAAAGAGAAGGGGTGTGCTCTTGTCAGCAGGCAGCCCAACACTGGCCATTACAGGTAGAAAATTCTACAGGCAGATTCCTCAACCTCTAATTCCACCTCTCGCCTTTCAAGGAGGGGTTTTTACACAGCTTACACAGCAGCTTAAGGAAGGATTTACCCAAGCCAAGGCATCACCCGTAACACACCCAACAACCTGAGGGAGGAGCCTCGGTTGTAGCCCCACTTTAGAGATGTGGAAACCGAGACTTAGAAGAGTACATTTGGTCCTAATTCCCGCAGTTAGAAAGAGAAGGTGGGCTTTGAGGCCATTTAGCTCCCAAGCACAGTTAAGTAACCACCCCACAGCACTGCCTTCCTTCCAGAGACATGATTTAGATGTGCACAGGTGTTCAAAGTCAAATTCTTCTTGCCTTGCTTCAGATGTGGCTGGGAGACAGCTGATCATCATGCATGGACTCTCCACCTTGCTTACGCAGTTTTTCAGTGTCCTTGTGACCTACAAAGCCACCGTGGACTGAAGGTCGGGTCTCCTGTTACCCAGAATCCCCACTACCATCCCGCAGGGAGGTCACCTCCTAGTCTGTCAGACACTCTGGCTTCCAGGAACAGAGAGCCACTCCCATCCCTCAGGAGAAAAGGAGTGAGGTGGAGTAGGACTGGGGCAGGGATGAAGGTGCCTGGGTGCTTCTATGTGGTTTCCTTCTCTGTTGCAGCTTTTCTCTGTCTTTCCCAGAGTCTCACTTCTCTCTGCTCACCTCTGCAAAGCCAGTTCTCTGCTTGCTCCAGATCTCTCCTCCTCTTGTGGCCCTGCAGCTCTGACTCCACTGGATAGAACCTTCCAGTGCATTCCTGTGGCCTCCAGCCCAGCTGCTAACTGCCTGCATGTCTCAGCATTTCTTGGTTCAAATTCCTGAGGTGGGAATCTGATTGGCCCAGCTCCCTTTTTGTGCTGGGCCGTAGGTCATAGGTCACCGGCAGGCCTGAGTTGGCTCAGATGACTTCCCCTGCTGTACGGGACAGCCCAGAGAGGGACACAACCCTGCTGAGGAATGTACCTCCCCCTTTCAGCCAGGGCTATTGGTTGAATTGTTCCTTTATGAAGGACAATGGCCAACATTTGTAATATACTTCTAAAACCCCCACTGGCCCTGAGGCAGGAATAGAGCCTTTTGGAGCCTTTATGAATCAGGGTTTTAACTGCTGGAAATGATAACTTACCATAGGCATGCTGTCACTCCACTACTGCACTCACTGTTGTATAATCCCGTTCTTCAAACTGTGCCCCCCACCAAAGTGTCTGTCTCTCTGGGAGATCCCCAAATAGTGCCTCCTGTGTTAACCATGAATCCAGTCTGCTGCCAGACGACCTCTGCTATCTTCTTCTGTTCCTGCTCCCCCCTCCCCCCCACCACCTCTGGCACTTGCATTTTTGTAGTTGTCACTGTGTCCCCTGACCCCAGTGTTGACTCTGCTGATCCTCTCAGCACATCAAGCCCAGTACACCTAAGCCCTGATTTAAGGAACAACCACAGGGGGAGGGTTCTTCTCTCTTCTTGTTACCTACTGTCAAAGGGGGGTCTCCTTGCTGCATCCTCCAATGGCAGGGGTGGAGATGTATGAACCTGCTCTTTCTTTTTTTTTTTTTTTAATTTTTTTTTTAATGCTGAGAGAGAGAGAGAGAGTGAGTAGGGGAGGGACAGAGAGAGAGGTAGACACAGAACTCAAAGCAAGCTGCAGGGTCTGAACTCAGCACAGACCCTGACGTGGGGCTCTGAACTGGGAAATCATGATTTGAGCCAAAGTTGGACACTTAACTGTCTGAGCCACCCACCCGCCCCAGCACCTGCTCTTTCAATTGTACCCACAGGTCACTTTCCCTCGGACCCCACACAAGAGCATGAGGGGGTCTGACAGGTTGGGGCAAAGTTAAGGAGAGATGGCAGTTCTTCCTCTGTACTGCCCCCATTTGGTTACCTGGGGGTGAGTTATTTCCCAGGAAACTCCCTGGACTCTCAGGCTAGTAGACTTGACTTACCCCTGCATCTGTCCCTGCAGTCCACCACCACCCTTTCAACTCTGCTACCTGGCAAGGGAGAGTCAGGATCAGCTTTTCACTCTGCTTTGAACTCAAGTGTGAAGAGGAAAAGCCTGCCCAGCATGGCGGCATGGCCTGGAGCATGGGCTCTGAGGTGTCGACATGTCTGTCCTCCCAGCATTACTGCTTGGTCTGACCGGTTGGCCTCTCAGCGCCTTGGTTTTCTTATCTGTAAAGGGGGCTACTAATCCTTGCCTCGTGTGGCTGCCATGAGAACTAAACTGAAAGAGATAATGTACCTAAAGCACTGGGGCCTGTTCTGCTCCCTGGCAAGAGCTCCATGGGCAGAGATGTTATTATGACCCCGAGGACTAAAGTCAGATCTCTCCATGCATCCAAGCCCCAGCCACTCCATTGCAGGTGCTATCATGGGCATTGCCTTCCAGGGTCAAAGGAGGGAGGCCTTTGAGGTAAAGAATACCACAGGACTGGGGTGGGGCACCTGGGTGGCTCAGTTGGTTAAGTGTTTGACTCTTGGTTTGGGCTCAGGATATGATCTCATGGTTCATGGTTCGAGCCCTGCATCAGGCTCTGCACTGACAGAGTGGAGCCTGCTTGGGATTTTCTCTCCCTCTCTCACTGCCTCTCCCCACTTGCTCTCTCTCTCTCAAAAAAAAAAAAAAAAAGAATACCACAGGACCAGTACCCCCACCCCACATCTGGTGGGGAAGCTGGCAGTCAGGGAGAGGGAGAGGGAGAGGGAGGAGCCCTTAAATTTACACTGGTCTCCTCCCTGTACCCCTCTCTGCCTAGTCTTGGGGTGACATGAGAAGTAGAAATGGCAGGAGATGTAGGGAGGGGAATGGGTGAAGAGATTGGGCCCAGACGGCTGTGGATCTAGGGCAATAAGTTAGGTGCTCACAGGTACTAGAGCACCAAGCATCTTGCTAGGTGGTTGCTCCCTGGCAGCCAGTCCTTATAAGGGACACAAGCTTAGCCCTTCCTTGTAGGTCAGCCGGGAACAGATGGTGTCGACTTAATGGGATACTTAAGAGCAATTTCAGGAGCCAGGCTGCAGGCATTGGAATCCGAGCTTCACCCACAAGCTGCATGACCTTGGGCCAATTACTCCAAACCTCAGTTTCCTTCATTTGCTAAATGAGAGTCACAGTAGGACCTATCAGGTAAGGTGGTTATGAGCAGTTAATTAGATACTACACACGGAAAGTGCTCCGAACAGTGTCTGGCATGCAGCAAATGTGTTCATTATTGTTATGAAACTCATCCATGTCTTATCTTCTCTCAAGATTGTAAGTTCTTCAGGGATATTAACTAGTTTTTCTCACTGTAGGTCAGTGTTGATGATAGGAAAATGAATGAGTGAATAATGGAAAAGAAACTTCTTTATAAATCCCCAGTGAGGAAGAGTTTATTAACAGTGCTTAGACGTATGTGATTTTATGCATTTACTGAGGCCCAGCCCCTCCGTGTGATTATACGGATACACACCTACAACTCTGCACACTTCCTTCCTCACACGCTCCCCCAATCCCCATCTACCTACCTACAACCCCACACTCACTCCCCCTCCAGGCCCTCCCCGCCTCCATCTACCTACCCACATCTGCACACCCTCATACTCACAACACTTCCCATACCCTCCCACACATCCATACCCCACGACTACTCTCCCCCACATACAAACACGCACAGCACCTCACACACACCCACACACAAGCATCCCTGTCCACACAAGCATGTGGGTACACGCACATGCACACACACACACACACACACACACACACACCACTCTCTCTCTCTCTCTCTCTCTCTCTCGCTCATTGTGAAGCAATCTAAGGAATATATTTTCCTTCTGTATCCTTCCTTAGGATGTGTCAAGAAAAGAAAATCTGCCCATAGGCTGCTTTGGGTCTTCCACTCTTACCCCTTTTTCTTTCTTTCTTTCTTTCTTTCTTTCTTTCTTTCTTTCTTTCTTTCTTTCTTTCTTTCTTTCTTTCCTTCCTTCCTTCCTTCCTTCCTTCTTTCTTTCTTTCTTTCTTTCTTTCTTTTTCTTTAAAATTTTATTTTAGAGAGAGCACAAACAGTGGACAAGGACAGAGGGAGAGAGAGAGAATCCCGAGCAA
The DNA here is from genome assembly GCF_018350155.1 of Leopardus geoffroyi. NCBI lineage: Eukaryota > Metazoa > Chordata > Mammalia > Carnivora > Felidae > Leopardus > Leopardus geoffroyi. Next base: position 51,130,337 of record NC_059328.1, read on the forward strand.
GCTCCGTGCTCAGCAGGGAGCCACAACCCTGGGATCATAACCTGAGCTGAAATCAAGAGCTGGACGCTCAACTCACTGAGCCACCCAGGCGCCCCCGCCTTTACCCATTTCTGTCCCCACTCCCCCTACTTCTCTCTACCATTTATTGGGAGGTGGGGAAGGACAGCAAGAGAGGGAGAGAGAGAATCCCAAGCAGGCTCTGTGCTGTCAGCTTCGATCCTGACACAGGACTCAGTCCCACGAACCACAAGATCACAACCTGAGCCGAAATCAAGAGTTAGACGCTTAACCAGTTGAGCCACCCAGGCACCCCTAACTAAAACCTTTCTAAGCCCTAATTTACTTACTCATCCATAAAATGGGGTTGGCTGATGTAAGATTTAAGTAATGCAAAATATGTTTATCACCTGACATATAGTAGGTGCATTAATGTTTATTCTATGGATGTCTTTTGTTAAGGAGTCACTTTTAGGAGGATTTTAATTCTTTGGAATGTCCATTCCTGTGGCTGAATCAGGTTCAATGAACTCTGTCTTTTGATTTATTGCTCTGAGGACCTAAGATGATGGGAGTGCACTGGGTCCTTTTTAGTTATTACTTTTTTTTTTTTTTTTTTTTTTTTTTTAGAGAGAATGAGAGCACAAGTGGGGAAGAGGAGCAGAGGGAGAGAGAGAAAGAGAGGGGGGGGGAGAGAGAGAGAGAGAGAGAGAGAGAGAGAGAATCTTAAGCAGGTTCCATACTCAGCACAGAGACCCACAGGGTGCTTGATCTCACGACTCTGGGATCATGACCTGAGCCAACCCTGGGATTATGATCTGAGCCGAAACCAAGAGGTGGACGCTCAACTGACTGAGCCACCCAGATGCCCCTGGGTTCTTTTTATTAGATGTGTCTCTCAGGTTTCCACAGAGAACAGTAGGGAAGTCCCAGGGAGAAACTAGAGATTGGTGGCCCAGGACTCCTGCAAACAAAAGTCAGGAGCAGCCTGCAGACTTAGTCTTAAAGGAGCCAGCCATGGGGGGTGGGGGCTGAGGAACAGGAAGTTTAGATTAGCTTCCTCACCTTTTCTCCAGGCTCTATTTCCCAAGAAGGAAGCTCATGCAACATTGAACTATAAAAATCCTCAGTTGGAGCTTTGATGTGTTTTTTGCAAGCAGTCCCTGCCTGGCCCTGGGGGAGAAGGAGCTAGAAAGCTTGAGGCTAGTGTTTGGACTGCTGTGACTAAAACTGGCAAGGCCGCAACCCGAGGTTGTCTCCTGGAGATTATCATTATGGAAATGGTTATGCCTGACATTTGCACAGCACTTTACAGTTTGCACAGAGTTCCCACATGCGCCATCCCATCACAACCCTATGTGACGGGAAGGACAGGCATCTTTAGACTGTAAGGGATCAGAATGTGCCACCCCTAAGTATGCCACTTTATCATAAGCATTATCTTGAGCTGAAGACAATTGAGAAATAGCAGACACCAAAAAAGCACTCTGCCTTTACCCCCTATTTGCCTAAAAGAGCAGAACATAAATTTCCATTTGTAAAGGCATTTCCCTCTCCTGTACCAGGAAGAGGAGGACCCAGGAGGACAAACTCTTAAACTCTTAACTGCAAGAGATAACTCTAGACTCTCAGCAGTTCTGAGATGGCACCAAGAGGTATCTACTTAACACACATGCTCAAATAACCCTTATCTTCCATTGTTTTCCCCATATATTTACCTACCTACAACTTGCAGCCCCTACAAGCTTAAACCTTTCTTTCTTCATCTCATCACTGCTCTACAAATTTATTGTCCTTCATTAAGATGCTATATATACCCCAAACTCTAGTCACCCTTTTGAATCACTCATCACTGAGTTTTTCCCACATGTATTCATGCTGAGAACACTCATAGACTCTTTTTTTCTCTTACTAATCTATCTTTTGTCAGTTTAATTTCCTGGACCTAAGCTGTAGCACCTAGGAGGGTAGAAGAAAAGTTTTTTGCCTCCCCTACACTGTCTATCATAGAGATGAAGAAAATAAGATAACATCAAGCTCGTTCCTCCCAGATTGCTGGGGCTCCAGCCCTGATCTGCCTCCAGGTCCAGAGCCCTTCCCCCCATTCCAGAGGTCCTCTTTTCATCAGGCACCTTGACACTGGGAGTTATTTCATCATGTTTCAGGCAGCCTATGACTTACAAACTCCCTTGGAGAGATCTCTCTTAGTTTTTTGTTTGTAGTTTTTAATTTATTCAAGTCTGTTCTACAAAGCATCTGCCGTGTGCCAAGAAGATCACTCTTCTGAGCAAATGCAGGCCATTACAATTTGGAGGATAAAAGGCATGATCAGGAGCACCTTGCTTTCAGAGCATCAAGTTACCCTGCCAATAGCCTCTTGGCGGAAGTGACTCAGCGGCTGAGATCTAAAAGATAGGCCAGAGTGACTCTGGCAAAGGGAGCAAGAAGAGAGGGTTCTGGGTAGAGGAAACCCCACCTGCAATGACCAAGGTGCAAAGAGCTTGGTGAGTTGGAAACTGCAGAGGTTCCGTAGTTGGCGGGTGGAGTAGAAGGAGGCAGGAGAGGAATGGGGAGCCATGAGATGCAAGACTGAAGAGGGACAGGGGACAGATGGCAGAGGACATAGGGGGAAAAGTTGAGTTAGTCTTTATCCTAAGAGCAGGAGGCCTTTGGAAGGATTTAGCAGTGATTTCTGATGATTACATTTCCATCTTGAGTGAAGGGAGAAGAATGGTTTGGAAAAGGCGGGAGGTCGAGGCCTCAACCAGGAGGGGTTTGCTTTTGGGTGTTTTTTCAATATGTCTTCAGCACTAGACCAAGAACTCCTGGAAAGCAGAGAATGAGTCAGAAAACATGGTCCTCAAGTTGCTTGTGCTCCCACAAGAAGTACGCTTCTGGAAGAAACAAAGCTTTGTCATTATCACTAGACGTTGCATGCCTACCATGTGCCAGGCAGAGCCTAGATAGACCCAGGCCTGCCCGCAGGTAGCCCACAATCTAGCGTGGCATATAGACAAGTAAACTCTGCACCAAGTCCCCTGGGGGCACCGTGTGGGAGCATGGCTGGCTCTGTAGAGATTGCGGAGTCTTCTCAGGGGAGGTGGCATCTGAGCTGGGTCTCAGATCTCTGAGATGTGGAGGAGTTTGTTAGGTGGCTAATTTTTGATCAAGTAATAAAGATCTCAACTAACTTAAAGGACAGTAAAGTGAGAGATTCAAGTGGCACACTGGGAGATATTTGTCAGGACTTCCCCATGCCTGCTTCCCTGCTCTTATAGGTGACACCTGACCCCCCCACCCCATCTCACCCCCAGCTGCCAACCTAGCAGCACTGGAGCTTCAAATCTGTTCTATCCCCTGATACCTTCTTAACATAAAAGTGTGAAGGAAGCTTGGTAGACTATTGTCATCAAGAACCGACCAACTTGGCTTCACCTCAGAGAGCTGCCACATCAACTTATTAGGCAAGTCACTTTGACTTGTCTAGACCCTTGTTTTCCTCATCTATATAATGGGGTAGTAGCAGTATCTGCATCACAGCACTGATGGGAAGATTCCTGTATGGTTAGGACACCATGGCATCCCAGCTCCAAAACCCTTCTGTGCTCTGCTTTGTGATGATGGGCCTGGGTCTCTGCAAATCACATTTCTGCTGGTCCAGCTGGCTCCCTCTTAAGTTCTGCCAGTGGTGGTGCTGGAGGGGGCCGCACAGCTGGAGGAGGAAGATAAGACTTCTGTCCTTCCTGTGTGCTTCCTGTGGGCTTCCTATCTCCAGAAAGAGATCAAGAAGGCTTCTCAGGGGAGATGACATCTGAACTGGGTCTTGAATCTTAGAGGGGTGGCTGTGAGCATCACCCCAGCAATGCTCCTTCTTTCTGGCAGCAGCAAGGCCTTCCCATTGCAGTAGCCAAAGCCGGTTTGTAGTTTCCAACAAAGAATTAGCTTCATCACATCCAATCAGAGATACCAGCACCAGTCTGGCAGGGTCCCCTGCTCCCTTGCCTGAGTTACAGCTCCCAGGGTCTCTCTACTAAGCCTCTAACTTTTAACAGTTGTAACTCCCCCTCCCCGCCCCCGTGGTCCCTTATCCCTAGGGTGACAGCTGCTTTCTGCAGTTGCTATCTCTGTTATACTTGATAGTTCTCATTTTACCCTTCCAGTTGCCCAGTTAACAACTTTATACCCTGTTTACAATCCTTTACGTTCAACTGCCTCTGTTCAAGTAGCTGATGTGGTTTCTGTCTCCTAGCTGCACCCTGATTCTTATAATTAACTAAGAAGGTATCTATTAAATGTTTGGTGCCTACTACACTTTCAATAAATGCTTCTTCGTATGATCCCTTATGGATTCCTAATATTCCTTCATTTATTCATTCATTTATTCAGCATATGTTGCTTCTTACTATGTGTCAGACCTCATGTGAGGTACTGGAGTGCAGAGCTGAATAAGACACAGGCCAGCTCTCAGACAGCCTACAGTCTGAGTGGAGGAGACCACCAAGGACATGAACCCACCTCAGGAGTGCTTCTTGGCACCTCTTCCACGAACCTCCCATTGCTGATCTCACTGCCCAGTTACTCCATGTCTCAGAACACCCAGAATCTCGATGTCTGGCCTCACGGGCACTCTTCATCTGGCCCATTTTCAAACACCTGTTGAGAGACCTCCAGAATTAATACTTACGGTAAGGTTCACTTAATACTATTTTATGTTGTTATTATTTATTTGCATATCTTACCACACTTCTTAGATGGCAAATTCCTTGAGATTGATTTCCCCAAATGGCTTGTTTCTGTGTGAACTTATAGGCCTAGCACAGTGTCTGCGATATAATAGGTTAACCCATAAAAGATGAGAGATGAATTAATTCATCTATCCAATTAGTATCTCTATGAGCTCTTCCTATGAAGCAGGCACTGGGATAGGTACTGGGAAGACAAAGACAAATAAGATTGACGGGGTCTCTGCCCCACCCTGAATGGATGTCTGATTCAGCAACACCAACTGGATGACCTCTGAGGACCCAGACTTCCATGGGGCTGGAAGTGCTTCCATCAGCCTCGTACAAAGCAGACTTTTAGGCACATCCTTCGCTTCCTTTCAGTGGGCCAGCCAAGCCCTCAGTGGGAGATGGCTGCCCACTGTGGTTTACCTGATGTCCTGGATGCTGGTGGCCAAAGGCTATATTTAAATACTAAACATTTGCATTTTTAATGTTGACTGGAATCGGCAAGGCTGTGATAACCTTTCCAAACTGATATTGGTTTTTACATGATTGAAACAGGCCCAGCCTCAGGCATAACTTAAATGGAAAATTTAAAGTATTTTCAATGTCAGTTAGAGTGCAGAACCATCTCAGAACACTGTGCCCTGTTTGTATTCTCAGAAAATATCACCTCCCTCCCTTGTGCACACTCAACATGTTTGCCCTGTCAACATGTTGGGACCTTCCTAACCTTCATTAGGTTTTCTTCATCATCCTGTCTCACTGGGGGGCAAGAAGGGAAGGAATAGATGTTTAGGAGAGTTTAGGGAAGCCCAGAGGTGCAGTGGGAAGAGTTTTGGCCTTAGAACTGGCTCTAAATATCTAAATACCTGCTCTATACCTCGCAACCTGGGTGGTTTGGACAAATTGCTTACCTCTCTGATCTGCTTTTTCCTCATCTGTAACATAGGAATAAAAATGCTATTTTATGGGTTTGTGCAACGTTCAAATGTAGTAATCTGTAAACATGTTTAACACCCCATACCTGGTGTTTTGTTAATGCTCAGTGGACATTAGTTCTTGCCCTTCCCCTAGCAGTGACCTGTCTAAAGTAGCATATCAAACTCAGGACCCTAAGCTCCTGGCTCCCAGGCCTCTTTCCAAGAGGCTCATTGGACACAGATAGGCTAAAACATACATATCTGGGTTAAAAGCAGAAAGATTCATTTCCATCTTCATTCTTCTGTGACTACTCTTGTTAACCAAATATGCCATGACACCCTGTCTGAAGACTTCGTAGCAGTGGCTCAGTTGATTGAGCATCCAACTTCGACTCAAATCATGATTTCATGGCTTGTGGGTTCGAGCCCCGCATCAAGCTCTGTGCTGACAGCTCAGAGACTGGAGCCTGCTTCAGATTCTGTGTCTCCCTCTCTTGCTGCCTCTCTCCCCTGCCCACACCCTATCTCTCTCTGTCTCTCAAAAAGAAGAAGAAGAAGAAGAAGAAGAAGAAGAAGAAGAAGGAGGAGGAGGAGGAGGAGGAGGAGGAGAGGAGAAGAATGTTAAAAAATTTTTAAAAAGACTTAGTGGCATCTAGATTTTCCTTCTCTGTCTTCATTGTAGTAAGTCCCTGCACTATCCAATATAGTAGCCAGTACCCACATGTGGCTATTTAAATTTAAATTAATTAAAATTAAATAAAATTTACAGTTCAGTTCCTTAGCCACAGAAGCTCTATTTCAAGGGCTCAGTGACCACATGTGGCTGGCTAGTAGCTCCAAGTGCTAAGTGAGATACAATAAGAGAGGAAAGAGAGAAAATAAGACAGAAGAGATGAGAGGAGAGGACAGGAGAAAAGAGGCAAATAGGTTTTCCAGAGCAATCCTCATTCATGCACATCCTTGTATGTGTTCATCCAGGCATGGAAATCAATCTCTGTGTAGTTGTACATTCTGATGAAAGAAGCAAATTCTCTCCGCTGAAAGAGTCAGTGCCTGAGAATTTTTTAAATTTAGTTTGGCTCAACAAATACTATCATTTAAAACTTAAGTATGATTATTTCCTTTCCTGTTCAAAATAGATCCATGGCTCTTTATGGCCTATTGAAAAGCTCCAAATCCCCACCATGTTTCAAAAGCCATGAGTATTGTGTCCCCACTCACTGAAGATACACACAGCCATTTGCCCCTTCTTTCCTGATGACCACCTTCTCTGATGCACCTTGTGTTCTACACTCCTTGCCTTAGTTCCTGCTGGGCCCATTGCCTGGAATACCCAGAAATGCATCGTCTCCACCTATAGACATTGGTCAAAACACAGCTCAAATGCTTCCTCCTCAGGGCACCTGGGGGGCTCAGTCGGTTAAGTGTCCGACTTCAGCTCAGGTCGTGATCTCATGATTCATGAGTTCCCGCATCGGGCTCTGTGCTGACAGTGTGGAGCCTGCTTGGGACTTTCTCTCTCTCTCTTGCTCTCTGCCCCTCCCCACTTGTGCTGTCTCTCAAAAATAAATAAATAAACCTTAAAAAAAAAAAAACTTTAAAAAATTCTTCCTCCTCCCTCTGCCTTCCCCAGTTCTGCTAGTCTGATGTGCTTCTGTGTCCATCATTTTGTCAGAGTATTTGCCCATTTGTATCCGTGTCTCTTTCCCCATTTCTACCCACTGCACCCCCCCCCCACAATAGTGGTTCTCAAACTCTTGTGTGAAGAAAAAACTAGGATTTGTTTGTCTGTTTGTTTGTTTGTTTAGTCTTTGTAAATTTCCAATCCACTGCAGACTGATGATTTTGTAAAATAAACTGAAAGTTTTAAAAAAACACAAAGACAGAAAATACAAGCCTTGGTTATTTTATTGTTAGTTTCATATTTCTAAAAAGATTTCTAAACCCTTACTCTCAATTTCTTGCTTTTCTCATCTTTGATCAGTAACAGCTTTCGGGCCACACTTGGAAGAATGATGCCCTCCAGCCCCCTGTGAGACGCTCTGCACATGGATATGCTTTATGGAATCCATTGGAAACTTTCTGCCAAGTACTCTTCCAGATGTCTGAGGGGATGCACAGAGGAGTCTTTGTAGAGGGAGGTCCTTCTGTGGTGATGCTTGCAGGCAGATTTGGGTGTGGATCCCAGTTCTAAGTAGTTTCATGATCCTAGATGTGTTACCTAAATATGGCCTTGACCTGAAGCTAGGTTCTTAAACTCTTTTGTGCCGTGGATTTCATTGATAGGCTGGAGAGGCCTTATGGATCTCTTCTGAGAATGTTTTAATGTTTAATGTCTTAAATGCAGAAAATAAAACCACAAGATTTCAAAGGAAATCAATTATGCTCAATATAATCATTAAAATGTGTGGTGCAGAAATGTTCCCTTATTAACACATTCAAATAATGATCTCTGGTGGTGAGCAAAATACCTACCATAATTCAAAGTACTATGAGTATAAAACTATATTTCAAATTTTCTACAACTGTAGTGTGATTAGAAAATATCTTTGGTTTCTATTGTGATCATCACAGATACTGCTAATCCTATTATAATTTTGTGCTTATGCTCAGGAACTGTTTAATTTCAGCAGTTGCTTTCATCCAACGATCAATGTATAACCTTGTTTTATGTGTGTTTCTGTTTCAAGACAGCTTATTTAATATATACTGTTAATTTGCTAACATTGCACTCATGGCCAACAGCACTGAGACTATAACTATAGGCCTGAGTGAAGTTTATCTAACACACATATTTTCTCCATAAGGCACACCACAGCCTTCTTACACTTAACACTAGACAGCACTTCAGCACCATGCTTGGGCACCATTTTAAACAGTAAAATCACCAAGAAAAGGCACAAATGTGTGAAAGCATGGCACTAAATAGACCACAAAAAAAGACCTTTGCTTATAAGAGCTGAAACAAGAAGACAGAGAGTTGCCTTGTTTGACCTCAGCTGGGAATGAGTTCATCAGGTGAGTCAAATTTTTCATCTTTCTATGGGTGTCTCTGAATGACCATGAAAGGACCATAAGAATTGATTTTAGGATCATAAGTGAATTTTAACAAGTAGATGGACTCACAAAGACAGAATCCACAAATGATGAAGATCACCTGTAGATTTACAATATAATGGTAGATGGTACGTGAAATATAGAAAATATCACAGGATAATGGTGGCAGTAGATTAAAGTGGTCAAATTGGGAATGTGTTCTGAAGATAGAGCAAACAAGATTTACTTATGAATTGGATATGGAGTGTGGGAGGGGGGTAGGAAGGGGTCAAGATTTTTGACCTAAGCAACTGGGTACCTGGTGATATCATTTACTGAGATTGAGAACAGTCAATAATTGAGCACCACCTACGTGTTCTTACTGTACATGGTGCTTCACTTTCAACAATGAACATACATAGGCATGTTTTTCCTGGAGTAACATTGGGAGCAGTCCCTAGGAGGAATCATTGTTCCTTTATTAAATGGATTGTCCCCTGTGCAGAGAAGGAACTGAGTCCTGCTCTGCTCTGGACAGTAATGGGGCTCACTGAGTACAGAGATGGGCAAGGCATTCTGGCAGTTACAGAACTCTCTCCTGTAATAAGTTTTTGCAATGACTATCATGCATCCAAAAAATACTGTCTGTCATCAAGAAACATATATTTACTTAATTTAGCCAGACCACTAATGAAATGGCTGAGGAGGACTAAAGCTCATCCTGGTAGAATGTGGAAAAGGCAATCTAACCTGGAAGACCCTTACTTGTCCTTGACTATGGGAACTGGATCCCCCTCATTCCCCAGATGGTTCTTGAGTCTTGATGGCTATTGGTCGGAACCCTGTGGCCTTACTTAGAAGTAAATAACTCAGATTCAGGGCATTGCCTGGGGAGAAAAGGGGGTGGATAAATGAGTTCAGTGATTGATATCTTTCCTTAAAGGTGGGAAAATAGCTCTTCTTAGAAAAGAGGATGGATGATGATTCAGATGGATAGTGCTTGGGGGAGAAGATACAAACCAAGGGAAAGGGAACCAGATTACAAGTAGGGAATGCTTACCAGGAGATCCACTCTGTGAAGGGTCCCAGTCTAAGGGTCCCCAGGTCTAAGTTGTTCCAACCTTCCTGTGGTGGAAGTCATATATACCTACCTGTGCAGTGTGGAAGGTAGCCTCAGAAAGACCTAGGAGACCTGGTAGTCAAGGAAGGGAGCCTGTGCCTCTCAATCTTCTTCCTGGTACCAGTGGGGAAGGTCCATTCTATCAGGTGACCATCACTCAGAGTTTCAAGTAGTGACCAGCAATAAAGAGGGGGTCCCCCAGAGGAAGTGGGAGAACTGAGGAAATATGCATGATACTAGTCATAGTGGACAAACCAGAGAGAGACAGCAGGACCAGTCCTGTTGGCCTGTAAGTTAAAGAAAGCTATCCTCTGGGGGCACCTAGGTGGCTTAGTCAGTTAAGCTCAGGTCATGATTTCACAGCTCATGAGCCTAGAGCCTGCTTCAGATTCTGTGTTTCTCTCTCTGTCCTTCCCCTGCTCATGCTCTCTCTCTCAAAAAAAAAAAAAAACATTAAAAATAAAAATAATAGGGGCGCCTGGGTGGCGCAGTCGGTTAAGTGTCCGACTTCAGCCAGGTCACGATCTCGCGGTCCGTGAGTTCGAGCCCCGCGTCGGGCTCTGGGCTGATGGCTCAGAGCCTGGAGCCTGTTTCCGATTCTGTGTCTCCCTCTCTCTCTGCCCCTCCCCCGTTCATGCTCTGTCTCTCTCTGTCCCCAAAATAAATAAACGTTGAAAAAAAAAATAAATAAATAAAAAAATAAAAATAATAATATATATATACATATATGTATATATATATTATATATAAGGAAAGCTGTCCTGTGAAAGGGGAAGTGGTATCTGACATCTGAATTAAACATTCCTGCCCCTCCCCCCACCACTAAGCTGTGAGTTTCTTTAAAAAGTTTTTTAAAATTTGTACTATTTTGGGGCACCTGGGTGGCTCAGTCGGTTGAGCGTCCGACTTCAGCTCAGGTCATGATCTCACGGTTTGTGAGTTCGAGCCCCACATCAGGCCCTGTGCTGACAGCTCAGAGCCTAGAGCCTGCTTTAGATTCTGTGTCCCCCTCTCTCTCTGCCCCACCCTTGCCTATGCTCTGTCTCTCTCTTTCAAAAATGAATAAACATAAAAAAAATTTTGTATTATTTTTATTTGAAGTATAGTTGACACACAATGTCATATTAGTGTCAGGTGTAAAACATTGTGGTTTGACAACTCCATGCACTATTTTGTTTGTTTTTGTTTTTTAATTTTTTTTTAATGTTTACTTATTCTGGAGAGAGAGAAAGAGAGTGTGGGGAGGGGCAGAGAGAGAGAGGGAGACACAGAATCCAAAGCAGGCTTCAGGCTTCAAGCTGTCAGCACAGAGCCCAATGCGGGACTTGAACCCACAAACTGTGAGATCATGACTTGAGCCGAAGCTGGACACTTAACCAGCTGAACCACCCAGGCACCCCACCATCCATTATGTAATGCTCACCACCAGTATAGCTACCATCTGTCCCCATTCAATGCTACTACAATACCATTGACTATATTCCCTATGCTGTGCCTTTTGTCCTATGACTTATTCATTCCATAACTGGACCTCTAGGTCCATGCGTGTTGTTGCAAATGGCAAGACCTCATTCTTTTTTATGTCTGAGTAATATTCCGTTGTATATGTATATACACCACATCTTCTTAATCCATTCATCTATCAATGGACACTTAGGTTGCTTCCATATTTTGGCTATTGTAAATAATGCTACAATAGGCATAGAGCTACACATGTCTTTTTGAACTGGTGTTTCATTTGCTTTGTTACCCAGTAGTGGAGTTACTAGATCATATGGTAATTCTATTTTTATGATTTTTAGGAACCTTGGTACTGTTTCCACAGTGGCTGCACCTGTATACATACCACCAATAGGGTCCTTTTTTTCTATATCCTTGCCAACACTTGTTATTTCTTGTCTTTTTGATACTAACCATTCTGACAGATGTAAGATGATATCTCATTGTAGTTTGATTTGTGTTTCCCTTATGACAAGTGATGTTGAATATCTTTTCTCATGTCTGTTAGCCATCTGTATGTCTTCTTTAGAAAAATGTATATTCAGGACATCTGCTCTTTTAAAAATTGGATATTTGTGGGGAGTTGGCATTGAGTTGTATACATTTTTTTGTATATTTGGATATTAGCCCCTTATCAGATGCATCATTTGGAAATATCTTCTCCCATTCAGTAGGTTGTCTTTTTGTCCTGTTAATGGTTTCCTTCACTGTTCAAGAGCTTTTTATTTTGATGTAGTCCCAACAATTTATTTTTGCTTTCATTTCCATTGCCTGAGGAGACATAGGTAGAAAAAAAATGTTACTAAAGCTGATGTCAAAAAGATTTCTGCCTATGCTTTCTTCTAGGAGTTTATGGTTGCAGGTCTCATGTTTAGGTCTATAATCTATTTTGAATTTATTTTTGTGTCTGGTATAAGAAAGTGGTCCAGCTTTTTCTTTTGCCTGAAGCCATCCAGTCTTCCCAGCACCATTTGCTGAAGAGACTGTCTTTTCTCTATTGTATATTCTTGTCTCCTTTGTTGTGGATTAATTGACCATATAAGCTTGGATTTCCGAGTGCTTTATTCTGTTCTGTTGAGCTATGTGTCTGTTTTTTGTGCTGGTACCATACTGTTTTGATTATTATAGCTTTGTAGATTATCTTGAAATCTTGGATCGTGATACCAAGATGTGACCTTCTTGAAAGCAGACAAGATTCCTTATTACCCTTGGTTCCCCCAGTGTCCTGCCCAGGACCTGGCACATAGGGAACTCTCAATAGCTATTTGAATGAAAGAACGAGGAAAAAAGGAAAGATGGAAGGGGAGTGGGAAGAAAAGGGGCTGTTAGAGACACTGAGGAGCTCAAATAATAGAATGTTTCCACTTCAAGATCCCTTAAAGAGTATACATTACAATCCCGTTGTCTACAGATTTAAAAGTTATACAGCATCTAATTCGTGCATTCACTCATTCATTCATTTATGTGTCTAATAGACATAGATTGAATATCTGTCACCTCTCAATTTTGGCACTGGGAATGTTAAACGAATGAGTGATGTCTGCTCCCACTCAGGTGGGTACAACCATTGTTTTGATGCATGTGCAGCAAGAACACAAATATGGGGGCACAGAGGAAAGAGTAGTCAATACTGTCCAGGAGCAGAGGTCAGGGTTAGAGGTGGAGGGAAGGTCTCACGAAGAAGATGACATTTGTGCTGGACTATGGAGTCTGGCGAGGGGTGGGCAGAGGAGAGCAGGAGAGAGGGAAGTCAAGGGAATAGAAGGAACAAAGGCATGAAAGTGAAGCTTCTGTCTGGGGAATGGCAGGTGGTCACCTTGCAGGAATGTCAGGGGTGTAGGGGAATGGTGGCTGTGGGGGTGGCAGGGAGTTTCAAGTTCAGATGACGAAACAGGTATTCATGCCATTCATTGAGAGAGGAGATTTGAGAAGTAGGGTAAGTTAAGGGAAAGAAGCACGAATTCAGTTCAGGACAACAGGGAAGAAGCCAGTTTCAATTGGAAATATGTCTGAAACTCAGGAGAGTGGATTTGGGAGTCATCGGGGTGTAGGTGGTAGTGGAAGCCGCGGAGATGGATAATCAGCCTTCAGGCTGGTTGGGGAAGTGAGGGTGGCCTACACCAAGCCACTAGAAACTAGCACCTGATCGACTGGATATGACAAAATGTCCAGATATGGGACTGTTGTCAGGAAGAAGAGAGATGAGAAACAGCTGGAATTGCTAAAAACTTCTTCCTAGAGAAGGTGGCTTGAATAGACATAGCAGGATGTGCGGGATTAGAAGGGCAGGAGGAGGATGTTGCTGGTGAGAGAGCAGTGGGTGCAGCCACCAAGCAGGAAGGATATTCGCCCCAGAAGTGCATTCCCCGTGATGGTACAGCTGGAGAAAGAAACAAGGAACTGATTTTAAAACCCACCTTCGTTGCCTCTGGGGAACAGCGTGAAACAGACATCTCTCTATATCCTTTTGTGTCTTTGAAATATTTTTATCTTGTGCACAAATTATTTCTTTAAAAAAATATTTGGGGTGCCTGGTTGGTTAAGCAACTGACTCTGTTTTGGCTCAAGTCATGCTCTCATGGTCGTGAGATGGAGCCTCATGTCAGGCTCCACACTGGGGGTGGAGCCTGCTTAAGATTCTCTCTCTCCCTCTCCCTCTGCCCGTATCCCCAACCCTTAAAAAGTTGTTTGAATAAATAATTTGGCTTTGACAGACTAAGAGGTGAGTGTGGTACAAAAGGACATCAAATGGATCCCATATCTAAGGGTCTGATTCCTGGATGGCTTTTTAGGCAGGAGAGCAGGACAGTCTCTGACTGAGGGACCAGGAAGGTGGCTGTAGCTCTGACTGTCTTCCCCAGGGGATCTTTTGCATGGGTTTGGTCACTGGGGAAGGTGAGTAAGTGAATGAACCCTTTAGAGAGCAGCTGAGGATAGATGAGAAGTAGCTACACACTGAGCTGAACAGCTTCCAGGGACAGAAGTTTGCCCACAGGGTGGTCTGATGGGTCAATGCTGGATTCTAATCTCAAAACTTTGTTTTATCATTTGTGTGCTTGGGGTCTGGTTATGCTGCAGTAACAGTACCAAGATCTCAAAGGCTTGAAAAACAACAAATCTTACATAGAGTTCTTTTGAAAATTAAATGAGATCATCACTGTCCAACATGTTTGAAAACTTACTATGTGCTGGGGTATATTGCTCATCTAGTTCAATCCTCATGAAAATCCTATGAGATGGTTTCCATTATTTTCCTCACCTTCTAATGTGAGAAATAGGGGGGCACCTCGGTGGCTCAGTCACTTGAGCGTCCGATTCTTGATTTCAGCTCAGGTCATGATCCCAGGATCATAGGACAGAGCGTCAGGCTCTGCGCTGAGTGTGGCACCTGCTTAAGATTCTTTCTCTCTCCCTCTCTCCCTCTCCCCCTCTCCCCCTTACCCCCGGCCCCGATTGTGCTCTTGCTCTCTCTCTCTCTCTCTCTCTAAAATTAAAAAAAAAAATGTGAGAAATAGGCACAGATAAGTTTATTTATTAGTCTAAGATCACACAGTGAGAAAGTAGCTAACCCAGATTAACACTCAGGCTCCCTAGCTCTAGAGTTTAGTCTCTGTAAATAAACACCCACTTAGTCCAGGGTGAGACACATAGCATTATTGAGGTTAGGCAAAGTAATACTGCAGTAGGAAACAATGTCAAAATGTCCGTGACGTAACACACAGAAGTTTTCTCCTCCCTCGTGCTACAGGCTTAGTGTGGGGTGGCAGGTATGGCTCAGTGTGGTCACTCATAGACACAGGTGATAGAGGGTTCATCTTATCGTGTGCTTCTGCAATCATTGAGGCAGGAAAGGGGAAGGAGAATACTTCTGCCCAGCATGACACATGTTACTTCTGCTCTTTCATTTGTCAAATCTAAGGCAGCAGGGAAATGAAATTTGACGTTATGTCCTGAGGCAAGAACCAGAATATTTATTAATAGCCTAACGACTGCACATAGGTGCTCGTTAAATGTTGATTGAACTGGAGTTGAATGACCAGTCCCGACCAGATGGCATGAACTCTGTCTCACCTAACTCGATTTTAAAGTTTTTGAGAGTTTGCAAACATAAGCACTAACAGTTCTGCACAGAAGGCCACCAGAGAACTACCGCATCACTAATTCTGCATATCGGGCATTTCTCTGTACAGTCTGCGTGTTGCCAAGAGACCACAGAGGGTTCTGGTTACAAGACTCAAACATTCCTGGAAGATGTAATTACTGACTTCCAACCACTGCCATTCGTCCCTTCACCCCATCCCAGACCACCCTTTTGTGATTGTTTTTTCTTTTGCCTTCCTAAATTATCCCTTGTCATGTTCTTCTATAAATGCACATGAAGCACACACAGAAATATGGCAAGGTTGTGAGGTAGGAATCCTCTAAACCATTTTTCTTTAAGTTTGTTTATTTTGAGAAAGAGAGAGAGAGAGAGAGAGAGAGAGAGAGAGAGAATGAATGAATGAATGGGGAAGGGGCAGAGAAAGGGGAAGAGAGAGAGAATCCTAAGCCAGCTCTGCACTGTCAGTGCAGAGCCTGACGTGGGGCTCAATCTCACAAACTGCAAGATCCAGACCTGAGCTAAAATCAAGAGTCTGATGCTTAACAGACTGAGCCACTCAGGCGCCCCCCTCTAAACTATTTTGAAGGCATTTCCGTGGCAGTAATTCCATTCACAGTGTTGTACAATCATCACCACTATCTATTTCCAAAACCTGTACCTGTGAAGAATTAACTCCCCATTGGGACGCCTGGGTGGCTCAGTCAGTTAAGTGTCTGACTCTTGATTTCAGCTCAGGTCATGATCTCATAGTTCATGAGATTGAGCTGTTGGCACAGAGCCTACTTGGGATTCTCTCTCTCTCTCTCTCTCTCTCTCTCTCCCTCCCTCTCCCCCTCTTTCTCTCTCTCTGCCCCTCCTTCTCTCGCCCTCTCTCTCTTTCAATAAATAAATAAAAACAGTTAAAAAAAGAAAGAATTAACTCCCCATTAAGTTCACAATTTTTCTTTTCACTTTACAGACAAGGATACAGGAGGGCAGGCACTTTGCCCAGTGTCACCCAGGAAATAAGCGACAGAGACAAGATTCTTACTTTAAGGCTCATGGTTTTCTTACTACCTTCTGAAGCCTCTCTAATAAGATGTATTGTAGTCACTCATAGTAGGGTGACGCCAACCCCCTGCTGAAGATGGGGTACAATTCCTAAATTGGTGAGTGCCCTTTCAGTGGTCTGAGGAACAAACTGTCCATTCACTTGGCAACACGCCGCAGACATTATTGAATATCCGCGGAGTGATGCAGATTCAAAGATGAGTAAAAGCCTGTGTGGTGTTCACACAGGGAGTGAACTCATGGTGGGAGTTCACAGCAGGGAAAAGTTAGGTCAAAGCTGCTTCTTTCTCCCCAAATTCCATTTCCCTTCTTCTTTTTCTTTTATTTTTAAAAATGTTTTATTTATTTTTGAGAGAGAGAGAGAGAGAGCAGGAGCAGGAGAGAGAGGGAGAATCCGAAGCAGGCTCCAGGCTCCGAGCTGTCAGCATAGAGCCCGACACGGGGCTTAAAACCATGAACCATGAGATCATGAGCTGAAGTCAGACCTTAACTGACTGAGCCACCCAGGTACCCCTTAAACATTTTTTTAATGTTTATTTATTTTGGGGAGAAAGAGAGACAGAGCACGAGTTGGGGAGGGGCTGATATTTTTCAGAGAGAGCCATTTCCCTTCTTTAGTACAAAACAAAACAAAACAAAACAAAACAAAACAAAACAAAACATTCAGATTTTTAGCTGGGCTAATGGCTCCTAGAAATAAAACTACGTTTCCTAATCTCTCTTGTTACTGGCTGTGGCCACATGACTAAGTTTGGGTCAATGAGATATAAGCATATGTGGTATGTAAAACTTCTGGTGGGCGTTTAGAAAGAGAAGGAACCTACTTTTCTTCCATCGCTCCCCCTACCCTGCTTCCTGCTAGCTAGAAATTAAACTGCACCAGCTGGAGATCCAGCAACGCTTCTGGATCATGAAGTTAAAGCAAGATGGAAGAAGTCCATGACCGAGTGGAATACTATACCATCCCTGGGCTTCATATGTCTCATTTATGAGGGAGAGAAAAAAAGAAGTTTCTATATTGTATGCACTTGTTAGCTTTTGCTGCATAACAAGCTACTTTAAACCTCGTGGCTTAAAACAACAATCGTCTTATTTAGCTCCGGATTCTACAGATCACCTGTGTGGCTGGAGGATTGGCCGGAACTGGATGGTCTAGGTGGGCTTTACATGTCTGGTTGGTCTAGGGGGCCTCAGCGGGGATGGCTCCTGTTTGTTCCATCTGATCTTATCCTAGAGTAGGTTAGCCTAAGCTTTTTCACATGGTGGTCTCAGGGTCCGAAAAAAGAGAAGGCAAATGCCGATATGAAAGTGCTTTTCAAACCTCCATTTGTGTCACGTGCTAATGTCCCATTGGTCTGTGCCAGTCACCCAAAGGCAAATTACTGAGGAGTGATTTGTTGAAGGCCATTATTCCAACAGTCTCCATTGTCTGAGCCACTGGTATTTTGGGATTTTCTGTCACATACATCTGAATCTGGTCCTACCTTCTATAGATGGTAGGTGGTAAGCAGTCAAGGACTGTTCTGTTCACATTTGCCAACACGAAAGCCTTCGTGATATTTTTCAGTGTTCAAATCACAATGGCCTGAATGTCTATCATCTTATTTGTCCTTATCTCTTTATCAAAATCATTTTAGTGTTATTGAGACTTAACTATTGGATGAGAAACATAAGAGTTATAGTTTTGCTTTAAGCCAATACTACAAAAACATGAAAAGGGCTCTTTCTTGCAATGGTTTTGTTTAATGATGATCAAAAACAAGGGATTTTTAAAAAAGAGACTCCCCGGGGTGCCTGGGTGGCTCAGTCGATTGAGCGGCCGACTTCAGCTCAGGTCATGACCTCGCGGTCCGTGAGTTCGAGCCCCGCATCGGGCTCTGTGCTGACAGCTCAGAGCCTGGAGCCTGTTTCAGATTCTGTGTCTCCCTCTCTCTGACCCTCCCCCGTTCATGCTCTGTCTCTCTCTGTCTCAAAAATAAATAAATGTTAAAAAAAAAAATTAAAAAATAAAAAAGAGACTCCTGAACAATCACACTGGCATTTAAGCAATACCAGAGAGTTCCAAAAAGGTGTCTGCACTAGGCCCATCATCTGGCACTCCTGAATCATGTTTTACCTATTCTGTCTCACCCTGGCTGATGCCCTCTGCTCAGAAAGCATTCTGAAGAGAGAGAAATTTCTTGGCCCCTGCTGAAGGCTCCTCATGAAATTGCCAACAATCTGAGTGAGGCTGAATCTGTCTACTTTTGCAAATGATGGCTGACATGCAAACATTCAGGCCCTGTGGCTTTCCCAGTAGGACATCTGTTGCCTCTGGTCTGCACATGATCAGCCATGGCAGGCGTAGGTGGAGATGAATTGAAGACACCACACAATTTTTCCCTTTTGGTTTAATCTAATCCCATTTTCCTGCTTGCAAATGTAAGGCAAGTTTCCTGATAGAATCTGGCTCTGGACACCTGGTGTTCAGTTGGTTTAAATTAAGAATATTTTATAAATAAAACATCAACAGACACACCAGTTAGAGCAGAAGAAAGACATGAGGTCGGGGGAGGAGGGGGAGATAAACGGGTGGTTTGTCAACACACACCAAGGTAACCAGCTGGTTAGGACCACAAGAATTTCACATGGACTTTTTTTTTCCCCCCAAACATTTTCACATTACTCTAGGAGGCAGTGTGGCATAGCCATTAAATATGAGCCAGGGTGCTGGGTGGCTCAGTTGGTTAAGCATCCTACTCTTGATTTTAGCTCAGGTCATGATCTCACGGTTCATGAGTTCAAGCCCCACGTTGGCGTATGGAGCCTGCTTGGGATTATCTCTCTCTCCCTCTCTCTCAAAATAAATAAATAAATGTATACATGTATATACATATGTATGTATATTGGCCAGAAAGTTCCTGCCCTGTTACTTACAAATTACGGGATGTAGGCAAATGACTGAACTTTGGTGTACCCCCTTCCTTATCTGTAAACCAACCACCTCCCAACATTGGTCTGTTGTAAGGATTACATGAAAAACACAAGCAAAGCCCTTAGACGTATGCTGGATTCTCAGTAAGCTCTCAAAAATATTAGCTATTACTATTGTATTGTTATACGCTCGGCCCTGAGCCAGCCAAGGTTTTCAGTGACATAGTTTCTGACTCAAAGTGGTAGCTCAAGATGGTGAGAAGGTCATGGTCTCACTAGAAAGAAAGTTCCATGAGGCTAGCATTGTTTGTTTTTCTGTTTTGTTTTCTATATTGTATTTCCAGGGCCTAGAATAGTATCTGGAACTAAGGAGGGGCTCAATAGATTTTAGTTGAATGAATGAATTTAAACAATCCAGGAGCTGTATTAAATCATACAAGATTCAGGTGTGGAACACAGGGGGGATGTCAATAGAATGATTATAAAAATTAGATCAGCAAGGGGCACTGGGTGGCTCAGTCGGTTGAGCCTCCAACTTCGGCTGAAGTCATTATCTCACAGTTCTGGAGTCTAAGCCCCAAATTGGGCTTGCTGCTGTCAGCGTATAGCCCGCTTCAGATCCTCTGTCTCCCCCTCTTTCAGCCCCCCCCCAATTCTGTCTCTCAAAAATAAATAAACATTCTAAAAAAATTAGACCAGCAAGACAAGTAAAGAAATAAAATAGGTGAAGAGCATGGAATCCTACCAGGCAATAAAGAGGCATCGAAGAAGTTACAGTAAAGATTTTAACATTTGACTAAGTACAATAACTTCTCATGACTCATGATCCAAATCGTAAAAAAATTTGGGGATTTATGGGGCACTGGGTGGCTCAGTTAAGCCTCTGACTTCAACTCAGGTCTCCAGGCTCATGAGTTCAAGCGCCCCTGCGGCTCTGTGCTGTCAGCCCAGAGCCTGGAGCTTACTTTGGATTCTGTGTTCCCTCTCTGTCCCTCAGTCACTCATACTCCGTCTGTCTGTCTCTCTCTCAAAAATAAATAAACATTAAAAAATTTTTTTAAAAAAGAAAGAAAATTTGGGGATTTAGGGTTGCCTGGGTGGCTCAGTTGGTTAAGCATACCACTCTTGATCTCAACTCAGGTCATGATCTCATGGTTTGCGAGATCCAACCTCAAGTGAGGCTCAGCGTTGAAAGCAGAGAGCCTGCTTGGGATTCTCTCCCTCCTCCTCTTTTTCCCCTCCCCTGCTTACACATGCTGTTTCTTCCTGCCTCTCTCTCTCTCTCAAAAAGAAAGAAAGAAACAAACAAACTTAAAAAAAAAGAAAAGAAAAGAAAACGTAGGGATTTAAACCTCCATGATCTTAAGACAAGTTTAGGGAGATGAGCCTGAGTCTTGAGTAGCATCAGCCCAGAAGTACCGTCCAAGTTGCAGGCCAGGACCTCTGACTTCAAAACCTGGATCTTGACCCCAGTCTTTGGCCAGGGCATTCAGTTGGCCCGAGATGGTAACCTGCTCCCTGCAGTTGTCAAGTGACTTGGCTACTCGGGAGATTTTCTAATCAAGTACAGAGATGAATAAAGTAAAATTGAGCCCTTGAGATTAATACTTTCATGTGAGGTCTAGGAATAAGTTTTATAACCATCATGAAAAATCATGTATAATGGCTATTTATGGTGTTTGAACCATTTAAGAAAATCTGACATATTAATTGTATGATTTTAATTGGAGATGTTACTTTTAAAATGCATGAAGATTTGTCTAATTTTGTAAACAGTGTTTGTCTAAAAGATGGAAACGTTTCAAGGTCTTTTTAGGCACCTTAAGTTTGAAACTAGAGTTTCCATGTTAAAGAAGATTTTCTTTATCTTATCAATGGACCAGCCTTGTTGAGCGTCTTGCTTGAGAGAATCAAGTATATTAAATTTGGGCTTATAATTTAAAACATTTAAGGGGATTTAATTAACCATGATAGTTAAATGAGTTAATTGTTTAAGGAAATAGGATCTGTTAAACTTAACTGAATTTTAATTAAAGGACAAGTGAAACTGAGCTTAAAAGCTTAAGAAAAGCTGTGTTTTAAACTTATAATTTTATTAAATTGAATATCCATGAAAAGCAAGCAACTGCAAGTAACTCTTTCCATATAAAAAAGTGTCTGTTACATATTTAAAAAACTGAATTGAGAAGGGAATGCTTATAAAACCCATGAGATTGATTTTTCCTGTTAAAAGTGTTGCTGTTGTGAGTCTTCCTGTCTTTTCTTGTATTATAAAAGTAAAACAAAACCTTACCTTTATATAACTATTATTTTCGGTGCTCTTAGACTCCTCTAACTCTTACCTGCTCACCAGATTGCCAGCCTATCCAGAACAGAGGCCATGCATCCCGAGCAGCTCAGAGGTGCTCCTCCCCAACTAACCCCAACATCCACCTTTTCAAGGCCAAACACCTTGCACCACATAATGGTCATTCGAAAAATCCCCTGTATCAGGAAAGTCAGCAGGAATGACGCTGATCCTTCGGGACAGTTCTGGAAATTTGTGGGAATATTTTAAATTATTAGGGTAGTTGCAAAGCACTATTGGAATTGAGTGGGTAGGGCCCAAGGATGCTGAATTTTTCAAGATTGTTGGGGCGCCTGAGTGGCTCAGTTGGTTGAGCGTCTGACTTCGGCTTAGGTCATGATCTCATGGTTCCATGAGTTTGAGCCCTGTGTCGGGCTCTGTGCTGACAGCTCAGAGCCTGGAGCCTGCTTCAGATTCTGTGTCTCCCTCTCTCTCTCTGCATCTCCCCCGCTGATGCTCTGTCTCTCTCTATCTCAAAAATAAACGTTAAAAAAAAAAAAAAGATTTCAGGGATGATGTAAATGAAGAGAAGATTGTACTTTATTATATTTGAAACTTTACCAGGAGTTATTTATCATTTGGGGAAAAATCACATTACTAATGGCAAAGCAGCTAAAGGTGTTTGCATCATGAATCAATACAACACTATCAATTTGCATCTGTGGGTGTCCATCATCCATGGTGATTCGGTAAGCATACCACTTTATCCTAACCTGATTGAGGGGATTGCCAAGCTTTTACATGTTGAAATACATGTTACTTAGTTAAATAATATCGTACTTTTATTTTCCCTTTATATGTCACTCAGGCATTAGATTCAGTTTTAAAAACCATGGCTTTTAAAAATATTTAAAAAAAATATTTATTTATTTTTGAGAGAGAGACAGAGTGTGAGTGAGGGAGGGGCAAAGAGAGAGGGAGACACAGAATCTGAAGCAGGCTCCAGGCTCTGAGCTGTCAGCACAGAGCCCGACACAGGGCTCGAACTCATGGAACCATGAGATCATGACCTGAGCCGAAGTCAGTTGCTTAACCAGCTGAGCCACCCAGGCGCCCCTAAAAATCATGGTTAAGCACACATTATATTGTCTATGAATTCCATTTCAGGATAGTAAAGGGGCATTACATAATATTTGTTGGGTCTGATAGGATAAAGAGCCACCTCTCTCCACCCTCAAACTCTTCTCTGAAAGTCCCCTTCTTGAGGACCCTGCTCCTTCTGTGACCCTCACAAGTGGTAGTTGCTTTCTCCCCCACCCTCCTCCTACCATTGGGCACAGAAGCCAGCTAGGTGTCTGCTTCCTCCTTTTTTTTCCAGTTACAGATCTTTTTTCCTCTCTCCTCTATGAAAATCTCCAGCATTAAAGCTCACAGAATCAGACAATAGCATTCACTTTATATTGCAGGCAAGTGTCTTTAGGTCCCTGGGTCTTTGGTCTTTACTCCTTGAAGATTTTAGTCCATGTTCATCGTTACTCTCTCCAATAGTATGCCTATCTCGATTCTTGACAGTGGTGACTTCAGGTAAAGCATAGGCAGAGACCAGTCAGAAGCAAAGTTGTTCCCCTGGAGGGCCTCAGCATAAGCCAGGTATTATACTTTGATTGCCATGGGGAGGTCATGGGTCCCAGGGCAGGAGCCAGGGTGGCCGAAGGCAATGGAGGAGCATTGGGGGTCTCAGGAAGTGGTCATTAGCCAACTGGTATGAAACAATGTCAACATTTTAACAACTGGAATGGACATACAGATCCTACCAGCTAATATCATCCCTGAGTGGAGATAGTCCTCCCAAGCTCCATCCCTTCTTCTCCTGTGACCGTGTCCTCCATTCTACCTCAGCCACCGATTCCAATTGTCATATGCTAGACCCATAAATGGTAACTATACCCTCTCTCTCTATGATCTAAATTGTAAGCATCCCACTCTTGGACAAACCCCCCCCCCACACACACACACACATCCTTCAAGCTTACTCCACCTAGAGCTCCACTTCCAACAATTCAGCCACATTATTAGAGCCTACAATTCATTATTCCTCCCATTTTTCACTATGCTCACCTTTCTCATTCTTCTGCCCAGATTAGATTCCACAGTATCTCACCATAATCAGTCCTTTGTGCACCAAACTCCCTTACCCTAGTCTTCCTTTTTTTTCACCAGGTTGACAAAGGCAAACTACGGTAAATCCAAGCCTTCACCTGCTGCACACCTGCACTATACCCTTGAATGTAGCTGGAGAAAGCCACACCACCAGGCTGTCTGGTCTCACTTTACATTTGTGATTGGTAACCGTGAATAGGCCTTTAGTGGATGATCCTACTACATTATCCAGGCCAGTTACTTTCTCACTCTATGTTACCAGAATTATCTCACACCTCTTCTTGTCTCTCCAAACTCCAAAACTCCTCTGCCCTCCTTACTCAAATCTAGTTGTTCGCAAGAGTTTTTGGTCTCAAGACTCCTTTAAACTCTTGAAAACTGAAGACCCTAAGGAGCTAGTGTTTATATATAGGTCATATCCACTTGTATTTATTATATTAAAATTAATTGGGAAATTTAAAACATATTTCCAGTGTATTTCTTTTTAAAAATAACAATGAGCCTATTGTTTGGGTAAGTTTCCTCCTGGATTGTATGTTAACATAAATAACATTTTTTATGAAAAAGAACTGTACTTCCCAAGCCTAAAAAAATGTTAATGAGAAAAGAAAGCATTTTACATATTTGTAAAACTTTTTCATGTTTGGTCAAAGAGAAGACGACTGGATTCTTGTATATGCTTCTGCATTCAAATTGTTACAATATATAGTTCTGGTTGAAGTATATCATGAAAACTCCTGCAGATACAGATAAGTAGTTGGAAAATGGAGGAGTATTTTAATAGACTTTTCAGATAATTGAGGGTATTTTTCTTTGATATTACACAAAAATTTGATAAGTGATCATTTCTTTTTTTTATTGTTTATTTATTTTGAGAGAGAGAAGTGGGGGTGGGTGCAGAGAGAGAAGCAAGGAGAGAGAGAATCCCAAGCAGGCTCCATGCTGTCAGCACAGAGCCCAAAGCAGGACTCAATCTCACCAACCATGAGATCAGGTCAAGAGTTGATGCTTAACTGACTGAACTACCCAGGTGCCCCAATAGTGATAATTTCTTAAAGGTTAGTTGCAATGTGGATTTGAAACCACATTATGAAAATTAATAAAAGGAAACCTCATTTAGGATGGATAGGGGAGCTCTGGCACACTACCCCTTGAGGTCAATTATAGACTCAGCAGGAAGACAGGACCTTCCTTGCCTGTGGGTACTAACCTACCATTCCCTGCACCCCAAACCCCCACCGCAACAGACCAGCCAATGAGAGCCTGTCACAACTCAGCCAATGAAAAGCCATTATACTTTGAACTCCCAATTTAATCCAATGGAATTTTTTGTTTATAACAGCCTTCCCAAATGCC
The DNA here is from genome assembly GCF_018350155.1 of Leopardus geoffroyi. Taxonomy (NCBI): domain Eukaryota; kingdom Metazoa; phylum Chordata; class Mammalia; order Carnivora; family Felidae; genus Leopardus; species Leopardus geoffroyi. The sequence continues at coordinate 51,155,505 of NC_059328.1, forward strand.
CCCTTTCCTCTATAAACCAGCGGTCCTCTGGTATGGTTCTGCCCCAGCTTGCTTGTTCCAGGTTGCGATTCTCTGCTATTCCAAATAAAGCTTTTTTGCTGGCAAAATAACTGGTAGTTTTGTTTTTTCAGGTTAACATTACTTAGTGCTTAGAAGTGGTATCCAAGGAGGACACCCAACACCCCCAAGGCTGGTGAGCAAACAGGGTCGATACCCACCAAGCCAACAGGAATCACTGCTTTCTCGCTGACCCTGGAGTTGGAGGGTAAGTTTCCTCCTGGATTTCAAGCTCCACAATTTGTGTCTGAGTTCTCCAGGCTTTATTCAGGATCTGTTTTAAGGCCCTGTTTGATTGGTTTTCTCTCTGAGAGTACTTGTTTGGCCGTCGGTCTGATTCCTTTTCAGTATCAAACTGCTCCCGCTGGGGCTGTGCCAGTTGGAAGTGTGTTGGCCTTCAGTCTGACTCCCTTTTGGGATTGAACTGTTCCCATTGGAACTGTGCTGGCCTTTGGTCTGATTCCTTCTGGAACCAGCCTGTTCCTGTTAAAACTGTGGTGTTCAGGAATTTTTCTTTGCTTTAGAGAAAAACATCCAAGAAATGGAATCCCAGTCATCAAAATGCTTTGAGTGTACCCCACTTCCCTTACTGGGACTCTGGCCAGTTTTATGTCTAAAACCTATGGTCCCCCTCATACACATGTATAACTAAATGGACTAACTTAACCAGAGTAATTTAGTCACCAACATCCATTATGGGGAACTTTTGATCTCCCCAAACTTGTTTTACTCAAATTAGAAAGCCAAGGCTTCTTAGAAGAAAAGGGGGAAAAAACTGAATGGGATGCCTATTTAAAATCTTGAGGCTTTCAGATGTTTTCAGGATTCTAAGTTTGCTTCTTTGCAAAATACTATTTCTTTTGTAAAAAAAATTTTTTTTAATGTGTATTTACATTTGAGAGAAAGAGAGAGTGTGTGCACACATGAGCGGGAGACAGGCAGAGATGAAGGGGGACAGAGGATCTGAAGCAGGCTCAGAGAGCCCAATGCAGGGCTCGAACTCATGAACTGTGAACCACCAGCTCATGACCTGAGCCAAACTCAGAGGCTTAACCAACTGAGCCACACAGGTGTTCTGCAAAGTACTATTTCTAAATTAACTGAGGAAAACAAACAATTGAAAGGAGTCAAAATGGCTTCTGAGGCCTCTTTCCCCCTCAGTCTTTTTTGTCTGCAGACATATGGCAGCCACCTTGTGATCAGGCCCTGACTGCAGCACCATTTTCCTCTTTCTGCTGAACTTCCCTTTTATTCCTAATCACTCCCCACTCCCTCCTCCCCTGACCCTATTAAAACCTGTCTCTTTAAAGTTGAGTTTTCTGAGGATCTAAATAAACGTCAAGTTTTTTTCTTGTGTTCTCTGGACTAACGCCGCATTACCAGCTATAGTTAAAGAGTTTCCGAATGTGACTGAGGACCTCATAAGTTTGCTAAAGAATTTAACACAGTTATTCAAACCTAGTAACCTAGTTTCATAGATTTATATCAGTCCACATGCGTGTGGTTGAGGACCAGGCTGAACGTTGGATGAAACTAGCCAGAAGGGAATATGCTGAGAGAAACAAACCCCTAACTTTTAACAAGATGCTAGAACACTCGCTGGTTATCTCCACCGAGCAATTATGAAAACGATACACATTCAGTAGAAACCATACTTTGAATTTTGAATTTCGATCTTTTTCTGGGCTGGCAACATATTATGATTCTCTCTGGTGACGCTGGGCAATGGCAGTGAGCACAGCTCCCAGGCAGCCAGGCAATCATGAAGGTAAACAATCAATGCTCTCACACACATTCTGTACCTACATAACCATTCTGTTCATTTTCGGTACAGCATTCAATACATTACATGAGAGGTTCAATATTTTGTTATAAAACAGGTTTTGTGTTAGCTGATTTTGTCTAAGTGTAGGCTAATGTAAGTGTTGTGACCAAGTTTAAGATAGGCTCAGCTAAGCAGTGATGCTTGGGAGGTCCGGTCTATTAAGTGCATTTTTGACCTATGATATTTTCAACGTACATTTACTTCATCAAGACATAACCCCATTGTAAGTCGAGGAAGATCTATACACAAGATTTTTTTTAATCGCGTATATTAGCATCACCATTGATCTCATCTGAAGTCTTTAAGTAATAGGAAGCTGTCAAGTTCACAGGGGCAGATACAAATTTCCCAAAATTTTAAGTTTTGCAGCAAGGCTTGAATTTTATTTTATCAAAATAGCTCACAGATATCTCCTGTCAAATAGGCTCACTTTGTTCATTTTTTAGAAAATGTCTGTGGCGCCTGGGTGGCTCAGTTGGTTAAGTGTCTGACTTCAGGTCAGGTAATGATCTCGCGGTTCGTGAGTTCAAGTTCAAGCCCTGCGTCGGGCTCTGTGCTGACACCTTGGAGCCTGGAGCCAGCTTTGGATTCTGTGTGTGTTTGTCTCTCTCTCTGCTCATGCTCTGTCTCTCTCTCTCTCTCGAAAATAAATAAACATTAAAAATAAAATGTCTGCCAGATACTCAAGTCTGAATAATCAAAGTTGGTCTGCCAGTCATTCTTTCAAATGGTGTTCCATAAGTAAAGAAGCTAGGTCACCTCTCATTTCAAACAATTGCAACAGTGCTTTTCCTCTAGATAGTTATCCTTTGGTATGCAGCACAAATGCTTTATGTGTACTTCCCATTCAATACAGAATATTAAAAATATGCATACTCAAGGGATGTGAATTTATAAAATTAATAATTTGTGTTGCTTCATTAAGGATCTTCTTCAGTAAAAATTTTTTTTCCCAGAAAGTGCTTGCGGTGAAGAATCTAATGACTACCAGAATAATTTGGCATCATATCTCTGTGATTCATGCTAAAGCACCAGCCCTCTTACCCACCATTGCTTTTACACCATCAAGACAAATGTCAACACAGTTTTTACAGGATAAACCAAGCAACTCAAAATGTTACTTAATGCTTTGAAAATTTCAATACCGCTTGTGTTTATTGTATTCACATAAAGGAAGATCTCTGATGATTAGTTGGTGCTGAACCAGAATACAAGCAAAACTGCAAGTCTAAGTATATATGTAGGTTTGTGGGCTTTTTTAAATAGTTCATTTATTTATTTTGAGAGAGAGAGAGCATGAACTGGGGACAGGCAGAGAGTGGGAGAGAGAGGATCCCAAGTAGTCTCCACGCTGTCAACATGGAGCCCTAAACCCTAGGTAGGTCTCAATCTCATGACCAAGGGATCATGACCTGAACTGAGGTCAAGAGTCAGACATTTAACCAACTGAGCCACCCAGGCATCCCTAGATTTGTTTTTTGTTTTTTTGTTTTTTTGAAGACAACAGTTCAGTTCTACAGAGGAGATACTAACTCAGTCTTTTTGTTTGCAGCTAAATCTTTACTTTGAGTTACTGAATCATTCAAAGATGATTTCTGTGATTTCTTTCACTGACTTTTCATCTAGCAGGCATTCAGCAATGTGAACTATACAAGGTTTTATTAGTCCCTCTGCTATTGTGTGTATATTTCCACCAATGAAAATATGATAGCTTACCTTATAAGGCAATTCCATAGCTTTTTAATTTCTAGTTTGAAAAGCCATAACAAACAATTTTTGGACTTTAAAGTCCATTAAGTCATTATATCTATGTTTAAAATACTCAATTTGTTTTTCTTTGTACTCTATGACTGGCCCCAATATGGTGCTGCAACTTAGGGGACCCCATAGACTATAGAAAATGCTCTATTGCATAAAAAACACTAAGGTAATTATTAACATTTATAAAGCATCGGAAAAGATAGCTTTAGTCATATTTTCATTCCTCATTTACAGTTTTGCAAGTGTCTTTGGTAGGTAACGGTGGCAGGCTTTGTGGTGGGAGGGGCAGAGAGAGAGGAGAGAGAGAATTCCAAGAAGGCCCTGTATGCTGTCAGCACGGAGCCCAATGTGGGGCTCACACCCATGAACTGTGAGATCATGACCTAAGCCGAAATCAAGAGTCAGGTGCTTGATTGACTGAGCCACCCAGGCATTCCCTAAGAGATAAATTTTTGACAGCAGTAAAACAACTCATTATGTATGGGTGGAAACAGAAGTACCGTTAATGACTGACTTCTTATGAGAAAAAACAGAGGCCAGAAAGCAGTGGAATGACATATTCAACATGCAAACAAAAAAGTGAAGAATTAAATTTCCAGGGAAACCATTCTTAACACTTCTACGTCCAGCAAAACTATCCTTCTGAAATGAAGGTAAATCAAAACATCTCCACATAAACAAAAATTGAGATGATTCATTGTTAGAAGATCTGCCTAAATAAATACTGAAGGAAATCCTCCATGCTGAAAGAGAGTGACATCAGACAATAAATCAAATCCAATTGTGTGTTTAAAGCAATATTTATAACCAGGTGTTACTGTGCTTATACAGATATAATACAGATGGGAAAACAAAAGCACAAAGGAAGTGGGAGGAAATGGAGCTTTGCTGGAGCAAAGATGCTATGTTTTGTCAGAAGTAAGTCAATATTAACCAAAAATAGATGGTGATAAGTTTAAGATGCAGGGGTTGGGGCACCTGGCTGGCTCAATCAGTAGAGCATCTGACTCTTGATCCCAGAGTTGTGAGTTCAAGCCCCACATTGGGAGCCTATGTAAAAAATATAAAAAATAAAGATGTAGATACATGCTGCTTGCAGGAGTCAGGCCTCAACAAACAGATAGAAAATGAACACAAAGGGGCAGAAGAAGACACACTGCAAATATACCAATCAAAAGCAAGCTGTGGTACAAATATGAATGTCGGATAAGGTGGGCTTTCAGATGCAGAATTTGATAATGACAGGTGGATCAATGCATGATAATGAAGAGTCTACCAAAAAGATGTAACAATTATTAACTTGTGTGTACTTTGTGTTTATTTAGGAAACTGTGCAGTAGGTCTATCCTAAAACTATTTTTCTAAATTTTCTTCTAATTTTGTTTTCATAAGTGAAGCTTTAATATACAGAGCTTTTTTTTTTAATTGTGAGAAGGAACTAAGTTGATTACTTTTAATATTTAAAAAACCATTAATATCATTAATTGAATAGTCCAGTGTAATGATCCTTTATTATATTTGGAAGTCTGATATATGGCTAGATCTATTTATTGTAGCTCTATTCTGTTTTATGTAGATATTTGCATATATCCAAACCCATACTACACTGCATATTGAATCTTACTTTTTGTCTCTTTTTTAATTTTATTTTTTATTTTTTAATTTATATCCAAGTTCATTAGCATATAGTGCAACAGTGATTTCAGGAGTAGATTTCCTAATGTCCCTTACCCATTTAGCCCATCTCCCCCTCCCACAACCCCTCTGGTAACCCTCTGTTTGTTCTCCATATTTAAGAGTCTCCTCTGTTTTGTACCCCTCCCTGTTTTTATATTATTTTTGCTTCCCTTCCCTTGTGTTCATCTCTTCTGTGTCTTAAAGTCCTCATATGAGTGAAGTCATATGATTTTTGTCTTTCTCTGACTAATTTTGCTTAGCATAATACCCTCTAGTCCCATCCATGTAGTTGCAAATGGCAAGATTTCATTCTTTTTGATTGCCAAGTAATACTCCATTGTATATGTATACCACATCTTCTTTATCCATTCATCCATCAGTGGACATTTGGGCTCTTTGCATACTTTGGCTATTGTCGATAGTGCTGCTATAAACATGGGGGTGCATGTGTCCCTTTGAAACAGCACACCTGTATCCTGTGGATAAATGCCTAGTAGTACAATTGCTGGGTCGTAGGGTAGTTCTATTTTTAGTTTTTTGAGGAAACTCCATGCTGTTTTCCAGAGTGGCTGTACCAGCTTGCACTGCCACCAACAATGCAAAAGAGATCCTCTTTGGCTGCATCCTCACCAACATCTGTTGTTGCTTGAGTTGTTAATGTTAGCCATTCTGACAGGTATGAGGTGGTATCTCATTGTGGTTGTGATTTGTATTTCCCTGATGATGAGTGATGTGGAGCATTTTTTCATGTGTCGGTTGGCCATCTGGATGTCTTCTTTGGAGAAGTGTCTATTCATGTCCTTTGCCCATTTCTTCACTGGATTATTTGTTTTTTGGTTGTTGAGTTTAATAAGCTCTTTACAGATTTGGATACTAAACCTTTATCCAATAGGTCATTTGCAAATATCTTCTCCCATTCCATCGGTTGCCTTTTCGTTTTGCTGATTGTTTCCTTCACTGTGTGGAAGCTTTTTATTTTCACTTTTGTTTCCCTTGCTTCTGGAGACGTGTTGAGTAAGAAGTTACTGCCACCAAGATCAAAGAGGTTTTTGCCTGCTTTCTCCTTGGGGATTTTGATGTCTTCCTGTCTTACATTTAGGTCTTTCATTCATTTTGAGTTTATTTTTGTGTATGGTGTAAGAAAGTGGTCCAGATTCATTTTTCTGCATATCGCTATCCAGTTTTTCCCAGCACCACTTGCTGAAGAGACTGTCTTTATTCCATTGGATATTCTCTCCTGCCATTAGTTGGCGAGACATTTATGTGTCCATTTCTGGGTTCTCTATTCTGTTCCATTGATCTGAGTGTCTGTTTTTATGCCAACTAACTTTGTGTCTCTTTTGTTTAACTGGAAATGGCATAGATCAGAATATGTTTTAACTATTTATTACATTTATTGAGTAGTTGTGTGTTCTCTGTTTTGTTTTTATTTTATTTTAAAAGTGAATCTGAGACCATTCTCCACTTAAAGGAACCTGGGCTCCTGAGAAAATGACTGATTTCAGGGCTAGGCAGAAACGGTTCAGGTTGAGCCTGGAGCATGATGTTATTACTGCTCAGAAGTAACGGCTCATGTCAAAAGAATATGGGAGCCAATTGAATCTGGGAGGATATGCACATCAAACAAATAAGGATATTAACAGATTACAACCCCAATGCCGAAGACAATAATTCAAGCCCATGTTCATATAAATAAATACATCAGTTAAATAAAGGGGAAAGGGAACAGTTTTCTAATAGTAGAATGCCAACCAACAAATGTAGAGTGAATGGTGGAGTTAGACAATCACTATTTAGCAAGTGTCACAGTAATAATTCCAACAAAAATTATCAATGGATGCAAGAGCTAGCTGTTGAAACTTTGATGAGGAACAGGATATTTATATGACCTCAAAGTATCTTTCCACAAAATACTAACAACAAAGGGGAATTGAAAAGGGGATAATAGTAACTTTACAGTGGAAAAGGCTGGTAAACACCACCTTATTCAAGTGATCAAGGTTAACATCCTTAGAAATGGAACAAACTATCGTCTGTGCCTCTTGATATATTATGTACTGCAAAAGACACAACATCATGTATCTGGTGATCCTGCCAAAGATGCAAAATCTGAACTTAATCATGGAGGAACATCTGATCAACCTGAGTTGAAGGACCTCCTACAAAATAATTGGCCTATCCTCTTCAAAAATGTCAAGGTCATGAAAGACTAAGAAAGACTGAGGAACTATTTTAGATGGTAGGAGATTAAAGAGATATTATAATGCAATGTGTAATCCTTGATTGGATCCTTAAAAATTACTTTTTTCTTTTTTTTTTTTACTCTATAGGGCATAGTAAATTAATGAGCAAATGTTTAATACTGTATACAGATTGAATAATAATATCTTACTATTAATCTTCTAATTTTGATAATTGTGTGATAGTTATATAAGAGAATGTTCTTGTTCTTAGGAATTACACATTGAAGTATTCAAAGATGAAAGGCAGCATGTCTGCAACTTACTCTTCAAAATATGCATTAAAGCAAATGTGGCAAATGTTAAAATTTGGGGAATTTGGATGAAGAGCACCCAGGATTTCTTTATGTAACTTTTAAACTTTTCTGTAAGTTGTGGGTCACCCGTGTGGCTCAGTCAAACATCCAACTCTTGATTTCTGCTCAGGCCATGATCTCACAGTTTGTGGGGTCAAGCCCAGCATCACACTCTGTGCTGACAGCATGGAGCCTGCTTGGGATTCTCTCTCTCCCCCTCTCTCTCTCTGCCCCTCTCCTGCTCTCTCTCTCTCAAAATAAAAAAGTTAAATACTTTTCAGTAAGTTTGAAATTATTGCAAAATGAAAAGTTATTGAAAACTAATACATTTTCTTCCCTAAAAATTATTGGGCTTTTTAAAAAATGTGAGTCTCAGTTATGTATTTTTTTTAATGTCTATTAATTTTTGAGAGAGAGAGACAGAGCGTGCGAGGGAGGGAGAGGCAGAGAGAGACACACAGAATCTGAAGCAGGCTCCAGGCTCCAAGCTGTCAGCACAAAGCCCGGCACGGGGCTCGAACCCACAAACCATGAGATCATGCCCTGAGCCAAAGTCAGACACTTAACTGACTGAGCCACCCAGGTGCCCCAGTTATATCTTTTTTAAAATCACTCTTTGGGACCTTGATAGTGCTTGTTCAATGTTTATTTTTGGTGTCCATTTTGTGCTAGAGTCTGAGGACAGAGGTAAACTTGCCCGCATGAAATTCAGGAAATTCAGTTTTGCCCACATGAAGTTTTCAATCTAGTAGAGAAAACAATTATTGTACAAATAATTGCATAAATGTAATTATTATGTGATCCTTCCTGCAACAACACGTGTACTTCACAAAGTCATGTGCAGACTGCACTTCATTCCTTCATTGTGAAAGACAGATGAAATCTCACTTTGTCTATCTGAATGTCCTTTCTGTCCTACAACAGAGCTGCAACCTCAGGAGGCCATTAAGAGTCCACTCAGCTGACTTGTTGCTTCACTGTGTGTTTCTGTTGGAGGGCTAGGAATTAAAGAGGGAAGTGATAGTGGGTGTTTTTCTGTAAGCTAAAAATCTTTCCATCTTGAAAAGCAATAAAGTCTGTTGTAGAAGAGGGGCACATTTTCAGACCTCCTGTTCATTACAGAGATAGGCATCTAAGGAACTTTGAGCCATGTTCTGGGTGACTTTCTTGAAATTCGAACAAAAAGGAGTTTGTTACAGGGCTCACAAGGGCAATTCTGAAAGCTTCATTAATTCTAATAATAACTTCCAATTAATTCATTAGTCACTTCCTGATATTCTGAGATCATGAGTTTTGAAAGTTGCTACCTTTAACCTTAGGTGAAACTTAGAATGGTATGATTCTAACTGGTCCAACCTAAGCTAACCTTTTAGCCATTTATAAAAATGCAAAACAGAAGGCTGGGCTCAAGTCTGAGATGAGTAATTTGCAATAATACTCTTCATTCGTGCAGTCTTTGGAACGAAGAATCCTGACACTCCCAGAGGATATTAAGGATCTAGTGATAAATAAAATTAGACCAGGTGCTTCTCCTGGCCAGGGGCCCGAGGCATGATAACAGGGGATATCAATAAGACCATAATGGGAATGCATCCAAAATTCTCCAGCTAACCCCATCCAGTGTAATTATAGCTTTCTGGCAAGGGAGTGGGGTGAGGTGGGGGGTGGGGGGGTGGGGGGCTGGGAGGCATCATTGCTCTTCTGCCATCCTTTTCCCTGTTAACTGCTGTGGTCCCTATAGCGATCCCCCAACCTGTGTCTGGGGTGCATCTTTTCCCTACAGCGCTGCCTCCTTGCTAAGACCTGGCCCTCCACCATGGCTGTTGCACCCTCAAAACTATTCTGGAAGCATCTGGCGCTGGCACCCCTTCATCCCCATCAGCCACCACGCATAGCTTTTAGCTCTTAAATGCAGGCATCACTCCATTTTTAGAAAACTGGACATGGAAATACCTCATCCCACAGACTAATAAATTGAGAAATGAGGTGCAGTTCTATAAAAGGATTTCCCAGAAAATCCTTCTGAAAACAGCTTCCTGATAAGCAGAGGCAGATTTACTATGAAGCTGACAAGGCTTAAGCCACACGGTCCCTCATTTGCAGACGCCCTTCCAAAGGCCCTGGGCGGATCCCCAACAATGTGTTTATAGAGCCATATGTTTTTATAAATTCACAAAAGCACAGTATTGTAACTGAAATTGGTTAAGGCTCTTGTCTCTTTCCACTGCATTAGGATCCAGGTAAAGAGTGTGTCGGGTCTAAACCCATGTAGTCTGGGTTGAATGGGACATTCTATGTGGTTCAAATTCACTTTGGTGTATAGTTATTCAAGACATATCCTGGATTAGGAATGGCTCTCAGGAACATCCCTACCAACCACAGGATGACCCCCTCAGACTCATGATGGGAAGGGGCAATGGTCATGAGTATGTAAGTAAGGGAGCAGAAACAGGTCAGAAGAAAGACTGGTTCAAAAGGCTTTCCTCTCACCAAAGGCCTTGGCCTAATCGAGTCTCACTTTCCCCCAAAGCCCTACTCTTTTGTGTGTGGAGTTCTAGAAGTTTTTCTGTGCTCAAAGAGGCAGAAAGTTCCTTAGTGAACACTGAGTCAGTGAACACTGACTCTCCTTCACTGGAGTGAGGTGAAATTAATGCCACCTTCAAGTTCCAGCTCTCAGCAGATTCTCTGTGCTCGGCCGATAAAGACTATAATAGACCCATTTCTGAAAAGCTACATTTTTGTAAATGAAATATTTAAATATCTTGGAGGATCTCTGTATTGAGAAGGATCTCAGGGAGAATCTTTATGTAAAATGGATACTTGCTTCCAAATTATTCTGTTCCAAGGTTTAATAATAATATTAAATTATAGCTAACATACTTTGGGATACTTGTTTTGTGCCAGGCACTATGCTAAGTATATTTAATGTGGGTGATTTAATTTTCAAATTAACTCAGTGAGGGAGTTGCTATAATTATCCCAATTTTAGAGATGAATCAATTGAGGCTTAGTAAGTAACTTGCTGAGAACTTCCTGCTGTGAAGTGGTAAAGCAACTTCCAAAAGCTGTGTTCTTTTGGAGCTCCTGGGTGTCTCAGTTGGTTGGGTGTCCGACTCTTAATTTCGGCTCTTATTTGATCTCTTATTTTAGAGAGAGAGAGAGAGAACATGAGCAGGGGAGAGGGGCAGAGAGAGAGAGAGAGAGAGAGAGAGAGAGAGAATCTTAAGTAAGCTCCACGCTCATCCCGGAGCCTGACTCTGGGCTTGATCCCATGTTCCTGGAATCAGGACCTGACCCGAAATCAAGAGTCAGGTGCTCAACCCACTGAGCCACCAGGAGCCTCATAAAAACATAGTTTTAAACAGTTATATGCTTTTGAGTTTTAGGGATTGCTTTTTATGTAATTTAATTTTGTTTTATAATTACATAATGTAAGCTTGGTTCTAAAGTAAAATCTATAAAAACCTAGACTTTATTCTTTTCGATGCTATTTCATCCTTCCCCTTTTTGTGTTGTTTATTCTTCCAAGAATTTATATATATGTACACACACACACACCAATATCATTCTTGGGTAAATGGTAGCATTATCTACATACTTGTCTCTACTTTGCTATACTTGAAGAAAATAAGACCAAATGATGCACTTGAACCTAAGTATGCAGAGTTGAAGGCATGATCATATGAAAACTTCCAAAGTGACTTTAAAACATAGTTATTTGATGACTGCTTTGATTACTTGAAAAGATACTGGGGAACCATCTGAGTATTTTGAAAACTGGTAAACTAAAGAAAAGAATCAAAAATGTATCCTACTCTTTTTAACAGAAATTTACTCCAAATATTCGAATGTATGTATTAATTGTACAAACTGTCGATGAGAAGCTTCTCTTCACCCAGGCATTTCAGCTACCATTAGAAGGATCAATAGAGTTGGAGGATCCCCATTCTGTAATCCCTAATGAATTACTGTAATGTAGGCAGTGATCATCAACACTTATTAACATCACAAAAAGGAGACAATTTAGATATAACAAAGCTCACAGTGGAAGCACACACCACCACCTATAAAGTAGTTTTGCCAGAAAAGTAAAATAAATAACTCAAACTTGATTCTGATCAAGCCTCTTCATCTGTTACAGAAACAAGGGAAAGGGAGTATGTTAAAGGGCGTGATGAGGATGCAGTCAGCAAATTGTCAAAAAATATTTTTAGAAAAAAATAGCTTTTTTTCGGACTGTAGGGGAACCCGTAGCGACTACTGATGGTGTTTGATAAAATTCAGAAGTTATTACTCATGTTTTAGATGTGCTAACGTTATTGAGGGGGTTTTGATTCTTTATAATTTAGACATGCGTTCTGAAATATTTACAGATAAAATATCCTGTCTAGGATGTGCTCCAAAATAATTCAGTGGAGTGTCATCTATGTTATTGCAAATGGCAGGGTTTTCTCTTTTTGTGACCAAATATTGTTCATTTTCCTTATCCATTCCTTAATGGACACTTAGGTTGTTTCCATGTCTGGGCTGTTATGAATATACTTGAGCATAGGGGTGAAGATATATTTTTGAAATACTGATTTCATTTTCTTCAGCTATATGCCCACAAGTGAGATTGCTGGATCATACGGTATACACCTATTTTTAATTTTTTGAGGAACTTCTGCACTGTTTTCCATAGAGGCTGCACCAATTTACATTTCCACCAATAGTATCCAAGGTTTCTCTTTTTTCCCAATCCTTGCTAGCGCTTGTTATCTGCTTTTTGATAATAGCTATTCTAACGTGTGAGGTGATATCTTGTGCTTTTGATTTGCATTTTCCTGATGATTAGTGATGTTGAATACATTTTCATATACCTGTTGGCCATTTGTATGTCTCTTTTGGAATAATGTCTGTTTAGATCCTTTGCTGATTTTAATTGGATTATTATTATTGAGTTTGCTATTGAGTTGTATGAGTTCCTTATATATCGAGATATTAACCCATTTTCAGATACACGATTTGCAAATATTTTCTCCCATTCCATAGGTTACCTTACATTTTGTTGATCATTTCTTGTGTTGTGCAGGATTATTTGATGTAGTCCAACTTGTTTATTGTTGCTCGTGTGTATATTTTACATTGTATTGAGCTTCAGGTTCCTAGTAGATACCCAAGTGGGGATGTCTATATAGATGCATAATCTGGGGCTCAAGGAGAGGATAGGGATGGAGATAAAATTTTGGAGTTGTATCTGGATGGCATTTGAGCTGTGGGCCAAGATGAGATAAACTTGAGAATGAGGATAGGTAAAAGAGATGCCCGAATACTGACCTCTCAGCCCTTCTGCATTTAAAGGTTCAGAAGGAGAAGGAGCTAGCAGTTGACCAAAACCAATTCAAAATGACCTTCTATACCCAGGAAGAGCACTCTAGGAGAAGTAGCTCTCTGGGTATGGTACACATAAACTGTGCATGCATGACCTCTGTAATAGCCACTGAGGTAGCAGACATCTTAGCAATATTGCCTGTTCTGTGTTTATTGGCAACTCCAGTTTGCTTGTGATGAAGTTGAAGTTTAGAGAAGTGAAGCCACTTATTTACCCAAGCTCAAAGATCATGAGAGCACATTTAAACTTCAAAGCCCATTCCCATTTATGGCACATGGCCATGGAGGTAGTGGCCATCACAACTTCAAGGGCACCGTTCCCATAAACTGTAATGTGAATGGCGCCCCCTGGACTTGCATAATGCACAGTATGTCAAACCGTAGGTGGCAGCCTGCACCTTTTCTTTCTATGGCTTGCTGCCGTGGCATCTTCCCTGCAAGGTTCCGCTCCTTTTAACATAAATATCTAAGTCCTTCCAAAGCTTCCTGATAAAAGAGGTTTATCATGGTGATTATAGGCTTGAACATTAGAGCAAAGCAAAAATTTGTTCAAGTCACAGCTCAGCCTCTTACTAGCTGTAACCCCTTAAAGCTTCAGTTTCTTCATCTGTGAAATGAAGAAAATAAGAGCAGCCACCTTCAAGGGATATGTAGGTATTAAAAGAAAGAAGGCATGAAGAAAGTTTACCATGCTTTACTCAATGATTTTTGTCTGGTATTAACTTATTTTTGCTTTTAACTACTCCTTCCTCAGCCAAGACATTGGCTCTCAGGAGAGATGGAAGGTTTTATGGAAAGAATAGGAATCAAATTGGGTTCAAATCCACCAGCAAATTAATGAAAAGGGCACCAGGGAACAGGAACCAGTATGCAGAACAAATATACGCAGCTCAGCAAGTGAGGAAAATAATTTGGGTGACTGTTTGGATCTGTTACTATTTCTGTACAGAAAAAAAAAAGCTTGTTTTATTTCAAGTATAAAAAAAGTCATTTGTCACAAATCTGGTTTTGTTTCTATTTACTTTGTGCACATAAGGAATTCCAGAACTGTGTGAAGGGAATTGTTTAAACCTCTGAAATCTAGGCTATTGGCCCTGTCATTCCATTACGGGGCAGGGCATTAAGAATTAAAGGCAGAGTGGCCCAAGGGATTGAAATCTATTTACAACCTAGTTACAGTATATCCTGTTTTCCCCCTGCTGTACTCAACTGAGTGTCTAACAAAAGATTCTTCCACATATCTGAAAATAAAATGAGGTTCTGGTGACAGTGTCTATGAGAAATTGACATAATATGTTTGGGTTTTATTTTTGTCAAAGGTACATAATGTTTTCCAGGTTTTTCTGCTCTTTCTTCCCCATTAAAAGAAATGAGAGGCAAGAGGCCAGCCTTGAAAAGGGGGAGAAGTTCTGGCCAAGAGCCCAGGATCATACTTCTGGTCTCAGAAGGAAATGTTAAGATGGGCTGAGTTTTAAATGAAGACAGAGGAAAAAAATTTTGTGTTCTGGAGTCTGACATCATCGTCCTCTGTGGCCTCCACCCCAACCTCAAACAACTATGAAATCATTTTTTTAAATTTGATTTTTAAGTAATCTCTACACCCAATGTGGGACTTGCATCTACAACCCCAAGATCAAGGGTTACATGCTCCACTAACCCAGCCAGTCAGGAGATCTACAACTGTGCAATAATTTAATGTTGAAAAAAGTTACCTTTAAATGTTTATTTGATTCACTTATTTTTAAAGATTTTATTTTTAAGTAATTTCTACACCCAACATGGGGCTCAAACTCATGACCCTGAGATCAAGAGTCACATGCTCTATTGACTAAGCCAGCCAGACACCTCTCAATTCACTTTCATTTAAAGACCTTAATCCGGTGTGAGGAATACAGCAGGATCATCCCACTTCTGCCACCTCCATGCATACTTCATTCCATAGGAATGGGAGCAAAGGTGGACTTCCTTGGCCACCTTCAAGAATGTGCAAAGTGAATCTTTCCAAGAGAGGGAATATTCAATCCTTTTTTATTTTTTTATTTTTTTTAATGTTTATTTTTGAAGGAGAGAGAGACAGAGGATTAGTGGGTGAGGGGCAGAGAGAGAGAGGGAGACAGAGAATCTGAAGCAGGCTCCAGGCTCTGAGATGTCAGCCCAGAGCTCGATGTGGGGCTCAAACCCATGAACTGTGAGATCATGACCTGAGCTGAAGTCAGACGCTTAACCAACTGAGCCACTCAGGCTCCTCGATCCTTTTTTTTATCGAAAAATTTTACTGTATACAAAAGTGGAGACAATAGTATAATGAGCCCCCGTATAACCATCATTCAAGTTAACAATGACCAACTCATAACCTATCTAGTTTCCTTGATACCCTCCACTAACTCAAACTAGGTGAAGCAAATCTCACTACTGGATCATTTTTTCCACAAGTATGTATGTATCTTTAAAATATAAGAACTATTTTTTACATAACCAGAATCATTCCTACACTTTAAAAAATTAACACCTAATATCATTATTTATTCGGTTTGTGTTCAAATTCCCTGATTGTCTCATAATTGTTTATTATTTTTGGTTATAGTCAAAACCCAAATAAAATCTATGTATTGTACAGATGATACATTTAAGTCTATTTTAATCTAAAGGTCACTCCTCCCTCCTTTTTCTTTTCTTTTCCTTGCAATTTATTCATTGGAGAGACTGGGTTAGTGTCTTAGAGAGTTTTCCATATAGTCTGTATTTGGCTGATTTTATCTTTCTCTGACTCCTGTACATCCTGTAAATTTGTAGTCAGATCTAGAGACTTAATCCAGTTTGAGTTTTTTGGCAAGAATCCATCATAGGCGGTGTGAATTTCCATCAGCAGGTGCATAATGGCTGGTTGTCTCTTTTTTGTGATATTAGCAGCTATTGATAATGATTATATAAGAAAGTGTAAGTTGGTGGTAGTCAAATTATCGTTCCTTATGATGTATTTAGCGGAAATATTTTATAAGGAGAAACTTCTCATTTACTACTTGGTTAAAATGCAGATTGTATAGGAAAGGGGCTGAGTGCTTACTTCTTTTTTTTTCTTTCTTTTTTTTTTTTACTATTTTTCAAAATAATAAGTTGGTTCCCTAGTATCCTGCAAATAGGACCGGTGCATGTTTTTTGTTTTGTTTTGTTTTGTTTTGTTTTGTTTTGTTTTGTTTTGTTTACAAATGAAAATTTAAATGTATTATGATAAATTCATAGATTTTTAAAATACCTTTGATGGTTTCAATACATTGCAGTTATTATTCTTCTTAATGTTCAAATTGTTCCATCTTTTAGTAGAGGCAACTTCATCAAGTTAACCCCTGAGTCCTTCTGACACAAACCTTGTACTTTCTAGTATGGTAGCACAGTCCAGGCTCATCTTAGGATTTTCTTTTCTGTTCTAAATTTGGATCAGCCATTTCTCCACAGAGTCCTGGTTCCTTTTGGTAGAAAATTAAGATTCAGAGAACACATTCTGAGTACTACGTGGGCTCATTTTATTGGTTGATTATTTGTTTCTAGGCTTTTTCCATGGGCAAAGCTAGGAAATACTTTTTTTTTTAATAAAATGTATCATGAGTTCATATTGATACTTTCATTTCAAATTCAAGACTTCAGGGTTTTTACTTAACCTCATCAGTCTCACATCTGTGTTTCCTTTTGCCAGTATTAATTATTTTCTTTCACTCTGATCAATACTATTTTTAAGGATGTTCAGAGAAAAGGATTCCAAGGTCTTCTGGGGACAGAATATGATGCTGCTTGCTTCCCCCACAGAATTCATTGATTTGAGCAGGGGCAGGTGCAATTTACATTTTAAAAATTGAAATTGAAATGATTGTGTTTAGGAGCACAGGGACTTTTTATTGTTTTATCTTCAATTATTTTGAAGGGTTGGTTGGAAAACCTGCTCCCAGAGATGGTTCTTTTTAGTCTCAGAGGAACCAGCTGGCTCTCAGAGAAGCAAGAGTGAGTGACCGGACTTGGTGTTTGTAGGAGTTTGGGGTTTGATTTCAGGTCACCTCTCTTCTTACCTTGGGAGCCATTTGTGGGTGAGGAGGTTCTGAAATAATTTCTGGATGCTGCAAGTTATCAATCTGAGGTCTGGGAGGAGGACAGATACTAGGACCCTGTGTGGGACACTTATTTGGGAGAACACATCAGAAGAGTTAATAAAGCAAAATCAACTAGGGTTTGTCATTTCTCATGGGGCTTATTATCTTAGGAGAAGTAGGTGTCTATCCCATACAAACTCCAGGTGCCACTTTATCATGGGGAGAACCTAAGAAAAAGAAATTTCCTAAGGTCTGATCTTAACTACTGTAACTTCTGGTGAGAGGCTGGCAGGTCTCCTGCCTCACCGAATTGTACAACTACAGAATGGCAGAGTTGAAAAGTCCCTGAGTCATCTAACCAGGTTTTCAGCTTTCCTGGAGAAGGAGCTAGAGCCTTTATTTAAAAACAAACAAATGAGGGCCACCTGGGTGGCTCAGTCAGTTGCGTGTCAGACTTTGGCTCTAGTCATGATCTTGTGGTTCATGAGTTCTAGCCCCATGTCTGGCAAGCTGTTGTCAGCCTGTCTGCTTCAAATCTGCTTCGGATCCTCTGTCTCCCTCTCTGCCCCTCCCCAACTTGTGCTCTCCCAAAAATAAGAATAGTTTTTTAAGAAAGATTTAAAAAACAAACAAATGAGGGGTGCCCGGGTGACTCAGTCGGTTAAGCATCGATCATGATTGATCAGGTCATGATCTCATGGTTTGTGAGTCTGAGCCCACCTTGGGCTCTGCACTGACAGCTCAGAGCCTGCTTCAGATTCTCTGACTTGGTCTCTCTCTCTCTCTCTCTCTCTCTCTCTCTGTCTCTCTCTCTGCCCCTCCCCTGCTTTTGCTCTCTCTCAAAAATAAATAAACATTTTAAAACCAAAAAAGCATGCAAACAAATAAAAAATAAATAACTATGCAGCTTAGATCCATTTAATCATGCTCTCAGCAGAAGGTTTAGTAATCTCAGTATTAAACACTACCCCCAGGGATTCTTATCTTTAGGGAAGTTTTAAAAACATTGTAATTCAACACCCTCATTTTTCAGAGGGCAGATTGAGATGCATAGGAAAAGTGATTTATCCAAGTCCCCAGCTGGCAATTAATATTCCTAAAGGACACATACCCTACAGTTACTACCCATGAACACACCCACCTATAGATAACCATATGTTTTTCTTTAAAATGTTAGTTATGTATTTGCCCAAAGGGTTCATAGACAAAGAAGATTATATACATTAGCATTTATGGGTCTCTTGTGGCTAGTTCCATGGTAAGAGAGAACTTTTTAATTCATTGTATTTGTTTGGCTTTATGATCTCAGAAAGGTCTTTTTCAAAGCAAAAGATGTTTTCAGAACTTGGCTTTATTGGGAGATATAAGACTTTGAAATGTAAACATACCTTCTTGTACAAAGAACCCTAGTGAGTCAGAAGGCCTGTTTACAGAAAAACAAACATTTACAATTGAAAGCAAGATGAAAGCACAACACAAGGATTATTTCCCTTATCTTGGACCTTGGCCAGAGTTTATTCACCTACATCTACCTATATAATGTAGATCAATTGTCTTCAGGAACATTGTTCTGGAGAAGGTAACAGATGTGCTGCCAACAAAGATTTTTTTCTGATCAAAGTTTGGGAAATGCTGCATTAGGCTACCCTGTCTTCAAAATCCACGTTGGGCCCGAGGGCAGAGTAAGAAATAGAATACACACCATGCACACATTGATGACAAAATGAGTAGGAGTGCACCAGGTTCAGAGTGAGGTACGGGAGAGCATGGCTTGTTTTTAAAAATTAGATACCGTGTGACACATTATGTTTTCCATTTTGCCTTGGTTGCTGGAAAGCCTAGCTCTAAATTAATGCTTAATGCAATAACTATTTTATCCCAGGTTGTCGTCTCAATTATTGGCTCCCTTCTCAGAGGCCGTGTTTTTTTTTTTTTTTAGCATTCTATTACATGTGTTTTTGTTAGCAATAGCTTCAGGCTATTGTAGGAGGTATAACGGACTGGTGTGTGAGTTCTGGAGTTGGACACATTGTGGGCAAGTCACTTATTTGCTGTGTCTGAGTTTCCTCATCTGTTGATGAGGATTAAACCTGCTGAGAGGATTAAATAAGGCAATGTTTAGAAAGTGTTCGGCAGAGTACCTGGGACATGGTAAGCATCAGTGTTAACTGTACATAACAGCAAAACTTCGGCAGTATGAAATAGATTAGGAATACCTTAAATAAATGCTTTTAATGCATATTCTGATAAAGTCATTTTATCATTTCAGTCTATTATCCAGAATTGCTCCTCGTAATAAAAGTGAATATTTAAATAATGTTTCCAGTGTGCTAAGTACTTTTTAGTGTGTTTTACATGTTAACTTATGCATGCGTATGTTTCTGATGTTCATTAATGGAAATGTTTTGATCTGTACAACCCCATGAGGTGGGACTATCGTTTTCTCAGTTTTACAGATGAGACAGACAACAGAGGGACAGAGAGGGAACTTGATCAAGTTCATAAAGATAGAGGGATAGAAGTGGGGTTCACCCTCAAGTACTCCAGCTCCGGAGTGGTTTAACCATGATGCATTCTGCTTCCAGCCAATATTCATTCAGCACTCACAATGTGCCAGGTTCTGCGACAAGGGCGTTACCTGTAGCATCTCATTTGGTCCTTCCAACAACCATATGATATTGGAAGGTGCCATTTGAGAAAAACAAAAACAAAAACCTTGGCTCTATGGTAAAGATCATTTATGAAAACATCTGCAAATGAAAAGTATCATCAAGATTTATATATTATTTCCTCTTTGACCATGGAAACTCTTTGTTAGTGGAATTCATGATTGAAGAATAGAAGATCTTGTGTGAAAAGGGACCCAAATAATGAACAAAGCCACAAAGCCCTTATAAATATTCATCTTCACTAAAATTAAAGCAGTAAAGACACTACACTCAATAGACTAGCCATAGCATTTCCTATTCTTGGTTACTAAGAACCCGGATGCCTGTTGTGTCTCACCACCCAGTTGTAGGAAAAATATGGCAGCTGCAACAAGACTTGGAATGATTTACACTTCACATTCACTCAGTGTGAAATTTTTGGCAATGTGGAATAATATGCAAATGTATATGAGAGGCCTAGAGTTTCTCTTAAAGGCAAACTGGTATTCATAAAGGCACTGCTAGGTCAATGGAATTGTTGGGTCCACATCCGTGAGCTGATGAGTGAAGAACTTGCCAACATTGATACGTCTCCTGAAGGTGAAAATACTTGCAAGGAAGAGAAGCAGGAGAAGTTCTTTCTGGTCTGGGACCACTTTTCAGGTTTAGGATGCTCTGACACGAATCCAGCTAAACCTAAGGGCCTAGGATCAACTATTATGCTGATATTATCACAGGCCAAAAAAAAAAAAAAAAAGAGAGAATCAATTTCTTTGAAGTATAGGCCACATGAAAATTTTCCAAGACAGCCTCGGGGTTTTGATCTACTAATCAGAGACATGAATGATTAATGCCTCAGTGAAGCAGCTCAGTTGCTGATGAAGCCAGGCATTTCAGTGTGTGATTACTGTTGCCATTCGGGTTCTTCAGGAATCAGACTCCAAGATGGAATATAGATGCAGATGTATATTGAGGATCAACGCCTGTGGAAGGGAAAGGAAGGAAACTGGTGTGGGCAGAAGGAGACGACAACTTGTTTCACCTCCAACTGTCTCACCTGACACCCACTGGGAACTCCAGGGTTGAATTGGCCTCTGAGTTGTCCTGCACTGAGTCAAAATGGCCAGGCGACCCCATATTGGATGTGGGCTACCCGTGGAAGGGCATAACCTTGGAGGAGGCATTTTTCCAAAACTGAAGCAATCTCTGAAGACATCAAGAATGGTCTGCTGAAAGCACTTCCATCAACTGAGGCAACAAGTCCTTCCTGGAAGAGGATCTGGGTGGCTTATGTCCACAACCACCAGAGTTACTCAGAGGACCATTTCCAATCAGTTAAATAATTTTTGTTAGGCCTCTTAAGGGGAGCACATTAACAGGAGTAGAGAAAAGCTTCTGGTGTCTATTATCACCAAATTATTTCAGCTTGGGGCCTTTCTGAGATCCAGGAGCTGAGAATCTGTTTGGGAATCCCTGAACTCTCTTGGCTGGGTTAGGAGGGAAATGAGGGTAAATTTAACTGGAATGAGGGTAAATCGTGCTCAATGAACCAAAGAGAGAGAGAAAGGAAAGTTGTTACATTTGTGACATGTAATAGTGATAAATTGTACTTTTCAAAAGTGGGAGGAAATTAACCAAGGTATCTTTGTGGATTGAGGACATTATGCTAAGTAAAATAAGTCAGTTGGGAGAGACAAATACTGTAAGATCTCACTTATAAGATGAATAAGTTCTGGGGATCTAATGTAGAGCATAGTGACTATAGTCAACAAAACTGTATTGTATACTTAAAAGTAGCTAAAAGAGAAAAGAATAGATCTTAAAAGTTCTCGGGGCGCCCGGGTGGCTCAGTCGGTTGAGCGTCCGACTTCGGCTCAGGTCACGATCTCACAGTTCGTGGGTTCGAGCCCCGCGTCGGGCTCTGTGCTGACAGCTCAGAGCCTGGAGCCTGCTTCACATTCTGTGTCCCCCTCTCTCTCTGCCCCGTCCCTGCTCATGCTGTGTCTCTCTCTGTCTCAAAAATAAATAAACATAAAAAAAAAAAAGTTCTAAACACACACACACACACAGGTAACTATGTGAGGTGATAGATATGTTAACTAACCTTATTATGGTAATCACTTTGCAATATATGTGTATATCAAATCATCACATTGTACATCTTAAACTTACACAATATTACATGTCAATTAGATCTCAATGAAGCTGCGGAAAAAAAAATCAGTCAAATTAAAAAAAAACACACACACACACATACACACACACATGGTAAAATCTTGGTTTGTGAGCATAATTTGTTCTGGAAACATGCTTATAATCCAAAGCACTGTATATTAAAGTGAATTTCCCTATACGAAATAATGGAAACTCAGGTAATTCATTCCACAACCCAAAAATATTCATATGAAAATGAATATAATACTGCAATATAATACAAAGTAATAAATAAAGTACAAAATATAAAGGAAAAGGAAACAAATTAACCTGCACTTATCTTTGAAAACCTTCATGGCTGGTGTGAGGGAGACAGGAGAGAGGGTTATTATGTAGGACAACTTTCACTATCACTAATGAAATCACTGCTATGTATTGGCTCAGTGGAATCTTTTTCTTTTCATGCAACTTTAACAAGGAACTTATCCAGTGACACTTGATTTTGCCTCCTTTTGAGGATTTCAAAGAAAAGTTCATTGCATTGTTATTAAACAGATTCATTGCTTGCACTGCTACAGATTTATTTGAGTGGTGCTTTTCTACAAAATTTTGCAGTTTCCTACATTTTACACATCTCCATAATCTCATTTGAAGTGAAGGATTCCTGTGCCTTTTTCTCCTCCTCCTCTGGAGATGAGATCTCCATAACCTCTTGCTGTTGCTCGTGATGCTCGTTGGTGGTCAGCTCCTGGCCATGTTCCTCCACCAGCTCTTGAATGTCCTCCTTATTCACATCCAGTCCCATGGCCTTCCCCATGGACACAATTTCATCGACAACTGGCAGCTCCTGTTTGCAAGCAAGCCTTTCTAAGTCATGTCCAAGAACACAATCAGGCCATAGCTTTCTCAGGCAGAATGGAGGGTTCTCTTGGTGACCCCATCCCAAGCTTTATCGATGATCTTGAGGCAGGTCATGATGTGGAAATGATTTTTCCAAAACTCTCAGAGGTTTGTTCCTTCAGTCTCCTCGAAGCATTGTTGAAATAGTGCTTTGGTGTAAAACTTTTTAAAGTTTGAAATGACCTGCTGATCCATGGTCTGGAGGATTGGAGTAGTATTGGGAGGAAGGAACTTGACCTTAGTGGACTCGAATTCCTCCAGTAAGTCGTCCTCAAAGCCTGGAGGATGAACAGGAGCATTATCAATAACCAGTAAGGCTTTGAGTATCAGATTCTTTTGTTAAAGTTATTTCTTCACTGCAGGACCGAAGACCTTGTTGATCCACTCAACAGATAAGATACGGTGACCCAAGCCTTGCTGTTGGGAACTCCACATCACATTTAACTGGCTCTTCTGCACCTTGCATTTCTTGAAGGCTCCTGGATTCTTGGAATGATACATGAGCAGGAGCTTGACTTTGAAATCCCCACTTGCATTAGCACAAGAGGGTGAGATGGTCATTCATGGGCTTGTGACTAGGTATTGCATTCTCTTCTTCTATAATGTAGGTCCTCTTTGGCATCTTTTTTCAAAAAAAGTCCCATCTCATCGCAGTTAAAACTTGCTCCAGCAGGTAACACTTGGAAACCACGAGCTTCTAGAACTCGGTAGTGAATGCCTCAGCTGCCTTAGCATCCAAACTCACAGCCTCTCCATGCCTCACAACACTAGGGATGCCACTTCTCCTCTGAAAGTTATCAAACCATCCCCTGCTTGCCTTGAAGGCTTCTTCGTTTTCTGTTGATGTACCTGGCAGTTTACTTACGAGGTCAGTGTACAAGGCCTTTGTCTTCTCACAGATAAAGTTCTCTGTCACAGTATCACCTGCTAGTTGCTTCTCGTTTATCCAAGCCAGAAGCTACTTTTCTGCATCTTCCAGAACACATGGCCGTTGCTTTGATATTCTCGTGACTCCTTTTGCTGCATCTAGCCCCCTTACTTCTTCTTTCTTCTTTAATACTGTGCAAATGGTCAACTAGATTTCTTATAAAATCTTGCAATTTTGGCCACTCGCATACTTCATTGGTACTTCTCAATGATTTCCTTCTTAAGCATCTCCCTCTTCTTACCACCTTTCTTTTCAACCTTTTTCTACATGGGGGCCATTGTATATGCTTGCACGGATGTTGACTACAGTACACTATTAATAAACTCTTGTCATATACTGTATTTAACGTAACTGGCAATAAGGCAGCACAGGAAAGTGTCCATATCTACAGGCAGCCTGACCTAGAATGAAGCAAAGCATTCATAAGCTTACTCTTGTATGGAAAAGCAAAAAACTGTCCATAGGTGCTTTGAAGTGACAAAAAATATTCTAGTGCCAGGTGTGGTCACCTTTCAATGTTCTGAAAAATCTGATTTCTGCCGAACACTGTGGCCTGAGACTGAGCATTCGAGCTTGGGAGACGATCACCCACAATCCTGCAGCAAGAGAGAGAAAGAGAACCATTGGCTCAGTTGTGATCATGTGACGTTCAGCATCACATACTACTTGTATTGCAAGACATCACTCGTTTATCAAGTTAAAATTTATTAGATATGTTTGCTCGTCTTGCTGAACACCTGCAGAACAAGTTACTTTCAATTCAAGGTTTTACTGTATATCTATCCAGAATGGAACTCTCGCTTTCCACCCCTAATGCTCTTTTTTTTTTTTTTTTCTGTATTTTAGAGAGAGCATGAGCAAGTGGAGGAGAGGGGCAGAGGGAGAGAGAGAGAGAATCTTAAGCAGGCTCCATGCTCAGTATGGGGCTCAGTGTGGGGCTGGGTCTCACAACCCTGAGATCATGACCCGAACCGAAATCAAGAGTCGAATGCTCAACCAACTGAGCTACCCAGGCACCTCACTACCCCTCATACTCTTATTCCAGTCTTTCCCAACTCTGTAAAAGACACCACCATTCACCTGGATGCTCAGGTCAGACGCAAACCCTCTTGACTCTGATCTTCAACATTTATCCTTACTGTGACCTAGTCTCTCTACTTCCACTTGCTGCTTTTGCAGGGATGTATGTGTTGGTTTTCATGAGTTATATTTATTATTCACCCAGAGAAATTGTTTTCAGTATGTGGTATGCATTTTTCCTTTTATTACAGTGTCTTCAGGTAAGGCCCTGAATACCAAACTGCTTTTATTGCTCTCATTCTCAAACCAATAGAAGCACTAAATCTTGGTCTTATCTTGGCCCCAGTCATCTTAAAGGAGTCTGTCTTTTCTCATGACTTCTACTTCCTTCCAAGCCACTCACTATTCCACTCTGTATCCTCACCCACCCAACACCTTATTGACACTGCTCTTGATAAGGCCACCAATAACCTCCTAATTGTTGAACTGAAAGGATTATTTCTGTGACGGACTGTACATTGGAAATGGCTCACTTTTCCTTCCATTCTGGATCCATGGCCCATGCACCCTGCATTTATCCCACTGCTTGGCCAACAAGCATCAGACTTGTTTGGTGACTCTCCTTGTAGATTCCACCCTTAATTCTTCTCTTTTCTCATTCTACAACAATGGTTCTTAAACTTCTCTTTTTCTTTTTTCTTAAAAAAATTTTTTTTTCTTAAAAAAATTTTTTTTTCATGTTTATTTTTGAGAGAGAGAGAGAAACAGAGTGTGATTGGGCAAGGGACAGAGAGAGAGGGGGACACACAATTTGAAGTAGGCTCCAGGCTCTTCACTGTCAACACGGGGCCATGACCTGAGCTGAAGTTGGACACTTAACCGACTAAGCCACCCAGGTGTCCCAAATTTCTTTTTTTTTTTAAGGATACCTTTGAAAAGATGCTAAAAGCTATGGGACACTCTAACTTGGAAAAAAAAATGCCTATATTCATGGATTCACAATACTTTAAGTAATTTCAAGAGGTTCCCTCATACCCTGAAGCCACATTAGACCCTCTGTTCTGCTTTCTCAACTGGGGGGATGCCAACCACTCTCCAGGCTTTAAGCATCACTCAGATGTTGATGGCTTTTAAATGTATACCTGAGCAGCAACCATTTTCCAAAACCTTAATTTTGCATCCCCAATTTCCAACTAAAACATCTCTGTTTATCCCCAAGCACCCTATGCTCAATGTGTATGAAATTGGCCTACACTCCCTGTCTGATTTCTCTTCCAGGTGGATAATATTGCCATTCACCCAATCACCATAAAGAAACCTACTCCTTTTACTCCCCATATGGGACACCAAAAAAAAAAAAAAAAAGAAAGAAAGAAAAGAAACCTGCTCTTCTTTCCTTCCTGTTGCAGCTTCACAAGTTCTCGTCCTTTTCTTGCTTGGATTACTAGAGTAGTCTTCTATTTGGTCTGCTCGTCTCCCACACTGGCCTCTTCAAATCCATCTTCCACACTGGAGCTACATTTACCTTCACCAACACCCCACATTGTTGAAGGCAGTAATTCCCCAAGTGCGTTTCTAAGAATACAAAATCTGTGTTGTGTAATTGGTGTTACATGAACAAGAAAGTTCTTATGGTCAACTGAGTTGGAGAAAAGAGAGAAAAATAATTAGGTTTAATTACTTCTCAGAGTCTTCAATATGCTAAAATGCATTTTGGAGTTCTAACTGGAGATATATAGATTTTGTCAAACTTTTTGGCAACAAAAAGTCTAGTGTTTGGAGTATACTTTGGACAGCTTGTCTCTGAGCTCAAATTTAATTTCCTTCTCTATGTTTCCTTTCAATATCTAGCTGCTATTCTTGATAATGTAGACAATGGGAGGACAGCAGTGTGGTAATCTGAATTCAGGGAGACCAAGGGTTAAATTTCAGCTCCAGATTTGATTAAATTACTTAATCTCTCAGAACATGTGCTGGCTGGTTTCCATTTGCCCCTCAAGAAGCTGACCTCTATAGACTGCATCCGTCCAGGCATCCCTGCTCTCTGGCTTCCAGTTAGGTTTGGCCAATGGGAAGCAGTGGTGGAAAACCATTGGGTCAGAGCAGTGGGAGAAGAGAAGGCAGGGTACTAATCCCCCTCCCAACCCTCCAGCTCCCTGCCTTGTTGTACCACAGTGTTTTGACCATCTTTCAGTTCCAGCTGTCTCATGTTCTGAGTAACTTTCTCCTTCCTCTTTCCCTTTAGAGCCAGGGGTGATAATGGCTTCTAACAGTTGCTAATCTCTAAGGCTTCATTATCTCTTGTTACTTCCCTTACCTCTGTTCACACCTCTGTAAATAGTCCATTCCTTAAACTTTCTCCAGTTAACCCCCTTTAGTATGCCATCTGTTTCCTACTTGAATGCTGACAATTTAGAACGTTAGTGTCATTACAAAATGAGGATAGTAACACCCACCTCGTGGGACTGTTGAGAATATTCAGCGAAATTGCAGTGAGTATGCCAAGCACCCAGCACAATGCCTGGCACACAGCATTGCTTCCTAAATAAGAGATGACTTCCTTGGTTCTCTTCCTTTCTGCCTTGTCTTGTTCAGCATACCGAACACACAAATTTCCTTTATGAGGGCTCGGTGTGAATAAATTTCAAGTGATTATTGATAAATAGTTCACCCACCTACAGACCCCCTAAATAGTCACATACTCAGGGATCTTCCTGCTCCCTTGCCAGGCTGAGGTGGGTAGTGGGAAATAATGCCAGGCCCCAGTCTGAAGATGCAAAGCTGCCACAAAGAGTCAGGCTCCAGTCAGTGGTCACAGAACAAGGATGACCTGTAGGTTCCATTACAGGACCCTGGAACAGCCTGGAACAGAGAATCCTAACAAGGACTGGAACAGCAAGGGTCATGGTGTCTGTGTGCTCAGCATTCTTCTTGGAAGAAAGCTGCCTCTGTACTGGGCCCAGATGGTCTGTGCCCCCACACTAGCCAATTGTTTCCCAAAGAAGAAATCTTTCCAGTTCCAAATCTATTCCTTGTACCCACTAAAGTGATCAAGTGGCCTGAATGGGGAGAGAGAAGGGGGGGCACTATTTGGAAGGGGAAGTCACTTGAACTAGGTTTCCAGTACATTTCCCAACAGGCATAAAAAGGAGAAATTTTAAAATAGTGTTAAAAGAGAAATAATAGAGAATATTTAGGGGGTCTGTAGGTGGGTGAACTATTTATCAATAATCACTTGAAATTTATTCACACCGAGCCCTCATAAAGGAAATTTGTGTGTTCGGTATGCTGAACAAGACAAGCCTTCCTTGTGGCATGTAATCAGAATGCGAGTTCGTTTGGTATGCTACCTTCCCTTTAAGTGGATTCAGTGGGAGACATTCTTCTTATAGTTCTTGCAAACTCAAAGAGTTTTTTGATCACTCTTAAAGCCAGTAGGACACAGTCTAATTCAGAAATAAAACTATCCAGTTCATTATGCAACACTTCTAACTTTACTCAAAAGCAAGTGTTCTCTCCACCCTGGGAGCTCTCCAGCAAAGAAATTCTCTACCAAGACTACAGTACATCTTGTGGCAGAGGTGCCACCTGCAGGAACTTGGAGCCCTCCCAACACCTTGGGGTCTTACAAATTTGAAATACAAAATTTCCCCTAGCATCAGGGAGCACCCACATTGGTCTGCCACAACGAAGTATGACTAGGAGGAATGGTTCTAAGGTCAGAATGAGGACACAAAAATAAAAGCCAAGCAAGGAGAGGAGATAGGATTCTGTGTGGAGGGTGAGCAAGGGAGGTTGCCTGGCCCTCTTCCCCTGTGGCTCACTTTGCCTTCCCCAGGTGGAGCCCTGGGGACCCTGAAGCTATCTAGGGGATAAGGATGATCTAGCTTGGGTAGCACAGGATACCCTGATTTCAAGCAGTCCACCAGTAGGAGAATGAGGCTTTTAACTCTGTACAGCCCACAGTAAATGGAGGCTTAGAGGGTGAAGTTTAAGAAGGTGAGGGTGTCACTTTTCCCATGCTTCATCTTGGCAGAAGTTGCTCATCTTAGGACAAAACCTAATGGCCCCCAAGCATCATCTTGTCTGCAATCCCTGGAAAGGGATGCAGCTGGCTTCTCTTCCCAAGGTCCGGAACCTGCCTTGCCTGAACTCAAAACCTCAGATCACTCCCCTTAACTCCTCCTTTGATGCTGCCCTGTCTTTCCCACTGACCCAGAATGTGCCAGGACAAGATTCCCCTTTTACCTCCCTCCCAGGCCAATCCCTTCTATAAGCAGCCCAAGGCTTCAGCTGCCAGGACTCTTGAGGAAACACTCCTACACAGTATACCAGCATACTAGGAATGGGCTATAGTACACCTCTACTGATCACTTCTCCCCTCCACTCCAGCTTGGGCTCTGGAGTTCCCCCACCACAGGGTGCTTCTGGCATGTGCAACCTCATCTAATTCATCCTCAGCATGTCATGCATACACTGTCATCTATCTGTGCCATGCCATCAAAAGGGCTGGGGAATGCTACTCTGGAACACGTTCTACCTGCCAAGAGGAAAAGCTGATAGAGAAAGAGGCTGTGATCTGGAGAGAAAGGAGCTATAATTGATGGATAATGGATATAAAGTTTCTATAAATTACAAAGTACTATGGATGCTCATGTTAAAAGTTGTGTGTAGGGGCACCTGGGTGGCTCAGTCCGTTAAGCTCCTGACTTCGCTCAGGCCATGATCTCACAGTTCATGAGTTCGAGCCCCGTGTTGGGCTCTGTGTTGACAGCTCAGAGCCTGGAGGCTACTTCAGATTCTGTGTCTCCCTCTCTCTGCCCTTCACCTGCTCATGCTCTGTCTCTCTCTCTCTCTCTCTGAAAAATAAATACACATTTTAAAAAATTTTAAATAAATAAAATAAAAGTTGTGTGTATAATGACCTTTTTGTGATCTGTATCTTGCTTTCTTTTAATTTAATAGCATTTCGGATTGCTTTCTATAATAGCACTTATAGACTTACCATGTTCTTTTTAGTGACTCTATGTGGTTCTTCCTTTGTACTATATTTTACTTAACTGGTCCCCTATTGATGGATATTTAGGTTGTTGCTGGGGTTCTTCTGCTATTGTAAATAATCTTGCAATGAACATCCTTACACATAAAAAAAAAAAAAAAAAAAAGTGAGAGTGTCGTAAGTGCCAAGTGAAATGTCCCTGTCTTCCAGGTCAGACTCTCTATGGTATGCTGAACAGGCTGAGGCAAAGCTCCAGAAGTTTATTGGGAGAACTGAAGATCTGCGGAGATGGTGAAATTACTAGTCTAACAAATCTCCTTGGGTCAAGTGAGGACACAGGTAGGTCATGAATGGCATCCAAATACCTGGGTTGGAACTATTTGCAGGGAACAGACTGTGAAGGCAACCCTGGGCCATAGTTGACCTGAGTATTTTTTTCTAGACCTGGGGTGAGATAGTAGTGGTCATACCTCTCCATTTGATGCCACTCTTTCAACTCTCACCACCAGAATCTACCTGACGCCTGCAGTGTGGAAGGCAGAATAATCAGCCCTAAAAGATGTCCATGTCTTAATCCACCTGATCTGTGAATGTGTTACCTCACACAATAAAAGGCACTTTGTTGGGGTGCCTGGATGGCTCAATTGGTTAAGCATCCAACTTTGGCTCAGGTCATGATCTCGCAGTTCATGAGTTTGAGGCCTGCGTCAGGCTTTGTGCTGACAGCTCGGATCCTGGAGCCTGCTTCAGATTCTGTGTCTCCCTCTCTCTCTGCCCTTTTCCTGCTCATGTTCTGTCTCTCTCTCTCTCAAAAATAAATAAACATCAAAAAAATGTTTAAAAAAACAAAACAAAACAAAAGGCACTTTGCAGATGTGATTAAATTAAGGATCGTAAATTGGGAAGGTTATTCTGGATTATCCAGGTGGGTGGGCCCACTATAATCACATGGGTCCTTATAAGAGGAAGGCAGAAATGTCAGAGAAAAGGAAAATGTGACAATGGAATCAGGGATCAAAGTGATATAGTTGCTGGTTTTGAACATGAAAGCGGGGTGGGGGGGGGGGCACAAGCTAAGAAACATGGGTAGCCTGTAGTAGGTAGAAGGGCAAGAATTCTCACCTACAGCCTCCAGGAGGAATGATACCTGATGATACCTTTTCTTTAGCCTCCTGGAAGTGATTTCAGACTTTTGACCTCCAGAACTGTAAGATAATCAATTTATGTTAATTTAAGCCACTGTGTTTTTACTCAATTGGTATAGCAGCAACATGGGAAACTAATACATGTGGTAAGAAAATATTGAAATAATTATTTCAAGCTCCTAAAACCCCAGTTTAAAAAAAAAATCCTGATGAGACATCAGCTCCCCAGCCCAACCCCAATCGAACGATACTATTTTACTGTGGGAAATCTCATTTTCAAGTCTGGAAGTTTCAGTGTTGCTCATTCACATTTAGACTATCAGGAACATCATAGGGTGTCTCAGTGATGGGGAT
The DNA here is from genome assembly GCF_018350155.1 of Leopardus geoffroyi. NCBI lineage: Eukaryota > Metazoa > Chordata > Mammalia > Carnivora > Felidae > Leopardus > Leopardus geoffroyi. The sequence goes on from NC_059328.1 coordinate 51,186,958, forward strand.
AGCTATCTTTCTTTATGGGCTGATACCCAGTTCCAGTGCAGTTGTGTTCTTGATATGAGGAAGGGTCCTCTTTCAGAGAGAAAGACCCAGGCTTCTAGCTCACCAATGATAGCATTAGTTAAATGATCACAGTGATTCATAGGGTGGGGGTTGGAGTAAATGGCCTGTCTATATAATTTCTATATGAGAAATATCAACAAGTGCTAAATGACATATTCAAGTATTCTTGGAGGAAGAAATTAGGAAATGGAAATACTAAGAACAAAAATATACCCCACCCTAACTCAGTGTTAACATAATAAAACTATGTATTATTCCAAGTTGAACAATGCACTGTATTGTGATTACTTTATTATACAGCTTTTTGTTTTCTGTTAAGTTAGTATTTGCTTTGGTTTTGTTTTTTTAGTTTTCTAGATAAACATCACTATTTCATATTCAAACTTTGGGACTGAAGTATAAATCTCTCAAGATGGTCAAACACATGAGGTAATTTACATACTTTATTTTTTCTTGGTTACATCTCTCCTGAGTCTCTCTGTCCTCCTACTCACCTCTAGACTGGTTCCTTTCTATGTTTACCACAAGAGCTCTTATGCTGAATTAACTCTACTTTAGGATTAAGAGTACTAGACTGATGGAGAGGTGACCTCAAGGAAACTGCTTTGGAGTATGTGCCAGTTCTGATTTTTTTCCTGACAAGACTTTATAGCCTCAATTTCATACAGGGAATATTCTCAATCATATTGTATTAATCCCAACCCCTGATCAACCCTCAGTATTTTTTAACTGGTAATGAGTCAAGTATATCCGGTAAACAAAAGTAGTTGGCAAGAACTCAAGGTGTAGTTAAGTGAACAAAGACTTGATAAGCTGTTAATGGTGCTCTGACAGTAAGTCTAGCTCCTACTATATACATGGTGGTTTGAGCCCACACCAGTCCCTGGCAAATCACCCAAAAGGGGTAAGTATAGGGGCACTTTGGCCCAAGAAGGGAGCCACAGTATCAATTACATTGCTAAAGCCAGATTAAAAAAATGGGATGATGGATTAAAAATGATGATGTTTGTTGGATAATTGTTTCCCTGGATTCCTAGTTTCTTAGACAATTTTTCTAGATAGAGCATGTGTTCTCAAATGGGAGTGATAAAATCTTAGATATTATAATAACCATTGTTCTCCAAAGGGCATACTACATAAATAGATATACAGTATATTTATGATATTAAAATTTTATGGAGTGGAGAGTGATTTGGAAAATTTGTCAAAAAAAAGATTCCTTAGAAGGGCAATAACAACAACAACAACAAAAAGATTGAGGAAAATATTGTTCCAGAGGAAGTTGGTTTCTATTATTGGTCTCCTCATAATATACTTTTTAATATATTTTATTTGATAATTAAAATTTAAGTTGGATGGTAAAGTAGATTGTTTTCTATTGTGTTCATGATTGGAAAAATAATTCCTACAAAACCAGCCTCCTTTCAGGACCCTTCAATAGTCATGGCCCAGGAAGCAGAGGTAAAACCAAGGTATCCCAGGGTTACCTATTAGTAGTTGTCCACATCTATAAAAACCAGAGATAGAGGAAAAAATTGTATATGAATTTCACCTGACCATAAGATGAGAGATGGGTTGTACATGCTTTCCAGACCAACTTAGTGATGAGACTCATTGTATTCTTAGCAGTTGCCTGGAGCAAATTTCTTAGTGCTAGTGAATGGTTTCCTTCCATTATAAGTTGTGCATTCTGTGAGTGTGTCCTGAGGATCCTAATAACCAATTATACTGCCACTTTAAAAAATATTGTAGTAAAAATTGGGAATAATTGCATATAATCAGCTGCCGAAGACAAAGCTGGGAGCCCTGGGGTAAAACATTGGGTAGCTTGAATCCATTACTTGTTAGAAGAAGGAGGTCAAGGTGTGCTCAAATCACAGAGGTCAGCAAACTTCGTCTGTCAAGGTCCAGATAGTAAATATTTTAAGCTTTGTGGGACACTTGGTCTCTGTCATAACTCTTGACTTAGCGTTTGTGGTACCAAAGAAGCAAAAGGCAATTCATGGATGAATAAACATAGTTGTGTTCCCAAAAAAACTTTACTTATAAAAATAGGCAGCAGGCAAATTTGGCCTGCCAGCCCTTGCTCATGTGTATTATTTACCATTTACAACCATGGAATTTACTTTCTTTAAAAGGGTGTATCTCTTATCTATGGAAATACTTAGAATGTCCTGGTATTTTTCCTGGTAGAAATTGAACGGAATGAGAAACTGGAAACTCCAGCTGAAGGCCCCTTAGGATGCTACAATTTCTTAGCAAAAAGCCCAGTTTTGGGTACCATTCTGGTGGCAGACATAGGGTGGGCGGTAAGTTTCTTCTTGGAGCACTATAACCTCAGGGGTCTTGATGGCCTGACTCATGGATGAATGAGGCCTATTCCAGTGGTTCCTGTCCAAGTCCACCTATGGACTGTGGAAAACTGCTAGCTGTGCCTGATGGAATTAGTCTCAGGAGGCTGAGAAGGTTCTGGTGGGAAATTATATACTGTACCTTGTTTTATGATAGAATCCTTATGAACTCACAGGCCCATGTGACTGCTGTATTTACTACCCTCCCCTCACTGTGTCCCCACAATGACACTACTTTTCAGCAGGGTCTAAAGTAGAACAAGAGTGTGATGACTGGAACCCATAGCCTTCTGGAGGGTGTTGCTTTCAGAATGAATGAAGTGGGTAGCTCAAAGGCCACCTGAGTCCATCGCACATGCTGCAGAAGAGTCCTAAGAAATACTTGTATTGGGCCAATGAGTAATATGTATAAGTCTACGTATATGAACTGTGATAGAACATAGAGCCAGAATGTTTTCTATGTAAGCTATGGAACTATAAAGTGAACTTTGGAAGGACAATAGAAATGTATTTTGTAATACTGGAATGCTAAGAGCTGATACATGAAGTCCAGCTCCTGAGGAATATTTTGTTAAAAAAATGACCTGCCCACCACATTTGGGTCTACTCTAGATGAATAACCCTTTCACTACAGAATTTGATTTTGAATTTAGATGAATCTAAGTTGATTAACCAGTTCCAAAAAATTAAATGACCACACAGGGAACCATGTGAGCTTGTATTCAAAAGGCAAAATTTACATTCCACAGGAAAACATAAAGCCTCTGAAATACGTCCAGTGACTGATATGGGGGCTCCCCATGGTTTATCAAACCTATAGAGAGAATTAAATGTAAGGTGGATTATGCTTCAGTAAGGATGAATTCAACCAATGTCATTTTAAGTCTTGAAGACTTCTGCAAATACAGATGGTAAGTGATTATGTCATTAACCTTACATCATGTGGGTTTATGTGTTTTTCTCCTCATTGCTATACCTTTATTCTTCCTGGAAGATACTATTGGGGGAATTTTTTAGAAGTCTATTAATATAAATTTATCTAGGGGATATCTAGTTAATCTGTTAATATCTAAAGCTTTATTCATTCATTTTTTTAAAAACCTCTGTTGAGCACTATTATGGCTGAACTATGTCTCCCTCCCCCTAAAATGCATATGTCAAAGCCCTAACCTTCAGTACTTCAGAATGTGACTATATTTAGAGATAGGACCTTTCAAGAGGTATTTAAAGTAAAATGGTGTCATTAGGGGAGGCCCTAACCCACAGTTCATATATGTAGACTTATACATACGACTCATTGACCCAATACAAGTATTTCTTTTTTTTTTTTTTTTTTTTAATTTTTTTTCAACGTTTATTTATTTTTTTGGGACAGAGACAGAGCATGAACGGGGGAGGGGCAGAGAGAGAGGGAGACACAGAATCGGAAACAGGCTCCAGGCTCTGAGCCATCAGCCCAGAGCCTGACGCGGGGCTCGAACTCACGGACCGCGAGATCGTGACCTGGCTGAAGTCGGACGCTTAACCGACTGCGCCACCCAGGTGCCCCCCAATACAAGTATTTCTTAGGACTCTTCTGCAGCATGTACAATGGACTCAGGTGGCTTTTGACTGGTGTCCTTATAAGAAGAGATTAGTAGAACACAGAGAGATAAGATACTAGATACACACATGCAAACAAGAAAGGCCATGTGAGGACACAGCAAGAAGGCCACCATCCACAAGCTAAGGAGAATGTCCTCCAGAGAGACCAAACTTGCTGGAACAAAGGTGTGCATTTGGGGGGAGAGGAGGAGGCTCCAAGGTCCAAACATAGGCCCTCCTCTCTGGCAAATAATATATTCTGTGCATTTGCCTATCATTGCACATGGCAGTTTCTTTGCATATCCATGAGGCTGTGTTTGGGGGAGGACAGGACAGGAAAGCACGTCTTAACATTTGTATCCCAGCCCCTAACACTTAGCCTAGCACAGAGCTAGTACTCAAGCAACAAAGGGTCGTGAAGGTCAGGCTTAGGACTCAGGACTGTTTTCTTAGGCAACTAGAGTTCCGGCAAAAGCTCCTTAGAGTCCTCAGACCTGAAGCCGGGAGCGATCCCAGAATCTGGGTCGGGACTGATTGAGGTAAAGAGTGGGTTTTAAGGAGTTCCAGCTGGACAACTATCATTTTACTTGATGAATGCTTTTAAAGAGCAGAGCCTGCAAAGAGAAGATCACAATGCTCGTGCTCAGATAATTGCAGATTCCAAGTGAACAGGATCTGAAAGTGTCGAGCCCTCTTAAATGTTGTACTATCTGTGAGACAGATTGGTGAGAATGATTAGTCTTTCCTTCCCATCTCCCCTTCCTCTGCCCCCAGCTTAGCCTAGATTCCATCACCTGGGCTGGAGGAGGAGCCTCCCAGAAGGCTGGGCTTCCCTGGAGTGCTTGCAGCTGAGGTCACCACATCAGTGTGCATATTTTCTGGAGAGACAACGACAGGTGAGTTCACTAACGATGGTCTCCATCCCTGCAGCCCTGTGGGCAGTCAGAAGCACAGGCCCTGCCGTGTAACTTCTAAAAATTAACTGGTAAGATTTGATGTCAGTAAAACCAAATGACCCTGGCAGGACGAACACTGATGTGTATGGGAAGGTCAGGCAGGTTCTCCTCCCCTGCTGGTCCCATGGAGGAAAGCCTTGCTGCTTCTGGCCCCAGAGGAGCCCGATCTACCAGCAGATAAGACTATGGATCCCTTCCACCCCCCGGGTTTAACAAAGAGGAAGAGGTTTCAGTGGTGACCTGGGACAAAGCCTGAGTGGAGTGGGCTTGGGGGTGAACAGAAGGAGAGGAAATTGGGGACGGTGAGAAATGACTACTTTTGGGGCACCTGGTTGGCTCAGTTGGTTGGGCTTGATTTCAGCTCAGATCATGATCTCAAAGTTTGTGGGTTCAAACCCTGCACTGGACTTTGTGCTGGCAGCATGGAACCTGCTTAGGGTTCTCTGCTCCCTCTCTCTTTGCCCCTTCCCTGCTCTCTCTCTCTCTCAAAAATAAATAAATAAAACATTTTTAAAAAAGAAATAGGGTGGTAAGGGTGCCTGTGTGTCTCAGTGGATTGAGTTTCTGACTCTTGATTTCAGCTCAGATATGATCCTACAGTCATGAGATCAAGCCCAGCATCGGGCTCTGCACTGCATGAAGCCTGCTTAAGATTCTCTCTCTTTCTCTTCCTCTGCTTCTCCCCCCTCCCCACCCCCGTGCTCACACATATGCTCTCTCTCTCTCTCAAATAAACAATGAAAAAGAGGGAGGGAAGGAAGGTTGGGCTCAAGAGAAGATGGCACAGTTGTGTGCTCGTGGAGAGTAGAGGGGCCAGGACTGACCATGTCAGACATAGATGGAACAAGTGGACTTGAATGGTGTGAGTTGGATATTAGAGGGAGAGCTGGGATGTACAACTGAGGGTGATAAAGGGCCCAGACACTATCTTGAAAACAGCCAGGGCTGATCTCACAGGGGGATGATCTCCCTGCTAGAGTGAACGTTCCTGCTTAAATTATGCTGACAACGCTTCTAGTGCCGTGGGGGAGGACCTGGCAGATGAGAGCCAGGCCCTGTGGATGGCTGAGTAGTGAGGCTGGAACACCTACATTCCCAGGGGCGTGTGAAACAGAGCCACTGTGTCACCTCCCAGCTGCCCATCTCAGGACTTCCACGTAGCAGAGGAAGAAAATCTCTCACGTTGGCTACTGCTGTTTTGTTTCTCAGTTCTTTGCAGCTGAACTTAATTCTAACTAATATAAATAGTAATAAAGAAAAAGCCAGTGTAGCAAAATTTCATTAGATAAAAAAGAATTTGGGGCTGAAAGTAATAAGTAGTGACAAAGAAGGGCAGTACCTAAATAATAAAAGGAATAATTCTCCTCCCCCAAAATCATGTTCTTAAATGAACTTATTAACATAGTATGTTGTATAAATATGTGTATATATTTAAATAGACTTCATTTTTAAGGGAAGTTTTAAGTTCACAATAGAAAGTATACAGTTTTGGGGCCCCTGGGGGGCACAGGCAGGTGGGTGTCCAACTTTGGCTTGGGTCATGGTCTCATGGTTCGTGAGTTCACATCAAGCTCTGTGCTGGTAGCTCGGGGTCTGGAGCCTGCTTTGGATTCTGTGTCTCCTTCTTTCTTTGTGCCTTCCCTGCTTGCACTCTCTCTCTCTCTCAAGAATAAATAAACATTAAAAAATTAAAAAAAAAAACCAAAGTATACAGTTTTCCCATATACCCTCTGCCCCCACACATGCATAGCCTCCCATTATCAACATTCCCAACCGAAGTGGTACATTTTTTCTGGTCAGTGAACGTACACTGACACATTATTATCATCCGGAGTCCATAGTTTACTCTAAGGTTCACTCTTGGTGGTGTACATTCTATGGGTTTGGACAAATGTATAATGACCTGTATCCCCTGTAATGGTATCATACAGGGTAAATTTCACTGCCCTCAAAGTCCTCTGTACTCCCCCTGTCCATCTTGCACTCTTCCCTAACCCCTGGCAACCACTGGTCTTTTCACTATTTCCATAGTTTTGCCTTTTCCAGAATATAGCTAGAATTGCACAATATGTTGCCTTTTCAGATTGGCTTCTTTCACTTAGTAATATACACTTAAGTTTGCTTGATGTCTTTTCATGGCTTGACGGCTCTTTCCTTTTTAATGGTGAATAATTTTCCACTGACTGGATGTGCCATAGCTTGTTCATTCACCTACCGAAGGACATCTTGGTTGCTTCCAAGTTTGGGCAATTGTGTGCAGGTTTTTGGGTGGTCATAAATTTTCAACTCCTTTGGGTAAATAATAAGAAGCATGACCGCTGGATTGTATGGTAGGAGTTTGTTTGTAAAAAAAAAAAAGCCACCAAACTGTCTTCTAAAGTGAATATACCATTTTGCAATCCTACCAGAAATGAATGAGAATTTCTGTTACTCCACATCCTCACCAGCATTTTGGTGTTACCAGTGTTCTGGATTTGGGCCATTCTAACAGGTATGTAGAGATATCCTGTTGTTTTAATTTGCATTTCCTTAATGACATATGATGTGGAGCATCTTTTCATATGTTGACTTGTCATTTGTGTAGCTCCTTTGGTGGGGTGTCTGTTGAGGTCTTTGGCCCATTTTTAAAAAATCAGTTGTTTGTATTCTTATTGTTGACCTTTAAAAGTTCTTTGTATACTTTGGGTAACAGTCCTTTATCAAATGTGTCTTTTGCAAAGGTTTTCTCCCAGTCTGTGGCTGTCTTTTCATTCTGTTGCAGAGAAAAAAAATTTTATTTTAATGAAATCCGACTTAATTCTTTCTTTCATGGATCCTGCCTTTGACATTCCATTGAAAAAGTCATCACCGAACCCAAGGTCTTCTAGATTTTCTCCTATGTTATCTTCTAGGAGAGTTATAGTTTTGCATTTTACATTTAAGTCTCTAGTCCATTTTGAGGTCAGTCTTGTGAAGAGTATAAGGAAGTCTGAGTCTAGATTCTTTTTTTTTTTTTTTTTTTTGCATGTAGATGTCCAGTTGTTAATCATTTGCTGCAATATCTATTTTGCTGCATTGTTTTCTCTTTGCTCTTTTGTGAAAGATCATCTTACTATATTTATGTGGGTCTATTTCTGAGCTCTCTCTATTCTTTTTTTTTTTTTTTTTTTTTTTTTTTTGACAGAGAGAGTAAGTGTGAGCAAGGGCCAGAGGGAGAGGGAGAGAGGGAATCCCAACAAGGCTCCACGCTGGGTGTAGACCCCAATGCAGGGCTGATCCCAAGACCATGAGATCATGACCTGAGCCAAAATCAAGAGTTGGATCCAGATGCCCCTGCACTCTCTATCCTGCTCTGTTGATTTTTTTTTTTTTTTTTTTTTTGGCCAATGCTGCACTGACATGATTACTATAGCTTTATAGTATGTCTTGTAGTTGAGTAGTGTCAATCCTCCAGATTTCTTCTTCTTCAATGTTGTACATGTTATATTTTAATATACTCTTATCAGACATGAGTGCTCAAGTGAACTAAAAACTGGTAGTAAATAAATAGAGCATAAATATACAAAAACTGACCATGTATTATGTCCTAAAGTTTATTCTTAGTTGCAGACAACAGAATCTACCCAAGCTAATTTGAGCAGAAGAGAACTAATGAGATATTAGGTAGTTCCTTGATTCTCCAGGAGAGCCAGAGAGCCAGGCTTGTATAGCACATAATCAGCAGCGAAGTGTTCAGGGCCCCTACAACCAGGAAAAATGCCGAACCACATCATGGAGTGGCTCTAGCAGAAACCTCACTGCCTCACCTCTGCTACCTGCACTCTGTACCTTTGACATTAGGGGCCAGACGCCAGTCAGTGCTCCCTGCAGGAGCCTCAAGTCTAGCACGCAATGTGTGCTTAGTGGAAACTAGTTAAATAGGTCTCTCCACACTCAAAATCCACCAGCCCAAACAACTTACCTGCCAAGCTCTTCTAAAACTTCATGCAGGGGCGCCTGGGTGGCGCAGTCGGTTAAGCGTCCGACTTCAGCCAGGTCACGATCTCGCGGTCCGTGAGTTCGAGCCCCGCGTCGGGCTCTGGGCTGATGGCTCAGAGCCTGGAGCCTGTTTCCGATTCTGTGTCTCCCTCTCTCTCTGCCCCTCCCCCGTTCATGCTCTGTCTCTCTCTGTCCCAAAAAAAAATAAATAAATGTTGAAAAAAAAAATTAAAAAAAAAAATAAATAAAACTTCATGCAAAAAAGCTTTAATAAATTATTTCACAGACTAGAAAAAGAGGGAATGCTACCCAACTCATTTTATGAGACTAGTATAACTTTGATACTCAAATCAGAATAAAATTATAGGCCAACCTCTCTTATAAATTTTAAAAATTGAATTAAAAAATTGTAAATCAAATTTAACACTATATTACTGAAACAAAACAAAAACCAAAAACATTTATCGTGACCAAGTAGGGCCTCTGGGGAACACAAGGCTGAGAGACATAGTCTAGTGTATATTTAAGACAATAGGTTCTGGAACCAGTGTATCTGCTACTTCCGAGCTGTGTGACCTTGGGCAATTTGCCTAACCTCTCTTTGCCTTGGTTTCTCACCTATAAAATGGATGTAATAATAGTTCCTACCTTATAGGATTATTGTGCAGAGTAAATGAGTGAAATAAATCAGGAACTTAGAAAAGAGCCTCAATTAAGTTGTCATTATCTCATGCATGTGATTATCAATTGCAGTAGACATAGACACCGATAAAGAAAGATGACACTACAGACTGACATCTGCAGCAGGTGCTGGCCAAGAATGACGACAAACCAGAAACCGCCTTCCCTCTATGCTTACATGCCAACCTAGGGGGACAAAGGAGACGGTTCTGGGATGGACGGAGCCCAAATCTGAATTCTGAACCTTAGGCTGACAAAGAAATTACTGAATTGAACTGAATTTCCCCGAATGGGAGCAATTGAGTTTTTGCATCAGGCACAATAGGGGTTCAGGGTCAGATATCAAACTGAGTTATGGAAACTGAAGCTACATTTGAGCACTCCTGAGTCAGTGCTGTGAACAGAGCCGGCTATATGATTTGAAGGCTGGTGCAAAATAAAAATGCAAGGCCCCTTGTTCAAAAAGTAAGAATAACGGTACTCTAAAAGATATTAAAAGTGTAATATGCTTTATTCCAAGGTCCCTCTCTCAACTTGTCGTGGTGTTTTTAATTTGCCATTTAATGTCATTCTGAGTAAAGAAATATTAAAGTTTTAAATTATTAGCGTGAATATTACCATTCATCTTTACATTGTGCAATGACAGTTTTAAATGCAAATTTAAGAACTTTTAACTCCTTTGTGGAATCACTGAAATTACTCAATTCAGATTTCATAGCTCATATATGAATATGTATTTTGTTCTTACCGGAACAGTGGAAATACTGCATAAAACTAGCTTAACTGGCTTTATTTTACTTCATGATAGACACACATTCTGCCAACACTCTTCACCCTCACCTTACTGATGATTAAGGAAGGACTGAAAGAAAAGGAACGAAGGATCACTAAGTCTTTCCCTTTCTTTCGATAAAACAGCAGCATTTGTAACCCACCTTTACTCACTTGCTGAAAATCCATGCATCGTGGGTCCATCAGAGTCAAGAGAAGAGAATGTTACAACAAGGTTCAGCATGGAATGAAAACATGGATGTTGTGAATTACCTTAGAGAAAGCTCTTTTGTTGGAGTGATGTGGGTGGAAGCCACATTGAAGGGCTCACATTGAACTATGAGAGGAGGTGAGGAGACAGGGACAGTAAGTATTAACAAGAAGTTTGTCTGTGAAGGATAGGCAAGGGCAGCACCTATGGGGGTTGTAGGATTTTGAGGAAGGATTAGTTTTTGTTTTATTTTGTTTTGTTTTGTTTTGTTTTGTTTTTAAGTGGGCTCCATGCCCAGAGTGGAGCCCAAGGCCTGAGCTGAGATCAAGAGTCAGATGCTACTGGTACCTGGGTGACTCAATCAGTTGGGTGTCTGTCTTCAGCTCGGGTCATGATCTCACAGTTTGTGAGTTCAAGCCCACATCAGGCTCTCTGATGTCAGCACAGAGCCCACTTTGGATCTTCTGTCCCCCTCTCTGCCCCTCACCTGCTTGCGTGCACACGCTGTCTGTCTGTCTCTCTCTCTCTCAAAAAAAGAAGAAAAAAGATCAGATGTTCTACTCACTGAGTAGGTGCCCTGAAAGAGAGAATCTTAAGCAGGATCCATGCTCAGTGGGGATCCCCACAGGGGGCTCCATCCCACAACCCTGGGATCATGACCCAAGCTGAAATCAAGAGTTGGTTGTTTAACTGACTGAGCCACCTAGGCACCTCTAAGAAGTTTTTAACTGACAAACTCCTACCTCATAGGATTGTGGTGATGATTAAATGCATAATCCACGTGAAGGGTTAAATCTAGTGCCTGGTACACAGTAAACGCTCAACAAACATTAGCTTTAAAAATAGAGTGAAGTAGTATTAATATCTCCATTTTATAGAATTTCAACTCCACCTAATTCCAAACTTTCAAATGTTCCATTAAATGATTTCACATCATGGGATGCCTGACTGGCTCAGTTCAGAGAGCATATGACTCTTGATCTTGGGGTCATGGGTTCGAGCCCCACGTCGGGTGTAAAGATTACTCAAATGAATAAGTTTTCTTTAAATTATTTTTAGAGAGAGAGAGCACATGAGCAGGGGAGAGGGGCAGAGGGAGACAGAGAGACTCTCAAGCAGGTTACACACTCAACGTGGAGCCTACCATGGGCTCGATCCCATGTCCCGGGGATCCTGACCTGAGCCAAAATCAAGAATCAGACACTCAATCTACTGAGCTCCCCAGGTGCCCCTAAATAACTTTTTAAAAAGTAAATGTGACTTCACATCCTGCTAAATTACCATTCTTTTTTTTTTTTTTTTTTTTTTTAATGTTTTTATTTATTTTTGAGACAGAGAGAGACAGAGCATGAACGGGGGAGGGGCAGAGAGAGAGGGAGACACAGAATCGGAAGCAGGCTCCAGGCTCTGAGCCATCAGCCCAGAGCCCGACGCGGGGCTCGAACTCACGGACCGCGAGATCGTGACCTGGCTGAAGTCGGACGCTTAACCGACTGCGCCACCCAGGCGCCCCTAGATTACCATTCTTACCTTCTGATTAAGCCACTCAGGCAAAGACACTTGCTAAAGTGTCCGGAGTACTAACCAAGAGAAGTTGGACAAAATATTAACAATACTTATTCTTTAATACAATACTTACTCTTTAATTCTCATAACAATTACATATTCTTCCCTCAGCATATGTAATGAATTTAGGAGACCATCCTTTTCCATCCCCAAGTCTTTTGGAAAACCAGCAGGTTTGCGACCAGTCAACACTATGAAGAGAGCGCCACCTACTGCTGAGAAACTTAAAGGCATTCTCAGATGGTCCTAATGTCTTGATTTGGTTTAAAGACATTACTTGTCCCAGAGATCCTTCAGATGGATGAAACTTAGATGGTACTTATTTCAGTTAGCTAGCTAAAAAATTAAAACTTGAAAAGTTCTCTTTTACTTTCAACTAGTTAATTCGTTAAATGGCCAAATATCCCCCCTCCGAGAAAGTTTTAACTAGAAAATTTTATCTTTTAACTACTTAAGAGGTTTTAAGTTTTAAAATTTAAATTAAGTTGCTTTAACTTTGAGTGATTTCAGTAATTGGCATTTCTAAGACTAGCTTGATGGGCTTGCATTTTTGAGCTAAACCAAGAAATTTCAATTCTTCCTTCATCGGTCACTTTCTTTATGCCAGGCACTTGACACAACGGGATACAGAGTTTTAAAAAATTATCTCAATAGGGGCGCCTGGGTGGCGCAGTCGGTTAAGCGTCCGACTTCAGCCACGTCACGATCTCGCGGTCCGTGAGTTCGAGCCCCGCGTCGGGCTCTGGGCTGATGGCTCAGAGCCTGGAGCCTGTTTCCGATTCTGTGTCTCCCTCTCTCTCTGCCCCTCCCCCGTTCATGCTCTGTCTCTCTCTGTCCCAAAAATAAATAAACGTTGAAAAAAAAATTTATCTCAATAGAGAGCAACAATATAAAAATATTATTGGGGTGCCTGGGTGGCTCAGTTGGTTGAGTGTCCGACTTCAGCTCAGGTCATGATCTCACAGTTCATGGGTTCCAGCCCTGTGTCGGGCTCTGTGCTGACAGCCTGGAGCCTTGAGCCTGCTTTGGTTTCTATGTCTCCCTCATTCTCTCTGCTCCTCCCCCATTTATGCTCTGTCTCTCTCTGTCTCTCAAAAATAAATTAAAAAGTTAAAAAAATGTTTAAAAATATTATCAAATGTTAAATGCTAAAATGGAAATCTATAGGAAATAAAACCAGAAAAGAGAGGAGCGGACAGTTAGTTCTGCATGAGATTCTGCAGAAGTGACAGTTGATTTACAGAATGTCAGAACAGGAGGAACTAATTCTGGGTGCCTGGCTGGCTCAGTTGGTGGTGCACATGACTCTTGATCTCAAAGTTGTAAATTCAAGCCCCACGTTGGGTGTAGAGATTACTTAAAAATAAAATCTTAAAAAACAAAGGAACTAATTCATTTGTCCATTCACTTATAAAGTGCCTACCCTGTGTACAAAGATAAATCAGACAGAATTCTTTTTCTAAAAGAGCTCACAGCTAGCAACGGGCTTAGGTAGCAAGATATTTAAACAAGTTATTCACACCCCTGCCTTTGTATAAAACCAGAATACAATTTGGTAATCTGGAATGGAAATGTAAACATCAAGAGACCCAGATACCTAGGCATACAAAGAACTCAAGACCCAGTGTAAAGTGTTATAATAGGAGTAACTACAGTTTACATTGGTAACAGAAAGATGGCATGATTAACCCCACAACTCAGTGAGTCCTTCCACTGGACTATGAGTCCATTGAGGGTGAAACTTGGTCTTATTTATTTATTTTGTAACCCCTGGGCCAGCACAGGGCCTGCAACATAGCAACCAGTCAAGGCTGAGCAAATTGTGCCCAAGGGAGAGAAAAGACAAAGAATGGTTCACCAAGGAGAAGATTGAACTGGATGTGGAAGTTAAGAAGTGTTCAAGGTTAACAACAGGTGGAGACGGGATTGGAAAAAAGAAGCCAAAGAAGGGAATCTGAGCAAAGGAATTAGTACAGAAAAGACAGATTTGTGAACACGCATAGCCCACTGAGGAAACTGTCAATAGCTCGGTATATATGGAGTGTAGGGTGGGAATAGGGAAGTGATGGGGTATGAAACTAGATAAATAGGGGGAAACTCACTTCATGGTTGGGGGTGGTGCTTGCACACTATGTGTGGGAATTAGGACATTACTGTGCACAGATGTGTTAAAAAGGCAACTCTAATGGCATGGACAGGATGGATCAAAGTGGGAAGGAGACTAAATAGGAGAAACTTGGCAAGAAGGTGTGCAATTAGAGAGTGCAGTCCAAACTAAGGCCATGGAGATGGAGAGAAAGGAACGCATTCAGAAGATATATGTGACCATTTTGGCAATATGGAGGTCTAGAGATCCTGAAATTTTTCTGCTGGATATCATCCAAAATTACTCAACAAAATACAAATACACACACTCTCTCAGTCTCCCTCTTTTACATGATTAAATGAGTTGCAAGAAGGAAAGGGAAACCAGATGAATCAGGAATGAAATGGGAGTTTAAAGCCTGGAAGGAGAGTAGGGAAAGGAAAGATGAAATCAGTGAGGGAAGTGAATGATGAAGTCGTCGGGCATCTTAAGGCACAGGAACCAAGGGTAGCAATGTCACTGCACAGAGGAACCTGGGAATAAAGACTTGGGCCCACCCAGGCAGGGAGATGGTAGAGACCACTCTAGGTAAAGCTGGGACACAGGAAACACTGTTGAAGGAAGCTGGGTGGGGGGAATCTTCTCCAGAAATGTCGAGAATAAAGAAAATTGTTTTTGGTTTGGGTTTGGAGAAAAGGTTTAAAACAGAAAGTCTCCGATGAGAATTTTAGTAATTGACTCTCACATGATTTGGGCCTGAATTTACATTTATTCTGAAGGTCTTAAAAACTGAAAGCCTCTCCTTCTCCCAAATAATTATTTAAAATGGATCCAGGTCTGGAGTGCCTCTGGGCGTAATTGAAGAAATCCTCCTTGGGAAAAAAGTTGGATTAGTTTTCTACGGCTGCTGTAACAAATTACAATGGCTTAAAACAATATAAGGACTCATGTAATGATGTCCACTGGACAATCCAGAATAATTTTTTCATTTCAAGGTCCTTAACCTTAATCATGTCTGCAAAGTTTTTTTTTCCATGTAAGACAATATATTCATAGGTTTCAGGCAATAGGACATCAGCATCTTTGGGAGATTGTTATTCTACCTACCATAAGAACCCTCAACCCATACCTCAGAATATTCCTGCAGCTCTAGTTATGACAAATGTGGGCTTACAATCTAAAAAGACAAAAAACAAAAAATCCGACACAAAGAAAAAGCCACCATGAGCAAGCGTCAATCAAAAAAGAAAAAAAAAAATCAATAGAACCAGACTGGAAAAGATTTCAGATACTGGAATTACTGGATAGAAAATTTTTAAATAACAGTATTTTATGGGGGCACCTGGGTGGCTCAGTTGGTTGAGCGTCCGACTTCAGCTCAGGTCATGATCTTGTGGTTTGAGAGTTCGAGCCCCGTGTCGGGCTCTGTGCTGACAGCTTTAAGCCTGGAGCCTGCTTTGGATTCTGTGTCTACCTCTCTCTCTCTCTGCCCCTCCCCTGCTCATACTCTGTCTCTCTCTCTCTCAAAAATGAATAAACTCAAAAAAAAAGTTTTTTTTAAATAACAATATTTTATGTTTAAGTAAATGAAAGATAAAATTTAAGACCATGAGTAAAGAGGGAAAAAAACCCAAATATGCAGACAGATGAAAAAATTTATATATATATATATATATATATATATATATATATATACACACACACACACACATATATATGTATGTATAAAACACACACACATATATACGTAACTTTAGAAAATGGAAAACATTACAAAGGAAATGAAAAACTCAGTGCTAGGGTAGATAGTGCTAAGATAAATAGCAAACTAGATGTACCTAAAGAGATCACTGGTTAAATGGAAGATAGGACTGAAGAAATTATGCAGAAATGGTGGTCAAATGCATATGAAAAATATGAAGAAATTAAGAGACATAGAAGGTAAAGTTAAGGCAAGTTTATTAAGTATATCTCTATCTTTCATATACTACATATGAGAGTATTGCCAAATATTTGGCTACATTACTACTCTTTAGGCCTTTACCTGCTGTATAAAAACTACTCCCAAACACAATGCCTTTTTTTTTTTTAATCTTTATTTTTGAGAGAGAGAGAGAGAGAGAGAGAGAGAGAGAGACAGGGTGTGAATGGGGGAGGGGCACAGAGAGAGGACGACACAGAATCGGAAGCAGGCTCCAGGCTCTGAGCTGTCAGCACAGAGCCCGACGCGGGGCTTGAACTCATGAACCATGAGATCATGACCTGAGCTGAAGTCAGATGCCCGAAGGACTGCGCCACCCAGGTGTCCCCCAAACACAATGCCTTAAAACTACAACCATTTTATTTGTTCACATTCTGAGGGTCAAGAATGTGACCAAAACTTGGGTGGATAGTTCTTTTGCTCCACATTGGTTCCTGAAGTTGCATGTCAGATGGTGCTAGTGCCCTCCCATGTCTGATGCCTTGGCAGGGCTGGCTGGAAGACTAGAACTCTACACTGCCTTGCTGCACATCATTCTCTTCACGTAGCTTGGTGGGCTAACTTTAAGGGTGGCTTGGTGCTGAGAGTGTCCCACACAACAAAGAAAGAATCTGTAGATCTCTTCAAGATCGGTCTTAAAAATTATAAAGTATCACTTCTACTACATTCTATCAAGCAAAATAGGTCACAAGGACAGGCCAGATTCAAGAAGAGAGAAAAATAGAACCTACATATGCTACTTTGGGTTTTTATGGAACTTTACAATCTGATTCTTAAATTTACATGGAAGGGTAAAAGCTAAAATTAGATAAAACATTCTTGAAGCAAAATAGGACATACTTGTTCTATCAGATATCAAGACTTATTTCAAAACTATAGTGATTATACAGGTAATTAATCCGGAAAATGTGTAAACAGACTCATATTTGTAAACAGATATATGACAGAGGTTTCTACAGATCCCTGGGGTAAAGATGGACTATTTAATAAATGGGCTGGGATAACTTTTTATCCATATGGAAAAAATAAAATAAAATTGGGTTCATACTTTAGATCACACACACAAAATATTTATTTAAAAGCCAAATGTAAAAACTTTTAAACTTTTTGAAGAAAATATTGGAAAAAATATTTTTAACCTCAGGATAGGAAAGACTAGATTGAAAATAAAAGGAAAAGCAAAAAAAAAAAAAAAAAAAAAAGCTAACCATAAAGATAAACCACAAAGATTAAGACTGATAAATTTGACCATATTAAAATTAGGAACATCTATTTATTAAAACAAAACATAAAAAGAGTGAAAAAGTAAATCTCATAAGTGTTTTTTTTGTGTGTTTTTATAAATCAATCACTTGATTCCAAATTTACATGGAAATGCAAAGCAATTCTAGAATAGTTCAAATAATTTTGAAGAAGAACAAAGTCAGAGGACTGACACTACTTGATTTTAAGATTCACTATAAAGCTACGATAATCAAGATTGTGTGGTATTTGTGTAAGGACAGATGTATATATTTTTTTTAATTGAACATTGACACACAATGTTCTATTCGTTTCAGGTGTACAACATAGTGATTCAACAGCTCTATAGGTTATATTATGCTCATCACAGGTGGAACTACCATCTGTCACCATACAATACTATTATAATACTATTGACTATATTCCCTATGGAGTTCTCTTTCGTTTCCATTTTTTATTCCATAACTGGAAGCCTGTATCTCCCACTCCCCTTCACCCATTTTGCCCATCCTCCCAGCCCCCCTCCTCTTGTATATATACACCACATCTTCTTTATCCATTCATCTTTCGATGGACACTTCAGTTGCTTCCATTATCTTGGCTAGTGTAAATAATGCTGCAATAAACATAGGCATGCACTATTTTCAAAACAGTGTTTTCATTTTCTTTGGGTAAATACCCAGCACTGGAATTATTGGATCATACGGTATTTCTAATTTTAACTTTTTGATGAACTTCTATCCTGTTTTCCACAGTGGCTGCACCAGTTTACATTCCTACCAACAATGCACAAGCGCTCCTTTTTCTCTACATCCTGGCTAATACTTGTTATTTCTTGTCTTTTTGATACTAGCCATTCTGACAAGTGTAAGGTGACATATCATTGTTGTTTTGATTTGCATCTCCCTGATGATGAATAATGTTGAGCATATTTTCATATATCTCTTGGCCATTTGTATGTCTTTGAAAAAATGTCTATTCAGGTCTTTTGCCCATTTTTAAATTGGATTATTTTGTGGGTTTTTTTTTTCTTGGTGTTGAATTGTATAGTTTTTCAATATATTTTGGATACTAAGTCTTTATCAGATATATCATTTGCAAAAATCTTCAGACATATAAATTAATAGAATTTATTAAGAGTTCAGAAGCAAAAAAAAAAATAGAGTTAAGAAATAAACCTACATGTATATAATTAATTGATTTTTAACCAATGTACCAGGGTAATTCAAAGGAGAAAATATGGTCTTTTCAAAAAATGGTGCCAGAATATCTATACACAAAATTGGATAATCTCAACTGTTATTTCACACCACATCCAAAAGTTAACTTCAAGTAGAAAATAGAACTAAATATGGGAATGCAAGCTGGTGCAGCCACTCTGGAAAACAGTATGGAGGTCCCTCAAAAAACTAAAAATAGAACTACCCTACGACCCAGCAATTGCACTACTAGGCATTTATCCATAGGATACAGGTGTGCTGTTTCAAAGGGACACATGCACCCCCATGTTTATAGCAGCACTATCAACAATAGCCAAAGTATGGAAAGAGCCCAAATGTCCATCGATGGACGAATGGGTAAAGAAAATGTGGTATGTATATATGTATATATATATATGTATATATATATATACACACACACACACACACACAATAGAGTATTACTCAGCAATCAAAAAGAATGAAATCCTGCCATTTGCAACTACATGGATGGAACTGGAGGGTATTATGCTAAGTGAAATTAGTCAGAGAAAGACAAAAATCATATGACTTCACTCATATGAGGACTTTAAGAGACAAAACAGATGAACATAAGGGAAGGGAAACAAAAAGAATATAAACACAGGGAGCGGGACAAAACAGAGACTCATAAATATGGAGAACAAACTGAGGGTTACTGGAGGGGTTGTGGAGGGGGGATAGACTAACTGGGTAAGGAGCATTAAGGAATCTACTCCTGAAATTGTTGTTGCACCATATGCTAACTAATTTGGATGTAAATTTTTAACAAATTAAAAATAAAATTTAAAAAAAAAAGAAAATAGAACTAAATATAAGTGCTGAAATTATAAAATTTCCAGAAGAAAACATATGAGAAAGTCTTTTTGACTTTAGGTTAGGCAACAATTTCTTAGATACAACACTAAAAGTATGAACCATAAAGTAAAAAGAATGATAAATTGGAATTCATCAAAATTAAAAATTTTTATTTTTCAGAAGACATTGTTAAAAAACTAAAAAGGGAAGCTACATAAAGCAAACATTTGCAAAATATATCTGATGAAAACTTGTATCTGGAATATAAGAAGTCTTACAACAATAAGAAGAAAATAACCCAATTAAAAAAAATAGTCACAAGACTTGAACAGAAACATTGTTAAAGAAAATATACAGGAACACCTGGGTGGCTCAGTCAGTTTAGCATCCGACTCCTGACCTCAGTTCAGGTCATGATCTCACAATTCATGAGATCAAGCCCCAGGTTGGGATCTGTACTGACAGCATGGATCCTGCTTGGGATTCTCTCTCTCCCTCTCTCTCTCTCTGCCCCTCCCTTGTGCTCTCTCTCTCTCAAAATAAATAAATACACATGAAAAAATTTAAAAAGAAAATATACAAATGGCAAACTAACACATAAAAAGCTCTTCAGCTTCATTAGTTATTAGGAAAATACAAATTTAAGCCACAGTGAGTTACTGGGTTTTTTTTTTTCTTTTTAAAATTTATTTGTTTAAGCCATCTCTATATCCAGTGTGGAACTCGAACTCACAACCCCAAGGTCAAGAGTCACACACTCTACCCACTCAGCCAGCCAAGCGCCCAATGAGTTACTGTTTTATATCTTCTGGTTTTAAATTAAAGTTAAAAAATTTGACAGTCTCAAGTGTTGGATGTCTCAAGTGAGGATGAAAAGAACCAGGAATTCTTGTACATTGTGTAGGAGTACACTAGTATACACACTTTGGAAGACAGTTTGGCATTATCTGGCAAAGTTGACATATACCATGAACAGGTGCATGTGTCTACTACAAGATATACATGGGTACCTATTAAAGGGAAAAAAAATTGGGAATAATTCAAATGTTCACTGATAGGAGAATGGATAAATAAACTGTGACATAGTCACACAATAGAGTAGCACACAACCTCAAAAAAATGAGACAACTACAGCTATATCCAATAACATAGCTGAAGCCCTCCAACATGAAAAATAAAAATCAAGCTATAGAATGTTACTACTTATATAAACTTTGATACCAAATATGATGGGATAAGTTATCCCAATGCACATGTATATTTGATAGAATTATAAAGACAAGAGGAGAATGAATGCAAAGTAGTGGTTACCTAGGGAGAAAGGCTGGAGGATGGAATGGGGAAGGGGCCCAATGGGGAACCTTCAGATCTACTGACACCCAGCTTTTCAGTTGGTTTGTGGTTTCACAGGTGCTCATTTTATTATTGTGCCACAAGTTATATTCGTGTCTTGTGTATTCCATGTCTCTCAAATAGTTCATAATGAACAAAAACTATCTGGAAAGCAGGCTAAATGGGTGAAAAAGAAGAAGCGTGGGACAGTAACAAAAGTTACTATGTAGCAGGTATAAATCCATAATGGGTAATTTTTTGAAAATTCCTGAAATTTGTCTTGCTCTACCAGATACATAGTTTTTCCTTCTGTGGAATCCTGCTTCTTCAAGCAAATGCTAGCTAAATTTGTGTTAACTAAACTTGTACTATGTCTGTTTAAAAGGTCTGAACAAGGAACATGAGGGATTTCTAATAAATATAGCTGCTTGGTGACAGTGCTTGTGGTTCTTATATCAGGTTATCTCAAGCTTCCTTAAAAGACTGAAGTGGAAAAATGTGAAAACTATCCCTTTTATGGGAGTTTTACAATATAGAATTGTGTCTGTCTTGCCTCCGGAGATAAGGGAAATTTTGATTATGCAGATGTTGTCAGTTCTTATCTTTTCCATCCTCTTTGTTGAAATGTTGGCCAAGTTAAGGATTATGAGTTTGAGCCCCATGTTGGGAGTAGAGATTACATTAAAAGTTTTAAAAAAAAATATTAGGGGTGCTCGGGGGCTCAGTCAGTTGAGTGTCCAACTCTTGATTTCAGCTTGGGTCATGATCCCAGGGTCATGGGATTGAGCCATGCATCAGGCTCTGCATTAAGCATGGTGTCTGCTTGGGATTCTCCCTCTCCCTCTGCCCCTCCCCACCACCACTTGGACCTCTCTTTCTCTCTCTCTCAAAACAAAACAAAACAAAACAAAACAAAACAAAACAAAACACCAAAAACTAAAAATAAAATCTTAGGGGCACCTGGGTGGCTCAGTCAATTAAGCATCCGACTTTCATTCAGGTCATGATCTCACAGTTCGTGAGTTTGAGACCTAAGTTAGGCTCTGTGCTGACATCTTAGAGCCTGGAACCTACTTCAGATTCTGTGTCTCCCTCTCTGCCTGCTCTCTCTCTCTCTCTCTCTCTCTCTCTCTCTCTCTCTCTCAAAAAATAATAAACATTAAAAAAATCTTAAAAAAATAAAAAATTGGAAACACCAACATAGTTTATTTTATTCCTTGCAAAGATTCAGAATTTTTCTCTAAAGTTAAAGTAACTAAAATATTTGTGATGATACTTAAACAAGTATAAATGTAAGGTAAACATATTACAGTTGAGATATAATATCATTCACACACCCACTCTCATTTATATTAGTTCTTATAATTACATATGAAAATATAAAATGCAAACCTGTACAAAGTATTTTCTTTAATCTTAATGGGTAGTTTCTAAACTGTGATGTTTATGATGATTCTTAATTACAATATTAATTTTATTGTATGTTAATATTAAATTGCCTTTAAAAATTCTTAATTGGAATGTAGAAGTAGCAGCTATATTTATTTAAAGACTTTTTAAACGTTAAAAAAAATAGTGTAAGGAAGTGGTCTAGTTTCACTCTTTTGCATGTTGCTGTCCAGGTTTCCCAACATCATTTGTTGAAGAGACTCTTTTTTCCATTGGATAGTCTTTCCTGCTTTGTCTAAGACTAGTTGACCATATAGTTGTGGGTTCGTTATCTAGATTTTCTGTTCTGTTCCATTGATCTATGTGTCTGTTTTTGTGCCAGTACCATACGGTCTTGATCACTATAGCTTTGTAATATAAAATCAAAATAGATGAAAGACCTAAATGTGAGACAGAAAACCATTAAAATCCTAGAGGTGTAGATCACAGGCAGTTACCTCTTTGACATCAGCAGTAGCACCTTCTTTCTAGATACGTCTCCTCAGGCAAGGGAAACAAAAGCAAAAATAAACTATTGGGACTTCATCAAAATAAAAAGTTTCTGTACAGTGAAAGAAACAACAAAACTAAAAGGCAACCTACAGAATGGGAGAAGATATTTGCAAATGACATATCTGATAAAGGGTTAGTATCCAAAATCTATAAAGAACTTATCAAATTCAACACCCAAAAAACAAATAATCCAGTTTAAAAATGGGCAGAAGACACACCTGGGTGGCTCAGTGGGATAAGTGTCCAGCTTAAGCAAAGGTCATGATCTCATGGTTCATGGGTTGGAGCCCTGCATCGGGCTCTGTCCTGACAGCTCAGAGCCTGGAGCCTGCTTGGGATTCTGTGTCTCCCTCTCTCTCTGCCGCTCCCCTGCTCACACTGTCTCTCTCACTCTCTCTCAAAAATAAGTAAACATCGGGGCACCTGGGTGGCTCAGTCGGTTGGGCATCTGACTTTGGCTCAGGTCATGATCTCACGATCCATGAGTTCGAGCCCCACATCGGGCTCTGTGCTGACAGCTCAGAGCCTGAAGCCTGCTTCGGACTCTGTGTCTCCCTCTCTTTCTGACCTTTCCCCACTCGTGCTCTATCTCTCCCTGTCTCTCAAAAACAAATAGACGTTTAAAAATAAATAAATAAGCATTAAAATACTTTTTAAAAAATAAATAAATGGGCAGAAGACATGAATAGACATTTTTCCAGTGAAGACATAGAGATGGTTAATGAACACATGAAAAGATGCTTAACATTACTCATAATCAGGGAAATACAAATGAGATACACTACAATGAGATATCACTCCACACCTGTTGGAATGCTAAAATTAACAACACAAGAAACAACAGGTGTTTGAGAGGATGCACAGAAAGGAGGATCCTCTTTCTTACACAGTTGGTGGGAATGCAAACTGATGCAGCCACTCTGGAAAATAGTATGGAGTTTCCTCAAAAAGCTAAAAATAGAACCACCTTACCATTGCAACAGTTGTACTACTAGGTATTTACCTAAAGGACACAAAAATACAGATTTGAAGGGATATATGCACCCAGATGTTTAAATAGCACTATCATCAATAGCCAAATTATGGAAAAAGCCCAAATGCCCATTGACTGATGAATGGATAAAGAAATGGTATGTATGTGTACACACACACACACACACACACACACACACACACACTAGAATGTTACTCAGCCATCAAAATAATGAAATCTTGCCATTTACAATCACGTGGATGGAGATAGAGAGTATTATGCTAAGTGGAATAAGCCAGTCAGAGAAAGACAAATGCCACATGATTTCACTCATATGTGGAATTTAAGAAACAAAGCAGATGAACATGGAGGGGAAAAAGAGAGAGAGGCAAACCAGAAAACAAACTTTTAACTATAGACAACAAACTGATGGTTACCAGAGAGGGGCGGGTGGCGTTTAAATGGGTGATTGGTATTCAGGAGGGCACTGGTTGTCATGAGCACTGGGTGTTGTATGTAAGTGATGAATCACTAAATTCTACATCTGAAATTAATGCTATACTGACTGTTAACTAACTGGAATTGAAATAAAAACTTGGAGAAAAAAAATTTTTTTAAATAAGCATAAAAATTAATGTTCACCATTAACTGCCTGCAATAAAAGATTAAAAATAATACTAGGAAATATATATTTGCATACTTTAAAAACCCTATGGTTAAAGGGATACTTACACCAAATCTCATATAAAATTCTATATCAAAATTAGGTCATCTGTCTGATATATCCCTTGTGAAAATTAATACAAGGAAACTCATTTAGAATGGAATCTGGAGGCCAGCAAGGAGAGCTCTCACACCCTAGCACTCCTTGTCAATTGCAGACCCAAAGACCTTGCGCTTGGATGCTACTTTACCCTATCTCAACTGAAGAAGAAAGTTTTTCCTCCTCCCCCTGCAACAGCCCAGCCAAGGAGAAACTGTCACAACTCATCCAATGAAAAGCCCCTATACTTTGAACTCCCAGTTTAATCCAATGGACTTTGTGTGTAACAGCCCTCCCAGGTTCCCACTCTCCTCCTCCTTTGGTCTGATTCCTTCTGGAACCAGGCTGTTCCTGTTAAAACTGCTGTTTAGGAATTTTTATCTTTGCTTTAGAGAAAAACCTTCAAGAAATGGAATCCCAGCCATCAGAATGCTTTGAGGGTGCCTCACTTTCCTTTACTGGGACTCTGGCCAGTTTTAAGTCTAAAAACCATGGTCCACCTCATGCACATGTATAACTTAAATGGACTAACTTTACCAAAAGTAATTTGGGACACCAACATCCATTATGGGGAATTTTCAACCTCCCCAGATTTGTTTTATTCAAAAAATGAATTAGAAAACTATGCAAGAAACAGGCAAGAAACAGATAACTGAATGGGATGCTTATTGTAATTGGTAACATCAAGCTTCCAAACTTTTTCAGGATTCTAACTTTGCCTCTTAACAAAATACTATTTCTAGGGGCGCCTGGGTGGCGCAGTCGGTTAGGCGTCCGACTTCAGCCAGGTCACGATCTCGCGGTCCGTGAGTTCGAGCCCCGCATCAGGCTCTGGGCTGATGGCTCAGAACCTGGAGCCTGTTTCCGATTCTGTGTCTCCCTCTCTCTCTGCCCCTCCCCCGTTCATGCTCTGTCTCTCTCTGTCCCAAAAATGAATAAACGTTGAAAAAAAAAATTAAAAAATACTATTTCTAAATTAACTGAGGCAAACAAACAATTGAAAGAAATCAAAATAGCTTCTGAGACCTCCTTTCCCCTCCCTTATCTTCATCTACAGACATATGGCAGCCACCTTGTGCTCAAGCCCTGCCTCCAGCACCATTTTCCTCTTTCTCTCTGCCAAATTTCTCTTTTCCTCTGAATCTCCCTCCGCTTTCTCCTCTCCTGAACCTATTAAAAATTGACTCTTTAAAGTTAACTCTTCTGAGGATCTAAATATACTCAAGTTTTATCTCCCCCAGACTAGGGCTGAATCGCAAACCACAGTTAAAGGGTTTCCTAAAGTGACAGAGGGCCCCCCATAAGTTTGCTGAAGAATTTAACAGTTATTCAGACTCACCAACTTGGTTTCTCAGATTTCTATCAATTAGTCCACATGCTTGTTGGTGAGGACCAGGCCAAACATCGGATGGAACTAACCCAATGGGAACATCCTGAAGCGAATTTAGAGAAACAAACCCCAAACTTTTGGCAAGATGGCTAGAATACTCGCTGGAAATCTCCACAGAGCAATTATAATAGCTTTTCTTAAGCCTGCTGATTGGAACACATTTCAGGATTGCACACAAAAGCCTGATGGGCCTGTTTAAAGCTATTACAAAAGACTCTAAATTGTTTTTAAAGAATCTGGTCTTCCTTTAGATGTTGAAGCCACTTGGGTAGCATTTAACTTTTGGCTTATAAATAGGCTGAACCAGGATCTTTCTCCTTTAGTTAAAAGGACCAAGATGGAATCGGAACCTATACCCATTTCAGATTTAGTTAACTTGATAAACTAGCTCACTCATATCCTAGATAAATCAGTCACCTAAGAGAAAGACCACTAAAATGCTTAATTTTAACTCTGGCAAATGAAGGCTCCTGAACTAACCAAACCTCCTAGTTTCTGCTATTATTGCAAAGAGCCAGGGTATTGGGGAAAAAACATTGCTACCAATTTATTTTATTTTATTTTTTAAGTTTATTTATTTATTTATTTTGAGAGAGAGAGAGAGAGAGAGAGAGAACAAGCAAGGGTAGTGGCAGAGAGAGAGAAGAAAGAGACAGCATCCCAAGCACCAGGCTCCACGCTGTCAGCACAGAGCCCAGTGCAGGGCTCAAACTCACGGACTGTGAGATGATGACCTGAACCGAGATCAAGAGTTGGATGCTTAACTGATGGAGTCCCTCAGGCACACGAAGATTGCTGCCAGTTTAAGAGCTCCAGGTACCTTCAGCCCTCCAGCCAGCCTTTCCAATGTTCTCCCAATTCCCAGTGGGGGGGATGGGAATTTCTCTTAATCAGCTTGCAGAATCCACTCTCCAGTTTGGGAATGGATCTCTCAGTATTGACACCAGAGCTACAGACTTGGTGCTCAGCCCCACTGCTATAAAGCAGCGCCTGTCTCAGAATACAAAAACAGTTCAAATAGCAGGGGTCTCTAATAAACTTTGACAGATCCCTGTCTCTAACCTATTCCCTTCAACATTTTTTATTTGTTCCATCTCCAACAACACTGTACAGCTGAGTCTGGGGACACTGGTTATTTGTTCCTATTGGATTAACTACCATCCTCTTTACGGGCAAAATCCTGAATTGGTATTGGCAGAATCCACAGTGCACCTCCCATCAAGATTCACAGCAATTCCTCAAAAGCTCCCCCCAGAATACCCTATAAATAAAGAAGCTCTTCAAGACATCAAGCCCATAATAAAAGATTACAAGGCTCAGGGCTTCATTATCCTCTACACTAGTCCCTATAATATCACACTTTTATCTGTGAGAAAACCCAATGTCTGAGGCTTCAGGTTTGTCCAGGACCTCTGAGCAACAAATAACCCTGTTACTCCTGTTATTCTTGGCCCCCCGTTATTCCTGACCCCCATACGCTCTTGACATCCATTCCCACTGAAAGCAAATTTTTCACTGTAATTCATCTACACAGTGCGTTTTTTTTAGTATTCCAGCTGATAAGGGTAGCCAATATCTTTTTGCTTTCATTTGGGAAGAATGGAAATACACCTGGACAGTCATGCCCCAGGATCTTGCAGAATCTTTATTTTTCACAAGCCCTAAAAATTGGTTTGGATGACAGAAAGTTTTCTGCAGTCTCCACTTTGTTACAATACACAGATGATTTGCTTCTCTGCTCTCCTTCTCAAACCTCTTCGCCGGAAGACAGAAAACTTTTGGCAGTCTTCTTAAACTCAGGCTCGGTACTTAACTGCATCTGATCTTGAAACAAGGGCAATGTTTGGATCCAAATGAAGCCCCTCAGTTACCGCTTATGCTGACAGATTACCTTTGACTCTCTGTGGCAATTTACAGGAAACTCCTCTAACCAATGCAGATTTTTCATGACTTATTGATGGCTCTTACTTAAGGGATGAAAATGGCAAGTATTGTGCTAGGTATGCTGTTGCTACTCCTTTTGAAGTCATTGCGGTAGCACCTTTCCTTTGGCTATTTCAGCCCAACAAGTTGTTACATGCCCTGACTCGAGCTTGTACCTTAACCAAGGGGAAACCCGCAAACATTCACACCAATAGTCAGTATGCCTTTGGGGAAGCTCATGACTTTGGAATGTTATGGAAACAACAAGGTTTCCTTACCTCCAATGGGGATAAAATTAGAAATGTTTCCTGTGTCCAGAATTTATTAGATGCCATACTTTTGCTGACTTCTCTGGCTATCACTAAGGTTCCTAGGCATTCCAGACTCATCTCCCTGGAGGTCAAATGAAACCAGTAAGCAAACCTATATTATGGTCCAAAGGAATGATAATTTGGAGAAATTGACAATAAGAGATATCCAACAATTAGCCCCAGAGAGGGAAAAACAATATTGGAAAACTAGTAAGTCTGGTTTGGACCAAATAAGAATCCAGCCCCTACCAGAAATTCTAGCAGTCCCACTAGCACTGAACATGCATTAAACCATTCGTCTACTGACAAAATAATAGCATTTATAAATCAATATTGGTGGGGAAATACTAATAAGGCCACAAAAAGTGCCTACCTCAGCTGTTCAACCTGTCCAAAGCAGAATCCAAAGAAACCTGTTCATACAAATGGATTTCATAGAGCTTCCCCATCTCATGGACATAAATATGTTTTAGTCATAATTTGTATGCTTTCTCTCTGGACCAAAGCTTTCTCTTGTAGACAGGCCACGCTTCCTTTGTTGCTAAAACTCTGTTAGAAAAGATTACCCCTGGGATGCCTGGCTAGCTCAGTTGGTAGAGCATGCAACTCTTGATCCTGGGGTTGTAAATTTGTGCCCCACATTGGGTGTAGAGGTTACTTACAAATAAAACCTTAGAAGAAAAGATTACCTCTGCCTGGAGAACCCCTCTTGAACTTCATAGCAATCGGGGAACCCCTTTTACCAGTCAGGTGCTTCAACAAGTCTGTGCTGTTTGGCCAGTTTTACAATGCTTTTATTGTGCATACCATCACCAATCCTCAGGGTTAGTGGAGCACACTAATGGCACTATTAAGACTCAGTTGGGAAAATTTGTGGAAACCCTCAAAATACATTGGCTGAAAGTATTGCCGTTGTTCCTTCTAAATCTCAGTCCCACCCCCTTGGGAACTCACAGACTTTCATCCTTTGAGACAGTCACAGGCATCCAATGTATTTGCCCTCTGCCTCCTTTGACCCACAGTTGATAAAAGGAGATATACTTCAATATTGTAAAGGCCCAATTTCTTCTATTAAAACTAACCATGCTTTGGTAGAGCAATCTTTTCACTGTGCACTCCCAGGAGATGAAAACCTTAAACATCATGCCTTGGCAACATGGAGATTTCAAAAGACACCTCCAGAAAGACTCTCTTCAACCTCACTGGAAATGCCTTCATTAGGAACTTCTAACCAACCCTTATGCCACCAAAATTGGGGAAATAGACTCTTGGATTCATGTGACACATCTAAAGAAAGCAACAAGCCCTGACTAGACCTGCACATCATCTGGTGACCTAAAAGTAAAGATTTCCGGGAATCAAAACAGATGACATTTGATGGGACAGCTTTCCCAGGATGTCTGGACCAGGCCTGTATACCTTTTTCTCATTGTTGCTGCTTCTGTCTCTTTTGTGGAAAGACCATTCTCTTATCTGCTTTTTCAAATTCATACAAAAGGGAGAAACCTCTTACCATCTTTTGGAAATAGCCTCATCATGATCCTATGACAAATTAATTTTCACTTGCTTTTTCTGAAGGCTTGGAAAATTTAGAATTCACAAAAAGTCTTTTCTCATCTGAACCATTAACTGACTCTGGATTCTTATCCAAATTCATGGTTTCTGAATTTACAACTCTACAATATCACTGAGAACACATTTGGTTCCAAACAGCTCTTTTGAGATGACATTTTTTCAAAAACACTTTTGCAGTTTTGCTATTTTGCAAAAAGTCCATCAGCTATTGCTTCCTGTTTATACCTGTACCGTATCTTCCCAAATCCACTCAGTTAATTCTGTAGTGTGCCTTTGCAGTATTCACTATGTTGTGTTCATGGTTGCTTTAAGCAGAGGTTTCTAGGAGACATACATGACTACAGGTTTACCATCATGAGAGAGCCTTTTTCCCCTAAATAATAATAATCAGTGCCAATAAATATCTCAGTTGGCTACTTTCACACCTAGAGTCCTGGTGTAGAACCATCATGCAGGATTTGGAATTCTCATGTTACTTCTACTTCTTCTGTTTTATATAATTATTTTAAGTTTTGTATTTTGTCACCTGTCAAAAGTTTTTTAAATGATGTACCCAATAAGGTGATGCTGGTTTGATGCTTTGAGACGATCTCCAACACTTACAGTTTTAATAAATATGGACTATAGATGGGAAGTGCCTAAGGGGTCTCCCCACCAACCTTCCTCGTTACTCAGATGTGGCCTCAGTGTTTTTCAGCTGCTATGCTCCTTTTCTTTGACATGGGACATGACAACTAGGAAAGATTCTTCTTGGCACTGAGGGACAAAACTACTAAATATGGAGAATCTAACTCTTGATCAGTGATGCTTTCAAAGAAAGATCTTGAACAAAAGGGTGAAATATGAAAATTAATAATAGGAAATATCATTTAGAATGAAGCTGGGAGGCCAGCAAAGGGAGTGCTCTTACACACTGGCACTCCTTGGCAGCTGCAGAACCAACAGGAAGAGAGAGGGACCTTGCAAGTGGATACTGCTTTACTCCATCCCAGCAGAAGGAAGAAAGTTTTTCTTACTCCCCCGGCAACAGCCCAGCCAATGAGTGACCATCACAAGTCAGCCAATGAAAATCTACTATACTTTGAAATCCCAGTTTACTCCAATGGACTTTTTGCTTATAATAGCCCTCCCAGCTTCCCCTTTCCTCTGCAAAAAAGGGTTCCATTCCTTTGTTCTCTAGATTTGCCTATGATTTTGCTTTAGTTTGTTCTAGATTGTAATTCTCTGCTATTACTGGACAAAACCATTCTTGCTGGTAAAATAACTAGCAGTTTTATTTTTTAAGGTTAACACCCTGAGTGATAGGACTTCTATTTTAAGATAATATTCACAGGAAGATTGGAGTAATTTGTTATATAATGACCCCAGTGACTCAGGACCCCTCTCCTCCCCCATATCCATGCCTTTATGAAAACCCTTAACTTTGGGTTTGGCCATGGGATTTCCTTTGGCCAAAGGGAGTAATACAGACAGAGGGTTGGTACATGCTTGTACACTGGGTTTTGCCCTTGTGGAACTCTGCTTACCATGACTGTGTGGAGAAGCCCCATGCCACCTCTTTGAGGAGGAGCATCCGAGGGAGAGAGAAGCCTAGTCAGCCCCACTGATTCCAGTTCCCGGGTGACCGTCCCAGCTGAATGCATCCTCCAAGGGAATGTAGCCAACCCACAGAATCATGAGAAATAAGAAATTGTTATTTTACGCCACCAAGTTTTGGGGTGGCTGCATACCAAGACCTACACAAAATCTAAATCTGAATTAGTTAGGCTGAAAGATAATCATCATACAATCCTCATGTTAGAGCCAACTGTATTCTTCTCTGATTGAAAAATACATGCACTCTTTTAAAAGCCCAGAATGAAATGGCAAAGTAGTATACACTGACTTATGACTTACTTAGATTTATTTTTTTTAATTATGGTGTATAATAATATTGTGGTTTTTAAACAGGTAATATGGTAAAAACAACATATTATATAGTACATTCAAGTTAGTAAGAAAATATTTTTAAAGATGGACCTGGAAGCGCTAGAAGGCAAGGATGCTTTCAAAATGTTGAGACACCAGAGTGCCTGGGTGGCTCAGTCTGTTAAGCATCTGACTACGGCTCAGGTCATGATCTTGTGGTTTGTGAGTTTGAGCCCTTCATCGGGCTCTGTGCTGACAGCTCGGAGCATGGAGACTGCTTTGGATTCTGTGTCTCCCTCTCTCTCTGCCCCTCCCACTCATGCTCTCTCTCTCTCTCTCTTTCAAAAATGAATAAACATTAAAAAAATGTTCAGAGACCTGGAAGCCTGCTTAAAAGGAGTCCCCACGGGTTAAAACAGGAATCTTATTTGCTTCAAAAATCCAATCAGAATTATACTTAATTAAAACATGTTAAGACTATAAAAAGCCATGAGTCCATAATAATATTCATAATAATACTCTCTTGGAATTTATTTCCTCTCCAAGTACTTAGTACTTTATTAAAGTAAACTTTATTCAGAGTAGAAAAAAATATTGAAGTTTAACTGTAGATCTCTCTTCAGGATGGGTTAAATATACAAAGGATAAGAGAATCTTAATGGTATGAGAAAGACAAGACTCCCTTTCCGTAAAATATAAATAGGCTCGTGAGACTTCCTGCTACCCCCACAGCACCCACCCCCTTACCGGACATTCCTCTACTAAATTGTTACCAAACATTAAAGAAGTGGAGCAAGGCATTCCCTGAATAGGCAAGGGAAGTCATTCCACCTGACCCTGGGGCTGTAGATTGGGAAACAAAAATTTTTAATCTTGAAGCCAAGTGGATTTTACCTTCTAAACAGACTTTAATTTGTGGGAAGAATCATTTATTTAAATTGAACTACTGAATAGTGGTTTTACTAGCTGTTTTGAGGTTGGTTGCCTTTTGTGGTTACTAAAGATGCTGGATTACAGCCAAATGTTCACATACTGAGCCTTTTTTTTTTTTTTTTTTTTTTTAACTAGCACCCAGAAGGTGAGGTTGGAAGAACGGTCATTCCAATCTCAAATAATCTATTCCTGTTGAGCTTATTTGCTCTATTTACTCCTTTCCCAGGAGATGAAATCAGTAAATAATTCACTTACAGTACTTAAATATGTGTGTGTGTGTGTAATATATATATATCATATATTATATACATATATTATACATAATATATATAATATATGTATATAATATATGATATATATAATATATGCATATATTATATATATATCATATATATATTAGTTTTTTAATTTTTTCAAAGTTATACATGTGCCTGACTTAAAGAGTTAAATGCTTCCAACAAGACTTCATTTCCCTCAAGGCAACCTCTTTCAACTTTAAGCTGATTCTTTGGTATTTACCTCCACTTATCTAAATAACATGCTCATATTTCTACTTCTTGGTTTTTCAGTCAGCCATTATCTACTGACTTCTTGATACGAAAGGCAAGGAGTCAGCTTTCTTCTGCACATTCCTCTGCACTCTACCACCACACATGTGCACTTCTAGTCTTTTAATTCTCCCGGTATTGTTACAGCATAATTTGCTCATCCTGCCCAATCAGCAGGAAGTCATTGATGTCAGAGATTATGGGATGTGCTTCAGGATATCCAGAGGTGCAGATCTCTTTCGGGTTTTTTTTATCACACAGGATAGGAATGTTAACATAGCCCCGGGCCACACTGTAAATGTGTACTTTTGTCTGTTTTGTGGGAATGCCAACTGTTTCTGATCCTTTCTTATGATTGGAATAGAAAAGAATGCGTTCACTAAATCAACGATGTGCACCAAATACTTGAGGCTGTATTAATTTACTTTAGTAAGTGCACTACATCTGGCACGGCAGCTGCCATTAGACCTACTAATTGGTTGAGCTTTACAGTAATCTGCTGTCATCCTTCAGAGACCATCTATTTTTTGCATGGTCACATAACAAGTTAAATGGAGCTATGATGGGAATCTGCAACTCTGTATCCTTTAAACTCCTAAGAGTGGCCCTAATTTCAGCCATCCCTTCTTGAGATACAGTATTATTTTGACTTCTGGTGCCATGGTTGGCTGGGGAGGGGAGGCTATTTCAGAGACCCCGACTTTGCATTCTGCACTATGATGGCTTTTTTACTTCACAGGCAAACATCCCAAGGGGTTTGTACCAATTGTCAAATATGTGAATCCCATTATGGTTTGGGGACTGGGGAAATGACCATTGGGTGAGACCACATACCCAATGGACCCACTCTGAGCCAGACCTTGTCATCTATTAACTGGCCTCTATGCTCCCACTCTAACAGGGTCATGATGATGCTTTTGGTCTCTGGGTATCAGTGTCAATTCAGACCCTGTGTCTAACAGTCCTTGAAATGTCTGGGTATTCCCATTTCCTCAAGGTACAATTACCCAGGTAAATGACAAAAGATACTTTGGGGATGGGCTAGGAAAATCATTACCATTTATACTTGAAATGTAATAGGGTCCTTCCTCCTGAGGCCTTCTTCAGTCAGTGGATTCCAGGTCTATAAACTAACTCAGGTGTGCAAATGGATTAAGGAACAGTGGGTGACTTTATTGAATGAAGGATTTTACTCTCCTGGTCATTATCCTTGATTTTTTCTTCTGCTGATACAAACTAAATAGGACCTTTGTTGGCTGCCTGTTTTGTCCCTAAGGATACCGTGTCCTGTTAACCATTTCCATAACTGTGTGGGTTAGGTCCACATTATAATACTTGTAATTTCCTGGCTTCTGGTCATTGAGCACTGCCACTTGGCCTCTACTGCTCTGGAGTCCTGGCATATGCATTGCTATCAGTGAACCAGGTTCTAGAGGCCTTTACTACCTTCAGCCATGACTTGCAGAGAGTCACCACAAATTTTGAGTGGTATTCCTGCCCTTTGAACCAATGCATTCCTTATGGCCTTGATAAATGGCCTCTGAGCTGTCCTTCAGAACAGAATTATCATAACCTTTGGGCTGTACATAGCACATCCATTCTAACATATTCACTTCCTTGAGCCTTTTTATCTTTTCATGTCCTATCTACCTGCCCTAGCACTTCTGGCATTTCAGTTTTAGTCAAAGTCACTGTTTTTGTTTTTTGTTTTTGTTTTTGTTTTTCATCCTTCTAGGAGCCATCATAGCAGTGAGTTCACACAACTCTTGAGACCCTGGCCAGGATGTTAAATATTTTGGGAGAGTGCTCCACCATCAATAGAATTCTCCCTATCCCATTTTATGGTCTGGCCTCCTTTATCAAGCCTTCTGTGAATCCAGTCCCATGCATAGTCCCCAAGCTCCTGGTGGTACATGCTGGTTAGGTCTTACATCTTTTTTTGGGGAATAGTCCTTTACCTCCATTATTAGGCACAGCACTTCTCAACTAGGTTATGCTATAAGCCCTAATTATAGGCCTAGTGGCCAGAAGATTTGTGTGTGCATGTGGCGGCAGGGGGTAGGGGGGTCTACTACAGGAGGGGGAAACATGTTGCCTTCCAGTTAGAAGCCTCTGCAAAGTCTTCTAGCACAGG
Source organism: Leopardus geoffroyi (assembly GCF_018350155.1). NCBI lineage: Eukaryota > Metazoa > Chordata > Mammalia > Carnivora > Felidae > Leopardus > Leopardus geoffroyi. Next base: position 51,222,171 of record NC_059328.1, read on the forward strand.
AAAGTGACAGTTCTTGGTAGGGAGGAGTGAGCCACAGTCACTAGGCATCTGAGGAGCCCGAGGATTGAAAATCTTTAGGAGCACCACCCAGATGTCCCTTCCATGTGTTGGAATGCTAGATTTTCTCAATCATGGCCCTGACCTTGGCACAACAGACCTGCCATTTTTGGTTATTTAACCATATTTTAGCCACTCTAAAGTTTGAGTCTTGTTGCTTGTCATTCTCCACCCCTTCCCTGCTAATGAGACCTTTTTTGTGTGTGTACAATAAACAGGTTCTCTGGCTTTCATTCCTCACTTGCAATTGCCTATTACCTATCCTCAGTTGTTCATTATTTTTCTGTAACCAGTGGAGCTTAGTAATAGCCATCCAGTTCTGTTATTCTTATCACTCTTACTTTTACCAATATCTCAAACGCCTGAAATGTCACACCTCTGGTCTTCCTTTCCACCTGGTATATCACCCCAGTTAGACTATCACCTTGTGCCAGGGGCTGCCTGTGCTTCATCAGCAGATGGTCCATAATCCATCTCCCAAATTCCATCTTATTGTCTACTCTCTCCAACCAATCCTGGTACCAGTTATCACAGGTAGGGTTCTTGGGAAGCAGACACTGGGGCAGAGCATAGAAGATATGGAAGGAAGGGAGAGGAAGCAGGACTGGGCAGAGAAAGAAGTCAAATTCTAATACAGGTGTAATAAAGCTTTGAACAACCTGCCCAGAAGCTCCAGAGTGAATATCATATATCAGAGGTGTCCCATGGTGGGCCCTAATGGATGAGCCTTTCTATTCCAGTCTTGTGCAATCACCCAATATTGGCTGCCCTGGAAATGTCATAACCTTGGGCAAGGCTTCTCTCTGCAGCTTAAGTAGACCCTGATGGAGCTGACAATTGGAGATAGTCCCCGCAGCTTGGGAGCAAGTCCTTCCTTGAAGGGTGTTCTGGGCATCATGTCCATATCTACTACTAGGGCAAACATAGTTATCGAGCACATCCTCTTCTGCAAAGAACCAAACAATACACTTTTTTTTTTTAATCTTCTGCTCCCCCACCTGGAGAAATCTTTTTTTTTTTTTAAGTTTTTTATTTTGAGAGAGAGAGAGAGAGAGAGGGAGGAAGCGAGTGGGAGAGGGGCACAGGAAGAGATAGAATCCCAAGCAGGTGCCACACTCAGCGCAGAGCCAGAGGTGGGGCTCAATCTCACAGCCACAAGATCTCGACATCAAGAGTCAGATGCTTACCCTACTGAGCCACCCAGGCGCTCAGGGAAATCTTTTATTGAATCAGGAAAGGAGAAGCATAGCAGAGAATATTTGTCCTCCAATATCAATTGTATACTTCTTCCTTGATGTTATGACCTCTTACTGGACATACAGACACAGAGAATAAAGTTAGTTCTGGCCCATGGGTTGTAAGCAGGAGTGGTGTGTACAACTTCCAGGAAGTATTTTTCAAGGGAGGAGGCATGATCATCTTTCCCCTTTTCTCTTTTCTGCTTGTTAGAATGTAGACAAGATGGCTGGAACTTAAGTAGCCATCTGGACCAGAAGGTAGAAGCCACACATGTTGAGAATGGAGGAAATTAGGTCCCTGATGGTCATGGAATCACCACTAATTTAGACTTCCTACTTCTGCACGCTGTTTATGTGATGAAGAAATAAATGTGCATCTTGGCTAAGGACACTTAAAAAAATATTCTGTTTCTCATAGATTAACCTATTCCTATCTGATGCAGAATTTGAGCCCTATAAACTTCCTACAGCACGTTACATGACCTTAAAATAAATGAACTGTCACTTTAGTGGAAGCATTAGGGCAATGTGTGGTAAAGACTCAGATATTGCCACATGGAAAACTGGTGACCCTTACTGTCCAGTTGCAAGATATTTGTAGCATGAGGGAAATAATTGGTAAAATTTATAGAACTTGGTATTCGCTGGCTTTAAATTTTTGCCAGTTTCAGCAAAGGTCTTTGAGAGATTAACTCAGGCCAGAGCTAGTCAATCTGCAAGTAGGGATGGAAAGGTATTCAGCTTTCCTAAGAGGGAAACTCTGTCTATAATCTAAGTGATTAAGAGTTCTATAATTTGGAAGGGCTGAAAAAATACCAACTACGTTTATACCTTTAAGTCAAAGCACACAGGAACTGCCTGTGAATAAAAGCCTTGCAAGGCTGACAAAAATGGGATTAAGAATGCTGTCCACCTGTTAAGTCCCATTGTTTCAGATGCCCCCAAGGTAGCTGTCATTAAGAGTGAGGTAGTTGCACTGCACATGGAAGCCAGGAAATAAGAGTCTTTGGGCTTAAAAATTATATCTTGTCAAGAACTACAGCTGTAATTTCTCCCACATAGTACTGAGTGAAAGGAAAAGGATCAGAGACCTTTTACATTTTTGCATCAGTTATATTGCCAGATACACCAAGCTTGCTATGCATCCATGGGCTTCCGCTCTTGCTATTGACAAGCACAGTTATGGAGGTTTTGGGATTTCTGGAGCAGCATTAGCAGAGGTGTCAATATCTAGCCACTAGTACTGTGGGCTCTAACATTCAGGACTGAACACATGTATTGTGCAAGAGTAGATCACAGTGTGTGTAGTTCTGGAGTTGGCAACATGGGCAGCTTTCTGATGGTCGTGGTTCCTAGGTATTGCAGAAACAATGTAGTTCAGGAGTTTTCATTTCCTGATCATAAAAGAGTCATCTTTCCCTTGGTGGCGAGTTCTGTGAAGACTTTGGGACTCATTCCTGAAAATTAATCTGAGTCTATTTAATCAACACTCCCAAGTATTTAATGCTCTTTTTGCTTATACCAGGGGAGTGGATTCTATTCTCTTCAACTGAATCTTGACTCATATTATGTACCATAGAGGAAGAATGGTGGCTGCAGACAATAGGATCTCAGTTAAGATAAGAGAAGGGGTGGCTGGGTGGCTCAGTTGGTTGAGTGTCCGACTTTGGCTCTGGTCATGATCTTGAAGTTCGTGGGTTTGAGCCCCACGTCGGGCTCTGTGCTGACAGCTCAGAGCCTGGAGCCTGCTTCAGATTCTGTGTCTCCCTCTCTCTCTGCTCCTCCCCTGCTCCCACACGCTCTCTCTCTCTTTCAAAATTGAACAAACGTTAAAAAAAAAAATTTAAAAAGAGAACTAGAATTAGGAAAATTATAATAGGAAACTAGAATTGGTTACCTATCCTGGTAGAGTTTGAAAGTAGCAATGATTCTGCTAGTACTAGAGAATGAAATTGTCTAGTCCATGATACACAATGGCAAACTAAGGGACTGACCTATAATTATATTTCTAGTTCTGTCCTTGTCTATTTTGGGTTATACTGGCTTCAAAATGAGTTGGGCTGCTTTCTTTTCTGCTTTCAAATAGGAATTATTAATCCCTTGAAAGTAGCTCAAACCCTAACTTTGAGCTTATTTTACCAAGTGATAGCAGCATTAATTTCTCTTTAGGCAGTGACTTTGAACTTTATGTTCAGTATGAACATGTCATACTGTTCTTTGTATAAATTCAGTGATTAGGACCTTTAAAGTCTCACTTTTTTTTTTTTTTTTTTTTGAGATAGAGTCAGTGAGAGAGAGAGAGAGAGAGAGAGAGAGAGAGAGGGAGAAGGAGAGAAACCCAAGCTATCAGCACAGAGCCCAATGTCGGGCTTGATTTCACCAACCGTGAGATCATTACCTGAGCTGAAACCAAGAGTTGGAGGCTTAACCTACTGAGCCACGCAGGCACCCCTAAAGTCTCACTCTTAAAATGAGTATTTGTTATGGGTGTTGATTCTAAGATGGGTAAATTAAGAGGCAGTTACTTGGATTTAGGATTCTTGGCTGGGCAAGGGAAATGGTCATCAATGCTCTGCAGAGTTTTAGGATAAAGATTTCCACTCTAGGTGATTTCTTCCAGTCTTGTGGTTTTAAATACCATTTGGTGACTCCTAAATTTATATCACTTGATCTAAATTCTCCCCTCAGTTCCAACCTTGCTAACTGTTGGCTCAACTTCTATTTAAAATAGGCATCTGAGTTTTAGTGTGTGAGAACAATGTCACCTCACAACAAACCCACTGCTACCTAATGTTCCCCATTTTAGCAAGGGCCAACCACTATCCAGTTGCTTTGGGGAAAAAATAATCCTGGTCATTTTTGTCTCTTTTTTGTTACAATCTATCAAGGGATCCTGTTCACTCCAAAATATATTCTGAACTGGGGAGCCTGGGTGGCTCAATCAGTTGGGCATCTGACCCTTGCTTTTGGCTCAGGTCATGATCTTGTGGTTCCTGGGATGGAGTCCTGCATCCAGCTCTGTGCTGGTGGCACAGGGCCTGCTTGGGATTCTCTCTCTCTCCCTCTCCCCCTGCTGGATCTCTCTCAGGATAAAAAAAACAAAACCCCAAATACATCCAGAATCCTACCAGTTCTTAACATTTCTACTGCCACCTTATTGCAAGCCAAATAATTTATTTCCTGGAAGTCTGAAATAGCCTCCTAGCTAACTTTCCTGCTTGCATGTTTGAAGGTCAACAATCTATCCACCATAAGCAGCCACTTAACAAATTATGCCACTGCCCAGTTCAAAACCGTCCAATGAATTCCATCTCCTTACCCTGCTTAATCAGGGTAAGGTACCCTCATTTCCCACAGTCATCACATCTAGGCTCATTTTGCTCTAAATACCCTAGCCTACTTGCTTCTTTCCAGTATATGCATATGAAGCCTGGACTTTTAAAAACTTGTTCTCTGCCTGAACCATTCTTCCCTGAGATTCCTCCAAGGCTCACTCCACTTTCATTCAGCTCAAATGTCAACTCAAAGAGGTCTTTCCAGACTCGTATCTAAAACTGTCCACTCTCTATCTCCTTTCTCTACCACTCATTATGTCCTATCATTTTAACTTCTGCCCCTCTCTAGAACTTTAAAAAGCTCCTTTCGAGCAGGGAATGCATTTCATTCACGCCGTGTCCCTAGCGCCTTGAAAAATGCCTTGCAACTTGGTAGGCACCTAAAAACAAGCTTGATTAAATGCATTTGAACTGAACTTATCCTGCTTAACTTGCTTTGCGAGGTCACCTCACTAAGGTAAGCATACTAACAAAAGGAAGCAAAAATCAGGTAAGGCCTGGCTCGCCGCATTTGAGCCCCAAGTAAGGGCTCGCGCAGAAACACTTTACAGCACCCGCAGCCGGAGCTGGGCCTTAAAGTGCTCTTTTCGTTTCCTTGTCTGGCCGGGAAGGGAAAGGAGTAAACGGGAGAAAATGAGGCGTGGAAGGGCTGAGGAAGGAGCCTCAGCGCTACCGTATACGGTTGAGAATACGCTGTTATCCACGACAGCGCTGGTTTCTATTGGATGGTCCCGGGGCTGGGGCTGCGATTCCGATCAGAAAGCCCAGGCACCGAGAACCAAGCACACCCGTCAGCCATTTTCCGAAACTAGTCTCCCTAGTAACCCCGCCCGAATGTGTACGCAAGAAAGGGGGGCGGGACTTATTGTGAGGGCCTCACTCCGGAAACCGCACCCGCGGAGGCGTCCCACCGTCAAGGATTCACAAAACGCGGAGCGAGATTTAACAGTCGGCAGCGAAAGCGCGCACTCGAACGCCAATGAGAGCGGAAGGAGTGGACCGCTCCTGAAGGGTACTCTGCATATCCAGCAATGATTGGTGGAGTCCTCCTGTCTTCTTTTTGGTATTGGCTGGACTTCCTCCGCCCACCCACTTGCTTTTGTCTAGGTACTTCTGATTGGCTCCTTCAGCGTGGTGGTGGGGGACAAGGTTTGGGGGATTGCTCATCGCAGATTGGTGGATTTGAGCACCTAGCGTCGTCTTCCCGAGGAAGGAGTCCGTCCCATCTTCTCTCTGTCCCGTCTCCCGACCCGTACGCCTTTCCTCAACTCGCGCGCACGAATGGTTAAAAAAAAAAAAAAAAAAAAAAGGGTGTGAGGCTCGAGCCCGCCAGCCAGGCCTCCAGCACCTAGCGCGCGCCCTCAGCGAGGACCCGCGCGAGCTGCCCCTGACGCTGCCTGCGCTGTTTGAAACTGCAGAACCCGTTAGGATCTTGGGAAAACTACCGTTCCAGCTGGTTCCGGACCCCGTGCGTGGCAGGGGGGCGAGTGGCGGTCGCGAGGCGGCTCTTGCCTTTCGCGTCCCTGCAGCGTGGAGACTAGAACCGGCACTTTCGAAGGACGCCACCTCCAATCGCAGTGCTGGCGCGGGCGGAGGCTAAAACACGGGGGTCCTGAGACTGAGGAAAACGCGCCAAGTTCCCCTCGGTGGTGGAGTGGGAAAGACCCTAGCGGTTCAGGCGCTTGGCGAGCGGGACTACTTCTGGCGCGCCTCGCCATCCCGGGGCGGGGGAGGGCGGGGGCGGGCGCCGCTCCGGGGATGTAGTTGGTGCCGGCGCAGGGCAGGACCGAGCGGCAGCCCGGGTTCCCGCTCTTGAGAGCGAATGGTCACTCCCCTGCGGGGAGGGCAATCCGGGCAGCTTTTCCTTGGGTCGGGGCCCCCGCGGGCTCGGGGCAGGGGCTCACCTGTCGCACCCACATACATCCCGGCTGGACTCGGGGCGTCACCGCCGCGGACCGTGCTTTGGGCCATGACCAGGTAAGGAGGGCCTGGGGAGGAGAGGCCGGTGCCTGGGCGCCGAGACAAGTTCGGCCGGCCCCCAAGGGGGTCGCCCTAGGACCCCGGCGTCGGATCCGCGGGGGGGTGTGTGGGGGGGGGGGGAGACGCCGGGACCGCTTCGCTGCTGCGCCCTTGCGGAGCTGCCAGTCGAGCCCTCTGGGCACCGGTGGCAGGGAGGGGCGCCCCTCCTGCCGCCGCGGGGACACGGGGAGGCAGGTGCGGGCTGGGCGTCAATAGGCCAATTCCGCGGGCGAGGGGCCCGGAGCTGCGGTGCGGGCCAGAGTCGCCACCGGCCAGCCTCCCGCAGGACCCAGGGCTGTGTCTGACCGGCACGGACGGCAGCACAGCCTCGCCTTTTCACTTTTCGTTCCTAGAGGTGCGGCGTAGGGAGAGCATGTTTTCACTAATGTTGTCCGGTGTCGGGAATTGCTAAATTTTATCGCGCACTGTAACTTAATTTTTCCAGAAGTATTTAGAAAGCCACGTGTTTTTAAGCCTTTGTCGAGGATGTTATCCTTGTTTTACGTTTTTCGTGAAAAACTGGCATTGAGTCCTGTCGTCTTATAAAGGGAAGAACTTGAAACTAGTGGGACTGAATGTTCATATTGTCATTTGTTCAAGAGTATCTAATGTTCGATTTATTGTGTTTTCTGTGACATTTGATTAAGACTTCTAGGAGAAACGTTTTAGTTTTTCCAGTAATAAAGCCAGGAGTAAGAAATGGTGTAAGATACGGCATCTGGTAAAAATGTGGTATTTTCAGCAACGTTAAATGGTTAGTGATTTGAGGGAGCCAGGAGGGTTTAATTGCTTAGGATCTATCCGTTATTTCAACTGCTTGGTCGTTTTTTCTTCTGCTTATTTAAGTCCGGTTACTACTCTGTGTCTTAGAGAATCCACTTTACATCATTTATAAGAATTGGCTCCCAAGAAAAATCTTTTACGAGAATCGTTAATATTTAGAGATCCCTGACAACTTCGCGTAGGCTGGTTTATCGTTTGTGATAGCTTTCCATCAGTAGCAGTAAGTGGCTAGGAGGGTAAATTGAGTTGGGGAGGGGGATGGGGAAATTGGTCAACTTTGCAGTTACTCCTGAGTTGAGTCTCAAAAGTGTGGTTTCACAACCGAGTTCAATGTTGCGAATTCCCAGATCAGAGACAGTGGAGTGAAATGCTTGTTAGTAAAGATGGAGTTTGAATTTTGTTAGTTTCTCTGTTCATCCTATTACTGTGTCTGTATTGAAATCATTGCTGAGGTTTTGTGCTCTAATAATACCCCAGATAATTCCCTCCCCCCTCCCCCCGATATCTTAAGAAAATAGGACGTGTGTATAAAATAAATACCACAAATACTGCTGGGGGGTTTTTCATCCAAAAGTTTTAACAGTGAAAAGAGTTTACAAAAGGTAAAATCTTTTTTTCTACTCAAGGGAGCATTTAACAATATTTATAGTTTAAAAGAAGTTTTGGAAAATCAGTATATTGTGTCTAGTCAGTAACAGTTTGGTAGCACAAAGTGCAGCAGTTCTTTGCACCATTTTCTCAACTTTGCATCTTTTATTACTTTTCACTCAAATGTTTAGGTATAATTGAAAACCAGATCTATGCCTTTGCTTGTATCCAAATTATTTTTTTTATTGGAGTATAGTTGACACACAATGTTACATTAGTTTCTGGTGTACAACATAGTGACTTGTGCAAGTTACATTTTATATAAGCTTTTTTAGAGACTATTTCATGTATTCATATTAATAACTAGAAAAGGCTTTGGAGGGAGGACTCCTTCACTTCCAGCACTCTTAATTTCCCATTCATCCCTTTCTTTTTTACCTCATGCTTTAGAATTAGAGATGGTTGTTGCTCAGTCAATGTTTTCCGAATGAATAAATTAAAATAAAAATTAACTTCTTAGTCAATACTGCTTTACCGTAGGTCTACTCAAATGGGGGTATTTTGTGGTGTGACCCTTAATCTCGTAGGCTAATAATAAAAGTTTCAGTATCTGATATTTTTGTTTAAGAAAGTTAAGGACAAATGACAAGCTCCTTCGTGTAAGCAATAAACATTGAGTGCCTGTTATTGATCAAGCATTGGGTTTTCAAATGTGAAGATCTAATTGGTACCATTCCTTGGTAAATTTTCAAAGTTTAATGATCTTACTGCCTACAGCTGATAATTGAAAATAATGAAACCTTTTCTGTGATTAACAGATATGATTGGTGATTACAACATCCTTGTATAAGTTAATTCTTGTCAACTCCTTGGGATTTGAAGAGAAAATGCCTGGTGTCATACCTAGTGAAAGTAATGGGCTTTCAAAAGGTAGCCCATCCAAAAAAAATAGACTTTCCTTGAAGTTTTTTCAGAAAAAGGAAACTAAGAGAGCCTTGGATTTCACAGATTCTCAAGAAAATGAAGAAAAGGCTTCTGAATATAGAGGATCTGAAATGTATGTATCTTAAGTATATTTCGGGACTTTTAAAATTCCGTATCAGTGAAGAAGCAGTGAACTTTGATGCCTCCATTCTGATCTGATAGTGTATGGAGGCAAAAACACAGCAGTGAGACAAACCTAGCAGTGTATAGTAGAAACAGCAAAACTGTAAATAATCGTCAAAAAAAAGGGGGGGGCGCGGGGGGGCGCCTGGGTGGCTCAGTCGGTTAGGCATCCGACTTCGGCTCAGGGCGTGATCTCACAGTGCATGGTGCATAGTGCACGAGTTCGAGCCCCGTGTGTCGGGCTCTGTGCTGACAGCTCAGAGCCTGGAGCCTGCTTTGGATGCTGTGTCTCCCTCTCTCTCTGCTCCTTCCCCATTCATGCTCTGTCTCTGTCTCTCAAAAATAAATATTAAAAAAAAATTTAGAAACCGCAAAACTGGCTGGCTCAGCACAGGATCACATCCATAATGTTAACCTGTTTACATTGATGGTCAGCCAGTTAGATTGACTTGGAGAAATATTTGTTGGCTAAAATTATTTTTCAATTTAAACTTATTTGTAATGGAACGCATTCTGTGTAAGGGTAAAGAAATAACGTGATTTTGGGTTTTTTTTTTTTTTTTTTTTTGGTTCAGAAGACTTGACAACCTAGTGTATGAATTATCAAACCTATTGGTATGTAGTTGCCAGTAAGATAAAAATAAATCTTTTGGTGCAAATCCTTTAGTGATTGAAATCTGAACAAAATGGAGTACTTACATATAGTTGTTGTAATTAGAGTCTATACTAGCTCGCTATTCAACAAATAGGTACACTGCTATATGACTAAAATGGGTTTGGTCCCATGTGTAATTTCCTAATATTTCCCAGTAATCAGTTTAGGAGATGTGAACCTTATGTTTACCAGCATTCATGCCTATAAACACTTTGAGGTGCCAGGGTAGTAGCTAGCTGCTATAAAATAAAAATTCTGTGAGGACCTACTATTTGTTAAAATAAGGTAAAAGAATAACTTGAACAATTCATTTTAAAGTGAAGGACAACTGTGTAATTCTCTTTATCTACTCTTTCCTTTTACCAGAACCTGACCTCTTAAGTGGTGCATCCTCTCCTAGATATTGTCATAGCTTATTTCCAGGTTTCTGTTCAGAGTTAGATTGCTTTTAAAAATTACGTAGGTTTAACTAATCACAGTACCAGTCCCTCAATTTTCTACTCTCTAAAATGGGATTAATAGCTCAGGATGGAATTGAGGCTTGTTGTGTATAATGGTTTTAAAGTGTTTATAAAACTTTTATTCTGAGTATGTAGCAATTTTTGCACCTGTATAGATTTCTTAGAAAAGTGTCACCTGAATAAAATCCGTATCTCAGTTCATACAATTTTTGGGAAAAGACTGTATCTAAGGAAGTGTTCGTTCCACTTTGTTTCTTTAAGATACTATACTTCATAATACCTCTCTCTGCTTATATTTTATAGTGATCAAGTTGTTCCTGCAGCACAGTCCTCACCTATAAACTGTGAGAAGAGAGAAAACTTGTTACCATTTGTGGGACTGAATAATCTCGGCAATACTTGTTATCTTAACAGTATACTTCAGGTAAGTTGAGGATTTTGCTATATAATAAAGCTTTAGTAGGCAAAGCATGATGTAACATTTAATGTTTGAGAATTTCAGAGTGGAGTATTTTAATTGTCCATATGGTCTTTGCCTTTGACTGTAAATGAACTAGAATGGACTAAAGTAATGATTCTAAATTGCATGTTACCAGCTTCCTTTGGGGTAAGAGAAAGTAATATATTAAATAAAATTGGGCTAGCAAAATTGAATTGACATTGGTTAACTGGAAGATGACAAATCCTTGGTTTTTCTGCCTTATTCCTAGTACTACGGCGATGTGTATTTTAACCTTTGGAACTCTGTTTTATATTGTACTCTTAGAACCCTACGTCCTAGCAATATGTGCCCGGGCTCACTGCTATGCTGCCAGTAAGGGAAGACAGTGAGCTACTATGATGAAATATAAAACAATTTTTGACACAGTATTAATTTCAGAATTTCAACTAATGCACATTTTAAAATGCTCTACAGGTGTGCCTGGGTGGCTCAGTCGGTTGTCTGACTTTGGCTCAGGTCATGATCTTGCGGTTCTGGAGTTCAAGCCCCACGTCGGGGTCTGTGCTGACAGCTCAGATTCTATGTTTCCTTCTGTCCCTCCTTCCCCTTTTCGCACGCTCTCTCTCAAATAAAAATTTTGAAAAAATTTTTAAAATGCTCTACAAAAAACAGTACTTTAATGGTTTTAGTTACATTGTTCAGTAAACACTCAGACAGTCTTACTTTTTATAGGTATTATATTTTTGTCCTGGTTTTAAATCTGGAGTGAAGCACTTATTTAACATTATTTCAAGGAAGAAAGAAGCCCTGAAAGATGAAGCCAATCAAAAAGATAAGGTAAAAATAAAAGAACAGAAAATATATAAAACGTAAAGTAATGGAAATTAACTTGCTTAGAAATTAAAAAGTAATAGAAACACAGGATTTGGGAGGAGGATAACAGACTAGTTCTCTGAAATGGAATTTCTTAGTATCCTGTGTTTTTAAGAAAGGCAATTTCTCCATTCTTGTAGGTTAGCTAACTAGGTTATCATCTTTTACAGTGTCTTCTCTTGCCCTCTAATTTATTGCTTACCAATAAACATTGTATATCACAGTCACAGTTTATCATGCCCTTGTATCTCCTGTTATTTATATATTGTGTTTTCAGATTCACTCACAACCTTTGATTTACAGTCAGAAAACCATTATCTTCCCTGTAATTGAAAATAATCAAAAACTCCAAATTGTTTAAAGTTTGTATACCTCTATAGAATTAGTGTTAGAATGAAATTAAATTTAGCAAAGCTAGTATTGTCTAGTGAAACACAAGAAAAGGGGAAGGTACTTAATTTGTTCATAAATAAAAATAATGGTTTGTGTGTTTCTTTCTTGACAGGGAAATTGTAAAGAAGATTCTTTGGCAAGTTATGAACTCATATGCAGTTTACAGTCCTTGATCATTTCAGTTGAACAGCTTCAGGCTAGCTTTCTCTTAAATCCAGAGAAATACACTGATGAACTTGCTACTCAGCCAAGGCGACTGCTTAACACACTCAGGTATTGTGCCTATAATTTTAGGATTCCAACTTAGTAGCTTATTGCGTTCTTTGGGGGAGAGTGATATGGGAACAAATAGGGGGAGTGAAGGGCCAGGAAAATAGAAACTACAGATCCGATACTCACTGGTATCCCAGAGGCTCTGGAAATTAGAAATCTTTTTGTAAGTTTGGTACTAAATTCATTAGATGTGAATTGGTATGAGGCTATTAATAGTCTTTGTTCATTTTTATTTTTAATGTGAATACTCACACATTTTTATTTTTTTTTATTTAAAAAAAAATTTTTTTTTTCAGCGTTTATTTATTTTTGGGACAGAGAGACAGAGCATGAACGGGGGAGGGTCAGAGAGAGAGAGGGAGACACAGAATCGGAAACAGGCTCCAGGCTCTGAGCCATCAGCCCAGAGCCTGACGCGGGGCTCGAACTCACAGACCGTGAGATCGTGACCTGGCTGAAGTCGGACGCTTAACCGACTGCGCCACCCAGGCGCCCCAACTCACACATTTTTAAATAGGAATAGTAATATGTTTAATTATGGGATACTGCCCCTTGGGTTAAAATAAATTTATTACATGCCATATGTATTTTTTTAATCTGAAAATTAGTGAATTCTCAGATTTGGTCCTAAGAGATTTCAGATTAGGAATTGTAGGTTTTTAGTCAAAATATATTATGCATAAGAACTATAAATACCAAATATTCCAGTTTTGTTGTATGTGTTTGCGTAACTATTAGTTCACTGGATTAGATTTTTTTTGTATTGTCTTAAATGAAACATTATCCAATATATAAATAGCCTTACCTAATGTTACAGGGTAAATCTTAAAACTAAGTAACTTTTTAAAGAATAGACCTAGGTGAGGGGTGCCTGGCTTAGTTGGTAGAGCACGTGACTCTTGATCTCAGAGTTGTGAGTTCAAGCCCCACATTGGGTGTAGAGATTACTTAACAGTAAAAAAAAAAAAAGAGACCTAGGTGTAATTGTTATACGTTTGTTAATGGGCAGTATAGCATGGTGGCCAACAGGTTTGAATCCTGGCTTTGCATCTCTTTGACCTTGGGCAAGCTACCTTATCTGTAAAGTCATGGTGATACAGTACTTACCTTATAGGGTTATTGTGAGAATTATGTTCTACATCTAATATAAAAAGCATCTTGAATAAACCCTGGTACATGGTAAACTATACAAATACTAGCTGTTACTAGTATTTGTGATAATGAATATGAGGTAAAATTTGTTTTTATTTTTAATTACAAGTTTAGGTAAGAAGTTTCAAATGAGTTGAATAAATGTTTTCAGGTTTTTAAAATAATTTGATACCCCTGTAAATGAATTAATTTCTCTATAGAAAGGATGTGTTTTTTATATTCTATCTTGAAAACTAGAATAGATGAAATGGAAATTTTTATTTATAGGGAACTCAACCCTATGTATGAAGGATATCTACAGCATGATGCACAGGAAGTATTACAGTGTATTTTGGGAAACATTCAAGAAACATGCCAACTCCTAAAAAAAGAAGAAGTAAAAAATGTGGTAGAATTATCTACTAAGGTAGAAGAAAAACCTCATCAGAAGGAGGAAATGAGTGGTATTAACACCACAGAGATGGACAGTATGAGGCATTCTGAAGACTATAAAGAAAAACTCACAAAAGGAAATGGGAAAAGAAAAAATGACATTGAATTTGGTAACATAAAGAAAAAAATTAAAGCCTCTAAGGAACACCAGTCACTGGAAGAGAACCAGAGACAAACCAGATCAAAAAGGAAAGCTACAGGTGATACATTAGAGATTCCTTCTAAAATAATCCCCAAGTATGTTTCTGAAAATGAAAGTTCAAGACCCTCACAAAAGAAATCAAGAGTTAAAATAAATTGGTTAAAGCCTGCAACTAAGCAACCCAGCATTCTTTCTAAATTCTGTAGTCTGGGGAAAATAACAACAAACCAGGGATCCAAAGGACAGTCGAAAGAAAATGAATATGATCTTGAAGAGGACTTGGGGAAGTGTGAAAATGAAAGCACAACTAATGGTTGTGAACTTGAATCTCCAGGGAATAATGTTAAGTCCGTTAATGTTAATGAAGTTAAGCCCATAAACAAAGGTCAGTATAATTTATTCTTAGACATTGATAGGTAGGATTAACAGCTGCAGAACTGCAGTGTTCTCTTAGATACATGTACAAGATAAATGTGGTTCAAGTTGTAAGAAAATTTTGACACTGTGAACTGTGTGGTGTTTGAACCACTGTGCTCAGATGTGTGTGTATAAATCTCACTAATCTTAAGGTAATGTTAATTTATGGTTTATAAACGAGGGGGATTCCATACATTTTAATGGAAAGAGAATTATTCTACCCCCTCTGTAGTACTAGACAATAAACTCATGAAAGAAATTGCATTTAATGAAATACAATTTTAGAGAACTAAGTAGTTCTACTGTAGTTGAACTGGATAGCTACCTAATTGTGTCCAACTCTCAGGGAAAATGTGTAGTATTGATGTGGTTAATGGTTTTTACCAAAAGTGTCGTACTTATTTTGGGGTTGTTTCTATAGGAGTTTCTTTGGGAAGGGACTTAAGGTGACAAAATTGTGACTTTCTTTTTTAGAGACCACAGTAATTCATCTTCAAAACGATCTTTACAGGGAATTTATGTGTCATGAATAAGACACCTCTTAATGTTAATAAGCAAGTTTAGATCTAAAAGCTTTTTATTCATGATACACTTGAAACAATATTGGTTACTTGGGCTACACTGAGCTGAAAATTTTTCCTATTTTTGTTTTAGGTGCAGAGCAAATTGGTTTTGAGCTAGTAGAGAAATTATTTCAAGGTCAGCTGGTATTAAGGACTCGTTGCTTAGAATGTGAAAGTTTAACAGAAAGAAGAGAAGA
This sequence comes from Leopardus geoffroyi, assembly GCF_018350155.1. Lineage (NCBI taxonomy): Eukaryota > Metazoa > Chordata > Mammalia > Carnivora > Felidae > Leopardus > Leopardus geoffroyi. The sequence continues at coordinate 51,237,298 of NC_059328.1, forward strand.
TTTTCAGGACATCAGTGTGCCAGTACAAGAAGATGAGCTTTCCAAAGTAGAGGAGAGTTCTGAAAGTAAGCAAAATTGGAGTCTTGTATGGATGATGGAATAAGTAGTTTTCTTCAACAAAACACAGTCTAATAGTAGCTTGTATAATTACTGGGAAAAAAAAATAGTGTCTCTGGTATAATAAAATCTTTCTGCTCATATAGATTCACTTGTTAATAATTAACAGAAGATTATGGTATCTTTATTTTGATGTGTAGAGTATGTTATAATGGGAAGTGAAATGCTTTATTAAGTTTTAGGTATCTCAGTCTTAGAGCTACAGAGGATATTTTTCTTCACAATATTTGAGCCAGTGTTTTGTCTAGTATAAAAGGACAAGAAGTAGGGAAACGTTATGGGAAGTGATCATGAGACTGGCTTGTTCAGATATCGGAAGTTGGCCATTAAAGTGTAAACTAGAAAGTCTGTCTTAACATTGAATCAGAGACTAGGTTATCATCATTTTGCTGGCCCTGTCACCTAAATACTTTGTACTTGGCCAGCCAAGTATAAATATTTAAAAGATATGTGTCCTGTTGAGGATGATAAACTTTAAGTTTCTGAAACTAAAATGTCTTTATTGTTTGGGAAGGATTAGTCAAATGAAATTGCATGCTAATTTTGAACATGGAACTTGTTTAATTTTTAAATGTCTGAGAGGTTTTTCATTTGTGAGTGAAAGGATTCTCTTATGTAGTTTCTCCAGAGCCAAAAACAGAAATGAAGACCCTGAGATGGGCAATTTCACAGTTTGCTTCAGTGGAGAGGATTGTAGGAGAAGATAAATATTTCTGTGAAAATTGCCATCATTATACTGAAGCCGAACGAAGTCTTTTGTTTGACAAAATGCCTGAAGTTATAACTATTCATTTGAAGTGCTTTGCTGCTAGTGGCTTGGAGTGAGTATTATAAATAAAAGCTATATGAAAAAAAATGAGCTGCTATAAGTTTTGTTGAAAACACTGTAATAGTAACTTAATAGTGTAATAGTATAATATAAAGATAACCTTAGAAAAGTTTGTTATTAAGTTTACTTGTAAAAATGTATCAATATAAATCCTTTTGGTATGAATACATAGTCTAGGGTTCTTCCCACATCTTTTAATCTTCGTTCCTTACTAGATACAGTTTCAAGTTGAAGTGATTAAAGCAGGAAACAGATCTTGTATACATCAAGGTTTTTTGAGGGGTGAAAAGGCAAAATTATATTTAAGGTAAGCCAAGAACAAAACTAGTCTTTGAAGAATTTTGATTCTTCTGTTGAAAATTCAAGTATCTTTGTGACATGTATACATGTCATTGTAGATTTTATTCCGTCCCATATTAACGAATTGTTCGAAGTTAGCACGGGAGCCTCCAGTAGCTCTCTACACACTTTATTATTACAGAAGAAGACATACAGTGTTTTCTTTCGGTGGATTTTTTCTTTGCTGTTTATTTTTTGTTCCCCAAATCTTGGTAGAGATGGCTGTCACATTAAAATTACTCACTAAAGGATTTTGAAGTTAAATGGCATTTAAAACACTGGCTTTCTCATTGTACAAAATTAGGAAAGTTAAAGGGGCACCTTGGTGGCCCAGTCGGTTAAGTTATGCATCCGACTCTTGAGTTTGGCTCAGGTCATGAGCTCACAGTTTGTGAGTTTGAGCCCCATGTTGACAGGGAATCTGTCTCCCTCTCTCTCTCTGCCCCTCCCTCTGGTGCTATCTCATAAATAAACATTAACTTTTAAAAAATTAGGAAAGTAAATAAAAGGGAACATGCCATATGTTCTTCATAGAAACTGCTGAATATTAGCACTTAATTTCAGTATTTCTTGTGTGCACTAAACATTAAGGATTCATTCAGACTTCTACTTGGTTTCACATTTGGATGTAAAACTGAATGTGTAAAGTGGAATTGCAGAAAACTTTTTTTTTTTCCTTCCAAAGGTTTGATTGCTATGGTGGTGGACTTTCCAAGATCAACACTCCTTTACTGACACCTCTTAAACTGTCACTAGAAGAATGGAGCACAAAGCCAACCAACGACAGCTATGGGTTATTTGCAGTTGTGATGCACAGTGGCATTACCATCAGTAGTGGGCATTACACTGCTTCTGTTAAAGTCACTGACCTTAACAGTTTAGAACTAGATAAGGGAAATTTTGTGATTGACCAAATGTGTGAAATAGGTAAACCAGAACCATTGAATGAGGAGGAAGCAAGGGATGTGGTTGAAAATTATGATGAAGAAATGTCAATTAGAGTCAGTGGAAATACACAGCCAAGCAAAGTTCTGAACAAAAAAAATGTAGAAGCTATTGGACTTCTTGGAGGACAAAAGAGCAAAGCAGATTATGAGCTATACAACAAAGCATCTAATCCTGATAAAGTTGCCAATACAGCATTTGCTGAAAACAGAAATTCTGAGACTAACAGTACTAATGGGACTCATGAATTTGATACAAACAAGGAATCCAGTGACCAAACAGGCCTTAACTTTAGTGGATTTGAGAACAAAATTTCATATGTAGTGCAAAGTTTAAAGGAGTATGAGGGAAAGTGGTTACTTTTTGATGATTCTGAAGTGAAAGTTACTGAAGAGAAGGACTTTCTGAATTCTCTTTCTCCTTCTACATCTCCTACATCTACTCCTTACTTGCTATTTTATAAGAAATTATAGAGTATTTTCCTTATGTATATATTAAACAGACCTGGACAAAAGCTGATAAAGGTGATTACATCAAAGAGTCTAGCTTATCTTTTGAAGCTATTGGATATTATTGGTCTCTCTAAAGTTTTTATATAAATAGTGAAATTTGAATTACTGAAAACCATGTTAATTTTTAGAATTCATTTCCCATAGTAGAGACTAGTGATGCATTAGCTTCTGGGAACAAACTTGTATAGGTTCTTAATTGAATTATCCAAATGGAAGCATTTAAACACTTTTGAATTCACATCTATCTTTTGTGTTTGCTTTTTAAAATAAAGTGCTTGTATTTGTATCTCCATATTTTGGAGTAATTATCTATATGATGTTTATAGGTCCTGTGGGTTTCCAGCTAAGAAGAAGAATCTCATTTCAGTACCTTTAGTTTTTTAAGTCATGAAGCCAGATCTTTAATGGGCTGTATTTAGAGGCACAAAGTCTGGAATATGTGTGTATTCACAGTAGTGTACATTTTGTGCCTTGAATCACTTTGAAAAGTGTCTCAGAAAACCTGGACAGCCAATCCCCCTTCTATCTTGAGAAGAATTTTATATGTATTTATGAAAATGATTCTGTATTCTAGTAAATCTTTTTGGGCATGGACTAATTTGTATCTCTTCATAGTCATATTCTGCACGATCTGTATATAGTATATCAAATTTAGAGGTGTGTGACCTTAAATTTAACTTTTTTTAAAAACTGGGAGGTCAATAAAATTTAAACTGCTTAACAACTACATGTACAACTGCTCATATTTGTTTTGCATATTTTTTGCTATAATATAGTGGAGTTCTCTTGAGAATATGTATGTATAATATATGTGTATATATACACACATACCTAGAAGAGAATAAACATGCATAATTACCTTTAATAATAGTTGGAGGTGAAGAGATTTTTCAAATAGGAGAAACTTAGTCCATCCAAGTTGTCATACTTAAAAGAGGTTTATAGTAAAAATTGTTGCATTCTTGGTTGCCCTTTAAAGTAGACATACTTTATGGAATCCGTAAGATGAGGCTTTGGGCACACACAAAAATGTGGTTAAATTTTCATTTTAAATGTATATTGGCAAATGATCAGTTACCTTATGACTTGCTAAGACATTAAAAACCATTCTAAAAAATACACAAATACTATTAGAATAACACTTTGATACCCCCATTTCAAGTACCAATAAATTAGTCACAGTTAAATCATGTCTCAACATTCTTCCACAAGATGGTGTGTTACAAAAAGTCATGGTTCTCCCCTCACTCTACATTCAGAATCACTAATGGAACTTTTTAAAAGAAACAGCCCTGAACACTACTCATAAGCTTCTGATAGAGTAGTTGTAGGACAGAGCCTGGGCCTCTCACACTCCAGGGACAGTTAATGTTAAGAACTACTGGTACGAGTTCTTGATATGAGAACGTTTTATTTTAAGAAAACTGAAGTATATGGAGGGTTGGGATGTGTTCAGTATCGTATCAGTGTTCTCGGAGGAAGTTTCTTCTTCAATCAGAAAATAGTGTTGCATGACAGTTAAATCGTAGGAATTTTAGGGTTCTTGATACTGTCACTGAGATTCATGTGAAACACTTTAAACTCTTCCATAATATAACTTAATGAGAAATGACCTACAGGTTAATATTCTTTCCCTTATGTATACCTCCCCCGTCCCTTGCCCTAAAGATGAGAATATTTGTTACCTTAGTTTTAACGAATTTCCATTCTTGACTCCTGGGCTTTACTTATTGTGCATGTGGATCCTCTGTCCTCAAATGTATTTCTGAGGTTACGCCTTTCTGACTCCTTTAGTTCACAACCCTTTTGGTCCAACATTGTTGACTCATCTGAAAAATCTTTTTGTGATTTAGGCTTTGAATTGGTGTAGACAAGATGAATGTGACATAATATTGCCAGTTATAAAGGTAAACTGGAGAAAGGATGTCAACCATCTCCTATGCTCTCAGGAGAAATAGACATTTTTTGAGCTTGTTTCAACATCAACTAAAGAATAAAGGCACTGTATTTGATCAGTTTTTAAGTGATTCATGTCAATGGTCTACGGATCAAAGGGATAGATTTAAAATGTCTTTCTGTAAGACATATAACGACACAAAGAAAAACACATTGTTCAAAACACTCCTCAGAAAATCATTAATCGGTAGTTTCTTGGATAAACCTGGCAAGTAATTGAAAATAAATATTCTCCAAAAAAATTTTTGCCTTAGTTTTTCATGTCCTATATTTTAAATCAGTTCTTAATTTAACTAAAACTGCTAATTTTACTTTTTACATATACTTTGTAAAATCTATACAAGTGTTAAAAAATATAACTTCTCATTCATCTGGTAGATTAAAATCAAACACTAGTTCTCTGTCATTTTTATGGTGATCTAAGACAGCTTTAAAGCAGATTTCTGACTTACCAGTATAGCTCACTAAACTCATGAAAAGACCAGCTTGTTTATCTGAAACACAGGAATCTTCCATGTTAATTGCTGAGAGTCATGAAGTGCATACTTCTATCAGATTGAGGATTAAAGATTTACTGTCACTGGTAGCAGCTATCCCAGTTTTTAATCATTATTTATAGACAAAAGTTTCATCAGAGAAACTTATTTCTGCAATTTGTTCTAAATCCCTTTTTTGAGTATCTAAATGGAAAATAACTTAGAAACCGGTTTTAAAATTTCACAAACCACTTATCAATATGTGTCTCTACCCATCCATTTATTTAACTTGGGGCTCTTTGGCCTATAAAAAGGTCAATTTCATTTCATTTTTACTTTGCTAGTTTTGGAACAAGTTCTTGTATCAACTCAAGATTCTCTGCTTTTGTCAACAAAAATTTTTGAAGTCTCAGTAAAATTAGTGTAAACGTTCACATATTTAATAGTACCTTTAAAATAAGCATTACTACATTTAAAATGGTTCCAAAATGAATCTATAAATGGTAATATAAATTAAAAAATACAAACTTAAAGTAAATAAATTTAACATTAGCTATGGTATAAATAATAGTAAATGTATAGTGAGTCATTACTTTTGAGTCTTTAAAAAAAGGTAACAGCATATTACCAGAACATGAGAAACCATGGCCATGATTCTCAAACTTCAGTGATCTACATTTGATAATGTTTTGGCCACTGCATTCTTCAATGAGTAGTAAATTAATGCTAGAATTCCCAAGTCCCAAGTCTTGTCTTTCAATAGATCTTAACTTCTTTCCACACTCAATGCTGAATACATGGCTCTTTTCAAATGAGTAAGACAAGTGCATTTATTTCAAAGATCCATTTTGCGCAGGCTCATCCGACTGAAGGAATCTCTGGAGAGAAAATGAAAGGATACAAGTAAACGATTTTAGTATATTCCTTTAAAATATGCTTTACGGTACTTCTTTCTGCCAGAGTTACCTCAAAGTTTTATCATCCAAAAGTTAAAAATTTTTTTTTTGGCCAAGGTTTTTTTTTTTGTTTTTGTTTTTTTTAATGTTTATTTTTGAGAGAGACAGCACAAGTGAGGGAGGGACAGAGACACACAGAATCCGAAGCAGTCTCCAGGCTTCGAGCTGTCAGCCCCCTGTGGGGTTCCAGCCCACCAACCCTAAGACCTGAGCCGAAGTCAGACACTTAACTGACTGAGCCATCCAGGTGCCCTTGTCAGCAAAGTTAACTTTCAAGTTATGTGTTCACCCTATACATTTCTGCCTTATATATTCTAATTTATAAACACTGCTACAAAGTATATTACAGTAACCACTTTGCCAAATCCACTGATCTTTATTCGTTTTTCCAATAAGTGTATTAGATATTGTGATAAGACAGGAACTAATGGGAGAGATTTCAGAAAAAGATTTGGGATTATTAAAAGGGAAAAAGGGCAGGTGTTTCTTATTTAAAATGTTAAATTCCAAGAATTCAGTGGTTCTTAAACTTCTGGGTTTTAGGTCTTTACACTTAAAAATCGAGGGTTGTTTATGTGGGTTCTAAATTGATATTTACCGTATTAGAAATTAAAATTAAGAAAATTTTAAATTATTACTTTACAAGATAACCCATTACATGTTACTGTAAATAGCATTGTTTATTAAAAATAACGTAAGAAAGTTAGAAGAATGGCATTCTTCTAATGTCTGGCTTATTAAAAGGCTAGATTTTCATATCTGCTTCTGCATTCAATCTTTTACAGTATCACATTGCATGTAGTCTCTGGAAAGCTCCACTATACTCATGAAAGAATGAGAGTGAAAAAAGTATTTGTTACTAATATGAAATTAGTTTTGATTTAGGAACCTCAAAGTATCTCAGGAACCCACCCCCTTCTTTGTGTTCTAGATCACACTTTGGGAACCACTATCTTAATATCTTTTAAGCCTACTGCACAATAATGTTCCAGGTTCTGTTAATCAGCAAAATAAATTCAAGTTCTATGGAAATGCTATTTTCTAAGTTCTGAAGAAATTAAGAGTGAAGAGAATATTCTTCAATACCTCTTAATGTATTTTATCTGAAACTGGTTTCTTTTGTTTATCCTTCCTGCCATCAGGGTTTACCCTGAGGCTTATGATCTCCATGAAAGAAGAGGGCAGGTACAAAAAGATCATGTTCAGCTTTGAATCTCAAAGCTTGGTTGTTTGGTTCTGTGGAAAATAGCAGTCTTGAAAGCTAGACACTGCTCACCACACCAGCATCCCCAAAAAGCGTCCCCCCCCCCCCCCCCCGCAAAACTGCCTGCAAACATTTAAAAAAGCTTGGGGGACTGACCATAATAGATGGCAGACGAAGGCAAAACTCAGGATTATGGTGTGAAGGGGAAAGCTCCTTCAGATAGAAAGGACACAATGTTTCCACTGAAATGGGCTACAGATTTGAAGAAAGCAAGACTAGCCTTAGCAAATGGCATGACTATGTGAGGGACCCAGCACCCTCTTCCCAGGACCTTAGACGGAGGAGTTTAAGAATAGTTGACGTGGGTCGAGGCAACAAGAAGGCAACAATTCCAAAAAGATGGCGGCTGGGGGGAGCACAAAGTAAAGGGGACTGGTGTTGCTTCCCACTAAGAATTTCAAGAGGAAACAGATCAGTATAAGATGGTGGATGCAAAATATATTTTGCCAGAGATAGGATTTTAAGAAGGCCGGCTTTGGATCCTCTGTCCCCCATCCCCTCCCCGGCCCTCCCACGCTTTCTTTCTCTCTCTCTCTCAAATAAATAAAAACTTTAAAAAGACCCTCCCCCCCCCCCCGCCGTCTTCCTCTGTTATTGTAGAGCTACAACAATGCTCCATGTCAGGGACATGACATGCAGACATTCTTTGATTTTTTTTTCCAGAGGTCTAGATGTAAAAATGTATTAAATCACTGAAGAACAGGGACAAATTCCCAGATGATCAAATAGCTAGTTTGACTTAGCTGTATATATTTATACCAAAACATTGTTTTCACATAAGCAACTTCAGAGGCCTTCCAGATATTAATTTATTAACTAAGTACAGTTTAAGAGCTTTACTGTTATCAAAGAAAAGGGTGGTCAAGTACTGATGCCACAATAATTCAATGGTTGTATGTATATTTGGATTTCAAAAGGCAAAACAAGGGCAGTTAACATGCCATGTCCAGAATTCAGGTGCTAAAAAAGTAAAATGTTAAAGCACTACATGCCTAAAATTTAATTTCCATTAACAACCTCTTAAAGGTAGGTATTATTTTATTTGTCACAATTTGTGGAGAAAAATACTGAAACCCTCTCAATATTCCATGGGGTCACCTGTTTTAAAGGTAATTTTTTAAATTTATTTTTGAGAGAGAGAGAGAGAGCATGAGCAGGTGAGGGCAGAGACAGAGAGACAGAATCTGAAGTAGGCTCCAGGCTCTGAACTGTCAGCACAGAGCCTGACACGGGGCTCGAACTCATGAACCATGAGATCATGACCTGAGCTGAAGTCAGATGCTTAACCAACTGAGCCACCCTGGTGCCCCAGGTCACAGTTCTAATATAACCTAGAAGAACATACTGTATACTATTTACTGTTAGGGCTGAGGAAAATTAATTACCCAGTTCCTGGTACATTCTACTTAATTCTCCCATAAAAATAACAAAGTGTAACAGGACTCTAAAAGAAATAGTCTTAGGAGGTCAGACTTAGATGTTGTATCTTGGTTAGTATGTGTGCCTAACACTTTATTATTCTCAAATTACAGAACTGACTTCTATTATGAGGGTTATTCACAATAGGCTACTTTAACTTGTTAGGTCTCAAGAGACAATATCTGAAACCATGTAATAAAGTTACACTAATTCATTATTATTAAAACAATTCAAGCAGATTTCATTTTCCTGAAGATATCCAAAATAATAGAAAATAAATAAGCATACCTGTGGCAGGTGACAGGTAATACTGCCTTGTATAACTGAGGGATCTTTCGGTTTATCAGAGGCTGTAAGGCCTCTTTAAGGCGATGATAGTTTCTCTCCAGTTCCCTTTGATACTCCTTTTGATCTGGCCCAATTAAGCTCTTATTTTTTCTTAATGCATCCTCACACCTAGGAAAAACAGTGTGTTATCAAAAGATTTCTTCTGGCATAGTTTGAGGGCTTGATGCTATTATACATATTTGCCATGATGAGGTCAGTTTTTCAGTTGAATATTAAATATCCTCTCTTGCTTTGGGTTTAAGGCAGGGAACAGATGATCAACTAGAGTTCCTTTTTTTTTTTTCTTACCATTTTATTTATTTTTTTAAGTTACATCCAAATTAGTTAGCATACAGTGCAACAATGATTTTAGGAGTATCAACGTGAGTTCTTTTAAACTCTACCATTCAGTTTTCATTTAATTGAAAATTATATATTTCTTAATGTTAAATCTTAAGTCATTTTTCTCCACATCACCGCTAGACTAAAAGCTCTTTAAGGGATTCAACCCCCCTCCTTTATGTAGCAACAATGGCTTCTGGCACCGTGGTTTGACAGTATTCAAATAACTTTCTTAAATGAATAGTTCTTGATAATAATCCTTTATCCAGTTTATTTTAGATAAATATTTAAGAAAACGTATCTGGACCCTAACATATCAATATAGTAGTATGTTAAACAATGTACACATATCAATACTGGCAGAATTGTAGCTAAGTGATGTTTCAGAGGAGAATGTGTAGCTTCAAATGCTTATATATTTTTTTAAAAAAGGCTAAAAGGGAAGAGTTAAGAAACTAAAAAAAAAAAAACACAACAACAACAACAAACCCAGAACGAACTCAAAGTCAACTCACAATCCGCCCACACAGAAAACAACCTGTAAATTCTACTAAACATCCTAAGGATAGATAATTCCACTGTAACAATTATTCTACAGTAGAGAGGGGGAAAAGACGTATTTCTGAGAAGAGTTTCCAACTCCCGTTTCAAGGCTGGGATATCAAAACCTAATTGGGACTCTAAAGGAAAAAGTGTAATCTCACCCATAAACACAGCTGCAAAACTCCTGAACAGGACAACAGGGAACCATTCTTCTAATATGTCACACATCCGAGCTCCCTACTCCTTTGATAAAAATTTTAAGTTTGTCATGATGAAAATGCAGCATAACAAATAGGTGGGAACTTCTTTAACCTAAGTATCTACAAAAAAAAAAAAAACCTGAAGAAAACACTATACTCAATGGTGAACATTCTTTCCTTTTAGATCAGGAACAAGAAAGTGATACTATTCAACATAGTACTGGAGGTCCTAAACATTACTGTGAAAAGGGAAAAAAAGATTCTTTTTAGAATTAACAAGTGAGTTTGGCAATATCCTCATGTAAAACTATAAAATTCAACTGCACTCTGTATACCAGCAAACATGATATAATTCTAACGATACCATTCACAAAAGCATAAAAGTGTGAAATACCAAGAAATAAAACAAGATACAGAGGCCTCTACAGAAAATTAAAATATTAAGAAAACAAAAGAGAACTATATCATATTTATGGACTGGAAGAGTCCGGTTATAATAAAGAAGTTCAACTCTGTCAACTTATCTACAGACTCAGATTATTAGTTTGGGGGGGGAGGGTGGTAGTGGGAATGATAATTTGATTCTCTAATCTACATCAAAAGGAAAAGAGCCAAAAATAGTCCTTGAACAAAAAATGAGAGAAACTGCTCTGCCAGATATCAAAGTTTATCGCAAAGCTGCAGTAATTAAGACAGCATGATACTGGCTCAAGGAGAGAGAAACAAAACTGTGGAAGATAATAAAGTGCACACCAAAATGAGCACCTAATTTATGATAATACCGCAAAGCAGGAAAGAAAGGGTAATCTTTGAAATAAGTGGTGCTGTGTCAACTGGGTATCCATATGGAAAAGAAATCTGACCCCAATTCATGCCATATTTAATAAGTGGTATTGAGAATTATCAATTATTATGGACAAAAATCAAACTAATCCCACCTTGAACCATACTCAAAACTCAACCGCAAGTGGATTTTTTTTTAAAAAGTAAAAAGCCTTTTTTGCTTTCTTCCCCTTTGTTTAACCTATATTGAGTTTTAGAGATCCCATTAAATTGGGTTTTAGAAGTTAATACAGAATACTATGGACTCAGTGGAAACATAATTTCTTAAGACACAACAAGCAACAGTCATAAGAAAAAGACTGAATCCTTTAGCTACATTAAATTTAAGAACTAATGTTTATTTTTTAAAAAAGGGGGTGCTAAACCCTAAATTCAGAGAAGATATTTGTGATACTTAACAAATGATAAAATATTATATATCCAGATTATATAAATACTCAGAAATCAGTAAGGAAAAGAATCCAATAGGAAAATGGAACATGTAACTTTACAGACAGGAAAGGGAAATGGCTAACAAACACATGACAAGATATTCAACCTCTTTGAAAAAGAGAAGTGCAAATTTAATCCATAATCACATATTATTTCACACTAAATTGGTAAAAGTCAAACTGCCAGACAGTAAGTAGCGGTGAAGTTATATAGCAACAGGAACGCTCAAACGCTACTGGTGAGATTTAATTTTGGCTTACTTTGTTTTTATTTTTTAAGTTGTTAAAAGTTTTTGATTTTAATTCCAGTGTAGTTAACATACAGTGTTCTATTAGTCTCAAGTGTACAACATAGTGATTGGACATAGTCTAAACATTACTCAGTGCTGATCATGGTAAATGTACTGTTTAATCCTCCTCCCCTCTGGTAGCCATCAGTTGGTTCTTTATAATTAAGAGTCTGATTTTTGGTCTGCCTATCTTTTTTCTTCCCTTTTGCTCATTTGTTTTGTTCCTTAAATCCCACATGAGTGAAATCCATGTATTTGTCTTTCTGACTTATTTCACTCAGCATTATATCTCTAGCTCCATTTGTGTTGTAAGTGGCAAGCTTTCTTTTTTACTCCATTGTAAAACACTCCATTGTATATATACACCATGTCTTGTTTATCCACTTATATCGATGGACACTTGGGCTGCTTCCATAATTTGGCTATTGTGAATAATGCTGCAATAAAAATGTATCTCTTTGAATCAGTGTTTTTGTATCTTTGGGGTAAATACCCAGTAGTGCAATTATTAGACCTTAAGGTAGTTCTACTTTTAACTTTTTGAGGAATCTCCATACTGTTTTCCACAATGGTTGCACCAGTTTGCAGTCCCAGATTGTGCAACAGTTCCCTTTTTTCCACATCATGGCCAACACCTTTTTTTTTTTTTTCCCCCATTCTGAAAGGTGTAAAGTGATACCTCATTGTAGTTTTTGATTTGCATTTCCCTGATGGTAAGTGATGATGAACATCTTTTCATGTGTCAGTTGGCCATCTGGATGTCTTCTTTGGTGAAATGTCTGTTTATGTGTTCTGTCCATTTTTAAATTGGATTTGTTTTTTGGGGTACTGAGTTTTATTAGCTCTTTATACATTTTAGATACTAACCCTTTATCAGATATGTCACTTGCAAATATCTTCTCCCATTCATAGGTTGCCTATTAATTTTTGTTGACTGTCTCCTTCACTGTGCAGAAGCTTTTAATTTTAATGTAGTCCCAGTACCTTATTTTTGCTTTTATTCCCCTTGCTTCAGGAGACATATGGAGAAAAATGCTGCTATGACCGATCTCAAAGAAATCACTGCCTATACTCTCTTCTAGGATTTATATGGTTTCAGGTCTCACATTTAGGCCTTTAGTCCATTTTGAGTTTATTTTTGTGTATGGTGAAAAAAGTGGTCTAGTTTCATTCTTTCACATGTAGCTGTCCAATTATCCCAACACCATTTGTTAAAGAAACTTTCCCATTGCATATCCTTTCCTCCTTTGTCAAAGATTAATTGACCATATAATTGTGAATTTATTCTGGGTTTTCTATTCTGTTCCATTGATCTATGTGTTTACTTTTGTGCCAGTCGCATTCTGTTCTGATTACTAGAGCTTTGTAATATAACTTTAAGTCTGGAATTGTGATACCTCCAGTTTTGTTTTTCTTTTTCAAGACTGCTTTGACTATTTCAGGTCTTTCATGGTTCCATACAGATTTTAAAATTATTTGTTCTAAAGTTCTGAGGAAAACGCTGTTGGTTGGGGCGTCTGGGTGGCTCAGTCGGTTAGGCAGCCGACTTCGGCTCAGGTCATGATCTTGCAGTCCGTGAGTTCTAGCCCCGCGTCGGGCTCTGTGCTGACAGCTCAGAGCCTGGAGCCTGCTTCAGATTCTGTGTCTCCCTCTCTCTGCCCCTCCCCTGTTCATGCTCTGTCTCTCCCTATCTCAAAAATAAATAAACGTTAAAAAAAAATTTATAAAAGAAAATGCTGTTGGCAAGGCGCCTGGCTGGCTCAGTTGGAAGAGTGAGCAACTCTTGATCTTGAGATTGTGAGTTCACGCCCTATGCTGGGTATAGAGATTACTTAAATAAAAACACCGTAAAAAAGAAAGAAAAACGTTGGTATTTTGACAGAGATTGCATTAAATCTGTAGAATGCTTTGGGTAGCAATTTTGTTCTTCCAATCCATGAGCATTCCATCTTTCCATTTCTTTATGTCATCTTCAATTTCTTTCATCACTGTTTTACAGATTTTTAAAAAATGCTTATTTTGAGAGACAGCACACACAAGCAGGGGAGGGGCAGACAGAAAGGAAGAGAGAGAGAATCCCAAACAGGCCCCGTGCTGCCAGTGGAGAGCCTGATGAGGGGCTTGATCCCATGAACCGTGAGAACAGAGCTGAAATCAAGAGTTGGACACTTAATGGACAGAGACACCCAGTTGCCCCAGCATTTTATAGTTTTCAGAGTACAGGTCTTTCAACTCTTTGGTTTATTCTTAAGTATTTTATTATTTTGGGTGCAACTGTGAATGGGATTGCTTTCTCAATTTCTCTTTCTGCTGCTTCATTATTAATGTATAAAAATGCAAGAGATGTCTGTCCATTGATTTCTTACCCTACAACTTTACTGAATTATCAGTTCTAGTAGTTTTTTTGGTGGAGTCTTTAGGGTTTTCTATATATAGTATTATGTCATCTGCAAATAGTAAAAGATTTACTTCTCCCTTGCCAATTTGGATGCCTTTTATTTCTTTTTGTTGTCAGAACGCTATGGCTAGGACGTCCAGTACTATGTTGAATAGAGAGTGGACATCCTTGTCTTGTTCCTGATCTTAGATGAAAAGCTCTCCAGTTTATCCCCATTGAGTATGATGTATGCTGTGGGTTTTTCATATACAGCCTTTATTATGTTGAGTTATGTTCATTCCCTTTAGACCTACCTTGTAGAAAGTTTTTATCATGAATGGATGTTGTACTTTGTTAAATACTTTCTCTGCCATCTATTTTTTTTTTATTTTGTTAATGTTTATTTTTATTTATTTATTTATTTATTTATTTTTTTGAGAGAGAGAGAGAGAGAGAGCAGGGGAGGGGCAGAGTGAGAAGGAGATACAGAATCTGAAACAGGCTCCAGGCTCTGAGCTGTCAGCACAGAGCCTGATGTGGGGCTCGAACTCACAAAATGCGAGTTCATGACCTGAGCTGAAGTTGGATACTTAACCGGCTGAGCCGCCCAGGCACCCCTCTCTGCCATCTATGAAACGATGATATGGTTTTTATCCTTTTCCTTATTGATGTGATGTATCATGTTGATTGACTTGCGAATAGTGAACCAACTTTGCACCCCAGGAATAAATCCCACTTGATTGCAGTGAATGATTTTTTAAAACATATTGTTGGATTCATTTTGCTAGTATTTTGTTGAGGATTTTTGCATCTATATTCATCAGAGATACTGGCTTGTAGTTCTTTTTTGTGGTTTCTTTATCTGGATTTGGTATCAGGGTAATATTGGCCTCATAGAATGAATTTGGAAGTTTTCTTTCCTCTTCTAGTTTTTGGAATTGTTTGAGAAGAATAGGTATTAAATGTTTGGTAGAATTCGCCTGTGAAGCTGTCCAATCCTAGGCTTTTGTTTGTTGGGAGTTTTTTGATTACGGATTCAATTTCGTTGCTGGTAACCATCTATTCAAATTTTCTATTTCTTCTTGCTTCAGTTTTGGTAGTTTATAGGTTTCTAGGAATTTATTTCTTCTATGTTGTCCAATTTGTTGGCATATAATTTTTTGTAATATTCTCCTGCAATTTCGCTGTTGTTTTGTTTTGAGAGAGAGAGAAAGCACATGAGCAGAGAAGTATTGTTTATACTTCTGTGGTGTTGGTTGTTATTTATCCTCTTTCATTTGTGATTTTGCTTATTCAAGTTCCTGCACGTGCACTCTCTCTCTCTCTCTATGAGTCTGGTTAGAAGTTTATCAATTCTGTTGATCTTTTCAAAGAACTAGCTCCTGCTTTCCCTGACTATTCTATTGTTTTTTTGTTGTTGTTGTTTTTTTTAGTTTCTATATAATTTATCTCTGCTCTAATCTTTATTATTTCCTTCCTTCTGCTGGTTTGGGGCTTTGTTCTTTTTCTGGCTCCTTTATGTGTAATGGCTTATACACTTTGGAAAAAAGTGGCATTATCTGGTTGAGGTTGAACCTATGAACCAACAACACTACTCTTAGGTATATAACTCCTAGAAAATCTGTTGTCAATTCAGAAAAAGAAGGATATTTGAATATTACTCTTTGTAACAAAAACAAAACAAAAACACAGGTAACTACCAAATATACACCAACAGAAAAATGAATAAATCATGGTATATTCACACAATGTAATATATAAAAATAAAGTAAATTTCGGTGTATCTCACAAACTTTGAAAACAGCAAGTCACAGAAAAATTATATTCACTGTCCATTTATATAAAAATATGCAAAATGAAAGTGTATTAAAGGATACATTAATTTAGGAGAAACCATAAAGACAATAAAGGAAATAATAAATATGAAATTCATGATAGTGGTTACCTCTAAAGGAAAGTAGAGATGCTATCAGAAAAGAACACATGAGGAGGTGATCTCAAAGCAATGATAATGTTATTTCTTAAGCAGGGTGGGTAGGAACATGATTTTTTTTCCTCCCTGTTCTTTAATAACAAGTGTTATAAATATTATATTAAATCCATTTAAGATTTAATGAAAATTAGTTTTAAAATATAAATCCCAAAATATAAGAAGTAAACACATGCAAAAGTGTTCACTGGTTTTAGGAATAAAAGAATGCAAACGAAAGTACCATTTAAACTGATTAACAAGGGATACCCTACCTAAATGGCATTACTTAAAGCAAGGTGTGCTGAGATTAGTACACTTGCATACTTGGCACTGTTTGAAACTTAGAAACTTTTTGCAACGCATGATGTATTAAGGGCTTGTAAAAATGTTTGTGTACTTTGGCTTAGTCATTTCATGCTTAAAATAGTATGGAGGCTCCTCAGAAAATTAAAAACAGAAATACCATTTGATCCAATAATCCCACTACTGGGTATTTACCCAAAGTAAATGAAAACATTTAATTAAAAAAGATACATACACCCCTATGTTTATTGCAGCATTATTTACATTAGCCAAGATATGGAAGCAACCTAAGTGTCCACTGATAGATGAATGGATAAGGAAGATATGGTATTTACAAACAATGGAACATTACACAGCCATGAAAAGCATGTGATCTTGCCATCTGTGACAACATGGATGGACTCAGAGATATTATGTTAGGTGAAATAAGTCAGACTAAGAAAGACAATGATATGACTTCACTTATATGTCGAATCTAAAAAACAAATGAACAACAACAACAAAAGAGCAGAATCAGATCTAAGTGCAGTAGGAAGATGGGCAAAATGGGTGAAGGAGAGTATGAGGTACGGGCTTCCAGATACGGAATGAATATGCCACAGGCACAAAAGGCACAGAGAATGGCATAGAGAACATAGTCAATGATACTGTAACAGCATTGTATGGTGACAGACGGTAGCTACACTTGTAGAGAACACACCATAAGGTATAGGAAATCACCATGTTGTACACCTGAAACTAATGAAACATTGTGTCGACTATAATAAAAAATATTTTAAAAAATCCAACACACTGGATAACTACATCACGCTTAAATTCAACTTAAATTCAAACATTTAATGAAATAAAGTAACCATTAGAAAGTTTTAACTTTAACTGAAAAACAAAAAATTCTATGTATATTGTAAGTGAATTTTTATAAATTCATATATATATATATGCATACTGATATAAAAAATTAAAGGTAACACAAAAGGTAGCATGACTTTAATAAAATAATAAATAATAAAAAAAGGCTATAATTTTCTTGATAAGATTTATATTTTATAGTTTGTTTGGTGTTTCTGCCTTTTTGTCATTTAAAATGAAGAAAACCTTCTCTACAGTTGGTAACACTTAAGGAGACCTGCGCACTACAAAAGTTCATTACCTTATCATCAATATGCACAGAGGAGGATATATATGAATGTAATCATGTAAAAATTCCAAATAATGGCAAGAAAAGCCGTATCTGTCTATAATTAAATGTGTATGACCTAAAGAAGTATGTATTGTTCCAAGACCATCTGGCTGACAGATAGCAGGGTGTTTTTGGTTGTTATTTGAAACTTTCCTAATAATAAAACTAATGCCAGCTATTAGTCAATTTTACAGGTATAAAGCAGATTTCCTTCTTTCACTACCACAGTTCATTTACTTCATATACTTGGAGCTGTTTCCTGCGGCTTCCTAAAATCAAGCCTAGAAGGGGTCTAGGCCACTAATCGGATTATGGAATCTCAGACTTCCAGTGAAGCTTTTTGAAGTCTTTTAAAAGATATTCACCATGTTCAGGCAGGAGAGACTGATAGGAATTCATGATAGCTATTGCAATGAGAACATGGGAAATTCCGTCTTAAAATACTTGATTATGTTAGCATTCCTCATAATTTTCTGATGACAAAACTGATATAAAATTATCTCTACCCCTGATAAAGCTGTTCAATGAATGATTTGATAAGAGAAAGCACAACAGGGAGTCAAAGACTGGGTTCTGATGCTACTTTATTAGGTGATAGTCATTTACTTAATGGTACACTAGGCTCTTACAATCTAATCCCAGTCCACTTACCCAGTATTCGACCGCCTCTCTTCACAGATTTTATGGTTCCAGCTTCATTAAACTATTCACCTTTCTCCGAAGAGACTCTGAACTTTGCTCATGCTGGTTTTTCTTTTTTTCTCTTCTATTTAGTATACGCTTTCTCCCTGTATCTGTCTGAAAACTAATATTCTTCCTTCCAAGGTCCATATCAAATGTCGACTCCTGTGTGCAATCTTCCCTGGCATGACCATGTAAAATTAATCATTCTCTCTATTTTGCTTTCAGTGTTAGTAAAGCAGGAACCAGTATCAAGTTGATAAATGACTGTTTTTCCTACTGTTTCAAAATTTAATATTTACTAAACACCTATTTATTATGTGCCAAATATTATTTGTGCAGAAAAGAGTTAACTGTAGGCCGGAGACTGCTATCCTTCGAAGGCCTGTTTGCAAGGATGGCGCTTAGTTAGTGTCTTGGAATTTGGACTTTGGGAGGTAATCATTCCCAGAAGATAAGAGCGGCTCAATGTGCCTAAACTATTTACACAAACATTATGGCTTATGCTGAATACCTGCTTTCATTCTGTGAGTCTGGAATTCTGGTAGATACCAGGGAGAAGGTGTCTATGTGACCAGCCCCCAGCAACAGTCTTGGCACTGAGTCTCTACTGAGCTTCCTGGGTAGACAACATTTCACACATGCTATCCCAGCTCAGTGCTGGAGGCGTCAGGAGCTCCTGTGCAAATCCCCTAAGAGAGCATTGTGGAGCCTACAGCTGGATTCCCCAAGACTTCACTGTGCCTTTTCCCTTTGAAGGTTTTACTTTGTCCCTTCTCACAGCAACAAATCATAGCCATGACTACATCTATATGCTGAGTCCTGTCAGTCCTCCTAGCAAATCGTTAAAACTGGGGGTGGTCTTGGGGACCCCGACACACCCATATATTATTTCACTTAACTTGCACAAGCAGATATTATTATCCTTACTTTATATACTAGAAAATAAAGGATCATAGAGATTAAGTGACCTGGAATAGGACACACGATTACAAAGACAAGATCTGAACATAAATTTTTTGCTTCCAAGTTTGTTGCTTCTGTGTTTCCTGAGGGAAGGGAAACCAAAACTTTCCCATTGAAGGTTCACCATAAATAATGACTCTCAGGTTAAATAGTTAAATGGTCTATAACAGTTCCAAGTTAAAAAAAAAATTGAGTCTGGGCTCTTCTAATCTTTAAAATAAAAAATATGGCATTACAGAGTATTGGATACGTAGGGGGGATACGTAGAGGCCCGGAAGGAACAGGAAGTAACGCACAAACTGTTTCTCACTGTGAGATGCTTTCCTAGATTCTCTCTTTTGAAGAGTCCCTTAAGGACCTTATACCATTCTGTGGTTTGGACATTCTCAAATGTGAGGATCTTTATGTAGGAAGTCTTGAGTACCTTTTAGTAAAATCTTTGAAGCACAGTCGTAGTTTATTATGATGTCTGAAGAGTTTTGGATCACTGGGTATTTCAGATAGAAAAACCTGGGCAACTTCCAAAGGCCCCTGTAAAATAAGAACATAAAACAAGTGTGTTTTGGTCTTCTCTAAAATCAGAGGTAGATTTTACCCAAATGATTTTTTCTTAGCAATGAGATGGTTCCACTTAAGCTTAATGCAAGTACGTCTATGCCTATATTAAAACTTCTCACAGACAGATTCTGGCAATTGATTTTCAGCTTCTCTTAATGCCAAATATTTTTAAGTACTGCAATTAAATTAGTGCATTTTTCAAAGAAAAGAGGAGTTCAAGGACTGACTATCGTATTCATAGAAGCACTGTGCTTTGTACTTTTTATATTCCATAATTTATCCTGGATGCAGTCAGCTGTTGGAGATGACCTTTTGTGACTGTTATACCTTTTGGAAGTAAAACCCCCAAATCATGTATGTTTTTAGGGGTAAAAGTGTTAAAATATTTACTTCAGTATTGAAGTAAATCGGTATCGATAGGGCAGTATCAGTATTGATAGGGCACTTTTTGGTTAAAATATAAGATACATAATATGAAATCTTACTTGAAGCCTTTCTGGATTTTACCTTACCCTGGAATATTCCCTAATCATCAGCAAGAGAAGCTGAATGAACCCATCACAAGGAGATAATGGGGATGGCTTCTAATCTGCATATTACAAAACAACAATAATATGTACATATGTTATTAAAACTTTCAAAGCGAATCCATATTATTTATTTCCTGCTCATGACTCACTGTGAAGGAGATGTGGAGAAGAAACACCAGGGAGTACTAAGGGGGCAGGCATTCGCATGTACGTACGTAGCTCTGAAAATGAGGCCTTTTTAGATCACGTTCATTTAGTACAAGATTTTAAAGGAAAGGCCATTTTAAGTGAATCAATTCCTTCTTAATAGAATGTTTGAGAACAGATGGGTAGACAAATACAGGCAGTACAGGAGGAGGCATGAAAACCTTAGTGACAGATCATACTAAAAAGATTTTTGTTTTTCAGTCTATCTTCATTTATCCTTTGTGACTTCTGCAAACCACTTCTAACACAAATCTTTTTCTGCCTGATCTGACACTTACCTGTGATCTCTGTGAAATGTAATCATGACATCATTCCCAATTCCATTTATGACAGAATTTACAGAGTACTAGCAAAAAGCACTAACCTGATTCACTGTTGTGCCTACAGACCCCTGGAGCACCATCTGAAGCATTTTGGGGTCTGCTGGATCCTGATGTGTTGCAAATGCCAACTCCTGAGTCTTTTTCTGCATATCTTCAATAGCAACTTCAATTGGGGTTAAGATGATCTGGATGAAATAACATTAGGTCAGTCTCCTGACTGAAAACTATTTAATGAGCTTTATATATAATCAATTTTTTAAAAAGTGGAGACTAAGTATAAATTATTGTCCAATAACATAATTCCAAACTTTGGATGCCTTAAAAAAAAAAAAAAGCCAACCTTTTAAAGCATAAACCAAGGGTAAACTAGGGACCGAGAAAAGAAGCTGAAATTAATGACTCAATAATGGGTAAACTTCTAGTACGTTTACACATGAGGGGCAGTACATAATGCTACATCCACACTGTTCTCACATGGCTCCAATGTATTGGTTTCTTTAATCCTAGTTCCCTGTTTGGGGACTTACCTCCTCCTTGTGAGTGACATTGACCCTTGTTTTAATATAAGGAAAGGCATGAGAAGTGGTCAGAATGGTCTTCCGTTTGAATTGTTCATGAAGTTCCCCATGGGCACGGCCATCTAAAGTGAAGGGCGTACAGTACATGAAACGGCGAAGATTATAATTTTTGTCAAAATAGGTGATTCTGTCCTTCATCTCATATGTGTCAAAGTATGGCTCCACATAGGTAATCTGAATGTATGCCTAGGAAAGAAAAAAAGCCCTTTATTTTCTCACTGTTAAGTCATCATTTAGTCCTTCTCCCTCAAAACCAGTCTCAGAGATATACATATGTACATTCTGGTCTAATTAACCATACCTTGTTAGGATCCAATTTACACTTGTCTACAGGATTAGAGTCCTTGATTACTTCAACCACATCCTCTCCAAATCTTTCTCCATAAAATCCCTACAATAAAGAAAAAGAAACCTTTTACATGAAGTTAACATTAGAGAGTAGAGAAAGCCTCTCAGGGAGACTTCTGACCAAAATGAGGCTAAGTTTTTGTACAACCATCCGAATAATTACAAAATAATTATTTAGGTTCACAAAAATTATATTTAGCCGATTAATCTGATTTTATTCCCATCACTCACTTTAACACAAAATAAAATAACAATTTTCTCCAATAAAAATACTGGATTCCATAAGAGGTCCTCAAGAAAAACAAAAAGGGAACAGAAAGCAGAAACAAAAGAAACTCAGTATCTTTGATGTATAGAATCTTACTATTGAGTTTGATGTGGCCTGACTTCTTACAGATATGGGTCAATGAACCAGCATTCATTTTATGAATGATTTAATATTCCAGAATTTTCAAATAAAGGCATTGATCTGTTGAAAGTTTTATACTGGTTTAGATTTTGAAAAGTCAGCCCAGTCAAGAATGTAGTAACTTTGCCATTTAACACTGAGTAGCAGCATGGACAATGGATGGAGATATTCAATAGGAAAAATTAAATCTGAATCTTCAAAGGAGAACCCCTGCTCTTCCCTCAAAGATAAGTTTTATGATTGAGTAAATTTGGAAGACACCATGTCAGCATTTTCCAAGACTTATTTAGCTCTTAAAAAATAAAAAGTCACACTTTAAGCCAATTTATGGAAGGTGAACACAAGCATGTAACAGTCAAGAAATTAACATCAGCTGAGAATAAAAACAAGCCCCAGAACATTGCTTCTCCAACTATTATGTGAATAGAAATAACCCAGGGATCTTGTTAAAAATGATGAATTTTTTTCTTTTGTTCCAAGTTTTTATTTCAATTCTCATTAGTTAACATATAGGGTAATATTCGTTTCAGGAGAATTCAGTGATTCATCACTTACATATAATACCTGGTGCTTAACACAAGTGCCCCCCCCCCCTTTTTAATGTTTTATTATTTACTTTAGAGAGATAGAGCACAAGTTGGGGAGGAGCAGAGAGAGAGAGGGAGACACAAAATCTGAAGCAGACTGCAGGTTCTGAGCTGTCGGCACAGAGCTCGATGTGGGGCTCGAACTCATAAACCGCGAGATCATGGCCTGACCTGAAGTCGGATGGCTCAACCTACTGAGCCACCCAAGCGCCCCACAAGTGCCCTACCATCACCCATCCACTCTCAGTTTGTTCTCTACAGTTAATGTCTCTTATGGTTTGCCTCCCCCCACCTCTCTTCCCCCCCCCTCCCCCCCCCTTCCCCTATCTTCATCTTTTTTGTTTCTTAAATTCCACATATGAATGAGTTCAGAAGGTCTGGGGTAGGGTCTGAGATTCTACATTTCAAACAATCTCCTATATGATGCCGGTGCTTTCTAAGTCCTGGACTGCCTTTTGAGTAAAAAGAATAAAGAAAGGTTGGAAAGAGTAACTACAGCAGAGAAGATTGGTAAACCTCTTAATATGAAAATTTATCATCTTGGTGAAAATGAATAAGGAGTGAAAAAGAAGGTTAAGGGGTTCTAAGAAGTGTTTTCAGG
Source organism: Leopardus geoffroyi (assembly GCF_018350155.1). Lineage (NCBI taxonomy): Eukaryota > Metazoa > Chordata > Mammalia > Carnivora > Felidae > Leopardus > Leopardus geoffroyi. The sequence continues at coordinate 51,260,707 of NC_059328.1, forward strand.
GTGTGATTTCAGGCTTTTAAGTCCTAAAGGAATCTCCCTGGGAATCAGGCCAAAGAGATAATGCACTTGGGTCAGAAATTTCTTGAGGTTCTAATTCCAATTCTATTATTAGTTGCTACGTAACTGCTTATGTCTTTTTCTACAAAGTGCAGATAATACTATACACATTTCTCTGTAAATCACAGTAATTCTGAAGGGTGTAGGGCCTTCTAAGACAGATGTGAAAATAGAGCCTCAAAAAGAAGCAGTTAATATTATTTTACTGTTGCCATAAAAGATTTGAAGGATTAGAAAGCATATTACTGTACCTATCAAAAAATCTTTATTCTGTAAAGGAGTAGTTTGGCATGATCTGGCTTATTAAATGATTAGATCTGGATTTGAGAGTCTATTCATCATAGAAAATACAAATTAAAGATGGCATTTATAAACTACTGCAGCATTCACCTCCAATCTGTGAGAGATCTCCGCAAGTTTGGTTATTGCAGGCTCCTTGTAGACAAATTCCTGTTCATCCAAATCCCCAAACTTGGTTCCATAAAAACCAACACGAAAATAGGTGCCAAACATCCGCTTACCATCCTAGGTGTAGGAAAACAAAGAAACCTTAATACAAAGTTTTTTTGTTTTTTACATTATGTTTAGATTGTTACTACGGTATAAAATTCTCAAAAACTGCAAAAATATTTAATTTAAAATTACAATATTTTATTTCTCAAATGAAGTTAAAACGAAGTAAATAATCTTTCTTTTTCATTTTTTCTAACAAATAACGTTATGCAATTAGGACTTTTATCAAGTGACTCACATATGGTATAGGTTTTTCACAGTTTGTACCAAGTGACCACCTCAAATTGGTCTGTGTTTTTAAGTCCTTACGCAACTGAGATAAATTATATTCCTTACTGTAAGAAAAGATGCTTGGGATACCATGAACTGTGTTTTAATTATTCTGAAATTACAGCATACTAAATAAAGTTAAATTTAAAAATAACACTGATATTTTTAGTTAGCATTTACCTTTATATATAATTCCTTTACAAATGTAATAAATGAGATCATGAAAGTTAAAAGCCGGGTATATAGCACCTGGCACAGAGGAGACAGTAAATGTCAAGACCATCAGGAAGCCCTGACATAAAAAATTTACAATGGGGAATCCCTCTGCCAATAAAAATATTTATACGTGGAAGAGTAACTAAAAATGGAATACAAAGGGGAAAATTCATGAATGAAAGATAAAAAGAGAAAAATTTGACATGAGTTGGTTATTCTAAAGTCCCCAAACCACCTACTGCATGCATTAACCACACATTCAAGTACAAAGTACACTAAGATCATCTCAACTCTTACAGTGCATTTGAAAACAAATTCCTTCAATAAAGATAAAATATTTGGAAGCTTTCTATGCAGTCTTTACAGTTTATTTACAACGATATTTCAGAAGGATTTTATGGTAGTGCCTATATACAGAGCCACACATAAGTATTCAGAAACCTCTGAATTCTCTTTAAGCCTAATCTGTCTTATACTTATTTTTCCTATATTGAGTTCTTACTGGAAGGCAAAAGGATATGTAAAATAAGTCACAAATGAAACAGATAATTAAGCAAAACTCTGATCCTTAATACCAAAAAAAAAAAAAGTACAGTGACTAAAAATATCCCCACATTTTTACCCAGAAGAAATACAGTTTTGAAGAAAAAAAAATGTCTTTGGCACTAAAGAAACTTGAGGCTTTTAATTTAAAGTTTCTTTTCAGGTGGTGCCTGGGTTGCTCTGTCAGTTGAGCATCCGATTCTTGTTTTTGGCTCAGGTCCTGATCCCAGAATTGTGGGATCAAGCCTCACATCTCTCTCTCCCTCTGCCCCCCTCCCCCACTCTCTTTCTCTCTCCTGCAATAAAAATTTTCAAAATAAAATTTTTTTCAGTTATTTCAAAATTTAACAGGCATAAAAATTAAGCTCTATAGCAAATTAAATCTCTGTAGACAAAAAGGTATTAAATTCTGATTAAAACCATCAATAAGTCAATAAAATAGTATAACAGCAAATTTTGACATAAGGAATGAAGGCACTGCATGGAAAGTGAAAATGGCATTTGAGAAAATCAACCATTTGTGATAGTTAGGTTTCAAAAATGTCATACACATGTGTAGATATACATTACTACTTTTTAAAAACCACAAATACTAGGGGCGCCTGGGTGGCTCAGTCGGTTAAGTGTCCGACTTCGGCTCACGTCATGATCTCGTTGTTCATGAGTTTGAGCCCCACATTGGGCTCTGTGCTGACAGATCAGAGCTTGGAGCCTGCTTCAGATTCTGTGTCTCCCTCTCTCTCTGCCCCTGCCTAGCTTGCTGCCTCTCCCTCTCAAAAATAAGTAAACATTTAAAAAATTAATTAATTAAATAAAGAAAAACCACAAATACTAACGTTTTCTTATTCTGGCTCTATTCCTCTCAGAGGTTTCCAACTTCAAACACTATTCCAAATCTTTAATATTGTGGCTTTTTAAATATGTGAAGACTGCTATTAGGCCTTGTTTCCCTTAGCTAAACTTTCCAGTTGTCAATCATCTTTATATGATAGGAATTACTATCTTGTTTACATTTTATCAGTTTTTCAACGCCACCTTTCAACGTGTGGAATCCCAGAAATAGACACAATATTGCTGATGTGATCTGATCAGTGCAGGGATTAGTGGGCTCACTGACTCCCTCCATATAAACTTGAATTTTATTAATGCAGCTTGTAACTAGTTAGTAGGCTTAAACTTCTTATTTACTTTCTCATACTGACATTCAGATCAAGGAAAAAAAGTATTGAGTGCTGATAATGTGTTAGACACTATTCATACTCAGTAATATGAAAATAAAAATAAAAATAAAAAGACTTGGCCTCTCAAGAAAGTAAAGGATATACTAAAATAATTACAGTAAAAATGGTCATGTGCTGTAATAAAAAGTGGTATTGAGAAAGGAAAGATTAATCCTGCTGGAGTCAGATCTCAAAAGAGGTGACACACAGGGTTCTACAACTCAAAAGAATGGCTAAGTGGATGTGGGAAGGAAGGAAAGAAGAGAGAGAAAGCAGAGAGAGAAAGAAAGAAAAGTCGTGGAAAGGCACAAAACATAATGTGAGGGAAACCACTCATCCATTCACATGTTTATTTAGTGCCTACTATATGTCGGCAAACTGTTCTAGATGTTTGTGAGAAATCAGTGAATAGAAGAGACAAAGAGTGTGGTCAGGGTGGGTCTCACCAAAAGGGGACATGTGAGCAAAGATGTGACGGATGTGTGAGAGTGATTTATGTGGACCTGTGGGGAAAAGCATTCCAGGCAGAAGCCTACCCAGTATGTTTGAGGAACAGGAAGGTGGCTAATGCAGTTGAAGGGGAGTGTGCAAGAGGTAGAATGGAGTAGATCAGAGTTAACTCTAAGGAGTTACTGGAACTGAGAATGAATGTGTGTGCACTGGCATTGGAGAGGGAACAGCAGCAGAAGGAAGACTAATAGTTTGAGGAAATTTAGCTTCAATTTACAAAGAGTTCCCTAGTGTAAAACCATTGACTCTACATGTTCATGAAAGCATAATTATACATATAGTTTCCTCCTCAGGAAATACCTCACTTCATTTTATTTCCTCCTCACTTCTGGACCACAGGATGACACCGGTTTTCCACTTTCCTATCGCCTTAGCTCTCTTTTTTCTAGCATTACTTTTCCTTACGGCCATGAATTCTTTCTGAGATTCCTATCATTTCCACACTCCAACTTAATTCTTCCTTGGCAGTTCTACTTATTGGTTCCACAATCTCATGGGATGAAACCATGTCCCAGACAAGGAAATCCATCTACTCATCTATCCATGTCTCTAATGGCTGAGATGTCTTATGACAAATGGATTTCAAATCTTTTCTACTTTTGTTATCTTTATTTAGCAAGAACATTCTATTGAGTTGGTTGTGTACTTCTATAATAATATCACTACTAAAACTTTTATCCTCACGCAACTGTTTTCTGCTACACTTTCTTCAAGGTAATTGATTTCCAGAAAAGCATACCACTATTTCATACAGTGGTAATTTCTGTCCCTCCTTGTCTACCAGATCTATTTCTCTTATAGAGCACAAACATTTTTTATCAGTTTATTTAGCCATAGATGTCAGCTTGGGAACATAACACCTCTTAGACTTCATTAGCCAAAATGTGTTAACATAAGTAGCGGTGATGATGATGATGATGATGATGTTATAGTAACAACAATAAAAATAATCTCTAATGTTTTTAAATGACTTACTATGTGCTATACACTGGCTATCCCCTTTACATGCATCATTGTTAATTCTTATCACAATTATGAGATAGGTATCATTTTTTCACTCTCATTTTATAGAGGAGGAAAAAGTAATTTGCCCAAGGCCACACTGTTACTCAGTGTTGGAGCTGGGAGTTAAAGATCAATATATTTGACACCTTAAGTCCAAGTTCTTAATTAAGGTATAAAAATCCCAGGGGCGCCTGGGTGGCTCAGTTGACTGGGCGTCTGACTTCGGCTCAGGTCATGATCTCACCATTCGCGGGTCCAAGCCCCATGTTGGGCTCTGTGCTGATAGCTCAGAGCCTGGAGCCTGCTTTAGATTCTGTGTCTCCTCTCTCTCCACCCCTCCCCTGCTTGCACTTACCTCTCTCTCTCAAAAATAAATAAAAACATTAAAAAAAATAAGCTATAAAAATCCCTATGCCCTATATACTGATACACAAACACTAGGACACCAGTATGATCTCTAAGCCATCTTCCACTTCTCTTATGTTTTCCTTGGTAATTTTTGACAATTTCCTTGAGTAAGCCTTTTGAAAATTACTGGATACCTCCCATCCTATGGTTTGTCTTTCTCTATGTTACAACACTGTCCTCTACCATAGTTGTTTTTGCATGCTTGCATTTCCTTCCTTCCATACTCTAATATGATAACCAGGTTGGTGATTCACCTACTGAACATATTCTAAGATATATCCTACTACATTTCTTATCAGAAGTTCAGTTTTTACCATTACATGGCCAGTCCGCGAAAAAGAAACCACATCTAATATCATCTACACAGTACATGTTTGCTGTCCATATCTTTCTTTTTCTCCTGAAGAGTAGAATAAGGGCAGAACACAATCAGCAGTACAGCACTGTCAGGTGCTCAGTCATGGGTCTGTACCAATTATCAGGGAGTCACTAACTACCCAAAAGGCATCTCCTCCTGAAGATAAGATTCTTCCTACCTATTATGTTTTCCTTAACTTTCTTAATATCTGACTTAACATTCCAGAGGTAAAGACTATGCTCTTGGAATTTTCTTCATTCCCTTCTTTCAGAGACTACCCCCACCTCCATTATATTGCAGTTTCCAATTCTGCTCTACCTTTACTTGCTTAGATAAGTTAATTTCTCTCACTTAGCTTTAGCATGGCATAAAGCATATAAAAATTCAACAGAAACCACTGCACCAGAACTATAGCCAATATTTCTGAGCATATAAAAACCAAACACTGCCTCACATTCATGTCCATCCAGCCAAATGACAAGAGGTAAGACATTGCCCTTTTCCATGCTTCAATCTCAAAAGTTAGGGTGCCCCACTTTTCTTTAGTGGCCCAGCAGGAAGAGTTTGGCTTCACAAAGCTAATAAGCCCACCTTCTCTAGCCTTTCTGGAGAATATAAGATATACCTACTAGGGTGGTGATATTCCCTTTAAAGACAAATGTTATCCTTTAAGAAAAAAAAATTGAGGGGTGCCTGGGTGGCTCAGTAGGTTAAGTGTCCAACCTCAGCTTAGGTCATGATCTAATGGTGCATGGGTTCATTCGAGCCCCACGTTGGGCTCTGTTTTGACAGCTCAGAGCCTGAAGCCTGCTTCAGGTTCTGTGTCTGCCTCTCTCTCTGCCCCTCCCCCGCTCATGCTCTGTGTCTCTCTCAAAAATAAATAAACATTAAAAAATTAAAAAGAAAAAAATTGAGAAAAGTGTCATACGACTATAACCAATGTTTGGGGATTGATTATTCTGAAAAATTCAAACTACTTCTGAAGTTGATCACTGTTGCACATATGGATAAATACATCCTTCAGAAATGAAACACACACACAAAATATGAAATCAGTATAAGAATTTCCATACAGAAATTCAGTATTTCTTTTTCTAAAAATATTTTTAAAATGTAGTCATAAGAAAGAAATGATTAAAAAACATTTTATTTCCTATTATTTTAAGAAAAATAAATGGGCTTGGGAAAAAGTGAATACTACGTAGCCATTAAGGTACTGAAACTGCCAGAGCAGATAACAGCCACCATGATTTATGAAGAGTTCATGATTTGTTATTTTGCATGATTAAACACTTTACCAAACTGCTAAGTGTCAAGTTTTAGAGTTATCTTTTACACACAGACACATGCGCACGCGCACACACACACACACACATCCCTCAAAAGCTTTGCCAACTCAAATAATTTGTACCAAATCAAACAGCATAATGAAAAATGAAACACACTAATATATAAGCCCAGGTAGTGGGCTATAAGTCAGGTAGTGAGTTACCAATTCAAAGAGCCTTTCTACAATGTATAAGTCATCCTTACTGGATATTAAACCAGTTAGACTTCTTTGAGAATACTAGGATATTAGCTAGGAAACATAGCTTTCAGAAAAAAATGAAATCACTGAAGTTTTCCCAGAGTCAAAAAGAAAAATATTCACAAGATAGGAACTTACCACAATAGACAATAGTAAAAGTAGGGAGTAGGGTCAGCAACCAGGGGCAAGAGAGAAGAGAAAACAGAAAGCATTTTAATTAGGGAAATTTCAAAACAAATAAGCAGCAAATGGTAGCAAACACATTTTTAAAATGCAAGCATCCATTTAAGTTTTACAAGGGAAAAAGCAAAAAACAAACGTGCAACAATTTTAGAAGCTACAAAGCTAAAAGTCCAGTGAAAGGCAGTGACAAGAATATAAACAAAAAAAAGTCTGTGTGACTTTTACCATGCAATCAACATGATGACAGAATGGTATTAATGTCATAACCAGTGAAAATTATACCTTTCAGGGGTCGATTTAGCATCAAGCAGACTAGTAATAAACTGCTCAGAGGTTTCAATGTGTCTTTTCGCATGCCTACTTTTCAGCTAATTTCATTTCATGTTAGGAAATCCCTAAGGAACTGTACCACTCACAGATTAACCATGGCAAGTCTCTTTCTAGATCTCTTCACTGAGCCACAAAAAATGAGGAATTATATATTAGATATTAATAAGATCATATGCATTTAATCTGGAGAATTAAGGTAGATGTAAAAGTACTGGCTTCATCTGAAGAAAAGCAAAAGGTGGGGACTAACTCAGAAATGAAAGAAACATAGCAGTAACGTTTATTCCCAAGGTTTTCTATTTGGGTCCCCAAATAAGGACTGTAGTACAAAACCAGAGAAAGCCTACGCTGTTGAACCAACATAAATCTGATCTCAGAGTGAGAGGCAAAGCAGACAACTGTACAAATATACCTAGCTTAAAATAAACCTGATTAATACCTTGCTTTACCTCGTCAACATAAAGTAGGGCACAGTTTATAGAATTCTTTCCTTCCCAGAAAGATTTAGAACAACAGCAATCAATTCTTCCTGGCTTTTTTTCAGGTAAAATCTGATTCACATAGAACTTTTCACAAGCCTACCTACTACATAAAAGGAAGCATATGTAGTCTTCATTAAACACGAATTATCAAACTGTCAGTACAGGAGGTCAAAGTAAATTTCATGTTCTCTCAGTCTCTTTATCCCTTCTGCCAACAAAATTTAAATGACAAAGTGAATTTCCTTCCTCAGTATTGCTTCTACTCAAGGTGAAGTGACTCCAGATCAAATCAACACATTATTTCATCAATTCTAAGACGCACGTTTTTTGGGGCCCACATTTTAATATCTCTGTAGTTAGCACTCATCTTTCCACTGATGGCTGTTGTGCTTTAATACGTTTTTTTTCTTCTTTCTTAAAGGCATATAAAATAATGGTATGTCTTACAATTGATGGCGTCTTTGATCAGATGAAATATGGTATTTTTTAGTTACACCTCTGAGCAATAACACATAAATCGACCTCTGTAAAATGAGGTGAAACAGTATGGTTAAAAAAAGAAATCCGTGTGTAAATGTTGATGAAAGAAAATGCTTCAAAGGATAAAAACAAACTAAAGTGATGACAAAGTGGCTCATTTACCAAAGAATCTCATTAGTGTAACATAGGAATTTCCATGCACTGCCTGCAACCTCTTAATAAATTGCTTAAAATAACTTAACGGTATTTTAACAAAATTTCTTTGGTTAATGAATTCAGTTGATAGCAGATAGCAACAGAATGCCCACAGCTAGCACATGTGGGCAAAGCATTGGCATAAGAAATCTGATCAAATCAATCTATTAGTGTCTTTAACTAACTAAAACATTACCTACCTCCCAGCCAGTACTCTGTATAATAAAAAGTAAAAAAGGGCAAGTCATAAAAAAAAACTGTTTCAAAAGAACAAAAAAAGGCCAAAAGGAACTTCAGCAGTGTAAGGTACCATATATCGTAAATTCTTCTCCGCGAATAGAAGACAGCAGGATATTTTAAACACCATATTCTTTCACTTGAGATCTGTGATAATTTTATAAACTGCTTGTTCAAAACCTAGTAGTTAAAATTTCATCTTTTAAAAACTCTAATAAGGGAAAGTACACATTTTGGTGAAAAAGAGACAGCTGCTTGTTTCATGAATGTGTCTGAATTAGATCTCTAACTACAGGGAGTTGCGCTTTGCTGAACTACCCAGGGTAAACTGGAACAGAAATCACAATTTTGCTCAGATGCTTATGATACAAATGTATGAAAATTTCTTGCAAACTACCAGCTCCAGGTGTTCCAGACCTGCCGTGTAATTTGCACTTTACAGCTCTAGAAGCTGGGATGAGGCTCCTTTGACAGTATATGTACAACTGACTATAAAAAGACCCACCTGTTACCATTATGAATCCTAATAAATCTCCTGCAACTTCAATGTTTTAGTAGTGATAATAAAATAGTGGCTTAACAGTGTAGCAGCCCTGTTTTAAGACGATTAACGTTTTTCAGATTCTATCAATTCATCTAGAATAGCTTAGTTCATGGCAAGAAAGAGGTCAAGCTGACAGAGGGTACAGCAGGACTAGTAATGAATACAAAAGTAGATAATCAATACTCCACTTCCTTCTTAGATGATGGTAGTAGCAGATAACAGCACAGGTAGCCCAGAGAAGGGAATGGAAAAATGGGGAAGGAGGAGGCTCAATAAGATATTTCAGAGTATTTTAACAGAGCCCAGATTTTAGTTTCATTTTTTGTTATTCAATTGCTAATAGTTGACTTCATTTTTTAAACCAAGCTTATGCTCATTTTAATTTTGGTGATAATATGTGGATTCCATGAACTATAAACAAGTACTAAAATCATACTATTATAATCGAATAAACATAAGATAACCGTTTTATTCATTATTTTCACTAAATACTATTTTCATGTTAGAAATATATTAAAGGATGATTGAATGGAACATCTAGGAAAAACAGTTACTGTTGAGTTGAAAACATTAACAATATTAGTTTATTAGACTTTAATATCATTTAATAAAAAACTACCTTACATATAAAAATTTTTGGCAGCAAAAGAAATCCATGTAAAAATCAGATTTATAATTTTAACCCATACTGTGAAACAAAAAGAACTCATGATTTAAAAAAAATTTGCTAACTACTAATTAGTTTTTAAAAGTGAAGAAAAAAACTGTGTAGAAAATTTAGGATGATCATTATCTACTCTAAGTAAATTCATTTTTTGTTAATGAGTCTGCTCTGGCCATGAACCATCATTTTGACATTGTTCATTTATAATCTGATTAAAATGGTCATTTCATTGGATCTAGTTTGACATCAGTACAAAGCAACACTAATGCTTTTAGACAGTTTTCTCCATTTACACTGAAGCTAGAAATTGCAGTCATTACCTGATGAACAATTTTGCTGAATGCTTCTTGAAGTTTACCATGAATTGTGGATAGTTTCTTTGCATCCCGATTAGCTTCATGAATAGGAATAAGTACTTTGTAAACCTCGTTTACTGCTTCATACATGCCAGCCTATAAAAATAATGTTATATGTTTTCTGTTACATTGATATGAAAGTAAATAATTACAATTTATGAATTCACAATATTTCTACTAAGGCAATACCAATGACACTTTCCCAATAGGACATAAAAATTAACACTACTAATGTTTAATTTTATTAACTCTTAATAAAAGAATTTTGCACAACGTATTGATTCCTCCAGACGGATGGATGGATGGTGTGTGTGTGTGTGTGTGTGTGTGTGTGTGTGTGTGTGTATTTAACATATGTTAAGTTTAAATTTCTGTTTAAGTTAAATTGAATATTTTGCTATCTACCCAATAATTACTTCACTAGTGTGTATGTGTCGGTACTTACACAGGCATATAAACTATTGCAGAATTCTGAGCAGTGGAATAAAAGAAATCTAATTATTAATTATTACACTGGTCACAGATATCAGATAACTTGTGGCCTCCTGGAAAACTAAAATTATTTACATTTCTAAAATATTAAATTGGCACAGGAAATCTTACTGGAAATATCCGATGGGAAAATATCAGTTATCTTTCACAAAATGTAAGAAGGTTCTAAGCTACCAGATTTTATTCCACTAGGGGACAGTTAGCCAGTGACTGGCCAAGGGTTGCTCTGCCTATAATCAAAGTGATGGACAAAATGTGTTTATACTGCTATTCTGTTTTCTTGTCCTTAATAATGAATTGGTGGCTGTAGTGAAGGAAGAAAGAGATGTTTTCCAAGAGCCACTGAATTCGTATTACCACACAAATTAGCAAACATATTTTCCCAAGGAAATAAACATACGGTTCTGATATTTTCCAGTAAAAGTTCACAGGAATTTATGCAATCATATAACTATAATAGTGAAATAAATACAGTGTAACTAAAATGCCCCAGTAATTATTATAATTAAGATTAAACAGATTCACTGAAAAACAGTGAATTTCATAATTATATGCTATTACAAAAGAACTTCTGTAATACAGGCCACTGCACTACTGTGAATTATTAAAATTACACACATACACACAAACACAGAGTGTGTATTTATTAAAATATTCCATTAATAGCAAAAAAACATTTTTTCCCTGCTAGTTCAGATCACGTAAAATGAAACTCAAGGAGCAGGGATCCAGGGGAGCAATCAGAACAGTTGAGGGCCTCACACAGGACATTTTATTTTATTTTTCAGACAGGAAATTTTAAAATGGTCAATCACCTAACATTCTTAGAGTCTCTGAATAATTATATTTATGTAAACTCATTCTAAACATCAATAATGATGAATAGGATGATAATGGCAAACAGTAATACTTATTTGGAGCCAGACATTGTGATAAGCAGTTTACATATATTAACTCATTTAATCCTAACAACACTCCTACGTGATAGGTACTATTCTTAGATGCATTTAAATAGATGAGAAAAATTAATCATTGATAGGTTGAATAATTTGTGCCTGAAGTGATTTAACTACTAAGGTAGCAGAGGCAGGATTTGAAGTCTGGTTGTATGTCTTCTAAATCGATGCCTTTAACCAATACATTGCAAGCTAGGGTTAAGGCCAGGAGAATAACCAATTTCCAATAGCAGTACAATGGTGAAGAAGGGCAGCATTGCATATTACGTTAAGTTTCCCTCTTCCCCCAACATGAACTTCAAGACTCCTTATCTGTGGTGCTGGGACACTAAATACTCAGCAGAAATGTCAGAAAAGTCCTGGGGCGCCTGGGTGGCTCAGTCAGTTAAGCATCTGACTCTTGATTTGGGCTCAGGTCATGATCTCACAGTTCGTGAGGTCAAGCCCCACACTGGGCTCTGCGCTGACAGTGCAGGGTCTGCTTGGGATTCTCTCTCTCTCTCCCTCTCTCTGCCCTTTCCCGTTTGCACTCCGCCTCTCTCTCTTCTCTCAAATAAATGTTAAAAAAATTTTTTTTTAATGAAAGAAAGTAAGCAGGGATTTGGCTAACTATCTTTCCCTTCTTTAATAATCATCCCATCTAAGGGGTGCCTGGGTGGCTCAGTCGGTTAAGCGTCTGACTTCAGCTCAGGTCACAATCTGTGGTTTGTGAGTCTAGCCCCACATCAGGCTCTGTGCTAACAGCTCAGAGCCTGGAGACTCCTTCAGATTCTGTGTTTCCCCCTCTCTCTGCCCCTCCATGCTCATGCTCTCTGTCTCTCAATAATAAATAAACGTTAAAAAATGATTTGATTAACAAAACTGCTTCAATTCTTCACATAAAGATAGGGAGGGACAAGGACTGGGGTTACATAGCATGGGACATTAGGTCAGGCAAGGGAACTAGGAGATAGTTCATAAAGTTCCTGATAAGTAAGCTCCAGGACTCTAACATCTACCTAATAGGGGTCCCTATACAACCCATGAGATGAGTGGCTATAATTTTCCTGAGCACCAGGGCAACATCTGACATACTAAAAAGAAGATTCTTTCTTTCATTCAACAGACCAGCTCTATAGCTACAGCCGTGTTAGTCTACTTGAACAGGAACTTAAATCATCCAGAGGTTTTCTGTTTTGTTCTGTTTTTTAATTTTAAGGTATTAGAAAATGTCTGGTGCTAAAAGATTTATAAACTCCAAAAAAATCTGTTGTAGATTAAGTGATGGTTCATAAATAAGCAAACAAAAAATACTGGAGAATATGACAATTAAGATAAAAAGGAGTAAGCAATGATGAATCTATAGATAAGATCCGTTCTCAGTTCTTCAGGTACTTGGAGAAAACTAGCATAAAGGAAGAGCAGGGTCACAGGCAGAGAGAATACACATGTCATTAATAATCCAGAGGTATGTATCTGGGGAAAGAGAATGAACAGGAGTCATCTACCATAGAGAAAGAAGCAGCTGCTTGTTCCAGTAATCCCACGAGTCCTGTCTCAGTAAAGTACTTTCCAGAGCAGATACCTTCTTCATCTGGAGATACCACGTCATCTGAGACTGCAGATTCTTCTAAAACATTAGAGGAAATATTCTGGGGGAAAAAGTTGAAATGCCTTTAGATATGGAACTTCTTAGCATGAAAGATGTGTGTGAAGAAGTAACTGAAAATGAAATATAAATAGCAGCTTCGGTTTAAAAAGGGGGTGGGTAGTCAATGCAAAGATAAAAGACAAATTTCCAGAATCTTTCTCTATTTTGGAGATGACAATCAAATGGTACCATTACTGTCAGGTAACTTTTCCATTAATAAAAACTGTGACAATGAAAAATATGAAAAATCATGGGCTAAGGAAAATAGCAATACGATACAGGACATCTCGAGAGACTTAAACGGTCTTTATTTTTAACTTCCAATGATCTTGTCGAAACTCCCCAAGAGGAAAACTCAAGTATGAAATGGTGTTTTGGCTGGCTTAACAAACATTGAGTTAATGAAAAAACTGAGGTAAAACTCTTACCCAATGAGACTGGGATCAGCCATTATTTCCAAAAGAGAAATAATACATACTACCTTAAATATTTTAACCTAAACATTTACAGCAGATAGACTCATCTGACATTTTTTTGAAGTCGATCTCAGGCCTTTTCTTTGTGTATGGGTCTCCAGATCAGATTTTCATGTAATCTCTCTTGACTAGACAGCAATAACGCAATCTTCATTTAATATTTCCAGTTCTGGGGGTGCCTGAGTGTCTTGGTCCGTTGAGCATATGACTCTTGATTTTGGTTCAAGTCCTGATCTCAAGGTTGTGGGATCAAGCCCTGCTCTCCGGGCGCCATGCTGAGTGTAGAACCTGTTTAAGATTCTCTCTTTCTCTCCCCCTCTCTTTCCCTCTGCCCCTCTCCCCAGCTCATACTCTCCCTCTCTCTCTAAAAAAAAAAAATAGATTCCCAGTTCTGGTTTCTTCAGAGTAAAAACTTGAAACATAAAAGGTTATCAAATTATCCTAGATTTCTAGGAGATTTCTCCTCAATCTTTTGTAGTTGGTCCAAAATTAATTCAATAGCAACTGTTGTGGAGACTCACTTTTATCAAGTCTTTGCAAAACATTTAACTTAGTTTTCAGAGAAACAATGACTGACTTTCTTTCTTCATTCAGATTTCACCAGAGGACATAACATGTAATTAAATTTTGTAATTTCCCAGATCTGGCATTAACGGGTTTTGAAAAAAGCAAAGAAAGCATAACTGACTTCTGGTAAGCAAAGATTTCAACTAGTAGGTCAGAGGTATGTAACCCTAGTAGGGAGCAAACTATCATCTCTGAGCCATGGTATCTGCACATTTTATACAGGTGTTGGAGAATGTTGGGTTATCTGATGTCTTAAGTAAAAGCCAATTGAGAGTTTCTACTGTATTCTGATTCTCAGCATTTTGGGTATATTTCATAGATGCTATGAAGCCCCCTAGCAGTATAGGCAAAGAGAATAAATCTACTTAGCACTGATATTTAGAGGTAAAAAAAAAAAATGAGGAAAGAAAACTAACACGGAGTACTCTTTAAAAATGTATTCATGACAGTGACAGAGAACTGTTAATTTATCTTGTGAAACATCACCTTCAGTCTTTATGCTGTCCTTACAAGCTGAGTGAATCTTAACAGCAGTGAGAAAAGTTAAAACTATGAAGGACATACCTCGATTTAATGTAAACCTGGCAGATTCCTACCTGAAATGTTACACATCCCACAGGAAGGTATTTGCGGTCCTCCAGCATGCTCAAATACTCAGCAACAAGGGCTGCGGAGTGGACAAGGCACTGGGCAGCTTCAGCATGATTGCTGCGTTCTGAGTGTTTGCCAGCCATGTTCTGCAACCAGGTCAATCGCAGATCTGGAGAGGTCTGGTAGCCCTTGGCAATTCTAATTGGAACACAAATTCTTTTCAGTTAGCATTTGTTTCCCAAGCTGGAAGAGAGCTTAGACTGCTTGTTTAGTGTTTACCTAGAGAGGTTTCCGTTATTGAACACAACCTATTAAGACAAGTTTTCAAATGGTATGAAAGTGTCTTTAAGTATGTTTAAAGAAGTAACTGTGGGCCCATGCAATGGTTAATAGATGTTTTTTTGTAGGGGGACTAAAAAATGACATGGTATCAGTAAGGGAAAGCTATGGGAATTTACGTGTTCGTTAGGGGAATATAAAGAAATTTCATCGTCAAGAAAAAAGATCTGTAAGATAGTATCATTGCATATTTATTTTAAGTAAAATGTTTGTTTTATTTGTGTCTTAAAAGACTCCAAAACTGTAAAAAGAGAAGGTCGTATGGCAAAGTTTTACTTGCATCTTTCAAGATATAAATAGGAATTACAAATTTCTCAAAATGTGCTCCTGCAAGTATCATGTTATAGGCACAACCATATTTAAAATCAGAAAAATTAATGTTAGAACATTAATACACTGTATTTTCTTCCTAAAGGGCTGATTTTTACATTTAAAATATGGGTCTTGGGTGTCTGCATGAAATCTAGGGCACGTGATCCCAAGGTGCTAAATATGTATCAATTATTTTTAAAAATCCTCATTTTTGATAATCAATAAATATACTAAACAATTATGCATAGTTCCCAGAGAAGTGACACAGGGGATCTGATCTACCATTAGAAAATGACTTAAGGGGCGCCTGGGTGGCGCAGTCGGTTAGGCGTCCGACTTCAGCCAGGTCACGATCTCGCGGTCCGTGAGTTCGAGCCCCGCGTCGGGCTCTGGGCTGATGGCTCAGAGCCTGGAGCCTGTTTCCGATTCTGTGTCTCCCTCTCTCTCTGCCCCTCCCCCATTCATGCTCTGTCTCTCTCTGTCCCAAAAATAAATAAACGTTGAAAAAAAAAGAAAATGACTTAAGTAATTCTGGTATGTTTATTTTTTTATCCAATGTTTTCTGTATGTTTTACCAATTTATTTTTTATTTAAATCCCAGTTAGTTACCATACAGTGTAATATTAGTTTCAGGTAAAGAATTTAGTGATTCATCACTTACATACAACACCCAGTGCTCATCACAACCAGTACCCCTCTTAATGACCATCACCCATTTAACCCATCCCCCTGCCCATCCTTCCTCCAGTAACTATCAGTTTATCCTCTACAGTTAAAGAGTCTTTTTGTGGTTCTTTTTATGGCTGAGTAATATCCCATTGTGTATATATGCCACATCTTTATTCATTCATCAGTCAATGGACATTTGGGCTATTTCCACAATTTGGCTATTGTTGATAATGCTGCTATAAACATTGGGGTGCACGTAGCCCTTCAAATTATCCTTTGGGTAAATACCTATTAGTGCAATTTCTGGATTGTAGGGTATTTCTATTTTTAACTTTTACCAATTTAAACCCATTATACGAGGTATAAATGAATCAAACAAATGATACCTGTACATTAGATCAATCAACATTTCAGGATCTTCCTGGTGTTCCTTCATTTTAACAGTATCAGAAAGAATCATATGGAGATTGAAAACCAAATCTTGAACCTGAAGCAGAGAATTTTATAAAAAACATTCTTTAATTATCATTTACTCACAGTCACCACATTAGTTTGGAAGATATTTTAGATAAATATCTGAAGATTGCAAAACAAAAAATATGATACTGATAGAGTTCTGAAGAATGCGGGCATGCTGGGGTATGGTGAGTAAAGGGTAGTAAACTTTATACTAATTCCTGAGCTGGCTGGGTTTCGTTTTTTGGGGTTTTTTTTTTCTTTCAGTTTTCTCATCGGGAAACAAGTAGAACTAGAACTAGAAATAAAATGTAGGGATATACAGGATTCAAGAGGAAAACACAAAAGGATATTCTCTCCTGTGCTTCTGATTCTACCAAAACGTAGTTTGTAAAAACTTTACTTTTTAAGGCAAATTACTGTTTCATTAATAAGTAGGAATAATATTTCATCATAAAGTTTCCTATTTATTTATACGGTGTCTACTATTTGTTGTATTTGTTATGAATGCACAGACTTACATACCAAAGATATCAACCTTTCCAAGAAGGAAGCATGGCTTATTGAAACAAAAAGATTCAGCACTATTTATAGCCTAAGATACGTGGCTTGAAAGAAAAATATAGGTTTTAAAAAACAAAATTTGATTTAACAATTTAGAAACTGTCTATTTATAATTCTATTTCAGTTAATTATTAAGAAAGCAGTGTTTCTGACCTGATCAGGAAATGTTGTTTCCCTCAATTCCAGATCTTCTTCAGCATATGTCAATATAGTCTTTAGAGAACGTCTTAAGAATTCCTCATTAAAATTTTGAGATGTGCCCACCAAGGAAGACAGTGACATGGTTACCTGCATTTTAACCCTAGCAAAGTTCTGTAACAGAGAAATTGTCAGGTCAGCATTTAATACAGAAAAGCTTAAAAGAAAAAAGTTTATACTTTTTTTACTTGCTAAATGAAAAAGTAAAAAAAAAAAAAATACCATTCCAAATAGTTATAAAAAAATTTTAGAAAGTAATAAAATATACATATTAAAATCTTATTTTAAAACCTTAAAACAAGACATAAAACAGAGTTTTGCTAAGAATAATATGCTACAAACAGAGTAAAAAAACAAAGCCATGTCTCAGAATTGAATTAGGAGCTCCTGGGTGGCTCAGTCGGTTCAGTGTCTGACTCTTGACTCTGGCTCAGGTCATGATCTCATGGTTCGTGTTCGAGCTCCGCATCTCTACCAGTGCAGAGCCTGCTTGGGAGTCTCTCCCTTCCCCCCTCCCTCTCTCTGACCCCTCCTCCCCTCATGTGCATGCACTCTCTCTCTCTCTCTCTCAAAATAAATAAATAAACTTAAAAAAAAAAAGTATGGGGTTGCATGCTTGGCTAAGTTGGTTGAGCATCCAAGTCTCTCTTGGTTTTGGCTCAGTCATGATCCCAGGGTCAAGGTATCAGCTCCATGCCTTCTTAAGATTCTTTCTCCACCTGCCCCTCTTGTCTGCTTGCATGCATGTGTGCTCATTTACTCTCTCTCTCTAATAAAAAACATATGAACTTTAGGAAGGAAAGCAGAAATAAATAAAAGGCAGAATAAATAAGAAACTCAAGGAAAAAACAAAAACCAGAAATAGAGGACATAAAACAGGAGGTAACATGCGAGCTCACAATACTTGAAAAAAAAAAGATGAAAGACATTTAAACTTATAATTGGTAAAAGAAAGAAAGGATGTCATGGAGAGCACATAAGGGATTACAGGACAGAGAAATTCTGAGAAAAGGAACCACAATAATTGGAAAGTTTAGAAGTGTTAAAAAAGAAAAGAAAAATGATAGACAAAAAGTAAAGCAAAACAGATCCAACATATGTATGTCTGTTTGGGAAAAACCCTAAGCCCTGGAAGAAAATATTCTATTTTACATTCAAGAAAACAGTCTGAAATAAATTGAAAGCAGACATCATGTGGCTGAGAAAATTAACAAATATTGGTCAATACCAAGACCCATTCTAAAAAAAGGTATTTAATTTTAAATCTAAAGAAAGAATCCCTAGAGCAGCTGGGAGGGGAAAAGTTATTTAAAAGGGAAGAAAGTATCAGGTCATCTTCAGATATCTCTACAACAATATGTAAAGCCAGAAGATGATGATATTCAAGTATATATATTTTTTCTTTTTTTCTATTAAGTGTTCTTTATCTGGTACATTTTACTGATCTTTCCCACCACCACCCTTTTTTTAAATTCAGTCTTAGGCAAAAAATTTCATAACCATCTTTGCTGTCCTTTAAATATAGAAAACACTAAACAATCAAGAATGTGAGAAATACTATTCCCAAGAACTATCTTGAGTAAACAACTAAAGGACAATATTTAGCCCAATAACACTAGTGCGCTCGTTCTCTTTCTCTCTCTCTCTCTCTCTCTCTCAAAAATAAAGAGGAAAAAAATTTTTTTAAAAGTACAAATTACAAAATACCTACAAAACAAGAATATGGAAAACTGTATATCAGCATCAGAATCAATGAGATACCAATAAAAAGTGCTCCAAGGACAATCCTGGGCCTTAAATACGTACATAAGTAAAAAAAAAAAAGATGTAAACATTTGACTCAAAATTGCAAAAAAATACAACACATGAATATATGATAAAAAAAAATACTTTAACAAAAACATGGAATTCTTCAGACTGGTATATAGTCATAAAATATCAAATCAAGATTTTGATTTGATTTTGATTTTAATTTTCTTTATCTGTATTTTCTTTTTACTTAATGATAATAATTAAATTTTCCAAAAGCTCAAGATACATTTATATTCTAATTTTTACTACTATATTTTATCTTTAGTGCAGGAAGCAAAATTGGAGATTCAGATTTTTAAGATATACACGCAATGAGAAATATCAACACAGTCTAAGATTAGTCCCCCAAAAAAAAAAAAAATTCCATGCTCCCCCCAAAACACATTTACCAGACATTGCAGGAGTTATATTTCATTATGAATCCAGAGATAAATACTTACATTACCAATTTCAAAGTTCTGTCTCATAAGTAGGTACAGTGAGGCACTGGCATGTGACCGTATTGTACTAATGCTGCTGCTACAGTGTCGGAGAAGCCGGAGGCATAAGTCAGCACACTGCTCTGTTTCTTCTTCAAACAAGAGTTCAGGGAACTGTAAACAGACAAACAAAAACAAAACACCAACACTGAACTGATGCAGTAGAAGTTCCAGAGATATATTAACATAGCCTGAACTAGAGATGTGTTAGTATAGCCCAGTTTTAAAAAACAGTTCAGCAATGTTTGCTAATCGGCTAATATTGACAGATTGGGATTGAATACTGCATATGTCACTTATTAGCCAGTACTGTAATGTTGGACAATGTCTCATCCATAAAATGGACCTAACGGTATTATCTACACGGGACTATGGGACTATCTGAGTAAGATTAGACACTATGCATAAAACAATATAGTAACCGGGGCGCCTGGGTGGCGCAGTTGGTTAAGCATCCGACTTCAGCCAGGTCACGATCTCGCGGTCCGTGAGTTCGAGCCCCGCGTCAGGCTCTGGGCTGATGGCTCAGAGCCTGGAGCCTGTTTCCGATTCTGTGTCTCCCTCTCTCTCTGCCCTTCCCCCGTTCATGCTCTGTCTCTCTCTGTCCCAGAAATAAATAAACGTTGAAAAAAAAAAAAATTAAAAAAAAAAAACAAAACAAAAAACAATATAGTAACCATAACCAACATGTAATAATTCTATTAATATGTTTTATTATAAAATGCTATATAAGTAATTTTCATTGGTTCAAGTTTTAACAGCTCTGCATTCCACATTAGATGACTATGATGAAATAGATACCTTCAAGATTTAAGAATATACCTACGTTCAGAAAACCAACATAGGAAACAAATATCCGAAGTAGTTGAACAAATGGAAGTACCTCCTATTCATCCATGGGGTAAGTTAATATCAATGGAATGAACTACTTATACCTTAAATTCTTAAATAAATCAAGTTAATGACAGAAGGAGATTAAGAGAAAACAAGGAAAGCCCCATATTTTAAATCAGTTATTAATTTCAAGCTCTTCTCCACAACAAAACTTTTTTTTAATGTTTATTTTTGAGAGAGAGTGAGACAAGAGCGTGAACAGGGAAGGGGCAGAGAGAGAGGGAGACACAGAACCCGAAGCAGGCTCCAGGCTCCGAGCCACCAACAGAGAGCCCGACGCAGGGCTCGAACTCACAAACTGTGAGATCGTGACCTGAGCTGAAGTCAGACACTTAACTGACTGAACCACTCAGGCGCCCCCAAAACTACTGCTTTTTAAGCCCCAAACTGGTTACAAGTGATCCAAATAAGAGAGAACTGAAAAGGCAACTAGTAGAAGAGAGGCAAAAAAGAATCATGGGTCTTAGGTTATTATTAAATTTTTTTTTCAATTTTTTAATCTTTATTTATTTTTGAGAGACAGCATGTGAGCAGGGGAGGAGCAGAGAGAGAGGGAGACACAGAATGTGAAGCAGGCTCCAGGCTCCGAGCTGTCAGCACAGAGCCTGATGCGGGGCACGAATCCACAAATCGTGAGATCATGACCTGAGCCAAAGTCGGAAGCTCAACCAACTGAGCCACCCAGGCGCCCCTTAAAATTTTTACTATATTAACCAAGGAGTGTTAAACGATCTTAGACAATATAAAGAAAGAAAGCCAAGTTGGACAAGACTGAAGGTACAAAAATAACCTACCTTTGAAACCAGGGCTCTCTGTGTAGCAAAACAGTGTTGTAGATAAACTGCACTTTGGTTACAGGCCATGCTATGCAGTAGGACTTTTAGTACCCCACCAAGGATGCTCTCTTTGGATTCTGTTACAGAAACTGTCTGCAATTTAAAAATAAATAAAATTTAAAAATAGATGAATTATGGCTCAATAAATGTTTTTTGCACAACCCCAATTCACCAAATCTATACTTTAAATCCTTCTTGTTTGTGTTCTTACCTGGACAACAATCTCTAATGTATCCAAAATGATTAGGTTTGCTTCAGTAGCCAGATTTCCATCAATCAGTGCTTCATGCTCAATCTCTGCTCTTGATCTAATACAAAATATTATAAGTATATTTACCTTTTAAAAGAGCCAATAGATCCACAATTCAAAAAAGACTTAAAGATACATAGAAATAAAAAACTTGGAACCATTTGTCAGTATTTGCCTTAAAGAAAACTTGTAAGAGAATAAAAAGACAATTATTTTACACATTATAAGTGTTTTCTTTTACCCTGCATTTTGTCAACCACGTCAGTACAGATTTTCACATCCCATTGTAATTCTACAATACCACTGAAAACAAATGTTTAGCTTTCAGAGATGTGGCAAACGCAGGAGCATATTTTTTATTCTCAATGGCACAGACACTAGGTGGTGCTATGTGGGCTTGTATTTAGAGCTGCTTCATGTAAAGCAATACTCAAAATGTTTAGTGTTCATGTTACTCCTTCAAGGATTTTCGATATATTTACTTAGGATAAAAGTACTTATTTTTTTCCAAATTGTCGCCTAATTTCTCAGTATTTTTGTTATCAAAAATAGAAAAAAAATTTTTGCTACAGATTTTTGATACAGCAATTTTGATACAGAAAGTGATTTAATCTTCCCCAAACTCTGGACAGAATCACTCAATAGAAACAAAACAAACTGATGCAATAAAGTGGTTTTCTTAAAGACTAGTATTTATTAAAAATATAAAGAGTAACATTAAGAATAGCTCCATATGATTTATGGGTAAAATTGACGTTTATTTTAGTAGTGATAGATAGATAGATAGATAGATAGATATAGAAACAATTACACCTACATAGACAAAACAAACACATAAATCAAGGTGGAAGAACAAGAACATTTTAAATGTTAACTTTTCAAAGTTTCTGGATGTTTAAACCTCTGAATCTTTATTACTACCACTTAGGAGAATAGTTCATGAATTTACATTTTATAAATTAAGAGAGAAAATACAACATAGTTAGAATTAAATTGGGAAATATATATATGTTCAAACTTAAATTTTCAGCAAGATTTTGTGAAAAAACCTGACAATAACATGATGGTTTAAACAAAAAGAATCAGGAAAACACCAAAAAAAAAAAAAAAAGCTTCCTTAAAACACAGCAAGACATGCAGAGAAAGCACATTATACAAATGCAAAAGAAAGCAATATACTAACATCATAGCATCTCACTGCTTTGTGATTTCTTTTTTTTTTTAAGTTTATTTATTTATTTAGAGAGAGAGCGAGTGCACACGTGCACACCAGCAGAGGAGGGGCAAAGAGAGAGGGAAAGAGAATCCAAGCAGGCTCTGTGCTGTCAATGCAGAGCCCCACTTGGGGCTCGAACTCACACACCGTGAGATCAAGACCTGAGCCAAAGACAAGAGTCAGATGCTCGACTGACTGAGCCACCTGGTAGCCCTATCCTTTGTGATTTCTAAAAAACAAAACACACCTGGAAAAAATAAAGAAATGAACTTGAACAGACAAGGAGGAGAGAAAAGTGGACATACTCAAAGTTTAAGAATTTTTAAGTATTTATATTGTATTCAATACCTGCTATAGTCTGAGTATTTGTGTCATCACAAAATTCATGTTAAAAATCTAATGCCCAAGACGATAGTATTAGCAGGTAGGGTCTTTGGAAGGTAATTAGGTCATCAGGGCAGAGCCCTCATGAATGGGGATTAACGCCTTTATGAAAGAGGCCCAGGGAGTCTGCTTGCTCTTCCACCAAAGACAGCATTCTTGCTGTAACCCTGATGAGGGCCTTCACTAGACATCAAACCGAAGGTGCCATGATCTTGGAATTCCCAGCCTCCAAAACTGTCAGAAATAAATTGCTGTTGTTTATAAGCAATGCACTGTGTTCCATTTTGTTACAGCCTGAAGAGACTATGACAGTTTCTGGTAATCCAAACTCTCATCTATATGGTAGCAAGTCTGTGATTTCTCACTCTACTGGCTTGCATAAGGCAGTGTTTCCTATGGTCTATGATGTTACTATCTGTGTACTTCTGCAAGTTTACCTGTGAAAATCCTTGAAAGTCTGGTCTGAAGATGGTCCTCAGGTAGCGTGACTGAGCAGCCTGGTTTACTTTAGGACAGGACTGAGGGATTCCCTGGGATGAACATTCAGTGCTAACACTGGGTGTAGTACTAGGCAAACCTGAATGAGCTTGTTATCATATTCTCAAAGTTTATTGGGCCAGTCAAGCTACTTGAGGCCTAACTTGTAATTACAAATTCTCAAGACAAAAATTTCAGCCCCTTGACTCAATGCCAAGTTTCAAGCTAAGCAATTTTACCTGAGGTCACATGGGCAGTAAGAAGGGATTATTTTTGGTGCCCCTTACACTGAAGGTCCAGCTCATTAGGTACAAGCTCTCAGGAAGTGCATTTTTAGTTGTTTTTGGCAGTAGGGGTCAATTAGTGTTCCTAGCTTACCTCCATGCTAGAAACAGAAGACCTGTAGTGTTTCTGTCTTTCTCTTAATTATATTTTAAGCTCCAAGAGGACAAAGATTAGCTAATTCTTGGATCCCTGAAATATGAAGTTCAGTGCACTCCCAAATTACATTAAAAAACTATTGCAGAATGTATTTCAAAGGCCTATTTTTGGAGACAGTTGTTGGAGACAAAATGGGTAACATTTTGCTTTACTATACCACATGAAAAATTCTTCCCCTAAATATTTTTTAATCTAAAATTTAAACATTAAATATAACTGGGCGCCTGGGTGTCTCAGTTGGTTAAGTGTCCGACTCTTGATTCTGGCTCAGGTCATGATCTCACAGTTCATGGGATTGAGGCTGTCAGCACAGAGCCTGCTTAGGATTTTCTCTTTCTCTCTCTCTCTCTCTCTCTCTCTCTCTCTCTCTCTCCTCCCTTCCCCCACTCACACACATGCGCTCTATCAAAACAAATAGACATCAAAAAAATTAAACCTATTTTGTTGTCTAAGATTTGAATACCTAATATATATATATAAAACAATAAAATTAGCCATTTTCCTCCTGCATTTGAAATCCAACAAGCCCATCAGTAACATAAAATACGTTATATTACTTGTCAAGCTTCTCAGTGTTTTGACGCCAGTGAGTCATATCCTTTCTCCACCTCAGATTTTCTTGACTTCCAAAGGCACTTCCAGATGGGCTTCTCTCTGTCAAATAAATTTCAAAACCATTTTTAAAGTGCTGTTTCATTTGGACCACCTATATGTATATTTGCAAATATATAAGATATACTGCACAATGTTAACTTTATACACAGCCATTTTATCCTCACTACAGGTCGCAAAAACTAACAATGGTACTTTTTATTAAAAATGTTTTATGGGGCGCCCGGGTGGCTCTGTCAGTTAAGCATCCAACTTCGGCTCAGGTCATGATCTCATAGCTCTTGAGTTCAAGACCCACATCAGGTTCTGTGCTGACAGTCTGGAGCCTGGAGCCTGCTTCAGATTCTGTGTCTCCCTCTCTCTCTGCCCCTCCTCTGCTCACGCTCTGACTCTCTCTCTCTCTCTCTCTCAAAAATTTTTTTCACTTTTTTATAACAGTTATAGCAGAAATATATTACCTGCATTATATATAAAAAAACCAAATGCCCTTTTATATAAGCAAACTTTCTAACACTGTTTTCTCTGAACCTAAACCATGGCTTATTAGGCCCTACGTGGGTCTTATAAGACCTTATTTCCTACCACACTCTCTCTCCTACTTATGCCACCACACTTATTTTGTGTGTGTTTTCTATATATGCTCCTGATTTAGGACCTCTGTAATAGTGGTTGTTCCTCTTATGTGACTGTGCTTCCCACAAATTTTCATTGACCAGTCATTCATCACCTCCACATAAAGGTCTTCCCCAACTCCCCAACACTTCCCTTCCTCTTAATTGGCTTTAGTTCTCTCCACAGCACTTATCATCACAAGAATATAAGCTACTTAAGAATGGAGATTATGCCTATTTTGTCCACCCCTTTATGTTTAGGGTTAACAAGGTGTCTGGCAATACTGAAGTTCAATAAGCTTTTCTTTAATACAGAAACAAAGTAAGAAGGATTCCTAAAACAATTAGGAATTATTATTTGGTACACAGAAGACAGGACAGGAGAAAGAAGAGGGCTTTCATACAAGGCTTCTGGGATAGAAAGCAGACAGAATGCTGTGGGCTCCCAGAAGGGGCAGCAGTGACAGAACTGGTTCATACAAATCCAGCAGAAGTGAAGAAGGTATTGAGAATTGTGGAGAGATTTACACTTAAAGGAAGGAATTAGCCATGACTTCAGACTTTCAACTAGAAAACTAATGCTTCTTTTTGAAAAGCCTGAGATTTTAAATTGGTTGGGAGAATGCAAAGAAAAAGGAAAGTAAAAATTTAGAGTCCAAGTAGAAATTTTAAAAATAATGAGAAATGAGGCACCTGGGTGGCTCAGTTGGTTAAGCATCCAACTCTTGATTTTGGCTTAGGTCATGATCCTAGGGTTGTGGGATTGAGCCTCGAGTTGGGCTCTGAGCTGACAGCATGGAGCCTGCCTGGAATTCTTACTCTCTCCTCTCCTCTCTACCCCTCCCCACACTTGTGTGCGTGTGCTCTCTCTCTCAAAATAAATAAACTTAAAAAAAAAAAATAATGAGAAGCAAATATGCTACACAATAAAGGACATGTCTGGATAAGTCTTCTGCTTTCTCTCCCTTCCCTTCACTTTCCTTCTCTTCCCACCTCTTTTTTTATTATGAAACCTCTGTCTTTAAAAAATTTGGTAAAAGAAAACAAAAAAGATATGCCTGTATTTACCCAGTTAACAAAACAAATATCTGGGATCTATTTACATTTTTATCATTAACTTTCTTCCCCCCATGAAATTGTCCCTCATCTCTTATCACCCAATGTCTATCATTGGGTGACATTAACTTGGGTGTCCAAATTCAAATAAGAATTGCAAAGGTCTTATTTTTCTAAGAACTTCAATTTTTTAAAAATTAAGATACAACAGACGTATGTCATTATATTTGTTTCAGGTGTACAATATGATTCAATATCTGTATACATTTATGAAATGATCACCACTCTAAATCTAGTCAATATCCATTACCACATATTATAATTTTCCTATGATGAGAACTTAAAACCTACTCTCTTAGTAACTTTCAAATGTACAATATGGTATAAACTGTAGTCACCATGCTATACATTACATCCCAGTACTTAAGTATTTTATAACTGGACATTTGTACCTCTTGACACCTCCATCCTCTCTGCCCTCCTCTCCCCCCACACCTAAGGGCACCACTAACAGAGGTATCTAGGAGTTTATTCATTTATTTCCTTTAGATTCTACATATAGAATTTAAATTTCTACATTCAAACAAAGATGACGGTCCCAAGGCTACAGGTTTAAAAACATAACATACTACTAATAGTGCCACTCTCTCCAACAAGAAACTTTAGAAAGAGGTGCAGTAGAATATACAGAACACTACATTGGAAGTCAAAAGAGCCTGGTTCTGTCACTTAGTTTATGATCGTAGGCAAGTTATTTACCTCTGGTGAGTTTTATTTTCTTTAACTTAAAGGTTGAAGATAATCTTCATTAGATTTCGGTAATAATTAAATGAACTAAATAAAAGTTCGTTTTCATATATATTTTTTAAATGTTTATTCATTTTTGAGAGACAGAACACGGTGGTAGAGGGGGAGAGGGAGGGAGACACAGAATCCAAAGCAGGCTCCAGGCTCCTAGCTGTCAGCACACAGCCCAGAGTGGGGCTCGAACCCACAAACAGTGAGGTCATGACCTGAGCCGAAGTCAGGCACTTAACCGATTGAGCTACCCAGGGGTCCCTCATTTTCATTCTTTTTTAGAAGGTTGTTGTACATAATAAATCTGTAAGTACACTATACATTGCATACAACTAAAGTGGGGGAAAAAAAGCAAACGGTGCTCTTAATTCCAAAGGCAAAGATTCTGTATTATTATGAAATTCCAACCATAAATAGCATATAAAAGATATTTAAGTTAACTTGAATAAATGATCACTATGTTTATGGCTTATCAGAAAACATTAAAAATATTCATGTAAATGTGCATTCCTCTTTTGAGTCAAATATACATTGAACTATTAGCATATGTCATGTATACAGGTGACTAGGCCATGTCCCTGACCCTAAGGAGCTCTCAGCAACGTCATTATTTGTGACTTTAGAATTTACGAAATGTTTAAACACACGTGGGTCACTACAATGATGAAACATCAGTTAGTTACACTACCTTCTAAATTCTCAAAACAATCAAAAGCGGATAAGGAAAAGGAAAGTGAGGAGATGGAGTGACCTGGTCAAGGTTATATGGCTAAAGGATAGCAGTATCTGGGAGTAGAAACAGGCCTCAAATGCTACTAACTGGTTTCTCTCCCTGATACCTGAGGCTGAGGGACAATCTCTTTCCCTGAAATACAGGCTATTTTAATTCATTGTACAAACTAGGAAGTTTATTTTAAGAGTAAGAAGTGATGCAATGTAGCAAGTATGAAACTAAGAGTGAATCCTAGTGTCAATTATGGACTTTGGGTGATAATGATGTGTCAGTGCAGGTTCACCAGCTGTAACAAGTACACCACTCTGCTGAGGGATGTTGATAACAGGTAAGGCTACGCCTGTGTGCTAGGGAGTATACAGGGAATCTCTGTACTGTTAGCTCGATTTTGCTATGGACTTAAAACTGCTTTTAAAACGTCTATTTTAAAAGATAAGGGATGCTATTCATAATCACATAAGGACAACAGGAATAAACTGAGACTGTCCAGAACAAATCAGGAAATATGTTCACCCTACTCAGGACTCGAACTTGAATCCCTAAAGAGATGTGGTTATTCAAGTTAATTCAGAGTTTCATTTAAAACACTTTTTTAAAAAAAGTGTCAAATCACTGAAGATTTGCAACAATGACCATTGTAATAAATATTTCAAAGAAACTGAAAAAATTCTCACCAGAAGGAGAAGATAATGTGTACGTACCAAGCTGTCCTCGGCTTCGGCGCACCATTTCTTGCCTAGCACCTATGCTCCCAAGAATAGCTTCTTCAAGCTTTGCTCTCATGTCTTTTGATTTCTTAAAGGTCAAACTATTCATTCTTTCAAACACTTTCTTTCCCTAAAATTTAAACATTAGCAAAGAAGAGCCATTGAGGAAATTTCCTTCTTCCTTTTCTACATTATGTTTTCTTTCTCATTTTTCTCTGCAATGGCATAGTGATCACTTACTTTGTACTCAAAGCAAGATACGCAGAGATAAAGCAAATCTAATAGCCGGTTTAGCTGTAGTACTGAGAGATCTGTGAACCACTTTTGTAGAACTGTCTCATCTGCATTCTTGAGAACCCAAAGTAGACAGATCAAAAGGCTCCGACTCGATTCTGCTGAAAAGGTAGTGTGTTGCCTACCACTCTGAAAATAAAGAACAGTAGAATGAGACAGACTGATCAATGGCCATTTCTTTTCTGGGATTGTCAACTGTTTTCTTCTAACTGTAATAAAACAAAAATTGCTTAAAAAATCAAATATTTAAAAAGAACCATTTGATTTAGACAATACTTGAACAAGTCATATACAGCCTTAAACTTCAGGTCCTGAAGTTTAATAAGTTTTCCTGGCATTGAAAGATTGTTTTAATTTATATGGTAGGGTTTCCTGTAGACAATAAACACTGAAAGAAACAAGGGAAAAACATAACAGATCCACTATTAAAACTAAGATATCTATGTTCATCATGTCTGATATAATATGGTAAAAGAAAAAGCAAATGACTCCATAAAGTGGTATAAGAATAGAGTAGAATAGTAAAAACAAAATGTTTATCAGGCTTAAAGAACCATGGATTCCTCTCAAGGGCCACTGACAAAAGGGAAGAGTCTTAGACCATACGTAAATAAAAAGCACTTTCACTTAGAGAAATTAGGTGAAGGTGCTATCTTCAGTCTTCAATCTGCACTTGTAATACAGCATGTGAAAATGAAAAAAATGAAAAAAATGAAAAATTAGGAATAAAAACTTGTCTACAATACCATTTATTCCATATTTACTCTGTTCTAATCATCATGCTAAGCTCTTTCTGTACATTATTTCATTTAGTCCTCCAACAGTATTACCAAGCAGGTTGTATCATCTTAGTTTTATAGCCAAGAATATAGGATGACAATTAACGGTGATGATGATGACAAAACAGAACATTTGAGATGTGCTAGACACTGTGCTAATCATTTCTCATTTGACTCTCACAATGATTTCTGAGATGGTATTAATCACTGTTATTTCTAGTTTAAACGTAAGGAAATGAAAAGCTAGAGATTAAGCCAAGATTTTAGTCCAGGTTAACCAGACTCCAAAGCTTATACTCCTTACCATTATACTACATTCTATGCTTTGGTTAAGTAAATATACTAATTAATAATAAGAAAGCCTTGGAAGGGATGTTGAGAAGAAAAGACAAAGGAAAGTTTAACATACTTAACTGTTGGAGTCATGATCTCAACTACTACCTTACTCTCCCCTCCATCCTAGATGATAAAAATGATAGCAGTCGACTCTTCTATGATGCTTACTCTGTGCTAGGCACTGTACTGAACACTTTATGCATATTAACTTATTTATCCCTTGCACCCATCCAAAAAGATAAATATTATTACTCACCACATCTTATAGTCAAAGAAAACTAAGACACCGAGAAGTATTCTATACAGGTATTTTGCAGTAAGTAGCAGGCCTGAGATTCAAATGCAGAAGAAAGGGTGGCTCCAGAGAGAAATCAAACACTTATCTATGTTCACTATGCTTGCACATATAAGTGAATTCACCTACATAAACTCACTTAACCAAATCACACAATAACCAAATTAAGAACTCAATGGAGTGAAATAAAGTAATATTAGGTAGAATTAAGGAGAGAATTAGTAAACTGGAAGATAGATCAAAAACAACAACCCAGTGTGAAGAACAGGTTAACAACAAGATGGACTATATGTAAGAAGAGAAGAGACACAGAGGATGCAATAAAGAGGACTAACATAAGCTTAACTGGAATATAAAAAGAGGAGAGACAGAATGAAGAAGAGGACATATTTGGGCAGATAATAGCCTAGAATTTCACAGAACTGAAGATGCTGAACTAGATTTAAGAAGTCAAAAAAAAAAAACAAAAACCAAGCAGAACAAACATAAAGAAATTCAAAACTAGATGCAACAGAATGAAACCACAGAAGACCAATTCTAAGGAGAATATCATAAAAAAGAGGTGGCGGGAGAGACAGATTATCTTTAAAGAAGCAATAGTTCAACACCTTTTTTTTTTTTTTTTTTTTTTAAGAGAGAGAGAGGAAACATGAGCAGGGTAAGGGAAAGGGCAGAGGGAGAGAGAATGGGGTTTTTTTAGTTTATTTACTTATTTTTGAGAGAGAGAGACAGAGCACACGTACTTAAGAGTGAGCTGGGGAGGTGCACACACAGAGAGACAGAGACAGAGAGAGAGAGGGAGAGGGAGACAGAGAATCCCAAGCAGGCTTTGTGCTGTCAGCACACAGCTCTATGTGGGGCTCAATCTCATAAACCATGAGATTACGACCTGAGCTGAAATCAAGAGTCAGATGCTTAACCAACTGAGCCACCCAAGCGCCCAAGACACAGCTAAAGCAGTAATTGAAGTGTGTTTGGGTGGTGCAGTCAGTTAAGTGACCAACTCTTGACTTCAGCTCAGGTCATGATTCCACCATTCTGGAGTTTGAGCCCCATATGCAGCTCCCCAGAGCCTGATTGGGATTCTCTCTCTCTCTGCCCCTCTCCACTTACGTTCTTTCTCTCTCTCAAAATAAATAAATGAACTTTAAAAATAAAAAAAAGTAGCAGTAATGGAAATGAGAAGACAGTGGAGACAATGCCCTTAGCATGCTGAAAGAAAACAGGATACTCAGATGCTATTTCAAAAAAACACAAAATACAAAAACCTTAAGAATGAAGGTCAAATAAAGATATTTTTCAAAGAAACACAGAAAGTTCATCACCATAGCACAGAAAATTCTAAAGGATACAGTATTTCTTATGGAAGGTCACAAATTTGGGAAAAAAGCAAATACAGTGGTGAACACATGTGCAAATTTAAATGACAGTTAAATTTATATAGCCATACAAGTAATAATAATATCTCTTGAAGTTTAATGATATATACTATTAAAAATGCATGAAAATAGCATTTAAGTAGGCAGAAGGTAAATAAATAACCTGTTCTAAGATCCTTCTATTAACCAATGTGAAAGTAAGGGTAATGATTAAATGAGATGGAATTTAATTTAAGGAAGTATACAGTGATTTGTAATACAATGAAAAAAAGAAACAGAATGTATAACTTCTAAAGTAGAAGAAAGGAAAAAAAATAGAACAAGGAAAATGAATGAAAGGAAAAAAATAATAAAAAAAAAACAATAAATGAGACAAAAAGGCATACGGGGTGGGACAATATGAACTAAAATTAAAGAATGTTAAGTACATTAAATTTAGTTATATCAAATTAAGTGGATTTTATTAAAAAATTTTTTTAATGTTTAGTTTTGAGAGAGAGAGAGAGAGAGAGCGCTCGGAGGGAGGAGAGTGAGAGAGAGGAGACACAGAATCTGAAGCAGGCTCCAGGCTTTGAGCTGTCAGCACAGAGCCCATTGAGGGGCTTGAACCCATGAACATGAGATCATGACCTCAGCCAAAGCTGTACGCTTAACCGACTGAGCCACCCAGGCACCCTAAAAAAAATTTTTAATGTTTTATCATTTATTTTTGAGAGAGAGAGAGAGAACAGGGGAGGGATAGAGAGAGGGAGACACAGAATCTGACGCAGGCTCCAGGCTCTGAGCTGTCAGCACAGAGCCCAATGCAGGGCTCGAATTCACGAACAGCGAGATCATGACCTGAGCCAAAGTTGGATGCTTAACTGACTGAGCCACCCAGGTGCCCCTAAATTAAGTGGCTTTTAAAAACTCTAGTGAAAGACAAAAATGAACAGACTAGATTTTAAAAATCTAAGACAAAAATCTAACTACATGTTGATTATAAAAGACACGTGTAAAACATAATTTTCAAACATTTAAAACATAAGAAAAAAATGTTGAAAGGAGAAGGATGGAAAAACTCATATATATATCTTAGAAGATAGATATCTTCTACTAATACAATACAAAATAGACTTGAAGGCAAAATAAAAAGTCTTACAATTCATGTTGATAAGAGGTGCAATCCATCAAAAAACTAACAATTAAAATTAGGTATTTCATAATAAGGCCTCAAAGGAAATGAATCCTTAGGAAATGACAAGTTATTAAAAAGCCATGATTTTAATGGGATATTAGAATAAGCAGATAGAATTCAGTAAAAAGAACAAAGGTTTAAACAAGAAGACTAACAAATTTGAAATAACAGGTGTAATGGACAAATACAGAACACTGAAATACACTAAAGAATATGCACTTTCAAATACATGAGCTATTTGCAAAAACTGACTAAATACAAGACCATGAAACCAGCTGTAACAAATATAACAAACTGAAAAATTACACAAAGTTCTCTGATCATGAAATCAGGTCAAAATCAGAAACAAAGGATTATGAGAAATTTTCCTATGACTAGATATTTTAAAACAAAAACTTAGGGTATAAAAGACAAAAATAATCATAATGAACTTCAGATATATTTTGAACTGAATAATAAAAATGCTACATATAAACTGTGGCATGTAACTAAAACAATAATTAAAGGAAAATATACAGGCTTAAAATATGTACCAAAGAAGAAAGGATGAAAATTATTAAGTTAAACATCCACCAAGAAGTGAGAGAAAGAAAACTATAAGTGCAAAAAAAGTAGAAGACATTAAATAATGAAGATAAACATTCAAAAGAACCCAAATTGGTTCTTTATAAAGACTAAAGATATACACAAATTTCTACTGAGACTGATTTAAGACAAATGTACAAAAAAATCAGACACATAAATGAAACCATTTATATTTACTACAGATGGTATAGACACTAAAAAGATTATAGAAGATATTTGAATTTTGTATGCCAATAGATTTTAATAAATTTCTATTAGAATAAAATTTACAGAAACCAGTATAAAAGGAAATAGAAAACTTCAACAGTCTTAGAGTCATTAAAGAAATTAAATCAGTACTTTTTAAACTTTTCAAAAAAGAAAACTCCAAGTACAGATGGCCTCACCCACAATTTCCCCAAATACTCCAGGAAGAAATAACTCCAATTTTAAACAAGTCTCTACAGACAGCATAAAAGGGCAAATTCCCTGGCTCATTTAAATTGGCTTACCTAACCGTGATTCCAAAATTTGTAAAGAACATTATGAGAAAAACATTACAAGCAATTTTACTGACAAACATAAATACATGTATCTTAAATTACAGCACATAAAATCCATTAATACACAATCATGAAAAAAAGCTGGGTTTAATTCAGGAACTGAAGGTAGGTTTAATACTAGAATATCAATTGAAAGGGGCCTCAGTAAAAGATTAAAAAGCAAAATAACAGGTGCCTGGGGGGCTCAGTTGGTTAAGTGTCCAACTTCGGTTCAGGTCATGATCTCATGGTTTGTGGGTTCAAGCCCCGCATTGGACTCTGTGCTGACAGCTCGAAGTCTAGAGGCTGCTTCGGATTTTGTGTTTCCCTGTCTCTCTGCCTCTCTGCTTGTGCTCTGTCTCTCTCAAAAATAAACATTAAAAAAAAAAACCAAAAAAGGCAAAATAACATGAGAAAGAAAGCATGATTAAAATTCAACTACTTGTAATTAAAAAACAAAACTCTTAGCAAACTAGGAACAGAAGAGAACGTCCATAATGTAATAGAGGATAGCTAAAAAAAAAAAAAAAAAAAAAATCCCCCAAAACTACATCACATACGTTTAAGAATGAAGTGTTCCAGTTTCCCCTTTAAGGATGTTATCACCACTTGTATTCAACAACTGTACTGGAAGTTTTAGCCAATAAAATAAGTTATGAGAAAAACTTGAAAGAAACAAACTGCCATTATTCATAGATGACTGGACTGTGTATGTAGGAAAAAAGCCTATACATATGTGATTAGTTTAGCAATTCTGCTAAAAATAAACATCACTGTATAAAATCAATTCCATTTCCACATGAAAGTAATCAACAGTTGGAAAAAATAATTTTTGAAAAATATGACATTTATAAGATTATATATAATTATATGTATTATATAATTTTATAATATTATAAAAGTAAAAAAATATCAAGGACCAAAAAACACATCTACAAAAAATGTACTAGGACTCTTTTAGTGAAAAGTATAAAAGTGTATATATTTATAGACATTAAAGAAGGCCTAAATAATAGGTAGACCTTTCATGTTCAATGATTAGGAGATTCAGTAGTGTAAAAGTATCAATTGTCCTCAAAATTAACCCACAGAATCATTACAATCTTAACCAAAATCCCCACAGATTCACCGGTTTTTATTTACTTTAGTGAAACATCATGAGCTAATTCTAAAATTTATGTAGAAATGCAAAGGGCCAAGAATTAGCCAAGAAATTTTTTTTTTTTTAATTTTTTTTTTTTTAATGTTTTATTCATTTTTGAGACAGAGAGAGACAGAGCATGAACGGGGGAGGGGCAGAGAGAGAGGGAGACACAGAATTGGAAGCAGGCTCCAGGCTCTGAGCCATCAGCCCAGAGCCCGATGCGGGGCTCGAACTCACGGACCGCGAGATCGTGACCTGGCTGAAGTCGGACGCTTAACCGACTGCGCCACCCAGGCGCCCCAAGAAATTTTTTTTAATATGCATGAGGATTTTTTTTTCTTTTTTTTTCAAGGTTTTATCTAAATTCCAGCTAGCTAATATATAGTTTAATTATTAGTTTCAGGTGTAGCATTTAGTGATTCATCACTTAACATAGAACACCCAGTACTCATCACAACAGTGCCCTGCATGAGGATTTTTTTTCTGTATGACAGACCATACATAGATAGTACTCCTGAGGAGTAAGGAAAATAATCTTTTAATAAATGGTGTTGAGAGAATTTTGTATAATATAAATAAATGAATGAAACTGGCTCCCTAAATTCTACTGTTCATAAAAAAATTCCAGGTAAATTTTAGGATTAAAATGAAAGAACAAAAAAGCATTTAAAAAATAACATAGGGAGGGGCACATGGGTGGCTCAGTCCATTAAAGCGTCTGACTCTTGATTTTGGCTCAGGTCATAATCTCATGGTTTGTGAGTTTGAGCCCCTCAATGGTCTCTGTGCGGACAGCACGGAGCCTGCTTGGGATCCTCTCTCTCCCTCTCTGTCTGCCCCTCCCCGCTCACTCTTTCTCCTTAAAAAAAAAAAAAAGTCATCAGGTTAAAAAAAATAACATAGGGAATATCTTCATAATCTTGAAATAGGAAAAAATTTTAAAGATACCAAAAAACACTAGCTGTACAGGAAAAGATTGACAAACTTAAGTATTTTAAAATAAGAAACTCTAATCACCAAATCACTGTTCAGTGTGTGATAAAAGCAAGCCACAAAAAAGGAAGTATTTGAGCCACTTATAATTGATAACGGGCTTGATCAAGAACATATAAAACTCATACAAATCGTAAACAACGGCAGACAACCAAATGGCAACTGGGCAAAAACTCTAGACACCTCAAAAGAGAAAATTCAAATTGTCAACATATATATGAAGAAGTGCATACCCTCAGGAAAACAAAAGCTAAAATGAGATACAACTATAAATTACAGATTGACAAAAATTCTAAAGTCTGAAAAGTCTAAATGCTGATGAACATGTGAAGGAATGGGAACTCTCATACTACAGGTAACATATAAACTGAGACAAACCCTCTGGAAAATACCCAAGTATACTGGTAATAAAGATACACATAGATTCTATAACCCAGCAAATTCCACTCCTAGGAAATATCCTGAATAAAAGTATATACATACAGGATACATGTAAAGGAATCTATAGAACTACTATTTGAAATAACCCAAAATCAGAAACCATTCATGCATCCAAGAATAAAATAAGTTAAAAAAAAAGGTAAATAGTTTTATATATAGTCAGACAATTGAATGTCATACAGAAACACGTATCAGTAAATTATAGCTACATTTTATAATATGGACGAATGATAAAAATATAAAATTAAACTACAGGATTTAGGGATGCCCACTTGAACGGTAAAACAATAAGCAAAATTAAGCAATTAGTTAGAATAGAGGGTGGCGTGGTGGATAGCTGTGGTGGAGAAGAAAATCCAATTGGCTGAAAGGCAGCCAATGTTCTATATTTTGTCCTGAGAGGTGGCTACAAAGGTGTTCATTTTACAATGTTTTGTAAATTTGTACATTTATGATTCATGTAATTTTTAATATATAGTATATTTCACCTAAGAAAAGTTTTAAAAAGTGAAAAGGATGGTCAACAAAATGGTGCACAGTGGTCCTTCTGAGAGGAGGGATTGGATTGAGGGCAGACTGGAAACTTCCAAGGAATTTGCAATGTTCTATTTCTGAAGTTGGGTGGTGGGTACATTATTGTTTCTTTTATTGTTATACTTTAATTGTACACGTACTTTTGATGTTATACATACAAAATAATATATAAAGTACAAGGAATAAAAGAAAGTTGATAAATTGAATTCATCAAAATTAAAAACGTGTGCACTTCAAATGACACAATCAACAAAGCAAATAGAAAATCCACAGAACAGGAGAAAATATTTGCAAATCACATATCTGATAAGGGATTTGTACTCAATATATAAAAAAAAATCCTTTTAACTCAATAACAAGGAAGTAACACAATACTAAACTGGCAAAGAATATGAATGAACTTTTCTCTAAATAAGACATACGAAAAAGATGTCTCAATAAGCAAACGAAGATGCTCAACATCAGCAGACATTAGGGAAATGCAAATCAAAACCACAGTGAGATACTACTCTATACCAAGGTGGTTATAATAAAAAAAAAGAGATAATAGCAAAGGTAGGTGAGGATATGAGAAACAGGAATCTTAATTTATTGTTGGTGAGAATGTAAAATGGTGCAGCCACTTTGAAAATTCCGAAGTTTCCAAAAATGTTAAACACAGAGATACCAGATGACCCGACAAATCCACTTCTAGATATCTACCTAAGAGAAACAAAAACATATGTGTACACAAAGACATGTATACAAATGTTCACAGTAGCATCATTCCTAACAGTCAAAAAGGGAAAAGGATCCAAATGATCATCGACTGATAAATGGATGAAAATCTGGTATATCAATACAAAAGAGTATTATTTGGCAATTAAAAAAAAAGGAAGTGCTGATATACATTACAACATGGCTGAATCACAAAAATATTATGTTTAGTAAAAAAGCTAGACATAGAAGATCACAGTATGTAATTCCATTTACATGAAATGTCCAGAATAGGCAAATCTAGATAGATATAAAGTAGACTAGGTGCTGCCTAGGGCTGAGAGGAAATAGGGAGTGGCTACAGAACAGGTCTCAGGGTTCTTTATGGGGAAATATTCTAAACTTAGATTGTAGTGATGGCTGCATCTGTAAATATATCAAAAACCATGAAATTGTATAGTTAAAATGGATGAATCTTTTGATATGTAAATTATCTCAATTAAACTAAGTCAACAGGCTAGCTTCCATAAGTATTGTTGCATTTTTCTGAAAGAACGTCATTTGAAACTTTAAGAGCTTGATCTTGGTCTACTGTTTGTTTCCTCTCTGCTCCCATATCCTTTGTTCCTTAAGGGGGGAAATTACAGGGGCAGAGAACCTATCAATTTTCTTAAACATGAAACAGGATAAATTTTAACAGATTAAAAAAATATTTTCAATTGCTAAACAGTGAGAATATTTCTTAGGGTTGAAAAAGAATAAAATGGATTTTGAAAATAGGGACGCCTGGGTGGATCAGTCGGTTAAGCGTCTGACCTTGGCTCAGGTCATGATCTCATGGTTCATGAGTTCAAGCCCTGTGTCAGGCTGTGTGCTGACAGCTCAGAGACTGGAGCCTGCCTCGGATTCTGTGTCTCCCTCTCTCTCTGCCTTGCTTCTGCTCATGCTCTGCCTCTCTCTCAAAAATAAACAAACATTAAAAAAGAAAGAAAGAAAAGAAAGAAAATAGGCTATATACAATAAGGCAATTTTCAAATTTTGAATGACAGAATACACAGCTCTATACCATAAACCTTGAGGTATTAATAATTTTTATAACAACTTAGTATAAGATAAGCAGAACCTTAATGCTTCCACAAATAAAACTCACAGTACTTTTGCATCAGTTAATACAATAACCTCAGTTATTTAAGAGGATATCCTTGTAAGTATCTGTTTTTCCAGGAAAAAACTTCTGCAGGAGGGTTGTTCTTACCGATGATGTGAGGAGGAAACTGCCGGGCCTGGTTAGCTGAGGGACTGATGTTCCTGCAATTGCCATGGCAACTGTCTGGCTTATCATGCTTCCGCTCTCACTTTCATAGTCATCAGTGGCTATACAAATTGGTCTTCCTCTTTGATTGTGAGTTTCTGGAAAAATCATCCCCAAATAAATAAATAAAATTCCATTTAGGTTAATTAATGGTTACTGAGCATACAATTTCCTTTCCTATTCCCCATTACTCTTTAAAGGAAAAACCTATTAAGATGTAGTATTTATCATTAGATTTACTTATTTTAGACAATATTTTAAACATTAACCCATTCCTACAACAATAATGTGTAGTTTTGTAGAGAACTTTAACTTGCTAGTAAAAGAAGATATAATAATATAAACATTTCTGCCTTCAAATAAAAGAAGCCCATTTTAGCGATCAAAATACTGGTTGAACACACAAGAACCAGTCCCATAAAGGCATGGAGTTGGTTATCTTTGTATCACCAGCTCTGTTGAAGTTCTTAATATGTATTAGGTACTTAGTAAATGTCTGTTTTTATTTTATTGAACTGGAAGTACTTTATCAGGTTAAATGTTAATTTAAATGCAAACTACAGTATTTCCTTTAGGGCAAGTAAATTCTAAATATGGAAAGCAAGAGCAATAAAATTTTGTGAGTTCTAGGTTTTAAAAAGTAACGGAACTTCAACTTATAAACCCAGTATTAATGATAAACATAATTCTTGATATTCAGGGGAATATTAATTTCAGTCTTATATATGAATAAAATTGTGACTGAAGGTGGTAGACATCTGTCAAGTTTTCTGACATATTTTCTTCAGATGAACAGTATAGTCTCATACCAAAAATCCTATTTTCTAATAGGTAGGTACAGAAATGTCTTATATCATTAAAATTCATCTTAAGAACCAGTTAAGAGGGGCGCCTGGGTGGCGCAGTCGGTTAAGCGTCCGACTTCAGCCAGGTCACGATCTCGCGGTCCGTGAGTTCGAGCCCCGCGTCGGGCTCTGGGCTGATGGCTCAGAGCCTGGAGCCTGTTTCCGATTCTGTGTCTCCCTCTCTCTCTGCCCCTCCCCCGTTCATGCTCTGTCTCTCTCTGTCCCAAAAATAAATAAACGTTGAAAAAAAAAAATTAAAAAAAAAAGAACCAGTTAAGAAAAGTTTGTAGTGAATTCTCTCACATAATCAAAAGCTTTTCAGTAATATGGCTAAATATTTATAGTTTACTTATGTCAGTGTACATTTTCTTATAATTCTTTCCCTAAAATAAGATCTTTATCCTCAAGCTATTTCTAATATTTTTAAACACTGAGATTTTCTTTAAAAATTTGTTTTAAATATACTAAGTACCTGTAAAGTCATACAGCTGAGGAACAGTTTCCATGATAATGCCAATCAGAGGTAGATACAACATGGCCACCCTAGCCTTTATCTGGGGGTCAGAGTACCGTGGGTCTGAGTCGTGACTGGATAGTAAATTGTGTACCATATTGATGACTTTCTTGTGCAATCCAAACAGTCTATTTTAAAAAGAAGATGAAGAAGAAGCAGCAGCAGTAAGGTCACAGAGATTAGTAAATATCGTTAAAGCAAATAGTAAGTCATGGTACTGAGTTAATTTTAACTTAAACTTTGCCATATATTTGCATGTCCTTCTATAAAACATTTCTCATAAAATTAACAAATGTCTGTATAAAGTAAGGATAGAAGGAAAAAAGAAATGCTAAACAAATTCACTGAGGAGTAAATCTGAGTGTTTTTACATTATCTCCTTATTAGTGCATACTCATATTGAATATGAACAGTATGGTTATATTTTAAAACAAAAAACGAAAAGTAAATAAATCATAAGTAGCTTCAAATTTTATTTCAAATTAGATCTTTTACCAAAAGTTTACATTTACCAAAACTAAACTTTTATTTCCTTTTTCTAATAGAAAAATCCTCTACTTAATGGATTATGCAGTCCATAGGCTCGAGAGTTGCCTTTGATGTCTCTTTTGAAAGTCAACTTCCTTGCTCATTCTACCTCATTCAGGCCCTACACCTTCCCGATCCCTTCAGTTTCAACTGGGCTAAAATACTCATTGTCACTTTTTTTTTTCTTTTTTTTTTTGCCTCTTTTTATGTTAAAGGTGCTTTGACTATGCCAACTATTCTAATTAAACATTCGGCCAACTTCCATAGGCACTCTTAAGGCAACACCTGGCAGTGGTGCCACATCTCATTCTCTCCCCTGCAGCCTATCACCATCAGTATGAGGATAAGACTTTACCTCCAACTTCTGTCTTTTAGTAAAGAAAAACCATTCAGAATTTGCTCTGGCCAGATCTTTTAACACATCTGCACCTTTGTATCTCCATCATTCCTTCTGTCTCAGAAAAAGTTGTATCTTCTCTCAAAAGGAAATTTCTGCATTATGTTCAATGAACTGCATGTTTCTTCAACAGCTTCAATGCCCCCCTCATAAACTCTTCCCTTCTTTCTTTCAAATGAGACTTTCCTATGTTGAAAATACAAGTTTACTTAAAACTAGTTTCCTCTAGCTTATATAGTATCCCTTTGCAATAAACTACTATAATAATTTCCC
Source organism: Leopardus geoffroyi (assembly GCF_018350155.1). Lineage (NCBI taxonomy): Eukaryota > Metazoa > Chordata > Mammalia > Carnivora > Felidae > Leopardus > Leopardus geoffroyi. The sequence goes on from NC_059328.1 coordinate 51,302,405, forward strand.
CAGTAATAAACTTCCTGAATATACAGTCCATAGCATGTGCTTACTTCCTAGTAAATGGAATTTTTAAATAAATTTAGAAATTTTATTTGATTTTTAATTATTTAAATAAATGTATGCTTTTATTAAACAAAATTAAATTAAATTTAAATATTTAAAATTTAAATTAAATTTAAATATATAAGCCCCCTACTCCCTTTTTTTTGAAACTAACAGTTTGAATGTTTACACATGGCACTGTAATAGCTTTATCATTTAATAGCTAAATAATTTTTTAGATATTTAACTTGTTTCCCTACTTAAGATATGAGGGTAATTACCTACCTCATAAGGCAGCTGTGAGAGTTAAGTTGCGTAGTTTATGTAACATACTTATTAGCACACTATCTTGCACACTGCCTTCTGCAGTATATACTAGCTTTTGTCACTTTTTAGATCACATAGCCAATTTCAAAGCTGGGATTGGAAACCAGGTAGTCTTACTCCAGAGTCCTTAATCTTATCTGCCACTTTACATTGCTATATATGAAATCAAGCTGGAGATTTTTCTTCTTTCCAGATTTTTATTCAGAAAGTGTAGTTTTAAACACTGTCCAGAAACACATCTAAATGACATACCTCAGATTTTATTCTCCAGTTATCTACTCGACACTGTCATCTTATCTTTTTTCTTCTCAATATTTTCTCCAAATAGTTCCAAACCTTCCTCATACTCTCTCTCATTTCATCCAAATCTCAGATTCTGGTCATTTGCTTTTTATGTTCTCCCTTGTGAATTTTTTCATTACCAGTGATGACTGCCAAACCTGGGTGCATATTCCTTAGCTGTCTGCAGCTACCAGACCGACTTCAACCCACCTATAACCCACTCATCTTCATGAAGCTTTTCCATATGTCTACATTACTTAATCATATGCAACTATTAAATATATGTTTATGCAGGACCTGCAACATCCTATTCTACGTGTTAGGGTAAGACATGGTCCCTGTTTTTAAAGAGTTTGAATAGCAACAAACACAGACACGAAAATAATTCAGTGTCACAAATGCAGTAGTAAAGGTATTCATGTTCTATAGAACTATGTCTATGCTACAAAATTAGCATTTAATCATAGAGTATGGTTTCACAGTCTTGATTTTCTAACTATAATGAAAGTTTCTAGGGAGCAACTCTTTGGTTTTAAAACATATTATTGCCACTCAAAGAATTATTCTCATTAGTAAGCAAATGAAGTAAAAAAGCATTCCTCTCAAGGATCTAAGATATTGTATGCTGTATTTTATCTATATACCATTAAAGAATATAAAATTTAAAGATGGAATCTAAGTCTCTTAGTCACTCATTGAATTAATATCTATTTATGCATATGTATTCATCCACTTTGTACTAGACACAATTCTAAGGCATTGGAAGGATGGTAGTGAAAAAGAAAGATCAAGTGCATGCTCTCATGAAATCACACTCTAATGGGAGAAGACCGAAATTAAGCAGCACATTTCATATAAGTGTTTTGTAGAAAATAAAAGAGGGCTACATGTTTAAGAATGATTGTGGCAAGGTAATGTGGCTCTAATTTTGCCTGGATGGTCAGTGAAAGCCTGAGAAGATGCTATTTGAGTGGAGACCTGAAGAATCACAAAGAGCAAATGGGTACATGACAGTCATAGAGTAATGTGAGCACTGCTTCAGGCAGAGAAAAGAACCAAGTGCAAATACCCTAAGGTGTGAATGACTTTGCCACATTAAAGAAACAGAAAGAAAGACCGGGATGGCTAGATTTTAGGATGTGGGTAGGGAAGACAGAGGCAGAAGTACAGAAAAGCCAGGTAAATAGAACTTTGAGGACCATTATTAAAAGTTTGGATTTGGGGTGCCTGGGTGGCTCAGTTGGTTAAGTATCCAGCTCTTGATTTTGGCTGAGGTCATCACACAGTCATGACATGGAGCCCTGTGTCAGGCTCTGCACTGAGAGTGAAGCCTGCTTGAAATTCTCTCTTTTCCTTTCCCTCTGCCCCTCCATACACTCTCTCTCTCTCTCTCTCTCTCTCTCAAAAGAAAAGAGAAGAGAAGAAAAGAAAAGAAAAAAAAGTCCGGATTTTACCCAAAGAATATGAAAACACTAATTCAAAAAGATATATACACCTCTGTGTTTACTGCAGCACTATTCACAATAGCCAAGATATGGAAGCAATCATCCATTAACAGATAAAGATATAGAATATATATATATGCATACATATACATATATACATATGTATACATATACGTGTGTGTGTGTGTATATATTGAAAAAATATATATTTTTGAGAAGAAAAAAAAATAAGATGACAGATACACACACACACACACACACACACACACACACACACACACAATGGCATATTAGCCATAAAAAAGAATGAAATCTTGCCATTTGCAACAACATGGCTGGATCTGGAGGGTATTAAGCTAAGTGAGGGGTGCCTGGGTTGCTCAGGTTAAGCATCCAACACTTGATTTTGGCTCAGGTCATGAACTCATGGTTTGTTAGTTTAAGCCCCATGGATTCTCTCTCTCCCTCCCTCTCTTTCTCTCTCTCTGCCCCTCCTCTGCTCATGCTCTCTCTCTCTCAAAAATAAACTTAAAAAAAAAAAAAAAAACTACACGATATAAGTCAAAGAAAGACAAATAACATACAATTTCACACATAGGTGGAATTTATGAAACAAAACAAATAAAGATAAAAAGATAAACAAAAAAAAAAACCCAGCCTCTTAACTCTGTACAACAAACTGATGGTTACCAGAGAGGGGATGTGTGTGGGGAGGGGGGGAAGAGGTGATGGGGATTAAAGAGTGCACTTGTTGTGATGAGCACCGGGTGCTGTATCAAGTGTTGAATCACTATATTGTACACCTGAAACTAATATTACAGTGTATGTTAACTGGAATTTAAATAAGAATTAAGAAAAAAAAAAACTCCTAAAGATCCTATTATGAGGATAAAAAAGGAATTATTATCCAAAGGAATAATGATCATGGAAATTTTTAACAATAACTATTAAGATAGAAATACCCTATAGGGAAGCTGCACCATAATACTCAAGCTATTTCTATAAATTCACATCACCAGACAATATGCCCTTTCCTTACTGTATCAATTTCCAAAAATTCTACAGAAGTGTACACAACTTTGGAAGTTCTTAAAACCTAAAGACATTTGTTTATAGGACAAAGTTTGAAATAAAATGCTATATAGTATAATGGCAAATGACACATTTTCTGTACAAGGAATCAAATAGAAAACCAGACCATTTTCCTCAATTGAAATGTGTCTACTGTATATACCAATAAATCTATCAGTTAACCCACTAATATGCACAAATATTTTGTATAACCATTAAGAAGGGGGGGAAATGCTACCAAATAAACCACAATACACCACTGAGTTCAAGACAAACCTCAAATTCGGAGATGATAAAGTATGAAAAAATGGCTTTCTTAAAATCAATGAAATGAAAAAATAACATGGGTATGGAACTTAGTAAATACAGAAGTAGATTACGAGTGGTGCAGAGTATTCTTTTGATTCTTAGAAGTATCGGTGTGATACTTCTGTCCCATTATCCAAAATCAAACTGATATTCTACAAGGCAAAAACTAGTCTACTTACCCTTCAGCATCAGGGTCTAAAATGACAGCCAGCTCTGTTAACACAAGTCCTGCCAAATAATGCTGTTGGCGAAAAGGCACAGACAATTCAAACATATTTGCAATCTTCTGGTCTTGTACGTTTGTGGAAAATCCAGAACTCTGTTTGGGAGTGAGGTAGGACAAAACAATAATAGCTGTGCAACAGAACATCCTACAGACAGAACATTACAACAAATGCAGTACGAGCATTATCTCAATATGAGATACACTTTGTGTAGGGTAGTTTATTTTACATTACTATTATTCGCACTGGAAAAAGTAACTGCTCCTATTTTTCGTACAGGAGACTATGATGGAAAAAAAACACTTTTAATTATTTTCAATTTCCCTTTTCTCATACTGAAACTTTTCCAACTGTTTTTTTTTTCCTTTATTCTTTTAGCCACTTAATGTTTCAGTATCATACCCTGAAGGAGAAAAAAGTAACTCAATCCAAATGACGTATTATTGAGTTTTTAAAAGATTTTTAATACTGCAAATAGCATCCCTCCAAGACACAGTTCAAGGCAAGAGTGTTTACAATCTCATCTCCCTCTAATCCACATTCAAGACCATCCATGTGATATTTTTCAGAACAACAGGTTTCAGATTTCTCTATAGAGAAATCATCTTGCTAGTAAGTATATAAAATTATTCTTGCCTACCCCTACCCCAGAAACAGTGAGGTCTCTGTCACCCATTAGAATCTGAAAAATATATGTAGATAAGAAAGTAGGGACCAAGATAATGGAAGACATTCTATTAATTTCTTGGCTGAATGAGATGTTCACGGGGGGAGTTAGGTATAAACAACTGTGTTTCATTACAGGTTTTAGGAACAGCACTTACGATTAATTTGTTCTTCACTGTGTGGCCACATCTTTGGCAGAGGATGTGGGAAGAAAGCGAAACACTAGCCTTATCCATTCTAGGAAGAAGTGTATGCTAGCCAGGTAAAAGAGTATGTGAAAATAGGCCAATCCCTAAGACTTTTCATAAAGGTAAAATGAAAAGTTGTGGGTGCTCTCTGATGTTTTCCAATGTAAATAAAGTTAAAATTTTTTTTCTATCAAACATCTGAGATTGAACCAGGCTTCTCTGATACTAAAGCCACAAAATCCTTTAATCTCCATCGGTATGATAAGATACATAATAATTGCTACAACAACCTTTTTTTGCCTTGAGAGAAACTACTAGCTGTTGAAGTCAGTTGTACCCAATAAAACCCTATGAACATCCATCTGGTTTCCTTTGGGTTACCTAGGTACAAGAGAGGTAGGCAGGCCTTTCCCAGGACTGCACTGAAGTTTGACTTCTTTCTTTGCTAAATTATGCTTCACTTTTTTTCCTTTCACAGGTATTGATCCCTATTTAACATCTTCCATCCCAAGCTCAAGACAACCTTGCATCTGCTTCAAGAAAACCCATCTTGTGAAAATATCTAAAAGGCTTATATAAGTCAATTCACTCACATGGATGTGTATAAATCTCTAAGAAGAGTACAACATAGTAGATAAGAGCTTGGGCTCTAGAATAAAGTCTACCTGTGCCTTGATTCAAAGCCTAGCTTTGCCACTTATTACCGTTCGGCCTTGGGTAATTTAATGACCTTTCTGTATTTCCTACGTAAAATGTGTTTCATATGTAAAATGAGAATAACAGAACTTACCTCCTAGAATTGCTCTAAAGGGCAAATGATCAATACTTTTAAAGCATTCAGTATGGAGCCTATCACATACCTATTATTCATAGTGTTACTTATAATTTTTTCCAGGGTTTAGAATGCTTTCTTACAAACATGGGCTTTAAAAATTTTTTTTCAGACACCCTGCATACCTGAGATGTTGCAGAAGAAACAGAAGGTGATGGTGATGCAGGTGGAGTAAGCAGGCTGCAGGGCAAGTTTAATGTAACATAGTGCTCATGGCTGCAGACAATTCGCAGAAAATCCAGTCTCAAGGACACGAGGACACTTGGATTTGGTAATGAATAAAGCTTTGAAGATACCTTGTAAGCATTATATAAACAAAAGAACACCAATTGAATATAACATTTCTCTAAGCCAGCATCAGAATGACAGATTAAGGAATTAAAGAACAGTATTCAGTGGACAGTTTTTGGATTTTGTGGTTTAAACATTATCAGCTTTTTCCAGAGTTACTGCTAGAATAAAAACTTTGGAACTACAAGATCTATTAAGATTTATAAATCCACTGACTAGGCCAGAAGCCACATTCTTTATATTTCCAATACAGCATTAATATTTCCATTTCTCAAAGATGCACTTTATGAAGCAAAAGTCTACCACCAAAATAGCTCCATGAAAGAAATGATACATTCTTTGGATAATTAGCACCTTGTGTTACTCTATATTGATGATTACCTATTTGTCTATATACCCAGCTACACCATAAGCTACTCTCAGGAGACATATATACACTGACTTAGGAGCTCTGGCACCCTAGGGTCTAGCTCAATGTCTGGCAAATATAGGATGTCAATGCTTGAAGAATAACAACAGATTTGAGGAGCAACAGAACATGAAGTTTGGGGGGGAAAGTAAAAATAATACGTATTAAAATTTTTTTTAATGTTTATTTATTTTTGAGAGACAGACAGAGTGTGAGCGGGGGAGGTGCAGAGAGAGAGAAGAGACACAGAATCTAAAGCAGGCTCCAGGCTCTGAGCTGTCAGCACAGAGTCCAATGCAGGGCTTGAATCCACGAGCCACGAGGTCATGACCTGAGCTGAAGTCAGATGCTCAACTGACTGAGCCACCCAGGTGCCCCGGCAGTGTCTTTTAAAACAACACTTAACTGAGTGAGCCACCCAGGTGCCCCCCCCCCCCACCAATAATACATATTATTACAAATATTTGGAAGTGGGTCAGTGCCCACATGTAGTTTTAACTTCTCTATTAAAAGAAACATACAATAAAGGCATCCAATAGAACAGAGCTTCAAGATTCTAAACATTAGACTGCCAAATAGCATTTCTAAAGAAGTAGTTCTCAGAAACGAGACTGTGGACCAGCTGGGAAATGTTACACACACACTATGTCCCACACTCCCCACCCCCAGGACTCAAAGTACTCAATAATGCTGGGATAGTACCCAGAGAGCTATATATTTTTAAATTTCCTTTAAAAGGTAATTCTAGGATGATTATATAGCTCACTTACCCAAATGGCCTGTCAGGACCAATAACTAATGTTTTCCAAAAGGCACATTTCATTAATCAGTTGATAAAAATTTTAAACTAAAGTCAGTTTTTCAGGGAAAAGTTCCACGATGCTTTTTTTTTTTTTTTTAACGTTTATTTATTTTTGAGAGAGAGACAGAATGTGAGCGGGGTAAGGACAGAGAGAGAGAGAGAGAGAGAGAGAGAGAGACAGAGAGAGAAAGAATCCGAAGCAGGCTCCAGGCTCCATGCTGTCAGCACAGAGCCTGACACGGGACTTGAATTCACAAACCATGAGATCATGACCTGACCCAAAGTCAGACGCTTAACCTACTGAGCCACCCAGGCACTCCTATGATGTTTTTAGTTTAGTAAAAACAACATAACGAATGACACTGGGGATTTGGGTAAACATCTGTCCATGATTCTAAGCTCTACTATGTCTAGGTCTACATTAGAAGGAATACAAAGCAAAATGAAGCTGCTTTAAAAATCACCCAGTAAATACACAAAAAAGTTCACGTGGCTGTTCATTCAGTATAACTGCTACTCTTGCATGGCATCTTGGGGATGCTTTACATTTAGACCACTGACTTGATGATCTGTTTCAGAATGGGAATCGAAGAGTCATGAGTGGGCCAGTATAACCCAAGAAAAAGTCAGCTGCACAGGTACCAGCTTGCCATTGTCCTGTAGCCTTATAAAACAAATGAAATTTACTTTTTTCTTACTAACAAAAATACACTGCTTTTTAAAAACATCAGTATATGAATGTATTCTTGAAGATCTCTTAGCTGCAACCCTAGAAACAACAAACACAATATTTAATTGTTAATTATTACTAACTACACATTACCTGTTTGTAGCAGGTCTTAATAAGGCTAAAGACAAATCCTCTATCCATAACAGACAGCAGATCGTTGAGAAAGAATGCAAGGCTTGTGTTGAGTCTCTCAACCATTTCTGTGTCCTGGAAAACAGAATAAAAAGCAAAAACAAATAAAAGTATGATAGTTTAATGTGAGCTTGAAAGAGATTCAATTTAAAAAAAAGTTATCATTACCTTCTGAAATCGTGAAACTATATCACTAGCAATTGTGCTGACAAGAGCAGCAATGTCATCCATGAATCGTTCTGGAAAACGACTTTTCCTTGGTGCATCAAGTTTATCATTAAAGTATAAATGGTGCACCATGCTCTTTACCTGAGAAAATAAATAAGCCATTAGTTTAACTTCTTATGGATGTAATTAACAGCTAATCACATTAGGGCTATTTTTTCAAATTGCTGAGTGATTTAACAGATAGCCGAAATACTTTTAGCTCCTCAAGTATTTTGAAAATTTCCCTGCAATATTTTGTATGCTCCCAAGAAATATGACACACTGTACAAGTCAATCACTGCATCACCTCTATAAAATTCTCCTGGCTATCAACAGGAAAAGAATGATGAACATCAACAGAAAAAAATTTCACTCTTTAAATTGTTTTAAATGAAATCTTTCCACCGCTCAACATTTTGACATTCCATATCCCGCAAACTGCAGCTCTAACAGCCTAAACACATTGACTTCACTGCAGTGTCTTCAGCCTCTAGCATAGAGTAACATAGGGTGAGGGTACATGAATTACTGATGACTCAATATGAATATTAAGATATTAGATCAAAATTAACAAAGTGATTTATGTGTACAAAATGCTTCTGGATATCAATTCTTAACACAACAATATGATAACAGTAATAGAGAATTCAGGGAAATTGAAGCCAAGTTTCAACAATTAGTAAATAGCACAGCCAAGACTTAAACTGCAGCCTTTTGACTATTTTAAAGAATTTGAACATATATATAAGACTCAAAAAATAAGTCAAAATTTCAATGTGATCTTATACTAAAAGCACAAGAATTACAAAATTAGCTGCCTATCACTTACATAGGGCCCCTGACTTATTTTCTTTTGTAGATTAGTAAATCTTTAAGAAAAAATGTCTTCTTATCCCTAATATAGGCAACATTCAATGCTGAGAAAAAAATGTCTTCTTATCCCTAATATAGGCAACATTCAATGCTGAGAATCTGAAAACTCCTTTTGTTTCTTCCATTCTTTTGTTGTTTTGTCTCATTTTTGTACACATTTCTCTTTTGCAAGGAAAAATTTCAAGGACTTCAGCTTTCTAGAGGCTGAACAGGAAGATCCCTAGGGCCTGAACACCTGAGTTTGAATCACAGTTCTGCTATCTAGAAGCTACATCAACTTCGATAAATTGCTTAATCTCTCTGTGCCTGGGTAACACGCAGCTCACAGGGGCGGTGCCACCACACTGTATGCACTCGGTAAATTTTTATTGCTTTTGTGTATATATGTGTTTATGTGTGTACAAATATTTATTAAGATATTAATTCGTTTGTTTTTAATACCATTTATTGAATTGAGTGACAAGCATTGTGGGTTTTTTTTTCTTTTTTCTTGGCTGTAACTGGCATTTCCCTAAGAGCTTTCTAACCATAAAAGCAGTGAGTACCTTATAAAGCTTTTTTTATCTGTTTGGGATGAAGTCTATACTACCGCCATCATACAGTAGCCACATTCAGACTAAAGTACAATGTACCATGTTTCCTTTAAAAAGATAGCTGCTTCTGCAACCATCTCTAGAAAAGTGGTTAACGAGAGCTTCCTAAGTCCACCTCAATTGTGCCGAGTGTCCACAGTGTTTATTTAGAGATGTAACACACGTAATTTTGTCTTGGACACACATGTCAAATCATGCAATGGCATTAGAAAAAGATTTTTAGGAGAAAATAATGAGCTAGCACAAAGTTGTTAACTAAGGAAAACAATATTAAAAGTGTGTGTAGGTTGCTCACCATTAACTCAAAAAAGAACCAGGCTTGTTGCAAAGCTGACTCCCGAACGCTGCCACTGCAAACCACCCACTGCAAAGCCAGCTCCTCATGAAAAAGCTATCCAGAAGTAAATCCAAAGTTATTATTATCAAAGTCATATCTGCTGATAACACAAACCAAATAATAATGCAATTACAAATGAAGATATAATGGGAGTAAGCAAAATAAGGCATGTGAACCATTCAATGATGCAGTGAGGACACCCATTAACGAAACGGCTGTTTATACATGTAAGACAGTGGCATGTTGAACAGCTGAAAAAATTACATGTTATCTTGCAGTAAAATGTAATTTTAAAAGGACAGGTGGGAAAAGAGCCTCCTAAATTGTACCTGCAAACAGAAACTAGACCAAAAACTCACAGTTACAAATACTATCTTGTCTGTGCCTTAAATACATATTTCAACATATGCAAATACATTCATGAACTTTGCTGGTACAATTTAGGAAATACCTTTAAAAATTTTAACTTTTGATGTAAGCCATTAATTTTCAAGTTTTCAGGTATTTGAAGTCTTTTTATAAACATAGAAATCTCCTGCCTTATAATGGATATGCATACAAAGCATTTGCAAAATAGTGTATATCAATATGAAAAAGGACTAACAAAACTGTGCATAAGGGAAGCAAATCAACATATCTTACTAAGAGTGATAATTTTTCTAACTCATCTTCCTTTCCCTGGAAATTTAAAACACAAAACAGAAGCAGTTACAGAAACAGAATTCAGAGTTGATACATTTTTTTGGTACTAAAATTTGATGATCAAATTTGATTTCAAACAGTCAATCCCAAAGATATAAACATTATAATAGCATAAAAGAGCATACACTGAAGTGGTATGCCCAAAAAAGGCATCAGACAAGCAGAGCTTGCTGAATGGTATTTTTAAACAAATAATTTAAATGCAATTATTATAACATACTGGTTTACTTAAAGAAATCTTACATCTATTTAACTGTTGGAATTTTCCCCCTATATGGATTGTCTTCATATGAATCTACCTTTTTAGTTGGTAAGCGTCCCGTTAATGTTTGTAAGAAACTTGACGTCTCTGTGTGCGAAGACATACGATTACAACTTCGATCCATAGCCTATGGAGTGAAGGTGGATGAATGACGAGATAACATTAAAGTCCGCTGTGGATGACTTTGCAGCTTAAGGATTACATACAGTTTTTAAAATCATTTTATTGTGTTTTCAACAACTGTTTTATTGTTCATCTAATTTTCACCATTTTAAGCTGCTTTAATGACAGTAGAAGTATCAAAATGGCTTCTATATATTTTTAGTAAAAAGAGTATTTTAACCACTATATAAATTCAGAGTGCTGCAAAGAATGAAACTTTTATCTCTGTGATCTATACACATGCACACATCTAGTAAGAGAAAGCAAAAAGTAAAAACATACTTCTCACTGGTCTCAGATCAAAAAATCAAGAATTTTATATTCAATAAAGAAAATTAAAAGATTAGAATGGTTTCTCCCACTTTCCAGTAGGATCAAAACCTACTATTCGGTTTTGTCATATACTTCAAATATAAAACACTGTCGATATTAACCATGGAATTACATTCTTCCAGAACAAGAGCATTTTCCTCCAAAGCCAACACACAGATGAGAAGTATATTTTGAGGTATCATGCAATAGTAGCTATCAAGCAACTTGACTTAAGTAAGCAAATCCTAGTTCAATTAATCTAGAAACAAATTTCATACTTTGCAACACAATATAAATTAAAATTCAGTTTGGTTCTGGTACTAAATCTTACAGCATGGGGATTATATACCGTTCAGATTTAATTTCAGTTTGTTACCAATATTTCCAGTCAGTAATTATGAAAAAAAAAAAAAAAAAAAGACAAGATAGTAAATGCTGAATGAAAATGATACAACAGCTACACTTTAAACCAAAAGCCAATGGAAAACTGTCAGGTTTTTTCCATACCAATTTTTTTTTTTTAATTCCTACTAAAGATGTACTAGCCCTAAAGTAGAAACTGTTATAAAGCCATTGATTGCATAAGCAGCAGGCACTGAAATACTGATATGGTATACAAGGAGGGAAGGGAAAGAAGACAGGAAGTAGGAAAGGAGAGCATTACTGGTACAATTGGTGGTATTCATGCATAGTAGTGGGAAAATGTGCTAAGTAAACAAAAATACACACTTTTTAATGATTAAAAAGCAAGCCACTGAAATCATAGTATGTACTAAAAAGTAACGTTCTAAAGGGAAACATCAGCAGCCAATAAAGAAACCTCTAATATAAACACCACCTGTGTTGACTCTGCACTTGGACTGGGGTTGGATCCCCATGGGGCAGCTTTTGGACCACCAGTGTTAACCCAGGAATTGGAGCGATCTAAACCCTAAGCATATAATAGAAAGCAGTTGGAAAGGAAAGAAATATTACATGTGGCATGCTATAAATTATTCCTAAAGAAATCCAGACTTTCCAATGCAAACATATTTTTAATTAGTACTGTTAAAGCAACCAAAATTCTTAGGCACCTAGAAGTATTAGTTCACCAAAATTACATTCATTACATAATGTTTTTTTTTTTTAATTTTTTAATGTTTATTCAATTTTGAGAGAGAGAAAGAGTGACAGAATACAAGCAGGAGATGAGCAGAGAGAGAGGGGGGGGGGGGGGGGGAGACACAGAATCAGAAGCAGGATCCAGGCTCTGAGCTGTCAGCACAGAGCCCAACGTGGGGCTCAAACCCACAAACCGTGAGATCATGACCCAGGCCAACGTCAGATGCTTATCCAACTGAGCCACCCAGGTGGCTTTTAAATCACAAATATTAAGTTTGTTTTTAAATCACAAATATTAAGTATAGCATTTAAAGATAATTTCTCTTTATGTAAAGGGATCACCTTAGAGAACCAACTAAAGTTCCCATAGTACCATCCCCCCAAACTCTCTTTAAAGATGGCACAAATTAGCAACAGATTATTTCCTCTGAACCAACTAGGATTTAAAAGGAAAAAAAATGTAAGAAGAAAATCATTCTTGTCTAAAAGACTTTACTTTCATTTTGTCATGAGTGAAACTTCTGTGCACTGATATTCCATAATTCTATTTGACCCTGCTTCCTCTTTCACTTTCTTTTAGGGACCAATAGGAGAAATCAAGCAAGAAAATTAAGGAAAAAATTAAGAAAATAAATAGGATGACTAATATTTGCTCCTCCCTAAAAATGATGGTGGATTTGGAGTTGCGCTCAGTTTTACAGTGACTGTTAAAATGAAACATAATGGGCTACTATTTTATATAAATATTATAAAGAAAAGCATTATGATGGTACTGTCTACAGGAATTATATCTTCATCATTACTATCATTGAAGTTAAGTTAACATGCTACTAATGTGTATGGCCAGAAGAGAATTACATCTGTTCTTCTCTCAAAGAAGTTATGATCCCAGGTGAAGGGATGTTTTAATGTCTTAAGCCTGACTGATCATTACAATCACTGGGAAGTTTTGTAACATTCAGATTCTGGGCCCCAACCCCAGAAAACCTGATTCAGCAACCCGGGCTGTAGCCTGGAATCTGCTAAAAGAACTAGAGCCAGTTGTAAGGGATTTTTTTAAGAGGACTCTTGGAGTAAGAATAAAGAAGACAACCCAATACAAGGAGACAAAAAATAGGGTGTCAGTATGGACCCAAACCAGAAAGCTCCAAAGGAAAGGTAAAAGAAAAACAAGAGTAGTAACAATAATAATCAACTGTGTAGACATTTATATCACCTGGGAAGGTCAACAACAAAAATGTGCAGGGCCTTATGTCTAAACAAATAAGAATCTCTGGGATTGAAGCCCATGTATCAGTATTATGGGAGGGAATGAGGATTAGGGAGAGTGAGGGAGGGAAGACAAACTAACTCTCAAGAGCTTAGGTTTTAGGGAGAATATGTGCCCTATTGTTCTAAAAATAGAGACTGACTGAAATGATATAATAATCACCCATTTCCACTCATTTTTTATACTGAATGTGTAAGATGAGTGTAGTTGAAATCCAAGTTCAACTGCTTACTAACTGTAAAATCTAAGGTAAATTACCTAATCTCTTTTTCAGTTTCTTTGCAATAAAATAGGAATAATGATAGTCTCCCTCATATTGCAAAGATCGAATTAAAAAATGGAACTAAAGGATGCCTGGGTGGCTCAGTCAGTTAAGTGACTGGCACTTGATCTCAGCTCAGGTCGTGATCTCACGGGTCATGAGTTTAAGCCAAGGGGCAGCACAGAGCCTGCTTGGGATTCTGTCTCTCTCTCTCTCTCTCTCTCTGCCCTTCCCCAACACACACGTGCTCTCTCCTTCACTCTCTCAAAATAAATAAATAAACCTAAAAAAAAAAAGAATAAATATGGAAGTAAATATAGAAAACTCTCAAAAAATAGATCTAGCAGGCGTGCCTGGGTGGCTCAGTAGGTTAAGCATCTGACTCTTGATTTCAGCTCAGGTCATGATCTCACAGAGGTGAGACTGAACCCCCTGTAAGGCCAGAGCAGAGCATGGAGCCTACTTGGGATTCTCTCTCTCCTCTGTCTCTCTGCCCCTCCTCCGCTTATAAGCGTGTGCATGCATACTTGCTCTCTCTCTCAAAATAAACTTAAAAAGAAATAGTTTTGTTTTTAATGTTTATTTTTGAGGGAGAAAAAAAGAGCATGAACCTGGGAGGGGAAGAGAGAAAAGGGGACAGAGGATCTGAAGCAGGCTCTGCAGTGACAGCCCAAAGTGGGGCTTGAACTCACAAACTGCAAGATGATGACCTAAGCCAAAGTCAGACACTTAACCAACTGAGTCACCCACGTGCCCTAAAAAGAAACGGTTCTAACAAAAACTTTCTACATGTTTTTTAAATGCTTCCCAGCAAAGTAAAAGACAATATTCAAATACTAGTAACATTATGTAATCACATTTAAAATAAAATACCTACCTTCTCATAACCCTATGTTATTTCAAATAAAAGCAAACCAGCAAATGTTTTTCAAATATGTTAAAACTAAAGTTTTCACCAGACTCTCAAGTTAGGTTTCTCCACTGTATAAAGTTCTTTCTGCCATTTATAATTTTTACAACCACTACTCATGTTATAAAATTAATACATAGTATCTGATTTTTGCACTGTGCTCTTCACTCTACCATAAATTTCCACAATACCAATAATTTTTCCGTACTCTTAAATTCACTTTTCAATTCCTTAATTTCCTTTAAAACTAAGTCACAGGCTAATCAATAATGTGAGAAAAAATAATAAATCTCTTTGTGCCATTAACTGTATATTATATTCACAATATTGAGACGGAACAGTTATAATTACATCAAGTCAAAGCTAACTATTTAAAGAAAACCTGTGACCAATTATTTTGTAAAGCAAATAATTACCATAATTTGTTATAAAGCTAAGAATTATATCAAACCACCCTTAGGTAAGCAAATTCATCACATACATTTACTAATGTCATAACTATGTTCACTGATCTTCAACTAATATAGAACAGATTAACCAAATGTGTGCACATGTGCATGAAAGTGGGTTTTTTTTTTTTTGTCGAATCTCTGTAACAGTGTTTTGTCCCATAAGTACAGATAGCCTCCTTCCTTGAGCAAGGCTCATACTGTATTTGACAGGACATCAACATTCTTGTTAGAATACAAAGATTTGGCTTGGTACCCACAAGTTCTCAGCATAGTGCCCACATAGTAAGCTCTCAGTATTTAAAAATAAATTTAAAAATAGGGGATGACACATTACAAAGAAACTATTTAACTACATAAATTGCACTGGCATTTGATTAAAAGCAATAAAACTGACAGTTGTTATAATAATATATTTACATAATTGAACGTTAAAAGAGTATTGCTAGGGCAAAGAGATCAGCTTTGGTAAGATAATTATGAAGAAAGTCTCGCAAATCTCATTTTACAGTCACTAGAGTAATAAAATCCTACTGATATAAGTATTCTTGAATTTTAGGAGTTCTGCATTTTACATTAAAGAATAAATTATGAAAACAAACTTTCATAAAGCCAAATCTTTTAAGGTAATTAAATATATAATTAATGCAAGAAAGCAAACAAAAACATAACTTTTAAAGAAGGAAGTTATTCTTATAATAGATCTCTATGCTTACTAATATTCATTTATTGAATATCTATCACACATCTTCAACATGCTGGCCATTATGGGTGCTTAGGATACACTACTCAACAACTATGCCCAACCTCATGGAGCTTATACTCTGATAAAGGTAAACAAACATAATAACTAATTTATATGCCACATTAAAAGGTAGTAAATGTGGGGCTCTTGGGTGGCTCATTCGGTGGACCATTCAATTTTTTATTTCAGCTCAGGTCATGATCCCAGGGTTTGACCACCTTATTTAAATGTATAACCAGTCCTTCTTTCTCTTCAGTCTTGTCCTGGGGGCTTTTGATCCCCTTATTCTGTTTCTTTGTCTCATAACATTTACTACCTTAAAAAAATTTTTTTTTAATTTTATTTTATAAAGTGCACATGAATGGGGGAGAAGGGCAGAGGGGAAGAGAGGGAGAGAGGGAGGGAGGGAAAAAGGGAGGGAGGGAGGGAAGGAGAGAGAGTGAGAGAGAGAGAGAGAGAGAGAGAGAGAGAATCTCAACCAGGCTCCATGCTCAACATGGAGCCCAACATGGGGCTCGATTCTGTGGGATCATGACCTGAACTGAAATCAAAAGTCAGATGCTCAACCAACTGAGGCCCCCAAGCACCCCTATGACTTGGGTTTTTAAAGCAGCATTCTGTTTGCTATGTTGTGAAGACAGTGTAGGTTGGAAGTAGGAAAACCATCTTTCAGGTTATTACATTAATTGAGAAAGAGACGATAGTTCAGACCAATGGTAGCAGTAAAGGGAGCGAGCAGTGATTCTATCTTTAGCATATATCCAAATCTGAACAAAAGGATTTCAGAAAGGCAGCTAAGTTTACAATTTCAGAGAGAGGTTTGTACTGGAAATATAATTTTGGGAGTCATTAGCACATAGTGGTATTTAAAACTATGGAACTTGAGGGGCACCTGGGTGGCGCAGTCGGTTAAGCGTCCGACTTCAGCCAGGTCACGATCTCGCGGTCCGTGAGTTCGAGCCCCGCGTCAGGCTCTGGGCTGATGGCTCAGAGCCTGGAGCCTGTTTCCGATTCTGTGTCTCCCTCTCTCTCTGCCCCTCCCCTGTTCATGCTCTGTCTCTCTCTGTCCCAAAAATAAATAAACCTTGAAAAAAAAAAAAATTAAAACTATGGAACTTGGTAACATCAAGCAAGTGAGTATAGAGAGAAAAGAGAAAAGACAAGAGAAATAAGGAAAGAGGCCTGGGGCACTTGCAGATTAAGAAATCAGGGAAAGAAGAATCCACAGAGACTGAAAAGGTATAACCAGTAAAGTAAAAGGAAAACTAAGAAGAGTGCAGAGCCTGAAAGGCAAGTACATAAATAAACTAAGGAGGAAAGAACATGACTATGTTCAAATCTGCTATAAGGTCAAGTAAGCCGAGCGCTGAAAATTAACCACTAGATTTGGCAACATGGACAGCTCTGGTGACATAAACAAAGGCAGTTTGCATGGAAGACGGGAGCAATACCTGACTGAATTAGGGAAACTTTTTTAAAGAATTCTACTACAAAAGGTAGCAGAGAAATAGTGAGGAGGCTAGCAGTTGAAATACTAGAGAGATTTTGGGATAAATAAAAATGGGATAAATACTAGCATGCTTGCATGTGGATGGGATGTTTTAGCAGATAGGGAGCAAATGATGATGTAGTACAGAGATGAGACAATTGCTGTAGTGAGGATTCCAATAAGCAAGAGGGGACAGGAGCTTGTTTACAAATGGATCCACAAAACTGGACAGTCCATCTACAGTAGAATACTATATTAAGTAGTGGGTAGTCGTAGATGGCAGTAGGTAGGCAGATGTGGTTTAAAAGTCTATAAAAGTATTCTTTTGATGGCTTCAATTTTCTCAGTGAGGTAGGAGATAAAGTGAGAAGGAGGACTGGTGGGCAGGTAAGGGAAGAAGGCATGAAACCTTTTTCTGGGGAGAATGGAAAAGTAAATGGAATACAGAAATATAGTGTCATTGCCTGACAGCACTGAGCGCTCTCTGGAGGTCCATGGCTTTTAAATTCAAATGAGAGCAGTCATCACGACACTTCTCAAGTCATGTTCACTGGCACAAGTGCTGACATGGCACAGACAGATGACTGAGTTCAACTATGGCTGGAGGTTTGGCTAAGCAAGTACAATCAAATAACAGAAGGATAAGGCAATTGAGGTTTGACTATAATAGGGATAACTATAATGATTGGTCATGGAATTTAAGCAAGCTAAATTGGAAGAAAGAATACTAAGGGATTGAGGCACACACAGTAAAAGGTCATCAGATCAAGTGATGGGAGTTTGCAGAGAAATAAGAACTTGTTGGAATTGGGGTATTAGAGAGAAAAACGGGAGCAAACAGTTAAAGAACAAGATGCATGAAATCGAGATTATGAAGGTTAAAGTTGTTAGTAATGACAACATCTAGGATATGACCATGGCTGAAGCAGGATGGAAAGACCAAATTATTCAAAAAAGAGTTTCTTGATTGGAAAGGCCAATGAAGTCAGAATAAATAAATAGTAGTTATAAATAAACTTCAGATTCCTTTCAATTTTAATAAGGAGATAAAATTATACACCATTATCATTAGCAATTATGAGCAAAATGATAGTCCAAAATAAAGTAACTATCAGAAAATTTTCCAGCAAAAAAAAAAAAAAAGAAAGAAAACATGAAATCTATTTAAATAAAACTTGAGTAGGATGAGGCTGTGTTGTCATAAGGCAAATTCTCATCTTATGATGACTTTCTTAGAAGTTTATATATATACATCATTATATTTACACTACAGATCATCAGATGTTTATGTCATTATGTCTCATTTTATGAACTACTGGAAAAAAGGCAAATAATCATCCCATGTAGAAGTTTATTCTAAATCTCGAGATTATAATCTATCAAATACATCATATAAAGGAAAACTCTAGAATCATGCTAGGTGAGGCATAATGCAAATCTTACAGAAATTAAGAGGCATTTTAAAAATAGAACCTTGAGGAAAATGGTCTTTTTCATTTCCGTAACTCTTTACTTTCCATAACTCTTACACTACTCTTTACCCCAGGACCTAGAGTTGTATATAAATAATGCTAAGTACTACCTCTATGACAATGAGATACGATCAAGAATGAATACAAGGATAAAAAATCTGAGTTCTTTTCCTAAAGGTGGAAATTTTATATGCAGGGGGTTGTTGGGGAGCCTTCTCATTTACAATTGCTATACTCCTCAGGTTACTCTGCCTGCAGAATCCCATGTAAATACTTCTGCACATCACTCTCTTGGGCAGTTCACAAAAAATCAAAGTTGTCTAATTAGAGTAACATCTATATGGATCTTTAAGTTATTGAAATCCACGTTTATCATTTAAAATATAAGGCTACAAAATATATTCTTGATCTGTGAGCAATTACTTTAAAAATTAGTTGTTACTTTAAATGAACAATGCTGAAGTTCATTCGAAGCTTCTGAATGTAAAATTTCTATAGCTGTATGAAAAGATAAGAGTATTTCTGATGTTTCTGATCAATGTTCAAATACTTCACATAAAAAAACCCAGACTGTTTAAAAAAAAAACCCACAAAGATCTATTACAGTTCAGGCTAGGGGTTAAACACAGACTGTAAAACATATTCATTAATTCTTCCTCAGATCCTAGTTAACAGGCTAAATGTGCCAAAGAGAAGTTGGCTATGATTCCACAACAATGGTATATATGTTTGAATGGTTTGGTCAAAACACAACATACCATGATTTATTGGCCTCAGTCTTACTATTCTTTTTGCCAGCTTGTTTAAACTCAGTTATTCGTGTACTTTACCTATAAAGGTAATAATTATTCCTTAATTTTTTAAGGGGGCTCAATAAAGATGCTGTAAATATAATATAGCTGGATCTTAAACTAGCTGGCTCTCCCTTGTTACCTGAAATAACCATTAACCATCATTAAATAAATCATATTTTTTGTGTCCTGGTGAATTTTCTATAGAGTTTTCCATGTGAAAGGTAGCTATATTACCAATTAAGCCTAATCAATGTTCTTGATATTTTTCAGAGAAGGGATGGGGGTCCATAGTTTAAATCAATGATGTCGTGTCCCTCTACACAGCAGTCACATAAGTATCTTTTAATTCTATAGGAAATTAATCTAGTCATTTTTCACAGGATGGAGTATCACACAGACAAAAGTAAGTTACACAGACTGGCCATCCTGGACAAATTTCTGAACTTGGCAGATTTTCTTGAGCAGAATGTAAAAACCAGTTTGTAATAGCAAGCTTATTTAATAGAAACATGAAACACTCAGTGTGCATAGTGATAGAACAGAAAGATACAATTTCTTGCCTATTACTAACCCAAATACATTTTAAAATAAGGATAAATTAAAATTAGACATTGCTCACTTGTTCATAAACCGAAAATCAAAAATGTACAGATGACTATCTTCAGTTTACCTTACTGCCGATGATTGACCGTACTTCATCATCTGGTGACGTGGGCGTCCCAGATATGTCTGGATTACTATTACTAAGGCTCCGAGAACGATTTAAATTAAGGCTTGCAGGTCTCACAGCAGATCGAGCCATTGTGGCATAATGCACTGATCCTCCCAAACCCCCAGGACCTAGAGTTGTACATAAAACAGCACATAATTAAAGAAAATCAGTCAAGAAAGGACCTGAAAAAAATCTCTGCTACTTTACAAAAATCCATAAAAATCATGAACTGCTTTTATTTCTAAATGAAAAATACTATAACTTAAAAAAACTCAAAACTTAATGATAGCTACACAAAGAAACTTTTACAGCAGTGGACAAAACCATACGCAATGATAAAATCGTGATCTTGTCAATGTTTCTGACTATGTATTACTTGTACAACGAACAGCAAGAATAGAAAACACACACATACACATGTATTATTTTCACTTTAGATATAAGGGTATCTAGGACCCCAAATTTTTCAGCTAACGGCTCTTCCTTTTTCCCACCTCTCCTACTCTGTCCTTGATACACAGTCCTAGAGGTACAGCCAATTTACTGTCAACATTTCTTAAATGAGACTATTTTTTTTAATATTTATTTATTTTTGAGAGAGAGAGAAAGAGACAGACAGACAGACAGAATATGAGCAGGGGAGGGGCAGAGAGAGAGGGAGGAAACACAGAATCTGAAGTAGGATCCAGGCTCTGAGCTGTCAGCACAGAGCCAAATGTGGGGCTTGAACTCATGAGCTGTGAGATCATGACCTGAGCTGAAGTCACACCCTTAACTGACTGAGCCACCCAGGTGCCCAACAAGACTATGTTTTATTTCTCTGTCTTCATCAACAAGAATTTGAACTGTAACAAAATGGCATCTTTATGATATACAGACATAGATATATACTCCAGATAATTCTAAGAGCCCAAGTTATAAAAGCAAGAATTCCTCTTAGTCTAAAATCAACCATGTTCTATGAACATAAAAATACCCCACAATTGTATCCATAATTGATCTCCATTTTCCTAAAGAAATCCTTCCGAGTGTCACGTTTGCAAATGACACATGCCTGTCAACTAATTAATTTACACAGTCTTTCAGGTCAGTATGTAAAAAAGATGTTTTGCAAAATCTGTGGAATTCTAATAGTGTACTGAATGAAAGCATAAATGAAGAAGCACTATATACAGTCCACAATATACATTCAGAGCCTCAAGTACTAGAATTTTCAAAATCAAGATATGAAATTACACCCCAGAATGAGTCAATTATTTCTCTTTTTGCAATTAAGAAATAAAATGAGGTAAAACTTAGAGTCAGATTACTATTATGCCTAGTTTTCATAATGAATGTCATAATTATTTACCACCATTATTAATGTTAATATTGCCAATAGCTGGAAAAGGGCACTTACCATTATCATTAGTGATGAATGAGGACTCATACAAAGATGTGAACAGGTTGAAAGGTATGCACAACACAATCATTAACTAACTGAACTAAAGAGTTATTCAAACTACAACATTCATCACCACACCCCGCCCCCCCTCCCCCCGCCCACCACCAATGTCATACAAAAAGCAAGTAACCACTTTGGGTCCTGATATTCAGAAAGGCTATATATTTTATTTGCCATGAAGAGATCAGGACTTTTCTAGGGAATAATCTTTTATATTATTGTAGGCTTCACATAGTTATCAGGGTACTACTACACCATCCTATTTCTTCTTTAGTGTCCAGCATTCCAGATGACAAAATAACAGTCCATTTATCTTACCATAACAGAGAAGGATAAAATGCTTCCAGAGAAACAGAACTAATTTTCAAGATTCATTTCCAAGAACTAAGTCAACCAAGCTCTCATTCAAATTAAAGGAAGCTGTATAAATAATGATGCCTGAATATGTAACCTAGTTATCCATTTAACTCCAGCACCTAGCATAGTCCATGCCACTTAGCAAGCACTCAATAAATGTCTACTGTTGAATGAATGCATCCCACTATGACTACTGGATTATTTCAGACTTGCCATGAACATACAATCTATGCAAGACAGTTTCAAATAAAAAGAATAAAATACCTGGTGATGGGGAATTAGGATAAGTATTCGGTAGGCGAAAAACATAATAGATGTATGATGCGAGAAGGCTGTTCCTGCCATGCTGGTCATGATTTCCTTCCAAGTTTTTGTGAAGCCGATTAATAATTGATGCCATGGCTTCAAAAGATGCTTGACCTAGATTAACTTTTAAGAAGGAGGAAAATATTTTTGTGTTAACTTTTTTAAACTGCAAATTCCAAAAAGATCAAGGTTTTGTCATCTCTGTATGTGTTAAGTATAATGATTACACACAGTAAGAGGATAAAGATGATATTTGATGTAGATTTTAATGATGTATTTATTAGCTGAAGCAAAATTCCTTTTCTAAAGATTTTAAAACACTAATTTTACTAATTTAACATGAACACTGGATGGGTTTGCGTAGTCCAAAAAAAAGAAACATCAACCAACAGAAATTATTTTGTAAAATAATACAAAGCACATAAGAAAAAAAAATTCTATCTTGTGTATCACCTTCGAAAAGTCACTTCTTGTTTTAAAGGTGACTCTGAAAACCTAAATTAACATACAATGAGCAGATGTTACTTTTGTTTTTAAAAAATTAACAATGAAAGTGGATTATTAAAAATAACAACTTCAAATCATAAGAGAATAGTGAATTAGCTATTTGACTGACATGAGTGAGTCAGTAGAAGGACTAGGTGGCTAGAAAAAAAAGTTGAGGTAAGACTGTATAGCATTTTAAATACCAGGCTAAGCAATACCTACCCAGTAATTCAAGTTAGTAAGTAACAAGAATTTTGCAAAAGTTGGAAAATTCTGGTAGCACACTGAATAAATGGATAAAACAAACAGCCATTTTGAGCAATGAAGCCTCAGAATCTAGGGTTTATTTAATCAAGACAGGAAATTATGAACAGAAATGAGGCCTAAGTTTTCCTAAAAGTGGAATAATCCAGTAAAGTGGTCATTTAGGAACTAAATATATATATATATATATATATATATATATATATATATATATATATATATATGGAACTAGAAAAGGAACTAGAGACACAGAGGCCTAAGTGGGCTATAGAAATTTTACCTGTGTTCTACTTAATTCCTTTTCCTTTTCCTCACAGTAGCTATTCCAAACCATCAGAATCCTTCTCAAAACTCAGGTTCACTTTCCTCCCTTCTCAGGAAATCTTGTGGGTGTTTTTGATTTTTTTTTTTTTTTTTTTTAATCTCACAGTACAAATTTATCAAGTCCTCAACTTTTTACTACCCAAATCTGAAACCATTTTTATTTCCCTTCCAAAAGAAATAGTGCTCCTGTCCTATACAGAAGAATGATCTCTCCACCTTCACTTGTGTCCTACAGACTTGCTTCATTAATTAAACCTTTTAGCCTCTATATCTTATTTTTCTCTGCACTCCACTAGTTTCACAAAGCACATAAACATGCTCAAACTTCTCCATCTTTATGCTGTAATCAACCCTGGTTCCTCTTCTAACTGAATTTCTTTGAAGTGTAGTGTATACTCTTATATTCCTTTCATCATGTACTATGCACGAGTTAATTCTCTGTAATCTGGTCTCCACTTCCACTATTTGACTACAACTATTCTTGTCAATTTCACCAGTGGACACTTCTTTAGTAGATAAGACTGGGACTCTGGAGTCAGTTGCCTGGGTTTGAATCCTTAGCAAATTTTCAAGCGGTGTGCTCATCACTCTACTCATTTGTACAATAGTGGTACTAATGCCTAGACACAGAGTTGTGAGGAATGCATACATTAATATAAATAAAGCACACAGTACTATTGCTGGCATATAACTAGTGCTGGGCAAATGTTTGTTACTAGTGCCATCATTATTACATTACTTACATAATCTACAAAAATGAACAATGCTCATTTTTTTTCTTAAAATCTTGAACGACTCCTTTGACAGTACTCTGTACAATTGCTCTTCAGTATTTCTTGACCTACCCCTCTTCTTCATCTCACTGTCACCTGTTTTTTGGCAGGACTTCAGAGTTTTTTGTATGAAATTCTGTAAGATTCCTAATTTGTCTTCCTGTCTCCAGATTTCCCACTTTGAATCCATCTCCATGCAGCACACTCATCTTTGTAACAGTCAAACTGGGTCACATTACTTCCCTAATTAAGACCGGACCTTTCAAAAGCTATTGATTTCTTATAGAATAATAGTCCCGGTTCCCTAAGTGTCATCATGGAAGAGCCCATCTCCTCTCTCTCACCACCAATATCATTTCCAATCACCAACCCTCCAATTTGTGACTACTTACAATTCCCCCCAAATTTCCCAGTTTATTTGCCTGTATACCATGCACATACTATTTCATCTCCCCGGACTAGTTATTTAACTGTCAGACTCCTACTCATCTTTAAAATGTTTGACCCAAGAATCACCTCTACTGACAAGTCTGCCCCAAGTTGCTGAACATTCCTCTCTGTTGTGCAACCAGTTAACACAAAATTTTTATAACCCGTTAGCTGAAATTTCTTACAAGCTCAACTACTCTGCAGGATTTGGGTGGAAGCTCTTAGCACAAGCAGAGGAATAACTCTTGGAAAAAGAGTGGGAAACAGGAGTACCTCTAATTCCAAAACAACACAGAAGAAAATGAGAATATAGAGATTTTGAGTTGATGAAAAAAGCTATTTTTAAATAGAAGATAGCAAATGAGTCAAAATGTAGGCTACATAGAGCACATATCATGTAAAATGCAAAATCATTTATCTAGTTGCCTGTTTTCCAAACTGGTCTGTGAGATCCTTAAAATCAGGAAATAATAAGCCTTGGATACAACCTATCAGCATCTGGCACATAGTAAATGCTTAATATTTGCTGAATGAATAAATAAATGAATTTGTTTCCATAATCTGAGTTGAGGTGTATATGGCACATTTTATGAAAACAAAAAGAAAGCTCTTTTCTGGCATGAGAAACAATAACACCCCATCTTTTCCTCCCCCAAATCAAACACAGTCATTACAGATAACAAACAGTAAATCATGGTTCTATTTCTGCAAAAGTTAGAAATGTACAATTATAAATTTCATAATTCCCCAAACATAAGTCAATTACCTATTTGGCCAGCAATGACAGGAGGTCTAACAACTAAAAGTATCAGTTTATCAAGCAGAAGATGAAGAAATCGGACCACTGGTTCCAACTGAGATGAATTCAGTGCTGAAATACTGCTCTTCAGTTCATTTTCTAAGTTATTTTCCATGATTCGCATGTCTCCAATTCGGACTGGGAACATGTGTTCATCCAGAGCATTAACCAGAGCAAAAAACTTGTCAAGATAAGGATCCTAAAACAAAGAATGAACAAAAGCACTATAACTGGATATTCCCCAAACTTTGGACCCCTAAAATAAAATAGCTCATATTAATCAGTAATACAAAAAGTACACAAGTATATATGGACATTGTTTCCAATTAAACGCTACCTCTGTTCTCATTTATCATTGTAAAGTGGCCATTTCGAATGCTATTGAGTACTCAAGAACTCTGATATGAATTAAGTATTTTCCCCCCAATGTGAATCTGCCTAATTGTTTTAGAACTTAATTATTGTGTAGCTCTGTTAGTGCATGGCCTGTGCCCATTATTAATTTATTATCTCTCAGCTCCATCCAAACCCACCATCTTTGCCACGTTTTGTAACAGTGGAGCTAGACCCTTCAAACTGTGTTTCTCCTTTGCCAGCTGGCCTGTGGTCTGGCTCTGACAATACAGGGTGCAGGAAACAGCCTTCCTTCCTCCAGTTTGTTTCCTGACAGCGGCTAGCAGATGTGAATGCTGGGGCTCAGAGGTGAGGGACATGGCAGCAGCATTCACAACGGCCAATTTGGCTCATTTTGCTCCTCAGCAGGTGCCCTCCACACCACAGTAAGGCAGGCAATGTGTTCCTGCAGCAGTAGTGTTAACTCCTCAGGGGTCTGATTCTCAGCCTTCAGGATCCTCCTCCAGGTTTCTAAGTTCCTTCCTTATTACTTTCTACAACTGCTATCTCCATTACAATCACAGAATTTTCTTTTACCCCATTAGAAATGAATCACCATTAACCCAGGTAACAATTATTTATATATAAATTGTCCCCATTCAAATTAATGGCAGCTTCCATCTCCTGACTAAATCCTGACTGCTATTATTTAACCTCCTTCTACACTAACAGGACTACAGTCTTATTTAAAGTAATCATGTGCCCAGTCCCAGGGTAGGCGCTTGCTCTCTCAGCTGCTTTATGCCTCGTCATAACCATGTGTACAGTTCTGACCAAGAGATGTGAGCAAAAGTCTGTGGGAACTCTGGGAAGACTTTTACTTAGTTAACAATGAAAATAAGTATGAAAACAGTAATGCCGAAAATCTTCATTCACATTTATATTTCTAATATTGTTCTATTTTGATATGTATGTTTTAAATAAAAAATTACTGAGTTCTAACTATATATTTCTCCAGTACATTTCACATAGCTATAAGCAAAGTATGAAAACATCCGAACTGGAGAGTGTTATGCTAAGTGAAATAAGCCATACAGAGAAAGACAGATACCATATGTTTTCACTGTTAGGTGGATCCTGAGAAACTTAACAGAAGACCATGGGGGAGGGGAAGGGGGGGGAAAAAAAAAAAAAAAAGGAGGTTAGAGTGGGAGAGAGCCAAAGCATAAGAGACTCTTAAAAACTGAGAACAGGGGCGCCTGGGTGGCGCAGTCGGTTGAGCGTCCGACTTCAGCCAGGTCACGATCTCGCGGTCCGTGAGTTCGAGCCCCGCGTTGGGCTCTGGGCTGATGGCTTGGAGCCTGGAGCCTGTTTCCGATTCTGCGTCTCCCTCTCTCTCTGCCCCTCCCCCATTCATGCTCTGTCTCTCTCTGTCCCAAAAATAAATAAACGTTGGAAGAAAAAAAATTAAAAAAAAAAAAAAAAACTGAGAACAAACTGAGGGTTGATGGGGGGTGGTGGGGGGTGGGGGGGGGGGGAGGGTGGGTGATGGGTATTGAGGAGGGCACCTTTTGGGATGAGCACTGGCTGTTGTATGGAAACCAATTTGACAATAAACTTCATGTATTGAAAAAAAAAAAAAAAAAGTATGAAAACATCCTAAGAAGGGCACCTGGGTGGCTCAGTCAGTCAAGCTTCCGTCTCTCAGTTTTGGGTCATGATTTCACAGTTCATGAGTTTAAGCCCTGTGTTGAGCTCTGCGCTGAAAGCATGCAGGCTGTTTGGGATTCTCTGTCTCCCCCTCTCTCTGTCCCTCCCCTGCTCATCTCTGCTCTCTCAAAAATAGACATTTAAAAAAAAAAAAAAAAACAACATAAGAAACATTATTGTCTTCAATTGATCCTTTAAAAAAGATAATACATGATGAAAATTACAGAATTACAAAAATTTATAAAATCTTGAGTATTAGTCATCAGGACTGTGAATGCCGAATGCCACAAAGTAGACACTTCCATTTTATCTTCCCCTACATTCTATAGATTCTAAATCATCTATATATTTTGCCTAAAATCCTTCTTTGTCACTTAAGACAACACATGTATCTGCCTCCAAAAAACAAAGGTAGGAGTTAAAGATAAATACGCTATCAACTCTAAAAGGAGAAAACTAATAATGATTATAGGACTTTAAAAAACATGAAAAATACTGTATTTTTATACTTACTAGGATACTATTAAGGGAAAGAATATATTTCAACAGTATACTAGAACACCAATCTTAATCATTATCAAAAGAGTAAGGACTATAGGAAACATAGAACATATCCAGTATCAGAAAAGGAAAAATTCTCCTGGAGCCATTCTTTTACTGGGTTCTACCTGTATACTGCTAAATAAAACCTATCTACTACTGTTTTTTGTTGTTGTTTTAAAACTTAATATAGAAATGCTCTGTCTTATTTTTCCCAATTTCACTGCAGAAAAGAGTTCACTAGCAAGGTTAAGACTGCTACCATTTGAAAGGACAGCTTACACAGTTGGCTCTTGGCTGGCATCTCAGAATTTGGATTTCAAGAGAGTTCCAACTGTTAGGGGATGATGGCTCACCACACCTAAATTGTTTGGGCAGACAATATGGTTTATGCTGAAAATGTGTTTTCCTTATGGTAATCAAGAATTCTGGTATGTGATAGCCAGCGGGTGCCTATGTTACAAGCCTACAGTAAAAACCCTGGGAACTAAGTCTCTAATGAATGAGCTTCCCTGGTATACATCTCAAACGTGCTGTTTCAACTCACCCTATGTGACCACTGGGAAAGGACTCTTGGAAGCTTGTGCTTTGTTTCCTCTGAACTTGACCTCTTTTCCCTTAGCTGATTTTATTTTGTATCTTTCACTAAAATAAATCATAGCTATGAATATGGCTGTATGCTGGGTCCTGTGAGTTCTGCTAGAAAATCACCGAACTTGAAGGTGGCCTTGGAAATCCCCATGTACCACCCCCTCCCTTTTCAAGTTGGATTCCATTTTCAACACTTGCCTCTTCTCACTCTTACATTTTCTCCCTGGAAAAACACTCACCAGTATAGTTTCAGCTATCACATTTATTCTGTCACCTCCAATGCTAAACTCGAACTTAATTACAACTGCCTTGGGATATTTTTATCTGAAGTACATAGGCACTTCAAACTCAACAGGCTCAAAAATAAATTCACTATAGCTCCAGAAGCATCTTGATTATCTCCCAAATCTCTCTTAGCATGCTACCAAATTTACTTCTCTGATGTTTCCTATTTAGGTTAGAAATCACCATCTACCTAGACCCTCAACTCTATAGCATTAAAAGTCCTTCACAATCTGTAACTAGCCTAGTCTTCTATTCTCATCTATCACGATTTCCCATGCACTATAAATTACATTCACACCAGATTACTTGCCTGTCCTTGAATAAACTACTATCTCTTTGCACATGCTTTTTATCAACTGAGTAGCCCACTCTCTCTCTGTATGGTAAATGCCTACTTATCAATACAGTATCTCAGTTCCCAGCAGAACAGACAACTCTCCTCTTGAAAGGATTTTGTTCATATATCTAACACAGTCATAATTTTATTGTACTGCAATTATTTTTACATTTTCCCCTATTATACTGTAAGGTCTTTGAAGGAAAGTTTCTTTCCTTGACAGGTAACAACATCCCCGACTTTATGGAGCTTACAGCCTAATGGGGAAAGAAACAATAAATAAATGCATAAGTATGTATACATACATACACACGTACCACACACACACACACACACACACACACACAGGAAAGAAAGCAAAAGTGCAAGACAGTACAGGTAAGAGCCAGAAGCAGTAGCAAGTGCAGGTTAAGACGATATGGAATGATGGGGCTGCTATGTTTAAAAGTCTCCAGAAAAGGCCTAAGGTAAGCAGAAGCCTTGTTGAAAAGAAGTGCATGTCAGGAGCAAAGTATTCCAGCTAGAGAAAGAGTAAACATACCAGACTTTGAGAAAAGCCTGGTATATTTCAGATCTATAGTGAGGAATATGAAGCAAATGATCCCTAAGAACCCTTTCTCTTAAATTATCTGAGTCTATGAGGAATAAAATGAGTTGGATGATGGTTTTTCAACTCTAATTCTGCAACACACCAGAAACTTATCAAAAAAAGTCACTTAATTGTTCAAAATGAAGTTGATGACATTTTGAAAAGCAAAAATTTTGCTTGTGTTGATATTAAATGACATTTTGTTGATTCCTTTAAAAAGTTAACTTCTAAATCTATACATTCCTGATATATAGTCCCATAATTCTTACAACAGATAACTGTACTAAAACTGACTTAAGTACTAGATAATATATTCTTCAAGTGAAAATTGATCATATAAATTATTAAAACTTACTTGTGTATGGATAGATGAAACAGCAACAACTTCCACATTAAAAACACCTTTGTGATTATCTACCCATTTCATGCCAGGTAGAGGAACCTGTAAGATATTAAATTTAATGATCACAGATACTTAAGTTGATAAGATATTCTGAAAACAAAAATTGTAACACCTCAATGAGAAAAAAAATACCATGGAAATATATTTTTATGCACTGTAAATAAATGTAAAACTTACATTTTGTTCTTATTACAAAATTATGTTTTCTACAAGAGAATTAAAAGACTCAAGGAGCAAAAAAGCAGAAAATATGCACTCAAAATGCTATCTTCCCAAAGATATATCCTTTTATATCATTCTAAATCTGCCTCTGTGCATATATTTATATACACCCTACCTTTGCATAAATATGTACAATATATAATGCATAATATAGAATATAAAACATTATTTTAAACCTATTTTTCAAATATCACATTGTGAATCGCTTTTCATGTCAATAAATTCATATCTACAATATTTTAATGGTTTGTAATATTCTGGTTTTTTTCTTACGAAAACGACTATTTTGTTTTAATGGAGCTGTAAAATATTTACAGCAACAAAATTCTGTTGTAAGGAATAGAAAACTTTTCTTTTGATGTAAATTGCTAGGAAAGTTAATTTAAATTAGATCATTAAAAGTATTTTCAAAAAGACAGTCAGTACATTACTTCTCTCTATTCCTCCTGCTAAGTACGGCTAAAAACCCTGAACATGATACACAAAACACTGAAAGGTAGAGATAATGCAAATGGCTAGTGACCTCAGGATGTGAGGAAATAGAAAGTAGTGTTTCCTTGGTTTTATTATTGCTTCACAGATCCTGGACTAGCCCCTAGAGAAGATGGCAACCCGGAAATGCCGAAAGAAGCAGAGAAAAACAAGCTTCAAGAAGAGCCTGCTCTCTCTAATCAAAGCCAATAATTGCCCTGCTCTGGCCAAACACATGGAAACAAGTTGCAGCCCCACTGCCCCCAACCCCGCCCTCCGCCGCCACAGGCTGAGTAGAGAGCCCAGGTGTCCGTCCACCTTCGGCTGACTGTAATGAGGTGCCCAGATTCCCCTAACACATTGGGTGGTATTAGAAAAGATGGAGATGGAAAGCCCGGTCTCAGTCCAGTGGTAACAAGCACCACCTCCAAATGGGTGTCAGTGGAATCCAAGCAAGGAAGGAGCAGTACCAAGGTGCCCTTCCTCCTCGCATAGAGAGGTATCTGCGCAGGTCTAGTGGGGAACCTGAAATCCTACCTCTATCCAATAAGCATCCTCAACCCACTGCAAAGTGAGGAATGTGGACTTTTACCTGTGGCATGAATGTGGCAATAGCGCCTCCCCCTACTGCTAAAACAGAAGGCTTAAATAAGATCTGAGATCACAGTAATACCCAAGATGTCCAGGTTAGAATAAAAGATCTCGCATCATACCAAGAACCAGAAAAATCTCAAATGAGAAAAGGCAATCAACAAACACTAAGATGACACAGGCTGGACAGATTTGACAAGGATGTTAAAGCAGTCATCATTAGAAAATAAGAAGCTGTAACAAGGAATTACAAATATCTTTGAAATAAATGACCAAAATTAGAAAGTCTTAGGGGAAAAAATGTTTTAGAGATTCTTTCCCATGGTTGCATTTTTTTTTTACCATGTGTAGAAATGAAAACCAATTAAAATCAGTCCTCTTACAAAATTCAACATTATGTAGGTAAGAAATGCAATGTCTCTACTGAGGTAAGTAACACAGGTTTTGAAACTTTTGTAAAAGAAAGATGGTAAGGTAAATTGGAACTGCTCAAAGCAAAAAATTAGTACTAGCTCTTTCAACCCAAAACATTTGCTTTCAGCTTAAAAACATAGAATACACAAATAAAATGTGAACACATACTGCTTTAAAAATAGTGGTTCTTGGGGCGCCTGGGTGGCGCAGTCGGTTAAGTGTCCGACTTCAGCCAGGTCACGATCTCGCGGTCCGTGAGTTCGAGCCCTGCGTCGGGCTCTGGGCTGATGGCTCAGAGCCTGGAGCCTGTTTACGTTTCTGTGTCTCCCTCTCTCTCTGCCCCTCCCCCGTTCATGCTCTGTCTCTCTCTGTCCCAAAAATAAATAAACGTTGAAAAAAAAAAAATTAAAAAAAAAAATAAATAAAATAAAAAAAAAATAAAAATAGTGGTTCTTAAAGTCTGATCTGAGCAAGAACAGAATGAATATTACCTGGGCACTTGTCAGAAATGTAAATAATCAAGCGCCAACCCAGACCTCCTGCATCAGAAACTCTGTGGGGTAAGGTTTAACAGTTGGTGTTACAACAAACTCTCCAGGTGGTTTTGATGCATGTGAAGTAAGAACTGTTGTCTTAAAACTCTTACAAGCAGTGCAGCAAATAGGAATCCCATAATAGTAGCAAACACTGCTTTAACACTTTTGATGTGGCACCATTCTAAATGTTCTACAGACTACTATCATCAACATAGCCCTTTATTATAAGCATTAATTATTCTCAACTTACAGATGAGAAAATTCAGGCACAGAGAATATTTAGTCGGCTCAGTCTGCCGTAACAAAATATCATACATTGGTGTGGCTAAAACAACAGTTATTTTCTCACAATCTGGAGACTAGAAACCTAGTCTAAACCTAATTACCTCCCATCGGTCTCATCTACAAAACCTATCACATTGGGGGTTGTATATGAATTTGGGGGATACATATGAATTTGGGGTTTGAAGTGGGAAGATGAGGTGGGGAATAGGGAGACATAATTCAGTCCATAACAGAAAGATTAAGAAACTTATCTGAGGTTACACAACTAATAAATGGTGAGGCCAGAGTGAAATCCTGAAAATAACTATATACTACCTTTCAAAAGTATATGAAATTTAAAACAACAATAAAAACTTCCACAAACCCTTACCCCTTTGAAAGTTAACCTTGGTAAACTTGATATGTATTTTCCAAATTATTTCCCGCACAATTACTGATGTGTATCTGATATGTGAGTTTGGTTGTCATTATACTGTATGTTTTTATATTTGTATTATAAACATCCTATTGGGATATTCAAATCCATATTACTCTTCTTAACTACTGCGCCATTGTATGGATGTACAAAAATTTAATTAAATATTAAACTCTTGGGGCACCTGGGTGTCTCAGTCGGTTGAACATCTGACTCTTGATTTCAGCTCAGATTATGATCTCACATTCATGGGATCAAGTCCTAAGTCAGGTTCTGCACTGGTTGTGGGCCTGCTTAAGATTCTCTCTCTTCCTCTCCTTCTGTCCCCCACTCTCAAAAAAGATACTAAACTCTTCGGTGATCCATGTAACTTTCATTTTTGCTGATACCAATAGTCCCATAATTTTTTTCCTTCTTTTCAGAAAGAAACATATTTATTAAAAATATTACACAGTCATACAAGTCTACCTCCATGTTAATAGTTAAATACATCTCTGCTGACATGTCATGTCCCGACAATGCCTAATACAACCTGGTGTGCTCTTTGTAAAAATGAGGACACAGATGTATCAAGCGCATTCAACTAATGTAGTTAAAACTAATGAGTTACTCAGGATGTCACAGATTTAGTCAATCTCTAACCTAGGTTAGAGATACCCAGGGAACTCGGGCAAATGAGATATTAAAAATACTTTTTTAAAAGTTTGCTAGCGGGGGCGCCTGGGTGGCTCAGTCGGTTAAGCGTCCGGCTTCGGCTCAGGTTGTGGTCTCGCAGTTTGTGGGTTCGAGCCCCGCGTCGGGCTCTGTGCTGACAGCTCAGAGCCTGGAGCCTGCTTCGGGTTCTGTGTCTCCCTCTCTCTCTGCCCCTCCCCCGCTCATGCTCTGTCTCTCTGTCTCTCAAAAATAAACAAACATTAAAAAAAAATTTTTTTTTAAAAAAGTAAAAAAATAAAAGTTTGCTAGGTTATATCCTTTACTGCATGTCGGTGGTGGTTCACTGCAAAATGGCACTCAGGCTTTGGAATGGGAGTGACTATGGCTGGATCTGGCAAATGGGTTTGTATTTCACAGCCCAGAGCCCTCTCTCTCCACATGCCAGTGAAATGCCTGTCCTACCCCTGTGGGGGAGTGGGATGAGGAAGATTCAAAGAAATGGCCAATGTTTCTGTGGGGGAAAGAATACGGCAGATATTCATCACTGCCAAATGACTAATCACTTCGGGAAACTTTGGTCTCAACAAAATTTCCATTTTTTAGTTTTTGCTAATAACAACAATCCTGCAACTTTTTTATACTGAATTCAAACAACACATATTTACTGAAGTCTCTACACAGTTTTCTGGGTACTAGAGTTCCATTGTAAACATGTCTGCTCTCAGGGAGCTTACCTACCATTTCTTATAGAGAAAAATAAGGAAATAAATAATTTCAGGTAGTGGTAAGTATTAAGTAAACAAAATTGTATTAAAAATGATGGAGTGTATCAACAGTGTGGTGGAGGAAAGGGCTGGAAATTCATGGAGTCAGACCTCTCTGAGGAAGTGCTATTTTATATAAAATTCAGATAATGAAGAGAATCCAGCCATGTGAAATTCAGGAAGATGAAAGAGAAAATTCAAAGGCCTAGAAGCAGGAAAATATTTGGAAGAAGGTATAAGTACAGAAGAAGGGGCTCAGTGATGGTAGAAGATGATGTTAAAGAGACAGAAAAGCTCAGATCATTCAGAGATTTGGAGGTCATGGAATACAAATCTAGATTATATTCTAAGTACAGTGAAATGCCAGCAAAATATATAAACATCATATATGATCGTAAAGAAACACTAAAGCTTGGCAATATCATGCTGAATGAAAAAAGCAAGTTCCAGAGGATTCTATACAGCATAATAACTTTTCATTAAATTCAAAATATAAGCAAAGTAAAATGTATTCTCTAAATACACATATACCTCAGTTATAAAGTAGGTTTAAGGGGTACCTGGGCAGCTCAGTCAGTTAAGTGTCTGATTCTTGATTTCAGGTCAGGTCATGATCTCACTCATGGCCTTGGGACTGAGCCCTGTGTTAGGCTCTGCGCTGGGTATGGAGCCTGCTTGGGACTGACTCTCTCTCTCTCTCTCTCTCTCTACCTCTCTCTCTGCCCCTCCAATGCTCACATGCACTCTCTCTAAAAATAAATAAGTAAACATTTTTTTAAAAGTAGTTTAGGGGCGCCTGGGTGGCGCAGTCGGTTAAGCGTCTGACTTCAGCCAGGTCACGATCTCGCGGTCCGTGAGTTCGAGCCCCGCGTCAGGCTCTGGGCTGATGGCTCAGAGCCTGGAGCCTGTTTCCGATTCTGTGTCTCCCTCTCTCTCTGCCCCTCCCCCGTTCATGCTCTGTCTCTCTCTGTCCCAAAAAAAATAAATAAACGTTGAAAAAAAAATTTTTTTTAATAAAAAAAAAAGTAGTTTTAAGGGGTGCCTGGGTGATTCAGTCAGTTAAGCGTCTGACTCTTGATTTCAGCTCAGGTCATGATCTCACGGTTTGGGAGTTCAAGCCCGCACTGAGCTCTAAGCTGGGCAAGGAGCCTGTTTGAGATTCTCTCTCTTCCTCTCCTTCTGCCCCTCCTCCACTTGTGTACTTGCGCTCTCTCACTCTCAAAAAAAACTTGTTTTTAAGAGGCCAGTTTTCAGGGGTGCCTGAGTGGCACAGTCAGTTAAGTGTTCAACTCTTGAGCTTGGCTCAGGTCATGATCTCACAGTTTGTAATTTCAAGCCCCGCACAGGACTCTGCAATGACGGTGCAGGGGCCTGCTTGGGATTCGGTCCCTCCCTCTCTCTGCCCCTCCGCAGCATGTGCTCTCTTTCTCTCTCAAAACAAATAAATAAACTTAAAAAAAAAGAAAAAGAGGCTAGTTTTCAAAACAACATGAATGTACTTTTAAAAAAAATGGTTAAAGTGGTAACTTTTTATGTATATTTTACCACAGTTTTTTTAAAGACTAGTATTTTTATAATTACAGGTTATTCTTATGTGGAATAGGGAACAAGCACATAAATGATGTGAATTATTATCACTGTTCTAGCTCTGGATTAGGTAGTAGATTCATGAGTGTTTATTATTTTACTAAATAAAAAACCAATAAATTGAAAAGCCTAACTGCACATATATGTGTAAACACTGCTGAGTTTTAAAACATCCCTTATGTTGATCTTTGCATACCTACACAAATATATTTGTAAGTTAAATACTCAGACATATAATTCATGAGATTTGTAAAGGGTATGTATATTGTTTCATTGTGACATATTTCAGGCAGAAATAATCAAACAAACCTTTTTTTCTTTTTCTTTTTTTTTTTTTTTTTTTTCTGAGAGAGAGAGACAGAGGGAGAGAGGGAAGGGCACAGGGAGAGGGAGAAAGAGAATCTCAAACAGGCTCCAGGGCCAGCACGGAACCCCATGAGGGGCTTGATTTCAAGACCATGAGATCATGACTTAAGCTGAAATCAAGAGTCGGATGCTCAACCGACTAAGCCACCCAGGTTCCCCTCAACCAAGTCTTAAAAGTCCAGGTGATTATAATGAGTGCCCCAGGATGAATACGACAGTCCCATGGACAGAAAAATCTGGTGACAGATTGCCATGCATGCCCATGCATCAATCGATGAATTTTATAAGCATGAATTTGTTATCTAGACCTCAATAAACACTGATCCAGAAACCTGATGACACCAAACTGAGGGAAATTCTCCAGAATACCATTAACAAACACTGTTGAAACACATTCATTGATTAGGCTTTTCTCTCAACATGATTCCTACA
Source organism: Leopardus geoffroyi (assembly GCF_018350155.1). NCBI lineage: Eukaryota > Metazoa > Chordata > Mammalia > Carnivora > Felidae > Leopardus > Leopardus geoffroyi. Next base: position 51,339,508 of record NC_059328.1, read on the forward strand.
GTATTCAACAAAAATGAGTACAATTTTGGACATTTTATGTTTGAGATATCCTGGCAAAGGTATCAATAAGCGTTTTAACTTACTAGACAAATAAAAATGGATGAGCAGAGATGCAGATTTAGGATTCATCAACTAACAGCAGGAGTCAAGAGCATCGTGATTTTTGTGCAAGTTGTATACTATATCACTCTAGGAGTACTGTTCACATAAAAGGCAGTCAGTGGTCCTGCCAGAGAAGAACGCTTACAGATTCAGAGTGAAAAAAACATGAAAATTCAAAGGGGAAAACAGGTTAAAACCCAAATGATATGAAACAAAGCCACACAAAGGTTTACCTTCCTTTTTACCCAATTTTAAAAAGAAAATGATCCCCTTATGATTGAAAATGATCGAGACAAGTATCATAAAGTAACAGTGTGCTGGTTACAGAAATTTGTTTATTACTATGTAAACTTAGATGGCAAGCTTCACATTCTAAGGCCCAAAAACCAGTTGAAGTTAATACATATTGGCAAGGTCTCTGACCTTCTGAATCAAAGAGAGCTCCACCATAACCAGGAAAGTAGATACAAAATTGCATGAAGCAATGATCTGTAAAAGCTGAATGTTCGCTTATTTTATGTATAATTATTTTTTATTTTTATTTATTTTATTTTTAAATTTACATCCAAGTTAGTTAGCTATACTCCAGCAATGATTTCAGAACTAGATTCCTTAATGCCCCTTACCCATTTAGCCCATCCCCCTCTCCAGTAACCCTCTGTTCTCCATGTTTAAGAGTCTCTTATGTTTTGTCCCCTCCCTGTTTTGATATTATTTTTGCTTCCCTTCCCTTGTGTTCAAAGTCCTCTGTGTCTTAAAGTCCTCATATGAGTGAAGTCATATATTTGTCTTTCTCTGACTAATTTCGCTTAGCATAATACCCTCTAGTTCCATCCATGTAGTTTCAAATGGCAAGATTGTAAAAGCTGAATGTTTGAATAATGATCTCTCACTTGGTTTAAATTCAGCACTAAAACTAACAATATATACTGTTCTTTTTTTTTAAATTTTTTTAACGTTTATTTATTTTTGAGACAGAGAGAGACAGAGCATGAACAGGGGAAGGGCAGAGAGAGAGGGAGACACAGAATCTGAAACGGGCTCCAGGCTCTGAGCTGTCAGCACAGAGCCCGACGCGGGGCTCGAACCCACGGACCGTGAGATCATGACCTGAGCCGAAGTCGGATGCTTAACCGACTGAGCCACCCAGGCTCCCCTATACTGTTCTTTAAATGTAATAATAAAGCTAAGAATATATACTGTTTTTGTTTTTATAATTGTTTTTAAGATTATTTGAGAGAGACAGAGACACTGTGAGCAGGGAAGGGGCAGAGAAAGAGGGAGAATCTGAAGCAGGCTCCATGCTGTCAGCTCAGAGTCCACACGGGGCTCAAACACATGAAACCATGAGATCATGACCTAAGCCGAAATCTAGAGTTGGACACTTAACCGACTGAGCCACCCAGGTGCCCCTATACTGTTCTTTTAATGCTGTAATTAAAAAATACAAAAGTTTTGATCACTTAATCACATATCAATCAACTATACGTCTATCGTTAAATCCAAACCATGACCATATTCTTTATATTATATATGAGCATACACAGCATAGTAGCTAGAAGAAAATCATCAGTCTCCCTTTAGAAAGTTGACCTCGTATTTGCAAATCAATTAAGAATAAATGCATAATTTCCATAAAATCAATTTTCTTTTAAAATATTTCCTTTTGAAATATATAATGCTACCCCTGGCAGAAGACTACCTTATTTTACTGAGGAGATGTGTTCCTGGAAAATCGAATGAAAGATTTGGCAGGGGATGAAAGACAAGGAGGAAGGAAGGAGTCACATTTCTTTCCTACTGTCTTTATCCATTCATTTAAAAAATACTTATTGACTGGGGAGCTTGAGTGGCTCAGTCAGTTAAGCAACTGACTTTGGTTCAGGTCATGATCTCACAGTCTGTGAGTTTGAGCCCCGAGATGGGCTCTGTGCTGACAGCTCAGAGTCTGGAGGCTGCTTCAGATTCTGTGTCTCCCTCTGTCTCTGCCCCTCCCTGCTCATGCTCTGCCTGCCTCTCTGCCTCTCTCTGCCTCTCTGCCTCTCTCTCTCTCTCTCTCTCAAAAATGAATGAACATTAAAAAATAAAATACTTATTGACTGCCCATCATGAGCCAAGCACTAAGTACTTGAAGATACAGCAATGCACAAGAAAGACAAAGTCCCTAACTTCCTGGAATTTATACTCTGTAGACAACAAATAAAGATATAAGAAGTATAAAGTCAATGATAAGTATTATGAAGACATATCAAAGTAAAGGGATAAAAAAGTGCTGGATGCTGCAATTTGAAACAAAGTGATCAGAGACGCCTTCTCTGAAGAGGTGGGATTTGAGTGGATGTCTGGATGAAATGAAGAAGCTGGCCTGGAGATGGGGCACCACCACCAGCACAGGGAAGTGCAAAGGGCCAGAAATGAAAATGTGCTCTTCATATAGAAGGAACAGCCAAGGCACTGTGCTCTCTGTCTGGGGCAGAGTCAGTGACAAAGAATAGTAAGAAAGGAGATCGGAGCAGTAGCCTTCTGTTGTCTTTGTGTGTGTGTGTGTGTGTGTGTGTGTGTGTGTGTTTTAAACAAAAACAATACAAATGTATTTGTGAATACTTGTATTTATTTATTTTTTTAATGTTTTTATTTATTTTTGACAGAGACAGAGACAGAGCATGAGTTGGGGAGGGGCAGAGAGAGAGGGAGACACAGAATCTGAAACAGGCTCCAGGCTCTGAGCTGTCAGCACAGAGCCCAATGCGGGGCTCAAACTCACGAACTATAAGATCATGACCTGAGCTGAAGTTGGATGCTTAACTGACTAAGCCACCCAGGCACCCCTATGAATACTTTTTGAGTTCTATTCTGAAAATAAATGCTACCAGGAGAACATTCCCAAGACATATTTCAGACTAATCTATACAAACAGTTACATTCAAGGCACTCATATTAATAATTATCATGTAACAGTTCTCCCAAAAAGCACTTTGGTTTTTGAGTAGTGGCTACTGATTCTTGATTGAGATTTTTCCAATGTTTTTGTTTAAGTCACATATGTCATCATCACAGTTGCTAATGGTTCTTGTATTACAAGTTTGTAGCTACTTTATCTTCACATACATGATTTTTTAAAATTTTTTTCACATACATGATTAATTACAAAAAGATTCTAAAAAATTAATTGGTTTGTTCTTTTTCCTCCAGACTTTCAGTGAAATGTTCTTACTTATTTAAAGCTTATGTTATGTTATGAAAATTCTCCAAATTTGCCTTTTCTTTAAGTTAATATTTCACATATTATTTTGGTTTTAAAATCAATATACTTATTTTAAAAGCTTCTAAGTATTCTATGGAGTAATTTTAACTATAGTACAAAATAATATTATTACTTCATTATCTACATACTTCTAGATAGAACAGCAAAGTCTTGTTTGAGAAAAACACTTCTGCAAAAAACTCATTCACTCCATCTGGAGAGTTTCACCATAAGAGATACTGACCTCAGGAGATAGTACAGAATAAGCTTGTGGTGGTTTTTCCAGTGAAACTGGTAGGCAAAACTGCCCAGTCTTTAATCGTCCATTCTGAAGCATTGGTATCCACTTTTAATTAAAAAGGAAACAATATTAAGTTAAATACATTTGTTACAAAAGTAAGTACTTGGAAAATCTGTTTTAAGAATTTGGAATGAGCCAAATTTGTCTCACGCCGCCAAACACCAAGGGGATTTAATTAAGTAATAATAGGTTTCACGATTCCTCTAAAGAAAAGCTTCCCTGACAATATTTTTATTAAGGAGCATTCCCAAAACATTATTACTAACTAACTATGCAATATTTAAGCCAAAAGAGGTCCTTACTATCCAAGAAAAAGCTGGAGTAGAAAAAGGCCGCAAAGTCAATCCATTACACATGGCGGTAGCATTGTCAAAGTATACAGGGAAAGGTTTGGTTGAATATGAATGCTGACAACAAAACTAAAAAGCATGAATTTATTTGGTTACATTTAGCAAAATCCATTTCATAGACAAAAAAATGAGTCAATTGTTAATTTTTCTCTTTTGGGTAGCAGCATGATTTTTCTGACAAAGTTGTGATAGCACATCATGATACCCTTCACCTCAGGTTTACGTTTGCAATTCAATCATAATGATTTTCAAATAATACTCAAGAGTTTTAATTGCTTTTCATTAAAGCCAAGAGCTTTAATAGCTAAGGGTCTCTTTTAATCATTTTACACTGAAACCATTCTGTTCTGAAGAACCCTTAAAATTAATATATTTATACTGTACTGTTTGGTAAACACATAATAATCAGGACCAACACCTAAGTGTTTACACATGTTAATTAATTGCATTAATGAGTATTTTCTTATTACGATGACTCTTCCTAACCAATATGGGGAATCAAATAGGGAATACTCAACAATAATGAACACCAATTACATCTCAAGTATTCAAACTACTTTTAAGACTGAAAAGCTAAATATTAAACAAAGATATACTTACTGTATATCCAACAGGAGTTTCAAGAGGAGTATTTTGTTTTTGCTGACAACTAACATGATAAAAAGTAAAAAGCAAATGATGATGGTCAGTTAAAGTAGCAGGGAGTTTAACCTTGATTTCTTCATGAAAATCAGGAGACCTTCATACAAAAAAAAAAAAAAAACAAAACAAAAAACAGATCAATAGTCAGTAATTTGTTCAAAATAAATAATTACTGCATTTGTATATTTGAGTAATTTTTAAATTAATTTCACGATTCATGCTCAATTTTTCTTCCAGTACAAAATATTTTTCTCTATTCCCAAACTGTATGTAACTAACTCCTACTTCCAGCTGAGGGAGTTGTCTCTGTTTCTGAAATTTCTCGTCTCATTTTTATTAATGGGCTGAGTGATCCTATGATTTGAAAATTCATTAATAATCACCACCTTGATGCCGAGATCTTCATTAGATGGGAAACTGTATAAATGAGGAGACTAGGGCAAGGCCTTCTATATTCTGATACGCATTACATAGAAAAGTAACAGGAGTTTTTGTAAGTATGTATTTTAAAACCATACCATAAAAAAACATTTTTCTATTATAGGAGTGACTTCATATTAAAGATTAATTTGTATTATCTTTTTGCAAAAAAGAAAAAAAAACAAGTAGCTCTAGACAGCTTAGTATCAAGTTGGGCTCTCTATGGAATATCTTATATCAATTATTCCATTGCTAAAGAAACAGATGTTAACAAAACATAGACTAATGTATTAACTGCTCAGAAAAAAGGAAAAAAAAAATAAAGAAAAAATCAGGGAACACCTATAAATTGCATTTGTCTCACAGTTTAGAAGTGCTCCCAGCCACTACACAAATACAATGAATATCATATTTGACTTAACCAATGGCATTTTCATCTCAATATCCATTGAGAGTGGTCCCTAGGAGCATTTTTATAAAAAAAAGCATTGCTGCTATTTATGATTTATGATTTAAAAGGGACAGAATCTTAGCATCCCAACCATCCATATTCAGCTAGTATCTCTCAGTTATATTCAAAGAAAATATATCCAAACCATATGGCTCCAACTAATTAAAAGTGAAAGCTTTCCCACCAACTAGGGTTCCCCCCACCCCATGCTAATAAGTCTAATATCTTTCCATTTCAAATAAGTCTCAAAAACACTAAAAGTGTAGATCTGATCACAGAAATATTAGGTTAATTAAAATTTTAATACCCCCAAGAAAGATAAGTAATGGTAGCCATCTGAGAATTTGATGATTTTGGTGAATAAAAGATGCTATGTATCTTATTATTGACCTCGCTAATCACCACTAAATCATGAGAAAGTTGAATTTCCTCACAGTGTTAGAGTATTGTCATTTTAATTCCACGAATACTGAGAGCAACAAAAATAAAGATCTAGCTATAAACTGAGATACTTTAAGAAATTACTACCTTCTGCATCAATATCATTCCTAGTACTGAGTATTCATTTCTTTTCTGAAATCATACTATGTGAAGGCTTTTATGGAAAATTAAGCATCTGTGAGTTATTCATCAACAAGTACATTTTAACTGTTCACCTTTATGTTAAGTATTGTGTTATTTCTGTGGTGGTTTTAAAGATACGAAAAAATAATTACCCTCAAAAATATATAATTTAGTAGAAATATAAGACACACATATATCAATAGGAATGCTATAAAGCAGGGGTTGGCAAATTATGGCTACAGGTCAAATCCAGTCCACTGAATGGTTTTGTATAGCCCTACAGACTAAGAATGATTTTTATATTTTTAAGTAGTTAAAAAAATCAAAAGAGTAACATTTCACTTGAAATATTACATGAAATTCAAATTTCAGCATCCATAAATAAAATGTCATTGGAAGACAGCCATGCCCATTCATTTGCAACTTCACTTATTGTCTATGGCTCTTTTTGCACTACAACAGCAGGGTTCAGTAATTGCAACAGAGACCGTATGGCCCACAAGGCCTAAAACAAAACTACTGGGCCCTTCGCAGAAAATGTTTGTCAACCCCTGGTATACAGCATATAGCATATAAGATTAAGTGCTTCAAGAACAGAGCTGAACAGATTACTTCAAGTTTTGGATCAGGGAATTGTATTTAGGAAGAGATATATGATGTGGGCCTTAAAGAACAAGTAGGAGTTGAATTAATAGAGGGAATCAGTATTATGATAGAAAAAGGGATCCAAGAAAAGCCCAGAAACAGGATACTTTAGCAATAAGGCAAAAAGAAAATCATCAAGATGTAAAAGATGATTGGATATTAGAGAAAAGAAGAAGGAAAGCAAGGATGTTTTAAATTTTGAGTCAAAAGAATTATGGTACCGTTAATAAAAATAATCAGACAGAGATAGGGTCCAGAAGAGAATCGGGGATAAATACATGGAAATTGAGAAGGCAGCCAAAAGAACATGCTTACTAGGCTACTAAAAATATATGTCTGCACCTCCGAAAGAAGGTTATGACTAAAAATAAAAAGTTGCGAAACAATCCACATAAAGATAAAAGCAGTAACATTTTCAATGAATGTAACTCTGAGAAACACATATAAGGTTATTTATGGAGAGTATAGTGTAGAAAAAGAGGGTCAAGAGTGAAACTGTAGTGTTTTGTATGGAATATCTATTCTCAAAAAAAAAAGGAAGGAAGGAAGGAAGGAAGGAAGGAAGGAAGGAAGGAAGGAAAGAAAGAAAGAAAGAAAGAAAGAAAGAAAGAAAGAAAGAAAGAAAGGAAGAAAGATTAGAATAATTACTACAGAAAAATAAACTGTCCAAAGAGATGGGAGGAAAGTGAGAGCGGGTCACAAAGGGTGAGAAACAATAAAGTTTTAAAGAGGGCAAGGAAAAACCATGCTACACAACAACACTGAAGAGAGGTTTTTGTTTTGTTTTTTAGGTATAGGAGACTTAGGTTTCTTTTTGACAGTAACAGATGGAGCCAGGGAAGTGGGGACTGATGGTACAAGAGAAGGGTTAACTGATGGAGTCGCACTCTAGAAGAGGAAGAATGAGACTGGTAGAAAGTAGAGATGAAAGACTCACACTGAGCCAGGTACGGGCTCTGATTGCCCTTGAACCAGAAGGAAAGGCAGATCCATGCAGAGATAATCAGAGGTGAAGAGTAGACAAGTGGATGGTTCTCAAGTTGGATGGTCTCAAACCACTTAATAAAGTAGGAACGCTAAGAGTAAGCAAACAGAATAAGTAGGAGCTAGAGAAAGAAGAAGAAAGGCTTAAAATATCTCCTGCCAAATGACAGAGGGTAAAAAAAGTGATGACAAGAAGATTACCAAAGAATGGTGGAGAATGGTGGGGCCAAAAAGAAAATAAAGTAAAATGAATTACTGCAGTCCCATCATACAGATAAAATAACGTCAATTTGTGATAGTCCTGATCGGTACAATTTTGTGATTTTTCTCCAACAGCATTCAGTAATCAAAACAAAAACAAAAAAGAGAAGAGAAGAGAAGAGAAGGGAAGGGAAGGGAAGGGAAGGGAAGGGAAGGGAAGGGAAGGGAAGGGAAGGGAAGGGAAGGGAAGGGAAGGGAAGGAAGAGAAAAGAAAAGAAAAGAAAAGAAAAGAAAAGAAAAGAAAAGAAAAGAAAAGAAAAGAAAAGAAAAGAAAAGAAAAGAAAGCAGAGATTAAAAGTTATCCAAAGTTAAGAATTTCTCAAAGAAGTAAAATGGAAGGACACTAAATCAAAGTATTATTAGATGTTGAGAATACCACCAATTTAACTAATGGTTATAAGCTTAGTAAAGAGTTAAGTAAAACTACAAAGTGTCAAGGGGAAAATAACAGGGAAAGTCCAAAGGACCAGAGGCTACAATGATAATCAATAACAATATAATAAAAATGAAAGGGTCAGAGAATTTGATATGAAAGACCTTTTGTATATAAAGTCTAAATTTGATGTCTATAGAGAATATGCATCTACAGGCAGAAAATTATAACTCTGATGTCAGCTGTCTTGAATTTGCACATTCAGTGCAGCAAAGCATTTGGTAAACACACTAACGTGAGTGCTTAAAATGCCACTGAGAAGGGAGTAACTTTGAAAGAAATATTTGAATTCAGTACCTGTTATGATATACTACGGCTGTATAGGCTTCCTTTGAAAATTCTGAACAGCTAGATTTACCAAAGATTACCTGTAACAAATAACAGCACGTTGAAACTTTGTTGTAATAAATGCTGGATGTTCATATCTATGTAAGAATTTGTCTGATTTAATAACTACTGGAGAACAATGGGCAAATCGGCCCAATGAAGAACAATGTGCCTACTGACGTTCATTAATAAATTCAATTGCTTAGCCGTAAATTTCTTTTCAACTATAGAACCATCTGACATTCAAACATTCAAAAAATTTCTACCCATTATATTTCCTTTTTCTTAAAGAAGGTGAAGAATTCATTTCAAAATCTGGGTGTAGCATATCATTTGGAATTTATATAAGAAATATGGTCTTAGAATAGTAGCATGTATCTACTATAAAATTGGCGGCTTTTCCACTAAAACAGTAATCATTCTATAAGCCAAATATAAATTTATAAATGATATTTTAAAATCCTATTTTAGGTGAAGCTATGTATCCTTTGCTTCCAGTACTCCTTACAAGCTACCCTATTAAGAAGGAGGAGCGCCATTCTTATGTTCTTATATATGTCTTAAAAATAAAAAATCCACCACATTAAAAAAAAATACTACTTTTGGAGAAGGTTTAAAGGTAAAGTAATTCAGTCTTGTATATCTGCCTCTGGCGTTCTAATAGCAATACTACGGTTAATTAGGGCAGCTGATAAGATACATGGCTTATCATTCCTATGTGAGACAGATTTGCAACGCTACCTACCCATAAATTAACCTCTTATCTCTGGCCAGCCATCTCTACACATGCAGAAATAAGTACATGGACATATCATCGCACTTACATCAATACAACTGGTAAAATAACTCAAATTTTACATCTTATACAGAAGGATTAATTGGAACCATCCGCAAATAAAAAGAACTTTTTAACAGATTATTTGTGTTTCTTTTTGTGACACAAAAGATCCTTTTATTCACACAGGTCCTTTCATTTTAAGGCTGTGTAAAAGTGTAATGACTATGACTGTCCTAGAGAAGTCTAATTTCACCAATTTCCAAGAATACATTGCCATGTTTTTATAAAATGTTGTTCCAATGCCAGAATTTGAATTTTATGATCTTATCACACCAACATTATATGATACAAAAATTATCTTAGGATCCATTTGAGTAGTCCTTATTTTTTTAAAGAATTAAGCAAAGACAATGTGTCTATGTTTCTATACTTTCAACCAGTCACTAGGATAAAGATAAAAGCATTATATTTGCATATGACTAATAATACACAAGTGAAAGGAACACAGTATCCTCCCCATCCCCCACCCCGGCCACTGAGAAGATCCCATTTTTCACAAAGTAACTCATTTACTTTCATAACATGAATGACATAAAGTAGAAAGTGTTCCTTTTCTGACCTTGTGACATGTATTTTTAACCATTCATCAACATGGACTGTGCATCAATTCTGTGACAGGTACTTTGGCAGGCATCAAGATATAGATATGAGTAAGACATGGTCCCTGCCCTCAAGGAGCTCACAATCTGGTAGACAAGATAAAGAAATAAACATATAATCTTAAAGTGATAAGGCCCATAAAAGAAATGAGAAGATGCTACGGTAGCACCAAAAGAGGGAGTGGTCTAACTGTCATTGTGGCTGGATGCAGCTGGGACTCCACAGAGGCCATATATGTGCTAAGACAAGGAAGAGTTTGTTAGGCAATCAACAGAAACAGATTATCTTACATATACTACATTTGTCATAAGCTCAATTCATATGGTAATTCACATATAACAAAGCATCTATTTTCACAATCCAGTACCTTTTCATCAACTGTGATAGTATATTCATTCTTTCAGCAGGAATAAAGAACTAGTAAAGAATATGAAATGCTAACTCCAAACCTCAGAAGTAAATTCTACATTTATTAGCAAATACTTATTCACCATGTATTATATGCAAAGATCTGAAATAGCAGCCATAGAAGAATATAAAGATGCATAATTTGTGCTCGCTGCTGTCAAGATCTATAAATGCTGATAAAACTGAGGCAATGGGAAAAGAGAAAATATACAGCTTTCCTAGTAAGTAGAAAATCAGAGGAATGCGATTTAATGACTGGCAGAGAAGGCTAAAATAAAACCGTTAACAATGCACCTATTCGTAAGCTCATTTTCATTCCATTAGGGTTCTCAGAGGTTGAACATCTATAGTGACAGGTGTGCTCCTATTCCATATGTTACTAACTTTAGTTGAGCTTAAAATCTACTTTCATGGAACTTGCATTGAGTAGTGTTCTACAAATCCTAAATGATAATTTGGGCAGTCAGGAATCTCTCCAGTCTGGCCTCAATCTACTATTTCTGACTTCTCTTACACTGCTCTGGCTCACTGGCAACTCGCCACTGTACCTCTGTGGAAGGACATTCTCCACCTTGAGTTGCTTTCCTTCCCCAGCTATCTAAGACCCAACGCCATCTACATTTTAACTATCTCTGGTTTTAGTTCAGATATACCTCCTCCAGGTGATACCTGCCTATTACCTCAGCAAGACATTCTCTCCTACCTCTGTACACTTCTGCCTTTGAATCCCTACAGCCATCTTCTAATACTTAGCATATACCTTGGTTCTCAATATTAGCTGCAAAATGTAATCCCCTTAGGGAGATTTAAAAATACTGATATATGACTAGTTCCCACCCCCAGACACTATAATTTAATTGGAGTAAAATTCAGTCTGAGCACTGGTATTTTTAAAAGCTCCCTAGGTAAGTGTAATATGCACTATTACCAGAGTTTCTTAACAAAGATGGGAAGAATCATACATATTAGAATCACCTGGGGAGCATTTCAGCCTATACCACAACCTCATATACTACCCATCACTTTCTACTTCCTTTGGCCTCTCATTCTCAAGGAGAAGAATCAGAATCACAGATGACAAGAGCAGAAAAAACATATCTGCGCTTTGTTAGAGTTACCTAGGTGATTCTGTTCTGATCCTCTCTTGAAAGTCACTATTTTAGAATTTTATGTGTTTATCCCATATCCTTTAGATTACAAGTCTTATTCATCTTTGTATCTCTGGGAGGGACTAGTATGTACTAAGTCCTCAATATTTAAGACTTCAATACGGAAGTGTTGAATCACTATATTGTCCACAGGAAACTAATATGAACTAATATGACACTATATATTAACTAACTAGAATTTAAATAAAAACGGGAAAAAAAAGACTTCAAGGAAACTCATACTATCTGTTACAGGAAGTAATGCAGTTAGAAATTTGGTTTACAAGATCATTAATTTCCAGTTTAGAGCTGCCAATCAAGTAAAACAAAAACAAAAACAATGTCTGTTTGAACCATACATGAACAAGAGGAAAAGTAAAGAACACTTCTTACCGGCATAGCATTGCTTGGATCCTCCCCATACATGAACTGTACTTTCACTGTTATATTTCTTGCAGAACCCTGACGATTGGCAAAGTTGAGACTCTGAGGGTATATGTAGAGAAGATTTCTGTAAAGGCAATAGTATGCACGATAGTAAATATATATCTAAAAACACTATGTATCACTGCAGGTCACAAAAGAAAGAGATGGAACAAATACTTCATTATTAACATACGCTAGCCACCATATATTTTCACATACAATGTTTCATTTAATTCTTACGGCAATCATTCAAATAGATAGCAATCAAATATACCCCAATTTTGCAGATGAATTGAGGCCCAGAAAACTTAAGTGAGGTTCACACACAACTAAGTAAGCAGCAAAGCTGAAATCAGAATATAGGTCAGACTTCAAAACACGTGTTCCTTCCTCTGCAAGAGACTTCTGGGAAATGAATGAGTAAGGACTGAATCATTATTAAGAAGTTAATAATGTATTATGTTAGCTCCTGCAAGCAGATATAAAGAGGATAACATTTATAGGCAGGGCTTCTGTATATATATGATCAAGGACATAAGAGAGATAACATTCCACATTATTTGTTCAAAAACATGTATGGACAATATGCTAGGTGTAACAGTTGCTATGAAATAATCACATATTACTCTGTATTTATTTTACTTCATGTCCAGTCCCTGCTTCTGCCACACAGAAGATAAATAATTCAAGAAAAAACACCAAAAGAGAGGGCTAAACAAATAAAAAGAAATAGAACAAGATTTACTTTACCTGAAGACTAGTACTGAGATATGATGAACAAGACTTCAAGTATAATAAAGTCCTGCTAATCAACTGCTGGAGCAATGAAAACACGTCAAAATTTTCTGGAATGTGGTAGGGGAATATAGAAATTCTAAATGAACACAACCTTTGACCTAACAAACCTGCCTCTAGTCTAAGGACAGAATTATACACATGTATAAATGGATGTGTTAAAAAAAATTCACTACAACATTTTTTGTAGTAGAGAATAATTACAAATAATTATAAAGAAATATAATATGCATGAGTACTATTCTAGTTAATTATATTAATATATATTAATAAGAAGGATCCTATGGAGTCTCCAAAATGACAATGTGCAGCAATATTTATTGATGTAGAAAGAGATACCCAGCATGTTGGATAAAGAAAAAACGCAGGTTCCATAGCAGGATGTATAGTGGCATATCCTACTTACGGAAAATTGTGAAGAAATAATAGCTGAAAACTCCCCTAACCTTGGGAAGGAAATAGACATCCAGATCCAGGAAGCCCAGAGAGTTCCAAAAAAAGATGAACCCCAAAAGACTCACACCAAGACACATTATAATTAAAATGTTAAAAGTTAAAAAGGAGAGAATCCTAAAAGTAGGAGAAGAAAAACAATTTGTTACACACAAGAGAACCCAAATAAGACTATCAGCATATTGTTCAGCAGAAACTTTGCAAGCCCAGAAACTTTGCAAGCCAGAAGGGAATGGCATGATATATTCAAAGTGCTGAAAGAAAACACCTCCATCCAAGGACACTCTAGCCAGTAAAGTTATCATTCAGAAGCAAAGTAGAGACAGTCTTCCAGACAAGAAAAAGCTAAAGGAGCTTATCACCACTAAACTGGCCTTACAAGAAATAATAAAGAATCTCTTTAAGCTGAAAAGAAAAAGTGCTAATTATGAACAAGAAAACATGAAAGAATAAATCTCACTGGAAAGGTAAATATATAGTAAAGGTAGCAGATTAATCACTTATAAAGCTAGTATGAAGGTTAAAAGACAAAAGCAGTAAAAATAATTACAATACTTAATTAAGGAATACACAAGATAAAAAGACATAAAATATGACATCAAAAATATAAAACATGGGAGAAGGGAGTAAAAATGAAGAACTTTAAAACTGGATCAAACTTAAGTTGTTATTGACTTAAAATACACTGTTCTAGATACAAGTTGTTATGTGCAAGCATCACGGTAACCACAAAGCAAAAACCTATTGTGAATACACAAAAGGTAAAGAAACCTAAGCATACCATTAAAGAAATTCATCAAACCACAAAGGAAGGAAGCAAGAAAGGGAGAGTGACAAACTACAAAACAACTGGAAAACAATAAAATGGCAATAAGTACATACTTATCAATACTTACTTTAAATGTAAATGGACTAAATTTTCCAGTCAAAAGACAGAGTGGCTGAATGGGTTAAAAACAAAAACAAAAACAAGACACATCTACATGCTGCCTAAAGAGGCTCACTTCAGGGGCGCCTGGGTGGCGCAGTCGGTTAAGCGTCCGACTTCAGCCAGGTCACGATCTCGCGGTCCGTGAGTTCGAGCCCCGCGTCGGGCTCTGGGCTGATGGCTCAGAGCCTGGAGCCTGTTTCCGATTCTGTGTCTCCCTCTCTCTCTGCCCCTCCCCCGTTCATGCTCTGTCTCTCTCTGTCCCAAAAATAAACGTTAAAAAAAAAAATTTTAATGGGGCGCCTGGGTGGCGCAGTCGGTTAAGCGTGCGACTTCAGCCAGGTCACGATCTCGCGGTCCGTGAGTTCGAGCCCCGCGTCAGGCTCTGAGCTGATGGCTCAGAGCCTGGAGCCTGTTTCCGATTCTGTCTCTCCCTCTCTCTCTGCCCCCCCCCCCCCCGTTCATGCTCTCTCTCTCTCTGTCCCAAAAATAAACGTTGAAAAAAAAATAAATAAATAAAGTAAAAAAAAAAAATTTTTTTTTAAATAAAAAAGAGGCTCACTTCAGGTGTAAGGACACACACAAACTGAAAGTAAAAAAAGGGAAAAAGAGATTTCATGAAAATGAAACCAAAAGAAAGTCATATCAACAAAATGGACTCCGAAATAAAAACTATAATAAGAGACAAAGAAGGTCATTACATTGACACAGGGGGGTCAGTCCAGCAAGAGGAAAGTTGGTGGGGTGAGGGGAAAGAAAGGAGGGAGGAGAGAAAGAAATAGATAAAAAGATACTTCTGGTTAACAGTGAAGGCTCTAGTTTCTTTTTTGTACTTTTCTATTTTGTTTGAACTGGTGAGAACACATGACTTTTATAATAGGAAAAACAATTTCCATGGGGGGAGAATAAGTGTATGTAACAAAAAGCCTACAATCTTAAAGTCACTAAAAACATGGAGAAGAGTCACTTATTCTCTGAACAGTCAAAAGTATAAAAGACAAATGTGGAAATGTTACGATGATTTGTCAGTTTCTTAATCAAAAGAATTAAAGATCAAAGATGACTATTACTAACCACTGAAGTCACCAAATAAAATCTGCACAGGAAATACTTATTTATTGATTCTGCACACAACATCAGTACCAAGTTACATGCAAGGGAAATAAAGGAAAATTAAGAGGCCATTCCCTGGTCTTGAGGAACATATAATCTAATGGGACAGAAATGCCTATAAACAGACCACTTCACAATAATGTTGTGTTGTGAGAAAAGTTATGCAGAAGTTATGAGAGGAAGAGATACTTGGTTGACTGTGGGGGAGTCTTTCCATCTTCTACCTTCACAATATAGTTGTTGAAGAAATGGGATTATTTTTGTGTAAATTTTTCTTGAGGCTAGAATTTGTTTGTATCCCTGTAGTGACATTTAACATATTCTTGTTTTCTATAAATTCAGAGTTGGATCAAGAGCCTTGGTTATATTTAGGCCTGAGGTTTTTTTTTGGTAAGATCATTCCATAAATAGTACCGTGTCCTATCAGGAGGAAAATATCTCTTTTTGTGCAGTTAGTAGATGGTGATCAATGCCTAAATCCATTAGCTCCATTAAGGGCTGCCAAAAGATAATACCCTCTCAGTCTTTATTTAATAGCTGGAATATCTCTATGAAGAGCAATTATCCTCATCTATTATTTGCTTAGCCAGTGAACCATTATATATTATAGAGAGGAATAAATGCTGGACTCTTTTCCATTATTTTCCAGTTTTCAAAATAAGCAGTAGGTGCATTACAATCCTCTAAGAGAAATTCATTCTTTTTTTTTTTTTTTTTTTTTTTTTAGCATCACTTATAAACTCAGGGACCAAACATATGAATGGGTTTCAGTACACGGCAGGTATTATCTTGATTGATGTTCAAATGTTCTCTCTTTAACAAAGGAAAAAGCCAACTCAAACTGGCTCCTGCGTCCTTGTGAGTCAGTCATAGTAGTCTTTGATGACTTCTTGCTATCTGTTATAGCAAGACGTTCCAAGGTCTTCTATCATTTCTCCTCAGACCCAGAATCAACCACTTCTCCAAGGAGCTTTGGTTCTCTGCATGAGAAATGTTTTTCCAAGCCACAGTCTGGGCATTCATTGTGAGTTAGTCATTGTTTCTAGGCCATTTAAGTAGAAAGGGTGAGGGGGAAATGCTTTTAACGTGAAATACATTCTGAGTTCATACTGATACTTCAAATTCCAATTTAAGACTATTTATTTAATTTTATTGTAAGATTTTATTTAATCTTTTATCTTGTATCTACATATCATCTTCAAACACTGAGAATCATTTTGAAGGACATCAAGTATTAAAGAATTAGAATATCACTTAATTACTTATGCATACTATTCAAAAACTGGAGTCTTAAGGAACTACAGTTTTCTATGGCTATCCAGAAGAGTTAGATAAGCCTACCAAGACCGAGAAGGCACCTACAGAGAAGTAGGGAAAAAAACCATGAGAGTGCAATGACATGGAAGCCAAGGAAAAACAGCATAAGAAGAATTAAACAGTTAAGTGTCAACACTACTCAGGGGCCAAATGAGTTAAGAATCAAAAAAGGTCAACTGGACTAGCAACATGAAAGTCACTGATAATATCAGGCTGGAAACAGATAAAAGTAGGTTCAAGAGCAAGTTGTTAAGAAAATGAAATAAGTGAAACTCTGAAAAGTGTAGCTGTAAAAGAGAGAAAGATCATGCAATAGTTGAAGACAGAATATGAGCATTTTGTAAGCTTTTTAAGATTGGAAAGGTTTGAGAAAAAAAGAGACTGAGTCTACCAGGAAGAAAATGGGAAAACTGGAGAAAAGATAGGTGGGTGATTGCGAATGGGGGTGGAGATAAAAAAGGCCGTCAGGGCACGGAGGGGGAGGGACCCCCTTCTGCGAAGAAACAAAGGGAAGAGAAAGGGCAGCTAGGGAAGTGTAGGACCATATCTGGACAGGAGAAAGACCTCGGACTGAGACTGAGAGGGATCCTATCTCCAACTGCAGAGTTTTCTTCGCACCGGGACCGGCTCCCAGTTCACGCACCTGGGGAGGAGGGAAGCCAGCCCTGGGTGTGGTGGTAAGTCAGGGCACAGTCTGCAGTTGGAGAAAGTGGTTCCCTGCCTAGAGGGCTGCGCGATAGTACAAAGCCTGCTTGCGTCCGTCACCCCCCGTCCCCCCACCCCCAGCTCAGTGGCTGGGCCGAGGGCGCAGTCTACAGTAGGAGAAGGCAGCCCTCTCCCTGGAGTGCTGTAGGAAAAGACAAAGCCCTGCCTGCATCCACCACCCTGGGGGCTCTGTGGTGAGGTCAGCGGAACAGTCTACGGTAGGACAAAGTGGCCCCCTCCCTGGAGTGCTGTGGAAAAAGACAAAGCCTGCCTAAGTCGGCCTGCATCGGCCACCCCCGGGGATCGGCGGCGAGGTCGACTGCACAGTCCGCAGAAGGCGGTCCTCCCTGAAGTGCAGCGGCACAGACAAAGCCAGCCAGGGCCGCATATCCCGCCGCGCGGAGAGGAGCTTCCCCAGTGCCAGAGCGCCTGGAGCAGGACTTTGAATCCTAGACAAGCACGGTGTCAGGGGAGGGGGAGGAGAGAGACGGACCACCCCGTCTGCGCCTGCGGCACAGTGAGGATGACTCAGAGTCCACCGGGTCCGGCTCTGTGGAGAAGAGACTGTGGGGTCACCATTTCCCCTACCACCAACCACCACCACCAAGGTGGGGCTCCCTGGGCCCATAGTGGGGGTGGGTCCAGACTGCACCAAACCACGGCCCTTCGCACTGGGTAACTGCCTATGTACCAGAGCCGGGCAGACCCTGAGGACAGCTCCTCCGGACAAGTGCAGCAGCATTGCCTGGATGAGCTCTAGGTCAATTCTGGAAATATAGATATATTCTCCCCCCAACTCCCATTTCTCCTCCTTATCTCTTCCCTCCCCTAGGCTGGTTACTCTGGTTATTGGTCTGTCTAAACAGACATATTTAATCCATTGTCTTGATACATATTCTACACCTCCTTCTTTACACTCCTTTCTCTCTCTCTGGAACAATTAAGCCATATAGTTTCTATGTCTGGGTAACTTTATCCTCCTTTCGTTTTTCCCGCCTCCGTCTTTGTTTTCTGTTCTATGGATTGAGTCTTTTAGTCTCTCTGCCTAGTCAGTGTTTATTTTTCTCCCCCCTCCCTGCCCCCCACCCCGCTCCTGTCATTTCTCTCTTTGTATATGCTCTTCAAACAGCACCGCCTCCACCCTCTTCTTTACTTGTAATCGGTGTTTTGGGGTTTTTGTTTTTAGGCTTTAGTTTTCTGTTTTTGTTCATTTGTTTGTTTGTGTTATTTATTTGTGTGTTTCCATGTTTTTGTCTCCTATTTGTCTATCTGTTTTCCTTTACAGGGCTACTCCAAGAAACAAATCAAAGCACACCTGGTGGAGGGTCCAAAATATCACTACGAGTAGGGTAATAAAATAACCAAAGTCACAACAACAGAGAACAAGTAATAATCTCCGAAAAAACACCTCCTGAAGGGCCAGGCCCTGAACAGTGTATGACCCTCCTTTAACAGAGCAGTGCTCACAGGTGCAGAGCACACAACAAACTTTAAAAACGCATAAGGGACAGAAAACTAGCCAAAATGACGAAACGGAAGCATTCTCCTCAAAAGAAATTCCAGGAAGTAGCAACAACTAACAAATTGATCAAAACCGATTTAAGCAATATAACTGCACTAGAATTTATAATGATAGTCATAAAATTAATTGCTGAGCTTGAAAAAAGCATAGAGAATAGGAGAGAATCTATTGCTACAGAGGTCAAGGGACTAAAAAATAGTCATGATGAATTAAAAAATGCTATAAATGAGGTGCAAAATAAAATGGAGGCGGACATAGCACGGATTGAAGAGGCAGAGGAGAGAATAGGTGAATTAGAAGATAAAATTATGGAAAAAGAGGAAGCTGAGAAAAAGATTAAAAAAAATCCAGGAGTACGAGGGGAGAATTAGAGAACTAAGTGATGCAATCAAATGGAACAATATCCGTATCACAGGAATTCCAGAAGAAGAGAGAGAGAAAGGGGCTGAAGGTGTACTTGAACAAATCATAGCTGAGAACTTCCTCGATCTGGGGAAGGAAACAGGCATTGAAATCCAACAGGCACAGAGAACTCCCTTCAGACATAACTTGAATTGATCTTCTGCACGACATGTCATAGTGAAACTGGCAAAATACAAGGATAAAGAGAAAATTCTGAAAGAAGCTAGGGATAAACATGCTCTAACATATAAAGGGAGAACGATAAGACTAGTGACGGATCTATCTACTGAAACTTGGCAGGCCAGAAAGGAATGGCAAGAAATCTTCAATGTGATGAGCAGGAAAAATATGCAGCCAAGAACCCTTTATCCAGAAAGTCTGTCATTCAGAATAGAAGGAGACATAAAGGTTTTCCCAAACAAACAAAAACTGAAGGAATTAATCACCACTAAACCACCCCACAAGAGATCCTAAGGAGGATTCTTTGAGTGAAATGTTGCAAGGACCACAAAGTACCAGAGACATCACTACAAGCATGAAACCTACAGATATCACAACAACTCTAAACCTATATCTTTCAATAATAACACTGAATGTAAATGGACTAAATGCTCCAATCAAAAGACACAGGGTATCGGAATGGATTAAAAAACAAGACCCATCTATTTGCTATCTACAAGAGACTCATTTTAGACCTGACGACACCTTCAGATTGAAAGTAAGGGGATGGAGAACTATCTATCATGCTGCTGGAAGTCAAAAGAAAGCTGGAGCAGCCACACTTATATCAGACAAACTAGACTTTAAATGAAAGGCCGTAACAAGAGATGAAGAAGGGCATTATATAATAATTATTGGGTCTATCCATCAGGAAGAGCTAACAATTATAAATGTCTATGCACCGAATACAGGAGCCCCCAAATATATAAAACAATTAATCACAAACATAAGCAACCTTATTGATAAGAAGGTGCTAATTACAGGGCACTTTAATACTCCACTTACAGCGATGGAAAGGGCATCTAGACAGAGAATCAATAAAGAAACAAGGGCCCCGAATGATACATTGGACCAGATGGACTTGACAGATATATTTAGAACTCTGCATCCCAAAGCAACAGAATATACTTTCTTCTTGAGTGCACATGGAACATTCTCCAAGATAGATCACATACTGGGTCACAAAACAGTCCTTAATAAGTATAAAAGAACTGAGATCATACCATGCACACTTTCAGATCACAATGCTATGAAACTTGAAATCAACCACAGGAAAAAGTCTGGAAAATATCCAAAAGCATGGAGGTTAAAGAACATCCTACTAAAGAATGAATGGGTCAACCAGGCAATTAGAGAAGAAATAAAAAAATATATGGAAACAAATGAAAATGAAAATACAACAATCCAAATGTTTTGGGATGCAGTGAAGGCAGTCCTGAGAGAAAAATACATTGCAATCCAGGCCTATCTCAAGAAACAAGAAAAATCCCAAATACAAAATCTAATAGCACACCTAAAGGAACTAGAAGCAGAACAGCAAAGACACCCCAAACCCAGCAGAAGAAGAGAAATGATAAAGATCAGAGCAAAAATAACAATATAGAATCCAAAAAAACAGTAGACCAGAGCAATGAAACCAAGAGTTGGTTTTTCGAAAAAATAAACAAAATTGATAAACCCATGGCCAGGCTTCTCAGAAAAGAGAGAGGGCCCAATGTTTATAGCAGCACTTTTAACAACAGCCAAATTATGGAAACAGCCTAAATGTTAATCAACTGACGAATGGATAAAGAAGATGTGGTTTATATATACAATGGAATACTATTTGGCAATGACAAAGAATTAAATCTGGCCATTTGTAGCAACGTGGATGGAACCAGAGAGTGTTATGCTAAGTGAAATAAGTCAGGCAGAGAAAGACAGATACCATATGTTTTCACTCTTATGTGGATCCTGAAAAACTTAACAGAAGACCATGGGGGAGGAGAAGCGGGGGAAAAAAGTTACAGAGAAGGAAGGAGGCAAACCATAAGAGACTCTTAAATACTGAGAATGAACTGAGGGCTGATGGGGGGTGGTGGGGAGGGGAAAGTGGATGATGGGCATTGAGGAGGGCACCTGTTGGCATGAGCACTGGGTGCTGTATGGAAACCAATTTGTCAATAAATTATATTTAATATTAAAAAAATTTTTAATTAAAAAAAAGATTGGAAAGGTTTGAGTTTGATTAAATACTAATGAGAAGAATCCAGGTGAGACAGAGTCTGCATACATTAGAACAAAAAAGTAAAGATTCCTGAAATGATAGGAGAGAACAGGATCCAAAGCACATAACAGATTGCCCTTAATTATGCTTGTAATTCCTCATTGTAGCAAACATTTGCTGAGTATGCAGTGTGCTAGATACTAAGAATATAGAGATAAAAGACAAAGTTACTGACTTCACAGAACTACAGTCTAAAGGGAGAATCGGACAAGCAAATAATTATAATGTAGTGTAAGTGCTATGAACATAGAATATCACTGAAGCCCACAAGAGGACCTGAGACTAAAGAATCTGCCAACAAGTTTCAATGAAAAATTTGTAAGTAGGATAAACAAGCAGAACACACAGTAAAGCAAAACACACTATGCTTCCCCCCACCCCTCAGAATCTCTACATTATCATTACTACTGTTTTAGCTTTGTGGACATGGACATGATTGGCCTTTTCCCATCTTTAAAGTCTCAGAAAACCTCACCTTTACCCTCCCCTGCTATCACATCACTTTGTTATTCTCTTTACAACTCTTAAACAATCTGCTTAAAACAATCCTAAAATATCTTATTCATTTATGTATTATTTCTTGTTTATATATCTCCTTTAATAGAGTCCAAACTCCATGAGGGCAAGAACTGTATCTATCTGGTTAACTGCTATATTCCCAGTGCCTAAAACAGTGCCTCATATTGAATGAATGAATGAATGAATGAATGAATGAATGAATGAATGATACAGAATGCACATAAATATTTAGTTACTTAATACTTCAGGGAGTTTGGATTCCAGATTAAATGGAAATTAATTAAACATAACCTATAAGCTATGTTTGATTTCCAATAAAAGACAGTTTTAAATTGAACTTGTTTCCAAAGATAAAAAGCATACAACTGAATCCAGATTCTTTTCCATTTGACTATTAATTCCACTAATAAATTCCCACATATAACTAGTAAGTCTTTACCTTGCACTTATAATACTTCTTCAGAAGAATTTCAAATCAGCAGTGAGAAGGCAGACTAATGAAAAGTGTGGAGATAGCACCTAGCCATTTAGGGAAAAAAGATGAATTCATATTTCACTCCTCCTCAAAATAAATTCTAGAATACTCAAAGGTTTAAATAATAAAAATAAAGCCAACAAGTACTAGAAAAGCTTTAAAGAGACCACATTTTATAGGTGAGAAGGCATTTCTGAGCATGAGCCACAAACATAAAAGACAAATTTTAAAGCCTTTGCAGAAAAGGTGGTATCAATACCCATAGGTGGAAGACAAATGACAAACTGGAAAAACACTATTCACTACACATAAGATAAGGACTATCCAAAATATGTAAATAATTCCTACAATTAGTCAGAAAGAGACAAACAAAAAAAGGGGGGGAGGAATATGGGGAGAGGGGACTTATATAATACTCAGGTAATTCACAAAAAGAGCAAAATAGATGGCCAGCAAAATACACCAGATGTTTTTTACCTATTAGATTTACTGATATCTTTTGTTTTTCTCATTCAAAGCATTGATAAAAATTCATGGGAAAAGAGCAACTCTCATTACTCTTGGCAGAGATGTAAATTGGCGCAACTCTTTTGAAGGATCATCTGACCTGAAATCATAATGTGAAATTCAACACCACAACCTTGTTGTTTAAAAACATTTACACACACACGGGAAGACATTTCTGTGAGTATTGTTTGCAGTTAGAAAACTGGAAACAACTTAAATGATCAGTAATAGGGGAAGACTTAAATTATGGTACATCCATATAAATAAATGATTATGCAGCCATTAAAAAGGATACATCAATCTACAGGCACTCAGGAAAATAAATTTTAAAATATGAAGGTCTTGAACCAATTTTTTTTTTAATATTTATTTTCGTGGGAGAGAGAGAGATTGAGCAAGGGAGGGAAGAGAGAGAGAGAGAGAGAGAGAGAGAGAGAGAGAGAGAGGATCCAAAGTGGGCTCTGAGCTGTCAGTGCAGATCCCAATACAGGGCTTTAACTCAAGAACTATGAGAACATGACCTGAGCTGAAGTCGAAAGCTTAACCCAGTGAGCCGTCCAGGCACCCCTATATATGGCATGGATTATATATAACACAATCCCATTTGTGTTAAAAAAAAAAAATTATATATAGCTACTCATCTAAGGGATCTAGTATGACAGAGCCCAAAATGTTAATAGTGAAGAGTCAGGATTTTTATTGTTTACAAGTTTCAGAAATACCTGGATTTCCACAATAGGTACTTTCAGCATAAAAATTTAACATTTATCAATAATGAACATGGGAGAAAAAAAGTAAGATAAATGAAATGATTTCTTCAAAGGTCACTCATCTTCTGGATCTGCACCGTCCAATAAAATAGTCTAACGAGACTACTAAGCACTTGATGTGTGCCTATTCTAACTGAAATATGCTCAAAGTACATAAACATACCAGATTTGGAAGACTTATTAACAAAAAAGAATATAAAATATCTAATTAATGTTTTTATATGGATCACATATTGAAATAATTTTTGATATACTGGATTAAATACACTATTAAAATGAATTTCACTTGTTTCTGTTCACTTCTTTTATGTATATAACTCATACTATATTTCCATTGAATAGTGCCTGTTCTGGACAAAGAGAGGAAAGGGAAGCCAATGTATTAATCTGGCAGTATTCTTCACCTTGGCTAATATAAATATTTCTACTTATACATGTGTTTTTCTCAAGCTATTACTTTCAGAATCTTCCTACCAAACATTAATTCAAAAACAAATGATCACATTTTGTAAAGGAAGAAATTAAAAGGATTACATTCAGAAGATCCCAATGCCTTGTGTTTTATTTGGAAGTCACATCTCTGGAAGATTGCACAACCGGGGGAGGATAAAGGACTTTGCTTTGCTTGAAGCTTAAACAAGACTTCTAAATGTCCTAAAATGCCATGTAGCTAAAGTTTTGTATATTAGTTCTTAGAAACTAGAAATCCTTAGATTAGAGTCCGATTTTAGTTTCTTACTTGGCAGAAATCATTTTAACTTTCATAACATTACTGGTTATATTTGATTAGGGTTCTATTTAAATAGGCACAAATTCAAGCAAAGATTAGATTCTACCTTTGACAATGTGTACTCAGACAGGAGGTGGATGAAAAGGTAGATGTAAAATGTGTACTCAGACTGGAGGCATGAAAAGGCCAATGGAAAATCACTTATAAAATTGCTATTTCCATTACACTTCCCATGCTGACACTCTTCCACAGCTCATAAATAGGCAAGTTATTTACTTTATGTATATTCAATAATATGTCAAACTACTATAAGAAAAGAAAATTATCCAGATATTTCTACCCAGGGACGATATACTATAAACCAAGAATTTGTGATGACTGCCTTTAATCAGCTGTGTTACATGTAAAGGAATTATATAAATTGTGCAAAACGTGTTAATATTCTAATACAGTAACCAAAATGGAAGGAAATTCCTTCCTACGGTAAGAGTGTCCAGCTACTTTCATGTACTAGAAGGGACAAACTCAAAAATCTTTTCGAATTCTTTTCTCTAAAAAGTACCTCCTATGTCAAAAATGGTTGAGCATCTACTATATGCAAATGTTGTGCTTGGAAACTCCCATCTTAAGGCCTTATCATTCTCTTTTTCATCCCATATATTTATATTGTTTCTCAAATATGTAAGGCATTGTACTAAATAAAGTACTATAAGGGATACAAATTAAAAAACGATATAGATCTTGCCCATAAACAGCTTATAGTGCAAAAGAGATGAGAAGCTGGCCCATCTCAATTTCCCAACTAGAAGGTGGATGAAACATCAGGGTCGATAGTGTTAAGCCAGAAAAGTAGACAGTTTAGTTAAGAGGAGTTTCGAAATATGCCCTTCATGACCAATGATCACAACACTTTTTCCTTTAAAAAGGAAAGAAAAAATTCAAATTTCTTCAGTAGTTCTATATGCACTTTCATAATCCCATAACATTTAACAGTGGTGAAGGTAAGATGAAAATGAAGACTAAGAAATTTTTTTTGTTGTTCTTCTTTATTAGCGGAAGTATTTGCATATTTTTATTTACTTGGATTCTTTATTTCTCTTACAAATAGAAATATTTAGGGGCGCATGGGTGGCTCCGTCAATTGAGTGTCCAACTCTTGATTTTGGCTCTGGTCATATCACAGTTCGTGGGCTAGAGCCCCGTGTCAGGCTCTGCACTGAGAGTACTAAGCCTCCTTGGGATTCTCTCTCCCTCTGTCTCTCTGACTCTCCCCCATTTGCATGTGTTCTCTCTCGTTCTCTCTCAAAATAAATAAACTTAATAAAAAATGTATATGGTTCTGTATTAGACACTTAAACTATACAAAGGCTCAACAAAAGATGTAATTCCTTGTACCTACCAAGGGACTAAATGCAGAGAACATAGATTCTAGCAAAATTTTTGAACTCATGTCATCTTAACATGAGATTAAACAATATTCACCAATAAAATATTACTCTATGGGCATAAATGCATTGATTATTTCTAATTACCAAAAATAACTAATATATAATATTAGGATTATTTACTATACACCAGATAATGTTCTGTGCTTTAAAATTTTTAATTCTTAATCTTTTTTTTATTTTTATTTTTTTTTTAATTTTTTTTTTTTAACGTTTATTTATTTTTGAGACAGAGAGAGACACAGCATGAACGGGGGAGGGGCAGAGAGAGAGGGAGACACAGAATCAGAAGCAGGCTCCAGGCTCTGAGCCATCAGCCCAGAGCCCGACGCGGGGCTCGAACTCGCGGACCGCGAGATCGTGACCTGAGCTGAAGTCAGACGCTTAACCGACTGAGCCACCCAGGCGCCCCTAATTCTTAATCTTTATACAACCCTGTAAGTAGGTATTATCTTCACTTGACAGCTGAGAAAATACAGGTACAGAAAAGCTAAGTAATTTGACCAACAGTCACAGAGCTGAAGAACGGCAGAGCCAGATTCCTAGTCAGCCAGCTTCTCTCCAGAATCATACTCTCAACCACTGTAGTAAACTACTTGACTGTAGCTCTTAAATCTAAAAGCCCTTAATCCTAAATCGTCAAAGGAAACGGTCTTTATTTTATACCAGGAAGAGGCATTGCTAAGAACAGAAATTTGGAAATGGTTCATGTTGTAAAGTTTTGCTTGACAATTTACTATTTAAACCGTGTAAGTACATTATGTTAAAACTTTTTCCTTTACAAAAAAGCTATTAACTTTATTTAAAAATTTCTCTCAGGCCTGATTACACACACATACACTGGTTCAAAGATCATTCATGTGATACAATAACTAACACTTTGAGTGCTTCCTATTTGCCAGACACTGTTCTAAGTGCTCTACACCTATCATTTCTTTTAATTCTCATAACCCTATTTAAGTACGTACAATAACTATCTCAATTTACAGATGAGAAGACTGAGGTATGCATAACTTGCCCAAGACCAGAAAGTTAGAGCTGGGTCTTGGATATGGATGACAGTCTGATTCCAGAGCCCACACTCTTATTTTACTATATTCATTTGTCAAGATAATGCATTGTTTTTTAAGTTGGCTTCACACCCAGCACAGAGCCCAATGCAGGGCTTGAACTCACAACCCTGAGATCAAGACCTGAACTGCAATCAAGAGTCGGACGTTTAACTGACCAAGCCACCCAGGCATCCAAAATAAGGCATTTTTAAAGGATTTATTATCTTCTCAAAAAGTTCTCAATGAGCACTCAAGAAGGCTAATCAGTAATAATTAAACAAGGGATTTGATATTTTTCCTTTTAATACTATGTTAGAAGCACAGTAGAACATTTGTTTTTGAACACACTATTAATTTGTTGGTTTTGTTAAATTTATGTTACCAAAATTGTTACCAATCTCACAAAGTTCAGAAAAACTTACAACAAGCAAATTGTTTCTGACACTGGAAGTATATAATTCTGGCTTGACTGTACAAGATCACCTAATCTATTATTGGTCTTTCAGTGGGCACATGGAAAAGAAGTTAGAACATAGACACAGCTTTATATAACACAAAAAGGGAGTGAAATGCCTTTTAATGTATGAGATTTTATGATAATATAAAAATATGGTTAGGAAAGATATTCTGAAGCAAAAGACATACTAACAATTACAGTGACAAATAATAAGGAATGTATAATCATGTTAGCTTATACAGAGTATCACAGGAAGGCTGCATTGAGAGCCCTTAATACCACCTGAAGCAGTGGAGGAAAGCTTCAGAGAGAAACCATTTCTGGGAATAGGTTGCTGTTTCCAAAATAACTAAAATACAATTTGGGAAACACAATCTTAATTCACTAATCTTCCTCAACCTTAATGTTAATTTACCAGTCAAAAGAGTTTAATTGTAAATCTCTTTTAAAAATCATGGTAAATTAAAATAAGTGTTTAAAAAAGGTAGCTCTCACAACCCTGAAACTGAAGTTTATAATACTGAAGAATTAAATACAGTAACAATTTAAAATGAAGGTTAATTGCTCATTTCTTTGATTTCATTTAGCACTGGTCTAACTCAATATAGAAGGTTACATTCGTACAAGTTTACACAGCTTAATGATTAACTATATTCACCTGCCAACCTTACTGTTTGCAGTGTGGCAAATAGTGGTATATATAGAGTTTAGAAGTCTAGGTCTGCCTACAGGAGAAAATTAGTTGAATAATTACGATAAAAATGCACACGATTAAGCTCTTTCTTTTTATTGTTCCTCTAGTTATTTCTTCCAAAATTGACCAAGACTATTCATCATATGATTCTATGTCTCCAGAGCCAAAATCAAGATTTGCTATGTTAGATGATGTAAAAATTTTAGCCAATGGCCTCCTTCAGTTAGGACATGGTCTTAAAGACTTTGTCCATAAGACTAAGGGCCAAATTAATGACATATTTCAAAAACTCAACATATTTGATCAGTCTTTTTATGACCTATCACTGCAAACCAATGAAATCAAAGAAGAAGAAAAGGAACTTAGAAGAACTACATCCAAACTACAAGTCAAGAATGAAGAAGTAAAGAATATGTCACTTGAACTCACCTCAAAACTTGAAAGCCTCCTAGAAGAAAAAAATCTACTTCAACAAAAAGTGAAATATTTGGAGAAGCAATTAACCAGTTTAACTAAAAATCAACCTGAAATCCAGGAACACCCAGAAATAACTTCACTTAAAGTAAGTAGAAATCAAAGAGGGTTCATGATTATGTTTTCAATATGGATCTTTTTAAAAAATGTTTTAAGACATGCTACTTTGTTGAATCATTGAAATACTATACTTTTCTCAAGGAAAAAAAGCTTCTAGGAAATAAAATTTCCCGTTATAATTTCAAGTTATTTATGATTCTACACTTATTTCAGATGAAAATTATAAATCAATTAATAAAATTTTAGAACACTAAATTATTACAATATTGCCAATTACTAGAGGCAGGTAAAAGGTTAGAGGAAGATAATTTGAAACTATCCTCCCATATTGAAAATGGGTAAAAGTATAAATAAATAAATAAACAAATAAATAAATAAATAAAATGGATAAAAGTAGTAGGTAAATGGTAAAGATTAATTCCTATTAAAATACTATGGGTTTTTTTTTTTCATTTAACTGAACTGCTTTAAAGTTCAGGAAATCAGGTTTTAGAGATAGTACATTTTAAATCGTAAAAACAAAAGGATTTGAAGCATACAAGAGAAAATGGTTGCCAATATTCAATTATCTAATCCACTATTAGTTTTAAAAATTTAGATTGTAATAGTTACAAAAAAAAAAAAGACTCACTTAACAAAAAAGCAAAGAAAAAAGAAAGAAGAAATAAACTTCTAACCACCCTACAATCTATGTCCAGAATTTTGTAGAACAGCAAGATAACAGCATCAAAGACCTTCTCCAGACGGTGGAGGAACAATACAGACAATTAAATCAACAGCATAGTCAAATAAAAGAAATAGAAAACCAGGTAAGTCAATATTTTAATGGCTCGTCCAATCTTTTACATAAAATCTAGGTTTATGGGAACATTAAGCCCTAAATTTATTTTTAAAACTTCTAGTTGGGATAGTGAGTAAACCCATCACATCGGCATGATCGTTAAGATTAGAGACTCTAAAGCTCATAAACTACCTCGGTTTGAATCTGGGCTCTAAAACTTTGGTGTGACCTAACTCCTCTGTCTCTCAGTTTCTTCACTTATTCTATGAAGAAAATAACAGAACCTATCTTATAGGAGTGTTGTGAGAAAAAAAAAAAAAAGAATTAATTTATGTAAAGTATACCTCCAATAGAGCCACTAACATGATTTTATCAAAAGTTAAAATTGGATCACATCTCTCTTTGTTTAAAACCACACAATAGCTTCCCATCTCACTTCCAGTGGCCACAAGACCCCCAATGACTCATCTCTCTGACTTCATCTCCACTACTCTAGTCATACTGGGGTACTCTTCCCCATTACTCAAACACATCAAACATGCTGCTGTCTCAGGGCTTTTGCCCATGCTCCCCATATCTGGAATGCTCTTCTCCCTGGTATCTGCATGGCCCACTCTCATTTGCTTTAGGTCTTTCTCAAATGTAAAATTCTCAGTGAAGCCTTCCCAAGTCACTTAATCAAAAATTATAATCCCTAAGTCCATACTTAAAAACCTACTACCTCCTTCATTACTCTCCTTTTTTCCTTTACATGTAGCTCTATTTCATGCAATATATATATTTTTTAGTTATTTATCTGTCCCCTCACGAGAATGTAAACTCCATGAGAACAGGGATTTTCTTCATTTTTTCATAGCTGACGCCCCAAAATATAGAATATTGTCTGAAACATAGTAGGAACTCAATAAATATGTTGAGTAAATTTAATGTCATATTTAACACAAAGAAGTCAACAAAAGCATGCTATTATTAATAGTATTAGAAACTGTGTGCCTGATAATTAAAGTTCAATACCCAACAATATAATTAATCTACAATGTAAACAGCTGGCTAGGTGAGGGAGATACCTGTCTTGAATAAAGCTATGTGAGAACCTACACATTTCAATATGGAATACCACAGTTCGAAAATATTAATTAGTAATGCTATGGAACAGGCACTCAAGAGGGTTCCAAAACTAATACAAACTTGGAGAAACTTGTAAAAAAAAATAGTTGCCAAGAATTATAAAACAATTTCCACTAAACAAACATCATTATATGTTTCAGTAATTTTATAACTCATAATTTCAGGTTATTTTTGCTAATTATGAAACATAATTTACTAAGTTATTTTATTATTTTTCCTAACTATCCAAAAGGGTTTGTTGCCAACAACTAGTTTTGATTTCCATAATTTCCTCATTACATTATTTTTCTTATTTCTTTTTTCTTATATCTTTTATAACAGTTAAATGAGCCTACTCACAGAAACAAAATGTCACTATTATCAAATTACATCCATCCTAATAATAAAATGTATGAAGAATTCAAAACAATGAATATCTGAGTTGGAAGAAGCCTTAGATCATCTGATCCAACTTCCTCAAATTTAAAATAAGAGTCTAAAACTCTTTGTTAAGTGACTTTAACATCACACAGTTACTCAGGGAAAAAAGGTTAATACCCAACAAATGAACTTTGCAACAGATCCTTATGAATTACGTCCTAAAAAATGCTGATATCAAAAAACACTAATAAGATATTACATATTCTGTTTTTCTCAGGCCAACAATAAGAAAAGCTTTCAGTCAATAAAATGCAAACCCAACACACTTTACATAAAAGTAAACTGTTATTGCTAAAACTAACAATGAAATATTGAATGCATTGAAAGTAAGCAAATAAAGCTGCCAATCTGTCACCTCTACAGATATATTTACATTCCAAAAAAAACTATTAAGAAAGCAGCCTTGTTCAGGATGCCTGGGTGGCTCAGTTGGTTAAGTGTCTGACTTTGGCTCAGGTCATGACCTCACGGTTCGTGAGTTCGAGCCCCGCATCGGACTCTCTGCTGTCAGCTCAGAGCCTACTTCAATCCTCTGCCTCCTCTCTCTCTCTGCCCCTCCCCCCTCAGAAATAAATAAACTTGAAAAAACAAGAAGGAAGGAAGGAAGGAAGGAAGGAAGGAAGGAAGGAAGGAAGGAAGGAAGGAAGGAAGGAAGGGAGGGAGGGAGGGAGGAAGGATAGAAGAAGCCTTATTCAAATTATGTGCTAAGTCTTTAGGCAGGTCTGAGAATCAATCAATAAGGCCTACAACTGAGAATTATTAAAGCTTAAAATCTGCCTACTACTGAATAGCATATATATTCTATTCATGTAAATAAACAGAACATGTTAAAATATGCTAAGCAAAGTCTCTACCTTTGGTCTTGCTGTTTTTTGACTAATTTCTGGTTTGTGCTTTGCTCTCTCTAGTTTTTTAAACCCATTAAACAATGTGCCTGATTACATATTTTGAGAACAAGTCATCTATATAATCTGTACAGCATTGTTTATCCCTCTTAACATCAAGAGCAATAACATATTATGAACTTAAAGATGTATATAAATTGTAATCTTAATAACCTCCCTCAGATTCGTCTAACTGTATATTCCATACCATTTTTATATTCTTTCATCAGCTAAGAAGAACTGGTGTTCAAGAATCCACAGAAAATTCTCTTTCTTCTAAACCAAGGGCACCAAGAACTACCCCTTTTCTTCACTTGAATGAAACAAAAATTGTAGAACATGATGGTAAGTTAATTTGTTGGGTTTCCTTCTTGAAGGTATTATCATCAAATTCTTTTCCTATCTTAGACATTCCCATAAAAAATAATTGCTATTCTTGGGACCTGTTCTAAACTAAAGGAGAGTAAAGAGACAAATCTACCAAATACAATGTGTCAACCTTAACTGGATCCTGGCAGCTCTTTTAACCCTATAAAACACATTTTTAAGACAATCAGGAAAATATAGTTGTAGACT
This sequence comes from Leopardus geoffroyi, assembly GCF_018350155.1. Lineage (NCBI taxonomy): Eukaryota > Metazoa > Chordata > Mammalia > Carnivora > Felidae > Leopardus > Leopardus geoffroyi. The sequence goes on from NC_059328.1 coordinate 51,372,125, forward strand.
TGATATTAGATAATATGACATTATTTTAAAATTTCTTAGATGTAATAATAGTATTATAGTCATGCAATAAAATAATTTCATGTTTAAGAGATACATATCGAAATATTTAAGTGGCTAAGGGTCATGATGTTTGCAAATTTCAAATAGTACAGCAAAATACATGTTTGTATATATGTATGTTTATAAAGCAAAAACGGCAAAAGGTTAACAATTCCTGAATACAGGTGGAAAGACTATGAAGTTCTCTCCAATGTTTCTACCTTCCTGTTTCCTTGAAAATTTTCATAAGAAAAACACAAAGACAGGAGAACAAAGTCTCCATTCGTGATGATACTTTAACAAAATAATAATACTTTCAAAATACACTTACTTTTATGTAATTCATACACATACACAAAAGGTCTCTGTAAGTTTCCTTCACGTATATTCACTCTTTCCACCTGTTGACTATGTGCTATACGTGAAACACTGTAATAATGTCTTATGTAGTATTATATTTATATCCTTCCTGGGGAGCCTGGGTGGCTCAGTTGGTTAAGCGTCTGACTTCCTCTCAAGTCATGATTTTATTGCTCCTGAGTTTGAGCCCCGCATCGGACTCTGTGCTGACAGCTCAGAGCCTCAAGCCTGCTAGGATTCTGTGTCTCCCTCTCTGTCTGTCCCTTCCCCGCTCACGCTCTGTCTCTCTGTCACTCTCAAAAAAGGATATAAAATAAATTTATATCCTTCCTTTATCTAACAAAATATGTGTCTAAAATTCTCATTTTGTCACTTTTCTTAAAAAGAAATCAGTTTGAGGGGCACCTGGGTGGCTCACTCAGTTAAGGGTCTGACTTCAGTTGAGATCAAGATCTCACAGTTCATGAGTTCGAGCCCTGCATGGGGCTCTATGCTGACAGCTTGGAGCCTGGAGCCTGCTTCAGATTCTGTGTCTCCCTCTCTCTCTGTCCCTCTCTGGCTTGTGTTCTCTCTCTCAAAAATAAACATTAAGAAAAAAATTTTTTAAAAATCAGTTTGATAATCAATATTTTAATAGTATTTGTATAACATGCCATCTAATAAATCTGCTTTAGCATAAAGTACCTTCTTGGTAATACATTACTGAAAAAGACTAAGGGCTACATTCACCACAATTCCATAAAATGTCAAGTAAAAGCCCAAGCTCTAAAGATACAATTCCTATTACTGTATCTTATGTAATAAACTTTCTTGATTCTAGACATTCCTGCTAACTGTACCACCATTTATAACAGAGGTGAACATACAAGTGGCATCTACTCCATTAGACCCAGCAACTCTCAAGCTTTTAATGTCTACTGTGATGTTAAATCAGGTAAAAGCAGCCTGAAGAGAAAATGGACTATAATTAGCTCAGGTTACTCACTGCCTATTAAGTAAAACTCAATCCTGTCATCTTTGTTGTGAATATAAAATGAAATATAAGCAACATGAGTAGTTATATAGCTCTAGTACTTATATTTGTTTAGTTTCATATTCACTCATGCACTTATTCAATTATTTTCCATAAAGTAATCTGAAATACTATTGTTAATAAGTTTATTAAGACAAATTCATTATTTGCCCTTTACTTAACTTCTTGGTACCATAATAAATAATAAAATGGTACCACCATAGCAACATTAATAACTATATTACAGTGCTACCAATTAAAACCAAAACAAGAAAACAGTATTTTGTTGCATCTGTCAGCATCAATCTACTAAAGTACACAATTACGTTCATTATATTCAGGTAGTTCATGGACAGTGATTCAACACCGAATAGATGGATCACAAAACTTCAATGAAACTTGGGAAAACTACAGATATGGTTTTGGGAGGCTTGACGGTAAGGTGACTTCATTCATTCATTTGTAAAAACTATTAGGGTGCCTGGGTAGCTCAGTCAGTTGAGCATCTGACTTCGGCTCAGGTCATAATCTCATGGTTCATCAGTTCAAGCCCCACATTGGTCTTGCTGTCAGCGCAGAGCCCGCTTTGGATTCTCTACCCCCCTTTATCTTTCTGCCACTCTCCTGCTCACACACTCTCTCTCTCAAAAATAAATAAAAACACTTAAAAAATATATTTACTGAGAAGCTATTATGGATTGGGCATTAGGAACGCAACAACGAATGAGGAATAGTCCCAGCCTTCACAGAACTTCATAGAACATATAATTACATATCTGTCAGTAATCTATACTTATTACAAGCAAATGTGTGAATTATGCTTACCATAATTTCATGTCTGCTCTTAAGTATATGTATCTCAATTTAATTTGATGGCTTCTAATTATCATAACTACAATTATTAAAGACAATTATGATTAAGTGCTATGTGCTCTGATAAGTGGTAAATGCTATATTTGAATGAGCTCTGAAGAAAACCATCCTTATCTACTTTCTTTTTTTAACATTTTAGATATTAATTATTTGGAAGGTGAAAGGAACAAGGAAACTGTCAGATATACAGTACTAAATGTTTAAATCTTAATTGTTTAGGGGCGCCTGGGTGGTGCAGTCGGTTAAGCGTCCGACTTCAGCCAGGTCACAATCTCGCGGTCCGTGAGTTCGAGCCCCGCGTCGGGCTCTGGGCTGATGGCTCAGAGCCTGGAGCCTGTTTCCGATTCTGTGTCTCCCTCTCTCTCTGCCCCTCCCCGGTTCATGCTCTGTCTCTCTCTGTCCCAAAAATAAATAAACGTTAAAAAAAAAAAAATTTAAATCTTAATTGTTTAAATATTATAAATGTATACTATAGAATGTGTGATTTAAAGGAAATTAATACAAATTACTATATTTTTACCACAAAATATAATAAAATAAAATAAGCATAACAAAAATGGTTTTAAACCCAAAAAGGCACATTATAAAAATTCACAAATGTAAGCACTCATATATAAAGTGAAAAACATCCATTATGATATCAAATTTTGACTTAACATTCAGTACTATTTGACCATTTAAGAAATTTTGTATTTAAACTACTAGTTAAATCCCTAACTAATCTTCTAAGAATGATTATTTGTAACCCCAAAATAAAAGGCTGACTGTTAAGTCCAGAGTATTCATTTACTTCTATAAGAAAGTAAGCCATTTGTACTTGTAATCCTTAAAATTGTCTTCTAATTCAATAGCAATAAAACAGTTTGTCTTTTGTCCTTAAATACTTTAACAGAAGACTGTGATAATTCAAAAGTGTCTATATTTGTTATGCTTTTAATTTCAAAGAAAAATAATTTTTAAAATTATAGAGAAGTTATTAAGAATTGTTTTTTAACTTAAAATGTCTATAAAATTCTATTCCCTTATTTTTCTACAAAGAAAACGTATATCAAGCAAATATCAAAGGCCAAGACTATATTTGAAGAAAATGACACTACTATCCGAGTAATACTGGATATAATAGTAGAAATCCTTAACAAAACTTTTTTTTTTTTTATTTTTTTTTTAAAAATTTTTTTTTTCCAACGTTTATTTATTTTTGGGACAGAGAGAGACAGAGCATGAACGGGGGAGGTGCAGAGAGAGAGGGAGACACAGAATCGGAAACAAGCTCCAGGCTCTGAGCCATCAGCCCAGAGCCTGACGCGGGGCTCGAACTCACGGACCGCGAGATCGTGACCTGGCTGAAGTCGGACGCTTAACCGACTGCGCCACCCAGGCGCCCCAACAAAACTTTTGATAGTATATGGGTATTAATAAATTCTTGATAGCAAAGCCAGTACACATAAGGACCCAGAAATGAGATAATATTTTACCAATGACCAGATCTAAAATATCTACAATTGCCTAATATATTTCATCCAAGAAATACATCTCACAATATTCATTTTAGAAAGGCTAATCAAACTTTAGGCAGGCCTATTAATATTTTTTATATTTTTTGTACATTTCACTATATTCAATAAAATTGTTTTAAAAAGAAATATTTTAAGAGACTCGAAAATAACCAAGGGATTCAAGGCTAAAACAATTCATTGATTTGCACCAATAAAAAACACTAAAAAAACCCACAAAAACCGTTCGTGCCTAATCTGCAGGTAACAACCCACAGATTTTCACTTTCTTTTCAGGAGAATTTTGGTTGGGTCTAGAGAAGATATATTCCATAGTAAAGCAATCTAATTACGTTTTACGAATTGAACTAGAAGACTGGAAAGACAACAAGCATTATATCGAATATTCCTTTCACTTGGGAGATCATGAAACCAACTATACATTACACCTAGTTGAGATTACTGGCAATGTCCCCAACGCACTCCCGGAACACAAAGATTTGGCATTTTCTACTTGGGATCATAAAGCAAAAGGACATGTCAACTGTCCAGAAAGTTATTCAGGTATCTTTTTCCTAACATCAATAATTCATTTTCATATCTACAGAATGTCTTCCCAAAGTATTAGCTAATATCTACAATGTCAACTCTTTAAAAACTGAATCCCAAATAAACATTTTGACTATAGGTAAAAATGTTTTAACATAAGTATTAACTGGATTATGGTTCAACTAGGTATTTTACCTAGATATTTTATTTTATAAGGATTTATTTTATAATAATGTTTTATAAATAGCCTAAGATATTTTATTTTGGGTGGCATACATGAGACTTACACAGATTATTTAAAATTGGGATACATGCATAAGGCATACAATACTGTCATATTGTAAGAAATGAAGATGTACTCATAGGGAAATGCATTAACAGTAGCTAGAGTTTGTATTTATTAAATTCCGTATCTATCTTCTTTAGGAGGCTGGTGGTGTCACGATGTATGTGGGGAAAACAACCTGAATGGTAAATATAACAAGCCAAGAGCAAAAACTAAGCCAGAGAGGAGAAGAGGAATACATTGGAAGTCTCAAAATGGAAGGTTGTACTCTATCAAATCAACTAAAATGTTGATCCATCCAACAGATTCAGAAAGCTCTGAATGAACTGAGACAAATTAAAGAGCCAACAAATCAAACATTAAACTCATCTGAAATTACTGTGGTTTAATAACCTGATATTAAATCCCTAACACAAGGATTCAGAAATAGACTCTTGATTTTAAAGCCACTATCAACTTGAAAGTAAACAAATCACCTCAAAGAACACCATTTATCTTTCCTAATCAAAATTCTTATATCATTTATACATATATTTTGTGATATGAGTATCAGTTTTATATAGTCACAGTCCAAATTTTAACCAATGGGTGAATTTTTAAGTAATTTTTTTAAAATAAAAAACTTACAAGGACTTTTATTTTAAAAGTCATCATGTAAGCTACTTTTACAGCTTCCTCAGTTAAAAAAATTTTCTTGCCAAAATTCTGAACTTGAATACATATAAAAGACTGATAATTGTATAGTTCCTAGATTCTGTAATATTATTAATTTAAAAATTAAAATTCAGCCAGTTCAGAGTACACATGAAAATCTGTAATACTAATTTTAAAACTGAAGTTTCATTTTGCTACAACAAAATCTGAAACAAATGTTTGGTATGCTTTATTTAGGAAGTCAAATGAAGCAGGATATAATACTATATTGAAGTAGATTAACTGTCTTAAATGCAGTAGATCATGATTATTAGGTCATATTGACTTTAATATCAGGTATCACTGTATCGTAACATATTTGTTAACTTATGTATATACTGCATACATTTTATATGTTTTAACACTTAATGATGTGAAAACAATTTAAAGGGATCTTGTCAGAATGTAATGAGAAAGAATGTATTTGCAGCATCAAGTTAAAGTTTAATAATTTATTCTCCCTGGACACAGTATGAGTCTAGTACGTTTGTGTAGGTTGTCATATAGAACTAAAAATCATAACAAGTTGTTGAATGTTTAAACAGCCTGACAGATGTGTATATACATTTTCAAATTCAATAAAGACTCATCCCTTAATATATAGAAATTTAAATTCTTGTAGTTTTTTTAGTGACATGTAATAGAAGTATGATTATGCTATTTCTAATTTAAATCATTTAAATTCTAATCCTCAAGGATTACAAGATGCCAATCTTCTGACCAGAATATCACTTGTCAGTATTTATTTCTAAATAAGGTTTTTAAAGAAACTAGCAAATGGAAATAAAATTTTGAATTAAATCCAGTTTTGTTTTTTTTTTTTTTCAACGTTTATTTATTTTTGGGACAGAGAGAGACAGAGCATGAACGGGGGAGGGGCAGAGAGAGAGGGAGACACAGAATCGGAAACAGGCTCCAGGCTCTGAGCCATCAGCCCAGAGCCCGACACGGGGCTCGAACTCCCGGACCGCGAGATCGTGACCTGGCTGAAGTCGGACGCTTAACCGACTGCGCCACCCAGGCGCCCCAAAATCCAGTTTTTAAAGAATAAAATGCCCAAGTTACATAGTGACTTACCTTAGTCAATAAATATTCAGCATTATGTATTTTTCTCTACATGTCATATATGTATAACATGTCATATGTAAACATGTATGATCTATGTGGATCCTACATAAATATTTTGTTCCCAAAGAGTACAAAAGAACAAAGGCAAGAATAGGTTTTAGTTTTTAAAACCGCAGCCAAACTGTCAAAATTGACTTTGGAGCCAGAATGCCAAAATGACTTTTTTTCACAAAAAAATTGGAAGCTTTCAAATACAAAATAATGCATTATTTAATATATCAATTGCTTCTTCTATTTGTCCTTTTTTTTTTTTTTTTTTTTTAACAATTCTTACACAGTAAGTTTCATTTTGTTCCTTTAAGGAGTACTAAGTTAGTTTTTTTCTGCATATAAAATATGCTCAGTGGAGAGATAATTCTGGAAGAGAAAGAATTTTTTTTTATGATTCACAAATCATGTCCTTCTGTCCTCACTACTTTGCCAAGTATTCTAATTACACCACTAACTCACAATTGTCTAATCAAATGGCCTTTCCTCAGTCCACATTCTCTTGGATCTCTCTGCTACTTACTAATAAACAATATTCTTCTTCCAAACTTCACTTTCATTTCACTTCCACACTACTATTACACTCTCAGGATTATCCTTAACCTGGATGCATTTTTATAGCCCTATTCCCTCCTAGTATGTGATATATTCGGGCCAATGCACACTCTTCAATCATCTCTTCTACTCTGATCCTCAGAAAGTCTATTTACTCTCATGGACTCCTCTATTTTCAATGAGTAAAGTTCCCAAATTTACATATTATTCCCAGATCTCTCTCTGGTTCCCCTTCTTACATTGCCTGTTTGCCATTCCTCCTTTTTATACCCTATAATCTCCTCAAATTCAACATATCAAAACTCATTAAAGCCTTACTGCCCCTGCTGGTCCTTCCTTTCTACCTTATCACACTCCTCCTTACTTCTGCATATTCACTAATAGCAGTATCATGCTTCTAGTCGTCCAAGCTTAAAACCTGGAAGACATCTCTGTCTTTCTACTTTGTAAACCACCTCTCCTGTATCTGAAGCCACTAAATGGAATACAATCTTCCTTTGAAAGGTCTCTTAATATGATACCATTTCTTCCCATGTCTACTGCCCAAAGCCCACCAAGACCCACTTTTACCCTGAGTTTTAATTTATCTAAATAGTCTCCTAAGTTTGTCTATCTTCCTTCAATTTTCCTAAAACAAATTTACAATGGCTGCATCCTACTTTGACCTATGATGTTCAAACTTGTCTATTAAAAGAGTTTAACAGCTTGAGGATAATGAAAGCATTTCCTTACAGTGCTGGGATGAAAATGGCTTTATATGAACACAAATTTTAGAATCTTACTAGGATTTTATCTTAAATCTTACAATTTATCTTAAAATTGCATGTGAATTGTGTATTCTACTCTATAAATCATCTCCATATTAAAAAAAAGTTATTTTTTCCCCAAATCTTCTAAAAAGTTATGTTCCTGGAAGATATGTCATGTTTATCCTGTGGTCTTGCAGATCTCATATAGCAAGAATGTATACCCCAATTCAAAGGGCATAAACCTACAGAACAAAATCCCAATCTCTTCCACATATTCAAGAGTTTCTACAATCTGACCCCAAATTATATCTTCAACCATTTCTTGCCCAACACAAACCCTCTGCACTAATCAAAATTCTCTACTTTTTAACACTGCCTATTTCCTAAAAGTGCATTTCCTAATGCCACTCCATTTATTTAGAATGCCTCTCTATGACTATCTGCTTGGGTAGGTCCTACTTCAAGATCCAGATGATCTCACTTCCTTTACAAATATCTTAGTAAATGGGGGCTCCTCCCTCAATATTTACAGCATTACTGTCTGTACCCCTCAACTGGCATTTAGCAAATCAAGAAAAGACAGAAAAGTACATGTGGCAAATGATAAAAAAGAATCATGCAAAAATAGTAATAAAAACTCCAAGAGCATCAAAAAAGATGGTCAATCTACTTAATTTTAGTAAATCACTGCCAAATTTCTATACCAAGAGTTCACTCTGAGCCAGTGTGAATTTTACTAAGAGCAAGTATACACATTACTCATTTCAGAGTTACCTACTGTTGTATAATCTGTTTCCTCCCCGTCATCCTAGAAGCAGCATGTTCTCATGCTTATATCTTTTCCTCCTAATAGCATAACTCATGGAAATCAATTAGCTCATAAATTAATCAAAACTGTATGCATTAACCAGTATTTACTGAATTCCTAGTATTTGTCTTCTTTATAAAAACTATTCCAAATATGGATTGTTACATATTTGACCTTCTATTATAGGATAGTCAAATTTCATTGTGATTTTTTCCATCATAAACAACCATAATCACCATGTTTGTGTTTGTGATGTTGAGTGATCATCCAACACAACAGTTTTGAAAACTGAAAACAAGAAACATTATAATTAAAAATAATTTAAGGCAAAAAGCAAAAAAAATTAAAAACAAAATGACCAAACAGTTGGCCCTCTTATCAAAGTCCAAGTGTCCTCAAGGCAAATCAGCTAGGACAAAATTACTCAACTGGTGTGAAATGTTGAGTTCAAGGTCATGAAAGCAGGATTAACAATCTCCCATAGTATGCCTTTATAAAATCAGGTTTCAATGACATTTTAGAAAACAGAAAATCAAGGATGCCATCTCAAACAAAACTGTTTTTCTAAATTCATATGTTTAACCCTGGAACAATAACACATCCAACAAAATGATTAGGTATATCTCAAAGAGCAACAATCTACAACCTTAAAGATGTAAAGCTGTACGTATTTTCTATAAACAACAAAGCCTCAGTCTCCACATTCCACATATGAGAATAATAAGCATGTTGCCAAATGTACCCCACAGGGTTGTTGTAAACCTCAAGTAAAATATGGTATTTGAATGATTTTATGAACTAAACAATGTATATATGACAATAAATTTCATATATTGAAGAAAAAAAAATGTTTCTGTAATTGTAAAAAAAAAAAAAAAACAAAACAAGGTATATACTTATAAAAACTAGATCTTGGATATCACTCCATATCGCTATAAGTAAGGAATCTGTACAAATTTTTCCTAACTGAAAATACACTAATTCTCAGGATAGGAGAACAAAACTGCTCTCCTACTCTGCTCTGCTACTGTTCTGGAACTTTATTCCTTCCCTCACAGTCTGAGATATCACTCTTCACATTCAAATGCAAGCCCTTAACTAAAAAATCTTGGGTGGCTATGTTAAAATGGTAGAAAACAGAGCTCTCAACTCATAAGCTTTTGTATTAAAATAAACTAGGACCAATCAAGATAGAATAAAAGCAAGAGTGGTATATCTAGTGCAAAACTGGAAGAGTAGAGTACTAGCAATAGCTTGAGACATCCATGAAAATCAAAAATCAATATAAAAACCAATACTCTAAAGCAGGGTCCATAAACTTGAATGGGGAGTAAAATACTCCTTCATTGTCACTGAAATTTGCATTTCGTTAAATAATGAATGTAGGAAACTAACCACACCAGTATTAACTATACCTGAGACTTTGTTATTAACAGAACTGGTACATATTTTTATATCACAACCAGTACAGGTATCTCAGAATATTGTCACATGCTTATTACTGCTTAGAAAATATAGTAGTTTTTAGACATGTGGCTAGATATTTAACTCATTAGTAAAGAAACATGTCAGAACTTTAATATCTTGATAATTGTAATTCAATGTAATTAATTTCCTTTGTTATTCTATTTTATTTTATGCACGTAAAAACATTATTCCAAAAAAGAGAGTCATAGGATTCAAAAGACTGCTAAAGAGTACCATGATAAAAAAAATTTTAAGAACCACAAATTTAAGCAAGATCTACTATCATATAACCTAGTTCAAGAAACATGAATTACATGGGTCATAATATGAATATATACACTTTGAGTGGTGGCCAATCTGTTTCTAGAAACAAAACATTAGAGAAAAAATTCAATCAGTATGTAATAAGCTTATTAAACTACTTAACAGAAAAGATACTGAAGGATGGACAGGTAAAATGATACCATGACTAGACTTTGTTTTTATAGAACTACAGTAGTGCCTCCTAGGTGGCTAAGTTGGTTAAACATCTCTCAGTTTTGGCTCAGGTCATGATCTCACAGTTTGTAGGTTTGAGCCTTTTCTTGGGCTGTGTACTGACAATGCAAAGCCTGCTTGGGATTCTCTCTCTCTCCTTCTCTCTCTGCCCCTCCCCCATTCGTGTGTGTGCATGCTCACTCTCTCTCTCCCTCAAAATAAATAAAAATTCTTTTTAAAAAATAAACTACTATAGGGAAAAAGGGAACAGGTAATACATAAAACAAGAATGATAATGGAGGTTAATTGTACTGTTCTACTTATTTATTATTTTTGAGAGAGAGAGAGAGAGAGAGACAGAGACAGAGAGAGAAAGGAAGCCAGGGAGGGGCAGAGAGAGAAAGAGAGAGAGAGAGAGGGAGAGACAGAATCCCAAGCAGGCTCTGCTCTGTCAGCACAGAGACCAACAAGGGGCTCTAACCCATGAACTACAGAGATCATGACCTGAGCCAAAACCAAGAGTCAGACATTTAAATGACTGGGCCACCCAGGCACCCCTATTCTATTTACTTTTGTGTATGTTTGTAATTTCCCATTATAAAAAGGTTAAGACTATATTTAGGTTAGTGGGGCACCTGGATGGCTCAGTTGAGTGTCTGACTTTGGTTCAGGTCATGAACTCATGGTTTGTGGAATCAAGCCCAACGTCTGGCTCTCTGCTGTCATTGCAGAGCCAGCTTTGGATCCTCTGCCCCCCCCCAACCCCAGTCTCTCTCTCTCTCTCTCTCTTTCTCAAAAAATAAATAAATAAATAAAATATTTTTAAAAATGACTATGGGAGCGCCTGGGTGGCTCAGTTGGTTGAACATCTGACTTCAGCTCAGGTCATGATCTCGCAGTTCATGGGTTCAAGCCCCAGGTTGGGTTCTGTGCTGACAGCTTGGAGTCTGGAGCCTGCTTCAGATTCTGTGTCTCCCTCTCTCTCTGTCCACATCTCATACTCTCTCTCAAAAATAAATAAACATTAAAAAAATTTTTTTAAAGACTATATTCAGATTAGTAAACCTACAGGTTTACAAACAATTATTAAGAGTTGTATGGGGCATATTCCTAACTGCTAACCAAGGTCCAAATCAAAATGAATGGCATCCTTTCATTTTGTTTCTTATACTGATTGTTACCGGGTATGAACCACTGCATTCATTCTTATATTCTTAGTAACACAATATTTGCTAGATACAGTCTTTCTAAAACTTAGAAAAAAAAAGATATGAAAGTTCAGTAGGTGATTACAACTAAGGCTACTGTTAGGAAAGAGGCCAATTCTAACAACCTTGCCAAGAATAGCGTGTGCTCTGTGACATAGCTCTTAAAAATCAAACACACAAGCATTTGCTCAATTAGATATACTTTGATCTTTATAACTCAAATGCAACAGTGGAGCTCAAGCACAAATTTGGAACATGAGTAACATTACACATAATCCAGTATCTAACTTTTAAATGATTTCAGACACTCAATAAAAAACATTTTTCCCACTGGTATTATTTGATTATCTTAATGTGACAACTGGACTAGTATTTTTCTGTGATACTGTGATAGCATAAGTATTTCCTTGATAAAGTAAGCACTTGCTGTAAATAACCTCCATTTGGCACAATAAGAAATACATGACATTAGCTAAAAACTGCCATATACCTATATACCCTCATTTATCCCTATAGAGGGTTTGAAAAGACCAGGCCCTTCCTGGATTAACACTGTACAAGAATAAGTGAACAACTAATGTGTAGGGGGAAAAAAAACTTATTTAAATACAAAAATCTCTAATTTTAGGTATGGCTTAATAACAGATTTTTAAAAATATCTTTGAGAAATCTCAACAATTTCTTCAAGACATATTTTGAGGGGCGCCTTTGGTGGCTCAGTCGGTTAAGCGGCCGACTTTGGCTCAGGTCATGATCTCACCATCCGTGAGTTCGAGCCCCGCGTCGGGCTCTGTGCTGACAGCTCAGAGCCTGGAGCCCGTTTCAGATTCTGTGTCTCCCTCTCTCTCTGACCCTCCCCTGCATGCTCTGTCTCTCTCTGTCTCAAAAATAAATAAACGTTAAAAAAAAATTTTTTTTTAAAAAACATATTTTGAAAAAAATAAATAACGAATTAAACTAAAAAATATATTTTTTACATATATATCCTTTCAGACAGCTTTTTCTACATTGTCTGATAATAAATAACCCTAAAAATCAGAACCAAAAGGTGTTCAATAATAGGAAATCTGTCATTTTCAGAATATACCTCTTTTTAACCTATGTTCTCTCACCTCAGCCAAATGTTTGTTTCAATCACATCCATTCATTCTCCCTCTATTCAGACAATAATTTTTTAAAATCTTTTTTACCTCATGAGACCCTTTAAAATACACTCAAGTTTTATACTAAAAAATAAATATAATGTGTAAATATCTTAAAACTCACATTAACAATGCTTAAATTTCTGGGTTTTTTTTTTTTTTTCGGTTACAAATGTGAGAGCCCTCTGGAATGTCAGCTTTGTCATCTATAAAAGAGATAAACATACTGTTTCTATGCAGGTTGCTAAGCACAGTTAATGAGATAATGATGGTATATAAACTAATGCCAACTTTTCTTTCTTTTTTGAACATTATTCACTGGGAAAATGTACACCTATAGATTTGTATAATAACCACTAGTGTGTATTACCCCAAATTACGGCCTCCTGTGAAACATACCTTAAAAGGTTAAAAAGAATTCAAACTGAGCTAGAATATTATTGTGATCCAGCAACAATGTAGTCAGCAAATATTTATGGAAACTTATGCAAATTTTTTACGATATCTATATGTTAGCTGGTATCTGCTGAGGTTTCATACATCTCCTTTTGTAATTCTAGAATTATTTCTATGCTAGATTTTCTAGATATGATAAAGTTTTTTTTAAACAAACTACAAATTCCTAAAAATTTTAACTGTCATGACACTCAAATTTTTTAACAGTATTAAGTACAATAAGCAACCTATATGATTTGATGTTCAGGTTACATGAGCATATAAGGCTCAAGTAATAATACAAAGCAAGCTACTTTCTTGCTTGGGATAACCTCCCTTCTTATTCTTAAATCATCCTCTTATCTAATTATACCCCCCAAAGCCCAGTATCCTTATGCCTTCAAACTATTCTCTCTCGAGTTGTGTAATACTTGGATAAATGTAATTTAATAAAGCCAATGATAATAATAATGACAACTTTTATCAAGAATTTTTTTTTAAGTTTACTTATTTTGAGAGAGAGAGAGAGAGAGAGAGAGAGAGAGCAATGAGCAGGAGAGGGGCAGACAGAGAGGGAGAGAGAGTATCCCAAGCAGGCGCTGTCAGCACAGAGCCCAATGTGGGGCTCAACCTTACCAACCGTGAAATCATGACCTGTGCCAAAATCAAGAGTCAGATGCTTAACCAACTAAGCCACCCAGGCACCTCTTTAATGGAGCATTTAATATGTGCCAGGCACTTTACAAAAACCTTTATATGTATTACCTTATTTAGTCCTCACAAATTTCTATAATATAGGTACTTTTATTATCCCTATGTAAAAAAAAAAAGGGAAAGAAGAAAAACCAGTCAATCTCCAGTTTAAGATAATTCCTAAAAAGAAAATATGGTTGCAAAATATTGGTTACAGGAACCCATTTCCCACTTTTTCATGAAATATGCATTTCAAGTAACACTGAAACTATTATTTCCTTATATATCTTGGAGATTGATTTTATAAAAAAAAAAAACAACTGCATACAGTCAAATTTACAATTATTCATTTTTAACATCAAAGATTTTTTGGCAAAAAAGTAACAGGAGGAACAATATCAACAAAGTATAGAAACCATAATTCTGCTTCTATATTCTCGTGTGCCTAACTTTATTTACTTCTTTGAAGACACCCTTATAGCAGAAAATTATTAATCTCTTTCTTAAACAAAATTATGCATCTTTCTTGCTTCAACAGCTTTCATGGGTAACCTACTACTAACAGAGCACTTCATGATCATTTCTGCACGCTAAGAAAGTTAGCAAACTTGACATCCTGTATCACAATTTACCAAAGTATGTTAATGAATTAAAGTATTTTACATGAGATCCTTAAAGGCTGCACATAAGATGAAAAAAGATTATATAAAATTCTAACGTGAAACAGGGCGCCTGGGCAACTCAGTGGGTTAAGCATCCCACTTTTGATTTTGGCTCAGGTCATGATTTCCCAGTTTGTGAGCTGACAGTGCAGAGCCTGCTTGGGATTCTCTCCCTTTCTCTCTGCTCCTCCCCTGCTCATGCTCGCAATCTCTCTCTCTAACACAAATAAACTTAAAAAAAATTTCTAACCTGAAACTAATTTATTTTGATGAAAAATTTTAGAACCTAAAACAGTAGCTGTTTTCATTAAATGTTTAATAGGAATAAACCTAAACTTATTGATAAGTTTAGCTGATTCTACTATTTCTGGGAATAACTGCTCATGAGAGAACAGTTCTTCTTTACACATTTAATGAATCGTTAATGCCTGGGATGACTATCAGCTCTTTAATTAATTGAGTATTTAGATACAGTGCAAGCTAAAGCCACTGAGATATGTTAAAAGATATCTCAAGATCACTGTCAAGTTAATTAGCTATGAATGCATTCTTACACTTGAAAAGCTTACTGCCAGAATAGAAAATAATTACAGTTTTGAACAATTATCTCTACTGATGCTAAACACTTCAAATGGTAAGGCATTCAGTCATAAAAACCAAAATCAAATACAAATAAACAAGTTACCTGAAACAGCTTCTAATACATGTTTACTTAATTTCCAAAAACTCATACAGCTAAACCACAGTAACTTATAATTTATTAAATTTACACTTAAACCTTTTGGTGTATTAACTTATCCTTCTTATCCAGGAGGAGTACCTGATATATAAAAACTGGATACATACTTAAGAGGAAACAATATGCTTTCTTATTTAGTGAGATGTGTACTCACTTGATACAGGTTCTCTACCCACCTCCCATTCAAATCCTGAAACACGTCTAGATTTTCTATTTTGGCCCTTGTTTCCATTACTTCTTAGATATAATACTCGAGGATGCCATTCCTATCAACTGTTATACTCAGCTCAATTATAAGGCGTTAAGGGGCGCCTGGGTGGCTAAGTCAGTTAAGCATTCAACTCAATTTGGGCTCAGGTCATGTTCTTGCGATTCGTAAATTCAAGCCCACGTCGTGCTCTGCACTGACAGTGTGGAGCCTGCTTGGGATTCTCTTTCTTACTCTCTTTCGGCCCCTCCCCCACTCTTACTCTCTCAAAATAAACTTAAAAAAAATAAGGCATTAAAAAATTATTAAACAAGGATAAATAATGATGTACATTTTGGGGCAAATAATAAGGTAAATAAAAGTGTTCTACCTGCTTTAATAAAAATATAACAATTATCTAGCAATAAGAAATTTTAACTTTATTCATATTGTCAATAAGTATAAATGTTAGATGTACTACCTCCCAAAGGATGAATAACATAGAAAATAAGACCTGGGTTCAAGTCCAGATAAATTTCTTAATCTCAGCCTTATTGTGGAGAAAAATAAATACAGCCAGAATTAAAAGATTCCTTTGGAATTATAAGATTCCTCTGACACTGAATAAATTAATTTAAATGAAAACAATTACATACTATAAAGCACTAAATAAATGTTATCATATCAGTACATCACATGAAAGTTCAAAACACCAGGGATAAAGAAAACAACTCAAAAAAGCCTTGAAAGGAAAAGATACCAACCAAAGATTAGCAGTCAGAAGTATACTGGACCACTCAAATGCTTCACTTAAAGTCAGAAGACAGTTGTGTCCTGTTTTCAAAGTCTTGACAGAAAATAATTTAAACCTTAGAATACTGTATGCAGCAAAATTAGTAATTCTGGAGTAAAGGTAAGATAAACATATCATCAGATATAAAACTCTTAGAGAATTTACTCCTATACATCCTATTTCAAGAAGATACTGAAGGCTCACAGTAAAATAAGTAAAACAAGAAAGAAAAATATATGGGATATAAGGACTCCATCGCAAAAGAAATGTAAAGCAAATTTCCAGCATAATGGTCAACAGGCTCCAATGTGACAACTGCACTGAGTCTAGCGAGCCTAGGAAAGTCCCTCTGCCACACTTACAATTTAGTTCCCAGGGGAACAGACTATCTGATGCATTCTATTGTACTGCAAGAAGCTTTACAGAGAATTTTAGTGACAACACACTGAAAAGTAGGGAAAACTAAATAATGTAGCTATTCCAAGAAAATAAAAAGCTATACAAAACAAATGCAGGAATAGAATCATAGTAATCCACATGGCGAAGCTGCTAAAATTGTTACATAAGAATCACAAACGTTAAAAAAAAATAACATTAATTTAATGAAAAACTGGGATATAACTATACACGGGAGAGATGACAAGTGTATGTATTTTTTCCTGGATTTATGCAAGCACATATATTTCTAGGAAGGAAAATATAAGAGTTAAATCTTCATCTTCTGCAACAGTCAATAGATATTTAAAATTGAACAAGAATCAAGAAATAGTAGCATGGGGGCGCCTGGGTGGCGCAGTCGGTTAAGCGTCCGACTTCAGCCAGGTCACGATCTCGCGGTCCGTGAGTTCGAGCCCCGCGTCGGGCTCTGGGCTGATGGCTCAGAGCCTGGAGCCTGTTTCCGATTCTGTGTCTCCCTCTCTCTCTGCCCCTCCCCCGTTCATGCTCTGTCTCTCTCTGTCCCAAAAATAAATAAACGTTGAAAAAAAAATTTTTTAAAAAAAAGAAATAGTAGCATGGATGTGTTATTTAGAAACAAGAAATAAAAAAACAAAAGAAAGAGCAAAAAGAGTTGCCAGTGATTGACATACTGAAAATTAGATATCAAGGTAGGGAAAAGCTGGTATTAATGAGATGAAAGACCTCCGTTTTTAATTTTAAGCCTACAGTACTTATAAAGTTTAAGTATAGTCATAAAATCATTTTAAAATACTTAAATATGCAAATAACAAAAATAAGTAGGAAGATGAAAAAAAAGACCACTCAACGTCCCCAATTTCCAAGCAGAAGCAAAACAGATAAACACAAGTTAGGGATGCTCTAGATAAGATACCTGTACTAGATAAGAGGTACAGCTGATAACCTCAAAATGGTTTCAGACACACTTTAGATTATATAATTTCTCCTTTATTCCATGTCCTTGTAAATACTTAAATCACAATTTATAGAAGAATAATTTCATGTTACTTTGTCTCTCTTAAAAACAATATATATTTTCTTTAGCCTATCTTCCAGAAATTTTACTCACACTAAGTGTCAATTACATGTAGTGTTTTGTACTCTGTACCCTCACAAGAAGACAGATATTATTATTATCTCCCATTTTTTAAATAAGATAACTGAGTGGCCAATAAATTAACTTATCTAAAGTCACCAAATAGTGCAAACTGGAGTCAGAAATCACACCTGTATCTCTATGACTGTAAATGCCACTCTCATAACACTACACAGTTCCTTATTTTTTAACTAATCGAATCAATATTTACTGTGTGCTTCCTGTGTGCTAGCACACTATTCTAGATGCTGGAGATAAAGTGATAAAGGAAAGGAGCTCCTTGCTGGCTCAGTCAGTAGAGCATGTGACTTGATCTCAGGGTCCTGAGTTCAAGCCCCACCTTGGGTGTGGAGCCTACTTAAAAAAAAAAAAGTGATAAAGGGAATAGACAAGTCCCTCTTAACAGTAATTACATTCTAAAGAAAAAGACAAAAGAAAAAAAAAACCCAATCACATAACTATATAATGTAACGGCAGAAAACGACAAATACAAAGGGTGGCGAACTAGAGGAGAAAAGCAGTAGATCTTTTTACTGAGGGTGAAGAGAGTGAGCCTCTCTAGACAGTGACCTTTCAACACATATACATCTGAATAAGGAATCAAACCACATGAAGATCTGAGGTAAAACATGTTAAGCAAAGAGAAGAACAAATGGAAAAGCCTTATGCAGACTGGAATTTTGTTTGTTAAAGGACAGTAAAAAGACCATTGACGCTAAAGCGACATGAGCAAAGCAGAGTAGGATATGAAGTTAGAGACAGGCAGGGGATAGAACATGTAGAATCTTATAGAGTATTACAAAAAAAGCATTTTTCTGCTTGTAATGGAAGTCACTGGAAGGTTTTATATTGAGGAATGAGTAATCTAATTGATAATAATTAAAATTTCTCTGGCTAGGGGCGCCTGGCTGGCTCAGTCAATAAAGTGTGTGACTCTTGATCTCAGGGTCATGAGGTCAAGCCCCATGTTGGGCACAGCGATTACTTAAAAATAAAATCTTAAAAAAAAAAATCTCTGGCTATAACGTTGAAAATTGATTTAGGCAGGGTGGAAGGCAGATGATCAAATTAGAAAGGTACAGAAAAATCTGGGGCACCTGGGTCATTGGGTTTGAACCTCTCATCAGGCTCTGTGCTGACAGCTCAGAGCCTAGAGCCTGCTTTGGATTCTGTGTCTCCCTCTCTGTCCCTCCCCTGCTTGTGCTCTGTGTCTCTCTGTCTCTCAAAAAATAAAATAAAACATTAATAAAAAAATTTTTTTAATTAAAAAAAAGAAAGGTACAGAAAAATCTGAGATGAGCAGCTGCCCAATATGCTAAGCCTCTAGCCTCCATGAAGCAACTGAGCATCCGAAATGTGGCTTATCTGAAACTGAATGTGCTTAGAGTATAAAATACACACCCAATTTTGAAGACTTTTTGTAGGAAAGAAAAAAAGTAAAATATCTCAACAGCTTTTTACATTTATTATATGTTGAAATGATAATATTTTAGATATATTAGGTTAAATAACATGATTAAAATTAATTTCACTTGTTTCTTTTTGTTTTTTTTTAATGTGGGAACTATAAAATTTTTAATTACAAATGCAATTCCCATTATATTTCTATATGACCATGTTGATCTAGATGGTGACCTGCCTAGAGTTTTAAAAGTGGAGAAGGTAAGATTTGGGATACATTTTGAAAGCAGAGCTTATAAAACTTGTTTGAAGAGTAAATGTGAGGACTAAGACAAAGACCAAGTGGCTCAGTCAGTCAAGCACCGGACTTCTGATTTCGGCTCAGGTCATCTCACGGTTCGTGAGTTTGAGCCCCATGTCGAGCTCTGCACTGGCAGTACAGAGCCTGCTTGGGATTCTCTCTCTCTTTCTGCCCATCCCCTGTTTGCACTCTCTCTCTCTCAAAATAAATAAAGAAAAAGAAAAAGAAAGAAATCATTTTGATTTCAAAACTTTGGGCATCAGAAACTGGGCAACTAGGTGGTGAAATATGCTGTGATGGGGAAGTCTGGGTTGGAATCCTATGTCTGAGCTGCCCTGTTGGATATCCCAATGTCAAGTCATGAACTCTTAGTGTTATAGAGTGGTCAGCCTATAAAGCCTACCCAACAATCTCATGTCAAGTATTCTGAGCAGTACATCAGTAAACATTGTTGATTATTGGTTAAACCACAGTGCAGGCACATATATTTGATTCCTGTGTAATACTAGATTCTGCCAATAAGAACAGTTGAGGGCTTTTTGTCCGACATCTTAGTGAGACTGCAGGGGTGGCTGCTGCTCTCTGAGCTTTGCAATGCCACCCAAGGATGAGAAGAAGAAAGATGCTGGAAAGTCAGCCAAAAAAGAAGGACTTAGGGAACAAATCTGGGGTCAAGGCCAAAAAGAAGAACTGGTCCGAAGGCAAAGTTCAGGACAAGTTCAATAACCTAGTCTTGTTGACAAAGCGACGTATGACAAACTCTGTAAGGAAGTTCCCAACTATCAGCTTGTAACTCCTGCTGCTGTCTCTGGGACACTGCCAGGGCAGCCCTTCAGGGCTCCTTAGTAAAGGACTTTTTAAGCTGGTTTCAAAGCACAGAGCTCCAGTAATTTATACCAGAAACACCAAGGGTGCAGATGCCCCAGTTGCTGGTGAAGATGCATGAACAGATCCTACCAACTGTACATTTTAGAAAATAAAACTTTATTAAATTAAAAAAAAGAAAAAAAGAACATCTGCAGAAATATAGTAACTGGGAGTTCTAATGTTTTAACCTAACAGCTTACAATTCCAATGCTAGCTCTACCACAGTGAAGTATACTTAACCTCTCCATCCCTTTACTCATTACTAAAATGAATGCAATACCTACACCTCAGGCTGTGAGGATTAAATAAGATAACATATGTAAAATAACTAACATGTGACCTGGCACATAGTATAAGCTTAATACATTTCAGCTATTAATAAATTATGTGATAAGAAATCAAATAAGTAAAGCTACCAAAGATTTTTGGAAAGTTTATTCTAGTTCTACTTTAAAAATAGACTGTACAGTATCTGATTTCAGAAATCTCCAAAATCAGGGGTGCCTGGCTAGCTCAGTCAATAGAACATGCAACTCTTGATCTCGGGATTATAAATTCAAGCCCCGTGTTGGGTGTAGAGATTACTTTAAATGCCAAGTCATGATAACAGTAAAAAATCTTAAGGGGTGCCTGGATAGCTCAGTCAGTTAAGCATCTAACTTGTGATTTCGGCTCAGGTCATGATCTCATGGTTCCTGAGATCGAGCCCCAAGCGGGCTCCACACTACAGGTGTAGTGCCCCTTTTCACACTCGCACGTGCACTCGCTCTCTCTCTCCCCCCAAAATAAATAAATAAACATTTTTTTTAATCTTAAAAAAAAAAAAGAAATCTCCAAAATTAAAATGTGTTACCTGTAAGTAGTGTTTGGAACATAGACATCCCTGGCAGGAAACTCCAAAATTTCTCTGGTAGGTCTAACTCTACTGTCTGGGTAAAGCTTCACCTGAAGCAGCTCTGGAGTTAGGCAATAGTGGGGATTTTCAGGTGCAGGAGAAATGTCTATCTTCAGCTGAGCTGGGTATAAAAATATATTATAAAAACAACATAAACAAATAAAACTTCATATTAAAAATGTTCTTGGAAGGATTTAGGTCCTCTTTTTGCAAGAAGTCTGGAAAGAAATCAAAATTACTGTTATCTCAGACCTTAAATTATTTCATTTTACCAAGTCTCAAACTTACTAATTACTGATACAGACACAGTACATGTAAAATAATAAATGCCTACTGAATGAATAAATGAGTGAGAAGGAAAAAAAAGAAGCAAAAGAAAACAAAACAGAAAAGGATCTAGCATAGGATCATGCCAACATTTTGAAGGTTAAGTGATTTAATTTAAACTTCTTTACTCTAAAACAACAAACAAAACAGTTTTACTCTGTAATGGTTTGTTCTGACCATAGTATCAATCTGCTTCAGAATATTTACCATCCTATGTACATTTTTTCACCTAAAGAATAATTGTAAGCCACAAAATTACTCATCATTCTCAAGTCAGTACTCAAATTATCGAAAGTACTGAATCTTGCATATAAACTGTTAAGACCACAAAGGCAGAATAATGAAATGAAGAAGACTGACAGGCATCGGGCAAAGAAAGACACATGGACCAGATAAGTGAAAAAAGAAATACATAATTACTAAAAATATGACATATTAGGGATGAAAGGGTCGTAATGATGTCTACTCAAAATTTTAAAATACCTGTAATAGGTCTTAGTCGCCGTAAAACAGAAGATGGCCTTCTCATATCAGCAAGAAATTTGTACAGATCTTCATCACTTAAGCGGTCTCCTTCCTGAGGAAAAAGCATTTGAGAAAACAAATAGAGTAGATTGAAAAAAAAAATGTATAGTGCCTGTTAATATTCTTACCCTCTTCTGTCCATTTAGTCAGAATGAAAAGATTAAATTAATATAATTATGATTAAAAACAAATACCATACTGATTTCCTTCCTTTTATGCTTTCAAATTTTATTGAGTTATGATACTATTATCTGTACCTTAAATTTAAATATTTACTTATAGCCCATTATTTATGTCTATAAAGTATTAGAAGACACTCTAAAATAAATAAAATCAATAGAAGTTAGAGGGAGATGAAATGGAAAAAAGAAAAATAAGGATATAGACAGAAAAGGGGCATCTGGGTGGCTCAGTCGGTTAAGCATCCGATTTCAGCTCAGGTCATAATCTCACAGTTCATGAGTTTCAGCCCCATGTCGGGCTGTGCTGACAGCTCAGAGCCTGGAGCCTCTTTCGGATTCTCCATCTCCCTCTCTCTCTCTGCCCCTCCCCCACTCATGATTGCTCTCTCTCTTCCTCTACCAAAAATAAATATTAAAAAAAAAAGTTAAACAAAATATATAGACAGAAAAGAAACATACATAAATGACAGTCTTAAAAAGTCATTGCACTTGAATTTCTGTCTTTTCAATTTTATACTACATTTCTCAAATGCAAAATATACAGCATTCACTAAATTGGAAAAAGAAAAAAGTAACAAAAAGATACTTTTTTTTCTGACTGCAAGTACTTAAAAAATTTTATTTTTCATTTGAGTATAGTTAACACACAATGTTACTTTACTTTCATGTGTACAACATAGTGATTCAACGAGTTTATACATTATGCTGTGCTCACCACAAGTGTACCTACCATCTGTCACCATACAATATCATTACAGTATCACTGACCATATTCCTTATGCTGAGTCTTTTATTCCCATGATTTCATTCATTCCACAACTGGAAGCCTGCATCTCCCTCTCCCTTTCACCCATTTTGCCCATCCCTCCACCTCACACCCTTCTGGCAACTACCAGTTTGTTCTCTGTATTTATACGTGTAATTCTGCTTTTTGTTTGTTTATTCATTTGTTTACATAAACTACTCTTTTTTTTTTTTTTAATTTTTTTTTTTTTTCAACGTTTATTTATTTTTGGGACAGAGAGAGACAGAGCATGAACGGGGGAGGGGCAGAGAGAGAGAGGGAGACACAGAATCGGAAACAGGCTCCAGGCTCTGAGCCATCAGCCCAGAGCCCGATGCGGGGCTCGAACTCACGGACCGCGAGATCGTGACCTGGCTGAAGTCGGACGCTTAACCGACTGCGCCACCCAGGCGCCCCTACATAAACTACTCTTAAAGAGAAGAATAATTATTCTGATATTAAGACCAGAATGAAAACTATGAAACAACCTCAATCAATGGGAAAAGAGACAAGCAAACCAACATATAACCAAACCGTACCTAATTAATACAAAATTTTCTATTTCATATATTTTTTCTTGCAATTAAAATAGGTAAGAATTTATTTCATTCTTTTATCCAAGAGTAGGTCTTTAGATTTTATTAATCCAAACCTCCTGCACTTGATATCTTTTTGTTTTTAGTGCAGAGTTCATATACTTATGTGGTAATGAACATATTTAACATTACTTTATTACTGTGACCTCACCTTGAGACATATTCCATTTGTTCACTATTATATTCTAAACATGGTACAGAACTGATCTTCTTTTATCCCACTATTTAGAAAAGTGATTTTTTTTTTTTAATATTTCCTTTTGAGAGAGCACAAGCAGGGGAGGGGCAGAGAGAGGGGGACAGATGATCTAAAGCAGGCTCTGGAGCTGACAACAACAAGCCCAATGCGAAGCTCAAACTCATGAACTGCAAGATCATGACATGAACCAAAGTCAGGCACTCAATCAACTAGGCCACCCAGGAGCCCCTAGGAAGGTGATTTTTTTTTTTTTTTTTAAATTTCTAAGTGGTTCAAGATTTTTGTTAGTACTTTTATAAATAGCTTTTAGTTTTATTGAGTTATGATTAGAGAATTTCATTTTAAGAGGATTTTTTCTGTGGCCTAATTGTTGTAAATGTTCCATCAGTTGCTAAAACAGTATACTCTCTTTTTGAATACAGTATTAACATAACTTTTTAAGTGGTCCTTATTGATAGTACAGATTATCTCTACTTAATTATTTCTGTCTACTTAACCTGTTAAATTGATTATATTATTGGCCTCCAATCTTTACTCCCTGTTTCCATGACATTTGTTGGGGTGAGGCATAATTCCCTCCTCTTGGGTGGGCCATGTGACTTTCTTTGGGCCAATAAGCAAATGTGATACAGAGATCTGAAAAACATCTGTACAAGTGAGCCTGCCCCCTCTTGAAATTCTGCCACTGCTATGAGAACATGACCAAGCCAGCCTGCTACAGGATGAGAAGAGAAGTTGAGACACATGGAAGACGTCTGAGTCATTTCAGTCTTCCTACCAGAAGTCAGTCTCAATTTCCAAATGTGAATGAGCCTAGCTGACACCCTCCACTTCCACACAGCGTATTTTGCCACTATGTACTCCAACTTATATATACTCATCAACAAATAAAACATGTTCCTGAAACTAATGTGTGGGCTTAATTCTGTTTTTATATCTCTATGTATTTTTAATAATTTTGCTTAACAACTTCAAATCTGTACAGAAGCACTCCTAATTACTATATCCCAATCTCAGATAGTAATCTCTCATCAATTTAAAAGAACTGCCTTCTGTATCTCATTTAGGAGAAATTCGTACCATGAATTCTACTTTACTAAAATTGCAATGTCTGCTTTTTCCTTAATTTCCATTTGCCTAATGCACAGTATCCTAGCTATTTAAAAATAATTATAAGAATTATAGATGCTAATAATTTTTAACAAATAGACCATACAAAGTCAAATATAAATGCTCTCCATTGCTGATATTTCCAACAATCATTCATTTTAAGTTTTCACGATCATTTTGTGCTAGTTTCTAGTTACCAGTCTCCAACACAGTGTCCACTACATGGTGAATGCTCAAAATATATTTGCTAAATCAATACGTAGGTAAGTGGATTAATATTCAGTACATGTTGAACATTCAAAAACTATTTGTTGGATCAATAGGTAGGTGGGTAGATGAATGACTTGTTGATTTAAGGTTACAATACCAGTTCAATAATAAAGTAGGCTGAAGAAATGGAAAAAGAGCTGTAGAAATAGTGCAGAAGTGATGCAGCAGTTAAGGAAATAGAAAGAGAAAAAAATGTCATAGCTGCAAGGCTGTGTCATTGTATCAGGTAAATCTACTGTCCATAGCTTTATTTGGCCTATCACTTCATCCAGCTAACACTGTGACCTTTTCTAGACTCTTCCTCATACTACTGTCCATAATAAAAAGACCCTCACCACTTCAGACACTTCTCACTTGCTTTACTCTCCATATGAATCTCACCGAGCAGCTGTCTATAAATGCTATTGATATCAAACTGTGAAAGGAGCTTCAAGCAGATTGCTGTCTTTCAATCCATGGCACATCGTTTCCTAAATCCTTGTCCTCTTTCAAGTTATTAGATATTATAGGCCAGGATTTCCTCCTCTTATTAAGAATAAGACCTCAAATGAAGGAATCCTAAAAGAATACTTAGCATTTCCCAGTCATCTGTTCCAAAATATAGACATGGTACCAATCCATTTTATATCAAAATCCAGTATGTACATGCATACATGTATGCACTCATACAAAAAGCAAGAGGAAAAAAGCTCACTGAAGCAATATTTAACTGCACTATGTGCAATGCACTAATATTTTTCTATTCTCCTGAGTTTGTTCATTTGTTTTCAAGCTGGGTATTACCTATTAAATTTCCATTACTGTTAACGGATCATGATCAGCATTTGAAAATTACTGGTTTGATTCATAATTTGAAGCACAGAGAATATATTTGCAAAGAATAAAGTGTCTTTTATCAAGAACTTCTTGGACCTATAAACTCACCTAAACAAATAATGTTGACCACATTTTAGCAGAAAAATATACTAGTAAGGCCTGAAAGTCCTATTCCATATACTATAGATGTGGTAGCTTCAACCAAAATAAAACTTGGGTAGGGAAGAGAGATACAACCACTCAATGACTAAGAAAATTCATAAACCATAAATGTTTAAAAGTTAAAACATTACATTTAAGAAATAGGATATAAATGTGGAGGATTGATGTTGATGCATTTTAGTGCTAACATTTAAATATAATTATACAATAGCAGATACAATATTATTTTATTCTTATACTTTTTACTCTTAAAAGTTTTTTTAATTTCTAGAAATCACAATTATTACATGTACATGTACTACATGCAAATATACAATTATAATTTTTCTGAAACCAAAATAATATTATGTACAAATATCCCCATAGAATTCCTACATGACAGAACAATACCTGCTTAAAAAAATTCGTCACTGTGAGAGTAGCAGGTCGAAAGCTGGTCAAGTTACAAGCATCATCTCCACTTGTTGTCCTTTCGAGTGATCGTCTGCCAACAATGCTAGAATTCCTCCTCTCTGACCAAGACCCTTTTCGTTCTACCAAGGGAAAAGAAAAGTTTGGTATTCATTTTCATAATATTTAAATTGTTTTAAAATCAGCTTTCCAAACACAGGAAAAAAATTCATTCAAGTTGAAAATTATCTACCCAACACACTGATTGTAGTAAAGAATTTCATTTCTGGAGAGATCGGTAAGGAAGCACCATACCTAAATCTCCTGGTTCTCTTTTAAAACTTCTCCAGTGGAAAATAAGTTTCTACCACACAAAGACTATGCATATGACCAAAGATGAGCTATAACATGCAGCTACAGAGAAACTATGCATTTAATAGGAAATATTCACACAATGAAAATTTTAGTTACCATCTAATGGTCCCTCAGTCTTAGCACTTGAATTTGAAACAGAATTTTAAGATAACATTCATTCAAAGTCCTTGCAAGATACCCTTATTATTCAAAACCAACTGGAAAACAACAACAACAATTGAACAACTATGCTACAGATCAACAAGGAAACTGAAGACTTAAAACCATAAACAAACTAATACATGTCACTAAGCAAAAGTAGAATGTGTGTTCTTCTCTAGCACACACAGGGCATTCTCCAACATAGATTAAGCTATAAAACAAAATAAAATAAATTCAAAAGGACTGAAATCATATAAAATGTTTCCCAAGAACAGTGAAATTAAATTATAAATCAGTAACAGAAAAGTATATGGGAAATTCATAAACATGTGGAAGTTAAACATACTCTCGATTCTCGAAAAACCAGTGGGTTAAGGGAAATAACAAAGAAAATTAGAAAATACTTAAGATACATGAAAATGAAAACACAATATCCCAAAACATATGGCATATCATTAAACCCGCACTCAGAGGAAAATTTATAGCCATAAATGACTATAAATAAAAAAGAAAAGCTCTCAAATAAGTAACTTAACCTTTCATTTTTAGAAAGTAGAAAAAGAGAAAACTAAACCCTAAGCAAGCACGAGAAATGACTCAAAGACAACAGCTGGATGACAATAAAAGAAATAGAAACTACAAACATAAGAATGAAGCCAAAAACTGGTTCTTCAAAAAGTAAATTTTAAAAACTTTGCTAAGTGGGCGGTTAAAAAATACAACATCTCAAATTACTTACATCAGGAATGAATGAGTAGACGTCACTACAGCTCTTAGAAAAGGAATTATATTACAATATTTTGAATCACTATAGGTCAAAAATTATACAAATTTTATACAAGTTTATATAAAATGAACAAATTTCTAGAAACACAGTACTGACACTGATTTAAGATGAAACAGAAAATACAAAAAGATCTAAAACAAGCAGAAAGATCTAATTAGTAATGAAAAAACTTATCACAAAAAGACCAAGCCAAGATGGCTTCGCTAGTGAATTCTTCCGATTTAAAAAAAAAAAAACAAATACCAATCCTTCACAAACTCCTCCAAAATAAAATTTATAAAAAAAGGAATAATTCACAACTCATTCTGAGGCCAGTGTTACTCTGATACCAAAACCAGACAGAGATTTATTTCACAAGAAAGAAAAACTACAGACCAATATCCCTTATGAATACAGAAGAAAAATACTAAACAAAATATTGGGAAACATATTCTAACATCAACAAAAAAATTATATGCCATGACCAAGTGGTAATTCTCCAAGAAATGTAAGATTAGTTTAACCTCTAAAAGCCAGTCTATTAATGCAATACACCCTACTAAAAGAATACAGGACAAAAACCATACAAGTCAATTCAAAAGCAAAAAATGCATTTGACAAAATCCAACATCTTTTGATGATAAAAATACTCAAAGAGTTAGGAATGGATGGGAATTTCATCAATCTACTAAACTACATTTATGAAAAACCTACAGTAGACATCATACTTGATGATAAAGGACTGAATGCATCTCCCCCCCAAGGTCAGGAACTGAATGCATTGACCCTCAAGGGCAGGAACACTCCTGCCACTTCTATTTAATATAGTATAGAAGGTTCTAGTTAAGATTGTTAGAAAAGAAAAAGAAGTCATCCAGATTGAAAAAGAAACAGTAAACCTTTTATTATTTGCAGAGGGCAATATCTCGTATATAGAAAATGTTAAAGAATCCAAAAGAGGAAAAAAAAAAACCCTGCAATTAATAAACATGTTCAAATGGTTTCAAAGCACATAATCAATATTCAAGTCAATATTATATACACAAGAAATGAACATTCTAAAACTGAAATTAAGAAAACAATTCCATTAAAAATATCATAAGAACAATAAAACAATTGGGTATGCATTTAACAGGAGAAAGGCAAAGATTTGTACACTGAAAACTATAAAACATTGAAAAAAATGTTAAGATCTCAATATATAGAAAAACATTCCATGGATTGGGAGATTTAATATTGTTAAGAGGGCAACACTCCCCAAAATGATTTATAGATTTAATGTAATGTCTATCAAAATTCCAGCTACCTTTGTGCAGAAATTTACAGCTGATTCTAAACTACATATTAGGGGCGCCTGGGTGGCGCAGTCGGTTAAGCGTCCGACTTCAGCCAGGTCACGATCTCGCGGTCCGTGAGTTCGAGCCCCGCGTCAGGCTCCGGGCTGATGGCTCAGAGCTTGGAGCCTGTTTCCGATTCTGTGTCTCCCTCTCTCTCTGCCCCTCCCCCGTTCATGCTCTGTCTCTCTCTGTCCCAAAAATAAATAAACGTTGAAAAAAAAAATTTAAAAAAAAAAGTAAATAAAATAAACTACATATTAAACTACAAGGGCCCAAGGGCGCCTGGGTGGCTCAGTCGGTTAAGCAGATCTCAAGATTCATGGGTTGAGGCCCACACTGGGCTCTGTGCTGACAGCTCAGAGCCTGGAGCCTGCTTTGGATTCTGTGTCTCCCTCTCTCTCTGCCCCTCCCCTGCTTGCGCTCTGTCTCTGTCTCTCTCAAAAATAAAACTACAAGGGCCCAAAATAGGCACACACACACACAAATCTGTAAATAAGATAATAAAGTTGTAGAGTTGGAGGACCACTCTTCCCAATTTCAAAACTTACTGCAAAGCCAAAAAAATGAACACAGAATAGTACTACCATGGGCTTAGCATATAAATCAATGGAATAGAATTGAGTCCAGAATTAAACCCATACATTTATCATAAACCAATTTTCTTTCTTTCTTTTTTTTTTTTTTTTAAATATTTATTTATTTTTAAAAGAGAGACAGAGCGCCAACTGGGGACGGGCAGAGAGAGAGGGAGACATAGAATCTGAAGCAGGCTACCGGATCTCAGCTGTCAGCACAGAGCCCTACACGAGGCTTGAACTCACAAACAGTGAGTCCATGACCTGAGCCAAAGTCAAATGCTTAACCAACTGAGCCACCCAGATGTCCCGTGAACTAATTTCCAACAAGAATCACAAGACCATTTGCTGGAGAAAGAATAGTCTTCCTAGCAAATAGGTGTTGGGACAACTCAATAGCTACATTAAAAGAATAATATTGGACCCCTACCTCTCACCATGTAAAAAAAAAGTAACCCAAAATGGATTATACCTAAATGTAAGAGCTATACCTATAGAACTCTTAGACAAAAACATACAAACAGATCTTTCTGATCTTGAGTTAGGTAATGCTTTCTTAGATAGGACTCCAAAAGCACAAGCAACAAAAGAACAGAGAAAATGAATTTAAAATTTCTATGCTACAGGGGCACCAGGGTGGCTCAGTCAGTTGAGTGTCTGACTTCAGCTCAGGTCATGATCTCACGGTCCCATGGATTTGAGCCCTGCATCGGGCCCTGTGCTGACGGCTCAGCAACTGGAGGCTGCTTTGGATTCTGTGTCTCCTTCTCTCTCTGCCTCTCCCCTGTTCATGCTCTGTCTCTATCTATCTCTCAAAAATAAACAAACGTGAAAAAAAAATTTTTTTTTAATTTCTATGCTACAAACACCAGCATTAAAAGAGGAAAAAAAAACCCCACAGACTGGGAGAAAATATTTGCAAATCCTTTATTAGATAAAAGATTTGTTGGGCAAGGGGCATTAAGGAGAACACTTGCTGAGATGAGCACTGGGTGTTATATGTAAGTGATAAATCACTAAATTCTATTCTTGAAATCATTATTGCACTATATGTTAACTAACTTAATTTACATTTTTAATGTAAATTAAAAATAATAAGAAAAAAATAATAAGAAAAAAAGATAAAAGATTTGTATCCAGAATACATAAAGAACTCTTAAATTCAAAGACAAGAATATAAAAAAGCGGGGCACCTGAGTGGCTCAGTCACTTATGCATCTGACTCCTGATTTTGGCTCAGGGCATGATCTCACAGTGCATGAGTTCAAGCCCCTCATGGGACTCTGTAATGACAGCATAGAGACTGCTTGGGATTCTCTCTCTGCTCTTCCCCAGCTTGCGCATGCGTGCGCTCACTCTCTCTCTCTCTCTCTCTCTCAAAATAAATAAACTTAGGGGTGTTTGGGTGGCTCAGTCAGGTCATGATCTCATGGTTTGTGAGTGTGAGCCCCACATCAGGCTCTATGCTGACAGCTCAGAGCCTGAAGCCTGCTTCAAATTCTGTGTCTCCTTCTCTCTCTGCCTCTCCCCTGCTCACACTTTGCCTCTCTCTCTCTCAAAAATAAATGAATGTTAAAAAAAATTTTTTTAATAAACTTCAAAAAAAAGAATATTAAAAAGCCACATAAAAAATGAGCATCCACTAGATAAAACAAAAACAAAGACATTAAAAAAATGAGCAAAAGACATGACTACATATTTCTTCAAAGAAAGTATA
This sequence comes from Leopardus geoffroyi, assembly GCF_018350155.1. Taxonomy (NCBI): domain Eukaryota; kingdom Metazoa; phylum Chordata; class Mammalia; order Carnivora; family Felidae; genus Leopardus; species Leopardus geoffroyi. The sequence continues at coordinate 51,403,749 of NC_059328.1, forward strand.
CACATAACCAGTGCACATAAAATTATACTCAAGATCATTAAATATCAAGGAAAAGCAAATCCTAAACCACAATGACAAACCTCTTTGCCTACACTAGGATGGCTGTAATCAAAGGGCCAAATAATAAAAGTGTTCGCAAAGATATGGAGAAATTGGAACCTTCACACACTACTAGAAGAATTTTAAATGGTGCAGCAACACTGGAAAACAACCTGATAGTTCTTCAAAACGTGAAATATAGAATTGTCACTAAGATCCAACAATTTCTAGTATATGTCCAAAAAAATGAAAACATGCCCATACAAAAGCTTGTTCCTGAACATTAACTGCAGCATTATTCATACTAAACAAAAAGTTTAAACGACTCAAAGGTCCATCAACTGATGAATGGATAAATAAAATGTGGTATATCCACACAATGGACTATTATTTGGCAATAAAAAGAAATTAAATAGTGATACATGCTACGACATGGATGAACTTTTAAAACGTTATGCTAAGTGAGGGGCGCCTGGGGCGCTTAGTTAAGTGTCCAACTTCGGCTCAGGTCATGATCTCCTGGTTCATGGGTTTGAGCCCCGTGTCGGGTTCTGTGTTGATGGCTCAGAGCCTAGAGTATGCTTTAGATTCTGTGTCTCCCTCTCTCTGCCCCTCCCCCACTCGCACTCTGTCTCTCTCTCTCTCTCAAAAATAAATAAAACATTAAAAAATAATAATAAAAAAATAAAACATTATACTAAGGGAAAGAAGCTTGTCACAAAAGACTGTATATTGTATAATTCTATTGATATGAAATGTCCAGCATAGGCAAATCCATATAGACCTTATAAGGAGATCAGAGGTTGTTTAGGATTGGGTTTGTGGATTGGAGGAGAATGGAGGGTTACTAATGAATACAAAAGTGTTCCAAAATTAAGACTGTGGTGATGGTTGCAGAACCTTGTGAATATATCAAAAAAACAATAAATTATACACTTTAAATGGGTGAACTGTATAGTATAGGAATTGCATATCAATAAAGCTGTGGGGGAAAAAAGGAAAAAAAAGAAAACTCTTTTATGCCTCACAACACTGTAAAGTCTATAAATAAAACAAGCCTGGAGAGGGTGGGTGATGGGTATTGAGGAGGGCACCTTTTGGGATGAGCACCGGGTGTTGTATGGAAACCAATTTGACAATAAATTTCATATATTGAAAAAAAATAAAATAAAATAAAATAAAATAAAATAAAATAAAATAAAATAAAAATATATATATATAAACAAAACAAGCCTATATAAAAAAAAGAAAAATTAAACATTTAGAAATATTTTATATAAAACACTCTTACCTCCAGTGCTTATTTCCACCTCTGTAGAATCTCTTTCCAAACTCCCCGCACTGCTAACAATATTCATTAAATGGATTGCAGTCCAAGCAAAAGGCATGCGATATTTCCCAAGTCTTTGACAAAACTGATCAGCTTGACTTTTCAGCTTCTCCAATTTTTCCTTATTCTGCAAAACAAAACTTTATACATTATATGATTATGCTCGAAAGAAATGAATCAAAGACTACTCCATTGTATATAAAAAGACAGCTTAGGAATTCTCAATTCTCAACAAAGATGGAAGAATAATCTATACCTTTCAGAGATCAATTAACACTGTATTATCTTTTTTTTTTTTTTTTTTTTTTCAACGTTTATTTATTTTGGGGACAGAGAGAGACAGAGCATGAACGGGGGAGGGGCAGAGAGAGAGGGAGACACAGAATCGGAAACAGGCTCCAGGCTCTGAGCCATCAGCCCAGAGCCCGACGCGGGGCTCGAACTCACGGACCGCGAGATCGTGACCTGGCTGAAGTCGGACGCTTAACGGACTGCGCCACCCAGGCGCCCCAACACTGTATTATCTTAACCGCTGAATAATTTTAATCCATTCTATAAATGTGTGTGTAGAGTAAGTCTTTCAAATTTATTTTTGTGATTATCTCATTTTGGTAGGAAAGAATGTAGAGCAAGTGTCAAACGTGTATGTATTACAAGTACTATTTTATGAAAAGAAACATAACCATGTTCAAGTCAGCAACTGCTAACTACAAAATATTCTAGGTTAAACTTACTAAATTGTACTACTCTGAAAAAGATGGGAGCAGTTGAGCCATTTTGAAATAATCCTTAACTTATGGCAAGAGAAGGAGTGAGGTAAAGTGGGATTGGGGGTACCAACAGGCTAATAACATATAAGACCAGAACTGTAATAAAAGAAGCAAACAAACAAAAAAAAAAATACTGCAAAAAGACTAAACCCTAGAAACAGACTGATGGTCCAAACAGTATGTGCCTATCTGGAAGACATCCTGAAGCTGGCCCAACTTTTAGGCTATCCCTGAAACAAACACTAAGGTAACGGGCAATAGCCAACTAATGGTCCAAAAGTAAAAATCTACACCAAATATCTTACATACTCTTTCCATACAGGATGTTGTCAAGGTATATATACACTAACAATAGAGCCCTACCTTGAGAGTCAGGCCTGGGATAAGATGGACGGATAACTAAATGTTAGCGCTGTTTATTGCTATATATATTATACCTCCAAAATAGGTGATTGCTTTAAAAGCCTAGATATCAAGTATACTTGATTCTATCAGCTTATGTAGGCATGTAATAAGCTGCTATTGTAATTATGAGCTCCACACAACAGCAAATTTAAAAAATGACAACCCGGGGAAAGGTTATAGAATACTTGAACCCTAATTTCAACCAGCAAGCCAGGGATCAGAGAAGAGTATCATGTACTCAGTTCTACCTATATTAGCAGAAAAGGCTCAGTTACTGTTCCAAATTTCACAAAAATAGAAAGCAAAACATATTCTAGATTTTGGTAACTTATCGAGTATTCCTCAAGCATACTCCTGGATGTTTCAACTATTAAATCATGTATTCAATCATGTTATTCTTGTAGCTAACTCAGGGTATCTGAAATTTGGTACCAACTTTATATCAATTGCTTTTGCTTTATATGTGTACCCAAATTCTAAAAATTAGTCATCTGATGGCAAAAGGGAGATAGTATTTTGTTTTTACCATATTCCTTAATTATCAGTGGCATTCCTTAATTATCAGCAGCTAGACAGAGCCCCAGAGTACTGCTATCTTACTATAAAAAATTATACTATATGGGGCACCTGGGCAGCTCATTCGGGTAAGCTTCTGACTCATGATTTCAGCTCAGGTCATGATCTTACAGTTCATAGGATCAAGCCCTGCATCAGGTTCCAGGCTGACAGCTCAGAACCTGCTTGGGATTCTCTCTCTCCCTCTCTCTCTCTGCCCCTCCCACGCTCATGTGCAAGTGCTTTCTCTCTCTCTCTCTCTCAAAATAAATGAACTTTAAAAAACCTTTTATGGGGCGCCTGGGTGGCGCAGTCGGTTAAGCGGCCGACTTCAGCCAGGTCACGATCTCGCGGTCCGTGAGTTCGAGCCCCGCGTCGGGCTCTGGGCTGATGGCTCAGAGCCTGGAGCCTGTTTCCGGTTCTGTGTCTCCCTCTCTCTCTGCCCCTCCCCCGTTCATGCTCTGTCTCTCTCTGTCCCAAAAATAAATAAACGTTGGAAAAAAAAAAAAAAAAAAAAAAAAAAACCTTTTATTACCAATATCACTATTTTATGAAAAATCACTATTTTTAAAAATTTTAATACTTAGGAATGAAATGAAATTAACTTAGTTCTCTCCAAGGAAAAAAAAAGTCAGGAGTCACTTAGTTTGGGGGTAAGGGAGATTTTAAAGAATAACACAGCATATGAAAAAAGCTAAGTGACAAAAAAAGAAGAAAGTAAGAAAGCAGGTAGTCCAATAGAAAATAATGAATTAGTAGTTAAATTCTTTAATATGCTTCATAATTCTCCCAAATAATAACTTGGGAAATGAGAGGTTATTTAGTGTTGGGTTCAGGGACTGGGGGAGCATTGGGAGGGACTATATGACTATACAGGTGGGAAAAATGAGAGGCATGATACTCTACCTTTGTGGCATCTGCTTCTTTAAAAATCATATATGGTTCTGCACACTCTCCAATGTCACCTTGCTGTAGGACTTTTTCTAACTGTCAAAAAATAAAACAGTAAAGACTAATTAAGCTTAAAAAAAAAATCAATCAAGGTAATACACCACATTAACAGAATGACAGGAAAAAAAAACACATGATCATCTCAATTGATACAGAAAAATAACTGGGCAAAATTCAGCACCCTTTCATGCTAGGAACATTCAACAAACTAAGAATACAAGAAAACTACCTCAACATAATAAAGACCATATATGAAAACACCACAGCTAACATCATATTCAATGGTGAAAGGTTGGAAGTTTTTCCTCTAACATTAGGAACAAGATAAGGATGCTCACTTTTACCAATTCTATTCAAAAAAGTACTGGAAGTCTGAGCCAAAGCAATAAGGCAAGAAAAATAAAAATAAATGAGTCCAAATTTGAAAGGAAAGAGTAAAATTATGTGTTTGCAGACATGACCTTTTGTTCAGAAAACCTTTATAGTACACACACACACACAAACACACACACACACAAATGGTTAGAACTAATAAATAAATTCAGCATAGTTGCAGATTCAAAATCAATATGCAAAAATCAATTATATTTCTAAATACTAATAATGAAAAATCTGTAAGAAAATTAAAAACACAATTTCACTTACAATAATATCAAAAAGAAAAATATAAAGGTATCCCCCACTTTTAGAAAGCTAACATTATGCTACTTTGATCTTACAAAGACCTACATTACTACCTGTTTTTGCTAACTGAAAGAAATCTGAAGAAGATTTTCACTTTTACAAAAAAAGGGGAAAGTAAAAATAACATTCAGCATATACTTTGCAAATACAGGCAGCACACACCCGGGGCAACAATAGTGGCACTGCCAAGCTCCTTCCCTGGGAATTACAACTCAGTATCTCAGCATCAAACCACCATAGTTCTACACTGTGTCTATGAGCATCTGTCCTTTATCTCAATTTATTTTGTGCATCTGTTGGCAAGATATGTCCAAAGGCATCATGAAAGACTGAGAGAGTTATTTTTTTCGGTCTAAGAACATTCAAATATTTTTCCATATAAATTAATGTTAATTGCTTTGTCACTTTATAAAATTTCAGCTTACAAAAGTTTCATCAAAGCACTCTTCTAGATAGCAAGGAAACATACACTGAAAAATTAACTTAACCAAAAGGGTGAATGATATATAATCTGAAAACCATAGAACATTGGTAAAAAAAACAAAAAAATTAAAGAAGACACAAACAAATGGAAAGATATCCTATATTCATGAACTGGAAGACTAAATTGATATTAAGAGGCCAATTCTATGCAAAGCAATCTACAGATTTAATGCAATTCCTATGAAAATCTCAAAGACTTTTTTTGTAGACATAATAAAATTCACCGTAACATTCATGTGAAATTTCAAAGAACCCTGAACAATCAAAACAAACCTTTAAAAAAGGAACAGAGTTGTAAGTCTCATACTTCCAGACTTCAAAACAATACAAAGCTACAGTAATAAAAAATATATATATGATACTGGCATAAAGACATACATATAGACGAATGGAACAGAATACAGTCCAGAAATAAACCCTCATATATGTGGTTAAATAATATTTTGTTAATATTTATTTAGTTATTTTGAGAGAGAGAGGCAGTGTGCTTAGGGTAGGGGCCAACAGAGAAAGAGAGAGAAAATCTTAAGCAGGTCCATGCTCAGTGTGGAGCCCAATGAGGGGGCTCATCTCACGACCATGAGATCATGACCTGAGGTGAAATCAAGAGTTGGATGCTTAACCAACTGAGCCACCCAGGAGCCCCAGGCTAAATAATTTTTAACAAGACTGCCAAGGCCATTCAATGGGGAAAGGACAGTCTTTTCAACAAATGGTGTTTAAAAAACCATATACCCAAATGCAAAAGAATTAATGGTGTTTAAAAGACCATGTATCCATGGGGCACCTGGGTGGCTCAGTCGGTTAAGTGTCTGACTCTGGTTCAGGTTAAGGTCTCATGGCTCATGACTTCAAGCCACGCATTAGGCTCTGCACTGACAGCTCGGAACCTGGAGCCTGCATCAGATTCCGTGTCTCCCTCTCTCTCTGTCCCTCCCCTACTCGTGCTCTGACTCTCTCTCTCTTTCAAAAATAAACATTAAAAAAAATTTTTCTTGGGGGTGCCTGGGTGGCTCAGTCGGTTAAGCGTCTGACTTCAGCTCAGGTCATGATCTCGCGGTCTGTGAGTTCAAGCCCTGCGTCGGGCTCTGTGCTGACAGCTCAGAGCCTGGAGCCTGCTTCAGATTCTGTGTCTCCCTCTCTTTCTGCCCCTCCCCTGCTCATGCTCTGTCTCTCTCCGTCTCAAAAATAAATAAAAACATTTAAAAAAATTTAAAAAATTTTTTTTCTTAAATCATATATACAAATGCAAAAGAATAAAGTCTTTACTCTCTATCATATACAAAAATTAACACAAAATGGATCAAAGACCTAAATGTGGACCTAAAATTATATAACTCTTAACAGAAAAAAATAGAATCTTCATGACACTGGATATGGCAATGTTTTTTGGATTTGATGCAGAAAAATACAGGTAACAAAAGCAAAATACAGAAATTGGGCCACATTAAAACTTTGTGCATCACAGACATAATCAGGGTAAAAAGGCAACAAATAAAAAAATATATACAAATAATGTATCTAATAAGGAGTTAATATCCAGAATAATTATTTTTTTTATTTAATTTTTTTTTTTAACGTTTATTTATTTTTGAGACAGAGAGAGACAGAGCATGAACGGGGGAGGGTTAGAGAGAGGGAGACACAGAATCTGAAACAGGCTTCAGGCTCTGAGCTGTCAGCACAGAGCCCGACGCGGGGCTCGAACTCCCGGACCGTGAGATCATGACCTCAGCCGAAGTCGGCTGCTTAACCGACTGAGCCACCCAGGCGCCCCCAGAATAATTATTTTTAAGTTCTACAACTCAACAACAAAATAAATACAGTAAGCCATGGTTTGCAAGCATAATTTGTTCTGGAAATATGCTTGTAATCCAAAGCACTCAGATATCAAAGCAAATTTCAAGAACCACTGGCTCAGCTGTGATCATGTGACGTTGAGCGTCATGTACAACTCATATTGCAAGACACTGCTCATTTATCAAGTTAAAATTTATTAGAAATGTTTGTCTTGCGGAACACTCACAGAACAAATTACAATCCAAGGTTTTACTTTAATCTGATTTTAAATGGCAAAGGACTTGAATAGACATTTTTCCAAAGAAGACACAAAAATGGCTAACAGGATATGAAAAGATCCTCTACATAACTAATCATAAGGTAAATGCAAATCAAAATACAATGAGATTATCACTTGATAGCCATCAAGATGATTACAATCAATAAAACAAAAAATAACAAGCATTGGCAAGGATACAGAAAAACTGGAACTCATGGGCACTATTGGTGATTATGAAAATAGTACATCCATTATGGAACACTATACAGAGGGTCCTCAAAAAATTAAAAATAGAATTACCACACAATACAGAAAATCTATTTTTAAGTATATATCCAATAGAATCAAAAGCAAAATGTAAACCATTATTTGTACACTCATGTTCATAGCAGCACTATTCACAAAGCCAAAAGGCAGAAGCGACCCAAATGTCTATCAAGAGATGTGTGGACCCGAAAAACAAATAATCCAGTGAAGAAATGGGCAGAAAACATGAATAGACACTTTTCCAAAGAAGACGTCCAGATGGCTAACAGACACATGAAAAGATGCTCAACATCACTCCTCATCAGGCAAATACAAATCAAAACCACACTCAGATATCACCTCACACCAGTCAGAGTAGCTCAAATGAACAAATCAGGAGACTATAGATGCTGGAGAGGATGTGGAGAAACGGGAACCCTCTTGCACTGTTGGTGGGAATGCGTACTGGTGCAGCCGTTCTGGAAAACAGTGTGGAGGTTCCTCAAAAAGTTAAAAATAGATCTACCCTATAATCCAGCAATAGCACTGCTAGGAATTTACCCAAGGGATACAGGAGTGCTGAGGCATAGGGGCACTTGTACCCCAATGTTTATAGCAGCACTTTCAACAATAGCCAAATTATGGAAAGAGCCTAAATATCCATCAACTGATGGATGGATAAAGAAGTTGTGGTTTATATACACAATGGAATGCTACTTGGCAATGAGAGTGAAATCTGGCCTTTTGCAGCAACGTGGATGGAACCGGAGAGTGTTATGCTAAGTGAAATAGGTAATACAGAGAAAGACAGATACCATATGTTTTCACTCTTATGTGGATCCTGAGAAACTCAACAGAAAACCAGGGCGGAGGAAAGGGGGGGTGGGGAGTTACAGAGAGGGAAGGAGGCAAACCATAAGAGACTCTTAAATACTGATAATAAACTGAGGGTTAATGGGGGTGGGAGGGAAGGGAAAGTGGGTGATGGGCACTGAGGAGGGCACTTGTTAGGATGAGCACTGGGTGTTGTATGGAAACCAATTTGACAATAAATTTCATATTTAAAAAAATAATAAAAAAATAAAGTTAGGTAAATAGGTTATGACAAACTGAAAAAAAAAGAGATGAGTGGACAAACATATATATATTAAATATTATACAATGGAGTATTATTCAGCCTTTAAAAGGGAGAAATCCTAAAACAAGCTACAACCTGATGAACCTTGAAGACATTATACTAAGTACAATAAGCCAGTCACACACAAAAACAAAAACCAAATACCGTATGATTCCATTCATATGAAGTATATGAGGTCAAATTCATAGAAAGAGCAAACTGGTGGTTGGCAAAATCTGATAAGAGGAGAAAAAGTCATCTAATATAATATCAATGTACAGAATTAACAATTTTTTAAAAATTGCTCAATTGGTTGAGTGTCCAACTCTTGATTTCGGCTTAGGTCATGATCTCACAGTTTGTGAGATCAAGCCCTACTTTAGGCTCTGCACTGACAGTGTGGAGCCTACTTGGGATTCTTTCTCTGTCTCTGCCCCTGCCCTGCTTGTGCACACATTCTCTCTCAACATAGGTAAGTAAACACTAAAAAAAAAAAAAAAAAAAAAAAAAAGTAAAAAAAAACTCACAAAACAGTATTGAGTGACCAATGCAACAGTTTCTACTTCTAATTTTTTTCTCCACTTCTAATTTAATGTCTCACGTTAACCCTATATAACTTAATATTTTCAAAAAGAAAAGAAATGTAAATAAAATAGGGTGAAAGTCCAGAAACCAAATCAAGCATATCTGATTTGTAGGAATTGTGATAATTCCTTGTAGGAATTTAGCACATATAAAGTTGATACTTCAAATTAGCAAGTGGAGGACAAAAAACTCTTACAAATAAAATAAAATTAAAATAATCCAATAAAATGGATAGGATTACACAAGTGTATATATTTTTTCACTTGAAACATATGTATCCTACATACACTTAAAATTCATGTTTTTTATATTAAAAATCACTTACAAACAAGTTAAAAATGAGCTATTTCAATAAGTACTTCATAAAACAGAATATCCAAACAGCCAATAAATCACTCAACATTCTTAGTCATCACAGAATATAGACTAAAATTGAGGGGCGCTTGACTGCCTAGGTCAGTGGAGCATGGAACTCTTGGACCTGGGGTTGTGTGTTCAAGCCCCATAGTGGATGTGGATATTACTTAAAAATAAACTCTTAAAAAAATTGATATAACATGACAAACATATCAGAAATAAAATACAAACCAGAATATAAAACAAAATTAATAAAATTTAAATGTCAAATACAATAAAATCCGATGATGGCAAGTGTTAAGAAGGAAATGGAGCAGCTGATATTCTCAAAACTGTTGAAAAGAGTAAAAATTGGAATATCCATGTAGGGAAACCGGTTGTAGAAATAAACCCAATGTCCAACAATGAGAATGGAAAAACAGTGATATATTCATATAACAGAATATTATATAGGATTAAAAACAACTACTGCTACACGCAAAAAGCCTAGATGAATCTTAACCTAATTCTTTAGAATACCAGAGACAAGAATTTATACTATACGATTCCTTTCCTATTAAGTTTCAAAAGAGGCCAATATATGGTAAAAGTCAGTATAGTAGGAAAGGGCACAAAGAAGGCCATTTGCTAATATTCTACATCTTGATCTAGATGTACTTAAGTTCAGTATGTAAAAATTAATAAAGATGGACACCCTGTGCATATTGCTAATTGTAAACAAAGCTTACAAAGAAAACAATTTCTATATACCAGTGACAAATGAAATTTTGTATGTAATTTAAAATGAAAAATGTTAAGTGATACCATTTATAATATAATCAAAAATACCAAATCACCAAGAATATATGAGAGGAAAAGACCTAAAAACATGAAGGAATATATCATGTTCATTGACTGAAAAACAATAGTTTAAAGATGTCAACTTTCTCAAATTGATCTATATATTTAATGCAATGCCAGTCAACATCTCTGTACATTATTTCTTGAGAGAAAGAGAGCATGCCTATACTGAGGGGTTGAAGAGACTGACAAGTAAAAATTTACACAAAAATATAAAAAGTCAAGCTGGAAAAAAAATACACCACTTATTATAAAGCTACAATAATGAAAGCAGTATAGTAGTGGTACCAAGAAAAGACAAATAGACCAGTGGAACCAAAAAAGGCACCTGGGTGGCTCTCCTCCTATGGAGGACTCTCACAGCCATTATATTGAGTGAAAGAAGCCAGGCACAGAAGACTCGTTATTATGATTCCTTTCATATGAACTTCAAGAAGAAGAAAAGCTAACAATGGTGACAGAAGTTAGAATACTAGTTATCTAGAAGGGCAGGGGTAGTCACTAGAAAGAGAAACACAAGAACCCTCCAGAATAATTACGCAATGGAAATATTCTATGACTTGAGCTCAAGAGTGATTACACAGGCAAACACACATGGAAGAATTCACCAAGCTGTTTACTCCAGATTTGTAAATATCTCATTGTACATATTTTATACTTCAATTTTTAAAAAAACTGATAAATATCAAGTATGACTAGCTGAAACTCTTATTCACTGCTGGTGGGAATGCAACTGTCACAGAGACTGAAAACATTTATTTGATAGCATCTACCAAAGCTGACATACAAATATTCTGTGACTTAGCAATTCTACTCCCAAGAATAAACTAAATACAAGTGTATGCATATGTCTATCCTCATGGAATGCAAATATTTACAGAATTTCTGATAAAAGCCACAAAATTAAATTAACCAAAATGTCTATCATCAGTAAAATGAATTATGATATATTCATACAATACTAAACAACAATGTAAATGAATTTTATTTTTATTATTTTTTAATGTTTATTTATTTCTGAGAGAGAGAGACAGAGCATGAGCACAGGAGGGACAGAGAGACAGAAGGAGACACAGAATCTGAAGCAGGCTGCAGGCTCCGAGCTGTCAGCACAGAGCCCGACATGGGGTTCAAACCCATGAACTTTGAGATCATTACCTGAGCCAAAGTCGGACGCTTAACCAACTGAGCCACCCAGGAGTTCCAGCAATGTAAATGAATTTAAAACTTGCATACAGCGGTATAATCACACAATCATGTAGCAAGTCACGAAATATATATAATGTTGGATCCTATTAACATAGTGTTCAAAAACAAGCAAAAATTTTGAGGGAAAAAAAAAGGAGCGGTGAATGGTACATGGGCAGTTTCTGGGATTCCGGTAATGTTTTGTTTCTTAACATGGGTGGGTGGTAACAGAATATATTTATTTAGGGATAATTCATTAAATCATGTATTTATGACTTTTGTGTATTTTCTATAACTATGTCACACCTCAATAAAAAATTAAATGAAATTAAGCTTATTTTGTTATCATTACCTTATTGTAACCCACGTTTTTCTTCATCTATTTGTGGGTTTCTTTCAAAGAGCTTTGTTTTTGTTCTCTAAAATGTCAGTCTTCCATAAACAATAATCCAAACACAATGATATTACCCCTTCACCTATTTACCAGAAAGTATGCTAATAAACAGGACACAAAAATGAACAAGGAAGACCTAATCCTGGCTGAGCCAGAATTCCCGTATCTCAGACAGTGATAGATTGCACTTAATAGCCCCAATTCTTCACCCTTCCTTTATCCCCCTCACTGCCACCTGACACTGGAATTCCTCTGAATAAAGACGCCAAGTATATATCCTAACTTCTTGCTTTTGTGTTCTGTCATATGATTTGTCTTGGCCAATACAATGTTAGCCTGTGTGATGCAACCAAGGGCTTGAAAAGTGCCTGTGCAGGGGGGTCTGCTCTTTGGCATTTCTGCAATTACCATGAGAATAAACCAAGCTAGCCTGCTAAAAAAGCAATATACAAAGAAGTACAGCTCCAGCTGAATCAAATGAGCCCCAACCAACCAAAAGACGGTTTCAGGAGCACAGCCACCTCGAGGAGAGTACAACCTACATCAACTGACCACCAGACAACCTGGATGCATGACCCAAACAAACGTTTGTTGTTGCATGCCACTGGGATTTTCTCTTTCTGTTCTTGAATAGCAGTAGCTCACCAATACACAGATCAATGGCATTTTTCCTCTCAAGAAACAAAAACATCCTGCTGCACCAGAAGTGATTTAGCAAAACCTCCTAAATACATCTCCTTTAAATTTTTAATAATATTTTAACTTGTTCATTTTTTTGAAATTACAGGGAAGTCATTTTCTATGTATATACATATTTTTATGTACATATATATTCTACACAATTGAGATCATTCCATAGAGTTTTGTGCCAGACTTATTTTTCACTGAATATTATATCACACATGCGTTTCTATATCATTAAAATTTCTTCCAAATAGTGGTTTTATTTGCCGTAGTATCCCATCATATGGATGTACATTGATTTATCTCCCTATTTACTCATATTGAACATTTACAATGTTTCTTACCCTTAATCCTATCTAAACTGTTCACTCTCAACCAAATCTTGTCACTAAATAATCTCATTTTCATGCAGTCAATATTCGAATCATCAGCTGTATCTTTTCATCTCGTTTCCTTAAATATGTTCTATTTTTATGAAAATGTACTATTTTCCCATGTAAAGGTACTTGTATATACAGTATTTCTCAACTGTATTAATATTTAGAACTTTATTCTGAGTTTCTGAAGACCACTGCTGCTAAATCTGTGCTTGTAGGATTCATTGTAGCTAAGATCTATTTTAAGCTGAATTCAATGGGAATGTGTCGACAAATTAGGACATTATTCCTGTGGGTAAACAGGATTCATTCTGTGACAATCCACTTTATAACCTTATTGTAAAATTCATTACCTTTTATAATTTTATATAAATAAAGATAAAATGATTAATGAATATATTTTAAGCTTCTTTCAAGTCAAGGTCAAGTTATAGTAAATTATTCCTCAACTTAAGCTAAGCAGCTTCATAATATTCAGATTTTAGAATTCATAATCCTTATTCAGTTTTTGTGTTTATTTTGCTTTGTTTATTTCAAATTTTTAATTTAAATGTCAGTCACGTAATACATAGGATAATATTAGTTTCAGGAGTGGAATTTAGAGATTCATCACTTATATAAAACACCCCGTGCTTATCACAGTAACTGCCCTTCTTAATACCTGTCACCCATTTAACCCATCCCTCAGTCCAACTCCCCTCCAGCAACCCTTAGTATGTTCTCTATAGTTAAGAGTCTGTTTTACAGTTGGCCTCGTTTTTTATTCTTCCCTATGTTTGTAATCCTTATTCTTAATTGGAGGACAGTCAAATCATAATGTTCCGTGACCTCAATGATTTAGATATTAGTATTTATATAATTTAGAAACTAAGTGATAACATCATAATAAGACTCCTATGAAACTTAATTGTATATGCCAACTTGGGTAGGCTATAATGCCCAGTTATTTAATCAAACCTACCTAGATGGTGCTGTAAAGGTATTTTTTAGAGGTGATCAGCATTTAAATCAGTAGAGTAAGGCAGACTACCCTCTCCACAATGTGAGTGTGCCTCATCCAATCAGGTGAAGGCCTTGAGACCAAAGATGGAAATTTCCCAAAGAAGTAATTTTCAAGACTGCAACATAGAAACCCTGCCTGAGTCTCCAGTCTGCTGCCCAATTCAGATTCAAGACTACAATACCAACTCTTACCTGCATTCCAGCCTGCCAACCTGCCCTACACATTTCAAATTTGCCAGCCCCCACAATCACACAAGCCAATTCCTTAAAATCAGTCAATCTCTACCTGTATGTGTGTACATACATGTGTGTGTATTTCCAGCCTACTGATCGAGAACCCTAATAGAGTTCCCACTCAAAAAAAAAAAAAAAAAAAACTTAGGTAGTTTTTTTTAGGTAGACTACAGTCTACATCCAGTACTGTGTTAAGAAGTTTTAAGACAAAAAAAACACATGAAGATAAAATCCTTACCCTTAAAAACCTTGTGATATTCATAGGGAGACAAATATACAGACACTACACAAACAAACTAATTTATTTAACATTACTCTTACCTTTATTACAAGAAAAACATCTTGGGAAGGATAAGTGATAGAAAAAATAGCTGATCTTGCCAAAGTGGTAATGGCAGCAGGTGGTACATGGGGACGTAATAATCCTTTCATCTGCTCAGAATTAAGGTCAAAATAAAAGTTTTCTGAAATCTAAAAAAAAAAAAAACAAAAATTCACATATTAAATTTTAAAATCTGTACATTTTGCAAATATCAAGCATACTCAGTCTTAAAATATTACAGATATTACAACATTACACTAACATACTGTATATCATATATTTCATTGACCAATCTTTATATGTCTAAATAAAAGCAAAAAGAAATATACAAAACTATCTGAGAAATATACAAGAAATATATTCTAAAGAACTCTATCCCAAGCTCTTTTGATTAGAAATGTAACCTGTAATAAAGTACACAAAGAAATTATTGAGATGAATTACCTCAAATTGAGAATTAAAAGAATTATACAAATAATATTTTAGCAAATTTGATTTAGCAAATACAAGTTGCTGGGGCAGAGTTCCACAGCAGAAATCTATAATATGTTGACAGTAGAAGTCACTGAAAGTAGTTAGTTTCTACCACACATTAAGCTTAGAATATTAAGAAATCCTGTATGAGGGGCTCCTGGGTGGCTTGGTCACTTGAGCATCCAATTTTGGCTCAGATCATGATCTCACAGTTCACGGCTTCAAGCAAACCCCACCTCAGGCTTTGCACTGACAGCACGGAGTCTCCTTCAGATTCTCTGAGTCCCTCTCTCTCTGCCCCTACGCTATTTGTGCCCTCTTTCTTTCTCTCTCTCTCTCTTTCCCTCTCAAAAAATAAACATTATTTAAAAAATGCTGCATGAGATAGCCCTCTGAAAGACTCCTAAGTGCAATAAAGATACAATGGTAAAACTAAAGCAGTATTTAAGATAAAAGACTTCAAGCATATATAAATGATCTTTTTAGCTAGTGTGAATTTTTAAATCACATCAACAAAACTTTATAATGATTCTAATCCTTTATACATTATTTGCCTAAAATGCTTTTCTTGTATTAACTTTTCCTTAATTTTAAAGAAAGTTGCTTCTGCTATTTGCTTTTGGAATTCTTTCCATTAAATAAAAACTAGGTATCAACTAAACTATTTTATAGTAAGAAAATATGTTTAACAAGTCTTAATAAATTAAATTTCTATTTTCTTTTGAAAAGATCCATATTTAGGGGCGACTGTATGGGTAGTAAGTTAAGCATCTGGTTCTTGGTTTTAGCTCAGGTCATGATCTCAGAGTTCATGAGTTCAAGCCCCAAGTTGGGCTTTCTGCTGTCAGCACAGAGCCTACTTGGGATTCTCTCTCTCTCCCTTTCCCTCTGCCTCTCCTCTGCTCATTCTCTCTCTCTCGCTCTCTCTCGATAAATAAACTTTAATAAATAAAAATAAATAAATAAATAATCATGTTTAACAATTCTCAAAAAATCATTACTTATAAAACAACTTGAAAACAAGTTTCTGAAACCTAGGAATGTGACAAAAGACTATGTTCAAATCATATAATCTTACCTTTTTCTTTTCCTTGACATCATATAAAGCCAAACTTGCAAAAATAGGTTCAATTTCAATCTCAAACCTTTAAGAAAAAAAGCAATTAGTTTAACATTTCTACATCTGTGCTATACCATCTATGCTACCCCTCCTTCTGAAACACTTTTGCAAGTATATCTTTCAGTCTAAATCAACCACTACTTCCATTAGGTAATTTCATATATTCAATGTGAAAAACTAAGAAAACACATTCAAAATTTCAGAGAAAAACAGGAGCATACAAAATTCCACCACATGGAGAGAACCAAAATTAACAGTTTCAGTGCCTATCCGTCTAGCCTTTTGTCTATGTATAATTGCACTTGGTAAATGGATTTATTTTTTAACATTCATTTACTTTTGAGAGAAAGAGACAGAGTGTGAGTGGGAAAGGAGCAGAGAGAGAGGGAGACACAGAATCCAAAGCAGGCTCCAGGCTCTGAGCTGTCAGCACAGAACCCAACACGTGGCTCAGGGCTTAAACCCACAAGCCGTGAGATCATGACCCGAGCTGAAGTCGGACGCCTGACCGACTGGACCACCCAGGTGCCCCAACTGGATTTTTTTTTTAAATGAAGTGTGTCACTGTATATTTAGTAGTCTTGCTTTCTCAACTGCATATTTTATGGGTATATTTCCCTGTCATAAATATTAATCTAACCATGCTTTTTAATGCTCAAATACAAATTTTCACTATATGAATATGTAAAAATGTATTTTATAACTGCATGCTTAAATCAAGATGTCTAATTTCATTTCCAAGAACTTGACTTACATACGGTAAACACTTAGTAACTATTTGCTGAATAAAGTAATATGTGGGGCACCTGGGTACTCAATCAAATACCCAACTCTTCATTTCAACTCAGGTCATGATCTCACAGTTGTGAGGTCAAACCCCATGTTGGGCTCCACACTGAGCATGGAGCCTGTTTGGGATTCTCTCTCTACCTCTTTCTGTCCCTCCCCCACGGCTGCATGCTCTAGCGCGCTCTCTCTCTCTCTCTCTCTCTCTCTCTCTCTCTCTCAAAATAAATGAATTAATTAAAAATATTTTAAAAAAGGGAATAATATGTAACATGAGGTTAACTAAAACTCTAGAGCAGTGATTCTCAATAAAGGATGATTTTTCCCCCAATAGGACATTTGGCAATGTCTGGAAGCATTTTAAGTTATCATTACTGCAGGAATATTACTGATATTTAGTGAGTAGAGAGGCCAGGGCTGTGGCTAAACATTCTGCATTGTACAGGAGAGCCTCTGACAACAAAGAATTATCCAGACAAAAATGTCAATAGTGCCAAGGTTATAAAAACCCTGTTCTACATTGTTCATTTTTTTTTTTTTTTTTTTTTTTTTTTTTTGTCATGAGAGTATCAAAGTCTTTACAGGAGATAACACACAGTCGCATTTGGTTGAGTTGAATGAAGGGGGATTCACAAAGATTCCGATAAGATTTAGGAAAACAACTAGAGAGAGTACAATTCTCTGGAGACAACAATCGCAGGGAGTCATTACCAATCCTTGACCTAAAGGAGACCTTAGAAGTGGTAAACCAAAACTGAGAAAGAACAGGTATACAAGGGGCTTTCACAGAAACACTGGCCTTTGGAGGAGAAGGCAACCAATCAACATGACCTAGCAGGGAATGAGTAAAAGGATATAAGTAAATACCACTGATTTCACTCTCTTCCATCCTCTGACTTCTGTTGATGTCTCTCTTAGCAGAACCCAACCCAGAAGCCAAAAGAACAGAAATTTTGGTGATACTGTCTACATGGCTCAACCTCTACAAAGCCTACTGTACAAACTCTCTAACACTTGTTACTGTCACTCTTTCTGATTCTGCAACTTCAGTGGGTATCTGTTATCACACTGGACTTTTAATATGCATCTTCATCTATTTATGACCACACAGACACCCTCTTTTGGACCATTTTTCTATTTTTTGTTTGGCATTTTCCTCATCTATTTATACTTCTTTATTCATTCTGTATACAGATGCTTTGTCAAGTGAATGTACTGAAAACATCTTCTCCCTCTGTATGACAGAGAAAGATAGAGAAACAGAGAGACACAGATATCCAACTGTCCTGTCAATTTATTGAAAAGATTACCTTTCCCAACTGTCTATACAGTTGTCTCCCCTTATCTGCAAAAAATATGTTCTAACACCTCCCATGGATGCCTGAAACCTTGTAGACAGTACTGAAACCCATATATACAATGTTTTTTCCAATGCATATGCTACCTGTGATAAAGTTTAATTTATACTTTAGGCACAGTAAGAGATTAACAACAATAACTAATGACAAAACAGAACAACTATAACAACATACTTTAATAAAAGATATGTGAATGCAGTCTCTCTCTCTCTCTCTCAAAATACTTTACTGTATTATATTAATCCTCCTTTTCCTTACAATGATATGACCTGATAAAATGTCTACGTATGAAATCAACTGAGGTAAATAACACAGACATTGTGACATAGAGTTATGCTATTACTGATATTCTGATAAGTCAGAAGGATCATCATCTGTGCCTGGACAGCAGTTGACCACTGGTAACTGCATACATGGAGAAGAGGGGGGCTACTGTAGTGCCACTGTAATTGTAAATCAAAATACACACATAGGTCTATTTTTTAGCCCTACTCCATTGGACTAATTTTCTAATTGTATGTCAGTGCTATATTGTCTTCATTAGCTTCTGTCTTAGGTAATTAGCTTACTGTAGCTTTATACTAAGTATTAATACCTATTTTGTTTTGTAAACTGCTTCAAAACTTCCCTGCCTCCTTTCAGCCCTTTGCATTTTCATATAAATTTTAGATTCAGATAAAAATAAGCAAAAATAGATCAAAGATAAATGTTAACTGCTTATTCAGAAAATGAGTATCCTATTTTGTAATTTAGCACCATAAAATTCATGCATAATAACTTTCTCTATGATATTCTTGGACAGTATTTAAAGATCCCTATTGTTAGTATGATGAACAAAGGTTAAAAGTTTTGAGGAAACAACGAGTGTGCTTCACATTAAGAAAAGCTACTAATGCATGACAAGAATATTTTAAATGAGATACATCATTTCATTTTTTTCTTTAATGTTTCAAAAGGCTCTTCCATTATACAAAGGGACTGCCATGGTTGTATTTTTTTTTCTTTTCTGTTTTTAAATGTATACCTCTCATACACTCAGTATGAAAACTTAAAAAACGCATACTATGCTACTCCCAGGCAACCAAACATACACGTGCTTGAGTTTGTCAAGAAATACTATTTGAGCACCAGATACTCAATGCAAGTGCACCAAGCTGCAAAAAAGGTTGCTTTTTTCCCCACTGTTAAGTGCTCATTTATTTGAAATGTTGAGAATTCAAAAAACACTTTTTAAAAAGGCAATTTCTTAAAATACTTATTTCTTTTGAGAGAGCAGGAGAGGGGTAAAGACAGCGGGAGAGAGAGAATCCCAAGCAGGCTCTGCGCTGTCAGGGGAGAGCCCGACATAGGACTTGATCTCACAAGTTGCAAGATCAGGACCTGAACCAAAATCAAGAGTCAGGTGCTTAACCGACTGAGCCACACCGGTGCTCCAAAAAAGCAATTTTTAATCATTCCAAGGCCTACCAAAACACACTACTGACAAAATTAGGGTGAGACCCTAAGCCAAAAAGACTGGTGTCTTTATAAAAAGAAAAAGAAACACCAGAGAACTTTCTCTCTTCATGCAGGAACAAAGAAAATGTCATATCGGGGAACAAGAAGAAGATGGCCATCTACAAGCCAGGAAGAGAAGTCTCATCAGAAACCAATCCTACCAACACCTTGAACTTCAACTTCCACTCTCCAGCACTGTGAGAAAATAAATTTCTGTTGTTTAAGCTACCCAGTCTATGGTATTTTATTATGGTAGCTGGAACAAACTAATACAGGTATGAAGTTTCTCTCTGGGGTGATGAATATGTTCCAGAATTAGTCACAGCAATAGTTGTACAACTCTGAATTTACTAAAAACCACTGATGTTAGACTTCCACGGAAGATGGTGGAGTAGGAAGACCCTAAGCTCACCTCTTCCCATAGATAACACCCACATAAGTGTAAATAACCCAACCCAAAGACTGGCAGAACAGACTCTCCACAGCTAAATGTAGAGAAGAGGCCACATCAAAGGAAGGAGGAAGAGCAGGTGAGGAGCTAAATGAACCCACAGGACCATCCACAGGAGGGAAGGAAACAGTAAATGCAGAAACAAAATGAGACTCTCACTAAGCACCCCGTCACAGGGAACCCAGAGGGGGCAGACTAATAACATGTGACTTTGAAAATCAGAGAGGCCAGGGGTGCCTGGGTGGCTCAGTCAGTTAAGCATCCGACTTTAGCTCAGGTTATCTCATGGTTCGTGAGTTCGAACCCTGTGTCGGGCTCTATGCTGACAGCTCAGAGCCTGGAGCCTGCTTCAGATTCTGTGTCTCCTTCTCTCTCTGCCTTTCCCCTGCTCATTCTCTCTCTCTCTCTCTCAAAATAAAATTTTTTTTTTAATTTTTTTTTTTTTAAATCAGAGAGGCCAAATTTTGTGAGTTCTTACAGTGAGGCTAAACACCTCGAATTTTAAAAATCAGCCAGGAGGGCAAAATGAAACTGAGTTCCCACCCTTAATGAGACAGCACAACAAACAGTCCCTCAGATTTTACAGCACAGAAGTATCACCTTGAAAAATTCCTGGTGTATTCAGGAGGAAGATTTGTTTACTAATCTCAGAACATTGCTGGAGGGGCAGGGATCATTGAGAGACTTCTCCAGGAGCAAAAGAGCTGGTGGGTGCCTTTTCCCTCCCTGATGCCCCAACCTAAATATCTGCAGGAACCAGCATACTGCCAACACCTGCACCTAAACTGCTAAGAGCACACCATGCCTCTGCATTCTCCTGCAGACCTGCCCCCTGCAATATCCCTTGGCAGAACCCGTCCAAAGCGGTGCCACAAGCCTGACAGTGGGCAAGCAGCCCTGATAGGAGCCAACACTACTATAAAGCGACTCCTACCCTGGGAAGAGAGAAAAATAACCAAACATACCAGTCCCCCTTTGGCCCCAGCTGGGGGCTGGGGGCAGACACCAACGAAAGCTTCTCAGGAGACAACATGGAAGGTGTCCAGCAGTTTGGTGCCGCTACATTTCTGGCAAATACCTGGTCTGACTCAACTTAAGCCCAAGGCGACCTTAGATTCACCCGCTAACACCAAAGGGACAAAATCCTGTCCACAAGAGGCAAAAAGAACCATCACAGATGACAAACTAAAGGCAAAAGCAGCTTAGCCCTGACAGGACACCTGAATGACACATAGGAGACCTCCTCAATCATCAAGGATCTGGTGAACAGGGGACACTACACTGCAGGGCATTACAAGACCTCTTCTTAAGGCCACTACTTGAAAGAGCAGGAGACATAGCCAACTTTCCTAACACACAGAAACAGACACATAGAGTTAGACAAAATGAGGAGACAGAGGAATTTGTCACAAATGAAAGAAACAGGACAAAAGAGAACTAAACAAAACTGAAATAAGTCATATGCCTGACAGAGAATTTAAAGGAATGGTCATAAAGACACTCACAGAACTTGAGAAAAAGTGGAGGACCTCAGTGAGACCCATAACAAAGAGATAGAAAACATACAAAAGAACCAATCAGAGATGAAGAACTCAGTAACTAAAATTAAAAAGACACTAGATGGAATAAATAGGAGACTAGAGGAAACAGAGGAAAGGATTAGTGACCTGGATTAGAGGATTAGAGGACTGAGAAATGGAAAGCAATCAAGCTGAAGAGGAGAGAGGGAAACAAAATAATAAAAAATGAAGACAGACTTAAGGAACTCAGCAGCACCATCCAGCATAATAACATTTGCATTACAGGAATCCCAGAAGAAGAGAAAGGAACAGGGGCAGAAAATTTATTTGAAAAAATAATAGCTGAAAACTTCCCAAATCTGGGGAAGGAAACAGAAATCCAGATTGAGGAAGCACAGAGAGCCCCCAACAAAATCAACCCAACGAGGTCCACACCAAGACACATTGTAATTAAAATGGCAAAAAGCAGCGATAAAGCAGAGAATTTTAAAAGCAGCAAAAGAAAAGTTACATACATACAAGGAAAACTCCATAAGGCTACCAGCTGATTGTTCAGCAGAAACTTTGCAAGCCAAAGGGAATGGCAAGATATATTCAAAGTGCTGAAAGAAAAAAACCTGCAGCCAAGAACACTTTATCCAGCTATCATTAGAACAGAATGAGAGTAAAGAGGTTCCCAGACAAATAACAGTTAAAGGAATTCATGACCACTAAACCAGCCCTACAAGAAATTTTAAAGGGGACTCTTTGAGAGGAAAGACCATAAGCAGGAATAAGAAAAGTAGGAAGCACAAAAGCAGCAAAATTAAATATATCTGTAAAACTCAGTCAAGGATCCACAAAATAAAAAGATGTAAAGTAGGATACCTTTTATAAACATAGGTGGGGGGTGGTAAAGAATGGGTTCAAACTCAAGCAACTTAATATAGACTGCTTAGTCATAAGATGTTATACATAAACTTAATTGTAACCACAAATCAAAACCCAGTAACAGATATGCAAAAAATAAAGAGCTAGGGATCCAAGTATATCACTAAAGAAAGCTAGCAAATCATGAAAGAAGTGAGCAAGAGAAGAAAGGAACAGAGAGAATATAATGCTAAGTGAAATAATTCAATCAGTGAAAGAGAAAATCCATATGATTTCACACATATGTGGAATTAAAAAAAAAACAAAAACAAACAAAAAACCAGAAACCAGACTGTTAACTACAGAGGACAAACAGATAGTTACCAGAGGGGAGGTGGGTAGGGAAGGAGGATGGGTGAAATAGGAGAAGGGGTTAACTGTACACTTATCATGATGAGCAATAAATAATATACAAAACTGCTGAATCACTATATTGTACACCAGAAGATAATAAAATACTGTATGTTAACTATATTGGAATTAAAATTTTTTAAATAAATAAAAACAAATAAACCACTGACTTTAAAAGGGTGAATTTTATATTTAAATTATATCATAAGAAAGCTGTCAAAGCAAATAAAAAAACAAAAAAAGAATATGATATTCAAAAGACTCAATGCACTAAAGCTCTAACAACTTTCTAGATAAATCTAACTAAATACATAATGCCTTAGCTTTCAAAGGAAGAAAACTGCCTAAGTTATCCAGACACGGAAGTGGTCTGTCCCTATGAGTTGCTCCTTTTAGAAAGTTCTATGTATTAAAACTTCCTTTTTCTTAAGTCAGAACTGGTAATTAACCATAATATTAACATGATACAATGAAAACAGCATCGAGGTGTTTTGTTTTGTTTTTTTCAGTTACTGGGTGCAAAACAGTGAGCATGCCAGTCAGTTCACTTCTGCTAATGCTTTTGAATCTTGATTTCCTCATTTGTAAAATGAAGAAAATAATATATACCTTATAGAATTACACTGAAGACAAGATGAGTTAAAATAGAGAAATTAAAATAAAATAAAGCACTTTGTGAAGAATATAAATTCAGGACATTATCACTTCGATGACGTTAGATCAGAAGTCATTTAACTTTTTTACATAAAGAAAAATATATAAACTCAGAATCTTCAAAACACCCACAAAGCCCACCATGTAGGCTTGTATAATCAAGTCTTTAAGGGAAAAGATACTTTGCCTTTATATTCCCTAAGCCAAGTACAGTGTCCGGTAAACACAAGAAAATTCAGCAAATTTTTGTTCAAGTTTTAAGACTAATTATACAGCTGTGACAAAAAGTCATCTTCACCTGTGAGCCAAAAATGTTCTTAAAGCTTACCCTCATACAATAGTTTTAATGCTTAGTAGCACTTAAAATTACGTATAGAAGAACAATACTTCTCAAAAGGATACAAATACAAGCATAAAATCTACTAGGATTTTGTTATACTAATATTCAAAATGTTATTTGAAAAATAAAAGTTATACAGTAAACAAAATAAATACTCACTTGAGTGATAAACATTTTACAAGAAGTCTTTGACCAAAATGCTCTTTGGGCACATCAGGAACACTAAGTCGTTCTATTGGCTCTTCCTACAAATTGACAAGCAATACTAAAATGAACATTCTTATCATATGTCAACCCTTTATAATTTTCTAAAAACTTATTTTATTAATCTAATACTTTTAGTCTTCACAACTGAGCAGAGAAAATAAGGACCAATTTACCCTCAAAGAGAACTCATTAGATCCTAAATGTGCTCAATTCATAGAAATTATATTAAGTTATATATTAAGCACAATATATATATTTCGTTTACTAAAAGTTATAGCTATGTTTCAGTTGTTTTATTCCCTATATTATTAGAATACTTTATGTGATATTCCCAAAATATCTATCTTAATAATCATCTGCTTCTTTATATATAAACATCTATACCTCATCTGGTGATGGGTGCAGAGCAAAGAGTTCCTTGTGACGGTTTGATTTCCTTTGGTCATCATTCTGACGGTCTATTTCTTCATTGGGCGTTCGATCAAGTAAATTAGGAAGCAGAGCATCAGGAAGCGAATTTTTCAAGTCAAAAATACTGCAGGCCCAGCTACCCCTTGGAGTATCATCTATTGACATTGAACGTCTTTTAAGATCATCCTGTCGTGCAAAACATTAAATATATTAATTAAGAAATTAAAAAATAAACTACTTTAAAATAATTTCTTGTAATAATTTAAAAATAAAAGTATTACTTGCTCATCCTGGTAGTTGTTGCCATCTGGAGCTTCATCAGATTCAAAGACCTGTTTTGGCAAACCTTTTTGCCTTTCTTTCTGTTTATCTAATGTATTAGGATTAAATCCTGTTCCCAGTTTATGATATCTATTCAAAATAAAATAGTTAAATACATATCAGTTTTTGGAAATTTTTCATTTTCATCACGATGTAATAAGCCCACTGTTCTCTGTATTACTTCTTTACATTAATAAGGGTACATCCCAGCAGTTTTGATTGTGTCAAACATTTAACCAGAGTGATCGATTAGGAAGACTTCCATTCACAGTTCCTTTATTTCAACTAGAGAACAGATAATGAGATTCCAGAAGTAAATTATATTCTCCTTCTTTCCATGGGAACCATGTATATATAACTTAAGTTGTACTTTCAATTCAGAGTTGTACTTTCAATTCAGAGAACTTTTTTCTTTTCAGTAAAAAGAAAGAATGAGAAACCAGGTTAAAGAATAAAATGAGAGAGTAGAAAATATGTATTACATTCATAACAATGTAAATTTTTTAAAGGCAGAAAAATATAAAGCACTGAATCTTAAAATTTCAAATAGCCAAAAAAGTTCCTATATCTCATTATGTATAAATGATCTTAAACAAGCTAAAACTGCAGACTTTAAAAAAAATTTTTTTAATGTTTATTTTTATTTTTGAGAGAGTGAGAGACAGAGCGCAAGTGGGGGAAGGTCAGAGAGAGAGAGGGAGACACAGAATTTGAAACAGGCTCTAGGCTCTGAGCTGACACGAGGCTCAAACTCAGGAACAGGGAGATCATGACCTGAACCGAAGTTGGATGCTCAACCGACTGAGCCACCCGGGTGCCCCTAAGGCTGCAGACTTTTAAAATGAAAAACAGCAAGATCTCCACCACTGCATACATATATTACGTAACATATATTGTTACGTAATACATATATTACTTAGAATAACTCTGAAATTAATGTAACCTTCTTGCCTAAAAACCCAATATCCAAGAGCATTCAAGACACCAAGATCCAAGAGCAATTACTGTTCCACACTTCATATAGCCCAACTGGGGAAAATTTTAATTGGAGCAAAAACAATTATGATTACCAGAGGATGATATGGTTCTTGCCACCAGTGAATTTATGAAATAGTAAGGAATCACACTTGATATGAATCATTCATATTGTGTCTTGTTGCTAAAGATATGAAAATAGCAGCTACACGATCATATCACTGCATAATCACAAAATAAAAGACAGCATTTTCCTCTGGAAGAACTAAAATAAGGATATTCAATGTAATAACATAAAAGGTATTACTCAAAAGCAGATGTTTTACTCTTTCATGAAATTTTTAAAGTGCCTTAATTTGTGAAGTTGCATGTCTAAGCTGCTCTAATAAAAGAAATGTGTTGCATTCTGCCTCCTTTATGTCCTAAAAAATTAATTGACAGTATAAAATTCAAAAGAGCTGAGAATGACATGATTCATGATCAATACTCTTTTTTCTTAAAGCTTCTTTTTTTTAAGTTTATTTATTTATTTTGAGAGAGAGAGAGAGAGAGAGAGAGACAGAGAGTCAGGGGCAGAGAGAGAGAGAGAGAGAGAAAGAGGGAATCCCAAGCAAGCTCTATGCTGTCAACGCAGAGTGTAACACAGGGCTGGAACTCATGAACTATGAGATCATGACCTGAGCCGAAACTAAGAGTCAGATGCTTAACCAGCTGAGCCACCCAGGTGCCCCAATCAATACTCTTATAAATTAACACTCTGACCTCCGGCTGGTTGCTATGATAAGGCTCTACAGGATTACCCATCCAACCCCATACACACACCACCATTGTTATGACCTCATATCTCAGCATTCTCTCCCTCATTTATTCTATTCCAGTCACATTGACCTCTTTGCTATTCTTTGAACACCCCTAGCATGCTTCCAGCATGGAGCCTTTGCATATGCTGTTCTCCCCTCTGCCTAATACATTCCTGAAATCCAAAGGGCTCACTTCCTTACTCCCTTCAGGTCTTGGCTCAAATTCACCTTATTAGTAAGGTCTCTTCTGATTAGTTCTACAAAGTAGGAAATTCAGCCCCTCTTCTTGGCTCTCCCCATCCCCCTCACCCTACGTTTTTTTTCTCCATAAGAGTTACCTCCACCATACCTTTTGGCTTACTATTCCACCCTTTGGTCATGATGTCCACTTTGCCAATAAGACCATCTGCTGAGTTTTTTATATGTTTTCGCTGAATAAAATATTAATTTCCAAAGATAACTAGTTGATTTTTACACGATTACCATATCCTTTCATGTCTCCTTGAGGAAATATATATGTTTTAATGTTTATTTATATTTGAGAGAGAGAAAGAGAGACAGTGCACGAGCAGGGGAGGGGCAGAGAGATGGACACAGAATCCAAAGCAGGCACCAGGCTCTGAGCTGTCAGCACAGAGCCCGGCGCAGGGCTCACACTTACGAGCCGTGAGATCATGACCTGAGCTGAAGGTGGACACTCAACTGACTGAGCCACCCAGGCGCCGCTCTATTGCCAGCTTTCAATTGTTAGTTCTGTTATTTGTAGTTTGATAATTCTTTTGAAGCATGCTGATCTTCATCAAATAGTTGGCAATTTTGGGTTCTGTGTTCATTTTTAAATTTATAACCCCATATCTGTCTGGAAATACTGTATCTGCCTCGCTCACCCCATATCTGGTGGTTGTGGAGAAGAAGCAAATCATGCTGCCAGGCAGAATCTGCCAGTATCTACTTTTCCGGGTATGAAGGGTTCCTTCTTCTTCCATGGCATGCCCACCCTGGCCACTATATTAACAGCTCAAGACCCATAATAGATGCTCTAAAAATGAGGCAGATACCTCTGCAGCAGCCACTCCTGTATAATCAGGGTACAGGGGATTTCAAAGTAACCGAATGTCAAACAGTTACCCGAGGTCTCCCTTCCATTGCCTCAATTCACTGTTTCTGAGCTTAAAGTGCTACCAAGGCTTCTTCATATATCTTCTCCTTAGATTATTCTGCATTATGGTTTCCTCTTATGTTCCAATCACACCTATCTTCTATCTCTCAGGGATACTTTAAAACTTGTAGTCCAATAAAAGTACCCCCTTTGCCATTTACTATACCGCCAATAATAAATAATATCTGATGTAACAGAAAAAATGTAAGCATTAGAATCTGATGCTCCTAGCTTCTAATCTTGGCTATCCTATTTTCTGGTTGTGGGACCTCAAAGACGTTACTTAACTGCTCTGAGCCTGAACAATCTTATCTGTTGGAAACTTAACTGAGATAAAGTGCCCAATAAAATGCCCTACACATAGTAAGTACCCAAAAATGTTAACTACCTTACCTCTTTGTCTAAACCAAGGTCAGCACCCCATGATGAGAGTTATTAAGTAGCAGACTCCATGATTCTGAGATTAATGTTTATATTATATTAAGATTTCTGATTAGGAGTTTTCAACATACATGCATAGAAGATTTTTGAGTTATTTGACAGAGAAACAGTTTTATTCACTAATAAATCTAGCTATTGAAATCCTTATCAAAATTGTAAGTTCATAAAAATCGCTCTTCTTTATAAAGGGTAACAGACTGGCTTTTATTAGGTCACACTAAAACTAAAAAGCATGTCAGCAGTATCCCCAAGTGATGCTTAACATAATATTAAACCCAGTGAAATAAGACAGCAGCCATAAGGACAAAACAATAAGCAAAGGATACATCACTGTTGCTAGTACAAGTTAGCACAGATAACTTCATTTTTGAAAACTAGGTCATAACAGAATTCTCCACTACTTCAGTCATTATATTTCCTTTAGAAAAATAAAATAAGGCTAAGAATTTTCAGTATGAAGACTTTTAATTATGCAAATTAAAATTAGCAAAGGAAACTTTTATTTCTTAATCAGATTTGATATCTCAAACACCATCCATTAGAAAAATAAACTTTGTGGGAGAACAAAACATTATTTTTTTTAAATATTTACCTGATTAGACGTACAGGTCAAGGATCTATAAATATTTAGTTAGTTAATAAAGGGTAGAGGTCTTTCAAACAGCTTGATCTAGAAAACAGGCTATTCAATTTAACTTAACTATTTAAGTTTCAATAAACTGGATTCTTTTTGAGAAATACAAATTATTCATCAATACCTACCCATGAATTCCCAAAAGAATTAGACTATAAGTTATTATAATTATATATTATTAGTTATTAATGACCTATGATAATACAGAAATACTACTGACAAACATATTGTTTTATAAAGAAAGTAAGTGAAGTAAGCAGCAGTAATTGCAGAACTCCTAAGCAGAACATATCTATAAACAAAAGGTTCTTCTTGCTTCTTCAACTGTTTTTTCAAATGAATTTTCAGGTCTCATAATTTCTTTTTTTTTAAGTTTTATTTATGTTTGAGAGAGAGCAAGTGGGAGAGGGACAGAGGAGGGTCTGAAGAGGGCTCTGCATTGACAGCAGCAAGCCCAATGTGGGGCTTGAACTCAAGAACCAGGAGATTATGACCTGAGCTGAAGTCAGAAGCTCAACCAACTAAGCCACCCAGGTGCTCCAGGTCTCATAATTATTATTAATCTACCTTAATACATTTATACATCCTACTCAGTATTTTTTAATGTTATAATAAATATATGACTTACTTTCTGATCACAATTGCCCAGTCTTCTGTATAACTTCTTATACAATCTCTAACATGTGGATCCATTTCACTATTTCAAAAAAGAAAATACATTAGTAATTTAGTAAGGAAAGCATTGATGTCTGTGAATTTGGTTGCTGCAGTTCATGGTCATATAATAGGAAACACCACCACCACAAGAAATAGGACCCAAGTAAAATCAAGAAAGGTAATCTTTCCAGTTACACTAAAATCAAAAATAGGTAAATGTCTCCTTACCTTTCTTCAGGTACAGCTGAAACAAGGGTTCTACAGTCCCTAGGACTATAAACAACTTCAATGTCATCTGGAGGGAATTCAATCAAATCCCTTAAAGGCCCAGAATCCACAGCTAAAGGATGAGTAATGAGGTATTCTTCCAAATCCACTGGATCCACTGCTTCAGTAAGGGGCACCTATTTTATAAAGAGGGGTGGGTGTGAATGGTGAGTAGAAAAGAAGAGGTGGATGTGAAAATTTTACACTTTAAGCAAAAGAAATTTATTATTTTAAAAAATACACATTTTTGTAGTCATTTCTAAACGTTACTTCTAAAATGTCAGCAGAGGGGCACCTGGGTGGCTCAGTCTATTAAGCACCAGACTCTTGTTTTCAGCTCAGGTCATGAACTCACAGTTTCTGAGATCGAGCCCCATAATGGACTCTGTGCTGACAGCTCGGAGCCCGTTTGGGCTCGCTCTCTCTCTGCCCCTCCCCCACTCACACACGTGCATGAATACACACACACTGTGTCTCTCTCAAAATAAATAAATAAACATTTTAAAAAATATAATAATGGGTACTTGGGTAGCTCAGTCAGTTGAGCATCTGACTTCAGCTCAGGTCACGATCTCACGGTTGGTAAGTTTAACCCTGGCATGGGGCTTGCCACTGTCGGTGCAGAGCCTGCTTCAGATCCTCTGTTCCCCTCTCACTCTGCCCCTCCCTCACTCATGCTCTGTCTCTCAAAAATAAACATAAAAAAAAAGAAGGATAAAATAAAATGTCAGCAGAAGTTCAGCCAGATGCACTAAAGAAACCACAAAGTGTTGGCCGCCTTCTACTTGTTTATTCTTTGGGTCATACTATAATCTTCTGGCTTAGATTTTGCCCATTCCCCTCACGTAAAATTGGTAAAGATAATTAACAGTTTTAGGATACAGTGACAAAATGCTCTTCAGAAGGATTCTTTTTTTGTTTTTTATATCTTTGAAACTGTCATTGCTAAGTTTCTAAGCAGCGCTTTTACCTTATTGGTTGTTATTGTTAATTATTCTAGTAAAACTACATAAACCAGTCTGTGGTAGGCTGAAAATGGTCCTCCAAAGATCTCCACATCCCAACCCATGGACCTTAGATGACAAAAAATAAATAAATAAATACAAATATAAGGGTATTTGAAGATATGACTAAGGATCTTAAAATGGGGATATTATTCTGGATTATATGAGTGGGTCCTAAGTGCAATCATATATATCTTCATATGAAGACAGAGGCTATTTGGACCACACAGAGGAGAAAGCCATATGAAGACACAGCAAAGAGAAATTTGAAGATTCTGGCCTTAGACAGAAGTGATACGGCCTCAAGCAGCCACCAAAATCTGAATGAGGCAAGGAACTGATTCTGAAGGAAGCCTCTGAAGGGAGTGTATATAACTTCACCAAAACCTTGATTTCTGCCCACTGATATCAGGATCTGGACTCCAGTACTGTGAGAGAATAAATTTCTGTTGTTTTAAGCCACACAGTTTGTGGTAATTTGTTCCAGCAGCCACAGGAAACTAATAGTAAAAGTATCTATTAGCAATAATAGAATATTCTCGGAATTCCTTAGCCACAATGAAATTATACTTTTTAATAAGATACTCTACTTCCTATCTGACACAAGAAAAAAATTTCAAGCAAAACCACGAAGAATTATATAACAAATGTGCAGTTGTAGAACAATGAAAATATGAACATGTAATTTCACAGGATGTTCAACTGGATAAAAACACTGAGACTTGCAGGTATATGTTACTAAATAGAGATGCATTAATCTATGCTGCTTTGGACTGAACAACTAGCAACAGGTAAAGCAACATTTTAAAGACAGTTAAGTAAAACAATAAATAACTAGCATATCATAAACACTCAAAGACAGTAGCTATTATTATCATTACATGTGTTTTCATTCAAACTCTCCTAAACCCTGTAAGCTAGAGATAATCAGTATTTCAATTCTACAAATAAAGGCATTTGTGCCCAAAGAAGACAAACTCCTGAAAATAAAGGAGCCACAAATGACAGAGCAAAATTTTAAAATGCGTCTTCAAGGGGTGCCTAGCTGGCTCAGTTGGTAGAGCAGACAACTCTCAATCTCAGGGTTGTGAGTTCAAGCCCCACGTTGGGCATGGAGTCTACTTAAAAAAAGCGGGGGGGGGGGGGGTGGCAGGTCTTCAAGTTCTTAAATTCATGGGTTTTCTCTCATAAGCATCCTATCTTACCTATTCTCTCAAGTACATAATATATTATCATGGTGTTCTTAATACAGGGAAAGAAGCAATTCAATAGGGAAATGGAATATTTTTCAACCAAATTGCTGAAAAAACTGGATATCTATATTGGGGGGAATGAATCTCCATCCTTACATCACAATATATTCAAACTGAGATGGATCATAGACATAAATATAAATACTAAAACCATAAAACTGCTAGAAGGAAACATAGGAGAACGTCTTCATGATTTGGGAGTAAGCAAAAGTTTCTTAGACATGACATAGAAATAATCATAAAAGAAAAATCTGATATATCTAAAGACAGTTAAGAAAATGAACAGACAAGCCCCACTGAGAGAAAATATTCACAAAACATATTTAACAAGAGATTGGTGTCTAGAATATATGAAGAAGTCCTACATCTCGGGGCACCTGGGTGGCTCAGTTGGTTGAGCTTCCAACTTCGGCTCAGGTCATGATCTCACAGTTTGTGAGTTCGGCCCCATGTCGGGCTCTGTGCTAACAGATCGGAGCCTGGAGACTGCTTCAGATTCTGTATCTCCCTCTCTCTCTGACCCTCCCCTGTTCATGCTCTGTCTCTCTCTCTCAAAAATAAATAAACATTAAAAAAAAAATTTTTTTTAGTATAAAAAAAAAGAAGTCCTACATCTCAATAATAACAGAACAAACCACCTCTCAAATGGGGGAGAAAAGCTGATAAGACATTCACAAAGGAAGATAGAGGAATGGCCAGTTAGCACATAAAAAAGTGTTAAACACTCAAAGTCACAAAAGACACACTTCCACTTCCTGGCAGATGGAGTAGACATATTTTTCCCTATTCTTCCCACTAATTAAAACTACAAACCCTGGACAGTCTATATAAAATAAACATCAGAAGACTCCAAGGGCAGCTGGCTGGCTCAGTCAGTTACACGTCCGACTCCTGGTTTCGGCTCAGGTCATAATCTCACAGTTTCATGAGTTTGAGCCCAGTGTTGGTCTCTGCGCTGGCAGTGCAGAGCCTGCTTGGGATTCTCTCTCTTTCCCTCTCTCTCTCTGCCCCTCCCCTATTCATGCACAGTCTCTATCTCGGAATAAATAAACTGAAAAAAAAAAAAGACTGTACGGGGCCCCTGAGTGGCTCAGTTGGTTAAAAGCTTCTGACTTCAGCTCAGGTAATGATCTCATGGTTCGTGGGTTCGAGCCCCACGTTAGACTCTGTGCTGACAGCTCAGAGCCGGGAGCCTGCTTCAGCTTCTGTGTCTCCCTCTCACTTTTTTCCCCTCCCCTGCTCACACCGTCTGTCTCTTTTTCTCTTTCTAAAATAAACATTTTTTTCAAGACTCTAAAAGGTAGAGAAAAAGGCAAATAAGCAGGGATCTTGGAATGCAAGGAATGGCACAACAGTGGGTTACCTAAAATTTCTTTTTGCCTTATGTACTCCAGACTTGTAGCTAGAAAAGCTCACAAACCAGAAACACCAAAAAAGATGATGCAAGCTGGGGTTAGCGGAAGCCCCAACAAAATCCTGTTCTTCCCAGCCAAAGAACCAAGAAAGGGGCAAACCAAGAAAGGGGCAAAGCAAAATAGAAAAGTTTTAGACAATAATCACTCTACTGCAGCCAAACACAATGTGAAAAACTGTGGACCCACCCTATCTACACAAGCAAGGCCAAGTGGAAAGCTAGACTTCACCCTCACAAAGCTGTAACAAGGCATCCAACACTCCTCACCAAGCATGGTATCACAGAAATCAGAGGAGGGAACTAAGATTTTCATACCTCCTGGGAGGTATGAGCCTTCCACCCCCACAGTGTCAGTGGAGACCACATAGGGACTACTCATATGCAGTAATAACAAGGCACTTCTTCCTCTTACAAGGCACTTCTTCCTCTTATTGCTTATCTAAGGAGGTCTACATATAATACAATAAAGGTAAAGGGATGAAAAGGTACATAAAATTTCTAGACTTCACCTAAATTGGTAAAATGTCAATACCAGTTTTGTGATTAAATTATGTGCATATAATATCTTAAGCAACCATTAAAAAGGCTATACAAAGATACGCAATCAATAACACTATAGATAAATCAAAATGGAATTATAAAAAATGTTCAGGTAACCCACAGGAAGATTAAAAAAAAAAACAGAAAAACAAAAAACAGAACAAACAAAAGTTAAAATGGCAGACTAAAGCCCTAGCAGAATAATAACATTAAATGTAAATGATCTACATACACCAATCAAAAGAGAATGACAGAATGAATTTTAAAATATGACCCACCTATATGGTGTACAAAATATTCACTTCAAATAAGACAATATAAGGAAGTTAAAATAGGGGAATGGAAAAAAAATATACCATACAGACATTAATCAAAAGAAAGCAGAAGTCACCGTATTAGCATCAGTTAAGTAGACTTCAAAGCAAAGCAAAGTAGTATATAAAAAGGGCCATTACCAGGGTGCCTGGGTAGCCCAGTCAGTTAAGCGTCTCTTGATCTCAGCTCAGGTCATGATCTCACAGTTTGCAGAATGGAGCACAAAGCCTGCTTGGGATTCTTTCTCTCCCTCTCTCTCTCTCTGACCCTCCCTTGCTTGTGCACGCTCTCTTTCTCTCTTTCTCAAAATAAATAAATAAACTTTAAAAAGGGGGGGGGAGGACACTATCTGATGATAATAGCTATGATCCAACATGAAGACACAGCAATCTTAAAGGTGTATGTACTAAATAACTATAAATTATGTGAAACAGGGGGCGCCTGGGTGGCGCAGTCGGTTAAGCATCCGACTTCAGCCAGGTCAGGATCTCACGGTCCGCGAGTTTGAGCCCCGCGTCGGGCTCTGGGCTGACGGCTCAGAGCCTGGAGCCTGCTTCCGATTCTGTGTCTCCCTCTCTCTCTGCCCCTCCCCCGTTCATGCTCTGTCTCTCTCTGTCCCAAAAATAAATAAACGTTGAAAAAAAAATTTAAAAAAAAAAAATAATAAATAAATAAATAAATTATGTGAAACAAAAACTAACATAACTGAAAGGAAAAATAAGACATATCTACAATTATAACTGGAAACTTCAAGACATCTCTCTCTCGACAACTGATAGACAACCAAAGAGAAAACCAACAAGGATATGGTAAAACTCAACAGCAACATCAACTAACAGGATTTAACTGACATTTAAAACAGTCTACCTGATAAGAGAATAAACACTCTTTTCAAAACCCCAAAAAGCATAGAGGTGCCTGCATGGCTCAGTCAGTTAAGTGTCTGACTCTTGATTTCAGCTCAGGTCCTGATCTCAAGGTCATGAGATTGAGCCCCAGGAGAGATTCTCCTATCCCTTTCCCTCAGCCCCTCCCCTACTTGCTGTCTCTCTCACAGAATAAATAAACATTAAAAAAAAAAAAAAAAAAGCCCAAAAAAGCATATACCAAGACAGACCATATCCTGAGGCATAAAACCAACCTCAACAAATTTAAAAGACCTGAAATCAGAGTGTATTCTCTGACCATAACATAATCAAATTAGAAATTAGCAACAGAAAGATAACAGGAAAATCTCCAAACACTTAGAAACTAAATAATGCACTTCCAAATAACCTATGAGTCACAGAAGTCTGAAAAGTGAAATTTAAAAAATATACCGAACTAAATGAAAATACATAATACAATTTGTGGAATCAGGGAAATGCAACCAAAAACACAAGATACTAGTTCATATCCATCATTGGAAAACAAGTGCAGGAGAGGATATAAAGAAATTGGAAACCTTTTGAATGTTCCCAAAATATCATACCAAAAAAAAGAATTACCATATGATCTACTAATTCCATGTCTATGTACTCCACCCAAAAATTGCAAATCAAGACTCAGATTACTTGTATGCTCGTATTCATAGCAGCAATACTACCAAGAGCCAAAAGGTGCAAACAACCCAATGTTCATCAACAGATGAATGGATAAACAAAATGTGATATACACATAAAATGGTATATTCTTCAGTCTTAACATGGATGAAACTTTGAAGCATTGCTGAGTGAAATACACCAGAGACAAAAAGACAAATATCATATGATGGTACTTTATGTGGTACATAGAGGAGATAAATTTATAGAGACAGAAATAGAATAAATATAACTGGGGACTGGAAAGAGAGGGAAGCAGGGAGTTATTATTTCATGAGTACGAGGTGTCAGCTTAGGATAATGAAAAATTTCTGGCAATGGATAGTAGTAATAGTGGTGATAATTGCACAACATTGTGAATGTGCTTAATGCCACTGAATTGTATACCTAGAAATGGTTAAAATGATCAATTTTATGTTATGTATAGTTTACCACAATACAAATAGATACTACACAAAAAGATAGATAGATAGATGATAGATAGATAGACAGATATAAAGACACACAGACAGACAGATTTAAGTGAACCTTTTTTTTAATCTTTTTAAGTCAATGCTTCTCTGCCCAGGTATTACTTGCAGGGCAGCACACCTTTCAGGATTCAAAGTGTCACAAACGACTATTCATTGAAAATAAAGACAAAATTTGGGAGTCCTTGTATATGTCTAATTCAGAATTAATCTTCCCTCAAAGAATGACCAGCCATATCAAAAGTAAGTCTTAGGGTAGGGAAGGAAGCTATGACACTCTCTTTAAAACACTAAATATAGGATAAATGATCTTGTTCCCCAAACTCACACAGGTCACTGGCTTTCAAGGTACGGTATTAGTTAGACTTGGATCATGGAAACAAATTTATTTTTTTTTTTTTTTTTTTTAAATTTTTTTTTTTTTTTCAATGTTTATTTATTTTTGGGACAGAGAGAGACAGAGCATGAACGGGGGAGGGGCAGAGAGAGAGGGAGACACAGAATCGGAAACAGGCTCCAGGCTCTGAGCCATCAGCCCAGAGCCCGACGCGGGGCTCGAACTCACGGACCGCGAGACCGTGACCTGGCCGAAGTCGGACGCTTAACCGACTGCGCCACCCAGGCGCCCCAACAAATTTATTTTTGATACAACTATCTCTCTTCTTTCTGATGCCCAGCAGAGACAGATGCTTGGGTTAGTCTTGGAATATGGTGATGAACTGATTACAATTATAAATTATTTTGCAAGGCTCCAAGGAAAGATCCTGTATTCACTGACCCAAAGCAAGAGACTGCAACATGATTTTATAAAAGAAAGTGGCTGGGCAATACCTAGGGTTGAAGGGTGATGAGAAGCAATAGTGAAACACTACAAAACCTCTCACAGGCAATGTTAAGATATTGTCTTATTTCAACAATCATTGTGTTGGAATTTGATATATTTAGTGCTAAGATCTCTTTCAATCCTTTCTGATACACCATCAAAAATTCTGGTATTTGATCAGAGATTGTTTTGGGCTGGGGCAGAGGAGGATACAAGGGTGATACGCTGAAGAGTTTCTTTTTGAGGTGATGAAAATGTTCTGAATTGACTGTGGAGACTGTTGCACATTTCTGTGAACATATTAAATCCACTGATTTTGTCAATTAAATGGGTGAATTGTTTGGTATGTGAATTAAAACTCAATAAGGCTGTTAAAAAAAAAACAGAATCTAATCAGTTATAGGAAATACAGAAGATAGAAGAACGAGTCTATAAGGGAAGAAATTTCAAAAAGGTTGAACCAGAATCTAATCAGTTACAGGAAATGATACAGAAACAAGTCTACAAAAAAGCAAACATAAAATCCAAAAGGCAGGCAATTCTATAAGACAACTAATTTGATTTTCTCAACAAGTCAATGGCATAAAATCAAACAAAGTTAGAAGCTGGGGGAGACAGGGGCGCCTGAGTGTCTCAGTCAGTTAAGGATCTGACTCTTGGTTTTGGTTGAGGTCAACATCTCACAGTTCATGAGTTCGAGTCCCACAAAAGGCTCTACACTGACACTCCAGAGCCTGCTTGGGATTTCTCTCTACCTCTCTCTCTGACCCTCCCCACTTTGCTCTCTCTCTTTCTCGCTCTCAAAAAAATAAATAAATAAAAATTAAAAAGTTAAAGAAGAAGAAGAAGAAGAAGAAGAAGAAGAAGAAGGAGAAGAAGGAGGAGAAGAAGAAGTAGTAGTAGTAGTAGTTGCTGGGGGAGGGAGAAAATGCTTTGTTTGTTTTTGGTTTGGTTTTAACACAAGTGATCTAAGACTAAATCCCATCTATAAATTTTATTTGGATCTCCATTTGAATAAACCAACTATGAAGATATTTATGAGATAATCAAAGAAATCTAGCATGTACTGTATATAAGATGATACCAAGGAATTACTGTTAATTTTGTTAAGTGTGATAACAGCATTGTGGTTAAGTAAGAAAATAACAATGTCTACACTAGTCTATTTCTGTGTATGTTTAAAGATTCTCATAGTTTGGGGGCGCCTGGGTGGCGCAGTCGGTTAAGCGGCCGACTTCAGCCAGGTCACGATCTCGCGGTCCGGGAGTTCGAGCCCCGCGTCGGGCTCTGGGCTGATGGCTCAGAGCCTGGAGCCTGTTTCCGATTCTGTGTCTCCCTCTCTCTCTGCCCCTCCCCCGTTCATGCTCTGTCTCTCTCTGTACCAAAAATAAATAAAAACGTTGAAAAAAAAAATTTAAAAAAAAAAAATAAATAAAAATAAAAAAATAAAAATAAAAAAAAAAAAAAATAAAGATTCTCATAGTTTAAAAAAGTACTTTACCACTGAGAATGCAAGAAGAAAAATTGCAGTCATCAAGCTCTGACAACCCTTTGAAGGAACTGTGTTGCAAAGAAGAGCAAAGATATACTGGAGGCTGGGGACAGGTAGAAATGTAGGGCAAAAAAGCAGGATTTTTTTTCATAGGAGAAATAATAGTATGTTTGTATACTGATGGGAATGATCAGGAAAATAAAGAGCAAAGGTGATAAAAGAGAAGAGAGAATTCTTAAAGTACTATATTTGAATAACAGAGAAGTAGGGATTAACTAATCCCTCCACTTGTTCACTAGTGGTTCATCTAGAGTAACAAGTAAACAGGTAGACTACATGGGTACAGATGACAATCGGTGAACACAAATGCTGGTAGGAGTATGTGGAAGTTCTTTTCTGACTGTTTCGATTTTCACAAGTGCAATATGAAGCCAAGTCATCCTAGGAGTGAAAATGGGAATCAGCAATTAGGGGCATGGAATAAGTCAACTAAAATAGTAGGAGAATGAATGGACTAGGAAAATATACTATTTGCCTGGAAATGTTAAAGCCAACGTAAGTGAGTGGTCATAAACTGAGACCAGTCAATGGGATTGTGTTTTCTCGAGCCACACTCAGCTAAGTGCAGGTATGAAACAAGCAGAGAGCTGGATTTGAAAAGCACTTCTGGGTGTGCTGATGACATGAGAAGTTAAGGAACTCAAGGGTATGTATATGCAAGAGAGTAATTATGACGATCAACAAATAATTTAAGATTGGTAAGGAAAGAAAAGAAAACATTGAAAGGTGAGGGCAGGAAAAAGTTAGTAGAATCATGGATTCTAGATTCTGGTGGCGGTGAAAGACAGCTGGGAGTCAGGATACCAAAACAAGAGAGCAAGAAAGATAAGACGTAGTAGCCAGAGAGTAAGAAGCATAAAACTGAGATTACGAAGGGGTTAAAATTATTTATAATGACCAAATCTAAGGTATGACTATGGAAGTGAGTAGCTGAGGTATGATACGAGACATAGGTTATCAGTACAGAAAAGGCGTTCAAGATTCTGAGAGGGTATTAAAAGAATCACCTCCATGTACATTGAAATCACTCAGAAATCCATATATTCTAAAGTTTCTCCAATCAGCATGTAACTGTTATTAAATTTCATCTTTAAAACTTTTAAAAACACAAACATTATAAACATGTCATTATAAGGCAATCAAACTGTTATATTCTGTCATACCATCTTTTTTCAATAATTGGTACCGTTTAGTACCTAAATGAAGTGTTAATAGGGCACCTGGGTGGCTCAGTCGGTTAAGGCTCTGACTTCAGGTCAGGTCAGGTCAGGTCATGATCTCACGGTTTTGAGTTCCAGTCCCGCATAGGGCTCTGCTGTCAGCGCAGAGCATGCTTTGGATCCTGTCTCCCTCTCTCTCTCTGCCCCTGCCCTGCTTGAACACGCATGCACGCACTCTCTTCCAAAAATAAATAAACTTTAAAAAAATAAGTGTAAATACATAATTCCACCAAAGTCACTTTTTTTTTTAATGTTTTTATTTATTTTTGAGACAGAGAGAGAGCATGAGCAGGGGAGGGGCAGAGAGAGAGACACAGAATCTGAAACAGGCTCCAGGCTCTGAGCTGTCAGCACAGAGCCTTATGCGGGGCTCAAACTCACAGACTGTGAGATCACGACCTGAGCTGAAGTCCGACGCTTAACCGACTGAGCCACTCAGGCACCCCCCAAAATTTTTTTTTAATGTTTATTTATTTTTGACAGAGAGAGAGAGAGAGAGAGAGAGAGAGAGAGACAGAGCATGAGCGGGAGAGGGGCAGAAAGAGAGGGAGACACAGAATCCAAAGCAGGCTCCAGGCTCTGAGCTGTCAGCACAGAGCCCGATGCGGGGCTCAAACTCGCGAACTGCAAGGTCATGACCTGAGCCAAAGTCAAACGCTCAACCGACTGAGCCACCCAGGTGCCCCCAAAAGTCACTCTTAACTACTTTTTTAATTTTTGACAAATAGAGGCATAGTTTTAATTTATATTCTTACTCTAATAAGTACCCATTTTTTTGGGGCGCCTGGGTGACTCAGTCGGTTGAGCGTCCGAATTCGGCTCAGGTCATGATCTCGCCATCCGTGAGTTTGAGCCCCGCGTCCGGCTCTGTGCCGACAGCTCAGAGCCTGGAGCCTATTTCAGATTCTGTGTCTCCCTCTCTCTCTGACCCTCCTCCATTCATGCTCTGTCTGTCTCTGCCTCAAAAATAAATAAACGTTAAAAAAAAAATTTAGAATAAGTATCCATTTTTTATCAAAATTGATTATTCTCATGCCAGTTTCCTTAATAAGAAAACCCACATTTAGGGCCACCTGGGTGGCTCAGTGGGTTAAGCATCCAACTATTGATTCTGGCTCAGGTCATGATCTCAGTTTGTGAGACGGAGGCCATCAGGCTCTATACTGACAGCATAGAGACTGCTTGGGATTCTCTTTCTCCCTCTCTCCCTGCCCCTCTCCCCCTTTCACCCTCAAAATAAATAAATAAAACTTTAAAAAAAGAAAAAAACATGTTTATGTCTCTGACATAGCACCTGGTTAAGGCAATGATTCAATAATTGTATATTCCCTTCTATTAAAGGGGACATACAATACTACAAATCCACATATTTATCTAATGCTGCCTTCAGTAACTATTTCTAGAACAGATTCCTAAAGGTTCCTGTAATGAATCAACTTGGATCTGGGAAGTCTTACCTATAAAGTTCCAGAGTTGATAAATCCTGAATGTAAAGTTTCAAAGTTGACTCAGAAATCAACACCTGTATCACACCTACTAACATTATTCTCCAACTCAAATTTCAGGAAAGACAGGGGTAGCAACAAGTAAGTTTATGAGACTACTGATGGAACCCAAAACCCATTGGTCTTGTCTTTCCACTATTTTGTCATGGCCTCGTCAGTAACACACCAGTAACATCCCATATTTTAAATATGCTACTTACTGTGGTATGATGGGATATATTACCAACAATGTTGAGGTTTTTGAGCAGTTGGGGAGAACCACTGTATTGTCCAGAGATCTGCTTCCTGACTTCAGCAGCCACAGTTCTACAACAAAGAAAGCAAATATATTATTTTAAAAAGAAACAACCGGGGCGCCTGGGTGGCTCAGTCGGTTAAGCGTCCAACTTCAGTTCAGGTCATAATCTTGTGGTTCATGAGTTCGAGTTCCGCATAGGGCTCTGTGCTGACAGCTCAGAGCCTGGAGTCTGCTTCAGATTTTGTGTCTCCCTCTCTCTCTGCCCCTCGCCTGCTTGCATTCCATCTGTCTGTCTCTCTCTCCCTCAAAAAGAAATAAACATATAAAAAAATTAAAAAGAAAACAACTTAGTTTAAAATGGTAAGAAACTAAGTATATTAAATATCCATTTAAAAACCAACAAAATCTCAGAGTATCAATAGGGTCATAAATTTGTAAGATATTTCAGTAAATACTGCCTATAATTACAGTACAACATCTTTATGCTGATGTAGGACACAAAAGTGAAAGCCAACTTACAGAAGGTTTTTTTTGTATATGGCATTTCAGGGAACATATTTTGGCTTACGACAGAGCAAGAAGCTATAATAAGATATATATATTAAAATGTGCATATCTTAAAGATATAAAATTCTAAAATATTTTATAAACAAAGAATTAGGAAGAAAAAAACTCTTCTTTCCTATCTAATATTGTTAGCTCTTCATTCACGCCCCAGAAAACTATTCCCTATTTTTACTTAAGTAACAGAAAATCACCTTAATACTATG
This sequence comes from Leopardus geoffroyi, assembly GCF_018350155.1. NCBI lineage: Eukaryota > Metazoa > Chordata > Mammalia > Carnivora > Felidae > Leopardus > Leopardus geoffroyi. Next base: position 51,446,387 of record NC_059328.1, read on the forward strand.
GCATTAATGGCTTTCCACGATCTGACCCTAATCACCTGGTTCCAGCCTTGCATGTCCTTTCCCAAATTCTTGTCAGTGAACATAAATTGTTTTCCACAATGTTGTTTCTGTCCTGTATCCACAAATTCAATTCTTAACTAGTTTTAAGGGTAAAACCTAAATGACAGGAACTGTATACAAACTTATGATAGCTCACCCCAAACAAAAATAATTCCACCTTTCATTAAGACTTTCATTTATAGGGGCGCCTGGGTGGCGCAGTCAGTTAAGCGTCCGACTTCAGCCAGGTCACGATCTCGCGGTCCGTGAGTTTGAGCCCCGCGTCGGGCTCTGGGCTGATGGCTCAGAGCCTGGAGCCTGTTTCCGATTCTGTGTCTCCCTCTCTCTCTGCCCCTCCCCCGTTCATGCTTTGTCTCTCTCTGTCCCAAGAGTGAATAAACGTTAAAAAAAAAAAAAAAAAAAAAGACTTTCATTTATAATCTAATGCATTTTCCTCCTTCCTAGTTATTTTTTCCACATTTTATATACACTCTATATAAAAAGAGGCAGTGTTTAATTCACCATTGTTTTCCCTAAAATATTTAGCATGTGGCACTCAAAACAGGTGACTGGTTAGCCCTATGAAATATACAATATTACTGAACTTTTTGACAAATGAAGTAAATCACAAAAGAATTACCATAATACAACAGATAAATCTTTATTTGAATTAGGATTAGAGTTTAAAAGTTCCACAATTTCAAGCTGGTTAGTGACCCTTGGGGGCATACTAGTATTTCAAATTTACTGAAATAGCATTTCTGAAACAGAAATATTTTGGAAATTCAAATGACTTTTGGGGCACCTGGGTGGCTCAGTTAGTTAAGCATCCAACTTCAGCTCAGGTCATGATCTCACATTCCGTGGGTTCGAGCTCCAGGTCGGGCTCTGTGCTGACACCTCAGAGCCTGGAGCCTGCTTCGGATTCTGTGTCTCCCTTTCTCTCTGCTCCTCCCCTGCTCATTCTCTCTCTCTCTCTCTCAAAAATAAATAAATATTAAAAAAAGAAAAAAGAAATTCAAATGACTTTATACCTCATTAGTCTCCCATTTTCCTTACATTTTCCAAAACTATAAAGCAAAATATTCAGTGAGTCCCAAATCCAATAAATAACATCCCCGCATTAGTAACATTTTTATTAAATAGAAATTATAACCCCCCAAAAAAGAAATTATAACACAACATAAAATAAACACCACTATCCATAGATTTTGTGCAATTAACTTTCTGTAGTCACTATCTAACTTCTACACTACGATCACCAACTGGCCACTTCCTTATTTTACAAAACTAGCCTTCTGGGTTTTGCTTTTTTTTTTTTTTTTTACTCTTTTCCAAAATCTAAACCCTACTTTCTCCTAGCATTTTACTGCAAAGCAGCTGAAACAGGTCTAATGACCTGGTTTCTGGGCCAGCTTGATGATACTTGCGTCCTGCAGTGTTCTCATGCTCTGAATTCAGAGCCCTTTGCATCTTGGTCCCCGTTCAAATTTCCAGCTGAATTTCTACAAAATCTCATTTTCCAAAAAGTATCTAAATTTATGATACAATCTTTCCCCTCTTTCTTCTCTTCCATACCCCTTTCCTTTTTTCATATTCAATCATTCCACACATTGTCAAGCACTGTTTTGAGCCTACTACTCAATTAGAAACTTTTCATACAAAGGTGAAAAAGTTTTTCTTTAAATCTCAAGATACTGAATTACCTCAGTGATCTGAGGTACTTTAGAACATTTTTGTGTGTTATAAAAGACTAATTCGTTATTCATAACTGCTAGAACCTAGAAGTTTATCCTTCAGTAGGTAAATGGATATACAAAGTGTGGTACATCCATACAATGCAATATTATTCAGCAACAAGAAGAAATAGGATATCAAGTGACAAAAAGACATGGAAGAACCTTAAAAGAATACTGCAAGTGAAACAATCCAGTCTGAAAAGTTTACTTACTGTAGGACTTCAACTATGTGACATTCTGGAGAAGGCAAAACTATGGAGACATTAAAAAACATACGGGTTGCCCAGGTTGGAATGGGGAGGAAAAGGAAGAGACAAATAAATAGTGCATAGGGAATTTTTAGGGCAGCAAAACAATTCTGTATGATTCTACAATGGTAGATAGATTCCTTATACATCTGTTAAAACCTGCAGAATGTACAACACAAAGAGTAAACCCAATGTAATCTAAGGACTGTAGTTAATAATAATGTATCCATATTGGCTCATCAATTAAAACAAATGTACCACACTAACTCAGGATGTTAATAACAAGGGAAACTTGCTGGGGAAATATAGAAGGGAATTCTCTGTACTTTCCACCAGATGTGAGAAGACAAGAAAGTTCACTTCAGTTTAGAATTTCCCTTAGTCTTCTTAATGAAGCCTATATTATGGGTGCTCACTATTATGCTTAGTTTAAAGGCCTTAAAATCTCCTGATTCCTTTAAGACTTAGATGAGAATATGAAAAAGTTTTTCGTAGGGCAACATAGAACAAATATTCTGTGTCTCCCTTCCTCAGAGTTGTTCAACTCGGTCTACCAATCTCAGCACCACCTCACTGTTTCTGGGGCTAAACCATGAGTAATCTGAATTTCATCAAACACAGGATGTCATTAGTTGTTAAGACCTGCTACTACTTCATGTACAGCTAAAAAAAAAAAAAATTGCCAATTAACCACCATACCATCAATTAAGTGGAAGACATATCCTGTTTTCAGAAGATGTTAAGCAGTGAAACTTAAGTGAAATATGGTTTCCTCAAAAAGAGATGATCTTTTCTTTATTAAAAGAGACATACAAGAAAAGATAATCCCCATGCTACAAATATTTGTCTTATTTCTATATGACAAAATTTCCCCAAAAAACAAAATTAGTAGTAACTTGAAAATAAAAACCATTTCCATATGGGCTATATGATAGCAATAAAAATATTGCCCAAACAAGGGATGTATTCATACTGAGACCCTCTGCATGAAAAGATTTCATGGAATGGTACTGAGAAAATTTTCCCAAGAAATAAAATCTCTTAACCACACTATGGCCCGAAGTATTCAAGACAAAAAAAATGCTGAATAAATATATCTCCTATATCAGTTAAAGTCCTTTATCATAAAAGAGTCCTTACTTACCCACAGGGAATAGTTCTAAGACCCCCAGTGGATGCCTGAAACGCTGGATTATACTGAACCCTATCTGTATGTTTTTTCCTATACATACTTACCTATGAAAAAGTTTAATTTACAAATGATGAGTATTAAGGAGGGCACTTGTTGGGATGAGCAATGGGTGTTATATGTAAGTACTACACTGTATGTTAACTAACTTGAATTTAAATAATTTTTTTAGAAGTGAGGCAAAGAGATTAACAATAATAAAATAGAGCAATTAAACAATATACTGTAATAAAAGTTATATAAATGTGTTCTCTCAAAATATCTTATTGTACTGTATTCTTTTTTCTTGTGATGTGAAATGATAAATGCCTACATAATGAGACGAAGTGAGGTGAATGCTGTAGGCACTACAACGTGACATTAGGCTACTACTAAAATGAGACATGCTGGATGGTCAGAAGGAGAATCATCTGCTCTCTGACTGAGGTTGACAGCGAAAAGTAAAACTGTGGATAATGGGAGACTACTGTAGATTGCTTTTTCCAATAATTATTTTTCCTACTCCTAGTGATAGCTCTATAGCAGGGAAATACAGGGAACCCTTTTTTACTTCTAATAAGCTATTAATATTAACTGCAAAGTGGAAAGAATAAATCAAAAATTCCATAGGTACTCATGCTCCTAAATTATGAGAAAATACCGTCTTCCCCACCCAAAAGAACATGATGGAATACTTGACCTATTTGCCTTCTTATCAATTCTCTCCATTTCCACAAGCTCCCTCATTATGTCAACAGGCATTATAATTTTCACAAGAGAAAGCACTCACTAAGGTCATTCACCATAGGATATTGGAAATAACCAACAAAGGACTCACATCCTGAAGGAAATTATGTTGCATTTAATCTTTCTTCTAATCTCCTCCCACTTTCAGATGCCCCATCTGACTATGATTTCCAGAATGACCAATCTGGGCCTCTCTCATCTCTAGTCATTCTTCATGGGATCAGAAGTAAAACCTTAGTAAAGATGAGTAAGGAGAGGGGAGTCTGGTAGACCTTAACCTCTCTTGATCTCAGGGTTCTAAGTTCAAGTCCCACGTAGAGCTTACTTAAAAAATAAAATAAATCTAAAAACAAATAAATACAATTTAACAAAAAAGAGGAGTAAGGAGAGTTTAGACAAAAATAAAAAAGAGTTTAGTTGAGCTTTTCCTATAAAGTCACAAAAAAGAGCCACAATGTTCTATGTCAAAGAAGAAAATAAGATCTCTTGGAACTGGCACTGTTTATACATAACATAAAAGTCAGAGAAGAAGGGAAGGGTAGAAGGATACACCAGGCAATATATCAGGTAAGAGAATACATCAGAGACAAGGCAAAAAAGGACTAGCTAAAAATCCCCAAAAGAAAATGGAAAAGAGCAGCTGATAGATACTCCAGTGTTATGACTATCCAAACCCAAGATTGGTGACTGACGGGTTGAATCATAGTTGTACCACTGTGTATAGTTGGCATTAAAGATAATGAAGAGCAAAATTAAAAAAACAATCGATTAGATCTAGGCCACCTCTGACCCGGTAAGGATGTGGAAAGAGGGGCCGTGAGCCTCACCGTTAGCAATCTTTGGGGGTTGCGGTGGGTCAGTGACAAGCATGCACCTGGCCAGCATTTCTGCCGCTTTGCCTGGGAGGACTCAAACTGGCACCTGGAAACTTTAGGAAGACGTGATTTTCAAAAGTAATTATGAAAACATTTGTCATTGGAATTAGTGGTGTGACAAATGGCAGGAAGATAACACTGGCTAAGAAACATCTCCCAAACTGCAGGATCATATCTCAGGATGATTTCTTTAAGCCACAGTCTGAGATAGAGACAAATACAAATGGATTTCTGCAGTATGACATGCTTGAAGCACTTAATGTGGAAAAAATGATGTCCACCATTTCCTGCTGGATGAAAAGCCCAAGACACTCACTGGTATCAACAGACTGTGGAAATGCTAACGGATTTCCCATATTAATCACTGAAGGCTTCCTTCTCTTTAATTATAAGCCCCTGACACTCTATGGAACATAGGAGCTACTTTCTGACCACTCCATATGAAGAACGTTAAGGGGAGGAAGAGTACAAAGGTTTACGAGCCTCCAAACCCTTCCAGGGTACTTGGATGGCCACGTGTGGCCCATCTATCTAAAGCACAGACAAGAAATGGAAACATCAGGTGGGAAATGGTTTACCTAGGCAGAACAAAATCTGAAGAGGACTTCTTTCCACAAATGTATGAAGATCTACTATAAGAACTAGCAAAGCAAAAGTGTTTGCAAGTAGCAACATAAAGATGGAATGGACTGAATCCTTCCTGAAATGAATTAGGAAACTCAAAGGAGTATGTTTAAGAACCTTTAAAATACACAATATGTAGTTTGGTTGATGACAGCCATTGGTTCATTTGTTTGTGTTATCACACATGGTTTCCCCAATATGTGGAACAGTAAATAGTGGTCTATACCTTTGATATAGGAATTTACCTTGATAAGCTGTTCTCACTCCAAGGGGTGCAGAGATACAGCATAGCTCACAAACAATGAGTCAGTTCCTCTAATGATTGTCAAACTTTTCTGAATGGGACCCAGAGTACAAAATAAGGCTTACATCACAATCCAGTATATATGCAATCTATTATGTCTGTATGTGTCAATGTGTTTGTGTATATATGTGTCTCTGTACATACAAATACAAACGTGTATGATGTGTGTGTTTATATACACACATATCAAGTAACACAAAGCATTTACCTTAGATATAATGCACGGTGATATTTTTCTACTTGTAATTTTTTTTTAATATTCATTACTGTCCAATGCCACTGCCTACCTCCTGCAAATAAAGGCTTTTTTAGGAGTAGCAGTCACATTGGATAAATCAAAATTTACTAGAAAAAAAAAAAGAAAACAATAGATTAAAGAAATGCAACATTGTGTTACCTCCTAAGTATCTGTGCCAAAAAAATGTTTAACCTGAATTAAATCAAACCTATACATCTAACACCCAGTTTACAGGAAATACAGAGAACACTAAAACAAACTAGTGCCAAAGGAAGCAATCAGACAAAAACCAGAAGGCAGGTCATTCTGTACCACAAGTCTCTTCAACAAATTAGCATGATGAGTATCTAAAGACAGAGTAACTTTTAGCATAAAAAAGACATCATATGAAAAAAGTAAAGTCTACTTAAAAGAAGAAAAAAAGACTGAGAGATAAAACTAAATGTAATGGATGGTTCCTAACTGGATCCTGATTTGAACAAACAGGCTACAAAACACATTGTTGGGGATAATGAGAAATGTGAATATGGACAAGGTATAACACAATGAAGAATTATTGTTTTTTTAATGTGTGTAACAGTACTATTATAGTAATCCAAGAAATGTCCCTATATTTCAAAGATACAAATGATGTCAGCAATTTAGCTTTAAACTCTTCAGTTATTATCAATCTACCCTAATGGACAAAACTAACTAACTATGGAGTACAGATGAGGCAAATACCCTTCGAGAAGCATATCATGTTCTCTATAAAGCCCTGCCTGATTATTTCTGTTCTGTTCCACTCAGATTAGATACTCCTCCTCTGTCCTTTTCAAGTACTCTGTGTTCATCCATATACATTCAAGGAAACAGTTTCCAGGAGGCTAATTCAGACAGGCAGCAGACTAGCCACACTGCTTTTCACCATGGACTAAGAACCTGGCCTTGCTGACAACGTTTGATTTCAAGAGTAGGAAAGCCCAAATGTTTGTAAACATTCTCTTTGATAGAAGCACATAAATTGCAAGGCAGGTTCTTCTGGAATACTAATGCAACCCTCCAATATAAAAGTATGGTTGAAGAAAAAAAGGTACAGTGAAGGATTTGAGAACTTGGCTTCTCAGGCTTGGCACATTCTCACTCTTCAGAGGCACCTTTGCAATTTCTTGAGGAATTAGGGAGGACAAGGAAACTTTACTTCTGATTGGAGTATGCTATTCTGGCTCTTATCTTGTACAAATGTCTCAAAGCATGTTAATTTCTGCCATTAAAGAAAATGTATATTCTTTAATTCTGTCTGGTGGCACTTTTCTATCAAAAACTATCTCCTTGTGATAACCAAACAATATCACAGACATAGCATCTATCAGATTGTTCTGAAATCTATTTACCTATCTCCTTGCAAGAAACCAAGCAGTAAAAGGTGGGACTTCATTTACCTTTGCACCCTCTAGCAGAGTGCCTGGCATATCCTGAGTACTTAATAAATGTTTAAGCTGAAGTGAAAAAATGGGAATAGAGAGAAATTTTCATAGTTCTTTCCCCACAGGAAAGTAGTTAGGTAAGAATGCTAGAATGGAACAACAGATGTGAGCTTCTTGAAGACAGGGACTATATCCTATTAATCTTTACAACCTCATATTTGAGACAATGGAGAGAGAAAGAGAGAAATGGAGACATGGGTATAAGAGTACAAACAGAGAAAAGGAGATAGGGAGTAAGAATGAATTTTGAGACTACTCAGTTTATGAAACTTCCAAATACCTTTTAGAGAAGACTAATTTGTAAGTATGGTTGGTTTTTAATTGATTGGGAAAGGACAAGGAATTATGACTTTTTATCTATTACTGCCAAACAGGTAAATATTTGCTGGGGGACAGGAGGGTGAAATCTGAATCCACAGAAGAATTCTAAATGTATAACCTTTTCTTTAAGAACCTTGCTGACATCATTAGTGTCCCATTTGCTAAGTGAAACACGGAAATACAATGTTCTATTCCATGTGAAACTCTTCTTTTTAAACAAGATATATGATATTTTCACTTATCTCAAAATAGTCTCTAATATGTCTTTAGCATATCTGCAAAGGTCTGGTTCCAGAACAATTTCAAACCCTACAATTATGTAAATAAAGTTACTATGAGAAGCAGAGGAAATACGATTTTCCAACCTGGAGAAAAAAAAAAGAAACAACTCTATAAAAGAAGACATCTTTTGAAGTAGGTTCCCACCCACCCAAAGTGGGTCTTGAACTCATGACCCTGAGATGAAGAGTCATATACTCTACTGACTGAGCCAGCCAGGAGACCCAGAAAGACATATTTTAAGACAGTAAACAGGGGCGCCTGGGTGGCTCAGTCGGTTAAGCGGCCGACTTCGGCTCAGGTCATGATCTCACGGTCCGTGGGTTCGAGCCCCGCGTCAGGCTCTGTGCTGACAGCTCAGAGCCTGGAGCCTGTTTTGGATTCTGTGTCTCCCTCTCTCTGACCCTCCTCCGTTCGTGCTCTGTCTCTCTCTGTCTCAAAAAAATAAATAAACGTTAAAAAAAATACTATCTCCAACTAAAGACAAAATAAAAAATAAAAAATAAAAAAAGACAGTAAACAAAAGGAGTATGTACCTGGCATTAAAGAATTCAAATTTCACAAAGAGATAAAAACAAAAGGTACATCTCTCTACCATCTCCAATCCCCAGTTCTATTCCCCAAATGTAACCACTTAATATTTTACCAGGTATCCTTCAAGAAAAAGATGAGACAGGGCGCCTGGGTGGCTCAGTCAATTAATCGTCTGACTCTTGCTATCAGCTCAGGTCATGATCTCAAGGTGCATGAGTTTGAGTACCACACTGGGCTCCCTGCTGATAGCACAGAACTTGCTTGGGATTCTGTCTCTGCCCCTCCCCTGCACGCTCTCTTTCTCTCTCTCTCTCAAATAAATACATAAACTTTACAAGAAAAAAAAGATGCATCTACTTTTTAATGTCCACATATGACATCATACAATAAAAAACCTTTTTTGATACCTTATATTATACACTTAATATATCTTGGGAATCTTTCCATATCAGCACATAAAATTAGTAATGGTCTAACACTACCTATCAAGCATTTACAACTTGTGTGCCAGATACTGTGTAAAGGTTAGATTTGTTATACCTCATTTAATCCTCAGAAAAACTCTATGAAGTAGGCATTATATCAGGATACTTAAGCATCAAGAGGTTAAGGTCACATAACTAATAAGGAATAAAACCAAGATCTGAACATGGAGCCCCACTCTTAAACACTGCTCTCCTAATTTTTATCTGCTACAGAGGTCAAGACATGGGTAAACCAGAACATATTTAGCCAGCAGTCTCTATTGGTAAACATTTAGGCTATTTCTAGTTTTTGCAAAGATTATCACTGGAATCCAAGCTCCATTAGAGATTTTTGTCTAAATCTAAAATTATGAATGATCCTTATTTTCTCTTTTGGGCCTTTTGTATTTCTAAATTTCCTGCAGCACCATATATTATTTTATAGTCAGAAAAAAACAGATATTTTTAGATAAACGTCAAAAATAAAGTAACTTCCCAAGCTTATTAAAGGTAGAGAGGCAGGGTTTGTATTCAGATCCACAAAGCTCCTAAGACCTACTTCCTTGAAAGTAAGTTTCCAAAAGTCGATGATTCTAGCTACAGTTCATATTAATGAGTTCTCTAGTCTCAAAAACCTAGCCTATGAGGTCAGCTAAAGATACTCAGTGAAAATGTCTAGTGTATTCACTAACATATTAATAGGAGCACTGTAATTACAACCACCACCACTGTTATGATCTGCTTCCTATCTTTCATGGCTGGCCAAATAAAACTCCTGTCTGAGGCCCTGTCACTTATCAGTTAGCCTGTGTTGAACTCTTCAGGAATTTAGGTTCACAGTGGACCAGTAACCACTAAAGGTCTAAGAAAACAAAAACAGATAGAGGTTGATTTGTTAAAACCAAAGAACAGAAATCCTTCTATATAATACACTTAACATTCAAGACATAGTTCCTTTTGGGGAGAGGATAAGGAAAAAAAGATGTCGATGACTCATGTATCCCATCTGACACAATTTTGGAATAGCATATAAGTCAAAGATTTAGAAAGCACTGTTTGAAAGGGACGTGGATGTCTCCATCACTCTGATCTAGAATATTCCACCATAACTCAATTTCCTCAACTAAAAACATGGTGATAACATTGTTGCCTACCTCATAGAACATACCAGCTTATAACTACACACAAAAAGAATTTAAAAATTTACCATTTGAAAAAATTAACACTGATCTGAAATTGGCAACTAAAAAAAAACTGAGGTGGGGGGGAGATAACCTCTACTGTAAAAAGTCAATCTTCCCAAAAGGAGATAAATGTATCTTCAATTCCACCCTACTTCATAAAAATAAAGCCAGAATCTCCCACAAACATATAAACTATATCCTGTATACAATTAGTTGCTAAGACCTATTCATGCTCTTAAATACTTCTCAAATCTTTTCTTCTCCTTCCCTTTTCTACAGCAACTGCCTACAAATAGTATCATACTTAATGGTGAAAGTCTGAATGCTTTCCTCCTTAGACTGGGGAGAAAGCAAGGGTATCTGCTCTCACTATTCAACATTGTACTAGAGGTTCTAACCAGTGTAGCAGGGGAAGGAAAGAAAGAGACGGAAACAAATCAAGGGTGTTCATATTGAAAAGGAAGAAATAAAACTCTTTACTCACAGCCAACATAATCCTATATGCAGAAAATCTAAGGAACTCGCAAAAAAACTACTAGAAATGGGGCGCCTGAGTGGTTCAGTCAGTTGGGCATTGGATTCTTGATCTCGGCTCAGGTCATGATCTTACAGTTTGTGAGTTCGAGCCCCACACTGGGCTCTGAGCTGACAGGGAGGAGTCTGCTTGGAATTCTCTCTCCCTCTCTCTCTCTGCCCATTCCCCACTCATGCTACATCTCTCTCCCAAAATTAAACAACAACAACAACAAAAAAACCCACAAAAAAAAAAACAAACAAAAAAACACTACTAAAACTAACGAGTTCAGCAAAGTCAGAGGATACAAGTTCAATATTCAAAAGTCAATTGTATCCCGATATACTACAATGAACAAACCAAAAACAAGTTTTTAATTCCATCATGGTAACATCAGAAGCAATACTTAGAAACAGATTTAGCAAAAGAAGGACAAGACTTACATACTGAAAACTTTAAAACTTTGCTGAGAGAGATCAAATAATACCTAAATAAATGAAGACACAGTCTGTTTGTGGATCTGAAGACTCAATATGGTTCAAATGGAAATTCTCCCCAAACTAATTTACAGATTCAGCATAATCCCTACCAAAATCCCAAAAGGATTTTTGCAGAAATTGGCAAACTTTATACTGATGTTGATCCTGAAATGTTTATGGAAATGCAGAAAGTCCAGAATGAGTAAAACAATTTTGAAAAAGAAGTAAAAAGTTGGAGGACTCACACTTCTGGATTTCAAAATTTACTATAAAGTAATACTATTCAGAACACTGGTACTAGTCTAAGAATAGACATACATATCAATGAAACAGAACTGAATGTCAAGAAATAACCACATTTACGGTCAACTGATTTTTGAAAAAGGTACCAAGGCAATTCAATGAGACAAAAAATAGTCTTTGCAACAAACAGTGTTGCAAAAGAACATTCACACACAAAAGATGAATTTAGACCCTTATCTCACACCATGCACAAAAATTAATGCAAATGGATCATAAACCTAAAGTAAAAGCTGAAACTATAAAAACTTGCAGAGAGAAGGAAATCTTGACCATGAATTAAGGAGAGTCTTAGAGAATGACACCAAAATCATGATCTATAATAAGAAAAAAAAAAAAAATTTGACACATTGGACTTCATGAAAATTTAATATCTCTGCTTCAAAATTCACCATTTAGAAAATAAGAAACTAAACAGACAGGGAGAAAATATTTGTAAATCATGTACCTAATAAAAGACTTGTATTCTGAACATATAAAAAAACTCCTACAATTCAAAAACAAGGTTAAATAACCAAATTAAAAATGAGAAAAAGACAGGAATAGATATTTCACCAAAGAAGATATGTGAATGGCCAATAAGCACAAGAAAACATCACAAAATCATTAGGGAAATGCAAATCAAAACCACAATGAAACGCCACTTCACACTCATTAGAATGCCTACAATCAAAAAGAAAACACCAGTGTTAGCCAGGATGTGGAAAAATCTGAACCCTCACATATTGCTAACGAAAATGTAAAATGGTGCAGTTGCTATGGGAGAGTTTGGCAGTCCTTAAAAATTAAACATAAAATACCAGATGACCCAGAAATTCCATTCCTAGGAACATACTCACAAGAATGGACAATAGGTGTTCAAAAGAAGCTCGTACATGAATGTTTGCACAAGCACTATTCACCATCGCCAAAAGGTAGAAACAAGCTAAACGTCCATCAACTGATGAACAGGTAAACAAAATGTATGACAGACATATAATGGATTATTCAACTATAAAAGGGAATGAAGTACTCATACACGCTGAATCATGAAAATATTATGCTAAGTGAAGGAAACCAGGCACAAAGAGCTACATATGTAGAGGAAAAGCAAATCTAGAGAGAGGCAGGCAGAAAATGGGTTAGTGGTTGCCTGGGACTTGGAATGGGAATAGGAAGTAAATGGGCACAAGGGATTTTAGGGGGTGATGGAAATGCCCTAAAAGTAGATTGTGGGTGATGGTTTCTCATAACTCTATCAATTTACTAAAAATCACTGAATGGTACACTTAAAGTGAATTAATTTATGGTATGTAAAGTATACCACACAGATTTTGTGTCTCCCTCTCTCTCTGCCCCACCATTGCTTGTGCTCTCTCTCTCTTAAATATAAATAAACATTAAGAGAAAGAGAGAAAGAGAGAGAGAGAGAGAGAGAGAGAGAGAAAGAAAGAAAGAAAGAAAGAAAGAAAGAAAGAAAGAAAGAAAGAAAGAAATAGAAAGAAAGAAAAAAAGAGCTGGGGTACCTGGATGGCTCAGTCAGTTGAGCAGCCGACTTCAGCTCAGGTCATGATCTCATGGTTTGTGAGTTCTAGACCCACATCAGGCTCTGCACTGACAGTAAGGAGCCTGCCTGGTATTCTCTCTCCCTCTCTCTGCCCCTTCCCCGCTTGCGCTCTGTCTCTCTCTTTCTCTCTTTCAAAATAAATAAATAAACTAAAAAAAAAAAAAAAAGAGCCTAGGAATGACTGGAATTGCTCTGTGAAGGTAAGAGGAAGAAATTGCTTCCCAGTCAGAGAAACAACGATAAAGGGAGGAAAAAGAAGAGGAAGAGTGGAGTCTCTAAGAAAGTCTTGCACCCTTCAGCTCCTTCCCACAATCCCTGTATCTTCAGCAAAGTTTATGAAAATCATTAAATGGCTGATATGATTGCAGTTTTTGGTGTCAGAGGACAAATGAGATGCAGGAGTGCAGATGCAGAAAGAGGCAAGGGAAGTCCAAAACACAAAATTGAAGCAGACCTCCTTGTGAGGGCTAGGGTTTGGCATTAAAGTCAGAGCTAAACCTAAAGTTTTAAGGAACAGGGATCCACGGCTGCATCAGGCTACAACGCTTTTCTTTAGATTTTTGTATTTACCAGTTACATTTAAATTTTAGCAGGTAGCACAATTGACTATATTGCTATATGTTTAGATAATTTTAGTGATCTCAACAAGTTACAATGACCAATTTGAAGGAATATCAGTTGTTTTGGTGTGACCAGCACTCTAACCCTCCTCCTTCTTTTGCTTAGGAACCCCTTCTTTTTGGTAAGGAACTCCTTACTTAGGATTGGGTGGGGCTGACACCATCACCTCTCTCCTCCAAGCTGAGGTGAACGGGAATGGCCAGCAACCCCTATATCCCTAAACACAGTAATTTGTTCAAGGAAGGACATGTGATACAAGCCAGACCAATAATTGAGTTCCTGAATGTTTTCTGCCAAAACTAAATGGTAGGATTTGAGCCTAGGGCTGTCAACAATCATTGTAACCATTCAGTGGAAAATCTATCAAAGATGCGAAGATGAGAGGCTGCTGATACCATCTGTATCCCTGGACCTGACATACTCAGTTATATGCAAATTAATCTGACTGGAGATTCTGTCAAATGCAACCAAAATGTCTCCTCTGTAAAAAGCCACTGAAAAATTAGCGACACATCTACACTGGTTGCCAAAGGGGTCGAAATGACGCAACCCAGAAGTGAAGGGGAGTTCACTCTCTGAGGAGATTGAATTGACTAACGGAAAACAGGATGCAAGAGAAGAGCAGGGAGATAAATTTCTTCTTCTAGACTCCCATCTACTGATGTGAGAAACTGTTCCTCTGTCCAAAGATACCCTGTGTGACTAAGCAAGCACACCTGCCAAACAATGTCTCTCCAGTCCTTTGTGAAGCAGAGGCCAATGAGATAACGTATCATCTTACATTGTTTCCCATCTCTGCCTCACTTCCCTTTTCTCAGGGTCCCTGGGATTACGCCTCCCAGATAAACCCTCAACCTTAATCCTTGTATCGGTCTCAGTTTTCTAGGGAACTCAGATTAAGAGTATCTACAAAAAAACCTACAGCAACCATTAGGCTTACTATTAAGTGAAACATAGAAAGCTCCCCTCCCTCTGAGATCATAAACAAAATGAGGACACTCAGTATGAATACAATGTTAAATAGAAAGGGTAATAATCTACATAGTAATGCAAGATAACCATCTATAGAGCAAGACAAAAAAGCAAATCAGCTATAAGGTTTGGAAAGGAAAAAACAAAAATTCATAATTTCCAGATGACATGGCTGTCTACACAGAAAATACAAAAGTCACAGATACATTTTTAGAATTAACATGAGTTTAACAAGGTATGTAGCTAGATACAAAATGGTTATATACTTAGAAATAAATCTAACAAAAGATATGCAAAAACCTTACAGAGAAAATTATAAAATTTTGTTGTATGATATAAGGAAGACCTAAATAAATGAAGAGATACACCATAATCAGGGATTGGAAACTCAGTATTATAAGGACGTCATTTCTCTGTCAAATTGATGTTTAGATTCAATGTAATCCCAATCAAATTCTAATAGGACTTGGGGATTTTTGTTTGTTTTTTGGTGGATTCTAAAATATACAAGGCAATTCAAAGGACTAGGGGAAAGCAAGACACTTTTTTAAATGGTGGGGGAGTTATTCTACCAAATTCTAAGCCTTATTATAATTAAGAGTATTTATAATTGGTGAAAATATGTATAACCAGCCCAAAAAAACAAAATAGAGAACCCAGACAAAGACCCACAAATAATGACACAATCTATTATAGAAGTGGCAGGGCAGGTCAATAGGGAAAGGATAATCTATTTGGAAAAAAATTAAAATTCTTATACACATATCAAGTCCAGGTAGAATATAAACCTAAATATAAAGGAGCCAACTAGAAGGTTTATGATAATATACATGAATATCATAATGACCACAGGTTTATAAAATATTTCTTTTTTTTTTAAGTTTATTATTTATCTTGAGAGAGAGAGTGAGCGAGCAGGGGAGGAGAGAGGAAGAGAGGGAGAGAGGAAGAGAGAGAGAGAGAAAGAGAGAGAGAGAGAGAGAGAGAGAGAGAGAGAGAGAGAGAATCCCAAGCAGGCTTCATGTTGTCAGCACAGAGCCCTACCCTAGGCTCGATCCCACAACTGTAAGATGACCTAAGTGGAAACCAACCAAGAATCAGACATTTAGCTGACTGAGCCACCCACAAGGTAATAAAATATTTCTTAAAGAAGACCTCAAAAGTACTAACCATTAGAAAAGAGAGAGAGAGAGAGAGATAAACTGATCAATTATATTAAAACTGAGAACTTAGTTTTCAAAAGACTCCATAAAAATAATTTCTTGAGAGAGAGAGCATGCACGAGACAGAGCAAGGGAGAAGGGTAGAGGAAGAGAGAGAAAGAGACACTTTTTTTTTTAATGTTTTCATTTATTTTTGAGAGAGAGAGAGAGAGAGAGAGAGCAAGTGGGGATGGGGCAAAGAGAGAGGGGGACAGAGGCTCTGAAGCGGGCTCTGCACTAATAGCAGTGAGCCCAATGTAGGGCCTGAACTCATGAACTCAGAGATATTACCCGAGCCAAAGTTGGGCGCTCAACCAACTGAGCCACCCAAGCGCCCAGAGAAAGAGACTCTTAAGCAGGTTCCACATTCAACCCGGAGTCCAATGTGGGGCTCAATCCCATGACCCTGGGATCATGACCAGAGCAAAAATCAAGAGTCAAATGCTCAACTCACTGAGTCACCAAGATGACCCTCGATAAAAAGAATTTTTAAAAACCACAGGGTGGGAAAAGATATTTGCAAAACATATAATCAATAAGTGGGTTAATACATTGAATATGTACAAAGTACTCACACAAATCAATAAGAAAAAGAATAATACGAAGGGAAAAAACAAAGGGGGAGAATGGCAAAAAACTCAAATAGGCAATTTACAAAAGAGTAAATTCAAATAGTCAATACGCATACAAAACAGAGCTCAATCTCATTAGTAATCAAGCAAATACAAATTAAAACTTTTACAGTAAGACAGCATCATGCATGCATCCACCAGACTGGTAAAAATGAGAAAGTTGGCAGGACCAAGTGATGGCAACTATGTAAAATAACACTGTTGTGGGAGTGTGTATTTCTTCAGGTATCTTTGAAAACAGTTTGGCATTACCAGATAAACTTAATGATGAATAAAACTGCTAAGACAAGCAATAAAAAATACTTAAGGACCAGCAATCCCATACCTGAATATATACCCTAGAGAAACTCATGCACATGCATACCAAAATACATGTATAGGAATGTTCACAGGAACATTGTTTGTTTTTTTTAAATGTTTTATTTATTGCTGAGAGAGAGAGACAGAGGGTGAGCAGGGAGGGACAGAGAGGGAAACACAGAATCCGAAGCAGGCTCAAGGCTCTGAGCTGTCAGCACAAAGCCTAACGCCAGGTTTGAACTCATGAACTGCGAGATCAGGACCTGAGTCCCAAGTCGGAAGCCCAAATGACTGAGCTACCCAGGCGCCCCAGGAACATTGTTTGTAATAGCCACAAACAGGAAACAATCCAAATGCCCATCTACTGTAGAATGAAAAACTGTGGTATATGTATACAATGAAATAATATAAAGCAATAAAAATGAACTCCAACTATCTATAACATAAATTAATCTCACAGATATAATTTGAACAAAAGAAGCATCACAAAAAAAGACAATATACAATATGATTGTATTCAAATGGATTCAAAAACAGAAAAAAATACATTGTTTAGAAATGCATTTATAGGGGGCATCTGAGTGGCTCAGTCAGTTAAGCATCCGACTCTTGATTTCAGCTCAGGATATGATCTCACAGTTCATGAGTTAAAGCCCCACATAGGGCTCTGCAGTGACAGCGCAGAGCCTGCTTAGGATTCTGTCTCCTTCTCTCTGCCCTTCCCCCCGCTTGCTCTCTATCTCTCTCTCAAAATAAATAAAAATAAACTTAAAAAAAAAGAAAGAAAGAAATGCATTCACAGGTGGAAAGAATAAAGAAAAGCGAGGAAATGGTCATCCCAAAAGTAAGGATAATGAATGGGAGTGGTCTGCAGGAAAGTGTAAGATTGAGAAGAGAAAGGATATATCAGAAAGAAAAAACAACAGAACAGTTACAGAGATGGGATTGAGCAGAGCATTTGTGGGGGGTACAAGTAAACTAGAGAGTAAGTCAACAAGAGAAGGACCAGATTATAGATGACTTTAAAATTCAGGCAAGAGGGGCACCTGGGTGGCTCAGTCGGTTAAGCAGCTGACTTCAGCTCAGGTAATGATCTCACGGTCCGTGAGTGTGAGTTTGAATCTCACATCAGGCTCTGTGCTGACAGCTCTGAGCCTGGAGCCTGCTTCCGATTCTGTCTCCCTCTCTCTCTGCCCCTCCCCCGTTCATGCTCTGTCTCTCTCTGTCTCAAAAATAAATAAATGTTAAAAAAAAATTTTTTTTTTAATTTTTTTAATAAGATAAAATGCAGGCAAGAGTTTGGGTTTAACACTTTAACAAGCCACTCTATATTCTTGAACAAAAGAATGCCATGATAAAAGCTGTATTTTAAGGAGACTTCATTTGCAACACATTTGAATTACAGGAGGTAAGAGATTAGATCAGCTCTAGCCCCACTGAAGTCATAAGGAAGTGAGGTAATGAAAGATGCTCCAAGGTGGCAGAGCGACATTCATTGAAACACTTCTTACCTGTCCAGTTTACACAAGATTCTGTGTTCAACTCTAGAGATAAAAAGACACAGACCAGGGGCGCCTGGGTGGCGCAGTCGGTTAAGCGTCCGACTTCAGCCAGGTCACGATCTCGCGGTCCGTGGGTTCGAGCCCCGCATCGGGCTCTGGGCTGATGACTCAGAGCCTGGAGCTTGTTTCCGATTCTGTGTCTCCCTCTCTCTCTGCCCCTCCCCGGTTCATGCTCTGTCTCTCTCTGTCCCAAAAATAAATAAAAACATTGAGAAAAAAAAAATTAAAAAAAAAAAAAAAAAAAAAAGACACAGACCAGCCATCAAAGAACTCTGAAAAGCAGTATAAAGTAGGGGGAAAGGGGGAATGTGGGGAATTGAAGGGGGGGGGGGGGGCAGAAAAATTACAAAGACAAACCCAAAAAACAAGAGGTCATGAAATCAGTGATGAAGAAAAAAGTCAAAGACCCCTAATCCTCAAGCGTTCTCTAATTCCAGTACACGTAAAAGTACCAGGGGAAGCACAGTAATATGGCTCAAGGGCCAATGAGAACAAGCAGGAAGGGGCTGTGACTGTACCACATACATGTGAGAAATGCGACCAGAAAAAAGGAATGACTGGTTGGCAGCTAGAAATGCCAGAAGATTCAATGGTTCTTCGTTTTATGATGAGAAAGGCGTAATAAGTCTTACGGTTTAAGGGAAACATATATGAAAAGAAACAGACGGAAGAGGATAGAAAGGAAAGGAAAAAATTATGAGAGCAAGATTCTGAGAGAGGGGTGCTTTGGTGGCTCAGTTGGTTAAGTGTTCAACTTCAGCTCAGGTCACAATCTTGTGGTTCGTGAGTTCGAGCCCTGCATAGGGCTCTGTGCTGACAGCTCAGAACCTGGAGCCTGCTTCCATTTTGTGTGTGTGTGTGTGTGTGTGTGTGTGTGTGTGTGTGTGTGTGCGCGTTTGCGTGTGCGTGCCCCTCCCCCACTCACATTCGGTCTCTGTCTCTCAAAAATGAATAAACATTAAAAAAATTTTTTTTAAAGATTCTGAGAGAGGTGGCAAGTGTGGGGTTCAAAGGACAAAACACTAGGTAAACTTTAGGGAAGGCACACCTTCAAGCTCATAAGAAAGATGGTTTAATGATATATAGGAACAGTAGCATGCTGAGGTTATAACGGACTCATGTTAGATGGTCTTGAACTTTTCAGCAAGAGATGGGGGTAGGGAAACAGACATTAATAAGAGAAAGGATTTAGAGTAAACCTCATTTCAAATGAGAAGACATTCATTAATAAAAGATCAACTCTGCACTGTTCTGCTCTGCCTCTAACACTAATATGCAACTAAGGGGCAAGAAAGAGGTTAGACACTGAGAGGTGCCTGGATGGCCCAGTCAGTTACGGTTACATGTCCAACTTCGGTTCAGGACATGATCTTACAGTTCCTGGGTTTGAGTCCCACGTGGGGCTCTGTGCTGACAGCTCAGAGCCTGGAGCCTGCTTCGGATTCTGTGTCTCCCTCTCTCTCTGCCCCTCCCCCACTCATGCTCTGTCTCTCAAAAAATAAACATTAAAAAAATAT
This sequence comes from Leopardus geoffroyi, assembly GCF_018350155.1. Lineage (NCBI taxonomy): Eukaryota > Metazoa > Chordata > Mammalia > Carnivora > Felidae > Leopardus > Leopardus geoffroyi. Next base: position 51,466,262 of record NC_059328.1, read on the forward strand.
ATATTTAAAAAAAGAAAGAGGTTAGACATTCAGCATCAAGATTTTGTAAGATGAGTACAACAAAAGGCCAGGGAGGTATACGTGTCCAAAGTGATAAAAAAAAGGCAGCATTGAAGTAGTTGGTATTATGTGGAAAGAATTTCTTTGATCAGGACTGTGAGAATGAACTGAACAAAGTAGACTGAAAGATTGGGCCTATACAGCCAAAGTTATGAACAAATTCAAAACAAAAAACAAACCAAAAAAAATGAGGTTGTAAATAAGCCTATATCCAGGAAATACTACTCCTGTAGGATTTTCCTCAAAAATAAAGATCTGATGAAAGCCTTTCAAAGTCTGCTTCTTAGGCAGGAAAATGATAACAAATTAACAAAGGAAAGATGAACTAGGTAAGGGTAACTTTGGGGATGCTAACTGTAGCACTGTTTGAAAATCTGGAAGTATCATAGAAAACATTTTGCAGACAGAAAATACAGTCAATTAAAAAAAGTGTAATCTGAAATCAGAGGATTAGGGTTTGAATCCCAATTCAGGCAAATAATTTCATGCTATGTAGGCCTCAATTCTTTGTCTGGATTATGGGAATCATAATAACTGTAAATGATATAGGAATAACAATAGCAGCAGCTAACATTTTTTAATGCTTATAATGTTTCAGGCACAGTTCTAAGTGTTTTGTATGTATTAACTCACTTAATCTTCATGATAACCCCATGGAGGCTTTTATCCCCATTTTACTGGAAAGAAAACCAAGACGAGGAAGTTAGATCAACTGCCCAGAATTACATAGCTACTCTGTGGTATGTGCAGAATTTGAACCTGTACAATGTGACTGACCTGCTATGTTCTTCACTATGTTCTTTCCCCTTCTCTGGGTAATAAAGATGAGAATATAGTAATAAGTGCTTTAAGTATATCCAAATGTTCATTATTACTGCTGAGTATCAAGTAACAGAACAAAATAATCCAAACAAAAGCCTAGATCATTAATCTACAGTCAACGTTCCACAAAATTATATGCTAGGGGGTGATTATAAGGGGAGTAATGAACAATGTATATGCCTTGTCCTCCAAAAGCAGGGACAACAGACAAGAGGCAATAATTGATATGAACAAAATATACATGCTGCTTTTCTATAATGAGCTGAGTAAAGTAGTACAATCAGTGATAAAGAATAAAGAGCTTTCAGAAATCACAAAATCACAGCCTCAAGAAATAACAGCACTAAATGCAAAGGGTTAGGAAATGACTGAACCAGAAAAGAAATCAGTATAATTCTTTTTAAAGTAAAGATTTTGGAACAATCATAAAGCTTTAAACAGAAGAAAAAGAAGGCTTCAAATAGCAACAGGCTTTTCACAGAGCAACAAATTTCATATATTCACATCACAAAATGACTTATCACTCCCAAGAAAAGGTCCAACATCACATTATGAATATTATAATAATAAAAAATAATTGATGCTGGGCACTTATGTAGAAAGCTGTGTTCTAAGCACCGTACAGGTACTGATCTGTTTAATTCTTTTTTTTTTTTTAACGTTTATTCATTTTTGAGAGACAGAGAGAGACACAGCATGAGCAGGGAAGGGACAGAGATATTGGGAGACACAGAATCCGAAGCAGGCTGCAAGCTCTGAGCTGTCAGCACAGAGCCCAACGCGGAGCTCGAACTCATGAACTGAGAGATCATGACCTGAGCTGAAGTCAGAGGCTCAACCGACCTGAGTCACCCAGGCGCCCCTGATTTATTTAATTCTTACAACAACCCTATAAGGTAGGTCCTACTATTATCCCCAGTTTATAGATAGGGAAAATGAAGAAGTAAGGTGAAGTAACTTGCCCAAGTTTATTCAATGCAGGCCAGTGCTGGGATGTCAAACCTAGGAAGTTTATCTCCAGAGTATGTGCTATATATACTTCCTCTAGTAGGAAACTAATCAACAGAACAAGAATTTATTCAGAAGTGTTATTTGACCATATTTAGTAACAAGAATGAAAGCACCTTTCAGTCACAATAAGCAGGTAATAATTCATCATCTATAACAGTTCTGTCCTCAGTCTTCCCTTCAAATTAATCTGCACATTCCTCCAATACTATCTCATCTACTCCTCTGGCTTCAATTACAATGTATTTGCTGATTCCCAAATCTAGACATCTAGCCCAATCTCCTGCATCTTCAACATCACCAACAACCTAATAAATATCTCTCCTTAAATGCTCCATGAGCACCTCAAAATCAGTAGGTCCAAAACTGAATCATCATCTCTTCCCATCTTGTTTCCCACCCTCAAATCCCATCTTCCTCTTGTACTCCCTTACCTCAATGACTGCCTCCATCATCCACCTGACTGCCCAAGTCAGAAACTTGTATGTCATCCCAGACTCATCAGTCATCCTCATCTTCTGTACCCAATCAATAACCAATCACCTAAGTATCTCTCCAATCAATGCATGTCTCATTTCCACTGCCTTACTTAATGTGACAACTCTACAAGGCTACGTTAATTTGAATTTTTGTTGTTTTGTGAAACTTCCTTTTTTTCTTGTATTTTGTCCTCTCATCTCAGCACAAACTCCATGAACGGAGAACAGATATTGTATATGTTTCATATCTAACTCCCTAGTGCGTAATTTCCTGATCAATAAATATTCTCAGCAAAACTTGGTTCTATTAAAGAGAAATGAATACTAAGCATATATGTCAAGCAATACATTTTTAGTGATATTGCCTTCACAAACAAGACCCAGTTATTTCACAAAAAAATTAAAAAGAACAAAAGTAATAATTTCCTATTAACTCTAAGGATATACTAATTATTGTTCAGTGTTCAATGACAGTTACTAAAGGACATGCACCATGCTAAACACTTTACACAAAGTATGCCACTTAATATTCACAGTGCTATGAGCTGGGTACTGTTACTGTACCCATTTTCCAGATGCCAAAACTGTAACTTAAAACAGCTTAAACAATTTGATTAGAGTGCCAAGTTAGAATGTAAGTCAGAATTTGAACCCATGGCATAACAGTCCGACACCAGAGCACATGTTCTTACACACTTTTTATTTTGCCTCTTAAAATGAAATGTGTCTTAAAGCGCACAAGAAAAGAATAATTACGCACAAAGCTTAAATCAAAAAGATGTTAGTTTTAAATGAAAAACGTGCCAAAACAGAGTAACCCTATGGAAGTTCAGGCAGTTAAGAAAAGACCTGTCTGGTCGGTCCAAAAATCGTTAAAATCAGCAAACTAAAAAGATCCAGAACCACAGAAATAAAATTGTCAAAAAAAGTAATGCATTCGAATGTTTCTTTCTTTTCTTGGGACATCATAATAAAACCAACACTGTCTAGTGTTTTACACATTAGTATATTTCACAATGAAATTCTACAGATATTAAAATCCCCCGCCGTATTTCAATTTTTGGTTCTGGCATCCTACCCGCCACAGGCTGGTAAAAGGTTCGGAAACCTCAATCATGATCACATGCTTACTTCCAGACTCCTAAAATATGAGCCAAACGGCCAGTGTAAAAAGAACACTGCCTATCATCCATCTTCGTCTGGTGCCATGAGAAACAGGCACACATTTAAATTCACATGCTACTAAGATCAAGCTTCAGCCTACAATTCGCCCAAGATTCGGCAGCTGCACACCCGAGGTGCAGACCACAAGCTCTCAACTTTTCATTTTGCCTATACGTTTTAGATTCTGGGTGCACAAGCCCACTTTGAATTGTCCCTAGGTTGCAAAGAGGAATCCTGTCAGATTTCTCCGGAAGGGTGGGAGGCGTAAGAAGGGGCGGCCTCCCACCGGCCCCGAGCCCGCCGCGCGCGGAACCTTTTGTTGGGGTGGAGAAGAGGGCGGACCCCCGCACCCTCCTGGGGGCAAAAGGGGGTGGGCGGGGAGAGAGGGGGAGTTAGACGCCGCGGCGGCCCCAGGCAGCTCGGGGGTGGGGACACAAAGAATTTGGGGAGCGCTGATCCGCCGACCGGCGAGCTCCCCCACCCGCCCTGCAGTAAGCCGCCGCGAAACTCCAGGCCCGGGCCGCCGAGGAGCTGGCAGAGGCGGGCGCGCCGGCGTGCGGGACTCCCCGCGCCCCAAGGCGAGGATCGGCGGCGGGTGCGGGCTGAGAGCCCGGGCTGGAGGGCGGCGCGAGGCCTCGGCGGCGCCCGCGACAGCCGCGACCCCCCTCCGCCCAGCCGCGGACCAGGCCGCCGGATCCCCGCGCCCGCGTCGCCACACCCACCCGTCTCCTAGGCCGGGCCCGGGAGGACTCCCGGCTCTTCCTCCCGCTGAGGCGGCGCGCCCCGCGCCTGAGATTTACCTGCTGATCTTCTGGGCAAAGGCGCGGCGCTCGGCCATGGCTGCTAAGGCGGCGGCGGCGGCGGTCTGGGCGCGGACGGGCGGGCGCGTGCCTCCTCGCTCACGCTCCCTCCCTCGCGGCCTCCGCCAGTCCCAGCTCCGGACCGGGGAGGCTGGGGCTGGCGGCCGGAGAGCCGGGAACGAGCCCTGCCGTAATGCTCCTGAGAGGCGCGCAGCAAGAAACCGCTCCTCCCCCAGCGCGTCAATGCCCGCGGGAGCCCGGGCTTCAGAACGCAGCTGCGGCCGGTTGGAACCAGAGGGAAGAATGGGGCGTGGAGGGAGCGACACGCCAGTCCCGGCCGCCTCGCTGCTGCGGGGCCCGCACGACCGAGAGAACACACAGAGCAGCCAGAGAGGGGCCAGTGACTTGGTGAGGCAGGAAAAGAAGATTACAGAACGCGTGGGGGGAGCTTGGTTTTCCCGAAAAGGAAGGAGAGGAAATGGAAGATGGGTTTTGCCGAGGGGGGCTGTGCTCTGCCGCCCAGGATGGCTGGGTTCTTGCTCCTCAGCGCCCATCTCCGAGCAGTTGAAAGCACTTTCTGTCCTACTTCGACCTTGTGAATGGGGTCTCACCAGAGAAAGAACAGTTTTTCTTGTAGAAAAAGAGCCAAAAAAGATCTTTCTCCTACAGAGGTAACAATAATAATAGTTGACTTGTGATGCTTAGCAAGGCACAGGTTCAAGTTTTACATGCATGATCTTAACTTAATCGTCACAACAGCCCCTTAAAGTAAGTTTTATCAACATTTTAGACAGAAGGAAATTATTCCAGAGAAGCTAAGAGTCTAGCCCCAGGTCACACAGATGGGAACCTCTTCAACTAAGATGTTCAAACCCAGACTCCAGGCCTTTTCTTTGAAGATAAGTGTTTCTCTGTTAACAATACTCTTCCTGAGACTTACTTCCCCTTTTGGATCTCTTTTTCTATTTACAAATGTTGGACCATATGAACTCGAATGTACTTTACCATTTTGACGTTCTATTAAATAATCTCTGTTTACCACTCAAAATGATCTTGCCTGTTAAATCCTATAAAACAAGGACTAGCAGAAATCATGTCTTACTCTGTTGTGATCCCATAGTGTCTAGAATGTTTGGCTCCTAATGCATATTTGCTGATTACTGATGTTATCGTGAAACTAAGAAAAATATCTTGGTTTCTCGTGGTACCTTTACTCTTAAGTATTGCAAGGATTTATGTGTATTTTTTTATTCTATTCTGTCTGTGTCCCTCTGAGGTATGTTGGATACTTGCTTTCCTCTCTTACAGTTGGAAAATCTGTAGCATAGAGCCATTTGCCCAGTCACACACGAGTCAGGGGGTGAGAGCCTCAGTTAGTCAGATCCATAACTTCCTGTTCAGTGCTCTAACCACTGTGGAAGACTTCATTTTTGTATAACAATGCACGTTCCAGTAAAAATAGTCTGTTCAAAGAGGATTTTTGTGTAGCTTCTATTTAAATGTATAGCCTACCTAGACATTCTAGAGAAGACAGAGCTGAACTAGACTCAGTCCTGTTCTCAGGAAGTTTGGTTCCATGGGGAAGGATGAAACACCTACTCAAAGAACTATAAGTCAAGTCTAACACAGTATCCTGGCCTTTAAGACACTGCATGATAGGAACCCAGTTATATTCTGTCACTTTCTTACTATGTGACCTTGGGCAAGTTCCTTAAACTTGACTCTCAAATGGGGGGAATAATTGTACCTATTTGAAAGAGTATTGTGCAGATTCCTTGAGTTAAGTCATATAAAATTCTTAGAGGAGGGCCTGGCATATGGTAAGTACTATATGTACTCGCTGCTGTTTTATTATCACTGTTATTACCATCATTCAACTTACACTTAAACTTGTCTTGGGTGCTTGATAGTCCCTGAAGCGTTTGTCTGCTCTCATGCTCCCAGCCAGATGTTGTATGCCTTTATCTCTGCTCTCCAAACATCTTTTCACTACTCTCTTAGAGAACTGACCACACTCTGCATTTGAATGGTTCTTTGTATATATGACTCACTAGTTGCCAAAGTGTCTGAAAGGACATTGCATGCACTGTGCAGTTTGCTGGGAACATTTAGAGCAAGAAGAGGACAAACAGGACCAAGCTGTAAGCTGGGTAGACAAAGTCTGGGAAATACTCCAAGCTAGAGTGGTGGCCCCCACCTCTGGGGAAGAGCTGGCAGTCACAGGCAAGTCCAGTGTGGGCAGATATCCATGTGCCACAAGGGTCCAAATCCAGGGTAGTGCATGGAGCCTAACAAAGGGAGTGAGAATGGAATTGCTTTAGCTTATCAGCATCCATACTCCCCATATTATCCCTGCACACACACACACACACACACACACACCAGTTTCAATCCATCATACTTACGTGGAGCTGATTCCCTTACCACCAGTTTCAAGGATGAACATGTGGCCTAAGTCTGACCAAGCAGAGCAGTGCACTCCCCTGGCTTCTGGGACTGGTTTAGGAATAGGCACATGAATCAAACCAAGACATTGGGGCCCAATCAGAACAAAAAATTGCATTTGCTGTACCAGGTGCCTCCCATCTACAGAAGAACTGCCTGAGAGTGAAGCCAAACACAGCAGAGAAGAGAGTAACAATGGAAAAAAGATGAGCTCCTTACAACATTACTTGAAGCTTGAACTTTGCAGTTACACGAACTAATAATGTGCTGGGGTTTGTTTTGGTTTGGTTTTTGCATAAGCTAATTTGAGTTGGGTGTTCTGTCATTAGCAACTGAAGAGTCTTTACCTAATACAAGCCTTCATTTAGTCAGCTAATACCACTAGGCCCTGGAGAGACAATGGTAAATAAGACACTGTTTGTGTCCTCAAAGAATTTAGAGTCTGGCTGAAAAGATAAGGGAGTAAACAGTACGTTTAAGTGCTAGATGAAAATTTCAGGAAGTTCCATATAAATTCTGGATTAGCACCAGTTTTCAGCATCAAGTGAAGCCTAGATTATCACCAAGATGTTCATTTAACATGAGGTGGTAAAAACTGGATGGAGTTTAACTCTATTAGAACTGGAAAGCCTGAGTGAACCCTGGAAGTATCAGTGGCCCTGCCATTTACTGGAATTCAGAACCCCTATTCCCCACTAATGGGAGGGTACTTACAAATAAACGACAGATCAAGGGCTAGGACTAATTTAGCAGAGTAGCCTAAAAATAGTGACTTTTAGGTAAGAATGCCTCAGGGCAGTTTTCTCATTAACTATACATACTGTTCTAAAGTCCTTCAAACAGAAGACTTAGGAAGATGGCAGGAAAAAAGGGGGGGGGGGAGTTGTGTAATTATATTACCTTCACCTTCCAACTGATACTGAGCTTAACTTTCCCCCTTTAATAAAGCACTAAAAAGGCTTATGGTTGTAGCAAGGTCAAGATTCTAAGGCCACAGTACAGGGAGGCAAAGTTTTTTAGGTTTTGGTTTGGTGTTTTTTGTTTTTGTTGTTTTTGTTTTTGTTAGGAGGGATAAAGTTCTGGCTTTGCAGACAGAATGTGTTCTCTGTGGGGATTTTGAGGGGTATAGGGAGTGGTTCCCTTTCTAAGATTTGGACTTTTTTGAAGCAGCACTGGACTCATGCAGTGAGATTTAAATGGGAGTCCCTCTTAGAAGGTTCTAGGAAGGCCAAATGAGTGTGCCCTAGAGGAAAGGAGAACTGAGGCATGCCACTTGGATTTACCTCAGCCCCAAACTGAAGCCTAGGAGTTGGGTACAAAGTCCAGGCTATGGATACTTCTGTCTGCTTTGTCTTCTGTTACTCACTCTCTCTTAATACCTAGCAAAAGGGACAATTAATCCTGTATTTCAAGGTAATCATATTTGATATAGGAAAGTTCTTCTCTTCAAAAAATGTGAGCTAATATGCAAAGTAATGCAGACTCTGGTGAAATGACAAATCTACACTTGTACTGTTTATTACAGTAACCACTTGCCACGTATGACCATTTAAATTTAAATTAACTAAATTTTAAAATTCATTTTTCACTTGTATTAGACATATTTCAAGTATTCAATAGCCACATGTGGTTAGAGGCTACCATACTGGACAATGTGCAGATAGAACATTTCCATCAGTATAGAAAGTTCTATTGGACAGGACTGACCCAAAGATTATAGGTGATAAGTCATTTAAAAAGAACCTGTTGGGGAATTTTAAATGGCTGAGTCAGGTTGATAAGAACACAACTTACTGATCAATCTTAACACACACACACACACACACACACACACACACACAGTCAACCAGCCATTTTATTCCTCCTCATGTGATGTAAAGAGAAGATATTTAGGATAGATACTGTACCTCCTATGAAATATTCCTTCTGGAAATTTTAATTCAAATCTGATCAAACCTCTAGATATAATTATCAGTTTACAGGAAATGTTGGGGATGGAGGAACATGTTCAGCAACACACAAGGGTTACACTTAGCAAAACTAAGAATATGGTAAATTATATAGGTTATAATGACCTAGTTCCTTCAACAAATAAATGACAAGGACTTAAAAAAAAAGATTAAAAATATAATAAAAATACAAGCAACAAAAGGTAACTTCGACATCACCAAAATTAAAAATTTGTATACATCAAAAGACACAACCAAGAAAGTGAAAAAGCAAGCCAAAGAATGGGAGAAAACTTTTGCAAATCATTTATCTAATAAGAAATTCATATCTAGGGGCACCTGAGTGGCTCAGTCAGTTAAGCGTCGACTTCAGCTCAGGTCATGATATCACAGTTCAAGTCATGATTTCACAGTTCGTGAGTTAGAGCCCTGCTTCGGGCTCTGTACTGACAGCTCAGAGCCTGGAGCCTACTTCAGATTCTGTGTCTTCCTCTCTTTCTGCCCCTCCCCTGCTCACGTTCTGTCTCTTTCTCTCTCTCAAATATAAACATTAAAAAAAAATTAAAGAAATTTATATCTAGAAAATATCAATAACTTATAAGTCAATAATAAAATGAGAATTCGGTTTTAAAATGGACAGTTTCAATAGACATTTCTCCAAAAAAACATGCAAATGGCCAATACACATATAAAAAGATGTTCAACATCATTGGACATCAGGGAAATGCAAATCAAAACTACAGAATGCAAACTGGTGCAGCCGCTCTGGAAAACAGTGTGGAGGTTCCTGAAAAAATTAAAAATAGATCTATCCTATGACCCAGCAATAGCACTGCTAGGAATTTACCCAAGGGATACAGGAGTGCTGAGGCATAGGGGCACTTGTACCCCAATGTTTATAGCAGCACTCTCAACAATAGCCAAATTATGGAAAGAGCCTAAATGTCCATCAACTGATGAAGGATAAAGAAATTGTGGTTTATATACACAATGGAATACTACTTGGCAATGAGAAAGAAAGAAATATGGCCCTTTGTAGCAACGTGGATGGAACTGGAGAGTGTTATGCTAAGTGAAATAAGTCATACAGAGAAAGACAGATACCATATGTTTTCACTCATATGTGGATCCTGAGAAACTTAACAGAAGACCATGGGGGAGGGGAAGGGGAAAAAAAAAAGAGAGGGAGGGAGGCAAACCATAAGAGACTCTTAAAAACTGAGAATAAAGGGTTAACGGAGGTGGGAGGGAGGGGAAAGTGGGAGATGGGCATTGAGGAGGGCACCTGTTGGGATGAGCACTGGGTGTTGTATGGAAACCAATTTGACAATAAATTTCATATTAAAAAAAAAAAAAACCACAGTGAAATACCACTTCAATCCTCTAAGATGATTAGAATCAAAAGGGGGCAGATATTAATAAGTGTTGATGAGGATATGGAGAAATTGGCACCTTCATATACTGCTGGTGGGAATATAAAATGGTTCAGCCATTTTAGAAAACAGTCCAGCAGGTCCTCAAAATGTTAAACGTAGAGTTACCATGTGACCCAGTTTATTTATTTATTTTGAGAGAGAGAGAGAGCACAAGCTGCGGAGGGGCATAGAGGGAGGGAGACAGAATTCCAAAAAGGCTCTGCACTGTCAGCACAGAGCCAGACACAGCTCAATCTCATAAACCATGAGATCATGACCTGAGCTGAAATTAAGAGTCAGATGCTTAACCGTCTGAGACACCCAGGAAACCCCAACAATTCAATTCCTGGGTATATATCCAAGAGAAATGAAGACTATGTCTATGCAAAACTTGCACATGAATATTATAGCAGCATTATTCATAATAGTCAAAAAATGGAAACAACCCAAATGCCTATCAACCAATGAATGGATAAAATGTCATGCATCCATTTAATGGAATATTATTTGGCAATAAGAAGAAATAAAGTACTGATACAGGCTACAACATGGATGGACCTTGAAAACATTATGCTAAGTGAAAGGAGCCAGACACAAAGGCCACAAGTTGTATGATTCCATTTATATGAATGTCAATAAATGTCCAAATCCATGGAGACAGAAAGTAGATTAGTAGTTTTCAGGGGCAGAGAGAAAAGGAGAATGGGAAATGAGTATAAGCATAATGAGTATGCTAATGAGTATAAGGCTTCTTTGGGAGATGATGAAAATGTTCTAATATTAATTGTCATGGTTGTACAACCTGTGAGTATCCTAAAAGTTATAAATTATACACTTTAAATGGGTGAGTTGTATGAAATGTGAACTATATCTTGAACTGTTTTTACTCACAATGCTCTGACACCAAATGTATGGTGTTTTTCCCCCACACCAACCAATTCTCCAACTCTCCAGATACCAGCTGCGTGTCTTACAGTTCATTTAAATTCTGACACTACCCAGAGTTTGCAGAGACCCCACAGGTTATGGGCGCAATCCCACAAGACAGTCCCCACCTCAGATGCCAGTTGCAAATCACAGACTGCCACCTGCACCTCTAACCAACCAGCTATAAATTTAGTGTTTGTACAACATCCTCCCCAAGTTCAGTAATTTGCTAGAATTGCTCACAAAGTTCAAGAAGACACTTTACTTACTATCATTAGTTATTATAAAGGATACAAATAAACAGCTAAATGAAGAGGTACTAAGGACAAGGTCCAGAAGAGTCTCGTCACAGGAGTTTTTTGTGGAGTTGGGGTGCACTAGTCTTCTAATACATGAATGTTTCTGTTAACTCAAAAGCTCTCCAAATCCCATCATGTGGGGCTTTTTTTGGATGTTCCATTACGTAGGCATGGTTGATTAAATCATTGGCTGTTGTTGACTAAATTCAATATCCAGCCCCTCCCCTTCCCAGAGGTCTATGGGTGGGCCTAAAAGTTCCAACCCTCTACACACCTGGTTGGTTCCTCTAGAAACAAGTCCCAAGCAGTAGTCATCTAGGGGCCCACAGAGTCACCTCATTAGCATGAACTCAGACCTGATTGAACGCAGCTTTTTATGAATAACAAAAGATTCTCCTATTACCTCTATCACTCAGAAAATTCTGAAGATTTTAGGGCTACCGGGTGGCTCAGTCAGTTAAGTATATGACTTCTTTTTTTTTTAATTTTTAACATTTATTTATTTTTGAGAGACAGAGACAGAGCACAAGTGGAGAAAAGGCAGAGAGAGAGAGAGGGAGACACAAAATCTGAAGTAGGCTCCAGGCTCTGAGCTGTCTCAGCTCAGCAGGGCTCGAATCCACAAACCACTTGAGATCATGACCTGAGCAGAAGTCAGATGCTTAACCGACTGGACCACCCAGGCGCCCCAACTATTTTTTTTTAATCTTTATTTATTTTTGAGACAGAGAGACAAAGCGTGAGTGGGGGAGGGGCAGAGAGAGAGGGAGACAGAATCCAAAACAGGCTCCAGGCTCTGAGCTGTCAGCACACAGCCTGTCTCAGGGCTCAAACTCAGGAGGTTCGTGACCTGAGCTGAAGTCGGACGTTTAACCGACTGAGCCACCCGAGGCATCCCAAACGTCGACTCTTAGCTCAGGTCTTGATCTCAGGGTTGTGAGTCCAAGCCCTGCATTGGACTCTGGGCTGGGCATGAAGGCTACTTAAAAAGAAAAAAAAAGGAAAAGAAAATTCCAAGGATTTTAGAAACACTGTGTTAGGAGCCAGGGACAAAGCCCAAATATATATTTCTTATTATATCACATATCTCAATAGAGCTGTCATTAAAAAATGGAATAAGGGACACCAACCTGGCTCACTCAGAAGGGCATGTGACTCTTCATCTTGAGGTCATGGGTTTGAGCCCCATGCTGGGTGTAGAGATTACTTAAATAAATAAATAAACTTTTTAAAAAATGGACTAAAATAGACTTAAGAAGCATACTATATTGGTCACAATTCTCCACAAAAACAGAATAGGAGAGGGAGAGAGATTTATTATAAAGAATTGGTTCATATGTTATAGAGACTGACACATCCCAAGATGCACAACTGGCAAACTGCAGACCCAGGAGAGCCAATGATGTAGTTCCAGTCTAAGTCAGAAGGCCTCAGAACCAAGAAAGCTGATTGTATAGTTCCATTCTGAAGGGCTGCAAATTCAAGATACAAAAGAGCCAATATTTCATTTTGAGTTGTCTGAAAGCAGGAAACTACTTCTATTCCAAGTCAAAGGCCATTCAACAGAAGGAATTCTCTCTTATTCAGAGGGTAAGTCAGCCTTTTGTTCTATTCAGGCCTTAAACTGATAGGATGAGGCCCACCCATGTTAGGAAGGGAAATCTGTTTTACTCAGTCTATTGATTTAAACATTAAACCCATCCAGAAACATTGAGAAGACTGATCAAATATCTGGGCACCATCTGGCCCAGGGAAATTGTCACATAAAATTAACTGTCACACGTTCCAACCCAAATACAATGTGCGGAGGAACATTTGGGGAGTTAAAGAATATAAACTAACAGTAAAATAAAAGACATGAGAAGACAACAAATTCCAATCACTGGCTAGGAATTAAATGACATTAAGAATTATTATTTTCTTTCTTTTTTTTAAGTTTTATTTATTTATTTTGAGAGAGACAAAGACAGCCCAAGCAGGGGAGGGGCAGAGAGAGAGAGAGAGAGAGAGAGAGAATCCCAAGCAGACTTGGGGCTCAAACCCACTAACCATGAGATTATGACCAGAGCTGAAACCAACAGTCGGTCACTCAATCGACTAAGCCATCCAGGCACCCCAAGAATTATTATTTTCTGGATAGCTCCCATTTGTTCCTCCAGATCCACTCCCTACCCTGCTCTCTGCTCCAGAAGGGTGATCCTGTATGGACTATATTGGCAGAGCACCCATGCCTTTAACTATTAGATGTACTTGACCAATGAGAAATGATGATAAGACAAACAGGGAGGGAGGAGAGTCATATCAGGGTATTATTCCCCTGCATCCCTCCTTACAAGATCACCTCTTACTGTGTCTCTTGGACAATTAATTTGTTTCTCCCAGAGCAGCCCAACTCTATAGACTCTTAGATTCTGGTAACCACTCCCTGTCCTTATCCCTATGGCCCTGTAGATAGTACCAATTTAGCCACTTATTCTAGGTTACTGCACCATACTTGTGGTTCCCCTATACAAACAACCTTTAAATAAACCCTCCTAACTTTATCTTATTTTGAATGTGTCAATTGTTTCTTGTTGAAACCTTGATTTAAGTGTGATAAAGATTTTGGGGCACCTGGGTGGCTCAGTTGGTTAAGCTTCCGACTTCGGCTCAGATCATGATCTTGTGGTTCACAAGTTCAAACTCTGTGTTGGGCTCTGTGCTGACAGCTCAGAGCCTGGAGCCTGCCTCCGATTCTGTGCTTCCTTTTCTCTCTCTCTCTCTCTCTCTCTCTGCCCCTTCTCTGCTAGCACTGTCTCTTTCTTTCTCTCTAAAAAATAAATAAACATTAAAATTTTTTTTTTAATTAAAAAAAAGTGTGATAAAGGTTTTGTGGTCGTACAAAAAAGAGAGAAAATCCTTTATTCCTTGAAAATACATACTGGAGTGTTTATGAATGAAATGATATAAGGTCTGGGACTTGCTTTAAAAAATAATTCAATATGATTAATGTTTAGTGAATACAGAGTGTCAATATTAAAAGATGAAAAAGTTCCAGAGGCGCCTGGGTGGTTCAATCGATTGAACTTCTGACTCTTTGTTTTGGCTCAGGTAATGATCTCATGGTTTGTGGATTCAAACCCCGCATCTGAGCTGTCACTGTGAAGCCTGCTTAGGATTCTGTCTCTGCCCGTCCCTGCTCCTGCTCGCTCGCTCTCGCTCTCCCTCTCTCTCTCTCTCAAAATAAATAAATGAACTTAAAAAAAAATAAAAGATGAGAAAGTTCCAGGGGTCTGTTGCACAACGATGTGAATATATTTAACACCGACAAACTTTACACTTAAAAATGGTTAAGATGGTAAAAAAAATTTTTTTTAATAATGGTTAAGATGGTAGATTTAATGTTATAAACAAAACACATACACACAAAATCATAATACAACATGGGCTTATGTTGGTAATTTTTGAAGCTGGGTGATAGGGACATGGGGGTTCGTTGCATCATTCTTCTTAAGTTGGAAAAAAAGAAAAGAAAAAAAGTCTCAAATTAGCATGATGTCAGAGGGGAGAAGACAGCCTGCTGATTAGAGAAAAAAGAAAGAGTTGAAAGCTCAGAGAATGAGTCTATCATGTAGCTAGACTGGAAGGTTTAAGCAGCCAGGTTAAGAAAAGAAACCAAACAGAGGAAATGTTGGATCAAGGGCCAGGTCAGAACCAATGTCTGTGGTGCCCTACTGTGTCATTCTAATTTCACTTCAGTGAGCTAGGATCTGAAACCTGCTGGTTATTTGTTCTGGATCGGGGCCCAGCCCAGCCCAGTGTTCTTTAGGAACAGTAGGGTAGATCTGGAACAAGCAGGTCTGACACGTGACACACAGAAAGGAAGAAGAAACACCAAAGTTAAAAAGGGTTGCAGTCATGGAAAGGTTATGCTGGGGGGTGGGGCACCTGGCTGGCTCAGTGGGCGGAACATATGACTCTTGATCTCAAGGTTGTAAGTTCAAACCCCATGTTGGATATAGAGATTACTTAAAAATAAAATATTAAAAAAAAAAAAAGAAAAGTTATGCTGAATCGGAAACCCTACAGGTTTGCTGGTTGTGGGGAATGACTACAAGGAGAGAGAAAAATTGGCAATATGAGAGACACTATTGTTTTTTAAGTAGGCTGCACACCCAGCGTGGAGCTCAACGCAGGGCTTGAACTCACAACCCTGAGATCAAGACCTAAACTGAGATCAAGAGTCAGATGCTTAACCAACTGAGCCACCAAGCCACCCCTGAGAGACACTTTTAATAACATTGAGAGAGAGAGGTATTTTTCATCTGCTCCCTCAGGAGGAAAGAAAAGGATAGAAAACCATGTAGCAGAGAGGTAGAAATAAGAGAAATTGAGGGAGTTACATTCCAATAGCATTCCATTTTCTTACTAAATATAACCCTGTGATGCTGGTATGTTTGTTTCCTATCATTACATAACCAAAGGTGACCATCATCATACATTTGTCATATTATGTAACCTGTCAAAGGGGCAACTACCTCATTGTATCCATAGGTCCTGCCCACACATTTCGGGGCGGTGGGCTTATACAGAACTTGTACACCAGAGGCAGGGATTTGGAAGGCCATCTTAGAATCCTGCCTACCACAACTAGGAAACTAAGAGATAGGCCTTAGCTGGGGAGCCAGGGAGTATATTAAAATTTTACCAAGAGACACAGAGAGTGAAATGGGGAAGGTGCTGAAAGTCACAGCCACACTTGATACAGTTGGAGCAGGGGGCTGGAAATCAGAAAGACTGGAGATTAGTTCCTGTTCTGCCATAATCTTACTATGTGACTTTGACCACATTATAACCATTTGGGGCCTCATTTTCTTCAGCTATAGAACACAAGTGATGAAACTAGATGAGTGTTAAGGCAAATAAAAATTCTTTGTTATCAGCATGATGTGACGCAGGGACAAGTATGAAAAAGAGTTGTAGAATAGTCTTTTTCAAAACATTTTAAAGAATTGCATAACTTGCTCTGTTTGGGCACTACTAGGAGTAGCTTTGCTTAATGGTAGGGGAAGAGTAAATGATAACCCCCCCTTAAAAATGCTGCCAAACCCCATAATTATATGATTCAAAAAGTAGAATGTTATCTCAAACCTTAGTTCTGGTATTTGCTATTTTCACCTACCTGCAATTTGTTTTAAAGTTCATTGCTTTCTTTACTGGTTTAGCTTCAGAATAATACTAGTTTGTTTTACAATAGGTGGGTATCCTATCAAGACAATTCTGAATCAGATTCTGACTTTGCTTCTGTCTCTGCTGCGGGCTTTTTAATAAATTACCTAATATCACTGGATTTATTTTTTTTTAAGATTTACTTGTTTAAGTAATCTCTATATCCAACAATGGGTTCCAACTCATGATCCCGAGATCACAGGTCACATGATCTTCCAATTGAGCTAGACAGCCACCCCCTAGTATCAGTAAATGTAATATTCTCTACTTCTCAAACAGAGATTATGACAGATATTTTTGAAAGATTTCATGAGGGGCACCTGGGTGGCTCAGTCAGTTAAGCGTCCGACTTCAGCTCAGGTCATGATCTCACAGTCTGTGAGTTCGAGCCCCACGTCGGGCTCTGGGCTGATGGCTCAGAGCCTGGAGCCTGCTTCCGATTCTGTGTCTCCCTCTCTCTCTCTGCTCCTCCCCCGTTCATGCTCTGTCTCTCTCTGTCTCAAAAATAAATAAACGTTAAAAAAAAATAAAAAAAAAAAAAGATTTCATGAAAATAATTGATTCTACAAAAATAGCTTAAAATCTGTAAGTAGAAAGCACTTAAATATGGCTATAAAAGTTGGCTTTTATTTGGCATGTTTCTTCAAAGTACATTTTTTATTACAAGAATAATTTAGGCAGTTGGTTATGGTTGTCAGCTCTATACATTTGCATACTGTTACTTTTCCCTATATAATGCGTTTGTAAATCATAGACCTGGAAGGAACCTGAGAATTTATCTGGCTCAGCTGAAGTGGAATGGAATGATTTCAACTAAAACCATCCAAGAAGTGTCATAACGAGATACAAAACTCAGGTCTCTATATTCCATTCAAATATTATTTTCATGACTCCATGGTTCCATTCATTCATTGACCTATTCGCTCACTGAATAAGTATCTTTTGAGTGCTGCTCTGTGCCAAGGTTTGTGCCTGGGCATAGTGATACACTATTAATGAGAAAATAACCCTTGCTCTCCAGGAAGTTGATAGGGGAGTGGTGGGGAGGGAAGCAGACAAGTAAACAGGAAATTCTTTGACAAAAGTATGCACAGAATACTTTAGGAATACATAAGAGAGGACCATACCCAATTCTTGGGTGGGCAAGAAAGGCTTCCAGGAAGAGGTGACCTGATCCTAAAGGGCAAGGAGAAACTAGCCAGACAGAGAAACTAGTGAGTATGTGGAATAAGTGTTCCAGGCAGAATAAACAGTATGTTTATGCACTGAGGTATGAAAGCTTCGCTTATTCTATGAAACTGCAAATGTTTCTATGTGATTTGAGCTTGGCATACAAGGTAGGGAATGATAAGAAGTGAGGCTGGAGAGATAAAGCAGAGGCTGGTTCATGAAGGGTTTGGTATGCTAGGCTGAGGACTATAAAGTACACACTGAAAGAATGGCATGGAAACTGGAGGAAAGGGAATAATCTGATCAAATGTGAATTCTACAATGATTACTCCAACTTTAATGAAGAAAACAGATTGAAGAGAAGTTAAAAGTGGGGACAGAAAGACTAATCAAAAGGTTGTGTTAATCTAAGGTATTACTCTATAGATATGGTTACTGTAATAGAAACCCAAATAAAATCAGTATGCATGATTCTATTTACTTATTTGCTTATTTATTTGTTTATTTATTTATTTTGAGAGAGAGAGAGAGCGTGTGTGCACACGAGTGAGCGCCAGTGGGGGAAGGGCAGAGGGAGAATCTTTTTTTTTTTTTCCTTTTTTTTTGAGAGAGAGAGAGAATCTTAAGCAGGCTCCATGCTTAGAGCCCCATGCAGGGCTCAATCTCACGACTCTGGAATCATGACCTGAGCCAAAAATCAAGAGTCAGATGCTACCCACGTGCCCCAAAAGCAGTGTGCATGATATTAAAGTTTTTTACTCACTTAGTCTGGGCATAAGCAACCCAGAGCTGGTTGAGCAGCAGTTCCACGCCATGCATTCTCAGTTGTTGCCCTCATCTCTACGAGTTAGATATGGTTCACCTTTACCACATATGCATTACAGCCTGAGATACAGAAAAATTAAGTGTATGACCTGGAATTTCCACATCATATCAGCGCATATCCCATTAGCCAGAATTTAGACACTTGACCATTGCCTAATGCAAGGATAACTAAGAAATGCAGTTCTTATTCTGTGAGGCCATGTGCCCAGTTGAAAAACAGGGGCTTATTACCTTACCATAAATAAAGGGGAGAATAAATTTTCCAGGAAACAACACGCAGTTTCTGTCATGCTAAGTAAGAAATATAAAGGACCCCAAACCATCTGTAGATTCAACACAATCACCATCAAAATACCAATGGCATTCTTCATAGAAATGAAGAAAAAAAAAATCTTAAAATGTGTATGAAAACACAAAAGACCCAGAATAGCCAAAGCAGTCCTGAGGAAAAAGAACAAAGCTGGAGGTATCACACTTCTTGGTTTTAAACTCTACGATGAAGGTACAGTAATAAAAATAGTATGGTACTGGCACAAAAATGGGCACATAGCCCAATGGAACAGAATAGAGAGCCCAGAATTAAACCCTTGCTTATAGGGTCAACTATATTTGACAAGGTAGCCAATGAGGAAAAGATAGTTGCTTCAACAAATGGTGTAGGGAAAACTAGATAAGCATATACACAGCAATGAAATTGGAACCGTAGTTCACAGCACTCGCAAAATTAACTCAAAATGAATCAAGGACTGAAACATAAGACCAGATACTATAAAACTCCTAGCAGAAAATGTAGGGAAGAAGCTCCTTGACATTGCTTTTGGCAATGATTTTTTGGATATGACACCAAAAGCACAAAAAGCAAAAAGCAACAGTCAACAAATGGGGCTACCTCCTTTTGTATAGCAAAAGAAACAATTAACAAAATGAAAAGGCAACCTAAAGAATGTGAGAAAATTTTTGTAAGCTGTATAATGGATAAGCAGTTAATGTCCAAAATACATAAAGAACTCACACAACCTAGTAACAAAAAGACAACCCAATTAAAAAATGGGTAGAAGAGGGGCGCCTGGGTGGCTCATTCGGTTAAACGGCCGACTTCGGCTCAGGTCATGATCTCGTGGTCCGTGAGTTCGAGCCCCATGTCAGGCTCTGTGCTGACAGCTCAGAGCCTGGAGCCTGTTTCAGATTCTGTGTCTCCCTCTCTTTCTGACCCTCCCCTGTTCATGCTCTGTCTCTCCCTGTCTCAAAAAAAAAAAAAAAAAAAAAGTTAAAAAAAATTTAAAAAAAAAATGGGTAGAAGAGGGGTACCTGGGTGGCTCCGTCGGTTAAGCATCTGACTTCGCTTGGGTTGTGATCTCATAGTTTGTGGGTTCAAGCCCTGCGTCAGGCTCTGTGCTGGCAGCTTGGAGCCTAGAGCCTGCTTTAGATTCTGTCTCCCTCTTTCTCTGCCCCTCCCCCACTCACACTCTGTTTCGTGCTCTCTCTCTCTCTCTCAAAGATAAATAAACATTAAAAAATATTTTTTTTAACGGGTAGAAGAACTAAATGGACATTTTTCCAAATAAGTCATCCAAATGTCCAACAGGTACAGGAAAAGACACTCATCATCACTAATAATCAGGGGAGCACAGTTTGAAACCACACTGAGATATTATCTCACAACTGTTAGAATGGCTATAATCAAGAAGACAAGCGATAATAAGTGTTGGTGACGATGCGGAGAAAGGGGAACTCTTGTGCACTGTTGGTGGGAATGTAAAGTGCTGCAGCCACTATGAAAAACAGTATGGGGTTCCTCAAAAAATTAAAAACAGAACTACCATTTCACTTCTGGGTATTTATCCAAAGAAAATGAAAACACTAACTCGAAGAGATGTCTGAACCACCGTGTTCATTGTAGCATTATTTACAATAGCCAAGATATGGAAACAACTTAAATGTCCACTGATAGATGTATAGATGAAGAAAATGCAATAAACATTTACAATGGAATATTATTCAACCATGCGAAATATGGACATTTTGTCATTTGCAACAACACTGATGGAATTTGAGCACATTATGCTAAGTGAAATAAGTCAGAGAAAGACAAGTACTCTATGATATCACTTATACGTGGAATTTTAGAAAGCCAAATATGTAAAAACAGAGAGTAAAATGATTAACAGAGGATGGGGGGTGAGGGGACAAGACAGACGTTGTTTAAGGGTATATAGTTATTTATCATTTAATAGTACAATAAGTAGTAAATAAGCCCCAGGGATATAATTAATGCACAGTACAATGAATATAAACAATTGTATTGTTTTATAATCATCAAACTTGCCAAAAGACTAGAACTTCATTATTCTAGCTACTAAAAAGAAAATTATGTAGTAGGATAGAGGTGCTAATTATTGCTACAACGGCAATCATATTACAATATATAAATGTATTAAAAACATGTTGTACACCTTACATTTATACAATATTATGTGTCAAATATATTCCAATAAAAAAGAAAAGGACCTGAACTAAGGTAGTGGCAGTGAAAATGAGAAGAAGTGGACCAGTCTGAGAGGTAATTACGAGGTAGAGTTGACTCAGATTGGCTGTGGAAGGCAAGAGACAGGATGATGCCAGAAATGATACCCAGGTTTCTGACTTGGGTACCTGGGTGGATGGTGGTGAGTAACCTTTACTGAGTAAGAGCACAAAAGAAGAGAGTTAGTGGGGAAATAAAGAATTCAGTGGCACCTAGGTAGTTCAGTTGGTTAGTGTCTGACTCTTGATCCCTATGCACTTCTTGATCTTAGGGTCATTAGTAGAAGCCCTGCACTGGGCTCCACGCTGGGCATGAGCCCACTTAAAAAAAAAAAAAAATCAGTTTTGCACAAATGCAAGGGACAGAGCAGTCTGAAAACTTAATTCCCTAAGAGCCAATAGGAGAGCATTTTATTTAGGCAATACTGCTTAAGAGTAGAAAAACAAATCACTTGATGTTATTGTGTCAGTGCCAAAACTCAAACCATGCAGTAATTAAGGAATTCCTGATTGTTTGGATTGACCAGGTCCATATTTTCAGCCATTTAGATGATGCACTTGATGTGTTCTCATGGCTTCCATTGTGGGTGAACACTCCAGTCCAAAAGAACTCCCATCTCTGCTCAGACTGGCTCCTTGTATGAACTTTCCATAATAGAATGCTGAAGCAAGGAGTTCTTAAAATCTACAAACTGCTCATTAGGGCTTTGCAAAAACACACTGTTTCCACTTATCAGCACAAAAGAATTGTTTTGGTTTTCATTCTTTAATTCTAGTTTTATTTGTGTTGCTGCTGTTGGGTAGGTTTTGTTTAAGAATGGTATAAACCATGAAAGCACTAAGAGACAAAAGGAAGAGTCTAACCTGATTTGCACTAAAAAGTCTGTTTGCAAATAAATAAAATAAATAAATAGTCTGTTTGCAGAGAAAAATCACCTTTATCACAGATCAAGGTTAGGTTGGAAGGGCTGATGTCTGAGCAGGTGGGCTTCCTAATACAGAATCCAGAATTGCAGTTGCAGGCAGTGTAGAAACTGGCAAGACGCCTCCTCTACCCCCAGCATGGACAGGGCCTGTCCCTGGAGGAGCAGAGAGATCATACATGCTCCTCTTTTCAGCTATATTCCAAGAAGAAGAAGCTGAGCTGTCCATGCCCAATTTCTTTTTTCCAACGTCACCCTCCAGGTGGAATGAGTGCAGAGTTGGCAGAAAATCAGAAGCATTATACTAATATATACACCAATGGGTTCCTGTCAAGTGGAAGACACATCGGAAGAAGGAAAGAAGTATCTTCAACAACACTGATAGCATACTCACAGGTTAAATACATCTATTTGTCTACCTAGAAGGCCCCCATTGTTTGATTTACAGCTCTTTCTAGTATTCTTGATAAAAATTTATTTTTTCCTTTGCCTAATGAAGTTCAAGACATTACCCTGATTCTACTTAGAGTTTTAATAGTATCATCACTTTATCATTACAAAGCAATTATACTAAGCACCTACCTGTATGTAACCTTGGGATAGATACTTTAATCTCATATTTTATCACTGCTATGATTTTAAGAGAGGACATTTATTTTAACCGATTATGAAAGATGAGGGTATAAATGAGCTCAGTGCTAATGAAAGCTCCCAAAGGCCTTTATCTGTCTTATTCAGCACTGCTTCCTAGCTTAGTGCCTGGCACATAAATGGTCTCAAAAAATATTTATTAGATAACTGAATATACTTCCCCAAATCTCACTTCTATTTGGATCGTCTGTGTCTAAGTTAGTGTTTATAGGAGAACCTTCATATTTGCAAAGAAGTATGTTTTGGAAGACTTTGCAACTGGGAAAATCCTCAGTACTGTTGGATGTTTTATAGGGAGAGGAAAGTCAAGAAGAGAAGAGGTAGTTAAAAAAATAAGTGTGATGCTCCTTTTCCTAATGGGCTTTGGCCTATATTCTCTCTCCAGCATTTTCTCCTCTCAACATACTTTCCCCCTCCTCCTCTTTCCTTTCTTTGTACTCTTCTGCTGCAGCTTCTCCTAGGCCCTCCTATCCTTCTCTTCCTCTTCTTCCTCATGGAAAGAGGAGCAGGTGGCATGCAGGACAGAGGTATACCAATTTAGGAGCCTGGTCTGCACTAGAGGAGTCTGGGATACTCTGGACTGGGAGAATGGAGCACATTGGAGAAATCGAAAGTCTGCAGCTTTCTATACCAACCGTGATATTGGTATTTCTCAGCACATACCTCGCTCGTTAAAGATAGAATAAGAATCACTTTTTTAATTAAAAAAAAAAGAATTCAAGCAAGAGATAAGCTGATCAAATTAGTATTTTAAATAAACTCTGGCTGGTAGATGAAAGACAGATTTGAAGGGGTGCAATACTGGAGACCAGGAGAATATAGATTGTTGGCAGTCATCCAGCCAAGAAATTTTGAGGGCCTGAGCTGTGCTAGTAGTGATTTTAGAAATGGGAAGGAGGAGACCTGGCTAATTAATGATGTAAACTGGGTCTTTAAGAATGACTAGAGTTGACTTGGCAGAGAAGTGAAAAAAGACATTCCTAGGGAAGTGGAGAGGCAGGGAGGTGTGGAAAAGCTAGAAATGTTCTAAGAAGTAATTAATAAATAATTCAGTGTGACAGGAACACAGTATCACTATGAGAGTGTGTCAAACAAAAACAAGAGCTGGACAGTAGTTAAACTGGTAAAAACAGATTTTACTTAGGAACTATTACAATAGGAGAAAAGAGACCTTAGTATAGAATTGGGCTCAAGTTAGAATAGAAAGAGGGGCACCTGGGTGGCTCAGTTGGTTAAGCGTCCAACTCTTCTTGATTTTGGCTCAGGTCATGATCTCCTGGTTCTAGAGGTCAAGCCCTAGGTCGGACACTGCACTGACAGAACGAATCCTGCTTGGGATTCTCATTATCCCTCTCTCTCTCTCTCTGCCCTTATCCTGCTGGTTTACATGCATTCTCTCTCTCTCTCTCTCTCTCTCTGCCTCAGAATAAATAAATAAACTTTAAAAAAGTAGAACATAAAAGTGGGGATTTATAGACAAGGATGGGGTGAGGGGTGGGGATGTCAGTCAGTAGATGGAAAATTACTAAGAGGGTAGAATAATCTTGCTAAAGTGACCTAATAGGGTTCTTGCTGAAAGTAGGCCAGAATGATCAGGTAACACCTGGGAGGTGGTGGGGGGTGGCGAATTTGACCAGATATCAACAGTGAGCAGATATCTAGGGTAGGGGATTCCCTCTAAACTGACTTAGCAGGATTCTTGCTAAAACTGGGCCATGTGAGCCCAACAAAAGTGGATGCTGAAGCCCAAGGTCAAAGCCTAGTTGAGAAGAGAGCTTAGAGGAATCTGAATAAAGGTTGGTCAAGGAGAACATCTTTGTCAGGTAGAGGCAGAAGAAAGAGATGTTTGGGTAGTCAAAATCCAGTTCATGAAGTGTCTCCTATGTTATGCTTAGGAGTTTGGTCTCCTCAACAGCTTATACTTGCATACTACCCACATCCACCTTTCTCTCCTTTTGCAAGAAAGAGGCTCTGAACTCCAAGGGATGCAATAAAATGAAGGTCCTTGGTAGGAGGGCCAGAGCTCCTCCAGAAATACTCAGAACTATAATCAAGAATCCTTATACTGGGAGGGCCTATAGTTCCTTTCTGAATGCCTTTCAATCCTGCAAACCTCATAGCCTAAATTACCACTGAGTGTTATCTGAATATAGGCTGCCCTTTTAGTCTCTAATTTCATTGCACTGACTGAGGCTTTAGTGAGTCTATTGTTGAAAAAGGAAGCATTTGTGCCTCAAGTACAGGAAATCACCAAACAATTAACTTCCATGGACTCGTGCAGCCTGGGTCAAATGCCTCAGTGTGATTGTCTTTGTTTCATGTCAAGCTATTGAGGAAATGTTTTGCAGGTCAGAATCTTGGCTTTCTGTGTTGTTTTGAGTCAATGGGGTCAGCTGTGAGACCTCAAACAGTGATAATTATCTATAGTAAAATGTGAATATAGCCACCAGAGGTCTGCCTGGAGGAAGGGAAGACTTCAGAGGGGCAGAGAGTTTTCTCTAAAATACACTGTAATTAAGGTATTCAGAGGTGGGAAGGGCCACTTTTATAGACCAGGGAGAAACTAGCGTGGGAAGAAAGGGAAAGGAAAATAGTTATTACATTTTGTGGGCAGGGAACATTAACCCCTCAGAGGCAAAGTAAATTGGTGTGTGGGGGACACAAGGACAGAGGCAGAGGCAGTTGAGGGGGCACTAGAAAGACTTCTCCAAACAAGAATATGCTTCACAGAGAAGTGCCAGAGAAGCTCCTCAGAGAGAAAACAGCACCAAACAAAGTGAGATGACAGCAAGGATGAGCTTCCACAATGTCAAAATATTTTCCAGGAAACCATTTACGGTGGATCATTTTGCTAGTTGAAGAAAACTGTATACATACTCTGGGACAACATTATTTATTAAGTGGGAACTGATTATTATCACTCTTTTTTTTAAGTTTATTTATTTATTTTGAGAGAGACAGAGTGCGAGCAAGGGAAGGGCAGAAAAAGAAGGAGAATCTCAAGCAGGCTCCACTCCATCAACCCAGAGCCAGACACTGGGCTCGAACTCACGAAACTGTGAGATCATGACCTGAGCTGAAATCAAGAGTCAGATGCTTAGCCAATTGAGCCACCCAGGCATCCCACTATTATTATTTTTTTTTAATGAAGAAGGCAATAGGAGCTAAGGGCACAGGATTGAAATTAGTCAGAACTGGGTATAAATCTTGGCTCTATTATGTACTGTGTCTCTTTGCATAAATTACTTAACTTCTCTGGTATCACTTTCCTCATCTGAAAAATGGAAATAATGACTCATTCATTTTTCAAAATATTTGGTGAGCAGTGGGCGGGGAGGAAAATCTTTTTCTCTCTATCTTAGGTTAATTGGCTGGGGCTCTATAAATTAGAATGCCAAAAGACAGATTAACAGGAGAAAAACAAGCAGAAGTTTATTAACACGTGAATTGTGCATATGTGAGAACACTCAGAGATGAGCAACTTAAAGCGATGATTAGAACTTGGGCTTCTCTAGCATCTTAACAAAAGATAAATAAAATTTTAGAGAAGTGACAAGACAAAGGAAAAAGGCTTTGAATTTCAATTTTGTGGCAAACTGTGGAAACGCAAACATACGGGGGAACTAATGGAAGGTAAGAGCTACTTAGTAGAGTTTTTTATATGGATTCCTCTGGGCTAATACAGATCTTGAGTTTTCTCCCATGATTAACTTTTGTCCTGCCAGGCAAAGAAAGGAGGAGAAATACCTTTACAAATTTAGGTCTGACTTTTATGCAAATAAGGGGAGGGCAAAGAGTTTTTTGTTTTGTATTTTTTAGCAGGCTAGCTCAGGGGCCCAACATGGGGTTTGAACTCTTGACCCTGAGATCAAGACCTGAGCTGAGATGGAGTCAGATGCTTAACCAATTGAGCTACCCAGGTGCCCCAAAGAGTTTTCCTTATATCTGCTTCCTGTCAATTGCCTTCAGTTCAAAATAAGTGGCTTATTCTGGGGTGCTATGTTCTGCCACTCTTCAGCATGTACTATGTGAACAGGACAAATAAGATCTCTACTTTTGAGAGGCTTACATGCTAGGCGGGAGTGTAGAAGGAAAGAGAAACAATAAATAAGTAAACAAAAAATAAGAATGACTTTATCTTTTTTTTAATGTTTATTTATTTTCAGAGGGAAAGAAAGAGTGTGAGTGCAAGCGGGAGAGAGGCAGGGAGAGAGGGAGAGAAAGAATCTCAAGCATGTTCTAGGCCCAGCATAGAGCCCAACATGGGGCTCTATCTCACAACCATGAGATGAGCTGACCCAAAATCAAGAGTTGGACACTGAACCGACTGAACTACCCAGGCGCCCCCAAAATGAGATGATTTTAGAATGTGATAAATGCTGTAGAGGAAATACAGTTTTAAGTGTGTGGACTCTGGGATTAGTCTGCCTGAGTTCAAATATTGGCTCTGCTATTTACGACCTATGTGACCTTGGCAAATTACTCAGTCTCTGTGTTTCCATTTCTTCATTTGTAAATGGGGATAGGAATAGTATCTACTTCATAACCTAATGGGGTTATTGGGTGTGTTGTCTAAATAGGATGTCTACCAATCAGTTGGAGGGGCCCTCAAATGTGGGGCAATGATGGGGTGGGAACTGGTGGTGCAGGAGGTGAAAGAACTCACTGGAGGCAGAACATGAGATGGAAGTTTATTGAAAACACTGCAAGCGATTGGTGGACAGGACAGCAGGGGATTTGCTGTCGGCAATGAGGCAGTGGGTGGGGCTGTTTTTAAAATTGTTTTAATTTTACTTATTTTATTTTTATTTAAAAAATGTCTAAGTTTATTTACTTATTTTGAGAGAGAGAGAGAGTGTGTGCACACGTGTGCACACACACACACACACACACACACACCACACACGAGCAGGGGAGGGAGAGAGACAGAATCCCAAGCAGGCTACGACTCGGGGCTGATCTCATGGTTTGGTGGGTAGGTGACCTGAACTGAAATCAAGAGTTGGATGCTTAACCAGCTGAGGCACCCAGGCGCCCCAGTGGGGGCTGTTTGTAAAGGGGGAAGATGAGGAAGTATGATAGCATATGGAATTCTCCCTTTTTTTGGTAACTGTGCCTGGTTGTAAGTAGCCCATTGGTCACTTAGGACCTATGGGTCTTTTGAGGTGGGTTGCCTAATGGACCTGTCTGTATTCAGCCAGGTAGTCACCGTGGGCCCTTTCTGCCTTCCATTGCTCAAGCCTGTCTATCTAAATGTGGCCTCTACATTGGGGAGATTAAATGAATTAAATGAATTAAATAAATGAATGAATCCATGTGAAGTGCTTAGATCTGTGTATGCCCCATAGCAAGTGCATACTAAGCTAGTACTATGAAGAAAATAGTGATAGAGGACAATAAATGGGCCAAGTGCTGCTTAAGATAGTGAAGGACTCACTGAAATTGTGGTGATTAAGTTGTCACCCCAAAGTACGAGAAGGAACATGTCATGATTTCAGGAGCAGGGAAATCTAAATGTAAAGATCTTACAGCAGGAAGAAGCTTAGCACATTTGAAGAAAAATGTGGCCTGTGTGGTAAAGCATGGTAAGCAAGAGAGAAAGTTGAATTCTATTAGTTTCCTATTGCCGTGTGACAAATTACAACAAATTCAATGTCCATTTATTAGCTCTAGCTTCTATAGGTTAGAAGCCTGGGGGGTCTCTCCTACACTCTCTGCTGAGTCTCACGAGGCTGAAATCGAAGTGTTGGCCAAACCGGACTCTTCTACGGAGGTTCTGGAGGAGAA
Organism: Leopardus geoffroyi; assembly: GCF_018350155.1. Taxonomy (NCBI): domain Eukaryota; kingdom Metazoa; phylum Chordata; class Mammalia; order Carnivora; family Felidae; genus Leopardus; species Leopardus geoffroyi. Next base: position 51,494,717 of record NC_059328.1, read on the forward strand.
TTCACTTTCACATCCATGCAGGTTATTGGCAGAGTTCAGTTCCTGGCGGTTGCAGGACTATAGGACTGGGGTCCCTATCAACTTGGCTGTTGGCTGGGGGGTGGGTGGTGGGGGGTGGCTACTCTCAGCTTTTAGAAACTGCCTGCACTCCTTGGCTCATGGCTTCCTCCATCTTCAAAGCCAAGAAAGGAGAGTCAAGTCTTTCTCATGTATAGAATTCCTCTGACTGCTGCTTCTGCCTCTGCTTGTACAGGCTCAGGTAATCTCCCCTTTACCTTACAACATAACACAATCATAGGAATAATACCAGGGGATGGAGATCATGGGGGCCAAAATTCTGCCCACCATATGCACAAAATGAATTGGAGATGTAGCCTTAAACCAGCTCATGAAAAGGACTGATAGGGAGTGCAGATATTATTCTGAATGCTAAAAGAAACCCTTAAGGTTTCAAGCTGACAAGTGTCATGATCTGATTTATATTTTCCAAATATCATTCTGGCTGCATGTGAAGAATAGATTGTAGAGGTTGAAAGCAGAGGCAGAGAGGATATGGCTGTCCAGATGAGAGATGAAAATACGTGGAACCGAGAGTGACAGTGTACATGGAAAGAGCATATGGATATTGGCATTTTTTTTAAGATACCATCAGAGGAACTTATGGATCAAAGCAGATGTAAGAGATGTGGGAAAAGAAGTGATCAACTTGGAGGATAGCAGTGCCATTACTGAAATGGGAAAGAATGAGGAATGGTGGGGTAAGAGTGGGGGATGGGCTTGGGAATCAAGAGTTCTGTTTCACATGCATAATAGGAACCAAGTCTTTTCACTGGTTTCTGTTTCCACTGTTGCCCAGTTCCTACCCTTCACCCACTCCCCTTAGCAACCACAGTGATTGTTTTAAAACTTCAGTCCTACAATATCACTTTCCTGATCTCAACCCCCAAATGACCTCGGCTCACAGAGTGAAACAGAAAGTTTTTACCATAGTCTACAGAGCCTGACCCAGTCTGACCTCTGGCTACCCCTGCAACTTCGTTGTGCATCACTCTCCTCCTCGCTCACTGTGCTTCAGCCGCCCTGGCTTTCTTCCAGTTCCTCAAACTTTGCAAATCTGTTCCCATTTCTGAGCTTTTGAAATTGCATATTTCTGTTGATCCTGGAAGGTCCACTTCTTCACTTCATACCAATGTTTGCCCAAATGTCTCCTTTTCAGACTCGCGGTCTTGACCAATCTATAGAAAATAGCAACACTGTTGCTCTCTTTTTTCTACTTTAATTTTCTTCCTAGCACCTATCAACATCTAACATTGTGATTTAAGTTTGTTTCTTATCTGTTTCTCCCACAAGCATCATCAACACTGTTCACATTTTTGCCAGTCTGACCTATAGAAATTTGTATAACAGTGGGTTTTAATATGCCTTTCTCTTAATATGAATGAAGTTGAAAAGTTTTTCATATCTATTTTATGAAAAAATTTCCTCATTTTAGTAATTTTAAAATATTATGTATTTTAGGACCTACCTCCCCTTTTAATAAAGTGGTTACTTTTGTTTTTTTCTTAAATTTTAGAGAGAGAGCTTGGGCAGGGGAGAGGGGCAGAGGAGAGAGAGAGAATCTAAAGCAGGCTCTATGGTTAGTGTGGAGCCTGATGAGGAGCTTGATCCCATGACCCTGGGACCACGAACCGAACTGAAATCAAGTGTCAGATGCTCAACCAACTGAGCCACTCAGGCAACCCCAAAATGGCTACTTAAAAAAATTTTTTTTTAATGTTTATTATTTATTTTTGAGAGAGAGAGAGAGACAGAGTGCAAGCAGGGGAGGGGCAGAGGAAGAGGGAAACACAGAATCTGAAGCAAGCTCTAGGCTCTGAGCTGTCAGCACAGAGCCTGACGTGGGGCTTGAACCCACAAACCGAGAGATCATGACCTGAGCGGAAGTTGGCCACTTAACTGACTGAGTCACCCAGAAGCCCCCCCAAAATGGCTACTTTTATATTTAGTATGTGTCCTGGTCTATTTGGGCTGCTAAAACAAAAATACCATCGAGTGTGTAGCTCAAACAACAAACACTTATTTCTCAAAGTTCTTGAGGCTGGGAAGTCCAAGGTCAAGGCACTGGGAGATTCAGTGTCTAATGAGAGATGCTTCCTGGTTCATAGACAGCTAGCTGTCTTCTCTCTGAGTTCTCGCATGCAGAAGGAATGAGGAAGTCTCTGAGTGTCTTTTGTAAGGCGACTAATCCCATTCCTGAAGGCTCTGTCCTCATGATTTAACACCTCCCAAAGGCCCAAACTCCAAATACTATCACATTTGAGTTTAGGTTTCAACATATGAATTTTGAGGGGTAGTTAGTCTATATTACCCTATTTTAACATTTATTTATTTTTGAGACAGAGAGACACAGAGCATGAACGGGGGAGGGGCAGAGAGAGAGGGAGACACAGAATCGGAAGCAGGCTCCAGGCTCTGAGCTGTCAGCACAGAGCCCGACGCGGGGCTCGAACTCACGGACCATGAGATCGTGACCTGAGCCGAAGTCGGACGCTCAACCGACTTGAGCGTCCCTATATTACCCTATTTTAGTATGTTAAGTATGTTTATTTATATATGCCCCTTTCCACAAAATATTTGAGAAAGTTTTTTAAAGGCACATGTAGTAAAGTAGTGAATTATATATAAAAGAAGAAAATAAAGACTAGGAAAAAGAAGAATGCTAATATGACAACCCTTGGGGTAAATGTAAATTACTGTGCTTAAATCACAAATTTTCCATGAACATCTTAGTGTTAACAAGTATAAAATTGTTCTATAATTTATGTTATAGACACAAAGATGGCCCCAAATTATCCTCACTTCATGGTGTTTGTGCCCTTGTGTAAATCCTTCTCCTTGAGTATAGGCAGGACCTGTGACTTGCTTTTTGCCAATGGAATATGGCAAAGGTGAGGCAGTGTAACCTCTGTCATTGCATTCCATAAGACTGTAACTTTGATCTTGCTAGCAGATTCTTTCTATCGACTCTCTCACTTATTGGCTTCCATGAAGTAAGTCACCTTATAGAAAGACCCATGTGGCAAGGAACTGAGGACAGCCTCTCCTCAACAGCACAGGGACTGAGGCCCCCAGTCCAACAGCTTGCAAGGAGCTGAATGCTACCAACAGTGATGTGAACTCAGAAGATCTTTCCCCAGTCGAACCCCAGATGAAAGCCCAGCCCAGCCCTGGCTGACACCTGACTGCAGTCTTGTGAGAGACCCTGAAGCAGAGGACTAAACTAAGCCATTCCAGATTCATAACCCAGAGACACTACAAGCTAATAAGTGAACAATGTTTCAAGACTTTAACAAATGAGTGATATTTTAAGCCACTCAGGTTACGGTAATGTCGTTACACAGCAATAGATAACTAATAAAACTAAAGTGTAAGAAATATCACATTTCATTATTTTTCTCAATTAAATTAAATCCTTTGGGCTCTTATCTATCAGGGTTGGTAATTCAATCATAGTTATTTTTAGAGGGCCCTACCTCATTCTTTATCAAAGAACCCAAGGCTTATATAACTTAGGAAAACTGATGTGGAGGAGAGGTGTGTAGAGTCCTCAATCTGTCGATTTGAAACACACATTGTCCATCTATACACTTATTCAAAGTGGCTGCCTCTGCTGAAAATAGCATCTACTCCCTCTGCCAAATTTGGCAACTGGAATCTTCGCTATACGGAAGATTATAGCTTAGAGCTCAAAGCCACACTCATCAGCATTCCTGATCCTTCCAGGCCACTGTGAGGAAGCAGCATGAAGGGCTGCTTAAAGTTTATTTGTTTATTTTGAGAGAGACAGAGAGCACAAGCAGGAGAGGGGCAAAAGAGAGAGGGAGAGGACCCTCTCTCACAGAGCAGACTCTGTGCTATCAGTGTGGAGCCTGACACGGCCTTAAACCCCGAACTGTGAGATCATAACCTAAGCCGAAATCAAGAGTCTGATGCTCAACTGACTAAGCCACCCAGATGCCCTGGGCCCCTTCTCTCTTAATACTGGAAGTTCTCCTCTTTTAGGCCAACTCAACAAGTATCCAAAAACAGTGTTTTCTTAATGAGGTGAAGGAAGCCTAGAACTTACCAAATAGAACACAAAGTCCTGGCTACCCATCTATTCTCCTTTCCCCATACTTTCCCCCAGAAATGAAGGGAAAGTAACATCTCATTCTTTTGTGAAGATTCTAGAGCAACTGGAAATTATTTAATCTGTCATTTACGTTGCTAGCCACACCATCAGGGCAAGATGAAAACACTTAATCGTGAAGTTCTCATTATTGTGAAAGACTCTGTTTCCTCAAAACAAAAACAAAAAACAAAGCAGCATTCTTCCTGGCTCTAAATTCCACAGGGGATTTTCTTTTTACGAAATAACAAGAAAAAAAAAAAAAAAAAAGAAATAAAAGAGACACAGTATTAAGATTTGTAAGTCCTGGTCTACTTAAAGTCCAGAGGTGGGTGAAACCCTCCTGCCAGTGACTCTGGGCCTGGACTCAGTTAAGGCACAGGTATAGGACCCAAATATGTTTGAGGTAAGGAGAAGATTGAGTATGTGGTAGAAACCAGATTCTGGAGGGACTTGCAGGCACTATAAAGGAGATGGATTGAGACTGAATCAAAGGTAGACATTCATATTTCACAAGCTCTTAAAAAAAAAATCTGTACTATTTACCACTGTGGTCTTGGCTGCTCTAGTTTCTGATGCTTATAATTTTTTTTCTTTGAAATGCATCGGACAACATAACAAATTATCTACCACCAAACCTGGGTTCTTCCACAGAGATATGAATTTAGTTTTTCAGCAGTTCAAATATTTTTCCCCCTTTTCCTTTTGCCATTATCTCTGATAATTCTGTATTATTCCTCCCACTCAAAAGCCAAGAAAGACAATCCAACTACTTCCTCCTCCAACTTACTTACAGGAAAGAATAGAAACAATTCTATCAACTCCAGCTGGGGCAGCAAAATGCCAAGAAGCTTTTCTTAGATTTTCAAATCCTGCGTGACTGTCACTGTAGGTGCTTTCCAACAATTTGGTTTTATTTTTCTTGAATTCTGTTTTTGCTGCAGAAACCTTCAATTGTCTAACACTGGTGGCATTTAGTAATCTTTGCCAAGTTTAATTCCAATTCAGTGGCCTGGAAGGTTTCAGTGACCCTGGAACAAGCTTTTGTAAAGCTTGTTTTGTGCAATGGGAAAATTGCTCAAGGAAGTATGAGTCAGGGTCCTCCCCCTCCCTTCCAGTGAAACAGATTGATTTATTTCTTTTTATTTCAAGAGCGTAACGGAAAGCAAAAAATAGGACCATCACCCTTGCTCCTACCCAAGTACAAGTTAAATCCTCAATGCTTCCCTCAAGGAAGTATATGTATCTCTGACAGTACCCAAGGGCATTTGAGGTGGTAAGCAGGAAAATGTTTTATTTTAATACTTATGTATTCATGTTAATATGTATTAGAAAAGTATGACAAGATATTAACCCATCATTTCATGGATACTATTATTTCAGATGAGGCTAAACAAAAAAGCTCCATGAAAAATACGAAATAAGTGATAATATGATTGGCATGCAAATCCTGGAAGTGGTACAGAACAATGGGGTACAAACAGTTGATGTTTAAGAAACATTGTCCAATTAAAATATACTGGGATTTGTCTTAAGACAAAACTGTTTTAAATCCCAGTATTGCTGGGGCGCCTGGGTGGCTCAGTCGGTTAAGTGGCCGACTTCGGCTCAGGTCATGATCTCGCGGTCTGTGAGTTCGAGCCCTGCGTCAGGCTCTGTGCTGACAGCTCAGAGCCTGGAGCCTGTTTCAGATTCTGTGTCTCCCTCTCCCTGACCCTCCCCCGTTCATGCTTTGTCTCTCTCTGTCTCAAAAATAAACGTTTAAAAAAAAATAAAAAAATAAAAAAAATAAATCCCAGTATTGCTACTGAGCAGCTGTGATCTTTAGACGAGCTCACAAACCTCTCTGAAACTCAGTGTCTTCATTTGGAATGTAAAGATAATTCCCACCTTATAGTGTTATTGACAGAAGCCAGCTACTAGATTTAAAGCAGAGCTTTATAATGAGCGTAGTGTGTACTCATTAAATGGTAGACATCGTTATCTGATTTCTCCTGGCTCTGTTTACTGTCATTTATCTTAAGTAAAAATCTTGTATCCATAAAGCAAGTAATCAGCTCTCCTGTCCAACATTAGTGTCAGAAAATACTGGTGCTCCTGAGAAATAGGGAACCTAATGAATAGGGCACTGTTTCGGGAATCAGGAGATCTGGCTTTTATCCTGGACTTACTGCAGCAAGTGACTTAACTTACAAAGCAACTATGAAAACAAGCCTTGTGCCTGAAAAAATAAACCATCTCACTCTTTTCTTGATATGTTAGATTGCCCTGGGACTGTTTTCAGAATTAGGAGAATATGACTCAAGTTCAGTTCAGGTCAGCAACATTTTTTTTTTCAGGATGTGACCTGTGCCAGGCACTGTGCTACTCCTTGGATATAAAAATGAATAAGGCAAGATTCTTGACCTTTCATCCATTCATTCAATAAATGTTTATGGAGTACCTACTAGGTAATAGAAACCTTGTAAGGTCTGGGGAATCAAAGAGAAAGTTACTGCACTGATGGAATTTATAGTATAGGGAAAGTTATAGACAGTGATACATTAATACATGTTTAAGAGCTAGCCTTCTAGGGGCGCCTGGGTGGCTAAGTCAGTTGAGCGTCCGAACTCCCCAAACCCTTCTCGCTCCGCCCCTCCCCACTCTGCTCGGTCAGGCTCTGGAGCCTGGAGCCTGCTTTGGATTTTGTGTTTCCCTCTCTCTCTGCCCCCACCCCCTGCATGTGCTCTATCTCTCAAAAATAAATAAACATTTAAAAAAGTTAAAAAAAAAAACTAGCTCTCTAAAAAATAAATTTAAAAAGTGTGTTAAATTTTATTAAGATGAAGAATGTGTGGCCAGAAGGTATAAATAATAATATACACCTTATTGTGAAGTCATTATAGCCAATTAATTCTTACTGAATGATTCTGTTGATTTTTTCAGACTTATGGTTGTAGATGACAAATGAGTAGTTCCACCAGAATGTTGGTTGATATTTTAAGTTAAAGATTAAGATGAAGTGATGGGGCGCCTGGGTGGCTCAGTCGGTTAAGCATTCGACTTTGATTCAGGTAGTGATCTCACAATCCGTGAGCTTGAGCCCTGCATCAGCTCTGTGCTGAGAGCTCAGAGCCTGGAGCCTGCTTCAGATTCTGTCTCTCTCTCTCTCTGCCCCTTCCCCGCTCATGCTCTGTCTCTCTCTGTCTCTCAAAAATGAATAAATGTTAAAAAAATTAAAAAAAAAGATTAAGATGGAGTGAAAAGGAAGAAGAATGTTAGACATCAATGACTGAGTGATTTCTTCTCAAATGAGATAATAATTTTTGAATATTGGAAGAATACATACTCAATTGTTTTGTGCTATTCACAATCTAACTGCTACAGACAAAACACACTTTTCATTTTAATTTGTATTATTAATATTTTTCTTTATCACTTTCTTAAGTCTAGATAAGGAAAAGAGCAATATCAATCCCTTATTGTACCATTTTCTTATTTCTGTGATATGAATACTGCCACTATTACTGTTTTCAAGCCCCACTAATATGACTTCCCTAAATATGGCATTGGAAAGAGATTATGTATTATTTCCACCATATACATAGGATAAATGGAAATAACTTCAAAAACCTAAATAATAGCAAAATTCACTAAAATAGGAAGTTATGAGTTTTGAGCATTTGTTATCTTTGTGTGTGTATATATATATATATATATATATATATATATATATATATATTTAAAGTTTATTTATTTTTTTGGAGAGGTGTGGAGGGTCAGAGAGAGAGAGGGAGGGAGAATCCCAAGCAGGTTCTGTGCTGCCAGCATGGAGCCCAACACAGGGCTTGAACCATGAACTATGAAAATATGACCCAAGTTGAAACCAAGAGTCTGACAGTCAACCAACTGAGCCATTCAGATGCCCCCAGATGCTTACATTCTTAAAGATTGTACCTAACATGTATCTTTTTCCAGGAATTACTGGAAAATGTGCTCCACAAAGCAAGGAAGCAAAACAAAGAAGAAAGATACAGTATCCAAAAAATAGTAGATCTAAGACAGGGAGAAGAAGAGAATCCTTAGGATAAGCATGGAGATCCTAGAGCCATATTTAGACATTTCTAGAGAACAATCTGTTCATGTTGGGGCAGGAGAGCACAGGGCTTCATGAGGGATGTTGCCATGAGATGAATAAAATTTTTTTTAAAACTTGATGTAGGGGGCCCTGGATGGCTCAGTCAGTTAAGCATCTGACTCTTGATCTCCACTCAGGTTATGATCTCTCAGTTGGTGAGATTGAGCCCTAAGTCGGGCCCTGTGCTGACAATGCAGAGCCTGCTTGGTATTCTTTCTCTCCCTCTCTCTGTTCCTCCCCTGCATGCTCTCTCTCTCTCTCAAAATAAATAAATAAACTTTAAAAAATAAATAAAATAAATAAAAACCTGATGTATCTGAACATCATGAGAGGAAATTTATAATTCTTTTTTTTTTTTTAATGTTTATTTATTTGAGAGAGAGAGAGAAAGAGGGCACGACCAGGGGAGGGGCAGAGAGAGGGAGACACAGAATCTGAAGCAGTCTCCAGGCCCTGAGCTGTCAGCACAGAGCCCAATGCAGGGCTGGAACCCACACACCTCCAGATCATGACCTGAGCTGAAGTTGGACGCTCAACCGACTGAGCCACCCAGGCGCCCCGGAAATTTATAATTCTTGAGGAATGCTTGAGGATGAAACAGTTCAATGAACATAGAAAACTGAGAAAACAATAAAGACAGTTATTAATTCCAGAAAAAAAGACATTGTACAAGAGAAGTATAATTATCGTATATTGCAATGATCATGTTGAGGTAACCAAAAGTTATAATGTCATCATATGGGGTGAAACAAAGGAGGAAAAAAGTGTGTGTAAAGTGTGTGTGATGTGGCATGGGGTGGGCAGTATTGTAAGAAATTCTAATCTTCATCTCCTGTAGTAGAAAGCCAAAAGATATGAAACTAAGCAAACTCAAAATAGCAGTAATCATGGATGTCGTGTAGGAATATGGAAGCAAGTACCAGAAGAATTTTCAGTGGGTCCTCCCGGGGGGCTCATTCGGTTAAGCATCAGACTCTTGATTTCGGCTCAGGTCATGATCTTACAGTTGTGCGACTGAGCCCTGCATTAAGCTCTGCACTGAGAGCCTGAAGCCCGTTTGGGATTCTGTCTCCCTGTTTCTCTGCCCCTCCTCTGCTTACCTGCTCCCTCTCTCTCTCTCAAAGTAAAAAACAAACATTTTTTTTAAAAAATAATTTTCAGCTAACATAATGGGGAAAATGTTGCATTTGAGGAGTAGGAATTGGGAGTAGAGAAGGAGGAACGATGTAGTGCTTTTTTCATTGTAAGTATAATAGTAGTATTTGACTTTTAAAGACCTGTACGAAAACAAACTCTTGTTTTAAATAAAAAACCAAGAAACACCCAACTTTTTTTTTCTTTTTTAAATAATCTTTTGTAAATAGAATCCAGTGAAGAAAGTGATAGTAGTGTATAAGGGAAAGCTTCAACCATAATAGTTATGGAGTACTGGACAGTGGTAATTACCATCCTTGTTACAAAAATAATCACACCCTTAAGTATTATAAAGGAAAACCAAAGGGAATTGTGGACACTTATAATAGGAGTATTCAGTCTCCTCTGGGTTAGTGGAGGATTTCCATACAAACTTACAATTCAGCCAAAGGGACAATTATAAGCAGATAATTTCAACACAAGGTGGTAAGTAGAAATGATAGAAATATACATAAAGGGCCTTAGAGCATATACAAGGGCATTTAGTACAGTCTGTATAGTTCAGGAGGGACTTCCCAGAATAAATAATGGCTAAAAATGTGCAGGAGGGTAGTGAAAGATGTAGAACAATAATCAAATGTTTCAGAAAGGTTTTGAACTTTTGCATGCATAAGTTGGAAGGTTCTAGACAAATGTTTTAACCCTATAATCAATATCATATATGGTTTTAATATTTTAGTATCTCTTTATAGATTTGGTAAAGAGAGAAAAATAGATCAAATAATGTAATGTTTATCAACAACCGGTATAGAAAAGCTTTAATTTATTTGGGCATTACCATTAATTCTTTCAAGTTACATTCCTTGTCTTGCCCTGGGTTGTAAGAAAGTAGGAGAAGGCAGGAGGTATCAGGAAATATTCACCCTAATACTACTTTTTTTTTTAACTTTAAAGGTTTATTTTAACCTCATTCATTTATTATATTTCTTGAATTGGGAATATATACATTATTTACCAATAAACTCTTAATGCCTTAATTTGCAATTACCATATTTGCAGAAACTTGAAAATCATTTCAATTAAGTGAAAAAACTTACAAAAAATTATCTTTCCTTTGCTCTTATGATTCAAAGTACATTCAAAATAACATTTTTGTAATGTTTACTTATTTATTTTGAGAGAGAGCATGCCCACACATGCATGGGAGCAAGACAGGGGCAGAGAGAGAGGGCACAGCCTGACTTGGGGCTGGAACCTGACCTGAGCTGAGATCAAGAGTTGGACGCTTAACCGACTAAGCCACCCGGGTGTCCCAAAATAACATTTTTAAAAAAGATTTCATTTTTAAGAACTCTCTGCACCCAATGTGGGGCTTGAACTCACAACCCTGAGATCAAGAGTTGCATGCCTCACTAACTGAGCCAGCCAGGCGTGCCTCAAAATAGCATTTTTATAGCGACTAAAACTTTTAACCAAAAATTCAGTGGCAGTTTTGGAAGTTTAATGAAATGGTCACATTCTTAAGTTTAATTATGTTGATAACCCTGATTCTTTATAGTCTGATGGAATGAAGAATTCATAGCTGCTAGCCAATTAAAGGAACTCTAGTCCTGTTTCCAGCTATTATCCACAGCTCTCTAGGTTTACTTCAGTCTGGCTCCTCGTTCAGGTTTGTTATCCAGCAGCTTCTGGCTTTTGTCTCCTCTCTCTGGACATATGTTCATTGCCTCCTGAATTGGATGATGAAATCTGCCTTCCTTACTTTGACCCTCGGCCTAGAATTTCACTTACCTAGCCCCATGGAAGCAAGGGAAAAGATTTATTCTGTTTAACCAATCACCTGATCAAGGTGTTTGAAGATATTCTTTAGGTCTGGAAAAATATAATCCATCAACAGTTCTCTATGTGGTGGAATTGTTAGTGATTTTTATTCTTTTTCATTATTATTATTCTAATTTTTCCCTAACAAATATGGGAAGGAGTGAGAGTAATATTTTAAATTTGTATGATGGGCTTCTGCCCTTCATGTCCTCTTCAACCAAAGCAACTCAACTTCTTTGTGTCTTATTTCTTTACATCTATAGTAGGATTTATCAAGGACTCCTTGGGAAAAACAAATAGTGCTTTTCAGATCACTTGTGCATTCAGTATTTCATTTAAACCTCAAAGCAACTCAGCAAGGCTTATAGTTCATTTTTTAAAATTCTGTTTGAGAGATAAGAATATGAAAGCAATAAGATATTGACTGAGCCTTTTTTATACAGCTAATTAGCTTTATATCTGGGACTAGAATTCAAGGGCAGAAGTAGTTAGGGTGCAAATTGGGAATTCATGGTGGTAGTTTCTTATGGTTACCAAAGTGTGAACGCCAAATTAGATTTTTAATATCTACATCATTCATATCTCTCCCTGATCCTGCTGGGGTCATCAATACCACATTACCCTACCTGAGGATCAACTGTTCCAACCCTGATGCTATGGAGATTTTTTTTTAAGTTTATTTATTTATTTTGAGAGACAGAAAACAAGCAGGCAAGGGGCAGAGAGAGGAAGAGACAGAATTGCAAGCAGGTTCTGTGCTGTCAGTGCAGAGCCTGATGTGGGGCTCCAACTCATGAACCATGAACTCACGACCTAAGCTGAGATCAAGAGTTGGACGCTCAACCAACTGAGTCACCCAGGAGCCCCTGGTGATTTTTAAAAATTAATTACTGGGATTTGTAATCTAGCAAAAGATTTTTTATTTAAATGCATGAATTCATTTATAGGAAAAATCTTCCAGAGACATAAAAGTTAAAATTCAGTAAAGGAATGACCTTTGTTATGGAAAAACAAAAGAAAGAAAGAAATCAGGTCTTTTCTGGAAGATCTGGGACATCAAATTATTAGGCGTAATATGTTTCCCCCTAGGGACATAGGTCACTTTCTGTATTTGCCAAAGCATTAGATCAGCCAGGCACTGGGAAACATTTCTAAGCTTTAATAACTGAGCTGCTTCGGTGTATGTTGGTAGAAGTTTAAAACCTCTCTGGCCCCATTTTATTAAACATATACCTTTGACTATACGACATCTCTCTCTTAGGATATCAGTGAGAGAATAACCATCTATAGAACAATTTTTATTGCACCTGCAGTATGTGTACGTTTTATATAGCTGTTATGTTGCAAAACTGCAATCATTAGAGCTCTGGAAGAGGAGTTGGGGAAAGAGGAAGAATTTGTAATTTGAACAGGAAACGACTTAATTATTTAACTGGCTAAAAGTGTGTCAATCTCCTTTGCTTTACAAATAAACTGGAACTCAGAGGTAAATTTTAAATAAAAAACAGAAATTCGTGTCAACTAAGGAGACAGGCGTTAAAAACAAATAGTTGAAACAAATTTGTTGTAGAATAATCAGAAAATACAGATATTTAAAAAAAAAGTGGGGCGCCTGGGTGGCTCAGTCGGTTATGCGGCCGACTTCAGCTCGGGTCATGATCTCGCTGTCCGTGAGTTCGAGGCCCGCGTCGGGCTCTGTGCTGATGGCTCAGAGCCTGGAGCCTGTTTCAGATTCTGTGTCTCCCTCTCTCTGACCCTCCCCCGTTCATACTCTGTCTCTCTCTGTCTCAAAAATAAATAAACGTTAAAAAAAAAAGTTTTAAAAATAAATAAATAAGGAATAAAAACCACCTGAAACTACCAGCCAGAGATAAGAATTATGAATATTTTAAGACATATCTTTCCACATTTTTATTTTTTTTTAACGTTTATTTATTTTTGAGACAGAGACAGAGCATGAATGGGGGAGGGGCAGAGAGAGAGGGAGACACAGAATCGAAAGCCGGCTCCAGGCTCTGAGCCATCAGCCCAGAGCCTGACACGGGGCTCGAACTCACGGACCGCGAGATCGTGACCCGAGCTGAAGTCAGATGCTTAACCGACTGAGCCACCCAGGCGCCCCCACATTTTAATTTTTTTAATGTTTATTTAAAAATTAATTAAAAATTTTAAAAATTAAAATTATTAAAAATTTTTGAGAGAGAGAGAGAGAGAGAGAGACAGAGCACGCATGGGGAAGGGACCGAGAGAGAGGGAGACACAGATTCTGAAGTAGGCTCCAGGCTCTGAACTGTCAGCACAGAGCCTGACGCAGGGCTCTAACTTACAAACCCGGAGATCATGACCTGAACGGAAGTTGGATGCTTTACCGACTGAGCCACCCAGGCCCTCCTGATAGACATTCTTATAACCAAAATCTTTGGAATCCTTTGTTAGTTCTTGAAGATAAACTTTAGGAAGTGGGATTATAAGGTGTATCAGTGAAGATTCTTTGGTTGCAAGCAACAGAAATCTTACCGCAACCAGCTTAAGGAAAAAGGAAGAATTTACTGATACACATTCATTCAATAATTGTTTAAAGACAATTAGAGGGGCACCTGGGTGTCTCAGTCAGTTAAGTGTCCAACTCTTGGTTTCAGCTCAGGTCATGATCTCACTGTTTGTGAGATCCAGCCCTGTGTTGGGCTTTGTACTGACAGCTCAGAGCCTGCTTGGGATTCTCCCTCTTTCTCGCTCTCTACCCCTCCCCTACTTGTGCTCTCACTTTCTCTCTCTCAAAATAAATAAACATCAAAAATAACATCAGAGATTTCGTTATTGGATTTATAAGGATACATTTATTTCCAAATTGGAACACAGATATGCTCAAAAAAAACTATAATTTTTTTTTATCCACCTTAGCTCCTTATATCCATACTGTGATCAATACTCAGCTAAGCAATAGAGGCAGACCTTCTGCAGATCTTCAGAGCACTCTCTGTGCAGCAATCCCCTCTCTAGTATGCCACTTTGAAAACTCTAGCTGCTTCACCCCACATGAGCCTAGCTCTTATCTTCTCAACTCAGAGAGTGTTCCCCCTCTTTGCAGTGCAGTATGGAAACGTTCCCCAGACAGTGAATGAGGGTATTCATAGGGTTCACTTTGTTTCCCCCACTCTTAGAAATCCACTGTTTTGTTTGTTTGTTTGTTTGTTTTAAGTAAGCTCTGCCCCCAACGTGGGGCTTGAACCAATGACCTGAGATCAAGAGTTGTATACTCTACCAACTGAGCCACCCAGATGCCCTGAAATCATACTGTTCTGTATTGCCCGATGTCCAGTGTATAAAACCATTTTTTCATTATATTGTCTGCTTTTTTAATTGTTTTGGAAGGAAGGGTGAAAGTGGCCCCTCTCATTCCATCTTGGTCCAAAGTAAAGTCTCTATCTCAACATTTTTCAAGTGCCTGTTATGTACCAGCACTTGGGATCCCTGCTAGAGCATATGACCAAACTACAGAAAGGTCAGAATTTGTGCTGACTCCAGGGACGGCAGCATCTAGGGACACATAAACGCTACTGGCTTTTGAAATCTCTCTCTATCTCTGTTTCTGTCTCCGTCTCTTTCAATATGTTGTGACTCTATCTTTTTGCACTGGTGTCAATTTTTCTTTCTTTAGATGAGCTGAATTCACAAAGAGAGCACAGGCAAAGCAACTTGAAACTGCATTCTTTCAAGCTTAGTTATTTTAGAAAAAGGTGAATCTCTTTTTCTCAGCTTCAGTTTGAAAAATCTCTAGGAAGGAATGATAAGCCCATTCCTTGGATGAATCACTGTGGCTAGGGAAGTCAGGAACTTAAACTGACCCAATCCAGATCATATGCCTTACATTTGTAACCAGAGATCTGGAAACCCTTACAAAATAGAGTCACAGGAGAGTCATCAGATGAGCAGCCATCACAATTTATGTCTGCAATTCTGGGTGTACTATTTTTTTACATTTAGAAAAACTGAAATAATTTCAAACTTCAACACATTTGCCAATGGTTAGTATTAAGGGTTCAGAAGCTTGCCTATTATACGGCATAAAGAAGCTAAGGTAGAAGTAGGCTTAACCTTCGATTGGTGAATATGGTTCAGAAAAGTAATGCACTATAGAGAAAAGCATATGAGGGTTCAGAAGAACAACAGAACTCTAAAGGGGTAAAGGGAACATTTATAAGGTTAGTTTAGGAAACATCCAAAAAGAACTTTATGATAAGGTGGGGAAATCATTTCTCATTCATGAGCCACAGCCAGGAAATTCTTAAAACATCCAGACTATTTCACAGCTGGGCAAGACATAGTTTAATCTTGGAGTCATCTTTTTTTTTTTTTTAAGTTTATTTATTTTGAGAGAGAGAGGGAAAGAGAGAGAGAGAGAATGCAAGTGGAGGAGGAGTAGAAAGAGAGAAAATCAAGGAGGCTCTGCATCACCATCCCAGAGCCTGGTGTGGGGCTTGAACCCACAGACTGTGAGATCATGACCCCAAACCAAAGGCCAACACTTAACCAACTGAGCCACCCAGGCGCCCCTTGGAGTCATCTTTGAATAGTCTTTCCACTTATTATTATTCTCTCAGCAAATTGATTATCAAATCCTGTCCATTCTCTCAACCTTCACTGGCTTCTCTTTATTTAAGTCATCTCTCGCTTGGATTACTGCACAGATTTTCCAGCTGGCTTTCTGAACCAAGTCTTGCTCCTTGTGACGCAATGCTTATGTTTACTGCCCAGCATCCATTTCCACTTCTTCTCCGTAATTGTACCCAAAATCCTTTTTTGGGAAAAATTCGTCACTTACTCTCAATCATATAATTTTGGTGAGATTAACCTCACCTCCAGTTCCAGAACTGGATTCTGGTTAGCTTAGCTGCTTAGTGAATTTCTATTGAATTAGTAAATCTACTGATTCACTCACTGAATTAGTGAATTCACTTATTCCTCTGATCATACTGATTACTTTGGGTCAATGAGACGGAGTAAAATGTTTGTTGGGTGCTTCTGTGAGCTAATTTATATTCGTCCTTCGGATTTCTGTAGAAATGTCATTTTATCAGGGATAATTTCCCTAATCTCACAATTTAGGTTATCCTCTCTTGCTACACACTCCTATAACTGCCTTTTGTAATTCACATTGCATTTCTAATT
Source organism: Leopardus geoffroyi (assembly GCF_018350155.1). Taxonomy (NCBI): domain Eukaryota; kingdom Metazoa; phylum Chordata; class Mammalia; order Carnivora; family Felidae; genus Leopardus; species Leopardus geoffroyi. The sequence goes on from NC_059328.1 coordinate 51,511,126, forward strand.
GTTTAAAATCTGCCTTCCTTTTTAAGAATATGCACTCCCTGGATAATGCATGGCTTTCTCTCATACTCATTGCTATATCCCCAGAGTCCAGCACAGGGCCTGGGACCAAATACAGAGTAAACAAATCAATAGACCAATAGATCAATAGATCTATAGATCAATAGATCAAAAGAATGATCTTGGAGTTTAGAATCATAGAGAAGGCAAGAAAGTGTAATTTAAGAAGGAATGAGCATTCTACCAAACTTAGTTTAAACATCAACCTAAAGCTACCTGACATTAAAGAATCTGAATATTTTGAGCTAAAGTCCAATTTAGACAGAGCTAAGAGAGGAAATTTGAAATCAGAGAGGCCAAATACTGTTTCCAAGTAACACTTTTTAAAAAAAGGTTTATTAATTTTTTAGTAATCTCTACACCCAATGTGAGGCTTGAACTCACAGCGTTGTAATCAAGAGTCACATGCTCTTGGGGCGCCTGGGTGGTTTCAGTTGGTTGAGCATGTGACTCTTGGTTTCATGATGACTCAGGGCATGATTTCATGGTCTATGGGTTCCAGCCCCTCCTCAGGCTGTGTACTGACTACGTAAAGCCTGCTTAGAATTCTCTTTTCCTTCTCTCTCTGCCCTTCCTCTGTTCATGCTTTCTTCGCCTCTCTCAAAATACATAAATAAACTAAAAAAAAAAAAAAAAAAAAACAAAAAAACCAAACAGGCATATGCTCTTCTGACTGTGCCAGCCAGGTGCCCCTCAAGTAAATTTTTTTTTTAATTTTTTAAAGTTTATTCATTTTTCAGAGACTGAGAGAGACAGAGCATGAGGCAGGGAGGGGCAGGGAGAGAGGGAGACATAGAATCTGAAGCAGGCTCCAGGCTCTGAGCTGTCAGCACAGAGTCCAACACAGGGCTCGAACCCACAGACTGTGAGATCATGACCTGAGTTGAAGTCAGACGCTTAACCAACTGAGCCACCCAGGTGCCCCTCAAGTAAACTTTTGGCTACACTTTCCTTAAGGATCTCTGTGAACTCATCCATGTCTGTGCTTGTGCGTTGTCTATCATTTTGGCATTATCTTATTCATTAATTCAACAAATATTTATTCACTATCTCCTTCATTTATGCACTGCTATAGATGCTAGAGATAGGATAAATAAAAATGTGATCCTATAAGAAATTTATAGTCTAATTAGAAAGATAATGTGTAAACAAATTATAATATAACATTGTGACATGTGCTGAAAGAAGAAATTAGTGATTATTTCTTTCTTTAAACATATGGTATTATTAGTCTGGGTCTTTCAGTTGCAGGTGACAGAAACCCAATATCAAATGGCCTAAGCAGAAAGTGGAATCTATTGACTCTTGTAACTAGGAATTCCAGGGATAGAGCTAGGCTAAGTGACTCAAATAATATTATTGGGTCTCTCTATTTCTTTCTAGATTTCTTTTTTTTTTAATTTTTTATTTTTATTTATTTTCGAGAGGTGGGGGGGCGGTGGGGGCAGAAAGACGGACACATAGAATCCAAAGCAGGCTCCAGGCTCTGAGCTGTCAGCACAGAGCCTGACGCAGGGCTCGAACTCATGAACCACAAGACCATGACCTAAGCCAAGGTCTGACGCTTAACAGATGGAACCACTCAGGTACCCCTCTGGATTTATTTCTTACTGTTTAGGCCTCATTTTCTTTTTCTGAAGATGGACTCTGAAGTAGATTCTGTGGTGCCCAGATGCCACCTTTAGGATGAAAGCACTGATTTCCCTCCACCAGCTTTTGGGAGTGTTGGCTGCTAATAGCTCAAAGCTGAGTCTCTCTCTGGGAATTGCCCTTAGACAAAAAGAGGCACCTCAATCAAGGTTATACCTATTCCCTGGGAGCAACTTGCTCCCAGACTGATCAATGAGGGGTTCCAAGGCCTAGGCTCTTGCCTTGATTCAAGACATAACTGAAGGGCCATCTCAGCTTTAGAGCTACCCATGGGATCAGTTGAGTCTGAGGAACTTGAGAAGATCTGACATTTGGCAGATCTGTTCTATGAATAACAGGGTTGAATATATTTTTAAATTCTGGTTATACAGGAAGAAATGGAGAGAAGAGGATGAAATATAAAGTAAAATCAAAAGAGTGTTCTGATTAAAGACCAAGAGCCTTGCCCTGTGACTTCTCTTCAGGATTCTGCAGATCTTCATCAAGTGCTTCTGTGCAAGTGGGTCTTTTGTGAAAGCAGTGAAGAGACTGGGCTTCCCCCTCAACCTCCCCCTCTCCCCAGATAGCCTGGGATGGGATGGAACTGTGGAGCATAGGTGTATTTAAGAATTTAGAAACATAATCTGAGGAAATACATTCTAGAACTTTGCAGACGCAGTAGATAGGGCTATAAACTCTATATGTTATAAGGTTTAACTGGTGAATATCTGGATATATTTTTCATAGCAACAAATATCACTTGAGGAACTAATAGCAAAACTAATAAATGCCAATAAATCACAGTAAAATAAAAGAAAGGTAAAATGCCATTGAAATTGAAAGATCTTAAGCAACTGATATATTAAAAGATGGATATTTATAAGTCATCACTTAGCTTTCCAAGAAAAGTTAGAAGTTCATTCCAAGAAAAATTTTATTTTATTTATTTTTTTTCAATATATGAAGTTTATTGTCAAATTGGTTTCCATACAACACCCAGTGCTCATCCCAAAAGGTGCCCTCCTCATTACCCATCACCCACTCTCCCCTCCCTCCCATCCCCCATCAACCTTCAGTTTGTTCTCAGTTTTTAAGAGTCTCTTATGCTTTGGCTCTCTCCCACTCTACCCTCTTTTTTTTTTTTCCTTCCTCTCCCCTATGGGTTTCTGTTAAGTTTCTCAGGATCCACATAAAAGTGAAACTATATGGTATCTTTCTCTGTATGGCTTATTTCACTTAGCATAACACTCTCCAGTTCCATACATGTTGTTACAAAGGGCCATATTTCATTCTTTCTCATTGCCACGTAGTACTCCATTGTGTATATAAACCACAAATTTTTTATCCATTCATCAGTTGCTGGACATTTAGGCTCTTTCCATAATTTGGCTATTGTTGAGAGTGCTGCTATAAACATTGGGGTACAAGTGCCCCTATGCATCAGTACTCCTGTATCCCTTGGGTAAATCCAAGAAAAATTTTAAAAATAAATTATGTTCATCCATCTATCATGACAGGTAAAAAATAATCAACATTCTTGTTCCTGACTAAAACATTACCCAAAGTGTTCCCTTAGGTGTTATTCATTAAACAACAACAAACCCTCACAACTATCCTCCGAAGAGAGACCTCTGCAAATGAATTTACAATTGTAGATTTTAAGTCCTTCTAGAAAATAGACAGATGAATTAGATAGTTTCTGGGGAACCATTTCTATCTACCCTGTTACTGAGGTTTTTTGATGGTTTTGACTCCACTGGGTGGGGGGGAGGGGGGGGGAGGAAGCACTGAGAATAAAACAGCAAATTAAGAGAGCCATCTACTGGCAGCTCACTGAAATCTGTTTAATTTGTTAGGCTTTTATGCCGAATATACTTCCATAAATAATACTATGATCAACTTTCTGGATAAAGTTAATCTCATGCTATACTTTGTATGAAGGAGGATAATAGTTATAACTTGAAACACAGATACCCATATAGAAATTATTCTTTGAAATTTAGCCAATTTGGCTATTACACTAAGAATGATGATGACAGGGTAGATGATGTTTATTTAGTAAAGTGAATATAGTAAGAGCAGACAATGTATGTCCAGCACTGGTCCATGTACTTTCTTTATAGTAATTCTTATAATCCTCACAACAATCTTATAAAGTAGGTGCTATTATATTCTCATCTCACAGATGAGAAAACTGAGCACAAAGAAGTTAGTGCCTGCCCAAAAGTCAAGCAGCTAATAAGTGTCAGCACTTGGATTAGGACTCAAATAATTTGGCTGTACAGTCTATACTCTTAACTATAATATGACTCAAAAATTTGTTGAGTTCATATTATGTGATCAGCACTGGTATAACTTATTGAGAGACTCCTGAAAGTAAGCTACAGATCTGGTGCAATTCCTATAAAAATTCTGACTTTTTTTTTTTTTTTTTTTTTTTTTGCAGAAATTGACAAGATGGTCCTAAAATTCTTAAGGAAATGCAAGTGACCCACACTAGCCAAAACAATTTTGAAAAAGAAGAACAAAATTGGAGGACTCACATTTCCCAATTTCAAAACTTAATGCAATGTTATGGTAATGAAAGTGTGGTACTAGCATAAGGATAGGCGTATATATCAAAAGAATAGAGAGGCGCCTGGCTGGCTCAGTTGGTGGAGCTTTTGACTCTTGATCTCTGGGTTGTGGGTTCGAACCTCGTGTTGGGTTTGAAGATTAAAATCCAGAAATACTCCTATATAGTTTTGGGTAATTGATTCTCAACAGGAATGTCAATGCAATTTAATGGTTAAGGAATAGTCCTTTCAACAAAAGGCGTTAGGACAACTGGAAATCCACATACAAAAGAATGAAGTTTTACTTTCTTTTTTTATTTTTATTTTTTAAAGTCTATTTATTTTGAGAGACACAGAGAGAGTATGTGAGCAGGGGAGAGGCAGGAGAGAGTGAGAATCCCAAGCAGGCTTGGCACCGTCTGAGCTGACAGTGCAGAGCCTGAAGTGGGGCTCCATCCTTCAGACCGTGAGGTCATGACTGAGCCGAAATCAAGAGTTGGACGCTTAACTGACTGAGCCACCCAGGTGCTCCTGAAGCTTTATCTTCTATCATTTACCAAAAGGAAATCAAAATGGATCAAAAACCTAAACGTAAAAAAAGAGAGAGAGAGTGAGAGAGAGACCTAAATGTAAGAGCTAAAACTTTCATGTTCTATCATCCTACCTTGCCAAAAAAAAAAAAAAAAAAAAAAAATGCTTTTATAACAACAAACTGAAAATTTTGCTTAAATTTATGGTTTTATGTAACTGAATGTCATCCAAATATCAAAGATGACTGAATTTACTATTGTACATGTTTGTGCATCCTGTTGATGAGCTGGCGATGTTTGAATTAGTAATAAAAGAAATATATACCTAATTCATAAATTGTTGCATGCTGTATTAGCTTGCTAGGGCTGCCATAATAAAGTACCACAAATTTAGTGGTTTAAAGAACAGAAATCTATTGTTTCACACTTCTGGAGGGCAAAAGTCTATAATTATTTGAATTCCAGGTAAACTACACAATTTTTTCCTGAAATGCCCTTTTTACATGAAAAAGTAAGTGGCAAACTATGTTTATTCAGACTTTGGCATCTGACAGAATTTTTTTCAAAAACGAATGAAGTGAACCTGTTACTTACTTCAAGGAAAACTATGCAGTATTTTTTGCTGATAATAAAATTTGAGATTTTAAGTGAAAATTAGAATGCAGGAGAACTAGTTAGTATCTGCCATGGTGAGCTTGTCAGCTCCCAAATACTTACAGACCTTTCTGACAAGAAAAGTGCACGGTAAGGCACATTCCCACCTTAAGGTTTTGTGCACAGCCTGTCTCCTGTGACCAGAATGCTCTTCCCTCAGATCTGGTTGCCTTTATCCTTCATCTCCCTTAAGTTTTCATTCACATGTCGCCTTCGAAATGACGTCTACCCTGAGTGTCATATTTAAAATTGTAATCCACACCTCAGGACTCTTGAGCCTCCTTCCTGTCCTCTATTTTTCTTCCTCCCTCCATCTCCAAAGGACTTATCACTTTCTAGCATTCTACATAATTCATTTATTTTATTATTTATTTATTATTATTATTTTTAAGTTTATTTATCTTGAGAGAGAGAACCAGTGGGGGAGGGGCAGGGAGAGGGGAGGACAGAAGATCAGAAGTGGGCTCTGTGCTGACAGCCCCAATTACGGGGCTCCAACCCATGAACTGCAAGATCATGCATGACCTGAGCCAAAGTCAGACGCTCAACTGACTGAGTCACCCAGACACCCCTATTTTTAATTTTTTTAAAGTTTATTATTTGTTTTAGTAATTTCTACACCCAGTGTGGGGTTTGAACTCACAACCTTAAGATCAAGAGTTGCATGCTTTTTCTACTGAGCCAACCAGGCGCCCCTATTTTATTTGTTGTATATTCTGTCTTAACCGACTAAAATATAACCTCCTTGAGAAGAGGAATCACTGTTTTTGTTCACTGATATAACCCAAGCCCCTAAAATAGTGCCTAGCACATTGTAGGCAATGCATACAGATTCATTAAATTAACAAATGTTTGTAATATTTTATGTTAATATGTTCATAAAAAGTTAAAGATTATATATCATATTCTTAGGGTTCATTATCTTGATTGTATTATATATTTCCTCAACGCCTGAATTTTTATCAAAGACTTAGGTTATTTTAAAAATCAGAATATACATGTGCCTACACATGTACGTATATGTATACACATATATACAAAAGTGCTTGTATATGTATATGTGCACACACACATGCACATATATATTTAGCCCAGCCCAAATTACCTTCTATTCCAAGATGGAATTAAAAAAAAAAGTTTTTTAATCTTTATTTATTTTTGAAAGAGAGAGAGACAGAGTATGAGCAGGGGAGGAACAGAGAGAAAGGGAGACATAGAATCCAAAACAGGCTTCAGGTTCTGAGCTGTCAGCACGGAGCCCGATGCGGGGCTCAAACTCATGAACCTCTAGTTCATGACCTGAGCTGAAGTCAGATGCTTAACCAATTGAGCCACTCAGGTGCCCCACCAAGATGGAATTTATTCTGAGGAATTTACTCCTCTTGTATGTCACAGTAAGACTTTGTGTCTTTATTTAAAGTCTTGTTCACACTCTGCTTTGTTTTATAATTCATCGTGTATATGTTTGTCTCCCTCAGTAGATTTCAAGCTCCTCAACAGCAAGAAAATGTCATGTTCACATAGGCACCTGGCCAACTCAATATTTAGCCATGACTCAAAGATTAAACATTTTCAAAACTAGAGTAGATTTATTTTGAAACTGGCATTTGTCACTCAATGGTACAAACTTTGTGAATTTAAGTAAATAATAATTTTCAACTAAGCACTGGGACTTAATAAATATGATCCTTCCTAGCTTCTGTGTTTCTGTAGAGAAGTCAAAAAGAATAAATATCAGGAGGTGTTCTCTTGTGGCAGCCTTTTTTTTTTTTTTTTTAAGTTTATTTATTTATCATCGAGAGAGACCGAGACAGCACAAATGGGGGAGGGGCAGAGAGAGAAAATCTCAAGCAGGCTCCGCACTGCCAGCTCAGAGCCCAACGCTGGGCTTGAACTCAGAAACTGTGAGATCATGACCTGAGCCGAAGTCAAGAGTCAGACACTTAACCTAAGGAGCCACTCAGGTGCCCCATTGTGGTTGCCTTTTTACTCTAAAATGTATCAGTCTAAGGGCACCTGGGTGGCCCAGTCATTAAGCATCCGACTTCGGCTCAGGTCATGATCTCATAGTTGGTGAGTTCAAGTCCCATATCAAATGAGCTTGAACCCAGCTTCGGGTGAGCACGAGCCCCACTTTCGGTAAAAACACAAGCCCCGAGGGAGCCCCGCTTCTCTCTCTCTCTCTTTCTCTCTCTGTTCCTCGTGGGATTCTCTCTCTCTCTTCTTCCCCTTGCTCACTTGTGCCCTCTCTCTTGAAAAAAAAATGTGTCTGTGTGTCTATCTCTCTATATATAGTTTAATATAAACTACAGCTTTTGTGATACCAAGGTTTAATATTAATATCAACTTATTATTAAGTTAGTAATCCCTTTATATTTATAAAATAAAATACAGATTGTAAATCATTTGTAAATGCAGCAGGAAGGAAAAACATCATTCAAAATTTCATCATCTAAAGGCAACTACTGTTGATATTTTTACCTGCATTTCTTGATATTTTTCTTCTAAGTGTTGTTTTTCATTTGTTTGTTAGTAAGAGTTGTGATTATTTTACCAACATAATTTTTTAGCCAGCTTTTTTTTCACTTGCCATTAGTACATGAAGCACATTTCCATGTTATTATGAACTATTCATAAACATTATTATTTGAATCTTCCCCCAGTTCAAAGTTTGAGACCTGGATTTTGGTTCAAGCGACAAACTGTCAGTATTAGACTCTTTCCTCTTTCTCCAAGTTCGCTGAATTCTCAGTGTCCTAGCAGCCAAAAAAGTAAACGATTTTCTGTTAACAGAGACAGAGATGGAGAAAGAGAGAGAGAGGGAGGGAGGGGAGATAGAAAGAGAGAGAGAGGCTTTATATACTTATTTATTTATTAAGTGTTTATTTATTTTGAAAGAGAGATAAATCGGGGTGGGGGGGAGGGCAGAGAAAGACATAGAATCTCAAGGAGACTCCATGCTGTCAGTGCAGAGCCCGATGCAGAGCTCGATCCTACGAACTGTGGGATCATGACCCAGGCCAAAATCAAGAGTCAGATGCTCAACTGACTGAGCCACCCAGACTCTCTGACAGAGGCTATATTTAGATTCAGAAGAATCTGAAATTGGGTCAGGCTAAAATTTAAACTAACAGAAGTAATGTTTATGAACAGTATTTAACTTGCTGTCTTCCTGGAAAGCAGTGTAAGGTAGAAAGAAGAGCATAGGTTTTTTAAAAAAAATAATTGGAAAAATAGTTAATTTTCATAAGAATGGAAAGAATAAAAAGGAGAAAGAAAAATGTGAATTTTGAGGTCATACTGACCAGAGTTCAAATCACCTAAAAGTTGAGTAATGTTAGAGAAGGCAAAGAGTATAATATTTACTGCCTAAGAGGTTCCAGGTACCTTAAACACATCAGTTATGCAACTAGCCCCAGGCAAGAGGAATCATTGTTCTATGTCCCCAAGCCTTAGAGGGCTGCATATATAATGTACCCACAAAAACCATACTAAATACACAAAAGTGTCTTTATCATTCTTTAACTGGTTCTCAGCACTAACTTAGTAGGATCTCTTACCCATAATATTTGTTCTCATGACTAATATTGTTTAGGCCTCAAGGAAATGATTCTCACATCCTTTGCCCTATATAATGCAACAGTGTTAAAATGCTGTAATGGTTTTGAACTTTGCTGGTGGCAACATCAAAGATAAACACTGTCTCAGGGTATGGAGAGGATGTGAGTGGTAAATGCTTAGGTAAGAAAAAAAAAGACAACTTGTTAAATACTTTCTCTCAGAAAGCATGAATGCAATAGATTTTTTTTTTTTTTTTTGCAATAGATTCTTGAATAGCAAAGAACCATTTCACCATAAAGCTAGTCATTCACTTCCTTGCTTCAGTTCCTATTGCATTTTGTGGTTCCAAGGTACTTAAGAATTAGCATGATATTTGCAACAACTGTATAAGGTGACTATGGTAGGTATTTTTATTTTTTATTCAAAAAAATTTTTTTAACGTTTATTTATTATTGAGGGGCAGAGACAGAGCATGAGAGGGGCAGACACAGAGTCCTAAGCAGGCTCCAGGATCCAGCTGTCAGCACAGAGCCCAATGTGGGGCTCAAACTCACAAACCAAGAGATCATGACCTGACCCGAAGTCAGATGCTTAACTGACTGAGCCACCCAGGCACCCCTATGATGGTAGGTGTTTTTAAAATGGCCTCCAATGATCCCTGCTTCCTTGTGTGTATGCCCTTTTGTAATCGTCTCTCCTTGAGTGTGGGCTAGATGGAGTGGATCGTTTCTAACATGTAGAATACAACAACAGTGATGAGATGCTACCTGTATGACTTCCACGGTGGCTCAGTTGGTTAAGTGTCTGACTCTGGATTTCGGCTCAGGTCATGATCTCACGATTTATGGGACTGAGCCCTGCATCAAGCCCTGCATCAGGCTCAGCACTGACAGTGGAGAGCTTGCTTGGCATTCTCTCTCTCTCTCTGTCCATCTCCCTTTGGTGCTCTCTCTCTCTCAAAATAAATAAATTAATTAAAAAAAAGATTCTCTCTCTCTCTCTGCCCCTCTCCCCTGCTCACACACACTCTGGATCTCAAATTTAAAAAAAAGAAAAAGAAAAAAAAAAGACTATAACTTCTATTTTGCTAGCAAACTCTCTAGTGCTTCTTGGCTCACATGTTTTGAAGAAACAAGATGCTTTCTGGCAAAGAAATGAGAGTGACTATGACTAATAGCCAGTGAGGAACTAAGGCCCTTAGTCCAACAAAGAACTGAATCCTGTCAACAACCACTGAAATGAACTTGGAGGCACATTCTTCCCTAGTCATGCCTTCAGATGGGTCCATAGACCTTGGCCATCACCTTGATTACAACCTTGAAGGACATCAGGAAGCAGAGAATCCAGCTAAGTTATGCCCAGGTTACTAATCCCCCCAAATTGTGAAATAATAACTGTTGTTCTTTAAAATCACCAAGAAATAGGTAATTTTTAAAAAAAAATTTTTTTTTTCAACGTTTATTTATTTTTGGGACAGAGAGAGACAGAGCATGAACGGGGGAGGGGCAGAGAGAGAGGGAGACACAGAATCGGAAACAGGCTCCAGGCTCTGAGCCATCAGCCCAGAGCCTGATGCGGGGCTCGAACTCACGGACTGTGAGATCGTGACCTGGCTGAAGTCGGACGCCTAACCGACTGCGCCACCCAGGCGCCCCTAGAAATAGGTAATTTTTAATACAGAATACATAATTAACACAGTGGCTATTTAGCATTTTGTAATTTGAAACATTTTTTATTACTCTTAAGTGTGTGTGTATATGTATATATATCTATATATGTAGGTCTAGACATAAAAATACATTTTAATTAGCATAAAATATGATTAGTGAACATCTTTTCATGTGCTTATTGACTACCTGTACATATCCTTTGGAGAAGTATCTATTCAATTTCTTCGCCTATCTTTTAACTGGGTTGTTGTCTTTTTATTCCTGATCTGTAAATTCTTTACATATTCTGGATACTAGAACTTTATCAGATATATGACTTGCAAATATTTTTTCCATCCTGTGGACTGTCTTTTCACTTTCTTCAGAGAGTCCTTTGATGCATGAAAGGTTTTAATTTTGATGAAGTCCAATTTACTTTTTTTTTAATTAAAAAAAATGTGTATTTACCTTTGAGAGAGACAGAGACAGAGCATGAGTGGGGAGGGACAGAGAGAGAGGGAGACACAGCATCTGAAGCAGGTTCCAGGCTCTGAGCACAGAGCCCGATGAGGGGCTTGAACCCACAGAGAGATCATGACCTGAGCTGAAGTCAGATGCTTAACTGACTGAGCCACACAGGCACCCCTCCATTTCATACTTTTAAAGGCTGAATAATATTGCATTGTATCTATATACATTTTGCTTATTCATTCACCTGTGTATGAACACTTGGGCTGCTTCCATCTTTTAGCTATTGTGAATAATACTGCTATGACCAGGGTGTACAGCATGAACTGCTTTTTGTTAGAGAGAAAAAAAACTTTCCCCAGAAGCTCTCTAGCAAATTTTCCCTCACATCTCATTGCCTGGAATTGCATCACATATTCATGCCTAAACCAAGAGAAATGGGCCACAATGTTTAATTCAGGTCTAAACTTTAGGCAAATCATAATTTATGTCTTGTAGGGGTTGAGGTGGGAGTAGAACTCCCCAGAAGCTCTGGGCTGTAAGGAGGATGGTGGGTTCCATTATAAAAGAAGGATGTCGGGGTGCCTGGGTGGCTCAGTCAGCTAAGTGTCCGACTTCAGCTCGGGTCATGATCTCGCGGTCCGTGAGTTCAAGCCCTGCATCGGGCTCTGTGCTGACTGCTCAGAGCCTGGAGCCTGTTTCAGATTCTGTGTCTCCCTCTTTCTCTGACCCTCCCCTGTTCATGCTCTGTCTCTCTCTGTCTCAAAAATAAATAAACGTTAAAAAAAATTAAAAAAAAAAGAAGGATGTCAGATGTACAGATGGCCAACAGGCACATGAAATGATGCTCAACGTTGCTCCTCATCAGGGAAATACAAATCAAAACCACACTCAGATATCACCTCACGCCAGTCAGAGTGGCCAAAATGAACAAATCAGGAGACTATAGATGCTGGCGAGGATGTGGAGAAACGGGAACCCTCTTGCACTATTGGTGGGAATGCGAACTGGTGCAGCCACTCAGGAAAACAGTGTGGAGGTTCCTCAAAAAATTAAAAATAGATCTACCCTATAATCCAGCAATAGCACTGCTAGGAATTTACCCAAGGGATACAGGAGTGCTGAGGCATAGGGGCACTTGTACCCCAATGTTTATAGCAGCACTCTCAACAATAGCCAAATTATGGAAAGAGCCTAAATGTCCAGCAACTGACGAATGGATAAAGAAGTTGTGGTTTATATACACAATGGAATACTACTTGGCAATGAGAAAGAATGAAATCTAGCCTTTTGTAGCAACATGGATGGAACTGGAGAATGTTATTTTAAGTCATACAGAGAAAGACAGATACCGTATGTTTTCACTCATATGTGGATCCTGAGAAACTCAACAGAAGACCAGGGGGGAGGAAAAAGACCAGGGGGGAGGAAAACAGAAGACCAGGGGGGAGTTATAGAGAGGAAAGGAGGCAAACCATAAGAGACTCTTAAATACTGAGAATAAACTGAGGGTTGATGGGGGGGGGGTGGGGAGGGGAAAGTGGGTGACAGGCATTGAGGAGGGCACCTGTTGGGATGAGCACTGGGCGTTGTATGGAAACCAAATTGACAATGAATTTCATATTAAAAAAAAATAAAAGAAGGATGTAAGTGTAAGCAAGTCAGTTATACTCTCCACTGCCAAGAGCAGTGAAAGTGACACACACATGTTAAGGTGAATCTCAGATTTATATAGAATTTCTGTTTCGAAACTTTGAGGCTGGTGAACATACCTCATATTCCTGTCATCCTTGGTCATCATCTTCCCTTTTGTGTTCTCAGCTGTGCTTCCTCTCCCCTAGCCCAATCCTCTACTTTTCTCCCTCTGAAATCTTTCCATTCCTTCTTTCATGCTCTAATTTGCTAAAACCTAGTTCTCCTCATAGAATTCTTATTTCACATCCTGGTTTTTTTTTTTTTAATTTTTTTTTTCAACATTTATTTATTTTTGGGACAGAGAGAGACAGAGCATGAACGGGGGAGGGGCAGAGAGAGAGGGAGACACAGAATCGGAAACAGGCTCCAGGCTCTGAGCCATCAGCCCAGAGCCTGACGCGGGGCTCGAACTCACGGACCGCAAGATCGTGACCTGGCTGAAGTCGGAAGCTTAACCGACTGCGCCACCCAGGCGCCCCTCACATCCTGGTTTTAATGAATGCTGACTTTTCTCTGAATTCGGTCTCCCTGAAACTTTCTTGAATTTATGTGGGTTGGTTTTTTTTTTTTTTTTTTTGGTCTTTTTGTTCTCACTTATTCATGCACACCAGGTCCAGAGATGAATTCAGCTTTCTCCTCATTCTGTAATCCTCTGCTCTTATGTAAAAATCCTATTCCCTGAAGAATTTCGAGACATTTGTATACACCATTCTCTACCCTACCTCACTTCTGGCTAGGAGCTTACATCTCTATCTACCTAGCTCACAATCTTATCCATGCCCATGTTTTTGTTTTTGTTTTTTTTCAATTGTTATTTAAAGTTAATCACTCCTAAAGGTATATATATTCAGCTCAAATCTTCCTCTTAAACTTCATATCGAACTGTCTCCTGGACATAGCCATCTGACAACTCTTAAGCATTCCTTTTTTTTTTTTTTTTAAGATTTTATTTATTTATTTATTTATTTATTTATTTATTTATTTTTATTTTGAGAGAGAGAGAGAGAGAGACAGTGCAAGTGGGAGAAGGGCAGAGAGAAGGAGAGAGAGAGAATCCCAAGCAGGCTCCACACTGTTAGCACACAGCCCGATGTGGGACTCAAACTCACTAACCGTGAGATCATGACCTGAGCTGAAATCTAGATCAGGACACTCAACCAACTGAGCCACCCAGGTGCCCATATTTTTAATTAATTTATTTATTTAAAAAAATTTTTTTTAATTTATCTTTGAAGGAGAGAGAGAGACAGAGTATGAGCGGCGGAGGAGCAGAGAGAGAGGGAGACACAGAATTCGAAGCAGGCTCCAGGCTCTAAGCTGTCAGCACAGAGCCCGATGCGGGGCTCGAACTCACGGACTGTGAGATCATGACCTGAGCTGAAGCTGGACGCTCAACCGACTGAACCGCCCAGGCGCCCCTATTTATTTTTTTATTTTTTAAGTAGGCTTCATGCCCAGTGTGGAGCCCAACACAGGCCTTAAACTTACTGCCCTGAGATCAAGACCTGAGCTGAGATCTCAGACGCTCAACTGACTGGGCCACCCAGGTGCCCCTTGAGATTTTATTTTTAAGTAATCTCTACACCCAATGCAGGGCTTGAACTCACAATCCTGAGATCGAGAGTAGTATGCTCTTCTGACTGAGCCAGCCAGGCGCCCTAAGCATTCCTAATTCAACATCTGGAAAATCGGAAAACCAGAAACTTAGAAATCTTTCTTGATTCCTTCTCCTCTTCACACCTCTTCTTGATTCTATTATCCTAATATCTCTGACCAATTCTTTTTGCTCTTTCCTTATCACTATTTACTTCAGACTTCCCATTTTTTAAACTGAATCATGAAAACAATCTCCTAACTGTTCTTTCCAGCCCAAATCATTCCCTGTAATACCACAACCAGCAGCCTAAAATGTCATTCCCTAAATGGTTACCTATATAACCAGGTTAAACTCCAAGATTCTTATCACAGTACACAAGACCCTTTTAAGGAAATAGCCCCCGTCTGTCTTTCCAGTCTTGTATTGGACCATTCCCTCCCTCTCTTGTTCCAACTATAATGAATTTATGTTATTCTACATTGGTTAAGCCTCCCTCTTCTGCAGCTGGTTAAATTTTTTTTATTTATTTTTTAAAATATACATCCAAGTTAGTTAGCATACAGTGCAACAATGATTTCAGGAGTAGATTCCTTAATACCCCTTACCAATTTAGCCCATACCCCCTCCCACAACCCCTCCAGCAACCCTCAGTTTGTTCTCCATATTTATGAGTCTCTTATGTTTTGTACCCCTCCCTGTTTTTATATTATTTTTGTTTCCCTTCCCTTATGTTCATCTGTTTTATCTCTTAAAGTCCTCATATGAGTGAAGTCATATGATATTTGTCTTTCTCTGACACTAATTTCACTTAGCATAATACCCTCCAGTTCCATCCACGTAGTTGCAAATGGCAAGATTTCATTCTTTTTGATTGCCGAGTAATACTCCATTGTGCATATATACCACATCTTCTTTATCCGTTCATCCATCGATGGACATTTGGGTTCTTTCCATACTTTGGCTATCATCGATAGTGTTGCTATAAACATTGGGTGCATATGCCCCTTTGAAACAGCATACCTGTATCCCTTGGATAAATGCCTACTAGTGCAATTGCTGGGTTCTAGGGTATTTCTATTTTTAATTTTTTGAGGAACCTGCATACGGTTTTCCAGAATGGCTGCACCAATTTGCATTCCCACCAGCAGTGCAAAAGAGATCCTCTTTCTCCACATCCTCGCCAACATCTATTGTTGCCTGAGTTGTTAATGTTAGCCATTCTGACAGGTGTGAGGTGGTATCTCACTGTGGTTTTGATTTGTATTTCCCTGATGATGAGTGATATTGAGCAATTTTTCGCGTGTCGGTTGGCCATCTGGATGTCTTCTTTGGAGAAGTATCTATTCATGTCTTTTGCCCATTTCTTCACTGGATGTTTGGTTTTTGGGTGTTGAGATGTGTTGAGTAAGAAGTTGCTGCAGTGAAGGTCAAAGAGGTTTTTGCCTGCTTTCTCCTCAAGGATTTTGATGGTTTCCTGCCTTACGTTTAGGTCTTTCATCCATTTTGAGTTTATTTTGTGTATAGTGTAAGAAAGTGATCTAGGTTCATTTTTCTGCATGTCATTGTCCAGTTTTCCCAGCACCACTTGCTGAAGAGGCTGTCTTTATTCCATTGGATATTCTTTCCTGCTTTGTCAAAGATTAGTTGGCCATACAGTTGTGGGTCCATTCTGGGGTCTCTATTCTGCTCCATTGATCTGAGTGTCTGTTTTTGTACTACTACCATACTGTCTTGATGACTACAGCTTTGTAATAAAGCTTGATGTCTGGGATTGTGATGCCTCCTGCTTTGGTTTTCTTTTTCAAGATTGCTTTGGCTATTCGGGGTCTTTTCTGGTTCCATACAAATTTTAGGACAGTTTGTTCTAGCTCTGTGAAGACTGCTGGTGTTATTTTGATAGGGATTGCATTGAATATGTAGCTTGCTTTGGGTAGTATGGACATTTTAACAATATTTGTTCTTCTTATCCAGGAGCATGGAATCTTTTTCCATTTTTTTGTGTCTTCTTCAATTTCTTTCATAAGCTTTCTATAGGTTTCAGTGTATAGATTTTTCTGGTTAATTATTTTTATCATTTATCTCAGGAATTTCTCATCTAGGGTCCCTCGAATTGAGAGTAACTGACAATCCATATTCTCTTAATACCTTGTTCATACCTCTATCATAATGTTTATCACACTGTATCATGGACCATAATTTTCTATCTGAATTCTCTTCATATTTCCAAAGTGCTGGGTATTTAGTAGGTATAACCTGTGAATATAGATCCTGAGCTGCATTTTAAGATGAAGGTTTATTTTGCAGCACTTGCTGAATGTGGTTATGAAAGGAATAGGAAGATGGAATAATATTGCATTTAGGAGGGAAGCTGAGTTCACTGAAGTTGTTTTCAAAATTATGGGGATTCTGTGCATGTTTGTAGGTTGAGGTAAACGGGGCAGTGAAGAAAGAGAGGTTGAAGACGTAGGAGAAGTGACAGAAATAAGGTCATTTGAGAAGGAGAAAAGGTTTTAAGTTATCCTCAAAATAATTTTTTTAGCTTTTAGAGGCCTACAAGTTATTTGTCTCATTAAGGGCTGAGTTCATTTTATCTAAAGATAATATCCTTGATCAGGGATTTATGTTACACATTTACTTATTAAACAGAACTTTCATCTTTACTTGGGCCCAGGAGGGAGATGGATAAAGAAGTATACTTGGTAGAAGTTAAGGATTAAAAGTTCACTAACAAAAATCTGGAGTTGTATCACAGTCAATGCTACTAGAATGGCTGGTATACTTTCAAAGGACAGTATATGCCTGGGATATGATGGCATTTTATAAAGGTCTTGACACTTAAGATAAATGTTGTTATATATACCCATACCCCGCAGTAAATGCTCTTTCATGATTTTTGAGTGTACCATTCTGATTAATCAAATATTATGGTTTTAATACTTATTATACAATCTGAATTACTAATGAAGAAAATGAAACTCAGATGTTAAAAATATATTATATTAAAACTACACAGTATGAATAGAGAGGGAGTTTCAGGGCCTCAGATATCACAGTGAACTCCCACAACACTTATGGAGAGTAAGTTACTCTGAACAAAGTATTGTGTTAGAGCTAAGAGGGACACAGATGTTTAAGATGTGGCTCCTGCCTTTTAGAATGTGTATTAGCTCTTGCAGAGTTATGATTAACTGAATGCATAAGTGATGTTTAGAAGACAACATTACACATATTTTACTTCCCACCTTCCATTCTGATAAAGCTCTCTTATCTTATTTTCATTTCCCTTTTAAATCTTTCCTGTGCTTCAGAAATAGACTTAGTGGCTAAGCAGAGTGTTTTGTCCCTAGCAGTACTCACTGTGTATTTGTTGAACTCAGACGAATATCTTGTATGGTTTTGATTTTTGTGTGCTTGGCAATTGGCTGAATTGGAAAGTCAAAGACACAGTTAAAAATGAGAAGGGAGGGGTGCCTGGGTGGCTCAGTCGGTTAGGGGTCTGACTTCAGCTCAGGTCATGATATCACAGTTCGTGGGTTTGAGCCCTGCATCAGACTCTGTGCTGACAGCCCAGAGCCTAGAGCCTGCTTCAGATTCTGTGTCCTGCTCACTGTCTGCCCTTTCCCTACTCCTGTTCTGTCTGTCTGTCTGTCTGTCTCTCTCAACAATGAATAAACATTAAAAATTTTTTTTAATGAGGACATTGCTGAGTACTGCAGCTGCAAGAATCTCTTTTAAAAACCTACAGTCTGTTACATAAATTATGTACTCTTTAAACTTTTTTCCACGTTCATTTACACAATTGATCATTGAAACTGCTTTAGGATATGTATATCAATTATTTAGCATATTTTAAAAGCTTCCTTAATAACATCTTTAATAAGTGGATGCAATTTTGTATTTACTGCAAACAGTTATGAATAACAGATAACCTAATTATAGTTTATCATTACCTCTAATCATTCCAATGGAAATGTTTCTCTCATTGCATTCATATTGTTTTGGTGCATGAGTATGGAAAGCAGCAGATTGTTTTCTGTGATCATAGATTTTAAATATTTACTTGCTAGTGCTGCATAATTTAGCACACTGGAGTTGGGAAGCAGTTTGTATGGTAGTGGATGCCATGTCCGTGTTACAGAATACAATTACCCTCTGTGACTTCTATGTGAGGTTATAAAAATGGTAAGTATTCTACTCCATTTTTCCAACCAATTAAAATCTGTTTTGCTGTAAATCCACAGAAAACCAATGTTAATGGTATATGTCAATTTTATTTTGTAAAATTACCACATAGTTTAAGGATTCAAGCATTGTTTCTCATGGCCTATTAGTGCAAAATATAAAAAATAAAATACATTCATTCTTGGTAATCCAAATCTTTATGAAAGTAACAAAAGGCATACAGACAGCTTGTTCAATGCATGCTATCTGTCCTAAGAAATCAAAACAAAGTTCTGTATTTTAAAATATGGAATCACAGACTAATGAGGCAAGATAAGTCAGTTTGTTAAATCTAATAAATGTTACATTTATGATCTTGTGTAATTGGTCACTTGGTTGCCCTACCACCTAACAGAAAATAAATAGTTCCAGTTATCTGTTTTTGTAAGAATGAAAATAATCCAAACCATTAATATGTTAAAAAAGTGAAAAACACTAAAAAAATGTTTATTTTTGAGAGAGTAAAAGGAGGGGAGGGGCACAGAGAGAGGGGGACAGAGGATCCAAAGAGGGCTCTGCGCTGTCAGCAGAGATGTGGGGCTCGAACTCATGAACAGTGAGCTCAGGACCTGACCTCAAACCACTGAGCCACCCAACCACCCCAAAAGTGAAAAACATTTTAAAATTTAATTTTTAACTTTCAACTCTTCAATCTGAAAGGTTTCTTTTCCCTTGTAGGTACATAGTCCGGTAATACAGACTGTTAATTTTTTACTCCCAGGTCCTACTATAATTTCCTATGCAATTCAGAAGCATGCCTGGCAGACCTTGTTCCAACGCAATCTTTCAGTACTGCAAAACGACCTAGGATTACACTTTGCAATACTTTAGTATTTCCCTCATACTCCTTACGAGTATGGATAAAAATTTCCATCTCATAAAAAGCCTTTATACCGTCCTGTGTTTCAATCCTTGAAAAATAAAAGGAATGTGGAAAATCAGCGCACACATTCCTTAATATTTTATAACTTTTTGTCTATCAGTCTCAACTACAGCTTGGCTTAGACAACCTTCACAACAGGATAGAAAGGAATATATGTATCTTTATCAAAGTGAGCCTTGGTAGGAAGGTCTACATTATTACAAGAAATTTAGTGACTCCTCTGAAAACACAACTGGAATCTCCGGGTGTCAGGTGAAAACTGAAAAAAATGAGGGGCGCAGTGCATATTGGGTCTTGTAGTTCCGCGCCGAAGGAGGAGGCGTGGTGTGGCGTTGCATGCTGGGAGTTGAAGTCCAATTGTTCAGCGGGAACTCAAAGCAGACACAATGTGGCTTGTCTATTAGAGACATTGCTTACAGACACATACTTTCCCTTGGCTCTGCGCTTGCCGTATTGGTGACCTAGGGGCTGGGATGGCAAAGAACGGGGGAAAAGGGATGGATGAAGTGAGTGGGTCATGGGCCTGTGGGCGGTTGATATTGCTACGGCCAATCAAAAGGATTTAATGCCCCGGAAGTGGCTGACATACTGGGTTCGAAAGGGAGGCCTTTCCTCTTACTACGGTGGCCGGGAAGCTCGGGATGCCTGTGGCTGCGGCGCTGAGGTCGGAGCGTCTGCGTGTGTGAGGGCTGCTTTTGGGGCGGCTGCTGCTAGAGCTGGAACACTTCCCGGGTTGGTGGCTCTTGCACATTTTTTACACCTTTCCAGTTCTGTTTCGGTGAGGGTCGACTTGAGCCTAGCGGAGTCAGGAGAAGGTTGGGACTTAGCGTCTCTGGTACCCAAATGACCGGGTTTTGGGGGGACCCACATTCAGTGGAGATCCTGTGACCAACCGTTTACGCTCTCTGAGGGTTTTGGCACCTCCCTCATCTACTTTTTAGTGTAATTTGCCTTCTGACCTCTTGCCCTACCCGGGCTCCAAACCTAACTAACCGTAAGCCTTCCTGTGGGCTGCTTGTTCCCCCCTCTCCTTGTGGCTTTTTTTTAGGTATTCCAGATACGACCTCTTGTCCACTAAGCTATCACATCCGTTTAACTTGTTTCCATTAAAAAAGAAAAGGCATGAAAAAAAAAATTAGATTCTCAAGATCTCAATCTTATCATTCCTAACACCTTATCTCCTTTTTGGCCTTCGTTACTGCTGCAGACCTTAACACTCGCCTGAGTATCTTAATGCCTTTCCATCCAGAAATTAACGTTCACTCTATTTGGTTCTTAGTCACCCTCAACTCTAACACCTTCATCTACGTCTAAGGGCTTCATAGGCTGGAGGTTCGAATACATTCTTATGATGACTGGTGAATGTGAGAGATTTCAGTGGTCATCTCAGCATGACTGCTTATTGAGTTTATATTTCTTAACATTTTTTGGCTTACATTTTCATTTTGTGTTATTTTCCAAGAGGTTTGATGCTACCTTAAAGTAGAATACTTTGTCCTACAGCTTTTCGTATCTAAATTACTTAGGTGGGATTTTTTCCCCTCTATTCCTACTCAGATTAGGTGTCCCTACTGGAATTTGCAATGATTTTGTGTCAGTTAATGGACACAACGGAGTGCTCGTTCCTTCTTGCTTGCTTGTGATTTGTAATTAGATTATGAGTCATTGAAAGTACCCAGAGGGATTGGAAAAGCTTTGAAAGGTAAAGTCTATGTATGTTCCAACTTACAAATTAATAAAGCCTGTTTGCTGAACAAGGAAGATTCTAATTCTAAGAGTTTCTAATTGGTCTAGTAATCTGATATTATATTCAATTATAAATTAATTCTCTGTAAAACTTGGGGAATTGTTTAAAGTTAATAAGTAGTCAGTATAAGGAATTGTATAGTTTAGTAAAAAAAAGTTTAAAAACTACTTAACTGATATTCTTTCTGTAAAATAGAATGCAAATATGTTGAAAAGTTTATTTGTTGTAATTGTTTATGGTGTATTTTTATATATTTTGATAAATCTGGTAAAACAGCATTGTATACTATTCATTAATGTTTTGTAGACAGAAATTTTTGTACTTCCTGGCTTTATGGGGACTGTGTAGCTCAAATAAGTCTGCGGCTTTTCTTCTATTCTGATTATTGCACTATGGAAATCCAAACAGTAAAACTTTTGTTCTCCTTTAAGCATTTAAATACAATATGTATATGTCAGTAAAATATAAATATTAATACTTGTACCCTGTCAAATGGGAATTATTCCTAATCAGAAATGGTTTCAGCCATGCTTACAATTTGGAGCTAAATATATAATATTTCAGATGTAATTCACTCATAGAATTCTTGATTAGATAAATGTTAAGGGGCTAGACATTACTCAAACTTTATATTTTTCTTGAGATTTTATTGATTTAGTAGGCATTCCCTGAATATGTCTTACTATTTAGCGATCATGACAAAATCATCAAAACATTTATTGAGAGCATCCTGTTGTTCTCAGCTCTGTAGTAGATGCTATTAAAGCATTGCTGCACTTAATCAATATAACAACTTCGTGAGCTGCTGAATATTAATTTACATTTAGCAGATTGAGAAACTGAACCTCAAAGAGCTCAAGTCATTTAGTCCAGTTCATTTTGACTCTTCCCACTCAACCACAGCTGCCAAGATGTATTCTCTACCCTGGAATATATAAGGAGCATTAATTCAGTAAGTATTTATTGAAGCAGCTGTTATGTACCAGATACTCTTCTAGGTGCTGGAGATATAACAGTGAACAAAAGAGACAAAAGTAAGCTCTTGGGAGCTTACACTATAGCAGAATGTATGGCATGTAAACCTTGCCTTCAAGAAGGAGCAAATATAGCCAATATGCATTAGATTTTATGTATTTTAGAATGTTAAAGTTGAAAAGAGAGATTAACTAGGAAAGATTTAATGAAGAAGATGGGATTTAATCTAGAACTAAAATAGCGTATATAGAATTGGTAGGTAGAAACGTGAAGAAAAGTGATTTTAGCTTGAGGCATAAAAATAATAAAATTCTGAATTGTAGGGGAGACAGAGGAGAGGGAGGGACAGATAACTGGACTGCTTTTCAGTAACTTGCACACACAAGTGCACAGTATTGGTTGAATTTGAAGCAAATGTTTAAGTGAATGAAGCTATGACAAGAGTTCAGATATGAAGCAAAGAGGGATTAGATAGATCTACTGTTATTATAGTGGGACTGGAAGACAGGAATGCATTTGATAGCTGTTGATGAAAGAACCAGTAGGTTCTGTTAATTATTAAATATTGGGAGTAGGGTGGTGGCCAAAGGAGAAAGGAGGCTACATTACCAAGTTTGAACTGATTGGACCAGGTGTGTTGTAGATTTATTTACTTATTTCATCAAATCATGAGGTTTTAGAAAAAATTCCAAGATACACCTTTGTTTATGAATCACTATGAAAGAAGAAAATATTGCCAATTAAAGATCGTCAACTATAAGTTGTATTCATTTTCAGAGTTAAAATGTGAAAATGTGTGATCTAGAAATGATGAAATAAAATACTCCTTATAATGGTTGGTGGACCTTATAACCATTTTCCCCCCTGTTTATAAATAAACTTGAAATCTTTGACATGCATTCAGTTATTTAGCATTTATTTATTAACTGGGCACTCTTCTCGATCACAATGATGAAATGGCGAGCTTCATCACAGAACTACCCTCAGAACTTACTGTGTAACAGGGGAGGCAGACATAAATCAAATGTTCAAAGATATTTAAAGTTCCAGCTATTGTAAGTGCTATAAGAGAGGACTTGATGTTATACAGAGGAAAAACTGTTTACAAGAAGGACAGCAGTGTGGATGGGAAGAGGCCAGATTAGAGATGATTCTATCTTGGGCCAGATGGTGGTGAAGATAGAAGTGATGGATTTAGAGATATTTAGGAGGTGGAACTAGGTGATGGATTGGACATGAGGAAAGAGGAAGAGGAAGGTGCTGCCACCACTAGGTTTTTGGCTTATGTAACTGGATGGATAGTGGTATAGTTCACTAAGAGAACACTGTAAGATGACCAGGTTTGGAGGGACATGGTTTATTTGTTAATATTTTTTATGGGGGCATTAGTTTTCAAGGTTAATTGCTTATTCTTTTTTTTCTTTTATGTCATTGTTTTAATTAAGTATATTTGAGGAATGATGTACCCGAAATAAATTTTTTCAGTTTTTTTTTTTTTTTTTTCTTGAGAGCAGGGATAAAGTTCTAGATGAAAGCATGTTGGTATTCATTTTGAATTTATATGTAACATATTCAGCCATATATATGAATAGGTAACTGAGTACAGTTATATATGATCTTTATTTTCACGTGGGATTTGGCAATACATTGGGCTTCTGGTTAAATTCTAGCTTTTTCATTCAGTTAGTGTATATGTAAATTTAAATGTGTATTTGGGAAGAAAGGCATGCTTTTGATTTTTCCTTGAAATGGCTCCTTTGTGTAATTTTTCATAAATTTTGAATCAGTACAATCAGTTTATTTTTAAAATTTTACATTTCATAGTAAAGCAGTAGAAGAGCAAAGAGCATGGGCTCTGGAGTCAGACTGCCTGGATTCAAGATGTGTTTTGCTATTTACTAGCAGTATGACCTTGTAGTAGTTATTTAGTCTTCCAAGCCTTTTTTCCTCTTAATCTGTAAGATGAGGATAATGATAGTATCTGTGTTACAGAGTTGTTAAAAGGATTAAATGATATGTAATATATGCATAGGTTAACAAAATTACTGGTACAGAGTTTGTGTTTATTTTTATTAGAGATATGTGGTCTGAAATTATCTGTATATCTGTATTAACATTTTAATTTTAGAGATCCTTGTAACTAATAGATCCCAATTGGAGAAAAAATTTGTTTGGCTAGTCATATTTGGATTTGGAATAAATATTACTTAGCATAGTTCTGCTAATTTATAATTGTCCTAGATGACTTACCACATGTCATCTTTTAAGAATTTTCGTCAGAGATTATGTTTAGTCTACAGCTATCATAGGAAACTAATGGTGGCTTGGTTTGTAATTACTTATTATTTGTTAGAATTAGTACTTTTATTTTTAGCCAAACCTTTCTGAACTTCATACTTGATTTTAGCACTTATGGATAGGATGAGTAAGTAGTTAGACTTAATATAGCCTGATCAGCTACATGAAAATAAATTTAATTTCCACCCTGCTTTTTCTTCCAACTTTTTTCTTTTGAAAGTTTCAAACCTATAAAAAAGCTAAAAGAATAGTACAGCAAATATCTGCACATCTTTTACTTAGATTCACTAGTTGTTAACATTATACCTCATTTGTTTTCTCTCTCTCTAAATACACACACATGCATGCTTTTTTTTTTCATGCTGAACCACTGGAAACTGAGGTTGGAGACATCATGACACTTCACTCCTAAATTCTTCGCCATACATCTCGTATGAATTAGGACATTTTCCTACATAGCTATAATGCTGTGGGCACACCCAAGTAATTTAACCCTGATTGATACTATTTAAGGTATAGGCCATATTAAAAAATTTGAATTTATCCAAATGTTTAAAAAACAGGGCACCTGGGTGGTGCAGTCGGTTAGACTTCCGACTTCAGCCAGGTCACGATCTCGCGGTCCGTGAGTTCGAGCCCCGCGTCGGGCTCTGGGCTGATGGCTCAGAGCCTGGAGCCTGTTTCCGATTCTGTGTCTCCCTCTCTCTCTGCCCCTCCCCCGTTCATGCTCTGTCTCTCTCTGTCCCAAAAATAAATAAACGTTGAAAAAAAAAATTAAAAAAAAAAAAACAAAAAAAACATACTGAATCCAACCAGAGATTATGAATTTTCTTAGTTGTCATGTTTGTTTTATTCTTCCTCCTTCCTGTTTTTTTTTTTTTTTGTCTTTTAAGACTGACATTTTTTTTAATTAAAAAATTTTCTTTTAAAAAATATTTATTTATTTTTGAGAAAGAGTGACAGAGTATGAGTGGGGGAGGAACAGAGAGAGGGAGAATCCAAAGCTGGCTCCAGGCACTGAGCTGTCGTCAGCACAGAGCCCAGCACAGGACTTGAACTCATGAGCTACGGGTTCATGACCTGAGCTGAAGTCAGATGCTTAACTGACTGAGCCACCCAGGCGCCCCTCAAGACTGCTATTTTTGAAGACTCTAGCTATTTTGTTTTGTAGATTTTTTTATTAAAATTTTTTTTCTTAATGTTTATTTATTTTTGAGAGAGAGATAGAGTGCAAGAGGGGGAGGGACAGAGAGAGAGAGGGAGAGACAGAATCTGAAATAGGCTCCAGGCTCTGAGCTGTCAGCACAGAGGCCAGCACAAAGCCCAATGAGGGGCTTAAACCCATGAACTATGAGATCGTGATCTGTGCCAAAATGAAGAGTTGGATGCTCAGCTGACTGAGCCACCCAAGTGTCCCCCCTTCCCCCCTTTTTTTTCTTTTTTTAAAGTAGGCTCCATGCCCAATGTGGAGCTTGAACTCATGACCCGGAGATCAAGAATCACATGCTCTACCGACTGAGCCAGTCAGGTGCCTCACTGTTATTCTTTTTTTGATGATTAAATTATCTCAAATCTGATTAGTCCCTTCAAGCCAGTTCCTATGGCCTTTGCATATGTCCATGTTGGTATTTGGGCATATTCTTAATTTTTTGTACAAAAGATGTTCCAGGCTCACCTTGTATATTCCTTGCTTAAGACCTGGAGTTAGCCATTTTGCAATGGAGTCCTGGTTCAATTTATTGGAAAACAGTACTCAGAAACCAAGATTTGGGCATTGAATATACTCACTGCTACTGGAGTATCACTGCTTTTAGGCTCTTTAAATAAATGGACACACATGCGCACACACACACACATTTTTTAAAAGAAATCATGAATTTATAGGATGCTTTCAATTCGGATTCAGAACCACAGAGTTTATCTTCACCTTCTGTCAGTTCATATTTGTATCTCCCTTTTCCTACAGGGAGAATTCCGATTCAAAACTGTATTAATATATTTACCCATCTATCCTATAAAACATTTACGTTAGTTTTGGAATTACTATACTGATACTCTCCAACAACAGATTTACCACTTAAAGATTTCTTTGTCATTTTATGTCCTTAGACTATATTCCACTAAAGATGTATAGTCAAATTATATGTTCCAAGTCATTTGAATTTTTTTTTTCTGTGATTGTTTTCAATTTAAAATATAAAGATCTTACTAAACTAATTTTTTGTAGACTCTGTAAGTTATCTAGTAAAATGACTAAAGTAGCCATAATAATTTAAAACTTCATCAATAATATATAGTTATAGGGAACTCCAGAATAGTTATATCAGGTAGAAAATATGCAGTTTTTATCTTTGTAAGGCTGTAAACTTGTAGCTCTATTTTCAAATTGATACACTATTGTTTAAAATTAGGAATGATGAGAAAATGACATCAAACAATTCCATTTATAAGCCAAAACAATTGTGTTTGTGAACATTTTAAACAATGCTCTTCTTTTGAGTGATGATACAATTCAAGCATTAATCTTTAACAATAGACGTAATTGTTGAGGGTACTTTAACACATTCCTAAGGAATATGGCTAGTGTTATCCTCATTTATACCCAGAATAGTAAGATGTATGTTATTTGTGTGTCCTTGGTCTTTGTATTTGAAGAGTCCCAGTTGTGACTGTGTGTGATTTTTTTCATATGTGAATATTCTCATTGGAAAGGGGGAAAATATTTCTCTGAATAATTATAACACTTTATATTCTGTGAGACATACCATGTTCTGTCTTGATTTCTGGTTAGTTACAAACATCTTTCATATTAGAATGTAAGTTTAATGGGGTCAGGAACTGGGTTTCATGGCTCATTGTATCTCCCATAGTTCCTTATGAAAGTAACCAAATACTTGATGAATGAATTAATGTGATATTTTGTGTTTAAGTGAGGTATAATTATTAGTCTCAATAATATGGATGCACCTTTTTGTAGTAGAAGTAAACTAATGGACTTGGAAAAGGTCTTATCCATATTTACATGTTAAACCTCAGAATCACTGTGTCTGAAATTGAATTTCCCATCTTCCCCTTTAGCCTTCTCCTATTGGGTTAACTGTTTCTGTTAATGGCATTATTATCCTCCTAGACATCAGACCTGAAATCTCAGAGTCACTTTAGTGTTTCCTGTATGTACGTATATAAACATTCATATATTTGTATGATGTTGGTAGTTCTACCATCTCACCTTGTTGCTTGTATCTCATTTCTTATCCCCTTACCAGTATTCTGACTGAGGCCCTCATTAACACTCATATAGCAGTCTTCTGACTAATTGAAGAAATTGAGAATATTTAATGTGGAAGAGAGATGATGCAGCTGGGAGGTAGGTGGGAGGGTATGGGAGGTCTTTATATGATGGGTTATCAAATGTAAGACAGATTAGTTTCAGAAGGCCCAACCAGGATCAGTTGGTAGAAATTAAAAGGATACAGTCTTTCGGTTCCATATGTCTTTCAGACAAGTGAAGTTGTTTAAAATGAGCTGGAATGGGGCACCTGGATGGCTCAGTGGGTTAAGTGTCCGCCTTCACCTCAGGTCATGATCTCATGGCTCATTAGTTCGAGCCCCATGTTGGGCTCTGTGCTGACAGTCCAGAGCCTGGAGCCTGCTTCACATTCTGTCTCCCTCTCTCTCTGCCCTTCCCCAGCTCGTGCATACACTCTCTCTCTCAAATATAAACAAACATTAAAAAAATTTATAAAATGAGCTGGAATAATATAGTTATATGGATACTCTAGAATAGTTATGTTAGTAAAGAAAAATAGTTTAAAACACTCTCAGGCTTTTAAATTTATAGCTCAGTACTTAAAGCTCATTAAGTACTGAGCACCCTGTTTTGGAGGTTTTCCCTAGAAGCTGGGTGAATGCACTTGGCTAGGATGTTGTAAAGGAGATCTCACTGCTATATAGGTGGTTGAATATGATTAATGATTAGTGAGTGAGTTTGAACCAGACAGCAGGTTAGATTCCGGTGGGTGGGAGTGTTTTGTTTTGTTTTTTTAATTTTTGAAATTCACACATTTTCTTTCATTGTACACTGTAGGTTAGGAGAGATTACTGATAGATTGGAGTGCATTATGTGGGAAAAAATGGTTAAGAACTGTTATTAATATTACTACTCTCTGGTTACTAGATACTTGGTAAATTCCCTTTGAATCCTGAGATTCTGAAATCCTTCCATACTTGTAGAGGTTAGGTTAATTTTGTCGATTAAATGATTTGACCTTGTATGTTGCTTCTTATATGCAGACTACATATTTAACCGCTTGCAAAGTTGTATTTTGAAGTATGGAGGCTCCAACCATTCATAGTTACCCCAGACTTACAGACCCCAGAGGTTATGTGATATTATTAAAATTTACTTACCAAATTATAGTAAATATTTTATGTTTCTTAGAGATAAGATCAAGATGAAGTAAGTATTATATGATCTTAGAGATAAGATCAAGAGCCAAGGAATACTTAAGGCAGGCCAAATATCATTAATACTTCTTACTATAATTTTCAAGTAAATGATTGAGGTCATTTAAACTCCTTATATCCTGTTTAGATTGTTATGATGACGACTTTACAGTCTGAACATGTACTGCACAAATGGAGGCTTTTGCCTGTAGGAACTTGATAGCAAGGCCACATTTGAGGGTAAATGAATGCTCAGTACTTAGTGTCTTCTTTGTAATTTTTAGATTTAAGAGAAGAATGCATAAGTAGTACCTTTTATTTGCATTATCATTGTAAAGTAGCTGTGCATTCATGTAGTGTTTTTACCAGGAGGGTGTGATCCTGAGGAGTCGAAAGAATGTTTGTAAGATGTATCCTTGAGGCAAAACTATCTTATTAAAAATGGGTTGTTGTTTTTTTTTTTTTTTTACTATTTTTGAGAGAGAAAGGGAGAGAGCACGAGGCTGTGAGCAGGGGAAGGGCAGAGTGAGAGGGTGACAGAGGATCTAAAATGGGCTCTGTGCTGACAGCAGAGAGCTTAATGCAGGGCTCGAACTCATGACCTGAGCCGAAGTCAGATGCTCAGTTGACTGAGACACCCAGGTGCCCCTTTCATCCTTCTTTTAAAAGCCAGTTTCTTAATATGTGAGTCCTGCCATTATTATATATCTGTTCCTTTTCTCAGTCTTTTTTATCCTTATCTCTTACTATCATCTACTTTGCCTAACCCTTAGCTCTGAAAGGGGACAATCCAAATAAATATTACCAGTGTTCGCCCTTTCTTCATATTGGTGACTTTTTAAAAGAAATAAACATGCTAGGTTTACAAACAACATTGTTAGACTACCAAGTTCAGTGTAGGAAGATAGAAGATTGGCAAATATAGGAAAAGAGGGAATAGAAATGGATACAGTAATTGATGTTTATGCAAAGAACTGAGATGGAGGGCAATAAGAGAGCAGAGATGACAGACCAACATATTGAGAGACATTCAAGGTCAGACAAGGGATTAATAATTTGTTACTAAAAGTGCAAGCAGGTAGAAAAGGTTACAGTAGATGAAAACTTAGAATGGACCTCACAGTTCATTTTATTTGATGGTATAGCTAAAAGCACATAAAAATTCTAAATCAATATCTATATTTCATTTTGCTGCAGAATACCGTTTGGGGAAGATGCCCAAGCATACGCAAATCCAGTAAATCTGCAGTGTTTTTGTCGGTTGTACTATGTGACTGAGATATATTCTGTAGAATCAGTTCCTGAAGTTATGTCAGGAGCTTTTACTTGGCTTTAAATTCTCAGTGGATAAAATATTCTGTCTGTTGCCATATGAGAGAGGCTGATTACCTTCATCTGCCCTTCAAGGGCATTGATTTGAGTACCCTTTACATTTATCAGTTTATAATTTATCGACTGTCTTAATGCATGGTTATGGTTAGAAAAGTGACTCTCTAAAAATGACATCTGGGTCTCAATCGATGATTTTCATATCAAGGGTTGTAGCTCTGCTTTCCAAAAGAACTCTGCTTAGTCTTCACTCTGCTTTTCACATAATTAACAGTAAAGTTTAGGAATAAACCTCATCTGATAGCTTTATGTTTACTAAGATAAAATAAAATAGAATTTTCTCTTCTTTACTGCTATTTTTTAATTAAAATGGATTTGTCAGAATGTAAGTAGTGAACAGAAATATGGGAATGATGGATGGTAAGATTTATTGTAGTATGCATTAATAAAGTCTACTTGAAAAAAGTTACTTATTTCTCTAAACTTCAAGAAATAAGTATAAATCCCTTCTTCAAAGTGGAAATTGGGAACAGTGTTATTTTGATGGTTTTCCAGACTGAGGCTCTGACAACACTACATAAAATAAACAAGAATTTTGGCATATTGTTTTGATCACTGCAGCAGTGAAACCAGGTATTTTAGATAACAAAAGAGATTGAAATATAGATAATGAGTAAATCATCCCTTTATACCTGATAGAATGAATTTTAATTAATTTTTAATTTTTTTTAAAAATTAGGAAAGTTTTTGGAAAGGGAATTTGTGGGTGTGAGGATAGTTTAGAATTTTGCAATGAGACTGCTGTCAAAGTTCATTGTGGTTTTATTTATTTTTTTGCTCATTTTAGTTAAACTAAAAGTACTGTTTGTCTTGCCTTTCCTTGGCTTATCTCACACAGGTGTAAAAAAGACATTTTAATAGACTGAATGGACTCAGTTATTAATTTATTCCTTTTCCTCTTTCCAAATCTCACTATTATTTAAAAAAAATTTTTTTAACGTTTTTTTTTTTATTTATTTATTTTTGAGACAGGGAGAGACAGAGCATGAACAGGGGAGGGTCAGAGAGAGGGAGACACAGAATCCGAAACAGGCTCCAGGCTCCGAGCTGTCAGCACAGAGCCTGACGCGGGGCTCGAACTCACGGACTGCGAGATCGTGACCCGAGCCGAAGTCGGCTGCTTAACCGACTGAGCCACCCAGGCACCCCTCACTATTATTTTAAAGAGAAACAAAAATTATGAATTAACTAGGGATTTCCTCTAATTCATTTTATTCAGCCAAAACTGCCATAGGGAATTATATTGAGGAAGTTAAGTTTTCTACATGACTCAATAGCTGAGTGTGATGTCTTTAAGAACTGGAAAAATAAAATTGTTTATCTTAAAAAGGAAAAAGCACTCTGTCAGCATTTTATCTTTCTTACAGTCTGCTTAGGAATTTTGTAATGGAATGTCTTCTCTGTAGACTTCTTAGTCAAGCAATTTCAGGCACATTTGTAATGTTCTGTATTCAATTTTTAATGGGAGCATTTTTTGAATATTTCGTTAATTTAAAATGGGTTCAATATAAACAGTTTGAATAATAAAGTACAAAAAATTAAGAAAATATGACATTTCATCTCTTAGAGAGTTCTACATTTAGTGTGGACTTCTAGACATTGTTTTTCCATATTTTGTGGTGTGTGCAATTCTATATACATATATAATATGCATATAGATGTGTAAATTGTATTTATACCATTCTCTCTTCCTTTACCTCACTCTATATAAATTTAGTAAACTTTAACTTTTTAGGTTCGTAGCCAAATTGAGCAGAGTTCTTACATTACCTCCTGTCCCACAAAACACAGAACCATAACCCCCCCACCCCCAACCAACATCCTGCACCAGAGTGGTACATTTATTACAGTCAAACCTATAGTCACATATCATTATCACTCCAGGTCCATAGTTTATATATTAGGGTTCACTTTTAGTGTACATTGTGTGGGTTTGGATAAATGTATAATAACATGTATCTACAACTGTAGTATTCTAGAGAATAGTTTCTAAAAATCTAAAAACAGTTGCCTAAAAATCCTCTGTGTTCTGCCTATTCATCTTTACGCCTACAGCCCCAATCCCTCACAAACACATATATTTTTACTGCTTCTGTAGTTTTTAAAACATTTTTAAAAAATATTTATTTTGAGAGTGTGTGAGAGAGGGCATGAGAGTGAGGGAAGGGCAGAGAGAGAGAGAGACAGAGAGAGAGAGAGAGAGACAGAGAGAGAGAGAGAGAGAGAGACAGAGGGAGACAGAGAGAGAGAGAGAATCCCAAGCAGGCTCCACACTCAGCATGGAGCCCAATGTGGTGGGACTCCATCTCATGATCTGGGAGATCAAGACCTGAGCCGATATCAAGAGTTAGATGCTAAACCAACTGAGCCACCCAGGTGCTCCTACTGTTTCTGTAGTTCTGCCTTTTCCAGAATGTACAGTTTGACATACAGTGGCCTCTTAAGATTGGCTTCTTTCACTTAGTAATATACATTTAGTTTTCTTTCATATCTTTTTATGGCTTGATAGCTCATTTAGGTGCCTGGGTAACATTCTTTTGTATGAATGTATTATAGTTTATCTGTTCACATACTGAAGGAGATCTTGGTTGCTTCCAAGTTCCAATAAAACTGCTATAAACATCTTTGTGCAGGTTTTTGTGTGGATTGTTTTCATTTCATTTTGGGTAAATACCAAAGAGCACCACTGCTAAATCATATGCTAAGAGTATGTTTAGTTTTGTAAGAAGCTGCCAGACTGTCTTCCAAAGTGGCTGTAACATTTTGCATACCCATCAGCAATGAATGAGAGTACATATTGCTTGACATCCTTGCCAGCATTTAGTGTTATCAGTGTTTTGGATTTTGGCCATTTTAATAGGTATGTAGTGGTATCTCACTGTTTTAATTTGATTTCCCGGATAGCGTATGTGGAGAATATATTCATATGCTTATTTCCCATCTTTGGTGAGGTGAATCTGTTTAGATCTTTGGACCATTTTAAAATTAGGTTGTTCATTTTCTTATTGAGTTTTAAACATCTTTGTATATTTTACATAGCACACCTTTATCAGATGTGTGTTTTCCAAATATTTTCTCCCAGTCTGTGGCTTGTCTTTTCATTCTCTTGACATTGTCTTTCACAGAGAAGTTTTAAATAAAAAAAAAATTAATATTTATTTTTGAGAGAGAGATAGAGATAGAGAGAGAGAGAGAGAGAGAGAGGCAGAGAGAGAGGGAGACACAGAATCCAAAGCAGGCTCCAAGCTCTGAGCTGTCAGGACACAGCCTGATGTGGGGCTTGAACTCACAAACCACAAGGTCATGACCTGAGTGGAAGTCAGATGCTTAACTGATTGACCCACCCAGGTGCCCTGAGAAGTTTTTAATTTTAATGAAATCCAGTTTACCAGTTATTTTTTTTTAAGGGTTTGTGCCTTTGGTGCTATGTCTAAAAAGTCATTGCCATACTGAAGGTCATTTAGGTTTTCTTCCATGTCATCTTCTAGGATTTTTATAGTTTTGTGTTTCACATTTAGGTCTACAGTCCATTTTGAGTTAATTTTTGTAGAAGGTGTATGGTCTTGTCTAGCTCCTTTTTTTTTTTTTGCATGTGTATGTCCAGTTGTTCCAGCACCATTTATTGAAAAGACTGTCTTTGCTCCATTGTATTGCCTTTACTCCTTTGTCAAAGACCAGTTGACTGTATTTATGTTGGTCTATTTGTGGGCTCTCTATTCTGTTCCATTGATCTATTTGTCTATTCTTTTGCCAGTACCAATAATGTCTTTGTCCGATTTTGGTATTAGGGTAATGCTGACCTCATAGAATGAATTAGGAAGTATTTTCTCTGCTTCTACTGGGAGAGACTGTAGAGAATTGGTACAAAT
Source organism: Leopardus geoffroyi (assembly GCF_018350155.1). Classification (NCBI taxonomy): domain Eukaryota; kingdom Metazoa; phylum Chordata; class Mammalia; order Carnivora; family Felidae; genus Leopardus; species Leopardus geoffroyi. The sequence continues at coordinate 51,545,349 of NC_059328.1, forward strand.
ATTTGGTAGAATTCAACAGTGAAACCATTTGAGCCTGATTTTTTTTTTTTGGAAGATTATTAATTGTTGATTCATATTTTTCTAATGGATATAGACCTATGTAAATTGTCTACTTGTGTGAATTTTGGCAAACTGTCTTTAAAGGAATTGCTTCATTTCATCTAGGTTATCAAATTTGTGAGCATAGAACTGTTCATAATATTCCTTTATTGTCCTTTTAATGGCCATGGGATCTGTGGTGATGTCCCCTGTTTCATTTCTGATGTTAGTAATTTGTGTGTTTCCTCTCTCTCTCTCTCTCTGTCTCTCACTCTCTCTTTTTTTTTTTTCTTAGCTAGCCTGGCTGTAGGCTTGTAGATTTTATTGATCTTTTCAAAGAATCAGCTTTGGTTTTGTTGCTTTTCTCTGATTTCTTTCTTTCTGCCTTAATTTTTATTATTTCTTTTTCTGCTTACTTTAGACTTAATATGCTCTTCTTTTTCTGATTTCCTAAGGTGGAGGCTTAGGTTATTGTTTTTAGATCTTTCTTCTTTTCTAATATATGCATTCTCAATGCTATTAATTTCCTGTAAATTTTAAGGGAATTTTGCGGCATATCACAAATTTTAAGTTGTATTCTCATTTTCATTTAGTTAAAAACATTTCTTAATTTCTCTTGATGTTTCTTATTTGGCCTTGTGTTATTTAGAAGTGTTTTGTTTAATCTCCAAGTATTTGGAGATTTTGCAGCCAACTTTCTGTTACTGATTTCTAGTTTAACTCCATTGTGGTGAGAACAAATGTATGGTTTCTATTCTTTTAAATTTGTTAAGAGGTGTTTTATGGCCCAGAATCTGGTCATTCTTGGTGAATATTCCATGAGAACTTGAGAATAATGTGTAATCTATTTTTGTTGGGTGAAGTAGTCTGTCAATTATGTCCAGTTGATTAATGGTCTATTTACTTACTTGTTTTTAAAATGTTTATATATTTTTGAGAGAGAGAGAGCAAGCGGAGGTGGGGCAGAGAGAGAGGGGAACAGAGGATCCGAAGTGGGCTCCATGCTGACAACATAGAGCCCGATGTGGGGCTCAAACTTGTGAACCGTGAGATCATGACCTGAGCCAAAGTCTGAGGCTTAACTGACTGAGCCACTCAGGTGCCACTGATGGTGCTATTTAATTCAACACTGTCTTTACTGATTTTCTGCCTGCTGGACCTGTATTTCTGTTAGAGGGATGTTAAAGTCTGTAACCGTAATAGAGGATTCATCTGTTTCTTCTTACAATTTTATCAGTTTTGCCTCACATATTTTGATGCTCCCTGAATATCTTTTTATCATAATAAATATAGATCTATATCATAATATGCATATACCATAATTTAGTCATCAGCAGATGTTTGTGTCTATTAGCACACCAGTGTGCTAGCTATAAGGATATAGTAGTGAAGAAGACACATTCTCTGCCCTCATAGACTTTATTATTTGAGAAATAATTATGTAAAATGCTTGTTTCTTCAGACTCACCAATTTAATCTCTTATGATGATGAAAAAAATACGAAACTCCTTTAATGTGCATTACTTAGATTTAGTAAGTTTGAAAAATTTTTTTGTGTTTATTGGCCTTTTTCTTTGGAATGCCTGGATTTTGGGGGGGGTGTTTTTTCCCCTTATTGATTTATAGGAGCTCTTTGTATATTAGAAACATTCATCCTTTTTCTATGTAATAGATATTGAAGTTTTTCCTAACTGATGAATTGTAATTTAACCTAAAGTTCTTTTTCTTCTTCCTATATTGAAATTTTCATTTTTATGTGATTACAGTTTCCTTTCTGATTCCTAGTTTTGTATACCAGGCTTAGAAAGTCCGTTTCTTCAAGATTGTTTAAAAAATTTTAATTAACACTTCTCTGGCGTATAAGCACATGTGCCAAGTGTGTGCATTTGTGTTCAATTCTTTAACTTGTCTAGAATTCATAATCTGTGAGGTAGCTTTATTAAACCAGCTAGCTTATTACTCTAGCACTGTTTAGCAAATTAGCCATTTTTTTCAATGATGTGAAATATTTCCTATGTTAGGTACTAAATTCTTATATATGCTTGAATTTATTTCTTTTCCCCCTATTATCTTTTATTCAGTGTCATCCTTTGCTAATAATAATAAATTTAACTTTTACTAAACTTTAATTACTCTAGTTTTTTTAAATGTTTATTTTTGAGAGAGAGAGAGAGAGAGATCGTGCACAAGCAGGGGAGGGACAGAGAAAGAGAGGGAGACACAGACTCCAAAGCAGGCTCCAAGCTCTGAGCTGTCAACACAGAGCCTGATGTGGGGCTCGAACACACAAACTGAGATTATGCTTGAGCTGAAGTCAGATGCTTAACTGAATGAGCCACCCAGGTGCCCAAATTACTCTAGTTTTGTAATGTGTTTTAATAGTCAGTAAGGCAAATCCTCTCCTTATTTGGAATTTTTGGTTATTCCCTTTTTTAAAAATTTTAAAATCTTTTTATTTAGATGTAACTTTAAACTTAGAGAAAATATGCAAGAATAATAATAGTACATAAAACACAACTAAAATCCTTTACCCAGATTAATCTTTTATATATATATATATATATATACACACACACACATACATATATATACATACATACATACATATGAAATTATTTTTCGGAACCATTTGAGAATAAGTTGTATTCATTGTGACCATTTATGTCTATTTTATTGTAGATTTCATAACAATACTACTGTCATCTAGTTAGATCTGTCAATCTAATACCTTTTATAATTTTATTCCTTTTCTCAGAAGCAGGTATTACATTTAGCTTTTGTGTTTCTTTCATCTCCTTTGATGTGGAAAGATTCCAAGCCTTTCTTTGTCTCACACGACACTGACATTTTTGAAGAATATAATTCTCCCTCCCCTTTTGAAATACATTGTTCCTCATCTGGGGTTAGAGTGATGTTTCCCCATGCTAGATTCAGATTTTGCATTCTAGGCTGGACTACTGTATTTGGTGTACTCTTCTCAGGACTCCCCTCTGAAGGCAAAGAAAAGCCATCTGTTCCACATTGGCAGAGTAATTGTTTAATAGACATTTTTACTGAAGTATAATATACATACAGAAAAGTACACAGGGGTGCCTGGGTGGCTTAGTCGGTTAAGCATCCAACTCTTGATTTTGGCTCAGGTCATGATCTCATGGTTGTGAGTTTGAGCCCATGTCAGGCTCTGTGCTGTCAGTGTGGAGCTTGCTTGGGATTCTCTCTCTGCCTCTCTGCCCTTCCCTTGCTCATGCTCTCCCTCTCTTTCTCTCTATCAAAATAAATAAACTTTCAAGAAAGTTAGAAAAATACACAAATAATAAATAATAAATGGATAGCTCTGTTATCACAAAGTGATCATACCTGTAATTTCACCATAAAGATTTTAATAGAACATTAGCACCCCAAAGCTTACCCTTGTGTCTCCTCTTGGTCACTCCTTCCTCTTTCCCCTTTTCTGAAGGTAATCTCGAATCTGACTTCCAATATCATAGATTAGTTATGCCTATTTTTGAACTTTTAGAAAGGGATTCATATATATGTGTGTGTGTGTGTGTGTGTGTGTGTGTGTGTGTGTGTGTGTGTGTTGTTTGGCTTCTTTAGCTCAGTATTATGTTTGCAAGATTTATTCACATTGTTGATATAGTTGCAGCTCATTCATTCTCAATGCTATATAACATTCCATGTAAAAAATGTACCTTTGGAGCATCTGGGTGGCTCAGTTGGTTAAGTGTCAGCTTAGGTCATGATCTCATGGTTCATAAGTTCAAGCCCTGCATTGGGGCTCTTTGCTGTCAGCACAGAGCCTGCTTTGGATCCTATGTCTCCCTCTCTCTCTGTCCCTCCCCTGCTCATGCAACTCTCTCTTTTGAGAGTATTTTTGAGAGTATTTTTTACATACTGAAAAAAATATATACCACAATACATCCATTTCACAGTTGATGGACATTTGAGTTGTAGCTTGGAGCTATTAAGAATAGTACTGCTATTAACTAACTAGAATTTAAATAGAAATTTGAAAAAAAAAAGAAGAATACTGTTATGAACAGGTTTACACATACGCTTTATTGAATACATGTATGCATTTCTGTTTGGTATATTCCTAGAAGTGCAGTTTCTGGGTCACAGGCTATGAGTATGTTCAGCTTTAATAGATATTGCCAAACATTTTTGCAAAGTGGTTTCATTAATTTTTAACCACACCAGTAGTGTATGAGTTCCTTATACATCTTTCTAACACTTGTAGTTTACTGACTTTTTAAGATTTAGCCAATCTGGTGTGTTTGTAATACAATCTCATTCTGTTTTCAATACATGTTTTCCTTTTTAAAGACCTTTCTTAGGGATATTGACCATTTGGTCATCTACTTATAAAATCATAAGTGTCATCCATTTATAAATAGAAAGTTCCTGTTCAAGTCTTTTGTGTATTATTCTACTCCTTTTGTTATTGACTTATAGGAGGTCTTTGAATATTCCATTTTTACTAATTGAAATATTGACATATTATAACATATAGTTTCAGGTGTACAACATTGATTTAGTACTTTGGAAAATAATCACCACCATAAGGCTAGTTGTCTGTCACCATACAAAGTTACAAATTTGTTTTTCTTATGATGAGAACTTTTAAGATTTACTCTTAGCAACTTTCAAGTATACAATACCATATTATTGACTATAGCCACGATTGCTGTTCATTATATCCCCATTGCATATTTATTTTGTAACTGGAAGTTTATAACTCTTAATCCCCCTCACTCATTTTGCTTACCCCCTCACCTCCTACTCTTTGGCAGCTACTGTTTTCTCTGAGTTTTGTTTTGTTTGTTTGTTTGTTCGTTTGTTTAGATTCCACATGTAAGTGCAATCATACTGATTGTGTCTTTCTCTAACTTATTTCACTTTGCAAAATACCCACAAGGTCCATTGATGTTGTTGCAAATGGCAAGATTTTCCTTTTTTATGGTTGAATAGTATTCCTGTGTGTGTGTGTGTGTGTGTGTGTGTGTGTGTGACTTCTTTATCCATTCATCCATTGATGGACACTTACGTTGCTTTTGTATCTTGGCTATTCTAAATAATTCTGCAGCGAGCATACAGGTGTATATATCTTCAGTTAGTATTTTAGTTTTCCTTGGATACTCAGAAATGGAATTGTTGAATCATATGGTATTTCTTTTTTTTAATGTTTTGGTGAACCCGTATACTGTTTTCCAAAGTGGCTGAACCAGTTTACATTCCCACCAGCAATGCAGAAGGGTCCCTGTTCTCCATGTACTCACCAACACTTGGTATTTCTTGTCTTTTTGATAATAGCCATTTTGACAGGAATGAGGTGATATCTCATTGTGGTTTTGATTTGCATTTTTTTGATGATGAGTGATGTTCATGTGCTTGTTAGCCATCTGTGTGTCTTCTTTGGAAAAATGTCCATTCCGATCCTTTACACGTTTTTAATCCAATTGTTTGATATTTTGTTATTAAGTTGTATGAGTTTTTAATATATTTTTGATATATACCCTTTATTGGATATATGATTTGCAAATATTTTCTCCCATTCAGTAGGTTGCCTTTTTAAAACCAATTTTTTTAATGTCTATTTATTTTTAAGACAGACAGGGACAGAGCATCATCAGGGGAAGGGCAGAGAGAGAGGGAGACACAGAACCCGAAGCAGGCTCCAGGCTCTGAGTTGTCAGCACAGAGCGCAACATGGGGCTTAAACCTGCAAACCATGAGATATCATGACCTGAGCCAAAGTCAGATGCTTAACTGACTGAGCCACCCAGGCGCCCCCATTCAGTAGGTTGTCTTAACATTTTAGTTGATGGTTTCCTTCACTGTACAAAAGCTTTATAGTTTGATGTAGTCCCAGTTGTTTGTTTTTGTTTTTGTTGTCTTTGCCTTTGGAGTCAGATCTGGTTATTCCCTTTTTATAGCATTTTGATTTATACTACTTTCCAATATGGTTCAAAGGATCATCTTCCAAAATCTTCTCTGCTCTAAAGTTAGTATTCTTAGAAACATCCATTTAAATTTTTTTATGGATATAAAGTGGGTTTCTGTCTTTATAGAAGATTGGAATTCAATTTTAGTTACATGAAAGTAACTACCATTGACTCTTGAACAACACAGGTTTGAAAGGCATAGGTCCACTTATACATGTATTTTTTTTTTTTTTTGGTAAATACAGTACAGTGTTATAAATTTATTTTCTCTTTGATTTTTTATTAACATTTTTTTCTAGCTTTATGTAAGAATATAGTATATAGTACATGTGACATACAAAGTGTGTATTAATTCAACTGTTTATGTTATTGGTAAGGCTTTTGGTTGACAGTAGGCTATTAGTAGTTACATTTTGGGGGAGTAAAAAATTATACATGGATTTCTACTAAACAGGGATCAGCACCCAGCCCCTGCATTGTATATTGTTCAGCGGTCATCTGTATACCAAATTATTAAACCAGCAACAGCTTAACGAGTTTGACCTTATAATAATAACTTAATTATTCTCATCTACCCTCTGTATGGTGACAATAAAAGTATTCTTATAGGATAAGTCAAGGATATGTTCCAAAAATGTTTCAAATGTTTCACATTTGGGGGTATAGTTATTCTGAGTGAATAATCTATAGTAGCAGGAATTTTGAGGAAAAATAATAAAAGAAAACTTCACAATTTATTCTGCTCTAAGTTCCTTTAGGTTTGAAAATTTCTCATTAATTTCTGAATCTGTCACAGCATCTTACCTTGGCTATTTATTTATTACTAATTTATTTAGGAGTGATTATCTAAGATACAGACTTAACCCATACAAAATGTCTCACTTTGTCTTCATGTTCCCCCCACCCACTTTAAGGCATTAATTTTACATTCTTGCCAAAGACTATCCAGAGTATCCCTGGTAACCAGTGTTGTGAACTATTTGAACCAAAGTCTTCCCCATGGTCTACTTTCTTTCTGACTTAGAAAGAAAATACATGTATGTACGTTATCTTATTTTAAACATTTGAATTTAGAAGATTCATGGTTGGTGGCTTTTTAACAATAAAAATTTTAAATTCTAAAAATTACATATGTTCTTTGTATAAGATTTGAAAAGGTGGACAATAGTGGCATAAAAATAACCACATAGAGGAGTGCTTGGGTGGCTCAGTCGGTTAAGTGTCTCTTTTATTTTTTATTTATTTTTTTGTTTTTTGAGAGAGAGGGAGGGAGAGAGTGCAAGGGAGTGAGGGGCAGAGAGAGAAAGAATCCCACAAGGGACAGAGAGAGAGAAACGGGGGGGGGGGGAGGGGGAGAGAGATAGGGGCACCTGGGTGGCTCAGTCAGTTAAGCGTCCAGCTTTGGCTCAGGTCATGATCTCACAGCTAATGAGTTTGAGCTCTGCATCGGGCTCTGTGCTGACAGCTCAGAGACTGGAGCCTGCTTCAGATTCTGTGTCTCCCTCTCTCTCTGCCCCACTCCCACTCACGCTGTGTCTCTTTCTCCTTCAAAAATAAACAAACATTAAAAAAATTTAAAAAAAGAGAGGGAGAGAGAGAAGCAGGGCTCATCTGAATAGGGACTGTTTTTACCCAAAGCAGGGCTTGTGTTCACCTGAAGTGGGGCATGAGCTCACCCTAAGTGGGACTCGAACTCATGAACCTTGAGATCATGACTTGAGCCAAAGTCAGATGCTTAATGACTGAACCACCCAGGCACCCTAAGTGTCTGACCCTTGATTTTGGCTCAGGTCATGGTCTCACGGTTTGGAGCCTTCTCTCTCTGCCCCTCCTCCACTATAAATAAATAAATAAATGAATGAATGAATGAATGAATAAATGAATAAATAAATAAATAAATAAATACCATCCACACACAATTTTACATCCAGAGAAACTTGTCAATTTTTGATGTGCTTCTTTCTAACTCTTCCCCTGTCCCTTCCCCCGCCAGTACCGTATGATGCATAAAGTTTTAGATTCTGCAGTGTTTCTCCATTTTCACAAACTTTCTGAAGACATTTTTAATGGATATGAATTCTATCATGTGGATGCACATTTTATAAACCTTTCTTCTTGCTTTTCCAGATTTTGTTAAATTATGCAATTTTCTGAAGGAAAATTTTTCTTTCCTTTTCTATATTCTAGTTGTTAGTGAAAAAATGTTCAATTGACAGAGGTTTACAGCTTGTAGAAGTGCTACTGGTGATATACCTATATTTATTAATTTATCAGTACACTGATTCATTTAATAAACATTTTGAGAACCAGTCACATGCCAGGCAGAGCTTACAGATACTCAGAAAGTTGACCATCTAGTGGAAGAGGTAAGAAGTAATAACAATTCAGTATGATGAGTCCTGTGATAGAGGAAGACAGGATCCTGTAGGATCTAAGAGCAGGGACCCGTCTAATTTGAGATACGGAAGTGGGGAGAAATCTTACAAGTCTTATAAGAGGAGGTGAAACTTAAGCTGGGTCTTAGGGACTCAAGATAATAAGGTAGTCAAAAAGTGAGAGTGAGCAGGAAGACATTCTAGGCGAAGGGAACAGCACATGAAAGGTGTGAAGTATCAGATAGCATGTCCAATAGAAAGCTTTCATATTAATATTAAAAATGGCTTCAGTATATGGTACATGTGAAGGAAAGGCAAGAGAGGAAGCTAAGAAAGAGGGCAGACATAATTTCTTGAAGGGCCTTAAATATCATTCTCAAGGCTGAGAGTGTAAACATAATCATGGCAAAGTCCTTGAGGAACGTGTTTGTAGCTCTACTTTTCACTGATAATCAGCAATGCTCAAATTAATAGCTCTCACTCTCTAAGCTCCTGATCTATATATCCAGCTGCCTAGTTGGCCTCTCTAGAATATAGTTAGAATGTAAGCTCCATGAGAGGAAGTATTTCACTGCTTTAGTCCTAAGCTGTATCTGCATTGCCTTGAACAGTACCTGGCAATAATTTATTGAATAATTAAATAAATGTTTGATAGAGAATCACGTATCTCTCAGAGGCATCTCAAACTACATATAAATCAAATTTGTGATCTTCCTCCTCTAGCCAGATCCTTTCTAATGTTCCCTATTTCAATGATTATCACCATTTATTTAGTTTCACAAGCCAGGAACATGGGTATATCTGTTGGCATATCTGTTTTTCTTGCCTTCTATATTCATTTAATTGCCAAGACATTGAAGTTGTGACATATTTCCTTATATGTCTGTTTCCCTCCCTCTTTACTGTTCCAGCCCAGACTATTATCATCTCTTTCCTAGTCCTGTACAATCCTAGGAAACTCTAATTCTGTACTCTTGTCCCTTTTCAGTCTATTCTTTGTGCTGGTCTTAGAATCAAGCCCATAGAATCAGATTCTGATATTCCTGTTTGAAACCAGTTTTTCTTTGGATAAAGAACAACATTCTTAACATGGTCTACAAGGCCCTGTGTGCTCTAGCCCATGTCAAACCTTTGGCTACATCTCAAGTGCCTTTTCTGGACTATCCATATCTAGTCACATTGGCTTTTAAAATTTTTCCAATGGACCATGCTTTCTCCTGACTCCACTGTATAATGAGTAGCTTTTAGTACATGTTATAAAATGGAACATCTACTGTTAGAGAAATAAATGTATCAATACTTTTGAGGAGATATTTATTACCCTAAAAGAGCACTGTTCTGTGCAGCATTGTTTTCTTGAAAAGTAAACCTGTGAATTATTGTAAATAAGCACAAGCATGTTAAAGTATAATTTGTTCCTTTTTCAGATTATATCACACATCTCACCTTTCCCTCAAGTCAGTTATAAAGCAAGTACTTACAAGGTACATTTATTCTTATTTTAAAGTAAGAAAATATTTTCCGTTGTAAATTTAAGCTATTGTTTTAAATGCTGCAGTATTGAGATAGGAAGGAAATGTAGGAAATGCCTTAAAAAACAAAACAATTCGGTTTTATATGAAAGTAGTGACTTAATTAGAATGGTGACTTAAAGCCTCCATTCTGAAGATAGCTGTCATTTCTTATAAGATTTGAAACCACCTTCTCTATAATAAATAAAACAAGTTGAACAGTCTCAAAAGCACCAAAGCTGAGTTGTTTTACTAAGCTAATTTATTGTTCTTAATTGTGAGCACCTGGAGGAAATTATTGTTTGGTTTTGTATGATAATTTTTATTGTATATTTGGTATTAAATGTTTCTGTAATTAAAATATTTATAGAATATATTGTATTCTGTTATGGAAAATGAGAAACTGGTTTGCTCATTTGTAGTTCAAGTTGTATTTAATCAGTTAAGTAACTTTAGCAGGTATTGCACCATATGATATATATTCATTACTGATATTTCTTTAATTTTTTTCTTTTAGTCAAAAGATTAAACTTTACAGAAGAATGCAATCAAGTGATGGCTTTTTCTTTAGAATTTGAATATGGAGGCCACAGGAACAGATGAAGTTGACAAGCTAAAAACTAAATTTATATCTGCTTGGAACAACATGAAATATAGTAAGTGTCATGATTTAAAAATTATATAAATCCAAAGAAATATTTGAAGATGTATATCATCTGCCTTATAAAGTCATTGAAAATTGGTTGAGGTTCTCTTGAATGAAATATTTCTGTAAGGAATGTAAATAAGAATATATTCAGAAGAAAGAGCCAAATATCATCATAAACATTGCCTAGAAACTTAGGCATACTGTGTGGTCCTTTTTCCTTTAAACATTCAGAAGCAAAAAGAATTTATTTAGGTGATGATAATACCTCAGGTTTTCAGACTCAGTTTTAGGCAACTGTATGTATAAACTAGGAAGCAAGCAAAATAAACCTTTGAACACACCAAGCAGATATGTTCACACACCAATACCTATGAATTTCTCTCAGACCCTTGTGTTTAACCTTGGGTTTGTGAACAAAGCCATTAAGGATCTTATGGTGATTTTAAAGCCCACCTTGGACTAGAAACAATTTGGAGAAGAAGAAGCTTTCAAAGATGGAGAAATACTCAGCAGAACCAGCTTCAACCAGGAAGAAGTTCAGATCCATAAAATAGGAATGATAACATTTAAAAAACTCCCTTTATAATGCAGATTCAGGTAGGGGAGCCAAGATGGCAGAACAGCATGGAAGTTTTTTGTGTATCTCGCGTCCATGAAATACAACCAGACCAACACTAAACCATCTTGCACACCTAGAAAACTGATCTGAGGATTAACACAACAATCTGCACAAGCTGAACCACAGAATTCAGCGGGTACATGGCGCGAAGAGGTGAACTGGGGGAGAGAGAAGCCACAGAGGGCAGGGAGCCACTTTTGCTTGGGGAGAGAGGATGGAGCTGGTGGGGGGGGGGGTAGCGGAGAATACAGGAAAAGCACCCCTCCCCAAAAGCAGCTGGAAAGTGAAAATTGGAAACAGCTGCAGGGACTAAACTAAAAAGGGAGAAATGAGAAAGGAGAAAGGGGAGGGTTTAAATTCCATTAAGACTGTAAACGGGAGTGCAGAGTCTGAAACTCCACAGCTCAATACCTGGCGGTGGCTCTGGTGGGAAGGGCGAATCCCCAGGAGCAGAGTGGGGTCCAGGAGGTTCTCAGGCCACACTGGGAGAAGTGGTTCCATTGCTAGAAGGACATTTGGTGGAGGCTGTGAGGTCACCTGGTCCCAGCAGACCCCAGAGAATGGCCACATTTGCTGGTGCTGGAACAAGGTCGTTAAGGGTGAAGACTGGTGCCAGATGTATTGTGATTTTCCATAATCCCTGAAATGCTGCTGCTACACTATCTCACGAACTTTTTCTGGGGCGGGCTGGCACCTGGCTGCAGTCTCTGGGCATCGGCAGCAGCACGGTCCCGTGAACATTCCTGGGCGCAGCTGGCATCCGACCATTGCTCGGTGAGACCCTCCGCAGAGGGGTGGAACGGGTTAAAGCTGCAGTCCCTCAGAATTAAGGGGCCAGGGAAAACAGCCACATCTGAGACAAAACTCGGGACGGAGGTACTACCTGGGGTTTGGTCATGGACTGTATAAAAGCGGGGAGTGGACAAAAGCTGAAGACAAAGGAGGGGTGTGTGATTGTTGATCAGGGAGAACAGTTCCTATAGTAGAGACTGGGTAGCTGCCTGACGCCACTTTCACTGCTCCCATGCATGCACATATGCACCTGCAAACGCCACAACAATCCACCCCAGTAGGCTAGCAACGCCATCTCGTGGAGAACAGAGCTGTTACACTAAGCCCTGCCGAACTGGGCCAACCTCGCTCTTCAAGAACACAAGTCTCACTGCCTGCTTAGTTTATGGAAATAAACTTCTAGGGGAAAATGAAGTAATTTCAGTCGTATTTCAGTCTGTTGGCATGCCCAACTATTCAATTTTCTTTTTTAAAAATTTTTTTTCTTCTCTTTTTCATTTCTTTTTCTTGAATACAGAAAGAAAAAAATCATTTTTATTTTCAATTTTTATTAAAAATATTTTACTTTAAATTCTTTTCCTGGGGCGCCTGGGTGGCGCAGTCGGTTGGGCGTCCGACTTCAGCCAGGTCACGATCTCGCGGTCTGTGAGTTCGAGCCCCGCGTCGGGCTCTGGACTGATGGCTCGGAGCCTGGAGCCTGTTTCCGATTCTGTGTCTCCCTCTCTCTCTGCCCCTCCCCCGTTCATGCTCTGTCTCTCTCTGTCCCAAAAATAAATAAACGTTGAAAAAAAGTTTAAAAAAAAAAAAAAATTCTTTTCCTATTTTTTTACTTTTGTGTAATTTTTTTCAAATTCTATTTTACTTCCATCATTTTATTTTAGTCTACTTCAGTGTATTCACTTTTCCAAATTTTCAAATGATATTTTTTTCTTTTTTCTCTTTTTGGTTTCTTTTCTTTTTCTTGAATACAGAAAGAGAAAAAATTCATTTTTATTTTTAATTTTTATTACAAATGTTTTTATTTAATTTTTTCTACTATATTCTTTACTTTTGTGTAAATTTTTTCAAATTCTATTTTACTTCCATCATTTCATTTTACTCTACTTCAGTGTACCCAGTTTTTAAAATTTTCAAACAATTGGCTTTTTTTTTCTTCCCTCCCTCCTTTTTTCTCTAATCTATGAAGCCACTTTCAACACCCAGACCAAAACACACCTAGGATCTAGCATCATTTATTCGATTTTTTTGGTGTGTGTCTTTTTAATTTTAACATTTTTTTAATTTTAATTTTTTTTAGTTTTAATTTTTTCTACTTCATTAATTTCTTTTCTCCGTTCAAAATGACGAAACGAAGGAATTCACCCCAAAAGAAAGAGCAGGAAGAAACGACAGCCAGGGACTTAACCAACACAGATACAAGCGAGATGTCTGAAACAGAATTTAGAATCACAAGAATAAGAATACTAGCTGGAGTTGAAAATAGATTAAAATCCCTTTCTGCGGAGATAAAAGAAGTAAAAACTAGTCAGGATTAAATAAAAAATGCTATAACTTAGCTGCAATCACGAATGGATGCCATGGCAGCAAGGATGGATGAGGCAGAACAGAGAATCAGTGATAGAGAGGACAAACTTCTGGAGAATAATGAAGCAGAAAAAAAGAGGGAGATTAAGGCAAAAGAGCACGATTTAAGAATTAGAGAAATCAGTGACTCATTAAAAAGGAACAACATCACGGAGTGGCCAACAGTCTGAGAAGCAACATGCCTAAGTTTTATTGTGACTACTGCAACACATACCTCACCCATGACTCTCCACCTGTGAGAAAGACACACTGCAATGGTAGGAAACACAAAGAGAATGTGAAAGACCACTATCAGAAATGGATGGAAGAGCAAGCCCAGAGCCTGATCGACAAAACAACTGCTGCATTTCAGCAAGGAAAGATTCCTCCTACTCCATTCTCTGCTCCTCCTCCAGCAGGGGTGATGATTCCATCTCCCCCTAGTCTCCCAGGTCCTCCTCGCCCTGGTATGATGCCAGCACCCCATATGGGGGGCCCTCCCATGATGCCAATGATGGGCCCTTCTCCTCCTGGGATGATGCCAGTGGGACCTGCTCCTGGAATGAGGCCGCCTATGGGAGGCCACATGCCAATGATGCCTGGGCCCGCAATGATGAGACCTTCCGCCCGTCCCATGATGGTACCCACTCAGCCAGGAATGACTCGACCAGACAGATAAGGAGAGACAGGAACCTCTTTATATCCATTTTATATTACTTGTTCTACTTCACCAGGAGATCATGGTGCTGTGACTCTGGGTGTTTTCTTAAAATTTTTTTTTTCAATGTTTATTTATTTTTTTTGGGACAGAGAGAGGCAGAGCATGAAGGGGGGAGGGGCAGAGAGAGAGGGAGACACAGAATCGGAAACAGGCTCCAGGCTCTGAGCCATCAGCTCAGAGCCCGACGCGGGGCTCGAACTCACGGACCGCGAGATCGTGACCTGGCTGAAGTTGGACGCTTAACCGACTGCGCCACTCAGGCGCCCCATGGGTGTTTTCTAACAGCATGACAAAGAAGACTTGCTCCCCCTTCCTATCAAACAGAGAATAGTTTTTGCAAGGGAGTAGTGGGACAAAAAAAAAACAAACGTAATTTCCATTTGTATTGTGAAATGTGAAAATAAAATTGTCAACTGTTTTAGTTAAAAAAAAAAAAAAAAGGAACAACATCAGAATCATAGGGGTCCCAGAAGAGGAAGAGAGAAATAGGGGTAAAAGGGTTATGTGAGCAAATCATAATGGACAACTTTCCTAACCTGGGGAAAGACACAGACATCAAAATCCAGGAAGCGCAGAAGACTCCCATTAGATTCAACAAAAACCGACCATCAACAAGGCATATCATAGCCAAATTCACAAAATACTCAGGCAAGGAGAGAATCCTGAAAGTAGCAAGGGAAAAAAAAGTCCTTAACCTGCAAGGGAAGACAGATCAGGTTTGCAGCAGACCTATCCACAGAAACTTGGCAGGCCAGAAAGGAGTGGCAGGATATATTCAGTGTGCTGAATCAGAAAAATATGCAGCCAAGAATTCTTTATCCAGCAAGGCTGTCATTCAAAATAGAAGGAGAGATTAAAAAGTTTCCCAGACAAACAAAAATTACAGGAGTTTGTGACCACTAAACCAGCCCTGCAAGAAATTTTAAGGGGGACTCTCTGAGGGGAGAAAAGATGAAAATATAAATAAATACCAAAAGCAACAAAGATTAGAAAGGACCAGAAACTCCAACTCTGCAAGCAACATAATGGCAATAAATTCGTATCTTACAGTACTCATTCTAAATGTCAATGGACTCAATGCTCCAATCAAAAGGCATAGGGTAACAGAATGAATAAGAAAACAAGATCCATCTCTATGCTGTTTAAGAGACCCACTTTAGACCTAAAGACACCTTCAGATTGAAAGTAAGGGGATGGAGAACCATCTATCATGCTAATGGTCAACAAAAGAAAGCTGGAGTAGCCATACTTATATCAGACAGTCTAGACTTTAAAATAAAGACTGTATCAAGAGATGCAGAAGGGCATTATATCATAATTAAGGGGTCTATCCACCAAGAAGACCTAACAATTGTAAATATTTATGTGCCAAATGTGGGAGCACCCAAATATATATATCAATGAATCACAAACATAAAGAAACTCATTGATAGTAATACCATAATAGGAGACTTCCAACACCCTACTCACAGCAGTGGACAGATCATCTAATCAAAAAATCAAGGAAACAATGGCTTTGAATGACACACTGGACCAGATGGACTTAACAGATATATTCAGAACATTTCATCCTAAAGCAGCAGAATATACATTCTTCTCCAGTGCACATGGAATGTTCTCCAGAATAGACCACATACTGGGACACAAATCAGTCCTCAGCAAGTACAAAAAAATCGAGATCATACACTGCATATTTTCAGAACACAACACTATGAAACTCGAAAGAAAAAATTTGGAAAGGTAACAAATACTTGGAGACTGAAGAACAGCCTACTAAAGAATGAATGAGCTAACCAAGAAGTTAAAGAAGAAATCAAAAAGTATATGGAAGCCAATGAAAATGATAACACCACAACCCAAAACTTCTGGACTGTAGCTAAGGCAGTCATAAGAGGAAAGTATATAGCAATCCAGGCCTTCCTAAAGAGGGAAGAAAGATCTCAGATACACAACCTAACCTTACGCCTTAAAGAGCTGGAAAAAGAACAGGAAATAAAACCCCAAAGCAGCAGAAGACAGGAAATAATAAAGATTAGAGCAGAAATTAATGCTATCAAAACTAAAAAAACAGTAGAACAGATCAATGAAACCAGAAGATGGTTCTTT
Source organism: Leopardus geoffroyi (assembly GCF_018350155.1). NCBI lineage: Eukaryota > Metazoa > Chordata > Mammalia > Carnivora > Felidae > Leopardus > Leopardus geoffroyi. The sequence continues at coordinate 51,561,669 of NC_059328.1, forward strand.
GAAAGAATTAACAAAATTGATAAACCACTAGCCAGTTTGATCAAAAAGAAAAGGAAAGGACCCAAATAAATAAAATCAAGAATGAAAGGGGAGAGATCACAACCAAAACAGCAGAAATAAAAACAATAAAAAAATATTATGAGCAATTATATGCCAATAAAATGGGCAATCTGGAAGAAATGGATAAATTCCTAGAAACATATACACTACCAAAACTGAAACAGGAAGAAATAGAAAATTTGAACAGACACATAACCAGTAAGGAAGTCGAATCAGTACACAAAAATCTGCCAAAAAACAAACGTCCAGGGCCAGATGGCTTTCCAGGGGAATTCTACCAAACATTTAAGGAAGAGTTAACACCTATTCTCTTGCAGTTGTTCCAAAAAATAGAAATGGAAGGAAAACTTCCAAACTCTTTCTATGAAGCCAGCATTACCTTGATTCCAAAACCAGACAGAGACCCCACTAAAAAGGAGAATTATACCAATTTCCCTGATGAACATAGATGCAAAAATCCTCAACAAGATATTAGCCAACTGGATCCAACAATACATTAAAAAAATTCACCACGAGCAAGTGGGATTTATACCTGGGATGCAGGGTTGGTTCAATATCCACAATAAATTAATGTGATTCATCACATCAATTAAAGAAAGGACAAGAACCATATGATCCTCTCAATAGATGCAGAGAAGGCATTTGACAAAATACAGCATCCTTTCTTGATAAAAACCCGCAAGAAAGTAGGGATAGAAGGATCATACTTCGAGATCATAAAAGCCATATATGAACGACCCAACTCTAATATCATCCTCAATGGGGAAAAACTGAGAGCTTTTCCCCTAAGGTCAGAAACAAGACAGGGATGTCCACTCTTGTCACTGTCATTCAACATAGTATTGGAAGTCTTAGCCTCTGCAATCAGACAACACAAAGAAATAAAAGGCATCCAAATCGGCCAGGAGGAGGTCAAATTTTCACTCTTCACAGATGACATGATACTCTAAATGGAAAACCCTAAAGATTCCACCAAAAAACTGCTAGAATTGATTCATGATTTCAGCAAAGTTGCAGGATATAAAATCAACGCACAGAAATCAGTTGCATTCCTATACACCAACAATGAAGTGACAGAAAGAGAAATCAAGGAATTGATCCCATTTACAATTGCACCAAAACCCATAAAATACCTAGGAATAAATCTAACCAAAGAGGTGAAAAATCTATACACTGAAAACTATAGAAAGCTTGTGAAAGAAATTGAAGAAGACACAAAAAAATGGAAAAAGATTCCATGCTCCTGGATAGGAAGAACAAATATTGTTGAAATGTCAATACTACCCAAAGCAATTTACGTATTCAATGCAATCCCTATCAAAATAACACCAGCATTCTTCACAGAGCTAGAACAAATAATCCTAAAATTTGTATGGAACCAGAAAAGACCCTGAATAGCCAAAGCAATCCTGAAAAAGAAAACCAAAGCTGGAGGCATCACAATCCTGGACTTTAAGATGTATTACAAAGCTGTAATCATCAAGACAGTATGGTACTGGCAGAAGAACAGACACTCAGATCAATGGAACAGAATAGAGAACCCAGAAATGGACCTACAAACGTATGGCCAACTAATCTTTGACAAAGCAGGAAAGAATACCCAATGGAATAAAGACAGTCTCTTCAGCAAGTGGTGCTGGGAAAACTGGACAGCGACATACAGAAGAATGAACCTGGACCCCTTTCTTACACCATACATAAACTCAAAATGGGTGAAAGGCCTAAATGTAAGACAGGAAGCCATCAAAATCCTTGAGGAGAAAGCAGGCAAAAACCTTTTTGATCTTGGCCTCAGCAACTTCTTACTCAACACGTCTCTGGAGGCTAGGGAAACCAAAAGCAAAAATGAACTACTGGGACTTCATCAAAATAAACAGCTTCTGCACAGTGAAGGAAACAATCAGCAAAACTAAAAGGCAACCAACAGAATGGAAGAAGATATTTGCAAATGACTTATCAGATAAATGATTAATATCCAAAATCTATAAAGAACTTACCAAACTCAACACCCAAAAACCAAATAATCCAGTGAAGAAATGGGCAAAACACATGAATAGACACTTCTCCAAAGAAGACATCCAGATGGTCAACCGACACGTGAAAAAATGCTCAACATCACTCCTCATCAGGGAAATACAAATCCAAATCACAATGAGATGCCACCTTACACCTGTCAGAATGGCTAACATTGCAACAACAGATGTTGGCAAGGATGTGGAGAAAGAGGATCTCTTTTGCATTGTTGGTGGGAATGCAAGCTGGTGCACTCATTCTGAAAAAACAATATGGAGGTTCCTCAAAAAGCTAAAAATAGAACTACCCTATGACCCAGCAATTGTACTACTAGGTATTTATCCAAGGGATACAGGTGTGCTATTTCAAAGGGACACATGCACCCCAATGTTTATAGCAGCACTATCAACAATAGCCAAAGTATGGAAAGATCCCAGATGTCCATTGATGGATGAATGAATAAAGAAGATGTGATATTTATATACAATGGAGTATTCCTTGGCAATCAAAAAGAATGAAATCTTGCTATTTGCAACTATGTGGATGGAACTGGAGGGTATTATGCTAAGTGAAATTAGTCAGTCAGAGAAAGACAAGTATCATATGACTTCACTCATATGAGGACTTTTTTTTTTTTTTTTTTCAACGTTTATTCATTTTTGGGACAGAGAGAGACAGAGCATGAACGGGGGAGGGGCAGAGAGAGAGGGAGACACAGAATCAGAAACAGGCTCCAGGCTCTGAGCCATCAGCCCAGAGCCTGACGCGGGGCTCGAACTCACGGACCGCGAGATCGTGACCTGGCTGAAGCCGGACGGTTAACCGACTGCGCCACCCAGGCGCCCCTCATATGAGGACTTTAAGAGACAAAACAGATGAACATGAGGGAAGGGAAACAAAAATAATATAAAAATAGGGAGGAGTACAAAACATAAGAGACTCATAAATATGGAGAAAAACTGAGGGTTACTGGAGGGGTTGTGGGGGGGGGGAATGGGCTAAATGGGTAAGGAGCACTAAGGAATCTACTCCTGAAATCATTGTTGCACTATATGCTAACTAACTTGGATGTAAATGAAAAAAAAAAAAAGAAAAAAACCACAAAAATAAAATTAAAAAAATAATAATGCAAATTCAGGTAAAACACAATGGACAGTTGGCTCCTGCTCACTGGAAAGCATGGCCAGCTAAAGGCCATGTTAGACAGTTACAACTTGATAATAAAACATTGCATTTTGAAAACTATGAGCACTGATTTTTTAAAAATTGAGATATAATATACTAAAAAAACATCCTTTTATGATTCAGTGGTTTTTAGTATAAGAGTGTACAACATCATCACTAGCTAATCCCAGAACACCTTTATCACCCCAAAATGCAACCCTGTACCAATTAGCATCTACTCCCTGTTCCTCTCCACCTCTTCTCTAGCCCCTGGCAATCACCAGTCTATTTACTGTCTCTATGGATTTGACTGTTCTGGACATTTCATATAAATGGCATTATGCAACTTGTGGCTTTTTCTGTCTGACTCCTTTCGCTTAGCATAATGTTTTCAAAATTCATCCATATTGTAGCATGTATGTATCAGTACTTCATTCCTTTATATGACTGAATAATATTTAATTGTATGGCCATACTACATTTTCTTTACCCATTTATTATTTGATGGACATTTGGGTTGTTTTTGAATTTTTGGCTAATATGAATATTGCTGCTATGAACGTTGTGTAAAAGTTTTTGTGTGAATATATGCGTTCAGTTCTCTTGGGTATATACCTAAGAGTAGAATTGCTGGATAATACATTAACTCTAATTTTAACTTTTTGAAAAAGTACCAAGCTGTTTTCTAAGGTGGCTGTATCATTTTACATTCCTATCAGCAATGTTTGAGGGTTTGAATTTCTCCACATCGTCAACAGCACTTTTTATTGTCCATCTTTTTTATTGGAGCCATTCCAGTGGGTACGAAGTATCTCAGTGAGTTTGATTTGCATTTCCTTGATGAATAATGATATTAAGAAATCTTCCATATACTTACTATTTGTATATATTCTTTGGAGAAATATCTATTTAAATCCTTTGTGTATTTTTTAATTGGGTTATTTGTCTTTTTATTTTTGAGCTTTATGAGTTCTTTATATGTTCTAGATAGAAATCACTTAGCAAATATATGATTTACAAATACTTTCTCCCATTTTGGTGTTGTCTTTTTACTTTCTTGATAGTGTCCATTAGAGCACAAAACCTTCAAATTTTGATGAAATCCAGTTTACTTATTTTTTCTTTGGTTGTTTGTGCTTTTGATATAAAATTAGAGAAACTGTTGTGTAAATCAGAATCATGAAGATTTATACCTGTGTTTCTTAAGAATTTTATTTTTTTAATTAAAACCTTTTTCTAGGGAGAGAGAGAAAGCGAGCATGAGTTGGGGAGAGGGGCAGAGGAAGAGAGAGAATCTTAAGCTCCACACTAAGTGTGGAGCCTGATGAGGGATCCTGGGATCATTACCTGAGCCACAATCAAAGGTCAGACACTTACCTGACTGAGCCACCCAGGAACCCCAAGAATTTTATTAATTTAGCTCTTATATTTAGGTCTTTGATCCATTTTGAGTTAATTTTTGCATGCGATGTGAAGTCCAACTTCATTTTTGTATGTGTCTATCTAGTTGTCCCAGCACCATTTTTTGAAAAGACTATTCTTTCTCCATTGAATGGTCTTGATTCCCTTGTCTAAATCAGTTGACCACAGATGTAAAGGTTTATCTATGGACTTCCAGTTCAATTCCATGTATGTACACATCCATCTGTGTGCCAGTGCAACACTCTCTAATTACTTTAGCTTTTTGTAAAATTACAAAATTGGAAAGTGTGATTCCTTCAACTCTGTTCTTCTTTTCCAAGATTATTTTGGCTATTTTGGATGAATTTTTGATCATCTTAACAATTTCTGCAAGAAATCCAGTTGGGATTTTGATAGAGATTTTAGTGAATCTGTAGATCACTTGTACAGTATTGCCATATTAAACTTTCCAATCCATGGACATGGGATATGTTTCCTTATATTTAGGTTTGTAATTTTTTGTTTCAATCATGTTTTGTCGTTTTCTACTTATAAAGCTTGTTAAAGTTTTTCCTAAGTATTTAGGAAAGTATTTATTTCCTTTTTTGTTAAAGTTATTCCTAAGTATTTTATTATTTTTGATGCTATTTTAAAGTGAATTGTTTTCTTTAAGTTTATTTGTTGCCAGTATATAGAAATACAGTTGCTTTTTGTAATTTTATCTTGTGTCTTGTAAGCTTGATGTTCTACTTTATTAGCTCTAATAGGTTTTTTTGTGTGTGTGATTCTTTTGGATTTTCTGTATGTAAAGATCATGTCATCTGCAAATAGAGGCTTATGTTCTTTTTAAGCCATTTAATTTGGTGAATAGGTTATGTGATGAAGATTTCATTTGTAAGTTGAAAATTGTCATACAGGCACTAGACAACCCATTTTTATTTTACTCTTTTTTTAAATACAAATCATTTTTATTTTTAAGTGTTTATTTATTTTTGAGAGAGACAGAGAGAGAGAGAGAATGTGAGCAGGGGAGTGGCAGAGGAAGAAGGAGGCAGAGAATCTGAAGCAGGCTCTGAGTGCTGTCAGTGTAGAGCCTGATGTGGGGCTTGAATTCAAGAATCATGAGCTCATGACCTGAGCCAAAGTCTTAAGCTTAAGACCTAGGTGCTCCTAGAATAACCCAGTTTATCAGTATCCTAGGAATTGTTAAACTATTATTTACATATGTGTTGTTTTCCTTATCTAGATACTTAAGTGGCCATCATAAAATTATGGTAATTTCTAATCTCTGAAGAACAGATGGTTTAAGGTGACTAAGTGTTCTAGATAGCTTCAAGTTATGGACTAGTATTTTTGTTTGATTTTATTGGTTGAAAATCTAAAATGTTTTCTGTATTTTCCTTGCTTAGAGTTTGTGTAGTATGGGTGGTACAGGAAGGACTAAGATTGATTGAGCATTTACTAGCATTTAAAAAAAAAATTTTTTTAATGTTTATTTATTTTTGAGAGAGACAGACCATGAGTGGGGGAGGGGCAGAAAGAGGGAGACAGAATCTGAAGCAGGCTCCAGGCTCAACTGTCAGCACAGAGCCCAACACGGGGCTCGAACCCATGAACTGCAAGATCATGACCTGAGCTGAAGACAGAGGCTTAACAGACTGAGCCACCCAGGTTCCCTAGCATTTTGTAGATGATTTATGTACCTTATTTAAATCTCATATCTTTCTGAGATGGATATCTTCCTGATATATTTTTTTTTTTAATTAGAAAACTGAGATTAACATATTTGTGGTCACATATCTAGGTAATAAGTCATGAAACTGGTGGTATTCAAATCCAGCCTCCCTGTTCCTCAGTCTTGCTCTTCTCTGAATATAGTGAACATAATTTAGGATTATTTTTTTCAATGTCAATATTATGAAATGATGAAGATGGAACTAGAAATGGCATAGCACTTAAGATTTAAAAGACTTACTTTCTTGAAAAACGGCTTAATTTTTGCTTTCTTCTCCCCTCTCTCCTTTTATTTACCTGACTTCATGAGGTGTGTAAACTTGACTTCCTTTTTAAAAATAGTTAATATGTAAACCATCCTTCTTCTGGGTGTTTCAGATCCTCCCAAAAATAATTATCATCTGTTATTTCTACATTCTTTGGCTTGTTTGGATCTTTTAAAGCTTTGTGGTATTCAGGTAGCTGACTTAATGGACTATAGGTTTTTTGTAACATTCTGTTTATGATTGCTATTCTCCAAAGATCGTCCTTAGTAAGGATTTAATCATATCTTGTGTTGTCTCTTTTCTCATTGAATCTGGGCTGGCCTGTGCCTCATATTAACCAATAGAATGAGAGGAAATGAGGCTGTGTCAATTCTAGGCCTGGCCATTAAGAGGCAACTTCTGCTTGCTCTGATTTGGAGCTCTGAACTGTTATGTCACCACTTTAGGTACTCTGCTGGAGAAAATCACATGGAGAGACCACATGACGAAGAAAGGCCCAGAGATGATCTAAGAGAGAAAGCATCAGCCAATTCAGTGTCTCAGTTGAGCCTCTCCATCTGATTTCCACTACGTTAGACTTAGCAGGAGAACTGCTCGGTTGAGCCCAGTCAATCCACAGAACTGTGTGATATAAGAAAAAAGTTGTTTCATAAGATAAAAACAGAAAGGGAGGCAAACCATAAGAGACTCTTAAATACACAGAACAAACTGAAGGTTGCTGGAGGGGAAGTGGGTGGAGGGATGGGCTAAATGGGTGATGGGCATTAAGGGGGGCACTTGTTATGATGAGCACTGGGTGTTGTATTTAAGTGATGAATCATGGGAATCTATCCCCGAAACCAAGAGCACACTGTATACACTGTATGTTAGCTAACTTGACAATAAATTATATTAAAAGAAAAAAAAATTTCCTTCACCCCAAAAAGTTTCTTCAAGCTTCCTTCTGGTCAGTGCTCACCCCTCACAATCACTGCCCCGTTTCAATTTATTTAATGGCTTGTTTGCCAAATTTACTTACTTTTCTTAACTTACTTAGTTTTATTTAATTAGTTATCATTTGAAATCATAATGACATTTGTCTCTGTCCCACCTCCCTCTGCTATAAACTGAGACTTAAAGGTAAACAGTAGGGGAGATTAAGATACAAAATAAGAATATATTCTTCAGTATGAAGAATTCTGGTGAATATATATTTTTCAATATGTATAAGAAGAACTTATTAATATACTTTTATTCATGGCTCCTTCCTATACTCCAGGCTCTGTTATCCCATGTCTCTATGGATTTTATATCCTTCATTTTTTGTCTGTGTGCCATGGTATCCTGGTTCAGCATCAACAAGCTAGGGTAGAGGTAGTTGTGTTTCTTACAATACCTTTATAAAGATAAAATGAAAACTGGTCAACTAAAACCAAATAATTAAAAGAAAAAAAATATTCTATAGACTAGTCATTTGGCATACTGGCCTAATTCAGCTTTGACATGCCTGTGGAAAAAGAGAGGAAAATGGCTGGGCCTTATGAGAAGTCCTGAGCTTTCTTATGTACCTAGCATCATGGAGTATTAAAATAAGTCAGTCTATTATGAGGGTTAGGTCCTGCCAGGATTTGCACAGGAAGTGTAAGAGTGAGAGAGTATGCACCATATGAGTCATGGTTGAGCTTTAAAGCACTGTAAATCTGTGCTCAAGTAAAATGTGGATCCTTGCAATGCCCCAGGCTCTTAAGAATCAGATTCACAACTTCTCTTTTCTTGAGGAAGGATTGGTGAATGGTAAGAGGGGGTAGGCAGAGGCTAGAGCATAGGGAGAAAGAGAAGTTCCTCCTTGAAGATTGTTTCCTTTTATTTGAAGTTTTTTTTGTGAAGTTCTTAGAATTTGCTTTAGAAATACTGCCTTTAGAGGGGGAGGGGGTTATTACTATTTAGGGGTTAGAATCATTCTGGTACAGTACTAACAATTCTAAGAGATAATGTTTGTAAGGTGCTTAGCCTAGTTCCTGGTATAGAATAGGATCAGTAAATACCATTTTCCCACTGGAGTTCAGAGAAGAGCATCAGAGCCAGGTGGGAAAAAGAAAAACTGGCTTAGAAGTGCACACAGGAGGGTGTGGAGCCTGCTTAAGATTCTCTTCCCTTCCTCCCTCTGCTCCTCCCTGGCTCACACTCATTCGCTCTGCAAACACACACACACACACACACACACACACACACACACGCACACACGCACACATGCACACACACACACACGAGCTGTAAGAAGTAGATAGGCTCATATTGGGGAGGATATTTTTGTCATGGGATAGTATGAGCCAAACAGCAAAGCCCACTTTGAGTATAGGTGAAAAGTAGTGGAAAAGATGACTGTAAATGTAATTTGTATCATATTTTGGAATGTCTTTAGTATCACTGAGAAGTTCATAATAAATCTGTTAAGTAATGAGTCACTGAGGATGGTTTTTGAGCAGAAGAGTTACCTATTCAAAGCTGAGCCACGGGGAGATTAATTTGGCAGTGACATGTGGCATATGCTAGAATGAGGAAAAACTGAAGACACAGAAACCGTTTTGGAGAGTACTGCAGCAATCCAAGTAAAGGAAAACCCGATTCATATATTTATTTGCCATTCTTTCTTTTCTCTAGCAAATTCAAATACTTGCATCATCTTTATTATGAAGACATATTTCTATTTCTTTTTTGTATTCATTTGTATTAAAGTACTTTGGGGAGCACTTTTGTAAAAAGTCACTTATTTTACATTTTCTAAAAACTTTTCAATATAAATGGCAGATAGTCTACTTAAGAGTAGACCTAAGTCTGTTGGCTCCCAATTTCAGATTCTTTCTGTTTATATGCTCTTGCATGTTAGGAGCTGCTTTTAAGTCTATCCTTAGCAGTCAGGAATTTCATATACTTAGGAATACTCAGGAATATAATGGGCAAGTGTTTTTCTCAGGAAATTAAGAACTATTAATGGCATCATAAAAAACCAAGAGGATAGATGCTGTAGTTTCGCAGGAATAAAACTTAAAGAATTTGCAACTATAGTTGGGAATTGGGGATTTGGAGGTGGAAACGGAAATGAGGATCTCTGAAAGCTCTATTCACTATTTTCAGACATCCTCAGGTGGCTGAAATGATGGGGTTATACATTTACCTAGGAAACTTCAGGGATTCACATTTATCACAAGCAGTAGTGGACTGTGTTACCTTTTCTGTAAATTACTTCATTGGAATACTCAATTACTTTAAATATTTTAATTATCTAAAATGGAAGGAAAGACAAGAAATTGGTAACATTTGTTGCATGTGGGAAAAAGAAGTTAATGTCAGAGAAACTGGAGTAGAATTTGTACTGTTTTTTTTTTTAAAGTAACTTTTGTTTTTTTAAAAATATTCATTTATTTTTGAGAGAGAGAGAGCGTGCATGTGCGCACAAGTGAGGAGGGTCAGAGAGAGAGAGAGGGGGAAAGAGGATCCCAAGTAGGCTCTGCACTGACAGCAGTGAGCCCTAAGCAGCCGCGAACTCATGAACTGCAAGATCATGACCTGAGCTGAAGTCAGATGCTCAACTGACTAAGCCACCTAAGGCACTCCTATACTGTTATTTTATTTTATTTTTTTGTAATCTTTAATTTTTACTTGAGAGAAAAGAGAGAGTGTGCATAGGGGAAAGGGGCAGAGGGAGAAAGAGAGAGACTCCCAGGCAGGCTCCACACTCAGCGTGGAGCCTGATTTGGGGCTTGATCCCACAGCCCTGAGATCACGACCTGAGCCAAAGTCAAGAGTTGGACACTCAACCAACTAAGCCACTGAGGTGTCTCCAGAATTTGTACCTTTTAAGTTTTATACCATAAGATCATTGTGGGGAAAAAAAGAACATTGTGACCTGTTTGAAAATAAATTAAAATTAAGTTCTTTTCTTTCTCATGTTCTTTACATGATGGAATGTGTTTAAAATACTTAACTGTATTTGAAGGTAGCATAAATGACCTGTATTTCCAGTTCATTGTCCATATATTTTGCTATTCTTGCAAAAAACTGCATGTTCATAGTTTAGAATTGATGATTTGAAATAATAAAATAAAATAAAATGCTACACTTTTAGCCTGAAATCCTTTAATTGCAAAACTGTTTTTCTCTTTTCTTGTTTAGGTTGGGTGTTGAAAACAAAGACATATTTTAGTAGAAATTCCCCTGTATTGTTGCTTGGAAAATGTTACCATTTTAAATATGAAGGTAAGTGCTAAATTTGTAACCCATTTAAAAATCTTTGTATTCCTTCATTGTGTAACAGTTTTCATTGTTTTATTTCCAGATCAATCTACTTTTGGCATATTTTTTTTTTGTTTTTTACTCCTTTTTATTGTGGTAAAATAATAACAGAATTTACCTTCTTAATAATTTTTTTATATTTATTTATTTATTTTGAGAGAGTGAGATGAAGAGTTCTGGAGATAAATGGTGGTAATTTTATTAGCACAACATTGTGAATGTATTTAAAACCACTGAACTGTATGTACACTTAAAAATTATTAAGTGTGCATGTATGTGTGCAAGAGCGAGAAAAGGCAGAGAGAGAGGGAGGGAGAATCCCAAGCAGGATCTGTGCTGTCATCATGGAGCCCGATGTCAGTATAGAGCTTGATCCCATGAACTGTGAGATTATGACCTGAGCCGAAATCAAGAGTTGGATGCTTAACCAACTGAGCCACCCAGGTGCCCTACACCATCTTAATAATTTTTTAAAAAAACTTTAATGTTTACTTATTTTTGAGAGAGAGAGAGAGAGAACGAGAGAGAGAGAACGAGTAGGGGAGGGGCAGAGAGGGAGGGAGACACAGAATCCAAAGCAGATTCTGGGCTCTGAGCTGTCAGCACAGAGCCCGATGCAGGGCTCGAACCCATGAACCATGAGATCACGACTACAGCTGAAGTCGGATGCCTAACAGACTAAGCCACCCCAGTGCCCCAACTTTTTTTCTTAATGTTTTATTTATTTTTGACAGAGAGTGAGTAAGGAAGGGGCAGAGAGAGAAGAGAGACAGAGGATCCGAAGGAGGTTCCACACTGTCAGCACAGAGTCTCATGTGGGGCTTGAACTCATGAATTACGAGATCATGATCTGAGCTGAAATCAAGAGTCAGACCCTTAACCAATTGACCATTCTACTTTTTATGCCTCTGTTTTGGCATATTTCTTTTAAGAACCTGTATTTTATGTAACACATAATGTACTGCCATATGGTTTGGGTTTCTAGTAAACTCTTTGAGGATGAGAATCATGACCCCTTTTGTTATATCCCTCACAGTTTTAGACTTATGAGTGTTAGTTAAATATTATTTGAATTGATATCATAATATTTTTTATCAAGTTTTCTGATGATAACTTTAAAGTATATGCTAATATGAATGGACATTTTTCCAAAGAAGATATCCAGATGGCTAGCAAACACATGAAAAGATGCTCAGTATCACTCATCATCAGGGAAATACAAATCAAAACCACAATAAGATACCACCTCACACCTGTCAGAATGGTTAAAATGAACAACTCAGGAAACCACAGATGTTGGCAAGGATGCAGAGAAAGGGGAACACTTTTGCACTGCTGGTGGGAATGCAAACTGGTACAGCCACTCTGGAAAACAGTATGGAGGTTTCTCCAAAAATTAAAAATAGAACTACCCTATGACCCAGCAATTTACTAGGTATTTATCCAAAGGATACAAAAATGCTGATTCGAAGGGGCACATGCACCCTAATGTTTATAGCAGCACTATCAACAATAGCCAAAGTATAGAAAGGGCCCAAATGTCCATCAACTGATGAATGAATAAAGAAGATGGTATATATACACTGTGGAATACTATCTGGCAATCAAAAAGAATGAAATTTTTCCATTTGTAATAACATGGATGGAACTAGAGTATATTAATGCTAAACGAAATAAGGCGGTCAGAGAAAGACAAATACTGTATGAATTCACTCATATGTGGAATTTAAGAAACAAAACAGATGAACATAGGGGAAGGGAAGGAAAAACAAGATAAAAACAGAGAGGGAGGCAAACCATAAGAGACTCTTAAATGCAGAGAACAAACTGAGGGTTGCTGGAGGGGAAGTGGGTAAGGGAATGGGCAAACGGGTGCTGGGCATTAAGGAGGGCACTTGTTGGGATGAGCACTGGTTGTTATATGTAAGTGATGAATCACTGGGTTCTACTCCTGAAACCAATACTATACTGACTAACTTGAATTTAAATAAATAAGTTAAATGAAAAAGATTGAGAAAAAGAAGTGTATGCAAATAATTTAAAGTATCACCTTGGTTAACCTGAAAATGGTAGATTTTCCAATTCTTTTTTTTTTTTTTTATTTATTTTGAGAGAGAGTGAACATGATTGGGGGAGGGGCAGAGAGAGAGAAGAGAGAGACAATCCCAAGCAGGCTCTGCTCTGTCAGTGCAGAGCCAGATATGAGGCTCTATCCCATGAACTGTGAGATCATGACCTGAGCTGAAATCAAGAGATGGAGGCTTAACTGTTGCCCAGGCGCCCCAGATTTTTGAATTCTTTAAAAAAAATTTTTTTTAACATTTATTCATTTTTGATGGAGACACAGAGTGTGAGCAGGGGAGGGGCAGAGAGAGAGGGAGACACAGAATCTGTAGCAGGCTCTCGGCTCTGAGCTGTCAGCACAGAGCCCAATGCATGGCTCAGACCCATGAACTATGAGATCATGACCTGAACTGAAGTCAGATCCTTAATCAACTGAGCCATCCAGGTGCTTCCAGATTTTTCAATTCTTAAGGATGTTCTAATTTCTGAAATTATTGACTTATTTTGATGTTTTTGAGTTTCTACATATGCCCGTCCTTTTAATAATTATATATTTTCTTTTAACAATTTATGTCACTTAATGAATGCCTTCTTTGTGTTAGGCATCATGCTAAGCTCTTTGTGAAGTGCCTTTAATTCTTTAATTCTCACAGCAAGCCTACAAGTTTGATTCAAGTATCTTATGAGTATGAAACAGGAGCTTAGAGAAGTTAAATAATTTGTCCAATGTCACACAGGTATTAAATGGCACAGCTGTAATTTAAACCAAGACTGTGTCTCACTTTACTCCTGGCTTTTTTTCTACTATACGTCTGTGCTTGGTTTTGTGTGTAGGAGTACATGTGTGAGTGTGTGTATGTGTGTGTGTGTGTGTGTGTGTGTGTGTGTGTGTGTGTAAGACAGAGAAGGAAAGAATGTGTGTGAGAATATGTCATTATCAAGTCTTTTATTTTTGGTTGACTTATTTTGGCATCTCATTTATCAGCAATTTTCTAAAGCCTTGTAAATGTCTTGTAATGATAACAGCTAACATTTATTGAGTATTTATAATGTGCCAGGTAGTATTTCAAGTAGTTCATATGCTTAACTCATTGAGTCCTCACAGCGCTCTTTAAAAAAAAATTTTTTTTAATGTTTATTTATTTTTGAGAGAGAGACAGAGTGTGAGCAGGTAACGGGTAGACAGAGAGGGAGACACAGAATCCGAAGCAGGCTCCAGGCTCTGAGCTGCCAGCACAGAGCCCGACACAGGGCTCGAGCTCATGAACTGCAAGATCATGACCTGAGTCGAAGTCGAACACTTAACTGACTGAGCCACCCAGGTGCCTTGAGAAGTTTTTGATTCCATTTTCAAAAGGGTCAGAAACAGGAAATATAAAATCATCAGGGACACTGAGATAATGGGGTTTTGTTTTTGGCATAAAAGGGCTAACATTGGGAAGAAGCAAACAGATTAAAAATTACTCAAATACCATATGAGTTCACTCATATGTGGAAATTAAGAAAACAAATGAACAAAGTAAAAAAGAGACCAAAAAAACCAGAATTAAATACAGAGAACAAACTGATGGTTCCCAGAAGGGAGGTGGGTGGGGAGGGGGGAGTTGGGTGAAATAGGTGAAGGAGATTAAGAATACACTTATTGTGATGAACACTGAGTAATGTATACAATTGTTGAGTCATATTATATACCTGAGACTAATAGAACATCATATATTAATTATATTTGAATTAAAAATTAAGTAAATAAATAAAAAATCACTCATAATGTATTTTTCTTGTCGAGTACAATTTTGTTATCCTCCTTAAAAGGGTATTCACAGGGGCTGGGTGGCTCAGTTGGTTGAGTGTCTGACTTCGACTCAGGTCATGATCTTGTGGCTTGAGAGTTCAAGTCCTATATCAGGCTGGCTGTAGTCAGTGCAGACCCTGCTTCAGATCCTCTGTCCCTCTCTCTCTGCCCTTCCCGCTTTCCCCTGCTTGCACTCTCTCTCTCTCTCTCTCAAAAAACAAAAACAAAAACAAAAACAAAAATGGTGTATACACAGGGTTTTTATCTTCTCTGTAAATGCACAACTCATAATTTCAAAAAAATATTTAATATAAAATTATTAAAACAATAAAAATTCACTATTTGTAATAAATAATACAGACCTAAGCATCCAACTTTGGTTCAGGACATGATCTCATGGTTTGTGAGTTCGAACCCTGCATCTGGCTCTCTACTGTCAACATGGAGCCCGCTTTGGATCCTCTGTTCCCCTCTCTCTTTCTCCATCCTCTGCTCTCTTTCTGTTTCAAAAATAAACAAACATTAAAAAAAAAAGAAAGAATACAGAGAAGAAAAATTTTTCTTCCATTTGATTCTGTCATATCTGTCATATATCCTATCTTTGTACTGAAACAGACACATGCTACTTTAAGGAGTAATAGGTGAAGATAAGGCCAACATGCTGAGATTTAGCAGAGTGAGACGATGAGTAGAACAGGAGTCCTAGATGTCACAGAGGCACTGAATTAACCAACCTAGAGCCATCCCTACATAGGACTTCTGTTTGTGTATGGTAATACATCCCCTTATTGTTTAAGCTATTTTGAAATGCATCCATTAGCAACCTTTCTAATTTGGTCTACTTCTGTAGTTTTATAGCAGCCTGTATTTCTGCTTCACCACAAATATCATAATGGGATTAACAACTTTTATACTTTTGTTTAATGTTTCTCATCTGCTGAACTGTAAGCTCCTTGAGAGTAAGGACTGTGCCTCTCATACTTTCAGTGTTAACTCCAGTGCCTGGTGCATAATAAGGCTCTCAATAAATATTTGTGGAGTAAATTAATAATCTTGTTCATCACATCCCCTATTAATGAATACTTAAGTTGTTTCCAACTTTTTATTTCAATAAAGCTACATTAAACATCCTTATACATGTGTTCACACATGCAGAGAACTTCTCTATGATAAATATTTAAATTTACAACCTCTTATGAGAAATTTGAGAGTACTTAGAAAAATTGAAAATATATACATTTTAGGACCCAGCAATTTGACCTTTAAATATTTACTTACTTTATCCCATATCTGATAATTACAAGAACTGTAGTCTTTGAGGATTCAATTCACAATTTTTTTTACTTATGATTCTCATATTAGCTTGTTTAATTGTGATAGTCAGCCTTGACTGAACCCTCAATTCAGTTACTAGCAGTTTTCTTCTATTTCTTTTATCAGCTTTCATTTTTTTGTTGTGGTTCTTTGAGACTTTGTTCATAAAGCTCTGATCTCATGTGTCTCCAGAGCATCATAGAAAACAAAAGCAAAGCAAAGCAAAACAAAACAAAACCTTCTTCCTTTGGCTCCATTTATCTTACATTCACCTGACAAATGTTTATTGCACATCTGCTATGGACTGAACTCTGTACTAGGTGCTGAAGATTCAGGGGTGCATAAGATAAAATATTCCTTCTCCTGTAATATACCTGAAATTTGGAAAAGGGTAAGATATAGATAAATATTATAGATATAATTAATTAAGAAAATTAAGAAAAGAGGGGCGCTGGGGTGGCTCAGTCAGTTGAGCAGCTGACTCTAGATTTCAGCTCAGATCTGCAGGGTTGAGCCCCAAGTTGGGCACTGCACTGACAGTGTGGAGCCTGCTGGGATTCTCTCTCTCCCTCTCTCACTGCCCCTCCCCTGCTTGTGCATGTGCTCTCTCTCTCAAAATAGACAAACATTAAAAAAAGATTGTGAAAAGTCAGAAAGTGGAATAGCAGAGGTAGTATTATTATAGTGGAAAGTCAACAGGACAATAAAGTTCAGTTAGTAGTAGCAATTTTCCAATAATATTCTGAGTAAATTTTAAATTTAGAGTAAATTTAGAGTAATTTTAGAGACTAGGTTTTTAAAAATATTTATTTTGAGAGAGAGAGAGAAAGTGAACACATGTGGGAGAAGGGCAGAAAAAGAGGGAGAGAGAATCCTAAGCAGTCTCTGCGCTGACTGCACAGGGCCTGATGTGGGTTTGATCTTATGAACCATGAGATCATGACCTGAGTAGAAATCAACAGTCAGATGCTTAACCCACTGAGCCACCCACGTGGCCCAAGACTAGATCTTAAAAGAATAAAGAATTAATTACTTCATCAAGGTAGGAGATTAGGAATTATGTTTGGCAAGCCTCAGGATGATGTGTGAGTTATGTACTATTGTGTCAAATTTCAGACAAATTTGAATGTCTCTAAAGTAGAACTTTTGGGGGCACCTAGGTGGTTCAGCTGGTTCAGCATCTAACTATTGATTTCAGACTCATGGTTTGTGGGTTTGAGCCCCTAGTCGGGCTCTGTGGGGGCAGCGCCGGAGACTGCTTGGGATTTTCTCTCTCTCCTTCTCTCTCTGCCCCTCCCCTGTTCCCGCGGTCTCTGTCTCCTTTTGTAAGTAAATAAAAAAACGTAAAAAAATTTTTTTCTTTAAAGTAGAAAGTCTGGACATATTTGTAGTGCCATGTTCAATTTCCATGCATTTTTATTTGTAATTAACTTCAAACTCAAATATTGAGAGAAATTCATTGATATTGGGGGCTTGTCAGTCATTCTTTTTATTGTCACTGAAACTGTATGCCACAACTTAGCACCATTAATCTGAATATTATGAAGTTTAGGTGATTGTAATTTTTTTCAGAATGAGTTTAAAGAGGGATAGGTGAGCAAGGATAAAGAAAAAAGCATGATAAAATTGCTTTAATATCCTGCAGAAGGGCATTGGAAATTGAACTCCTTGGAATTGAGAGTTTAGGCAGATTTATCTATCCACCTGTCCACCCACCCAAACCAAGCAACATTTATTAGGATTTACTTGTGTTATGTAGTGTGCTACATGTTGAGGTTGTAAACATGACTAAATATACTCTCTAGGAGTAATCAAGGAATGTCAGTTCATTTTGAGAGAGTAATCAAGGAATGTCAGTTCATTTGGAGCACTAGTGTTTTGTAGATTATTGGGCAAACAGTAACTGTAGTTTTCACATAGAAATTCTGTTTTGGTTTTTTTTTAAGCTTATTTATTTATTTTGAGAGAGAGAGAGAGAGAGAGTGCGTGCATGAGCAGGATAGGGACAGAAAGACGAGGAAGAGAGAGAGAATCCCAATGCGGGGCTTGATCTCACAAACTGTGAGATCATGACCTGAGCTGAAATCAAGAGTCAGACGCTTAACCAACTGAGCCACCTAGGTGCCCCCCACATAGAAATTGTATTACAGACAATCAATTTGAAAAGGCCTTTTAAAATGACATATGTGGGTGGCAGCAGTTTTTAAAAATTGTATTTCAACATGAAAGGATAACTGTATTTTTAGGAATTTTATATTCTTACTCTTTAGCTTCTTAGTTTTGATTTTATAATTTGAGTATAAATATTCATGGCAATAAATACAGTGTGCACATTTTATTTGATTTTAAGAACCAGCTTATGTGATTATATTCATTTTACATATTGACAAATCATGATATTTTATTTGCAAATCTCATTTTAGAGAGCACTAATATCTACATCCTGAGCCAAATGAGGCAAAAAGAAAAGGTATTTTAATATTATCCCCTCATAAAAGAGTTGATTATATTCAGAATATAGGGTATTATTATTAACAACAATATTACTGATGATACTTTATATTAGCTAGTTCTAGAGTGTACAAGACATTTCAGCATCCATTCTCATTTGATTTTCATAATAGCCTGATTAGGCAGAATAACATTTATCTTCATTTAAATTGAAAAAAAAAGTATTAGAAAAATTATAATATACTTCCTATCTTATGGACAGTAAGGGAACATAATATCATTACTGATTTTTCTTTGCATATATTTAGACTATATATTTTTATTTTGTAGATGAAAATAAACTGTTACCTGCAAGATCAGGATGTACAATAGAAGATCATGTAATTGCGGGAAATGTAGAAGAATTTCGTAAAGATTTCATTTCAAGAATATGGCTGACCTACAGGGAAGAATTTCCTCAAATAGAAGGGTCGGCTTTGACAACAGACTGTGGTTGGGGCTGTACATTAAGAACTGGCCAGATGCTATTGGCTCAAGGACTCATACTACACTTTCTTGGTAGAGGTAAATCAAATCTCTGTTTTTGGGGGGATTTTTGTTTGTCTTCTTAAATTTGGACTCCAGCTTGTAAACTGCATAAAATTTACTCTGGTTAATTTCTTGACTCCCTTGTTTCTTCTAAAAGTTGTAACTAATCTAGCATATTCCATCTTTACTGAACTAAGCTAGGTATGACTTATACATAAGTATAAGTTTTTAGTAGTCTTTGGAGTTGGTTGTTGTTATTACTTAGTTCTTTTTGATTGAGCTCTCTGGATTATCTACAGTTCAATAAATCTTGGGCAGGTCAATACAGTGACTTTGAGCAGATAGTTGATATTTTTATATTATTTAAATCTTATATTTAAACTGGTTTATTTTCTCTATATCAATAATGCTTTAAAATATTTTTATCTTTAGAAATATGATAATAATCAGTTAAACTGATTAGGCATATTCTTAATAAGGTCATCCTGCTTATATTATAGTCTCAAAAATGTCTCTGATACTTAATTTACATATGTCTTTTTAAAAATGTGCCACCTTTCTTACCATTTCTACTAGTCCATTTTTTATAATTTGTACATTTGTAGGAAGATTTTAGTTTATGATTTTAGGCCATCATACATGGTTATTGCTAAGTGTTATCATATTTTAAAAGTGTTAGACAATTTCCCTGTAATGCATGGCAAATATTTGGTAACCTTTCTGTAGGGATTATTGATGAGATTATTTAGAGAGAATGTTTATTCAAGAGTGGTATGGATCGGGGCGCCTGGGTGGCGCAGTCGGTTAAGCGTCCGACTTCAGCCAGGTCACGATCTCGCGGTCCGTGAGTTCAAGCCCCGCGTCGGGCTCTGGGCCGATGGCTCAGAGCCTGGAGCCTGTTTCCGATTCTGTGTCTCCCTCTCTCTCTGCCCCTCCCCCGTTCATGCTCTGTCTCTCTCTGTCCCAAAAATAAATAAACGTTGAAAAAAAAAAAATTAAAAAAAAAAAAAGAGTGGTATGGATAATACACGGAAAAAGAATTTTTTTTTTTTTCAACGTTTATTTATTTTTGGGACAGAGAGAGACAGAGCATGAACGGGGGAGGGGCAGAGAGAGAGGGAGACACAGAATCGGAAACAGGCTCCAGGCCCTGAGCCATCGGCCCAGAGCCCGACGCGGGGCTCGAACTCACGGACCGTGAGATCGTGACCTGGCTGAAGTCGGACGCTTAACCGACTGCGCCACCCAGGCGCCCCGAAAAAGAATTTTTATAAACTTCTCTGGGATGATTTATTTGTAGTCGTATGCAATCAAGGGCAAGAATGGGGATATTTTTCACAGTCCTGACTATTTCTCTGAATCTGTGCCTCATTTTATTAAAATTACATGTATTCTTGGAATTGTCTTGTCATTAAAAACAGTGAAGTAGTGAATGTAGTTGATTTTGGGGGGATCTTTGATCTTTAATGACTTACATTTGTTAACTTTTCATTTACTAGAGAATTGATATTATGCCCTAAACAATGACTGAGTTATTCTTTTTTTTTTTTTAAACATTTATTTATTTATGAGAGACAGAGAGAGACAGAGCATGAGCAGGGGAGGGGCAGAGAGAAAGGGAGACACAGAATCCGAAGCAGGCTCTGGGCTCTGAGCTTTCAGCACAGAGCCTGATGCAGGGTTTGAACTCACAAACCGTGAGATTATGACCTGAGCCGAAGTCGGATGCTTAACCAACTGAGCCACCTAGGTGCCCCTTGACTGAGTTATTCTGAAAGGACTATATGAGGAAAAAAGAAAGAAAGAAAGAAAGAAATCTAAAACTTCCATGGTTAGACTTCTATTTTAACATATGATCAAAGAAAAATCCCCTTTCTGAAGTTATTCTCTCATGAACGTTAGTATGTTTATTGTGCCTTGGGGTAGTCAAAACTGGATATCTGATAAGCAGTACTGGTAAGGAGTACAAGAGTCCTCATTCCATTTCAGCACTGTCAAAGAAAAGAAAAGAAAGAAAAGTATTTTTCCAGAGTTGTTTATTTGTATCTGAGTTTACTATTTTTTTCTCTTTCATTTTGGTAATTTTTCCTGATCATATGTAATATATTCCCATTTTAGAAATTTTGGAAACAACAGAAAACTCCAGAGAATAATATTACCACTCAAAAGTAAACATTATCAATATTTTGACATACTTTCTGGGCTCATATCTTCCTTCCTTCCTTTCCTTCTCCTTCCTTCCTTCCTTCCTTCCTTCCTTGAGAGAGAGAGACAGAGCATAAGAGGAGAGCCAGAGAGAAAGGGAGACACAGAATCCAAAGCAGGCTTCAGGCTCTGAGCTGTCAGCACAGAGCCTGACGCAGGGCTCAAACTCATGAACCATGAGATCATGACCTGAGCCGAAGTTAGATGCTTAACCAACTGAGCCACCTAGGCGTCCCTAATATCTTTGGTTTTTTAAGCAGCTTTTTGGAATATAATCTACATAAATTCACTCATTTAAAATGAACAATTCAGTGGTTTTTAGTATGTTTACAGGGTTCTGCAACCATTACCATAACCTAATTTTAGGATATTTTCATCATCCTGAAAAGAAACCTCACACCCTTTGGTAGTCACTCCCAATACCCTGCTTGCCATGTGCAACGACTAACCTATTTTTTGTCTCTATAGCTTGCCTACTTCTGAGTTTACTAGTGTAGTTTAGTAACCCATATGACTTTAAATGCGACATACTTATTTTAGTAGAATTGTTAAAATCTGTTTAAAAGATCTGAACACCTTGCTTTGGAATTACTATAGCTTGGACCTGGCCTGATGCTTTGAACATTGAAAATTCAGACTCTGAATCATGGACTTCCAACACTGTAAAAAAATTTACTGCATCATTTGAAGCATCACTTTCAGGGGAAAGAGAACTCAAAACCCCAGCACTTTCTCAGAAGGAAACAATCAGGAGATACTCTGATGATCATGAAATGCGAAATGAAATTTATCACAGGAAAATCATCTCTTGGTTTGGTGATTCCCCTTTGGCTCTCTTTGGTTTACACCAACTAATAGAATATGGAAAAAAGTCTGGGAAAAAAGCCGGAGACTGGTATGGACCAGCTGTGGTTGCTCACATTTTAAGGTAAAATTGCATTAAAATCTTTCATCTTATGACAGAGGTCCTTAGGCTCAGAGATACTGATTTTTGCAGCATGTGTGTGTGTATATATATACATATATACATATATATATATGTATATATGTGTGTGTGTGTATGTATATATATGCATATATATATATATATATATATATATATATATATATATATATATATATAATTGGACCTTTTAAAGTCTTACTGTATGAGAATGTTCATAAGGGAGCTTTCATTTGCTAATAGGGAAAAAACAAGACATTGGAACTCTAGTTATATTTATCTATGATAAATTTTTTTCTTTATATCTTTTTTCTTATATCATAGGTATAGATATCCAGGGTCTCTTTCTAACCAGGTTTTCATTAGACTGCCTTATTGGAATGTTCTAAAAACTAACAACTCTTTCAACCTTGGAACATGCATAACATTATAGTTTTTTTTTTTTTTTTAATAGTGTAACCTGGGGGCTGTAATGTACTGATAGTGTAATGAAATGTCAAGAGCTAAAATTGATGTTTTCAGCATTTCTTTGCACACATCAAATTCTTGTGAATTGTAAATGTATGGGACTATTAATATTATAATTATACCATAGTAAAAGTAAAGGGTCTGTGACATTCAGAGTAGTTAGAAAAAAGTAGAAAGTCAAATTTCACTATACCTCAGCTCAGCTTTTTAGTGCCATTTATTTGGATACTGCTTAAATTTTTAAAAGAAAACTGGCTTATTTGTTGTGTGTCCCATTATTGTTGTAAATGCAATCATTAATATGTTATCCAAATATAGTGTGTTTATGCAAATATAGTAAATTTAATCTATTTATAATCATATATAAATTTGAAATTATTATAAAGTTTCTTGCATATTAACAGGCTTTTATATTTTATAGGCCAGATGCTTACAATTGGAAATGTATTTGCCTAAAGTTATTAAATGTATTGTTAATAATAATATCAAGTCCTGCTTGGTGTGACATTTATAAAAGCATAATCATAAAAGCTTAGTTTCTACTCTTCAAGATAATATGTTCTATACCCCAGGGATTAAACACTTTTTCTGTAAAAGGCCTGATGGTAAATATTTTAGGCTTTGCAGGCTATATATGAGGGCTCTGTTGCCCATTTTTCTTTTCTTTTTTTTTTTTTGTTTTACAACCCTTCACAATTGTAAAAACCATTCTTAGCTTGCAGGTTGTATGAAAACAGGCCACAGGTTGTATATGGTCTGAGGGCCATAGTTTGCCAATCTCTCTTCTAAATTAACACAAACATACATAATAAGGCATGTGAAGTTAAAAAATTATAAAGATACAGTTAAATAAAAATTTTTATGTTTCTTCAATGT
Organism: Leopardus geoffroyi; assembly: GCF_018350155.1. Classification (NCBI taxonomy): domain Eukaryota; kingdom Metazoa; phylum Chordata; class Mammalia; order Carnivora; family Felidae; genus Leopardus; species Leopardus geoffroyi. The sequence continues at coordinate 51,585,220 of NC_059328.1, forward strand.
ATGTAATTTCCTTTTAAAGATATTATTGTGACTTTTTTCATATGTGCACCATTGAGAACATTATACTTCGAAATATTTTTCAATCTGCAGTTTTACTTACAGAATTCTAAGGCTCAAAATTAGGAAATTCATTTGTTCAAGTTATATAAGTTTTTGAATGAAGGGGGAAAAAGTTATGCTATTTAAAGAAAGGAAAAAACTTTTCAAAGTGTAACAGAGGACAGCCATACAGTAATTCACTGCTAGTCAGTAATGTAAGTTAATATGATGTAAACCTTGAAGCATATTGTAATACTCTGGTTAGAAAATGTTTAATACGGCCAGGTGAGTGGTTGAGAGACATCCTTTTTGGGGGGCAGGGTTTACAGCTTTACACCCAAGAATTTTTTTTTTACAGCTTTGGTAACTTCTATTTTAATGTCCTTTGAGTAATTTAGTGTAACACTCTACTTTGAAAAGACTGACCTGATTTTTGATGCCATTCAGATGATAGTTTTGAAAGCAGACACTAAATGATAAATATAGGAAAGTAAGGAAAAAAAATGATGGCTTTCTTTCCCCTTATATTAACTTTTTAGTGATTAACTGAAAATATTAGGCTTTTAAAGGATGATACTTGTTGTTTTCTTAGAAAAGCAGTTGAAGAAGCAAGACATCCTGATTTACAAGGAATAACTATTTATGTTGCACAAGACTGTACAGGTGAGGGATGTATATAATTCTAATTTTTATCTGTTTATTTGATTATACTTTTTAATTTAGACATAATTGGCATATAATATTATATTAGCTTCAGGTGTACAACGTAATGATTCAAATTTGGATATATTGTGGAATGGTCACTACAGCAAGTCTAATTAACAAGTGACACCATACATAGTTACAAAATTCTTTTTCTTGTGATAAAAATTTTTAAGACCTACTCTCAGCAACTTTCAAATATAACATGGTATTATTAACTTTAGTCTCCATTATATTCTTATGACTTCCTTATTTTGTAGCTAGAAGTTTGTACCTTTTGACCTCCCTTTACCCATGTCACCCTCCCCTCACTCCCTATCTCAGGAAACCAGCAATCTGTTCTCTGAAGGAAAAACTCATTTCCTTGGAGTGTATATTAGTTCAGAAGAGTCTGAGGTAAGGATGGTCATGTGTGTGCTGCCTCAGAAAAATTAGAGAATTTAAAGGTTTATAATTAGAAGCCATTACTGAGTATTTGGGAAGAGTAAGATGAAAGAATTAAAACATGGAAAGAACTATTGTTGCACTTTTGTACCTTTGGTTTAGATTGACTATGGAGATAGAGAAGCTACTGAACAGAATTTGATAACTCATAACCTAAATTTGGAATTTAAAGGGAAGAACTGGGGCACAAGTGGCAGAATTTGTTAATCAGCTAACTGTGCAAGAGCAGAAGAGTTTGATTTTCTTCAACCAGGGAGTTTGAAGAAAGCTTTTTTGTTGTTGAACAAAACAAAATAAAGTTTTGTCTATATTTGGTTCTACAAAATCTTCCCATTTTCTCTTGAACTATCCTATTTAGGCTGTCATGCCCATCACTCTACCCAAGCTGCTCTCATCAATAATTTAATCTTGCTAAATCCAGTGGTCACTTCTCAGTCCTCACATCACACAGTCTGCCAGCAGCATATGATACAGTTGACCACTTTTTCCTCCTAGTAATGTTTTGTTTCCTGAGTTTCTAGAATGCTACTCTTCAAGTTTCCGTCTACGTATCCACTCCTTCAGTCTCCTTTGCTGGTTTTCCTTATCTCCCTGATCTCTGAAATTGTTGTGCTCAGCCTTTAGACCTCATCTCTTTTGTACACAGATTTGAATTCACCAGGTCTCATGGCTTTGTAGGACCATCAATATGCTGTCAACTCCCAAATTTATAGGACCTCTCACCAAATCCAGGCGTTTATATCCATAACTGCCTATTTATCCTCCCTGTTTGCATGTCTAATAGATAGCTGAAACTTAGCATGTCTAACACTGACTTACCGATTATCCTCCTATTTTTTCCCTTCTTATAGTTGTCTGTGTCTTTGTAAATGGCACCTCTCTTACTCTTTTTACTTATACCAAAACCATTCAAATCACCTGACTCCTTTTTTTCCCTTTCCCATCTTGCATTTAACATATTAAGGAGTTCTTTAATTTACTGATCACTTTTAATCAGCTCCATATGACCAACCCATGACCATTCTCTGTCTTCACAATGACTACCTTTGTTTGAGCCACCATCATTTCTTGCTAGATTTCTGCAATTGCTTTCTTTTTATTTTTTTAATGTTTATTTTTGAGAGAGAGAGAGAGAGAGAGAGAGAGAGAGAGAGAGAGAGAGGGAGAGATTGAGGCAGAGAGAGGGAGACATAGAATCCAAAGCAGACTCCAGGCTCTGAGCTGTCAGAGCTGAGCCCAACATGGGGCTTGAGCTCACAGACCACAAGATAATGACGTGAGCCTAAGTTGGACACTCAACCAACTGAGCCACCCAGGCACCCCTCTGCAGTTGCTTTCTAACTGTTTTCTGTGCTTCAGCCCTTACCCCTAAGGTCTGTTATCAACACAGGAACCACACTGGTAAAGTGTAAGTCAGATTAGGACACTCCGTTTCTAAAAAACTCTTCAGTGGCTTCCCATCTCACTCAAAGTAAAAACTGCAATTTTTACAATACCCCTTACTAACTTCCCTCCAGAGACACAGGCCTCTTGGTCCCAGAGCATGCTGGCTATGCTTCTGCCTTAAGGCATTTGCATTGGCTGATCTCTATACCTGGAATGCTCTTCCCCCAGGTATTGGCATATCTTGGTTTCTTACTTTGTCTTGATCTAAATGTTATATTTTTCATAAGGCCCTCCTTAACCACCTTATTTTAAATACTCCCCCCACTTCCTGTTCATTTTTCTCCCTTTGTTTTTCTTCAGAGCACCCATCACCATCTGACATATCTTATATTTTACTTATTTACTGTTTCCTCATATTAGAGTATATGCTCTATGAGGGCAGGGATTTTTCTCTTTTGCCCATTGGTAAAGCCCTAGTGCCATAGTAGCTACTTGATAAGTATCTGCTAAATGTATAAATAGGGTAGACATTTTTTAACTCATTGAGACCTTGATGGTGATATCAGAGATTAGATGACTGGCCAATGAGGGGGGGAGGGACTAGAGTAAAAATGTTTCTGAAAATCATTTTTATAAAATGTAATACATATTCATTATTTTTCTCAGTTTATAGTTCTGATGTAATTGATAAACAGTGCACTTCCATGGCCTCTGGTAATACAGATGACAAAGCTGTTATTATTCTAATCCCTGTTAGACTTGGTGGAGAAAGAACCAACACCGACTACTTAGATTTTGTAAAGGTATGAATAAGAACTAAAAATGTTTTAAGGCAATGCTAGCTAATCTGAAAAATACAGAAGGTTTGCAATCTTTTTTCTATTAAATGGGTAGTGATGATTTTATAGTTGTAGATTGTAAAGCTTGACATTAGAGATTTTAAATTTCAGTATTGCAGGATCAGATGTGATTTGAAGAGTATCATGTTCTATGACCAAGTGAAAAGCCTTTTAATCTTTTTGTAGCTAATCAAGGAGACACAGATGCACCAATAATTATAATATGTGATATGTCTACAGTTCCCATTATCCCTCTATGTGATTGTTAAAAGAATGTACCTTTGTTTGTTTATAAAACCCACATTAAATTGTTTCAAGATAACAACTGAAACAAAGTGAGTTTTCTATTACTGCTGTATTATCTCTTAATTTGTTTCCTGTGGCACCATAAGGTGAATAAGTGGGATGACTATTTATATAGACAGAAGTGATAAAGATCACATGGGGGAAGGTTCCATCTTTGTTTTCTTTATATTAACCAGTTAAAAATCAGTTCTATTTGAGAACACATAACTCTTTTCTCCAAATGAACCTATTGTTATCTAATGTTGTTTTGTTGTGGGCATCAACACATTCAGTTGTCACAAAACTTTAACTTAAAACTTTTTTTTTTTGAGTATACTTGACACACAATGTTACATTAGTTTCAGGTGTACCAACATAGTGATTCAACTTCTCTATATGTTCTGCTATGCTCACCACAAGTGTAGCTTGCTTCTGCAACCATACAATGCTGTCATTGACTATTCCCTGTGCTGTGCCTTTTGTGACTGTGACTTATTCATTCCATAACTGGAAGCCTGTATCTCCCATTCCCCTTTACCCATTTGACCATCTCCCCTACCTCCTTTCTCTCTGTATTTATAGGTCTGATTCTGCTTTTTGCACAAAACTTTACCTTTTAAAACAATTTATTTTAATATTTTATTTATTTTTGAGAGAGAGAGAGAGAGAGAGAGAGAGAGAGAGAGAGAGAGTAAGTGGGGGAGGGGCAGAGAGAGGGAGACACAGAATCCAAGAAGCAGGCTCCAGGCTCCAAGCTGTCAGCACAGAGCCTGATGCGGGGCTGGAACCCATGAATGGTGAGGTCATGACCTGAGCTGAAGTAGGATGCTTAACCAACTGAGCCACCCAGGTGCCCCAAAACTTTACCTTTTGAAATACTTACTTTTGGATAAAATTATAGTATTTTATATTATTTTCATAGTTTTAATAAAGTTTCTCATCTTTTCAAGGTCAGAGACAGAATTCCTCTTTGAATGGAGTGTTATGGTATATAGTAATCTTGAAATCTAAGTTTCAGTAATGGTTTGTTCCCCACGTAAAGCCTTAGGGTCCATGTGTGTATGAGTGGAACATGTGTCTTCACTTTAGACTGTGCTACTTCTAAAAATCTAGAACAGTTGTCAATATATGGGATATGGAAGTTTTCTAGCTGGTATACTGGCTTTTCCTAATAGTTATTAAAACTTTGCAGGCATACATGTTACCAATAGTACTAATACTATATCGAAAATATATGAATCTGTTAGATAGAATCGGGGTTTTAATTTCTAACATGTGGGCTCTTTAGTAGAGTTAATGTTAGAATGTGGGAAGGTATGAACCATTTCATCTAGCAAATCTATTAAGGGTTTTGGAACTTTTGGCATGTTGCCATGTCTCAGTAGGTTGTAACCAAGTCTGAACTGGATGGATTCCCTCTGCCTTTTCCACTGCCATGAAAAGATTAGAAACTGAGGCAATCTTGGAACTGACTCCTTTGGTCAAACCCCTATTTCTGTTGGAATGGGCTGCAGATGGCTTCAAGGCATATTTCATCTGGCTGCAAGCTTTGCTACTTGGTGCTATTAATATTTTTTATCATTCAATCATATTGAATGATTCAATGGAGTTTGTAGTGAAAAAAACCATGGTTAACTGTTAAAGTGATCCTCAGAACCCAGCATATAGGAGTTGCTCAACAACTAACTGGTTAACTCTCATATTTCTATAACACTTTTAATACAGATACATCTCATTTTGCCTTCAAAACAGCTAGGAACTATTTGTCTTTTTAAAACCGAGAAGACTGAAGTTAAATGATAAGTTTAAGTTCAGACAGTAAACTGGTAACAGACCAGAACTTCTGTTATTTTTATATTTTCCCTAAAATACGGATTTTTAAAAACGTAATATTTCTTTGAGCTTCTACCAATTAAATTTATACATAGTCCACTAAAATAAGAGAGCACTGACTATTGAGACATTTTAATTTTTCAATTATCAGCAAAAAGTGGCCGAGATGGCTGAGTGAAGTAGGCTGGATGTTAGGTGTTAGGTTTGCTTAAGGGTTGGTTGGGTCAAAAGCCAACATGACAACTTGTCAAGAGGCATTCACTTGGAAGTGAAAAAATACTGTGTCTGACAGTCCTAAAAGAAGAAGAATTTTCCTCTTCTGCTCTTTTTTCTCTTTCTCTACCTCCTCCACCCCCATTCCACTCCTCCCACTCCATCTCCCCCTCTTCCTCCACTGCCTCCTCTTTTGTCAGCAGTTGTATTTTTTTTTTCCTGCCGAACCATTGTACATGATACTCTCTAAAATTCACCCCTCAGTTCTATTTTCCAAATTTATTAATCAAGGTAATTCCAATCTTTCAGAGATGGTACCATCCCCTGCTACATTCTGTGAGGAGAAAGAAATTTGGTGTGGTGCTTCATCAGCTCTTAGCTCGGGAAGTTTATTTATTTATTTATATATATTTTTAAAGGACCTGGAATGGGAAAATCTAATATGTTCTCCTCCAGCAAGACAAATTAGGACTTTTCTTTTTGACTGATTACTTCAGTCTTATTTATTGTTTCATGGGTACAGCTCAATAAATTCTCACCACCAGATAGCTGTGAAGAAGCTTTTTTAGGGACTGAAAAGTGTTGCAGGTTTCCAAAGATACAGTCTCTTCTATGTAATGGCATTCTAATTCCTAATCTGCCTCTAAGTGTTTATTGCTAAATCTGCTCTAGTCTGTTGAAAAGGAAGTATAGATGTCAGGAACCAGAGTCTTTATTCCATTACTTAGGATCATTGCTGAGGAGAGTTACGGATGATTCTTGCTATATACTTTTTTCTTTCTTTTCTGGGCTATGAGGGACTTAGAACTTTCACTTCCTCATGGCTCTCTGTGTCAGAAACATTGTGTGTCAGCTGATCAGACTGCCTCAAGTTGAAGTGAGGCACTCTCTAAGGATTTTTATTTGAGGGGAAAGCAATAGAATAATAGACTATTCATGGAATAATAATAAAAACAGAATAACACTTGTTTATTTTCTTTATAATTTCATCTTATGTTTTTGTTAACTCTAAATTAATTTTAACCTATAATATGCCTTCTCTGTTTCATTTAACTTTCTTAGTTGCAGTTCTCTTTTCCAATTTTCACATGACTGAAAATATACAAAGTTGTTTTCTCTAAGAGGGTTATTTATAACAGTGAGGACCTAGGAACAACTTGAATGTTCAGAATGGAGATTTTAAGGCACATTTGGCTATCTTCATAAAATAGAGTATTTTACAACCATTAAATATTACACTGAGATCTATATTTATTGATAGGAAAAGAGGTTTATGACGTAATGACTGACCAAACTTATAACAGCATGTGTAGTGTGATGCCACATATATAGAACTGTATTCATAAATCTCTATGTGAATATACACAGATTGAGTTCAAGAAGGTGTTCCCCAAATATTAATAATGATAAGCTCTGAGTGTCAGGGTTTGGGGAAATTTTTACCTTTTAATATATATTCTGTGTGTTTTTATTTTTTTACAACAACCACATTTTTTTAATGTTTATTTATTTTTGACACAGAACACAATTGGGGGAGGGGCGAAGACAGACAGAGAGACACAGAATCTGAAGCAGGCTCCAGGCTCTGAGCTGTCAGCACGGAGCCCGACACCAGGCTCAAACTCACCAGCCATAAGGTCATGACCTGAGCCAAAGTCGGATGCTTAACCGACTAAGCCACCCAGGTGTTCCACAACAATCACATATTTTTTTTTTTTTTTTAATTTTTTTTTTTCAACGTTTATTTATTTTTGGGACAGAGAGAGACAGAGCATGAATGGGGGAGGGGCAGAGAGAGAGGGAGACACAGAATCGGAAACAGGCTCCAGGCTCTGAGCCATCAGCCCAGAGCCCGATGCGGGGCTCGAACTCACGGACCGCGAGATCGTGACCTGGCTGAAGTCGGACGCTTAACCGACTGCGCCACCCAGGCGCCCCAACAATCACATATTTTTAAGAAAATAATTAAGTTAAAAATACTTTATGGTTTGATTACTTGTTAAAGGGAAAAAAACCATTGGTTCATATATATATTTTTTTATTAAAATTTTTTTTTAATGTTTATTTATTTTTGAGAGAGAGACAGACAGAGAGTGAGCAGGAGAGGGGCAGAGAGAGAGGGGAGACACAGAATTCGAAGCAGGCTCCAGACTCCAAGCTGTCAGCCCTGACGCAGGGCTCGAACCCACAAGTGGTGAGATCATGACCCAAGTGGAAGCCAGACATTCAACTAGCTGAGCTACCCAGATACCCCAGTTCATATACTTTTTATTTTTGTATCTTCTAGATATAAAAACATCCTGTCATTTAAGAGAAGGAAAGCATAAATATTATTTAATACTTTGGGGTTTTATAATATGCATCTTACCATTATTAGTCATTTATAAGTTTAGAATACATGATATATATATATAGATATAGATATACACACATACACACATAATATAGGCTAAAATATTGACAAGACCTTATTAACTGATTCCACTGGCCATGTTTTTTAAAAGGTATAGAATTATTTGGCACCTCAGGTGGCTCAGTTGGTTGAGCATCTGACTCGATTTTAACTCAGGTCATGATCTCAGTGTTGTGGGACTGAGCCCTGCATTGGGCTCCATGTTAAGTGTGGAGCCTGCTTGAGATTCTCCTTCTCTCTCTCTCTCTCTCTCTCCTCCTTTCCCCTGCTTTCTCTCTCTAAAAAAACAAACAAACAAACAAAAAAAAAGGATTATTTTGCCCAGCTTAAATAGAGTTTTACACTTAGAATAGATGCTGAGGGGCATACTAAATAATTGATTGCGGTATCCCTGATATTTTATGATTGGTAAATAAAATTGGCTTTAATAACAATTATTTTTTGCCTTAGATTATATTGTTTTCAGTTTATCTTATTCTAATAAATTTATGAAATAGCATAAAAATGGGTCAAATGAATGCTGTTGATTAGAAAATGGTTTTTAGTTTGGGATTCTAAGACTTGAAGTTCAGTGAAAATAGTAATAAGGTCTAAGGAGTATTTCTAGTATTTTAAAAACTTGATGAAAATACTATATTGATCATGATAAGGCTGCAACAGCTAACTGAAAGGGCAAGTGTTTTGGTTTTGGTAGGAACTGTATTGCCTTTATATGGTGACCTTATTTATTTCTGTATCTGGTACATAGTAGTTGTTAATGTTGTTGAGTGACACACTGATCAGAACACTTGATTTACTGTTGAGTGATTTAAAGAAAATGGAAAATAGTGTTTGTAGATAAAAGGATTTTAGAATATGGGGCATATGTAATAAAAATAAAACTGGTGGTGAAAAATTTGGGAACTATGATATGTACTAATACTGCTAATACAAATTTGATTGTTTGAATAATTATCATTTGCCTCATGACTCTAAATCTGTATTAATTTCTTTTGACAGGGTATTTTAAGCCTTGAATATTGTGTGGGTATTATTGGTGGCAAACCTAAACAGTCATACTACTTTGCTGGATTTCAAGGTTAGTGATTTAATAAAACATTTTTATTATTGTTTTCTTTTAAAAATCAGAAGTTAATTTAGGATCATTGGAAACAGGATGATTAACAGACCAAAATGAGTACCTTATAAATTCATCAGTCCTACCATAGCCACTCATTTGTCATTTGGTCCACACCATAATTGGATTCTGTAAAATGTATGTTTAATTTCTGTTATTGCATAAACAGGCATAATTTATTGGTTTCACTAAACTTGAAAAGACATTGCTGCTACATTCTGACAGTTGCTATTTACATATTTACTTTTTACCAGTTTTAGTGGTGCTACTTGATGATAAAATGACAAGCAATATGTTCTTCCTGTCAGGATAAAGTAGTGCAATACATTTTTCATATGCAAACTGTAGAATATAATTGTGTGTTTGTGAAAGTAATTTTATCACCAAAAATTAAATGACAGTCTCATCACTTTATAAAAATTCTGCTTATACAAGCATATTTGATTATGCAAAAGTTAATCTGTCCTGTGCAAACCTATGTTTCAGTCAATGAATATCAGTCTGGCAAGCTGTTACTCCCAGGTTTTTTTCAGCTATTCTACATAGAAATTGGATTGTAAGCAGTGTAATAATAAGGTGTTTTTTGAATTACTTGTCTTCTGTTTTGTCCTTGTAGATGACAGTTTGATTTACATGGATCCTCATTACTGCCAATCTTTTGTAGATGTCAGCATAAAGGATTTCCCTCTTGAGGTACTATGGATAAAGAGCTGGTACTATTTTCTTACCATATGAAGCAAACTCAAATTATTTAGAGATGTGTTAGACAGCTATGCTTTTCTGGTATTACAATTCCAAGTTAGTAATATTTTACTGATTTATAAAACCATAATCCATACACTGGTCAAAGGTTAAATAATTTGTTGCTGAATTTTAATTTATGACATACTTTCTTCTTCATTTATCTTTGTCTCTGACTTGTTAGGTACCTTAGTCCTACCAAAATAAATGATCAAGCCTCCAAGTAATTTTGTAGATAAACTGCTGAATATTACTCAAGAATTTAAAATGTTAGGCATGTTTTAAAGACAAAGCGGGGGGAGAAAAAGATGATGGAGTTGGTTTAGAATAACAAAGTGACTTGTGACTATCTGCTAACTTATTTTATGTATAATTGTTAAGTCTTAGTCCCTAGTTAAGTTTCTCCAGAGCTTAGTTGGGTTTCTACTAATTGTTTCAGCTCTCATTTCTTAACATATTCTTTTCCTTTATGTTGGTCATTTGTGATCCAGTGTTTTATTTTTTAATTTTATTATTTTTAATTTTATTATTTTATTTTATTAAAAAATTTCTTTATTTATTTACTTTGAGAGAGCAGAGAGAGTGCGAGTGAGGGAGGGGCAGAGAGAGAGACAGAGAGAGAGAGAGAGAGAATCCCAAGCAAGCTCTGTGCTAACAGCACAGAGCCCAACGTGGGGCAGGAACTCACAAAACTGTGAGATCATGACCTGATCCAAAATCAAGAGTTGCATGCTTAACTGACTGAGCCACCCAGGCACTGCTAAAATTATTATTTTAAAAAATATTTATTTATTTAGTAATCTCTATGCGGAATGTGGGGTTCAAATTCACAACCCTGAGATCAAGAGTTGCATGCTCTACTGACTGAACCATCCAGGTGCCCCTATTATCTAGTATTTCAATTTAGAAAATTTTGAGAGTGCATAGGTGAGACATGTAATTATTTCATGGTTTTGGTTCTTGTTTTCCCAGTTGATGCTTTTATAGACTGTTCAAATAATTTTAATCACTTAAGTGGCATGGATCACTAATTCTCAAAGGCTTGGCAAGTTAGAAATGTGGTTTAAGGGGCGCCTGGGTGGCGCAGTCGGTTAAGCGTCCGACTTCAGCCAGGTCACGATCTCGCGGTCCGTGAGTTCGAGCCCCGCGTCAGGCTCTGGGCTGATGGCTCAGAGCCTGGAGCCTGTTTCCGATTCTGTGTCTCCCTCTCTCTCTGCCCCTCCCCCGTTCATGCTCTGTCTCTCTCTGTCCCAAAAATAAATAAACGTTGAAAAGAAATGTGGTTTAATATTTTGTTTTAGTAAGAGCTTGTTAGCTAATAATATCTAATAATATTTAAGGGATAGATTATAAAAATAAACTGTAAGATTAGAATCTGGTTCTGAAAGATACATTATAAAACATGCTAGCATCTTTTGTAAACTATTACTTGAACTAAAGTACAAGCAACTTGAGGCCAGAGATAAGATTTGCTTTCTGTTTTCTTCCTTCATAGTGTCTTGCATGTAAACCTTAATAAATATTTATAGATGACTTATTGATACTGTGGGCAACACAATAGAATTGTGCTATGTGAACCATGTTGTAATTCTCTTTCAGCTGCATTGTGGTCTTGTAGCACTGATTCCTATGTCTAAGTTACACAGTGTATCTGTGACTTGTGACTATCTGTGTATCTGTACCATATTAACTACTTAAAAAAGTAGACATTTGAAATTCAGATGGAAAATTATTCATAGTTTTCTAGTATTATCTAAAATAGGCAAATTAAAAGCTTATTAGTATTGACTATCTTGACCAGTAGAGACTATTCTTCTGATATTTTGAGAGATTCCACAAAGAAGCCAGGTGAATGACTATCCTGGTTATGTCTACACCAGCAAGATTAGAAAGGCTGCAGCTCACTTTGGGAGGCAGGTGCAACACACTTCATGAGTAAGTCAATAAAGCTTGAAGTGGGGTGTTAGTAGTGGGAATGGAAGAGAGGAAATGATTTTGAGAGACTTTGCAAAGTAAAATTTGGTGAAATCAAGTAACTTCTGAAATGCACAGAAGCATTTATTTCTTATACATTGGGACACTGAGAAAGTGGGTTTAGATTTATATTTTTGAGATGCTAGAAGAGTATATCAACCTGTCTGGATAATTCCTCTGGACAGTTTTTCATTTTTCTCAGTTCAGGCATTTGTCTTAGGCTATTTATTGAATAGTATCATTTATTTTTCTATGAGAGTATAATATAAAAACTACAGCAAGTTGTCTATCTTTGTACAGAAACAAAATTTCACTTTTTGCTTTTTATCATATTTAAGCTTAAAATGCTCCAAGTGGAGATATTATTAATCATCCTTGCCTTGGTATGTAGGTTGTTGTATGTATTTATGCTATTGACATTTTGCAGTTGATTGATGTAATTATATGAGCATTCTAAAACCACCACCCTTATACCTCAATTATTAAAATTATTATTTTTTATTATTAAAAATTTTTTTAATGTTTATTTATTTTTGAGAGAGAGAGAAAGAGCACAAGCAGGGGAGGGGCAGAGAAAGAGGGAGACACAGAATCAGAAGCCATCTCTGGGCTCTGAGCTGTCAGCACAGAGCCTGATGTGGGGCTTGAACCCATGAATTGTGAGATCATGACATGAGCCGAAGTTGGATGCTTAACCGGCTGAGCCAACCAGGCGCCCCTATTAGAATTATTTTTAAAAGCATGTTTATTTGATCAGTACTTGATTTTGTAGACGGAGAAATTAAAATCTTAGCTCTTTTATCCAACACCATGTAAAGAATCACTGGTAGTCTTGATATTTTGTGTGAGTGCCTTGAATCCAATAGGATTATGAAAATTTAAGAAAATAGTATATCTGAGTATTTGACATTGAAGAAGAGATTTAGACCATATCTTTTGTTGTTCTTATGGTATTGAATTCCTATATATGTAGAGTTGAACTTTAAAAATTTTGAAGCCAAATCAGACCAAGTATTTTTCTTTTTTAAACTACTACTTACTGAGTTCTTTATATGTGCAAGGCACTGTCCTAAGTATTATAGTCTTCTGTTGAATTTTTTTCTTTCCTGTGGTTCCAGATGCTTTGCTTATGTATATATTTGTATGAATTTTCTATCCTTTTTTTTAAGTTTACTTATTTGAGAGACAGAGACAGACAAAGAGACAGAAAGTGTGCATAAGCATGCTCATGCAGAGAGAGAGAGAGAGAGAGAGAGAGAGAGAGAGAATGCCAAGTAGGCTCCATGCTGTTAGCACAGAGTGATACAGGGCTTGATCTCACGAACTGTGAGATCATGACCTGAGCTAAAATCAAGAGTCGGGACACTTTAATGACTGAGCCAGGCAGGAGCCCCTAATTTTCCATTCTTGTGACACCTTCTTATAAAATATATTCTTATGTATTAATTTTTATATTAACTTTGAAAAAGAGAATTCCCCTCATCTTTATCTTCACTGAGTTTTTAACATTGTGAAGTGAATGTGAAGTAGTCATGTATGTATATACGTCTATAATTTTCATTTAGAGAATGGGGTTTAAATTCTTCTTTTTTTATTTTTTTTTCAACGTTTATTTATTTTTGGGACAGAGAGAGACAGAGCATGAACGGGGGAGGGGCAGAGAGAGAGGGAGACACAGAATCGGAAACAGGCTCCAGGCTCTGAGCCATCAGCCCAGAGCCCGATGCGGGGCTCGAACTCACGGACCGCGAGATCGTGACCTGGCTGAAGTCGGACGCCTAACCGACTGCGCCACCCAGGCGCCCCTAGAGAATGGGGTTTAAAGGAGCAGCATGAATTACCTTAAGAAAAAAAGTTGTGTAAAAACAAGTTGAAATTAGAAGGGAATGAGAAGAACTCAAATGGGCTTTTGCAGTTAGGGTATGTTGAATTGTGGGTTCCCAGTGGTTCAGGCAGAGTATCAGTTGTTGAGATGAGAGGACTAGAAGATACATATTTTCATTATTATATATATAAATATAAATATATACATATAAATATATATATATATTTATGTGTGTATGTATTTAGTAAGATTTCTTAAACCAGAGACTGTTGTGTCATGTTATTTATGATACACTTTCAGAATGACTGGTGCTAACTCTTACAAATAACAAATTCTATTCTATTGTTAAGGCAATATTTGGTTACTAAATATTAATATTCTGTTAATAAGGCCTTATAAATAGATGTATTAGTCTATTGTGATTCCTGGGCCCCCAGTTTCAAGTTTCAGATTTTAGGAGTTCCATGCAGTAGTGGTTATTTTAATCTATCCTAGTAAATTCAGAGAATAGTGGCATTAAAGCTATGAGAATGATGTGATGTGATTAGACAGATGGATGAGTGAATTCATCAGTGAAAGATGTACCCTTTATGAATTACACATGTGAACTGCATATAGTAGGAGGTGCTTTGTAGTAAGGGTATTCTCTAACTCAGGAAGCTCCATCTAAATCACCAGAATAGCATAGCTACACCTAAAAGTATTTGTTTCAGTATCGTTTGTATGTTTAGGTAAGAGAGTCCACTATTCCAAAAACTAAGCTTAGAACAGTGCCTGGCATTTAGTAGATGCCTAATAACTATTTGTTGAGGCAGTGAATAAATAATGTATTAAAAAATGAAATAAATAGGAATTGACTCACCATGACTAGTTTTTTCAGAAACACATTTCATTGTCACAGAAGTATGTATAGCAAATACTCCCTAAAATGTGTTTGTGAAGTAAAAGGTGCTACTCTTACCAATCATCAGAATTTTAAAAATTAAAAAAGAAATCGTAAGTACAGAGCTGAAAGAATTATCACAAAGTGAATACAGCTGTGTAATGAATGCCCCTTGGGAAAATATTTTAGAGTCTAACTTGTTCTGTGACAAACAAATAATTCTGAATTATAAGTTAATGTTAGTTTGACTTCAGAACCTTCTAAGGTGAACCAAAAAACATAATTTTAAGTTTTAATGGTATAAAATGCCTCTTTGTGATACGAGTCCTAGTACTCATATAGTGACCCCCAACAGCAATTTCATTTTTCAGTGATCAGAGACTTATATCTGTGTTTTTGTGGATAATTTAAAAAGTTCTTTGTAGATATCAAAACAACCATGAATAACAATATAGTGTTTGTCATTACTGTCTATGATGACTGAGGCAATACAGTGAAATCGCACTAAGCCTATTAGGTTTAGTCTTATTGGTTCTTACGTGAAAATAGTAACATAGTGTATGTAATGTAGGACATCCTTATAGTTGAGTTTAAAAATCCTTTGTTGGACCGTGTACAAACTTTTGGCCCTTCTTACTTATCCTCAAGTAGTAAAAACTAAATACACATTCTTTATTATTGGCTTTGGAAGGAGTTGGGTAAGTGACTATTTTTAGATACCTTGTAGGTAGAATATCTTTTTGTGAATATGACATAGAGCTATCTGTGCCTTACACACAGACTCCTTATACTCCTGTAGTTAACTTATTGTTAACTAACACATTTATGTAGCTCTTCTGTGCCTCTCTAGATCTGTTTTCAATAAAACAGATAATTAAGCAGGTGAAACAGTTTTGGAAAATGTCCAACTAAGACAATACTTGTTTTGACTGGTACTCTGGAGGTTCCAAAGGTTGGATCTCACTATATAAAGTAAGTATTAGGGGCGCCTGGGTGGCTCAGTAGGTTGAATGTCTGACTGCAGCTCAGGTCACAATCTCATGGTTCATGAGTTCAGGCCCTGCATCAGGCTCACTGCTGTCAGCTCAGAGCTGACAGCATTTTGGACAGCATAGAGGATATTTGCATATCCTCTAGTGATAATATGGGACTCTAATTGGATCACTAGGATATATGGGGAGAGGAAAGAGTGATTTTGACTGATTCACCATAAACGAATTTGGAAGCCTATGTTTTTCTGTATTTTAATAAATAGTCTAAGTTAAAATCCCATAGTTTTAGGCATGAAATGTAGGGACATTTTCAGTTTATGAGTTCAAATTCAGCCTTGATCATTTCTTAATTGAGCTGGTTCTTTAATCAAAAAATATAAAATACATAACAAAGAATTTCTCACACCCATCTCCCATCTGCCCAGTTTTTCTCTCTCCTCTAAACTTGGTATATCCTTTTTTTTTTAAGTTTATTTATTTATTTTGAGAGAAACAGAGACAGCATGAGCAGGGGAGGGGTAGAGAGACAGGGAGAGAGAGAATCCCAAGCAGGCTCTATGCTGGCAGAGCAGAGCCTGACACAGGGCTTGAACTCATGAACTGTGAGATCATGACCTGATGATCTCATCAGTACCACAAACCTGAACTGAAACCAAGAGCTGGATGCTTAACCGACTGAGCCAACCAGGCACCCCAATTTTGGTTACCCTTACAGAGTTTATTTATACAAATGTGAACAAATGTGACTATATATATATATATATATATATATATATTTACTTATGGTCCTTTTTTTACATATAACCTTTTTTTATACATACAAAAACAGACTTTGGTGGTAGCATCAATGATTTTTAAGGACAAGACCTCTGAGCATTCAAGCAGTTAAAAAAAAATCTTTTAAGCAAAGCACCAGAATGTGGTAACGAAAACAAAAAAAAAGATTGGAATGATTAGCTTTTTTTTTTTTAGAGAGTGCATGCAAGTGGGGCAGAGGAAGAGGGAGAGAGGGAGAGAGGGAGAGAGGGAGAGAGAGAGAGAGAGAGAGAGAGAGAGAGAGAGAGAGAGAGAGAGAGAGTCTTAAGCAGGCTCCATGCCCAGCACAGAGCCTGATACGGCTCAATCTCATGACGCTAAGATCATGATCTGAGCTGAAATCAAGAGTTGAATGCTTTACCAACTGAGCCACCCAGGTGCCCCTGGAATTATTAGCTTTATATTCTACCCTTTTCTTTTGTATTTTCTGAAGATCCCAGACTCTACTAGTTAGCCATATCTCACTAGCAAGAGTAGAGAGGCTAGAGCAGCCTCCCTAGCCAATTTATATCTGTGGCACTGTGACTACATGAGAAAAAGTGAAGTGACAGGAAGACTGGTAAGGAGGATAGCAAGGACCATCATAGAACAGTTTACAACTGTGTCCCGTACAGGAATAAACAAGAACTTAAACAAGTAGAAGAGTGAGTTGGAAGAATATGTAAGTGTGTATGAATTGTGTCAGATGCTAAAATTCTCAAGTTGACCTATTTTCATATCATTATGGAACATTTACACAAATCTGTGTATTTGTTTACAATGTCTTGATATCCTTATTAAAAGGTTTTCTAACATTAAAAAATCTCAAAAAACAGGCTTAATTGAACTTTCATAGAAATAACTGAATTCTAAACCTTGTGCTAGCTTATGTATGTCTTTTTCAGTGGCACATTTTTCTTCCCTTCTGCAAGTGTTCGAAATGCATGCCATTTTTGACACACTTCTTTTCTTCTGTGGAATGGCACTAATATCATATACGGTGGAGATTTGGTGAACTGAATGTAAATAAAGCTTTGGGGGGTGGAAAATACCATTTTCATAGGATAGACTAAAACACTGTTCCAAAGCATATTTATAATTTTGAGAAAAGTTAAATGGCAAATTTTAATTTAAGTAATATCTTGTATATACTGAAGTCCATCAAATAAAACTAAATTAATCTTAAAGAACTTTTAAAATTACAGACATTCCACTGCCCTTCTCCCAAAAAGATGTCATTTCGAAAAATGGATCCTAGCTGTACAATAGGATTTTACTGTCGAAATGTTCAGGACTTCAAACGAGCTTCTGAAGAAATCACTAAGGTACTTTTATTTAAAATATTATATTTGTAAATGACCTAATTTTTATTAGAGATGGCCTATCAGAGGACAGAAATCTGTAAATTATTCTTTTGTAAAATTTCCCATTGAATGTTAATATTATCAGGAATATTGTGAACCAGAAAGTAAAACTACTTGGGGACTCCTAGCCTTTGAGACTAATAAACCAATTGGCTGAAAGTATCAATTGCCCCACTAGGTGGCACTGTTGAAATAAAAATCCCTTCCCAAACTGTAGCCATGTGCAAGCAATTAGGTTATATTTTATTTGAAGAGGATTTTAAAAGGGCAATACCTTAGGGGGTAGAAAAAAATTAATGAAGTATTTGATCAAGCCAAATTGTGCATTATTTCTTGTTAGTCCAAGTGCTTCTTTGATTTTTTTTAAAGAGAAATGGTATTTTTGGATTTCTCAGAACTGCTTTATTAAATGAGCTGTGTTGTTACCTTCCAATAAGCTTGTCTAATCTGATCTATTCTACTTACAGGGTCTTTGAAATAGGTTTATTTAACTCCTTCTCATTACCTTTAAACTTTAGCTTTTTTTTTTTTTTTTTTTTTTTGGTCCTTGAGTACTGCTAAAACATAGAACCTTAAGGTCTGTCTGTATTTAGTACTTTAGAAAATAAAAAAATTACTTACTTAGGAAGCAAGCATAACTGGATGGCTGTCTTTATTAGTATCAGTAGTTATAGGCTATAATTTTATGGTAAACAAAACCAATATTAGAATCAGTTTTGGAAATTTTTAACTTGAGCTCAGGTATAGTAATACCTCATTATTGCTTTAACTTCCAGTTAGTTTTATTCTGGAAAATGGACACAGTGGGCTGAAATTTGATCTTTACAATGTAAAAACATAATGAAAAAGTTAAATAAGAAGTTTCATATAAGCTAAGAGTAGTTTACTTGACCTGCCATGTAAAAGAGGAAAATTAACAGGTACATGACAGAAAAGTGAATGAGAGGAGAAAATGAGACACAGGGGGAACTTTACTTCTCATTTCTCAGAATTGTTGTCTTTTCATTCTCCTTTTTTAACCCAGAAGGCCAAGTGAATGCAACAAAATGTGTATTCTCCATTTTCCCCCTTTCATTACTTGAAGTTAGTATATACACTTGTACATTTTTGTTTGACAGTTCTGTCTTTATAAAGTACCATGTAAAATATGTGCTAAAATACACCAATCCAGGTGATATTGTAATAGAGATTGAGGTTGACCATCATTTCCCATTAGAAAGTTGTGTTTTTGTTTCCACTAGTTTGTTTTCTATCCAGGTGAAAATAAGTACGTTTAGAACAGTAAAAGTCTACTCCTGGAATAGAAACAAACCGAATTATTATTACCAAAGTGAAAAAACAAGATTCACAAATGAGTTACATGTTGATATTCTCTGATTAAAACTGATACTTTTTGTGGTTTATATACACATACATACCTATTTATATCTATATTATGGTTTTTACATGGGAAAATACTTAGAAATTATTGCTCATGATGCATCAGAGTAATTATGCAATATTAAAGCAAAGGGAAGCAATATTGAAATATCATGTGGAAGTACTGAGAATTTTGGTAGAGTCCATTAACTTTCTTTTAATAACAAGGTTGTTTCTTAAGTTAATAGTTTTTTGTAGTAGTGTCAAAAACTCTTGGTCGATTAACAACCTGATCATTTACTTTTGCTTGGAAGGTTGCAAGTTAAGTAGTTTTCCTTCTCTTCTTAAAAACTGAACTTGGTGGTTTTTTTGTTACACTGTTATTTTTTTCTCTTTAAAAATTAAAACAATTTAAATTATTTGATTCAATACAGGATATAATGTCAGTTGTCTCATTTTGAAAATGAAGCTAGGTAGCCTAAATTCTCATTTTTAATTTGTAATGCGGTATGAATATTCTAATGCCTTATACTACATGATTTTTAAAATGTTAATAAAAATTGTGAAATTAATTCACTGTTTAGCAGGGCTCAGCCCAGCAAGTATCTGTAACTACCATGTTGAAAGGATAAAATGACCAAGCCATAATCCCTGCTTTTGAACAGGTCTAAGGCTTCTGCCCTTGAATAGCATTTATAGGCCAGGAGAGAGAGAATAAGACAGGTAGACATACATTACATTGAATATGATAAGCACACATACAGAACTAGAAATAAATTGATAACGGAAGGAAGGATGTTGAAATGAGAGCAATGTCACATCCCAGTCACATTTCTTTACTATGATGGTGATATTTAATTTGGGCCTTAAAGTGTAGGCTTAATTTCTAATGGCTTATTAAGTAGAAGGAAGGGTGCTTCAAGCAGAGGAAATAACAGGAGGAAAGGTATTGGACAAGGAAAATGTAGAGCTCTTCTAGAGAATGGCAAATAGTCCAATTTGTTAGGTGCCAAGGGTACACGTAGGGTAGGATTTCTGTCTTCTGACTGCCTAAATTAGGATCCTATAGGGCTTGGGAGTCTCCAGTTCTAGCAAGCCTTCCAAGTAGTCTTGTACACCAAATTTGAGAACCATTGGTGTTAAGACAGTACAACCCAAAGTGTATACATGATGTTTTTAGGTAGCACCAGGGTAAATTATCTTAACATTTATATGTTTATTTATAATCATATTAGAAAAATATAACTGGCATTTTAAACATGGTTTCCTATTAATTAGTGATTTGTAAAAGGCTACTTAAGTTAAAAACTATGAAAAGAAAAATAATCACTAATTATAACAGAGATGGCATACATAACAAAAATAATGAAGGAGGCATATATATGTGCAAGGCTTGAGAAACACTGCTACAGGAAATAGCAAAGGATGAGGCTAGAAAAAGAGGTTGGAATAATATCATGGAGAGTCCTGAATGCCAGGCTGAGGTTTGTACTTTAGCAGTATGTTGATTTTATTGGCTTTTTAAATTTCAAGCATACAGAAATACAGAGAATAACTTAATAAATACCCATGTGCTACCATTGAGCTTAAGGGGAAAAAACCCATATATAATTGAATTGTATTAACTTTCCCCAATCTTATTCCCTTCCTTCCTTCCCAGTGGTAATTACTATCCTAAATTAATATATAATACTCATACTTTATATATCCATAAACAATATATTTTGCTTTGTATGTTATTAAACTTATCATTAATGGTATGTTTATATAAAAATGTATAGATCCTGCAACTTGCTTTTTCATTTAATAGTGACTTAGAGATTATATCTATATGTCTTGGTGTTGCTTATTCCTAATTGCTGAGTAGTAGTTTTATTTAAACTGTCTTTTGTTGATGGTCATCTAGCTTGTTTCAATTTTTAATTACAAATAATGTTTATAAGAATATTCTTGTCCATATCTCTTCATACATGTGTACAACTTTAACTGGAATTATATTAAGATACTCTAGATATGCTGGAGTGGAATTGCTGTGTCACAGGGTATGCATATTTTTAGATTTGTTAGATATTGTCAAATGCTCTCCAAAGTTACCATACCAACAGTATATGAAAATTTCCAATGCTCCATATTACCACTTGATATTGTAAAACTTTTACATTTTTAACCAATCTCATGTATATACATAGTATTTCTTTGTAGCTTTAGTTTGTATTTCTCTGATTAATAGTGACACTGAATGCCTTATCAAAGTTTATTGGTCCATTGGTTCCTCTTTTGTGAATTTCTTACTCATTTCCTTTCTCTAATTCTCTATAAAGCTATTTGATTTGAAGGAAATCAAATAAAATTTATAATTCTGGATACTATCACTTGTTGGCTCAATGTGTTACAGATATATTCTCCTAGGCTACTGTTTTCACTTGTCAATGATATCTTTAATTTTAGTCAAATTAGTAAATCTTTTTCATTATGGGTTTTGAATTTTGTATCAAAGAAATGTGTAATAACCAAAGTCATAAACATATTTCTTATATTCTCCTACATTTCTTCTTCTTTTTTTTAATGTTTACCATGATAGAGAGAGAGCTAGCAGGCAAGGGGCAGAGAGAGAGGGAGAATTCCAAGCAGGCTCTGAGCTGTCAGCACAGAGCCCAACGTGAGGCTCAAACTCACAAACCATGAGATCATGATCTGAGCCAAAACTAAGAGTTGGCCTCTTAACCAACTGAGCCACCCAGGAGCCCCACATTCTCCTACATTTCTTCCAAAAGTATTAAAAGTTTTATGTTTCACATTTAGAACTTGTATATGTCTTAAGTTATGTATCTTTTTTTTTTTAAAAACATGGATAATTGGTTCCAGCATTCTTTATTAAAAGACTTGCTCTGTAGTGCCTTCTTCAAAGACTTGGATGAAGACAGAGCTGTAGGATGGGAGAGGAAGCAACTATTTTGAGAGAGTTTGTGAAAGTAGAATCTATAAGACCAAGCAGCCACTGGGACTTGAGGGCAAGTGAAAGAGAGAGTCCAAAAACAAGTCTGCTTTGCAGACTTAATAGACACTAAAATAAGTGTCTAGGAGAAAAAATTAATTGCTGTTAATATGGTAATTCATTTAGTCAACAAGAGATTTGAGTGCTCTCACTTCTACCACTCCACCAAAACTCCTCTCAGGGTCGCTGATGCCCCCTACATTGCTAAGTCCATGGGTCATATCTTAGTCTTCATCCCACCTATCCTAACATTTGTATCTGTCATAGCTGAACACCCATTGCACCTTTATACACCCTCTTTATTTGGCTTCTACAACCACTATCTTGGCTTTTCTCATTCTTCACTAGTTTTTCCTTCTCAGTGCTCCTTTGTCTGCTCTTCTTCCCAGTCTCTTCATGTTGGAGCACTGCAGGACTTAGTCTTTAGTTGTCATGTCTTTATCTTAGTGATCTCATCTAGTCATATAGCTTTATCAGTTATAAGTCAGTTAAGACCAAGATCATATCTTTAGTTCCCACCTCTTTCCATTCATAAATTGTATATGTCCAGCTGCCATTCAGCATCCGTTGTGTTGTCTCATGCACATATCCAAAATCAAATTCCTGATCTTTCTTTTCAAGCCTATTCTTTTTTTTTTTTTAATGTTTATTTATTTTTGAGAGAGAGAAAGCATGAGTGAAGGAGGGGCAGAGGGAGGGAGAGAGACAGAATTCCAAGCAGGTTCTGTACTGTCAGTGCAGAGCCCGATGTGGGGCTCAATCTCATGAACCATGAGATCATGACTTGAGCTGAAATCAAGAGTCAGATGCTTAACTGATTGAGCCACCCAGGCACCCCCCTTTTCAAGCTGTTCTGCTCATAATTTTCCTCATCTCATTTAAGGGCAAATTTATCCTTCTATCTGCTGAGGCCAAAAGCCTTGGAGTTATCCTTACCTCCTTCCTATCTCTCCTATCCTAGAACCAATTATATGTTTAATATATATCTAGAATCAGACCACTTTTCATACCTCTACTGCCACTATAATGGTCAATGGCCTAATTTGTTTCTAAGCCCCCTTCCCCCGAACCTGTTCTCAACTCAGCAGCCTTGCTGATGTTTTTAAAACTTAAAGCATACTACTCTTCTCCTCAGAAACCCGCACTGACTTTCCATTTCACTTACAAGTAAAACAGTTCTTACCATATCCTCCAAGGCCTCAGATGATGTGTGTCTCCATGCCCCACCCTCTTACCCTAACCCCTCATGTCTTACTCTGCCCTCTTTCATTCTGCTTTAGCCATGTTGGCTTCCTTGCAGATGTCTAGCCTAATAGGCAGGCTCCTATCTTAGTGCCTTTGCAATGGACTGTAATGCTTTTTCCCTCATATCTGCAGGACTGATTCCCTTGCTTCCTTTAAGTCTTGGCTCAGATGTCTCCTTAATGAGGCTTAATCTGACCACCTTATTTAAACAGTTTTCCCTACCATTCCCTCTTACCTTGTCATTCTATCTTTTTCAAGGCACTTACTACTTTCTAATACACTATATAATTTACCTGTTATATTATTACTTATTATATAGATGTATTATATTATATATTTACCTATTATATTTATTATTATCTGTATTCCCCAGTGGAATATAAACCTCACAAGGGCAGGAATGTTTTGCCTGTTTAGGTCACTGATGTATCCCAAACCTTCTAGAACAGTGCCTGGCCCATAGTAAGTATTCACTGAGTTTGCTGAATGACCATCTAGAATTGGGTTTGCAATGGTGAACAAGAAAGTTGTAACTCCTGGTTTCATGAACTGATAGTCAAAGTGGACAAAATAGACATTAAATCTACAAATAAATGCATAACAAAAATGTTAAATTCCGTTAAAAATATAGTTTATAGGCAAGGAAAATAGGAAACACAATTTAATTTGGGGAGTGAAAAAACATTTTATACGATATACTCATTGTATTTTCCTTAAGGTTCAAATAAAAATTTTATTTGGTCTATGAAATCTGCCCTATTTGAATCTACCACACAATTAGTAAAAATCAGCAAGAGAATAGTAAGGGTCTTCCTACTATAATGAACTTAATTGTTAGAGTTTCATGACTTGCTTTAAGAATGCTTCAAAACCTTGAATTGGGAGATGAAATGAGCAATAGAGTTTGGCATGATAGAGACAGCAGAATTTCAGATAGAGTTAGGAGTATCTTTTATTTCATTGAAATGGTCAATCATGGAATCTCTGTGGATAAGGAGGCAAATGGACTAGAAGAATTGAGAGAGGTGGAAAATTTTAAAGTCAGGTGAATTTGATGAAGATACACTGGGAGTGCATCTAAAACAATCCCTCTTGGGGCACCTGGGTGGCTCAGTCAGTTAAGCATCTGATTTTAGCTCAGGTCATAACCTTATGGCTCGTGAGCGTAAGCCCTGTGTTGGGCTGTGTGCTGACAGCTCAGAGTCTGGATCCTACTTCAGATTCTGTCTCTGTCTCTTTCTGTCCCTCACTGGCTCATGCTCTGTCTCTGTCTCTCAAAACTAAATAAACATTAAAATTTTTTAAATGTAAAAAAAAAAAACAAAAAAAAAAAACAAACCAACCATCCCTCTTTCATCTTCCACTTCTTTAGACTTCAGCATCTCTATGGCATAGTTCTATTTAATCCTGTCTCTGACAATCCCCTCCCTCCCTGTCTCTAAGTAGTTAATCATGTTGTTAAAATCTTTCATGTCCTTTTTGTTCCTGCAGAGTATGTAAGATATGTGATAAAAGTTTCCAACTGTAATTGTGGGTCTGTCTCCTTTAAGTTCTGTTGCTTTTTGTTTTACATATTTTGAGGCTATGTTATTAGTTACATACAAATTTAATATTGTTAGGTCTTATTGAATTAACTCTTTTATAATTATATGACCCTCTATCTCTAGTAATATTTTTTCCTTAAAGTCTATTTTTGTGCTTTGTCATATGTTTTAATCCTACATATATTTTAAACTCCACAAAGCATTTTGTTTTAATCATTATTACCCTTTCTGATGACCTTCATTCTTTCGTGTTATTTTGTTTCTTTCTGGGATCATTTTGCTTCTCTCTGAAGAATTTCCATTACTGTTTCTTCTAGTGTTGTTTGCTGGTGATAAATTCTCTCAGTTTTTGTTTGTTGATTACAACTTTATTATGTCTTCATTAAAAAACTGAAATAAAAGCAGTCGTACAGAAAAGTTGTAAATATGGTCCAAATAACTTTTTCCTGAGCCACTTGAGAATTAGTTGCCAACATGATGCCCCATAACCCTTGAAAAATTGAGTGTGCAATTCCTAAAGACAACTATCAAAATCAGGAAAGTAGCATTGTACATTATTACCATATAATTCTCAGAAACTATTCATGTTTTGCTAACTGTCCCAGTAATGCTCTGTATAGTAAAAGGCTCCAGTTCAGAATAATGTGTTACATTTATATATACTGAATTTTTAAAAATCTAGAATAGTTCCTTCCTCATCTTTACTTGACTTTCACATGACCTTGATTGTTTTCAAAGATTATGGGCACTTTTGTTTTTGGCTTTATTTTTACAAGATACTTTTGATAATTTTATAGATTATCCCCTCAATTTGTGTTTGCCTGATGTTTCCTCAGGATTTTTCAGATTATGCATCTTTGTCAGGTGTATCACAGAAGTGATTCTGTGTGTTCTTACTGCATCCTAGTGGTTCGCACATTATTTCAATTTGTCTTTTTACTGATGATGTTAACTTTGATCAGTTGATTAATATCTGCCAGGTTCCAGTCTGGCTTCCACATACTCAGTAGACCAGGATGACTTCTCTGACCCTGGCATGGATGCCTGTTTTGTCCAGCTGCATCTAGTGGCTTTAGAAATGAATTGTTTGGGAGGGGAAGGAATGATGAAGAGGTTGCCTTCATTATTGAAAAATATTTTTGCTGCACAGAATTCTATTTTAGCAGTCTTTTGTTCAGTACCTTAAAGATATTTATTCCATTGTGTTCTGGCATTTCTTTCTTTCTTTCTTTTTTTTTTTTTTTTTTTTTTTAAGTTTTTAGTTATTTTGAGAGAGAGAGAGAGGGAGAGAGAGAGAGAGAACAGGGGAGTGGTAGAGAAAGAGAGAGAAAAAATCCCATGTAGGCTCCGCATTGTCACCATGGAGCCTGATGCGGGGCTTAACTCACAAACCTGGACCTGAGCCAAAACCAGCTGAGCCACCCAGGCACCCCCTGGCTTCTGTCACTTCTTTTTTTTTTTTTTTTTTTAATTTTTTTTTTTTCAACGTTTATTTATTTTTGGGACAGAGAGAGACAGAGCATGAACGGGGGAGGGGCAGAGAGAGAGGGAGACACAGAATCGGAAACAGGCTCCAGGCTCTGAGCCATCAGCCCAGAGCCTGACGCGGGGCTCGAACTCACGGACCGCGAGATCGTGACCTGGCTGAAGTCGGACGCTTAACCGACTGCGCCACCTAGGCGCCCCTGTCACTTCTTGATATACATCCCCTAAGATTTTTACTTCTCAGGATTTTCTTTTTCTTGGTTGCTTTCAGCTGCTTTCTAAAAGTTGCTTTATCTATTTTTTTTTTTCCATTTCTTAATGATTATTGTTGGTGGCATGGTTAATCTCATCATGGCCTTCTAAATAAATATATTTATAAAATACTTGTTTTAATTCTTTCCAAGTTGTAAAATATAACTGTAAATAAACAAATCCATTTTAAAAATCCTAACATAAAATTAGTTTTATTTCATTGGAGTTTTATCATGAGTACTCTGTATAGAAAGGAACATGGCATTACAGTTTTATCTTAAATCCATCCAAAGAAATTTTACACTAGCACATTATAGAAGTAAAGTAAAATAAACCAAATGAAAAGAATTTGGTTACTCTATAAATGGCAGCTGCACTACTCTGGTTGTTCAGTCTAAAAACTTGGAATCATCCTGAATCCCTTGCTCTGTCTCACACCCCAGGCCCAATCCAGCAAATTCTATCATCTTTCCTTTACAATATATTTAGAATTTGGTTATTTCTCACCATTACCATTATTACCCTGGTCCATGAGCATATCTTCCTTGGGATTACTGCAGTGTCTTCTTAACTGATCTCCCTTGCTTTGTCTATACAGTATCTTTTCCAAACAGCAGCCTGAGTGATTTTGTTAAAATGTAACTAACATTGAAAAAAAAAAAAAAGTAACTAACATTGTGTCACTTTTTTTACTCAAAATCCCTTGCTTTCTAACTCATTCAGAGCAAAAGCCCTCAACTCTTCCAAGTGACCTGTTAGGCCTTCTATAAGTGGAAACTCCCTCTACCTGCCTTACTTCTCTAATCTCTCCCTCCACCTCTCTCAAATCCAGCCCCACTGGCCTCTTGAAAATGCTAGGTGTCCTGTTTCAAGGGTTCTGCTTGTTTTCCTGTGCCTGCAATTCTCTTCCTGCAGGATATCCTCATGGTTCCCTCCTTCACTTCTTTCAGGTCTTTACTCACCTGTCACCTTCTTAGCCCTTTCCTGGCTACCCTTTCTTTATGTAATTGTTACTTCCCTCTTTCCTTATTTTTCTCCTTAGCATGTTAATTTAAGTGTACACACACACACACACACACACACACACACACACACACACACACTGATATACCATCTATAAACACTTTATGCATATTTATTTACCACCTTTCTACTTTACTGGACTGTAATCTCAGGAGTATTTGCTGGTTTTGTATATTATTGTTTCCCCAGTGCCTAGAAATTGCCTGTCATATTGGAGGAATATATAAATAGTTGTTGAATGAAGGAATGAATTAAAGAGATTTTGTTGTAAGTTTGTTTTATAAATTAGCAAGGAGCTCAGTAATTGAATTATAGTGAATCCAGTATATTTTCACATATCTCTTCTGTTGTATTCTCTTCTTTTTTAATGGATAAGTATTCTCTCTTATCCCCAAGGAAATTAATTATAGTAATTTTGAAATTCTTCTGCTTCTTTTGCTGTTTCTGTTTCCTTCTGGATCCTTGTTTTTGTTTCAGCTTTAATCTTACAGTTCTCCTTTGGATGCCTTCCCTTAAATAACTGCTATGTGTTTATACTTAAGAGTGAGGCACTAAAGAGGTGAGAAGTTCGGTGTGTTTGAGCATGGCTTGTTAGCTGATGATTTTCATAGTAGGGTGATCAGGTGATAAGCTTGCCTTTTCGTTGGGTGACCTCCAAGTGTTAGTAAGGGCTAATCTTTTCTCTAGAGTTGCTTCATTGTTTTCAGAGGGGAGTTCTGTCATCTCCCTGTGGAATGCATGTTGCTTGCTGGTGCTCCAGTACCGAGATGTGAAGGATACTGAAAACCCTGTAGTTTAATATTCTAGAGTCTCACTTAATTCTTTAGCTTTTAGTCATCACTGTGCCTGGTGTACTAAAAAGGCCATATCTTTATTCAGTTTTTCCAAAGAATAAACCTTTATTTTGCTATGCGTAGGATGCCTAGTGTGGAGCAGAGAAGGGGGTTGTGAAGAGGGACCTGAGAATTGAGTCTATATATAGGCTTTCAGTGAGTTTCCTTGTTTTCAGTTTTGTGTCTCACCTTTATTTTTGTGCCTTTATATAATCTTCCTCTCCGAGTTCTGTGGGGTGAAATTGCTCACTTTGATAAATATCCTGCCATCACATCTCTATCCCCCCTGAAATTAGATACCTCCTCTGCTCTGCTGATGTAGATTACTGTTATCTTATCTCACATCCCCTATTCTTCCTCCTTTTACTTGTTTTCAGTCTAAAGATAATTATAAAGAAAATACTCTTATTTAATGATAACCTTACTACATGATAGTACTGGTGCTTGAGACCAAAAAGTCTCAAATAAAAATATGAGTATTAGGAAGTTAATCGTTTGATCGTGGAATGGATGTCAACACAGGAAAAAATATTTACAAGTGGCTAGTTGTCCTCTAGCTACAGAACAAAATTTATATTACAGCCATTGAATCCTAGATATCTAAGAGATCTTAGAGGTTATTCAATCCAGAGCTAACATTTGTGGAGTCCTTACCATATGTTTGATACTTGATATACATTATCTCATTTAACCAACACAAAGCTGAGGGAGGGTACTGTTATTCCCTGTATACATGAGGAATCTTATGTCAGTAACCTTCACAAAGGCCAAAACTAATAAATGGTAGTGCTGAGATTCAAACCTCAGACAGTTTAACTTAAGAATACATGCTTATAAGCACTATTCTGTACAGTTTCCTATTTATACATCAGTCCACAGGTTCCACACAGTTGACTCGCTAGTCCTCATTTCAGCTAATAGTGAGCTAATAATTTCTTTGGAAGTCTTTTTAATTTTTGGACAGACCTCTGTTGTTAAAAAAGCATTTCTTATATTGAGTTAGAATCATTCTCTATGTGACTTTTACTTTTTCATCTCACAAAGTAAGGGAGTAAGTTTGCTTCCTCTTCTAGAACACACACTCCCATTTTCTCCAATGGTACACAATTTCTCATACCCATTGCTATTTTGGTAAATGTCTTTTTGTAAACACCTTAGAGTGTCAGATTTATGTTGATGATTCTATTTCCTTTCCTTCTAGTTCTGTATTCTCCAAGTGAAATCTGCAGGATATTTTTCTTTCATAGGTCCTTTTTACTTCTGGGATTTAATGATAAGAACTCTGATTTCTTCGAAAATCTTCAGGGACTTATTATTTAATTGAGAAGACATGAAAGGGATATTAAGGATAAATGACTACAAAAACATATTTGGTAAATGCCAGAAAACTAATATTATGATAATAACGACAATAATAGCCAACATATTAGAGGCCAGGTAATCTTCTGAGTACTTTACATATGTTAACTCATTTAATCATCTGGTAACAACTTTGTGACATAGATGTTATCAATACTGACATTTTGTAGCAAAGGAAAATGAGTCCATCTAGTTAAGCAACTTGCCCAGTTCAGATAGTTTGAAAGTACTAGCCAGGTTCTGAGCAGAGACTAAGTTCCATAGTCCATGTTTGTAATCTTTGTGCTACATGAGACAATTCTGTAGTACTTTAGAGAAAGGTATAATCACTTCAGACTGAGGTTCTTGGCAGTGGAACTTGGGCTGGAACTTTGAGGACTGATTTTCTATGGTCAGAAAAGAAGCATGAAGGATGGCTACATCATGAGCGAAAACAGTACAGTAGAATGTTATAGGATGTTTATGGTAGAATATTATGAGGTAGAATGTTTAATGTGACTAACAAGGGCCTGGGTGATCTTGCTCTTGTATACCAGTCTGTCTTCCTCTTTTCCCCTACCCTTGACCCATTCTAGCCATCTTTCTATTCTTTGAATGTGCTGAGTGTACTGGCATCCTAGTCCTTCGTATGAGCTGATTTTTCTACCTGGAGTGCTCTTCTACTAGAACTCTTACATGTGACTTGTTATTGTCATTTGTGTCTTGGCATAACCTTTTCTGACCACACAATCTACAGAAGCCTTCAAATGCTTCCTTACCACATTACCCTGTTTTATTTTTATCATGGTTCTCCTCTTGAACGGTATATAAGCACCATTAGTTACCTGTTCAATATCCACCTTTTTTTTTTTTTTCTTGCTAAGAGAACCTGATTTTATTTGGGGTAACAGTGTACCTACTTAAACTTGGTCTCCCTTCTATTTAAGCACAGTTTGCCCGGTGAAATATAAGCGGGTGTGTGCTGGGAAGTTTCTGGGAAGATTTCTGCTCTTCTGATGAAATGGTAGATATAGATGTGGTTCTGTCACTCCTCCTTATGTCTACCCGTCCCTGCCTTGAATGTGAATTCAACACCTGGGATTTAAGCAGTACTTTGTGATCACTAGGGAAAGGTCAAGAGAACTGTAGAAACTGTTTGACGTCAATTAACCAAAGCCAGCAATCAGACTTTCATGTGATAAAAACAATTTCTATTACTTAAAGCCATTGTTGTCTTTTATTTTATTTTGTTTTTTGTCAGTTGGCAACAAAAACAATTCCTAATTAATATAAATGATGTTACCAATGATAGAAACCTAGAGAAGTCTAGAAGGGAGCTAATTTTGGGAGGCAGTAATGGTCATTTTATTTTGATATATCAGTTTGAGCTGACATTGCAGCATGCATCTACTTACTGTAGGAGGCGGTATAGTATAGTGGTTATAACAGAACCAGAACACTTAGGCTTAAATCTTGGGTCTATGAGTTTCTAGCTACATGAACTTGCACAAGTCACCTAATTCCTCAATATTTCAGTTCTTGCAACTGCAAAACACGGATAATAACAAAGCCTAACAGAGAAATGGTTCAAACTGAGAGTAGATAATATTTGTAAGAGAGAATATAGGATATATAGAGAAGATAAAGGATCAACAATTGATTACTATCTGCACTTTGGGATGCAGGAATAAGTAGAGTCAATGAAGGAGAAAAGAGAAGAAATAGTTCAGAAAACAGAAGGAGAAACAGGAAAGTAAAATATTACAGAAATCTAGGGAAGTGAGTATTTTCAGAAAGAAATGCTTATCAGTGTTGATCGCTGTAAAAATATCAAGAGGATAGGAACTAATAAAAGTCTTTTATTTGAGGACTAGAAGAGAGTACTTTCAGTACAGTGAGGGGTAAAAGCTGGGTTACAGCAATTTAGGACTAAGCAGTGAGAAGACAGAGGAGTGAGTATCACATGCACATTTAACTTACTTCAGTTCAACTACATGAACTCTTGTAATACAACAGGAATGTATTTTTCCATGTGTACTCTTTATTACATGCTATAGACTGTAGCGTATTGTACATTAATACACATTACAGAATAGGGTTGTACATACAAAACCATGCATAACACCCTTTAAACAGTTTAAAGGCCTTTTGAAGATAATTTTGACTATATTGATTTTGACTATATTTGATTTTCACATCATGGGCTGACTTTGGAACCTAGCCACTACATAAAATGTCGCTCCACTGTGAATACAGTGGTGAATATAAACCACAGAGGTCTAGACTGCTCTGTACCGGGCAAAGTTGTACAGGTGTGGTGGTAGAGGCTAGATAGAGGTAAAGGTTTTGGCCTGGGGAGAGGTTTTGGCCGGTTCTATTTCTGTTCTTCCTTATATCTACTAGCATTATGAAGGAAGAAATTGCTTAACTTCTGTCCTCTAGCTTTTTCCTTTGTAGATTTTGAGACCTGTCAAGGTAGCACATAGGAAAAATGTGATAAATTATTTGACCTCTTGAAAAATGATTTGCCTTTTAGATAATAAAGCCGCTTCAATGTATTTTTGACTATGTTATCAAAATACAGTGAATGACTTGCCTATTCTAAAATTATTGTTGAGCAAACCACTGAATTCCCTTTTGAAAAGCAACTATGAGACAGTAAATTCAGTTATCTTCAATTAAAAAAATTTTTTTTTTCAATGTTTATTTTTGAGAGAAAGAGAGCATGAGCAGGGGAGGGGCAGAGAGTGAGGGAGACACAGAATCAGAAGCAGGCTCCAGGCTCCGAGCTGTCAGCACAGAGCCTGACATGGGGCTCAAACTCACAAACTATGAGATGATGACCTGATCCAAGGTCTGACGCTTAACTGACTGAGCCAGCCAGGCGCGCCTTAATTTTTTTTTTTTAATGGTTTTATCCCTACCCAAACAAGAAATACATGTTATAAAGTTTGGAAATGAGAAGTATAAAAAAAAATCACCATGAAGTCTTTCCTTTAGAGATACTATTCTGTTCTTTATCCATCTAGTCTTTTGAAAACATGTATTTAAGATTTTAACATAATTGAGATGAAATTTTATATATAGCTTTATATCCTGCTTTTTCTCTTTTTAATTTTTTTTTCAACGTTTATTTATTTTTGGGACAGAGAGAGACAGAGCATGAACGGGGGAGGGGCAGAGAGAGAGGGAGACACAGAATCGGAAACAGGCTCCAGGCTCTGAGCCATCAGCCCAGAGCCTGACGCGGGGCTCGAACTCACGGACCGCGAGATCGTGACCTGGCTGAAGTCGGACGCTTAACCGACTGCGCCACCCAGGCGCCCCAACCTGCTTTTTCTCTTAATGTTATATAGTATTTCCCCAAGTTACTAATTTTTGTTATCTTTTATTTTGTATAGTATATCAATTGATAATACCTCATGTTATATAGATAACCTAGTTCAGAATTTTTTTTCATGTAAATTTTATGTTATCCATTATGAAGAGACTTTACGGTTTTGACAGTGTGTCCTTTCTTGGACTATAAAAGAAGAAAATGAAAGTTTTGACTTTTGATAAAAGTTTTTAGAATTAAATTTTCAGTTTTTAAAAAATTTAAACCCAAGGGGCACCTGGGTGGCTCAGTCGGTTAGGTGTCCAACTTCGGCTCAGGTCATGATCTTACTTGCAGCTTGTGAGTTCGGGCCCCATGTCGGGCTCTGTGCTGACAGCTCGGAACCTGGAGCCTGCTTCAGACTGTGTGTCCCTCTCTTGCTCTGCCTCTCCCCCATTCATGCTGTGTCTCTCTCAATAAACAAACATTAAAAAAAAATTTTTTTTTTAATTTAAATCCAAGTTAGTTAACATATAGTGTAATGATTTCAGGAGTAGAATTTAGTGAGTTACCACTTACATATAACATCCAGTGCTTATCCCAACAAGTGCCCTCCTTAATGCCCATCACCCATTTAGCCCATCCTGCCACCCACCTCTCCTCCAGTTTGTTCTCTGTATTTAAGGGTCTCTTATGGTTTGCCTCTCTTTCTGTTGTTATCTTATTTTTGCTTCCCTTCCCCTATGTTCATTTGTTTTGTTTCTTAAATTCTACATATGAGTGAAATCATATGATACTTGTCTTTCTCTGACTTATTTCGCTTAACATAATACACTCTAGTTCCATCCATGTTGTTGCAAATGGCAAGATTTTGCCACAAAAAGATTTCATTCTTTTTGATCATGGAGTAAAACTCCATTGTACATATATATATACCATATCTCCTTTATCCGTTTGTCAGTCGATGGACATTTGGGCTCTTTCCATAATTTGGCTGTTGATGCTAGTGCAGCTATAAATATTGGGGTGCGTGTGCCCCTTTGAATCAGCATTTTTGTATCCTTTAGATAAATACCTCGTAGTGCAATTGCTGGGTCATAGGGTAGTTCTATTTTTAATTTTTTGAGGATCCTCCATGCTGATTTGGTGATTGTTTCCTTTGCAGAAGCTTTTTATCTTTTTTTTTTTTCAATATATGAAATTTATTGTCAAATTGGTTTCCAATTTGAAACCAATGACCCAGTGCTCATCCCAAAAGGTGCCCTCCTCAATACCCATCACCCACCCTCCCCTCCCTCCAACCCCCCATCAACCCTCAGTTTGTTCTCAGTTTTTAACAGTCTCCTATGCTTTGGCTCTCTCCCACTCTAACCTGCAGAAGCTTTTTATCTTAATGAGGTCCCAATAGTTCATTTTTGCTTTTGTTTCCCTTGCCTCTGGAGACATGTCAAGTTAATAAGTAGCTGCAGCTGAGGTCAAAGAGTTTGTTGCCTAATTTTTCCTCTAGGATTTTGATGGTTTCTTATCTTACATTGAGGTCTTTCATCCATTTTGAGTTTATTTTTGTGTATGGTGTAAGAAAGTGGTCCAGGTTCATTCTTCTGTATGTCGCTGTCCAGTTTTCCCAACACCATTTGCTGAAGAGACTGGCTTTTTTCCATTGGATATTCTTAACTGCTTTGTCAAAATTAGTTGAATACGTTTGTGGATCCATTTCCGATCTCTATTCTGTTCCATTGATTCATGTATCTGTGTTTTTTGTTTTTGTTTTGTTTCTATTTTTGCCAGTACCATACTACCTTGATGATGACAGCTTTGTAATATAGCTTGAAGTCTGGAATTGTGATGCCACCAGTTTTGGTTTTCTTTTTCAACATTACTTTGGCTATTCAGGGTCTTTTCTGGTTCCATACAAATTTTAGAATTGTTTGTTACAGCTCTGTGAAGAATGCTGGTGTTGTTTTGATAGGGATTACCTTGAATATGTAGATTGCGTTTGGCAGTAGCAACATTTTAACAATATGTGTTCTTCCAATCCATGAGCACGGGATATTTTTCATTTGTTTGTGTCTTCAATTTCTTTCATAAGCTTTCTATAGCTTTCAGTATATGGACCTTTTACCTCTTTGGTTAGGTTTAGTCCTAGGTATTTTATGGTTTTCAGTGCAATTGTAAATGGAATCAACTCCTTGATTTCGCTTTCTGCTGCTTCATTATTGGTGTATAGAAATGCAACCCATTTCTGTATGTTGATTTTACATCTTGTGACTTTGCTGAATTCATGTATCAGTTCTAGCAGTTTTTTGGTGGAGTCTTAGAATTAAATTTTCAAATCAACAGTTATTCTTTTTAAAAAAACAAGTCTGAAAAAATGTTCTTGATGTGGTATGTAGGAGCTAGGAAAAGTGTTTGAAAGGCATGTTTTTAAGTGACTGAGGCCTTATGTCCCAATAATTCCTTATTAGTTTATCTCTTTTTGGTGTTGTTGCTGTTGTTAAGTCGTCTTGAGAAAGTAATTTAAATCCTTTGGGGCTCAATTTTCCTATTTATAAAATGAGAGTTCAGTAATTTCTAAAGTTTCCTTTGGCATTTCCATATTTATTTACCCAATATATATTTTTAAAATAGACTTTTTTTTTTAAATTTTTTTAATGTTTATTTATTTTTGAGAGAGAGAGAGACAGAGCGTGAGTTGGGGAGAAGCAATGGGGGGGGGGGGGCGGGACATAGAATCCGAAGCAGGTTCCAGGCTGTGAACTCTTAGCACAGAGCCCCACATGGGGCTTGAACCCATGAACCGTGAGATCATGACCTGAGGCAAAGTCAAGATGCTTAACCGACTGAGCCACCCAGGCACCCCAATAGACTTTATTTTTTAGAGCAGTTTTAGTGTCATAGCAAAGCTGAGTGAAAAGTACAGAAGGTTTCCATACACTCCCTTCTCCCTATCAACCACCCCTCTTCCCAGACATTTGTTACAACTGATGAACCTATATTGGACACATCATTATTATCACCCAGAGTCTATAATTTACATTAGGGTTCATTCTTGGTATTGTACATTCTGCGGTTTTGGACAGAGGTATAATGCTGTGTAGCCCCTCTTACAGTATCATACAGAATAGTTTTCCTTCCCTAAAAATTCCTTATGCTCCACCTATTCATCTCTTCCTTCCTATTAATCCCTGGCAACCACTAGCCTTTTCCAGATCATCATATTGTTGGAATCTTAAAGTTTGTAACCTTTTCAGATTGGTTTCTTTAACTTAGTGATAATGCACTTAAGGTTCCTCCATGTCTTTTACGGCTTTGATAGCTCATTTCTTTTTAGTACTGAGTAATATTCCATTGTCGGGATATACCACAGTTTATTTATCCATTTACCTACTGAAGGACATTTTTGTTGCTTCTAACTTTTGGCAGCTGTGAATAAAGCTACTGTAAATATCGTTGTGCAAGTTTTTGTGTGGACAGAAGTTAAATTTTCATTTTAGTAAAACTTTATATTTTTCAGTTGATAATCTTTAAAAATATATTAAGTAAATTGAGAAAAGTTAGAAAAATTATAATTGTCAAAATCTGCATCAATAAATATGCACAAGGGGGCCTCACAGCGCAAGTGGGTTTACAAATAGTAGGCACATTTTATAATTAAAGAATAGAGGGCTCCTTTCTGACATTTTGCCCTGGGTCACAGATTTGAATCATGGTTGATGAGCAGCTAATAAACCCAAATGACTTCTTTATTGATCTTGAAAGAAAGGATGAAGAGATGATAATATTGGCTTTGTTGTGTTGATTTGAAAATGATACAATGATACCTGCCCACTAGACACTGGACTTTTTACAAGTGACATTAAATGAATATAAAATGACAATTTTGGACTGTATTCCAGCCATTGGCTGGAGGTGAAAGAGGCCTGATTAAATGCCAGATTCCTCTGTCTCTTATTTTCATTTTCTGCACTTTTCCTTCTTTTTTTGTAGAATGTAAGTAAAATAAATTTGAACGATGTATACTTTAGGAGTGTAAGAATTATAGGTTATGATTTTCATTATATCTAGTTTTTCTAAGTACTTGTTTTTAAATGGTTCATTTCCATTCAATTAAAAATGTATTTCATATTAACTGTCTCATTGGAATATGTTTTAAGTTTAACATTGTATCTGTATGCTAGGGCTATATATTTATTTTAGCCACGTTTCAAGAGAATCTATAAATGCAATATATAAAGAATTTGATGATCCTGCAGTTGAATATTGACGTTTGGGAGAATTTAGTTTTTACCCCTGAAATTATCCTTTAGAAACATATTATAATTAATTGATCATGATTAATGATGTGTAAGTACTGTTGATATTTTTTCAGCATTCTCTAATTCACATAAACTTTTCAGAATCCTTATAGATCCTGGTTATCTATAGAAAAGTTTATTTCTGTCAAAAAATGTCATCCAAAAATTTTTATTCATTTTTAATGAAAATTGTTTTAATTTTTTAATTAAATTTGTTTCACAGAAAGATTTAAAGTGGTTTAGAATGGGTGTTGGATTGTTAACGAGTCCCACATTGACAGAGGTTATAAAGGTTGTTGGTATCGCCACAATTCCAAGTATTACTTCCTTCACTTCTGAATTATATAGTTTTAGAAGGTAATATGTAAGGTATGGATTATTGCTATTTATGAGAACACTGTATTTCATGTTTACTAAATTACTGCAGAAATATTTTTTCAAATATGTGACTCTGAAAAGACTAAACTTAATTTTTAAAAATAACTTTTTATTATAGCTTTTGGTCAGTTTAACAATTCTCTGAGGTAAGGGGACTGGGTATCTTTTGCCCCATTTTGTAGATGATTGGTAGAATAATTTTGTCCAAGTTCACATCAAGGTAAGTTGTAGAACTGAGATTAGAATGGACCTTGTGACTAAGTTTAATGGTGTTTCTTCTGTGTAAAGGTACCAATCTTTCTTTCACAGTATTTTACTATAGTCAGGGATACCATTTTGTTTCATTTTCTGTAAGCCAGAACAGTGAAACAATGGTACTAGATAAGTGTAAGTGAGAGAAGCTAACAAGAGAGACTCAGGGCTAGAACATTAGATTTCGTCATGTGGTCCTACTGTACACTCTTGCATCCAATAAGGGATTTTTCTGTACTTTCTGTTACAGATGCTGAAAATTTCTTCTAAGGAGAAATATCCCTTATTTACTTTTGTAAATGGTCATTCCAGAGACTATGATTTTACATCTACTACAACCAATGAAGAAGACCTTTTCTCAGAGGATGAAAAGAAAAGATTAAAAAGATTTAGCACAGAAGAGTTTGTCTTGCTCTAAAGATTAGTGCATTTGTGCTTGGCGGGAAGAATTCCTTTGAAGGGGAACAATGAAGAGAAACAAGTTTACTTGAAACTGGCTTATTTTCACAAATATCTTAATTTTATATGTTCTTTTAAAAAAGAACATTTGGAAATACACAAGTTTTAAAGATATTTTTCTGAAGGAGAAATGATTTCATGAATCTTGATTTCTAATAAATATCAAGTGATTCTGGCTGTATTCCTGTTTCCCTAAGATCTGCTAACGATAACTCTAACTTAACTGCGAGCCTTCCAGTCTTCAAATTCTTCCACCTGAGGCCACTAGTCTCCTGAAGGTTTTGTGATATAGGCCCCCAAATTGGGATCACCAAATAGGTTCAAAAGCTTCAGTTTATACTAACAACCAGAAGACCAGAGAATGAATCTTCAGTGCTGCCTAGCTTCCTGATATTAATGCAACCAAAGGAAACTTATGGATGTATCTTGATATATTAAATAGCAATTGTTAGCTATGATATGCATATAATTATATCAGTAGAATTGTAAGTTAATGTAATACTTAGCAATATGATTTTATAATGGCTCCTCATTTTGCTTGCTATTGAGACTTCTCTGAGGAATATAAAGTATTGGTATTCCCCAGAAATTTAAAGGTTATGTTATTAATAATAACTTCATCCAATCAAATCAGATAAAGGCAATTTTATATGATTAGTGTTTGTTTCCTATTCCAAAACTGAAACTTTATGGGAATTCTACTTACTATGGAGTTTTTAAATCTAAAAATAAGTACTAAAAAAGATACCAGTAGATGCTCCTCTATGTGGTTTTTGCTATTTGTATAAATCAGTGTAGTGGTGTTTAGAAGCTGAGGCTATCTATAAGGTAAATCTGCCTTAAATGTATTTTATGTTACTGAAAGGCAAATTTGTGATATAAAAATATGAGTTATTATTCAGCCAGAATTATATACTGTAATAAAGATGTGAGAACATGAACCTTTGTTTTGGTTTTAATAGGATTGTTTTAATTCTTTAATTTGAAAAAAATCATTGTCTGATATGAAGTCTATTTATTTATAATGAAAGCAAATAATATTGTTTCTCTGAAAGAAAAATATTAACTTATTTTATGGAGTTTTCATGCTTCAGTGTGGAAAGGTGACTTATAAAGACATAAGATTGTGTATCATTTAAAGTCATTGATCTCTTCTATCAGAAAGCCTATTTGTTAGCTTTAGAGTTGCATGCAAAACTGAAACACAGGGTGGGCAGATTGCTTTAGTATGCCTGACGAGAGAAATCAGGTTTGGCATTTCCCAGTGAGGACAGTTTACTGAATTGATATAAATAGCCTGAAATCTAAAATTTTCCTTTACTCCAGATAAAATCTGGACAAATTAAGTCCAGTACTAATTTCCCTAGAATGTCAAAGCAGTACTAGGAATAAGAAGCCAGTAATATGCCTGATTTTATGTACTGCAGTTGTCGTGTCTAAATTATTGCAGCTTGTTTTTTATACACACGTGCAGTAATCACAGGATTTTACAACAAACACATCAAATGAGAGTGCCCATACCTTCAAATGAATCAGAACCGATTATAAGTATTCTCTTACAAGAACTATATAAAAGTTTTGACTTAAGTATAGCATTCTGTTATTTTCTCAGCATATTCGGGGATCATTTTTAAGTAGGATTTTGGGATGAGATAAAATTACAGCTGGCCAAAGTTGAGATGAGAGGAGGCAGAAACTTCCTTTACATTGAATTATACTGAAGATACTCATAATCTGTACAGACAAAACAACCCAATCTTACAACACAGTCATCCCCATGACTGAGAATAAATGTATAGAAATCAGAAATGATTAGCATAATATGCACATATAAAGTATTCAACAATGTGTATGAATGAATGCATGCATTCTGAAAATTGGAATAGGCTGATTGACCTATCTTGCCTGTTAATTCAACATCAGTTGAGAACTAGCCAAAAGTTGTACTAATCTTTTATTGGAAAGGCAGCAACAAAACTATATCATTAGATTTAGAATAAAGGTACTGTATATTCTGGTTAGACTTTGTTTTCAACACAGATTTCAAGTTCTGACAGGCAGTAAACTCAGTCAATAAAGCTTATGAATGATCTCTTTCAGTGTGGAATAAAGGAAAGTAAAAAAAAGATAAGATACTAAGATCGGTGTACTGTTAAAATTATGATAGTTGGATCTTCCATTTGGACATCAATATTAAGATACTAATTTTACCATTAACATTTCAAAAATGAATTTTTAAAATTCTTAATGTGACTTTTTTGATGGTGAAGGTTTCTTTTCTCTCTTCCTCGTAAGATTTGACACATTGAATCCTCTTTTGTCAATGTATTGACCACCAGCAGGCAATGTTGAGAGTCATTTGCTGAATGAGTGAATGAAAAGATCTTTTACAGTACAAGTCTATCCAAAAGGATTTCCCCAAGGTATCCATTTTTCTGTTTTTATATTAAATTAAACCCATTAAGTCTGTATTAGTGAGATGACAACTGTATAGGATTAAAAATTTAGGTCACTTTTGTGTTCTGTTAACCTTAGACATTGTCCAAGGGCAAGCATATCCAAAAGTATATATGTTAATTCCATCTTGTTTTTAGAAGAATTAAAGAAATAAAACAGCAAAAATAACTTATCTGCATAATCTATACAGTGTTAGGTCAGAAATCTTAATTTTTTTAGAAATCAAATCATTATTTTCTATTATTCCATGCTGGAAAGCACTCTATTTCTGGTCAACTCATACTATTCTAGCTTTATTTTTTATTAAAAAAATTTCTTTTAATGTTTATTTACTTTTGAGAGAGACAAACAGAGCATGAGTGGGGGAGGGGCAGAGAGAGAGGGAGACAGAATCTGAAGCAGGCTCCAGGCTCTGAGCTGTCAGCACAGTGCCCGATCTGGGGCTTGAATTCACAAACCATGAGATCATGACCTGAGGTGAAGTCGGACACTTAACTGACTGGGCCACTCAGGTGCCCCAATACTATTATAGCTTTATTTCCCCCTTTTCTTTGCTAATTATTTTGGAACTAGGAAATTTTTTATTTTCATGCTTTATCACAGATCACCTTCAACTCTTTTTTTTAAACTATATACATATTCATATATAGGCCAAAAACTTAAGAATTTTCCAGAAACAAGAAAACAAGAGGAAGAATAGATAATGAGAAAACACTTTGAAAATACTAAATAATTATATGAATTTCTATTGAAATAGAGGAAGAAATTAGGATTTAATAGAGAAATATGAACAAGATATCCAGAATATACTGATAGAGGCAATTTCTCTGAAAGGATTAGGGATTACTATTTTCTATAAAAAGAGCAAATTTCTTAACAAAATTTAGGAGAATAAATATGTAATATTTATAATAGCCTCAATATTGTCAGTCACTACAATTCAACAGTACTATATTCAGTTGAGCATTTAGAACAAATATTTTGAGATAATTAAACAGGTGAAACATGAGACCAGGAAAAACTGGAATCATCCCATCTTATTCTAAAATATAAGTTTTACATCATTTTATAGTTTGAATCTTAACTGAGTTTAGAAATCTTAAGCATTTTTGTGTGGTTTTCATGGTTACATAAAGACCTTCTCCTTGCCTATAAACTTTGAAAAATATTATATTTTGAGTATTGCAGACACATTTTTAAATTAGCATTTGCCTCTCTTTCTTTTTTATAGTCTTTATCAACATTATTGGTGGCAAGCAATGGCCCAAAACATTCAGCTACAGTTATAAAATTTCACTTATTCTCTCACAATAACAAAAATATATTAAAAGTGGAGAATACATGTTTG
Source organism: Leopardus geoffroyi (assembly GCF_018350155.1). Classification (NCBI taxonomy): domain Eukaryota; kingdom Metazoa; phylum Chordata; class Mammalia; order Carnivora; family Felidae; genus Leopardus; species Leopardus geoffroyi. The sequence continues at coordinate 51,627,644 of NC_059328.1, forward strand.
TTATTAAGTAGGAAAATTACTGTGCTACTCTCTAACCAACTCCTCCAGAAACTTAGAAACTCGGTCTGATTTACTTACTTACTTATTTATTTATTTATTTATTTATACTGAAGTATAGTTGACATACAATATTATATTGATTTCAAGTACAAAACAGTGATTCAACGTTTATATACATTATGAAATGATCATGATAAAAGTATAGTTACCATAGAAAGTTATTGCAGTATTATTGATTATATGCCCTACGTTGTACTTTACATTCCCATGACTCATTTTATAATTGGAAGTTGTATCTTTTAATGCCCTTAATCCCCTGCACACCTGTTTGTTCTCTGTATTTATGAGTCTGTTTCTGTTTTGTCTTGTTTGTTTTTGTTTTTTAGATTCCACATATAAGTGAAATCATAACGTTATTTGTCTTTCTTTGATATATACACACATATATATGTATCACATCTTCATTCATTCATCTATTGATGGACACTTCTGTATTTTGGCTATTGTAAATAATTTTGCATTGAATATAGGAGTGCATACATCTTTTTGGATTAGTGTTTTTGTTTTCTTAGGATATTACCCAGAAGTGGAATTGCTAGGTTGTACAGTATTTCTATTTTTAATTTTTTGAGGAAACTCCATACTGGTTTCCATAGTGGTTGCACCAATTTATATACCCACCAACAGTGCAGGAGGGTTCCCTTTTCTCTATGTCTTCTCCAACACTTGTTATTTCTTGTCTTTTTGATACTAGCCATTCTGACAGGTATAGAGGTGATAATCTCATTGTGTCTTTTATTTGCTTTGTCCTGATGATTAGTGATGTTGAGCACCTTTTCATATGCCTATCAGCCATCTGTATGTCTTGGAAAAATGTCTATTCAGGTCCTTTGCCTGTTTTTGTTTCTGTTTTTGTTTTTTTGTTTGTTTACAGAGAGAAAGAGAGAGAGCATGAACACATACGCATGGGAGGGGCAGAGACAGAGGGACAGAGAGAATCCCAAGCAGGCTCTGCACTGTCACCATAGAGCCCAATGCAGGGCTTGAACTCAGAAGCTGTGAGATCATGACCTGTGCTGAAATCAAAAGTCAGACACTTAACTGACTGGGCCACCCAGATGCCCCAATTGCCCATTAAAAAAAATTTTTTTTAGTGTTTATTTATTTTTGAAGGAGACAGCATGAACAAGGGAGAGGCAGACAGACAGGGAGACACAGAATCCAAAGCAGGCTCCAGGCTCTGAGCTATCAGCACAGAGCCCGATGCAGGGCTCGAACTTACAAACTGTGAGATCATGACCTGAGTCAAAGTCGGATGCCCAACCAACTGAGCCACTCAGGCGTCCCCCAACTGCCTATTTTTTAATTGGATTGTATTTTTGGTGAATTACATGAATTCTTCATATATTTTGAATATTAATCCCTTATCAGATATATTGTTTGCAAATATTTTCTTCCTCCATTCAATAGGTTCCCATTTTGTTTTGTTTGATAGTTTCATTCACAGTGCAAAAGCTTTTTAATTTGATGTAGTCCCAGTTATTTATTTTTGCTTTTGTTCCTGTTGCCTGAGGAGACAGATCAAAAAAAAAAAATATATTGCTAAGAGTTTACCAAAAAAAAAAAAAAGTTTACTGCCTATGTTTTCTTTTAGGAGTTTTATGGCTTCAGGTCTTACATTTAGGTCTTTAATCCATTTTGAATTTATTTTTGTGTATGATGTAAGAAACTGATCCAGTTTCATTCTTTTGAATGTAGCTGTCCAGTTTTTCCAGCACCATTTATTGAAGAAACTGTCTTTTTTCCATGTAATAATCTTGCCTCCTTTGTCACAGATAATTGACCATATAAGTGTGAGTTTGTTTCTGGGCTTTCTGTTATGTTTCACTGTTCTATGTGTCTATTTTTGTCGTTGTTGTTCCAGGACTATACAATTTTGATTACTACAGCTTTGTAGTATAGTTTGAAATCTGAGACTGTGATACTTCCTGCTTTGTTTTTTCTCAAGATTGCTCTGTTGGGGATATTTTGCGGTTCCATACAGATTTTAGGATTATTTGTTCTAGTTCATTGAAAAATGCTGATAGAGGTTGCATTGAATCTGTAGTTTTAACAATGTTAATTCTCCCAATCCATGAGTATGATATGTATTTCCATTTATGTATGTCATCTTCTGTTTCTTTCATCAATGTCTTAAATTTTTCAGAGTACAGGTCTTTCACCTTCTTGGTCAGATTTATTCCTAGGTATTTTATTCTTTTTGATGCAATTGTAAATAGGATTGTTTTTTTAATTTCACTTTATGATAGTTAGTTGGTAGCATATAGAAACAATAAATTTCTGTATCTTGCAACTTTGCTGAATTCATTTATTAGTTTTAATAGTTTCTTTGGTGAAGTCTTTAGGGTTTTTTCTATATACAGTATCATTTCATCTGCAAATAGTGGCAGTTTTATTTCTTCCTTACCACTTGGATGCCTTTTATTTCTTTTTCCTGTATGATTGCTGTGTCTGGGACTCTCAGTACTATGTTGAATAAAAGTGGCAAAAGTGTGCATTCTTGTCTTATTCCTGATCTTAAAGGAAAAGTTTTCAACTTTTTACCACTGAGTATGTTAGCTGTGGATTTGTCACATGTAGCCTTTATTTATGTTGAGGTATGTTCCCTCATGACCCACTTTGTTGAGAGTTTTTATCATAAATGGATGTTGGATTTTGTCAAATGCCTTTTCTGCATCTATTGAAATGATCATATGATTTTGTTAATGTGGTGCATCACATTGATTGATTTGCCAGTATTAAACCATCCTTGCATTCCTGGACTAAAACTCACTTAACCATGGTATACGATCCTTTTAATGTATTGTCAAATTTGGTTTGATATTTGACATTTGATATTGTTGAGGATTTTTGCATCTATATTCATGAGGGATGTTGGACTATAGAGTGTGAGTGTGTACGTGTGTGTGTGTGTGTGTGTGTGTGTGTGTGTGTGTGTGTCTTTGGTTTTGGTATCAGGGTAATGCTGCCCTTGTAGAATGAATTTGGAAGTGTTCCCTCCTCTTCAATCTTTTTTTTGAATAGTTTGAGACGGACAGATATTAACTCTTCTTTAAATGGTTAGTAGAATTCACCTGTGAAGCCATCTGGTCCTGGACTTTAGTTTGTTGTGAGTTTGCTGATTACTAATTCAATTTCATTACCAGTAATTGGTCTGTTCAGATTTTCTTTCTTCCTAATTCAGTGTTGGAAGATTGTATATTTCTAGGAATTTACCCATTTCTTGTATGTAGTCTAATTTGTTGGCATATAGTTGTTTGTAGTAATTCCTTATAATCCTTTGTATTTCTGTGGTGTCATTTGTAACTTCTCTTTCATTTCTGATTTTGAGTTCTCTCTTTTTTCTCTTGGTGAATCTGGCTAAGGTTTATCAATTATATTTATCTTTTCAAAACCAGCTCTTAGTTGCACTGATTTTTTTCTTTCTTTTTCCTTCTCCTCTTTTTTTTTCCTTTGTCTCTATTTCATTTATTTCCACTCTGATCTTTATTATTACCTTCCCTATGCCACCTATGGGCTTTGCTTTTTCTTCTTTTTCTTGTTCCTTTAGTTGTAAGGTTAGATTATTTATGAGATTTTTCCTGATTCATGAGGTAGGCCTATATTGCTATAAACTTCCCTCTTAGAAATGCTTTTGCTGTGACCTATAGATTTTGGAACACTGTGTTTCCATTTTCATTTGTCTCCAGATATTTTTTATTTCCTCTTTGCTTTCTTCATTGACTCATCGGTTGTTTCATAACATGTTTAGCTTCCATCTGTTTGTATTTTTCCTAGTTTTTTTCTTGCAATTGATTTCTAGTTTCATACTGTTGTGGTTGGAAAAGATGCTTGATATGATTTCAATCTTAAATTTATTGAGACTTGTTTTCTGGCTTAACATGATCTATTCTGGAGAATGTTCTATGGACACTTGAAAAGGATGTGTATTCTGCTGGTTTTGGATGGAATGTTCTATATTTATCTGGTAAGTCCATCTTGTCTAATGTGTCATTTAGAGTCACTGTTTCCTTACTGATTTTCTGTCTGTATCCATGCCGTCAAGGGGGTCTTAAAGTCACCTACTATTAATGTATTACTTTGTTTCTCCTTTTATGCCTGTTAATATTCACTTTACATACTTATATGCTTCTAAGTTTGGTGCATGCATAGGTATTTACAATTGTTATATCTTCTTGTTAGATTGATCCCTTTATCATTATGTAACGTCCTTCTTTGTCTCGTTACAATCTTGTTACAACAATCTTTGTTTTAAGGTCTGTTTTGTCTGAAATAAATAGTGCTACCTTGGCTTTTAAATTTTTTTTTCATTTGCATTTGCACAAAATATTCTTTTGCATCTTTTTACTTTCAATCTGTATGTGTCTTTAGGTCTGAAGTGAGTCTTTTGTAGGTAGCATATAAATAGGTCTTGTTTTTTTTAATCCATTTAGTCACCCTACGTCTTTTGATTGGAGCATTCTGTCCATTTACACTTAAAGTAATTACTGATAGGTATGTACGTATTGCTATTTTATTCATTGTTTTCTGGTTGTTTTGTAGTTCTTCTCTGTTCCTTTTTTATTGTTCTCTTCCCTTATGATTTGATGATTTTCTTTAGCGTTATGCTTGGATTCCTTTCTCTTTATTACTGCATATTTATTATACGTTTTGGTTTATGGTTACCATGAGATTCATATATAACATCCTATGTATACAGCAGTCTACTTTATAATTTTTTTTTAACATTTATTCATTTTTGAAAGGCAGAGAGAGCACGAATGGGGGAGGGGCAGAGAGAGAGGGAGACACAGAAACAAAAGCAGGCTCCAGGCTCCAAGCTGTCAGCACAGAGCCCGATGCGGGGCTTAACCTCACGGACCGCGAGATCATGACCTGGGACGAAGTTGGCCGCTTAACTGACTGAGCCACCCAGGCACCCCCAGCAGTCTACTTTAAGTTGATGGTCATATAAGTTCAAACACATTATATTTTTTTTTTTATATAAAATCTCAGAATAGTTTTTAATGTGTATTGAGAACTATTGAATTTAAAACTGCAGGATAAACAAATATATCATTTTTTTTTCAAGTTTTTATTTAAATTCTAGTTAGTTAACATATAGTGTAAAATTAGTTTCGGGTATAGCATTTAGTGATTCATCACTTATATACAATACCTAGTGCTCATCCCAAGTGCCCTCCTTAATACCCATCACCCATTCCCCTGCCCACCTCCCTTCCAGCAATCTTCAGTTTGTTCTCTATAGTTAAGAGTCTGTTTTATGATTTGCTTCTCTCCACCCACCCCATGTTCTTCTGTTTTGTTTCTTTAATTCTATATATGAGTGAAATCATTATGGTACTTGTGTTTCTCTGATTGGCTTATTTTGCTTAGCATGATACTCCCTAGCTCTATCTACATCATTGCAAATGTAAGATTTCATTCTTTTTTATGGCTGAGTAATATTCCATTGTGTGTGTGTGTGTGTGTGTGTGTGTGTGTGTGTGTGTGTGTATATACACACACACACACACACATACACACACCATATCTTCTTTATCCATTCATTAGTCGATGGACATTTGGGCTGTTTCTATAATTTGGCTATTGTTGACAGCGCTGCTATAAACACTGGGGTGCATGTGTGCCTTCAAATTAGTATTTTTGTATCCTTTGGGTAAATATCTAATAGTACAATTGCTGGATTGTAGGGTAGTTCTATTTTTAACTCTTTGAGGGACTTCCATACTGTTGAACACATTCTAAAAGCACTACATTTTCGCTTTCCCTTCTACATTTTCTGTGTATGTCATATTTTACATCTTTTTATTGTGTGCGTGCCTTAACTAATTATTGTAGATATAATTGATTGACTACTTTTGTTCTTAAAAATATCTAATTTGGCTTTTTCTATGATCCATAAATTGGGCAGCATCCCATCTAGCAAGTAGAAAGGAGCTACTATTATATTCTAATCATCATACTGACTTTACAAGTGGTTGATCCACTGCATTTACTATATGTTAGATTTTACCATTGAGATTTTCTTCTTTCATAATTTTCTTCTAGTTATGGCCTTTTCCACATTTCTTATAAATCTGGTTTAGACTGATGAACTCCTTTACCTTTTTTTTGCTTGGGAAACTATGTCTCCTTCAATTCTGAATGATAATTATATTTCTTGGTTGTAGGTTTTTTCAATACTTTGAATACATCATGCCACTCTCTTCTGGCTAGCAGAGTTTCTGCTGAAAAGTCAGCTGATTGTCTTATGGGTGTTCCCTTGTACATAACTAGTTGCTTTTCTGTTGTTGCTCTTAATTTTCTTTGATCTTATTTATTTATTTGGTTATTTATTTTGAGAGGGAGAGAGCACACGAAAGGGAAGAGGAAGGTTCTGTCCAGAGAGTATAGAATACTATAAAAATATTTAAAACATTGCAAAATGATTTTTAATCATACAAGCTTGACATGATCTTAGATGATATAGCATTTCATAGGTATTCTTTATTTTTATTCTTTTATTGTCAAACATACACTTGATTGATTCTAGTGAGCATTTCGTTGAGGCTAATCATTATTTCTGTCTGTATATTAATTATACCAAATTTATGAGACCTTTTAAAAAAATTTTTAGTGTTTATTTTTGAGAAAGAGAGAGAGAGAGAGCAAGTGGGGGAGGAGCAGAGAGAGAGGGAAACACAGAATCTGAAGCAGGTTCCAGGCTCTGAGCTGTCAGCACAGCTGACATGGGGCTTGAACCCACAAACCATGAGATCATGACTTAAGCCAAAAGTTGGATGCTCAACTGCCTGAGCCACCCAGGTGCCCCTATAGGGGAGAGAGAATCTTAAGCAGGCTCCATGCTCAGTGCAGAGCCTGATGCAGGGTTTAATCTCATGACTGCAAGATCATGACTTGAGCAGAAATCAATAGTTGGGTATTCAATCAACTGAGCCACCTAGGCGCCCCTCAGATTCTTTAATTTTTGACATTTTAATTATATGTGTCTTGGTGTGGCTCTCTTTGGGTTCATAATTGTCATAGTATTGAGCAAACAGAAGAAAATATTGTTTGGGGGATATACTATGTGTGCGCAAGCATATACTATGACTGTGTATATAATTTATTTATGACTTTCAGGCAGGTTTATGTTAGTATTAGCCTGAAATCTTTTACCAGCTGCTTCCTAACTTCCACCTGAAATGCTCCTCCAGAAACAGAGCTACTTAGCAGGCAGAAAGGCTCAATGATTTTAAAATCACAGTTGGTGGGGGGTGCCTGGCTAGCTTAGTCAGTTGAGTGTCCTACTTCAGCTCAGGTCATGATCTTGCAGTTCATGGGTTCAAGCCCCGCGTCAGGCTCTGTGCTGACAGCTCCATGCCTTTGGATTCCATGCCTTCCTTTGGATTCCATGCCTCCCTCTCTCTGCCCCTCCCTCACTCATGCTCTCTCAAATAAACATTAAAATTTTTTTAAATAAATAAAATCAGAAAAAAAAATTTTAATAAAAAAAATCTAAAAAAAAAGATTCTTTTTGCTTTTCAGCTTGGATAATTTCCACTACCCTGTCTTCCAGATCACTGATTGTTATACATCTTCTAATCTGCTATTGACTCCCTCTAGTGTATTTTTTGTTATTGTATTTTTCAGTTCTGAGTTCTTAAAAAAAATATATCTCCTTTTTCTTGAAGTTCTCATTGTGTTCATCCATTCTTCTGCCAAGTTGGAGGAGCATCTTTATGACCATTACTTTGAACTCTTTATCAGGTAGTTTGCTTATCTCCTGTCTAGTTCTTTTTCTGAGGCTTTTCTTGTTCTTTTATTTGGAACATATTCCCTCATTTTTCCTGTCTTTCTATTTGTTCTATGTATTAGGTAGGTCAGCTACAATTCCTGGTCTTGAAGGAGTGGCCTTACATAGAAGGCATTCTGTGGGGCCTAGAAGTGCAGTCCCCTCTGGTTAGCAGAACCAGGCACTCTGAGGGTGTCCCCTGTGTAGACTGCATGTGCCATCTTATGGCTACCTGAAACTGCCATGGGTGCACTTGTGGGAGGGGTTAGACCCAATGTGGCTTCCTGCAAGACCTGGCCACTACTCTTGTGGGCTTGCTGGTGGGCAGGGCTGTCCCCACCCTTTGGGACAGGAGCTACTTAGGAGGGGTGCTAGCCAGGGCAGGATGGGTGGGGGTGGGTCTGCAGGGGAATGCCTGGTTGGGGTGAGCGGTGCTAGCAAGGTAGATGGAGAGTGTCAAAACTAGTGCCCACCATTGTTGGCTTACACAGGAGGGCAAGGAAAATGGCAACCACCAGTGCTTTTATTCCCAGAGAAAAGTTCCTATGGATCCTTGCCCCTCTAGCACTTGCCCTAAAATTAGTCAATAAATCGTCATGTATAGCCCAGGCACTTTTCAAACTGCTGCCTCTGTGCTGGGTCTTGGAGTGAGTGAGTTTGTGCATGGACCCTTTAAGAGCAGAGTCTTGGTTTCCTATAGCCTTCTAGTTCTCCTGGAGTTAAGCTCCACTGATACTCAAAGATCCTGGAGTTAAACTCTGCTGATTTTCAAAGCCAGATGTGATGGAGGCTTGTCTCTCTGGTGCAGGTCCCCAGACCAGGCAGATGTGGGGCTTGAACCCCTTGCTAATCAGGGAGGACCTCTGCACCTGTGATATCCTTCCCACTTGTGGGTTGCCACACTGGGGTTGTGGGTTCTGATCAGACTGCATCTCTGCCCCTCCTGCCCTTCTTAATGTGGTCTTTTTAAAAATATCTTTAGTTCTGGAAGAGCTGTTCTTTTAGTCTTATGGTTCTCAGAGAGAGTTGTTCTATATGTATTTACAGACTTGGTGTGTCGGGCAAGGAGGTGAGCTGAGGATCCTATTCCACCATCTTCAGTGATTCTTCTACTAGCTCTTCCCTTATTTTTTTAGGGAGACAGGGAGAGTGTGAGTGGGGGTGAGGGGCAGAGGGAGAGAGAAAAAATCTTAAGCAGGCTCCATGCTCAGTGTGGAGCCCAATGTGGGGCTAGAACCCACGATCCTGGGACCATGACCTGAGCTGAAATCAAGAGTCAGATGCTCAACTGACTTAGCCACACAGGTGCCCAGCTCTTCCCTTATTTTAAGTCAACAGTCCATATGCTGGATGTCATTCAAGAGTAAAACATAAAATTCTATGGCGAATCATCTTCCATTTAAGTTACTGAAAATTAAACTAATAATTATAGATGTTTTGTATTTATATTTTATACTAATATAAATTAATATAAAAAGTGGGAATTCATGGGTTTAAAAAGAAGTTATTTTATAAGCAGGAAAGGTAAACAAAATTAGAAATGTGATAGGTAAATATAGCACAGTAAAGTGACACAATAAAAAAATACAAATTAAAAAGACTTATAGGCTGGGGTGATTTAAAATTTGATGTAGGCATTGGAAGAAAGTAAATACTAACCAATACCAGGAAGTGGATATGGGTGGCCATGCCACGCAACTTCAAGGGATACTGTCTTTGGTGTATGTTGTGTGAATGGCACTACCTGGAGCCATACAATGTGGCATCCCTGTAGTTAATATTTACATACTACTTGCTATTTACTCAGCACTATTGTGATCAATTTACTTGTATTAAATGATAGTTAATGAATCTAAGATGGGGAATTAGATCTGGGATTAAGGTAACAATTAGAGTCCCAGGACTTGGATAATCACATAATGGAGCAGGTGACAAGAGTTTATGGTCAGGACTCCAGTTAGTAATCAGAGGGTTTTAACTGAGAGATGCACATATATATTTAAATTATTTCCAAAATACTTTAAGTAGATATCACAGGAAAAAGAAATCTACCTCACACTTCTGTTCTCAATATACTACTTTCTAGGGCACCTGGCTGGCTCAGTCAGTAGAGCATGCAACTCTTGATCTTAGGGTTGTGGCTTTGAGCCTCATGTTGGGTATAGAGATTACTTAAAAACAGAATCTTAAAATATATATATATATATATATTACTTCCAATTGTCTACATTCCCTTCTATTTTGTTTTCATGTTTACATTAAGCATGTTTTTTTCTAGGTTTGATTATTTTGAGAGCGAGAGTGCATGCATGCAGGTGAGTGGTGGAGGGGCAGAGAGAGATGTCTTATGACTGGTTCCTAAAACTGACCCACTGTGCTTGACCAATTTTGTGGCTACCAGTCCAAGCCTGTACCTAGAGGGGCTCTTAGATATATATATATGTTCCTATAAACACTGAAAATAGTTGAATCTGAAGGAACTGAACCACAGATGTTTTCAAACAATGTTTTGAGGAAGGTTTTTTTCCAGAGAGTACAGAATACTATAAAAATATTAAAAATGTTTGTAAAATGATTTTTAATCATATAATCTTGACATGATCTTAGATGATCTAGTTATAGCACTTCACAGATGTTCTTTCTTTTTATTCTTCTATAGTCAAATATACAGTTGACTGACTTAGAGTCAAGTGAGCATTTCATTGAGGCTAATCATTATTTCTGTCTGTATACTAATTATATCAAAATTTATGAGACATACATTTCTCACCATGAGTCTCAGCACTTTCATTTTTCTATTTTCAGGTCATGTTTACAAAATAAGGGGAAATGAAATGTAAAATCCAATACTGAATAAGCTGCTATACAAAAATTGTAACATTAGCTGGCAGGCAGCATCAGCTCAGAGCCCAAAGTGCTTCTTTGTCTGATGTTCAAAAGTCCAAATTTTCTAACATTGAAGGTGATTTAGGGGAACCAGATTACATATGTAAATCTAATGTCTTTTTGATTATTATCCTAGGGGGTGTGAAGTGGTATCTCATGGATTTTTTTTTTTTAAGTAACAGCTTTATTAAGATGTAATTCACTCATTTAAAGTGTACAGTTCAGTGGTTTTTAATATATTCACTGAGTTGTAAATGATTACCACTATCAAAATCCAGAATATTTTCATTACTTTAAAAAGAAACCCTGCACCTATTAACTAATCTACTTTCTGTTTGTATGGATTTGCCTATTCCACACAGTTCATATAAGTGGACTCGTACAGACGTGGCCTTTGTGTCGGACTCCTTTCACTTAAGCATACTACTTTCAAGACTGTGGCATGCATCAGCACTTCATTCTTTTTTGTGGCTGAATAATATTCCATTTGATGGATATACCACATTTTGTTTATTCATTAGTTGATGGAGATTGGTTGTTTCTGCTTTTGGGTTATTATTAATGATCCTGTGAACATCTATATACACAATTTTGTGTACACACTTGTTCTCATTTCATATAATTTCTCCTGGGTATATGTCTAGGGGTTTACTTGCATGTGGTACCTCTATGTTTAGCTATTTAAGGAACTGCCAAATTGTTTTCCAATGTGATGTACCATTTTACAATCCCACCAGCATTGTATGAAGTTTCTAATTTTTCTACTTCCTCAACAACCCTTGTTATTGCCTTTTTCATTTTAGCTATCTAGTGTTTATAAATTGGTACCTTATTGTGGTTTTTATTTGCATTTTCCTAGTGACTAATGATGTTGAGTATCTTTTCATGTGCTTGTTGGCCGTTTGTATATTTTCTTCGGACAAGTGTGTATTCAAGTTCTTTCTTCGTTTTAAATTGGTTATTTGTCTTTATATTACTGAATTGTAAGAGTTCTTTGCATATTCTGGATACAAGTTCTTTATTAGATATATGACTTACAAACACTTCCTCCCATTATGTGGGTTTTCTCTTCACTTTGTTGATGGTGTCATTTGAAACACAAATCGTTTTAATTTTGATGGAGTCCAATTTATCTATTCTCTATTTCCTTGGTTGTGTCTGCTTTTGGTGTCATATTTAAGAAACCATTGCTTAATCCAAAGTCACAAAGGCTTACACCTATACTCCTTCTAAGAGTTTGACAGTTTTAGCTCTTACATTTGATTTTTTGTTTTTTGTTTTTTACTCATTTTCAGTTGATTTTTGTATAAGTGTCCATATTCCTTCTTTCACATATGGATATCCAGTTGTCCCAGGCACTATTTGTTGTAGACTATTCCTTCCCCATTGAATGGTCTTGGTATTCTTATTGAAAATCAACTGACCATAAATATGAGTGTATTTCTGGACTCCCAGTTCTATGCCATTTATCTATATGTCTATCCTTATGCCACTGCCACACTATCTTGATCACTATAGCTTTGTAGTAAAATTTGAAACTGGAAAGTATAAGTCTTCCAATTTTCTTCTTTTCAAGATAATCTTGGAAGTTCTGAATTCCTTGTATTTTCATATGAATTTTAGGATCAGCTTGTTAATTTCTGCAAAATTTGTGTTCATTTTGTCAGTTTCTGTTTTTACAACATAAAGAGTTATGTTGTACTTTTACATTGTGTAAAATTGGCTCCAAATACCAAAGACATGTTTAGAAAGGAATAAAACATGTAAAACACAGGTCCTATAGTTATGGTCATATCATAAAATTACAGTAGATTATGTTATATCCAAGCAGCAGCCACAACGAGTACTTTAAAAGTAAGACTGCCCATTATTCACTTGAAACTACTAGTTTGGAAAAAAATTATGAATCTTTGTATTTAGGAAAAAACATATTCAATTTCCCTGTGAAGCTCCTGTGTTACACAGTGGAGATGACATTAATAAACTGGTTGAACTGTAGAGTCCAACTGGCTCTGCTCAAATTGTGACTTTAGCACTTACTAGCTACATGGCCTTGAGCATGTCACTTAATCTCATCTATAAAATAAGGATAAGAGTAATCATAACATTGGGCTACAGATTAAGTGAGGAAACATGCAAAAACACTTAGAAAAAATGCCTGGCCCATAGTGAATACTCAGTAAGTATTAGCCTTTAAAAACTGTTGTCAAGATTTCCTTCATGTCTACCTTAAGATTTGAAAAGGCTTTAAGAGTATTTTGTGTGTGTGTGTGTGTGTGTGTGTGTGTGTGTACTGGCACTGGAGACCAAAATTTAGAGAGAAACAAAAAAAGAAAAGAAAAGAAACCCCCCACTCCCAAACCTCTTAATTCCATTCCAATATTGAATGTCTGTAGGCTCTACAGAATACACTGAAATAAAGTGACACTTCTGTCAGGAAGTTTAGGGATTTACTTAAAAGTGGGGAAAATACACAAAATCTCACACTTGGTAGGGGAAGAGAAGACTTAGAATAGAAGTTCTACAAAATAAAATTATATTTGGTTTCAAAAGAGACCTTGCATCTGGTTATGGGGGTTAAGAAAGTCTTCATGGAGGAAGTGGCATTTGAGATGAATCCTAAAAGTCTGGTATGATTTATATACCAGTAGGGTTAAGGTAAGTATTTGGGCCAATAATGAAACTGCACAAAGATTCAGACAGAGGTCCATGGACATATTTTCCAAATGAAAGCAGGGTCAAGGTGGAAGGCCATCCCTAGAGGGTACATTTGAAATACATGTGGCTGATTTTGGTTGTTCTGCCCACAGAGCACTACTATTAGTGAGTAAGGGGATGATGATAAATATCCTGTGATGATGTGGACAGAAAAATGAATGATAAGAATTAAATGTTTATCAAGGGCCTATTACTGAGGGCCTGAAACCTATACTTATGTAGGTAGATGCCTAGGAGAGAGACATGGGGGAAGGATACTATGAAGGAAGAAACAAAGGGTACAGAAGTCAGAGGAAGTGGGATTTAGTTTGAACACTAAAATGTGAAGATTTAAAATTGGAAGATGATTTCTCAAGCCCTCCCCTTAGAGTCTGTTTTACTGAGATATAATTCTATAGAGTCTGTGGATGAAGTCAGTGTATTTCAATGGGGCTGAAGAACAATAGTTCATTTAATGTAAAGGTTCTTAACTTGATGAACCCAGAAATAGAATTCAAGGGTCTATGAACTTGGACATAAAGAAATTACATCTTTATTTTCGCTAACATCTAACTGAAACACAGTATTTCCTTCCACTAAGAATGTAGGCAACAAAGTGCAGTAGGATCAGCAGTACCCAGGATTTTGTCACTAACAGAAATCATAAGTATTTTCAAATCATAATTAATGCAGTTATTTGGAAATATTTACACACTGCTTTGAAATGATGGCAGGACTAGCTGCTGCTAGGACTTATTACTGGATTGATAAAGAAAAAATATATTACTATATGTCACAAACTTAAAAATATTTTAACAACCATTTTCCTTTGCAGCCATATATATTTCATTTATATAAAAATATTTTGAGAATGAGTCCATTGACTTCAACAGACCACCGAAGGATTTAGAGTGAGAAAGTGGGAGACATGGAATGATAGAAGATCATGAGAATGATGGTCAAGGCAAGGAGTTCAGGCTGAAGTCATGAGTTGGAACATTCTGAGTGTTTGAGTAGAAGGTGTGAATGATAACAGAACCAGCACCTGGAAGTGGGAATGCAAAGCTATCCCTCTGACAGGTTTAAATGGAAGGAGGAGTCTTTGCTTGGCTAGTTTAGAAATTCCTTAGTATTGTCAGGAAAAATAAATCTTTGAGTCAATGTGAAGAAACAGAGGACTGATGATTAGGATAACGATACCAATGGCAACAATGGCCATTTTGGGGGCACTTATTAAGTATTAAAAATTTTTTTTAATGTTTCTTTATTTCTGAGAGAGAGAGCGAGCGAACGAGCATGAGCAGGGAAGGAGCAGAGAGAGGGAGACATAGAATCCAAAGCAGGCTCCAGGCTCTGAGCTGTCAGCACAGAGCCCAATGCGGGGCTCAAACTCATGAACTGCGTGATTATGACCTCAGCCGAAGTCGGACGCCTAACCAACTGAGACACCCAGGTGCCCCTATTAAGTATTTTATAAAATACTATATTTAGTTCAATCTTCACAATAATTCTGGGAAATTAGGTATTTATATTGTTTCCATTTTATAGATGAAGTAACTGAGGGTCAGATACGGTAACGTAATTTGCAGATCTGGGATTTAAACCTCTCCAGATTCCAAAGCCTGTTCTAGTTTTCCCTGTATCATACTGAGTTAAAGGTTCCAAAGGATGGAGAAGAAGGCACAAGCAAAAATAGCACAGGGTGGAGGAGGGCTGAACTGCCTGGGGATGAAAG
This sequence comes from Leopardus geoffroyi, assembly GCF_018350155.1. NCBI lineage: Eukaryota > Metazoa > Chordata > Mammalia > Carnivora > Felidae > Leopardus > Leopardus geoffroyi. The sequence continues at coordinate 51,642,799 of NC_059328.1, forward strand.
CAGGGCAGTTGTGGGAGGGAAATCTTTGACCTAATATGGCCAGAATTTTGGAAAACTGGAATCAAAGACACTGGCAGTTCAGTTAATAGACTTGACAGGCTGAGGAGATGAGATAGCACTTGACAGATTTGCTTATATTTTACTGGCATTAAGAACCAGGTTCCTGTTGTTTCAGAAACTGCGAGCTAGATGGGAAGTTTATGTAAGATGTTCCCTTTCTCTCTTGCCTTTGCATAGTACATCCTGCCCACCCTGAGGTGAAGAGTCTGATTTTAGTAGCCTTATGAGGCAACATTTTGAGCCTTCTCTTCTTTGCCTGGCCTTCAGACCCCAATTTTCCAGAGACCGCAATTGAGAAAGAACCTTTTGTTACTGTACAATAAGAGGAAAACTCCCAGTGGTATTAAGCAGACTGAGGACTTTGCAAAATATAGCAAGTTCATGTCTGCTAATATGTTAAGTTATTTGGCCTCCCTAGTTTAAGTAGTGATTTGTTGTTTTCATGCTAATACAAATTCTTGTATTAATAGGAGCATGGCCTGGGTTTCTTCATCCGCCTGGGAAAAAATTACTTGTTTGATGGTAAACAAAGAACAGAAGAATTGATTCACTGTCCTCATTTTTAAAAAAGATGGTATGAAGCAATAGTGGAATAATTTTAATTGTAACCCTCTAACACTTGCGATCAGTAAGATCATTTGTGTTCTGTTTTTAGGAAATGGAGTATTAAAGAGGACACAGTGCATTAGAAATGCAAAACATGACCGCATGTTCTCAGGATTTTGTCAGTGTTACATGAAAGAGCACTTGTACTGGGATGCTCAGCTCTGAGGGTATTCTCTGTTCAGTGTGTATTTACAGAGATGTATGAATATTTGATTAATGAGTCATGGTCTCTGGAGAAATTTAATAACTGTGTTGCTGTACAAAGCCAGGCCCTTAACTGTTAACACAGCTGCCAATAGTGTCATTGACACTGCAACCCTTTCTGAATCTAATATATTCTGTGGAGTAAATTCCTTGGTCAAAAAGGGATCTGTGAGAGACATTATTCAGTTATCTGTTTTGAACTTTACTCAATTTGCAGGCTCTGATTTGTAAAGATTTTTCCAATGAAAACAAGCAGTGATATGGAAACTTAAAAATGACCTTTTTAAAATGATTACTTTTCCCAGAAATTAGCTGAAAAATCATTGATAAATAAAAAGCAGTTGATTATCCTCTTCAAGATGATCTGTTAGGAATTTAGCAATAATTTTTGTCTTGAGTATCACCTAAGAAATATCCATAGGAAGTAGAAATCTGAGATGTATTCATGATTTAGATATAGATCTCACATCTATTTGAATGCTATACACTAAATTCATTATTAAACATAACTTAATGCTTTTTCAGGAATTACTGAAGGCTAATTTATCCCTTCATCTATTTTTTGTTGTTGTTTTTAATGTCTATGGAGAAATCAATTCTAACTTTCAAAGTTAGGTAGGTATTTTAGTAATGTTACCTCATTTAACTGCTTAAGTAACAGGGAGAAATGTCAAAAAAAGATAAATTTAGTGCAGGAGCTTTTGCTGGAAGCTGTAACTGCAGGTTAGAATTATCCATGCTATGCAGAATTTCCTGCAACACTTCTCCTTAGGGCCACAATGCATTACAGCAGACGTATAATGAAGCTGCTATAAAATCTCTGGTAATTAAGGGGGATTTGACAGTAATTGCAACAGTGAATCAACTTAATTATTACCTGCTTCAAAGAGAGCTAACCTGATGTTATAATCTAACCTTTTCTACTTTTAAAATGGGAGATTAAACAAGTATATGTAGCATTTAAGAATTAAATCTGTTGAGATAGAATTGTATTAATATACTTCTAATATACATTTTATGCACACGTACACATCAACTTCTCAGAAGAACTAGCATGAGGCTCTCTGTGATCCATTACAGTTATTTGGTCTGCTCTGGAAATTGAACCAAACCCACATCTCTGATTCAAGTCAGCTTCTCCTCCTCAAGCCACAGACAGAGCTTGACTGTGGTTTACCTGACTTCTACGACATAAAGGATACTTTCTTAATATTAGCAGGTAAAGAAAAGAAACACCAAAATGATTGTTTAGATACACTAGCTCTTAGAATCTTAAATCCCATCAAAAGCTACAACCCAGCTGATAGGAAGGTGAAGATTTAGGATCATCTGAGAGCTCTTATGGAACTTGGAATATTCAACCCTGAGTACAAAGAACAAGATACCCAGGTTTCAGCCAGAGTTCTGTTTGTGGTAATGCTTCTTATAAACTGCCTCTTCTCATTTCCTATTGCTCCTACCTTCCTTCTCACAGGAGTGAGAAGGTACCTTACCTTCTACCTCTATTACCAGGTACCTTAGAACATTTAATACCAGGTTCCATACTTACAGTTTGGCCTCCTCTCTGGCAAATTCCCCTAACCTCCTTTCTGCTTTATGCCTTGTGTATTCATTGGCTTTAACTTTATGAATAGCCATATTAACTTCTGTAGTAATAGAAATATTGGAGTGTAGTAGTTTTATTTTGGAATGTGAATCTTTTTGTATGGCTTTGTGTTTCCTTATGTAGAGACTCAATAAACTGGCTCATTTCACAGGGGATGATTGATTAGGCATGTATTTGGTACAGATTGGGGATGAGATAATCTCATCCTCTACCAATGCTTGCCACACTTAAAGTATACTCATATTAATGTGAACCAGAATTGATTCTCCATCTAGGGCAGCAGGACCCCTGGGCAGACTTTGATCACTGATCTTTATAAGGTTTGTAAGATTTGTTGCAAATTCAGCCTGAATTCCCTGAAGTAAGATTGAGACCACACATTATATACCTTGTTTTCTAATGTTGCTTCATACCATTAACCAAATTCTCTCTCAATATAGGAAGCAAATAAGTATGATCAATAATTGAATAATGATTAGGAAATTAAGCAATGTGAGTTCTACTTTCAATTTGGTCATCGATTGAGTTGGAGCAAATTGTCTAGAACCTCTTTCTGTTTTATTTTTCTATCAGACTGAATTACAACTATCCCACAGGGATCCCCTAAAAGCCAATTTACTTCTCTGTTAGAAAACTTTCACCGAAGCAGAAGCCGGCCAAAATAGTGGCCTTTGTAAAGGTAGTTAGAACAAACAAATTCCAAAGGCACCTATTTTGTGATCAAGAAGTCTCCCGTTCTGTGTGAATCATGGTTGTCTTTAGTTCATGCTCAGAGCTTTTAATTTACCAGGGATCAGTGATCTATATATGTAGGGTTTCTCCCTCTTATTCTTGTCTTTTAGATAGCTCAAATTAAAAGGCATGAAGCTCAAACCATGTGACTACTACGTGATAAAAATGTAGCAAGACCAATGGTAAAGAAGTTGGAGCTGTTGGCCAGAGTAATAATCTTTTATTTATACAACTTTTCTGTTCACTTGAGATAGAAAGATGAACAAAATAGGCAAGGTTTCTGCTTTCCTGAAGCTCACACTTAATTGTAACTTATATTTACTGGGCTCTTAACTATTCTAGGCATTTTGTATGCATTATCTCATTTTTATGTCATAAACAGAGATCTGTGCTTTATAGGGAAGAAACTTGAGATTCAGAGATTAATCAAATAGCCTAAGGCTATGCAGCTGGTAAATGATTCATTCAGGATTCCACCCCAGATCTATTTGATTCCATAAATGGTTGAAACCACTACATTTTGGAATTGTCTGTGGAATTAATGAACCATATGGTTCCTTTCCTAGATATTATAAATGAAAACTTTACCATCCCAAATATTTACCATATTTCACTATAATAATGCAACAAGGTAGAGAGCCCTAAGTTTTATTTTTCCTTGTTTTTTAACTAGATTTATGCTAAAATCCTGTTTCTGACTACACCCAGAAATTAGCAAGTTTTCATTAAGACCCTCTGAAATATAACAGAATTTTCAGTGACATCATTTTCAATGTCAGAAACAAGAATCAGTGAGTTTTGAAGCTATTTTGCTCCATGCTAAAGCTATTATCCTCTCTCAATTCCTCTCAGATCTTTTCCACAAGCAAAACATGTACTAACTTCTTATGAACTTTATGAAGAATGGGTATCCATTTAGAGACTTGTATGGTAAAGACAAATTGTCATACTTCTTTGTTCTTATAGAATGATAAAGTAAAAAAAATTAGGATTATGCTTTCTGAGAGAAAGTTAATTATACAATCACCTCAATTATTCAGGGGTAGAATATTAGATTAAGGATATATTCATTCCTGCCTTGGGCAACAGAGAAAGACTTTTTAGTTGACACCAGTGTGATCACAATAAGAGATTGAGTGAGCTGGCATTACCTGAAAAATGACATATATCTTTGAAAGGTGGCAAAGTTTAAGGGAGCTTAAAGATTATCTGGTCCATTGTCTTCTTTTTACAGATGAGGAAACTGAGGTCCAAGAAGATAAAATTACTTGCCCAAGTTACACACCTATATATGGCAGGGTTATGAGTTTGTTCTTTTAGCTGAGAGGAAATTTATTTTAAAGAGCTGATGTTTGCCAACTTTAATATAAAAACTGTAGAATGTCTACTGATGTCTTTAAAAAAATCTACTCTTCTTTAAGTAAATTGAGTCATTCTGTTGACTTTCAAGACCTGAGTCCTGAAAAGGGATGGAGTTCTTGTTACAAAAGTTGCCTTTCCTTTGGTGTCCAATTTGAGCACTGGTATAGACACTTGATATTGAATGAAACTATAAAAAGAGAAAATAGAAAACTAATACCAGAGGAACCAGTCTGAGCTCCTTTTTCTTGGGTCACTTCTGTAAAAGGCATAGTGTTGACTGGCAGCTGGCATGACTTCAAAAGGAGGGTAGGACAGGAGAAGAAAAAGAAGGGAGATTTTTATTATAAAAACTGTTTTAGTTACCTATTGCCATGTGACACATCACCTGAAAACTTCACGGCTTAACCTAACAAGGATTTGCTGTTTCTGATGATTCTGTGGGTCAACTGAGCTCAGTGATGAGGTTCTTCTGCTCCACATGGTAAAAGCGGCAATTACTTAGGTAGCTGCTTTCCCCTGGGAGTTTGCCTAGGCCTGGAACACTCAGGATGGTCTCTTATCTTCCAAGACCACTCTCCAAGTAACCACTCAACATTTGGTAGTCTAACCTGAATGTTTTTTTACAGCATGGCAACTGACTTCTAAGAATTCAAAAGCAGTAGCTTCTAGACGTTCTCAAGGGTTTGGCCTGGGATTTCACACAGCATCACTTGTAAGGCCAACCTAGGTTCAGGGGTAGAGGAAATAAACACCACTCACTGAAGGAAGAAATGGCCAAGAATTCTATAGCCATTTTTAATTCACTACAATCTCAATTTTTCAGAATCCCAATGTTTCTCACCCAATCTTTTATCTTAACTTTCTGACCACTTTAATGTCTACATCAAATATTCAACAAATGCCAGTATTTCCTTAGCCTGTGCAATAACCTGTATCTTTCCTCAGCTTCCCACAAAGACAGAACAATTCACAGAGCTACATGATTCAGGAAAATACTAGGATTATGACTTTGTGAACTGCTAGATTTCAAAGATTACAAAAAGATCCCTAATTATTCACATTAGAGCTGAGGTAGATTTTCCAGCCCCTTCTACTTTTCAGGGGTATAAAAACAAGGCCTCAAGTCCTAGGAAATTTATATTTTGGAATAAAAAGAAATATGAATGCCTGAGAGTGAGCCAGAGAGAGAATTTTGGCTGGGCAGTTAGATGTGTAATTTGGTTCAGCAAGAAGACCCAATCCATTTTCCCTTTGGCTGCTTAATTCTAATTTCTCTAATAGAGTCTGAATTTAGAGAATCATCTTCTCTGACCAGGTACTCCCATGCCAGACCAACAGAAAGTGCCAAACTGCCTCAGCAGTGATGGCCAATTCGACATGGAGACATTGTAAAAATAGGAATGAGGGATCAGCTTTGATTTCCCTAAACTTTATTTTTTAAATACTTACAAAGGCACTACACACAGGCACTCCAGTCCGTTTTTCTGCTGAAAATGCAGCGATTGCACAGCCAGCAGGGCCCTCCTACTGAAGCATTTAGACAATGGTGGGAATGGGCGTTATGGAGTGGATTACACTGTAAAGACAGCAATGTGATTTCGAATCCCCTTTTCCCTGAAGGCACCAGCAGAATCACCAAGAGGCAGCCTATTCCCCCTCAAATGAGATACAGCAGTTTATCATGTCAGACTACGCCACGGAAGGTTAAGGCTATAGGGCTTCTGGCTGTCAGGAGCAGGATTTCATCTTGGGGCCCCTCAGGCCATATGGAGGAAGCCTAAAAAGTTCATTCTGCTTTTTCCATTGTCCAGCATCTTGGCTCCTTTCCCCACACTAGTGTCCTCTTGACCAACCTTATAGCTCAAATTCAAATCATGTGTACAAAATAAGCATCATAAGATTTTCCTCTTATCCATAAAGAGGAGCTTCCCAATTGTATCCACATAAATTTAGAAAAAAAAAAAAAAAGGAACGGATTTTTATTATATAAATTTTCATATCCTTTCACAAACTTAGAGAACTATCTTTTAACATTTGGAACAATTTTGTGAAAGGAATTTGAAATTGTTTCTGCCTAATAAAAGACATAATTGATGGAGGCAGAATCATGAGAGAAAAATATACATATGTAATTCTTTTGTGGAGCTACAATATTAAGATTCTGTTCACAGCTCCTATTAGAGTTCATCACTACCTATTTCAGATTTTGCACAGTAATTTGTTTCAGTGTAAAAATCTTTTGTGTCTATTTTCTGAATTGCTATGTTGTCTATAAATATTTAGTGATAATTCATGATTGGGTTGTATTTACCCCTGTAGTTATGTATTACAAATGAAACGACAGCATCTGCTGAAATTAAAAGTGGCCACATTTTCACTGGAGCTTAATTAAATGCCAAAATTTATCTACATTAACAACAAAGTAGTGAAATTTATTGATCAATTCACATGATATAAGTTGACAAATGGCTTAAGCAATTTCCATAATTTTCTACACGTGTTAAAATTTGTAATGAAAAAGAACACTATATTAACATTAAATGAGAAATGAAAGGGAGGTTTTGTACTGGGGCCAGTGCCCTGGAGCAGTGTACTTTGTTTTCCAGGCCCTGTCCAGGCTTGCTGTTTGAGCTGTGTACAGATGGGTCTCTGACAGTCCTACAGCTGTTCTCCTAATTGTCCATTAAGTGTTCTATTGATTCTCTGATTCAAAGTACATGTCTTTCAGCTCAAGCTATCGTGTGAAGTGGCAGACACATTCCTTGTAGAATGACAGAGCTGCTTGAAACCTAAAAATGTGGTCTGCCAGTTTCAATTGAGGATCCTGCTTTCAAAGGAGAAGGCTTGGTTAAAGGCGCTTTGTAATAGCTGGTTAGGTTTTATTTTCTAAACTTTTAGCATCAATCAATTAAAGCAGCAGCAGCATGAAGAGTTTTAATTCCTGGTTAAGCATGTACAGATTGCACCTGGCTGATTCAGGGCAGGGCAAGGGGATCAGTATTGCTAATAGAAGATCAGCCTTGTTTAGCTGTATGCAGATTTTTCCCCCTGTGCACCTGACATGCGCAAAGTCATTTTCATTTGACTTGCAAGTTCACTTTTAGCATTTTTTAAAAAATTGAGATCATCTGCAATTCCAGATTATGCCAGTCAGAAGCCTGTTTAAAACCATCTCTCTTTAATCTGGAAAGTGAAAGATAAGATGCATATCTGTTGCGAGGACCATAAATCTTCAGAGAAACAAATAACCATAGATAAAACTGTAAAAGTTATTTAGTTCTCCACTGGAAGAGGTTTATTAATCTAAAATTTCCAGTCCACTGTGTCATGATTTGGTTAGCACTCTGTATCTCATTTTGTGCAACTGCACCTCAAGCCAAGAGCTGATCACTTCAGAGTTTTATCAGTTGTGTAGTTCAGGTATAATCTAAGTGCCAGGAATAAAACAAAAGCTGCTATCAAAAAAAAAAAAAAGGTCAAAAACTATGGTTTAGGTCACCCCAAATAGTATTTGCTTTCTTGTCTTAATGAGATGACACATCTTTTACTATTTAGGTTTAGCTATTGGTATTTTGTAATATTTTAATAGAAAACAAGTCCCATTACGTAGTAAACTTTCAACTATAAATGAAATGAACAAATAATGTTTGTTGCCTCCTGTGTATCAGCTTAGTTAGGAGCTATCCCAATGGCCCTGATCACAGTTGAGGTTCTCTAGTGTGGTTTTAGTTATTAAATAAGTATTGAAATTCATCTAGATTTTCAAAGGGGAAAAAAATCAAGCATACACATGTAAATGTGTTTAATGTATTAAATGCATATATTGAAATGTGTACAAATGAAAAATATGGATTATATTGAGGAAAACACTTTAAGGGAAGGATGAATTAAAAACTGCTCTGTTTCCCACAATTAACTGTTCATTCTTTTTTTTTTTTTTTTAATGTCTCCTTTGTATCTCCTCACAATAGCGCCTTTTGAAGAACACTCTTTTCCTCTCATTATTGTTGGGTAAAGGAGCATGGCCATTAAACTAGTGTTCCTTTTGTCAGAAGCAAGTGATTTGTATCCTTATGCTCTGTCTGAAGTATGCCTCTCTCTACTCTGACCCTCCCAGTCTATAAGCCTCCATGGTGTAGCGTCCTAAGTAGGAAGTGAGTTGCCTGCAGTAAGAGCTGTTGAAACAGGGAGACGGAATTAGAGTACTTTTAATTTTTTTTCTAGTGTAATAGATTTGGAATTTGGAAGCTTCGGGAGCATAATCTATTTGTTTTTAAAAATATTTGTTTCTAAATTACATAAAATACACGAGTGAATGCAACATATGGTATTACTACCATAATATGTGGTATTAGCTAATCTTAAGTTAGGGATTTATATTTTTTCAGAATATGGAAGCTTCAACCAAAATGTCCTCTTACCAAAGGATGATAAATCCTCCCTATCTGCTTTTTCTTGGGAAACAAGTGAAAAATCTATTTCTAACATAGTAATATAGTATATATTGATACCTGCAAAACATTATGTGAATCTACTTAGACGCCAGCACTTTCAATTACACTGTTAGCCAGTTTTTTAAAAAGATTTTTAGAAGCTTTCAACTGTAGACTTTTGTCTTGTTGAATGAACTTCAGCTACACTAAATTTTAAGTAAATTTGTGATGACTGAGCAATATACATTGGCTGAGCTAGAATCCAATAACCCACAGGACAAATTAATTTTCAACAAAAAGGGCAGAAACCTCAAGTGCCATGAGTATATGGAGTCTCATTCTATCTCTCTGGAGCCATTTTTGCAAATCACTACAGCTATTCATAATCTAAATCAGTCTCCTTTAGCAGCAGAAAGATCTTTTTTCATGACAAAACAGAAGATGACATTCATTAGTGCCTAACTTGCATAAGCTACCTTAAATTTATTGGTGCTCTTCTACTTATCTGAGTAAGAATTCCTTTGTCTACAGCTATAGGAAAATTCCAGTTGTACTACTTAAAAATATAAATTGTCACTTTTATCAGAACTTTTGGCAGTTTACTTTATTTTAGAAGTAAAACTGGTGGTTAAGGTTTTAAGACTTCCAATGGGCGTTGTTTCAATCATATTTAATAGGTGCCTAGGATAGTAATAGGATTATGCATAAGCTTCTCTGCTGCAAAAAGAATCCACACTTCCATCCATGTACTGCTAGGGAGGTTTGTGGGGATACCAACCTCGGTGGTGGTAGATACAGCTAAACGCGTATTTCCTGCCAATTGTGGACAGACTTAAAACCACCCAGCCTGTTTGCTCTTTATATTAAAGGGCTATGTGTGATTTAAAAAGAGGCAAAATGCTTATAAGGCATCATTTTGATATGTCCCATAAACTGTTCTAAGCCTTTCTGCCTAAAAAAAGAGTCCAGTGAGTGGGGAACTTAGTCTTATATTATGCTCAAAATCTTCTGACTAGAGTCCTTCATCTGTTGGTTGAATGTTCTTTTCAGTTTATAGGAACCAGCCATGGATCCATCTGAAAACACTAAGCTGTTGCTATGTCATTAGGGCTGTGTTTTTTGCTTTTTGTTTCCTCCTACCATCACTCATGCTGGTTAAAAAGAAATAAAGAAAAACTGAATATACATTATGCAGTGATGGTTTTTGTTAGTTTGTTTTTGTTTTTGTTTCCCTGATAATCAGATGCTTGGCCTGGTGAGACCATTAGGAGAATTACCCAGCAAGAGCTATTTTGGCAGGGAAAGTGGCACTGTGGTGCATGTATCTATATAGAGCAGGAGGCGAATGTGGATGTGACCTTGACTGAACCTGACTTGGTTATGGGTTGATAGCCAGATCTTGAAAGAATCTTTCACTAAAGCTTCTTAATTCTGTGTCTACATTGCATCTCTAATGCCTGAATTCACATTTTTATCTGTTGCTAGTTAGCATTTATCATAGGTGACAACACTGAGGTAAGCCTTGGATATGGCCTGGAATGAAGGGAGCATGGAATAGTACCACAGTGGTGTGGCCCATGAATGGGAAGAAGTCTTGTTCTCTGATTACAACAAAAATAAACAAATAGTTATTTCTACTGTGGGAACTGTGAGGACATTTGGGATTTAAGGGAGACAAAAAAAGAGAACTACAGATACTTTCTAATTATGTATTTGCAAGGTGATTTCAGAGTACTGATCAGCAATACTCTCAGATGTAACCGGGCTTGGCAAAGACTGTCAAGTGATCAAAACACTGTATCCAAGTTAGTGGGTCAACATGTAGAATGAAAGTTAAAAGTGACCACCCACAATAACATCAAACATAGAGTTTATTATAAATTTCTCATAACCTCCAAAAATATAGATACAGTAAATCAATGTGGGTAGAACCGAGTTTGGTCACTAGATCTAAAAAACAGGGCAGATGCCAGGACATGATTACCTGAGGAGAAAATTTACTGGGTGAGTTCTTGGAAGTTTAAAACATTTTTTAAATATTTATTTATTTTTGGGAGACAGAGAGATAGAGTGCAACCAGGGGAGGGGCAGAGAGAGAGGGAGACACAGAATCTGAAGCAGGCTCCAGGCTCTGAGCTGTCAGCACAGAGCCCAACGCGGGGCTCGAATCCACGAAGTGCAGGATCATGACCTGGGCCGAAGGTGGACGCCCAACCAACTGAGCTACCCAGGCGCTCTTAGTTCTTGGAAGTTTAAGTCGCAATTGATACTTGGGAGATTTTTATCAACCAGTATCAGCTGCCCAAAGCCTTGTGTAGATTACTAACTAGGTAATGCTCCCTGAAAAGGCAGAGTTGATTTTTAAAATTATATAAAACACTCAGCTAAAATTTCTTTTCTCCAGATGTATTCAAAGATATCCCTGAATGGTGGGCTCTGATCCTTGCTAATGCTTTACTCAGGTTTGGCCTCCATCTGATTGGTTCCAGAATGTAGTCTATCCCATTTTTATAAAGAGTAGCTATTTACTCTCCAAAATACAGACATTAGTTTACAGATCTGAGCTGTTGAGGATGCTATCATCTTGTGAAGATGCAGGCACAGTAAATTATCCCTCTCTTCAGCACTAAAAACGAAAATAACATGTCCTCTGAACAGGAAAGAGGTACTACTAATACCCTGGCAACAGAACACATACTATAATTATTTTTTCAGGAGATGAACTGTCACACTGAACCTGTATACAAGATATTTGTCCAAGGCAAAAAATTTAGCCTATGTCCACAAAACATAGTTGTTCTGGTAAAACTGACTGGTTCATGTCAAGGAATGCATTTTCACCCCTTGGTATCAATCACTGTGATCTAAGCAATTGAGCTAACTAGGCTAGTCATGGTTATTAATTAAGCACCCATAAATTCTCCATAAAGATGGGCTTTTAAAGCCAATCAATGCCTTTTTCCTGACTTGGAACAAAAAGTTCTATAGCAGATTAAGTCAAGGAGTAGGATCAGAAATAGTAGAAGTAACATTCTAGGGTGTTTTCTTTGCCATGTAGTCAACTTCCCATAAAATGTCTCTCTCCTATTTTCCCTATTTACCCAGGCAGGGTGTGCTCCAGAACCACGCTGCCTAGGTTCCAATGCCAACTCTGCCACTCTCTTGCTGTGCGACCTTGTGCAAGTTACTAAATGTTCCTGTGCCTCAGTTTCCATCTCTGAAGAATAACAGCAATCTCTATCACAGAGACTTGTTGAGAGTCCTAAATGAATCAATAGAGTTGGTGTCCGCCTACTTCTCTTGTGTCCATGTTGTTAAATGCAATGATCAATTCTTAGTTTTCTTTTTATTTGGCCCATCGCACAATTCAGCACAGTTCATCACCTTCTCTTCCTTGACACTCTCTTCTTCTGGCTTACAAGATTCTTTGCTGTCCTGGCTTTTCTCCCCCTTCACTGCTCCTCCTAAAGTTCTCCTCATCTCTCTAATCTGTAAATGCTGGAATGCCCTAAAGCTTGGTCCTTAGTCTTTTTCTCTTCTCTTCAGTGTTTATACTCCTTTATGATTTCCTCCAGGTTCACAACTTCATAAATATCTATATGGTGGCAACTCTGCAGTTTATAACTCCAGCTTGAATCTCCTCCCTTAACTAACTGTTTTACATCTCTAGTTGGTTATCTAGTAGGCATCTCAAATTTAACACAAAGTTAAACTCCTGATCTCTCCTCCCTACACCCACCCCCAAAAGCTGTCTCTTCTTTCCACAGTTTTCTGTCTCAATAAATAGCAATTCTACTATTGAGTTACTCAGGCCAAAAACCTTCAAGTCATCCTTGAGCCCTCTCTTGCTCTCCCTCTTGCCTTGCATCAATTCCATCAACAAACCCTGCCATCTTTACTTAAATATATGATCTTGAAATATATATGTTAAATATAATCTCTCAGTACCCAATCGCTACCATCCTGTTCCAAGCCTCTGTCATTTCCCACTTGGATTATTGGAACAGTTCTGTACTTCAGTCCTTGACCTCCTATGGTCCACTCTCAACATACCGAACAGAGTGATCTGTTAACAATCTGTCACAACCCTCAAATGGTGTCCCACACCACTCAGTGTAGGAACCAAAGTCCTCAAAATGGTTCACAGGCCCTTTGTCTTCTGGTCCCTGGTTACCCTGCTGACCTCATCTCCACCTGTGCCCACCGCTCACTCTTCCTCAGCCACACTGGCCTCTTATTCCACAAATGTGCCAGGCAGGCTCTTGCCTTAGGTCTCTGTACTTGCTTTGCTCTCTGCTTGCTTCCTAGCCTCTTTCAAGTATTTGCTTACATATCACCTGCTCACTGATGTCTTCTCTGATAACCTCATTGAAAAGTGCTACCCCACCTTCCATAGCCCTCACATCCAGCTCTTCCTATTTCCATTCTGTTTTACATTTCTCCATAGAATTTATCACCACCTGTCATTCTGTATGTTTTGTTTGTTTGCTGTGTCTTCCCCTACAGAATGTAAATTCCTAGAGAGCAGGGGTTTTTGCATGTTTGGTTTCCTGTTGGATTCCTAGCACCTAGAACAGTGCCCATAATATATTAGACCTCAATAAATATCTGCTGAATGAGTGAATGAAGTGCTTACAGTAGCTTTTAGCACATAATGACAACTCAGTAAATATAAACTATTATTTTATTCCAATTATAAAGTTGTCATTGTGCATACAGAATAAGTCTAAGCAAAGAGTCTCCCTTTGCATATTAATAACCATCTAAATCTATAAAGTAAAACTCCTTTATTATTTCACTTCAGCTTCAAAATATCCCTTTTGGATTACTGCAATGCTTAGCACCATACTTTGTATACCCTCAGTAAATGTTTGTTGAATAAAATGAATGGTTCCGTTTCTGAATTGAGAATCTCTCCTTCAGAATGCCAAGACCAGAAACCCAAGGTCTTTTGGGACCAGCTCCCTAATTAAACAGAACAATAGCAACAAAGGTGGGAGAAACTTAGATTAAAATTTCCCCTTCTTCCATTCTAAGTCTTTGTTAGCCCTGGGTCTTTTTAATTTAATATTACTAGTCCATTTTAAAAGTTTAACTTTGTTTTTCACTCTAGAACTTGGTATTCATGTTGTACCATAATACAAAGTTCAGTATCATAGCAAATGATAGATACGTTCATGAAGATACCTTTCTCACGTCAGTTCAATGAATACAGAGATCTACTATGTACTAAACAGTGTGCTAAGTACTACAGATTTGTAGATGAGTATTACTTGGTTCTGCCTTTCAGAAGCCCAAGAGCAATGGAGAAGACAGACATGTAAATAATTGCATTTCAGTACAACGTAGTAAATGTTGTAACAGAACCACGTACAAAGGTAGAGACGTAGCAAATAGGAAGGAATGATTAACTTTGGGAGATCGTGTGAGACAGGAAGAGGTTAAAAGAAGGCTTCATAAAAGTTATATGCATGCAAAGCTTTTATGTATGAAAAGAATAAATGGAGAGTTACTTTGATAAGTAAGGTGGGAGCTGGAGAGGCAGAGACATTTCAGACGGAGGGAGCAGCATATGCAAAGGCACAGAGATGTGCGACAAATAGTGTATGCAGAAAACTACAATAGTGTGGCATTCCTGAAACACAAAGTGTGTGTGAGAGTAGGGGGTGGTAGTATGTATGGGAAGTCACAGAACATGAGGCTGCATGGCTTTCCAAGCAACATTAAGAGCTGGTACTATCCCACATGGTCAGTGGGGAGCTATTCAAAACAGAAGCATGGCTCTAAAAACTATTCTGCCTGCTCTATAGATGGTATACTGAAGAAGATAGAGTAGAGGTAAGGCATTTACTTAGGAGGCTATCGAAAAAGTCTGGGGATAAGATGATGATGGCCTGAATGAAGGCAGGGTTACTGGAGATGTGGAAGAAAGGGCTTTTGAAATATTCTTAAGACTTAGACAAAACTAATTTGATTGATTACATTTAGGGGGCATGATGTAGGCAAATACCAATTTGCTTCATAAAAGTACATTTCCTGTTCCCAGATTCTAAATGAGTTGGAGCCTCATCATTTGCTGAGAAGGTATTCTGAGAACAGAAGCTATGGTAGGATTCCATACCCCACAGACCTATGATAAAGTAAGGTCCCCTTGGGGTTTAACCTCCAGAATTGAATGGTTGATTTCTAAGGCAAAAATCTCCAACCTGGTCTCTTAAGAGTTGGAGGGAGTCTCAGAGGTCACTTTGTCCAGGCTTCTACCTAATGCAGGAACCATTTCTGTATGGATGCTCCCAGACAGAAGATCATGCATCCCCTTCCAGTCTGGGGATTTTGTCACTCTCGAAAGCAGCCCTTTCTACCTTTGAACAGCTCTATTAGAAAGCTCTACTCGGGGCGCCTGGGTGGCGCAGTCGGTTAAGCGTCCGACTTCAGCCAGGTCACGATCTCGCGGTCCAGGAGTTCGAGCCCCGCGTCAGGCTCTGGGCTGATGGCTCGGAGCCTGGAGCCTGTTTCCGATTCTGTGTCTCCCTCTCTCTGCCCCTCCCCCGTTCATGCTCTGTCTCTCTGTGTCTCAAAAATAAATAAACGTTGAAAAAAAAAATTAAAAAAAAAAAAAAAAAAAAAAAAGAAAGCTCTACTCTTCACTGAGCCAAAATTGGCCTTCTATACTTTGGTTCTGGTGATATCCCATAAGGCTACACAAGTGTGATTCTTTTTCAAAAAGATGTCTTACTCGGGAATTAAAGATAATTTTTGGATCCCCCAAGTTTCCTCAGTTCCAGCTGCCCCTTATGGGACTCGATGTCTGTACCCCTTACCATCTTGGTCATGCTTCTGTGGACAAGCATGAAGTATCAATACTCCTCTTAGGAGGCAACACCAAAAATCTAATATAATACTGCACATGTGGTTTGGCCACAAATGCCAGTGGTCTGGACATGTGTTTTCATCAGTGTAGCCTGACTGAGGTTCTTAGTTTTTTGTAGCAAATCATTGGCTCCTGCTGAGTTCTTGTCACCGAAGCCCCCCAAACTAAACCTTTCTTATCACATCTTACTCTGTCAATCCTGTCCAGTTCAGTTCATTTTTAAAATATATATGCAGGCGCTTTCAATAATAACCAAAGATGACGAATGGATAAAGAACATGTGGTTTATATATACAATGGAATACTACTTGGCAATGAGGAAGAAAGAAATCCTGCCATTTGCAACAATGTGGATGGAGCTGGAGGGTATTATGCTAGCTAAGTAAAATAAGTCAGTCAGAGAAAGACAGATGTATGTTTTCACTCATATGTGGAACTTGAGAAACTTAACAGAAGACCATGGGAGAAGGGAAAGGGAAAAACAGTTTCAAACAGAGAGGGAGGCAAACCATGAGAGACTTAAATACAGAGAACAAACTGAGGGCTGATGGGGGTGGGTGGGGGAGAGGGGAAAATGGATGATGGGCATTGAGGAGGGCATTTGTTGGGATGAACACTGGGTATTGTATGTAAGCAATGAATCACGGGAATCTACCCCCAAAACCAAGAGCACACTGTATACACTGTATGTTAACCAACTTGACAATAAATTATATTTAAAAAAAAAAAAAGAATCTATGTGCAGGACTTCATATATATTCCTGTTAAATTTCACCTTCTTGGGTTCGTAGACCCAGAGTTTGTCTGTGATAAAAGTTAACTGATCCAAGACTCAAAATGATCACATTAATCGTGCTTTCAGTTTTGTGTCATCTGCAAATTTGATTTCCTTGAGGTTTACCTTTAATTGCATCCCCTCCTCAACTTTATCTGTTTATATTCCTTTCCTGTCTTGATCTCCTAATCATAGAAGGAGCTCAGGAACTCTGACTGTTTTGCTGCAGCAGCTGACATGGCCCCACACTCTGACGCCCCTTAGCCTCTGTTGTTACTGCTACTCTCCTGCTGTCACCCCTGGTGATGGCGGCTGACTCGGATGTCTTTGGGGTTTGTCACTCCTCTGTTCACTGCTCACTCCCACACTGTTGCTGATGTTATCATTCATTTTGCTTCTTGTCAACCTAGTACTTCTTGTGTTCTAACAGGCTCTGCACTCAGATGGGGAAGCCCTCCAGCCCCAAGCATTGCAGTTCTTTAATTACACACCACAGAGGAAGTCTTACCTTCTCTCTCTCTCTCTCTGTGCGTGTGTGTGTGTGCGTGCGCACGCGCGTATGTGTGAGTGTATGAATACCCCTTGTGGTGCAGACCCTATTTCTCTCACTCTATCTTTAGGTTTTTACAGACTCTCTACTCTTTACAGGATTCCTTCAAGGCTGGGACAAAAGACAATGTAAGTTGTAAGCAACAGTCATAGGCTCTGTCGAGAGTTTGCTGTATAGTCAGTATTCAGTGCCCAGAGTATAACACTCCAAATCTTCACTTCGCACCAGTGTCCCTGGCTTGAACTGGTGACCTTCCGCTAGCTACCCAAGGTGAGTTCTACCCCCCCCTCCACATTCTCTCCTTTTGGAGCACACGAGGAGTTGAAGAATACCCCTTGTCCTCTACCCTTGGCTAAGAGTCTTTGTCCTGGAAACAAAAATCAGTTTTAGCTCTACGTCCTGTTTTTGGAGTATTGCCTCTTCACTCAAACAGAATTTACATAGGTGATTGTAATGTGCCTGAATTCTGAGGCAGGTTCCCAGAATGCTCATGGTTCCCAATCTATAATACTCGCCACATCTCTTTTACTAAGGATGTGTGCCTCATCCAGTCTAAGAAACTCACATTTGGAGTTTTTTCTTTTCAGATCTGGTCTAGTCACCCTAGCAGTTATGACTTAACCTCTCAGCATAGCTTCCCCCCCCCCCCCATAAAATGAGAATAATACCTTTTATACCTTAATTTTTTTTAGGGATCCAATGAACTACTGTATGTAAAATAATTTCACAGGTTCTAACAAACAGTGCAAGTATTATTTACTAGAATCATCCACTGTCCAATTCATCTATAAGAGTCTAATTCAGGCTACTGGAAAATATGTGACCCGTGAGAGGAATAAAGTTAGTCCCTTGGGGGCTACAAGACTGTCACAGGGTCAGAATCGCCCAATTTTAGAGTAGGATGAGGCCGAAGAGATCATTTGGTCCAACCCCCTCATTTTGCTAATGAAAAATCAGACCAGAGAGGAGTCACAGACTTGCCTTGAGATTTGCTTGGGTCAGAGGATCTGCAGAGAAGTAGCAATCCCAAAGCTGGAGAAGGCGAGGGGCTGGCCAGCAATCTGAAAATGGGTCCTGCCTCTCCCTAGGTCAGGGACCTTTCATCAGGCATGATTTTTTTTTTTTAAATCTTGTTCCTTACCTTTGAGAGCAAAGTTGGGCTTCCTCAGGCTCACAGGCTCCTCAAAGACTCACCTGTGTCTTTTTATCAAATGGGTTTCCCAAGCAAACACAACCATGTTGTTGTTTGTGGCTCAGTCACTTTGCTGTGCTGGGAACGAAGGCTCCACTCTTGATCAGCCAGGGACTCCAGGGCCAAGTCTCTGATATATAGTGCGGGGACTGCAGGGCATCTGAGTTGTAACAAGAACAAGATGAGCTTGTGGCCTCGGGCTTGTAACCTGCTCCTCAACCCACACTTCAAAGAAAGTTATTACACAAGAGTTAGACTAAATCAAACCAAACTGCAATGTTTGCGCACTATGGCCCATTTTCAGATCTCGTTGTATCTCACCACAAGTCTCTCGGAAACCCAGTTGGGAGCAGAACAAAACGATCCAATGATAATTTAGTTGTAGGTCTTTAAAAATGAGCCCAACTGATTTATTTTGAAATTTCAGTTAAGCATGATGTCAAGAAAATCTCTCTGGCTATCTATCATCTTTTTTCCTCTTGCATAGTCCGAGTAGGCAGAATAAAATTAGAAAATGGCTATTCACATGCTTCCCAGTTTTTGTTATAAGCTGATATTGTTACTAGAATATCAGAATGTTAAGATGTTTCAGTGGTAATTTTCTGCCCAAAGAACAGTCTTTATTATGCAATTTACTTTTTTGTTAGGAATGTTATACAGGTGCTATAGGAAGAGATATAGTAAATGATCTAAAGATATAATTTCACTTTGGTTAGACCTGCTACTCCCACCCACCTTTTCAAATCACAACAACCCGAAAGTATGAAAAATTATATTTTTTCTCTTGTAGCTTTGAACAGTGGATATGAGATCCATAAAGCTTTTGAATCAACAAAGAAATAAAACTTATTTGTATTTGTTGTTATCTAGTGTTGAGTATGTGTTGTAGGATGGTAAAACTTCATATGGTAAATATGGTAACTCTCATTTAATTTAGTAATTGAACTATTAAAACCCATCCCTCTTGGCCATTCACCATGCATTTGCTCTGTGGGACAGTGAGACTTTGAGAAAATCCTCCATCCAACCATGAGTCATTACAATGTCTCAGAACCATAGAGGGTTATGGCTGGGAGAGATCATCACATTGTATGAAGAATGGACTGAGACCACAAAGACAGGTGATTTACCCCAGTTCACACAGCCAGATCCCCAGGGCCAAGGCTACAATTCAGGTTGGTGCTCTTTCTGCTTATAGTCCAGATGTGGCACCTCTCTTGTTAGATTGTGTGTAACAGAACAAAATCCAAAATCAAAGCATTTTGCGTGAGACAAACGTGAACTGTTTTATTGTAAACCCAAGGCCACTAAGTAAAAAAACGAAAAATAACAACAAAATAATCAAAGAAAGTAACCAGCCCTTATGGGTGGCATGAGAGGCTGCAAAGCCCAGGGAGAGCTATGATCTGAGGCTGAAGGTAAGAGGAGAGAAACACTCTTCTGGCTTCTGTGGACTGGACACACCCATGGTGCAGGAATGGAATATATTCATGGCTACCTTTCCATACTTCTACGTATTACTTCAATATTTGTGTGTCATCCTTAGATACCAGAATGAAGCTTCAAGTTGCTCTGCCTTGGAAAAATTAAAGACTGAGATGCTGCCCTGGTTCCTCACTTTCTGCCCTGTCCAGCATCTTGCCCCTTTCTGGGTAGGTGCTACCACTATCTGTCTTCTGAGGCAGAAGGTTAATCAGTCTGTCACTAAGACTTAACTAACACCTCTGCATCCTCAGCCCCAGCAGACACAAGGAGTATCACACAGTCACAGAGGGAGATGATCATATGCTCAGAGGTTTCAGGGGATATTAGAGTCTCAAAAATATTTGCAAAATTTCATGTATGCAGGAATATCTTTGAGAAGAATCAAAGAAATATCTGGTTATCAGAGGGGTCCATGACTCAAAAGAGGTTAAGATTAATTGGGCCAGTTTGAGAGACAAGACTAATTACAGAATCAGCAAAATGAGAACAGTATATAATACATTTGTGGGATCAAGGTGAGTCAGCATGAGACAGCTTCCAGAATGAGGTGAGATTTTTAGGTATGTCTTAAAAGGTGGATGTTTGGATATGTGGAAAGAAGAGGGCAAGTGTGCCTGACTAGAAGAACACAGTGGATTGGGAAATAAAATGTATTCAACAGAACACCTATGATACATTAGGCACCTTACTACATATGATCTCATTTAATCCTCACAAAAAGCTAATGAAGTGAAGATTATCACCTCCATGTTACAGGTGAGAACAGATTCAGGGAAGCAAGGTGACATGGCCACAGTAGGAGATTAGCAAAGCCAGATTTAGAAACTAGGTCATTTCACCTTAAAACCTTTGTTCTTTTTTCCACACTGGCCTACAGTAGCTATAGCATAAACAAAGTAATGAAAAAGGAATGAGCATGGCAAATATAAATGAGAGAGGGAATATACTTGATTGAAGTAAAGGCTTCTTGCTAAGGAACAAAGCTTATATTGGTAACAGCAGAGCTAGATCTTATCAGGCTAGGATAACAACTAACCTTTATGGAGCATTTATCACGTGCCAGTCATGATGCTAAGCTCTTTATCTCATTTAATCCTCAGAACAACCCCATGAAGAGATACTGTTATCCTCATTTCCCACTTAGTGAATCTAAGGTTGTAAGTAATCTGTCTGGGTTCACACAGACTGGGTGGCTGAACTGGAATGAGTTGAAATTCAAATCTGTTTGACGCTCGAGTCTGTACTCTCGAAACATGCTAGAGAATTAACATTTTGTGAGTATTCACGGTGTGCCATTCACGGTGATGAGTGCTTTTTTATATGCATTGTATCATTTAACCCCAGAGAAACCCTACGAAGGAGATATCATTATTATTTTCCCTATTTTATAGATGAGAAGCAAAGTCACAGGTGAACTGAAGCACAGGAAGGTTTAGTAACTAGTCCAAGGTCACACAGTTTGGGAGGGCTGGAATCTAACTCAGAACTCCTAAGATACACTGTTTGCCCAAAACAGGGATTCTGGAAGTGAAGGACTAAAAAGGATGCTTCTCTTAACTATTCCCTCTCCTCACATTAAATTTCTTATCTTCTTGGCTTTTCATGCCTTTTAGTGGCTCCCCTATTGCTTCAGATCCCCCTATACGTTGGACCCAAATCACCATTAAAAGAAAGCCTGGGGTAAATGTTCTGTAATGTTATAAATGGAGGTAATGTGATTAAGACTTCATTTATTCATCAAACATTTATTGAGCCCCTACTAGGAACTGTTCAGGGTGCTGGGAATACAAAGATACCAAAAACAAAGTAGTTATCTTTAAGGACTGCACAGTCTTGTGAAGGGGGGACAGACACATAAACCAATAATTAAAATGCAGTGTGATAATTCATGTGGTAGAGGTAGGGACAGAGTAATATCAGAACAGGGATAAGTGGCATCTAACTCAGAATGGGGATGAGGGCATTGGTGGGAGTTAAAGAAAATGCCCCGAAGAAAGTGACACTTCAATGAACTGTTTTTAAGTTGCAATTTTCTTGTACGTTTTCTATATCCAACAGGCTGTTTATGACATTTTGAAGCTGTTAGTTCAAGGTGGCCAACACAATGTCACTTAATTGCATTTTCTTACACACACAAACACACACACACAGTCTTTCTCTCATACTACTTTTATTCTCTCATTGCACAACTGCTTTTTCTTAAACTTAAAAAGTCAACACAAGAGCAGTGCTTTGTAAAGACATTTGCTGCTTGCAGGGCTTTTGCTGGTGGTATTAAATGCACTGCTCTTAGGAAAGGCTTTGAATACTTCCCTATTTGACCAAAGCAGCAAGCTCGACTGATGAAGCACTGAGTCAAGTATCTCTCATCACATGTGACTTTTAGACCGAGAGGCATTTCCAAGGTCTTTCCATATTTATTTATTATTTTTAGATGTAAAAAAAAAATTATTGCCATATAATTTACATATAATAAAATTCAATTCAAATGTTCAGTTTGATGAATTTTGACAAATGTTTATAACTGTATAATTACCATTACAGTCAAGATACAGGTATTTCCCAAACCTGAAAAAGTTCCTTTGTGCCTTTTTGCAGTCACTGGACTCTGTCATAGCAAGACCTGTAGTGAGCGGCTGTTAAAGTTGTTCAATGCTAGAAACAGCAGGACTAATCTAAGAAACCAACACTTACCAAGCACTTTCTAGATGCCTTACTTAAGTATATGCATACATTTATTTACACCCCCTACCATGGAGGTATTATCTCCACTCTTATAGAAAAGCAAACTATGGCCCATAGAATTTAAATAACTTGCTTAAGGTCACTGAGCCAGAAGAGGTGGAGCCAGGATTCCACAGAAATTATGGTTCCCACAATAACTTCTCACTGCTAATACAGAGAGAAAAAGAAATAGCGAAATATGGGAAGCCAAACACAGAAGACTAGATACCGTCTAATTCTATTTATATGAAATTCTAGAAAAGGCAAAACTAGTGATCAAAAGTAGACCACTGGTTGCTAGGAGTGGGGGAGAGGATTAACTGTAAAGGGGTACAAGGGAACTTTTCCATGTTATGGAAATATTCTGTATCTTGATTATAATAGTAATTACACAACTATATACATTTGCCAAAACTCATCAAAATGTATACTTAAAATTGAATTATATGAAAATTATATATCAATAATGCAAATTTTAAAAATATCCAAAAAGAAAAAATATAGAAGACCTCTGAAATATCCCTTTGTTTAAAAGTCACAGCAACATCATCATCTTTATAAATAAAACTTTTGGGATGCCTGGGTAGCTCAGTTGGTTAAGCATCTGACTTGATCTCAGCTCAGGTTTTGCTCTCAGGGTTGTGAGTTCAAGCCCCACATTGGGCTCCATGCTGCGCATGGAACCTACTTAAAAAAAAATCTATATCTATATCTAACTTTTGTCATATTGAATAATAAAGGCATAGAAATATTTTTTATATAATTAGATGCTACAATTTTTTTATCTGGCAAAAATTAATTAGCACTCACTATTACATTGAAATTAAATCAGCAAACTCTATTTTCTTGCATTACATGAACAATTCAATGTACACATTTCTGAATGTTACAAACGTCTGGTGAATGGGGGTCTGATTAAGCATGATCCAAAAAGAGCTTGCAAGTAGGACTGTTTACTAACATTTCAATTTCTATGCCTCATTTATTAGACTTAGAATAAAAAGGTGAGAGGGCTGTTTGGGATTGTCTTTAACCTTGATGATGTTTCCACTGAAGCAGCATAATGGCTCTTAATTGCTTAAGTGAAGAGAACATGTTGACGTGTCCTTCTTTGGGCTAAGAGCTTAGGGCCTAAACCATTATGCTAATTCAAGCATTATATACACCAAAGTATTTATGGGACTGACACAAGTGATGTTGCAGGTAAAGGGCTGTGAAATGGTCTGTAAACAGAGAGAATTGATTTGAGGCCCAAAAGCAGTGCTGTTAAAAGTCACAGCCATTGAACAGCCAACCCTACAATTTCTATCCAGATTGTCAAACTGGGTCAGACAGTGTCAGCAGGGCTGCCATTAGAGATCAGATGGGTGGTTTAATAATATGTAAACCAACCACATAAACAGGTAATTCTCATGGTAGAGATCCATACCTGTCTGGGATATGTGTGTGTGTGTGTGTGTGTGTGTGTGTGTGTGTGTGCACGCGCGTGCGTGCGCGCACGCACATGAGAATTTTCATTAGAAAAACTTCACAGTGCCACATTTAGTCAAAGGTCAATGCATTGGTTTTTGGCAAAAACAAAAAACAAACAACAAAAACAACCAAAAAAAATTCCAGCAGGTACAAGTTAGATAAAAGAGCAACAATGCAATGTAAAGATATCTAAGGAGAATGATTCTGCAAGCATACAAGAAGTGGTGACAATCAGATCCTTGCACTTGACCTCCTAGGTTTTCAACATCATTTGTTTTTTATGTGTTTTTTCCTATAATAGGACTGTACATTTTTTATGCCAACCTCAAAATAATTGTGTAAGGCTTCTCATCACCTGCACTGCTAGCATGCCTCACTTCAGACATCAAAAAATGTAATCGATTTCTTTTAAAACTAGATTCTATATATGCAGTCTCCAAAATGACATTTGGATGGCTTAGTCCCATATTTGATTTAAATCTGTGAAAACCAGTATTATCCAATTGTTTAGTCTGTTTATATGACTACTATGGAAAATTTCCTTCCGTCCCAACTTAAAGGCAGAGGAAGAAATCATGGTTCCAATCATTTTCCTTTCCCAAACAGAACAAAATAAAAATCTGTAAATATATTAAGAGATACAACATGATGAAGAAGACTATGAACTTCAAATCCCTACTCTGCCACTTAACTTTCTTTGGGCAAGCTGTGATCTCTTCGGGCCTACGCTGCTTTCTCTGTAAAATGGGGCACTGACCTCACAGGATTGTAATGTGGATTAATATGTAAAAATCGCTTAGAAAAGTTCCTGGCACAAAGTAAACATTCAAAAATGGAACATATTACTGATACATATTTGGCCTCATAAACTTTCGATTTATGCCTACTATAACTTCTATCTAAGTACAATTTTTTTCTTTCTTGGGGTTCACAGAGATTATTAACATTCTAGGGAGTTTATGAGATATGGGTATGGTATTTAAAAAACTAAACAGCTGTTACTTCCTTTTTTCCCCCTCTGATGAAGGTTTTCTGCCATAGATTAAGTTCTACCACAGGAGTACATCTTTCTCACTTGGTTTCAATATTGGAACTGCATAAGGTGGCAGTCACCATAAATGGAGTAACAGTGACATCCTGTACTAATTGATATGGATCAGTTAAATTCTTCAGGCCCCTCTTTTGGACAACAACCTCTAGGATGCTTTTCCTCTTATTAGATGGCATCTTATGTTAATTTGCTACCATTCCAAGTCAAGCTTTTAGCGTAGAGCTCTGCTTATATTGGCCAATAGTTTTATTTATTTATTTATTTTCAATATACGAAGTTTATTGTCAAATTGGTTTCGATACAACACCCAGTGCTCATCCCAAAAGGTGCCCTCCTCAATACCCATCACCTACCCTCCCCTCCCTCCCACCCCCATCAACCCTCAGTTTGTTCTCAGTTTTTAAGAGTCTCTTATGCTTTGGCTCTCTTCCACTCTAACCTCTTTTTTTTTTTTTTTTCCTTCCCCTCCCCCATGGGTTTCTGTTAAGTTTCTCAGGATCCACGTAAGAGTGAAACCATATGATATCTGTCTTTCTCTGTATGGCTTATTTCACTTAGCATAACACTCTCCAGTTCCATCCATGTTGCTACAAAGGGCCATATTTCATTCTTTCTCATTGCCACGTAGTACTCCATTGTGTATATAAACCACAATTTCTTTATCCATTCATCAGTTGCTGGACATTTAGGCTCTTTCCATAATTTGGCTATTGTTGAGAGTGCTGCTGTAAACATTGGGGTACAAGTGCCCCTATGCATCAGTACTCCTGTATCCCTTGGGTAAATTCCTAGCAGTGCTATTGCTGGGTCATAGGGTAGGTCTATTTTTAATTTTTTGAGGAACCTCCACACTGTTTTCCAGAGTGGCTGCACCAATTTGCATTCCCACCAACAGTGCAAGAGGGTTCCCGTTTCTCCACATCCTCTCCAGCATCTATAGTCTCCTGATTTGTTCATTTTTTGGCCAATAGCTTTAATTAAAATATCTTTTGTTATGTATACACCTGCTCAGGAAATTTTGATGAATTCAGAATCATGAATGATTGTATTTAAAATCAACACTGCATGAAATCAAGACAGGGTTTAACTATCATATGATTTTACTGTCCTTTTAACTTTCTTTAGAATATGATTTTGATTTAATTTAGTTTTTAAAAAATTTTTTTAACATTTATTTATTATTGAGAGACAGAGAGACACAGAGCATGAGCAAGGGAGGGGCCGAGAGATAGAGAGGCACAGAATCTGAAGCAGGCTCCAGGCTCTGAGCTGTCAGCACAGAGCCTGACGCGGGGTTCGAACTCACAAACCACGAGATCACGACCTGAGCCAAAGTTGGACGCTTAACTGACTGAGCCACCCAGGCGCTCCTTGATTTAATTTTAATCAGCTGATAAGTTCTAGGGGTAAACTGTATTATGGTATTTTCTAAGGGCTTTGAGTGTGGGATCATATCAAAGGTTATACAGTTTATGGTTACTAAAAAGGTTCTGTTTGAAAATTTCTAATAAGCTACAAATACATATTTTAGAAAATATTTTTAAATGCACATGACATTCCTTAATTGTAGATGAAAGAATTTTTCCAATTTCTGTCGCAACATTTTTGAGCTAGAGGTTTCTTTGAACCTTTGAACAGACATACATTCGTTTCAGAGATGCTGTCATTAACTCTGGCTGAGGAGAAAATTCAGTATTAGGACCAGAGATGATCTCTAGAAGTTATTTTCTTTCAATCCTTTCCATAGGCAGGGTCATGCCCAATAATTCTGGACCAATAGGAATCTACCTTATTTGTAAAGGTAGCAAAAAGATTTCATACCCTTACATTGTAACCCATTCAGAGATTCTACAATTCAGGCCAACAGCTTCTTAATAAAGTTTAAACAAAATCAGAATGGTCCCCCAAAAGAGCATTGTAGATTATGCCCCTCCTATCCTCGTAAGAGGCCAAGTCAAAGAGATGAACAAACAGCTTGAGCTGGTTCTCTGGTCCCTTTAGGCTGCAGAGAAAAAGGCTTTAAGTCTATCAGGGATGACAAATAGATTTCAGTGTGAATGTCAATTCTGATAGATTAGCGGTAGTTGCCTGGAGCAGTGTTTGAGGACCTGAGGTTCTGTCCAGGATCAGCAGGAAATTGTGCCATGATCTATTAGCAATGCCTGCCATGGTGAAGCGATGGAAGATAGGAGCAGGGGCCCCATTTTTGCTAGGATTTGCCATTCCAAACCTGTATGTTTTATGTTCTCTCCTGTTGCCTGTTTTTCCCAGTTGAAGTTACTTTAAGGTTAACAAACCAGTACTAGGCTTGGTTAATACAAAGTAGGTGTTTCTTCCACCTGCATCACATTTTAAGATTTTTTTATAGATTTGGAAACATCCTGGGTACTCTTCCCACCCCGCCCAAACAAATGAAGAGTAACAGTGTCTTCTGAGAGCCTGAAACTTTTTTAATGTTTATTTATTTTTGATATAGAGAGAGACAGAGCATGAGGGGGAGAGGGGCAGAGAGAGAGGGAGACACAGAATCTGAACCAGGCTCCAGGCTTGGAGCTGTCAGCACAGAGCCCGACGCGGGGCTTGAACTCACATACAATAAGATCATGACCTGAGCCGAAGTTGGACGCTCAACTGACTGAGCCACACAGGTGCCCCAAGAGCCTGAAACTTTTACTTCACTGAACACATACTGAGCACCTACTATGTGCTAGGCATGTGCTAGGCATGTATGGGTAAGCATTAATGGGCTGTATTATTTGTTCAAAATATCTTTATTAAGAAAGTTAAAACAAGTAAGAACCCCCTGAAGTCCCTAGAAATGCTTCATGCTCAATAAATTTGAAGTATACTTTTTTTTAAATGTGTAAGATTTAGCTGGACACGTTTGGGCTCTTACTATTCCGTCACCCCTCTCATGAGAAGGAACATGGAAACACCTGACATGGGAGTTGAGCGATTTGCTCTCTTGTCCTGGTTCAATCACTAACAGGCAGTGGGACCTGAGCGAGTCCCTTCACCAGCTTGTGCCTCCATTCCCTATCTGTAAAGGAAAACACTACTGACTCGCTGGAATGTTGTGAGGCTGGTCATGTAGCAAAGGAAAGCACCTGGAACAATGTCTTATGCTAATGCTTTATGTAACATCAGCATGGAGCCTTGACTATTGTTTAAAATTGAACAAAGGAGAGACACAGGGACCAACAAGGAGAACACCCTAAATATCTAAAACATTTAAACATTACATTTTAAATTCTTGCCAAAATGGGGTCAGGGAGGGACAAGGATTTGCCCCAAGTTTAAATACATTAAGAGTCAAATAGGCCTGCCTAAGTTCTAATGTGCCTTCTGGCACCTAGAAATTCTTTGGAGGGTCATCTGGGTGGCTCAGTCAGTTAAATGTCTGACTCTTGATTTTGGCTCAGGTCATGATCTCACAGTTCGTGAGTTCAAGACCTGCATCAGGCTGAGTGCTGATAGTGTAGAGCTGGCTTGGGATTCTCTCTCTCCCTTTCTCTCTGCCCCTCCCCAACTTGCATGCATGTGTGCACTCTCTCTCCCAAAATAAATAAATAAAAACACTTAATAAAAAAAAGAAATTCTTTGGAAAGTTACTTTACCACTTTTAAACCTCTGTTTCCTTATCTTTACAATGGAACAATAATAGCACCCATCTCAGAAGATTGTATATTAGGTTAAATAATGATGTAAAAGCTGAGTACACTGTCCAGAACATAATAAGATTTAAATATATTTTAGCTACTATTATATTGCTTGGCAATGCTATTTGGGAAACACATAGGAATATGCTGTTTAATTTTTATGACTCTAATAATTCCTCATATTTGTTAACGATTACCAGGTCCCATTACACAGCTTCTCAATGCCTTGAACAGCCAGCATTTTGGACACTCCTGGTAAATACTACCATTTTCTCATCTAGTCCTCACAGAGATTTTGTGAGACACATATACCCATCACAGGGAAGACACTGAAACATAGATAGCTTGTGACTCGTCCAAGGTTACAAAGCTAAGAAGTGGCCAAGCCCGGACCTGGACCTCTGGCTTCAAATTTAGTAAAACACTCACCTCATGATGACACATGCACTTCATCACAGCCCTCTCACTCTGGTGTAGTCCTTTAACAATGTAATGTATTCTTGAATGCTTCTGGTTGAGAGGCTGGCTGTAACACAAAATTCAAAAAACACCCCCACCCCCGCCACAAAATTAAAAAAAAATGCACAGTTAAAAATAAAAAAGGAAAAATGTCTGAGACCAAACCAATGAATTAAAATAACCATTTCCGGGGCGCCTGGGTGGCGCAGTCGGTTAAGCGTCTGACTTCAGCCAGGTCACGATCTTGCGGTCCGTGAGTTCGAGCCCCGCGTCAGGCTCTGGGCTGATGGCTCAGAGCCTGGAGCCTGTTTCCGATTCTGTGTCTCCCTCTCTCTCTGCCCCTCCCCCGTTCATACTCTGTCTCTCTCTGTCCCAAAAATAAATAAACGTTGAAAAAAAAATTAAAAAAAAAAAATAACCATTTCCTTTTCTTGTCCTAATTTTCTGGAGAAGATCATTC